>NC_133975.1:798411-3198411 GCF_047716275.1 Strix uralensis
CTCTACGACCCCGATACTGCCCCTGAACCCCCCCAACCCGATCCCGAAGTGTCCCCCAGCCCCAATGCCACCCCCCCCCCCCCCAATGCCCTTGGGCAGAATGGGAGAAAAAATGTCACCGGCACCAGCTGCTATTAGGGGATGGGGGAGGGATGGAGGGAGGGATGAAGGGATGGAGGGAGGGATGAAGGGATGGATGGAGGGAGCGATGGAGGGACGGATAGATGGATGGAGGGAGGGATGGAGGGATGGAAGGAGGGAGGGATGGAGGGATGAAGGGATGGAGGGAGGGAGAGATGGAGGGAGGGATGCAGAGCTAGATGGAAGGATGGGAGGATGGGTGGAAGGATGGAGGGAGGGACGGACGGACAGAGGGATGGACACTCTGGGGCCGGGCAGCAGGACAGACCCAGGACCTACCGCACTGACGGACACTCTGGGAACGGCCGGGGGGGGCGGTTATAGGGCCTCGCCCCGTGCCGCTCTCGGGGACTCCCCGGGGCTGGCACCTCGTCCCGCTGCTCCCAGAGGTGCCCCCGCGCCCCGGGACGGGGGGAGAGTTCGGGGAGTCGGCTGCGAGGGCACCCCAAAACCAACCCCACCACCACCCCAAGCCCCATTTCGCCACTCACCATCCTCTTCCTCCACGCTGGGTGTCCCTGGGTTGGATCCAGCGCTGGTTCCACCCCCCGGCTCAGCACCGCACCCACCCATCTCCCAACCCCCGGGCGTGGCAGCGGGATGGATCCAGCCCCCAAAATATACCTCAGCGCCCCCAAAAATCGGTGCTTCCACGCGGAATAAACCGCGGCGGGGCCTTCCTCCCACCTCTCCCTCCTCTGCCTCCCCAGCCGGGTCCTGCGTGGCAGTGGGTGACCCCAGCACCCACAGGGTGCTCGGGCTGACAAAGCCGGGCTTGGGCGACCGAACGAAGCTGGGCTTAGCCCACGGCCCCGCACGTGCCCACCTCCTCCCTCCACCCCGGCGCCTTCACTCGCCCTCCCCGCGGGCTGGGGCTGGGGCCCAGAGGGATGGGGGTGATTCCTGGCTCCCACACCCCCATTTCTGGGGGGGGCGCGGGGGGTCTGCAGAGGGGCACAGCGGAGGCGCTGGGAGGGATTTTGCTGCCCGTTTGCCCGCAAACCCCTAAATCGTTGTTTCTTACCCCAAAGGGACCACGCGCCGACCACAGGCTTCGGTCCGGCCGGTGTCACCTCTTGCCCTGGTTGGGTCCGAGATGGGGCTTGGCTTGGGGACAGCCCCCCCCCTTCCCAGGCTGAGGGGGGTCTGGGGACAGTCCCCCCCCCCATGAGGCTGACAAGGTCGGAGGGTCCTGGGGGACCGTTGGCCTCAGGTCCTTGTCCCCAAGTGGGATGGTGGGACGCGGTCGGGGTGCTCCCAGTGGGGGACAGGGCTGTCCCCATCCCTCATGGGCCACACGCCACGGCCCCACGGTCCCCCCCAAAGATGCCACCCCCCCCCAAATCTCCCAGCCCCCGCTACTCAAACTTTGCCCCAAGTTGAGACAAAGGCAGCAGGTCCTGTCCCCTGTCCCCGCTGTCCCCAGACAGCCTGGTGCCACCAGGACTTAATGAGGGCACTGGGCGGTGGGCTCAGGGGCTGCCCCCCCCCCCCCCCCCCCCCCGCAGCTTAACCCTTCCCCTGCCGCTCCTCTCCACCCCATCTTTGGGGACTTTTTTGGGGGGGGTTGCCTGTGTCCTTGGTGCTCCCTGCACTCGCTCACTCGCTGTTGACCTTGGGGGGGTCCCAGCTGCAGCCCCTGGGGGTTGCCCACCTCGGGAAGGGTGTGGGTACCCCCCCCCCGAATCTTCATCCCCCTGAGTCACCCCATGGCCACGGGGCAACCCCAAGCCCCGGCAGGAAGGGCCCCCCCCCCCCAGCCGCAGGTCTCAGCCTGTGCCCCACGGCACGGGGGAGCCCAGAAGGGCTGGATTTGGCAGGGGGGGAGCTGACCCCAGTCCCATGCTGGCTGCTCCGCTGGTGTCCCCATCCCAGCCCCCCGGGATCAGGGAGCCTCCACGTGGGGTGGCCTGGTTGGGGCCACCAATCCCTCCCCACCCCCCCACTGTCCCATCACCCCCATCCTGTGACACCCCCTTTGTCCCCCTCCTCCTGCTGCCCCATCAGCCCCCACCTCCTCGGTCCTTTCTGACACCCCCCCCCCCCCATCTGCTCAGCCCCTGCCTCGCCAGCCCCCCCCTTACCCCCCCATCCCTCTGCCCTTCTGCCTCCTCCACCCATCCACCCATCCTTCCCTCCCTCTCTCCATCCCTCCCTCCATCCTTCCATCCATCCACCTCTCCACCTTCTCCCTCCCTCCCTCCATCCCTCCATGTCCATCCACCTGCCCATCTTCTGCCTCCATCCACTCGGCCATCCACCCCCTCTCTCCTTTTTATCGATCCACCCAAATCTTCTCCACCCACCCACCCACCCATCCATCCTCCCATCCCTCCCTCCCTCTCCTCCTGCCCCTCTCCCCCCCCCCCCGCAGTGGCAGTCCCGGGGTGCCCTGGCCGTCACCCGCTGTCACCCACCGTCACCCACAGACGGCCCGTGACACCCGAGGGGGCTCAGCCGGCCCCGCGCCCCCGCCTGCCCCTCGCTCCGCGCTCCTTAGCGACGCTGTCACGCGGGGACGGGGGGGACCCGACCCCCCACGGGGACACAGGGCTCTGGGGACACGGGGGACCCCGACGCCTTGGCGGCTCTTGGCCCACAGATGCGTCCCCCAGCTCTGACCCCACCGCCGGGCCCGGGGGGTGATGGGGGAGCGTGTGTGTGTGGGGTGTGGAGTGGGGGACCCCCCCACGCCAGGGCTGGTCCCCGTGGGAGCCCCCTTTTTGCGCAGACCCAAGATCGCGGGGGCGGGGGGGCTGTGTGTGTGCGTGGGGCTGTGTCCCGGGGCGGTGCGCGGGGGGCTCTATCTTGGCGGGGGGGGAGGGGGGGGGCGGCTGTGTCCCGCGTGACCCCGTACCCCTGCACGTGTAGCAGCCCGCCCGTCGCCCCCCGACACCCCTTCCTACGGGTGTCCCCGGGCTGCGGGGAGGAGTGGGGGGAAGGACGGGGCCGGCGGGGCGGCACAAGGACCCGGGGCGGGCGAGGGGGCGGGGCCAGAGCTACTGGGGGCGTGGCCTAGGGCGGGGCGTTCCGTGGGGGCGTGCCCGGGGGCGGGGCGGGGCGTGTCCCGCCGTCATGGCGTCGCTCTTCGGCGGCGTGGAGGGGTGAGGGGGTCGCGCCGCGGTTGGGGGGGGGATCCCCACGGGGCTCCGCACCCCCCGCACCCTAATTCCCCCCAGGTACCCCCATTGCGGGGGAGGGGGGGTGCAGCAGGGCCACCCCTATCCCCTGCCCCCCCCCCCCCCCCCCGCGTATCCCCAGCCTGGGGGGGGGTGGGGCAGCACCCGAGGTCGGTGGGGCAGAATGGGGGGGGGGGGTCAGCATCCCCCCCCCCCGTCCCGTAGTGACCTCCATCCTGGTGTATCCTCCCCCCCCCCCCAGCACCCCCAAAGGGCTGCAGAGCCGGTGGGGCTGAGCCAGGGTGTGCCCCCCCCCCCCCCCCCCAGTCGGGATGTGGGGTGTTGGGGGGGGCGACACACATGGGGTAGTGCTGGCAGCAGGTGTGTGTCCCCCCCCCCAAATTTCTCCACAGCGGGGGCACCCACTCCAGGGTGGTGCTGGTCTCCGGGGATGGCCGGATCCTGGCCGAGACGGAGGGACCCTGCACCAACCACTGGGTGAGCTGGGGGACACCCCCCCCCCACCCCCCTAACCCGGGGGGGGACACACGGGACACTGCGGGGGGGGTGTCCCTGGTTGTCCCCAAGCTCATGGGGTGTTCGGGCGGGACGAGGCCACTGGAGAAGGTGCTGGCAGCTCGTGGCTGTCAGCGAAGCTTTTGGGCCGTGGGGGACCCCCCCAGGGATGGAGCCTGGGGGTTTTTGGCGGGGGGGGTGTTAGCGTGTTCCCCCGCCCCTATCTCTCAGCTCATCGGCTCCGAGAAGTGCGTGGAGAGGATCGAGCGGATGGTCAGTGAGGCCAAGAGCAAAGCGGGGGCCGACCCCCACGTCCCCCTCCGCTCGCTGGTGAGTTCCCCCCCCCCCCCCAAACTCCCAAGGACGCTCCGGCTCCGTGTCCCCCCACCCCGGGTGTGACGGGGACCCTCTGGTGTGGGACAGGGGCTGTCCCTGAGCGGGGGGGACCAAAAAGACGCCCTCGGCAAGTTGACAGAGGAGCTGGAGCGGCGCTTCCCCCTCCTGAGCCAGAGGTACCACATCACCACCGATGCCGTGGGGGCCATGGCCACGGCCACCGACCGCGGTAGGTGACAACCAGGGGGGACGTGAGGGTGTGTTGGGGAGGGGGGTGACTGTGAGTGTCGTCCCCCCCCCCACCATGCAGGTGGCATCGTCCTGATTTCGGGTACTGGCTCCAACTGCAAACTCATCAACCCTGACGGGTCGGAGACGAGCTGCGGCGGGTGGGGACACATGATGGGTGACGAGGGCTCAGGTGAGGCTGGTGGGAAGGGGACGCACACATATACACACTGAAACACCCCCCCCCGGAGTTTGGGGGGGTCCCAGCCGTCCCCGCGCTCCCCCCGCAGCGTACTGGATCGCGCATCAGGCCGTCAAGATAGTGTTCGACTGCCTGGACAACCTGGAGGTGCCACCCCACGACGTCGGCTACGTCAAACAGGCCATGTTCGACTACTTCCAGGTGCTGCTGGGGGGGTCCTGGAGGGGTGTAGGGGGGTCTGGGCTGGATGGGGGGGTGCGAGGACACAGGGATCACCGCTGGGGTGTCCCCCCTCCCTCTCCGTGGCAGATCTCCGACAGGATGGGCCTCCTGACGCATCTCTACCGCACCTTCGAGAAGTCCAAATTTGCGGGATTTTGCCAGAAGCTGGCGGAGGGTAGGGAAGCCCCTTCCCTGGGGTGGGGGGGTGCAGGGGGAAAGGGGGAAGGTGCTCTACTGGGGGGGGGAGCCCTGCCCATTGCTGCCACCCTCACCCCACCCTGGGGACTGTCACCCCTTGGCTGTCCCTGCCCATGACAGCTCCCCCCACACAGCTGGGTGTGAGCCCCAGAGAGTGCTGGGGGGGTGTCCTGGGTCAGAAAAAGCTGCCAGTCAGAGAGGGACCTGGGGGGGATTGATAATGAGCCAGCAGTGTGCCCAGGTGGCCAAGAAGGCCAATGGTATCCTGGCTTGTATCAGCACTAGCGTGGCCAGCAGGGACAGGGGAGGGATCTTACCCCTGGACTTGGCACTGGTGAGGCCGCCCCTCGATCCCTGGGTTCAGGTTTGGGCCCCTCACTCCAAAAAGGCCCTTGAATGACTCGAGCGTGTCCAGAGAAGGGCAACGGAGCTGGTGCAGGGTCTGGAGCACAGGTGTGATGGGGAGCGGCTGAGGGAACTGGGGGGGGTTAGTCTGGAGAAGAGGAGGCTGAGGGGAGACCTCATGGCCCTCTGCAACTCCCTGAAAGGAGGGTGCAGAGAGGGGGGATGAGTCTCTTGAGCCAAGGAACCAGCGGCAGGACAAGAGGGAATGGCCTCAAGCTGCGCCAGGGCAGGGTCAGACTGGCTCTTAGGAAGGATTTCTTTGCAGAAGGGGTTGTTGGGCGTTGGAATGGGCTGCCCAGGGCAGGGGGGGAGTCCCCATCCCTGGAGGGGTTGAAGAGTCGGGCTGACCCAGCGCTGAGGGATCTGGTGGAGTTGGGAATGGTCAGGGTGAGGTTCATGGTTGGGCTGGAGGAGCTTCAAGGGCTTTTCCAACCTCCATGATTCTGCCTGATTCTGTGTCCCCCCCCCCACGCCCCCCCAGGTGCCCAGGCTGGTGACCCGCTCTGCTGCCACATCTTCAACAAAGCTGGCGAGGTCCTGGCTCGCCACATCGTCGCCGTGCTCCCCAAAATCGACAGGGTGAGAGCTGACGGGGATGAGGGGGGTTGCATGGGGACAGGGGGGTCCCCCCAGTGCCGGTTCTCACCCACTGTGTCCCCCCCCCTCCCCAGAGCCTGTTCCTGGGGGAGCTGGGGCTGCCCATCGTCTGTGTGGGCTCCGTCTGGAATAGCTGGGAGAAGATGCAGGCGGGTGAGTGGAGGGACGGGGGTGGCAGGGGGGGGGGGTCCTACAGCCCCTCTGTAACCCCAGTTCTGTGCACCCCCCCTCAGGGTTCATCCACGTACTGGCGCAGGCGCGGGAGGAGGTCCCCGGCCACGTTTTCTCCCGGTTCAGCCTCCTGAAGCTGAAGCGCTCCTCGGCACTGGGGGGGGCCCGGTTGGGCGCCCGTAGCATCGGCCATGCTCTGCCCTTGGACTACACCGGCAACGTGGACGTCTTCTACACCCACGTCTTCTAGCCATGAGCCCCCCCTTCAACACCTCCCTGGGATGGAGGGACCCCCCCTGCCCCCCCCCCCCAGCACGCGGCAGTGGGGCTTTGGAGAAATCGAGTTTTGTAATTTAGCAATAAAAAGGTTGTGCAGCCCAAAACGGAAGGGGCTGGTGTGGGGGCAGCGGGGCCAGGAACATGGCTCGGTGGCCACGGGGAGGGGAAGTGGCCCCCGGCACAGCCTCACTGAGGGGAGGGTGGGGCTGCTGGAAAATGAAGAAAAATGGAGCTTGAAGGTTCCTGTTTTGGTGGGTGAAGAGACTGAGCCTGCAGGAGAGGGGCTAGGGCTGGGGGGGCAGCTGGGGCCACGCAGAACAGGAGGGAGGAGCTGCTGGAAGGAGGAAGGAGAGGAGGAGGAAAAGGAGGAGGAGGAAGAGGAAAAGGAGGAGGAGGAAGAGAAGGAGGAAAAGGAGGAGGAAGGAGAGGAGGAAGGAGGAGGAAGCAGAGGAGGAGGAGGCCTTTGGGCTTGACCAGGGCGAGGTTCAGCCCCAGCGCTGGGGAGCACCGGTGACGTTGGAGCTGGGAAGGACTCGGTGGTGCTGCTGGGTTCAGGCTTTCCTGGGGCTGCTCTTCATTTAACAGGTTTAAAAAAAAAAAAAAAAAAAAAGCCCTTTTTCCTAGAATCCCAGGCTGGTTTGGGTGGGAAGGGACCTTAAAGATCAGAGTCCCACCCCCCTGCCACGGGCGGCGACACCTTTCGCTAGCCCAGGTTGCCCAAAGCCCTGTCCAACCTCTTTTTGTTTGAAACAAGAGCAAGGAAGGGGCTAAGCCTGACCTAAAGCACAAACCCAATGGCTGCCCCTTCCACACAGACCGGTCAGGAAGCACAAGCCCTGGGCCGGGCTTTGGCGCTGGGAATCCTCTCCCCTGCCTTCCAAATTTTTATTTTATTTTTTAAATTTGATTTTCCGAGGGCCGAGGTCCTGACCAGGCCTAAACTGGAGCCGTTTCCTCCTCCAGCCTTTTCAGGCTCTGCCTGGCCAAGCTCCACCAGGGCTGAGGACGCTGGAAGCCAGCGGAGCTGGGGCAGGGAGGGAAGGGATGGAGGAAAATCCTGCCTCTGAGCTTAAAGCACCGCTCAGTTCCAAAAAAAGTTTATTTTTAATAACGCATTGTCTGAAATTTACAGCACGTCAGAGCGGTGGTTGGTTTGTTGTTTTTTTTTTGTGGTAAGAAATCAAATAGAAACCAGAGAAAGGGCAGGGGGGGAAAAATTGTGCTACTGCTACAGAATTTTGCCCTTCCCCGTGTCCCGGGTCACATCCTGCAAAGCCTGAGCACGGCTCGTACCGGAAAACAGGAGAATTCAACCCAAACCAAGCCTTATCTCTGAGCAGGAATATTTGAGACAGGCACCTTCAACAGGCTGCCGGCTCTAGCTGCGCTAGCGTGCAGGTTTAGTGCTGGTTTTAAGCTCGGCAGCCAGAGACGGGAGATCTGTTGAGTTACGGAGCAGCTCGATCCCCCACGCGCCGTCAGCGTTCCTGGTCCAACAAACCCCGGCGCGAGCGCCGTGGCCGCCCCGAGCTCAGAGACGGGGCCAACCCTCAGCTCCCATCTCCACAGAAAACCCTGCCGGGCTCCGCGATCCCCCGCCATTAACTCCTTTGTTTAATTAACGGGGAATCCTGGAAGTAACTGCAGCGGGGAGGTGAGATTTACAGGGGGTGAGTGAATGCTCCCGTCCACACTACGAGAGCCAGCGGCTGGTTTAAGCGTTAGGCTGGACACCTCGCCCAGCAGCTCCCGCTTTCTCAGGAGGCAGATTTCTGCGCAGGGTTTAAAACACCAGAAGCGCCCAGGGCTGTGGTTTAAGGAGCTGAAGCCCAACCAGCTCCCGCCGATGGGGATGGAGGTTCCCAAGAGCGAGTTCACCCAGCGGAGGCCCCGATCCCGCCACCCGCCGCCGGAGCCTCGGCACAGGGCCCCGCACACGAAGACGCTGCCCGTCACCTTCTCCGTCTGCGGGTGCTCCTCGGGGCTCAGGCTCATCCCGAAAGAGGATCCTCCGCCCAGGGAGGCTGCGCGACACCGACTCCCCGCCGCTCCGCTCCACCGCAGGCCGGAGAAGGGGCTCTATTCCCTTTTTCTCAGGTTTTGTTTCAGTGAGAAAGGAAGGTACAGGTGCTTCGCAGCCGCAGCCCGTAGCGCTGGATAAGCTCAGGAGTTTCGGGGGGAAGAATTCTTTAAGGAGAAGATGCATTTTGTAGGAGCAGCCCTTCCCTTGGACGGCTGGGGATCGCGATGCCTGAGGGGCCCTGTCTCCGCGCAGAGCGATGAAGCAGGCAGGACCCTGATCTACCAGCAGAGAAGCAGAGGAGCGAGTGTTCAGCATCTCTCCGAGAGCTGCTGCTTGGAGGAACTTCGGGGTTTACAGTCTTGTTACACTTCACCTTTCCTTTAGCAAAAGAAATCCTGTCGAAGGGAAACGGGGAACGCCAGCGCGGCTCCTGGCCCAGGCTCGCTGCCTCTGGGGAGGGAGCAGGTGGGCAGGGGGATCCCTACAAATTCTACTTAAACAAGAAAACATGACTTTTCCACTAAGCAGGTTTGAAGCGCGCATCAAAATGGGCCTCTGAAGCTCGGGAGGGGGGGGAAGTGTTGGACTCCAGGACAGACTTAAGGGCTGCGAGTCCTAGAATGCAAAAACTGCCAAAAGGCGGTGGGAAGACGATACAAAAGAATTAAAAAAAAAGAAAAAAGGAAAAGGAGAGGAAAAAAAGAAAAAAAAAAAAGGTACTCGAAGCGTAGAGCAAGATTTCGCCACGTTGCAGCAACTCTGCTACGGTGCAGAGTCCAGCCGGGGGCTGACCCCCTCCCTCCGTCCCCCCGGCACCTTCCCCCGGTGCGGGGACACAGTCTTTCGGAGCCCGCCTTGGGGGTCAGTACTTCACGCCGGGCACAAACTCCTTGGCATCCGGATTCAAGTTGCTTTTGCTCTGGAAGAGAGAACAGGGGTGAGCCTGAGGTTTTTTTGGGGGCAAACAGTGGAAGCTGCCATTTCTGTCTCTCTGGGCTTCAGCACAGGGCTGCTGGCGGATGCGTGGATAGAGGGGCTGGTTTATCCCTACCCAGGGTAGTGTGGGGCTAAAGCAGCTCAGCCTGAGCTCAGCTCAGCAGGGCTGGGCCAGAACAAGCCCCCTCCGTGCTGGTCCATACGACCCCACAGCGTATCAGGCGTTTCAGGGATGAAAACAGGCCTCGCCTTAACACTGCTGCTCTGCCCGTCACCCTGCGGGTTGTCACCACTCTGAACTAATCCATCCAGGCTGGGGGTGCTCAGCAGACCTGGTGGGGCCCCCCTGGACCTCTCCAGCCTGCCAGGACACCCCAGTTTTGCCCAAAAGGCAACAAAGGTCCCAGCTTGCTCGGTGCAAGCAAACCTTGCTTCTCAGGTTGGTTAAACCGGCTCTGCCCACCCTTCCCACGGCTTCTGGAGCACAAGTTGCACAAAACTGGCTATTTTTGCCTTTAGGATACGTGGCTAAAATAAATATCCTCGCAGAAAACCCCCCAAATGCCTCGTTGCTGGTGCATTAGCAGCAGCTCTTGCACCGACACCCCGCTGCCGCTCAGGAACGCCCCCCTTTCACCGGACAGGCCCCCAGCTCTTCACCGGACCTAGTGGCACCTTCGCTTACCAGAATGTCCTCGGACCCGTGGCTGTCACCGACCGAGAGCCCATTGAGCTGCTGCTGCAGCTGCCCCATGGCCTGGGGCAGGTCACGCGATGGAATGAACCAGTCCTGGTCTTCTTCCTCCAGCATCTCCTGGAAGCAGCGGTCGAGAAACTCCTGCTCCTGCAGCTCCTCCTCCACCTGCCCAGAGAGACCCGTTAGTCACAGGTTGGTCGGGGGTTTCCCTACGCTGGCCCCACCTGAGAAAAGAGTTTGCAATGTGCTACCTCACCTCAGCACCCGTCTGTGCCTCAGAAACATCACAGGATGGCCAGAGTTAGATTTTAAACCTAGATTTGTCGTCTTGCCTAGAGGCAGCCCCAGGAGCACAAAAACTGGCCCCTTTTGAGTGGAGCAAAGCCACGCTCAGGCATTGCTCCCGGCCACTGCGGCCCGCCGGGGCTGGATGCAGGAGGGAAGGGGATGGGATTTACAAGGCAAATCCAGAAGGGAAGGGGATGGGATTTAGGGGATATCTGGACGCACGCAGGGGATTTGAGGCTGCCGGGCTCCAGCCGAGCTCGCTGCAAAATGCACGGGATGGCTCGTAAAATCACAACAGGGAAGCGCGCAGATCCTCTGCTGCGGAGCGACGCCGCAGCTCTGCCCACCCTTCCCGTGCTTCTGGGGTTGGTTAAACCAGCTCTGCCCACCCTTCCCGTGCTTCTGGGGTTTGTTAAACCAGCTCTGCCCACCCTTCCCGTGCTTCTCAGGTTGGTTAAACCGGCTCTGCCCACCCTTCCCGAGCTTCTGGGGTTGGTTAAGCCAGCTCCACTCTCAGCCCCCTCAGCCCACCAGCACTCTGCAAGCACCAACGCAGGGTGGCAGTCGGCTCCCACCGAGCACTCTGGGGATGACGCCGTCTCTCTGCTGCTGGAAAACTCCTCCCGAGGCCGAGGAAAGCCACGGGGCTTGGCCAGGGCTGCCGGAGCAGAAAGCTGCTCGGGCAGGGGTGTGCAGGCAAAGCCAGGCAGGAGATGGGCAGGAGAGGGGGGGGGCTGGGGGTCCCAGCCTTACCCTGTAGCGTCAGCAGGTCACGTTAACCCGCTGGTCCACTCTTCCAGGCTGGTTTTCTCGGGGGGGGGCTGAGTCTGGGCAGCCCGCGCCGCTGCCGGCCTCCTGCTCGACAGGCACGTGGTGGCCAGAAAATGAGCAGACAGGGCGACAGCCAGAAAACAGCATGATTTTGAGCAGCTGGGATTGAATCCAGGAGGGCTGAGTGAGTCCACGAACCACAAAACGCTCCGACAAGTTTAAATCCTTTCATTTTACAAGAAAGCAGAAACTACGACCAAAACCTGGCAGCCTGGAGGGGGGAAAGGGGAGCTCTGCAAGCTGCCATGCCCCGAACCACTGGGGATGGGTGGACAGCCCCTGCCAGCGGCCAGGTACCGGGGTCCCCCTGCCACAAACGATTTGGGAAGGGGATCTCAGTACACCCAGAGTGCGACCGACCTTCAGGTTATTCCCAGCCAGCCCCCAGCTCGGGGACATTTAAATTATTTTAACTCACAGCCCAGAAAACTCCCTGCGAGATGACTTTTAGGACTAGATGACCTTGAAGGTCCCTTCCAACCCAAACCATTCTGTGACTGTTAAATGCTCTCTCACAGTAACCGAGCTTTGGGTGCTGCCTCTCGCCACCAGCTTTAGAAATCGGGTCTGGCCAGGGGAAAATCCCCTGTACTGCTAGTAAAAACACCCCATCGCTGTCCTCAGCTGGGTTTCCAGATGCTGTGCTTGAAACTACACACTGGTACTAGTGTGTTAAAAGGATATTAAAAAAAAACCCACCCCAGGAGTGCTGGCTCGCCCCTACGATGACAGCCCCAGGACCCTGCGCTTCTACAGGCCACCTATGGAGCGAGCCCGGAGCGAATATTCCCTCTCCTCCGAGGGCTCTAACTGCAGCCCAGCAGTTAACCTTCCCACAGCAGAGCCTTTCCCGTGCCTGCAGCTCCTTTGCAGCCCATCGTGACAGCCTGAACTAGGAGAGAAAGGGTTCAGTATTTGCTCAGGGCTCTTCTTTGGCCTCCTGGGGTATTTACTGCAGCTCTGTCACCTCCCACCTCAGGTCCTGCCCCAACCTCGCCTGCTGTCAGCACAGTTTCTTCTCACACAAGAGCCCACCACTCCCTTTTTGCCCTCTGGGATGTGCTGGCTCTGTGGGAAAAGGTAGGTCGCTTGCATAAATAAGGGAGGACCGTGCCAAGAAGCTTGTGGGTTTCTGAAAACACTTGTTTGTTCCCTCGTCAGGGCCTGGATGGCAGGAAACCTTTGTGGAGGAGGCAAGGAAGCAGCGTGGCTTCAGAAAGCTGAGGAAGAGGGAACAACAAATGGAGGAAGATTCAGCTCCAGCTCTTACAGCAGCCCTGAGCCACTGGGGTCTGTAGAGGAAGGTGGCAGAAGCCACAAGTGCCACTGAAAGGGACGTGCCTGCTGTCCCCCCGTGCTGTGCCCCCCCTTGGCGGCGTCTCAGGGGCTCCCAGGAGCGACCATGGCCAGGGAGCAGAACTGAGCCTGACCAGAGACTCGAGGCGCAGCGTCCCGCGCCCAGGGACGGCTCCTGCCAGGAGCACTGCCTTCCCACGGACCCAGAGCTCCCTACTGCCCCGCCAGCAGAGCCATGGCCTTCAGAGCGTAACTCCAGCTTCTGCATGAACCATTTTCCCTCTGAGCAGCGTTTCACCGGGAGCTGGACGAGGGGCTGAGCTCCCCAGGGCATGGCCAAGGGCTCAGAAGGGCAGAAACAAGGGCTGGCAGCCCAGGAAAACACAGGTGAGTATCTCGGCGACGCAGAGCCCAACACAGGGAAGCCCTGAGGTCTTGGCTCCGTTTTCCTCCCTCCTCCATCTCCCTCCGCCTGCACAAGCTCTCCTCCGCCCCGGGATGCTCCCTCGGGCACAGAGCTGCGCTAGGGTTTGCTTTGCACTTTGCCTTCATCAGGCTTTTAATCAAGATGGCGCTTTACAAACATTAACTAATTAATCTCACACGTTTCCATCAGTGCAGCTGCTTGGGGGGGCTGGGAGTCACGTCATTAAATAAAACAAAAGCTGTGAGTCACAGCTCGCTAACGTGACGCGGCGTGAGGCCGCGCGCTCACCCGGAGTTACCGTCAGGGAGCAAGAGTGGCTGCAGTTTCCTCCGGTGGGAACAAGATTTAAGCGTTACCACATGGGACATTTTCTGCTGAGAACACCAGGAAAGCCGATGAAATCCTCTTCTGGTGACCAGGGGCGCGGTGGGGATGTGAAATCCCTCTCTGCCCAGCCTGCCCGCGGCTCCGGCGGTCCCTCCCTGCTTCCCGATATCCCAGGGCTGGGAATCTGCTGCGTGGATGTTTCAGGGAGGGGTCAAGCGTCCAGGAGACTTCAGGTTTTCTGCCCCATCACTCAGTGCAGCCAGCTGAAGGTGCAAGCTCCTTCCTTGCCCAGTTCGAGGTGTCTGACTTCTCCCCAGCTACTGGGATGACGGCAGGAGGGAGCAGTGAGCCCCCAGCAAGCTCCTCCTCGCTGCCTCGTGCTGCATTTGGCTGAAAATCCAAAGCAGAAGCACGAGGAGGACGCGGCACGGCTGCTCCCTCGGCTCCAGCTCGCGGGGTCGCATCGTCATTCCACAAGCAAGAGCCGTTCAAGTCCCACCAGGAGCTTTCAAGAGCTCAGCTGGCCCCTATGGACAGAGCATCTGGTGGCCGAGGCTCCTACTAAGGCTGCTCTGAGCGTTTTTGGGACCATTTCACCAAAATGGAAAGTTTGACCTGAAACGCAAGGTTTGAGCTAGCCAGGCTACACACATTCCAAGCACTGATTTTTAGGCTGGTCCCCTCCCTCCAGCTGACCGCGCAGAAAGGGAAAGCTCAGGAGACGGCAGCGCTGTCCCCGTCCCCCTGAGAAGGATCCAAGAGGGTCAAAGGCATCGTGAGGGTTTTTTTTTTTCCGACTTTATCCATCCCACGTTATTACAGGCAGCTCCAATATAAACAGGATGACTCTTCCCTTGAGCCACCATCTCCACGCAGGGCCCGCGCCGGCCATGACTCACCCCCCCCCCCCACCCCCCCCCCGCCCCGTGGTGCCCATCAAGGGAAACCTTTCCCTCCCCTCAATCCAGCTGCAGAAACACAGAGCTAGCAACCCCCCTTCCCGGTCCTACCTGTCTGTTGAAGTCTTCTTCGTTCTCCATCCACATGTACTCTGCAAAGGGGTTGTTTTCCTTCTCATCGTGGCCGTTCACTACTTGGTCCTCTTTGGATTTGGGACTGGACGCCGTGGTGCTGGCGAGGTCGGAGCCATTCATCATTACTGACTCTGCCAAGGAAAAAAAGGGGGTGAGGGAGCTGCCGGGGGGTCCCCAGCTCACACCAGCCACCCGGTTCCTGGGCAGATGCTCGCCACCAGCCATGCTGAGAGGTGACAGCTCAGGCTTCCAGTACAAAAAGCTGCTTCCGGGCTGCTTTTTGCAAGGCACGGCGTTATTCCCGACTCCTCTTCGCTCCTCGAGAGCACTGGCAGCAGCAGCATTTCTTTTTCATGGTTTTGACCCATCAGGGATGGTCTGAATATATTTGATCTGGACTTAAAACAAGGGATGAGGTGACCAGCAACTCCTGGAGAAGTTGTGAACAGGGCTCGGACAGGCACTGGCACCCCAAACCCTGTCCATCCACCTTGTTTATTTTAAATCTGCCAAAAAATACACCAAAAGACCACAGGTGGGTTATCACCCCACAGCAGCAGATTGCTCCCTACCCCAAAATACTGAATTTTCTGGAGGAAGACACGCTCGCCAGTTCATGTCCCTTTATCTCGGCCGTAATCTCTTTTATTTTTAGAGGGCATTTCGCAAAAGCCTGTTGGTTTGCGACACGAAGGCTGCCTTTTTCTAAAGCAGGCGTTCCGAGTCCCAGTGGCGTGGCTGGAAGCAAGACAAACCTTAAGAGTGTCCCAAACCTCAATTTCTGAAAGGTCCATGGGAGCAGAGGGAGGGAAGGATGCACAGACAGATCGATGATTCAACAGGGAAAAGAATTCAAATAGGGATAAACCATTCAATAGGGAAATCCTATGGAATAGTGAACTGTGGATTAAGGCCAGCACAACGCTGCTGAAAACCATCCAAACGCCACGTAACGATGTCCCAGCTGTATGTTTTACTCTCCCCGGGTTAAAGCTTTATCTGGAGCTGAGCTGAATCCAGTTCCAGTGCAGCACTGGGGCATGGGGAGGAACTGCGGGGGCTGGAAAACACGACGTCTTGGGGTGACTGGCAGAAGGTTTGGTCTCAAGGCGGGCGAGAGCCCCACGCAACAGCCCTTTAGGTACAGGGGAGAGGTTGCAGAAAAATCAGCCTTTTGTCCTTGAGGGTAAAAGGGGGCGGGCGGTGTTTTTTGCAGCAGCAGAAATTGGATTTGGAGGGGGGGTGAGGTTGGGGAGACCACTAGTGACGATGGGAACTAACACCCTTTGCAGGGGGACAAGCCTCTCCCTGAAATTTTCAGGGAACAGTTACTGATGGGCACCACAGCTCATCCAGGTATGTTTGATCTTACTTTAAGAACACGAAGAGAAATTAGCCGACCTCTCAGAGTCTCCAGGAGCCCCTGCAAGGCTGTGAGAACAAGCAACACCCCCGGCAGAGCCGGGTCTTTTTGCCTCCATCCAGGTAACAGCTGCTCCTGGCAGCTCCCATCACCCAGGAGATCCCACGTTACTCGCTAAACGCAGCCTGTTCTAGGGGCTGAGGAGATTATTCCCATTTTTGGGAGAAATCCAAAGCATGGATGAGTACTGAGGACACGACAGCAGTCGTACGTCACCCCCAATGACAAAGGTGCTCAGCTCTTGCATACCGGCGCTCTTGGGTCCCCAGGAGCGGCACAGCTTTAACATGGCGAAGAAAAAAAGGGCAAAAAAAGAGAAAAGTAAGAGCAGCAAGGTCCTCAGGCTGCCTGCAGCCTCGGGACGCAGCACCAAGCGGCCGTTGTTATCTGCGGAGAAGCAAAAAAAGGCTCCGAATTGAGCATGGAAACTTCCAGCGTGCCAAAGCGGAGCCAGCGGCTCTGCCGTGGTCAAGGAGATTTCTTGACGACGGCTCGAGCCTGGCAGGGGAGTCACAGGGCTGGTGGGAAGGGGAACAGAGCTGCAAAGCAAGCGCAAAGGCACCGAACGTTTGGACGGGGTGGAGCTCTGCCTCCTTCCCTGCCTGCTCCTCTGGCTGCCAGCACGGATGTTTGTGCAGGCAGAGCCTGGAGCTCAAGGACCCGGGAGGTTTGAGGGGCTGGTGGGGTTCACAGCTTACGTACAGCGCCCAGAGAGGCAGGATGGGTGCTGGGTCCCACCCAAAGGTACCTGAAATACCAAGCCCTCCTGGTGGAACAGGATGATATAAAGATATTGGCAACCTAGCTTCTTTTCTTAGTGGAACCACAGGAGAACCAGTGACACACGACTGCCTGGAAATGACTGAAGCAGTTTATTCCAGCTGGCCAGACCTCAAAGAGGAGCCGTTAGAGGAAGCTGATGAATCCTGGTATAGGGACGGGAGCAGTTTTGTCCAACAAGGTATCTACAAGGCAGGATACGTGATAACCACCAAAGATCAGGTAATAGAGTCTAAAGCCCTTCCTCCAAATACCTCAGTACAAAAGGCAGAAACAATAGCTTTAACTTGGGCACTGGAAATGGCCAAGGGTATGAAAATTAGTATATGGACGGACTCTAAATAGGCTTTCGGAGTGGTCCATGCTCATGGGGCAGTGTGGAAAGAAAGAAGACTCTTGTCTGCACAGAGAAAACATATAAAGCATGCCGAAGAAATCCTCAAACTCCTGGAAGAGGTGCAACTACCTGAAAAGGTGGCTGGAATGCATTGTAAAGCTCAGCAGAGAGGAAGTTCCACCCATGAACTTGGCAACGCTACGGCGGGAGCGCTGCGGAAGAGAGGGAGCGAGGTGCCTGCGCTGGTCCTGGAGAGAGCAGTTTAGCTGGAGGAGCAGCAGGAGAGAAGGGAAAGGTTTTGCAATGTTTAATTTTTTTTTTTTTTTCAAAAAAATAGATAAAAAGCTTCCTCTTCCTCCCCAAAACTCCGCACTCCTCACTAACCCGGCTGCAAAGAGGCCTTGCTCCCGCGGTGCCGGCTCTCGGCCGAGCTTTGCAGCTCTTTCGGAACAGCGAAGGGGGTTTTCCCCCAGTGTTTGGTGGAGGACGGGATTCTGGGGCGCGCGGGGAGGGGCGAAGGCAGCAGCTCTCGGCACAAACCCATCGGAATGGTGGGGCAGCCCCGACCGTTGCCAGCACCCCGACGTCCGCACAAGCCTGCGGCCCCTCGGCCACCCGCACGTCCCACCGCAGCCAACCGAGGGGCTCCCATGGGGCAGGGGATGCTGGCCAAGCCTGGCTTCCCGATTTGGGCTTCCACGAGCCCCTCCAGGGCAGAGGGAGAGCCGGGACCCCCGGCACGCTGGGCACCATCTGCTGCGGTGCCCAGGCTGCGCAAACAGACCCGCCGCTTGCCAAAATCAGAGCGCGGGAGGTGTTTGTACCTCCACGTTACCATCAAGGCCACGTCTGTCACCAACAGGTCCTTTTTTTTTTTCCCCCTTCATTTTTATAAACACGCAGGTGTCCAAAGCCCCATTCCATGCCCCCTGCATTCACTGTGGCAGTTGTTTTGCCGTGGTTATCACACACACTTCCCTACCACACTATTCCCACCTCTTTTGTTAAGATTTAAGCTGTCCCAAAGCTTTCCCAGCTACCCCCCGCCTGCAGAACCAGAGGTTTTTGGTCAGCCCCAAGCAAAAAGGAAGCTGGGGGGAGGCCAGCATGGACATTTAAGCATCATGGAGCGAGACAGGAGCCCTCCCACGATGCCCCTGCGCTTCGCTGGGAGAAACAGCAGGCAGCAAGCAGGCAGGAGAGGCTCCTACCTGGGAATATCCTGGGTGAAAAAACTCCCTGAACAGGAAAAACCAAATGCAACCCAAGTGTTTCTTTATCTCCCATCTGTCAGCTGGGTCTGAAGCACCCAAGGTCGTGGTTTTCCCCTATCAGCAGTCCTGGCGGTGCAGAGCCACCCCCCTTCCCCGCTCCCCCTGCCTGGAAAAGCACCTTCCAAAAGTGCATTTTCCAGTCTGGCCAAGCCAGGCTCAATGTATGTTTTGGTCTGCGTGTTATTTATCTGAGTCACCGGAGCAGCACTGTAGCCGTCAGCCTGTTGACGCTCCACCAAGTACGCGCAGAGCCAGGGTAATTTTGACATATTGCTGAGGCGCTGCAGCAAGCTTCCTGCTCAGAGCCACGGCTCCCCGTAAAAACTGAAATAAATTAAAAAATCTGCTTTCTTCTCATGAAGGCTTCTTGGATTTGTTCGTCCTTTGCCCTGGAAAAATAAGTAGATTAAAATAAAAAAAAATAAATCTTCAACCTGGGGATTGAGAGCTCAGAAAACACATCCAGAGCACACAAACCACCTCCTGAGAGCTGCACGGCAGGTCCTGAGGAGGCCCCTGCTAGAACTCACAAACATCTTCATCATCCTCGCCCGGGGCTGGAACAGCAGCCTGGCAAGGCAGGTTTCCTTTGGGAAAAGGTCCTGGACAACATGAAGCAGGAAAACAGAAATTTGGCCCGTGTTTGGTATCTGGGTGATGCTTAAGGGTGTGATGCTTCAGGGCTGCAGATTTTGCAGGACCCGACCCCAGCCAGGGCCACGACCGGGCGGTCCCGGCTCCATTAAACTGGAAATAGTCATTAGCACAAATTAGTACCAGTGACCAGACATCTGAGGGCAAACTAATGAGCGTGGCTCCCGCAGGAAGATGCCAACAAAATACCCCCGTCCCAGCGGCGACGGCGTCTAAAGGGGATGGACTTTTTTTTTTTTTTGAGGAAACTCCCAGGTTTCTGCGTGGACAACTCCGCCGCGCAGAGGTGGCGCCGTGGTCGAGGACGAGACATTTCACATGAGAAAATTCGTGGAGCAAATCAGCAGGAAGGAGGGGAAAGGACCCTTTAGAGCAGGCAGCACCCGAGCGTGCTATAAAAGGGGGTGGCTGATCCTGAGGGAGCCAAGGCTGAGATAGAGGAACGAGAGGACAGGGAGGGCGAAGGCATAGGGACCCGCCGCGCCACAAGAGGAGCGCGGGAGGCGAGAGCCCGGTGCACAGGAGATCTCGCAGGGCCGCGGGGTTGGAGCAAGCTGATCTCCCAGGAGAGCGTTTTTCCTCCACGTGCCGGGAGGAGAAGGGCGAGGACAAGAGGCAGCAGACGGCGAGATGGTGCTGAGGCTGGAATGAGCCGTCCTGGGAGGAGAGGGCCCAGGCTCCCGCCACGGAGCAGCACAAGGCACGGCGAGTTATTAATAATCTGGATAAAGCACTTCGCTATCCCAGAATTACACATACGGTTCTCCGCTCTTCCCAGGCGGGCCGTCAGACCGTTTCCTTACCTAATTCAGGAGGGTAACACAGGCCAGAACAAACCCGGGGCAGTCGCAGCGGGGCTGAGGAACTCCCGTGAGGCAAGACCCTTCAGAGACCCACTTCTGGCTGGTTTCTGCCCCCACAGGAGCATCCTTTCCTCACGCCAAGCGTGGCACGAGCCCCACTCCCCCCCCTTCACCCCCAAAGAGTTAACAAGTCAGCACCAGACGGGAGAATGGAGCACAGCTGCGCGCTTGGCTCAAGGCGAGGGACATATGGTCCTCCTCACCCTCCCGGGCTGGCGCGGCCAGAGCCAAAACCTCGGTGGAGGCTGCTTTGGCGGGGAGCACCGGGTTATGTGAGGGAGGAGGCTGGTCGGCCAGGGCTCCCGGCTCTATAAATAGCAGGAAAACCCACCCAGACTTTAGGAAAAAAAAAAACCCAAACTTCTTTCTCTGGGTGCTTTCAGGGCTCCTCTCCTCCCTGACTGCCCTGCAAGGGGAGCACAGCTGGGTTTGCTGGCACCACGGGGACGGGAGTGCTGCATCCCCAGGCCTGTGCGGGGCTGCGCCCTCACCCCAGCTGCACTTTGGGTTTAATAACACTCAAATTTCAACTTGTTGAGCATTCGTAAAAAGAAACCTGCTGGTTTCCTCCCCCCCCCCGCCTCAACCAGTGCAGAAATGCTTCCCACAGAAGAGGCAGAGTGGAGCGTGAGCAAACTGGTTTGAAGTCACAGAATCATCCAGGTTGGAAAAGACTGTGAAGATCCTCCAGTCCAACCATGAACCTCACCCTGACCATTAAGTCCTCGACCAGGAGCCCAGGACTGACCCGTGCACCGGCAGCGCTGGGGCATGGAGGGGAGGAGGGGGGTGGCTGTTTTTGCTGGCCACCTCTCAACTCCTCTGAAGCAGCAATTGGAGAAGGGCAGCTCGTTAGCCTCGTTTCCCAAGAGCGAGGATTCTCCCATTTCAGCTCGCACAGGTACTCCTCACGCTCCACTGGTCGGTCTGGTTCAGCCCCTGCTCCCAACGCCCTCGCTCCTGCCGCCGGCTTCTCCCGCCGCCCGCCTGCGCCTCGCACCGCCAGCGCAGAGCTTACCTCTCTCTAATCTCCCTTTGCGCTTCCCAGGCCCAAACTGCACTTTTTCTCTCCCGGCCGTGTAGATTTTTCCAGCAGCCAGGAGCGTTGCCAGCTGCCCCGCATGGCACTTGCGATTTTTCCCCCCCCCTCTCTGCTTCCACCGGGGAACCCGGCGTGACTAGGTCTGGCTTTTTCTGCTAGGCTGCAATCCGGCTCCGGCCCAGCCCACGCTCCAGCACCACCCTGACGTCTTTCAAGTATTTTTCTTTTTTGTTCCCCCCCCCGCAGGCTTCTCCTTCCTATTATACTGGTGCTTCAGGTTTTATTCCCTACCACCGACGCTTCTGAAGTGCTGAGCTGGCGAGCTGCTGCAGACCTGGGGGAGTCACCCACTGCTCCCCGCTGCCTTCAGCCCTCTAATTAGAGGATGTTAAGTCTTCCAGGTTAGGCTGGACTTCTAATGTTAGGCTGGACTCCTGGTACGCCCTTCTCACGCTTGCTGGACTACTGGGGGGTGCCAGCCCCTGCTCGCAGCCCGCAGCAGATGTGGAGCTTTCCATTTTCAGCCACCTCAGTTGCTGAGGAACTGCATCCTATTTCCATCCCCAAGCTGGGGGATAATCTCGTCCTGCACTATTTTAATCCTCATCCACAAGAACAATCCCCCCACTTTGCTCAGGCACAAAACAAAGTGTCTCCAGATCCACCCCCCTCCTCGCCAGCCCCGTCATTTTGAAAGCGCCAGAAACATCGAACGCGGCTCTTGAGCTGTGTCCAAGAAACGCTTCGAAGCCTAATTTCCAATTCAGCCTAAACACTGCTCTTCATTGAGCTACTTTTAATCTCCGGCAAAGACGACACGTTCTGCACTTGACAGCTCACAAACGGGTCCTGTTGCTCACCAGGATTATCGCTGCAATATTCTGCAGCGGCGACACGGCCAACCAGCACCACGCACCAGCCCGCCAGCAGCAATTTTCTCTAATTTCTCGACGAGAATTGATAATAGACATTTTTTTTAAAGACTTCAAAACAGAGCATCCAGCAAACAGCACCTTCCAGCACTCTCCTCTGGGAGGGGAAACCTAGATCAGAGACAGGGACGCGCCACGGAACATCCATGGGGAAGGTGGGACCCTGCCCAGGCGCGGGCAGAGAGAAAAGAGCGGAAAAAGCCAGCGGTGCGATTTGTGCAGCAGCACCGGCTGGAAACGGAGCTCAGGGCAGCAAACTGAACGCTCTGCCAGGGCTCTCGGGATTGCCAGGAGGAGTTTTATCGCTGTTTGCGATATGGAGGCACCTCGCAGTACGGGCCCTGCGCTCACACCTCGGGATGCCGTCGCTTTCCTTCTGAGTGGGACGGGGAAGCGTTGGACTCAACGATCTTTTTCCAACCTACCGCTGCCGGTGCTCGGCACCGTTCTTCAGGCCACCAAAACCTGATGAAACGTGTCCTGTCAACACCGAACAAGAGCAGGTGCTGGGCAGGCTGGCTGGCAGCTGCCTTTCAGCAGCCCGGATTGCAGCCGCTGACACCACCACCGGGGATCAAATTAACAGCGGTGGAAGGGCCGGCGCGATGACAGACCGCGGGTCGCCCAGCCCAGCCCGGCGGGTGATGGATGACCCAGAGGTGAACGGCCCAGAGGGTCTCACTTCACCATCCCGCAGCTGTGAGAAGAAAACAAACTGCTGCTGCAAGGGAGGGGAACGAGCCTGCTTCCCTCCTCGGCGTTTCGCTTCAGGAATAAAACCTGAGAGTTTGCAGGAAAGCGGCAGCTGCCTCCAACACTATCCACCTGCGCACGGCGGGTGTTTTCTGCCCCTCTCGAGTAAGTAGGTGGGGAATCCTGCAAGGCCACGTGTGCACCTTACAGCGCACACGCAGGCCTGGCTTTTCCTTTCACAGAATCCTTCAGGTTGGAAAAGCCCCTCGGGATCATCGAGTCCAACCCTCAGCCCGACTCTACAAAGTTCTCCCCTACCCCACATCCCCCCACAGCTCATCCCAACGGCCCTTAAACACACCCAGGGATGGGGACTCCACCCCCTCCCTGGGCAGCCTATTCCACTCTCTGACCACTCTTGCTGGGAAACATTTTTTCCTCATGTCCAGTCTGACCCTCCCCTGTTGCAGTTTAAAGCCGTTCCCTCTTGTTCTGTCACTAATCACCTGTGAGAAGAGACCAGCACCAACCTCTCTACAACGTCCTTTCAGGGAGCTGTAGAGTGATGAGGTCTCCCCTCAGCCTGCAAAAGGGCCGTCCCCTCAGCCTGGCACCCAGGAGCTCCTCAGAGGGAAAAACCCGCAGATTTCTTAGCTCAGAAAGTAAACACGAAGGTTTTCAACGCAATATTATAATACGCGTTTTTGTCTCGAGCTATTAGGAACCGAACAAACACAACTGAGGGCTTCACGCAGCGTTTTCTGCAGCCTCCGTGGCCAAGGCTAAGAGAGGAAGGAGGATCCGGATCCGCCACCCTCCGAAGCACCGCAGAGCCCAGCGTGCCTCCCGTCAAGCCGTCACTGCATCAGCCGCAGCGAGAAGCTTCCCTACCTGTAGCAACACCTGACTTGTTGCTGCATGCCAGGCTGAAACCTGAAGAGCCAGCACGTAACCAAATATCTGAAGGGCACAAGCCAGGAGCTGGCTACGTCGTGCCGAGCCTGCCCGTGCCGGATCCTGTCCCCCGTAAACACGGCTGGCGGGCGCAGGCTGACCCGGGCTGGTGGCCCAAACCCACCCGTGTGCTGCAGCCTGAGCCTCCGTGGCTGGTTTTTTTTTTTTAAGGTAAATTTGAGAAACCAGCTTCCAGTCACTGCAATCTGCAAAGATGGGACATGGGGCAGCCCGCCTGCACGCTGCGGGTCCCTCTGGAGCGGGACCGCTGTGCCTGGCCCCCGAGGGCTTCGCGGGCGCCGAGACGGTGCCGGGGGAGAGGGTCAGGGCGGGTTGAGCAAGGAGAAGCCAACCCCCCCGCTGCCCCGGAGCTTTCCCGGACGCATCCCCGGGGCTGGCGACAGTCGGGCGAGCGGTCTGGCCCACGCAGAGAGGAGCCCGGGGCCTGGTTTGGGCGCCTGGTCCCGAGCGGGGCCTGGAGAGGACGAGGCCCATGGCGGCAGGAGAACGTGCGCGTCCCCCCGCGGGCTGCCCCGTCCCCACCGGCCACAGGCCAGAGCACAGCGCCGGCGCTCCCCGGACACACAAGGGCTGCCCGAGCCTCGTGGTTGCGCTGGCAGAGGTGCGAGGCGCGGCGGGGCCGGCCGGCGGGGCCTTCACTCCCTCACACCGGGCCGGGGCCTTGCCCGGCCTAGCGCCCACCGGAGGCCCGTCAGCCCCCCTCTGCCGTCCCGGTGCTCGCCCCGCGGGCTGCCCGGGCCTGGTCGGGCCTGCACCCCGCGAGCCCCCTCCGCCAGCCCCGTACCTGCCGGCCGGGCCGGGCCGCTGCCGCTCCGCGGGCGCCCGCCCTGCGCTGCCGCCGCCGCCACCGGACCCCGCCGCCGCCGCCCGTCCCGCCCCACACGGCGGGGCCACGCCCCCCAGCCCCGCCCTAACAGAACCTTGCACCCCATTGGCCAAGCGATCGACGCGTTCCCGCCCCCCCGCTCGCGGCGCTAAACCTGGTTGGGCGGAAGGGCGCGAGAGCGCGTCGCTACTGCACCAGTTCGCTGCCACTCCAGCTTCTAGTCCCACCCACTGTGCCGCCGTCTGATTGGAGGCCCGGATCCACCTCCTAGCTTCCGGATTGGTTAACCCCGAAGGATCGGATTGGTTGGGCGGGCGCGTCCCCCACGTGGGGACAGACAGGCAGGTTTCGGGGGCGGGACCGTGGCGGGGTGGGCGTGGTCAGCCGCAATGTAAATAACCACATCGCTCCGCCCTTTCGCCCAGATTTGGATTGGCGGGCCAAGTGACCAATAGGAAGAGCCGTCACAAGCCGCCCGCCCCGCCGCGCGGGAGTCCTGCTAGGGAGCCGCTGATTGGCGGGTTGATGTAAACACACCGAGGGGGCGGGGGATTCCCCGCGAGTCGGCGGGGGGTGGGGGGGGGCGGTAGGTCACGTGGCGGGCGCGTGGCTCGCGGGTGGGGGGACCTCGAGGTGGGGGGGGACACCCAGCTCTGCACCCCAGTGTTGGAGGCAGCTGGCGGGGGGGTCACCCAGCCCCGTATCCCCAGTGCTGGGAGACCCCGCCCCGCCCCCCCCCCAGTTTTGGGGGCACCCAACCTTGCACCCCCAGAGTGGGGGGAGCACCGGACACCACACCCACACCCCCCCAGTATTGGGGGGCACCTCCTGGTGGGGGGAGCACCCATCCCCGCACGGCCCGGCTCCCCCCGCTGCCCCCCCAGTTCCCCCAGCGCCGCCCCCCCGAGGCCCCCCCGTGTCCCCCCGTCCCCCCCGGTACCCGTGTCCGGTGGCCGCGCGCCCGTGTGTGTCCCCCCCCCGCCGTGACGAGCCCGGGGCGGCTGCCAGCACCGAGCCGGGGCCGCGCCCGCGGGCACCCGCGCCCCGGCCCCCCGAGATGCCGGCGGGCGGCGGCGGGGGCTCCGCGCCCCGAAAAGGGGGACCCCAGCGCCCCCCCCTCCCCGGCCCGCTGCCCCTCGACCCGCTCGGACGGTGAGTGCCGCAGCCCCGGGGGTTCCCCACCACTCCCGGGGGTCCCCCGCGCAGTTGAGGGGGGGAGGTTGAGCCTTTCCCAGCTCCTTGGTGCCCCCCCCCCCCCGGCCCCACTTGCCACCCCCTGTCCCCGCATTGGGGTGCGGAGAAGCAGCCCCCCACCCCTCCAGCACCGGGACGGGGGTGTAACCCCGGGCGGGCTTTGGCAGGAGGGTGCCCGTGGATTGGGGGTGCATCCCCGTGGGGAGCCCCACGGCAGAAGGGGGTGAGCCTCAGTCTCCCCCACCCATCGGGGTGACCCCAAACTTTTTCTAACCCCCCGGGTGGGATTTTGCTAAAACGGGGTGGGGGGGTACCAACATTGTGGTGGGAAGCCCCTGGCAGGAGGCTCCATCCTGGGGGATGCGGGGTTTGGGGGGGGTCAGCCAAGAGATACTGCGTGGTCCAGGGACCCCCCCCTCACTCATACCAGCCTTCAGATTTGTTCCCACAAGTATGGGGGCTTGCACACGCGTGTGTGACCCCCAGAACCCCGATTTGGGGTAGGATGGTCCCTGGCAAATTCCTGGTGTCTCTGCCACCAGTGTCCGGGATGTCCCTGGGCATGTCACTTAGCTCTACTGAGTGACCGGCTGGGCTGGGGGACGAGGGGACCCCCCCCACATCCCCCAACCCGGTCTCTAGGTGGTTTCACTGGCCCCGTGGCCACCTTGCTCCCATCGATGGCCGGAGCGGTGAGCTATTTCTAACCGTGTGCCCTCACCCCTCGGGAACCTGTTCATCACCAGGTGCTAATTCGGGGCCGGTTGAGAAATGGGGGTTGAATATCGGGGCACAAACATCACAAGGTGTCCCCAAGAGGCGAGCGGGATGTCCGAAGCGGCCGACCGGGGATGTAAGACGAGCATGTTGCTCTGCCGAGGTGACAATCCCCTCCCCGGGCGCTGCCATCCACTTGGGTGACATGAAATGTGGCACCCTGGGGACAAATTACCTCCCTGGGGCGGCTGACGGCTCCTTGTATGGCTGAGGACAGGGCTCTGCCACCGGCCGGGATAAAAATAGCCCGTGGCCAAAGGGCCCGATCCGGGGAGGTGCTGGGCACCCACTCCCTGGGGCCCAAGGGGATGGTGCATCGGGTCTTGCCCGTGTGGGTTTTGGGGTGTGGGAGATGCTGGGGGGGGTCTGGGGGTGCTGCAGGTCCCGGGGGGCAGCACGGGGTGTCCCTGGGGCATGGGGACGTTTGTCTCTGGGTGTGGGAGTCCGGCGGTTCCCCACCGCCTGCGTGGGTCCGTCCCCGCACCGGGGTCCCCCCGTGGCTCTGGTGGATTTGCAGTTGATCCCCCCCCCGGACCCCCACCGGATCCCATCCGGATTTTGGGGGCGCAGGGACCCCCGTGGACACGGAGCTCCCACAAACAGCACCTTGAGCTGTTGGGGGCAGCGGTTTGGGGGTCACTTTGGGATCCGAGGGGTCCTGGTGGGGACTGGGGTGATGGTGCAGGTGGGGACGGCTCAGCCCCCGGATCCCGCGGCGTTAACGGGCTGGTGACGGGCCCGGGCAGCCCCGCAAGGGCAGTGAAGGCCACCACGTGCCCGAGAGAGTCCAGGAATGCCACCAACGCACCGTCACACACCGCCCCGGCCCCGGCTGCCGGCGGGGGAGCGTCAAACACGGCCTCGCTTGGCACCACACGTGGCCCCGGCCACGGGGACGCCTCTGCAGGGATGGGGACACGGGGCTGCACGTCCCCTGCTCTGTCCCTGATGGGGACACAGGGCTGCACGTCCCCTGCTCCATCCTCAATGGGGACATGGGGCTGCACGTCCCCTGCTCCATCCTCAATGGGGACACGGGGCTGCACGTCCCCTGCTCCGTCCCTGATGGGGACACAGGGCTGCACGTCCCCTGCTCCATCCTCAATGGGGACATGGGGCTGCTCGTCCCCCTGCTTCGTCACTGATAAGGACACGGGGCTCCATGTCCCCTGCTCTGTCCCTGACGGGGACACGGGGCTGCACATCCCCTGCTCTGTCCCTGACAGGGGACACAGGGCTCCATGTCCCCCTGCTCTGTCCCCGATGGTGACACGGGGCTGCACGTCCCCCCACCAGCCCCACGCCCGCATCTCCCCATCTGTGCCCTCACACTCCTCCCCGTCCCTTCCTTCCCTCCCTCCCACTGGCCTCGCTGCCATTTTGGGGTGGATTTGCTCCCGTTTGGAGGTACTGGTGGCCAAAGCAGCACCCAAAAGGCACCATCTGGGTCCCTTTTTGGAGCCAGAGGAGGAAATTGGGGAGCCCTTTGGACTGGGAGGGGGGAGCCTTGTGCTGGGGCGTAGGACCTCGGGCATTTTCTGGCTTTTCCCCCCATTCCTGCACCGCCACATGCTTTGGGCAGAGGGGACACAGGAGGTGGCACGGAGGGGACGCTGGCATGCCTGCGGTCCTTGCTGTGCCCCCCGCCCCCCCCCCCCCCCCCCGTGTTAAACGCAGAGGGAAAAGGGCCTCGGGCAGGATGCGGCCCCGGAGCTCAGAAATTTCAAACTACATCAGTTGCTGAGACTTTTAAGGCTGGGGGGGGGCTGCCAACACCAGAGCTCCCAGTCCTCCCGGTGCCCCAGCACAGCTCTGCATCAGCTCCCCCGCCTGGCTTTGCTGATTAATTAATAAATTAATAAGGAACTGTGGGAAAGCCCCTTGTCCCCAGCTCCAGCCCAGGGCTGCAGCCAGGACCGGGGGGGGTGGGGCACAAAGCGAAGCCCGGGGGGTCCCGTCGAGCAATGGACCATGGTGGGGGTGATGGCTCCTCCGTGTCCTCATCCCCTGGGCAGCACCGAGGGGCTGTTGGCGGAAGATTCAGCCGTGAGGGAAGCAGCAGGAGCAAAACGGGGGGGTTCTGGGGCAGCTTGTGCTTGAGCTTCGCAAAAACCAGAGCCCGAATAAGGGGGTGATTTAGGGGGGTGCCCAGCACTGGTGGGCAGAGCTGCTGCCTCGCTGGGGGCTGCGCTCCCGTGTCCCCCCACACCAGCCGAGGCCAGAAGGACTCAAGGAGGGGCCGGACAGGAGAGGGGCCGGGTGGCTTTGCTCCTCTTTGGGGGGCCACCCCTGTTCTCTCCTCCATTTCCATCCTGCTCCTCGGAGCCGCGGGGAAAGCGAGCGGAGGGGATCCCACTCTGTGCCGCTGCCAGACTCCCCCTCCAAAGCTGCCTTTCCCCCTCGCCAGGCTCAATACTCCCATTTTCTTGTGATGGCCTCTGGCCTATTTACGCGCACGGCTTCAGCGGCGTGCTGGCGATCTGAGCCCATCCCGCCTCCCCAGGCCTCGCCCCGCCTTACCACCATTTCAACCGAGCGTTAAAATTCACTCCCAGATGATGTTTTTGAAGCTCCACAGCCAAACTGAGCAGCATGGTTGAGGCAGGAGAGAGGGAGCAGACATACAGTCATGGCAAAAATGGATTTTAAGGGGAAGTCCTGGTAATTTCAAGCCCCTGGAAGGACCAGCCCACAGAGCTCGGCTGCAGCTCTGCTGGGAAACATCCCGGGGATGGATGTGCCAGCAAAGTGTGAAGGAAACATATTGCCCCAGTAAAGGCCAGCAGCTCCTTCCCTGTAGAGCAGCAGGTGAGGCCACACCTGGAGTGTTGTGTCCAGTTTTGGGCACCTCAATACCAGAGAGATCTCGAGGTGCTGGAGCGAGGGCAGAGGAGGGCAACGAGCTGGGGAAGGGCCTGGAGAATAAATCCTGTGGGGAGCGATGGAAGGAGCTGGGACTGTTCAGTGTGAGGAGGAGAAGGTGAGGGGAGACCTCATCACTCTACAGCTCCCTGAAAGGACGTTGTAGAGAGGTTGGTGCTGGTCTCTTCTCCCAGGGAATTAGTGACAGAACAAGAGGGAACGGCTTTAAACTGCAACAGGGGAGGGTCAGACTGGACCTGAGGAAAAAATGTTTCCCAGCAAGAGTGGTCAGAGAGTGGAATAGGCTGCCCAGGGAGGGGTGGAGTCCCCACCCCTGGGTGTGTTTAAGGGCCGTTGGGATGAGCTGTGGGGGGATGTGGGGTAGGGGAGAACTTTGTAGAGTCGGGCTGAGGGTTGGACTTGATGATCCCGAGGGGCTTTTCCAACCTGAAGGATTCTGGGATTCTGTGGTCCCAGGGAGGGACAAACACGGCCTGAAGTCTCCAGCATCCATAACCCCCCCCAACAGAGGGACACGGCTGCCCCGCCACTGCTCAGATCCTTTTTAAGCTGCTTTTCAAATGTCTGCTAAGCTCGCGGTCAAATAGGACATGCTTTGAAGGCAAGAGTTTTTTTTTTTTTTCTGGGGCAGGAGAAACGGGTTGTTTTTAGAGCCCTTTGGAGTGTTTCTGCTCAGTGGGGAGAGTGCATGGAAGCTGCGAGGGGGGGTCTGCAGGAGGGGGGTGTCCTGGTGCCCCCTTTTCACCGCAGGAGGGTGGCCCAGCGGGACATGGAAACCACAGGCTCTTCTCCCGGGAAGCTCACAGGGATGATGAGGAAAACGGGGCCGCAGGGTCTGGGGGAACATCACCTCGGCCAACATGCGCACCTCCAGCCTCAGCCACGGCAAGACGAGGAGCCAGCAGAGCAGCTGAGGACCAGAGCTCCTCGCCGTGGGCTCTCTGGGACTTTCACCACTCTGAGGGGTGCAGCGTCCGTTAACAGCAACCTCCTTGTCGCTGCCATTGGGGATTGTGTCCTCCCATAACTCACCAACTTGAAACATGAGCGTGTGTCTGGGCTGTGGCTCTCCTGCTCCTTCGACAGGGACAGGGGAGGGATCTTACTCCTGGACTCGGCACTGGTGAGGCCGCCCCTCGATGAGTGGGTTCAGTTTTGGGCCCCTCACTCCAAAAAGGCCATTGAATGACTCGAGCGTGTCCAGAGAAGGGCAACGGAGCCGGTGCAGGGTCTGGAGCACAGGTGTGATGGGGAGCGGCTGAGGGAACTGGGGGGGTTTAGTCTGGAGAAGAGGAGGCTGAGGGGAGACCTCATGGCCCTCTGCAACTGCCTGAAAGGAGGGTGCAGAGAGGGGGGATGAGTCTCTTGAGCCAAGGAACCAGCGGCAGGCCAAGAGGGAATGGCCTCAAGCTGCGCCAGGGCAGGGTCAGACTGGCTCTTAGGAAGGATTTCTTTGCAGAAGGGGTTGTTGGGCGTTGGAATGGGCTGCCCAGGGCAGGGGGGGAGTCCCCATCCCTGGAGGGGTTGAAGAGTCGGGTTGAGCCAGCGCTGAGGGATCTGGTGGAGTTGGGAACGGTCAGGGTGAGGTTAGTGGTTGGGCTGGAGGAGCTTCAAGGGCTTTTCCAACCTCCATGATTCTGGGATTCTGTGATTCTGCGATGCCAGCTTTGGCTCTCACCCCTTTTATTCTGGGGTGTGACACACCTTTCCTACAAGCTTTAATCTCAAACGACTCACCCAGGGCGCTTCAGAGGGAAGCAGCAGAGCTGCTACGTGGCGTCTGTAGGGGAAGCGCCTGAATTCCCACTCCCCCCATAGCCCCATGTACTGGGCAGAGGGACTGGACATCTGAAGATGTAAAAGCAATTAATTGCCTCCAATCCATTCCCAGGCCCGGCTGCGGGCTGAGACAACCCACGCTGTCACGCGGAGCAGGGAGAGGTGCCAGATACTGATGTGTCAGGCTAAGAGTATGCAGGGCTCCGCAGCCGCCAGCCGGGGCCCGGAGTTCACAGCCTAAAGGACTATTAATACCCGTCAGCCCAGCAGCCTGGAGTGGGACCAGATCGGATGGAAAACACAGACTTTGGGCAAGGCTTGACAATATGATGGGGATGAGAGAGCAGCTGGGAGCCAGATAATTCTGTCAAGGAGCCAAAAAACCTGCCTGAGTGAAGTCCTTCGCGTAAGGAGAGGCTGGCTCCTTCCCGACTCCGGGATTTGCATCTCTGCCACACACTACACGTGTGCCCGCTCCCCAGCGGCGACTGCCGTGGCTTGAGGCTTCCAAAAGTGGGTTGCAGATCTGAAAAATATCATCTTTTTGCGATTTCTGGCTGCACCCCAAGAGTCTTCTCCCCGCAGGTGAAGATCCAGGGTGGTTTGTGGTGAGCTCCAGGGCCAGCGCTGGAGAAGGGACTCGAGCTCCTGCTGCTGCGGCCCCGGAGCTGCTGGGCTGAGCTCTCCGGTGCCTCGTGGAGTTGTTCTGGCAGCAGGTTTTGTGCTTTGGTCACCTCTAGATTTCTTTTGAGGACTTTTTATTTTGGCCCAGAGCAGCACGTCTAAGAGCTAAAAGGGTAAAGACATTTCGGGATTGCTAAGTGCCCTTAGGATGAGCGAGATTTCTTGTTGTGTTCTCACACGGACGTCCCTTGTTTTAAATATTCAAAACAAAATTTCATATGCTTGTCATCCCCATCGTTTTACAGTTAAAATGATCAAAACCATTTCCAAGAGTGAGGCCTGGCAATGTGTCCTTGGGCTACTTAGCGCTGCGTTTGCCAAGGACAGCTTCGTGCCTTCAGCTGCGGCTGAGCACCCCACATCCCACCCGGAACCGAGGCGGGAGCACAGAAAGTTCAGCAAAGAACCAGCAAACACCTAAAACGAGCTGGATTAAGAGACCTACCCAGCATCCCATGGGGATTTCTTCGCAGGAGCAACATTAGGACCTGACTCGGGCTGAAGCTCTTAGGAAACAATAAGATTTTTACTTCTGATCCCTTTGCAGCTCTGTCACGACCTGGACTGGAAGCCCGGAGAGTCGCAACGGTTCTGTGATCCCCTCAGGTTAAATTAAGGTGAAACGACACCAAACGATCGGTTAAAATGTTTAACTTGTGGTAGAATTTTATTTAAATTTGGAAAAGGATACTAAGCAATGTGGTCTCTTATAAATCTATAAGAAAGAAAAGAAAGGAAAGAAGAAGAATGGAGAGAAAGAGTCAAAGAAATCCGGATCACCACCCCTGGACCCAACGTTCTCTGGTCTGGTGATCGGGGGTGGTGGGTGCACACCCAGCAAAGTTTCTGTCGCCTTTTAAGTTCATCTTAGCAGCTGATTTACATACTTTGTTTTTTTCTCAGCTCCCAGAATTTTGCTGACTTCATGCTTCTTGAGCAATTGTCTTCTGGGGCAGAAATGCGCAGCTCTTACTGGTTCTTGTCACCATTTTGGTGGTGAAGACGCCCAGCCCTTAGCAAGGCCTGCCTGGTGTCTGGCCTACACAATAGAGCCACTTAGTACCAGGCTTACACCAGGGAGCTGGTGAGTACAGATCACAGAATCCCAGAATCATGGAGGTTGGAAAAGCCCTTGAAGCTCCTCCAGCCCAACCATGAACCTCACCCTGACCGTTCCCAACTCCACCAGATCCCTCAGCGCTGGCTCAACCCGACTCTTCAACCCCTCCAGGGATGGGGACTCCCCCCCTGCCCTGGGCAGCCCATTCCAACGCCCAACAACCCCTTCTGCAAAGAAATCCTTCCTAAGAGCCAGTCTGACCCTGCCCTGGCGCAGCTTGAGGCCATTCCCTCTTGGCCTGCCGCTGGTTCCTTGGCTCAAGAGACTCATCCCCCCTCTCTGCACCCTCCTTTCAGGCAGTTGCAGAGGGCCATGAGGTCTCCCCTCAGCCGCCTCTTCTCCACACTAAACCCCCCCAGTTCCCTCAGCCGCTCCCCATCACACCTGTGCTCCAGACCCTGCACCAGCTCCGTTGCCCTTCTCTGGACACGCTCGAGTCATTCAATGGCCTTTTTGGAGTGCGGGGCCCAAAACTGAACCCACTCATCGAGGGGCGGCCTCACCAGCGCCGAGCACAGGGGTAAGATCCCTCCCCTGTCCCTGCTGGCCACGCTAGTGCTGATTAGCAGGTCTTGGGCTTGATGAGAAACATTTGGTTTCACTCAGTCCAGTTTCCCCCCTTTGAGGTTTTTCTGAGGAGTTTGTCAATACAACTGCAAGGGAGCGGGGGGTGCAGCCTTGGATACACTCCCGCTTCCTTGGGGGACATTCCTTCGGCTCATCACAAAGGCCACAGCTTGTCCCAGAGGTTTTCTGTGTGGATGAAGGTTTGAGGCATTCCTTCCTTCAATTTGTTCCTCCCAATCTCCCAAATTTTGCAACAAATGAGGCAAAGTCCTGCAGCAAACAGGTGCTCCAGGTGCCCAACCCACTCCCGCAGCAGCGTCCTATCGTGTAACTGGAGTTTGTGTTGGGACACCGGGATACATCGCCCAAGCAGCCCAAATGTTTCCATTCCCAAAGGTCTTTGTGTTTAATTTGATTAATTTTACCATTTTAACGATGCCTTTTAAGTCAGTGCTGCTGGAATTGCTACTGGATATTTAGCAAATGAGACCATGGATATGATTCCAGCCTTTTTTGTGCCTGAACCTCAGCGCATTTTGACTCAAATTTAATTTCTTATTTTCAGCTGTTACGTTTCAGAGCTGTCAGGGCAGCACAGCGTTCAATCCATGTAGGCAGAGCGCTCCTCTTTTATAAAGCCTTTGACCAAAACGATTCTTTGCTAAAAAGATGTTAAAGTCTCCGCAGCAGGTGCCGGGTGGTGTTCACCCTTGGGATGCTCCTAAAACTGCAGTTAATTCTGGCACAGTCCTGTGGTCTCACCATAAAAGCTGATCCTATCTATCAGTTTACAACTGATTTTTTCCCTTCCAGAGTACCTTGTCAGCGAAGATCTTCGGGCTGGCCCGAGAACGGCAAAACAGACACAGGCACGGATGGTATAATTTAACTGTAAATTTGATTCAGACGTTTAGGAAATACAGCTTCCAGCTCTCGAAAATGATCCTAGCTTCTTAGTTCCCCTTGCTGTGTTGGAGTAAGGAATGCCTGTGGTCTACACAAGTCACGGGTTGCGGGACTAGACAGCTCTAAGCAGGTTTCAAAAGCCAAGAGTAAGTGGAAGTCTTAAACTTTTAAAGTTTTTTAGAGTTTCCAAGACTGTGATGTGCTGGAGAGGAACCAAACCAGGTTTGGAGACAAAGACCAGCGACCTATTTCTGTGTCAGCCCAGCTTTGTCAGAACACCCAGCACCAGTGAATCATTCTTGCTGGATGTATGCAAAGCCTCTGTGGGATCTCAAACACGAGACAAACGCCCAAACGACTTCAAAGCAGCACAGCCGGACAGATCTGCACGGCAGCCAGTCCACCGGCGCTGCTCAGCCCACTCCCGGTCTGCTAAAAAAGAAGCTGAGTGGGTGCCTGCTGTCTGCCACATTTGCAGCAAGATGCAGCGCTTTCAGCAGCTCTGAAATAGGCTCCAGCGCCCAAGCAAATGGTGTGGTTTTGGGCAAAGCTGATCACAGGCTTGTTTTAGTACCGTAAGTGCTTTGGGGGCAGTCACGACGACACAGCGGCGGCGGTTCTGGCCGTCTCCGTGGTTAGGTTTGGCATCTGCTTCGGTATTTTCAGGAAATAATGTGGCAGCTCTTAGAGGAATCTTCTGTCTCCTGGGAGAGAAGCTTGTGACTTGCAAAGGTGCTTCATGGGCAAGAGCATGGGGGAGCCCGAAGCCACAGGAGCTCCCTGTGCTGAAATCTCACAGGGCCACCCAAGGTGACGGAGCTTTTTAGAGTCTCCTTTTCTGGTCAGCACCAGCACCGCAGACTGTAGTTAACAGGGGAAGGCTGAACTGGGGGACACTGACCCACTGTACCCCAGGGAAGCAAGCTTGTTGGAGGTACCGGGTATTAATGCTGCTGGTTTGTTTTTGGTTTTGTTTTGTTTTTTTTTTTTAAATGTTAGTCCCTCACTCCAAAAAGGCCATTGAATGACTCGAGCGTGTCCAGAGAAGGGCAACGGAGCTGGTGCAGGGTCTGGAGCACAGGTCTGATGGGGAGCGGCTGAGGGAACTGGGGGGGTTTAGTCTGGAGAAGAGGAGGCTGAGGGGAGACCTCCTGGCCCTCTGCAACTGCCTGAAAGGAGGGTGCAGAGAGGGGGGATGAGTCTCTTGAGCCAAGGAACCAGCGGCAGGCCAAGAGGGAATGGCCTCAAGCTGCGCCAGGGCAGGGTCAGACTGGCTCTTAGGAAGGATTTCTTTGCAGAAGGGGTTGTTGGGCGTTGGAATGGGCTGCCCAGGGCAGGGGGGGAGTCCCCATCCCTGGAGGGGTTGAAGAGTCGGGTTGAGCCAGCGCTGAGGGATCTGGTGGAGTTGGGAACGGTCAGGGTGAGGTTCATGGTTGGGCTGGAGGAGCTTCAAGGGCTTTTCCAACCTCCATGATTCTGTGAAAAGCAAACAGCATTCCAGTCAGCAAAACAGGCAACCCCTGTCAGTCAGCACCTCAGAAATCTCATGCCCTGTACTGGTTTCCACTGGAAAAAGTGGGGCAACCACTGCTTGAAGAGGTCAGCAGAGGGGATCCACATGTTCAGCTGAGGCTGCACACACAGTGGAGCTACCTGAGAGGACAAGCCCAGAAGCTCATGGTGTTGCTGAGGGAGGCTCAGGCAGGGAGTTGGAAGGGATCTTAAACTAGTGTCAACTCCCTACCACAGGCAGGGACACCTTCCTCTAGCCCAGGTTGCCCAAAGCCTCATCCAAGCTGGCCTTGAACCCTTCCAGGGAGGGGGCAAGAGGAAAGAAGAGAAGGACAGCTGCTCAGTGTCCTCACATCTCTGATTTCCATAGGTGCAGGTTAATGGGCAGCAGCAGGCAGGGGAGGCAGGGCAGGTGCCCTCACCCTGGACCAGCTCTGACAGTGCTGGCTCTGGGGTGAAGCACAGCCTGGCAGCCACACCACAGCTCTACAGCAGAGACTGGGCCTTCAGCAGAGGAACAATGAGAAAAAAAACAAGCAGTAGAATGAAAGACTGATAAGAAAAATACAACGTGCAAAAGAGGGAACAACAGCAGGCCTGTAAGGTGAAGGAAACAGTAACAACACCCAGTGAGAACAACACACACCATCCCTCTCAACCCTCCCCGCCACTCTGAAGGAAGGCGTCCCGTGGCAGCGCTTATATAGGGGGGTAAAATCTCCCAGCATGCTCCGCGGTAAGCGCGCGATTGGCCCCTTTGCACACTATGCGCATGCGCAATCGCCTTCCCGAGGGCAGGGCGGGCGCTTGCACATGCGCACTGCGGGGCCCGTGCCCACACCGAGCGTCCCGCCCCTCCGCGACTTCGCAGGGCTCAGTGCGCCTGCGCATCGGCCCGCCGCCCGCACCGCTGTGGCGCGCATGCGTCCCGCCCGCCGCCGCCGGCGCTCCGCCCCTTCCCGCTCGCGCGCAGGTGCGGTGCCCGTTGTCTGCCTCCGCGGGGCTACAGCTCCGCGGCCGCGGCGCCCGGCCCGGCCCGGCGCGACGAAGCGGTGCCGGGGGGAAGTGGTGGAGGAAGCGGAGCGAAGGGCGGTTGCGAGCAGCGCGGCTCGGCTGCGCCCCGCCGGAGGTAGGAGCTCGGCTCCCGCCGTCCCCCCGCCCCGGTGTGGCGTAGCGGGGGGCTGAGGGGACGCACAAAATGGCGGCGGGCGGGGGCGGCCGGGGCTCCCCACGGCTCCCTCCGTCAGCTCTCACGGCGACCGCCCCGGGCCCGGCACCGCTCCCCGCCAGATCCCGAGGCTGCGGCGGGGCCTGGGAGCAGCACCGCGGGGGTGGGGGGGTACGCGCGGTGTAACGGCCTCGCTGCCTTCCTGCCCTGGTTGCCGCGAAGCGCCTCGACGCAGCCGGTTGATAACGGGGTGTTGAGCCGGGGACAGGCGCCTCAGGGCGTTTAGACTTGCGGCTGCCGCCTTTTTTTATTTCTTTATTTTGCTACCGAGGGGGACTCAGTGCGGCGGTGGGTATGGAGCACTCTGCCAGGGGCTGCAGGCAAACACGGGCATGCCCTGCCCCAGCGACCCGGCATCTGGCTGTATTTTCTTGCAATGTGAGAAGCAGATGAATAAACAGGCGCTTGTAAACAGCGGCATAACGTTTATCTGCATTGCAGCCGGAGTCTTGGCACGCCAGCAGTGTGCGTATTGATTTGACAAGTTTGATAGTACAACGTGTGTTTGCTCAATCTCAGCTTTTGCCCGTTTGTGAAGTTGGGGAAACGCAGCCGTTTGCTTTCTGATTCTTACCTGTGTTCTGTCTCCGTCCAGCTGTGCTTCAGTGAAAACTCAGACCTCTAATTAAATCCGTAAATTTAACATTGAAACAAAGCGATCTGGCGGTTCAGCAATAGTGGTTTTGGCTTTAAAACTGGCCGTTGAGTGAAGTAACATTCACCGTGGTTAGCTGGAGGGGTTGGTTTTCATCACTGTATCCTTCGAGAGCTCGGAGCGGGGACATGTTTTCTGGCACCTCGTACTTGTGTGTTGGGGTTAAAAAGCTAGCTTTCCTTTTTCTTGACTTTGGAGACAGTAGTAATTGATCTGAATTGGTCAAAATAACTGAAGGAACGACAAAAATTCTCTTTGGCCAAGGCAAAGTGTTTTAGCACCGTAGCATAATCTGGTTCATAGTGCTTTACCCAGGAACCTCATGTATTTGGAGATTTGAGCTTGTTTTTCAACATAGATGCATATTGCTTTAGTATTTTTGCTCAGTTACAAATTTTAATACAATAATGTCACATAGGCTGTTAATTTAAAAAAATTTTCTATAGGATTATTTTTAAAAGTACTTAGCTGATTAAAATGTATTATGCTTTTTGAAAAAAAAACCCCACAATCATCCATCGTGATTTATAGCCCAGAATTGATGTTGAAATGTGTGCTCAGTTTTGGGTTATGCTCTTCTCTCTGGTATGTGATCATTCATTAGACATTTAAAATAATAAACTGTAAACATGCTACGAGGTCTTCAAGAGGGTGGGTATAAAAGTGAGGTAATTATTTTCCTGATTGAGAAGTCACTCTTCAAAGGACAACAAGTATCTTTAATTGCGTTTTTTTTAACATTTTTTGCTGATTTAAAAAAAAATAATCTGCCAGAACTAACAGAACAATCACGCTGGCTTGAAGGGTGGAGGACGCGAGGGACTGACCCATCTCTGCTTCTCCAGCTTGTGACAACTGATAGAACTGATGGGTGGGGTTCCAAGTGGTTGCAAAACTCGCTGCTTGCTCCCTCCTATGCTGCTGGTTTCCTTTTCTTCCCGTTTTCTGTTTCCCAACTATCTCGCAGTTTGGTTTTGGGGCTGAGCTCAGTGGAAGCTCAACTGTGCTCGTGTTAGTCCTTACCAAACAAGGAGCTCTTCTGTGTACGAAACAGGAAGAACATTAAGACCTTTTTTTTTTTTTATTTAAAGTGTTTTGCATTTGAAGGTAAATAAAACGTTTTCTTATTTCTTTGCTATCAAGTTAAACATTTCGAATGGGGTTTGGTTTTTTTTTTTAGTAAGTTTTAGGCAGAAGTATTAGTATTTGCCCTTTGTGATGCTCTCGGGCACATCTCCGTGTTGGGCGTGCGGAGCTCCATGTGCCTCGGAGCTGTTGGAGGAATATAAATATACTTAGGAAACAGCGTGCAGGATTTGTACTGCTCTAAAATTTGGCGTGGAAAGTGAAAATTGAAAAAGGCTGCTAGATTTCTGCTGCTGATATTCCATGAAGGTGCTAAAATGCCCTTTTTTGTCTTAAGAATTAATTGCTGAAGGACTTGTGCTGGTTGGTTTTTTTTTGTTTTTGGTGCCTGGACATAAACGTGATGTGTTGAACCCCACGAATGTTGGAATGGAGGGTTTTTTGGGCTGTTTCAGTGAATTATGTTACTGAGCAGTGCTGGCCCTGGCTGGGATGGAGTGAACTGCCTTCACCGTGAGCCGTGGTTTGGATTTGTGGCTCAGCCAGGGTTGGTCACCACCGGTGCTCTGCCTGTTGCTGAACAGCGCTTGCACGGTGTCAGGGCCACTCAGCAGGAAAAACTGGGGCAGAAGAAGAAGAAAAAGGTGGTTTTGGCTTTCAGGGTGGCTGATGCTTGGAACCTGGCTGGGCACTGTGGGACGTGGTGAGTGATAACTGCCGTTGCTTTGCTTGGTTTTTTGTTTTGTTTGTTTTTTTTTTTTTCCCCTCCCTTTCCTTCACGTGTTAGACTGTCTTTATCTCAACCCATGAGTTTTCTCAACTCCTGTGCTTTTTTTTCCTCCCCCCATCCTGCTGGGCTGGGGGTGAGCGAGCTGCGTGGCTGCTGGTGGGGGTCACACCCCCCAGTCCTTTCTGGAGCTCAGTGAGGAGGATCGAGGTATCACAACAGATTTGATCAGAGGTGCTAGGCTGAATTTATTGCTGTTTAGTTTCTGCTTGGGAGGGCTTTGAGATGGCAGCTTCCAGCCTTTGCTGCGTTGCTTTGTTATGCCTGGCAAACCTATGACAAAAGTGGTGCTTTGAGCCTGGTCTGGTGTTGGGTGCCTGTGTTGCTGTCATCCGAGTACTCCCAGTACAAGGAGGGATGTTTTCTCTCTGCCGAAGAGAGACAGCGGCTTCTAGTGCTGTGCTGGGACCTGGGCTGTGCTTACCAGGCTGATGTTCAGCACCCTCGGGGGAGCTGGAGGGTCCCTGCATTTAAGGATGATACAAATGGACACCGTGGCTAAACCGGAGGCATCTCCTCTCGAGGATGGACTATCACCTGAGTAAACTGGTGTCAAATGGACCTCCTGGTCTGTTCTCTGAGGGAAGTGGAGGAGGTGAACAACCACCAGAGACCTAGGTGATGTCCGGGGCCGTGTGGCCCGCTGGTTCCATCTGTGTGTGTCCCCTCGAACCCACGTTTGTGAATAGTGCCAGAAAAGCTACAAAAGATCCTGTGGAGCAATTCCCCCAGGTGCTGTAGAAGGGCTGAGGATGCTTCTCCTCCTCCTGATCTTGACGAAGGGACGTCTGGCCTGTGTGGCAGGAGTCAGATAATGGCCAGGAGTGGTGTGGTGGGATTTTGGTAGCAGGGGAGGGGGCTGCAGCCGTGGTCCCTGTGAGAAGCTTCTCAAAGGTCCCCCGGCTCCAGGTCAGACCTGGCTCCGGCCAAGGCCCAGCCAGTTAGCAACGGCGGCTGCGCCTCTGCAATAAGATATTTAAGAAGGGGAACCTGGGAGGAGGAGGAGGAGTTGTGTGGGAGACACCTCTGCGAACACCAAGGTCAGTGGAAGAAAGGAGAAAGGGAGGGGGGTGTGTGTGCCAGAGCAGAGACGTCTCCCCAGCCTGTGGGGAGAGGGCAGGCTGTGCCCCGCACCCGTGGGGGTCACTGGGGGAGCAGATGCCGACCTGCAGCCTGTGGAGGACCCCACGCCACAGCAGGGGAGAAGTGTGAGGAGTCCTCCCCCTGAGGAGGAAGGAGCAGCGGAAACAGCGGGTGACAAACTGACCACATCCCTGCGTGCCGCGGGGGAGGAGGGGGAGAAATGGGGAGCAAAGCTGAGCCCGGGAAGAAGGGAGGGGTGTGTGTGTGGGGGGGTGTGTGGTTTTTAAGATGTGGTTATACTTCTCGCTGTCCTGCTCCGATGGTTGAATTAAGTGGTGGTGGTGTTTAAATTAAATTGAAGTTCTTTTTCTCCCCCCGACCCAAAAAAACCCCCTGACTTGTAGTTTAAACCCAGCTGGCAGCCAGAGGGGTAAAGGGAGGTTTGTAGGTTGAGATAAAACCACTTTAATTGAAATGAAATAAAACAATAATAGAAAGTACAAGTGGGTAATGCACAGTGCCATTGCTGATACCCAGCCTGATCCTGGAGAAGCCCAGATCCCGAAATCACAAGCCCAAAAGTGGGAGCAAATATTTCACCAGCCAGTTTGGGTCTGGTGCTGGGGCTCTGCTCCCTCCCAGCGTCTTGGGCAGGACGTGGGGAGTTGGAAAGTCCTTGATCTCTTAGCCACAACTGGAAACATCGGTGTGTTATCGACATTTTTCTCGTGCCAAATCCCTCACTGAATCCGAAGCACAGCACTGTTCTAGCTACTAGGAAAAAAAATTAACTATTCCAGCCGAAACCAGGAGAAGTGGGGTCCCTGTTTCTGGCCAGGCAGAGGAAAGGGACAACAGACTCAACTGGGCTGTGTGGATTCGAGGGACCCACAGGAGCACAAAGCTTTGGGGGACCCCGGTGCGCAGTGTACCCCAGTGCTATCGGGGTACAGGGGTGGAACCTGTAGAAAGCGTTTGAGAAAGGAAAAGAATAATCCAGACCCTTCCGAAGGCTGGTTTTGCCATAAACCAAATCAAGATCAAAGGATCTGCAAAAGAGATAGATGTGGTTCTTGGGACTGAAGTGGAAAGATGGACGTGGCCATCTGTGGATGTGGTCAGTAGTGGAACAGCCACGTCCCCACCAGCTAACAGAAAAGAAACAGAATCCCAGAATCCTTCAGGTCGGAAAAGCCCCTCAGGATCATCGAGTCCAACCCTCAGCCCGACTCTACAAAGTTCTCCCCTACCCCACATCCCCCCACAGCTCATCCCAACGGCCCTTAAACACACCCAGGGATGGGGACTCCACCCCTCCCTGGGCAGCCTATTCCACTCTCTGACCACTCTTGCTGGGAAACATTTTTTCCTCATGTCCAGTCTGACCCTCCCCTGTTGCAGTTTAAAGCCGTTCCCTCTTGTTCTGTCACTAATCACCTGGGAGAAGAGACCAGCACCAACCTCTCTACAACGTCCTTTCAGGGAGCTGTAGAGTGATGAGGTCTCCCCTCACCTTCTCCTCCTCACACTGAACAGTCCCAGCTCCTTCCATCGCTCCTCACAGGATTTATTCTCCAGGCCCTTCCCCAGCCTTGTTGCCTTTCGTTCGAAACAGCAGCTTTCCGAAGCGTCAGGGCTCTCTGGAGAGCACTTGCAGCCAGCTTGCACGTCCTTGCTCTCTTCCAGAGAGCTGTTTGAGTGGGGCCTTGTGGTGACCCTTCGGGTATGGCCTCCCCGGGAAGAAAACCCCTGGGGAGACCCGAGGCCACCTCTGGGCTTTGGGTATATTTCCGTGGCTGGTGGTGCTCAGCAGTCCCGGGTCAGGCTGGGATGGAGCGCGCTGCGGGGCTCTGGGGGTGAGCCCCGGTGTTCGGGCTCTTGCTGGGCAGTGCTTGCGCATCGAGGCTTTCTTCCCTGGCCCCCCCCCAAGCAGGGGACACAGCTGGGACAGCCACCCAGACTGGCTGCGGTGTAATGTCACGCTTGGCAATAAAAATGGGGTAGAGGAAGAAGAAAAAGGTGGGGTTTTTTCACTTCCAAGGTTGTGTTTTTTGAGCCTGGCTGAGTGTGCCTGTGGGAGGAGGTTAGTGGTTGCCTTTGCTTCACTCCTGATTGTTGCTCCTGGGTTGTTTCCCTTCTGGGCCAGGGTCTAAAGACCTCTTAGACTGTCTTTATTTTAACCTGTGGGTTTTCTTGCTTTTGCTCTTCTATTCTCTCCACGTCCGGGCAGGGTGGGGAGGTGGTGGGGTGTGAGCGAGAGGCTGAATGCTGGGCTGCTGGCTGAGGTCAGCCCACCACATAAATATACATCATAGTTTATTTACATGTAGGAAACTTTAGCTTCTGTTAATTTTTTCCGGGTGCTTTCATGTCTGAGATGGCTGTGTAATGGTTTCTGTCAGTGTCTTGCGCTTGACAACATTAATTTTAGGTTTAGCTCACGCAGTTGCTCATTTTGTGCATCAGCTTTATGTAATCAGTTCCCACACGTGTGTCCGTAGAGCTCAGTTCTGATTTTCGCTGGAGTTAGCAGTGGGGCAGAACCTGGGGGGCAGTCGCTTGGAATTGGGGTGCTCTCAGTGACCTGCCTGCTGGTGGCCGTGTAGGTTTGGAGGTCAGAAATGGTGCAGTTCCTCCCAGTCAGCAAATTCAGTCTGGGCAGCATGAACAAGTATTACTGACTGTGAGGAGGGCGAGCATTCAGTAGTCGCTTTTGTAGCCAGGCAGTGATAAACATCTTCATTAACTGCCTTTTAACAGTGGTCTGCTCCAACTTTAGGGCTTTTTTTTTATCCCATATTGCCAGAATGCAAAATACAGCAGCAGGAGTGAATTACAAGTTAACACTTCAGATTCTTCAGCCCTGTTCCTGAATTGTTCTGTTGATTTTACTTTTTGGAAGGTGCTTGTTATTGTATTGATAGGGTGTGTAATAGGACGCACATAATAAAATCGTATTTTTTTCAGGTGGAGCAGTCTGTTGAATAAGTTTGTAGGTTGGAAGGAAAGCAAGGAACAAATCATCTGGTTTGATGTTCAAGCTGTCATACCGTGTGTAGCTGATTTGGTATTTCTAGGGAGGAAATCTGACTCGTATCAAACTCGAATTTCACATTTTTGGTGTCTGCAGCATGTGTTGCTTCTTCCGCTGTGGCTGGACCAGTCATTACGGAGCAGTCGGGTTTAGACGCAGTTTGTTTAATGCTTCATGTCCTTCTGAGCTGGACTTTCAGGGAGATCACAGTGTTCTGTTAGTGGCTTGCTTTAGTTTATTTTCGTTCTGTTGGTGTCTTGCTGGGACGGGGTTAACTCTCTTCACTAAACCGGGCTTGGTCACGCACCTGCGCTTTGGCTGGTGCTTGCCCAGTGTCCAGGCTTTTTCTTTTTCCTGCTCTGAGCAAGAGGCTGGGAGGGGGCACAGCTGGGACAGCCGACCTGAAGGGGTGTTCCCTACTGTGTACTGTCACACTCGGCGGTATAAATGGGGTGGAGGAAGAAAAAGGAGGGTTTTGGCTACCAAGGTGGCGGTTGCTTGGAGCCCGGCTGGACCGTGGTCTGTCTGTGGGATCTGGCAAGTGATAGCCTTCGCTTGGCTCCCCCCATTTCATGTTTCATACTGCCTCTATCTCATCCCCTGAGCTTTATCACTTTTCCTGTCCTGCTGGGGAAGGGGGTGTGTGAGCGAGTGGCTGGGGGGGTGCTTGGCTACTGACTGGGCTCAGCCCCCAGTTTGAAGTCACCTTGCTGTCTCTGCAGGCAGCGAGATCCTTCTGGGGCTCCTGGGCTCGCCATTGCTCCGGCTTTGTGGCCCCAGGATGTTGGCTGGGGGGTGAATATTTGATTAGCAATAGTGTTGGGCTCTGCAGAATGCCTGGGTTCCCAAAGGGGCGTTATATTGAAATGAAGTCTTTGATTGCTCAATCATTAGCACATACCTGGAAAATTCAATACCATTATAGAGACAAATCAACAGAAAATTATCCTTTCAATGACCGTACAAGAGTTGATCTTCAGATAAAGTCTCTCTCCTTGCCAGTAGAGAAAGCAGCTTCCACGTTCTTATGAGGTCTCACTGCCAGACCTGTAACTTAAGCCCCGTTGGGTTTTTTTGGTTGATTTTTGTATTGCACTGCTGACTTAAAGGTGTATGTTGTTGACAGACAGCTGACCACTAAACAGTGCAGCTTCAGGTTATAGGTACCACTTTTTTTCACCTTCAACACGAAGAGCTTGAGCTCAGTGGTATTGCTGGTCAGTGCTGCATTTTGCTTTTTCTGCTTGCAGGACTTTTCACGTTTGGTTCAGATCTGCTGCTACCCGCTGCTTTTGTACCTCTAAGAGGAGTTTTCTACATCGTTTTCTTGGCTTGCCTCCAGGTTGGTTTAGCGACTTGTCAGCTTTGTTAACACCTCTCTTGGGGTCGCTTTGGTTCGGTGGCTTTAGCCTTGCACAGAGAGACTCTGCAAGCAGGCTAGAGAAAAGTTTGAAAAAGCAAACCAATTATTTATTGCTGAACGTCCCCTCAGGCTGGTAGAGTTTAGCAGACTGCTAGTCTAAACACTATCCTGCTTGCTGCCCCTGTGTTGGGTGTTTGCTGACCAGATGGGAGGAGAAGGCCTTGCTGTTCCCTGAAATGGCTCCTCAGTGGTGTTGGGTTGCTCTCATCCACTGATGTCATCCGTCCATCAACACCGCCTCCATGCTTCGTTTTGGGGGTTTTTTTTGGATTTTTTTCTACTGTTCTCAGTTGGTGTTTTTCCTATAGAATCCTTGAGCTGCAAATGGCATTTGTCTGTCTCTGCCTGTAATACTCCCCCACCCCCTGCCTTTTTTTAACTCTCTCTACAGACTTTATCAGGCCTCTTCCCTACAGCTCTAGTGGTTTCCTCAGCAGCCTGGCCAAGGTTATGCAGCTGGGCTGCACCAGAACTGGACCTTGAATCCTTGAAACACGGGCAGCAGGAGCTCAGGGAGGGAGGAAGGTTATAGGGAGGGAGGGTAAAAGCTTATTCTAGCTGTATCCTCGAACCAGGGAAGGTGCAAGACCATCCTGTACTTGCTACCTGGGCAAATGTTGTCATAAAGGCCCTCCAGCGTGTAAGCAGGTAGCCAGAACTTTTAATTTATTTGTCTGTATTGGGAAGCTTTGCAAAATGGACTGATGAAGTTGAAGGGGAAGCAAGAAGGGTGTCGTTTGCCTTTTCTGTGATACTCTGAAAGGTTTAAGTTTGAAGGCCTGCCTTTTCCAGGAGTCGGGTGAAGACAGGGGTCTTTGGGGAGTTCTGCTTAGTTTTCATTTGCTTAGGATGAAGCCTCAGGAAGGTGCTTCGCTGCTGTAAGACTAGTCAGGCTGTCACTGCACTGGCAAAAGCAGCCAGGGGATCCCAGACACAGCCCCCAGCAAGCTGCTTTTGAAGAGGAAGGTGAGAATCTAGCCTTAAACCTCCTGAGTCTTGGCATTGCTTTATCTTTCAACTGTCCTTTCCAGCAGTTCTTTTGGAAAGCTCAGTCAGGAGGCTGGGCTGATGAAGGCTTCATCGAACGCTTGCTGCTGCACACCGCCTGACTGGCTGTCAGAAGAGAATTTGAGCACAGCCTCCCCCCGGGAGGTGTGCAGTTTGAATGGTTTGGCCTCTATTTCCTGCTGCTTCAGATGTAGATAGGGCCAGGTGACAAACTTAACATCCTAGATGTGCTCAGATATATTTGCAATGTTGTGGGTCTGAGGAGAGGCCTTGCTGTTTCACTGCAGATGGGTTTCAGAGCCATTGAGGGCTGTACAGCACAAATACAGATGTCTTTAAAACCTCAGCTTTAAGGTTACTTCATACTTAGGTTTTGAATTCTTCTGTGAAATAGCCTATTGATCGCAGAAATCCCAGAATCATGGAGGTTGGAAAAGCCCTTGAAGCTCCTCCAGCCCAACCATGAACCTCACCCTGACCGTTCCCAACTCCACCAGATCCCTCAGCGCTGGGTCAACCCGACTCTTCAACCCCTCCAGGGATGGGGACTCCCCCCCTGCCCTGGGCAGCCCATTCCAACGCCCAACAACCCCTTCTGCAAAGAAATCCTTCCTAAGAGCCAGTCTGACCCTGTCCTGGCGCAGCTTGAGGCCATTCCCTCTTGGCCTGCCGCTGGTTCCTTGGCTCAAGAGACTCATCCCCCCTCTCTGCACCCTCCTTTCAGGCAGTTGCAGAGGGCCATGAGGTCTCCCCTCAGCCTCCTCTTCTCCAGACTAAACCCCCCCAGTTCCCTCAGCCGCTCCCCATCACACCTGTGCTCCAGACCCTGCACCAGCTCCGTTGCCCTTCTCTGGACACGCTCGAGTCATTCAATGGCCTTTTTGGAGTGAGGGGCCCAAAACTGAACCCACTCATCGAGGGGCGGCCTCACCAGCGCCGAGCACAGGGGTCAGATCCCTTCCCTGTCCCTGCTGGCCATGCCAGTGCTGATACAAGCCAGGATACCATTGGCCTCCTTGGCCTCCGGGGCACACTGCTGGCTCCTGTTCAACTACTGTCAAACAAATCTGTCTTTTGTATTTCTCCAATAATTAATATTGATGGAGAACCTAACAGTTTTAGATCAAGAGAGAAAGCCTTAATACCTGTTCTCTTATTTTCCTGACCCAGGCAGGCAGTTTTAAACACTAGTGCCACGTCTCTCTGTTCACCCAAAGAGATTGGTTTTGGTCTGTGTCTTCCAACACCATGGAGGCTGAGAAAGGGCTCCTCACGGTCCTGTTTAAGGAGCATCCTCTTTGGAGGGGGTTTGTTTTTTAACATTTTTTGAGGGTAAGTTAGCAGGCCCAGTATCACCATGTTCTGACCAGACTGCAGCATTTTATTCGTTGATTCTGAGAAAAGTCTCTTGATTATTTTGTTTAATTAACATCTTGGGTAAAATGACATTACAGCCTTTAGACTGTTAACTGAAGAAAGTTTCAGGACTTGGGAGAAGGTCCGTTAACTTACAGCATGGTCTGTGGCATCGGGTATTGGTTACTGTTGAACACAGGATGTTGGGCCTCTGTTCTCCTTCAGTGAGGCTACTTTTCTGGTTTTAGTATCCAAACTGGAAGGTGTGTTTTCCTCATTTTGGAGTACTGTTGCTAAAACTGTTGTGGTTTAAGCCCAGCTGGCAGCTCAGCCCCACGCAGCCACTCACTCACTCCCCTCCCGATGGGATGGGGGAGAGAGTCACAAGAGTAAAAGTGAGAAAACCTGTGGGTTGAGGTAAAGACAGTTTAACAGGGAAAGCAAAAGCCACACGAGCAAAACAAGACAGGGAATTAATTCGCTGCTTCCCATGGGCAGGCAGGGGCTCAATGTCCCCAGGAAAGCTGGGCTCTGTTGTGCATAGGCGTGGTTTGGGAAGACAAACTCCATCTCCTGAACATTTGCCCCCCCCTTCCTCCATTTTCCCCCAGCTCTGTGTGGTGACCATGACGCCATTTGGTGTGGGACACCCCCCTGGGTCAGCCGTCCCCCTGTGTCCCCTCCCTGCTCCTTGTGCCCCCCCAGCCTCCTCGCTGGCGGGGTGGGGTGAGGAGCAGAGAAGTCTTTGCCTCTGTGTAAACACTGCTCAGGGATAACTCAAACATCCCTGTGTTATCAACATTCTCATCCCAAAGCCAAACACAGCACTGCTGCACCAGCTGCTAGGAAGAAAATTAACTCTATCCCAGGCGAAACCAGGACGCTCCTGAACAGATCCCCCGGGAGATTCCTCATCCACCGAATTAAGGTTCAGTTTGCAAACCAGCGTGTTTATTTTTAAAATGTGCTCTACTAATGTATCATACTTGTAACGAGTGGCTTTGATATTGTTCTCTCCCTGACCACTTTCCAAACTCATGTGCTGAGAGGGTTTTTTTTTTCCCTCTGGGGCTGAGAGTTCCAGGGAACTGAAAGGCAAGAGATCACTTTGTGGATGTTTGCTTCATAGTCTGTTTTGAAACTTGTCTTGAACAATCTTGGCCTAACATGCAGTTACCATCTAAATATGATTGAATTTGTTGAGGGAGGAGAGCTATTGGGTGAGGAGTCCTGGATGAGAGGCCAGAATTCTGGGGCTGTTGTCTGGTGGGGATCTTTTCTTTATTACGGCTTCCCATGTTTTTGTGGCGGGGAAGAGATCTGCTTAACGTTTCTGTAGCTACTGTTTCTCCTTGGCCTGACATCAGTTTGTGCTTAGGTACAATTAAATGATTACTAATAGAACTTGGAAAGAACACTTAACATACAGATAGTAACAAGTTACAGAAATTCAGCTGTAAGATCTGAGTCTCCTGCAGCTTGTTCGTGGTTCACCCCTCTCAAGCTAAGCTGTGTGTAGTTTTTTAAGTTGGGGTTCTCAAGCTTCACAACTTCAGTCCTTACAGACCACAAACATGAGAGACACACCTCCTTTCACATGAAAAACTTTGTTTGGAGACAGCTTAAGGGGGATTTGAAAAGAAAACCTGTGATGGAGTTAGTGTGGGTGAGGCGAGAACCTCAGCACTGCAGAAATACAGCGTGCGAGTTCAGACACAACTAGGCCTGTCTGCAAGCCCTGTTAGAGTTACGCTTAGCAAAAATGTGATAGTAAAACTCATGCAGACCTAATGTATTTGCTGCAAGAAGAATGAAAACGGCAGGTTATCCAGTTTCGGGAGACGGGTGGAGTGAGGACCTCTGGGACTCCTCCTGTCTGTGCTGACTCTGCAGGTTTGGAGGGCAGGCAGAAGCGGGCAGACGCCCAGCGCTTGCTTTGCGTGTGCTACACGAACGCGTTTCCAAAACCCTGTGGTATTTTGTTGGTTTTGTTAGTGTGAGCATCGCTTTGTCTTACTCTGCCTGTATTTGTACATTTGTTTACTGCCTTGGAGGGCTGGGTTCTCAGTGCCTTCAGCTGAAATAAGATGGCATTTCCATTGCTGTTGTGCTTTTTTTATGCTTGTATGTAGATGGCTTCAGTTCCTGTACGATTTGACACGTCTCTGTTTAAAGCTGTTTCAATGTAAGATCTTGCCTTTAACATCTGAGAACTGGAAATTTTCTGGCCGCAGAATTCAAATATTGTCGTCACACCCTTTGAATACTTTCAGGGTGTAGTAGTTTACCCGTGAGAGCGGTTGTGGGAGTGTCCCTCCTGAAAACTGCTCTGCTGTCTTCAGATCAATTCCACGGTGACTTGACATCCAAGTTGTAACTGTTTTGAATTCTCTGCACAATGGTTTCGCTTACAGTTCACACCTCACAAACATTTGGAGAGGCTTTTTAATACTTTGCCTTATTGCTCATAAAATAGCTGTAATTGTAAACAAATCCAAACTATGTTGTCATTAAGAACTGAAATACCAAGTTTTAGAAAATGCTGTCGAGTGTCATCGCTAGTTATCTGTGACATTGAACTTGTTGGGTAAAGCTCATTTATTAATTATCTGTTATCTATTCACTGCATATTAAGATTTTATGCAGTGAAAGAAACTGTTTTTGTTCGACAGAGTTTTGAATTCAAAAGTACCATTTAAACTGTCATTAAAAATACTGTTTTGTGACTTCAGTTGTTTTTCTCACCGGTTATAGAACCCACTGCGTGAAGTAGGTGAAACGATAAAATAATCTAATACTTGTCTTTTAACTTTCAGCTTTGTGTTATTCTTGGAAAGTTTCGCACCACTTGTGAATTCCTTGAACCTTGGCATTGCGAGCCCACTTCTGTTGGGCCCTCCTCCTTTACAGCTTGCACAAATTAAGACCCACTTGGCTCTTCAGCAATTGACCTCAGTTGCTACCAACAGTTCTGCACCTCCCTATGCTTGGTTCAATCAGGCATTTCTGAAAAGCGCAATGTTTAGCCCCAGAGGAACTTTACCTCAGAGGCCGAGAGGACCGAATCCGTCTGGCACCAAACCCCCGGGATCCTTTAGGGGAGGAGGTGCAGGAGGGCTTCAGCGAAAGCCGGCACCCGGAACGCCGCAAGGGACCTCACAAAGATTTTCGGGCCAGGAAACGTTTCAGTGGACGGGTTCCCAGAGGATAAATGTTCGGGTAACTCTGCACAGGCCTGATCCGAGGAAGGTGAAAGAGAAGACGAACCTACACCAGGAGCAGAAGGCAGAGCCTCGCACGAGTCACTGGGATAGCAGCCCCTGCGCAACTGGGACAACTGGGCAAAAACCACCTGCCTCGGCGCGGATCTCGGAGCAGAATTCAAACGCCCAGAACCGCTACACGCCAGAAAGCGCTTCCAGCATTTTAGCGAGTTTTGGGCTGTCGAATGAAGATTTGGAGGAACTCAGTCGCTATCCAGATGATCAGTTAACGCCTGAGAACATGCCGCTGATCTTGCGAGAGATACGGATCCGTAAGATGGGTCAGTCCTTATCTGGTTTGCACACTCAGAGCCGAGGAGAAGACACGATCGGTGGCACGAGCGGTGCAGCAGTCAAGAGCAAAGTGATTGATTACGGACACGCAAGCAAATACAGTTACGCTGAAGATCCTCTTGAAGTGCACGCGTATAATCCTGAAGCGCTGCCTGAAGAGCCTCTCGAAACACGTGTCTACAATCCCGAAGCATCGAGCGGCGAGAACAGGGAAGACTTCCAACGGGAGCAGAACATATCAGTGAGCGTCCCGCCGTCTAGCGTGACGTGTAATCCAGTGTTCCCAGTTGAAGATTTGATAAAACCCACAGGGTTCCAGAATGATTCCTCAAACACTCGATCGTTTTTTCCAGCTGAGGCGACGGGAAAGGTGTCCGGATTGTGCGCGGCGCCCGCTGGACTCCCCGTGGTGAAACCCGTGTCCCAGGCTGCGATCCCGCCCGTCCTGCCGCCCATGCTGCCGCCCATGCTGCCGCCCTTGGCGCAGCCCCTGATGCCTCCTGTTATGCCACCTCTTGTCCAGCAGTCGATGACCCAGCACGTGATGCCACCCATCACCCAGCCGCCCTTTTCAGCTGAGCTCCTTGCAGCCATCAGCCAGCATGAAAGAACCCAGCGGGAAGCAGGGACGAGCCAGCCCAGCGCCCAGAGCGGCTCGGGAGCAGGACAAAAGCCCTTCCAGCCGCAGGCTGAGGGGCCTATTAAATCTCCTTTCGGTGTTGTGAAAGCACCGTGTCTGCCGGTGTTTCCCCAGGCTGACGCCCAGCACATGATGCCATCTATGACCCAGCCACCTTTTTCAGCTGAGCTCCTTGCAGCCATCAGCCAGCATGAAAGAACCCAGCGGGAAGCGGGGACGAGCCAGCCCAGCGCCCAGAGCGGCTCGGGAGCGGGACAGAAGCCCTTCCAGACACAGGCTGAGGGGCCTATTAAATCTCCTTTTGGTGTTGTGAAAGCGTCGTGGCTGCCGGTGTTTCCCCAGTCTGATGCCCAGAAGATAAAAAGGTTGCCCACTCCGTCAATGATGAATGACTACTATGCTACATCTCCGAGAATATTTCCACATATGTGTTCTCTGTGTAACATTGAATGCACTCATATGAAGGTGAGTGTCTTTCAAAGATTATTGCATAAACTTGTACTCGGCATCTTACCTGCTGCACTGTTTTATGAACTAATTTTTTTACTGTGCATTAAATGAGTTGTGATGCTGGTCGCCAGTTTGATGCTTACATGCAAATTTCCAAACCCTAGAAATGGTGCTAGTAAATTATTGTAACTGCTGCACAGCGTGTTCTGTTCCAAATTGCATTTCAGAATTGCCATGCACGTTGATTTTTAATTTTTTAAAAAATATTAAAAATTATGTCTTCTGCAGTGGATTTCAAATGACAAACCAAACCCTTTATCAGTGGAGTATAATACTAATGTCATCTGGGTGACTAAAATATGTGCAAAAATTGTGTGCTGAATCTCGGTAGAGTAGATGAGATGTTCATGTATTCAGCCCCCCTCCTGCAAAGTCTGCATTAAGACAAAGCAGCCTATTTATCTGCAAAAATTATCTTCCAAATGTGGTCTGGGTGACATTGACTATTCCAGAGACTGAAGACTAGCTCTGAGGGACACACAAAATGCTCTCATTCATCTGACCGAGCTTTCAGCTACGAAGCAAATAACAGTTTCAGCTCTTGAAGGAAGAAAAGGAAGGAACTGGTGAATACTGGGAGAGAGAAAAGCATTCTGAAAGCTGTGGATTTTTCTTGAAAGACCTAGGCTTGATACGTCAAAAATACAGGGGAATGTAATTTAAAAAAAAAAAAAAAATTGAATAATTCATTATTAGTTTCGTGTGTTTTAAATTTTAAATAGTCTTCAGCAAACGTGTGGAGAGCCTGTGGGGGAGTGTTTTTTTGCAGTTTGGCAAAATGACGCAAGATTGCGAGGCCCTATTTATGCTGTGTGGTAAAAAAGCTGACTGAATAGCGAAGGTGGTGACAGCTGCATTAGGGGGTTCAGAGCAAAAATAAATTTTCAAGTACTTTTACACTGGAAGCACTGAAGACCAGGGGGAAGCGCAGCTGTTTGGGCAGACTTGAAGACTTAAAGGGAAGTCTGATTTAAAATAAAACTGTGTAAAATTGAGCAGGGCATCAAATTTGGGTTTGTGGTAATAAATGGACGAAGCGCTTTGCAAAAGTGTAATCTGTTTACATGTGAATTATTCAGTAGCTGGCTTACTGGTGCTTTCAGAAACGAAGCAAATGTTATTACTAAAAATACTGCTTGACAAATTAGCTGTGAAGTTTTCTGGGGAGATGAAGGGTTGTAACTTCTTGTCCTAATGGCACTACCACGTAGGATGTGTTCTCCAGACAGCCTCATCCGAACCTTTTCTCCCCATCATGGCTGCTTCTGGCATATATTCACTTTATTCTGTATAGTATTTTTTCTTTATGTACACCTGCTGTTGCATAGGCAGCTCAGACTGTTTTGAGGCCTCATGGGGCAAGCCATGTTTAGACAACAGTGTTGCGAAATAACCAGAAGAGTTAGGTTTTTTTTTTTCTTGCTGCAAAAAATAAAAGTTTGTTCAAGAAATGTTAGTCTTGCGTATTTGTGAATTCTAAAGAATGAAGAAATGCTCTGACTTTCAGTTTTACAAATAAAGTTGTCTTGTTTGTCCCAGTTGGGTGGTTAAAGATGACCTAGACGTGCAGTTGTTTGTCTTTAAAGTTGTGTTGAGTGTTCTAGAGGAAGCCTATGAACCAGCACCTTCAAACTGAGAGAGGAGCGATGGGGAAGCGGTGTGGTAGAATCTGATAGTCATGGGTGGTGTGACTTCACTAGGAAATGGTCGTTTCACGCAGAGCGTAGATACTGTTTGCTGCGATGTTGTGAAATCTTAATTGAAAAAATGACAAGTTCATGGAATAAAATCCTTCGGAGGCCGGGCAGAGACCCACTGATGGCTCCTCGAGGAGCAGAGGGCAGGAGCTGTGGGTTTTGTTACACGCCTCCCTGGCCGTCCCCGGCTACATGCCAGGGGAGAAGAGGGGCTGGGTGGCCCTCTGCTCTCCCCACAAGACCTGTAGCTGAACTGGATCTTCAGAGCTGGTTTTAGGTCAGAGTGATGAGACGTGATGATTTCTGGTGTGTAGTGCCCAGTTGTAACAAGGTTTAAGAAGGCCGTGTTGTAAACGGGTGTCTTTGTAACGTGGCACATTGGAGAGAAAGTAGGCGAGCAAGGCGGGTAACGTGAAACGAGAATGGGTGAAGATGATGAAGGATACTGAATGAGGAAACCTTCTGTTTATCCAACGCTTGAAGATGCTGGATACCTGAAAATCAAAGTTTCAATGATGTCAAAATGATGGATTTCAAGTTCAGATTATTCATGGTGCCGAGCAGGTTTTTTTCATACATTCTTTTAATCCAATCTTGTACTGAAGTACAAACTCATCCAGGATTCATTTTCTTGGCAGGCTTGAAGCAGAAGCTGTGTTGCCTATCGGAAGAGGATTCAAGTGTGTTACCTGGCATTAGTTTATTAAAATGACAGGATTAGGGCTGGGTGTGAGACCCAGCCCCTGCTCCTGGAGTCAGTCTGCCCCTGAAGTGACTGGTGGTGGCTAAAACTTTGTATTTGCATCATCTGAACCATATTCCCCTTGTTTTTTCGACTTGGCTCTCCCATAACCGCAGGGAGACACTGACTGAGTTTTGGCTGGAGTGAAAAATGCTTCTGCTGTTCCCCGAAGCATCTGATCAAGTCCTCCCCGTAGGTCTTCTTAAGTATTTAACTTGCTTAATTAATGAGGTCTGATGAAATCAAAGCTGAAGATGGCTGTGAGATGTCTGCAGTACACCAGAATAGAGAATTGTTTTGAGTGTCACACAGCTAAGCAAATAAATACATTTTCTAGGATTTTTGTAATCCGAAAAGATTCCTGAACACCTCTTCTACAGAACTATTTATATATATTTGAAGGAGGGTTTTTTCTTGCAGATATACTGTTCAGAAGTCAGAAGTTGAAATATCTGCCATCTGCATGGCATAGCTGTTGTAGATGTGTCTGAAAAATACGTATTTTTTTTAAGCTTTGAAACTTTTTAAGGCATGTGGATAATCCTCGTGTGCAGTGATACACGGCAGGTCAGCAGCTGCGTGATAAGCTGCCTACAGTCCAGGGCTGAATGTGAAGGATACTTCAGCTGTTTCATGCACTAGACTTTGGAAAGACTCCGTTCGGCATTTCTTTTCCTATCAAAACTGTTCAGTGGATCTTTAGCAATAGGTGGCGGGAGCCTCGGTTATTTGGCGATGCCTCCAGCTTCTTCGTTTGGGTCTTGCTGAGGGATTTGTTCAGAGGCGAACTGGGAGAGGTCCTGCCTTTTGAACCAACAGCGCAACTTCGTACTTGGCTATCTGTGGTCCTTCAGTCAGGTATCGACTCTAACGGACTGTTTAGCTTTCTAAAATATTCTGGGTTTGTGGTAAATGGGGGTTACCATGGTCTTGAAAGCTGGTTGTAACTGGAGCAGCAACAGAAATGTGCGACATTTGTCCTTATTTTTCTCTGTGTGAGGAAGGTGTTTGTGGCGTTGTCAGGGCTGTACACAGTACTGTGTTGTAAGACTTGAGCAGGATGGGCTTTCTGAGCTTTCAAAAATGAATTTGGAAAATTAATTGACGCTAAGGTGACTTGTTAATCTAGAAGGTGTTCTCAAAAATTTGTGCATTTCTGTCCTGCGGCACTTTTTCACAGAAGAGTGCCCAATTTTGCCCTTGGTTAGATGGAATCCCCCCCCAGTGTTGTCTTCTTTCAAACATATTTACAACTCCCCAACATACTGAAACATTTTATGAATACTTCACAGAGCAGCTTTGTTTTCAACTTGAAATGGTGGATGTATTGGAATAACAAAGCGTGATTTCTCTGCCTTCAAACACACGTCACTTTTGGAACAAAGTGGCTTTGCAATATTGCCAGCACAAGGGATCGTATTTACTCTGTATTACAAATTTTGTTTTCTAGCTTAAATAGATTTAAAGTGAGGGTGATGTCTGCTTGGGCTGTAAATTGCGTGAGGTCATGGGGACTCCTGGTTTTCCACAGAGGATTGCGCTTGTGATTCCTGAGGTAAGGGGACAAAATGGCGTCTACTCCATTTTCCTCCTAGTTTTCCTACATAACACCTGGCTGTGAAACCAGCACAAACACGTGCAGGTACTATCCCTGTGTGTGACTGTTACCTTCCTACTGGCAGAAGAGACGAGTTTGGAGACCGGAGACACCGTGTGCTGTCAGCTTCTGCTTCAGGGCTTTTTTGGGGGTGATCCACAAGTAACAGGAGGTTTGTCGGTGGCGCAGGATGGGGTAACGCAGCGATGAAGGTGCTCGTCCCTGGGAGGTGTCGGGTCGTGGAGCAGCGATGCTGCTGCTGTAAGAAACTGGCTGGAACTTGCCACTCAAACTGGGACGTGATGGATGGAGCTTTTGTGCTGGGAAGGGACCCTGTCCTTTGGGGGAAGGATCCGTCTTTGGGGACAGACTTGCCAGAGGAAGTGGAATATTTCTGAAGACTGAGAAGGGCAAGGAATTAATCGGAGGAGGAATATGCATAAATCGAGACTCCTGTAATTCTATGAAACGCAAGAGGGCTTTGGCATAACGAAGACTTGAAGAAGAGAAGAATGTTGCGTTTGTTAGGGAGGAGAATATCTCTTTGTAGGCCTGCCAGTCTCGTTAACGCTCGTTGGACCGGTAGCTAAAGACACTTGGAAGCAAAATGGCCTCCCTGGGCCCTCGCAGACACTGTGCGCGCTTTCTTTGCTCGGGACCGCGGAAGTGGGATACTTGAAGCCTTATTTCCTTTCCACGAGCTAATTTGCTTTAGCCCTTGAGTAATAGTTTTTCTTTTTCCTGTCTAACTTGAAGACTCCAAAAAAATAGCATTCCTAAGAATGGGATTACTTCATAATGTCATGTTATTAGGAAAAAACAGTGTATAATGGTGAATTGCTTGCTCTTTGCGTGTGTGCGTGCTGTGTACTCACTGTGCGTGCAGTTCTACAGCTGCGAGTTGTTTTTATCAGTCTGTTCTTCAACTCTTAACATGCTTTGGTTCAGCTAGTGAGACTAAGGCGGTGTCCTCTGAGTAATATTTTTCTGACTTTGAACAGTTAGAACGTTTTTATGAACACGGCTAGTAAAATGTTTCAGTGCCTTTCTAAGATTGGTTAACCAGTCTATCTGTTTCTTCAGGAAATTGTAAGAAGTCTTGTGCTTAAAATGTATTTTAATTTCCTTAAACCCCATGCTTTTTACACGTGGAGTATAAATAGTTTGGGTAGCTGTCTTGTAGAGCATTTTACTATCGATAGGCTGATAGCGTAAGTGCAAGGACCAGCTGTTTTCACCACGTTCTCTCTGCTGCCAAAATGCACAAAACTAACTGGGCCCTGGTCACATTAATTCTTCCACCTCATAGGCTTTGAGTAAACCATCACGAGTTTTTCTTTTAGCCAGCGTGTTCAGCATTTTTGTCAATAAACAAGAGGGTTTGATACTGCCAACTACGCATTCTATAATCTTTTGTGTTACAAACCAGCATGCGCTTAGAAAAAGTGATATGTAATTTCACAACTGCAAATTATTTTATGAAGCCTTGCCTGTCAGTTGCATTATTCAGCCGTTGTTATCTATTTTAAAATAATAAAGCAGCTAAAAGTAGGGTTTTTTTATGGATGCTTAACAATTATCGTTGATGACATATGATGCCTTATGGCTTTAGACCATGCAATATTTCTTCTCCGTAGCAAACTGACTACAGCAGTTGCTTTTGCTAGCAGGTCAGTTTACTTTCATCATCATGACAATAACACTACTAGAATAAAGGCTTCAGGCATAGTTTCCCATGCTGGGGACTGATTCTGTGTTTACAGTTAAACCTGGGCTTAAGTATTTCTCAAGATTGAGGGCTTGCATTGTACGTCTGGATTTGTCTCATGCTTAACCCATCAGTTATTCCCAAGTAAAACTTTTGTTAAGGATTTTTTAATATTAAAAAAAGTCAGTGTGTGTGTGAAAAATTTCATCAGACTTTTGGATTGACCTTTAGTTGTAACAATATTAGGAGTGAACGTTCGTGAATTTAAGGCATGAAAAGTCATGCCTCCGTAGTAATGATATTTGACTTAAAGATACCGTGTTGTGTCAGGTTCTCTGATTTATTCAACTTAATTTGCTGCCTGTGTGTTCATCAGTCTGACAATCTGTGAAGACTGCTAATAGTTTTCTTTCTTCTAATATAGCCGGCTGTTGGATCAACCTTTTGTGTTAGAAGCACGGTGACAACAGCCCAGTGTGTTGCTGGAAGTAACAGATCCATTTCACATGATGCATTTTGTTCAACTTTGCCTTAGACTCCTTTGTGTTCTTTAACAGCTTTTGATAATCAATAAGTGTTCTAGTCTTCTGTATGAAGAGTAATAATTGGAAGTGAGAAATCTGACCTTGACGTCAGATCATTTGTTAAGTAAAATTTGGTGGAGAGTGAAGTATGACAACACGTGACTAGAAATTGTGGTCAAAGGCTGACATTTTGCATGCTAATGAGACTTCTCTGGATGTCTTTTCTCCAATTAGGACTGGATTCTGCACCAGAACACTCCTTCTCACATTGAAAGCTGCCGCCAGTTACGTCAACAGTAAGAAATCTGTTTAAAAAGTTCACTTAGTGTAAAAAGTGTTTTCGGTGCATGCACGTAGTCTGTGAAAGTGTGTCAGGTTTCCTTAACGAGGATTGTCGGTATCTGACCGCTCTTCTAAATTGGCTTTGGATCGTTAAGGGTAAAAAATGAGCTGACACTTGGTGCTTCTGGAGTCCTGAACGGGAACGTTTATCTGTAAAAGCTACTGCATGTAAGCAAAAATTGTGTTCAGATGGCAAATTTAGCTTTTTCACTGACGGTTGTGTTTTTAACATTTAACAGATACCCTGACTGGAATCCTGAGTCTCATTCCTCAAAGAGGTAACTGCTTTTTGATTACAGGTTGTTTTTAATTTGGTGCTATTATAAACAGGTGGTAATTAATACACTTAATTATCCCCTTTCGCTCACTGGCAAGCTCTATTAGTGGTGTCATATTTTCATTATAAAATTCCGTGGAGTGCTTTTGTGGGTTTTGTCCTAAGTTCAGTAATAATGTAAGTGGTAAGTTCAATATCAGTGGCATAATATCTATAATTTTTTTCATGAGGATGAGAGTAAACTCTGTAAAAATGTCTGAAGACTGATGTTGTCAGCAGCCTCATCCTGAACCTTTCTTCTATCTGTGCCTCAGTTAGTCGTTAAGTTATTGGATGTCACAGAACAGTAACTGAGTGACACTGACCAGCGTTAGATCGCTGATTAAACTGCGCGAGTGATTTCTGACTTTTAGACTTAATCTTTTTTCCAGTTAAACCACTCGTTTGCAACTTGAAACCTGTTTGACAATAGGCGTGCTGGTGTTAGCTCTTATTTCACAGGCTGTTCAGTCCATAGATCCCTTGGGGAGCTGCGTGATCACAAGTTGAAAAAACACTGGAATTCATGAACTCATGTCTCTTCTGTCCTTTAAAATTATGCTGTTTATATTAATTTTTTTAAAAACACACCCTGTGGACTAAGTCTGCTTGGATCTCAGCAAGACTGGGTTATTTTACTGGTTCAGTGTTTGTATGTATTTCGACTTGCATACAAATAGGAACGATAGGACTTCAATTTGTGCTAGATTTTCCTGTGACTTTGCATTAATTAGTTTGACATACTTCCTGGGAAGCTAACGATTCAGTTTAGAAAAAAAAAAAAAAAGTGTTACAAAGCTGAATATGTAGGTCAGGTTAATTTGCCGAGTGCATCTGGGGTCTCTCCATGTTGTAAACAAGGAGAAATAAAACTTTAAAGAGAGAAATAAAGCAAATAAACATTCATGAAACTTTCATGAGGAGAATAATTGTATTTTAAAACCTCAAACTGAAATTGCTGGTGAGTGCTGTGGGTGTTCCATACAACCCAGGCACAGGAAGCTGCTCTTAGCTGGAGGAACTTAATAAACCAGAGAACTGTTTACTAGCACTTTTTGTGAGTGAGGGCTCTTCTGTACTTGCAGGTGGGGCAAGAGTTGTCTTTTAGGGTGGTGCTTTCTTAAATCCTTGCTGCTGACAGCACGTCTCCAGCTGGGAGAGAACACAGCCGGAGGCTCCCGGCGATCGCCGATGGCTACGGCTGCTGGGTGCAGTCTCGGGACAAGGGCCATGAGCTTGTGATGTGCTGTTACCACCCTGGTAAATCCCTCCACAGGCTCTGCTTTTTATAAATTGCGCTGCTTTGTTCATACATTCAGGCATTCTTACTGGGCACAGGAATAATGGGATTTATATGGATTTTTAATGATGTTTGACATTTGCTAATTAAGTAACACTGGGGGACGTTGGTAGGTGGGGTGGGTTGGAACACTGTTTAGGAGACCTGAGGGTTGCGTCCTCATCTAGCTGCTGGCCACAAAGGTCAGGCAGCAGCTGCCTCAGCTGCTTGTCATCCCCTTCTCCTGTCTGCCAGCTGTCAGTCCTCTCTCCTCAACCTATTTCGTCTCGGAGGAGCTTTGTCTATTCAAATAAACAGTAATAACAGGGCTCGGCGTGGGGATTCATTAAGTGCTGATGCCCTAGATTAGCAAACTCAGACACTTTTCAGTTGACACGTGAATTCCTCTCCCATGTTAAGAGACTTGTGTATTTTAGTTGCCCAGCATAGTCTTCCCCGTGACTCTAGTCGTACTGGGCGTGCATGCCGTGTCACTAATTTCCCTATGTTTCTGTTAGTTTTGCTACTATAATTACTGGGGAGATGCTGCTTTCTGTGTTAAACTAAAGGATGTGCTACATCAGAGGCTTCTTCCAGTCTCAGATCTCAAAGGTGCTGGGTCAGCTGTTTGGCCACAACAACCCCCAGCAGCGCTACAGGCCTGGGGAGGAGTGGCTGGAGAGCTGCCAGTCAGAGAGGGACCTGGGGGGGATTGATAATGAGCCAGCAGTGTGCCCAGGTGGCCAAGAAGGCCAATGGCATCCTGGCTTGTATCAGCACTAGCGTGGCCAGCAGGGACAGGGAAGGGATCTTACCCCTGTGCTCGTCACTGGTGAGGCCGCCCCTCGATGAGTGGGTTCAGTTTTGGGCCCCTCACTCCAAAAAGGCCATTGAATGACTCGAGCGTGTCCAGAGAAGGGCAACGGAGCTGGTGCAGGGTCTGGAGCACAGGTGTGATGGGGAGCGGCTGAGAGAACTGGGGGGTTTAGTCTGGAGAAGAGGAGGCTGAGGGGAGACCTCCTGGCCCTCTGCAACTGCCTGAAAGGAGGGTGCAGAGAGGGGGGATGAGTCTCTTGAGCCAAGAAACCAGCGGCAGGCCAAGAGGGAATGGCCTCAAGCTGCGCCAGGGCAGGGTCAGACTGGCTCTTAGGAAGGATTTCTTTGCAGAAGGGGTTGTTGGGCGTTGGAATGGGCTGCCCAGGGCAGGGGGGGAGTCCCCATCCCTGGAGGGGTTGAAGAGTCGGGTTGAGCCAGCGCTGAGGGATCTGGTGGAGTTGGGAACGGTCAGGGTGAGGTTCATGGTTGGGCTGGAGGAGCTTCGAGGGCTTTTCCAACCTCCATGATTCTGGGATTCTGCTCTACCCAGTTTTGAGTACTGATGCAGTATATCTTTGGCATCAAAGAATTTGGTATGGCCTAAAAAATCGGACAGTTGTTTGGCTGTAACACACTGGCCTGCCACCTGACAGGCTCATTAAAAATGTTTTGGATATTTAGCCATATGCTCTATGCATTTTCCAAGGTTTTCCCTCTTACTCTGGTTATCTGTCCTGTCAGGGTTTTCCTACGTCTGACTATTTTCCGTGTCTCTAAGAGGGACTGTTTCCCTCATGGATCTCTTCACTGTTACACCTTTCCATGTTCTTCATCAGTTTGACATCTCCAGGTAGCATTAAGTATGCACTGGATGTATATTTATGTAGTCCTCTCAGATCTCTCTTTCAGTCTCAGTCAGTCTTTTTAGACATAATGTCTGGAGGTTGCTTACTTCCAAGCTAAATTTGGAAGAAGCAAGGAAAGTGTCTTAATTCATTACTCTTTCGTGATTCCTTTTTGTATTATTTTTTCAGACCACTGCAGCTTGTAACTTCAGAGTTTTCTTTGCAACCTTCTCTTGTTCCGTGCAGGTTGTTCTCTCCTACTTGTTGCTTTTCAGTTCTGTTTATCTATCCTGAATTCATACAGCAAACATGTTACCAGTACATAAAGTGTATGTTAACAAATTTAGACTCTAAACTTTGTCAGTTTGGGGAGTTCTTTGCAGAAAACCAGACTCGGGTTAATTATTCTTTTCCGCCTTGTCAAAGCTCATTATATGCCTTTATTCTGTTAGAAATGCTGGTGACAGAAAAGAAAACCAGACCCCAAAGCGTCGTTCCAACTCTGCCAGTCCCAGTCCTCGCCGTTCGAGGGTCACAGGCTCCAGCTATGTTCTTCGCCGGTCACGGTCGAGATCCAGGAGCCCTGGTCGCTTCAGGCCGACAAGGCCAAGGAGTCGAAGCCCACGGCAGATGCGACGGCTTAGCCCCAGACACAGGTCAAGGTCACCGCAGCGATCGAGAAACCTGCTGAGAGGTAGTCCGCGACCTCCAAGATCTTCCAGTAACGACTGGTCATCGAGGAGGTCAACCCGATCTCAAGGTAAAGGGTGGATACGCACTGCCAAATGGAAACTTCCTTTAATTTCAGGAAAACTGAGTTGATTTCGAGAGGTTTATCTGTCCGGGTGTCACCTGGGCATTTTTCATAGCAAAATTCTATTTTTAAAAACAACTTTTCCTTTTGCTGTTGCTTTGTGAGAAGTATGCTTAGAAGAAAATGGGCGTTCTGAAAGGTCTGAAGTCTTCCTCCCCTAGTGTCAGGGATGGGTTAATCGTATCGAATACCTGCTGAACACGTGTCTCCTCCAAGCGTGCTCAGTTTTTAAGTAAGGACAGTCAGAGATCCATGAGGATAGTCAAGAATGGCAGCTGGTCACAGGTGGTGTTCCTCAGGGCTCGGTGTTGGACCATTTCTGTTCAACATCTTATTGATGATCTTGATAAGGACACAGAGTGTCATCAGTGAGCTCGCAGGTGACGCCAAGTGAAGCGGGAGTGTCGATCTGCGTGAGGAGAGGGAGGCTCTGCAGAGAGGCTTGGATAGATTGGATCGGTGGCCAACGTCAACGGGATGGGCTTCAACAAGGCCAAGTGCCAGGTCCTGCACTTGGGCCACAACAACCCCCTGCATGGCTACAGGCTTGGGGAGGGGTGGCTGGAGCTGTCTGGAAGAGAAGGGTCTGGGGGTTCTCATTGACAAGCAGCTGAACAGGAGCCAGCAGGGTGCCCAGGGGGCCAAGAAAGCCACCAGCATCCTGGCTTGGATTAGAAATAGTGTGACCAGCAGAAGCAGGGAGGTGATAGTCCCCCTGTGCTCTGCACTGGTGAGGCCACACCTGGAGTGTTGTGTCCAGTTTTGGGCACCTCAATACCAGAGAGATCTCGAGGGGCTGGGGCGAGTGCAGAGGAGGGCAACGAGCTGGGGAAGGGCCTGGAGAATAAATCCTGTGAGGAGCGATGGAAGGAGCTGGGACTGTTCAGTGTGAGGAGGAGAAGGTGAGGGGAGACCTCATCACTCTACAGCTCCCTGAAAGGACGTTGTAGAGAGGTTGGTGCTGGTCTCTTCTCCCAGGTGATTAGTGACAGAACAAGAGGGAACGGCTTTAAACTGCAACAGGGGAGGGTCAGACTGGGCAGGAGGAAAAAATGTTTCCCAGCAAGAGTGGTCAGAGAGTGGAATAGGCTGCCCAGGGAGGGGTGGAGTCCCCATCCCTGGGTGTGTTTAAGGGCCGTTGGGATGAGCTGTGGGGGGATGTGGGGTAGGGGAGAACTTTGTAGAGTCGGGCTGAGGGTTGGACTTGATGATCCCGAGGGGCTTTTCCAACCTGAAGGATTCTGGGATTCCGTGAATTGAAAAATTGAAAACAACAGAAGGTTCTTCCTTCTACATGAAAAAAAGTAGTTCTGTAAAGGCAGTATAGATGAGGAGAAAGAAAACACGATGTGCAGAAACGGCGTTGAATGGAGGTGTGATTTCCAAGGAAAGCAGAGTGTTCTGAACTAATTTTATTGAGAAGAGCGTGGTACGTGAAGGGCTGTCAGTGAAACATCCTTCGTACCAGTGAAGTGCGGTGCAGCGTTTTGTGACTCTCCGTTCAGTTTACTTCCTCCAGTTTGCAGTTCTAGCAGATTTTATGTAAACTCAGTCAGTTCCGTGTAGTTCATTTTGAGGTCAGTCTCTGGCTGAAATACCAGTTTGTTTGGAGTTTTTGTTTCTTTAAAATCCTGAAGAGGAGAAGATAGAGGAATTTTTTATTGTCTGTATACTGTGGCTGTGTTGTCTGTATGCTTTCAGAAAATTAAAGAGGTACTGAGCTCTTGTGGGAAAGAAGTCTAGGTGAAAATTTGTAAAGGGGCAGGCAGTTTCAAAGAGATCTTCCTAAGGGTAAAGTGCAAGCTAGTTTGACGTAGGAGAGGGGAAGAAGCAATTAATAACTAAAATATAAATTTTCCACATAAAGAAAGCATACAGGAAGTTAATGTATGAGATTGTTAAAGACTGATTTAAAACAAGTCTGTAGGACAAAGAGCAAGAGAAGGACTGAGAATTTAGCAGAAGGCACCAAGGCACTAAGTGCTGCTGGGCATCCTTATGTGAGAGGAAGATCCAAGTCTGGAAAACGTCTTTTCTTATATTCCCTGACATCCAAAATTGAGCAATCATTCTTTTGCTCCAGCCATTAGATTTTTGTAGATGTCGTTGCCAGTGTCACTTTGCCAGTTTAAAGCAGCACAGTGAAAATAGTACAGAGGTTTATCATTATTTATTGGCCATCTCTGCTGGAGTGTGAGTAAGGTTCTCCTAACTTTGAATCGGGAGCAGGAGGTGAAAGTGAAACTGTACAAAACCAGACAGCAATGGATGTAAGTTTTCTTTTAAAAACAAACCAACCCACCCCAGTTTGTTTCCCTTCTGCTCACAGACAGAAAGGCAGCTCTGGAGGCAGTGGTGAAAAGTTTAGGACCTGGCTTTGTAGCAGAGTTCAATAAACATAAGTCGCTTCAGGCAGCCGGGCAAGGATCGTCGGGATCGGGAAAGTCCCCTTCTCATGGACTCTTGAGGAAGATGCCTGGAAATACGAAGAAGCCATTGAAAACAAGTGTTTCTCCAAAGTCTTCAAGGAAAGACGTGTCTTCTTTTCCTGGGTCGAGTTCTTCATCTCCTGAAAGTGATGATTTACCCCAAAGCAAAGACACGGAAGAGGATGAGGAAGACGGATCCACAGGAACCAGCGGACCTCGTCCTACTTCTTATAATAGGGTGAGTTTGTTAATGTTCTTCTCTGTGATTTTAAGAATTGGGTTAGTATCTCATTTCAGGGGGATCACTTGCAGAAAGATGAACCGTTCTGCTGGTTCTGTCCCATAGATGCTGCCATCTTAATGCAAAGATTTGCTGGCTGCAAGTGTGCTAACTTACCCAGCAAGGGTTCTTTAACAGATGGGAAGAAAACCTCGAGTGCTTTCCAACAGCAGAAGCAATGTGCATTAAATTTGGGTCCTCATTCTCCTGGGCACTTGTTTGGATGAAGTGTGAGCCATGAGCTCTGTTTGCAGGAGCTTCTTGTGTAAATAAAAGTAAAGGATAGGAGGCAGAAAGTGTTTGTTTTGCCTTGTGAGGTGAGAAGATGAGGCAGAGAAGTTTACTATTGTGGTAGGAAGGATCTTAAGCCAGGTTTGTCTTAGTGCATCATACCAACCTTTTGGATCTCTTAGGAACAACCTATAAACCAGGTTGTGTTTTAGTTACGGTAGATGCAGTCGTCCTTGGGAGTTTCCAGCCTCTAAATGATAAGCAAAGAGAACGTTGCCTAGTGCTGTTGAAAGCTAATAGGTATTACTGAAATGAAAGTAGTGGAGTTGTGCAGCCTCTCACCCTCTCAGCCCAGACAGCTGGAATGATGTCGATCTATAGTACTTGATAAAAACAAAAAGGTTGTGTTGTGTGTTACTTGGTAATCTAATAACTAATGTCTTCTAATAACTGAAGATTGAGACAGAGTCATAGAACAACATAATGGTGGCTCTGTCCTGGTGTTAAAAAGCAAAAACCTCAAAACACCACAGTGAACTAAGCAGTCTGTCTCCTTTGCAGTAATTTTTACTGCAGATCCTTTCTTCTTCCTTTTACTGGACTTACAAAGTATTTATTTTTGTTCTGTTTTCCGTTTGTAGCTGTTGAGAGAGGAATTGCTGAGTTGTGGGACAGTCCTTCAAATATCGGATTTACCGGATGATGGCTTTTCAGATCAAGATATTAAAAAAATTGTTCAGCCATTTGGCAAAGTTAGTGATCTCATTGTACTTCGCTCTAGAAATGAGGTAAGTTTTCCTGTAGAGTGGTTTTGTGTCAGAACGCAAAAAAAAATAAATATCAAGCAATAAAATAAAGGGTAGTATTTGGATCCTCAGCTGAACATAGGATAAGGCTTCCTGAACTGTCACAGTCATAATTTTGGAATAGCTGGAAATGTTAACTTTAGAAATTCAGTCTTGCTTGCTACCTAAGTCATAAATGCTAATGGAAGTAGGATGTCTTCTGCAGAATACTGAAATCCGGACTTTTTCATCAAACTCCACATGAACGTAGAGAGAGGTGCACGTGCAATTCTGTCATGAGCAGATTTTCTAAGGAAAAATTGCAGCAAATTGTATCTTGTGTCTGTAATAGAAATCAAGCCTGAAAGTGCCATTTATTTCAGGCTTTCTTGGAAATGAACTACAAAGAAGCAGTGATAGCAGCTGTGAAATATGGTGAAACTGTGCCAGTGCTGGTAAATGGGAAACGGGTGAAAATTAGTGTAGCAGAGAAGCCAAAAGCGTCTGCTGGCCAGGTGAGCAGCATTGTAAGTTGTGTGTAGCTTGGTGTTTTGTGCCAAAACTCGATGTACTGCAGGAAAATAGATTTCGTAGTTTTAATATCTTTTAAATTTCCTTTTTATGAACAGTGGTCTAAAATAAATAATATGAAAACACACTCCCTAATTCCCGTTTTCCATTTTTCTTAAATTTGCTATTTGTGAATAGTATCAGTTTAGCAGACAGTGAAAGATAACCCTTATGTTAATATATATACTTCATACTATTTACATATGCACACATGCATTTGATATAAAGTGTAAATTATGCAGTGAAAGTTCTTCTTTCTGTCCATTTCAGGCTAAAATGACTGTCAAAAAAAGACCTCAGAATATTAAGAAGGTTACATCAAGTACGAAGTAAGTGTTGCCATTGCATATGTTGGTGATAACCATTGCAAACCAAATGGCTTCATATCTGTTTGGTTTCTTGTGTTTTACTGTTTTTGAGCTTTTTTAGCTGTTTTGATACTCATCAGTTGTCTTTGAACCTGATTTTTCTTAATTTTTTTCCCCCCCCTTGCTCATAATAGAAAAGATCAGACCACGACCACTAAGAGAACTAAATCCATTCCAGGTAAAGTTTTGGTTGCCTTTTCTCTGATGCTGCCTCTGTTAGTGCCTTCCTGCTTTGTTCCCATTTCTTTGTTTTTATGTGAGTGCTTTTGATAGTGACTGAAAGCAAGTTCAGAGCGCTACAAGAAAATGTCTGGTTTATACTTTCAAATGTCTTCCTTTTCGTGTGACCCTTTCTTTTTTTCTTTAAAAAAACCCAACCCTCAAGTAGCAATAAAAAACCCCTGCCTTGACCTGTAATTAATCTGTAATCTTAAATGTTTGCCCCAACTGTTGAAGATAAGTGTGGCACTTTGGGCCTGTAAAATAAGTGTAATTCTTCAAGTTGACTTTAAACCTTATGTATAACATATTTAAGATTATTTTTTATGGTTAGTGCTCGTGCTTCCACGTGTCTCATGTTCCCTGTACGTTCATGTTCCCTGTATGTTCCAGATGCTTTTAAATTTCTGCCCTGGTTTCCTATTGATCCTGACAGAAATTATTTCAATTACTATTATTAATTGGTCTGGCAGAAAAACTTGTCTGTCGTACTGGTAGGGAAAAACGTTTTTTTTTTTAGTACTTCAGTGAAAACAGGACACACTGCAGTAAATACATCAAAAGCCAATGAAACTACAAATACCTGGTATTATTAATATATTGGAATTAACAGCCCTTTTTTGTTGCTGGTTTTATTGGCTTTCATGAGCAATTTTTCTGAGTAAAGTTAGGGATTAGACATTATTTTGATAGGAAATTGTGCTTTTTAACGATGTATTGGTCTTGATTCATTCATCAGCACAGTCACTCCTGAAACCAGTGTCCAGAATGGAGTTAAGGTTCACGCAGCCATGCGATTCAGAGCTGTCCCACAGATGGGAACCACCAATTGTTTGCTGTCAGTTAAGAGAAAGAGAACACACACTTTTTTTGCAGGAGTAAGGGTTTGTCACCAGAATCCTAAAGAAATTCACAGAAGATACTTTGCTTCATGGCTTTCATTCTGGAGTTTGTTGGAATTAACTTAGGTTTTGGGGTTTTTTTATTGTATCAGTTGAATTGCTGCAGATTAAACTGGCTTTGTATGTGTTTTTATCCTCCTACTTCACAAATGTAAGACTTAAGAAATAAGCATTTCTACTGACTTTCTTGGTTTTGGATATTTTACATAGGTAAAAAAGAAAGGACTAAGAAATCAACAATGACAGGAGATAGTAAAATCAAGAAAACTTCAAAAATGGCGGGTAAGATGAATGAGAACTTTTACTCTTTATTTGGAAAACACAGGCAAGTGCTTTTCCATCCTCCTACCCCGCCACTTCCCCCCTTTCCAGAATGGATTTCAGGTAGCAAGTCCAAGCTTTTCCCACCTTCAGCTGGGCTTGCCAGCGCTGGAGGTCGCTGGGCAGGGAGCACCCTTCTTGCACCCTCCGGCCTGGCCGATGCCGGTTATCGGTGCTGTTTGTAGGGCCAGAACAGCAGAGAACCAGGAGGGGGGATGAGTTTGGGGTTTGGGGAAGCTCAACCTTTCACGTAGCCACAGGCAGACACTTGGTGAAGCTTTTCCTATTGTGTGTGTTCTGCCCGTTTGTAAGGAGGGGCAGGGATTTATGTGGTAGGAAGCCTCTGAAGATGTGGCAGAAAAATGTGTAGTGCCATTAATTCTTTTGCAAACTGATTAATTTAACGTAATGAAACAAAGAATGCTTTTTTTTCTGTTGATACCTACCAGCCAAATCCATAGATGAAGACCTTCAGCTCTCAACAGAAGCTGAAATAGAAGTTGGGGAATCCAAGCTGTCAGAGCCAAAGAGCGTAACGGAAGGGGACGGAGCTCCAGAGCCTGTGAAGGCAGCAGAGACTCAGGTCAAAGGAGTGACTAATCCTGCACCTCTACTAGGTAATTCTGGTACAATAATGCCATTTTTAAGTTGCTTTGCTAATCGCAAGTGATGTGAAGTTTAACATTGTGATGTCTTCTTGAATTCATTTGTTTTTTAGAGAAACTTGCACAGATGCCTCAGGTGGCGGCGTTGGACTTGGTTAAGTTTAATGAAGCTTTAGCTGATCAAGGTAAATGACAAACTGACAGGGTCTTTCTCATTTCTGTCCTAAACCTCTCTGCTATTGTGAACTAAACGAGAATGCTTTTGGGGCCAGGAAATGAAGATGACACAGGATATGAGAAAATCTATTAGGATAGGTTCACTGACTGAAACATAAAACAAATTCATCGTGATGACTGAAGTGGCTAAAAACCTCCAAGAATTACATCTTTCAGCAGACATAATTTTTTTACCTAGACCTTTTCAGTACGTCGTGGGGACTTTTATTTACAGCTCATTAGAGCAAAGGATTCAGGCTTTCTGTATGTTGTTTGCAGCTCCACTACTAATTCTTTTAATCTCACTGCTTTCCATTGCCTGCTAGAGCTGGTTCAGTAGCTGCTCTTTTCCCTGTATTTTATAACTGATTAATAACAGACTTTGTTTTAAACACAGCACGTGTGTATTTTAATTCTCAGTTACTGTGTGTGTGACAGTGGAGATAGGGCAAGGTCGTAGCTGCTGAACCTGTTAGAGGTAGATACAAACGTTTTACAGTAGAAGTGACTCTCCTTTTCCTGCACGTGCCTGTCCTGGGTGATTGCTGTTTTCCTGTTTCCTGCTGTCTTTATTTTTGGAGCCTCTCACTTACCACTGTGGATTTGTCCCAGGAAAAAAGAAGGAAAAAGGTTGTGTGGGCACATACTGGGCACCTACAGTCCCCGTGTGCCTGCAGGAAAGTCTGGTGGTTGTGATTATTCAGCTGATAAGGTCTCAATGTCAGCAGAGCGTGTGCGTGCTAATCAAGGAATTTTAGTTAATTTTTTATCCCTACTTAAAACTGTTCTTTCTGGAAGTGTTTACATAACACTGTAGGTGTCTCACCAATGTCATTTGTCACTGTAAGTTAAGGAATATTATTTCATTTTTCACAGTGGCAGTGGTGGTAGAATGTAGTGCAAGAAGTTCTTAAATCTGCTGACTACTAAACGAGTCCCCCACCCCCTTATTTTTTTTTTTTTTCTTTAGAAGCTACGATAACAACTACAAAGAGCGAAGAATCAACAGAACCTGCTGGCAAGGTCAGTCTAAAGGTGGTTGATTTTGTGCAAGTTGTAAGTACACGCTCGGTGCTATTTCCAGCTCCTGGTGTGCTGTTGGAAAACCTCCAATTTAAATCCCCTGCCTGTTAATTTCTTGGGAGAAATAGCGAAGGGTTTGTTTTCTCCTCGCTGTTTGTGATTTGTTAGACATCTGCCACGTCACCTTCTGGCTTTTTATTTTTCCCTTGGAGTTTCTTAGTTTCTAAGGTTTGTTTAGGATTAGCTTCAATGTAGATACAGCCTTGATTAAGCAGTGACATAATTAAGGAAAAGGGTTAAAAAATTGTTTAATATGCTTTGCTACTAAATCCTAAAAAGGTTTAAATGATCTTTGGTTTTGGGGTAATTGCAAGTGTTCTAACAGGCTTTTAAGCAGGCGCTTTGTTCAGTTTAACGGTGGTTTTAGATAGTGGAAATAAATTCTCCCTTCAGCAACGGGTCTGTTTTGATTTAGAGTTGAAGAGATATCGGTAATACTTACTTTTGTGTGATTGCAGGAACCTGATGATGTATGTGTGGTTCTTATTTCAAACTTGCCTGAGAAAGGATATTCTGTGGAGGAAGTTTCCAACCTAGCAAAGCCCTTTGGAGGACTGAGGGATGTGCTAATTTTATCATCTCATAAAAAGGTACTTAACTGGTAGTCAGTCGTGTTTCTACCTGGAAAAGCAGCAAATGGGTTTTTAAACAAATGCAAATGTGATAATGTGGTGCGAGATGCTTTTGGTAAATGCCAATTTTTTTTAAAAAAAATTTGTTTTATTTTAAAAGGCATATCTTGAAATAAATAGGAAATCTGCGGATTCCATGGTTAAATTTTACACCTGCTTTCCAATGTCCCTGGATGGAAATCAGCTCTGCATCAACATGGTGCCTCAGTATAAGACTGTAAAAGATGAAGTAAGTCATAAAAGATGCTGAAATTCTAGGACGCGTGGTAACGTTTCAGTGCAGAGCAGGATTTTGTATTTAAGCTGACCTTTATACGCTGCCAGTTTTATACATTCTGATGGTGTGTCCTGTTAAATGTCTTCTGGGGTCCTGGTCAGAAGTCAGAAGTGCTGATCCTGTTGATTGTATTAAGAAAGCAGAAACTGAAAAGTTGTGGGGAGTCAGTGAGTGCCAGTTAGCTGCTGGTAGTGAAGCTGTATTTTACAGTTCAAATCTTATAATGCTTTTTTTTTTTCGTTTTTTCAAGGAAGCAATATTTACTGCTATAATTAAAGCTTCTGACCCTAAGGTAAGTTGCTCACAGTCTAACTTCTTCTCTGTATGCTATCAAAATATGCTACTTTAAATTGGAATTAGTGTCCTTCATACTGAAATATTAGCTAATTGAACTGTTCTCTGGGCTTTCTCTAGAATTAAATGTTTATATGTGTTTTCATGGGCGAAGGAGCAGGGAATGGAATGAGTAAATGTTCACTTAGCTTAGCTCCATGATGCGTGAAGTGCAAGGAATTAAACATTCAATAGGAGTCCTTTGAGACACTCTCCTTCTGTTACATTATTTTCATCTTCTAACAACAAGCTGCTGACCGCTGTAGCGCGGAGAATCTGCCGAGTTTGCCTGTATATAGTGCCACCCATTTTCCCACATATTTTATATTTTATAGCTAGATATTTTAGTTTAATTATCAAAACTACCTCTATGCTTTGTTCAGCGTAGTGTGTCTCCCTGATTGTCCCTCCCATTCCTCCACTGTACTCCGTGCAAGCTGGCAGTTGTACAAAGTGTTTTTAGACAGAGTAGGTGGGTAGAGGTTAATGAAATTACAGCTTTTATGTCTTCTGTGAGAAACATTTTCAGGATATTCTTGATGGAGGGTCAGTCGCTGGTTCTGAATGTGTGTCTCTGGGCTTAAACAGCTGGCACAGGAACTTCTCAAGGGTCACTTTAAGCCCGGCAGTGTCAGAAGCTAATTGTATTGGGTTAAAAAGCATATTGCAAAGAGCCCTCTAACCATGAATCACTTTCCAAGAAACCCCCAAAGGCTTGAATTTTCAATTGCAAATGCCTCTAGGGGAGATCTTCTTTCTCCTTACGATCCTTGTTTGGCACTGACAGAAACATCTGAGTGCTTAGTGCCAGCGCCCCTGCTGCCGTATCCTACTCATGCTTCTGATCTGCTGCTGGTGAAATATTTCTTTTGTGCTCGTGGTAAAGTGATGAATAATGGAAGAAAAACATACCGGACCTGGAGAGGGGGGGAAAAAATCATCTTGCTTCTTGGGAGTGACTGTTGTGTTTCTAAAGACACGCAGCTTTTGAGTATTTAAAGATAAGACTTCTTTAAGATCTCAAAAGTCTACTGACACCTTTGGACTTTGTGTCCTGGCATGACAAGAAATTATGTTTGACCAAGGAGCTTTATGTTATTACAAACTGATCAAGCAAAACAGACTCCAACTTAAAAAGCAGGATTGGAGCCTTTTGGATAAGTTTCTATGCCTTGAACAGTTCATAATCTGATTAGATAGTATCTGCTTATCAAAATACCAAATTTTATTTAAACTTCAGCTGTATTTTGCAGTGTTCCTTAAAAAAACTTTTACTAGTTAAAAAACAAGATTGGAGCCTTTTGGATAGGTTTCTACGCCTTCACCAGTTTATAATCTGATTAGACAGTGTCTGCTTATCAAAATACCGAATTTTATTGAAACTTCAGCTATATTTTGCAGTGTTCCTTAAAAAAACTTTTACTAGTTAAAAAAAAAAAAAAAAGATAATTTAAAACACTTGATCCTTTTAAGTTTGTTACTCTTTACTGCGAAGTATAGTTGGTTCTCGTGATACACTGCATAGAAAATTGGAAATCTGATGTGAATCTGGAAATGTGAACGTCGGATGTATGTGAATGCTCTTTTTTGGTAAGATCTGAGCGATATAGAAGCTTTCTGTGAGCCTTTTCTAACCTAGTTCAGTAGTTGCTAATAAAGTGTGTTACACAGTTAAAGCAAGTTTTGTCATCAATTTTCTTTAGGTAAATACTGAAACTCTTCACAATCAGTTTGTGCATCTCGGGAATTTGCCAGATGATGGATACAGAGAACTCGAAGCAGTTTGTGTGGGACTTCGGTTTGGAAAAGTAGATCATTATGTTGTACTGAAGAATAAAAACAAGGTAAGTATTTTTTTTTTTCTGTGGTGCAAAGTACAATATTAGGAAACAAAAATTAAAAAAAAAGATAGGTTTTTCATCTCCCAGTACCAGGAATGAGCGATCAAAGTTTCTGACTCTTTCTTACTTATCCTGAACAGGAAAATAGTTTGTTTTATTTGTTGAGGGCAGTGGGGAAGTAAAAAAACCAACCAGTCAAAACAAACTTTGGGCTTTTATCTAGGCTGCAATATACAAGAACAGTTTGGTAAGCTCTGAAAGTAAAGCTTCCCAGTGGCTGGAAAAGTTACGAACCTTTGACATTAGAGTGTAAGTGGAGGGAGAACGACTTCCCATCTTGTAGGAAGCTGGGGAGGGGAAAAACATTGAGAAGTGAAAATGTCAGAATGACTGTAATTGCTTTTTGTTTTGGGACAATTCAAAATGTAGTGACTTGATTTTCAATTTTCTAAAATTTTGTTCTTTTAATTTTTAATGTTGCTAGTTTTACACTTAATCCTGGATTTTTATGAACTAGATTTAATTTACTGTATGTGTATATGTATTTTAACAATTAAAAAGCAATTGTGTTCCCATTGTTATGAGCTATTTTAAGTGTCCATCTGCTAATAAACCACAAAACAGGTGAAGATCCTTGTAAGAAGATTATAGTATTTTTCTTTTTTGAAACTGAAACTGCTTTTTAAAAAATGTTCAAATGTAATAAAGAGAACTTGGCAGTCAGTAAAACATCTAGGGCCAATTTCTACTTCTTCAACTAATTTTGTTGAATTGAACATCAAATGCTTTAATTCCATTGAATCAAATGTGAATGCACTTTGTGGTGGAAAGCCGCTCCATCAAATACTTTTCAACAGCCAGAGTTGTAGCAAAGATCCCAGAAAGGCAGAGGTGGCTTTTTAAGGAAAAAGAAAAAAGGGGGCTGGCTTAGCTAAGGCTTGCTTTAAAATTTAAAAAAGGAAAGAGAGAGAGGAGTAATGTAGTTAATATCAGCTTTAGAATGCAACTGGAATAGCTGGAAGATTTTAAAGGTGACATAAAACTCGTGTTATTTTACTTGATAGCTAAAAGGTAAAGAATTGAGAGATTTCTAGTAGAGAGATGAACATTTGTGTGTAGGTCGTTTTGCTGTTTCCCTGGTAGAGGTAATCTTGCAGGTTTTTTTGCGGGCACACGCTTCCCCTCGCCCTCACGGGAAGGTTCTCGTGAGTTACAGCACAACCGAAGCTGGACGTGTCCAGAAGCCCGAAGGTTGGACACATGTGGGTAGGGAAGCTCCAGGCTCCACTGTTTCGTGATATTGTTACTTAATTGGTTCTAAAGATAATTCCAAACAGGAGGGATTTCTTTCTTCAGCCTCTCAGAAAGAAGAGAGGCTGCTGGTCTCTATATCCAGACCACAGGATTTAATCAAAAACTGCTGCTTATAGTGAGCTAATTCAAAATTAAGATGTTGGCACCTTTCAGGAACACTAGCTGTCACATGCTCTACCAACTTAATTTATTAAACTTGTTCTGCAATATAGAAATATTTTGGGTGTGCTCGGCCGGGATGCTGGTGATCAGAGGTTTTGTTCACAGAATCCCAGAATCACGGAGGTTGGAAAAGCCCTCGAAGCTCCTCCAGCCCAACCATGAACCTCACCCTGACCGTTCCCAACTCCACCAGATCCCTCAGCGCTGGCTCAACCCGACTCTTCAACCCCTCCAGGGATGGGGACTCCCCCCCTGCCCTGGGCAGCCCATTCCAACGCCCAACAACCCCTTCTGCAAAGAAATCCTTCCTAAGAGCCAGTCTAAAATAAGATAAAAGGAATAAAATAAGATGACAGAACAATTATTTGAAGCTTATGCTTTTTTTTTTCCTTCCTTTCAGGCAATTCTGCAGCTGGACAGTGCCAAGTCAGCACGCGCCATGTACAGCTTCCTGAAGCAATACCCGTACAACATGGGTGAGCATACCTTGACCTGTACGTTGTCACCCCATGGAGACTCTGCCGAGGTAAGATTTCTTCTTTGCAATAACACGTTATTTTTGTGGAACAGCAGCACCTTTCCCCGAAGAGCAGCTCATGGTGACAGTGTCAGTATTTCCTCCAGTATTTGCTGTCGCTGCGGGTGAGAGTGAAAACTGCAGCAGCTGGGAACTGGATCAGCTCGTCTGTATTCTGGGATGTGGCACGGGTGGGAAAGTATGTGTTGCTGTTTTGTCTTTTGTCTCTCTGTATTTTGCAAACACGTATGGAATCTCCACCGATGAAAGTATTTCTTAACGAAGGATGAAGAGAAGAAGAGGAAGGCAGCTGTTAAGTACTGGTTAGAAAAGGAGTGATAATTGGAATTAGTAAAGTTTTTTTCCTGATCTGGTTTGATTCATCCTGAGTAGTTCATCTGCTTTAGTCTTCTTGATTCCAGACCCAGTCGCTGTGTCAGCGTTGGTCTGTGCGTCCACAGCTGCTTCCATCTCCTCTCTCGGAAATGAAACGACTCCCAGTACCAGCAGCTCCCAGTTGTCTTCTGGTGATTTGCTGACAGAACAGCAACCTGCGGCAGCTGAGCGCTGGAGAGGAAGGAGCTTGGTGCATGTTGCATTGGATAGATAAAGAGCTTTACGCAAGAAACGCACACACTAGCCACGTGCTAATAGTCTTCTGGCTCCCAGAGTGGAGAATGTAAAACCAGACGTGGTCCCTCTCACGGTGTGGAGGGAAACTGCTGTTTACTCTGTGCTCGAACGTCAGGGTTTTTTATTTCCCTCGTTCAGCATGCCCTGCCTTCTCGTTTTTCAGCTCCTTTTTCATGTCCTGACCCAACAAAATAAATTTAATCACTTGTCCGCTGATTGACTCTCCATCTCTTGCCAAATCTTCCAAACTATGTTTATTTTAGGGGGATAGAGGTTAGCTTTTATTCCTCTGAATTCCAGCTAGATTTGTTGTCCAAACTTCATATATAGCTGAGAGAACAGGGACCAACTAACCAGTTCAGCGTGAACTGTAGACTGTCAAGATTGAGACCAAAATGTGTATAAGGATTTTTTAGTTTGTTGTGATTTTTTTTTTAAATTTTTTAAAAATTTTTCCCACTGATTATCCGTGTGAATTCCATTCTTGGAGCTCTCATCCCCTGTGTGTTGCTGTTCCCTTTTCAGTGGCAGGACTTTGGGATACCACCCAAACAAGAGGAGGTGCAGGGCATCATAGTTTTTTCCTTTGACTTTTATTCAGCACAAGAGAAAGTTTTAACTTCGGGTGCTTAATGATAACAAGGGCATCGGTCTGTTACTTCAACAGGGAGGGAAGAATAAGTCATCCAGATGTGGACTTGGCAAGCTGACACAGCTGTCAGTATTTGCACTGAGCAGTGGAATGAATTTCAGGGTTTTTAAATAATAGGTTGTGTACTGATCATTGGCTTTATATCCTGGTCTGTTTTCTATTGTCTTGGCAATTTCTTCTGCTTTATTGAAAAGCGTCCTCATTTATGAAGTCTGTGGGGTGGCTGTACGGTGTTTAGGATTCACGTTTTTAAGGACTCTCTGTGTCAGTAGAGGATTTAGGTGTATGCTTTTGGTGGGGCTCTCCTGCAGTAGTTGTCGAGTTGCCTCTGTGCCGGTTTAGGACACACGGCGATACACGACCAGGTGTGCTTTGGGCACATGTGTTTTTGGAGCAGAGTCATCGTGCCCCTTTCCAAGTAAACCAGCTGTTGCTGTGCACGCACAGAGCCTGCCTGTGGCTTCTCTCTTCTGCTGGAGGCAAGAGCCTGGATTAGATGTTCCAAGAATTTTCCCCTCTCCTCTTCCCCACTGCAGGGATGATTCTCCCTGTTGCTGACTCTCTTTGTATGGGACAAAATATGCTCTTCTCCCCAGCCACTTCAGTTTGTATTTCAGTTCACATAGTGAACTTCAGCTTATTTTAAAGAACGGAAATTATAATTGTTAGATGATGTCAGATACATTTAAAAGTAATGTCTTTTATTAGACTAATTTTCTAGCTGAAGAAACCAAGTAAATCTTCAGGCTTTATGGGCTTTTTCTCAAGTCTAGAAAACGTAAGTAATAAGGTCCCTCAGCACTGAAAAACAAGCAAAATATTCATTGAAGTGCTCGTGCTAAGGAACGGCTGTCAGGGATGCATTGTGGGACCACTGTGATTCAAATCTCCTTTTTATAGCTGATCCCTATATCTTGTGTAGCAACAGAATAACGTGCCTTTGTCACTGTGTTTCGTCAGAGCAGGGTTCAGTGCCAACAAAGAATGGCATTCACGCTCTGTTTTCAAAATAATATTTCTTCCCAGCTGCCCACTTTGGGCGGTACAGAGTGCTTGTCTGATTTAGAGAGGTTGCCCAGCCAGATGTGGTGCCAGGGTACAATAACAGCAGTAATGTAAGTGCTCGCTTCGTCCCATGAAAGTTTTGCTTCTGTAATTTTGCCGATAACGTCTGAATACTGCTGAAATAACGAAAGTGGGGGGAAACTCCCCTACCAGTGCAGGAGGATGTGCGACTGGAATACAGAGCTGCAGAGCGGCGCTGTGACGGGTGGCATTCCGGTCTTTGTCACTGTGACTGTCGCAGCTTTTGCACAAATGCTAAAATAAATCTGTGCTTTGGAGATACGCTCCTAAGCTTTATTTTTATCTGTAGCTGAGGTGGAGAGAAAAAGGCCTGGTCACACTGATAAGAAGGGAAAACTGAATTTTTTTCCATCTGTTGTTTTTCACTGCGTTTTGAGTCTGTTCCCTCTCGTCCATCTTCTCGCTTATGTTGCCAGAATCTGGCTGACATGCCTAGGTACCGTAGGCACGTTAAACTTGTAGCTCCGTTGGCCGTAAGCTATTTTCTCTAGAAGCTTTTCAATCAGAAGCCAGTCTGAAGGAAAAACAAAATGATTTAAAATTCATTATAACATGTTCAAATTACTTCTGGCACTTAGTTCTGGAATAAACGTTCCTAGAAAGGGAGAACTGAAGGCTTTGGAGTTATGTGCATAAATAAAAGATTAAAGTGAATTCTACGTGCGCTGAATTTATCTGATGTTCTTTCTAATAGTGCTAGTCTTCAAATTAGTTTGTGGAATGCCTTCAGAAAAGAGGTTGAGATTTCAACACTGAGTTTTTAAAGCTTTTTTTCACTTCCTTGGGCCTACGCTACTAGCTGATAGCTGCAGAGCTTGGCTGGTTTGTGGTTGTCTTTTTTTCAGAAGACTTCATTTCATTTAACATTCATTCCACGAGTTTATTCTACGTAAAGTAGAAGCACGTCGTCATCCTACAAGAAACGAATGCAGGTTTTAAGGAAGAGAAACTGGCCCTGGGTTTTCTCTAGATACTTGCTCGACGTGGAATGTAATTTGTCTTTAGAAAAGGTGTGCTGCTTTTTTCTGTAAAATACTGTCAAGCTGCCTGCGTTCGCCCTGAGCTCTGCAGCCGTTGGCATCCTCACCAGTACAGGAAAGAAGTTGCTGTCTGGGAAAAGATGTGTTTAACGTCCCTCTCCCCCAAATATATCACAGACTAAAAGCTAATTCTGCTCAAAAACCTGTCAGCTTTGAAGATGAGATGAACAAAACAGTGGTGTGCCACGTATTCTGTCTAGTAACTTCTAGTAAAATCTCTTACGCTGCCACACACTTTTATTTGCCATCTTATCAAATACGTGTTCTGTGGGGAACAATTGTAGAACAAACAGTTTTAGAATAGTTTACTGTCGTTTGGTCTTTCTGGTGATACGTGCCTCAATTTGGGTTCATGGTGGTGTTAATTAGTTGGGTTATGCAAATTTGGTGCTGATGCTTCTGAAAGTTGTAGATACTGAACCCTGACTTTTGCATTTCAGGCTGAAGTTGTGAAAAAAGAAGTGAAGAAAGAGGAACCAAGCAAAGGAAGGTATGCTTTTTGTGTATTTAAGGTTTTTTTTATATATCTCTTGTTCGTGGAATGCATATCCAAGATGGAGCAGGTTGCTGAGCCACCTCTCTAAGGCAGCCTGATGGAAAGGCCGCTGGGAGATCCATCAGCTTTACCCTGTTACTCTTTCAAGCTTCTGTGTGTTCTCTGTGTGCAGGACCTGTAGTGTATTGCTGTAATGTGGGTGATTTCTCTGAAATCCGGGGCTTTCACAGAACATGGACAAAGGGGGTAAAATCCTGTTTTCTGTGTAGCTCGTTGAGTTATTGCTTTACTAATTTGGCCAGGATTTTACCACAGGTCCTGGAAAGTATGTTTGGATTTACATGTTGGTAAGACAATTTTTTTGTTGTATTTAACCAGGAAGTGAATGCTTTATTTCGTCCTACAGCGCTTTCCTCTGTCAGAGCACCTGGCTCTATTGTTTCTGTTTCCAAATGCTAAAAATAAACTGAAACTTCCTTGTTTAACTTATTAACATTAACTTCATGCTGTAATACAGGTCCCTGAATTGATTTGCAAAAATGTTTAGGTGCTATATTAACACCAGAACCTAGAAATGGTGGTTTTGGTATGTTCCGTTTAAAATTGTTTTACAGACATGGCTTGTAGTGAAATTTCTAATTGTGGAGTGACTATTTGTTGGTTTTAGTCTTGATTATGTTTTTTTTATAAACCGATAGATCATTCTAAGAGTTCTTGTTAACAAATACAACTTAAAACACCTTCTGTGATTCAAATCCATATTTCTGGATAAGTTTTATCATTAAAAAAAAACCAAAACAAAACTGTGTAATAATGGTCCTAAACTTCAATTCCAGGTAATGCCATTATACTATTATGGACTGTTACTATATTTCCAAAACCTGTTTCTTTCAAAAGTAGAATTAGGCAACTCCTAATTTCACGAAATGTCTGCTCAGACCCCAGTCAGTTTTGGAAGCGTTTAGGTTCTCAGCTGTCTGGGCCTCGCACGCAGGCAGACACACAGGTGACCTTCTTGATCCCACACTGGTGGGCTGCAGCTACCGGTGGTCGTTAATCAAAACAAGTGACTCTTCCATGAATCCCAGCTCCTGCCCAGCATCCTGCTGGGGCTGTTGAACAGATGGGAAAAGCGACGTTTTGCCCTACAAGTACCACTACACACATTCTCCTTGTCTGAGGCAACTGTCTTCTCCTTGTAAGCCTTCGTGACTTGACTGATATTTTTTTTTTTTAAGTTCCATTTAATAAGAAGCAGAAAATATCTGAAATATTATTATATATATGAAGACCTTCTCACATGTTTCTGGGGAGGGAAGGAGTAGCAAAATTTGGGGAGCAGAAGGGGCCGCCCTCTAGGTTGCCTGGGATGAGGAGATGATCTTGAAAAGCCCTTGGCACGCTCTGGGAGCTCGGTGGTTGTGCAGCCCGAGGAGGTCGCTCATCTGACCCTTTTGTTGGGATTTGTTTTCCTCAGCTAAAATAGCTGAAACTTTTCTAGGCCAGGTTAAGCCGCAGGGACCATCCAGCTGCTCCTCTGAACGCTGAGCTGACGCGTAGGAAGCAGGTTGTGTCTCCACTGGGACGCGGGCTCTGTGCTGGCCTTTCTAGGGCTGAACTCCCCGCTCAGGCACTCGTGGCTGCGTCTGGCAGCTGATGCAGGGACGTCCTGCGCAGAAACCAAGCCCCAGCTAGTGTTGGTTTCACCCTTTACCCTAACTTCTGTGCAGGAGATCTGGCAGGACTACATGCTCGCTCTTTCCCAATGCCTAACAGGTCTTTTAAACGTTACTTCAAGCATCTTGATGCTTCCTCAGACTCACTCATCTTTATCTCTGCACATTGCTGCCTCTGCAGAGCTCTCCTTCCACTGTTTGCAGCCTGGTTTCAATCTATCAGTGTTTTTTGGAGACCATGAGAGAGAGCTTTGTGGAAGGCACGGGGTGGGTGTTGGCGTGAAAGGAGACATTAAAGTCCCGAAAATTCAGAGACAATTCATTGGAATTGTGTAGAGGATAATACACATGTGCTGCGTGCTCTAAGCTTTGTAATTAGTGTATGGTTCTAGCGTTCAGGGACGTTTTTCCATTCCCTGCAAAAAAAGTATAAACAGAGGCTGTGGGGTACAGTTTAGCAAGGTGTTACAGCTTGTATTTATTTAAGCTTTCCACGTGTCAGTGGCATCCCGGCCTTTCAGACCCGCGCTTCTGGCCTTTGTGCTCTGACTTAGCCAGGTAGGGTTTTACCATGCAGGCATGTCAGGCGTAAATCTCAGTGGATGCTCAAATAGAAGAGAAAATTAACCGAAAATGTTCTGGCTTTTGGAACACGAACAACGTTCAGATATACCTTCTGAGTTGTGACTGAGTAAACCCTGACATAAAAAGCAGCCCAGGCTTGACAGCGTAGCCGCTCATGGGGCACACTCAGCCCAAAACATTTTCAGGTAACAAATTTAAATCGATTACAGGTTTAAGAAACCCGTTAGAGATGAGCGGGGTGTTGGGACGAGTGAAGCTGCTTTTCTTTCATAAGACTTCAGCTACTGCGAGTTGAGTCGCTCGGGCTCTGACGGAGACTTCCCGCCATTTTGTTGGGAGCGGGCGCGCTGTGTCGCTGCCTGCCGAGCCGCGGGACGCCGCTTTGCTGGGGGAGGAGTGCCCTCCTGGCATCCCTCTGGCCCTCGGTCAGGGCGTAGTACACCTACACCCATTTTAAATCAATGTTGGGAATGATTTTGAAGCAGAATTCATAGCCTTTCTTCTCTCTCCTCTCGTGTTATGTAGCGGCAGAGGACAGTGCCCTCAGGTCTGGAGGAAACCTTCGAGATGGGTGTTTTTGTTGTGCTTGCCTTAGCACAGATGTTAACTGACTTTGCCTGTTCTCATCTTTCTGTTGACTCCATGTATTGTGTCTTCGTCTCGTTAACCCTCGCATCTGGCCACTTCAAGACTTAACATCTTTGTCAGTGCTGAGTTCCATTTGATCTGGCCTTCCATTTCCTCGCTGTCATCATGCTGGGAGTATTCCCCAAGCAGCAGGCTTCTCTGCTCTTTTTTATTTTCACGAGGGTTTATACAAACGTGCACCCTTTATTCATACACGTAGGCCCTGAGAAACCATAGCTCAGGCTGCTCCATTGTGCATAACCACTGAGGAATGATGTGTGTTTGCTGCTTTTGTGTTTGTTCCGACACTTAGCGAGGTTGGCAGCGTTGGTATTCCGGCACCTCTCCATCTAGAGATGCATGAGGTGGTGGGACGCTCGTTTTCTCGAGCTTGGTGGGGAAAGGGGCACAGACATCTCTAATTTCAGTGTCTCCCAAGATCATCTATGGAGGATTCTTTCTTTCAGAGAAGAATAATGCACTTACTGTAACTGAAGTTCTCTGAAAAGCGCTATCCTCTGCATTGTCATCTTGGGCTTTATTATCCAGGGAGCTGACAGAGGGATTATACTGTGAAAACAGAGCCTGGCCCAAAGGAGCCTCTGTGCACGTATTGTGTTCCCCGCTACAGTGCAGTTTAAAACCAAAGCAACCCCTCCCTTCCCCCAAACCTGAACCAAAAAAAAAAAAAAAAGCAAACTTCAGACTCGTAGCTACTGGAAGAGGCCTCTAGGTTGGTGACTGCAGACTCTGCTGTCTTCAAACAGAGCAAAACTCTGGTAAATCCTTTATAGAGGGAGACTGAAGCTTTATTTTCGCTGCATTTGCGCTTTCACAGTCTGCCTTGCATCAGAGCTTCTAAATTGCAGGAGTTTGTGTCAGTGCTGAGGCCGCATCTGTAGTGAGTGCTACCTTGAGAGGTCTGACTACAAGTAATGTAATTCAAAGTGTGAGAGGCTTGCGGTGCTGAGGTGGATTAAACAGAAGCATAAAACTAATCAGCTGTTCGCCTCAATATTTTTAACCATTTTAACCCTGGTAGGCTAGATTTCCAAATGCTAAGCACTAATGCGTCAGGAAAGCCCCCACCATTGGCGTCAAGAGGTTTCTGGTAACTGTAGAATTCTCAACATAGTTTGATTTCTTCTGTTTTTTTTAAATGCATTTAGCTCTGGCTTGAAAAAATATCCAGAGGGATCAGGAGTGGTGCAAACAGCAGCTGCTAATCCTCCAGTAGAGCCTAGTGTGGCAAAGAAAGAACCCATTTCCATCTCTCATGTCAAAGACGAGATGTCAGCAGGACAGATAGAGCCCTCTGAGTCCCAGCTGGAAAGAGCAGTAAGGGAGTCTGCTGCGAGACTGGCAGAAACGTCTGTGGAGAAGGCGGACGCTGGAGTTGAAGTTACTGTGGCACCTCTCAAATCCGCTGAGAGCGAATCATCCAGAGCGAAGTCAGAAGAGCTGCCGCCTTCCCACGTGGAGAAAGAAGAGGCGGTTAGAGATAATACCGCGTCAACGTTGTTTGAATCTGCTGTTGTATCTGCTCCAGAGAAGGAAATTAAAGAGAAAGATGAAGAGTTGTCTGCTCCTGCCGTTGAACCTGCAGAAGAAGTGGTGCCCGACGTGGGCAAGGCAGAGGCTGGGCCATCAGGGTGTGCCGAGGAGCCGGCAGCGGGGGATGCGGCAGGGCCCGTCCCCAAAGCGGTGCCCGTCCCCGAAGCCGTGCCCCCTGATTCTGCTGCAGCTTCAGTGGAGACAGCGTCACCTGCTGTCACACAACCAACCAACCCATTGGATGCTCCTGAAAAAAATCCCGTTTCTGATGCTGTGAAAACCGAACGTGAAATGCCTGTAACGCAGATAACGGGGAAGAAACCTGTACTTAAAACTGGGGCGGCCATGGAGAAGAATGTGAATGACCTAGAGATGAAACCAGAAGAGTCTGCACTCAAAGTTGGAAGAGCTGCGGAGGAGAACCCTGAAAAGTTTTTGGTCAAGACTGGGGCAGAGATGGAGGAGAAACTTGAAAAATCTGCGGCCAGCGTTGAGGCTGCTGTGGAAAACGCTGCAAATGCTGTCAGTGCGAACAACGAGGGAAGTTTGATCAAAGCCCATCTAAATAAAGGAACAGGACCAGCAGAAACTGATGAGACCTGCCAAGCAGATACGTTAAGCTCCTCTTTATCTGTCAAGGAATCTTCCTCTGTTGGTAAAACGATTTTAAAGGCAGTGGTGTCTCTTCCAGATATCTCAAAGTCAAGGGTTCCAGTACAGAGAAATGAGCCTTCCCTGTGTAAAGGAGGGGAGCAGAAAGCTCCCTCGAAACCTGAGACCCAAGGCCAAGCATCAGCGGAGAAGAAAATGGCATCAAAAGAAGTGGCTCATCCGAGAGCGGGTAGCGGCCGATCGAGCCTGGGAGATGGCGGCGACAAATGTAAAGTGAGCAGAAGTGCTGTTGTTGATGGAAAGGGAGGCAATGGGAGGAATTCATCTCTGCAAGAGAAGGACTCGCGAGTGGAATCTAGGGCTAGTTCAAAACAGTCTCAAGAGGGAGAGAGTAGATCATCCAGCACGAAGACAGACAACAGCAGCAATAAGGTGAGGAGGGCAGGAAGGCCGGTTCAGTGTGCCTGATCAGTAACTAACTCCATGCTTCTCTCAGATGTTGAGTATGGGACGATGAGATTATGTTCCCCTTCCCTTTTCCGTAAATCAGCTGGTCTGGGCCAGCAGACAAGTTGGAATAGCGAGATGCGGGCAACCAGTTGCTTTTAGATGCAGTGTGTGCAACGCAAGTACGTAACTGGTTCGAAAATGCTGCTTGGAAAAAGTTGCAGGAAGGTATTTCTGAAGCGAGTCTTTATTGAGTGTCATAACTTTACGTTCTTGGATTAGTTCTGAATGGGAATTAATAAGCTTTCTGTCCTTTTGTGAGCTGATATTTGCACTGTCAAGGCCTGCACAGACACTGGTTACTGAAAAGAGGCTGCTAAGCAAGGTATTACCTGTGACTTGATGCTAGAGACTCTATGCCTGGACTCTACCGCTGACGGTTGGCTTAGTTCTGTATTTGCCAAGCATGTGATCAGAAGCAGCAATCTGGACAACTTAAAAAAAAGTTCATTAAGGGAAAAAATAGCGGATTTTTTTTATTATTTTTTCTCTTGTGAACAGGTTAGTTGGCTTAACTGATTTCATGTGAACTTTTGTCTAATTTTGCAGGCTTCTGTCGGTGGCAATACTAAAACTTCAAAAAGTGGCACTAGCAGCAGCGCAAAACAGAAGGAGGTAAGGATGGAACCGTAAATGAACTTAAAGTACAGATTGTCTGGAAGATGTGTGTGCGTGTGCTACGAATCTTCAGCGTCCTTCCCGAGGGGATTTTTTGTGTTACTAGTCGTTACAGACTATGGGCCTAAAGCTGGAAAGTCAAGTTGGAAGAGAAACTTAATTCAAGAAGTGAGTGTTAAGAGGATGTTTTTTTGCTCTCGGATATCATTTGCGTGAGAAAATTAATTGATTGGATCCCCAATTGCCTGCATGAGCTCTTTATTAGTCGTCGTGCTTGTGAGAGGAGGAAGGGAGGCCGAAGTCTTGTAGCTCTTTAGAAGTGATTTTGTACAACAGGAGGTAGTCAGAACTTCCCCATCCATGGCACCTCTCCCGTGGAAAGGTGTTTCCAGGGATTGTCCTGCGGAGCACGGATTGCCGTGAGTTTTTGGTGCAGTGTTGGTTGGAAGAAGAGCTTGGGAGCCTCTACGCTCAGCTGCTCCGTCGGCATTTTTACAGGAAGGTGAAGAGATACCCTCTCTCTCTTAGGTAGCTTGGGCTTTTGGAAAGAAAAGCAGAAAGAAGGTAATAAAACCCCGTATTGATAAGTTTGTAGAAATAGTGTTACGGGATCAAATCAGAGATCTACCAGGTAGAGTAGTGGGTCCCTACAGAAAAGGGATTTCTGCGCTAAAAACCTGAATCCTTTTATTGATCTTAATCCACGTAAACTCCTCCCATCACCAGCACAGTCTGTTTGTGCAGTTGATGGCAGCGATGGTAATAGAGAACGCTTTCATATCTCATGTTCCAGATGTGTGTGTTAATCCCCGAGAGGAAACTGTGCACCCTCTGAAAAACGATTTTGTAATGTCGGTTCTTACTGCTTTATTCTTCGCTGCTACACAGCTGATAAGAGCCAAGCTCTGTGTTCTCCTTTTCATGGAAGAAAGAATACAGTATTGTTTGATTTCAGGTGAAACGTAACCAGATGCTTTCTTCCTTTTTCTTCACTGTGCCCACCTTGCATTAAATATTCCTCAAGTTTCCGCATCAGAATGCGGGTGGGGACACACGTTATTCCTAGTATGTGTCAGCTTTTTAAGAAAGAAAGGGAAGAAAAGGCATATAGCCTCCAAATTTCAGATTACTTTTTCTGCTGAAGGACTGTTTTTAGTATTTTTTGGCTGCAGCCGTACTCTAACAGAGGACAGTTCATCTTGCCTTCGCCTTAAAGTTCTGCTTTGACAGGAGGTTTTTTCACTCTTCTTGTGTTAGATACCGACTGGTATTTGATGGTTGGATGGGATATTTTGGAAAAAAAAATAACTTCAGAATTGTTCATTGAAGACATTGGCTGCATAATTTGGGGTGGAATGGATATTTGGATGCATTTTACTGGCTGAAATGAATTTATTAATTGACTTCAAGTACCCGTTTTACCTTATCCTACCGCCTTGATTATAAAAGCATAGCTGCTTTACAGTGAACAAAGTGCAGTGCTCTGTTCCAGAAACATCACTGCTGTCTATTCAAATAACCTAAAAGTAATTTGAGTTAATTCAGTCTTTTATTAAACTCAACATCTATCCGTATATCCTCTCCCAGATGCTCTCGGCTTCGTATGCCATTAAATTGCTGCTAATTGTTTCCAGTGGTCCTGGAATCAATTGTGTGAGCCCTGATGGAAGCTGGCATGGTCACACTGCAGGGCAGGAGGGGTTTGAGGTGCCAGACTTCAGGAGGAGCTTGTCACTGACCGAGGAGAATTAGAAAAGGTCAGGCTCTGTCATCTTAAACATAAAAATACAGCGAGGCATTCGCCGGAAAGCTGGAGCTTGCCCCCTGGCCCCTAACGACAGACGCTGGCCCAGCAGGAGCAGCAAGTCTGCCGGAGCGTCTGTGGGGCTGGGTCAGACCTTAACAGAGAGGAGAAAACGATCTTCTCGTGCGTGGTGGTTATAGAGGAACAAAGGGAGGTTCCGGTGCTGGCAGCCCTTTCCTGGGGTAGGGCCAGCAGAGAACCGCTCCGAAACCCAGAGGGTCGTTAGGAGGTGGAAACCAGAGAGGAGAGAGAAAGCAGTGAGTGCTCATCAGGACACGGACTGGTTTGCTGGGGCAGCACGACTAATGCAGCCTCCTGTTTTGCAGCAGCAGCCAGCAGCATGTGCTTCGGGAAGGGGGTGAGATAGGGCAGAAGACAGTAATCTTTTTGAAAGATGCTCTGGAGGTATTCAGATTTTCCCTGATTTTCCTGCAAGCAAGTGCAAAACCACACATGAGTATTCATGGTGTCAGCCCAGTTCTTGTGATGGACATAAATTTTGTCTATTCATCCGCTGTGTTCTTGAAAAAATGCTTTGGGTTTCTGAATTAAATCTGTTCACTTAACACAAATGCTGATAGTGAAAGCTCCTCCACTAAATGAGACTAAAGGCCTGAAAATTTTTTTTCTACCCTCAACTCAAGTTGCGGTTTTTTTTCCCCACCTTGAGCCAGCTTTAGCATGTAGATATTTTTCCTTAGGCCCCCTGGATGGAGGTGTTTGTGTCCCTGGGTGAACGTTCAATTTGTTACATTCACATTTTTACACTTCCTAGGAAGAAGAGCTCTTTCCATTTAACCTGGATGAATTCGTTACTGTGGATGAGGTCGTAGAGGAAATCGAGTCTCCCGTTAAAATACGGCAAAACCCCCCTAGGGGAAAGAGAAAAGATGGTCCTAAAACCAACTCCTCTTCTGAGCCTAGTTCCAAGAGAAGGAAAGGGAAGAGCTCCGTAGCACGCGTCGCTGAAAGCGAGCTCTCTTTTGTCACTTTGGATGAAATCGGGGAGGAGGAGGATGTGACTGCACAGCTCATGGGAGTTGCTAATTTAGAAGCCCTCAGTGACCCGCAGGGCCTGGTTGTGGTGGATGAAGTGATGGAAGAGGAGGAACTTCTGTCAGAAGCAGTAAAGGATCCGCAGGCGCTCGTTACTTTGGATGAGATAGCGGAACAGGAGGACCTCCGTTCTCAGAAAGGCCTCCCCGGGTCCGTTTTTGAGGAGCAGGATTTGAAAGCTGAACCCTTGGTGACGGTAGATGAAATCGGTGAAGTTGAGGAGCTGCCTCTGAACGAGCCCACGGACCTGAACGCTGAGGATGTGCTGAAACACAAGGAGGGGGATAAAGTGGCTGCTGAGGATGCTGGGGATGGTGCCTCCTCCCAGGTGCCCGATGATCCCAGCGCTCTCGTGACGGTCGATGAAATCCAAGAGGACAATGAAGATAACCCTCTAGTGACCTTGGATGAAGTTAACGAAGATGAAGATGATTTTCTGGCTGATTTCAATCGTCTGAAAGAGGAACTAAACTTTGTTACAGTAGATGAAGTTGGAGAGGAGGATGAGGAAGAAGAAAATACTTTCCCGGGGAAAAATCTGAACAAGGATGAAGACGATGAAGATATTGTTGCTGTTGCAGGACCAGAAGAAGAAGAAATTGCTGCTATTGCAGGACCAGAAGAGGAGGATATTGTTGCTGTTGCAGGACCAGAAGAAATGGAAATTCTAGGAGATATGAGTCCAGAAGAAGAAATTATTGCAGTCTCAAAGTCAAAAGGTAAGAAACCTCTCATAGTTTCTAGAGGGGAAATAGAAAAGAAGATGCTTGTAATCAGTGCCACGCAGAGACCATTGCAGCAAGTAGAGGAAACTGAAAAACCCCAAATCTTTGCCAAAGTTAATGAAAGAGGTGCTGAGAAAGAAACGGAGACTGAGAGTGAGCAGCGGCCTGAAGGTACCCTATTTTATGAACGTGTTTTACAATGCAGCTTTCTTTTGAGGTAAAATTAAGCAGCGTGTTGATTTAAAGTGTTCATTTGGTGTTTATGATGGCTAAAATTGGGGAAGATAGTTTCTTTTCTCGCCTTTAATGCAAGGCCTGGTAAACTACCTAACACCGTACAGATTATTTATAGTCTGTAATTACAGGGCCAAACTTCATTAAACCAAGTGAGTTAAATGTTTGAGTTTAAACTGTTTAGGGTGAGGAGGAGAAGGCTGAGGGGAGACCTCATCACTCTACAGCTCCCTGAAAGGACGTTGTAGAGAGGTTGGTGCTGGTCTCTTCTCACAGGTGATTAGTGACAGAACAAGAGGGAACGGCTTTAAACTGCAACAGGGGAGGTTCAGACTGGGCAGGAGGAAAAAATGTTTCCCAGCAAGAGTGGTCAGAGAGTGGAATAGGCTGCCCAGGGAGGGGTGGAGTCCCCATCCCTGGGTGTGTTTAAGGGCCGTTTGGATGAGCTGTGGGGGGATGTGGGGTAGGGGAGAACTTTGTAGAGTCGGGCTGAGGGTTGGACTCGATGATCCCGAGGGGCTTTTCCAACCTGAAGGATTCTGGGATTCCGTGAAACAGAGCAGGCACACAGATACAAAGATGTAACAGCTTCCAAGCTGGATCTAGAGGAAAAAATGTAGAACAACATCTGTAGTGTGGGATTAGCAAAGGGTTAAAAAGTCATAGTGCCGAGGCAGGCGGGCAGGGCTATATATAACTGACACACAAGGAGGGTTTTGGCCAGAGCATGGGCGAAGGCTCGAGGTGGTGCAGCCCCCTGGGATCGAGTTGTCGGTCTGTCTGTGCCGGTGCAGCGCGGCGCTGACACGGCGCTCCGCTCTGGGGCTGCGGAAAAGCTTTGCTCCGTCTCGCGCGCGTTGCGAGGCGGAGGCGAGGGTGCAGGTCTAGAGCAGCTGCAGAAATCTTGCTTAAAACAGAGTATTTGAAACTTCAGCTTCCGTAAACATTAGGAAAGGGATTAGTTGACTGTATACACCCCCTAAAATATTTAAATGTTAGATATTGTTTTAATCTTGCTGTTACAGAACAGGGGTTCTCAACCTTTCCTTCACCACAGACCCTCTTTAAATACCTTTTGTGGCCACGGACCACCAAGGCTTAATTAAAGATTTAAAGCACTAGACTGCATCAAATATTTATTTCAGTTTTCTCATGAAGGGTCTTCAGATCTGAAGAGAAGGGGAGATTAGTTAATCTGCTAATGCACACACTCATAATATCTTTATTGTAATGATTCCATATGAATTTAAAATAATAGCATCAACACTTTTCTTGCTCAAATGGTCCATTTTATATTTTAACGCGCTAATTCCGAATATGATGCCAATTTTTCCGTTAAAATTTGATGAAAAGTTTTTACAGTTCTTCTCACCTCTCATACTTGAGTATTGGAGGAGCATTGAGGAGGCTGTGGGAAAGGAGTTGCAGTGCTTGCCACGGGCCAGACCAAATGTTTCCAGGCTGGACATTCCCCAGCCCTGCTTTAAGCCTCCACGGACCCCTGTGACAACATCGCAGCCCCCCACAGGTCTGCAGAGCACAGGGTGAGAACCACAGCTCTAGAACATCGTGTTATAGAACGTGAGCTTCCCCGTGAGTAACAGAGACATTTACTGAAAATACAAAGTGAGATAACTATGCTCTGTTAGAAGTAAATAGACACCTTAAAATATCCAAGCCCTTGAGTTGATTTCTGATCTAACTGGGAGTGACAAATGATAATAAATATATTTGATACACATTAAGTTTCTCTCTATATTGTAAAAATCTCAAGCAAAAAAGCTGGACTTTGGGAAAGAAATAGTTCCTCCTAAATTTGAGGAGTGGAACAGGAAAACTGGGAAGGAGAGGTTAAAGTGGGTAAAATCCTGTTACTCAAGTCATAAAATCTGAATCCAACAGCAAAATAGGAAGTGGTTTATTGATTGCCCCGGGCCAGCAGTTGGGAGGGTGACAGTCCGACCGCAGCTGGTACAGAGCCACGTGGCAAATGGGAACTTGGTGTGTTGCGGAGAATCCCAGACTGGTTTGGGTGGGAAGGGACCTTAGAGATCATCCAGTCCCACCCCCCTGCCACGGGGGCACCTTCCACTAGCCCAGGTTGCCCAAAGCCCCGTCCAGCCTGGCCTTGAACCCTTCCAGAGAGGGGGCAGCCACAGCTTCTCTGGGCAACCTGTGCCAGGGCCTCACCACCCTCACAGGGAACAATTTCTTCCTTAGATCTCATCTAAATCTCCCCTCTGTCAGTTTAAAACCATTCCCCCTCATCCTATCCCTACCCCCCTGATCAAGAGTCCCTCCCCCCTTTCCTGTAGCCCCTTTCAGTCCTGGGAGGCCGCTCTAAGGTCTCCCCGGAGCCTTCTCTTCTCCAGCTGAACCCCCCAACTCTCTCAGCCTGTCCTCACAGGGGGGTGCTCCAGCCCCCCGAGCATCTTCGTGGCCTCCTCTGGACCCGCTCGAGCAGGTCTGTGTCCTTCTGATGTTGGTGCCCCCAGAGCTGGACCCAGCACTGCAGGGGGGTCTGATGAGAGCGGAGCAGAGGGGGAGAATCCCCCCCTCGCCCTGCTGCCCACACTGCTCTGGGTGCAGCCCAGCACACGGGTGACTTTCTGGGCATGATGTGGTGAGATAGAACCGCGCGGTGCAGGAGGGCAGTGCTGTCTCTTGTGTTCCTTTGACAGCTTCCTGGGTTTTGTTGTTAAGGCAAAGGATTCACTGCATTAACCTTGTTTAGGACAAGTTGGTGTCTAGTTTATTTGAACGTAGAATTAGAAGGAAACCAGATATTTTTGATGTCTGTCCCCTGCCTGCTGGACTGCTTTGATAGTTTAAAACCCAAAGACCTTGTTTATCTTGGAACAGAGGAGGCTCTGTCAAACTCCTTGTCTCCAGACAAATCTTAAAATGTTGATTTTGATCTTTGTTAATCCAATAACGTTGGTTTTGGCTGGTTCTGCAGCATTGCTGTTGGACCTCGATTCAGGTTAATTCATGAAAGCTTGGTAGCTTGTATCATAAAAAGTTGAGATTTCTGTGATCATCATCACGAAGTTGGGTTGAAGCTGCTGCTAAGAGCTGTAGAGGAAGGCAGCCGGGAGCGGCGGTGGCACGTCCAAGAGCGCTGTGGGGTCAGGAGCGCTTTGGGAGTCCTTCACCGCGGCACCGGGCGGGATTTGGAAGTTTTGCCCGTAGGATTGATGTCAGGAGTCCCTGAAAATTGTTCTGTGGAAAGACCAAGCCAAGTAGCATAAACCACAAGGCCTGAATGGGTGGTGGTTGTTCCGAGCAGTAACGAGCCATTACAGCTAGATGCAGAATACCTTTATTTAACTTACACCTTTATTTAATTTATTCTGTATTTAAGAATATCGTTATTTATTTAGCCTTTACCTTTGTTTAACGTGCATTTCTGGCCTCCAGTAGATCAGCTGGGATCAGCAGATAAAGAATCGGAGCCTAAGCGGAAGAAAATGGCTTCTTCAGATGTTTCAAAGCCACAGAGCGCTCCGAAAGGTAAAACCAAAAAAACCCACCCCAAATTCTCCGCTTTTCTTGCCTGTTTGAAAATGCCTCCTTTGCCTCAGTACCACATTGAACTTCGAAGTCATGGCCCATAATCTGTGTTTTTATCTTGGCTCTACAAGTGCACGTTTAACTAAAGTTTATGCTGTTGTCTTAACAGCAGCACAATGGAAAGTTCTTTTTTCCTAAAATTTACAAATATAGGCTAATTTATTTATAATTAGCACAATGCAGTGTTATATTTACTGACTGTTGTAATCTTGATATGAGTTTTATTACCAGCTTTCAATGTGTAGAAATGAAGGAGCTGTTTACATAGTTTTAAAAATATATGTGTGTGTATATATATTTTTTTTTTCCAAGATCCTCATCTAAAATACTTTTCTATAAAACTACTGCTAACACTTGAACTGTGAAAGAAGTTGCTAGGAAAATATGGATTCTTTCCTTGCCTGATGGCTTGTGTAATGTTCTCTGTGACAGAAAATGCTGCATAACACGCTGCAGAACAGAGGCTGGCAAATGAGTCGTATGTAAAATACTTTTTAAGGCCAAAAGATGCTGAGGTAGTCCCAGGGGGCTTCAGCTCCAGAAGGTCAGTTGCCCTGTACCGCAGAAAAGTACACGTCCTCCTCTGTTTATTGAAACAGGGCAGCTGGCCAACTCAGATTAGAAGCCTAATTTTTTAAATACTGAAAAAATGTAACTAAATTCCTTCCAGTAATAACAAATTGTACAGATTTGGCTAAAGGAATCTGATCTTTTTAAAAAATTACTCCTTTCTGAAGCTGTGCTTTGTTCCTGGGATGTTTTAAAGCTGTGTTTTGTTCATGTTGTGTGCTGTCTCTCCAGATTTGGATTACCTAGTTCCAAAGGCTGGCTTTTTCTGTCAGATCTGCTCGCTGTTCTACGCAGATGAAACCTCTGTCAAAAATCACTGCAAGACGCTGCTTCATCAGCAAAACATGGAGGTAACGCTGAAACTTCTCCACACACACTGGGGGGAAGAGAAAAAATGTTTGCTTTAATGAGTGCTGATAATTTCCTAGTGGCATAGCGAGCTCGTGTTAATACTTCAAGGGGGTTTTTTTAGTTTTAAACTGGGACGTGGATATTGTTAAATGACTCAAGCTCGTCACCTGCGTAAAGCCTTCCTTACCGAGGAGGCCGAGGGGATAGCTGTTGTCTTCCCTTCGTTTTTGAGAAGTGATTTTAAAAAAAACTACGCAGTGTTGTGTTGGAAAGCACAGTTTTGTCAGATTCCCTGACAAAAAGTGGCAGCTTCTTCCCCTGTGAGGTGCTGAGGTGAGGGATGGAAAAACTGGGAAGATATTTATCGACGTAGACTTTTGTAAGGTGGCTGCAACAAATCCCCAGCCTGTGGTGAATACTGAATTAGTGGTTTATACCTCCTGACCGGTCACAGGCCCCTGTCATTGTGTGAACTCCCAATACTGAGTATTTTGCCATATGCCATGTAAAAATTCCACTCGGGAGCTTCACCGCTTGGTGATTGTGTGTGTGTCAGTTTGTGAGCAAAACTTCGGAGAGTTTTTTGGTGCGGATCCCTCATTATCAGTATCCGGAGTAGGCTGATGTTTGGATGATGTTTATGAAACCTGCGCTGTGTTTAGAGTGGGATCTTGTCACGGATTAAGGAATAACAGTGACATCTTTTCACTGGCTGCCCTTATTTCTACAGAAATTCATGGCCCAGCAGAAGGAGGAGGATAACGATGGGGAAGAGCAGAGTTCAAGGTGATCGGAGGAAAGAAGGATTCTTCCAGTGAATTAAACTTAGGGTCCAGTCAATTTTGTGTATTTTGTTATGATTTAATTTGTAATTTTGTTTCAGAAACAAGCATTCATGTTGTATAAATTTGAGCTCAGTATAGACAGACTGAAAACAAACCATATGGTGGCTTTGATTTGTATATCAAATCATCAGACTTGGAAGAGACTTCTTTTACAAGTGTCGACATAAAATAAATGTTCTTACTGTATAGTTAACACTGGGGGATTGTGTGTGGTGTGATTTATTGTGTTCCCTTACCTCGGGATCACGGCAGAGACTGGGAGGGAGTTCATTCACCCCTGAGATCTCTCTCTGCTGCTGCTCAGCAGGTGAAATTTCCCCTCTTGCGGATGCTGCCCCAAAGCCACGACCCTCGGGGTAAAGATTTTGGTGATCCTGTGGATGGTTACGCTCCTTCGGCTGCCTTGTTCCTGCGGGCTCTGCAGCCTCACGAGAATCTCATGAGAATCTTGGGGAGATAAAGCCAACGAGGGGAGCAAAGCCCACTCTGGCCAGCCAGGGAGGTCACTGTCCCTTGCTGTTTCTCCTTGGGGACCAAGTTTGCTGGTTTATTTTGGGTTGTTTTTCCCTAGTTTGTTCCAGTCTGTAGGTCAGAGCCTGTGGAGCACTTGGCACTGTGGCTTGGAATCTGCTCTTGAACGTTGCCCTCTGTGAAGTCCGGGCCTCTGGCTGACACGGTCTGTGGCAGGTGCATCCGCCCCATGAAAGCAGCTTCTTGGGTGCTGAAGTGCAGCAGCTCCTGGCTGCCTTTGTTCTCAGGGCTCCGTGGTAATTGGGGCCTTTGGCCAAATGGAGCCACCATTGACTACAGGTCAGATTGGGCCTGGGTGTCAGTGGAGTCCCCTGGGGGAGCCGTTTGGAGCTCGTCCCCTGGAGCAGCAGCTGCGGTCGAGGACTCTCCCCTTGGGTCAGGACGCTGCCCAAGGAAACTCCTCGAGGTGCCTTGGGTCAGGACGCTGCCCTGAGCAGGTCCTCGAGGTTGAGAGCCCTCACTTGTCAGGTGAGTGATAAAGCGTTTTGGGTGGCCGTTAAACCCTAGAAAGTTGTTCTGTTCTCCTCTCACAGACGCTGGAACCTGTAATTTACGGAGAGCTAGTTAATTATGTTAATAATTAATTTTTTATGTTGAGAGCATCCGTAACAATTGGCAGGACGTCGATAGAGGAGTTATTACAGAAATATAGTTGTGCCCCTTCTCCCCCAGATGTACAATGGGCAAAGGAGACGTGGTTTGATCCGGTGGAAGTTGCGAGAAAGTTGGAACAAAGCCGGGGGAGTTGGTGGAACAGCGGAAGAGAAGGACAAATGTGTGCCATGTTAGGTGCCTGCTTGATTCAGGCACAGGATCACTTTGTGGTAGCGGAGAGAGATGCCTTAGAGGAGCGGTTGGAAATCGATCATTTAAAGGCAGAATTATTGCAAGAAAGAGAGAGAAGGCAGTTATTAGGAAAAAAAATTGAAATTATGCTGGCACGGGCAAAAAAGCCCCCTAGTGTTGTTCAGATTGGAAAGTTAATTACCAGTGTAGATCTTGAGGAGGGGGATGGAGATATTTGGGGAGAGTCTGATGAAAGTGGCTCGGAGGAAATAAAGGAGTTGGAGGAAAGAAATGTGCGACCTCTCATTAAAACAGAAAGGCATACGGGTCCACAAGGGGGGAACCCCCGAACCTCCGTCCGTACAACCCCCTGGACGGGACCTGAGCTTGGTGAGCTTCAGGTTAAATATTCGCGTAAACCGGGTGAAACTGAAACCGAGTGTTTGTGGAGAGTTTCTTTAATGGGGGGGGGGATCGAATTCTGTTGAGTGATGCCGAGGCGGGAGGTTTCTGGGGTCCCGGAGTGTTTTTAAGTGACGGACCAGCGGGTAACCAGTCGGTAACATCTGGAGTGGCTCATTGGGCTGGGGGGGGACCCCAAGGAGAGGGGGAACCTGTTACCGTTAAGGTGAAGGGACTGTCGGAGCTGGCAGGAGGACAAAAGGCGGCTGGCATTGGGGGGGTGAGGGGGGGCGGTGGATCCCAGCCCCCTTAGAGCTCTCATCAGAGGGCTCCCGGGTGCCTTAAAGATCCATGTCCAGTCCCTCAGAGAAAGGGTGCAAAGAGCTGTTGAATGTGACCAGCGAACCCCCCCCCGGCCCTGCGTGCGGGGGTTAACGTGGGCAGGAGTGGGGCAGGAGCTGGTCACCGATGGGCCAGAGATGGGCTGGGCTGAGCCGGGGGGGGCGAAGGTGGAAGCCGGAGGGTTCGGCCAGTCAGTCGGAAACTGCCCCCGAGCAGCCTCCTGGTAGAGAGTTTAAACCGCCCCGGGATAAATCGGGTGGGTTTAGATTGAGGAAGGAATGATCTCTGGGGGAGGCCTTGGCACTGCGGGTACCCCGGGCAGTGTGACATGGGCAATCTGCTGGTAACATCTCCGAGCTGGTGCCGTGGCTGGAGGGCAGAGCTCGAGAACACAGGAAAAATATTCGGGTTTGATGTTTTGGCAGGTGAACAGTGGTGTTTGCCACACGGCAGTGTGGAGTTTTGGAGTTAGGGGGACGGCAGTTCCCTGTGTCTCTCAATATCCGCTGCCAACTGCTGCCAAACGGTATTTCTGAGGTGATTCATGCTACTGAAAAAAGATTCTAAATCGCACACATTCCCCCTAGAATTCTGCGGTGCGGCCAGTCCCAAACCAAACAAAAGGTGGCAATTAGCAGCCGATGATGGGCGGCTGAATGCCCACCCCGGCCTTTGTCAGCCTCAGGGCCCGGCTGGGCGGGAGCGGCCTGCAGGAGCCGCCATGGCTGGGCCCGGCTCGTTGTGGGGCCTTTGTCAGAGCAGAGATGGCTTTGCCCCCCGGGACGGGGCAGGTGACATTTGCATGTCCTGGCCGGGGACAGCGGCACTCGCCCACACTTGCTTGCTGTGCACTGGCTCCAAAGCTCGCTAAAACCACGCCCGGAGAAGGGGTTAAGAGCTCTGGAAACCGCCCCCCCCTCCTGTGGGAGTCGGGCAGTTCCTCCCTGCAGGAGGCCTGTGTGCATTTAGATCATTATTGCCACCCACGGCAGGGAGAGAAGGAAACACCCAAATCAATTTAATGAGGTAACAGGAGCCACTTCACTGCCGGGGTGTCCGGGAGTGGGCACACACGGCATCAAGCGGGTGTTTCATACACCATATTACCCTCAAGTAATGGCATGGTTGAGCGAATTAATGGCTTGATCAAGAGACATGCCAATGTTTCACGCCCTGACTGGGATATAAGGTTGGCACAAGCGGGTTTTGTTGTTCATAACCGCTGGGGACATTATGGGAACCCAAAAATAGGAGCATTTTGTCCTACGGGATTATCAGGAGATGATGCTCCTGTATTTGACAATCATAAGGGCCAGTTCCCCCTGAGATATGCCGGCCAACCTGTCATGGTGAGGTTGCCCGCAGTTGGCATTGTGCCTGTGACCTTGGCAAAGTCTAGGGGGTTTACATGCCTGGGAGGCCTTAGATAAAGGTGGAAAAACTCACCGAATCAGCACCTGATGGATAATCCCTGATTTCTAACTTGATGCCCGGGTTCTGATCCGAGGCCTAGTTCTGGTTTTTGTTAGGATCTTGGAGGAACAGATGACTTCGGCATCCTGCTTGGCCATGGGGATCCATATGGACAATCAAGACTTGGATGACAACGTGGTGGCGACTGAATCTTGTGAAATTGGCAGCGTTCAGAAGAATGTGATTGGACTTGGTGCTATTGTGTTAATGTCACTTTAGGTCAACAAATGAAGAAAGTGGCAAGAGACTTGAGGCAATTGTTGCTATATTAAGCATTAATTGGATATGTTTGAATCTTCCTTGTTAGAATGGTTAATCAGCTTCCTTCAATTTTGATTGTAACACACTGTATGGTTGGAGGGTTGGGGTTTTTAAGGTTTGATTGTATAATCATCTAGGGATGACAACCCACAACGAGTATGGAGACTCACCAGGACCGCACTCCCTTTTAACCTTGGAGGCAAGAGGTGACTGCACCACCACTTCAAGGAAACCAGCCGAATCATGGCTGTAGTCACGGGGTGGATTGTGGCAGGTGCATCCGCCCCATGAAAGCAGCTTCTTGGCTGCTGAAGTGCAGCAGCTCCTGGCTGCCTTTGTTCTCAGGGCTCCGTGGTAATTGGGGCCTTTGGCCAAATGGAGCCACCATTGACTACAGGTCAGATTGGGCCTGGGTGTCAGTGGAGTCCCCTGGGGGAGCCGTTTGGAGCTCGTCCCCTGGAGCAGCAGCTGCGGTCGAGGACTCTCCCCTTGGGTCAGGACGCTGCCCAAGGAAACTCCTCGAGGTGCCTTGGGTCGGGACGCTGCCCTGAGCAGGTCCTCGAGGTTGAGAGCCCTCACTTGTCAGGTGAGTGATAAAGCGTTTTGGGTGGCCGTTAAACCCTAGAAAGTTGTTCTGTTCTCCTCTCACAGACACTGGAACCTGTAATTTACGGAGAGCTAGTTAATTATGTTAATAATTAATTTTTTATGTTGAGAGCATCCGTAACATGGTCTTACCAGCAGATCACAGTCGGATCATGACTTTGAGCTGTGATTTTTTTTCACTGAGCTGCTTGAGATTGATTTAAAAGACTGGTTTTCAAAATCCACCATTGTCTGCCACTCCTTCAAACTTCGGGTAGTTGAATTTGACTGCATTATGTACGAGTAGTAGTAGGAGAGGAGGAGTAAAGCGTCCTCTGTGTCCAAGGAGAATGAGAGACTTTGTGGTTCTGCCTGGTGAGGATATTAGGAAGTATTTCTTTGCAGAAGGGGTTGTTGGGCGTTGGAATGGGCTGCCCAGGGCAGGGGGGGAGTCCCCATCCCTGGAGGGGTTGAAGAGTCGGGTTGACCCAGCGCTGAGGGATCTGGCGGAGTTGGGATCTGTCAGTGCTGGGTTAACGGTTGGACTAGATGATCTTCAAGGTCCTTTCCAACCTGGATGATTCTGTGATATTCCAAGTCAAACCTGTGCCCTAGCTCCTACAAAAATCCTGGTGTCTTCAGCCAGCTGGTTACTAAAGCACCAAAATAAACTGAATTTGGGGTTTAGCAAAGGAAGGACCTTCATGTTGCTGTGGGGAAACATCTTCCTTGGTGGGGGATGATCCTGTGAAGTCCCTCAGACTCACAGGACCTTGCTGCGCCGAGAGTCTGCAGCTGTGAGAGCGCTACTTGTGTTTCACGTGTTGAAGTTGTCAGACCATTCCGAGCTGGGAAATGTCTTTAAATTTGAGTTTTTACTTTAAACACAATGCTGGGTACATTCCGGGAGGACAGAGCCTGCTCCAAAGGCTCGGAAACAAAGGCCTTGCCTTGGGCTGTTTGTGTAGCTGATAGAGCAGTCGTGCTGTCAGGCTGGTGACAAAACTTGATCAATTAATTGTTGTTTGGGCTTTGAATTTTCTTTGCTCGGATCCCTCAGCGAGGAGCGCTGCTGTGGGGGAGCTCGCTGCCCGCCTGTTGCTGCTCGGGCCTGGCCTGGCCAACCCCCCGGGAGCAGAGAAATGTCTCAAAAAAACACGCCCGAGGGATTTAGAGCAGCAAATACTTGGTGAGTATGATTCAGGGTAAGAGTATGTGCGTGTGCGTCCGTCCGTCCCCCTCCTCTTCCCTCACTGCTCCCAGGAGCAGAACCCTGCTCAGTACTAGGGCTGAGATTGGGGCCGTGTCATTTAACTGCTTAATTACTCTCAGTTATCCACTCACTGTTGGGTTAGGAGCGAATTTAAAGAATTTAGAGAATTCTTGAAGAGAATTTAGAGAATTCTTGCAGAGAATTTAAAAATTCTGTCTAGAATAAGGGGGTGCCAACTGAATTTAGCGCCAGGAGCGCGCGACAGAGCTCGGCCTTGTCGCGGCGGTTTTTCCCTTGTCTCCTGACAATGCAGCTTTCTGTGTGTGTGTTTCTGAGTTTCCAGAGCCCCTCGGTGAAGTCGGGAAGGCGATTTCTCCCCATGGTTTCTCTTTGTCTCTTTATCTGCACCGAGGATGAGAAAACAGCACCGTGCCTTATTCCCGCTGCCGCCGCCCAAGCGTGGTGCCGGGCTGCAGAAGAGGTGAGCGTCTGGCATCCCCCCGCCCCGGCTGCTCCCGAGGTCCAGGGATGGGGATCGGTCCCTAAATCCCGTTCCTGCTCCACATCCGCTTCCCCGGAGCCGCTTTAGGCCTGGCCTTTCCCTTTGGGACACCGCAACAACCTTGGGTAAAACCAGGAGCTGCCGCAGCGCTCACAGGGAGAGAGGCAGGAGCTGTGAGGGCTAAAGGGGGATTTTGGAGGGAAAAAAAAATCCTCTCCCAGCATGATGTGGAAAAATAAAAAGAAATCTAGGAAAAATGAGGTAAAAAAACCCCCAAACATCATTACAGAATGAGCTGTTACTGGTTTTCTGAACATTGCTCCCCAAAATATACAGTGCTTGCACTTCATCCTGTGCCTAACGCTGCTGCAAATTGAGTTTATTTTGGAGCTGTTGATAATTAAAATGGCCCTGGGCCCGGCCGCAGGGACGCTGCCCCCGCTCCCGTCCACCTCTGCCAGCAAATGGGGTGATTTCAGTAAAATCCACCAAGCTTTTGCAACAGCTTTTCCGCTGCCCTTGCAGGAGTTTTGCCTCTTCCCGGGTCGATCTGGTGCCTCCAGGGGGGGAGAGCCCGGTGAGGCGGCAGCGATGCCCCAGCTCCTCTTTAAGGGTTTTTTTTAAAAAAAAAAATGTCGCGATCGTGGGGTCTGGAGGCCTCTTGGTGCGACGGGAGGGATGGACGAGCGACAAACGGGCTCTGCCAAGGGGACTCATGCTCAATATCGGGGGGACAGGGGGGGATGGGGGTGCTGGGGGACCCCGGGGCTGGGCCCCGCTGTCCCCTGTGTGTGCCCTCAGTTTTAATTTCACCGCTAATTAGATGTGATGACGCTGCTGCTTCCGCAGTTTCCCCTTTGGTGGCTGACCCGGCGCTGGTCCAGGGTTTTGGGGTGAAGGGGGGGGGGGGGTCAGTATCCAGCAGGAGGAGAGGGAAATGGGTTTAGATAAAGCCAGAAAGGGTAAAAGGGGGGTGAGTGTGGGCGCGGGGGGGTGGGGGTGCAGGGAGGGAGGGACCTCACTGAGCCACTTGCTGGGAAACCCAGGGGTAAAAATAACGTCTCCAAAATAGCCCTGACTGTCCCCACCTGTCTCCAACGGAGGGGAGACGTGTGTGTGTGTGTCCGTGTGTGTGTGTGTCCGTGTGTGTGTGTGTCCGTGTGTGTGTGTCCGTCCCCGCCCCAGCTGGGGAAACTGAGGCAGGGGAAGGAACACTGGAGGGGGGGGGGGGGCGCGCGCGCGCACACACACACACACACACACACACACACACACCCCCCCACACCCACACCCACCCACCCCCCCCCCCCCCCCCCCCCCCCCACACACACACACCCCTGGTGCTGCTGGGCTGGTGGGACCCCCGGGATGGGGGGTTGTTCACACCCAGCTCTTGGTGGAGGGGGACACCCTGCTTTGTGATGTGCCGGGGGGGTCACACCGTGTGTTTCTCAACCCCCCCCCCAGCCCCCCAGTTCCCACCCCCAAGGTGATGTTGCCCCCCCCCCCCCCCCCGGCCTGGCCCTGGTGAGGGGCTGCACGCCAGGGCTCCCCAGCCCCTTCCCAGCGCTGAACCCCCCCCCCCCGTCATGGGCCAAACCCCATTTGGGGTTTTTGGGGGGTTCTCACCCCTGCATCCCCCCCCGTGGGAAGCGAGCAGAACCCCTTACCCTACCGAGTTTGGGGGGTTCACACCCCCCCCTCCCTCCTGCGGGGTTCCGGGGGGGGGGGGGGGGGCACTCACCTGCCCTTGCTGCGGGGGGGGTGCCAGCCCCCAGCCCCCCCATCCATCCTTCTGGGGGTCCCCCAGCCGCCCCCAACTTGGGGGGGAAGGTTGTGTCTCCCACCCCCCTGCGAGGCCGCATCCAGCGGCGGCCGCGGTCCTTCCCCTTTAAGAGAGGCGGGTACCGGGCGGGGGGGGCGACGGGTACCGGGAGGTTGGGGGGGGGGGGTTGGGGGGGGCCCAGCGGGGCGGCGGGAGGCGGCGGGACCGGGGCGATGCTCCGTGTTTTCATCCTCCACGCGGAAAATGTCCGCACGCCGGACACGGACATCAGCGATGCCTATTGCTCCGCCGGCTTCGGAGGTACGGGGGGGGTGTTAAACCGGGGGGGGGTAAACCGGGGGAGGGTGTTAAACCGGGGGCGGGGGGGTGGTGTTGTACTGGGGTGGGGGTTGCACCAGGCTCTGGCCGGGCGGCGGGGACGCTGCTGAAAGCGATGGGGGGGGGGGTTCCTGCATCCCATCCATCCCCTGAGCGCCCCCCTCGATGTGATGTGTCCCCCCCACCGGGCGATGCGCATTGTCCACGGAGCCCCCCCCTCACCCCGTGGGTCCCGTTGTCCCCCCACATTCCGCGGGGAGTGGATGTGTGGGGAGCCCCCCCCGCCCTCCAGCTCCAGGCTCCATTCTGATGCGGGGGGGGGGCATAGCTGAGCGGTGACAGCACCAGCGCCCGGCCGGGCTATTTCTGGCCTCTGCTCCGCTCCGGGGAGGGGGGGGCGGGGATCGCGGGGGGCCCCCGCAGCAGGGGACAGAGTGGGGGGGGCCGGGATGCCGCCCCCCTTCCCCGTGACCCCCGTGGGTGGGGTGCCCCCCCCCCATATCCCCAGGGGTGATGGTGGCCACGGGGCAACCAGCCTCCCACCTCCCAGGACCCCTCCAGTGCCAACCTGGGGCCCAAATCCCCCCCCCGCCACGGGGTGACAGAGGACACGAGGCAGCGTGGGACGTGTCACAGCTCGGGGCGGCCTTGGGATGAAAAAGCAGCTTTTTGGGGCTGGTCGGGGGGGGGGGCCGACACGTGATAAGTGGGATTACCCTGCAGCCCTGCCAGGCTCTGCAGTTCGTGGGGGGGGAGGCACGGAAGTCCCCGTCCCGCTGTCCCCGTGTCCCCATGCGTCCCCACGCGTCCCCTCACCCCTGGGGCCTGAGCTTCTCCTTCCCACGGTGCCTTCGGCAGCCCATGGGGGGGCTGTGACATGGGGTCAGCCGCCACCTCTGCGCCGGGGGGACAGGGAAGGGGCTGGTAGCAGGGACGTGCCCCCCCCCCCCCCCAGCTCACCCAGGGGTTTGGGGGGGCCCAGCCGGCATTCTGGTGCTTTGGGGGGCTCAGAGGCACCCCCCCTCCCCCATGCTGGTGTGTCCCCAGTGCTGTGACATCCCCGGGTCTGGGGTGCTGATGCTCTGCAGCCCCGTGGGGTGTCACCCCTGGGGTGTCACCAGGCTCCCAGGGGTGCCTCACCCCCGGGCTCCACTGCTCGGGCACCCCTGACTTGCAGCACCCCCAGACGCTCGCGCTTCCTCACCCTCGGGGCTTGCAGCATCCCCCAGTCCGGGTGATTTGCCATCCCCAGGGCTTGCCGCAGCCCCGGGGTCACAGGCGGGGGCCCCCCCAGGGCCTGCAGCACCCCCGGTCCTGGTGATTTAATTACCATCCTGGGCCTTGCAGCACTCCCGGATCCCCGTGACTTAATTTATCATCCTGGGCCTTGCGACCTCCCCAGTTCCAGGTGCTCGGGCATCCTCAGGGTTCGCAGCACCCCCAGATCCTGGTGATTTATTTTGCCACTCCCGGCGTTCGTGGCATCCCCAGTCCTGATGATTTAATTTACCATCTCTGGGGTTTGCAGCATCCCTGGATCCTGGTGCTCGGGCATCCTCAGAGCCTGCAGTATCCCTGGATCCTGGTGATTTATTTACCATCCCCAGGCCTTGTAACATCCGCAGATCCCTGTGCTTGGGCATCTTCGGGGTTCGCAGCACCCCCAAGTCCCGGTGATTTTAATTTACTCTACCTGGGGTTCGCAGCACCCCTGAGTTGAGTCCTGATGATTTAATTTACCATCCCTGGGCCTTGCAGCATCCCCGGATCCTGGTGCTTGGGCATCCTTGGGGTTTGCAGCACCCCTGGGTGTTGGTGAGTTATTGACCATCCTGGGTTTCACAGCACCCCCAGTCGTGGTGATTTACCATCCCCAGGGCACTCCCGGATCCCGGTGATTTAATTTACCACCCCTGGGCCTTGCAAAAACCCCAGATCCTGGTGCTCGGGCATTCTCGGGATTCACAGCATCCCTGGGTGTTGGTGAGTTATTTACCATCCCCGGGGTTTGCAGCACCCCCGGATCCCAGTGATTTAATTTACCATTCCTGGGGTTCGCAGCACCCCTGAGTCCTGGTGATTTATTTACCGTCTGGGGTTTGCAGCATCCCTGGATCCTGGTGATTTATTTACCATCCCTCGGCCTTGTAACATCCCCAGATCCCTGTGCTTGGGCATCTTCGGGGTTCGCAGCACCCCCAAGTCCTGGTAATTTAATTTGCCATTCCTGGGGTTCGCAGCACCCCTGAGTTGAGTCCCAATGATTTATTTACTATTTCTGGGCCTTGCAGCATCCTCGAATCCTGGTGCTTGGGCATCCTCGGGGTTCGCAGCACCCCTGGGTGTCAGTGATTTTATTTACCATTCCTGGGGTTCGCAGCACCCCCAGTTCTGGCGATTTAATTTTTCATCTCCGGGCCTTGTAACATCCCCAGATCCTGCTGCTCTGGTGATTTAATTTACCATCCCTGGGCCTTCCAACATTCCTGGTTCCCGGTGCTCGGGCATCCTTGGGTTTTGCAGCTCCTGGTGATTTAATTTACCTTCTCTGGGGTTCGCAGCACCCCCAGTTCCCAGTGCTTGGGCATCCTTGGGGATGCTGCAACATCCCTGGGTGTCATTAATTTATTTCCCCTCCCTGGAGCCCGCAGCATCCCTCACTCCCGGCGATTTAATTCCCCGCCCCCGGGGCTCGCAGCATCCCCGCTCCCCAGCTTTTCGGTAGCCCCAGGGCTCGCAGCATCCCCGTTCCGCGCCTTTTCGGTAGCCCCGGGGCTCTCAGCATCCCGGTTCCTGCAACCTCCGGACCTGCCGCGCCGAGGCGCTTCGTGTCACCTCCCGGGCAGCTCCTCCGCCCGCCGGGGAGGGCCGGGCCGGGCCGGGGCGGGGGGTGGCGATGGGGGGACCGGATCCTGCCCCGGGCTAAGCCCAGTTTGGCCTCCTCGTGCCCTATTCCCTCGCCCAGCCATGCTGCGCTGCTTGCTCCAACGAGCCAGCCACCTCCCCAACTTGGAGAAGGGGGACAAGCAAAGCGACCCGGTGGCCAGCTTGACTTTCCGAGGTGAGGGGACCCCAAATCTGGGCTGGGGTGGGCAGGATTAATCTTTTCCCAGACTCTTATCTTGCTTTTACAGCCTTCTCCAGCAAAGCCCGGTTTCTGCGGGGCGCCCGGCCAGGACGTACGTCCTGGCCGGGCGCCCCGCAGAAGCTGGGCTTTGCTAAGCTCCATCCTTGTCCTAAATCGTCACAAAATTCCCCCCCTGCACCCCGCTATCAACCGCACCGCAGCCCCCTCCATCCCCACCCTGTCCAAGGCTCCCTGGGGTGGGCTGTGGGTTTTATCGCCCTTCCTCCATCATTTTGGGGCATGAAGGGTTGTGGGGAACAGGGAGAAATTTTTCCCTGGGAGATTTTTCCCGGGGGGGGGTGGGACGGGACACGACACTTGGGGACAGTCATTTAGCGCTGCCACCCAGTGCTACGGCATCTAGAAGTGGTGGGGTGACAGGGGTGAGCCCCGACAAGGAACAAGACCCTTGGGTGCTCTCAGTTGCTTTTGTGCTTTGCTCTCATGAAGATATTTTAATTATTAATGCAAAATTGATAAAAATAATCCCTCATCTGGGGGGGTTTCCCCTTGCCCTGGGTACCGGAGGATGGAGGTCCTGGGAAGGGCGTGTTGCCTTTGCACCTCGAAAGCGCTTGCTGGAGGATGTCACTTTTTTTTTTTTTTTTTTTTTTTAGCAGACGTTTCCCGGTGGTGGAAAATGTCCATTTTTAGAAAAAAAAAAAAAAAAAAAAAAGGAAAGGAAAGGGATGAGTGGCTTCTGACCCAGCCTTTCCTGTGCTGCGCGGGGTGGGTTAGGGGGGACTGTGCTGCTGCTGGCCCCTCCCCAGCCACCTCCGTCCCCGTCGGCTCAGGGGACCCCCGGCTTCATCCCGTGGTGGGTGCTGGGTGCTCGCCCAGGGTGGCCCCCGTCCACCCGTGGCCAAGGTGGGAAGTGTCTCCCAAATCACACTCCCCAGAGCGCAGGGAGCGGGGGGAATTCCAGACCTCTACATCCCAGGAAAACGAGGCATAAGCAGGCGACGCACCTTAAATCGAGGGTGTCTGACGTCTCCCCGGCTCGGTGACCATGTCCTGGGGTGCCGTGTCAGGGCGATGGCAGCTCTGGGTCCCCCCCCCTGCCCTGGCCCCAGCCAGGCTCCCGGGAGATTTAACAGAGACTCTTTAAAACCTGAAATAGGAAAAGATTCATTGAGCAACACTAAAACAACCAAAAAAAGGAGCATATTTTGAGTGACGGCTCGGGCTCCCTGCCAGCCCGGGGTACCTATATATATCTATAGGGCCCCACAGGGCGCCCGGCTGGTGTCCCCTGGGGTTTGAGTCACCGCTATTGTTTGGCTCTTCCTTTTCCTCTTCCCCCGGTCCCTCCCGTGACGCGGCCCCTTGGGGCCCAGCGGGGCGTTTGGCCAATTTTCGGTGTGACATGAGGGTCGTGGTTTTGGGGTGCAGCCAGACCCCCCCCTCAGGCAGGGCTGGAGACCCCCACCCATCCCCAACCTTCACAGCGGCTCCTCGGGACGTCGCCCTGGGGGCTGCTTTGAACTGCTGCCGCCCAACTTGGCTCCCTGCCACGGCTGTGGTTCCACCCTTGGGGAGCAGGTGCCACCATCCCCACCCGCATCTTTTGGGGGTGTCCGTGGGTCACCCCCACCCTGCCCCACTCAGTGTGCAGGCATCCGACTGCTCGCACTGGGGCTGTGGGTCCTGTCTGGGTTGGGGTGGAAGGAGGAGGATGTCTGGGTCCCCTGTGGCACCTTCCAGCCCAAAATCCCCCCCAGAGGCCGTTGGGAGCCTCCTCCCTGCCCTGCTCGTGGGGAAACTGAGGCACGACACACCCAGATGACTTCCCCGGGGTTTTCTAGCAACACCTGTAGCAGGGTCGGGGCTCAAGGAGGGACCCTGGAGCCCGTCTGAGCACAGAGCAGGGCCTGATCCTGCTCCCGGGAGCTACGGGTGTCGCTGGAGTCTCCCAAGCCCTCCTGTGCATGGCAGGGGGGGACACCGGAATTTTGGGGTCTTCCACCCCGAAGCAACTGGTCTGACCCGCGTGTGTTGCTCCCTGCAGGTGTGAAGAAGAGGACTAAAGTAATCAAGAACAACGTGAACCCCGTATGGAACGAGGTGAGTGTGTCCCCGTCCCTGTCCCTGTCCCCGCGGGGCGCAGCCCTGGCACGGGTGGTGTGCTGGGACCCAGGTGCAAGCCCAGGAGGGTGCCCCAAGCACAAGGGGCTTGCGGGGGCCCTGGGGTGGTCACCCCGTGGGGGGTTTGGGGCTGGTCCCCATCATGAGCAGCCTCGTATCCGAAATTCTGAAATTCTGGGCAGCGGCAGTGGAGAGAGGGAGGGAGCTAGCAGCCAGCGCCACTCGAGCCTCTTCCTCTTCCATCAAGATCTTATCAGGGCTAAGCACGCACATTATAAGAAGCTGTTTAAAAATATTGCAGCTTGAGGGGAAAACAAGGGTGTTTTACTCATCAGCCTGGCCCAGGGGAGGATATTTTTGTCAGCAGCTTCTTCCTTCTAACCTGAGCTGTGCTTTCGTGGGTCAAAATTAAAAAAAAAAGGATTTTGGTGAGCAAACTAACACTGTTTCGGTGCAGAAACGCTGCGTGCCAGCTCCCATTGTTTTCTCCTTCACTTTTAATCCATGAGGAGGGGGAGGCCTTTGCCTGGGGCATGTTTTTTTTCTGTGGGTCTGCCGGGAAATTTCACTCAGGGCACACAAGATGCCAAGGGTTGGAGCTGTCAGTGCCACGATGGTGAAGCGGTTCTGGCGTTTCGGAGCCAGCGATGCCTTCGTGAGCATCGTGGTCCCTGCTGGGCGCTGAGCCGGGCTCCTCTCTCCTCCCCTCCAGGGCTTCGAGTGGGACCTGAAGGGAGCCCCCCTGGACCCGGGCGCGGAGCTCACCGTCGTCGTCAAAGACCATGAGACCGTGGGGAGAAATAGGTGGGAGACGTGTCAGGTGCCGATTGCGACCCCCCTGCCCGGCTCCTATCGCCAGCACAGCCCGTGCACGCACGTGTGCACGGCCCAGGCTTTGCACGAGGGGGCTGGGGAGGGCGGCGAGGGGGGGGTCGGGTTCTCCCCGACATTGCTCCCGGCGCTTTGCTGGTGGGAGGCAAGAGCCACATTTTTGGGCTGCTTGGCTCAACAACCAGGGAGAGAAACTGATGTTTGAGGGCGGGAAGAGCACAAGGGACCCTTGTGCCCGCTGCCACCCCCGGGGCTGCCGCAGCAGCTTGGCTGCCGCCGCCGCGAGGCCTCGGTGATGGGCGCTTGGCCCGGGAGGTGCGAGACGGCGGCCAAGCTCCTTTCCCGGCTGGCGGAGCTGGGAAGGGCGGCGTTTGCAAAACAAACAGCCCAGGGTGGTTTCCTTCCTCACAGCAGCTCCTGGTGCCCCTCACTCCAGGGGTTGGGGTCTTCCTCCCTGCAGTGGTTGCGTGAGGAAGAAGAGTGAGAGCAGGTGGTGATGCCAAACCCAGCCCCGGGACACCCCACCTGGCCACCCCCCAGAAACCCATGTCTGCTCATGGGGCTCCTTTGGCCCCGATCGCTGCTTGCACGGGGAAAAAAAATATAGGAAGTAATTTATTTTTGGGCAGCGGAGGGTGGGAACCCGCTGCCCTGCTCTGGCTGGGACGGGGAGGATGGCCCTGGTGTGAAGGATCCTGTTTCCAGGGCTGGAGCCGATGCTGGATTCGCTCTTGGGCCGGAGGCCAAGGGAGGTGGAAATTGGGTCCGGTCCAGCTCGGTGGCGTCGTGCGATTTTATAAATAGAGGAGGACGGGAGAAGGGTCCCGGCTCCTGGCGCAGGGAGATTTCGTCTGCCTGTGTGGGGAGCAGCAGGGACCGCCATGTTCTCGTGAAGGGTCCCCTCTCCATCGCGAAGGTCATGGTGGAGTTTTGCTTTTCCTTCCTTGGAGAAACTACCAACCTGGACAGGTTGTCCCGGACCTTGCACTTGGCCTTGTTGAACCTCATAAAGTTCACATGGTCCCACTTCTCGGGCTTGTCTAGGTCCCCCTGGACGACATCACATCCCTCGAGTGAATCACTTGCACCTCTCAGCTCGGTGTCATCTCCAAAGTTGCTGGGGGCACGTTCAGTCTCACTGTGGGTGGGTTTGCACCAGTCACGGCTCCTTGGCCCCTTCCCCTCCTGACCCCCCTGTTGCTCTTCACCCGCAGGTTTTTGGGAGAAGCCCGAGTGCCCCTGCGCGATGTCCTCTCCTCCCCCAGCCTGGCGGCCTCCTACAACCTCCCCTTGCTGGACACCAAGAAGCAGAGCACCGGGGTGAGTCCCTGTGCGGGGACCAGTGAGACCAGTTTAGGTAATGTCCCTGCCAGCTGCAGCTCCCAGTTCGAGACCAGTTTGAGCACTGTCCCTCTCAGCTGCAGCTCCCAGTTTGAGACCAGTTTAAGCAATGTCCATACCAGTTGCAGCTCCCAGTTCAAGACCAGTTTGAGCAACATCCTTACCAGTTGTAGCTCCCAGTTGGACACCAATTGTCCCATCCTGGACTCTTTGCCTTTGAGCTTTACCTTTCAGGGACCAAAATCAGCAGCTCGGGGAGGGGGCCAGCAGGAAGCTGCGAGGTCTGTGCTGGGGGACTCACCTCCTCCACCCCGTGTCCCCCTCTTCTCCCTGTCTTGGAGGTTGGGGAGAGCTTTGCTGGGGACAGCCCAGTGCTTTACTGGGGACACCCAGGTCCTTTGCTGGGGACACCCCAGCAGCAGATGGGTCAAACCTCTTCTCAGGGCAGACATTGGCAGTGGCTGGAGCCCCTTCACCTCTGGGACAGGGGTGTCTGTGCTGGGGGCCAGGGGGCTCACCACACCTCGTAACCCATTAAATCTCACACCTCCCTTCCCACAGCTCCCCTCTTCTTGAGCCTTTCCCTGGCTCTGCCTCGGCATCTCCCTCCCTCCCGCTCCCTTCCTGGATGATGCAGCGTCCGGCCCTGGCTCAGCCTGGCCTGGGGCTGCCATCTAGTGGGACGGGGACCAGGTGATCACCCCGCTGGGCCCCCGCACGTCCCTGCTGCCCCCATGGGCCCTGGGATCCCCCTCCCTGCCATCTCCCTGCTCTGTCCTTTTTTTCGGCCACATCCCCCACGCCTGGGCAGAACATCGCCAGTGGCATCTGGCACCAAGGCTCAGACCCCGGGAGAGTGTTTCTGGACACCCATATATTTGTTATTTCTTTTTTTTCCAGGCTTTCCTCATCCTACAAGTGTCCTACATTCCCCCGCCAGGAGCTGCCCCCCTCTTCCCCCCTCCAGCCCCCCCTGAGCCAGTGCCAGCTGCTTCTGAGCCTGACACAGTCACCGGTAACCAGAAATCTTCACGTGCAGCACCAGGGGGGATGTGTCCCCTGGTAGCATCACGTTTGTCCCACTCAGATCCCTCACCCTACGGTCCCACAGCGCCCAGTCCCACGTTGCCGCATCCTCCATCTCCTTCCTCGCCCCGCGCAGAGACGGCTGGAGAGGAGGAGACGGAGGATCAGGCAGCAACGGGGGATGAGACGGAGCCCTCCTCCTCCTCTGGGCCGCCGGGGTCTGAGCCCCCCTCGCTGCCCCGCAAGCCCCCCGTGCACCACGTCCAGGGGTTGAAGCGGAGGAGGAGCTCACCCAAAAAGCCTCTTTCCAACAAGCCGCAGGATTTCCAGGTGAGACGAGGCTGGTGGGGATGAGCTGCTCCCCTTGAACCCACCTCCCCAAAGCCCCCCAACCTGTCGCTACAGGGGGTTCATCACCTGAGAAGTGTCTGTCCCAGGGTAGGACTGACCCCACTGACTCCCTGCCCTGTCCCCCCTCCCGTTCTAGATCAGGGTGAGGGTCATCGAGGGCCGGCAGCTCCCCGGGGTCAACATCAGGCCCGTGGTGAAGGTGACGGCCGCTGGGCAGACCAAGAGGACCAGGATACGCAAAGGCAACAGCCCCTTCTTTGACGAGGTGAGAGGGGGTGTCTCTGCTCCAGGTGTGCCCAGGGGTGTCAAGGAAGTCTCGGGAGCATTATGGGTTGGGGTCCTGAGTGGTGGGAACCCTGGTGCAGCCCAGAGGCTGGGATGTGTGGCGATGGGGACTGCAATGGGAGGGAAGCTGAGGCAGCGGCAGGGAGCCCTTTGGCAGGTCCAGCATCCTCTGCCTTCGTGCAGGGCCCACCTCGGTCACCTTCTGGAGGTGACACACACATCCCAGAGCCACCAGTAGCATCCCAGTGGCATGTCCTGGGCAGGGGTGGGCAACGTGGCTGGGTGTGCAGGATGGGTACGCTCAGACAGCCACAGGTGATGTCCCCAGCCCTGACCCCGAAGTGTCCTTCAAGCCTGACTCTTGGGATGTCCCCAAAGTCCCCTTCAACCCACCCTGTGCTTATTTAGAGACCCCCAGGAGAGTCCCTTGGGATGTCTTTTGCAAAGTAGCCCAGCAAAAGCCAACTGGAGGATGTTGCTCATTGGGGTGCACCAGCTTCACTCAGCACAGCCCTTTTGGGGGGCTGTTGCTATTAATGGGGTGGGGTCCCTCCTAACAGGAGGCTTCAGCCTATGGGGTCGAGGGCACGGGAGAGGCTGGGAGGTGCGAACATGCCCTGGGGGGAGGCTGGGGCAGACAGCAGCCTTGCACCCTCACCCCTCTTTCCTACAGACCTTCTTCTTCAACGTCTTCGAGTCACCGGCTGAGCTGTTCGACGCACCCATCTTCATCACGGTGAGCTTCAGCAAATGTCCACCCTGCCCCAAACATCCCCCCTTCCCCTCCCCACAGTGCCCTGGGAAACGTCCCCCCTATTTCCCACACTGGCATGCAGCGGGGTCCTCCAAGCTGCCAGGATTTGTTGCTGGATTTACCACTTTTCCTTATTTTCATCCCGCAGGTTGTGGACTCTCGGTCTTTCCGGACAGACTCAGTGATCGGGGAGTTTCGGGTAAGGCCACCCCACCCTCTCTCCTCTTCCCCCCTGTTTTCTGCCACGCTGGCCCATGGGGTGAACGCTGGCATTTCTTTTTTATTTTATTACACAGATGGATGTGGAGACCGTTTACTCCGAGCCAAGTGAGCCCAACGGGTGGTTGGGGTCTGGGCCAAGGTCACCTCCTGTGGCTGGGGGCGGGGGTCACTCTGGGGAACCCTTTTTTTAGGACCAAACATAGGGAAAATGCACACACACATTGCAGCTCTCCCATATATGACCCCAGACGTGTCCCTATATCCATCATCGCCTCCCATTTCTCTTCCCTTTCCCAAGACATGTGTCCTTGAGGCTTTCAAGTCATCGTGCCACTGGCTCGCCGGCAGAAAACCCCACCAGCACAGCCCAGCTTGCTTTTTTTCCTCTTGAGTCTGGCTCATTATTTTTTTATCTATTATTTAATCTCGAAGAAGGTAAAATAATGTTTAGAAAAAAATTCCTACCCTGATCACTGCAGGGAAAAGCCTCCTAATTTTAGCTGCAAAGAGTTAAGACTTACAAGGCAAATCCCTTCATACGATGATTTGCCTTTTGGTCAGCCCTGAAGTGGTCAGGCTCTTGGACTAGATGATCATTGTAGGTCCCTTCCAACTGAATCATAGAATTATTTAGATTGGAAAAGACCTTTAAGATCGTCGAGTCCAACCATAAACCTATTCTATTCTACTCTACTCTATGTAAAAGGAACATAGTATTTATTATAAAAACCCCACCCAACAGCATCCTTGAGGCCATCTCTCTGTGTGTTCGAGAACCAGCAAATGGGTCTCAGTCTCTTTTCTCCCCTAGAACACGCTTTCCTCAGAAAATGGCTGCTGCTCTCTGACCCGGAGGACTTCTCCGCGGGGGCCAAGGGCTATCTGAAAGTCAGCCTGTTTGTGCTGGGGCCTGGAGATGAAGCTCCTGTGAGTATCACCCCGGCTGCGATGGGGGGACCTTCCAACCATGCTGCCTCACCACCCTGGGCCATCAAACCCCATGCCTGTTCCCAGCTGCAGCTTCGATCTTCCTCCATTTTGGGGGCAAGGTGCTGGATTTTGGGGTCTTGCTGCTCATTTCAGGACTTTTGAGAAGCTTGGTTGTGTTCTCCTCTTGTCCTGTTGTCCTGCAGCTGGAGAAGAAGGAGGTCTCTGAAGACAAGGAAGACATCGAGGGCAACCTCCTGCGCCCTACGGGGGTCACCTTGAGAGGGGCTCACTTCTGCCTGAAAATCTTCAAAGCTGAAGACTTACCCCAGAGTAAGTGTTGCCTTTGCTGGGCTGGAGTGCGCTGGATCCGGCCCTTGGTGTTGCAGCAGGTTGCAACGTGCCGGAGAGGACTAAGGGCACAGATAAGGAAACTTTATCCATTGCCTTGGTCCGAAGACCTTGTAGATACTGGTCAGTCGTAATGTACTGGGAGATAAGTGTTTTACTGGTGCAAACTGGTTTTACCCTCCTGCTCCTCCCCACCTGGCTCAATGGAGATGCACAGCCTGTGTGGAGAGCTGGAGCCATCGGACAACGTGTGATTCCGTGAGCTTTCAGCATCTCCTTCTCCTCGCAGTGGATGACGCCGTCATGGACAATGTCAGGCAGATCTTCGGCTTCGAGAGCAACAGGAAGAACCTGGTCGATCCCTTCGTGGAAGTCAGCTTCGCAGGCAAGACGGTGAGTGGCCGAGGCAGGGCAGCACCCCCCTGGACCCTGGGCTGGGACGGCAGCTGCGCACAGGGAAAATTTGGTCCTGGAATGGGGAAAATTTGGTCCTTTGCTTTGCTGGAGTGTTTGCAACAGTCCCATCAGCCCTTGTCACACCTTGTCCTCTTCCCCAGTGTCCTGAAGCTGGGGGCTGAGGGCAGCCCGGCCGATGTCCCCAGGCCTGTCCCCATGTGCATGGCACGCTTGGAGCCGAGCGATGCCACTGGACACGGCGTGCCGGCCCGCACCGCAGCAATTTCTTCACTGGGCTCTTCGTGGTGCTGTTGCATTAGAAATGGGGATGGAGAGGCTGAGCTCCCAGGGAAGGGAGATAGTGCAGCAGCGGAGGGTTGTGCTGCTCTTCTTGGCGCTGCCTGCAGCCAGCAGCTGCTGTCCCCACGCCACCGAATGTCCCCCCATGACCAGCCAGGGTGTGTAGGTGGCGCTGGTGGCTTTGCGGAGCCCTATCCCACTCCTGTTGCTGCCGGGTCTCCTTTGCCAAGCGATACACCCACGAGCTGCCGCTTGTCTTTTGATCCGCAGCGACATGAAAGGGCTGAAAGTTTCCTCTGCCCATAAATCTTCCCCTGGGGACAGTGCACGGTGGGGGCAGAGGGTCAGGGCATTATTCTGAGCAACCATAGGGAGAAGAGGGGGGGTTCTGGTGGTCCCGGGAGGGTAAGATCCCCGAGCAGCCCACAGCATCCTCTGCCTCATGCACAAAGGGGTTTACCCACACGATGTGGAGGCCCACGGGGTCACCCATCGAACAGGGTCTGTATTTTGGGGATCTGAGACCTCCCAGCTCCGTGGACTTGCTGAAGGCAAAGTGCAGCGCTGACTTTTCACCCTGCCCCTTCTCCCACCTCCAGCTCTACTCCAGGATCCTGGAGAAGAACGCCAACCCGCAGTGGAACCAGCGCCTGACGCTGCCGGCGATGGTGAGCGCGGGTGCCCCCGCAGCCCCCCACCCGCCCAACCCCACCACCACTCACCCGTCCTCTCCCTGCCTCTTTTCCCAGTTCCCTTCCATGTGCGAGAAGATGAGGATCCGGGTGACTGACTGGTGAGCAGGGAGGGGGCTTGCTGTGGGGGCTGCCTGTGGGGTAAACTGAGCTGGAGGAGCGGGACGGGGAGGGTGAGACCCCCAGGCAAACCCCTCCCGGGTTCACGGTGTGACAGCATCGCGGGTTGTGTTGCAGGGACCGTCTGACGCACAACGATATCATCGGCACCGCCTACCTCTGCATGTCCAAGATTTCCGCCCCTGGCGGGGAGCTGGAGGGTAAGGGGGGGGCAGCAGGATGGGATTTGGGGTGCATGGCTGTGGAAGAGCACCGCATGCTCGTGGCTGGAGGTTGGTGTTGGCTTGGAGAGGGTGTCACGGCCGCCATGGTCCCTGCCCGGTCGCCGGCGCTGGGGGAGACGTGGGATGGGGTGCTGGGGGTTGCTCCGTCCTGTGGTCTGTTTTCTGGTTGGACCTCACCCCTCCTGGTTTGTGGTTCTGAAGATCTTCAGGGCTTCCCAGGGGCGTTGGGATGGGGTTGGTGCAGGGTTGGGAGATTTTGCTTCCTCTTTTCCTTGAGCGGAGGTGGCTGCAGTCCCCTGTGCAGTTGGTGACAGGCAGCAGAGTCACCGGTGCCGGCAGATGCCACGACCCACCCGTGTGTGCCCCTCCTTAGGTGGCTGTCACGGGGTGGGGGTTCAGCTCCAGCTTGTGCTGAGGGTGCTGTTTCAACTCCCAGGGGTTTTCCAAAGAGAAGGCTGAGGGGAGACCTCATCACTCTACAGCTCCCTGAAAGGACGTTGTAGAGAGGTTGGTGCTGGTCTCTTCTCACAGGTGATTAGTGACAGAACAAGAGGGAACGGCTTTAAACTGCAACAGGGGAGGGTCAGACTGGACAGGAGGAAAAAATGTTTCCCAGCAAGAGTGGTCAGAGAGTGGAATAGGCTGCCCAGGGAGGGGTGGAGTCCCCATCCCTGGGTGTGTTTAAGGGTCATTTGGATGAGCTGTGGGGGGATGTGGGGTAGGGGAGAACTTTGTAGAGTCGGGCTGAGGGTTGGACTTGATGATCCCGAGGGGCTTTTCTGACCTGAAGGATTCTGGGATTCTGATTCTGTAAAAGAAAGGACCACTGCAGCGGTGCTGGCAGGGATGAGCTGGGTGACACTGCCTGTGTGACCTGTGCCAAGCAGGGACCTGGGACACGACTAGGGGGCTACTGAGAGCCAGAGCAGGGCCAGGAGCAGTGCCTGCCCTAACCTGCATGAGCATCTCCTGCTGCTAACGAGCTTCGGTGGCATCTGCAGCCCCATCGGGGCTCCCCTCGCTCTGCTCCCTTTGCTTTGTGCATCTCACAGACTCTCGGGTACCCTTCAACCCCCTGCCCCATCACGAGCATCTCCGTGCCTTACGGATGCAGGACAGGGCTAGCAGCAGCCCTCTGGACATCAGCCTGGTGCAAAGCTGTAGCCACACGTCCTGCTGCCCGTGTCCCCCGCCCAGTGCTGCCCGGCTGTGCATGCAGGCATGGAGTTGGGGTGCAGCACTGTTCTTCACCAAGGTGCTTGTGTGTCCAGCCCCCATCTTCCCCAGTTAAAGTGCAGCTCCTGGGCTGGTCTGGGGAGAGAGAGAGAGGCTGGGGAGGGAGGAGGAGGAGGCTGCCAGGGGTCTGCCCTGGGCACACCCCACCCCACCGCTCAGACCTGCTGGATCCCGAGGAGGTGCCGGGCAACTGCAGCTCCATCCAGCTTTTGCAGCCCACGGAGCATCCTCCAGGGATTCTCAAATCCTTCTGTTTCACACCAATCCCACAGCCTCTGGAAGGGTGATCGGGCTACATAACTACCTCCCCCTTTCTCTCTCTGTCTCTCCAGTGTCTGTTGGCACCAAAAGCCCATGAGAGTATCCACCCTTGTTTCCCATAACCCTCCATCCTTCCTCCACTCTCCCCTGCCAGCCTTTCCTAACCTCTCTCCATTTCTTTGTGCCTCAGATGAGTTTCCTGCTCTCGCGAAGCCTCTGAAAGCAGCAGACCGTACGTCCCCTTAGCCTCTCAGTTTGCAGTCGCCGCTTGGTAACTGTTTTGTGCTGGTTCAGCTCCAGTCAGGGCCAGAGCCTGGGCTGCGTCATGCCTGGGCACCTTGGTGGGAAGAGGGGACGTCTCCAGCACGGCCTCCCCCTGCCCTGAGGGAGCGGGGAAAGGGCTCTGCTGCCCTTCCCCACAGCGGGTTTGGGGTGTCTGTGTTGGGCAGCGGTGGCTTTGTGGTCTGGTGGGTGCTGAGCCCGCTGTGCACAGCGAGCAGCTGGCTCGGGAGCTCAGAGCAGGACCCTGCGAATGATTTCTGCCCCTTCACCACTCCTTCTGCTCAAGGTTTCATAAAAATGAGTCATCCTCTTCCGAGCACTCTCTTCCTGCTTGAAGGGGAGCATGGGGCCAGCTCCTTGGCTGGTGTAAATCTGGTACACTGGTTCATACCAGCAAAGCGATGCTCTCCTTCTCTGGGGACCCTTCCTGGGACTGGGAAGCTCTGTGCCCCCCACTCAGCCCCACACCCCCCTTGTCTTTCTCCGGCAAAAAGGTAAGCTGTCGTAGGACTCAAAGAGGGTGAAAAACTGCAGCATTTTGGTGGCCTCCAGCTGCATGCGTGTGGACTCCATGGTCCTGCAGTGAAGCCCCATGGGACATGTCCCCAAGGTGCCTTCGGGACTCTCTAACGGCTCTTTTCCCCTGCGGTCCCCAGCGGACGATGGGCTCGGGTTCCTGCCGACCTTCGGTCCCTGCTATATCAACCTCTACGGCAGCCCCCGGGAGTTCACCGGCTTCCCTGACCCTTACGAGACGCTCAATTTGGGAAAGGTGATGTCGGCTTCTTTCCAGCACAACCTAAACTAAACTACCACCCCTCCTTGGCAAAAAAAAGCTGCTATTAACCCAAACTGGCTTTGTTATTAGGAGCCTGCGCTGTGTTTTCTCCCCCTGGCTATTCCCGCTGGCTAAACACCTCCTGATACCGCTCTGCTGCCCAAACGCTCTCTACCTTCGAAGCGCTTGCAGAAATACTTTGCCCGATCTCGCTCCTCCGCGATGAAGCCCACTGAAAGCAAGGCAGAGCTCGCCTGCGGGGAGGGGGCACCAGGGTCCTGACGCCTGTCCCTGGTCTCCCCCAAGGGCGAGGGTGTCGCGTATCGCGGCAGGATGCTGGTGGAGCTGGAGACCAAACTGGTGGAGCACGTGGAGCAGAAGGTGGAGGACATTTCCGCGGATGACATCCTGCGGGTGGAGGTAACGCGGTCTCTGTGGGGCACCTGACCCTGCAGGCTGTGGGGTTGGCCCTCTGGTGGCATGGCATGTGGGGCACTGGGAAAGGGGCAGGAGTGTTGGTCCTGGGTGGGTGATGTCCCATGAGCGGCGGGGTGGTCGGTGAGCTCCTGGAGGGTGTCTCCTGTGGCGTTTCCACCCCAAGGTGTCCAATTTGCTCTGTCTGAGCTGCTGTACGGTAGCGAGCAGGCCACAGTGAACAAGATGTGCCAGGGCAGGGTCAGACTGGCTCTTAGGAAGGATTTCTTTGCAGAAGGGGTTGTTGGGCGTTGGAATGGGCTGCCCAGGGCAGGGGGGGAGTCCCCATCCCTGGAGGGGTTGAAGAGTTGGGTTGACGCAGCGCTGAGGGATCTGGTGGAGTTGAGAACGGTCAGGGTGAGGTTCATGGTTGGGCTGGAGGAGCTTCAAGGGCTTTTCCAACTGAGATGATTCTGGGATTCTGTGGAGAGGCAGGAGATTTGCTTCAACTCAGGCACTGTCACAGATATTCTCCTTTTGCTCATTTCTTCAGGTTTAAACTGCGTTTTTTATGGAAAGTTCTAGCCTTCTCCTTCATCAGGTTTCTTCTAAATATCTCACCCTAAATTTCCTCGCTACAATTTATGCTTTTCTTCCCTGCGATAAACTTTTCCATCTTGGAGGCCTCGCTGAGCTGGCGTGTGCCGGGGTACCAGAGGGTCTGTGTGTAGGAGAGTGGTGCTGGTGTCTCCTCTATGGACACAGTCCCGTGTCTGTTGCAGAAGTACCTGCGCCGTCGGAAGTATTCCCTCTTCGCTGCCTTCTACTCAGCCACCATGCTCCAAGATGTGGACGACGCCATCCAGTTTGAGGTCAGCATCGGCAACTACGGCAACAAATTTGACAACACGTGCCTGCCCTTGGCCTCCACCACACAGTACAGCCGGGCCGTGTTTGATGGTGAGCATCACGGGGGTGACCGAGCACTGGGCCGGGCTGCCCGGGGAGGGTGTGGAGATATTCAAAACCCAACTGGATGTGGTCCTGGACAACCTGCTCCAGGTGATCCTGCTTGGAGCAGATGACCTCCAGAAGTCCTTGGTACCTCAATCATGCTGTGAAGGAGTAATATGTGGCTGGGGGAAGCCAGGACTAATTCTCTCAGCTCTGTGCTGGCTTGAAGTGGTTTTTGGGCAGCACGTCGGTGCTAACGGTGCCCATTTCTCTTCAAGGGAGAGACGGTGCTTTGGGGTGGCCTTTCCCTGGCTCCTGTGGGGCTCTCGCTCTGGTGTGAGATGTCCTCACCCCACTCGGGTGGTTCTGCTGGTTTCTGGCCTCAGTGCTCTGCAGGAGCTGCTGTGGCTATGGAGGTTGACGCACATCCCTTAGGACCTTGGTGTGCATTGCTCTGTTGCACGTGGGTTTGGGGAGCATAATTCCCATCCTCTTGCTCCAAAAGAGACCCAGAGATGAGCTTCTGCCCAAGGCAAAATGCTGCACTGTCCCCCTTCATCTCTGCTCTGGCCCTGAGGAGTGGGGTCCCCCGTCACCCCAATATCACGAGCTCACCAGCGTGCTGTGCCCTCCAGGTTGCCAGTATTACTACCTGCCCTGGGGCAACGTGAAGCCCGTGGTGGTGTTGTCATCCTACTGGGAGGATATCAGCTACCGGACTGATGCTCAGAATCTGCTCCACTCTGCGGCTGACAGGCTGGTGAGTGCCGTGGTGGCAAGGAGCATCATCCACCTCCTTTCTGCATCCTGCCTGGGGGGACAGGGAGGGGACAACTACCTGAAAGGAGGGTGCAGAGAGGGGGGATGAGTCTCTTGAGCCAAGGAACCAGCGGCAGGACAAGAGGGAATGGCCTCAAGCTGCGCCAGGGCAGGGTCAGACTGGCTCTTAGGAAGGATTTCTTTGCAGAAGGGGTTGTTGGGCGTTGGAATGGGCTGCCCAGGGCAGGGGGGGAGTCCCCATCCCTGGAGGGGTTGAAGAGTCGGGTTGACCCAGCGCTGAGGGACCTGGTGGAGTTGGGAACGGTCAGGGTGAGGTTCATGGTTGGGCTGGAGGAGCTTCAAGGGCTTTTCCAACCTCAATGATTCTGGGATTCTGTGATTCTGTGACAGGGGCCATCTCCAGGCTGGGTCAGGTTTGGGGTTTGGTGACTCTTGTGCTGTGGAGGGGAAATCTGTCAGCGTCCTGGGTGCCCCGCTCAGCCTGTGGGGTGGTGGAGGGAAAGGGACCACCCTCATCCTTGCTGGGGTGACAGGGGTGTGTGAACACAGTGCTTTGCCGTGCCCCCCACCTGCCTACTGGTGCAGGCGCAGGAGGCGAGGACCTTCCTTCAGCTCCTGAGCTATTTATGGAATTTCTTGCTGTATTTCATTGTTGTTTCCCCTGGAGCTCCAAGAGGAGCAAAACCAGAGGTGCAGAACGCTGGTGGGACCCAGGCCGGTATTTCTGATCATAGGGAGCAGCCCCAGGAGCTCGCTAGGAGGCTCCTGTATGTGGGGTGGAGTGGGGAGCCCCGGGGGCCCTGCTGTGCAGCTCCTCTTCCCCATTTATCATACAGGAAGAAAACCTGGAGAAGATCCACCTTGCTCTCAAGGCCAACCGCTTGCCGAGTGAGCTGGATACCCTGGGTGCCCAGCTGATGGATGACATCATCGCCGACTGCAGGTATTTTCTGCTGGTTTTGACTGTGAGCCTTTTCATGCTGTTTATTGCGAGAGCACTTATTTATCTTGGAAGGGACCACTTCTTTTTTTTTTTAATTATTTTTATTTTCTCTGAAAAACGCCAGTCCTTTGCTAATGTTTGCTTCAAACGTTGCTGAGCCAAGGCACGGAGTTGAAAAGGTGACATTTAAGGCAAGTCATAAATTTCCAGCCTTTATGCGAGGGCAGCAGCGTGGCTCACCTGAATGAGCATCATTGTGTCAGGGCAGGAGCTGGAGCCAGCCCAGCCGGAGGGACGGTGGGACTTGTGGATTGAGGAGCCACCGATGGGGCTTCCCCGTTGAGTCTGCGTAGGAGGCACCCGTGCGGAGCCCCCAAAGGGGCGGTTTGGCTGTGCAATGGGTGTTGTGTGTTTGATGGCTGGACTGGGGGATGGGGATGTCGTGGGGCTGGATAGCACAGCCAACCCACCATCCCCGTGGGCAGCACCACCAGTACTTGCTGCTGCTTTGCCTTTCTAAACACTTGAACATTGGTTCAAGGGGGGCTGGCACGGTGCCACGGGCTTTCCCTCCATGAAGCCTCTTTTTTCGGGCTGGATTGCGCTTTGTGGGGGCGAAGAGCCATTCCAGGGAGCATCGCTGTGGTATGACCACAGCGTTTTATCCCACAGCTCAGCCCTCAGGAAGGTGTTTCAGGGAACTGACCTCACCAGGGTCTTTGGGCCGTGGTTCCCCTTCAAGTATGTCCGTGAAGATGATCTCCAACCCCCGTCCCATGCCCATGCCTGGCCACACAGTTGTCCTGCAGCAGCCCCATGCCATCATTTGGGGAAGGGCAGTAGCAGGATCTTTGATGTATTTTTAGCCCTGGCAAGCCCTTGCCAAGGGGAATTAAGAGACCTGCTGTGTCTCTTGGAGCTTTCTTGCCTTGGGAGGTAGGTGGAGAACAGCTGAGCTGTGGAGAGGGCCCTGCACTGGGCTGGGACACCACAATGGTGGCAACTGGTGGCTGTGGCGGGTGGACCTCTGTGGCCACTGAGCTCATGTGGTGGCTCTTGGTGCTTTACCTCAGCAAGAAGGGAGAATTTGGCCTTCTTGATTGTCCCTGAGGCCACCAAACCTGCTGGGACAGGTTGTCCCCCACCTCTTCCACCATAGCCACCAGCCTGCAGGACCATGCGCACTGTCCACCTGGGCTTGTGCCAGTCACCTAAGCTTGGGGAGATGGTGCTGAGCTTGCTGCCAAGCCCTAGGTCCCTTTCGGTCCCTGCTGCTCTTTGAAAGGCCCAAGGAGAGGTTGTGGAGGTGATGGGGTGCAGTGGGCATGGGCCTGCAGCCTCTCTGGAGTCTCCTGTGACACCTGTGTGGCACCAGACACCTCTTCCCTTTGGGCAAGGAGACCTTGAACAAGCTGACCCTGCTCTGCAGCCCTCCTGGAGGACATGCTTGAGAAAACACACACATACTTACAACCTCCCTATTTATTTGCTTTTGAGCCTCACAAAGGAGATGTGTTTCACTGCCCTCCCACTCTGTGCACGCTGGCTCTGCTGGAAAGGTCAGAGCCATCCATCAGGCTGTTGATACCCCCCTGCTCCTGGGCACGTAGGATGGGACCTGAGGGATGAACCATGGCTTTGGGTTTTCCAGGGATGCTGTGCCCTCCAAAACAAATTCATTTAACCAGGAGAGGAGGGGAAAAATGTGGCCGCAGGATGTGCCAAGCCCGTGGTTCCCGCTGGCTCCTGGCCCTGCTCTGTGCTCGGCTCCCGTGGGATGCGGCTCCTCTGTCTTTGCGAGGGGTTGGTGCAGGGACTGGGGCTGACTGGCAAGGGTGGTACCCAGGGTGGGGGCAGCTGCAACAACTCCGATGGCTTTTTGGGGGGTTTTTCACCCCTCCGTGTGCTCTGCCCTGGGGGGATGAGCTGAGCTGTGCAACTGGACCTGCTTGTGGCTCCCCAAGCCTGGTCTCTCCACCCAGCCAGGGCAGAGCTCCTTTCCATCCGGATTTTAGAGGGATGGGACAACACCCTGCTGCTCTCCAGTGCTTTCCCATCCTCCTCCGGGTCTGGAAACCCACCTCCTGTTCCCAGTAGGAAAACAGTGACGTGCTGCCGGCATCGCCTTGCCCACATCTTTTCCAGACCTTTGCATGAAGAGATGGAAGACGACAGCTCTCTGGAAAAGAAAAGAATTGGAAGTAGCATACAAATGGGCAAAATTAGGGAAAGATGAGTCGTAGCAGAACCAAGTCCCCAAAATGTTGAATTGCAGCCGGATCACAGAATCCCAGAATCCTTCAGGTTGGAAAAGCCCCTCGGGATCATCGAGTCCAACCCTCAGCCTGACTCTACAAAGTTCTCCCCTACCCCACATCCCCCCACAGCTCATCCCAACGGCCCTTAAACACACCCAGGGATGGGGACTCCACCCCTCCCTGGGCAGCCTATTCCACTCTCTGACCACTCTTGCTGGGAAACATTTTTTCCTCATGTCCATTTTCCTAATGTCCAGGCGGCTCCCGCAGCTCCTTCGTGCCGGTGAGCCGCAGAGCTGACCTGAAGGGTGGGGTTTGTCCTTCTGCTCCTGGGCCTGTCCCCCGTGGCACGAGGATTGCTCTGTGCTGGAGCTGGGAAGAGCTGCCCATGAGTCAACCCCTCCACCATTCCCTGTCGGGGCTGGGAGCGTGGTGAAATATGCAGGGGGGGGCCAGAGAGTCCCTCTGCAGAAGAGACTCCATGTTTTTGATTGTCCTTGTGCTCTTCCTCATACTTTGTCCAATTCTGTCGCATCTTTCCCCAGCTGGAAGCACAATGTTCACACGAGGATGCACCACACGTTTATGTGCTAGCATGCTGATGTTCTCAGTTTTTTTCTTCTGCTTTTTTTTTGCTTTTGCTTTTTCTTAATAATCCATACCTGGAGCGGTAACAGCCAGCGCAGGACCCATCACCGCGGATGAACTCAATGCTCCCACCTTTTGCCACCTGCCTCATAAGCACTCTTTGGTCATCTCAACCATTCTCTTGGCCCAGGGTGGCAGAGCCCTTGGGGAAGGATGGTGCTGTGGGCTCTCGGGTCCAGGTTGTCCACCTCCCTGCTCGTCTCTTCTTCTTTGTGGTTTTTGCTAGTTTGTCAGATGCGATAGTGTGACTTTGACCTCAGGTTCCCCCGGATCCTCCCAGATCTCTTTGAGGTTGTCATCACGTTGATCCTTTCAGTCCTCTAATCATATTAATCTTAAGCAATATTAAGCACAACCCAACCCAACCATCCAGCCCTTTCCTACCTGAAACTGTGTGTGTCTGTCTGTGGCACATCTCAATGAGCACGAGAGTTGTTGTCCTGCTTATTTGTCATGCAATGAAAATGGGGTTTATGGAGCCCAGTCCCAGCCCGAGGGGGGAATGCTGTGACTGGTGGGGGGCTGCTGGTTGGGAACCGGGAGCAAGAAGAGCATTTATAACAGCAGGACCGTAAATCACTGCATTTTACAGGAAAACCTCTAAACAGCTCAGCGCAGCGATGATCCTCCCAGACTCCTGAAGCATTTATCCAGCAGCTTGAATCAATTTGTATTAAAATGTGTGTGTGTGTGTGCGTGCGTGGTGTGTATGTCTCAGCCAGGGCCTCATCCTGGCTGCTGGGGGTGATATGTTGGGGCTGCAAGTGAAGTTCGAAGCTCCTTTGCTCTTGGCATTGCCGTGTTCCCCAAATGTATCTTTGGTGGCTTGTTAATTCTTTGGAAACTTGCTGAAAAGGAGGAAAAAAAAAATTTAAAAAGACAGCAAAACCCCATGAGACAGTGAGTGAGCTGCTAACACTGCATCTCTGCCCGTCCCCACAGCCTGAGCCTGCCCGACGTCCTGGGGAAGCCGGCCAGCACCCACCTGGACCAGAACATGTACCGCTTTCGCAGCACCAACCTGGAGCAGATAGTGAAGGCAGCCCTGAAGCTCAAGCATGAGGACTCGAGCCTGTCGGCAGCCCTGGAGCAGGCAGAGGACTGGCTCTCGAGGCTGAAGGCCATGGCAGAGGAGGTAATGCTGCAGGAGCTGCTTTTGACCTTGAGGGGTCTTGTTCTTCCCAAGCCCTCCATCACGGTGCAACGGCTGTGAGCGATCACCCGGTGACGTGGGGGGAAGCAACGAGACAACACTGCTCTCACAGGCAGAGTCCTGTCCCCCCGTGCAAGGGTTGCACCCATGTCCCCACCGCAGTGATGGGAACCGAGTTAGGAAGGGGCCATGTTTGGCACTGAGCTGTTGAGGTTTATGGCAGAGCTTTACCACACGGCCAGTGAACCCCCAACCAAAACTGGCCTGGCCTGGCTGAGGAGGGCAGGGATGGGAGAAATGGGGGGCTGCTCTGCCCTGGCGAGACCCAACTGGGATCTGGAGCTGCTGAGATGGGGTTTGGGTCAACTGGTCTCACTCCATGGGCTTGGGTTGGCAGTTGGACTCGGGATACGGCTGCTCTCCAGCCTCCCGCATCCCTCCGCAGCTGCTGTGCTTGTTTGGAGCCCCCTGGTTGGACACTATGGCTTTTGTGTTTTCCAGCCCCAAAACAGCCTGCCCGATATAGTGATCTGGATGCTGCAGGGAGACAAGCGCGTAGCATACGCCCGTGTGCCGGCCCATGAGGTCCTTTTCTCCAGGAACATCCCCAGCTGCTGTGGCAAGAACTGCGGGAAGCTGCAGACCATCTTCCTGAAGGTACCTTGGCTTCAGATGTACGTGCATGCGTGGTGCTAATTTTTAAAACATTTTTCTCTAAAAATAAAGAGAGAGAAATCAAGCAGGGGAACCTGAAATCCCAACACAACATTAACCCAAGAGGCCCTAGGGCTCCGAGGACCCCCAGCCCCAATTTCGACCCTGTTGAAGCTTGTTCCTGCCCAGTGAGAGCCTGGTTGTGCGTCTGGTGGAGTTCAGCTCCTCTTACGTGGGTCTGCAGCAGATCCCCATGAATATCTTCATATTTTCTGCAAGTTCCTGGGCAGTGAAGATGGGTGCACTTTGGCCCAGACAGTGCTTTTTTAAAAAATATGTTTTATTTTTTAATTCTTTAACGTTATTTTATGTTTTTCAAAATTCCTGACCCTCTGCCACCCCAGGAAATTCAAGCTGCGGCCTCTCTGCCAGGCACTTACCAAGCTTCTCACATCTCAAATGATATTTCTTTGGCCTTTTGCTGCGTGCCAGCTTGGGAGCAGACAATCAGTGCTGAACAAGCTTTGAAAAAATAAAGCGAAATAAAATAAACTGAATAAACCCCAAAACCCCAAGCCCAGCTGGCAGCAAAAGACGAACTAAAATATATTGTTTTTTTCTGTACTTTAGCTCTGGATGGAAAACTAGCATCACTTGAAGGGGAAAAAAAGTAACTGAGGGAGAGAAAAAAGGGCAATGAGACATCTCCCTGTTTATTCTTTCTATTTTTGCTGAATTATGTTGGCTGGGTTCGGTGTCCTGCCCTGAAGGGTTTCTCACCAAGGCGCAGAAGCCCTGACCACCGGGGCTTTGAAGCTCCTCAAGGTCATCCCCAAAGTGCTCTACACACTGTTGATGTTGTCCCAATTCCCAGGGACGCTCCATGTCCCACTTACCCCCCGGCTGGGGCTATGGCAGCGTCGTTCCCACCTCCCCCAGCTTCGTGTCCCGAGCATCCCCCCTTAATATCTTCCTCGGGGTTATTAATGGGGCTCTGCACTTGGCAGTACCCCCAGGAGGAGGCGATGGGGCCGAGGATCCCAGCTCAGATCCGGGTCCAGCTCTGGTTCGGGCTGTCAGTCGATGAGAAGGAGTTTAACCAGTATGCCGAGGGGAAGCTCTCCGTCTTCGCCGAAACCGTGAGCATCTCTCAGGGACCACCAGAAAGGGTTTTTTTTTCCCTTTCCAGGGTGGGTAGCAACTCCACCATGGAGGGGAGAGGGTGGGCTGGACCATGGGTGAGAGCACTGCCGGGTGAGGGCCGCATCAGCCCCTACAAACTGTGAGAAGAAAGAGCTGTTTCCACCAACATCCAGCCCAAAAGGCCGGGGAGAAGGTTGGTAATGAGCCGTAAAGCCACGTTGCAGCTTCACATCTCCTTCCACCTGCAGGGGGAGGAAATCATGGGGTGCCCATGGGGCCGGGGGCTGGTGGGGGGGTTAGGCTCTTCCCAGGAGGTCTGTGCTCAGGCTGGGGCTCTCCAGGAAAGAAGGGATTATTGACAGGATTTCAAAAGGTTTATTCATGGGATTTTGTGCCTCCAATGCAAAAACCTCTCTGCTTTTGCTCCCCCAGTATGAGAACCAGACCAAGCTGGCGCTGGTGGGGAACTGGGGCACAACTGGCCTGACCTACCCCAAATACTCAGATGTCACCGGCAAGATCAAGCTGCCCAAGGACAGCTTCCGCCCCTCCACGGGCTGGACCTGGGCCGGGGACTGGTTCATCTGCCCGGAGAAAACGTGAGTGATGGTTTTCTGCCAAGAGCAGAGCCTGGGTGGGCTGTCCCAGGCACCCCAAAAACCTGAGCAGATGCTAAGTTGGTGGCAAGGTCACCCAGAAAGCTGGATGGAGGGCTGGGGTGCCACAGGGGTTCCTCGTCTGCTTTCCCCATCCTTGGTAGGCAACAACATTAATGTAAAACACATCATCTCTGCGTTGGCTGATGTCCCTGGGGTGGTTGGTGCTGCACAGGTGCTCACAGACATGATGGCCCCAGCACCCAGGGGAGCCCCTGACGCCATACATCTCCCTATGGTGCAGGTTGCTGCACGACGCGGATGCTGGGCACCTGAGCTTTGTGGAGGAGGTGTTTGAGAACCAGGTCCGTCTGCCTGGAGGCCAGTGGATCCACATGACCGATGCCTACACTGATGTGGTAAGGGCAGAGCGGGCAGCCGGGGGCTAAGCACCACCCCAGGTTGCAGTGGCAGGAAGCCCCCGGCTGCTCAGGAGAGGTTTAGGCATCTGCTGGGCATCGTTTTATTGAAAACACCCCTGCGTCCCACAGAACGGGGAGAAGGTCCTACATAAAGATGAAATTGAGTGTCCTCCAGGCTGGAAGTGGGAAGATGTGGAGTGGGACACGGATCTCAACAGAGCTGTGGATGAGAAAGGTATCAGAAAGCAGTTTTGGGCATCTGTCCTGTTTTCATTCCCTTTGCCCATCGTGGTGTTTCCTTCCACGGTCCCATCCAGCACCGGGGATGATAACATCCCCTTCGTGGCTGTGTGAGCTGCCCCACTGGCTTCAGGAGAAGGGCGTCAGGCCCTGGGGGTACCCTCTTCCCCTTGTTCTGGCTGAGACTGGGGCTGTGGGGTGGGCAGCCACAAAGGCAGCACTTTCCTTGCTGCTGGGGTTAGTCCAGGCTGCTCTTCTGGAGGATCTTACCTGGCTTCTGGTGAAAGAGAAATGGGCCATCAGGCCAGAGAACATCCGAGAGGGTCACAAGGGTTGGGGTTGCCTGAGGAAGGAAGGACAGAGAGGAGCAGACCCCAGGCTGTGACTTTGAGCCAAGGGCTGGTGGGACACCAGGAATCCACCACCTGGGCATCCCCTGAGGGCCACCTCCATTGGGTAGCAGCATGAGTAGGTCATCATCTGCATGGAACAGCAAACTGGGAAAGCGCATTGTATCTGGACAAACCTTTGCGCTTAAAGCTGCTCCAGTCTGGATAGGTGTGAGGAGAGGTCCCTGGTGGGAGGCGAGGTGGGGGGGGCTCTTCTCCTGCCTTCACCCAGGTGTCTCCTTCTCTCCAAGGCTGGGAGTACGGCATCACCATCCCGCCCGACCGCAAGCCCAAGGCCTGGGTGCCGGCTGAGAAGATGTACCACACCAATCGGCGGCGGCGCTGGGTGCGGCTTCGCCGGAGGGACCTGGCGCAGATGGAGGCCATGAGGAAGGTAGGATGGGGGCTGGGGAGAAGTGGGTGGGAGCGGGCTGGGGCTGTGTCCCCGTCTCTCCGTGCAAAGGTGGAGGTGCTTGGCCTTCTGCAGAGACCTGCTGTGCTTTGGAGCCTGGCGGCCCAGGTCTCCGTGTTGAAGCAGGCAGCAGGCTCTTTGGTTTCCACCATGGGGGTCAACATCTCCCAGAGGTGGAGACCACTCTGGGCGTGCTTGGTTGGACTGTGGGGTGGGACAGAGACCTCCACCAGTGCCACGAAGCAGCTCAGGGGACCGGGACTGGCAGTGGTTCCCAGTCTGTCCCCTGTCCCAGTCCCGCTTCCCTCTAGGTGGTGCAATTGGACTGCAAATGCCAACTCAGCGCTGCCGCTCGTCCCTCCCCCCAGCCAGTTCCCCAAGACACTTGCCTCCCTTTCCAGCACTTCTTCTAGATAATTGTGGCTGGAAAGCACGGGGAGGCCCTGCCACCCTATCTGCCAAAGGGCTGCAAGTGTCACAGGGAGGTGACAGAGCTCTGGGGAGAAAAAGTCTTCATGAGCTTGTGACTGATGCCCGGGGAGAAGTTCCGGTGGTGGCAGAGCCATGGTGGCCCTGGGAGGGATCAGAGGTGGTGGCAAAGTGGAGGGCAGGCTGGGAAGATGGAGGCATTGGTGCTCCACAGGCCTGGGCAGGATGCAGCCCCCTCCTTGCTCAGCAGGGGCAGCCCCCAGTCCAACGACCCTTCTCCAAGTGGGGTTTACCCCAGGGACTGGATGAAGGGCTGAATCCCCAGGGTGGGGCTTGGCAGTGTTGGATTGACGCTTGGGCTCGATGATCTTAAGGGTCTTTTCCAACCTGAATGATCCTGTGATGCTCCTCCGTGATTCTAAGGTGGAGAGATACAGGGAGGACACGGGGTGGGACAACTGTAGCAGGCAACAGCTTGAAGAGGCTGGACCCGGGTTTGGGTGGCACAGCCTTGGCCCTGGAGAGCCCCTCACACAAGTGGCTTTGCCATTTGGCTGTGCCAGGGTCCCACCACTGTCACCTGCAGAGGGGCTGTGGGGTGGTGGGACTGAGCCCCACCCTGAGCCCTGGCGTATCCCTGCCTGGCAGCACAAGCAGGAGGAGCTGGACGGGGAGGGCTGGGAGTACGCCTCGCTCTTCGGCTGGCGCTTCCACCTGAAGTATCGCCGGACCGACACCTTCCGTCGCCGTCGCTGGAGGCGCAGGATGGAGCCCCTGGAGCGCACCGGGGCTGCCGCCGTCTTCGCCTTGGAGGGGGCCCTGGTAGGTACACACCTTTCTCCCCAAAAATTGCTGCCTGGGAGGGGGAGCCTGGTCGGGTCTGCTCCCACCCTTCGTCCCATCCCAGGGAATGGACCCGGAGCAAAGCTCATTATCTGCCGCTTGTTATCTGCCGCCTGCACCCGCCACTGTTTGTTTAGCTAATATTCTGGCTTTCTTAATACACTGGATTTCATAATCCTTTGGCTTTTCCAATAACTAAATAAGAACCAACTACAGCAGCACAAAGCCCCTATTATAGGACTTTTTTTTTTTCCCCCCTCATTTGGCTTTTTTTTCCTCCTGCCCTGCTCTGTCCTTCCCTCCATCCAGCGTTCAAACCCAGAAGCCCCTTTGGGACACAGGCGGCTCCACGGCGTTCGCATGTATCGGCCCTGAGCTCACAGTGGCCCCATCCGGGGGGGTCCTGGCACCCCCAGGGCTGCTGGTGGGACCTTGGCTTCTCTCCCCCCTTCACCTTGGGGCCCATTGATGTGATTTTCAGCCAGATGCTTCACTCCTCTGCATCTCCGCAGAGGCAATTGAGGAGGATTTAGCTGGAAAACCCTACAACATGGGGTGTGTGTCCACCCGTGGGGCTGTGCAGGAACCCCCCCGTGCCCTTCCGTGGCTCTGGGGATGAGGGGAGGTTGGTGGGGGGGTGACTGATGGGGCTGCCTTGGGACTCTGCTCAGCCATGTGGTTTTCCAAGGGGCTCGGCCATGCCCTCTCTTCACCGTTGTTAGCCCACAAATGAAATGGGTTTGTGAGTTTGGCTGCTGATGGACCCGTCTGCTGGGGGTGCCAGGGGATGTGGGGGAGGCCTGGGGGAGGAAAATCTGCCCCTCCTGCATGTGGAGCAGAGGCTGAAGCAAAGGGGAAGAGAAGAAAAAAGCCTCATGAAAGTGGCAACGTGCCCGGGAGCTGCTGCTTGCTTCGCTCCTAGAGATGCTGACATGGTGGCAGGGGGTCCCCAGTTGATTTAATTCTCCCCTGGTGTCACTGGTGTGCTGCTGAACCCCCACCTGCCCCAGGCTGCCAGGGGCTGCCCCTTCCAGGTGTTATCTACTTTGCATATTTATTTTCTGAGCATTTCTTAGCTGTGTCAGTTAGAGTTGGAGTGCCCAGTTCTTAAGAGCCTCCCACATCTCTCATTTATCTTTATGCCAAAGTTACATCTATAACTTTCATTATATTATCATGTAACAAAGCCAGTTTCTTATTTTACTTATTTTCTAACTGAAAACAATCCTAGCAAAACAAGCAGTCATTCTGCCTTGCCTTGCTGTGCCTTGCCTTGTCCTGCCATGCCTTGCTTTTCCTTGCCGTGCCATGCTATGCCATGCCTTGCCATGTCTTGCGTTGCCTTTCCTTGCTGTGCCTTGCCATGCTATGACATGCCATGCTGTGCCTTGCCTTGCCTTACCGTGCCATGTCATGCCATGCCGTGCCTTGCCTTGCCATGCCATGCCGTGTCTTGCCTTGCCTTACAATGCCTTGCCTTGACTTACTGTGCCATGCCATGCCATGCCGTGCCTTGCCATCCATAGCATGCCATGCCGTGCCTTGCTTTGCTTTGCCATGCCATGCCTTGCCTTACCGTGCCATGCCTTGCTGTGCCATGCCATGCTGTGCCTTGCCACGTTTTTCTCTCTCCCCCACCCCCAGCAAAGACTTCCATAAAGGTCACGGCTGCTCCAGTGCAAATATCCAGTTCCCTTGTGTCAGGCAAATGCCTGAGCCATAAATTTCCCCTGCTTGAATGTCAGCGAGAGACAAGCAGAACCCTCAGCACTGTCCTGGGTGACCACAGGGTCCTGTTGCTGTAGGACCGTGCTGCTCCTGGGAGCTGAACCATCGCCCGGGCAGGGTGATGCCGGCTGACAAGAACTAGTATTTACTTCAGGTGCAGAGATTTTGGGGGATGCTGTCCCCAGTTCAGGTGGGAGAAGCCTGGGAGAGCGGCAGGTGAATCCCTCCCCGGCCCTGGCTCTGGCTCCCAGCAGCCCGTGGGCGCAGGACCAGACCGCCCGCCCTTTGGGCTCCGCTCTCCGAATTCCCCTCCGCAGTAGGTCATTCTGGCTTGCCCTGGTGCCCTCATATTTTGGGGTTACTGGCCACATTTTCTGTGGTTGCTTGGTTTTCTGCGGATTGCTTTATAAATGATCTCGCCATACTTTCTGGTTTTGCAGCTTCATGCCTTTCCAGCTCTCCTCTCTCGCTTGAATGACTTACGTATTTTTCCAGGATGCTCCATCCCAAAATAATACCTAAATTTACATAGTGTCTCCTACCCAGCAACCCCAGACCCTGCGGACCTTCACAGGGCCAACCCCTCCATCCACTGGAACTGCAAGCGGGAGGAGGGATCAAGGGTGGTGGAGTGAAGTGGTGCTCAGGATGGGAAAATACAAGTGGGTGCTGAGGGCTGGGAAGGGTGGGCACTGATTTTTCCGCTGTATCTATTCCTAAAGCTTTTTTAACGTGGGCTGAGGGAGGTGGCTTTCACAGGCTGAGGTGTCACAGCTCAGCAGGGCCCCCAGATGGACTTGGAGCTTCTGCCGCTGGCTCCGATCACACTGAAGCAGAATCAAGATACTGTCAGGAGAGGGAGCTTGGATTTTAGCCTGGAGCCAGGGCTGCCACTGGCTGCTGGAGCCTCCCGAAGCCCCTCCTGTCTGCTCCATCCCGCTCCTGTTATCTGCTGCCTTCTCCGTGAAAGGCATTTGTGCAATTTTGTGGTTGTGGCATGGGTTGCCGTCCAGCAAAGGAGCCATACGGTGGGGCAGGGAAACCGAAGTGGAGGGAGGATTAAAGTGCAAAGTCAGACAGAACAAGCCAACACCCCAAGCGCTAATTCCCTGAGCTATTCGAAAGGGTTGGTTTCCAACAGGAAGATAATACCAAACATGAGCAGCAGGAATGTGTCTTGGATGCAGGAATGTGCGGACGGTGCTCGGGGCCTCCCTCTTCCCGGGGATGCTCAGCCCGCAGAGCTCAGCTTTACTAAACCGAGTGGTCCTTGCTGTTCAGACCTGCTGAACCCCCACACCTCGGGCTCAGGGTGACCCAGAGCCGTGAGCAGCTGGAAAGTGGAGCCTCAGCGGGTTGCCCAGCTGCTGACGGGAGTTTTGTAGGAGCTGGGGACTCCTCGGCAGAGGTTTTCCCAAAAAACCCCACTCTGGCGGTGCTGCCCCCACGGAGCTGAGCAGGGTGAGCTCAGCGTCTCTTCGGATGGACCCCACGGGGTGCGAGTGTCTGCTCCCAGCTGGCCCAACTCCCAGCAGCGGGCAGAGCTGGGGGGGCTGCTGGGTGACTGGGTGATCCCAGGTCCTGCCCCTTGCCCAGCCCCACTGCGTGATGACCATCCCCCAGACCCACACATACTTGCACGCACACGTGTGCCTGAGTTTTTTTGCATGGTCGCTCTCCCCAAGCACGTGCTCACTCCTGCTTTTGCTCAGAGACTTTTATTTTGCTGCTCACACATTCTCCATCCTTCCACTGACCCCAAACTATAGGGAGAGGGGGGATGCCCTCCAACACCCCATCTCACGCGGAGCAGTGTCAGGGTCAGGCAGCGTGGCTGCTCGCAGGACGGTGCTGCCCGAAGCTGGGCCACATGCTGCTACAAGGGCTCGTGGTGCTGCCATGTGGCACCGGGTTTTGGCTGCCTTGGGTGCAATTCGCCTGATGGATTTGGGGTGCCCGTTGGGGCGGGTTGAGCTGCCTCAGATGTTGCGTCCTACTGGTTCACCTGCTCCCTCCTGCCGCCCCCAGCCGTGGGCTCTCCGCTGCAGAAGGATGGTGGCTCTTCCCTTTGTGGTGGGCCATTTTTTTTGGCAGCCCTTGGAGCCTTCCTGCAGCCACCCACTCCTTAGGACGGTCTCCGGGTGGCTCAGGGAAGACTCTGCTTAGCAAAGTAGGCCCGTGGTGAGTCCATGAGTGTTCTGGGCAAAGCACCCCATCCCCCGGGCCACCCCCTTTACCCCTGCCATGACCACTCTGCCCCCGTCTCCATTGCCTGGGACTTGACATCCCCCTCCACCCCCGGGGACACCCCCAACGTGCCTGGTGCTTATTGCTTCTTGTGACGGGTCCCAGCTGACTAATGGGGAGCTTGAGGCCCAGAAGTTGGTGATGCAGAAGGCTTTTAGCTCTCCCACCCATACCCGAAACACAGAGCCAGTGTAACACCACTGCTCGCAGCACTATCCTGGCATTTCCTCTCTTTCTGCCTGTATTTTGCTCGTGCACCCCCCTCCATATAAGCCAGGCAGCCTTCCTCTGCCTTGGGCTTGCTGGCTTGGCCATCACCTCCATCATATCAGCTTGTTCCTGGGTTTCCCTCTCTGTGACAACGTGTCCCAGCTTTTTTGGGATCTGCCATTTGGCATCTCGCTCGTCACTGATGGTCATTAAAAGACAAGGACTGCAGGACACGGTGTGGCCCCCAGGCACGTCTCTGCCCTCAGTTCCATTTCTGGGAAGCCCAGAGCTGAGCTCTGCGGCTTGAGGCCGTCTCTGATTTCTGACGGAAAGCCCAGGGGCCCTGCCCTGGACCTGCAAGCAGCCCTCCCACCCTGAAAACCCCATTCCCTCCCATCCTCCTCCAAAAATCAGCTGAGGGAAACCTTTGGCTGACAGAGAACTTTGGGTTTCCATGCCAGGCTGGAAAATCTTGCCTGTTTCTGCTGGTACTTATGCCCCAACTTTGGCTCTGCACCAAGCGTGATTGAACCACCGTTCCCCAGGCAGGAGAAGAGCAGGGACGTGTCTTAAATCAGGGGGCTGACAGCCAGGGTGGGCACGTGGTGCCACCGGGATTGGGTCAGGGTGGAGAGCACCGGTGCTACAGCTTAGTGCCCCAAATGCCAACCGGCTGCACCAAGCGTGGGGGTCCTGGTGGGAAAAGCCAGCTGCAGAGGAGCCCTGCTCGGGGCAGAGGGGTGGGATGCCACCAGGAGGAGGAGGAGGAGGATACCTCTGTCCCCTGGTGCTCCTACACCCGAGGCATGTGGCTGCTACCTTGCACCGTGCCCTGTGAACAGGGTCCTGTTGCAGGACCCCACACCCAGGAACCCCGTGGGGAGAGGGTGGAGGGAGGTCACTGGGGTACCCCAAAGGGTAAATCATAGTCCTGAGCAAGGGTGTTTTCCAGCTTTCCCTCTCCAAGATGTGCTTTCCATGGTGTTTTGGGGTGTGAGGAGGCCCCCTTCCCCGTGATGGACAGACTGGGGGGGTCCTCAAGCCCTTGCTGTGGGCTTCAGAGAGCAATCCCTGCCTGCCTCAGCTCCTGGCTTCCTCCACTTGCCCTTCCCCAGGCTGGCAGCGGGTGCAGATCGGGGTGGGGGGACTGACGGTTCGCCGGGCAGAAAGGTCATAAAAATAACTGAGGAGCTATTCAGCTCCTGCGGGGAGGGGGGGTGAGGAAGGGAAGGCAGCGCTGGCGGTTGCCTTGCAAACCCTCGGCGCGACCTCAGTGCCGTAAACACAGCGCAAACCCCAGGGCTTCCTCCACAGACAATGTCGCGGTAATTGCGATTCCTGCCTGGAAAGGCATCGAGGGCTCTGCAGACCACCTCAGCTCCGGACACATTTTTGGGACCAGGCAGCTCCGGGCTCTGGAAACTCCATCCTGGACCTGCTTTTTTTTTTCCTTTTTTCCTTCTTTCTTTTCCTTTTTTTCTTTAAACACCCCTCCTGTCTCTCCCTAGTATTCGATAATTGAAAAATATTTAAAGATCAGATTTACACCCACCGGGAAGTTACCTTTATGCTCCTTTTCCTGCAACTAAATATTTTGAGCCGAATGGGGCAGTGAGGAGGTGATAAAAGGCCACTCTCACAGGTCAACACAAGAAGAGGGAAAAGTGATGGCTGATGGCCGAGGTTGGCGGAGGCTCCCCCTGGGCAATGAATGGGGCATTTGGCTGCATTTGACACCATCCATATCACCGTTCACAAACTTTATACTCCATTAATTTTGCTTGCAAAGGGACTTTGTGAAATTACTTTAACTATTAACTACTGCCCCAAGAATGGTGAACTTTGTGGAGAGGTTCTTCCATGCTGGTGAGGTGCTGGGAGGCGGGAGGGGATATGTCGGTGGCCCTTGGGCTGCTTTTGTTGTCGTGTCCTGTTCCCTCTGGCATCCTCTCAACCCTCCTGGGGCAGAAGAGCCTGAGGGTCCCTCTGTGGGCTGCCAGGAGGCACTGGGAGCCCCAAGTGCTCTTGGACACCCATGGGGATGATACCCCAGAGGACCCCACCCCATGGGGAGCCCTGGCTGTGGAGGGGGTGCCAGCATGACTGACCTTCCCTTGTTTTGTCTTACAGGGGGGAGTGACAGATGACAAGAGCGATGATGGCAAATCCGTCTCCACCCTCAGTTTTGGTGTCAACAGACCCACCATTTCGTGCATATTTGACTGTAAGGCCCTGAGGGTTGGGGGGGAAGGTGAAATTCCCCTGCAGTGAGAGCTGGATTGGGGTCTCTGCTGTGGGGACCCCATAGCCAAGCATTGCCCATCCTCTTCCTCTCGCCCCCCCCCTTGAGTGCAGATGGATGGAAAGGGGGGTCTGGGCAAGGATGGGGCACGGCTCATCCCCCTGGGAATGTTGACATGCTCAGGGCTTGGTGCTCTCTTGGGAAGCCACAGGAAGGATGAAGCCAAGCTGCCCTCAGAACGAGCCTGGGGCTGGTTAAAACCCCTCATGCCCTCCACTCATCCCAGGACTCATCTCTTAAATGTTTCTCATTCCGCTATCCAGATGGGAACAGATACCACCTCCGCTGCTACATGTACCAGGCACGGGATCTGATCGCCATGGATAAGGACAGCTTCTCAGGTAAGCCCAAATGCTCACGTTCGCTTGTTTGTGCTTGTAATTCGTAACTGCTTGTAACTTGTGCTTGTAACTGCTGTAACGAATGCTGGGGAGTAGTGGGGTCTGTAAAGCAAATTTTGGGGTATTTATTGACTTGAAATGAAGGGTGTTTGGCAGCCAAACAACAAAAGACAGCAGCATGAGGCTTTCCCAAGGCAACCAGCCTGGTAGCTTGATTTCCCATCAGCAAAAAGAAGCAGAGTTTCAAGAACTGTTATGTGAGAAACCAACCAGAAACCACAAGTTACCCAGGTCAGCCGTGAGTCAGAGCTGTTTGCTTTGCTAATAGCTCCTTCTCCCCGACTGAGGTGAAGCTGAAAGCTGGTGGCAAGGCTGGGTAACAGACTGCTCAGAGGCATGACAAATAAAAACAGAGTGGAGGGCAGGGATGTTTACTGTGGCACATCACCTTGAGCCCCCCCTCTGTGCAGTGTGCGAGCTGTGGGGGTTGCAGGGAGGATGGAGGGCTCTGGGCTGATGTTAAGATGGTGGAACACAGGGCAGAAACCTCCATGAGACGTGCTCAGAAAAATTAAAAGGTGTGCAAAGGTGTAATTAGGATGTTGGAGCAGACAGGCACCTTCTTCTCTGGCTTCCTCATGAAGTTTCTGGTTGGATTTATGTGCCCTCCGCATCCAGCTTGCTCCCAGCTGGTTGAGTCCTGGCCAGCCTCTTGCCCACCTTTGCAGGGCAGGGGGGCAGCAGGTCTCCTGGGTCTGGGGTTTGTGGAGGGGATTTGTCCTATGGTAGGGCTGAAGAAGTAGAGACCCCATTTATTAGGAATGAAAGAATTGATTGAAAATACGGTTGGAAAGGAAAATAACCTAACAGCGGCAAATCTGTAAAACGGTTCGTATTTGTTTTCATGACCGAACATTAAATTGAGCTGCTGCTCCTCCGCTCTCCATCCTGGAAACTTTGCAAGGGGGCTGGGAGGCAATGGCTGGGGGGTTTCCTTGATGGAGCCGATGCCTGAACCGGGCATCCTTCAGACTGGAGTGCAAAAAATGCCCCTTCATGGAAAAAAGTGTAGTCCCAGGTGGAGAAAAGGGTGTCCTGGGCTTTGAGCAAGAAGCTTTCTGTGTCCTGCTGCTCAACATGCCCCCAGCACAGCTTCAGGCACTTCTGAAACTGCCGGGCTTGAGCTGCTGTGGTCGGGATGTCCCGTGCTGAGCTCATGTTTTCTGGGTTAGGAAATCAAGTCAGAATAAGATATGGCACTTTATCTGTTGGGCAGCTCTGTTGTCTTCTGATGCTGAAGGGTGCTTGGGTGTAGGTGGTTTGGTTTTAGGATTGCTCCGTTTGCAGCGTGGCTGTGGAGGTGGGAGGATGTGCCAGGAGTGGTCCTTCATGTTTGACGCGAGCAGGGACCAGCCTGGAGGGTCCCACATCCTCTTCCTCATGGCTGGGCCATCCCAGCCAGGTGGTCCCACAGCTCTTTGATGACTGTGACAAAAGATGCCTTTGCCCACACCCGCTAATGCTTTGGAGGGTCATCTGGAGGTGGGAAAGCAGGACAGGGGGGATGTTGCTGTCTACCTCCGAGTCAGAGCTGGAGTGGGGGAAATGCAAAAAGTCCCCTGTCAGTTCGTTGCTCTGTGATGGGGGTCACACCTGAGATGTGAGCAGGTCCCGGGGCAGGTATCCCCGGAGCACCCACAGCCCTCTGCAGTGATGTCCACAGGGAGGAGGCACCCAACATCCCTCCAAGACTGTCGCCGCCCATCTGCCACGGGTATTTGCAGAGGGGCTGGGCGTGGGAATGCCCACCAGTGTTGGCACAGGGGCGACGGATCTCGGATGGAATCCAGGGACAGCCCTGCAGTGGGGAGCAGCCTGCGGGGACTGCTGGGCATCACCATGCCAGGCAGCAGGACCACAGTCCCAAGGGGCTCCTGCTTCCCCCAGTATTTTGAAGTAGAAGGACTTGATGGGGGGCGGGCAGAAATGCCCCACAGAGGTGCAGAGCACCCAAACAATCACCCAGTGTCTGCGCCCACTGAGGTCCCGTCTCCCCTCCACCTCCACAAAGGGTTTGTTGTTCGAAGTGGTGGGGACCGAGGTGATCTCATGGCCCCGATCGGCGGAGCGGGGAGGGGAGTCCCTTCCTTCGGAAAAACCCAGCCAAGGACAACATGAGTAACAACATGCCACAATGTGGAATTGTGATCTCCGCTGCCTTAACAAAGCATAAAGGAGTTCATTAAGGGGGCTTTACACAGTTATAAAAATAAACCTTCTGTGCACACGAGGGTCTAAACAAAGGGCCTTTATAGAGGCCTCCTTTAAAAAGAAGAAGAGGGGGGAAAAAAAAAAAGAGCAAAAAAGCAAATCCAAATCCATGGTTTTTTTGTTTATTGTAACGCATTCTGCTTTCCTCTTACTGGAAAAAAGCGCGTAAGTGGAAAAGGTTCTTCCCAGCGTGAATAGTGCTCTCTCCAGCCGGCCACCTCGCAAACAGCCCCGGCTCATTAAACACGTCTGCTGAGGTCTGGACGCCAAGAAAGAAAATACACCCCCCCCCTTGAGCCCCCCATCCCTGGAAGAGGTGAGGGAGGGTGGGGGACGCCGCCCTGCTCAGCCGACCCTGCGTTCAGGTGTCTGGGGGATGCTCCTCCATCTCCAGGGTAGGCAGGACATGTTTTGCTCCCAGCATGAGCTCACAGTCTCAGGCCAGTGCTGGTGTGGGGGTGTTTGTGTTGTTCTGCAGGGTGGGGGGACCTCCTGGGACTGGGGGCAGGGGTGCAGCACTGGGTTGCATTTGTAGGGTCTATCTGTAAGCCACTGGCAGGTCTCTTGGAAGTGGCTTTGGGGTGAGCTGGGTGGTACCCCCCGGGTGCTGCTGGATCCCCACACACTGTCTGGTGTATCTGTGTCTTGTGGTGACACGTCATGCTGGGTGCCGGGTGGGGGACGTAACCTGTGTCCTCCCATAAAGGCCTGTGGTGCCTCCTGCCACCGTGGAGGTTGGGCTTTGCAGGCAACCAGAGCTCCGGGGTCCACCTGGGGCCACTCAGGTGGGATGCGGCGGCCATGGGGGTCTCGTCCCTGACAAGGCCCCGTAGTTGCTATCAGGTTATGAAGGGTGTTCAGTCTCCATAGGGTCTTGCAGCGTCATCTCCTGGCATGTTTCAAACGTCTCACCCAGCCCTTGGTCCTGGTTCTGCCACCACCTGTCCCGTCCCTGTGCCCAGTGCCACTGCTGGCGCAGGCTGGATGTCCACAGCAGGTTTGGGCCACACGCTCTTTGAAGCTGTCTGGAAGGGAAGGTGTTAGAGAGGGCTCAGGTTTCATGTTTTTATTGTTAATTGATCTCAGGCTTCCTGTGTTAATTGCTTTGGTTGTTAAGGGAGGCTACTCCTCACTCTTAGCTGCTATCTGGCCATGAAAACCTCTGGCTTTGTCCCAGATTAGGGGTCAGACACCTTGGTCCCAGCTCAGTGCCTAAGTACAGGGTCTGCGGAGACCCTGGAGTACCTGAGACGTCTGCGTGGGGCTGGCAGATGTGGTGCAGCAGCCCCGAGGGAGACACAGAGCCACCTGGTGTGGCAGCTGGAGAGTGGCTGGGGTAACCCAGAGTGCTGGGAACCCAAACCCCTCCCCAAGACATGAAGGTTACCAAAGCTCGTGCAAAGGGGATGAGAGGATGACTCTGGCCGCTTGCTGGCTGCATCATCAGCTCCTGTCCCTTCTGGAGATGTTAAAGACCCCAGGAAGGAGGCAGTAACACCCCAGCCACCTTCTTCATGGTCTGGTCTTCACGGCAAGGGTTGACCTGAAATCACTGCGCACCCACATGTGCAGTGCTGGTACCTCCTGCATCTCCCCAGGAAAGACTGGGTGCATCATGGACACAGTCTGTGGTCTCTGCTGAGCTGGGAGATGACCGTGTTATCACCATGGAAACGCTCATCCTTTTGGGAGAAAACCCCACACCTTAGGGCAAGAGGTGAACCGTTTGTGCTACCTCACTGCTGGTGGACAGGGTGAGGAGTCATGATGATAACCTGGACCAGGACAGATCAAGTCAGACAGCGATGAAATTTCTGATGTGCTGGGAGATGTGGCCAGGGAAGGTCACGGTGTCTGCACCAGCTGGAGCTATCACAAGCCAGAGGTTGCTCGAGTTAACATGGTCTCATTGGATGTCCAAAAGGTTTTTGGCAAAAAAATCCTTCATCAGAGGTTTTTAAGGAAAGGAGGCTGCTGTGGGATAAGGAGGAAGGTCTCTGCATAGATAGACAGCTAAGTTGTGTGGGCCGTTGTGGTTGTCTTGTCCCAAAAAGAGTGGATCGAGCAGGGATCTGGATTGGACCTTTATGAGGAATAACTCCATAGGCTGAGACTCTTCAGCTTGAAAAAGAGATGTTTTAGGGTTGGCGTCATAGAAACCTGCAGAAGCCTCAGTGTCAGTGCAGGTGGACGGGGTGGACTGTTCCTCCTCTCCTAATGCAAGAGATGGGGAGCCTCAGAGACAGAGGGAGCTAGGTACTGCAAAAAAACTTGAGAAGATGGTTCTTCATGCAGTTTTGAGTCCTCACTGGAGGATGTGGTGGGTTCAAGGGAGCCAGGGCAAGTCACTGGAAGACAACTGGGGTAAGTGTGGGAGAACTTGACCTCATTCTCTTCTCTGCTGGAGTTGCCAGGGTTAGGATTGGAATGTCATTGCTGTTTCTAAGAGACCCACAGCTCCTTCAGCCTGTCCACAGCCTTCCCTGCACAGCCTGCTGGCCCTTGAATGACTATGAATTACTTTCTCCTTCCTAGACCCATAGCTCTAATTCATCCTTTGCCTCTTGTCTAACATCCCTTACAGATCCTTATGCCATTGTCTCCTTCCTCCACCAAAGCCAGAAGACGGTAGTGATCAAGAACACCTTGAACCCCACCTGGGACCAGACACTCATCTTCTATGAGATAGAGATCTTTGGGGACCCCCGGAACGTATCTGACTCCCCTCCCAACATCGTGGTGGAAATATATGACCATGACACCTATGTAAGTCAACACACCATGAGCTAGGCCTTCATGGTGTGAGTGTGCTGGGGTGGATGGGACAAGCACATGGCATAGCTCCTGCTTTTTGGAATGCAATGCTGTAACATCTTGGGGTGGCTCAGACATTGAGCTGGACACTCAGAAGACAAAAATTCAGCAAACAGCTCTGCTAGTGATGTCCTTGGTGTCCCCGCTCTAGTTACCAAAGATGCATCTACATCATGTTCTGCAGAGTGGCCAAATTAACTGTATTTCCTTGTGGAAAAAGCTTGGGACAAGATTTAAAGCAGTCACGCAAGTAGGGGAACATCCACTGTTGTTTGCTGAGCTGCCCAAAGGTATCCAAAGGTAGTGATGGCATCTGGGGGGGCTGGTGAGAGAACCTCGAGTCCTTCCTAGGAAAACTGGGCTGTAGCTTGTCCCAAGAGCAAGTAAGAGCAGTGTGTAAGTGAAAAGCATGTAGAATATGTCTCAGGAACTTCTTGTGAAATTTCTGCCCTCCCTCCTCCAAAAGACACCATCAGGAAGCAGCAAAGGCAACTGAAGACCCCGTGGCAGACCAGTAAATGGGCTTTTTAAGAGCTGCTGATACTTAATGCTGTACTTGGAGCTCCTGCTCTGGAAATCGTGTGATGCCGTAGCAATTTCACCTCCTGTTTAAGCCAAAATGCATAAGAAAGAGTGTATTTCTAGTTCTAGTAGTTACAGGGAGGAGTTTGAAAGCTTGAGTCTATATGGGCATCAAAACCATCTTTTTTTCTGAACTGGTCCCATAATGGTTCAGACATTGAGCCTGATTTTTGAGTGACGGGTTTCAGATGAGATGCGGGTGCGGGGTGACGGACTCCAACGGGAAGTGGGGTGTGAGGAAAGCTCTCCATGCCTGTGATTGCCTTTCAGGGTGCGGATGAGTTCATGGGGCGTTGCATTTGCAAGCCCAGCCTGGCACGCTCGCCGCGGCTCTCCTGGCACCCGGTCATCAAGGCGAACAGAAATGTCGGGGAGCTGCTGGCTGCCTTCGAGCTGATTCAGAGGGAGAAGGTGAGCTGCCTGTCCGGACCTGATCCTGTCTCTAATTGCAACGCTGACTTCTTCCCTTGGAGCCTCTCAGCACCCGGCAGGATCCAACCTTTGCTCAGCACTGAGTTATGCCCGCCTGGGCTCAGCAGCTCTGCGACTGCCTGGCCTCAGTTTCACGAAGACGACTGCTCCGAGCAGACCTGGCTGCGATGCTCAGCACTGGCTGCACCCCTGCCGTGTGATGGGAGGCTTTAGCAAGGCCAAGGGAAAGAGGCTCGGGGCCAGACCGAAGCCTGGGCTGCTGGGTACCAGCTCAGGAGGCACCACTCACGCCCTGCCAGCCTGGCCAGCTGTGGTGCTGAGCTCCAAGCCTCAGCATCTTTGCACCGTGGGAAGAACCTGGTGCATTTGGCCCCAGATCATTGCTCTTTGCTCCGAGTTAAATTCCAGAGGGGGTTTAGGAGAGCCAAAGCGGGCTGCTGCGCTCAGTGCTGGCCGTTCATGTAACAAGCCACGGGGGAAGGAGGCTGTGCTTTGAGCCAGCCTGGGCAGGAGAGACTCCTCATCATGCCCCAGCGTGCTCTCCTGTGCTTTCCTATCCTCCCTCTCCCCCTGCATGCACCACCCCCTCACCTCTCTCATCTCTGGCTTTTCCACTGGCCGCGGTGTCCGGCTGCAGCCCAGATGTGCGTCTATTCCAGGGAAAGTGGATGGACTGGGAGGCTAAATCTCCCTGCCCCGTTCCTCCCTCCCAGCCCCGAGGTGCTAATTGGGAACGAGGGTCCTGCAGCTCCCTCCTCCCTCTCTCCGCTGTAGGTCCCAGCTCTGCTCCCGGAGGGATGCTGTGCAACGCTGCTGCAGCTGCCGGGGTGGGTGCAAGGGGTGCAAACCTTGCTGCACCAGCGAGTGCTGCTGGGTGGGGGTCAGGAGCCGTCTCTGCTGTTGGGATGGGGCACCGAGTCACCTGCACGCAGCCTCTTCTTCCTCCTCACCTTGCTCAGATGTTACTGAACCGGGTGGGGAAGACCTTGGAGAGGGGAGTTCTCTCCAAGGACCTTGTTTGGTTCTAGCAGAAAGCAGCCGCGTGGATTTGAGGTTCTGCTCATGCCTCCTTGTTGGAGGGAGAGCCCTGCCCTCATGCCCAGGCTTTTTGGAGCCCAACACTGGGCATGGAGGGGGGCAGCATGCAGCTATGAGAGGGCTGATGTGTCTCTGCCAGATAAAGCTGAGTTGGCACCAGGAGTGCAAATGGAAAGTGTGTGTTTTTTTTTCTCCACAGCCAGCTGTCCACCACATCCCCGGCTTCGAGGTAATGCCATGACCCTGTTCGCAGCTCCTAGGCCCTGTGTCCCTCAAACCATTCCCTCCTGTACCCCTACAGAGCTGTGGGGTCCCAGCTCCATCAGCTGCTCTTGCAGAGATTTGCAGTGGATTCTGTTTGCAGCCCAGCTTCTGCAGGCAATGTGTCCATCCTGTCTTAGGGACTTATTTTAGGGTGAAGGAATCCCCATGTAGAGATGCCAGTTTCCTTCAGCGGATGGTAAAGAGAGCTGGAGGGAGTGGGGCAGCTCACTTTTGACCTCTAAAACAGGGCAGATGTACCCCATTTCAGATATAATTCCTCAGGTGTCAAACACACCATAACCCTCCTGCCCTGCGATAATTTCAGCGTTCCCATTGCAAAGGGCTGTGCTTCCCAACTGCTCCAGCATGGTTCCTACCCTGCAGCCTGGCTTAGCAAAGCCATTAACTGATGCTGGATTTTAAATGGTTTTAAGTCACCTGCACTGATTTCTTCTCAAGCTTGGGGGTGGTGGTGTGCAGGAACATGGAAAACATCCTTGGATGCCTTAGGATGGGCTTATGGATGAGAATTGCTCTGACTCTGTACTTTCCTTCTCTCCTCCAGAGTGAGCTGTCCTCCAGTCTGGATGAGGTGAGTCTGTAAGATTTAGTTGTCTCTTCATCTTGGAAATTGTTAAAATTGTGCCTCTGTGGGGCAGCCACTTTTTTTCAGATGAGTCAAGCCAGTGACATCAGGATTTTAGTCACATGAGCGATCACCAGCAGGACAGGGGAGATGGGCTCTGTGCTTAACCCAGCAAGTGTTCCCAATTGCAGGGCATGTCGGGTAATATTTAACCTTTGTGGGATGTGTGTGCATGAGGTCTACTAGTGTTCAACCCTTCCAAACAAAGCATGCCAAAACCGAAATGCTGGGCTGATCCTTGGCTGGACCTCAACTGAAATCCCAGTTGAAAAGTTTGCAACTTTTCATGGTGAATTTGCCCCTGATGAACCAGGGCACGTGCTGGACTGTTCCAGTTGCTCTGAAGGAAATAAATAATCTCATCAGGATCCCAAGCTGCTGCTTGGGCAACATGTCAGAGTTGCTATCCAGACCTTGTGTGTCCTACAGGGCAGATCACAGGCTGAACCAAGCGGTGCCAGGGCTGGCTGGTATCTTGGACAACACAAGGCAGGGAGTGGAACAAGGGGCACGTCTACCTGAGTGTTGTGGTGGCCCTAGGAGCCAGTTAACCCCAAAGCCAGGGAGATGAGCTAGGAGGGACCTGGGACATGCAAAGAGCCTGGCCACATTTCCATGAAAGGTTGGATGGGGTTTCTTCCACCCAAGCAGCCTTTCCTGATGGTGTGGGGCTCATCTTTGTGCTCAGCTCCTGCTGAGCTGGATTAGCTTGTATAAACATAACCATCTCTCTGCTCTTTCTCCTCCATTTCTTGGCACTGCCATTTCTGGATGGGGCACTCCACAGCTCTGCACCCCTGCCTTGTTCTACGAGGGGCTCCTCCAATGGGTACCTTTTATGCTCAAACACTTGACTCTCCTCTTCTCCTCTGCCTTTGCCAACCAACCAAAGTCCTAACAGAGACTCAGAGAGACCAGCTCCTTCAGACATGGCCTGGCCTGACCCACCTGCCCTGCAGGACCCCCCTCCAGACCAACCCACTGAGGCTGCATCCAAAGGAGTGATGCCAGCCCAGGGCCTCCAGTGCCCTTAGCAGGAGATAACAGGCTTTATGGTGAACCTGGCTCACACATGCATCGTTCAGGCTCATGATGCATCTGAACGACCCAGGCTGGCACCAGACTTCCTTCTGCTGCATTTCTGTTTGTGCAAATGGGAGTAGCCTTCTGGGGCTAGACCCCTTCCAGTTTAAGCCCCTCTTGAAACAACGTGACCCAGCTGCTCACTCAAACTGGGAGGTGTTTCCAGCCACTGCTTTGACTGGGCTGATCTGTGCTGACTTTCACTCATCTCTCTTCCAACCCTGTATCAAAGCCAGGGTTGGACTAGACGATTTCCAGAGCTCCCTTCCACCCCAAATCCCTCTGACTTGCCCTTGTTCAAACCATCCCAGCTGCCAGCACACCCCACAGATCTTTTCATGGATGTCTCCTCCATCCTGCCTGCTATGTCTGGGTTGAGAGCTGTGTCTGGGAATTGCTTGTTCTCCACTACCACCCCGAACCCTCCCTTGCTTCTGCCTTATCCCCAGGACTCACTGCTCATTTCTGTCCCATCTGGTGAAACATTTAATGCTCATACAATCAGGTGAGACCCAGGAGAATGACTGCAAAACAACAGAGATTGAGAAGGTCTTAGAAATGGCTAGTGCTCACTGAAGACGTGGCAGTGTTAGAAGCCAAGTGTGCACTGTTGGCTTTCAAAGCCGCTGTTGAACCTGGAGAGGACGAGGGGCAGGCAGGAACTCTTGGAGAGGATGGGGGGCAGGCAGGAGCTCTTTCCTCAAGGCTTTCCCCTTTTCCCATACAGATTTGTCAGAAGACAGAAGGATTGAAATGATCTTTAGTCCAATGACAATAAATAAATGCAACACATGATATTTGCATTGGTGAAGATTTAGGTGCCCTGTTAGGGAAAAAACCTCTCGTTTTGGGAACGGACTGTGCAGCCATCTCACAGGGACTGTGTGGAGTTTGAGCCTGCCTTGGGGTTTGGAGATGGGCTAGGTGACTTCTAAATTGCATAATCTCTATAAACTAAGTTATGTAATCTCTATTATGCAACTTAAATGCAATTTAAGCACATTTAAAGCTTGAAATGAACATATGTCACTGTACAAGGACAGACTGAGGCTCTTCTTGGTTCGGTCCATGCTTAGACACCTTGGTGTTCTCTAAGTGTTATGGGTCACAAAGAAAAGCTCTTCAAGGGCCATTTGGTCTATTCCTCTACCCCAAGAAAGGACCAGCTCATGCTGATGGTGCAATGTCTGAGCAGCCTGACGTTAAGGCTCTCGGTAAGTAGCTGGGTTACCAGGAATGCTGAGCACCCAAGCTATGCTGGGGATGCTCTGCCCCTCTCCCTTCTCCTTAGGTACTCCCCCCCCTCTCCCCGAGAACCTTCCCTTTCCCTGCTAGCACTAACCACTTATGTGAGCATGTGGTCCATGGGAGGGAGGACTGCCTGCCCCACATTTACCGGCTGCCCCGTGGGGGATCCCAGACATCTGCCCCCAAATGGAGTTACCGAAAGTCTTCAGCTAACAAGCAGCTTGATTCGCCAGCCACCAGCAATTGCCAATGAAAATTAAAGCTTAGCATCTAGTATAGCTAACATGCCACCGTGAAAAATCCCTTTGTAGAGCATTTATATACATACATATATAAACCTGAACCAATCCTATAATTGAAATGCGTATACACACTTAATTTAATGCAATAATACTCCAGCCTGAAAAGAATGCCGGTCTCCTAAATTGGTTCCAACTGCCCTTGGATGAGGGTTGCATTTTTAGAGGTTTTGTTTTCATTCCTGCCTTTTTGGTGACTCTGAACTCGAAGGTGCAGGTCAAGAAGAACCCGAATGCTGGGAGGGCTCAAAGCCTGTCCTCTGCGAGGGGCCGGGGAGTCTTGGCTCCCTGATTTCCTCCTCTGTGAAGGCAAATTTTGAATCCCTCCCCTGCCATCCAGATTTGGTCTTGCCCTGAAGGAAATCTTCTGTGTGCACTGTGCATGGACGGCTTTATCTGAGCCCTGTCCTGTGGCTGGCAGCTTGGCAGATGCCGGTTATGGTTTATAGAGCTATAAGCAGCTATAAGTAGGAACAACAGCCCCTTCCTGCAGCCGGGGGCAATGCCAACTCTCCGTCCCACGGTGCTGCTACCACTAAATTCCTAATTTTTGGGAGTTGGTCACAGCATCTCACTCTGTCCAACTCAAGGAGCTGTATTTCACTAATTCACCCCCTGCTGCTGCTTTGTCCCCTCTCATCGCTCTGCATAACTGTCTCACTGTGGTCCTGGTGTGGGATAGAAGCGATTTCATCCCCTCAACCCCTAAAGGAGGCTGAACCTTGATGGAGGGCAGATCCCTCTTAGGTCCCTTGGAAAGGCTCAGGGGTTGCTCTCAGCAGTAGATGTTTGTCTTTTCCAGGGTCAGATTAAAGGGAGAGAAGCAGTTTGCAAGCACATTCACCCCCCCAGCCCTCATCTCCTCTCAGGCTGTCCTGGACTTCTGGGAGAAGATGAGTTTTGTAGAGAGAAGGAGACTCTGGGGGGATGCAGCATGGGGACGGGGAGGCAATAGGGTTAGTGTCCCATTGTGCCATGACCTGATGTGCCCTTGGCATCTCTGCTCCCCGCAGTCTGCCGACTCTGACCTGCCGTACCCCCCGCCCCAGCGGGAGGCCAACATTTACATGGTGCCCCAAGGAATCAAACCGGTCCTGCAGCGCACAGCCATCGAGGTGAGTGATGGGGAGTGCACGAGGCTGCTCGCCTCCTCGCAGAATAACACCCTGAATGTGTGTCCCTAATGGGGGGATGAGACTCAGAAATGAGATCCAAGCCAGACTCTGTGGATGCAGAGTCCCACCAGTGCTGAGAGCTGGTTCTGCTCTTGGGTTGTCTATCAAAAGATATTATCTTGCTGGGAAAACAAGTCTCACCAAGCAGTTGAGTTCTAGGGCAGAGCACAGCCCTGGACCACACTAGTTTTTTAGAAGGACAATCTTCGTCACACCAGGATGATATTTGCCCAAACCAGAGATGCTCCATTAATAGATAAGCAGTTGTGGACCTGGTGTATTGGTGCATACAGAGAAATGTTTGCTGTACAACATGGCTTCTCCCAGCACCGGCTGTCCCACATGGTTGATTCATCTCTCCTTCATGGTGGGCCAACCTTCAGGTTTACCTCCGTTGCTTAGAATCTCAGTGAGAGACCTGGAGGCAGACCTTTGGCTCAGTCTTTGCTGTCTGTTCCCCTCACCCTTCAGGTCCTGGCCTGGGGGCTGAGGAACCTCAAGAGCTACCAGCTGGCCAGTGTCACCTCGCCCAGCCTGCTGGTAGAGTGTGGAGGCCAGCTCGTGCAGTCCTGCGTCATCAAGAATGTCAAGAAGAACCCCAACTTTGACATCTGCGTGCTCTTCATGGAAGTGGTGAGGACCTGGTCCCCACCCTGCAGTGATGGGATCATAGCAGAGCTGGGTGGGAAGGACATCTGGAGGTCCCATAAAAAAATGCATCTTATGGTGAAGCTAATTCTGTTCTGCTCAGCCTTTGGGGGGGTGCAGAGCAGCTGCCCTCCCTGCTCTGTGTAGTTACGTGGTCCCTCCCCTCTGCCCACAGCGTTTACCCAAGGAGAGCCTGTACAGCCCCCCCATCATCATCAAAATCATCGACAACAGGCCATTCGGCCGAAGGCCCGTGGTGGGGCAGTGCACCATCCGCTCGCTGGAGGATTTCTACTGTGACCCCTACCAAGAGGAGACGGACGGTCCCCAGGAGCACTCGGGTACGTGCTGCCACGAGGACCATGCTGACTGCACACCCCTGCCTGTCTCTGGGAGGAGCTGTGGGTGGCTCTATGCATCACTTTTAGCTCACCCCAGCTGTAGGTCTGATACAAAAAGCCCAGGAGGTGCCAAGGAGGAGTCCAGCTCTGGGGTTGGTTGGTGAGATGGGTTGTCCCTTGGCCAAGCTGTTCAACCTGCATGAGCATGAGCTTTGGCTGGTGTGAAGGCTCTGGGCGAGGTTGAGATTGGTCCTGGAGGTTGATCCCAAGGTGGTTTGGCTTTGGGGTTTCCGACAGCTGGATGTCCTGGTCATGCTCGTGCTTGCTCTGGTTGCAGATGATGTGAGCCTCACACCCAGGGATGATGTCCTCATTGACATCGACGACAAAGAGCCTCTTATTCCTGTCCAGGTAGGGAAAAACATCACTTGTTTCTTACTTTGTGTGATATGGGGGAACTTGTGCAGGTACAGGGCGGGGGTAGAGAGCGATGCGGATGTGGGGTCATGTCTGGTTGTACCCTTCCTTTTGCAGCTTCCACCTCTGTTTTCACCCCCTCTCCTCCACCACACCACAAGGAACAACCACAAACTCACCCTTCTCCCCCATGTTTAATATGAGGTGTCAGATTTGCTTTTCTGGGGGGGGGAGACACCAGACTCCCCATGCCAGGCTCTTCCCTTCAGCATCTCTTCCTCAAATGTGTGGTTTGGTGTGAGACTGAAGAAGGTTTGTGCATCTCCATAGGGCTCTGCTGTGCGGGATGGTCTCTGGGAATGACAAGAGCTGACAGCCTTGAGGGGACTTACCCCAGCACTGGAGAGGGTGAACTGGTGCTGGCAGATGGGACGGTTTGCCCACGGCCACACTGGAGGCGAAGGTTCCCTGTGGCTCTGTTGTCCTTACCACAACCACACGGCCAGGTCTCCTTTCCCCGGGTTTCTCTTTGTTTGCAGGATGCTTTGCTGCTCCCAAACTCACTCGCTGCTTTCAGCAGCTCCAGTTACTCTGCAGAGGGTCATGGTGGGGACCGTGACTGCAGAATATCCCCTACGGGCTTTAGCAGGGAGGGAGGGATGTGCTGCTGCTGTTGCAGGAAGCAAGCTCATCGGTGCCATGAGTTTGAGGGGTCTCAGCTGTCCCTTGTAGGTGGGTCAGGCCACACCGGTGACACTGGCCCTGCTGGTGCTTCACATTTCTATAACACCTCGGGTTTCTTCGCCAGCAGATGTGTCCTCTCTGAGGCAGAGACCTGCCAGTGCTGACGTGCGTGTGTGATGCACAAGTCTGTAGGTGAGCCTGACTGCTCAGGAGCAGCTGGAAGTGTTGTCAGAGGCATTTGGTGAAGCTTTTCATGGTCTCCCATTCCCTTTGGTGTATTTAACATGCGCTGGCATTCCCTTGCTCCCTGTTTTAAAGGTTGTGGGTGCTGCATGGCACCCCGGGCTAGAAAAGCCTGAGCTTTCTGTAAGAGCTCTGCCCCTCAGGTAAGCCTCTTGCCTGGTCTTTCACTGCCCATAAAAGCAAGATGGAGAATTTGGGCATCAATGCTTCTGCTCTTTATTCTTCTCCTTGGTGGCACCTCAGTGTTTCTATTCACGAGGACTTTACGATCCACGGATCTGTGCTGTCAGATATCTGCGGTCGTGTCCCAGGGTGGGCTCAGACTGGGCTCCCAGTATTGGGCTGTCCCCAGAGATTCAGAGCTGGAGATTCAGAGCTGGAGCTGCACCTCTCTCCTTGCTAGATTGTCTGCTTTAGGTTTGTGCTGTGCAAGTCCTCCCTGCGGCTGAGCAGGCATTGCTTAAGCAGGAGTGCGCATTGCATGCTGCAACCTCTGCCCAGTTCAAGGCTTTCAGGCTTTGGATTAAGGAAAAATCAAGATTTTGGCCAGCGCTTGGCAAAAGCTGTGGGTGTGGGACTCCAGCCTGTTGTGGTCTTGCCTGCAGCTGGCCCTGCTCATGCCTACCTATCCCAAACACTGATGAGATCCAGGTTGGTGCTCTCTGGCAAGGTCACCCCGCAGTCCTTGCAGTGAGGCAGGTCGAAAGAGCTGGCTTTTCGGGTTCCCCACCAGCCAAGAGGAGGGACGTTGGGATGCTCAGCTCCCTGGGACGCTGGCGGCTTGTCCTGAGGTGCTTCAGTATCAATTAGGAACTGGACAGTGGAGTTTAAAAATATTGGCCCAAGTGAAATAGTGTCGTCGAAAGGAAAAAGTGACTCCAGACAGAAAATACTACTGACAACCTAATCGGCTTTCTGTTTGCTTGCCATTTGCGGATTTGTCTTAATAATTTACAATTGTGCTTCATCTTGTATCAGTAAAGTAACTGGAGCGTGTCTGTACAAAACTCACCAAAATGAGTCTTGGAAGAGGAACCTTCACTTCTGCAAATAAAAAAACCCCCTTTTTCTAGCCTAGTTCAGAAAACAGTTGGGAGAAAAGTGAGGGGATCAGGGAATAATGTGCATAGGAGGGCTGGGGTGCAGGTCATGCCTTTACCTCTGATTTATCTCATGATGCTGGGCAAGTGATGTCCCTTTGCTGCAAGACCCTCTGCAGAGACAGTGGGCTAAGACCCCCAACAGAGGGTTTTTCTGGCGCCCTCCTGACCCACAGCCACAGATGGGGCAGTGATGGGTGGACTGGTTTTGCATCTGCAATGCCAGCAAGCTGCGAAGGGATCATTTCTTATTTTTTAATAGAAAAATCTACCCAACTTTCAAATTGGTTTGACTAATTTTGGTTTTTTTTGGACATATTCAGAAATCTACAGTTTAGACTCTCCCCCTTTTTTTGTTTTTTGGTCAGTTTTCAGTCAAAATGGTGTTCTGTAGCAAAACAACAACCTGCAGCACTTCCAATGCGCAATACTGCTCTTCAAAAGCATCAGAACAACTGCCCCCACGCTGGCCCTCTGCTGCCTTTTTCTGATGGCAAAACCATTTGTTAAATGCAACTGATTTTATAAAACATTTCCTTTCCTCTGACCTTCATCTGCCACCGCCCTTTCCCACCCCTGATTTTTCTGCGCCTTCAGCAGGGTTCAGACCTGCAGTCGCTTCTGCTTCTTCTCCCGTGACTTTGGTTGAGATAACAAGAGGGAAATGCAGTTCCCTCTGGGAACACAGTGTTTTGACCCAAATTTGCTTTCTCGCTGGGAGCCAGGATGGCCGGGGCTTGTGCTTAGCACCGGCCCTGGCTGCCTGGTGCAGGGTGCTTTCAGCCCCGGTCGCTAATTACCCTTTTACTCTGCTTAATGGAAATTCCCCTGCTTTTTTTTGCCAGTGGTTTATTAACCCGGTAGCTGCTTTTTTGAGGGAGGTGAGGGGAGGAAAGTTTCCTCCCATAAATATCCTTTACGAGAGCTGCAGGCGAATGCTCTGCTGGGTGCAGTGAGGGGGCTGCGGCCACCATGGGACCTCAGCTCAGGGCTGGCGTGGAGTTGGGGTCCTCAATGAACCGGTGCTGAAGGTGCCTGGCCAAGGCTGTGTTGGACATTCATGCTCTATGGGGCTGGTGGGGCTCCCAGTTTGCACCATTTCCTCTGTTTTTGCTGTACAGACAGGATGGAGGGAGCACCCTGGGGTGCCCCCACCCTGCGGTGCAGGTTGGGGGGACTTCCTACCTGGCCTCTGCCTGTGCCTGCTGTTGCTTGAAGTGCTCTGATCAGATTGCCATGGCTTTTTAATGAAAAGGCATCTTTTTTACAAATTTTTCTTTTCTTTGGGCACTTTGTAGCAGTGAAAAAACAAGAATGTTTTTCATGTTAATTTTGCAGTGCTTCATTCACTTTCTGTGCTTCCCCCCGAGACCCATTCACCGTTTCCCTGTTTTCCCCAGGTTTTGTTGCACCTGGAGGTGAGGGCAAGGCAAGAAAGAGAAACCCAGGGCTCTTCCTCTTATATTTGCATGCCAAAAATGGCAGAATTTCAAATTTCTTTTAGCTTCCACCTTTTTTATTGCAGTTAGTTTGGAAAAGAAAATGAAAAATTGTCCTTCAAAGCTTTTTTTTCCCCCCATCTTTTGACCAGCGTTAACTGTGAAAGTGCTTGTTGCTGGCATGGGGTGTGCAAGCCAGAGATCATAGGTGCTGGGTAGATGTGTGTGCACCTGCATTTAAGGAACCTCCATCAGTGCTGAGGTGGTGTTTTGGCCCCATCCATCACTGGGGAACCTCTTGGAGATGCTGGCCCAGAGGTGAAGGCAGCTGGGCAGGGTGTTTTGGGGTAGTTTAGGAGGCAGAGCAGGATCGTGGTGTGCAGGGACCTCTTGCACACGCAGCTCAGCACCGTGCTGGGTGTTGATCACGTCTGCAGAGTGGTCAGAAGTGGCAGAAGGTGACAGGAGAGGTGGGAGGAGAGGGGCAACCCGCTTCTCCTCCGAGCCTGTCCCGAAACCTGCTCCTCATTAGGCTAATTTGGAGCGAGGCCGGAGGCTCTGTTATTGTGTGTACACAGTGCCCTGGCACGGTGGGGCTGTTTAAATTGCAAACAAGAATTAATCCCCTCCTCAGATGTGGTGGTGCATCGTGGGGAAAGCGTTGCTTCGTGAGCCGCACCCCGTCACCGCAGGCGCCACAGGATCTGGCCCTGCTCCTCCATCTCCTCCCACCCCGGCACAGGCAGCTCCAGGCAGGAGCAGGGTGAGGGAGAGCCACACCAAGGGCCAAAGGGACCCATTTCAGCTGCCTGCACTCACTCAGGGCTGGGCTGGTGGATTCCCTGTGAGCAGGTTGTGATGGGAGGAAGGAAAGTAGCAGTCCCTGACCCTCCTCCAGCTCCCATCCTTTCCAAAGCTTTGCTCTGGATGCTCTTGTCCAAACACACTTTGTGCTCGTTACCAGTTTTTAAAGTCAGCGCAATATCCGAGTGCTCCGGCAGAAGCTGCAGGTACTTCTGAGGACATGCCAGATGCAGGTCTGTCTATCTTTTGTCTGAATTACACCCTGCCACTCACCCTTCTTCAGAAATTTGTGCGCTTTCTATCCAAATTCATGGAAAAATGCTCTTTCCCTGGCTCTGAAGTTCTTCCTTGAGACTTTGGGGTGCTCCTTGTCCCGACGGAGACCCATACACCATGAGGGGTACACGGATCAATGTTTCATCTTTGGTACAGCTGGCTCTCCACTACTTGCTTTGAAAATCAGGCCCGCTGTCATGTCCACAGCAGGTTGGGATCCATCACAGGAACCTCGTGTGCCCCCAGCAGCAGGGACATGACTCTGCTAGAGTTAGAGCTCTGCAACTTAGAGATGGCCCTTGGTGGCCCTGGTGGCCAGGCTCTCTTCTGACAGGAGGAAAAAGAAGCATTTTTGGAAGGTGACAACTAGAAAATGGGGCCCCTGTCAGGGAACAGAGGGTTGTTGGCAGCCAGATCCTCAGCGTTTCTCTGCCACTGCTTCTCGGTGGAGGACCTGTCACCACCCTGGAGATGCTGCAGAGCAAGGAGAGCAGTTACTGGGTTTGGGGCTGCAGGTGGGGGAAGACACATCTTCCTGCAGCATTGGTCCCTCTCTTGGTGCTGCCGGAACCATGGGCACGGAGCATCCTGGGCTGAGTCCCGGCGGGCAGGAAGCTGTGGTCCTGGTTGGTGCTGGTTTGGAGAAGTTGGTGACAGCTGATCCTCTGCGAGATCCCCAAGGCTTCTCCCATGGGCTGCCTGTTCAAAAGCGCTTTCTGAGCATTGCCTGCAGGGGATCCTCGGTTTCTTTTCCTTCTTGATACTTGTTTCTGGGGCAGCTTTTGGCTGGGATGTGCAGAAGCAGGTCTGTCTGTAAGAAAACACACCTCCCCGGCTGCAGACCTCATCCTTAGGGGACTCAGGCTTGGTCCAACAATTAGAAAAACATTCAGGAAGGCATTTATGGGCAGTGGGTACAGAGGACAGAGGTGAAAACCTTCTGGCCTCTGATGGTGCCTGTGAGGAAGAGGAAGGTTGTGGCAATGAGTGATGGAGGTGAAGGTAAAGGGAGGCACCTCAGGGGTCCCTCGGCCTTAGGTTGCAAAGTGAAGTGAGGTGAGCTTTTTCTCATGTTTGACTTTCCTTTAAGCAAAATAAATGACACCACATGTTGAATTAAGTAATTTTTATTTATTTTAAAACATCCACCAAAGGTCAGAAAAATATTTCCCTAGCAATGTCCTCAGACCTGAAGGCAGGGCCTTCTTTCCCAAAAATAGTTGCGGGCAACAAGTTATGAGCCGTGTTTCCTGCGATGCTCCCGCGGCTGGTACGTGTGGAGCAGCTCAGGTCTTTCCCCCCAGGGAAACACGGAGGTCGACGGAGCTCTGCGGGGCTGCGTCTCTCCCAGTCCTTACAGGGACTTCATCATGATGTTACCAAACCTGCTCAGATCAGCCTTTTGGGGACAAAAAGCTCTGGATGGGGACACACACACTTTTAGGCAGGTATACACAGCGTTTGCTGCTCGGGGGGCAGCGGTGGTGGATTGGCACGGGGGCTGCAGAGGTCCCAAAGGAAGGAGTGAGACAGAGAACCCCACCTCTGCGATACTTTGTTCCCTGGGGCAGTTGAAAACCTATTGAAAGCATCTACAAACTCAGAGCAAACTTGGGGAACAGTTTAAATGGGTGGTGAAAGGACGAGAAGGGGGAGAAGGACGTTCCAAAAGCCAAAACACTTCGCTGCGGCAGTTTTAAAGTGGAAGACTTTGACATTTCTTTACCGAAACAAACATTTCGCAAACAAAACACCCTGCAATGAATTGAGTTATTCAGTCTGACCCCAGATTAATTCTTCTCTGTTTCTTTGTTTGTCTTTCACTTTTGCCCTTTGTTTGGGGAGCAGAGGGAGGAGGGAGCTTGTTCATGGATAGCCAAATCAAAATTCCCACCATCTCCCTCCCTAATCTCTAAAGTTTGGCCCTGAATGCTGTTCCTCCCATGCCCAGCCTCTCCTGGTGACAGACATGGGGTTGGGGTGACTTTTTCTGACACCCCGCAGCCATCGGGGTCCCTCCACCCCTCTCTGCTCCCCTCTGGGGCCAGATTTGGAGGGTGAAGGAGGAGTCCCAGTCTGCAGAGTCCATCCTACCCCTTCTCCCTGGGAAAGGCGAGGGATCCCAGGCCAGGAGCTCGTGCCCGGGGCCGCAGACTCCGTACCACTTGCTCTTCCCGTGGTGACCTTGGAAGCAGGAGCCAGGATTGTTCCTGCCCGTGCATGTGTGCATGGGTGTGTTTCATTGTGTGGCTCCAAAGCCTTTCTCCTTCCTTGCCAAGCCTGGCTTTGGTCCCTCCTCTGATGGATGACTGGAACAAAGGATCACTTTGTTGTCCTCATCTGAAATAGAGAAAACAAACAGACACGAAACCCCTCTGCTCTGAGGTTGCTGAGCGTGTTGTCCATCTTGTTCAAGTGGGGTGAGAAGTTCAGCCTGAGGCCCGTTTAAAACAAGTCTATGTGCACATGAACTGGAAACATCATGGTTACTGAGTGCGAGGAAAGAAGCTCCTAAAACTCATAGAAAAGCAATTTTTCTGTAGCAAGGTCTCCTTGGCTAAGCCCTTTTAGTTTGCTTCTCTGGGAGATGCACCCGGAGTAGGGATTTGCAGGGGCTGAGCACATGTAAGTGGCTGCTGGCTCAGCCCTTATTCCTGCCCACTCTGCCCCCGCAGCCTCCTCTTGTTCTCCACACTCTTTCCTGGGTCCTCATCCCCATGGGAAGCAGATTGGGAAGGACAACCATGAGGCCCAACTGCAGTCCCAAGGGATGAGCAGATATTTGTTCCTTCTGCTTGTTGATAAAACAGTCGCAGAGGAGCTGTCTCCCACTACCCTCCCAGAGTTGCATGGGTGTCCTAGTGGGAACTGAGCCCGGGGGAATCCTCCCCCCATGAAGCAGCTGTAAATTCAGTGTTTTCAGCTTGACCCAAGGTCTGTTGCAGGTCTGGTTCGATGGGGTCAAAAGCAGCATGTTCAGGGCCCAGCCCGAGCTGGCAAGCAGGGGGAGCGCTGTCAGGCTTGGCCTGATGCTCAAAACCAGCTATTTTCTGGTGAGAATATCTCATTTCTCCCCCTTCTCCATCTCGAAGGAAACACACTTTGCAAGGCAGAAGCAGAGCTGCCGCTTGCTGCCCAGGGCAGGGGTAGGTGACAGCAGCTCTTGGTTTGCCATCGACAAGCTTGTGCTCGGCGTTTCGTTTGTACCAGACCTTGGTCCTGAGCTCTCCTAATCCCTTTCTGTCAAAAACCACCCTGGGTCAGATCCCTCCCTGGCTTCTGCGATGAACTTGACTCGCTGCGTTTGCAAGCGCCCAGTGCCCACAGGAGATCCCATCCTGCGCTGAGAAATGTTAACAGCCTTTCTGTAACGTGGATTTTTGCTGCAGTTTCCCTTTAATACCCCATTTATTCTCCGCGACCATTCAAACCCTGTCCCATTTGATGAACATCAGTGAAAACCCAAACCCTGCTCTCGTGCCAAGGGTGCCTTGACTGGGGAGACCCCAACCTTATAACCCAGGGGAGGGGGAAGGTGGCACTGTTCGGGTTCATTCATTTTATTTCTCCTAAATTGTGCTTTTGCTGATGTATGTTAAACATTGTTTCTCTAACCCCATTGACAACCAATCATTTTAATTTGTAGCTTGCAGAGGGTATGACCAGCTCAGCATTAATTAACATACCAGCTTCTTGGGCCCAGCCTCATGTATGTATTGCTTAATTTCTAACTTACTTGCTTGATTAATGGGTTTTATGAATGATAGATGTGCATATATATATATATATATATATAAAGATCTGCAGAAATGGAGGCATTTCTTGTTGTGAAAGATCCCCCTGCTGTCCTAGAAAAATGGAAATTTCATCTCACTACAGATGTGTGTGCACTTCAGCGATCATTTTCGTTCATGCCAAAGAAATGACGGTCTGTTTTGGGAGGAGGGATGAGGAAGCTTCCTCCCTCTTGTCCTTGCAGAGTCAGCAGAATTCTGTACATGCTCGAGGTCAGGTGTCTCCCCGACAGCTTCTGGCTCCTCTGTGCACACCAGCAGAGCCTGGTACTCAGTGGAGATGGTGTGTCCTGGGTGACTGCAGTGGCATAATTAAGGACTTGATGGGACTTCTGTGTTCCTCTGTGTTCTAGCTCAGGGACTGTGACAAGTCCTAGGCATCGTGTTGGTCTAGGTTGAACTGAGGAGGTGTTGACCTTCCACGAGGAGAAGGGTTTCACCCCAGGGAAGGTTTCATCTCATCAGCAGGACTTTGCACAGTCCTGTTTTTTGCAGGCATACAGCCTGGTGCCCTCAAAGCGCGGGGATGAGGGAGATGCCCAAGCAGTGACAGATCCCTCCTTGCAAAGTGTCTCCTGCTCCCTTCGTGCACTTTTCATAAGAAAAATCAGATGTTTGGGATGTTCCTGACTTTTGTAAGAAGGGCAGTGAATCTGCTTTGCTTTCTGAGGGCTGACACTCCAGAGGAGCAATTCTTCTTCATGCCCCAAATTCAGGGTTGTGACCCTGGGGCTCTTCACCCCTCTTAGATCCCTCTTGATACCAGCCCATGAGTTACAGGACAGTTCCTGCTGAGAGCCGTGCACATCCCTCCTGCGTGTTTCAGGCCAGAATTAGTTGCGTTGCTTTCCACTTCTTTGCTGCAATAAACAGCAATTCCTTCCCACTGGTCAAACCCGGAGCAGTGCCCGCGTGCTTCAGCCCTGGGGTGTAAACCACCGGTGAGTCGGCCCAGAGTTTTGGAAGAAGGTCAACTTGAAGGTGTTATTTATACTGTGCCGTTGGGAGGAACAGTCTCCCTTCGAGGTCTGACCATGCAGGATGGAAGGGAAGATAAATTTGGCTTTCATTGCTGAAAACAACGTAAAAATCGAGCAAGCAGAGCACGTGAGTAAGAGATGGGTTGCAGCTTCATGACAGCTGTAAATTTTGCATGCAGAAGCCCCTGATGGGCATCTTTGTAGGTCTTGGCATAGGGTTGGAGGCACGTTTAATGTCCAACCTTTCTCTCCGTAACATAGATATGTGCTTTGTTGGGCCTACACGCATCTCTCCAGTACCCCATTTATCCTCTGTACCCACATAATATTGTTCACTGATGCGGCTTCCTCTGTCGCCCAGAGAAGACAGATGGGTGGCTGCGCTGGGATGTGGAGTATGGAAACAAAAGCTCCATAAATAGCCTCCCTCTTCCCTCTGTTCATCAGCATTTTTAATTTACGTGAATATGTTTTTGTTTTAGTTCAAATAAAATTTAGGGGGAAAAAAAAAGACAGAAAAAAGCTGCAAACCATTAATTTAAAATAAAAGGAACAGAATATTAGACAGTAATAAACCCGTTCTCCTGGCCTTCACCAAGACCCTACAAGAATGTGATTAAATGTAATAAACCTCACGTCGCAGAGAGCTGCTGACGCCTCCTGGGGGAAACCATCCTGTTTTGGAAAGGAGGTCACCGAGATGGCCTGTGCACGTCTTCCTTCCCGTCTCCTTCTCCTTTATAGCTGTGGAGCTTCGCACGAAAGCAGGAGCTGTGGAATGAGGCATAGGGGCTGCAGCTGGTTAAATATTAGGAAAAAAGCTTTTACAGCCAAAAATATCCAGCCCGGTGTTGAGTGTGTGAGGGAGCTCCTGAACTTCGCTGGGTTCTGCCTCCGACTGTGGCATTAATGACCTGGAGGAAGGGGGATGTGGTGGGAGACTGTGGGCTTGCCCCTCATGGAGACTTGAGCTTGTAGATCTACCCATCTCCTCGGTGGACTCCACAAGACGTGTTTTTTTTTTTTTCTCTTCATCTGGAACTTGTGGGTTTTCTGCCTCCCCAGCAGTGTGGCCTCAGTGTGCTGTGAAAACCTCGAAAATCCTCAGAACTACAAACAGCTCTGGAAAATGGGGCAGGCATTGCCGGGGGTACCTGGGGAGCCATTGAGGAGGGCAATGGGCATCATCTCTGCTCCCTGTGGCATCAATCCCCTACCCTCACCCGGGAGGTAAAGGCTGGGGAGATGTGATAGTGTGGTGGGGATGTCAGGTCAGGGTGGCCAGAGCTGATGCTTCAGGCTCTGCCTGGAGCCTGCACAAATCCGAGCCTTTAATCTGCAATTGTTTATAACCTAGTTCATAAACCCTTCCTAATCTGGCCTCTCTTTACACTCCTCTGGTTCTGCTGTTGCCAAAGTCCTCCTAGACAAAGTCAGGAGTTGGCCCTTTGTCCCTCTCTTGTCCCTGCTGAGAATCTTTGGCACAAGCAAAATGAGACAGTTTTGCAACTCCGATGTCTCATAGACCCACCTCTCTGCTCCAGATCTGTCCCCTTCCCACCAGCTGAAATCCTGGCTCATCCCTCAGGAGTTCAAGTGATTCAATCATGTTCAGAGGGTGAAAGAGAGCCTCACAACTTCTTCAAATGTCAAAATAAGCTCTTTCATGAGCCATTTCCCCCTCCCTGCTTGGGAGAAGCACTCTGTAATTATCCACACAATCCCCTCTGTAATTATCTACAGGATCCATTCTTTGTTGTCCTGCAAATCCCCTTTTCAAACTGTTAAACCATCCTGAGAGCCCCACCTGGGCTTGGCGGTGTCCCCTCGAAGCTCTCCGAGGATGGAGGTGCCATCGCCCTCCGTGTCTCTGCCACAATACCCACCAAAGCCGACCTGAGAGTGTTCAGGATGAGATCCTGGTGACCCTAAGGGTCTTAATTTGTGAAAGCGCAGGGGACTGCAAGACAGAGGAGAGCCCATAGACGTGGTCAGCAGAAGGTGCAATACACCTCTTGCTAAGCTCAAGGAGACGCGGTATAGATGCCACCACCAGAGCTGGTCACACCGGGATCCCTTTACAAACAAGGGACTGTAAAACTCTCTATGCCTTTGGCCTGGTTTTGGTACCTGCCTTAAGAGCAATATTTAAATGGAAACTGTTTGGGGCAGTTTTCTATCCTTCTCCTTTTCTACAGAGCACAGCACAACGGGATCCCAATCCTGAGGGGGATTACTGCATGCCAGGGTAGTATTAGTGATAAATTGTTATTGATTTATTGTTCAGGGCAAGAGGAAAATGCAGAAATGCTTCTGAAGAATCAGAATGTTTAAAACATCAACAGATACAACTGGGAATTACCAGAAAGCTGCTTATGCAAGCGAAGAATAAGGATGGTATATTTGGGAAGGATACACTGCCTTTTGCAAAGCACCTGTCTGCCACCAAGAGGCTTTGAGGGCCCTTAATCCCCCTTGGCAGGGTGTTCCTGTCCCTGTCTCCCCACCCTGCTCAGGATCGACAGGGCACACAGGCCCCTCCTCCTGAGAAGTACAAATGAGCTTCCGAGCCCTGATGAGTGAAAATGGGGGGTTAGTGTGAAGGCCCTGGCGTGGGTGGGAGTGGAGGGACCCAGGTTTCCAGGAGAGCTGTCCCTTTGCAGAGGACCCCCCCCGCATGGTTAATGCCCACGCAGGCCCTACATTCCCAGCTGTGAAATGGTCTGGCAAGATCTCCTCTCCACCAGCCTTAGCTTGTTGGAGCAGTAGCAGAAGACAGGAGGTTCCTGGGCATCTCCAGAGGAGAGGAACTCACCAGGAGCCCTCAGACACCTCTGAGCTGTGAAACTGCAGCGAGGAGCCTCTGTTCTCCCCCGAGAAGCACTATAAGGTGCTTTCTATGCAGTTATTCATAGCATTATTTTGGCTTGCGATGCTTTGGTTGTAAGAAATACAAATAACCCATCAAATGACAAGTTAGCAAAGCCAACCCAAGCCAAAAACAAAAAGTCAAAATCTGTAAACTATTTGGAATAATTGGTTATTTGCTGTGTTTGCTAGTTCCAAATCAGAGCACATATTTTATGGCTTATCCTGTTACTGTTAGTTGGAAGAGCTCTTGGTGTTGGATATCTCCTGCTGAAAACGGTCGCCAACCCGCTCTGCAGCCCGGTGTTGCCCCCCGGCACGTTCTTGCTGTTTTTTTTTTTTTTTTTTCTCCTGGTGTTTTGTGGACGCTTGGGGGATGGACCATGGCACTGCCATGGGCGCTGGGGGAAAGCCCCCGCAGACCAATCTGCATGGCAAGCTGGCTTTCCACCAGCCAAGGTTTCAGGGGAAAGCATCCCCAAATACAAGCCATGGGACAGAGGAAAAGTGGTGTCAAGAAGGTGTGCAGGTGGCTGCCTTCGAGTGAACGTGGCTAAATGTAGGCTGATTGAACAGGGTGGAAAAAACCCACTGAAAACAAAGAGTTTTGTCCACTTCTGAGCAAAATTAATAGTATGGTGAAAAAAAGGAGAGGTGAAACAATCATAAATGTATGATTTCTCTTTATGAACAGCTGACAGTTCACACCTTGGGGGTTCATGGAAGGATAAGCCAAGTCCTCTTGTAGCCTCCCTGTGTGGGAGCGTGGGGTTTTTCTCCTCCCTCCAGCCCTGTTCAGAGCTGCTGCAGGACCCTGGCACAGCTTGAGGGAAGCAGGTGGAAGGACCAGGTTAACCCAAGGCTAACGCAAAGACAAGTCCCTCTTAGGGAAGCAGTTGGAGTTTAAAGGCATGGGGAGGTTGATAACATGGAAAAAGCTTCCTCCAGCTCCCAAGGTCTGGCAGGTGCCAGGTCCCAAGCCCCGTTGGTGACACCTCCACCCCACTGTCTTGGCCTCCCAGCAGGAAAATCTGATTTTTCCTGCCTCCCAGGCACTTTTGCAACTGCTCCTGGGCTGCATTTGTAGGTGATGGAGCCCCTTGGGCAGCAGAAGCTGACATGCCTCCCTGGCGTGGGGATAGCTGGCACCTTGCTTGGGTGCTGGGTGGCTGGTGGGCCTGGCTGCAGCTGTTTCATTGCAGAACCGTCGTGAGGATCTGTCCTGCAGCAACGAGCCGCTCGGTTTCCTGCCTGGGCGTGCCGACCTCTGGAGCGATGCTAGACAGAGCAGCCGAGGGATTTAGGATGTGGTCAGAAAACCCCAAGGAGCGCAGCTGCAGTGTTTAAAGACATTTTTGCGTTCCCCAGCTGTTTGCCATGGCCTCTCCGCTGGAGTTTTCTGCGCCCGCAGGAGGACAGGGCTGGGCTGGGTTAGTTTAGTCGGGTAATGAGCTGAGCTGACCAGGCTGCCTTTGCACTGGAGCTAACACCACCCTCTCCAAGGCTGAGATGCAGGGTGTCATCTCCCACAAAAGCGTGGTAACAAACAGCTGGGGAGCTGCATCTATAAATGTCCAGGCTGTTTCTAGAAGGATCTTCTCACCCCAGCTGCAGAGCTTCCCCATAGCAGGAAATCTGCCTCCCAGATGTGAGGTGCGAGTGCATTTGAGACTGAAGCAGTGGCTTAGCTTCTTTAGAGGCAGTATTTATTATTGCTATAATTATCTATATTCCCACAGGGAGTAGTGTGTAATCACTAGGAGAGCAAGTATTAAGGCTTCAGTTGGCTCATGCCTGCTCTGCTCTCCTGGCTTTGCTGTCTGGACCTTAACCTCTCCCTGCCTCAGTTTCCCCCACCTGTAAGCTGATGATGATAAGGACTAAGTTTCACCAGAAGCCACTATGTCCGTTGTGTGGCAGCTTCTCAGGTTTCCACACCTCCTTTTGCTCCAGACCCAAATGGCCATTTCAACATGTTTTGTGAAAATTAGATTGTGCTGGACAAGCCCAGACTCCTGCTATCCCCATCTGGGAATGCATCTGATGGGACAGGCAGTGGGGAGAAAATCGCTCTGGCTCAGCCTCCCTGACAAAAACGAGGTTAAATCTGGTGCATTCGCCTCCGGGTGAAACAAAATGAGATTGAAAACATCCCAAGAGCGGTCAGGAGGACACAGGTCTGCATTCTGGGGTCCAGGGGAGGGAAAAATTTCAATACCCTTAACAGCAATGTGCATAGCCCTGGGTGAAAGTCCTACATGGAGATCAGGCTCAGCTTAAACCTCCTTCCCTATTATCTGAAGGTGGTAAGTAAATGGCGGCTGCTGGCTCTGCTGAACTGAAGGCCTGATCCAGAATGCCCTTAAGGCTGCGTCTGAAGAGCCTCATTGACTTCAGAGGGATTTGCACACTCGATTGAAGTTAAGCATGTGTCTAAGTGCTTTTGCTGTGTCCAAGCCGTAATCCCAGAAATGTTTCAAGTGGGAAGTTGCAGCCTGCTGGTGAAATTCTGGTTTTAAAGGCTTTTTTTTTTAAAAAATTGAATTTCTTTAGTTTTGGAAATGCCATGCTTTTGGCCATAAGACATTCCTCTCTTCTGGCATGCCCCCCCTGGAAGGGGGTCTCCTGCTGCCCTTCCTGGATGCTCCCAGAGCTTCTGGAAAACTGATGAAGTGGTTCCATTCAGGCTCTTGCCTGGTGAAATGGTCCTGGACCCTCTTCCATTGCTCCTGTGATAAGTGTTGACCATTTTAGCAGAAAATGCCAAAGCTGGGCACTCTGGAGCTTAAAAGGTCTTGACCTTAGGTCAGTGTGGAATGGGAGAGTTGTTTGCAATCCTGACTCCAGTCTTGGGGAATTTGGGATGCAGGTGCCAGCCCATGTTATGGTGGTCCCTACTCTGGGAGCGGTGGTCGTGAGGGAAGAGGGAGTGAACGGGGATGGGGAGACAGCAAATAACCCTGACAGCAGCTCATCACATCTGAGTGAGCTTGTCCCTAAGCTAAAATTTTAGGCTTCAGTCACTTGATGTGAGATTTATCCACAAGTGATGCTCACCCGTGGGTGTGTGCCCCACGGCAGCCCTGCGGGGTCCACGCAGCAGCTGGAGAGGGCATGCAGGATGCTTGAGGTCCCTCAGCCATCTTCGTCAGGGCTCAGGGCACAGACCCCGACTCCGAGGACCCTTCTGTGCTGTGTCCAAGATAAAACTCTGAAGGTGATTTTACTATCGCCTGGTTGCTAAATGAAATCCCCAAATCCAGTTGCTTGTGTGGGGGGAGCCTTTGCTTTCCCTGGCTTTCCCATTTGCAAGCAAATGGATTAATATCCCTCACTATTAACATTCCAGCTGCTCCCCTTGCCTCCTTTTTTTTTTCTTCCCCCCCTTTTTTTCTTTTTGTAACATCAGTAGAAATCAGCAAAAATTATCTAACCAAATTCTTTGTCTTGGGGCTGCAGAAGATACCATGGGTAAGTCGTCAGATTAGTTTAAGTGCTTTCTTTGTAACTCAGTACCTGTGGAATGTCGTAATAAAGCCATGATGGTCAGAGTGTAGCTTTTTAAACAATAAAACAGGGGAAGCGATGAAAGGCAATTTTTTTTTTTTTTCAAAAAAAAGGGAGGCAGCAGAGGCCTCAGAGTTAATTTATGTAATATTTCTATTAAAAACAATGTCTATTCAAGACAGCAATTTAAAGCCTGCACCGTTGGCTTAAAATATAAATCCAATAAACCTCTATTATGATTCCTCCATTAGGTCAGTGTGATGGAATTTTGTGGACTTCTAAAATAAGACATCATTATTTTTCAGGAATGTTTCATGAATCACAGTCAAAGCCCCTTCATCTTTGCTTGTATAAATTTCAAAAATGGTGCTCTTATAAAATATATACATTTGCTGAAGCCGGCAGCCGGCTTTCTTCTTGGAACAGCATCCTTGGAGCTGAAATCCAGTTTGCATAGCAGATGAGGCAAATGCTCCTTAATGGTGTTGTGGCTGTGGGCTGTGAGGCTGAGGTTGTACAAATTTTGCCCGTTTCTGTGTTTAATATCCACGAGAAAAGAGTTATGCTCTTCCCAAGAGAGGTGTAGCACCTGAGGACCATTTTTTTTAGTGGAAGTATCTGCATTTTATGCATTTATTTGTTTGCCCATGTGATTTCTTTGGATGGGGAGGTTGGATGGTGCCAGGACACAAACCAGAAAGCCAATCCCCAACCCACAAACCCCAAAACCTTCCAGGCAAAGCCTAAAGCAGGGGCTGAGTTTAAGAGTGGCCCTCACATTCTGCTTGAATTTCAGGCTGTCAGGACCACGTTAGCACGAGAGTTAATTTGTCTCATCCCCTGTGTGGTCCTGCACGGACATCCTGGGAAGACCATGACCCAAATGGCCAAAATCTGCCCCTGGCCTAAAAATGCTCCAAGTTTCTTGTGAGCTCTGCCTCATCCTCCCATGGAGAATCATCCTCTCTGCTGACAGGTCCAGATCCACGGTGTTGCTGTGGCTGGATTTGGGCTGGAAGCATCCCAAAAGCACCTTGAAACCAGGGAGTGATTTGCTGCAGGTTGGGTTCATGACAACTTCATCACCTCTGCGGGATGGAAACCCGCCGAACCCAGGCTGTGCTGTGGGGTGGGTGCACAGGGCAGAAGTTCTCCTCTAGCAATTACGGGAGATGCTGCTGTTGTTGATCGCTGGGGTCTGCTGGTGGAGATGTGTAATGCTGGTATCCCTTGCTGCAGGAGGAAGAATTCATTGACTGGTGGAGCAAATTCTATGCTTCCACAGGAGAGAGGGAAAAATGTGGCTGCTATTTAGAGAAGGGCTTTGACACCCTGAAGGTAAGTGACCTCAGTTGGTTCTGGCTCATTGGACCTGCACTCTCCATGATGTTTTTCCACAAGCTTTGATTTTTTTAAGTGTTTAGGCTGTTTTCCTTCCAGGGGAAAAAAAAAAAAAAGATAGTTTTTCCCAGAGAGCAGGTACTTTTGTTTTAAAAATAACTATTCTGAAAACTCAATTTTCTTTGCAAAATCCTTTCTGGTAACTTTCCACTTTGCAGCCTTCAAGAAATTGTCACTTTTCTAAGTGGCAGGGGAGATGGGGAACTGCCACCCTGAAAAGTGTTTAGGAGCAACAAGGAAAACCAGAGATTGTGTAGGGACAGGGAAGATTTAGGTACCCGGTTACAAGAAGTGCTAAAATTAATGTAGAGGCCCAAATAGGACTAAAATGGGGAAGACCTTGTCTGGTCTTAAGGAAACTGTTCCCAGAAGGAAGGTCTCTTTGGCTGATGAAAAACCCTCTGCAAGACCTTGGCTCAGTCTGGGTCTTCTGTGATGTGCTGTTATTTATTGTAGGGTTGCCAAAGGTCATTTTTTCAGCATACTCCTGGGGGACAACAAGGGTTACAGCTCCCAGGACTCTGTGGTATTTCCTCAGGACCGAGGAGCTTGGGTCAAGCCTTGTCCCAGATCGGTGGGGACATGCTGCTGGTCCCCTTCTGCCGGGAGCAGTCCCTGCCCTCGCCCCTCTGTCTCTCGCTCCCCAGGTCTACGAGACGGAGCTGGAGAACGTGGAGGACTTTGAGCATCTCTCCGACTTCTGCCACACCTTCAAGCTGTATCGTGGCCGGTCGCAGGACTCGAATGATGACCCCTCGGTGGTGGGGGAGTTCAAGGTGTGATGGTTTCTCTTTCTACCTGTACCCGGGAACACACGCTGCTGGGAGGAAGGTCTTGCTGCTGAGTGGGATGATGTCAATTGACTATTTTTGGGTAGGACATCAGTGAGAAATGGGCTACAAAATCAGATCACTGGCCCCAGTCTGAACAACCTGCCTGTGCAGATCTGGCTGCTGTATTCCCAGCAGTGAGTGCTTTGTGTGCTTCAAACTCAGTCTAGGCCCAAACTAGGCTGTGCCATCATCCTGGAGCAAAACCCCATCTGAAATCAACCCTGGATGTAAGCAATGGAACACCTTTTTCCTCCAGGGCGGTGGTGGGAGCATGTGTGAGCACTGATGGTGCTCAGAGCTCTCTCTTTGGGGGTGTCTGTCCAGTGCAGAGGAACGATGCATGCTTTGCTCTTTTTAACCTTTAGCCTATTTGCAAGAGAAGAAGGATTAAATTTTTCTAGCTTTTTCTTTTTTTTTATACCTGCTCTTATTCAGCAGTCTCCTCCCTCAAACAATACCCAGAGACTGATTCCTGCCACTTCACTGGGAGGAAATAAGCTCTGGTGAATAAAACACTTGTAAATTTTTGCATTTTCTCTCTCCTCCTCCAGTCCCCCTCTCAGAAATCAGCTGCTTTGTTCAGGAACCCTTAAAATTGTCCCTGCAGCTAAAATCCCAGCCTAAACCTTTGAGAGGGGCTAGTTCTCATTATCAGCAAGGCTGCTTCTCACCTATTTAATAAATTGAAGGGTCAAATGAGAGTGAAGTAGAAGAGGTAATGGATGAACAGGCTGGAGGGGCTCTGCGCAGAGATATAGCACGGTTTGCATTGATGTTCAAGCAAGGGCTGAATGATACAGGCAGCTCATCTCACCACCCCGCTCCTGGCTCCCTCGACCATGGAGAGCCTGGTGGGACATGGTCTGGTCTAGTAGACCGGGGTCTGGGCTCTGTCCCCAGCACTGTTGTAGTTGTAGATGCTCCATCCCTGGAAACATTCAAGGCCAGGTTGGACGGGGCTCTGAGCAACCTGATCTTGTTGAAGATGTCCCTGCTCACTGGAGGAGGTTGGACTAGATGACCTTGAAAAGTCCCTTCCAACCCAAACCATTCTGTGATTCTGTGACCCTCTGCAACCACGCAGATTGTTGTTGCAAGCCTGCTCACACGAGACCCATCTGCACGTGTGGGTGTGCAAGTGCAGCTGAACTTGTCCCTCCTTTACAGGGTTCGTTCAAAATTTACCCTCTCCCGGATGACCCGCGAGTCCCAGTGCCACCTCGGCAGTTCCACCAGCTGCCGGCCAGAGGACCCCAGGAGTGTCTCGTCAGGGTCTACATCATCCGGGCCTTCAATCTCCAGCCCAAGGATGCCAATGGGAAGGTATCCTGCTGGGGAAAGCTCTGATGGATCTCAGTGCTGGCTCATGGGGTGGGCTCTTTCAGCGGGTCAGCCCTAATTGATCAAAATTTGCATATATGGCTTAAAATTTAGAAATAATGGTGACAGCAAAAAGGAGAAAATTTACCCCTTCTTTCTGCCTCCATTACAACATCTGTGACTCCCAGGAGCCAACTCTTCCTCCATCCTGAGGGATTTTTCAGTAGGGCTAGTTAAAACAGCTAAATAAGTGGTTTGGTTTTTTTTTTTTTCTTTTCTATTTTGGTGCCAGATGAAACAAAATTATGTCTTTCACATGACTGCTTTTTGCAAAGCTTTGCCAGTCTGGAAGAAAAATTCAGTGTTGGTTCAAAAAGAAAATGTTCATTTTGTTTCACTTTGCAAAAAAATTCAGGGAAAAATCCTTCTTAACTCTTTGTTCCACTGTAAAATAAGGAAAAAGTTAAAAAAAAGTGTGGGAAATATTTTGACATGAACAAAAAAACCCTGCTTTTTTAGTCTGCCCAGTTTTTGAAAATGGACTTGGAATGAAAGTTTTCAATTTCTTAGAAATCTGTCATCAGAGACTCCTGCAGATCCAAAAGGAGTAGAAAAAATGCTTTTTCTACACTGAAAACCAAAACTAATCCAAGTTTGACCCGCAGTCTTCCCCCCTGTGCTGTGATGTCTCCTAAAGCTCATCACAGTCAAAGGGAGACAAAAGGAGAGCCCTGGGTGCCCAGTCCATCCTCACCTTCCCTGAGCACTGCTTTTCCATCCTTTGCTTCTTAAAAAAATCTGCAGGTCAAGGAAAAGTGATGAGGATCTTGGCCTGCGTGTTTTTCCCAGGGAGCATAACTAGCCAATATCTTTGCCTTTTTTTTTTTTAATGTGAGCCAGGATGGTGGGTCTGGGTGACATCTTTTAGGTGAAGCTGGTTTTTTTCTTTTTTTTTTTTTCCCCCTAGCAAAAATGCTGACTTGAGTTAATTTAACCACTTTTCAAATTTATGCTGGTTTCCCTGAATAGTTTCAGTTGTGAGAGAGAAGCTTAAAAACTCGCTAAAAATGTAAAAATATCTGATACAAGTTTTAGATGCACAACGAGGCTTTATGTTAAAGTATGCTTCCTTTTTTTTTTTTTTTAAATTTGTTGCAACATCTTGGAAATAAATGGTTTTGAGCCACATTTTTTGAAACAAAATGTTTTTCCTTTGACATTTTAGTCCCCTGCATTTGTAAATCTATTTTTGAGTAGACCTCAAACTTAAAAAATTATGTCCTTGATGGAAGCCCAAAATAGGTGACTCAGCTGAGAACGGGAACATCCTGAGGACTTCAGAGCAAGCCCAGTCCATTCAAGAAGCCATAAGTAGTTTTTTTCATGCTCTTTTATTGCTTTTCCATCCCCTTGGCCTCAGAAGGGCTTGGACTCTTGTCCTGCACTGCTAACTGGTCCCTTGGTCACCCTCAAAACAGAATTGCAGCGCAGGTAGCTCTTGCTGATAGACACAGGTTTGTAGTTAGTGGTCAGACTGTCCTATCCTTGAAAACAGGCATTAGTCAAGGGCGGGGGAAGATCCTGCTTGCTGATGGTCACAGATCTGTAGTTAGTGGGACAGGGAGAGGCAGAGTTATTCCTTCACCATCAATATTACTGTGCAATGACTCTTTCTTGCGTTTATTTTCATGCCCATCTTCAGTGTGATCCCTATGTGAAGATTTCAGTGGGAAAGAAATCCATTAATGACCAAGAAAATTACCTCCCATGTACACTGGAGCCTGTCTTTGGAAAGTAAGTTTTGGTTCTATCTGGAGTCCATGGGAGTTTTTAATGTCATATTGAGGGAATAGGGCTGGGCCACCCTACATTCCCATGCCACCCTACATTCAGGGCCAGGTTGGATGGGGCTCAGAGCAACCTGATCTAGTTGAAGATGTCCCTGCTCATGGCAGCAGGGTTGGACTAGATGACCTTTAAAGGTCCCTGCCAACCCAAACCATGCTATGATTCCCTTGGTGTGCTCTTGGCTCATGCTCAACATTGCTGAAGTGAGTCTGGCCTTGCGTTGACCATCGTCCTTCCCACCATGGCTTGTTCTCATCTTCTCTCTGGGACTTGTGAGCTGTGGAGTATGGACTGGGCCTGCTCTATCATCAATGGAGACATCGGGAGGGTCGTTTAGACCTGAGATTCCCCTGTGGAGGCATCTACCTCATCCCACTGATGGTAGAGAGTCTGGGGAAACTCTGCTCCTCATTTAGGCACTTTGGTTAAATGTATGAAGAAAAGACATGATGAATGGAGACCTGTTTGATTAGGCTGTGGCATGGGAAGCCCCAAAATCAGATGCTTTGAAAAAGAATTATCTATAAACGTGATATGGACTGGTTGTGTTGTTTGCTTCGCAGTAGGGCCACAAACTTGTGATAAAGGGCAAAAGATAATGTTGTTTTCAGAAAAGTGTATTCATCAAAGCTGGAAAGCACCACAGGGACCAGGCAAAGTGGAGGGGGATGGAGGAAAACCTGGTGCTCAGGCTCCACGTGTCAATAGGACTTTGGTCTCCCAGGAGAGCTGGCATTAGACATAGGGGGTTATGCTTCAGCCCAAACAGGGGACAAGCCCTGCTCCACATGATGTCCGGCTGGTTTTCTTAGGCGGCTCTCGCCAGCTCAGGCTGTCAATGCCATGATACCTTCCCAACAAAGCAAGATGGAGAGGAAGATACACCATCTGCAAGGATGGAGGAAGGAGAGGGGTGGCGAGGGTGACACTGATGAGGCCTCAGAGGACAGTGTGCATCAGAGGAGGCCTTTACTCCTCTTCTGCCAAATGGAGAGGCCAGCTCTGCCTTTCCTATGGAGAACGCAAAGTGGTTGCCCCCCATCTAGCATAAGGGAGCCCTGGTCCCTGGTGGGCCAGGACCTACTGCCCTGTTGCAGAGCCCACAGCCAGACCCTGGTGAGCTCTGCTAGGCTGAGCAAGTCCTCCTTTGCCAAGCCTGGCTCCCAGCCAGAGGCCGTCTAGACAGCCTGCTGCACCTCCCACCCGGTCTTTAAAGCAAGATGTAAAACCGAGGTCCTGGCTGCTGGCGGCTATTAAACCTCCCATTTCACGAGCTTTTCCCTGGGCGGCTGGCTGCTGTCCAGCTTTAGCTAATTACTTTCTGCTGACCCCAGTTCCTCCTGCACTCTTAATTGGTGGCATAATCACTCACTTCCCCTCCTTAAAAGCTGCTGCGGGGTGGGTGCTGGCGGTGGGAATGGGCATCGTGTTTCTCCCCAGCATTGTCTGCCTTTCAGCAGCAGGTGGAGGGGCTCCTTGTAGGGCTTGGCCAGACCCAGACCGTCCTGCTCACCCAATCGTACCACCTTCCACGTGGCAGCATCCACGAGCACCGGCTCGGTCTGGATCGGGGTGTTGTGTTTTGGCAGGGTCTTGGTGCTTTGTCTCTTGCTGACCTTGATTTGAGGAGGGAGAGGAAGGTTTGCTCTTGCTTTATTTTATGTCAGTATGTGGACTGTGGTGTAATGATGGCAGAGGAGACAGCACAGAAGAAAGGTGTTTAGGGCCAGGAGGACAGGACAAGGAGTCTTTGAGGGTCAGTCTCTGACCACAGGCTTGGCTCAGGCAGGCTTGATTCCTGTTTTAGACATTTGCTCTTTGGGCTCAAAGAGCAGATGGTTTTCCAAAGCTGTCATTTCTCCCCCTTTCAAATTCCATGGCAATGATGATTCCTGACTCTCACCTGCTGCTCTTTTTCCCTGGATATTGCAGTGACCACCATCACGTCCAGTCAGCAGATGGAGAAACTAAGCAGGGGAAAAGTTTGTTTGAGAATAATTCAACCAGGCAAAAGTAAACCCAAGGCAGGCTTACTTAGTTGCATATCCACAAGCTAAGCCAGTACAACACAGCACAGATAGTACTGGACCAGTGTGACAAAGATGTGCAGTGGGTGTACGGTCCTTCCCGGCACTGGTGGGTTGAGATGGTCTGTGGGTCCGTTCCCTGTGGGGCTCTCAGCAGAGTGAACCTCCATCTCATGGGTATTTCTCGGCCTCCCTTGTGCAGGATGTTCGAGCTGAGCTGCACTCTGCCCCTGGAGAAGGACCTGAAGATCACGCTCTACGACTACGACCTCCTGTCGAAGGATGAGAAGATTGGGGAGACCGTCATAGACCTGGAGAACCGGTTCTTGTCAAAATACGGGGCGCGCTGCGGCCTCCCCCAAACCTACTGCGTGTGCGTACCTCTGCGGGCTTGGGCAGTGGGTCTCTAGCTGCCAGGGCTGTGAGGTGCAGAGCTGGCCATGGGGACCAGGGCGATGTCTCAGCCCAGGGGTCTGCTGTCCCAGGGCTGTCCCGGAGGGACCTGAGCGGTGCTGTACTTCACCGCAGAGATATGTCTTAAGACACCAGGGAAGCCCCACATTTGAGCAACTTCCCTGAGCCCTGGTGCTCCTCCATGAAATGCTTCAAATAACATAAATGTCCTTGGGGAGATCCTGTTACATCCCTGTTGCCTCTTGGGCCCACCGTGGTGAGGACACCCCCTATGCACAGGGCCAGCTGAAAGGTGATGTGGTGGGTCTGGGGGGGCTATCAGGGCACCCCAGACCTGCAGGCAGGGGCTGAGTGGCCTGTGGGACGTGCAGCCCCATTCACCAGCGAACACAGACTCAGAGCGAGCTGCACCTTCCTTAGACCAGCCCTCTTCAGTACAACGCTGCTGCTGCCCTATGTTGAGGCTGGAAGATGTTTCCTCATGTGTTGAGCTGCTGTTTTCCCGCTCGTTTGGTTTCAGCTCTGGACCCAACCAATGGCGAGACCAACTCCGTCCTTCCCAGCTGCTTCACCTCTTCTCCCTGCAGCACAGCTACAAGGCTCCCACCTACAAGTCTGACCGGGTCATCTTCAGGGAGCAAGAGTACATCCTCTCTGAACTGGGTAAGGTAACGGGCTGCTTCGGGGTTCCAAATGGCTTTCCTTTATCCAGAGCAAGAGGTGGAGTTGGAGGTCATGAACATATCCCGGTGGGGGTTATCATGGAGGCCTGGACTGGGTGATGGGTATGTCCCCATCCTCCTTACTTTACTGTCCACATTGGCTCTGCACCTTTCCTAAGCCTGGCTCTGACCCAAAGGCTGCAGGTTGTGCCCAGCCCTGCAACCTATCCACATTAAGCTTGGCCTTGAGTGAGTGCCCTTTGCTGCTTGCAGCAAACCAAACACGTGCAGGCTGGGAGCAGCACAGTCCATCGCAGCCAGAGAGGCTCTGTCCTGACCTTCCAGCTGCTCCTTGGGCTGGAGGAGCAGTTGTGCTGGTTACATCTCTGCGGTTCGGGGCTGGAGTCACTAGAGGGAGACAATATCATACACACAGCGCCCAGCGTTTCGCACCACGGCTCACGCCTCGGCGGGCGAGGGGTGCTCCAGCTGGAAGTGCAAAATCAGCCTCTGCCAGCAAGGAGAAAATATCACTGAATGCTGGGGGAGGCATTTTCTTGTTTGTGCAAAAAGATCCCAATGCTGACACCTGCAATATCCTGGGCATCAACTTGTGCCTGTCTAACTGGCATCTTTGGGGGCAGAAGTGTGCTTTTTAGAGAAAACTCTGGTTTAAAGCATGGAAAGGGTGTTTTGGCCCAGGGAGGAGGTGATATCCCACTGTACATGGCCCAGGAGCTGCAGTTTGACTTTATTAAGGCCACTGCAGTATTGCAGAGTCACCAAGGAGGACTTGGCCTGCAGAGGCCCGAGACAAGGCACAACCCAGGACTGATCCTTCTCCCTGTTTTTGGGAATCAAGGCACAAATTCATGGTTCTCCCCTTAAGAGGAGGAGGAGGAGTGGGGAAGCAATGGCTCCTTCGCAGCCTCTTGTTATGTGAAAGGTTTTCAGCAAGGGCTGGAAAGGTGTTAAACCGAGCGGGGTCTTCCCCCCTCTCCCAGCCCCTGCCTTTCACCTTCCTCTGCTTTAATGGCAATCAGTTCAAAAAACAGAACAAAGTCTGATGCTTGACCTCAAGGAGATCTGGAAACCAGCTGTGTTCGCAGAGCAATGTCAGATCTGAACCTGGCGGTATAAAGTGAAGCTATTAAACACGAGAGCATGGGTTTTACAAGCACTGCACCCGGACCATTATTCCATAACCCCCACATTTGTTGTTTTCTGAGAGGGGCTTTTTCTTTTTCCTGTGCATACACACACACACACACACACACACGCACGCACACACGCCAGGTTTCCACTGCTTGGGAAATAGCCCATATGTCTGAAGTTAACCACTTCAAGATATTGCCAAGAAAGGAGCTGGGATATATCACCTGAAAGTTGCAGAGCTGTAATAATATTTATGGAGCGCATTTCATTTCAAAGGTCCTCGAAGGTGCACAGCCTTGAAACGCTGTGGCTGGAAGGCAACTGTCCTGGGGGTGATGTCCTCCACCAGCCCCGGCGTGGCATGAGGGATGGGGAGGCAGGAGCAGGCTCAGCCAAGGCCAGGTTGGCCATCCTCCATACCTGGATGGATGTAACAAGGATCCTGAATGCTGGGGCAGAGAAGGCAAAAATGTCCGTTATTGATTAGTCTTGTTTGATCTATTTGCGGAGGGATTAGGGTCTGGTGTGGAGCGGGTGAGGAGGTGGAGATGGTCTCATGTCTGCTCACGGATGGCTCGGTGTTCGCTGTGTGCTGGTCTGTTTTGATGAAAAACCACAAATCCCCCAGTGGGAGCAGTGAGGACCAGAGCAGGCACTGGGACCAGCCATTGAGCTGTGCTGGTGGTGTCTGCATGGCTCTCCTCTCCCTCTCATTTCTGGCTTTCACCCCGAACCCAGCAGAGAAGAAGTGGGACCCTGTAGAAAGTTCATTCCCACTGCACTCCCCTCTGCCCAGCTGCAGATCCTGGATGGTTTTAAATGATGGGATTTAAACAATATCCATTACACAAGTGCTTGAAAATGGCAGCAGAGCAGACCCTTTCATCTCCTCTCTCTGAAGAGCTTCGATCACGCATTAGATAAACCTTTGCTGGGGGTAGGAACGGCAGCGGAGCAGCAGCATGGGCTGGAGGGCTGCTGGGGACCCTGCAGCCCCAACCGCTATGATTTTAGGGGGCCTGAACCCTTGAACAGGATTAAAGCCTGGACTCTCCTTTCTGTTGCTTCCACTTGGTCCTTGCAATGTTTCTCTTGCTGTGATTCGGGGAGGAGGGGACTTGCACAAGACTCCCCGCAGGTCCCTGTCCCATTGCATGGTGGCTTGCCCACATGTCCCGCTGGGAGCGGGTCACCCTGTGCCCCAGAGGCTTTGTGACGATGATGGATTTGCAAACGGAGGCTGCTGCTCCTCCTGCTCGCTCCTGGCTGCAGCGAGGCTGGTGGGCTGGTGCTTGCTCCCACGGGGCGGTCAGGATCCGGCCCTGCACAGCCGCAGCCATGGCACGGTGTAATGCTGCTCTTTTTTTCTGCTCTGTGGCAGAAGATGGCAAACCCCTCAACCCCCACCTGGGGCCGGTGGAGGAGCGCCTTGCCTTGTACGCCCTGCGGAAACAAGGGCTGGTGCCGGAGCACGTGGAGACGAGACCACTTTACAGCCCTCTCCAGCCAGAAATCGAGCAGGTGGGTGATGTGACATGTCCGGGACAAGACCACGAGCATCATCTCCTTTGGATCCCATGCTGACCCAGGTGGCTGGCTGTTCTGCTGATCGAGGATGCCAATTAAACTCAGACACCAGAGTAAAAAGAGTAGGCTTATTTTACTGTTAATAATTAAAGAATATAACTAACTAATACAGAAAATAAGCAGTAAGAAAAATACAGAATAGTACACTTACTTATTACTACATACAGTTAAACAAGGCAATGCACCTAAGCATTACTACATGATGGGGAGAATAGTAATTAAGAAAGATCCAACACCACTTGCATACATTACCAACATCCAGATCCACAGTCGCTGGGAGCTCTGGTCGCAGTGAGGATTTGGAGAACCTTTCCCTGCAAGTGGGAAATCCTATGCAATATGTCCACCCATAGGTGAGGCTTCCAAAGTCTCTGTGAGCGGGTCCAGCCTTATATACCCAAAAATCAGCAAGCCAGAATAGCTGGCACCTTTGATTTGAGCGGAAATATCTGGTTTCACCCTCCTGTTGGATTCCACCCAGAGCCTGGCCAGGGCTCGGGGGGAGAACCAAGGGAGTTTCTAACAAGGCCGAACACTTGGGTTCTCAGCCTTGAACAAGGCTGAACAAGGGCAGTTGGATACATTCTCGCAGCGTTTCATCCTCACTACTGATTCTATTCTGTCTAGGCTACATCTTTCACTAGTGAGCATGCATATTTTATTAATGATCAGATACTAATAACTAACGCTAATGGTACTACAGATTTTACTAATTAACAGATACTAATAATGGATAATGTTTAGTTGTAGGTTCATCTAAAGGTCAGCTTTGTTTCAGGACCTATTATTGAGGCCCTAGCACTACACTGGCTCGCTGCAGAGCTGTGCTGGGGATACCTGCCCTGGGAGATGGGCTTTTCCCAGGGAGGGGAGTCAGCCTGGGGGACCGAGCAGAGCACTGACTGTCAAACTCAGCAGCTGACTTGCCTGGGGAGATCAATTCCAGCCTCTTGTGTTCATTTTCATCAGCATTTGCTCATGATTTTTTATTTTTTATTATTTTGTGGGAAAGCCACTTCTGATCTGAAAGTCTTAATGCAGAATTCTTCTGTAATGGTAACGACACCGCAGGCTCCTCTGGCAACGCAGCAGATGATTGCTGCAGCATGAACCCACCCTTGGAGGTGCAAAGTGTTAGTACTGCTGCAGACTGGATGTTTTTAAGCCAAATGAAAACTAAACGGGCTTCCACCCAAAACCAATCAAAATCCAGGTATCTGTACTTAGCCTAACCCCTTTTCTTTGATTAACACATATGTGTGCTTTATGCATTTGGATCAAAAAATGCTGCTTCCTGAAGAACAAAATGATTAATTATCATCTCTCACACATGTTCCAGTTGCATTGCAAAGGCGGTTTCAGGAGACCGGCTCTGCAGCTGGTGTAAATGTGCACAGCTTCTGATCTGCACCACTTCAGCCCTTTCCCTTCCGTGGTTCATTTTTAACCAGCCCACCTCTCCAGCAGTGGGAGAGGAGAGTTGTCGGCAGAAGTAAATGCACTGACAATTGCTCTAACACCTTTTTGTGTTAATTCACCCAATCAAAATGATAATTAGAGGCAGGAGGTGGCTGCTATCGGTTGACAAGTGGGTCTGTGCTGTTCTTACAAGTGTCATGGTCTTGGACCAGCCGTGGAGATCGGAAAGGTTCTTCCTCTGTGACATAGGGTTGCGTATGGGCAGAGCAATCGGGGTCTGCCCTGCACTGGTGCTTCTAGCCAAGAGTATCCGTGGGGGTGATGCTGGGGCCAGGGGATTAACCGGTGTGACGCAGTACGTGTTGCATTCGGGGCAGTTCCCAAAAGCATGGCTCTGCCCTGCTCCAAAGCCACAGAACAGGCTGGCTCTGTCGGGCTGTTTGTAGTGAGCTAAAAGCCAGGTTGGGCTTTTAAAGTTTTCTGCTGAAATGGAAGATTTGCTTGCCAAAAAGCAAGCAAACCACAAAGCCCTCTGTGATGGGCTGATTGTCAAAGGATGGCTTTTTTTTTTTTTTTTCCTTTCAACCCTTGAGACTGCACAGTAAAATATTTTATTGGCACCCATTGGTGTTTTACAGGAAAAGAGACCACCTAAAAACACCCCCCCTGAGATTTCAGCTGCATTTCTGCTGCTCACTCCCTGGAAGGATTTTGTGAAAGTGGAATTAGATTCCCCTCTCCTCACTCCATCCTCCACTCCCATGGTCAGAAACCCATAAACCAGCTCTCCAGCTGGTGACAGCTAGTGACACCAAGGAAAACAAGAGAGCTGCCTGCTTCTCCAACACCTCCCATGGACCTAGTCTTTAGTCTGTCCCTATGTAAAGACAGCGTGGAGAGTAAAGCCAGAGTGCACCTTCAGCTTATCCAGACCAACCACTTATATACTGCAAGCCATTAACATATACCCAGCTATCACTAAAATAATTATAGTATATTACTTAATGACACTTTTCCATTAAGGAAATCTTAGTTTTCAACTAAGAAACATTGGAGCACTTGATATTTTCTCTCTCCACTACTAGGTCTTACTGAGGAGGTGAAGGTAACCCAGTTAGGCTCACCAGGCTTCATGTGTCTTTCTTTCCATTCAGGGAAAGCTACAGATGTGGGTGGACCTGTTCCCAAAATCTCTGGGTCAGCCTGGCCCTCCTTTCAACATCACGCCACGCAAAGCCAAGAGGTGACTTGTTTTTCATTTCTTACTCAGTGTCGTGCTGGTTCCAGCATCTTCTGTTTGTGAGGGGAGAGGAGAGGGCTTGGAGATGTCAGATGGGGAGGGATTCACCTGCCCAGCTGAGAAACGTCTGTGTGGGCTCGTCTTCTGAGAAAGATGACTCACACCTTAACTCTTTCAGCTAAACAGCTGTGTAGCACAATCAGCCTGACTAGGTGGGCCTGGACCAAGATTTCCACCCTCTCATGTCACTTGTGTTCCTGGGGCTGTCCAGGTTCTTCTTGCGCTGCATCATCTGGAACACCAAGGACGTCATCCTCGATGACCTCAGCATCACTGGGGAGAAGATGAGTGACATCTACGTCAAAGGGTAAGCCACCCCCCTTCTGTGTCCTCCGGGTACCGTAGCCCAAAGGCGCAAGAGCAGCAGTGAAGGAGTTAACATGGCCCTTGCATCAACATTGCTGTGGTAGACATGAACCCCACGGGGATGAAGGGGCCCTTCATGCTTCTGCAGCTACGGATCCAGCTCCTTGGCAGACACGTCTCTGCTGGGCTCATAACTGCTGCATGATGTCAAGTTTTTCTTTGCATCTCTTGGATGTTTACATGACAATATTTACATTTAGAGAGATAAGATGTGGGGAAGCAGCCCGGCCATTGGAGAGAGGGGCACGTAGTCTCCATTTCCACTGCCAGCTCCTTCCCAGCGCCTCTCCCAGGACAGCCGTGGGCTTGTTCCAAATACATAGGTTGGCTTGTTTGAATAGCTGCTTTTTTTTTGGAATTCCCATTTTTGACTTGAAGCACACAAAAATGTGGCAACCAGCAGTAACTCCTCTGGCACATTCCCTTCTCTGCCTGACTCCATTTATGTTTTATCTTGTGTAAAATGGTGCAATCCCAGCCAAGGGACTTACTTATTTTGTGCGTTCTTCGGATTTATGGACAGGAAGAGGTAGGATTTTGAAACAGACTGTAAATCCCTTTTTTACAATCCCAATTTTCCTCCTGTAAATCCAGAATGCGTGCTGCTTACCTGGTATTCACATCAAGTGCATTGTTATCAGCTCCAGCTAAGCTGCTCTGGGCACTCTGGGGCTCTGAAATAGTAGTGCTTGCAAGGTGTTACCGGGAAAGCGAGAGCATCCAGCGCTTGCTGATATCCCTCGCCTGGCTTTCAGCATCCCCAATGACCAAGCAAATCTCACAGTGCTGTAAATGAGTTAAAAATCTTGCTCAACTTCCTCATCTTCCCCCCCAAATGGCTGCATCACTAGCATCTCTGGATAAGGCCCAACCAATCCTACTGGGAGGGGACACAATGGTCCTTCTTGTGCTGAAGCATCTGCCCTACAGACAGGGGATCCGGTGGGCAAAGTGGCCTTCACCACTGTGACGTGGTGCCGCTTTGGTGGGGACTGATCCTTCCCTCCACTGCTGCCTCCTGAGCAGGGGCTGGAGCCTGCTTTAGGGTGAGCTCAGTGGATAAGGAGCTTTTACCTGTGGCTTTCCTTCGGAAGATCTCACAGCAGTTCTCCGAGGAGGCTGTTGCCAGTTTATTCTCCATTTTACCCATTAGCCAAGGCCAGGGCTGGAATCTCAGTCTCTTGGACATTATCTTCTACATAATATGTAGGTTATTGTTGAGTCAATTAGGCAGGTAAATGAAATAGGAGCTTTTCTATTATGCCTGAGGCAGTTGCCATTTATTTTATTTAATTTAATCAGTTATTTATTGATAGTCTTACAATAGCATGAAGAGGTCTCAACCCAGTTTAGGTTGTGCAAGGCTGAGTGCAGACAGCCCTTCCCTTCCTGAAGACTTGTGCTGTAGGCAGGCAAAAGAGTGACAGTGTAGGGAAATCATATTCTTTAGGAACTGAAGATTTTTTTCTGAGCTAACAGGCCTCTCTATCACTGTCATAGATGAAGGATTATTTTTGTATTGTTTTCATAATGAAATTTCCAATAAAAAATTTTACTTCACCAAGAGGATGGACCAACACTGAACAAGGTCACATGGGAGGTGGGAGGTTTTCATTCATTATCTTGCAAGTTTTTCAAGATATTTCAAAGTAAAAGCAGTACTGCTTTGAGCCAATTGGACTAGAAGTTTCCAGAGTCCCCATCCAACCAACCACCACTACTAAGGTTTATGTGCTATTATGTGACATCTTTAAAACCCATCTTCACCCCTTTTGGGTTCCTAAATAAAAGGGTGGCCTGGGTCCTCCTTTGCTCATGCTGAGCAAAGAGGGAGGCGTGCAAGGTTTGAGAACAAAGTCGCCTCTTGGATTTAAGAACCCAGCTTGGCCTTTGGGTATTGCAGTTACCTTAAGATGCATGAATTGGAAAAATACTGAATGAATTAATGGGCTAAAAATCCACTCAGTCCTGTTAAGTACAAACCCATTATCTATAGCTCAGGAAATATCTTACCTGAAAATTATTGGAGTCTGGGGAGGTGTGTTGGGAAGGTATCAGGATGTGTTTGCCCCGATTCCATACTCTTGCCTGGACGTCTGCTGTCCCTGGTCAGGGGCAGGATACCAGGCAGGATGGGCCTTTGGTTGGTCACCACGGCCATTCCTACGTTATGTTTTTAATTCTGAGGCACTGTGACATGAATGCTTTTGATTTCTGGCATCTCCTTCCTGCAGTGGGGAGGGTGCAGCAAATTCTGCAAGAAAAAACCCCCTGTGCCAACGAGGCATCCAAATCAAACTATTTATTTGTCCTTTTGTTTGCCTGCAAGGAGAGGGCGCTCACACTGCATCTTCCAAGGGTCCCTGCCAAGTTTTGAACAATGTGGATAAATACACAGGCTTGCCATTTGCATCCTATCAGATCAAATCAAGTAATCCAACCACAATTTAAGTATTAGTGTAACCTCATCACACAATTCCCACTGCCACCAAGCCCTCGCTGTCCGTGTAGCACATGTGCATGTGATGTGTACCGTAGGATGAACTTGAGTAGACCTCCCTTCCCTGTCTCCCACAGCACATTTGGGGTGGGTCGTGTGCTCCTCTCAAGCACTGGAGAAGAGGGAATCGTTTGTATAGATGGGCAAAACCCCCTTATTTTCAATTTAAGAGGAAAACAGTCAAACGAGATAATTGTTTTCATTAGAGATTCTCTCTGAATCTTCTGGCTTTTGTCCAGAAGGGCTCTAAATACACAAATGGATGTGTTTTATTGTTTTGTTTTGTTTCGTTGATTGCTGAAGACTGAAAAATCTTGGACAGGGAAAGAGGGCAGAATGAAAATCTGACAGTTGCAAAACTCACAGCTGGAAAAAAGTAGTTGTTATGGAAAGTTTTCAGTTTGCCCCTGGACTGGTTGTGGAGTGACCGCAGCAAGCAATTTTAGACCAAGAGGGGAACTGTGCTGCAAGGAGCTGTCTCTAAGGGGAGCAGCTGGGGACCACCCTGGCTCCATCAGGGTCTGGCCATTCTGGGATTTTCCTGGGAAAGAACTTCTTTGCCATGTAGGACTTTAAAATAATAATCTTTGAGAAATTGACAGAGAATAGAGGGGAAAAAAATGGCCTTTTGGTCCTTTAGCATGGCGGCCTCCTGAAGAGGACTGGCTTTAGGGGCTAACTACAAGGTCAGGTTTTTTTGGGGTGGCTGCAAAGGGGAAAGGAGCTCTCACCAAGGCAAGTTAGGAGCTGCTGTGTGCTTATGGATGAGTAAGTGACAACTTCGAGCCAGAACTTAAGGTGGTGTTGAGTCTTTAAAACATCCATAAAACTCAGGGGAGGGAGGAGAAGAGATTGCAGAGCTGCTCAGGCTGCTACTGCCAGCACTCCTTCATCTCCCAGCGCTGCAGGGAGTATTGCATTCCCTCTCAAGTCTCCTACAGGCTCCAAGTTACCCCTACAGGTAGCAGCCCAAGGCATCTACAAGGGTGAGAGACATTTTATTACCTGCTCATGGCCTCTGTGACATTGAGTGAACTTCAAAACCCTTGGTGTGTTTCTAGTTTTTCATGCGAAGCATTTGCATTTTGCAGCTGGCTGGTTGGCCACGAGGAGAACAAGCAAAAGACAGATGTGCACTACAGGTCTATGGGAGGAGAGGGCAACTTCAACTGGAGATTCATCTTCCCCTTTGACTATCTCCCTGCTGAGCAAATGTGTTACATCGCAAAAAAGGTGAGTGTCCCTGGACAGACGTTTCTACCTCCTCATCGTAACTTTGCGGTAAAATGTGCTGCATGATCTAAGATCTGCACAACTGCAGCACGAATGGAGCTGTGGAAGGCTCAGCCTTACCTTTGTGTTATTTGAAACACAACGTTGTGGGCAGGTGAGGAAATCTGTTTAAAAAAATCCACATCCTGAATACAACATCTGTGGGGTCAGGATTAGAGGTGGCTTTGTATAAAGAGTCTGGAGAGACTGACCCTCCCTGGAAAGACTCCTCTGGACTGGAGGCAGCTGAGTATTGGTGCAATGGTGTCAAAGGACTCTATGCCTACTCCACGACAGGGTTACTCCAAAGATGGAGATGGCATTTCCATGGGGATGGTTAGGTACGCACCTCTGGTTTCCAGCATAGCACAATGGGCTGTACAGAAAGTGCACAGAAGGGCTAAAGAGGGGTGAAAGGAAGGAGCTGCCTCCAAGTGCCTGAAGGTGTAAGCAGGAGAGACATGTAGGGGAACATGGGTTGGGATGTACCATTGATGCAGAGATGGGAAGAAAAGCTTTGGTTGGGGATTCAGGGGGAAGATGCCTTTGGTGTAACCTCCTACAACTGCCTGAAAGGAGGGTGCAGAGAGGGGGGATGAGTCTCTTGAGCCAAGGAACTAGCGCCAGGCCAAGAGGGAATGGCCTCAAGCTGCGCCAGGGCAGGGTCAGACTGGCTCTTAGGAAGGATTTCTTTGCAGAAGGGGTTGTTGGGCGTTGGAATGGGCTGCCCAGGGCAGGGGGGGAGTCCCCATCCCTGGAGGGGTTGAAGAGTCGGGTTGACCCAGCGCTGAGGGATCTGGTGGAGTTGGGAACGGTCAGGGTGAGGTTCATGGTTGGGCTGGAGGAGCTTCAAGGGCTTTTCCAACCTCCATGATTCTGGGATTCTGTAGTAAGAGAGCTGTGCACTTGGTTGGGGAGTGAAAAGTGGATGTGATTTTGGCCTCCTCATTCCTACATCTCTGGTTGGCTGTTGCTTCTGGTGTTCCCGAGATAAGTTGGTGATGTGATGATCAGATGTGGAGTGGGAGTTGTACAGAGGGAAGGAAACAGGGGTGGACCTGGGGTGCATACATGGGAAAACTGGTGAAAATGGGACTGGCTCTCATGGAATGCTTTAGGGGAGGGACATCTTTTCACTTAAATATCCTGCTCATCACCTGGAGATTAAGAGGAGTACTGTCGGGTCTGAGTGGGCAGCAGGGACAACCCTGCTTTTGAGACTTGCTCCTGTCCTGTGACACCTCCTTGAAAGCCCAAACCCCTTCAGCCACCCAACCCCGAGTCTTCATCCCTGCTCCCTGCCTTGCTGCTGTACACTCAACCTCGGTGTCCGTTTGAATTCAAAGACACCTCGTTGCAGTGGGACCATCTGCATCCACAAATCTCAACTGGGACCCCCCATCCCAGCTTGTTTTGTGGGGCCAGCAAGGTCCCAGCACGGCCTGGGTTGGAACTGGCGCTTCGGCGGGGAAGATGTTGAGCGAATTCCCCATCCCTCGAGCCAGACGATCCCCGCGAGGAGGCCTAGCTTCAAAATGAATCGCTGGATAGTTAAACTGATTGACAGAATCATAGCTGTACCCATTTCACGCTTCATGTTAAACAAATCAAAAGTACAGTGTGTACTACATTCAATTATCCCCCTTTGAAAAAGCAAAGACCCCCCTATAAACCGTTTAAGAAAATACATCCCACTGTGCTGATATTGATTCTCCTCCGACCACATGTCTGCCAACACTGTATCAGAAAATAAACAGCTTGTAAAACCTCTCTGTAAAGGAAAAAATAATGAATGAAAAGCCATGCTTTGTATTTGTGGGACACATTCCGCTCTGGCAATTTTTGATCTCACCATGTGCTGTTTGAACTCCAGGTTCATTACTGCTGCTGTAAAAGCCCATGCACCGAACTTTAAACGCAGGCGATGGAAAGTGGAATTTAAATCAAAACGGTCAGATGGCAAATTCTGAGCTGCTAAAAGCCACCTGCGCCCAGCCTTGCTGGTGTTGGCCCTCGGAGAGAGCACTGCGGGGAGGAAAGCAGCTTTCAATTTGCTTTCCTTTGTTCGCTCCACTCGCCTCCTTGCAGGCTGGAGCTCCCTTTGGCTTTGCAGATGGGCTGCAGGAACGGGTCACCCCAACCCGGATTGCAAATAATCTCCCGAAAGAGCAAGAATTCCCCTGGGCAGGAGGGTCTCCATGATGTTTAGTTGTGGTGTGCAGATCTGGGGGGAGCTGGGAGGCTGCAAACATGGGGAAAAACCAGGTGCCACGTGGTGGAACCCGATCCCGAAGCTCTGGGATGCCCAGCGCTAGCCAGGATTGTTTAATCCTTGCCACAGCACTGAAAGTTTTGGGAACTTTATCTCCAAAGCTTCAAAGTGCTGAGATTGCTTGGGGTTTTGAGGCTTCAATCTTCCCACGGGGCACTCAAGGGAAAGCAGGAGCCTGTAAATCCTGTGAACATCTATTCAACTTACAGATTGAAAGTGTAGGCTCTTATTCCTGCTTTTCTAAACATTTTAACCATTTCAGAATGTTTTTCCATCCATATCTTCTCTTGCTGCAGTAGTGTTACAAAGATTTTTCTTCTCCCTCTGAGAAAGGAATTTACCCCATTCTGAATTTCAAACAAATCCCCATGAAAGAGGAAGTCTGTCTGTGGGACAGCTCTTCTGAAAATATGGAAATGCATGTTTCTTTAACATCCTCCCTCAGCATTTATTCAGAATTTCCTTCTTCTCTTCTCGCTTCTTTCTGTGCCACCTTTCTCTAGCAGCCATGGACAAGTCAAGCCACGTCGTTTGCACGGCCACAGCACACTTGCAGCTTGCCAAGCCCTGCAAGAAGGCTGCTTTTTAGTTTGCAAATCATGGAGCCGTTTTGGTGCAGGGGTCAATACACATTGCATGTTGGAGCGCCGTTATTTTGCAGGGGGAGCTGGGGCAGAAAGGCAGATTCATTGAGCCTGACACGTTTGCATGAAATTGCATATTGACTTCGGTAGGGGAGGAGCAGGCAGGTCCAGGTCCCAGATGAGTACAGTGCTCTGCTGCCAACCAGCAGAGAGAAGAGCAGATGTCTGCAGGGTTTAAACTTTAGATCTCCAGGTCTAAGCCTGGCAGGTCTCGACTCTTGCAGACAATGTTATCAGATGGTCATGGTAGAACCAGAGTCTGTCGAGAGCCATGCTGAGATAGGCTGGCTGTGGATCACGTTTCACTGGGCACCCAGTCAGAGAGGCACTCAGCTCCCATGTCTCGCAGGCGCTGTGGAGGTGGAAAATGCATGAAATTGATTTTGAAATGTTCAGCTTCAAGTGCCAGCTACAGCGGTAGCTGAATATAGCTGCCAAATCTGAATTCTAGATGTGTCCTCTAGGGCAGAAAAAGCTTGACACTGAATGTCTGAGCAAATTTCATCTGCAGAAATGAACATTCAGGGTAGAATTTCAAGAGCATCTCCAATATACAAGTTAAAAACTATTGGTGCTTGAGTGGACCTGGAAATAAACCACTAGACTGGAGCTTCCAAGGCCTGGCTGGGTTGCTCATATACCATCTGAAAAGCGTTGCATAAAAGAAATTCCAGGAGATGAACATAATGAGTATGGGAGCATTGTTGGCGATTTCAAACCCATGTCATGCCATGTCATTGGCAGAAATCAGACCCAGGAACGTAGCTGTTGTCTTCGTACTTGTTCTGCTACTAGACTTCGGTGTTAGGTGTCAATAAGAAAGTGAAGTATGGATGCCAGAACACAAAATATTTCATTTTGCAAAGACAAAGAGAGCCTTTGGAAAAGGACCCGTCCCACTACTATAGAAGGAACTTGAAGCAACTGTCTGGTTTATTCAGCGGGAAGGTTGGGGCAGCTGTGGTGAGGCTCTTTGTCAAGGAGCTCTGACATTCATTTCGTTTCTTCCACTTTGTGCTCTCAACTACAGGGTCCCATCCAAGTTTTAAGCAGATTATTTGAAACCTACCTGGGCACAAACCCACACTGACTGTGAGTTGGAGGTCTTTGGACATCTGGCTAGAAGGAGGTGGTCCTATAGGATAACCCCAGGAATAACCCTCTGGCTGTGAGGTATCAGTGATGCTTGCACAGATCTCTTTGAATAATTGAGACCCTGTTTCTGCAAGGTGCAGCTGAAGTCTCCAATTTTGCTGGTTCTGGCATTGAATAGAACAACAAACCTGACATTCTGAAGGGGTTTTTCTATAACTGATCAGCTGGTGACATCCCAGAAATCGTACTAGAGTTAGGTCTTCAGGAGTGATATGAGAAAGAGGGAGGTTTGGGGTCTTAAACCTGCCTAGAGAGAAAAGTACAAAGACATTTGAGGGAAAAGCAGGGAAGAAGGGCTGTAACTCACAGCTTGTTTTGTTCTATTGCTGAATGGAGCCGAGAATAAATTCCTCCCTCCCTGGCGCTGAGGCTTTCCCAGCTCCATCTGGTTTCATCGATTTTGGTTACTTTGCAAATTCATTCTAGTGTTCTGACATCTTCCTGGTACTGACAGCTCTGACCTGCAACGGGCCAGACCCTCACCTGGGGCAGATCAGCCCGTGCATTCCTCTGCGCCCAGCAGATCCGCACCAGCTGGGAACGAGGAGCTGCTGCCAGCGGTGGGGCACGCGGGGACGTCCCCGTTGTAATTGATTTTGCACGGGGGAGGCTCACACCGTGCAGTGACGGCTCGTAGTGCGATGCTCTCAATCAGCTGAGAGCTTGTGGGCAGCCTGGGCTCGGTGTAGTTGTCAGACAGAGTGAGAGTTTACCCTGGAGGTAAGTGTGCGGCCTCTCTGTTGTTTAATTTTTATAAAAAAAATAGCGAGGCATGTGAGGTTTCTGCAACTGGGTCCCTGTTTCATCCCCGTGTTCTGTTATGTTCACTGCTGAATCTCCTCAGTGTTCCAAGAAATCTCTGTGCTCTGGCTGGTTTTGGTTTGAAATTTTGAGTTTCGAGCACTGATTTTTGTTAAAAAGAGTTAATAATTTATCAGAATGAAAATGTAATTCCTTTTCGGTGTCAGAAAGCCAAAAAAAAGGCTATTGCCTTTTAGTTTTGGATTTTTTCCTCTCCTGTTTCCTGTCCTTTATCGTGTCCTTCCCTGTTTTTCTTGGTGACATCAGAAAGTAAAGCAAAACACAAAATGTTCCTTTTCCTTCCACATTTAGCCAAAATGCAACATTTTGAATGGTCTCCAAGTACATTTTTTTTTTTTTTCCCAGAGGAAGGTTTGACAAGGCAGTCATATATTACGTATTTTAATGGGTCTGCAACAAGTAGATCCAATGACACAACAGTCCTCTGTAGTAGGGCAGGGGCAGCCGTCATGGCCTGGGATGCGCTGGCAGCCTCTCTGATATTCAGACAGGAGTTACTGTTGTGAATTTTGCTTTCTGGATGCATGGAGAGGGATGAGCAAAGCACGGCTGTGTCGAGAACTGAAGGTTCAATGCTGTTCACAAACTGGCCTGAACTGGAGCACCCTAAATGGCAGTGGGATGGCCCCATGTCCCTGCAAAAGCCTGATAAACTCTGCCAGAAGGGAAGCATGGGAGGCTGAGAAAAAAGCATTGCAGGGAGTGATTCCAGGGACTGAAATAAGAGTATGTGCCCCAAAGCAAATATTATGACTATGTCACACTTATGGCATGGTGATGCCTGGAGTCCTTCTCCAGGTATTGGCAAGGCTGTGCCCAATGTGCAGCAGATGCTCTACACTCGGGATTTTGCTCAGCTGCCATCCTGATCAGGGGAAGATGCAAAAAACCAAGTGCCATGGGAACTGCAATGCCACGGTCAGAGCTGGCAAGAGCAGGGAGATCAAAGAGGCAAGTTAGTCCAGTAAAGGTGCAATAACAAGTGCTCTCAGCCACCTGCTTGCTACGAAGACGTGAAATATCCCAACGGGATGAGGTTCAGAGAAGCAGTTTCTCAACACCTTGAAGGATGGTCCTGCAGGACAGACTGCAGGAGAGGAGGCTTTTCTGGGCTGACATCCAAGGGGGTCTCCTGCATGTCTGGGGCTACCCAGTTGCTGCAGGATGAGGGACCGGGTACTCCCCCACATGCTCACGCTGCAACAGGCCAGGCTTGCTTGGGCACCAACACGCTGGGGCTTCACTGCCTCCTCGAAAAAGCGGGGTTGCTCCTTACTTTGTATTCTGTAGCACATAAGCAACCCAGAAGAAATGCGGCCCTGTCAACACTTTTCTAGTGATATGAGCTTATTTTTTTTTCCTGCGTCCCCTGCTGCATTATTCACGACCGTAAAATATTCACCAGCCTCCCCTCTCTCCCCTACACTGCAAAACAAACCCCCAAACAATAATTCAAGCCCCCTTCCTTTCCATGTCTTGCAAAAGGCTAGGAAATAAATTTCTTGCCGTGGGTTGTTTTTATAGTGAACTTTCGTAGCTAGATTTAATCATGGAGGCAAATTTCACACTGCCTTGAAATGGACCCATAAACTTAGCTCAGCATCAAATTCCTCCTTCCCCAGCTTGCCCTTCCAGCTCTGCTCTGCCGTGTCCCCAGCTTCACGGGGCTCCAAGGAGGAAAGCTTCGCCACCAGCCAAACCACATTTACACTGTTTTTCCACAAGAAAGGCCAAAGCTGTACAGATCGTGCTAGCGTTGTACAAGCTCTGCATTGCCACCAGGAAAGGGTCAAATCCTGCCTGAGTCATCTTTCATCAGGCAGGGAGTCCCCGGCAAGCCAGGGTGTTGCTCTCAGGGGCAGAAGTGGTGCTGGGGAGGTGGGGGGATGCAGTGAACACCCACTGGACCAGGGTATGGGTTTTGTTGGCTTTGAGTGCGGGCAAGTCCTTGGGCATCACAGTGGGAAGGTGGAAACCCAAAGTCCTGCGTGTTTGCCAGCAATTGCACGGTCAGTCCCAGGGGACTCTTCTCCAGTTGTGTTTTATTGCGTGGGAGATGGCCATAAGGCACTGCAGCACCTGCTGGCTCTGACCTGGGTCCAGGGTGCTCTCCTCCTGTCCTGGGAGAAGAGGAAAGGAGCCCACCAAGGGCAGGGGGGGGATTGCTGCAGCAGCTCAGAGACTGGGGCAGTAATTTGGGTCTCAAAACAGCCTGCTCCTTTTCCTGGTTCGTCCTCTTTCTCCATCAGGGCACTCATGGGGTTGGGTCTTCCAGCAGGCAGGACCTTTGCCAGAGAGCAGAGCTGCCACCACCTCACCTCCCTTTCAGAGGGGCGGCTCAAGTGACAAATTTTGCCTGTGTTCAACTTCAGCTGGATGGGGCGGTGTAAAGAGAAGGTCCAACATATGCTTGGAGAGGTACTTCAACCCACAAAGCAGCGTAGCGATGCTCTGGGAGCATGGACACGTCTGATGAATGCAGATGTGGTGAAATCAGCCTCTGAGCCAGGGACCGGAGAGGAAGAGGCACCTGTAGGACAAGTTTCATCCTCTCCCAAGCTGAGCATAGATGGGGGTGCCTGGATTGCCCCGGCAAGGGACAATAAGAAGGAGCCCGTGGTGTCTTGCTGTGGCTCTTCCTCCATCTCACAGGTCCCAGATGCACCTTTCCAACCCATGGTGAGGTCATCTGGCTGCCTTCTTTAGCCATGGGTATGTGGTTCCTGGGGGCTTTCTCCTCTGGATGACTAACAACCCTTCTGCAGTGCAGGACCTGGCCAATATATGGGAAAGGGAAGAATCACCATAAGCTCTTTCCCTTTTTAGCAGTTTTAATTTAAAATGACTTATTAGCTGGGAAAACACCCCCCCCTCCGCCTTGAATAAACATACATTTTAATACATTGCAATGAGCAGAGGGGGAGAGATGGAAGTTTCCATTGACTTTATTTTATTTTTCTAGATTATAAAATATTTAAAATGCATAAATAAAATGCTCCATTGCAAAAATGCTGGCGTGTTTTTCCAAAGCAAGGCGGGGAATGGAGCTAAATTGAAATATAACCGTCCAGGGTGATCTCTTAAAGTGAAACCAGTTTCGATGGGATTTAAGTGCCCACAGTCTCCCTGCTTGAATATTTATGTTCTTATGGAGTGTGACACATTCTTTTTTCCCCCCTTTTTTTAATATTGCACGATATAATGAATCAGAGTCTTGTAGCCACCGCAGTGAATTTATGGTGCTACATATGTGTCATGAATAATGCTGAAGTTTCCTGGTTTTAATTAAATCTGTTCCGTTTATGATACTGCCATGTTGCAAGAGTGTGGCAGGAGGCATTGCCCACAGGACACACCTCTGAGCCTGTGCTGTCAGTAGACACCGGCCGTGACTCTGCCTCCTCTTTGCAAGCCCTGGCTGGAGCCAGAAATAACAAGACCTCGGCTTTTTGTGCTTCTCTGTCTCACTCCTTCTGTTCTAACACTTCTCAGTCCTAACTCTCAGGCATCTTGTGGCATCCCAAAAGTGGTATTAGATCCCTGTAGGGAAATATTACTGGTTGCAACCACATAAATAGCAAATTTTGTGGCATGGGCACATATCCACCATATATTGTAATGATGTGACCGCAAGCTCATTGTCACAGTAATGGGATTCCAACCCTCCTGGTTGGAGAAGTCTCATTTAAATGTTCCCCCTGACTGGCTTTTTGGGGAGTGTTGGTCTGACTATCCAGAAGACAGACCATCTGCCTTGCTGTTGACCTATTCACTGTAGTAACCAGACCACTGCAGTTGCAAACTTCTCAAGGGTGAGTGTTTTGGAAACCATCTCCTCCCCAGAAAGCAGAAATTGCTGCCTCCTCCTGTTGCTGATCCCGTGCTCATCCCACACGGATGCTGTCTCCCAGGCAGTGGCTATTCCTTACTGCTGTGGCTGGGTTGCAGGACCGATGGATGACCAAGGGTTGCACAAGGGCTTGGTAAATGATGACAATCACAGGGGATGCTCACGGTGTGATTTTCATTCCTGGTGCTTTGCAAATAGGCTTCTGAGACTGCTGCAAAACCTTTCCACAGGTTGTCACAGCAGCTCCAGTGGCAGGGAATAGACAAAAAATTGCCCATTTAATAGAGATGAGACAGACATATAGGCAGTGAGAGATCTCGCATTGTAAGGATTGAAATCAGGTGCCACAGTGCCACCACTTGATTGGTTGTACCGGGAGCCAGGCTCTGGACATCACGACTCACTGGTGCTCTGAATCTCTCCTTTCTTAAACTTAGACGTAGTAATAAATATGGCAAACATGTATGCAGCTTGGCAGCAGCCCAGTGTAGTATTAGCAGCAGATTGACTGGGGTACCATGTCCAACTCTAACATTCACCTGTCCTGGGAATGAAAACCTGGGAGATGTGCAGAAAAGATGAACAAAGTCATCTGAGAACTGAGGAACCCACCACACAGTGAGCTGCTATGAAAGTACCAGCCTCTTTCTGTACATATTCATGTTTAGTAAGTAAACTCAGGAGCCACAGGCTGCCTACAGGTGGTAGAGGTGTTTGCTGGCCTTGAGTTGACCAACAGCACACAAATGGCTTCCGATAGACCTGGCAGCAGATCAGAGCAGTGATGGATCCCGACACATGCAGGGCTCTGGCTGCTGGCCGAGCTGGGGTTAGAGATGGGCAGAAGGGGAAGGGATGTAGTGAATTGCCTACCATAAGTGCTATTCCTCCATTTTTCCATTAATGAAGAGGAAGGTGAAGTTTGACGGTACCCAACACTCGTTGCTCTCTTCACCTTGGAGAGTCACTCTCATCTAAATCATGTGAATATGATGCTGTCACTCCAAAAGATCCTATTTGCAAGCTTGTGGTGCCTGTTTGCTAAAATATTGTCAGTAAATTAAGGCACAAATTGATACCAACTCACATTCCAGAAGCATCTTGGGGTTTTCCACTGAGCATCCTTGTTCAAGAACTGGCCAGAGCAGGTGTTGTCCTCCTGTGGCTCTGGGCCTGCAGAACTGGAGCAGGACAGAACAGGAGCATGGTGTTACAAGTCTTCCACTACTGAGACATGAGAGGAGCCAGGCTCTGCCTGCTTCTACTAATGAGCCTTTTATTTTTCCTTGGTTTCTTTTCTGGTGTGATTTTAGGAGCACTTCTGGAGCTTGGACAAGACAGAAAACAAGATTCCACCGCAGCTTATCTTCCAGATCTGGGACAATGACAAGTTCTCTTTTGATGACTATTTGGGTAAGTTGGGAGAGGTTTTTGGCTCCATCCCTGCTGATGCAGACAGGAAAGAAAATTTATTGAATCCTTTCAGGATATGAAGAAAGTGTAACGAGACCAGTTTAAGCCACTGAACAGGATTCGGTGTCAGCATAAGTTCAGGACTGATGATAAGTGGTTTGTATTAGGCAGATTTCCAGTCTCAGCCTGCAGCAGCCTGTTCCTGGGCTGACATAATGTTGAGAGCATCATCAAATCCAACAGAGCCACCACCTTCCAGGAGGCCCCAGTTCTCCGTGACTCATCGGAGTCTGTGCTGAAATGTGCTCATCAAGGCTAACGGCGTATTTGAGCTGCCTTACCTTACCTGGGATGTTTAGACATCAGCCCAACACTTGCCTTTTTCAGTGATAGCTGTGTTAATCATCCTCAGAAATCTAGGTTTAGGTCAAGGGAAAAATAAAAGAAAAACCTCTAATAGGGAGGATAGCAGAGCCATGCAGCAGATTATCTGTGCAGAAGCTGGAGGCTCCAGCATTACGAGTTTTTTGTTTGGATCTTGTTCTACCTTTTTTTTTTCCACTAAAAAAAAAATTCAAACATCAAAAGCTTCACTGAAGAAATATGTGATCAAGATCCTTTGAAATCCTGTCTTTGATTAATTACATAGGCTGAGTGCTGAAAGAACCTCTCCAAGGTGTGTTTTCAAGTTCTGGCTCTGCACATCAGGAGCTCTTGACTGCCAGCATTAATTCTTTGTAAAGTCCAGCAAATGAAAGCGGCCTTTGGCTTTTGTAAAGCACTTTTCATCAATGGACTTCAAAAGTGTTTTACAACAAACCTGATCTGTGCTGCTATTGTCACTGTTTACAAGAATCTGCGGCACAGAAAAGTTACAAATACAAGAAGATATTGAGTGTGAGATGCCCACAGCAGTGTAAAAAGCTGCTGTCACTCAGCCGAGCCACAGGACTAGACCCTGTGTGTGTTCTTGGCCATTCCGAACCGTAAGGTAGTTTGGTGTAGCAATGTAAATTAAAAGCTGGCACTTTCAACTAACACCTGGACAACTGAGCTCAGATTTCCTAAAGGCTAGATAAATGTGCTAATTACCAGATCACTCTGTCTGAGAAGGAAGCTATCAATTTTGTGGTGCGTCCTTCATATTTAGCCTGCTGCAATTCCTCATCTGGGTGGGGCAATAAAATAGCCTGTTTGGAGATCTTCAAGCCTTCTGCCCAATGCTCTTATACTGACTGCACTCTGGGTGTCTGCAATTTGTGTTTCACCTAAATCTGTTAGTCTTCATTAAAAATCTCAGCCTCCTTGGTTGACTTCAGTGCAAATCATCCAACGTTATAGCTGTGTGAGTCAGCAGATATTTTGAAGCACCTTCTAGAAGGACATCATGGCTCACGTCTTCCTAAGCATGACGGTGATGCCAAGTGCTCAATTCCTAGGAAGACCCACTGGCTAAAACAATAAATAGGGCCACACTTGAGCCCGCTCTCCCCCTTGCTCTGTGGGCGTTTGCCCAAGCTCCCTGAGGTCAGGAGGGTGCCACAGGGAATATTTCTTCAGGGAAAGAGTCCACATTTTAAGGACCTGTTACACCGAGATGTCTTCCCAGTAACGTTCCTCCTTGCAGGCTCCATTCAGATGGATCTCAACAGGATGCCCAAACCTGCTAAGACCGCTGAGAAGTGCTCCTTAGAGCTGGTAGCTGAGACCTTGTCTTCAGGGCGCTTTGTGTCACTCTTTGAGCAGAAAACTGTCAAGGGATGGTGGCCCTGTGTTGCTGAGCAGGATCAAAAGAAGATCCTGGCGGTAAGGTGGCCTCTTCACGTGTTCTCTTGGGGGACTCTCAAAGCGTTGAGGAGGGATGTGGCTGGGCCAAGTTCATGCAGGAAGTCAAGGTCAGGGCAAGCGTTGCAGTCTTGGGCTGCAAATTTTACAAACTGGACCAGCTTTTGTCAGCTGGATGTTTTCCAGGATTTGTCCAGCACCATGCAAAGGCCTCAGAAGAAATCATTTGTTCTGTGGGATTTTTGCTGTGGTTTTTGGAACATGCCACCTAATTTGACTCTGTATCACATCTATTCTTAATGATGTTGTGTTGCGACAAGTACCAGGGAAAGGTTCCAGCTGTCAGACTGATGTATTTAAATGTAAGTGTCTGGGCTCCTGTTCAAGTCCTTGGCGACTGTTCAACATAGGTAAGGGAGGCCAGGAAGGGAATTAAGTCGTTCAACAAAAGACCCCTGAGTTGGTTGCCTAAACTTGGGTGTCAGTGACATTTGAGATGTCCTGGAGTATCTGCTGAGAGCATTGTAGTGAGCAGGTGAGGGATTTGTATGAAATCTGCTCTTACTGGGTTCCTAATGGTCCTTGTTGGTAGTGGTTGGGTTACACTCAAAGTAGCTTTTCTTTCCCCAATCAGTATTTTGCATCATACAGTCATTTCTCACCTCTCTCTCTCTTCCCCCCCCCCCCCCCCCCCCCGCCCTGTTTATAAGTTTGTTTTTGTTTAACTCACACAGGGCAAACTGGAAATGACTTTGGAAATTGTGCCAGAACAAGAGCATGAAGAGCGGCCAGCTGGCATGGGTCGGGATGAGCCAAACATGAACCCCAGGCTGGAGGACCCCAAGTAAGAGCATCTTGAATGGCAAAGTAACCACGGGGGCACAGAGTTCTCAAGGAGCAAACTGAAAGTCTGGGGTCCCAGTTTGAGGTCTGCTCTCTGCAATGGGCTTGGTCCTGTGCAGGCTCCGTTTCTGAACTGATGGTGCTCAGAGTGTATGAGCTGAGACAATCCAGGGTGGTTTGGACCACCAAGGAGGGCATTTGACGTAGTCTACCCAGAGGGCTGTGGGTTTGCAGGGTGAGCAGCCAGCTCGTTACAACAGGGCGTGCTCATGGTGTTGGGGATCCAGGAGGGCGAAACTACGGTGAAACTCAGAAGTGACCTCAACTTTGTTTGGCTCCAGGCGCCCAGAAACCTCCTTCCTATGGTTCACCTCCCCATACAAGACCCTGAAGTACATCCTGTGGCGGCGGTACAAGTGGGTGGTTGTCCTGGCCATTGTGCTCTTCGTTTTGCTGCTCTTCCTGGGGATCTTCATCTACGCCTTCCCGGTATGATGGGTGTGGGAGAGGACAGGGGGGCTGACCAAGGTCTTAGGTGTTCCCCAGGTCTCTGTGGTGACAGAGATGGTCCCAGTGCATGTGGCTGCAAACTCCTGTGCTGGTCCCTGAGGAACAACCCGTGGCCCATGGTGGGGCAAAAAGAGAGTCTGTGTTTCTGGTCTCTGCTACAGACTCGCTGCAAGGTGCTCAACTCTTTGTGCCTGTGTTTCAACTCGTGTCTAATGACGCTGAGGCTAATTGGTCATTTCCAAAGAGGTTCGAGCAGCTGATGCTGGAGTTGTTGTGGGCTTGGTGGGAAAATCCCCGACAAACACGCAGCCTAATTAGAGATGCAGCCATTTTACAGGGCTGAGCAGTGGCAAAAAATGCATTGGTCTGTAATTGTTTAAAGGTGCAGTGAGTTTATAGATGTTCGGGCAGCCCCGTCTCTTGTTATCAAGGCTTGGAGCATCTTATACCAATGCAATGTCTGAAACGAGGAGGAGGATTTTCACCTCATTAATCAAGAAAGTGGCTTTTTCTTGCCTTACTGTCAGTTCCACTGGCCAAACAAAATAAATAAATAATGGAGCCCTGGCCTTCCAGTTTGGCTTAGGATGGGTTTTTGTATCCTCCTCTGTTTCTACAGCAGTGGAATAATTCATGCCGGCTCTTGGATGCCATTTCCCCTCCTCTCAAACTGATAAGAAAAATGACCCGCCTCTCTCTTTCCAGCACTTAACAAATTCTGCTCCTTGTATATGAATTATTATTATTTTTTTTTTTTATAAAAGAACTCATTGGGGTAATTTATAACTTCATGTGAGAGAACGTGGCTGCCTTTTGCAGATGGCTTTGTGTGCTTGCAATGTGCAACCGAAAAGCGAGGTGTGGAATTTCTCCTCGCCGTCGTAATCACTTTCAGATGAAGTCATGTATGCTCGGTTGTTCCTGTCGAGAAAAATGGGGATGGGATTAGTTCATGGCTCTCCCCATCTCTCTCTCTTCGTATCCATGAGAAGGGCTGGGATACTTTGCCTGCTGGAGAAACAGTTCCGGAGGTGCTAAGCAGTATGAAGGAGGAAATAATTGTGCAAATGCAGCTTTGTGCTGCATTGCCTCCTCCCTGCCCTGTACTCGGAGCCATTCCTGGAGACCCCCCTTTATGTCAAGTGCCAGAAACCCAGCCTTTTTGACCAAGAAGAACTCAGTGTTTCCCTGAAGATGCAAGCGGCTTTGCATTCGTTCCAGTGGTATCATATAAAAACAATGTTGAGAGGAGAAAAAATTCGCAAACTATAAATATTGATTTACACTCATTATTACTTGGGATTTTTCCCTGTTTCCTAGCTAAATGTTGTTGTATTTAATTTCATTTTGGTCGGGTCAATTTTTAGTCATATTTCGAAAAAGTAAGGCCATGTTTCATGGAATTTTTCTGTTTTTGGCCAGCTTCCCCTAGATTTTTGAGGTCGCTGGTTCTGTATCTACTTGGAGATTTAGTTCCTTTCCCGTTTCATCAGGCACTAAATTTGGCAATTGCGCTGGTGATGGTTTGCTATGAAGGATGCCCCTGGCATCCTGACCTTTGGCGGGGCTCACCATTACCTCCCTGATTAAATGCATGGAAAAACAATCCCTCCTCACTTCTGTTCTGATTTGTGTGCCAGGAGCACCATCAGGTCCCATTTAAAATCAGGACCTTGCTGTGTTTAGCACTGTATATGTAATCTTGCCACTACACGTGCAGTTTCGAGGTCCCATGCTGCGGGCAGAGGGTTTGGTGTGTGTCCTGACCCCCTCATCCTGGGCAAAGGGGTGGGTGATGGCAGAGAAACCTCAAGGGAATCCTGTTGGGGCATGTGGACCACCAGTCTGAGCAGGCAGGGGGTAAGGAGCAGGGACACAGGGATGCTGAGGGGTGCTGCAGAGGGAAAGTTACTGTTTTCCTGCTCCTGCTGCCCTTTTTGCCTGGCATGAAGAGCTTTTCCACAGCTTTCTGCTTGTTGGGACCCTCCACTGGGACCTCCAGGGTCCCTCCCAGTCACTGCTTTTCAGCAGCTAGACCTTGGTTCCACAGGAGCCCTGGGACCTGCCTGCAGCCTGAATGCCCTGCCTGCAGCCTGAATGCACCTGCCTGCAGATTTAATGTTCCTGCCTGCAGATTGAATGTTCCTGCCTCCAGGCTGAATGCCCTGCCTGCAGTCTGAATTCCCTGCCTGCAGATTGAATGCCCTGCCTGCAGATTTAATGTTCCTGCCTCCAGATTTAATGTTCCTGCCTGCAGTGTGAATGCCTTGCCTGCAGATTGAATGCCCTGCCTGCAGTGTGAATGCCCTGCCTGCACACAGCCTCTCCACCTGGGAGCGTTGTGTACCACACACCAGATGCTGCCAGAGAAGTCTGAACTCTGGGTTCAAATTTTGTCCTGTTTGGACTCTGCCTGAGGTCACCGAAGGACGATATATCTTTTACCCAAGAAACATCTGCCCACAAAACGCCCTGGGAAATGTAACGGTCCCGTGAGCTAAGCTAACCTGTGCAGGTCACCCTCCACCCCAGACAGGCAGGAACCTCCCCTGAAAGCAAAACCAGGGCATTTTCATTGGCTCTTGGTGTAAAAATGGGATTTTAAAAAAATTTATTCCTATTACCCATACAGTGCTGAAAGCTTCCAACCACAGTCCCAGCTTTGTGGTCAGAGTAGCTGGAGGGTAAGAGCAAATGTCCCGTGCGAAAGCTGTGTGCTTCCACCCGAAACGGCGAAGGGCTGTCTGTGGTTCCCAACAGCAGTGCCCAAAAACATCAGTTCCCAAAAGCTCAGGCTTTTCAGTGAACGAAGAAGCTGGTGTCTTGCTCTTGTTCAGAATACCCATCAGGAGATGCTTTACACCCCAGGGAAGTATTTTCTAAAGGCTATATTACAGAATACTCTGCAAAACAGCCTTTAGAGCTGCTTCACCGAATCAGAAACCTTTGAAGATGTGGCGCCCTTGTGCTTCCTCTGTCCTCAGGACACAGAGTATGTGTGATGGATCACGGGCTGGGATAAAAATCTTCCCATTCCTCCTCTCGGGTCTTCTTCAAAGTCTCTTTCCCAGGAGAGCTTTGTGCAACCAGCCGTTGTTTTCCATCCAGGGAACATGCCGGGGCTGCCCTGGTGGGCTCAGGGGTCCCTGGAAGGAGCAGGGGGGACCTGCAGAAGGGAGGAAGGGTCTGGAAGTGGTTTGGGATGAAGAGGAGGTTCATCAGAATCCGTGGGGAGCTGGGAGTACAGTAGTATGGAAAATTTAGGCACAAGTCCATAAGAAATCCGTCGTCATTAGTGCAACTATTTACAGAGCAACTCATTTTAGTGGGTGAGAGGCCATTTCCAACTGAAAAGCCTTTTGGTTTTGGGTGGAAAACTGCATAGTATTGCAAATTTCCATAAAAAAAGTTGTTTAGTTTTACAAAAATGGGAAAAAATGTTGAAAATCTGATATTCTGAGGTTCCTCATTTTTTTACTTGGGCTCTTCCACCCAGTCTTAGTGTTAGATTACTCGCTGGTTTGCCTTAGCTTTCTTTGCAGAGTGGTTGTCATTATGGTCTGTACAAGCTAGGACTCTGGGAACAGCATTCCCTGGATATTTCCTATATGATTTCCTTAGATGGTCCTTAGATTTAACTTGACATCAGAAGACTCCTTTAACAACAGACAAAAGGCTAATGAGATCCAGTAGCTGGATGTTGATGTTAGAGGAACTATTCCAGTGGAAATAGGATGCTAATTTTTGAGACGAAGGGCAATTAACCATTGGAACAATTTGCCAAAGGTTGTGGTAAATTCATCGCTGCTCGAGGCGTCCACGTATCGGGATTGAATGTCTTTCTACAAGATATGCTCTAGTTCCACCCTGTGCTCCTGTCCAGCTGCGCTCATTTAGGGCACGCTGTGGGCCTTTTTGGAAAGGTCCAGTGATTTTGATGGACTTTTCATCCGACATTGCCACAGCTGAGAAAAGCTCTGCCTTCTGCCACGAGAACAGTTGAGTGAAAGTCTTGGGTTAGATACAAGGTCAGAAGAAAAGGTTATAAAAGTCCAGCCCGGGTTTCTGCCCCCGTAACCCGTAGGGAATACGGTGGTGAAGTTATCTCCCTGAAGCAGTGATTATTGTAAAGATTTTAGTGGCTACCACCATAGCAAAATGTAACGCTACTTCCAGCTGGAGTCAGCTCTGCTTTGCAGCACCATGAAAATGTTTACTACCTTTTAAAGCTCTGTTTGTGTTCTGCAAGCCCAGTGTTGCTGCCGTTGCCATTAATTCTAATTACAGCTCGCTTTCTGCGCTGATTGATAATCCTGCTTGGCTTTCAACACTTTGTTAATACAAATTCGTAGCTGGACAGAAAACTTGCTACCCTCCAGAATGCAACCAGTCAAATCATAAAAAATAGGACTGTTTTGGAGGATAGACTCTGAAAGACAAATGGATGGATAATGAATTCGAAGGTTATATGTCACTGGAGGCTTTTCTAATGACTTCTGGTAAACTGCCCTAACTTTGCTTACTTGATTTATGGCATTATTAGAAATCCTCAGTTGGCAAACTGCCTTATAATTTGCTACACGTTGTAATTTATCAAGATGCCTTTGGTCAGACTTTACTTTTGTTGTGTTTTTGTTTTGTTTTTTTTTTTTTTTCTTTCTTTTTTCCCTGTTCCTCCAAAGATCTCGCTGGTAACTAGCACTATGCTTTGTTTCCAAAGCTGTTTTTTTAAAGTGACAGAGTGATAGAACATCCTGTACCAATTAAATTCAATATGCTTGGGAGGGACTTCCAAACTGGCTAGTATGTGGTTGCAGGGGTTTGAATCAGAGCTACTTTAAATATAGCTCTTTCCAAACGACCTAAGCATGCATCTTCGTCTGTAATTTCATTGTGGTCTTGATAAGCAGCATTTACACAGCTTATTCTTTTTCACAGTGCTGTCATGTTCTTTCAAGGAGGGAACTGCACGTAAAATAGGCTAAAATACTGTGACACCTCATTTTCTACAGCAGCCCCACATTTCACTGTGCAATAACAGGGACAGTAGACAGCCCAGAAAACAGGCACGGGGAGGTCTTGCCTGGGGTGTCTGCTCTTAGGAACAAAACCCACACCAAACGATGATGCTGAAACAGATGGCTGAGGTGTTAAGTCAAGTCAGAGAAACAAAAATCAGCAATAGGTTTGCCTTTCTTGATTTCCTTTGGCAGATTCTTTGGAGATAGTCCATGGACCTGCAGGCTAGGTTTGTACTAAGAGACTAAATCAGGGCGGGGCAAGGCTTGAGAACCGTCCTCTTGCTGTTCAGACCAGCTGATTGCTGGTGGGACCTTGGGGGCAGGTTTTGGCCCATGGAAAGCAGCGATCACCAGAAAACTTCATGGCATGGCTTGGTGGATGCTCAGAGACCGGGGCCAGGGCCCCTTTCCAAAGGGTCCAACCCAACAGACAGAGAGGATGAGTTCTGGGGGGGATCATGGGGAGAAGGAGCCATAAGGATGCGAGGTCAGGACTTGGGTAGAGAATCCAGCCTCAGGGTCTGTGGGGGAGCAGCATAAAGCGAGAGTGGAGGGGAAGGGGCACCAGGAGGCTGCAGCAACTTGGCAAAGAGCTGGACATGTCTCCTCCCCTGCAAGAAAAGCATGTGGGCACTGAGATGGTGCCAAATTTCTTACAAGGGTATGAAGAGGTGAAAATTTATTTTAAAAACTGGTGGAAGGAGCAATCAAAGTCCAGGAGTGACTCCTGGTGCTTGCTGCTTGGTGCTTGTGACCCGTAGCTTCTACTAGAAGAAGGCAAGACCAGTTTTCTCACGTGTCTTGGGCTTTCTACCGTCCTTGCTAGTGGGAACGCACTTTTTGCTTGCTCATCTCTGCAGGCGGGGGCTGGGAGCTTGCCCTGCCCTGATTCCAGCCCCGTCTGCAGTTCTGTGCCATGCCCCCAAAAGCCTTTTAACCTCCACATGCCGCCCTGCTGTACCTGCTTCAAATCAGCTTTTTTTTTTCTCCCCTTGTTTTTCCATCCTTCTAGAACTATGCTGCTATGAAACTGGTGAAACCTTTCAACTGAAGCTGTGCTGGAAAACACCTGAAAGGTCTGATGCCTGCCTGGGGATTTTGGAAAGAAGTTGTGGCTCTGCACTGGATCACATCAGCAGATGGAGATGGAGAAGGAACAGCTTCACTCAGGCTTAGGCTGCTGCCAAGATGAAGATACAACTTACCCTGATGCAGTATGCAGAATCCCACCTACAGCACTCGCCTTGGAAGCAGCACGTAAACAATACCTACTCTGAAATATTTCTTATTTTACTTCTTTGCCTGTCTTTTTTTTTTTTTTTTGTTAAGCTGCTCTGATTTGTAAAGCTCAAATCCCAGTGCACAACTGAAGAGGGTGGGGGAGAAAAGGACCTTTTCATATATATCTGTGAGTGTACAAAGATATTTGCAGACCTTAGCAGAGGAGTTGCAGGCTGCTGGCGTAGGCAACACGTGCAAGCCAAAATCTCTCAGGTTCTGAGCACAATTTTCTTTGCACTCTGAACAAGCCTCAGTTTTCCTTTGCTGTGCATTGTGTATTACCTGGTTTCTACATGTATAAAGTCTACTGAAGGTGAGATGTGCTGCACAGCCTGAAACCCTGGGCTGACACGTTTCCAAAGAGAGCGAAACCCACAAGATACAGGACCCGGGGAAAAGGCTGAGGTGCAAAACCTGGGCAGGAGTTGGTGGTAATTGCTCAATCAAAACTCCCGTTGAATTTTGCGCTCATGTCTGGCTCATGCTTTTTGGACTTTGTTTTCTCTCCGAGCTGCTTTTTCACCTCTACGGTCCCACATGCCTCCCTTCAAAACCAGTGCTGTAGAGGCAGAAAGCAGAGTCGGGCGGAGCCCTACCCAGAGAGCGATCCCAGGAGCACAGCAGTGCATGTGGACTTTGCTTTTCTCCTCGCCTGCTCTGTGCAACCCCTGCAGCCACAGTTCGGTGAATGTATTAGTCTTTTTTTTTTCTCCTGTGCTCCAAAACATCCTTAAGCAAAACAGCACAAACCAGACTGCAGTGTCAGCCGCACAACTCGCTGCTGCTGGGCGCTAATGAGGCAGATAACCTGCACCTTTGGAAGCAGGCTTGTTTGTTTTCTGCTTTGCAAACAAATTACTATGAGACATACCCTGCAGGTCTTGCTCAGCCTCCCACAGAGCAAACGGCAGCTGTGACAGGGCTGGGATGACAGTCTTGGGACATTTCTGCTGTTTTCTATTCTCTCCTCCTGTCCGTCTGTCTCTCTGCTGCTGCAGTCAGATGGAGCGGTGTGGACCAAGGGGATTTCTAGTGTTTTGTAGTGCTGGCTCACGCCATGCAAGGATGCTAATCAAAACAGAACTAGCCTCAAATTTTCATCCTGTCTCCACTCATCCTGCAAGGAACCACCTCCCAGAACAGGAGCATCAGGCATGAAAACAAATGTCCCTTTGCGAGAGAGCTGTCCTGCTGCTTCGCACCGTGTGGCTTCTGCTACGGTCCCTTTGATGACAAACGGATCTTCCCCCACTGCCCTTCAGCAGGATGAGACCTGTCGTCCTTGGTTTCATTTGTCCCCCGGAGCTGTTGCTACTCAGCGTGACATGTGAGAGCAAGTAGCAGTGAAAAGTGATCCTGGGGGAGAGGAGTTCCTCAGGACAAACTGTGCTCGTGTAAGCTCCTGCCCTGCTCCAGCAAGGCACTTAAGCCTGTGCTTAGCAGAAGGCAGGGAATAAAAGCACACGCCTAATTGCTTTGCTGGATCAGAATGTAATGCGTTGAGCATTAAATCCCTTGTTATTCAGTACTGTAACAGCACCCGGATTGCACAGGGCAGCTCGCTGCCATGTGTGAAGACGGTGCCTTTGACGTGGAGAACGTGCAGCTATAAAAACCTGTCCTTGCCCCTGAGGTTTGGCCGACCCACCATCCCTCTCCTGAAAGCTTGAGTGGTGAAGTCGGCTCTGGGCTTGCACGCCCCAGGGTGGGTGTTTCATTTTACCAGCACAGTTAAATGCTTCATTTTTGCATTTGTTCAGTTTTTCCCTAGAAGCCTCCCAACCTCATTTCGCATCCACACCCCCTTTTATTAGCCACTATCAAACTACCAGGTCTTGGTCAAATTTTCCGCAATGCTTTCTCCCTCAGGATCTGATGAGCTGAGGATGAAAGTTGCTTGTGTTTGCATCTTAATGAGTTTTGGGGTTTATATTTTATGAGAATGGTGGTGTGGTTGGTCCTTGCACCTCTTCCGCCATGACCCAGCTCTGCCGGGGTGGGTCTGCTTGTCTTGCTGAGTGCTGGCATGCCTTGCTCTCCTACCCATGGTGGGAAATCAGGCCCATTATTTCAATTCCTTGCTTTGGTTTGCAGAGACTGTAAAATTTCTCACCTTGGCATTATTGTCCTGGGACCCCTACCTATTTCAGAAACAAAATCTTGGTGCCAAGATCCCCAAAGAGATGAGTGACCCATGCTTGAATGCAAAACACTGCTTATATCTGGGTGCTCAGCATCCATCCTATCACAATGACCACTGTCTCAGGAGAGACAAGCAACCCTACCAAAACACATCTGTGTGTCACCTCTCCAGAGCCTCTCCCAGTGAGAAACCATATTTTATTCCCCAGCACTTACCAGCAGCTCTTCCGTGACAAACCAGAGTGGGTCATCAGTGAAGGGAGAGCAGGATCTAGGGCATCCAACTGCCTAAGGAGAAGTAAAGGGTTACATCCCTGCATGCAATCCTCCGCACTCCCTGTCCAGGCTGCAGGGCCAATTTTCATGCCAAGAAGACTCTGTGGTGGGTAAAAGCAGGTCTGAGTGTCCGAAAACACCGACTCAATCCCATTTGCATTGCTGCTTGAGCAGCCATGTCCATCTCTGCACCTGACTGTGGGCCCTCGTAGCTCGGTTATGTCTCTCCACCAAAGCCAGCCAGGAGGTAGGACCTATATGAAGTATTCCCTGTGGCTCCCTGTTATTCAGGGGTTTGAAATGGCTGTAAGACGTATTTATCACCTGTCTATGCCTTATATACAATAATGCAAAATGCACTGTGGTTACAAATGAAATGCTCTGAAACCTTCTGCTTCCTGGTGTATTTTATTGTGTTGATGGAATTATGGCACTGTCCCTCTTTGGTGTGGGAATGCAAAAATACAGCTGGAAGGAACAGGATGGGGAAACGGCGGTTTCTCTCTGCTGCTGTAGCAAGGGAGCAGAAGCAGGAGGAGAGAACAGAGTGTGGAGAAAGGAAGACAGAGGTGGGATGGGGGTTGCTGTCTTCCTAGGTAACACAGCTGCTCGTACCTTTGCCTCTCACACTTTGCACCCGAGACACCGTGTTGCAGAATAGCGACATGACCCAACTGTGAGACGTGTGTGCTCCCCGGTGCTCTGAGCGGTCTCCCAATCCCTGACACCATGCAGGCTTTATGTGGGGATCACACGCCTTGTCCCGTGAGCTGGGAGACCACGTGTGGCAACTCCCAAGGCTGGTCTGTGATCTGGAGCACCCCGTGAGGTGGGAGGAGGCACACGAGTGTGAGTGGGGTGGGTGAAGGAGCCGTGGGAAGCTCCTGCTGTCCATAGCTTTGAGGAGACAACCTTCAGCATTTTCCTGGTGAGTCACTCACAAAGAGGTTGATGGCCACTTCTTTTATAAACCTGAACATCCAAAATACGCCCACTGAAAGGCAGGAGGCTGGGGAGGGGGTGGATGGCTGCGGAATGGGAGAGGGCAGAAGGATCCCACAGATTTCACCCTCCTGCTGCAGCGGGGAAGGCAGCAGGAGTTCACCCCGTCCGGCTGCTCCGGGCATGCGTGTCTCTGTGCAGGTGCTCATGAGGACAGGCCTGAGCTGCTGGAAGGTGAATATCCAGATCCTTCTCAGGACTCGGCCCTGGCAGCTCTCAGCCCAAGTGAAGACCCTTCCCCTGCTTGTCTCTGTTCCTCTTCCCATTTCTGGGCTTCAGAGAGCATCAAGTCCCTTTGGGTCTGGGTCTGTTTCTTCCCCAGAGAGACAGACTCGTCCGGCAAACACAGCCATCATCCAGAGTGACCCAAGGATTAATTCTCCTGACACTTTTTCAGAGCTGTTCAGCACCAACAGGCTGTGTCAAGTTGATGCTCCAGGTATGCAGAGAGATTTGCTGCTGAGATGGGGTTTATTTGTGCCTGAATCCCCCCCGAACACCTTTCCATTGGTCTGGAAGGGTGCAGATGGGTGCTGCCTGCTTTGGCACAGGAGATCCTCTCCACTGCATCATGTTTTAGGATGGTGCCTGGCATCTAGGGAGGCAGGGGATGAGGAGACCTGAATGTCCTAGACCTCATCTGAGGATGATGCAGAGGTTCAAGCAGGCACTCTGGGCTGGCATTGTCCAAACCCAGCCTGCCCAGCCCCACTGCAGCCTCTCACACCCCACACATCAGTGGGAAGTCCCAGAGGGCGACAAACTGTGTCACCACGCTGAAGGCACAAGAGACACGGTCCTTGCTGAGGAGGAGCAGGTGGCAGGAGATGAGGGGACAAGTCTTGCCCATATGCCTGTGCCTGCCCATGCATGGGTGCACGCAAAAGTTAATTGCAAAATGTTCCGCTGCTTGAACACTTCCGTGATGCTTCTTTTTCTATTATTTCCTCAGCTGCCAACTTGATGCTGTATATAATTTAAGGCTGGAGTTATGAAGTGTGTGAGCTCCTTCGGGGCTGCCCTGACAACACCCCGTTGTGTTTCACACTGCCTGGGCTCAGCCCCGTGAGCTGGAGGGCAGCGAGACGAGGAGCTGGAAAGCTGCCACCCCGCTCAGGGGCTGAACTCCCTTAACCTCCAGCAGCCTTGCTCGCACATTTGAAAAAAAAACCTAGCAAAAAAGCTGAACTGATTTTTCTCTTCAATAATAACAATTCTGTATTCATTGCCTGGTCTTATTTGCTCAGAAGAGAGAAGTTTCTACCCAGAAGGGTGGCTTGCAATGAAGTGGTTTGAGAAGAAGGAGGTGGTGCAGGGCGAGGGGGACGAGGGGTGGGAACCAGATCAAGGCGCTGCCATAAAAAACGTTTTGTGAAGCCGCTTGCAGTTGTGTTTGTTGGTTTAACCCCCGAGGACGGGGCCTGCGGTCGGTTTTGCTCATTACCTGCTGACAGGACGGGAACACGCCTGGTGCACGGAGGCCAGGAGAGTTGACCCAATGGGATGTTCTGTAGAGAAGACCGTTGTGGCCTCCTGGCCCCAAAGTCCATTAATCTTCAGATGGGAAGGCGGAAATAGCCCTGGCCTCGAGTGACACAACTCATTTCAGTCTTCACTTGAGGTCTAACCCCTTAAAACACTCCCAGACGCAGAATGGTGTTTGCTGGTCCTGGAATAGGCAAGCATAGAGAGGGGTATGATGAGTATAAAGGCTGCTCCGTTGGCTCTGGAGCCCCTGGGCTGATAGCCTGAGCTTGCTATGAACCTTCTCCGTGGACAGCACCATGCCATCACTGCTGGGACAGCCGCCAGCCTTGTCCATGTTGCTGCAGTCTGTCTTCATCCCAGACAAGCCAAACGCCATGCACTTGTGGGATAATTTGTGGCGATCTGCGCACTGCGCCTTCTGGGCTCTGCACTGAGTGAGGATGGAGACACCCAAGCAATGGGGCGTGAAACTACTGTGTCTTCGTCTCCACCGTGCATCAGCTTCCAGAAGGAAAATGAGCTTTTTTTGCCCTGTCTGCTTTTCCCATTCCCATCCCAGCCTCCTCAAATAACCAATGCTTTAAACACGCTTTGCAGCAGAGCAGGCTCAGTGCTGTGAAACTTTCTTTTACCTTTGAGTGCAACTTGGTCTCTGCTTTGGCCTTTCGGCTGACTCCAGGCTGCTCGGCTCCCTGGCACTTGGCCGCTCTGTCCCTGCCTCGGAGCAGTGTCAGGGCTCCTCATCCATCAGAAGGAACATTGCACAGTTGTACCCACTACCAGGCGTGTCGAACAGGGTCCCCTGGCACTGCGTGGTGGGTGTCCCAGCTTCTCCTCCTGCAGCTCCTGGGCCAACAGCTTGCGGCTCCCCAGCACTGCTGGTGAAGTCCATGTTTTGCCCAGCACTGCAAAGCTGTGGGATTGGCACGGGAGCAAGAGCAGGCGTCTCTTATGCTGTGGATGGCTTAACTCTGCCCTAAAGCTTATGGTGTGGGAGACCATTTCTACCAAAGCCTTTGGGTCCTGTACAAGTCCCTGATAGGGCGAGGAGGCAGAAATACACCTTAACCAGGTTTTCTGCTGGAAAGCTCCAGGCCAGAGCTACTTGAGGTGATAACTACTGGGAGCTTAAAATTAATTTTTACAGTTATTTATGCTATGATGACAATACAAACAGTAATGCTGACGATGTTGGTGTTACCAGGGGCTCATTCAGGACTGTGGTGCCAGGAGCTGTACACACGGCAGAAAAATGGTCACTGTCTCCGTAAAATTAAAATAATCAATTCTTCTCAGGCAATCCTCTGAATGGGGACTGGAGTAAGTCAGTGGCACAACCATGGCTATTTTCCTCCACATAGGTATTAGGTTTTATGGGTTCTATATCTTCTCTCTGCTCCCAGAGGCACCTTACAAAGTTACAACCATGTTGCCAGCTCTATCCTGGCACCGTCTCTGGAGGGTCTCCAGCAACCAGCTGTGTCTGTGCCCTCAAGATTTGGCACTTAATGTTTCTGTTCCTCCATCCTGGCTGCAGCAACCTGCCATCCCAGGCAGACAGTGTCTCACAGCTCTGCTGCTGCCTGGATCCAAAGCTCGGCTGCAGAGGAGCTCAAATTGACAGACACTGCAGAGAAAAGTGCAGCAGTTTTGCAACTCAAACAGAGTGTGTTGTAATCCCTCTCAGTGCTGAATCCCTTGCTCAAGGTTTAAGGGTGAATTCAAGGTATTGCTGAGGTCAGTGACTGTGACCAGCGCTAGGAAAACCCACCAAGGCTCTGTGCTCTCCTCTGCTCTGTCCCTTCACTGTCCCCTTGATTCCCAGGTCTGCGGGGCTGGCAGCGAGCTGCTCCCTATGCAGGATGTTTTTAGCAACCAGTCCATTCTACTGTGACTCCGCAGGGGCTTGTCCCTCTTTCTGTGGGCACCTGTGTGCTAGGTGTCTGGCATTAGTTTCAGACCATATGCAAGATCATCCGGCCTGTGAGGTGATAAAATAATCCCAGTAAAGGGTGGCTGTTGCTGCTGCTTTGCTGAGCCAGGATTGAATGACTGTTGCACTGCCCATACTTTATCTTTCACCTGAGGTACTGGGCACAGACAGACTGGCTGTTCCCTTGGCCTCCGGGGAAAGGGGGGTCAGCATCAGGAGTGGGGATCATATTCCCTCCTTGCAGCATTTGCAGTGCTCAGCTGGTTCAGGATCAAGACATCAAAGGGTCTTGTCCTGCTTCACAGTTCTGGAGGAGTCATTTTGTGTTCAGTCTTTAGGAGCTGATGGTATCCAGCTGAGATGTTTATTTGTAGCCAAGTGAGTCCCATCAACAAGTCTGGAGAACAAGGACTAAAAATGTCTTTTCTCCCAACTATGGCTCTAGGACACTATGACTGAGTCACAACAACAAGGAAAGAAAACAAACATGCCTGTGATCCAGGTTGGCATGTTTGCACCTTCATGTGAAGTTGTAGCCACAAGACAAAGCGGAATCTCAGAACAGAACCCTGAGTGGGGCTGAGCATTTCTGTGCAGAGCAAGGTCTTTCCCCTTTAGGTTGCAAATATAATGTTAAATGATTGCAAAAGGAGTTATACAAGAGGATCAGTGCTGCAGGGTTTAATGCAACCTTTGTCAATTCTCTATCCTCCTTCTGGAGCAGAGGCAGGAGATGAGAGCAAATGGTTCCTCAGGCCTGGGGGGTGCTGCCTACGTGTCATGTAGTGGAAGAATTGTGCAAAGAAAACATGGGCATCAATGAGTGACGGCCCCACTCTTTGAACTGAATCAATACCACAGCAAGGAGAGGTGCGTTGTGCTCTTGTTCCATCATGCCCACAAGGTTGCAAGTCACAGAGAGGTCTCAGCCACATCTGTCTCACTGTGGTGGTCATGGCATCTCCTCTCCTTGTCTTCAGCAGTGTCTGCCCAGCAAGTTTCAAGGACCATGTACTTTCTGCCATGCTTTGGCCTACATCTGCAGTACAAAGAGTCCATGCTGTGCCTGGGGTAGGACAAACGAGGCTTGTCCTCATCTCAACCATTTCCACCCAGTCCATTGGGAAGAGACTGAAGTTCTCCATGTTTCAGCTCCCCATGGCCAGAGTGCTGTGGTTTACAGGCTCAGGCAATATTTTAGCAGTGGCCTGAAGACTGAGAGTGTGGAGGGAGGGTGAGTCTGGTCTGAGGGATGATCTGGGATGTGTACCAGGCTGCGGCAGTAGAGACACCTTCAAATCACAGGTCCAGTGGGTTGATGACAACAGAAGTGTTCCTCTGAGCCGCATGTGGCCAAGCTTTACCTTCCCTTTGCTTCCCCCTCTCTCTTCAGTCTTTTCCATCTCTCTCCTCTAACCTCTCCTCCTTTTTCACTTGTGGTTTGCCATCAATTTGTGTCCAGACCTCATCAAAGACTGCCATCCCAGGAGGAGTGGAGAATTACAGCCTCCCAAATTAGGAAAGCCCCAGCTCTCTCAAAGCTGGCCTCCCTCTCCCTCTTCATCCTTCTCCTCAACATGTGTGAAAGAAATTCATCTGTTCTACCTCCTGACGATGGGAGCTTTTGGTGGTTTTTCTCTGGAAACAGCATAATCCCATGTTTATGAAAAGCATGAAGCCAGGGCACTTAAACTGGATCGAGTGCCTGGGCCAGCTCAGCAGCTGGTGGAGGAGGCAGCAGCCTCTTTATTCCATTTTTTTGCCCTTTGGAGCAGACTCAAGGTTGTACTTCTGTCTGAAGAAAATAAAGACAAATAGGATTTGGTGGATATGGAAAAGAGGAAAAAAAAATGGACAAGAGATTTATGATTGCTGTTTGCCAATGAAAACACAGTGGGAAGACTCATCTGCTTGCAATGTAGATGGCTGTAGGCTGGAAAACAAAGCCTGAATTGATTGTCTTCTTCTATAGTCAACAGAGAACAATTGGCACCTGTCGGGATGAGTCACCGCAGCAGTGGGCTGGATCTGTCCGGGGACTTGGAGCTGCCCAGTCACTCTAGAGGGAGAGGAAGGTCAGTGGTGGGGCTTTGCAGTGTCTATCTCTTCAGGGCTCGAAGATCGGCCAGGTGCCACCCAGCCTGGCTCTGGTGGAGCTCCCCTCACCGTAGTGTGCTGCCGCCCATCCTTTCTTTGTTACCCCGGGGACTGTGAGCAATCTGGAGTCAGGCCCCTCAAAATCATTACTTTTTTAGAAATTATGCAATCTGAAGAAAAGAAAATAGAAAGAATAATATAAAGGCAGCCTTTTTTTTTTTTTTTTCTTTTTCCTAGCTGTCTGAGTAATCAGGGATTTGAAATTCCAAGATATTCTTTGCAAGTAAAAAGCCTAAAAATACACATATTTTTGTATGAGAACTGCCATTCTGACATTTCCTTCAGCACTGGCTCTTTTAAGAAATACCAGAAAACACAAATCTTATGGGCAATGGAGACAGCTGGTATCATCTTCCTCGTGGCTTGAACATGGGAAACCACACAGTAATGTTGGAGACCTTTACTAATCCTCAAATGGTTCATAAAGAACAATCCTTAAAAGGAAAATCCCCTCCTTCCTACCCCCACCACCCGTCTCAACGAGGCGACAGGCAAAATTAGCACAAACTGGGGGCCTGTCCCAAATGTGGTCCATTCTGGGCAACTTCAGCCTTCCTGCCAAACTAGAGGGGTGGGAGTCAGCCAAGGACCTGGAGCAAAGGCAGGGAAGAGAGATGAGGCATCTGGGAGAATGGAGACTCCCTGTAGGAAGAGATTAGAAGATGTAGGTTTGTTTAGCCCAGCAAGAAGAAGGCTCAGAGGACTCTGACAACCACAAATCCCAACCAAGAAGAGCTAAAAGAAAATCTTGGCATAAGAGATAAAATAGAGGGAAAATGGTTGTGGATACATTCAGGCTTTTTCTGCGGCTAGAGCATGAGTTGTGGTCGTATTGGGTCTTGACCTTCCCTCAAAGTTGGACCCTCCTTCACGATGCTTCATCTCCCTATGCCTCAGGCTTTCCACCACAAAGGGTGCTGCTTGAGGCTCAGCTGTGAGCTGTAAAGCCCTCAGCTCCTGCTGGGTTCACCCGGTGTAACAGGATCTGCTTTTTAGCCACTCAACAGCTCCAGCTGTCAGTTTTCTTTTCAATGTCCCCGGGATGCTCATTACTGTCTCCAAAGGAAAGATATTCTGCTAAACATGGATGCTCTCACCATAAATCTGGTTCCAAGTGTGCAACAAGATTGGATAAAAGCAAATTTAACTATGTGCTCACCTCTGTCTAGCAAAGCAGAACCTATCAGACACTTCCAGTCTGAAAGGCACCACACAGGTTGTTCAAGTGGCTGTGACTGATTGCACTGGGACTAGCCCTATTGTCTTTATTTCACCCAAAATGAAAGGCCATGGAGGGCTGGTATCGAACTGTTCATTTCATCTGTCACGAGTGAAGTTTGTGAAGAACTAAAGCCTGAATTCAGACAGTTCAGAGCTCCACGGGTGAGGGCAATTGTCCATTCTCTCCTCGCCTTCATCATGGCATTGGGAAAATGCCCCTTTGCTCAGCTCTGGGCTCTTCTGAGCTCCTGCTCTGTGGACCCAAACAAAGCCGCTGGCATCACATTGGGCTGTGTGGACATTACAGTCCTTTGGTCCAAGCCCTTTGGTCCAAGTCCTCTCCAGTCTCACCCTGACAAGGAGAAAGAGAGGCTAGAGAGGGTCTGTAGCAGGAAATCCATTTCTGGGATGCTGGCGGGTGCATGAGACATGCCAGGCTGCCCAATTCAGTGAGGTCTGCTTGCTATTAAAGTGCAGGAGACCAGCTGAAGCACTGAAGACCATTAAATGCTAGTTTTCAGTAACAGCCTTTTGAAACCGACTGTTTATTTTTATATATGGTGAGCTGTGCAACGAACGCTGCAGAAGAAATAAAAGCAAAGAAAAAACTGCTAGCGGGTTGCAGGATGGAAAAACATCAGACTATCAAACACATCTTCCCTTCTCCTACATCCCAATTGTGGAAAGCCCCTTAACAGATATATCAGCTTCTTCATCACCTCAAGGTAATGGAGTATCCAGACTTCGTGGGTGAAATGTCAAAAATTTGTGCAGGGTGAAATGTGTTTTTTAGCTTATCTGGAAAAGATTGCCTGGAGCATGGCTGACAGTAGGCATATGGATCCTTCATCCAAACCTGCCACCTATGAGGCCTCAAAACAGGGCTAAAAGGGATGAAACAAACCCAAATAGTTTGAAGCCAATCAGTTCGTAAAGGGGAATATATGATGTGGTGCCAGGGATGGGCTGAGTGCTGGGACTCCAGGTTGCAGCAGGTCCCTTCCTTCCATTTTTCCAAGACTGGCAGATGGATCATCTTTAAATTAAGCAGCATTTTTAATCCCAGAAGTCAGCTCTGCTGGGAAGAACATGCTGTCACAGAACGGGGAGCACGCTCAGGCAGACAGAGAATAAAAGCAAACACTGGAACAGGTGAAAAAGCACATGCTTTCCCTGAAAATGTGTGAAAAAAAAGCATTTTAAAATGCTCATTTCACTCAGAAGTTCTCATAAGAATTTGGGAGGCTCCTGATAGCAAAACCAAACTGTTCTGGTCTCAAACAGAATAAGAAAAGGTCACATTTGGTGGTTTTACGTCACCCTTATTTTCTGTCTTTTTCTTCTGTGGTAGAAACAACGAAACTCAAAATGAAAACATGCAACCAAGTAAGAACTGTCTGCAGCTATTTTTATTTTAGCCAAAGCATCGAGGACTCTCCCCATCAAACATTCTACTGACATTTATTATTATTATTATTATTACTGCAACTAATAATATTCTTTCATATATTTTTCCATCTGAAAAATGAGGATAAAGCAGTCAGACCAAATGTCTATCTTGCCCAAGTAGTTGCTGCTTGTTGTATGGCAGTTGATAGGCCTTTCCAACTACAGCTGAGATTTTTTTTTTCTTGATGAAACAAAGAATATGAACTTTAAACCTCACTTCAGATTGGCCAAATTGAAAACCCAGCATTTTCTCAGTGAAGTGAAAAAAGGAATGAAAAAATCCTTTCAAATACCTCTGCCCTGCATTTCAGATTGACTGAAAAAAGAAAAAGAATTAAAACTCCCCACTTAATAAAAACATAGCTAAACTTTAGACTTGATTAAGCTTAACTTATTTAAACAATTATAAACTTTAAAAGGGATACACTGAAAATGCTAAAGTTAAAAGCAAAACTTTTAAAAAACCTTTAAAGATTGCTCTCAGACAAATTCTAAAACAAAAAGAAGTCTTTGAAGGTTTCAATTTTTGTTAAAATATTTTGACTTTCTCTGTTCCCCTCCCATTTTCCAAAGCTGTGACTGACTGTGTTTTCTAGGATAATGTCTGAGAACCCAGCAACAACGGAAAGATGCTACAACACTTTGATGGCAAGGGGAAGCCCACGCAGGTAAGATATACAGTGAATATCCTGTGTGGATGTGTAAGTGTGGAGGAAGAGCTCAGCCTCTGGAAATCACAGGCAGAGGGACCTGGGGGAAGGAGATGCCTGGAGAGGGAGTGCGAAAAGCCTGGGAACACCCTGAGGATGGGTTGTAAAGAGGCAGAAGGTAAATGGTGGCCATCTCAGCACCCTTCCTCTGCAGGGAATTTGGGCTGGAAGAGAGTCCCAGACATTGGAACGTGAGGGTGAAACAGTCTTGAAATTTTTCCAGACCCTGCCATTGCCTGTTTTGGCTTGTGGTGAGGTTTAATTCTGAGTCATGACAACTCTACGGCAAGGGAGAGTTGGCCTAGGAAGTGCCTTTGGGTGTAAGGCAGAGGGTGGTGTAGGAGCTGACGTCTGAGGTCTCCCTCTGCAAAATGGTCATTAAAAGCAGTGAGGTTTAGGTGGGTTTGGAAGCTTCCCAAAATCTGGATGAACCAGATTTTTGCTGCCATTTGACCAGGTTGTGTCCCTCTGGCAGCCCCCATGCTGGCCACCTGTGCCCATCCTGTGCAAACACAGTGTGAAGAGGCTCAGAAAGTTGGAAAAAAATGGATATTGTGGCTGTAGGACTGAGATCATAGTGAGGGGTAGGTCACCACAGGGATGCTTGAGTGAACAGGAAAGTATCTGAAAGTCAGAGCCAGGGTGAGGAGTGGCAGCGGTGGGACACGAGAGGTTGTTTCAGTGGCTGCTTTCAACCCACCATCTGTTCTTCAGCTCCAGAACAGGGTGTCCTGTCCCTGTCCCATGGACTGGGGGAGCAGGAGGGCCTGGGCTCGCTGTGGACTACTTGCAAATCTGGTCTGCTTCCCACCTTCTGACCAAAACTACCCAGTGAACTCTTGACAAGGGAAAAACCTGGTCTGTATCTGCAGCAGGAGTGAGAACAAGGCAAAGGAGGGGTTGAGGATGGACAAGGAAAGGAAAAGGGAGGTTTATTGCCGACAGAGTTAAACAGTTGAGAGCTTCCCTCCACCTCTCACCAGACCATTCCAGCACGGTAAATCATCCAAACCTTGACAGGAAAAGAGTTGCCAACTTGGACAAAAGACTAATTGCTACGATAGGAGTCCAGTTGCTCTGGCTGGGGATTTGGGGTAATGGAAGTCGGGTCTGGGTTTACATAAATGTTATGCCAAGTTAATGCATGAATGAAGATCTGCGCTGTGCGCCTTTATGAGGTCCGTGATCCTGCTGATGGCCTGCCAACACCACCAGCACTCGGACCTCTGAAAAGAGGGCTGGGGGGGCCCCGAACCCTGGCATGATTTACGGTAACAATAAAACTCCCTAATGAAGAAAAGAAAATGTATACTTATTACTTTGATCAATGTGAAAGCCCTGCACACACATGTCAATGGCTCCTAGAAGAGGACCAGTGGGGAGGGAAACTGCCGTGGGGCTGGTGGAGGAAAGGGTTTTGTTCCTTGGTAGCAAACAGCTACTGTTAAGAGGAGTAAAATATTAGCTGGAGGAAGATAAAAAGAGGCAGATACCACCCAAGACAGACCCTGCTGTGGCAGACTGCGGCGGCAGCCCTGGCAAGACCTGTGGTGTTTCCCTCTGGGTCAAGAGGGAGTGGGAGGTGGCCCGTGTCTCTCCCAGTGTCTGAGCTTTGCTTGGGAGTGGGGGGAGACCTGTGATCTGGGATGCAGAAACAACAGGAGACAGCAGCAGAAAGAGGGAGAGGAGAGCCCACCTGGGATGCTCATCTGGGGCAGGAACACAGCCTGGCACAGCACTCCCATCCCCAGGCTGACATGATTCAAGAGGTGGGACGTCTGGTTCTCATTAGCTGCTCCACGGCCTAATAAGAACAGATCCATTTCTGTGTGTTTTCATTTCCAACAAAAATCATTTTCTTTTTCTTTCTTTTCTACCTTTCCCTTCTTTCCCTTTCTTTCCCTTTCCCTTTCCCTTTCCCCTTCCCTTTCCCCTTTCCCTCTTTTTAAAGCTACTGATTTCCAGACAGACCCTCTCACAACACCTGTAGCCCAAGGAGAGCAGATCCGGGGCAGTTTGAGGGAAACAGGATGGGTGACCAGACTCAAGGAGACGGTGATGGGCAGAGGGCCAGGCCCTGCAGAGCAAAGTGCAAACCACCCACCCTCTTGGCAGCGACGTTTCAAGTCCCAGCTCCTGGAGCCCTGTGACTGCACAAAGAACCACAGCTTTGGTGATGTGCTGGAGATGTTTCTGCCACTGGTTGCTTCTTCCTTTTGCCTTGTTGCTTCTCTGCATCGCTTCATCCAGGGGACAGAGCAAATGTCATCATGCCAGGCAGGGTAACTCCAAGATCCAACCTAGCCTTCACAGGCCACTTGCTTTGTTTTGCATGTTTATCAGGGTCTCCTCTTTGGCAGGGGGGTGGTCTGGAGTGGGCAGCCAGTTGTCCCCACTGCTGACTCCCCTGTGTCCACGGTGTTTTACCACCTGGGTTGGTGTTGTGCCTGTTAAGTCGGCACTAAAACATTTCATACCCTGAGTCATCACGACCTCTTGGCTGTCGTGGTGCGATACTGGGAACCTCTGTTACCTTGTGTTCTGCCAAAATCCATCTCAGCAGCCTCTGAGCTGCTCATCACCAGCAGCTGACAGGGTCTGACAGGGAGACAGCTCGCTCTGTTTGTACCCCAGCTCTTAAATACTTCCCCACACAAATTTGACTTGACACGTGCTACCACTCATGGCACGTACAGAATCCATCACCGCACTTGATAAAACATCCTTGCTGGCTTGGCCATGCTGGAAAAGTACGTCACTGGCATCTCCCAGCCATGCCCATGCTCCTGCGCGTGGTACACTACAGAGGTACCACCTCCCTGCTGGGCTGGGCTGTAGTGCTGAGCCCAAGTGCTAGAAGTGGGAGACGGACTCTCACTCTTTTCCCACTGGAAACACGCTGGGAGCACATGGATCTCCTCAGTGGAGAGGTCGAAGAGTAGATGGCAGCTTGTAGAAGAGCTTCCTTCTCTCTGAAGTCATTTATGGCTCTTTTGGTGCCAGCCTTGGAGCAGCTCAGGCTCATGAATGATGAATCCCCCCAATCCCCCTGGAGGGAAAGTCTCAGCCAGAGCCAGGCAAAACACTGGGATTTACTTGGATTTTTTTTTTTTTTTTTGGTAGCAAATTAAAATTTGGTAAAATACAGACTTTCTCTGAATAGAGTTCAGTGTCATCAGACTGCTCTTTTGGGGAAAAAAGCTTAAAAATAAAACAAGAAAAGAAGAAGCCGCCCATTTGAAAATGTGGAATTACTTTGTTTAGACCTTTTTGAGAACAAAACATTTTGACGTCCTGATGTGAAACAAGTCCCTGTTTTGAAATTTCCTCCAAGTTATTTTAAGAACACTAAAAAAACCCCTGTCTTGAGATTGAAAGAAAACATTTCATTTCTGGTAGAATTAATTTTAAAGAGTAGGTTTTTTAGAATTGCTGGTGAACTGGAAAATTCATTATTTGTTCGACTTGCCTTGTTGCCCCTGTGGGAAAACACAGTCCAGGGACATGAAACAATTTATCCAGCAACTGTCAGAGCTGGGACCTGAACTCATGTTGTCAAAATTCTAGTTAAATATACTAGCTGGGAACACACATTTTTGATCCACGTATTAAGCTTGGAGGTGAGGCCTTGCCCTGCCGTCCGCGCCAGGCTGCCTTGCCACATCTTGTTTTCCAGCTGTTTTGGAGTGAATCAAAAAACCCCTGAGGTCAAGCCGTGTCATCTGAAATGTGGTGGGTTTCAGTTCTGTTCCCCATCCCTCCCCTTTATATAATAATAGTAAAAAAGGGATCCTGAGAATTTTTAAAACCTGTTAATCATTTCCATTCCATTCGCTAACTCAGAATAATAATCATCATCATCATATTGACGGCCCTGGGGCATTTGCCTTGGCCTGTGTGATGGCAAGGATGTTCCAAAATTCAGCGGAGCTATACAGAATGTTGGGGAATGTTTCCTTGAGCTCCTCCAGCAGCTTTGATGGGAGCCCCATAATGAAGTGACCCCCCAGCAACCCCCTCACCATGCTTTGCAAACAAAGCTGAGGAAGAGCCAGATTTTCCCCAAATTGAGCAGCCTGGCTGCAGGTAAAGTGAAACGGCAAATTAATTACGTGGTGAAGACGACGAGGTCAACGCTGCCTTGTTAACCTTGTCAAGCTGAGGAGAGCAGGAGAGCTACTGCAGGCTCCTGGGGTCCGGTGGGGTTGGGCTGGGAGCAGAGTCCTGCTGCCGTTGGCGTTTGTTGCGATGCCGATTTGCACTTCGCCTGCGGAGGCGACGTCTGGGATGTTGATGGGAAAAACCTCCCCCCTGAGCCACCCAGGTCTCTGCAACCTCAGGACATATAAAGCTACTCTTATGAGATGAAAACAAGCACAGGAGCAGCCTGGACTTAACCTTGGCACTACTCAGATATATTTACCTCAAGAAAAAATGAAAATAATGATGCTCTTGGGAGAAGGAAGCCCCCACCATCCTCCACTGGACCACTTTATTGCTGTGTTAATGAATTACAACGGCTTCATGACTCGTTTCAGCATCCACAGCCGAGTTTGCCAGGAGTCTTTGACAGTACTGCCTTTCTGCTCCCTCCAGATGGGGTAACACATGCACACATGCTCACACACGTACAATATTCATTGCTAGCGAGGCTCCGCTTTCTCTCTCAAACATGGGAGCTAATGTCCTCACAGAGGTCCTCGGGGATGCTCAAGGGGAAATTCAATTCTGCACCCGCCGCGGGTAAATTATGAATGGTAGCAATCAGCCCAGCAGCCCCTATATTAGCTGGTGTGATATTAAAGTCAGCATATTTCACACATAATTTTGGAATGTGCTGCAGACTCTTGGTTTTAATTGGAAATGCCGTGTGAATATTGTGGAGATGTGAAAAGGTGTGTATCTTGGCCCCTGCAAAGGTGTGGGAGAGAACCTGTGATCTGGTGGGAAGCGCAGAGCTGGACTTTTCTGCTCGAGCTACCAGTAACAAAGTGGGTACGAGCAACCTGTGAACAGCCTTCACTGGGTTCCCGTGCTGAGGAGCAGAGCAGGTCCGTTCACACCTCTTAAAATGCTGTTTCTGGGCTGTTGCATCCTCTGCTTACGATCATCGACTCACGTTTTTGAGGTACCTTTGCAACCATGAGGGCAAGAAACGTGAAAAGTGGCACGGTCTGCAGGCAATGAAGTTTTAAAGTGTGTGAAAGTCCTCAAACTTGTTCCCTACAGAGTTAAATGTTCTTAGTCCAGTCACCAGGTAGTGAAACAGGTGTTACCTATATATATACACATACATATATTAAAAATATTTTAATCCAAATATATTTTTTATATATATATAAAATACTTTCATCCATAGCTTGACAGTAAGCACTGAATCTGAGTGAGTTTTAATTGAAGTGGAAGGCGGGAGCACTGTGAGCACCACGTCTGCATATGGGTGGGTGTACAAAAGATGTGAGAGAACAAACAGGCAGGTCCCTCCAGGCGTTGAGGAAGTTGCCAAAATATCCGGGACACAAATGCAGCACAAATCCACACCCCCTCCACCATCTCTGTCCAGCTCCAAGCCTCTTCTGCATCTCCCCCAGCACATTCCCAAACCAATCCCTTGGGTTGGCATGTGATGCTTTGTCCTCCAGTGGACCAAACCCAGCATTTCCCTGGTCCATGCATCCCACGAAGTGATGAGGGAGAAGAGGGGAGCTGGGGCACATCTCCGCGTTCCCCACACCGCAGCATCCTAAACAAAACCATGTGCCATAAGCAGGCAGCAGGTTTTCAAATAATGGTTTATGAGAAATATATGGATTAGCATCAAATGAGCTCTTCCAGCCAGGTGGGAAGGCAGAGCTCGTAACCTTTTATTGCTGCAGCCCCAGTGTATTGTTCTCTCTTACTGCTGGGCTCTGCTTTGCAGCAGCAAGCTGTCAGGAACACGTTAAACCCAGGCCAGCCCCTCTGGAGGACCTTCCCCTCTCTACCCAGCCGTCCTGTTGTGCAATGACCTTTTCTTCTCCTAGGGTGGAAGAAGAACCTCTCCAGAGGTGCAAGTATCACCCAGAGAGCTCATCCTGCCCCTAAAATGATACACAGGTACATGTATGACCTAGAGAACTGCTCCTGCGACTAAAAGGATGCTCAGGGCTTGCTGATGCTGTGGATCTGATGAGCTTCGTGTGATGGTGACTGGGCTCTTCAAAACCACACTGGGGTGCATCTGCTCTTCACTGACTGGAGAAGGAGCTCAGGGAACTAATTCACATGGGGCCATCTGCCCCGTAAATGTCTAAAACTGTGTGAAATGACCTATGTGTTGGTGTTAAGGGATCTCTGCGAAAGAAACCTGAGTAGCTACAAAGAGAGAACTTATAAATCAAACATTTTGACATAAACCCCCGCACCCTACCCAAGTCCCAATGTACAAACTAAGACACTCTTTTGTATCTATCTGGGCCATAATCTGCCTGGCCACAGATCTGCTGTTGGGTGTCTCTCTGCCAGCAGTTATACCAAGGAAATGCCAGCGCTGCTCGAGCTGGCAGGGGATTTATATGGGTAAACACAGCTCAGTGTCTGTTCCCCCTGGTTTCCCGCAGCGACTTCTCCCATTCACGCCCTTCCCTGCTCCAAGGAGAGCAGAATTCCCTTCCCTCCCTTCAGCAAGGCCCTTGGAAGAGCAGCACGGCTCTTTTTACAGCACCGCAGCCTCTGCATCTATTTTTAAGCCTCCTGAGGACAAGCCTGTATAAGGAATAGAAGCCCAGCTGTAAGGGGAAACCAGAAGAGAAGGTGCCAAGCAGACTTTGGTCTCAAATTTATGCATAAAAATCTCTCAGAAATTGGTTCCAGATAAGGGGTGACCTACTCGGTTTGACAGCTGCGCCTAGAACAGCTGCCACCGCACCAGCCCCAAGTGCATCCAGATGTGCCACCCCCCTCGCACGCTGTGGCCAGAGCTGTGAAACTTTCCACCCTTACTGTGCTCCCCAGCGCCAGAAGAAGCTTGGGACTAGACGTGCTGACAAGATGGATGGCTTACTTCATCCCAGCCTCTGGAGAGGTGATATTTTTGGGTGTTGGGAATGTCTTGACAGCTCGGTTCTCAGCGTCATGGCGTTAATGTCAACTATCTGATTGTTGCAGAGTGGGATGGGCCAGGCTTTCAGAAGACTTTCCCCATCTTCAGGGCTAACTGGATGTCCACTGTTCAAGCCACCTTGCTCCCTATTGCCTTGGTGCCTCTCCATCTGTCTCCTCTGGGTAGACTTACAAGCTCTTTGAGGCCTGGACTCTTGCACCTAGCACCTGGGAGAGCTTTGACTTGGGTTAGAGCATCTAGGAGCTACTGCAGAATAACATGAATGAACTCATCTGGTGGGCAACTACCATGCAGCAGTGAAAATAAGCCTGTGTTTAGGAGATTACAAATATTTTTGTGGTTAAAAAAATCAAATAAACACACCATAAAAGACAGCCCATCAAATAGTCATTGCTAGAGATTTCTGCCATCTAAGAAACGCTGCCTATTTCTGCTCCCATGCCATACTAAGCTGACTCCTCTTTATCGAGGTTTATTTCACTGAGAATTGTATGAATTAAATGTATTGGCCTCAGGGCCAGCCAACACCAAGCCTCACTAGAGCAAGACCCTGTAAAAGTGTGGAGATGGAGCTACTGTGCCCCAAATCACAGAATCGATGAACAAAGTACCTGAGTGGAGGAACAGCAGTTATAAGGGTGGCAGATATCAAAGTGAAGGCTGTAGCTTGCAGCAGAGTAGTTTAGCCATCAACATCTTCGTCTTACAACAGCATTTCTCGTGAGGCAGGCTCTCCAGGCCATTTCTGCCCACGGTCTCTTTTGCAGCAAATGATAATATATTCACCCCCAGATCCAGGCTGGTTCTGCTTATCTGGCTGAGAGTAACCGTGACGAGCCAGCTCCCAGTCTAGTCTGCTGGCGGTTTGAGCATTGGCACAGGGAACAGTGGGGCAGATCTTATAGAATCCCAGACTGGTTTGGGTTGGAAGGGACCTTAAAGATCATCCAGTCCCACGCCCCTGCCATAGGCAGGGACACCTTCCACTAGCCCAGGTTGCCCAAAGCCCTGTCCAACCTGGCCTTGAACCCTTCCAGGGAGGGGGCAGCCACAGCTTCTCTGGGCAACCTGTGCCAGGGCTTCACCTCCCTCACAGGGAAGAATTTCTTCCTTAGATCTCACCTAAATCTCTCCTCTGTCAGTTTAAAACCATTACCCCTTGTCCTATACCCACACCCCTGATAAAGGTGTCCTATCCCTACACCCCTATCCCTCTCCACCTTTCCTGTAGCCCCTTTAAGCCCTGGGAGGCCGCTCTAAGGTCTCCCCGGAGCCTTCTCTTCTCCAGCTGAACCCCCCCAACTCTCTCAGCCTGTCCTCACAGGGGGGTGCTCCAGCCCCCCGAGCATCTTCGTGGCCTCCTCTGGCCCCGCTCGAGCAGTTCCGTGTCCTTCTGGTGTCGGTGTCCCCAGAGCTGGACCCAGCACTGCAGGGGGATCTGATGAGAGCAGAGCAGAGGGGGAGAATCTCCTCCTCCTCGCCCTGCTGCCCACACTGCTCTGGGTGCAGCCCAGCACACGGGTGGCTTTCTGGGCTGCCAGCGCACATTTCTGGCTCACAGTCAGTTTTCCATCCACTAATACCCCCAAGTCCTTCTCCTCAGGGCTGATCTTAATCCCATCATCCCCCCAGTCTGTGCTGGTACTAGGGGTTGCCCCGACCTGGGTGCACTGTCTACCTGGTGAACCTGTGCAATAGCTCCACATGATCCTGACCATCTTTTGGAGCCTCTGTTGTTGCTTGTGTGATGATGCCACTGCCCATACCCCAATTTATAGTCTTGAAGATGGATCTGGCCGATCAGGACAGGCTTGTGTGCAGGTCAAGTACAGACAGTTTCCAGACAAAGAGTGTGACATATGACAGGCTGTCCAGGCTCAGATATTCCCTATTTTTCTAAGTTCTGTGTCATAAATCCTAATGGGTCTTAGTCATTCAGTATTTTGGTTTATGGGTTACACAGTAAGGAAGTTAGTCACCCTGACATAAGGGGGATACAAGGCCGTTTTCTAGTGAGGGGGTTGTAACGTAATGAGGTGGAATACATTGAAAATTCAGAGATTTCATTGCAGACAAGACTTCCTAGTTGCTGTTCTTGAAATGTTCCTGCCAACAAATTCATCCATGGAATGGGAATGCAAAATAGTCCTCAATAAGTGGATTTTATATAAATATTGGAATGCAAAATAAAATGTGCAAAAACTCTCTGACCTACATTATCCCAAGGGCTGATAGTTACATAGCTGCTGGAGATAGCACAAGAGAAATGTCCCTTCAAATCATTATCATCCAGGATGAGATATTGCCAGTTCTTCGGTTCTCCTTGTAAATCTTTTTGCCCTGGAAATGAGAACAAAAATCCAGCCAGCATTTCAAGTCTGTGGCTTGGTAGATATTGCCAGAGGAATGGGAAAAATGGCACATAGAGAGAAAGCCTCCTCTCCTGAGAAAAGAGTAGCAGATAGATTTCTCCAGAATGGAAAGGCCAGGAACCATGGAAGGAGACGTCCCAGGCAAGGCTCCTGGGTGTACTGGTAAACTTACTGGGAGTCCTAGTAAAGTACAGTCCCACTCTGGTGTTGAACAGACCATAACAACAAACAATAGCTCTATCTGGTGTTGCAGTAGAAGACCCTATGTCAGCTGGAAATAGTTGGGTTTCATCTAGGTGCTCGTTTCAGCTCTTCAGGCTTTGGGACAATCCCTCTCAGAGCTGCTGAACAAATGACCTCCCATCTGATAGTATCTTCTGAGAGAGATCCTCTGCCATGAGCCATCTGAAAGTATTTTTAGACATCACAAGACTGATAAGAGTTAGCCAGTCATGTCATCCCACACCCTGTGATCTTTGAGTCGTGCAACACCTGCACACACCAGATGAATTAAGACCCTTTGAAGGACATATGAAGCAGCACAGACTGGGTGCTAGGAAGCTAGAGGCTGATACATCTGGAACGGGTTTTTGTGATGTGGTTCTTGAAATACCAAGGACCAGTCCATTTGAGACCAGTGCCCTTCCACTGCTGTTCCTCTAGGACGTCCACAGGGTTTGTCTAGGCTGTTTTCACCAGATCTAATATGGACCTAATGGCCTAAATCCCACAGCAGTCTTCAGATGTGTCAGCGAACTTTCAAGCTTTGTAGGTTGCCTTTAAATTCAGTGTCAGGAATGTTTTGATCAAATCCCAATGGATAATACAGAGATTTCTTCTGGAAAGGACCCATGACCATCCTCTTTGCTCTGCATCAGCCCTGCGACATGCCTACAAACAGGGCAGGCCCAGAGTTGGCTCCTGAGAGTGCTTCTGGAGGGAATTCATGTCAGCCTGGTCTCGAGTCTGCTCAGGGACATTGTTTATGCCTATCCTGGTTTTACCATCTGCCTGGGACATCTGCTTTGGTCAAAATGAAAGAGGAAACAGTGGGTTAAGAGACATTCAGTTTGACCAACGCATCCACACTTACGTTTATGGTGCTTCAGTTCCTGGTGTCCAAAAAAGAGACTCAGGTTCTAGAGATTTTTTGAAAGTTTGACCCTTGTTCATGGAATGCCTCAGTTTTCTCCTCTTCTAAAAGCATCAGGAGACCTTCTATTCACATCAGCACATCAATTACATTTCCACCATGCCTGGTGCTGTACTAACCCACAGACCACCTAGATCTCCTGCAATGGGAAGTTTCACTCCTACCTTGTGCTGCCCCACCATTCATCTTGGTCCTCAGCCTCTCTCATCCTTCTTCTTTCACATAGGACACCCCAAACCAGCTGAAGGCATGGCTTTGCAAGGGATCAGCCACACCACACTAAAGCCACGCTGGCATTTCTAATTCAGAATTAAATTGCTGCTCAGTTTGGCTGGGACCCAGCAAAACCCCTTGGCAGCCACCTGAAGTGTCTGCAAGAACATCCACATGGTATTATCCTGGTGGTTGCCTGTAACAGTTTGAGGCTACTGGGTGCCCACAGGATTTCTCAGCATAGCTGCATCTCTAGTCCAGCTTGCTCTTGCAAAGGAAAGCTGTTGATTTGGGGTTAAAATGATGAACTTTAATAATGCCTGCAAAGATAACTGTAACCCCAGGGAAAACACCCTCTTCCCCCCTAGCCTTTTTCATCTTCCTCTGTTTATTCCTTCCTGATGAATGTTCATTAGCAGCATTGTTAGCAGCTGTTGGCAAAGGGCATTGTTTGTCAATTTGCAGCAGGGGTTTAAGACCAGAATGAAAAGCAATGCCTGGATTTAATTTAAAGCAAGGCCACAAGGCATCTGCAACTCTGGGTACAGTAGGCAGTTGCTGGTGTAGAGGACTTAAGTTTCAAAACAGCCTTGTGGTGCAGCAAGTTTTGGAGGCCTGCTTGCAATTTTATCCCCTGCCCCCCATCCCCTAAGAAAAAGAAAAGAATGTACTCTCAATGTAATTGAGATTTCATATGAAAGGCCAGATTCAGCCCAGACAACCTGTGGCAACTGGTATCTTTAATTGTGTATGGTAATGTAGTTTTAAATTTTTTTCCCTTCTCTCCTTTTCCTTTTTCCCTGAAGGGTCGTAGTTTGTGAAAAATCACAGTTGGATACCATGGGAATCTGGCCTGTTTTTGAGCCTGGGTGCCATTCCCTGCTGCTTCATAAATACCTGTTGCAAAGTAAATTATGGGGTAAACTTGCTCAAGAGGCAGTTTGAGATAATTCCCACCTCTAGGCTCTTTCCCATGCCCTGAGCATGACCTTTGGGAAGAAGAAAGAGGAAATAAGAGAAAAAAAAAAAAAAAAGGAGAAGAATAGAGAGAAAAAACCCCAGCTTCTCTCCTAATAAAATGGGAGAAATATTAAATCATCATTGACCCATCATAATGGTTGATTTTCTTCTCATTAAAGTTTTCTGGAAGAGACTGGAGCACCTGTATTTTGCAGCTGGAAGAGAGCTGCTGCAGCCTCTGGGATGTGGTAGCATCCTCATGGTGACTAGAAGGGAGAAGCAGGAATAGTACTGGTAACACTGGTACGGTCTTTTCATTGCCTGATTTTCATTTCCTTGTGCAGCGAGGACTCCTGTTTGATCAGACGGGCATTGGCAGTGCCCTGCCCGAAAAAGGGGGAGCAGCCCTATTGTGGGAGGCTCTGTACAGCCACTCTAAATCATGGTCTTTCTCCTAAAATTTGAATGAAGAGCCCTGGGGTAAGCTGAGCCCTGGAGCGGTGAACAGGCTTGCTCAGGTCTGCATTCGTCACTGATGGAGCTTAGGATGGATTTGAGGTCTGCACATTCCTGTATTCATACTTGAATCTGTACTGCCCCTGCCTTTAAAAAAAGAAACAATAAATTAAATAGAAGTGCTGGAAATCAAAGTATTTTCTACCTCTTTCCTTCATGAAGGCAGAGTCAGCGTTTCAGATCTCCGTGCATGAGTTATCAGTCCACATCCCACTTTAGGACCTGACTTTGGCAGCTGAGAAGTGAAGCCCCAACAGTGGTCAGTGCCATGTCCAGTCCTCATTCTGGCACCTCTAAGGTGCTCATGTATGTAAATTAAGCTTGAAAATAGAGATTGTGTCCCAAAATCACTTGGGGCAATAGACACAGAGGAGCACGTAGCAGAGAGCCGTAAGTTGTGAGCATAATGAATCGCTCCTTAAAGATCTTTGATAAGAACAGTCTTGCAATGCTTGAAACAACCTACAAATCTGTGAGACGTGTTTAACAAGGAAGCTATTTTTAGCCCTGCAATAGCACAGCCATGGTTGAGTATCGTCTGTTCATGCTGGATTTTGACTTTAAAAAACCAGAACCTCTTTCTATCTGTGCTTCTATCTGGAATTTGATTTTTTGGCTAAAAAGGCAAGCTTCTTGACAGTGTTTTAATGCTTACTTGACCCAAATCCAACTTCACTTCATCTTGGCTTCCTCAGTAAGAGTTTTCCCCTCTCTGCTCTGTTTTATATGGTTTCCATGCCCTGACACGACCCCCATTAATTTCAGCGTAAAAAACGTTTGTCTGAAGACAAGAGCTCCTCTGGCTTTTTTCACCTTTTTTTCCTCCAAACCTCTGTTTCTGGGCTAATAATTTTTTACGAGTTAAGTGATTTCTAGTGACTAATTTGCAAGCTCCATTCATTATTTCCATGTTGGGATTTTATTGGCAGGGAAGGTAAACAAATAACATTTGTTGCCATATAGTCCACAGCCCCTCCTGTTTTGCTTTTTACCTCCGAGCCTGGCTTCTGTTTGTCTCATGTCCTGCGGCCATGGGGAAGGGATGTCGACGCCGAAACATTTCCAATCCTTGCTTTGCTGGTGCTGCATGCAGACAAGGTGTGTGCTTGTGGAAGAGAAGGAAAAAAGAGTTATTTGGGGGGCATATCTCCACATTTGGGGGGTTCACTTGCTTGATGTGCACTGTACCCTCGCTGGTGTGAGAGCCATGAGCCTGGGATGTACCATGTCACCAGGACTGCCTCATCTCTGACCTATCATAGGTGATGACCAAGCTGGGTTAAAGGAACAAATTCCCTTCTTCTGCCTCCTACTCTTTCTCTGCTTTTCCCATGGAATATCTTTCCTCCAGGCACTAAGGCTGTTCTCTTTTTGTGCAAGAGTTTAGCCTGGAAGGGTGTTTTCCATCATCCAAAAATCAGAGAGGCTCTGGGTTGTCCTCGAGGGGAGCTAAGTTCAGCTCTTGGCTCTGCCATCTTAACTCTTTTCCTGACCTACAGTGCCAGGAACATACTGTTTAAGTTCATTGCACCTAAACTCAAAGGCTTGATAAGCCATAGTTTAATGGCAATTAATCCAGTGGAAATATAGCCATTATTGTCACATAAAGAGCATGTTCAGCTCCCATCAGAAAGCTTTCAGGCAGGGAATTTTCAGTACTATGGCCTGGGTTAAGAAAAGAGAGAAAAAAAGAAGGAAAAATCCATAATTTGCTGCTGTTATAGCATCTTGAATACGTTTTTTGGAGTGACTGATACGTCCAAGAATCTCCCGTCTAACCACAGCCCTTTTCACATTTCATCTGCGTATGATTTCTGCCCTTTTGGGAGGGTTTGGCATTTACACTACAGCACCGCATTTGGGCTCTGACTGCTGTAATGCAAACGCTCTGGAGCTGATGAAGTTAATAGGCTGCACAAAATGCCGAATGCCACCACGGGAAACATGTCATCGCAAGCAGAAATAAATGCAGCCCCGGCACCACGGCTCGATGCGCTCGGCGTACGTATGCTGAGCCCGTTGCGTTGTCACAGAGGTATGAGGCAGGAGGCTCCCAAGGATGCTGAGCCAGGTTCAGATGCTCCCTGCCGCTTTGGCAGGAGGAAGGAGCTGGAAAGCTGACTTAACTCCCCAGGGAATCCCAACTGGATGGGTCCAGCTGTCCTTGAAATAGCCCCGTCGCTGGTTCCACGTGGCCAATCGATCCCAGATTTCAGGGCTGCTTTTGGGAAGCGAGGAAGGCAAACAGCAAACTCAGCTCAGGGCAAAGGGACATGGGCATTGCCAGCCAGGCTCGCAGGGTGGGGATCCACCCGCAGGTGGTCTCATGTTCAAAGGTTGTGGATGCTGGACCCCAGCAGGCTCCAGGTAACTGGTGCAAGCATGTTTCACCTCCCCTCAGCAGGAGCTGGGCTGGGTTTCCTTGAAAGCCGATGGACAGAAATGCCCATCTTTTAGACTGCCAAAATTATTCCAAAATTTTGCCACTCACACTCATTGTACTTCGTTTTTTGAGCTGAGAAAATGTCAGTAACATTTTCCCCTTCTCCTTTGTCTCTTCATTTGGTGTTATAGTTCTGGCATACCAGCCAGGGAGTTTGGCTGAGAATTTATCCAACTTTATCGCCTTGGAGGTTCAAGACAGCCAGAACAGCAGCCCTGGCCTGAACGGGACTTTTGAATAGAGATAAAGGGCAAAATTTGACATTACAGAGCAGCCAAACCTCTATTTTCTTATTATTTTCTGATTTTTATTCTTTCCTCAAATACTTGATTGTCTCTGTCAAAAGCATTTTCTGAGCTGTTCTCCACTTCCTTTATCCCCACATTTCATGTCTTTGTAGCTCTCAGCTACTCCCCCAGCATCTCCTCTCACCCCATGTTCCCCTCCTGCCCTCCCAGCAGTTTCCTACCACTCCTTCCCATTCCACCCAGTAATGGGTGGCTTTATTTGCTCACCCAGTGGGGTAAAGAGCAAAAAGAGTTCACAGTGCTCCCAGGTTAGATCTCTGCAGTCAGGACCTCTCTCTTCTGCTGTGGGTTTAAAATGAGACTGCACACTCCTAGTAACAGGGGAGCCTGGTCTGGCTTGGAGGCTCCTGCCTGCAAATCTAGCGAAAAAAGGAAAAATCAGCCTGCCTGGAGGAGCAATGTGGAGGAAGCAGCCATGGCACACAGGTTGTGTGAAAGAATTTGTGTAAATGCCCAATTTTGAAGCATGCCGAGAATGTTCATATTCTTCTATGCAGTGGTGAGGGTGATTTATAGTACACAGAGATAGGCGAATAATGAATCTTTCTTTTCAGCAAATGACCTGAAAAATTGGGGCTGGAGTAGATTAGGAAATTTGATTTTCTGGTGTGGAAAACAAAGAATCTTTTTTCAGGCTTTTTGAGCCTGAAAAACAAAACAAAACAAGAAAAGAAAGCATGTGTGTGTGTGTGTGTAATGTAGCACAACATTTGGTTTTGACTTAAAACAAAAAGTTCCCTTTTCTTTTCAGATTGTGGAACTAACTCTGCTTGAAAACCTTTATTTAGTTTGCAAACCAAAAATGTAGCTTCTAGTTGTACATTATTGAAATAATTTAAAAAAATGTGTGTGATCCATTGCAAAAGGGATTGCATGGCGTAGGAAACCTCAGGAGCAGAGGACTGACCTCCGCCAGACTCCGAGCCACCCTGATACGATACTTGGTTCCTCTTGCCTGGAAGCTGCAGGAACAAAAGCTGCAGATCTAGTTTAAGTCTTTGGCCCTCTGAAGCTGCTGATCTCTCCCACTGACCAGACAGCTAATTTGGGCTATTTTTGATGGGTAAAAATAGGTGAAAAGTTACCAGTCATCTTGACTAAATTAAAGGGGTTGGGTTTTTTGATTTCCTGGCCATGCAAGGTGCATTTCTCAAGCCTTGAGTCATTGCCCTTTTCTGGATTCTCCAATAAATCACCGTTCCTGGGCAAGGAAGTGTTACAGCTCTGAGATGTCACATGGGGAATGAGACACACTGGGAGGACTGATTTGCCAAGCTCAATGGCATTTCCTATTGTCATGAGAATAAGGACAAAAGTGCAACTGTATTAGGTTAGACCAACCAATATCAGGGTAATATTAGGGTAATATCAGGATAAGCATTAAGGAGTATATCTGCAAAATCATCTCCTCAACTCCAGTGATTTGCAAATCAGGGAATTCCTATGAGAGAGATTGCGTCTTTGTATTTAACAGACCTTGATGTTTGTGGGTTTTTTTGTTTTGTTTTGTTTTGTTTTTTTTCCCCCATGAACTCATCCTGTCATCCCCAGAAGCCATGTAACCTTGTGGGCTTCAGATCTCCACTGTACATCTTGACTCTGCCACATATCAAGGGTCACTTCTGTGGTTTGCTTTGAATTTCATCCCACTTCCAACTTGCCCATTTTCTGTACGTTAATGGAGATGGCAACTAGACCATGGTACAAATGAAAACTCTTGCTTCATAAATCCCTCATCTGCTGAGGGCCAGGTGGTTGGAGGACATAACCAGAAGACCCATGCAATGTCTGCCACATTCTCGCTGCTTGAATCTTACTGGCCTCTGCCAGAAAGAGGATGCTGGGCTAGGTGAACATTTCATCCAAACCATTACAGCTCTAATCTTACCCTGCTAGCAGAGCAAGTAAGGGAAGGTCATCAGAAGATTACACCTCTTCTTTCCTCCTGTGCCCTGACCAGCAATTCCTGGACAGTTCTGTCCAGGAGCGTGGGACCCTTCAAGCCTGTATAAACACTAACCTGAAGCAGTATTAAGCGATTAAACTGATGAAGTGTTTCCTTAAGAAGCCCAGCTCCCACAGAAACCTCCGGTCTTGTTATCTTTGCAGTGGACGTCCATGAAGTTTGACAAACCATAATTGTTCGGTGAGGTCAGGTTCCAGACACAATCTGCTTTTTCTCCCCCTCCTTCTCCACTATCCCTGAGGGCACACAGGACTTTCTGTAACCCTACCCTGGCTTCTGCTGTTATGAACAGATGGAGTCGTGTCCAACGTCCTCAGGAACACTGGGAGTCACGTCAGTCCAGACCCACCTTTGAAATTGCTATTTGAGCTCAGCGTGCAGGAAGGCTACGCCATGAGACATCACCTCACCAGCCTGTAACTTCCTCACCTGGGTAACCTCATACACTTTGTCCTGAGGCAGAAAACATCCTAGAAATAGCCCCTAGGAGGCTAGTATTAAATTTGGAATTTATCAGTAAATGCTATTTTTAGAGCCCAGTAGCTGAGCTTGATTTTAATATTTTTTAATACCCCTGGCAAGTAGCCATGCTTAAATCAGTCTTGATTTTAAGCTAAATAAAATCACTGCACATATACATCTGGCTGCTACAAATCTGTGTTAAGATTTTACCTTTTCATTATAAAAAATAAAAGCAAAGCCACAAAATTGCTCTTATTAGTGCTTTATGGTTTATATAATATAAAAGTCTTTGCTCGTATTTATTCTGGATGGTAAGGCAATAACTGTGAACCATGATGGAGAGCTGTTTGCACCTGTATCCTAAACTATCATAGAAAACTCAGTACTTTGCTTCCTCTTCTCTTGTCACAGGCAGGAGAAACTGAGGCAAGGGCACTACTTGGATGAGGAGGGAACATGCAGAGGCTCTGATGTTTCTACTACTGATGTTATTTTATTGCTACAGCCCTGAAATCCCATTACACCTGAAATGGGCTGAAATCCCATTATACCTGGAAGAGATAATGGCACACTTCTGCTACCAGGGGATGCAGACTTAGGAGGGGGTCATCCCTCTCCAAACTGAAGGACTGAGCAAACCAGTGGTGGATCATAGAATCCCAGACTGGTTTGGGTGGGAAGGGACCTTAAAGTCCATCCAGTCCCACCCCCCTGCCATGGGGACACCTTCCACTAGCCCAGGTTGCCCAAAGCCCCGTCCAACCTGGCCTTGAACCCTTCCAGGGAGGGGGCAGCCACAGCTTCTCTGGGCAACCTGTGCCAGGGCCTCCCCACCCTCACAGGGAACAATTTCTTCCTTAGATCTCATCTAAATCTCCCCTCTTTCAGTTTAAAACCATTACCCCTCGTCCTATCCCTCCCCCCTGATCAAGAGTCCCTCCCCCCTTTCCTGTAGCCCCTTTAAGCCCTGGGAGGCCGCTCTAAGGTCTCCCCGGAGCCTTCTCTTCTCCAGCTGAACCCCCCAACTCTCTCAGCCTGTCCTCACAGGGGAGGTGCTCCAGCCCCCCAAGCATCTTCGTGGCCTCCTCTGGACCTGCTTGAGCAGGCATGGAGAACACAGGAGAAGGTATGAGGAGCTTTCCCAGAGGTGGATCTCCAGAAACCCCTCTAATTTATTCCCTGAAATCCCTCTGCAACCCTTATGTTTCCTATGAAAGCACATGGGTGGCTGGGCCACTGGAATTTGTGCTGGTTAATGTGCTGTCCTCGTTTTACTGTGGTCTTTGCTCTCCTCGCTGAAACCTCATGTCTCAAATACGGATTCATCTGTCCCCAGGGCAGAGCTTTTATACCAAGGACAAAGGCCTCATCCACGACAGCATGCCACCTCCTTCAGCCTGTCCATCATCTCAATGTTGGCCATTGAAGCACCTGGACAAGGAGTTTTGTTCATCTAGTTTCTCTGGTGTTTGCTAAGCAATCCTACCCCCATCACTGCTTGCACTGGTGGAATTTGGGCTGAGTGAATTTCCAGCAGAAATAGCAATTTCTTGTCTCTTGCTGTACATCTGTGCAACGCTCTGTTGAGCTGGGCCTGCAGCCCCATTTCTGTCCCTTCCCTTGTGGAGAATGTCACCATGAACATCCCTGGGAAGATTTGTCACGTTAAGCATTGGACAGCACAGGTAAGAAGTTCATTGCTCCTAATGCACTTCCCTGGGTTAAAACCCAGCTGAATGCATGGAGGGACTCTTCAAATCCCAGCTCTACCAGCTGGTCAGGAAGGTCATCCAGCCTTAATCAGACTTGAAGCTTCCCTCTTTGCAAGAAAAGTTCGAGGTAGGACTAACAAATATTGCAAAGTAGGCTGAGCCTCCTCCAGGACCCTCAAGTCATTTCTTCCACTGCTCGCTGGGCTCACCTGGCCTGTGGTACGAAAATAGAAACCTTCACAATGAACTCAACTTTATCCCACTTGTCTGCGAGCCAGGATTTAGGCTACGCTATAAATTATGATCCCAAGTCAGCTTGTGCCAGCCCTTAATTTGTGGTAACTTTATCCCATAAATGCCCCCATTGTACAGTGAGGTGACACTTTTGCTTTCATTTCTCTATTTATAACTTGGTTAATATCCCCTTTTACATACATTTTCTTGGATAACAAAAGTCAGCATGCTTCCCTCTTCCTCTCCTTCCCCAACTCACCTCAGCCCTCAAACCCCTGCATAGGAAAAAAAATAAAAAGGGAAAGAAAAATCAGCTGCAAAAGAAGAAGTGGCTCCAGCCTAGTGGAGAGCTGGATTTTCCTACATGGTGATGCATATGGATATCCACTGCATATAGAATCATCACAGAATCATAGCATGGTTTTGGGTTGGAAGGGACCTTTAAAGATCATCTATATAAGTATCATCTGCATTGGGAATGTGCCAACCCACCCAGGGAGCTGTCATTATCTAATGCAAGAGACATTATGTCCCGGCAGCAGTCAGTCTCAGCTCTGCCACTGATCTACCCCCTCTATGACTTTGGGTGGAACTCAGTTCTCCCAAAGACTCAGAGAAAGCAGGATGTCCCTCAGTGAGATCTTGCCCTCACAGCACAGCTGTAGGCTGGGAGTTGGGTTGGTTGGTTGTGGCCAAGGTGACCCACTGTAGCCTTAAATCAAAGGCTCTCCAGCCTTTCAACTATATAAATCTCTGCCTGCAGCATCTCACCTTGTTCCCGCTCAGCCTCAGCAAGACTTTATCTCATGTTGCCTTTCAGCAATAGGTTGGGGACCTGCATCATCCAAGCTACTCTAGCTGCAGCACTTGGTTAGAGTCCCAAGAGTCCATGGAGACCCAGGTACAGGGTGCACCCTGGTGCTGAGGGCTTGTGGTCACTGGCTTGAGCAAGCCCTAAGTGGAGCGTGCCCAAGGAGCAACCCCTCCTCCTGAGGTTGGTGAAACCTCACCTCAGTGCCTAGGGAAAAGGGTCTAGGGATGTTCCTACCCCTCAGCTGAGTATGTTGTCTATCCCAAAGTTGGGTCCTTACATCCTTAGACTTTAATTAAGACCTTAATCAAGGAAAACCAGTTGATTTAACCACTTCCATTTTGCCATCTCCTCTGATCCTCCTTCAAGCTACTGGTGTTTCGTGTACCACAACCTGCCGTCCCACAGAGCGATGGACACGTGCTGACTCTTGTCTTGCCCAGGGATTCAGGGAGGCTCCAGTAGTGATCCCCATTTCATCTGGAAAGGAGCAGGGAGAGGGTGAGCTGCCGTCCCCTATGCTGGGCCAGGCTGGATGGGTTCACTCCCTGTGGGGTAGCGGATGTTTGGCTTCGTACCTCTTTGCCTTGGTGCCTGCATCTGGTTTAAGTGAGCTTGCATGCCATCAGCAGAGGTTCATGTGGACTTCATATGTTTGGCAACATCTCCTGCTGTTGGCCAGTGACTCACAGCTGTGGGGGATTTCTCCTGTCCACAGGACCCTTTCCAAAATCCAAGGGCTTCTGGATGCATCTAGGCTGTGGCTGCAGCCAATGTCACTTTGACATTGATTGTTTTTCTCTGCTGACATGAGGAAGTCCAACAGGACACAATAACTCCCACCCAACATGATGAAGGCCAGAAGAACACCCAGAAGTCCCAGGAGAGAGGCTGGGTGTCCTACAACAGTGACTTCCCCAGTGTGTGGGTCTTGGATCTCTGCTTTGAAGGCAGGAGGTTTGAAACCCAGATTGAGGGAAATGCCAAAATTTTGCAAAAGATTGCTGCTCTTTCTTGCCTTGCACTCAGTTCTCATCACAGATTTCTCCCTGCCATCTGGGGGTAAAAGGTTTGTGTCTCTGGTGTATGGAGCCACACCAGGGCTGGTTTGGCTCTTGCAGGTGGGTCCTATGGCTCTGTATTGACCCTGTTGGTGCCAGGTCCCACCATCATGAGCCACTCCCATTTCATCATCCTTTTCTGTGGAAATAGAGCACATGAAATGTTGTTGACCACAATGTGAAAGGATTTTGCAGCCCCCTTGCCCCCTTCTTGTTTTTTGTCATTGGTCTTATGTTTTATAGGCACGTGGGAAACACATCCGTGCACACAAGCACACATGCCCCTGCAGAAATACATGCAGGGGGACACAAATGTCCAAGCAGTTAATGTGCAGTGTCCTGAGATGGAGAGTGTCTCACCAGAAGAACAAATCATGGAAACTCAAGTATTTTTGCGTCCTGACCTTTTTTTAATCCAAGATTTTCCTTTCTGCATAAACAGCTGCTTTAACCTTTCACCCCACTAGAACGGAAAACCAACACACAAACACACACAGACAGACGTGCACACAGAGGCAAACCCTCTCCAAGGTGGCAACACAAACCAGATGCTGGCGATTAAGCAAGCGCATGGCAAAGATGCAAGATGGGGAAAAATGATGTCTGAGAGGGCTCCCAGTGTGATCGTCCTTCCCTGCTCCCCTTCTTCTCCCTGCGCCTGCCCACTGAAGCACCTTGCTCATCCTTTCCTCACTGGGACCATCCTTTGGCTCTTTTTCTCCTCTACCCAGGTACTGATTTTCATAAAAATATTTTCCAAAACAAAACTGTTTTTGAGACTTCCACCCTTCCAGCAAATCGGGTTGAACTTGGGTGGTGAGTTCAAAATCTCCAGGAGGCAGAAAGTGTTGCTGAATTTCATTTCTTGCTCTAGCAAAAGAGGGTAAAACTGATCAAGCCCTTTTGCCCTGGCAGGAGCCATCAGGTGCAGATGATACCTGTCTGCATTTGTCCCACTTTCCACCTCCATTTCCCTCTCCTCAATCACTCTTAAGCTTTCTGATGCAGGAACCCATCTTTATGCATCGTGCTTGCACAGCCCCTTCCTCAGTAGAATCTGAGTCTTTGCTCATAAACTTTGACATTGCTTCAGTCTATAAATAATGATAAATATCCCTGATTTAATAACTTTGTTCTGCTGATTCTTAACAAAGATTTTTCTCCTTGTCAGAGGATAAATGGAAAAAACTTGAGATTTTTCTCATCTTTTTTGAGGAGAGGAAGCAATCTTTCAAGGTACTAAGTAAATAAAAAATTATGAGAAGAACTATCAAAATCAAATGCTTCATAGCAATCTTCTATTTCCTATGATTGCAATTTGCCAGAATAGACCTGGGTTTGCAAACGTTTCCATCACCTGCCCATCCTCTGACTGGCAGGTTGCATCAGGGCTTGGATGAGTGATGGTGGCAGAGAAGGGACACTGGTGTGGGGTCCCATAGGTGCCACCTCCACAGGTGACACAGCCTCTCTGGGGCTCTCCATGGGTGAAGGGCCAAAAGCACAAAAATCCCTGCACCTCTCTGTGCCTTGGTCTACCTGTTCCCAAGAGTGAGTGATGATTTCTGCCTTCTGATCTATGGAGGAAAAGCACTGGAGAAGAACTAAAGATAATTCCCTTCTCTTTTACTGCTTTCTTAATGATGACAAAATGGCAAATCACCACATACAGCAGAGTTCAGCTTTTTTTCAGCAAGGTTTATCTTTTCTCCGGGGGAAGAAAAGAGCATTTTCCCCTTTCTCTGAAGAATTATACCTCATGAAGAAGAAATCTTGTTACTGAAATCTTCTTTTTTCAGGATTTTGCAACCCAAAACACCCCCATATTTTCTACTCAAACTCTGGTTCTGAAATTTTTAATTTCAGAAAAAGGCTTTGGATAAAAATTTACCTAAAACCATTGAGACAGGTTCACTTTGAAGCCAGTAACATGGGAGCCACTTTGAAATTTGGAAAATGTTGATGGACGCATTTTTGCAGCCCTAGATCTGCCCATAGTGTTGACTCTGCAGTTGCCTTGTGCAGCTGCCCAGAGAGGATGCTGCAGGATCCATTTCACGCTGCCAGACCCCACAAGGGAGCGCACACATCCTTCCTGCAAACTGACTCACCTCGCTAAGCAAACTAATGAGTTGAAGAGCCTTGTGGAGGAAGCTACTTCTGAATTAATTCTCTGCGATAACAAGATGACCCTTATTACTAAATCATTTCAAAAGGCTTTACACTAATTCCCTCTTCCGGATGCATTGGCAAAGAAGAAAAATGAGATGCTTTTTGTATGGATCAAGAGGGAAAATGGGAAGAAACTACCAATCAGTCATACTTTGTCAAAGGCTTGGAAGCTCTACAGCAGGATGCCTCCATAGCCAGTGTTTTTTGTTCAAGAGCTGTTTCTTGCGTGGATTCTTATTTTAGTTAAGCAGAAAAAAAGCATTTTCCAGAAAGCACCTGTGAGTTCCTGAGAGCCTTTTGACAATGTTGTCAGCGTTTATTTTTAACCAAATGAGTAAGGGCAGCTCACTGAAAACTCTCTCTGAGTGTGTCTCACACCAACTGCTTACCCCTCTGAATGGTGTCCACTGCCCAGGGATGGGTCCGGCCTTTCAGGGCAGAAGTGATGCTGAGGATGCCTCCCCGAGTCCTCTTCTTTGCTGATAGACTGCCCAAAGGCAGAAAGTCCCTGCTTCATCTCAGCCAGGCCGGAGTGGGATGGACAGGTCCTTCTCAAGGGTCTGCCCCCAGCTCCAGCTCTCTGCGTGGTTTCTTTGACTGTGGGCAAGGTCCTGGAGGCCTCTTTGCCTCTGTTTCCCTTCCAGAGGATTGTCTCTTACAGAATGTCTCTTACAGAAGATCCATGGAGTTCAGAGCAGGAGCATCCCTCCTTGCTCTCCCTGACCTACAGGAGCCATTACTGCCAGGCGACCAGGCAAGTGAACACAGCAGGCCTGGGATCCCCTGGCTGTACCGCTTTCCTTTTGGTGGCACAGACTGCCTGAAGGAGATGTTTCCACAGTCCTCGATGGGTCTGTCCTCTACGTCTGTCCACGAGCAGCTGAACAGGGCTCCTAGTGTCATCTCCAGTGCCCCAGGGCACTGCACCAGCTGCTGTCCCAGAAGAGTGAAGGTGCCACATCTCACAGCTCCACCTGGATTTTGTCTCAGGTGCCCCAGACCATCCCCAAAAGCAAGAGACACTTATGCTTCAGCAACTGAATCCCACATGAAGACATTCAGATTTAGCCGTGTTCATGGGTGCCAGTGCCCAAATTATTTCAGGCAGAGAGGAGGTGAGTAGGGGCAGCGAAGCCTGAAGAACTATTCAACTCACCAGGGAGAGGTGGAGTTGACTGATTGCACAGCCTAAGTCTTGTTGGCATGCTGGCATCATTTGCTTTTCCTTCCTCTAATTAATCCTTCCAGAATAGGGAGCTTTTCAAGTCCTAAAGCAAGGAGAGAGGCACTTTACATGTAGGCTGCTTGCTTCATGTCGAGAACAATTTCTCATTGGGGTGTCCCAGGGATGCCCTTGCAGAAAAAGGGCATATTTGAAGGAAGCAGTTCCATATCAGTGCAGCACATGTTCACCAGGGTTTTGGCAAACGGCTGCAGTGTACCTTGTTTCAGTCTTTCTTTTTTTAAAAAAAAAGAAAAAAAAGAAAAAAGAGAAAAAGCCTTTTAAGTCTGGTAGTGATGCCAGTGTTTACTGAAAGTCTCATGATGCCAATCCACAGAGGTGCTGATTTCCTTTTCCCCCTTCCTGCCCTGGAAACTGGGAGTCTGTCCTTAGGAGATGTGGCGTGTGTAACGTGCCTTTACAGATCTGGGAGGCTGATTTACAGAGTGTGCCATCCTGTGACCCCAGGCAGGATGGCTATTAACCCCAAGCAGAGGAAAATACCGCTGTTCCAGGGAGCTCAGCCATCTGAACATTATCCTGTAGACAGGGAAGGAGAATAGGGAGATGAGAACCAAAGGTTTAAGGTCAAAAGATAAGCCGCTGTCTGTGTGCATGGGCTAGCGGGTAGATGGTCAGCAAGATGGATGAATGGAAACTATAGGGACACAGTGTATGGAGATGAAGACATGCACTGCAAAATCAAGGAAGGATGCTCAGGAAAATGGGGTGATCCCTGCCTGCCCCACTCCCTGATCCCCTCACTTTTGTACCAGCCAAGCAAAGGATAATGATGTTCAGTCTCTAATGGGCAAGGCAGGACTTCAGCCGGAAGCCGGAGCTGAAGCCATCTGTCAGTGACATGGGGAGCATAAACCAACGAGCTCCAAAGCCAGACTGTAGAGGTCTGTATTATTTCCTTTATTATTCTCATTAGGAGTTTGGTTAAACAGAAAGACCCCCCAATTTTCTGCTTGATGTCAGGCATCCCCCCCATTTCTAGCATCCTCTCACAGACAGTTTTCTGCAAGGAATTTATTGCTGTAATTAGGAAAAGACATTAAAATCCCAAGGGGAAGGGATAAAGATTGGCTGGAGACCACATGGGGATGGATCTTGTGACTCTGGGAGGGAGTTTCTCCTTGCTCGATGTCATTTTACTGTCCTCTCCCATCTCATCCTTCCTTACGCTCCGGTCTGGCCTCTCTCTTTCTTCTTCCCTCCAGCTCTGCAGACTCCCCTTTCTCCAAAATCGCATGGCCTCAGCCAGGCACAAGGTAGTGCCACAGCCTGAGTGCTTCCCACTGATGGAAACCCAAAGCACACAGAGCCATGGTCACCATGAGCCTACGGAGCTCCAAGGGTGGGGGGGCTGCTCCCCAAAATGCTCCTGATCTCCAGCAGCAGCAGCAGCCAGCAAGTCCCCGCGCTGCAGGGACCATCCCTGGCTTCTCGCAGGGCGGTAGTTGAAAAACCAAACATCAACAATAACCTGAACCCAGCAAAGCCCAAAGGTGCCACTTGAGAGGCAGAGTAGCCAGTGGAGTTCAGCAGAATATTCTCGGGTAACAGCAAGGTTAGTTGCTCCCTGGGGGGAGGTGGGTTTGCTTACTTACTATTAGTTTCATACTAGAAAAACATTTACTGGAATTTTTAGTGAATTATGCTCAGATGTGCCTGTGGTCAGTCCCACGTTTCACCAAGTTGGTGTTACCACGGCATAAAGGAAAACAAGGTTTCCAGGGCTTCCTTTGGTCAATAAAAAAAGCCATAAATGAAATATATGGAGCAAAACTGATAAGTGCGGAGGAACGACAGCTTTGTTCGCTGATCTGACTTTCATTTTTCCTCCTCCCTCTTTACCTTTTCTTTCACAGGCAGAGGAAAGGCTAACACCCCTCTTCACGGCTGGTAAAGCCTGCGGTGTTGTATGTAAGTGCTGAATATTTAGACATCCCCCCCGTTCGAAGCCGATGTCCCCGCGGCTGTTTGAAATCAGGACGGGCTGCTCCGAAGCCAGAGGAATTTCACAGGTGTGAGGGAGCAGGTCATCGAGTTTCCATCCAGGCTGGTGGGTGGTTACCCGTTGCTTTAAGCAACTGGATAGATGGATTTATAGCCTGCCTACCACAGTGGGGCCCCAACCCAGATGAAGTTTCTCGAAGCGAGTGTGAAACAGATAAATAAAAAAGAAACATGCTACTCTGGATCAGTCTGGTCACAAGCACCCACCACAAATTCGGTGTGGAAATAAAGCACTTTTCATTTTTCCAGCGGTGAGAGCAATTACCTATTAGAACATAACGCTCTGAGGACCGTGGTCGTATCCGGTGTTTGGTCCAACTGGAAGCCGTCCTGGCCCATACGCCTTGCCAGAGCGTGAAGTCTCCGAGGGGCTATCGGCTGCCTCAGAAAGGTTAATCCAGTGGTCTGTCAGCTGTAAAACTTGTGATGGGAGATGATTCCAGGTGCACAGCACAGGGAGAAATACTTCAAGGTCTTGCCTACCCAGTGGACTAAACTTAACTCCTAAATTGCCACAAAATTCAAGATCCAAAGTTTGAGACTCAGGATCTATATATGTTTTTTTTCTTTCTTTTATTATTTTTTTTTGTTTTAAACAAAGCTGGTGTCAGTTCTGGACATTTGGATAAAATAAATCCCAAGGCCAGAGGATCTGGTTTAGATAGAGCCTGTGTGTTTGGTGGCCTCTAGATCGCTGCCAGTGCGTGTGCATCATTAAGTGATGCATCGCTGTCTGGACAGAGACCGGCACGTCTGAGGACCTGGGTGTGTCTTTACCCTGGTTTGACCCTGTTCTAAGACCTGAAACCAGGTCTGAGAACTGCCAAAATAATTCTCTTAGGTGTGCAGAGTCCTCACTTTTGTGTGCTGGGATTTGAACTCCGGGGTCAGATGGCACCTCTTGATGTTCACGTCTCAAAATGAATGTTCGATCCCTGCAATGAAGAGAAGGAGCAACCTTGGTGAGCTGCCGGGAGAAACAGATGCAAAACACAAGAATCCAGACAACTACTTCACTCTCTGCTACTGACTTCCTGAGTGGTTTTGGTTAAATCTCTTCACTTTTTCCGTGCCCTCACAAAACGTGAATCATAGCAGGCTTCGAGGAGGAGGTACAAAGTGGGGTTCAGCAATTTTTTTTTTTTTTTTTTTCTGTCTTGCCTGCAAGAAGCCTCCTCCTGCTCCTCCATTTGCTGTACTGCCGGGGGTGGTGATTGCACTTCCCTGCCTTGGTGGATGGGGCGTGGGAATGTGATTTCGTCCAGACCCTGTTCCCCTGCGGTGGGATGGTGAGGTGGGTCCACACAGACTCTTTTCCACTCAGAAAGTAGGAAGAAAAGCAGCCCGCCATCAAGCCAGGAAGCCATGTGCCTCTTGCTTTGCAACCATGAGCTTCTCAGCACAGATCTGAGCCTTTTAACCCCAACCAGATTCCACATGAGGTCCCACAGGGTATTTTCATTGCCCCCAAAAGATATAATGACTGCATGTACAATCTCTCCTGTTCAAAAGTTACTCATTAGAACTTCTTCTTCTCTTATGATGCTCTTTCTAGCTCTTTTTCTTTTTCTTCTTTTTCTTTTTTCTTTTTCTTTTTCTTTTTCTTTTTCTTTCTTTTTCTTTTTCTTTTTCTTTTTCTTTTTCTTTTTCTTTTTCTTTTTCTTTTTCTTTTTCTTTTTCTTTTTCTTTTTCTTTTTCTTTTTTCTTTTTCTTTTTCTTTTTCTTTTTTTCTTTTTTCTTTTTTCTTTTTCTTTTCCTTCTTTTTCTCTTTTTCTTTTTCTTTTTCTTTTTCTTTTTCTTTTTCTTTTTCTTTTTCTTTTTCTTTTTCTTTTTCTTTTTCTTTTTCTTTTTTTCTTTTTCTTTTTCTTTTTCTTTTTCTTTTTCTTTTTCTTTTTCTTTTTCTTTTTCTTTTTCTTTTTCTTTTTCTTTTTCTTTTTCTTTTTCTTCTTTTTCTTTTTCTTTTTCTTTTTCTTTCTCTTTCTTTTTTCTTTTCCTTTGTTTTCTTTTTTCTTTCTCTCATTTTCTTTCTCTCTTTCTCTTTCTTTTTCTCTCTTTATTTTCCTTTGTCTTTATTTCTCTCTCTCTTGTTCTTTCATTAATTTAAAAAATTTTCTCCCTCTCTTCCCCTCTCCCTCTTTTTTTCTTTCTTTGTACACACCCATATTTTCCATATTCTAGATCTTATTCCACTGCCTATCCCATACTGAATTCTGGCACATTTTATGACATCTTTGGGGGTGGTTTTCCATGGTTAAAGGAAATAAAAGGAACTTCAAAGCCCCTGTGTAACACATCACCCACCTCTGTAGTGAGTCTCTGTTTGCATTCCCTGCAGCAAATTGGGCTTTCCAGCAAGAGGAAGGTCTGAGAGGGAAAGGGTAGGAGGAAAGGGGTGCATAAAATGGGAGAGGCACAGCTGTGGCTGAAAAAAACAAAATATCCCTGTAAGTCTAGAGATGCGTGGCTGGAATGTAAAGTTCATTTCCCCAGGAAGGATGCTGAGATGGCTGGATACTGCCAAGAAAGGAGCTTCAGAGGCTGAAGGGAGCTTTGGGTCTTTCACTGCTGCTGTTTTTTCATTGCATTTGGTTATGGATTTGGCAGCTCTGCCAAACTGAAGTTCTCCTCTTGGCCAGTGAACAGCAAGTGCCCGTTCAAGTCTCCCAACACAGGCCCCTTCTCATGTAGCTTTGGAGAGAAGAATTCAAGCCATAAGTAGGTTCATGCACCATGGCCCGGCCAAGAACTGCTCCTGCTGCCAAGGTTAAACACAAGGGGAATAGTGAGTGCAGACTAGGAGAAGACACGGAGGCATGGAGCTAGGATGCAGTGTGGTGATGGAGGACAGGGGTGGGCAAGCTGACAGCCCAGGCCTGAGTTGTTTGCTTGCCCTTCTGCAAAAAAAGAGACCACGAGTTTCATCCCTGTGCAGGGACTGGCTGGCCAGAGTGTGGAGAGTAACACTGAAAATCTCTTTGGTCCTCTGGTTCTGCCCAGATATTGCTTCTTAGACAAAGATGTGTGTCTTGCATGGATCCACATCCTCAGGCTAACACCAGCCCTCATTGGTTTGTCCCTCCAGGTTTTTCCCAGGCCAAGCTTCATCACAACATGGCTCTTGAACTGGTTTTTCCTTCCCTTCCCTGGGGTAGAGACAGCTGCTACCTTAGCTTATAGTCAAATCAATATTTTCACCCTCCCATCTACTCAGCTAACTAGTCAGCAAATGCAAAATTAGCCTAAGCTACAGTCTAAGATTCATCTCCTTAGAAAACCATGTTAAAAATATTTAGGTATAATTATTAAATAATTCATTAAATAGTTATTAAATATTATTTAAGGTTATGTAAGATTTCTTCCTCTTGTGGTTGCACTGGGATCCACCTCAGAACCGTTTGCTCTGTTCCAATGACATTAACGGCAATCATTCCGTTCCTGTCTTTTTAAATCATGGTGCCATCTATGGCCATAATTAATACATGCAACTTGTTCACATCCAGCACATTTTCTCACTGCACAAGTGAAGCAGGAATTATAATTTTGTCAAGAACTTTCTGAGTACTCCTTTCCCTAGGGCTATCCAGACTTATGGGTTTTTACATTTGGTTTTGCAATCAGGAGAAACTTAATTAAAAAAAAAAAAAAAAAAAAAAGGAGGAAAAGATGAAACAAACAAAAAATCATGTGGGAACTTTCAAATCCTCTCTTGCCAGATCAGTTTTGTGAGCAAAAGATGAATTAGCCCTGGATGGAGCCGTGCCCCTCCACATCTGTAAGACATCCGTAACAACAGCTGCTATATTGCAGCACACCTTTGATCCCGGTCGCCTTGCAGGCCCCTTTCCCTGCTATTTCACGAGGGTGTGTTTTGCCCTGCGCTGCTATGCAGCCACCTCTGGCTACGGCAGCAGCGGTGTTAAACAAAGCAGTGAAATAATTCCTGGGGAAGGGAGGACCTGCGAGCAGTGGGGGACAACCGGCACCCTCCTGATGGATGGAAACCTGCAGGCAAGTGTTTGGCTGCAGGCAGGGATCAGCCCTGGTTGCACTGAGGAGTTGGGTGGGTGAAGAGCTCCAGGGCTGACGCCTGCCTGGCTTAGTGTTGGGAGAGCAGCATCTTATTTCTGCTAGGATAAGGAGAGCAGTGATACACAGCCGTGCAAAGCTGGTGGGGAAGGGAGCTTGTTCTCGGCTCTTTCTAGCCCCGTGGCATATTTTGGCCACATCCATTCAATGACCTTTTGCCAGCTCCAGGAAAGCAGAATTCAGAGCCTTCTTTTCCCCTGCCAGCCTGTAAAAAAGTCAGACAACTGCTCATTCAGAGGGCAAGCTGCACCTCGAGCTGAAGACTGCCCTTGGTGGAGGGATTATGGCTACCAAAGCACCTTTGCAACCTGCCCCATCCCAAAGCTCTTCTCTGGAGCTTTTCCCCCATTTTACACAGGGGGAAGGGGTCCAGCTTCAGTTAGGAACAGGATTGGGGTGAGAGCAATGTGGGGTGCTAATTTGGCACCCAGACACCGGGACATTTATTAACTTGGGCTCACATTCCCAGTGGACACGACCACAATTAACTGGATGGTTTAAAAGCACAAGGCTGTGAGGTTTGGTCATCCTCTCTGAGGTGGGTGAGCACTGCCCTGCTCTCCTGGGAAGGTTTCCCAGGATTTTGTTCTCTCTTGGGGTGGCTATGAATGGGCAGAATATTTCAGTGGTGGGTGAGGAACAAGCAATTTGGTTTTCCTGACTCTGAAGAAAAGGTCAGGGTGGGTCCTGTCCTCCCTTCTGGAGCAGACATGTACGTGGCAGCAAAGATGCCTTTCCTGAAGGAGAAAGAAAAAAAGGAGGAAAAAAGGAGGAGGCAGAGAGGATTCCTGGTTGCACCAGAGGGAGCCCTTCCATTGCAGATGAGGCAGAAATCAGGCTCAGGCTAGAGCTGGAGGCTAAACCCTATGTGGTGCTGCAGCCGTGGGCTTACCTTCCAGCTCCTTCCAGCTCCTTCCAGCCTGTGTTAACTGGGACAGGCAGAGCCCCCCCAGTCCATTCCAGGGCTGTCACTATTAACCAGCACTTTGACAAGAGCCGGACAGAGCAGCTGGCACCAAGCTCCTGAAGATGAGGCAGCTCCTGATATAATGTTACCCCCACCCCCAGCTTATACCCTGACTGGAAAATCCCTCCACCTCAGCCTGTTCAAGCATCTCCTCTCCATTTCCCCCCTCAAGACAGTTTCCACCCCAGTAGGACACTCTCAGTTTGCTTGCCAGGCTGGAGGGAACACTGGAAAAAGGCTCAGAGGCTGATGGGAGAGAAGACCCCCTCCAGTTAATCCTGGAAAATATCCTCCCAGTGTGACAAATAGAGCCAAGAGGACTCCGATGCACAATTTCCCATCCCCTGCTGAGCTCTGGATGTGTGCCATGCCTTGAAGATCCCGCATCAGGGCAGAGGACAGCCCACATGTGCTGGACAGGAGGGTTGAGCGTGACCTTGTTGAATGCAGAGCGCTCTGTCCCCTCAGGGCTTCTCCAGGGGTTCCCTCTCTAGGCCCCATTACACAGACATCCAGATACTTTTACTTTGCAGGGAAGAGTGTTTTGCCTCCGAGGAGCTGAAGTGAAGACAGATCTAAAAAAGGAAGGAGAGAAGACACCCATGTTCCACTTTGGGACCCGGACAAAGTGGACTGGAGTTAATTTCTCCATGTGCTCAAGTGTTGGGGACCATTTCATGGACTTCTCTTAAGTGTTTTTCAAACAGCAGACTTGGAAGGGGAAGATGGAGGGTTCCTGACCTCTTGTCTGCACTGCAGCATGCCAGCTACCTCCTGACAGTCTTACTCAGTGTATTTTTAAGATGTGCCAAGCTCCCTTGGAAGGTTTGGTGAAGCATGTGTGGACCCATCTCTCCCATGAGAGGAATCTGTTTTTCCTTTGTGATATTCAGTTGCCTTCACCTTGAGACCATCCCAAGATCTGCTCTCCAGCCCTTGACGCATCTCTGTGCCTGAAAGCACCAACCACCCTTGTTTTAATGCCCTTTACCTCCCGTTCCCTGTCCCTGTGTCCTTCCCCAGCCACTCCAAGTATCCCAGTTTTTCTCTTCCAAACCCTACTCGTCACCTACGTCGTCCCTCCTCAGACCCAGCAGAACCCCTGTTCATCCTTGGAAGCTGCAGTGGGAATGCTGGGAGCAGATGGTCTTTCTTGACCTTGGGAACCACATTTGTGGGCAGTGGGTTGGAGCAATCCCACTTGGGGAAGTCCTGCAAGCTGTGGTGGCCCTGATTGGGATCATTCTTCTTGTGGGACATTGGCATTCAGCAGGAGTGAATGGAAGATTTATAGCTTGGCCATCCTGAACTAGGAGAGCAGAAAGTATCTACGAATGCAGTGAACCTGTCTTCAAGTCATTTCCCTCCAGCTGGAATTTCTTGGGGAAACTGCTGTAAGATCTTCCTTTCCCTGGTGTGTAAAATAGCCTATTTTTAGTGAATGTAATTTTTAGAAATGGCAGAACCATTTTTGCTGGAACTTGACTAGAAAAATGCTGCTTTGGGTAGACACAGTGGGAAAAAGTTCAGACCAGATAGCTGAAAAATGGCAAGTTCATAAACTATTGAAACAGAACCTTAAAGAGATGTGCCAGCTCACTTCATCTAGATGGTAGTTCAGTGTTTATAGCTCAGTTACAGATCACCTAATCTGCTGTTTCATTGTCTTTCCACTGCCTACCTGCCTACTGGTGGTGTCATCTTCCCTCCAACCACCGCTGAACATCATCGTAAGTTGAGTCCCACATGCTGCTGCAGTTCACGTGTTTTTCACAGTGGGTCAGATTTGAGCCTGGGGGCTGCGATACGGATCTGTCCTCACCAAAGCTGCCTAGGGAGAACCTTCTCAGTGTACCACAGGGTCTCCATCCTTGCTCTCTCCCCACCCCTGCTATGTCAATGAAGGTGTTTGTATGGCCATGGTCTCAAGTCAATCTAAAAAATGACGTAGTTTAAAAACAACCCTGCTAAAAGAAAGCAGATTTTTATTTTTTCAAGTGAAATAATTTGGTTAGTCAGTTTTGAATGAGGATGGGTTAAAATATGCACAGCGGGCTGAAGACACTGCCTAAAAATCCCAGTTGAATGTGTCCACCTCTCTGCACTGGCTATGGGAAGAAAGACTCCAGGGGTGATTTGTCCTTTTCCAAAGAATTTGCTCTTCACATGCTGTTGTAGGATCTGACACTGCACAGAACCAGTGCAGACAGGCAGAGGATTTGTGCCTATTCACCATCCTTCTGTAGAGGCGGAGGTGGTTGGGTAGATCAGGAACTTCCCAACCCCCAGTGTCGACAGGAAGAGATGCTGAAGATTCAGACTCTGTCTCCTGGAGATCCACCCCGTTCGGTTGGTTGTTGGGAAGATCTCTACACATCACCATGAACTGCATCAAAGGAAGGAGGAGAGTGAAGTGTTTTGGGGATTGTTGCTGGCTCTGAGACCAAAAAAAATTGTTATCCATGGGGAAACATGCATTGAGAGATCTCCTATCTGCTTTCTACTCATAACCAATTTGGTCTTCCCTTAAGACAAGTCACTTTGTTCATGATTTGGACTACTAAAGGAAGACATGGGGGACTGGTCCACCTCAGGTCTACTCTGGAGCTTAGAGGAACCAGGTGAATTTATGTGATCTCTCCCCTCTTATTAATTTGGAGCCACTCACCTTGTGGGATACAGCCAGATTCATGCTCCTGCTGGCAATGGGATGGTGGAGTTGTGTGGCTTTGATATTATTGATAAATTGCATCGTGGTCCCTGGCTAAATGCTTCCATAAAAGAACAAAGAAATGCCCAATTTGCCACATCAAGAGAGGGACACAGTCCTCCCCTCTGTGAAGAGCTAGCAGCTCCCTGCCAACAGGAGCAGAAGCCTTGCTGGCCAGTGTGTGCACGCACTGTGGGACTGGGAGCTCTGAACCCCAGACATATGGTTTAAATATTCTAATAGATGTGGTAATCCTTTTGGTTTCCAAATAATGTTATGGTCGAGTCGATTTATGGTAACGCTATCTTAAGCAATGAGGGCAATAAAAAGAGTTTTAAATGTGAAGAATTTTTTTCTTCTTGCTTTTTTTAAAATAAGGACTTTTTTCTTTTTTTTTTAAACAGCCTTTTCTTTGTGCTCTATTTAAAGCTGTCAAGAGTGGAGATCCTGCCAAAGCTACTCGGTGCTTGTGAAGCAGACACACACCTTGCTGGTAAAGGGGCCTTCCTGGAGCCGAGTGGTGTCCCCGTCCCCATCGTGGCCCACCATCCTGGTGACTCAATCCCTGCTGGAGGACAAGATCGATATTTCTGTCCTTATTTGCTTTTGTCTCGGGACAGAGTGGGAAACTTGTGGCCCACACAGTTGCCTGGCTCATTGCCTGTTACCATCTCCCCCCTCGTAAAGCTGTTCTCTCTGGAAAAGGTCTCAGGATGGATTTGTGTCCTGAACTCTGCAGTCCCCTCCTGTCACAAGACCAGAGATTAGCTCAGCTGTGATGGAGGGCCTCTTGAGGAGACAACTGGGCTCATCTTGGTCTGGCTGAATGCCTGGACACCCCTAGTCCGAGGTTTCCTCCCAGCCAGTGAGGCTCTGGCATGTTGAAATCCAGTCCTGGAGGTGGGACGTCACCCCAGGCTCTGACTGCAAGGGACAAGCAGTTTTTCTGTATTGCTTCTCTTCTTTCCCTGGTGGCCCGGGACATGAATTCAGTTCTACCCAGAGGGCCTAGAGGGGTGGTCATGCCAGCTATACCCAAGGCTTCAGCTTCTCTGGCTGCGTGGCTTTGAAAGAGCTTTGAAAAAGAGACCTGAGCCTTGGCCGCTCAGACATCTCCATAGCTGTGCACCAGATGTTGGACACAGAAGCAGCATGAAGTGACCAGAAGGAAACTCGCACGCTGCCATGAGCAGCGAAGGCTCTCCATGCTGTTCTCCAGCTTGGAAGAGGACAATGATCTCATTTTTTGGGTTGGGTCCCACCTGTTTTGTTTTGTCTACAGCTTTAGAGAAGAAATAGTAAAAATTAGATGCCAGAAATTCCCAGAATGTAGACTAGGGAAGGATCTGTCCCAGTCCACCAGAGACAGTGACTCCAGATTTGCACCATGAGACCCACCTCTGCTACAAAGGCACTGCAGCAATTTTCAGGCCAATCTACTGATACATGAGCCTTCTAGAGCACTTTGAAAAAGTAGCTCTTTAAACAAAAGCCCTTTTAGTCTTCATTATGGAGTCAAAGGCTGCTTTCACGTAAGGCTAGGGTAGGTCAGATTTCATTTGCTTGGAGATAAATGGCTTTGTCATCAAACATCTTTTGTGGATATTTAAAAAAGAAAAAAAATGAATTATTGGATTTCCTGGGAATTCTCAGCAAGTAAAAAGGTAAAGAAGTGAAGTTATATACAAGAAAGCTCAATATCCAGCTTTTGGTTTTCAGTGAACATTATTACCCAAATGAGAGAATGCTAACCTTAACAGGACTTAAAGAAAATTCTCTTTATTTGTGAACAATAATAAAAAGTTTTATCTGATAATAAAAAGTTGCAATGCTATTTTTTTTTGCCAGATCTGCTCTGAAATAATTCATACTAACACATGTGAAATGGAATTTAGTTCAAGATTTTAACAGAAAAAATTGGGATGCACAAAGAGATCTCAGACTGGACCAGGGGCGGAACTGGGAAAGGTAAATAACAGTATAGCCTCATGCCACATCCATAAATAAGATGAGAATTTAGAAAACAATCATGAAATATTCATCATCCTGTACTTGGACGAGGCACCAAATTGAATTTTTACTATAGAACATTTTAAAGCTTTTGGCTTGGCATCTATGACTGGCTAAAACAACACTGGCTCCTTTTCAGAGATCCTTTGCTGCAGGGAAGGACAAGCTTTGGGCATGATGAACTGGTCTCCACGCCCTCCTGAAGGCACTGGTCTCCAGAAGTCCTCTGACAGAAGAAGCTGTAAGCATATGACTTCCAGCTCACATGCCAAGCTATGGAGCCTGTTGATTGTGAGGGTTAAACATCACTTCTTGATGGCACCATCCCCTTGCACTTATATATATAGAAGCAAGAGGTGTGTGGAGAAGAAAATGTGTGACCTGATCATGAACTGATTGTTCACAGCGGCAGCTGAAGCAGAGCAAACTTTGTTCGAGTCCACTGGAGCACACCTCATGCAAGGACGCACTCCAGGAGAGATGGCTCCAGGTTTCTACTGCTCCCAGACTGACTGTCCAGCTCAGTCATTCTGGGAAAAGTTCATGGCACCAGATCGAGGGAAAAGCTTCGTTCTCCCCGGCTGCAGCAAAAAGCTGCTAATGGCATCTCAGCCTTGTCTTCAGGCCCAACCATTAGCAGCTCCCTCAAGGACCCTCCATGGAAAGTTCTCTCCAGAAGGCAGAGGAATAGACATGCAGGACCCCACCTGCTTTTCTATTCCTCTGTTTGCCAGCTCCCATGCATGGCTTTTGGCTCGATTTTTATTATGCCAGAAGCTTCTAGAGTACAAAGAACAGGGAGTTCCTTGGAGGTGGAAGAAAAAAAAAAAGAAGTCCAAAAAAAACCCCCCTTAGCTGAACATTGTCAGCAAGTTGCTTTTTGCCTGTGAGCCTTGCCACCTCCAGCTGTGTTCTCAGCAGCCCCTACAGAGATTTGGCCTCTTTGCCACTTCTTGGGCAGCCGACCTCCGCGGAAAACCTGCAATGCTGCAGGAATAGAGGGGCTGGCCTGTAAGAGGCCATACTCTTCCTCCAAGTCAGCGTGAAACAAAATGTTGCTAGGGGAAGGAATGAGGGGTGCGTGCCATATTTCCAACGAGACGCGAAACCAAAGCCCTGACCCCCTTCCCTGCTCCCGTGGAGCTCTTTGCCAGAGTCTGTGGGTGAGCTTGGTCTACTTTCCAAAATGAAAATACGTATTTAGGCTTCAAGCACCAAACTCCTCTTGCAACTGGATCTAGGATTTCTTTTCACTGTCTCAGCTGCTGCTAAGCAGAAGGCATCTCCCAGTGCAGGTTAATTCCAGGATTCCCAAGGTGCTGTGTCTTGGTGGAAGGGTGGTCTCTTTGTCTAACAGTCCTTGAAACAGTTTTTGTTTCTCCCTTCCAAAATTAAACCTCTCCTGTAGATGCACAGTGCCAAGCACTGCTTGAGCACGCCTTCCACATTTCCTTCCTGGGGGGGGGGTCATCATTTTCCTGGGGCCATTTCCCCACGCAGGTGCTGGAGCTGGCAGAGGTATCTGTGCTGCATGTCGTGGCTCATGGTGAGAGCTTGCTGGGATGGGGGACAGCGACAGGCCACTGAAACAGTGAGTCCATTAATTAGTTGTCTGCCATCCTTTCTCCTGTTCCTCTTCGCACATAGACAAGCTCATCGCTTGGCCAGCGAGCAAGCGAATGGCTGGATAAAGGAGACTGAGCTTCACTGGGAGATGATGGGTCTTGTTCTGATGCAAGGCTTCCTCGTGGTTCGTAGAAGTGTTGTCACACAAGCGGTGCGTGCTCAGGGGGTGGTGACATTACAAAACAGAGCACAAGCAGCGATGCCGGTGTCAGCTGAGGACTGAAAGCGGCAGGAGGGTTTATTAGAGACAGGTTTCTAACAGGAGAGGCAGGCAGCGTGCCAGGCACACACATTGCAGCCACCCAGGGAGGGGAGATACCTTGGTCAAGGTAGGAAAGTAGGGCAGCAAGGAGAGAGCAAGAGACTATCTTCAGGAGACCACATTTTTCCCTTATGTCACATCAGGTGTCTAGTTCAACGATGAAGCAACGCACAACTTGGTGTGAGGTTTTGATTTCTTTGTTCCTGACGAAATTCAGGCTGGCTCCACAATCAATACCCACCCCAGAAGCAAGAGGCTTCTCCAAGAAAATACTCAGTTCCAGTCTACCCTGCCTGGAAGCTCAAGCAGCTGCCGAGAATAAAATAAAACGATACTACAGTGTGATATGAGGCTGGAAATCAGGGGCGCTGGCCAAGACTGAGAAAAACTGGCCTGAAGAAGTAGTAAAAACAGTGCAGATTCCAGCAGGCTCTATCCAAAAAGCAAGCTCTTAAATAGACTGACTGCCTGTGTATGGTATCAGCTGGAAAGAGATCCCAGGCTGGATGCTGGACAGTGGTGAGTCCGTAGGTGGGCTGCGGCTCAACCATGATTGCTAATTGGCTGGATTATCATCTTTCCCAGCTCCTTACTGCTACATCTGTTTGACTGGGAGACCTCCAGGCTAGGCGAGCAGTACCTGCTGTGCGAGGTTCAGGGGAAGGGGTAAGGATGGGTGACAGGGCAGGGGGGGTAACGGGAAGGTGGTGCCCACATCACCCCCACCAAATGGGGAATGAGAGAGGGATTGGTCTCCAGCCTCCACAGCAAGCAGAGTCTGGCTGCTACCATGCCCACAGGAAGGTGCTGAGATTTTGTCCCAACCTCAACCACTTGTGGCCAGCACAGAACCATTTTTATCAGAAGTGGGTATTCTGTAGGGGGTGTTTCTTTCCATTCCCATCCACCTCCATCCCTGGATGGAAAAGGAGATACCTTTTCCTCCATTACAGCGTTGCCAGCAAGTGGCCTGGGACTCTTCTCTGGTCCTGGAAATATTATCGAGATCTAGATGATGCTGTTGCACTTTCTCCTATGGATGGCTGAATAGAAATAGCGAGTCTTACATCGGAGAGGGATGAATGATGAAACCAAGACTTGTTTGTCTCTCCTCATATGCTCCTGCCCTGAGCTATCACATGAGCTACTCTATTCTGCCATAGGCTATTTTGCTCGTACTTATTCAGCATTACAGGAATTCACTCATCTGTTTTAATCCCCTTTTTTGGGAAAGCAAGCCAGGTTAGAGCATTTCACTGTACTCTAGTTAGACAACTGCTGGCGGATCACTGTTCCTTGATATAAAACTTTTAATGAAAGATTGTAGTTTTTGCAGGAAATCTAATAACATGCAGTAGCAGATATTTCAAGACCATCTTCTTTGGATTCATTTCTACTGTACTGGTGCCATTTCTGTATTGGAGCAGGCCAGAGTTCGTTATTACGGAAGAAATTCATTTCATTTGTGGATCTGGGAGTCAGAGAAGAACCCAATCTTCCTGCTGAGGGGAATCGTAAAATCCTGCCTGGACTGTATATATTTCTGAACTGTGCCTGACCCCTGGCGTGCTCCCTTCGCAGTGTGGAAAGGAAAAAGAATTAAAAAGGAGAAACAAAGCTTGACTCCAACAGGGACAATGTTATTCATTTTCTTTTGTTTTCACACAGCAGAACCAAAAATAGAGTTTTTATCCATGTAAAACATTTACTGAAAGCTTGAGATTTCTCATCCTTCAGGTCTGGCTCAGAGTGAGAAATCAAGGAGTTGTTTTTTTTTTTTTTTTTCCCACATCTGTCAAGGAAATTAGATGAATTGATAGAAAACATATTCATAGGTTTACCTGCCTTCGAAAGCCACCCAGCTGGCCAGACTGCATGTTACTCATTAACACCTAGAATTTCAGCATCTAAAGTAATTTCTAGTCTTCTTGCTTATCTTTTTTTTTTTTTTCCTTAAATGCCAGATGAAATGCTCAGTATTTTGGGGAACAATTCAGGTTATTTATTGGGTTCACAGAGAAACAGGGGGGTGAATAGGACCTCACTTGAGGGCAGAGGAATTCCTGGAACTTGGATGAGGCAGGAGGAAAGGCAGCAGATATATCTCCTTGGAAAGGGCCATGCTGAGGCATTGCAGATGCTGGAGCTGTCCAAATGCCACACAGTAGCGTCAGAGTGAAACCTCTGGGGAGGTCTCCATGCTGCACAAAGCCTTTCCAAACAGCAGCTGAGAGAGACCACCGGCATGGTGACCAGACAAGGAAAACCCGCTGGCTTTCTGTGATCACCGTCCCACTCTGTCCACCTGACTGAGGCCAGGGCACTTGGGAACAGGTCTGGGGACATGGATGGGCTCCAGGGATCACCAGAGGAATGTGTCCTCTTTGTGAAATTCCATCTGGAGTAACCTCCTGAAGGAAGCAAGCAGAAATCTAACTTGCCTCCCTGCCCATCATGGTCTTTACTAGTTGAAATACTAATTTATGGGTGGATAAGTTACCTGAGACAGTCAGGAACCCTTCGGCTGTAATACAACTCTTTTTTACCGTTTCAGCCCTGCCACCTTGCTTCTTGAATGCCCGTGGGTTCACTGTCCTCACTGAATGACTCCCCTGGCACCATGATCTTCCCACATTTGTGATCCCTCCTGAAAGACCAGCAAAAGCTAGTCAGCAGGGTGGACTGTTTTAAATAGGTAACACTTTCCAGAAGGATCCCTAAGTCTTTAACCTGGGAACTTCTAGGCTAAAGACATGAAGCTGAGCTCTTAACCACACACAAAACTCCTTTAACATGGGCTGCTTACAGACTTTTATTTTTTCAACTGCATCACCTATCCACAGGCTGCTTTTTGAGGAGAGCTGAGCAAATCAGTGGGAGGACTTCAAGCACCGTAAGAAGAGGCCCCTTCACTCTGCTCTTCTAGCTGTAATTGCTGCCTCTCTCGTTTAGCACAGCCCCATCACTGCCCAACTTCTGCTCCTCCATCAAGCCCCGCATCCTTTCAGCTGTGATCTCTTCACCACTTTCAGCTCATTTGTTCATTGATTCTCTCTACCACCCTCAAGCTTTTTCCTGCTCTCTCATGGCAGAGTCCCTCTCTTTCACCTTGGCTCAGCCAGACTCACCCAGCATTGAGTGACTCCTTCACTCTGCAGGAAGCTCCATGGCTGCCCAGGCACACGCTAACCCCCTCCTTCGCTGCTGCTACCTCCCGCATTTCACAATGCCAGCTCATTGCCTCTGATTCCCTCCTCATCTTGCACTAAGAGTCTGTTTTTAGGCACCAGATCCCATGTCCCTACCAACCCACTACTCACTGCCGTTTAAGCATCATCCCATTCTGCTGACACCAGCAGCCAATAAAAATGGTTCAGAAGAAGGGCAGGTAGAAATGGGTTTAAAATGAATCTTTTAATACCACTATCGCAGCTTTTTTTTTTTTCCTCTTTTATTCACTACAGAGGTAAAGGCAGGTTGGTCCAAAATGGAGTTCCAAGCATGTTTAGTGCATTGCAATGAATGTGTTTTATTTGTAATTCGTGTTAATTTTTGTGTCTTCACCCCATCTCCCTGCTCCACACCTCCCAGAATTGCTTCAAGGTCTTGTTCTTGGTCCAGAAACCTCCGGTCCCTCCTTCACCTCAGCAAACACAATCCCTGGAACAGAATAGAGCTCTCCTTTAACACCACCGCAGAAGGATACCTTATATTTCAGCCTTCTGCTTCAATCCTGGGTGAAAACAAGTGGGAAAGCCCTGGGATTTCCAGTTGGAAAGAGAATTTCTCTCAGCAGCTCTGGGCAGGACTGAGCCCTGCTCTGCTCATGTACAACATCTCTGGCAACATGGACTCCAACTGAGGGCACATAATGGATGGTATGGGCTGACCTACCTTTATGTCCAATTTCCACTAGTGCTATTTGAGCACCCAAGTGGCATTAAAAGTATGTTAGGCCGAGGAAGAGGGTCTCTGAGAGCAATCTTACATCAGCTGAGTGCTGGTAATTTTAAAGATCATCAAAATACTAGCACCTCTAAGAAACAAAGGGGAAGAGCAGAAAAAACAGCTGAGAGAGATGAACCATCTTCAGCAGCTGAACTTTATGAACCTCTGATGCTCCCAGAGGGGATTGGAAATGGGAGGGCTGGGAGAATATATAAGATAGGGTGGATCATTACAGCTTTTAACAAAGGGTGGGTGCTGGGGTGGGAGGTAGTGGAAGAGCTCTGAGGAATGATAGAGAGGTAAGAGCTTTTTCTTCTGCTTGGTTCACCCTGGTTCTTGGGGCAACAGCTTGTTGATGGGGTTTTAAACCTTAACTACTCTACAAAGGTGCAATGAGAAGGTGTCCCTAACACTCTCAACTGAGTCAATGTCTATGGTGGCTGTCCAGAGTTGAACCTTCCACTGAATCTCTTTTCCAGGAGAGGCTACTGGTACATAATGGTGATAACTGTAAGGGGACGCAGCTGCCCTGCTGTATATCAGTGACTCCCAAGCTCTTATATATTCAGGCCTTGCTGTTCCTACTTTCCTTCCCCTATTTGTTATTGCCCACCTTTGTTAGTCCCTGGGATCTGGTTTCTTTACTGCTGTGACACTGCTTCCTTGGTTCTCTTCTCCTTTTCTTGTTGTCTCCCTTTCTCCTCCTTGCTGCAGCTCTGGGTCCTTCAGGGACTATGAGCTGTATTAGCTCACTGTAGGTGGTGCTTTGCTTGCTGCCCTCTCACCATGTCATTCTTTGGCAGTGAGAGTGGCTCCTCAGGTTGTACGAGTCTCTGTGGTCTCGTCCAAGCTCTGACCATGGGAGGTGGTGGGAGAGGCAGCAGTTCAACAGGTCTGAGTGACACCTTTGCAGCAGTCAGCATCCAGCTCCTTAAACATGTCAACAAACCTTCATGCAGACATGGTGGGGATGATGTGTGTAGAGAAATGCTCTGCTGTGGGTGAAATTCCTCCTGTGGAAGAATAGACAGATGTCTCCTAGCTCTTACACAGAGCCACATATTGCTTATGGCTTGTGCTGCACCCCCTGGCCCCAATGGACTTCTCTTGCTTCCCCAGGACTCAGGGAATCCTGGTGAGGTTCCCAGCGTGATTTTTTTTTTGGATAAAAATGTTCTAAACTAGCTTAAAAGGCCTGGAGGAAGGTTGAATTTAGCTCTACTGCCTTAGGTCAAAGCTAGCTAGTCTATCGAAGAGCCAAATCCTATTAGAAGTATGTTGGAGTCATCAATCAGTAACTTAATAAAATGAAATAATTTCTCTATTAAATTGAGCTCAAATTTATTAAGGTTATTATCCTAAATGAAGAGAATGAATATTGGAAACATACTTTTGAGGTCTATAACTGCTCTCAGTCCATTGTTAAAATACTGTTTAAAACGTAAGCGACTGCCAGGGTATTCAATTATCTGAAACAATGACCAGCCAGGAGAACAGTGCAGATGACAGTTTATTTTTTGGCTTGGTGAGGAACTAGAAGAAATATGAAGTACCTTTTAAGGCTGACCTACAGGGCAAGTCTTCTCTCTGCTGAAGAATTTTTCTTCTTCCCCTCATCCCTCCCATTATGAGATGTTAAGGGCTTTTTGAAAGACTTTAACCCATTAGGTTAAGTAGAAGAAAAAAAATCTGCCTAAACATTTTATGTGAATGTGACAAAATGAAACACTTTGTCTTCCTATATATATTATAATGTGCTCAAACAACTCAGGACTGGTCTTTCTAACTTGGCTCTGCATACTTGGCAAAGGAAGCACTTGAAACTTATTTTTTTTCAAGCTGCTATGACCCAACTAAGGCAACATGGCTGTGCTGCTATGATCCTGTTTCATGTATGAGGTAAGTATGGTCAGGAGCGTGCCTCTTGGCAGGCGTAAATCAGTGGGGAAATTACTTTTTTCGTTTGAGTGTTAGTGCTTCTGTAGCACACATCCAGAACCAAAACTGGGAATTGGAGTCCCTGTGTTGGTGATATTCAGGTGTGTAATGAAGAAATAGCTCCTGCCCCAGGAAGCTTATGGTTATGATGTTCTACCTTGTGTTTGGGAGCTGGGATGACTGGGTTTAACTTCTGAGCTGAGAAATGCCTTGTGTCTGGGTCTCCCATGGTTTCAAGAGGGGTGCTGGCTCCTGCTCTCCCTTGGACACCAAATGACAGTGATACTTGGTGCTGTGAGAGCTTTACCTCAGTCTAGCTTTTGGGTGAACCTCATTAGTGCAAGCTTGGCTCAGGTGTCTGTTCAGACAAACACTTGATCTTGGTGTTTGAGCCACCTATTCTGGGGGCTTGGATGTACCTCCAGGAGTCCAGACTTCCCGTGGGGTCACTGGAAAGGTGCAAAGCACCTCACTGAGGTCCCCTGCATTCTCCTCTGGAAATGCTGACTCTTCTCCATTGATTAGATTTCTGTCTTACATGGGTCCTGATGGCAAGTTATGTATTAAATTAAATCATTGGAGTTTAAGACTGTGCAGTGAGACTTCATTGTTTTGTGGGATTTGCATGTTAATTAAAGCTCAGTAATGAATGACTTGATGCACAAGATAGAGACCATAGCTGCTGCTGAGGGCTGTAACCATATGTGGCAGGTGCATGTGCCCCATGAAAGCAGCTTCTTGGGTGCTGAAGTGCAGCAACTCCTGGCTGCCTTTGTTCTCAGGGCTCCGTGGTAATTGGGGCCTTTGGCCAATGGGAGCTGCTATTGGCTACAGGTCAGATTGGGCCTGGGTATAAATGGAGTCCCCTGGGGGAGCTGTTTGGAGCTCGTCCCCCTGGAGCAGCAGCTGTGGTCGAGGACTCTCCCGTGGGGTCAGGACGCTGCCCAAGGAAACTCCTCGAGGTGCCTTGGGTCGGGACGCTGCCCTGAGCAGGTCCTCGAGGTTGAGAGCCCTCACTTGTCAGGTGAGTGATAAAGCGTTTTGGGTTGTTGTTAAACCCTAAAAGTTGTTCTGTTCTCCTCTCACGGACATCTGAACCTGTAATTTACAGAGAGCTAGTTAACTGTGTTAATAATTAAATTTTTTTATTTTTGGTGGTTGGATGTTTATTTGAGAGCCTCTGTTAACACCATGCTATCTGTTTGGTCAGAGAGTGGAATAGGCTGCCCAGGGAGGGGGTGGAGTCCCCATCCCTGGGTGTGTTTAAGGGCCGTTTGGATGAGCTGTTGGTGGATATGGTGTAGGGGAGAACTTTGTAGAGTAGGGCTGAGGGTTGGACTCTATGATCCGAAGGGTCTTTTCCAACCTGAAGGATTCTGTGAAGCGTCAGGGTGATGTGGATTTTATTTTAAGCCAGTCTCTCCCTTCAGTTCAAGCAGCAGCCAGTTACAGCAGAGTCCTGACTACAGATTAGTCTACTGCAGCATGGGGTGGAAATGGTCTGTAGATGTGGGCACACCTGCATGCGTGGAGTTGGATCCTGTGCTGGAGGTATGAGAGGATGTAGTTCTTGGCCACCTGCTGCCACTTATACCTGTCAGGCATTTTCTTCAGTCTCATCTATCTATAGGTTGTCTTCTCAGGTCTGACTGCATTTCCCAGAAGGGATCATGCTCTTCTCACAACAGGATTGTTGTTTCCCTTTTAGGGACTCTCCTCACATGATGAACTTGGGGGGATGGAGCTACTACTCGGTTGGTAAAGAAAAACACAAATTTGAGGGTGGCTAGCTGGTTCAAAGCATTTTAGAGTTCTTGCTAAAGAAAGTCAATACTTAGGAAAATATAACCTTAGTCTAAGTAAAAAGATGGCTTTTTACAGTGAAAACTCAGCTTTCTCACACACAGGTCTGATGGAAAACCAGCCAGTAGGCTACAGTAAAACAGCCTCAAAACAGAACACGATGTCCTGTAAAGCAGGAAAGCTGAACCCTTCCCCACACGCCTGCCAGGTGGTGATGCACAGAACGGTGAGTGCCTACTCTCCTTCCGTTGCAGAGCTGGTGGAAACCATCACAGGGAGGGAGGGAGAAGAATGTGATAAGAGCTCCTCTGTCTTCACACGGTCCAAACCTGCCCAACATTCAAGGCGTAACTTTGGGAATTAACCTGTTCACTGGTTTTTAAGGGTGACATCTTAATAACCATGTGCAGCCAGGCCTTGGATGACTCCAGGGGCTGCAGATGTTCCCTCTCCACCACAGCCCATTTTCCACTACTGAGGAGGCACCTAAAGCTTGTTTTATTGCTGCAATGTATATACATAAACCCAACCAATTTTAATTAAGAGCACTGCAAAAAGTGCTAAAGTTCAGGAAATTTAAAGATTAAGGCCAAGGGTTTGTTTTCACACGTTCTTAAAAAGAACAGATTGGAATTTTCTTAGAAGTAATTTCCCTTTCAAAAGCAAAATGATATTTATTGGAAGGTGATTAAAATCTTTCCCTGATACACTGATTTCATTCCAGTTTTGTTAGGAACAGGTTAAGCACTCTTTACCTATGAATTTGGGGATTAAGAAAGATGCACAGCAAAAGGCTTCTAACCTGCTAGTTGCCCATGGGCAATGAGTGATTTTTCTTTTTCCTTAGGAAATGCTTCATGTTTCAAAGACATGTTCAGCGAATAGTCCAGTTGAAAAACTAATCTGCCTCTCTACACTGGACAGCAAGCAAGTTTGCTGCTAGCTTTCCTATAATCAAAACTCTCCATGCAATTTGAATTGGTTCATTTTTTATTACAAGGGAAAAAAAAAAAGGCTTGGGCTGTAAGTTAACATTGTGATTAAGCCAGGGCCACTGCCAAAAGCAGCAGTGCTGCCTGCCCTGGCTGCTTGTTCCTTTTTAATGGCACAAATATCTGACACTGGATGGTGAACCAAACCGGGGAACTGACAAGTGATGAAACTGGTCCTGTGAATACATTTTGGGGTGGTAGGAAAACAGACTTATGCCTTTCTGTGGCAGTGCTCTCTGGTTGACTTAAGCCATATATGAAGCTGTGTAAAAGGCATTTGTTACCTGCTAAGGAGAATTAGGTGTCCATTTTCCACTTAATTATAAGGAATGCTAGAGACAAACTAGAGTTTTTTGTTGTCCGCTCTCAGCTGTTAAACTTCTTCCTTTCTGGACTAAGTCTGATGTATCTGACCTGATCCCTGCCCCATCCCCACCACATGCTCCCAGTTGGTGCTTGACTTACTTTTGAGATGCCTTAGAGCTAAGCTGGAGAAGAATAACCCAGCAGGGAAGCACATGGCTGTGAGCTTAGTTGTCTTGTTCAACCAAGTGCTCAGAAGGAGATTGGGGGGCACATGTTTGTGGCTGGAAACTCAAAAAGTGATATTTCTTTGCTGGGGTGTTGTTGAGCAGAGTCTCTGAAGCCTGTGAAACAGCATTGGCTCACATTGGCTGGTGATTTGGTCCTCACACTTTGTTGTTTACCTTATTTCTTCATTTGGATAAACATCTTGGAGCAATCTCTGGTGGGGCATCAGCTGCAGGGGTGATGGTCATGACTGTAAATGACAAACCCAGAGCTGAGCTGGCCCTAAATGAAGCGTTTGTGCTGCTTTTCTCCTTACCCCAAGTCAGAACTGAACAGTTATTTTAAAGCATTTTGTGAATTTAAAACTGGGAGGGATGTGAAACTCTTGCTGTCTCAGCTGATCCCAAACCGAGACAACCAAAAGATGGACTAGTTGAAATCCCAGCAGACAAACACTAAGAGTTATAAATGCTTGTTTAAAATCCATGGCTGCTGTAAACATGCTTACCAGATAATTTCAAAGGGGATATGTGTGAAATGAATGGACAGAGCCAGTGCAAACTTCCTGCCATTAAAATTCAAATGGCTGTTTGGAGCCCCCTTGCCCCTACAATATTTTATCAATTCAGAAGGTCAGGAACAGGAACCTAGGATTTGAGCCAAAGTTATGGTTGCTTTCCTTGCTCTTGTGAAAAGGCTTTATTCTGGGATGGATAAAGAAAGTCAGCCTGAGGAAGAGTCTGTTTCCCAGTGGAAGTTTGTGTCCTTGAGCACTGTAGACACAGGATGTATCGGTGGTCTGGTGCATGCTAGGTTAACTGATCTCTTTTTATCCTAAAGATATGCTGTGTCTTAAGTCTGCATTTGAACTACCAGTGTGAGATCACGAAGTGCATGAGAGGTGGAATCAACCATCTGGGTGGGCTGTTGGATCATCCTGTGCTTTTATGTGATTTAGTGCCTGGCTTATCTTCCAACCAGAGCGTACACTTCTGCTCCTCTAAATACCTCTTAAAACTACAGTCTTCTCCCTTCCTCATCCTGTTTTCTTGACTGTACTGATCTTGTGCTGCCTAGTGTCTTGCATTGGCCTTGCGAAGACCTCCCAGTCCTTCACCATCTATGGAGCAGCTTTGTTTTGAGTCGTGTGTCTGAAAACTGCTGTCTGTTGGCCATGCAAAGACTCTCCGATGATGCTTTCTGTCACTTCTCTACCTGAAACTACTTGCTGTCCTCCACTATTTAATTCTCCAAAATGCTGTGAAGGAATTACTTCTAGATGCAAATTTGCTCCAGGCCCATAGAACTTCATGCCATGGCTTCAAGTTTAATAAGAAACCATCTTCATTAGGACTGAAAATGACTTCCAGTTTCTCCCAGTCCAACAGCTGTTTAGCTTCATGCTGGCTGCCAGTTGCACACACCTGCATGTTGCAGCTGTGTGTGCTGCTAAAACACACTCTATCGACAGCTGAGTAGCCAACACCTGGAAGACATAAAGTATTTACAATTCAGAACAAGAACAAAACTCCCTCAATAAAAATACTTGTAGGTGATCTGTAGTCTTTCAAGTGGCTGATGCAGAAAACATTTTTTTCCTTCTGATTGCTGGGCTGGAGGGAAGATGGAAGGCTAATTTGTTAGCAGGCCTGCTTGCATGTTTGAGTCCTAGAGGTAAATGCCCACCAGCCTCTATGCTTGGAGAAACAGCAGGCAGAGACCAGAGTAATTTTGGCAGACAAGAATTCAATAGGTTGGGAGTCCAAAAATGAGGAGAGGAATAGAGAAAAGACTTGAAAAGGAAATGTTCCTTGAGGAGTGTCCTAAAGTTGAGGTCTGATATGATGTATTATGTCTTCAGGGAAGCTGTGGAAGAAACTTCTTTGCTTGAGGTGAATTCAGTGCTCCCTTTAATGGAGGCTTAATTTTTTCTGGGCTGTGCACAGCAGCTCTCGTACCAAAGTATTTGCTATGTGGGAGTGAGGCTTTGCAGAACCTCATATGTCCCTATATGTGGGATGTGCCTGGCTGCTGTTGACTCTTTTTGGGAATCAAGCTTTGTCTTGGAAGTGTATTTTAAATAGGCAAGAGGATGTCTTCACAGCTTGGTTTCACAGGTAAGGAAAGTGAATGCCTGCACACTACCAAGGCAGTCTGTGGCAGAGTGGAGAGCTGAGTAGGCTCTGGTCTATCAAAAAACAGGCTGGACTTTAACCATGTTTTCTCTTGCCCTGTATTTCACCCCAGGATGATCCCATACTGACTGCCAGGTTGAAGGCAATAGGTCAGATCTCAAGAAACAGTTAAAATCCTTTGTCATCCTAGTAAACCCTTGTTAACTGGGAACCTTGACATGTCATTATCAGACGCCAAGTAGTGGGTATGTCGTAGTATATAAGTACAGCTGGTTCCTCACTGTGGTGGAGCAAGGTTTATGTCCCAGCAAAATGTCTGGTCGATGCTCCTCTTCCCACTGTTTTTGGATGCAATTAATTGTTTTGTGTCCTGTGTTGGAGCAGGGCAATGCTCAGAGATCACTGTGGAAACAGATGCCTGGAGGATTCTTCATAGTCCATAGTGAGAGGTGAGCAAAGCTGATTCTTTTGTGCTTCAGATATTAAGTACTATTTCTGCACAGCCTCACCAAGGGATAAGTGAGGGCACAGGAGCAGCAAGGTGTAGGCAAAACCCAGCAAAACCTACTGGAAGTATTTGTGATTTAAACTGATGTGGGACATGCCTTTCACTCCCACCAGGTTGGCTTAGAGAGCTTTTGTAAGCAGGGAAGGAAGAGCAGTGATGTCCTCTGTGAGCAGCAGACCTTCCTGCTGCAGGAGGTGTAAGATGGGCTTGAAACAGCACAGATCATTTTAGGGACAGAAACACTTATTCTCATAGAATAAACAGCCTGGGTTGGAAGGGACCTCAGAAGATCATCAGATACAACCTTTTGTGGAAAAGGAAACGTAGATGAGATGATCTAAACCCCTGTCTAACTGTCTTGAAAACCTCCAGTGATGGGAACTCCATCACATCCCTGGGGATGTAAAAAAAATTATTATATCAAGGTGAAAGTCATGCAACTTGTTACTCCTTGTGAAGAGAGAACCTCCATCCCCTTTGTAGTTGCCCTTTAGGTACTGGAAAACTGGTGAGGTCTCCCCAAGCCTTTGTTACGCAGACATAACAAAGCAACTGAGTTGTCTGGATGGAGTTCCCCTGCTGTCACCTCCTTGCTGTCTGTAACTGTGATGCTGGCGGCTCCTTCCACTTTCTAGCATTAAATGTCTTTAACTAAAAGGGTAATGGGGGAGAAACTGAATTGTGATGTAATTTTTCCACCCACTTTCCTTCCTGGAGAGGCAGCAGGCATACTGCAAGCTTTTTGTGTGAGCAAAAGAGCATGGGTGGGATTTCTATGTGTTGAAATTGGCCTGGGCAGTGGAAGAGAAACTCCACCCTTCTGTTTTCTGTAGTGGATTTTCTTAGCCTCGTTTCCTCAGGCACTGAGGCTAATGAAATTACAGTGTCTCTTTTTGTCACCCTCCCTAATAATTTTTGGGCCAATTAGACCATTTCACTACTATTTCATAAGGTAAAAGAGGTTCCAAAGGATTTAGGGTGGGATTCTTCTTTGAGATGAGCCTCACTCTGGAGGCACTTCTTTCCATTGACTATTTAAAAAATAATATATAAAAAAAATTGGATCTCCAACCTGAGGTGGAGACAGCTGTACTTTAGATGGCAATGGCTAGACAAAGAGAGTCCTACATCCTACAAGCTTTGAGGGAAGAAAAGGTTTATTTTTCTCTTTCAGGTTTAAAAAAAGGCAACACTTTATTGGGATTTAGAGGAGACTGACCATTAATGTCATGGCTAACTAGTCTTCATGAGATCTCCTGAACACAGAGGGACCTGTCCTACCACAGAGGAGCTGCTGCAAGCTGTGTAACACACCGATGCAATGGTAGAGTTCCCCATGGAAGTGGGAAGTGGGTTACCAGACATGGTAGAAGAGAGGTATCTTGTGCATCATCTGCACAGGAGGTATCTGCTGAATCGCTGCAGCACCAAACCTGAGCTGCTCAAAGTGGGAGAGAATGAGCTCTGCTGTCCAATGAGCTCTGCCATGGGATCTCTCAGTCATTGCAAACTTGACTCGCTCCTGCTTGGAGAGCAATGCTTCTAGTTGCTGACAGGGCCTGGGCCCAATCCTGGAAGAGAGAGGACAGCAGTTTGCTGTGTGCTCAGTGCTGTTGTCTGCAACATGCAGAAAGTCTTTGGGACCTTCCCGTCCACTTGCATCTCACGAGCTGTGGTCTGCAACTTCATATTGTTCACTAACGGACATGTGAGATGGTCCCTCCCATTGTGAGGTATGGTCTTATGACACCTCTTTGCCCTTGTTCAATGATGTTATTTGGATGGTCTCAGTGTGGGGATGGCATTTGGGGAGATCCTGGGTCTTAACATGGGGTTGGACATGCCTGGCCCATGGTGGATGGGACAGGAGAGCCTGGAAGAAACATCTAATTCTTGTGTGCCCTATGCATTGCTTCATCTTTCCCTGCACTCTGCTTTCTGGAGCCTGTTCAGGGAGGAACTGTTGCTCTATGATACTTGTGCACAAAGTTTAACACAGCTTTAAGGTATATGCTGGTATTGCAAGGAAAATGAGCAACCATCAGTGTAAAATCTGGATGGGGAGGATAAAATATGGCCTGTTTCGTGGGAAAATGAAGCCTTCACTTCAGGACTTAAATTTTGTTTTCATCAAAACAGCTTAGCATCTTAGTTCAAGTTCCTACTAAAGTAGGGGGGGAAATACTAAAAAAAAACAGTGGCAAATGTTCTGCCCGCTCTAATCCCAGTTTTGCATGGGCACCATGATGGAGGCCCATCTAGGTGACTCTCTGCTCCATACCTCCTGCTTGTTTTTAAACATCCCATTTCAAATGCTGCTTATACAGTGCTATTATATGTAAGTCTGTTAGATGGATAAGCTATTTCTGATCTTCCAGAGCAGTAAACCTCACAGCTCCCTTGACTCGGTCTGAGAAATTTCCACTGCTTGACATATTAAAAATATATGGAAGTCTGCAACGAGAGCAGATTAAGCTTTATGCCTGTGGAAATTAATTTAGATAACTCCAGATCAGCTGGTGCATGGAAAAATCATTTGAAGAAAAAAACCCCAAACCCCTCCTGAAAAGCACAGCTGATGCTGTATGTTAAGGAGGAGGACTTTTTATAAAGCATCTTTCATTCCCAGAGCACTTACTGACCTATATATAGAAATCATTTCCCTCTTCCCCTAAGAGCAGCCAACTCTGGGGCGGAACGCTACAGTTGATTAACTGGGCTCAGCATTACCATCTGAGATCTTAGCAGAAGACAAAACTTAGTCCAGCTGGCTCTGGCTGACCGTAGACTTCTCCTTTATGCAGTGTTGAGGCCAAAATTGGCAGTCTCCATGGCCTGGCAGTTGTGGGGTGACCCTGATGGTCTTCCAGGAGACTCTTTAGTTGCACAGTGCTGAGCAGATGGAAGCCAGGCCACTACATGTGGTCCTGGGTTTCGGAGCAACTGCATCAGGCAGGAGACAGCCCTGAGGAGGGGTCAGTGGTCCTTCTTTGAGGTCTTTTGGTGTTGACTTTTGCATATGCTTGCTAGGCATGAAGGTGTTCCTCGAATTCCAAGTCCTCCTAGGGTGTCTTTACTAGCCACCACACACATGGAACAACTCTGGTGTGCTTGGGGGGGTGGGCAGGGATGGAGCCAATATTAGGGAGTCACTTTTAACTTTGCGCAAGCAGCAGTGGAGCTTTGGGAGTTCCCATTTGTATGGGCTGCCCTGCCAGTAGCTAAATGGGGCTGGGCGAGGGAGTGGGGACTTGGTGGCCCCCTTGAGTCCATTCTCCATTTTGGATCAAAAAACCCCACCAAGACACACAAAAGAGATCCTGTTTGTGAGCTGACTAGCAATGGATTTGCAGCAGCCCCAAGATCTGGAAGGCTCAATTCATGCTGAAATGTTGTGTTCCATCTGCCCTCTCCTGGGTGGAGTACTCCAGCTGCCCGTAATGTGTTACAGGTCTTGCCCACTCCTGTGTTTCTGCTCCTGGCTCAACCACTGTGTGAAAGCTTTTCTTTCCTGGCTCTTCTTGCGAATTAACCAGTCAAGAGATCAGTCTGGCTTGGGAGTCCTGTGGTACAAAACCCTCTCTCAGTATCTGGATAGAATGCTTGGATGCATTTTCTTCCCACAGATTTCTGCTGGCAGCACAAGAATGTGTCTAACTCTGGTCTTGTGCGTTCACCCCTTTCCAGAGCTGCAGCAATAAATCGGGAAATCATGACATTGATTGGTCAAAGCTTGATGCAAGAGCATTCCTGGGTCTTGTGAGCTGCTCAGGCTTGTGCCTCTACACTGAGGGGTTTTCATCTGCCTTTACAACCTGCTTTACCCTCATGTTAAATACTGGAGTTCCTCTCTTCCTTGAGCAAAAGTCATGCCTCTTGATGTGCTTCCCTGTCCAATGTCAAGAGGTGATGTTCAACCCTGTATCGCAGCTCTCAGGTGAAGAGCAGAGGGGAGGCAGTGCTGAAGGTGATGTCTGTATAGATTAACTCATGCTGGCTGGTGTAAGATGCTGTTAGGCAGAAAGGATGATGGGAAGGTGTAGATTTAATGTTGCTTTCCTGACATCCAAAAATCTCGTGGCGGTTATTTAACGTCAGGACAGCCAAGTATCTGTTGGAGGTGACCTAGGCAGAAGCTGTTTAGTTGGCACTGTTGTAGGAAGGCTCTTTCTCCATGAGAGCCTTCAGAGCCATGTTCCCTTTGCCTTGGCTGTCTTTTAAGACTTATGAGAAAGGGTTTGTGTTCCTGACCAATGCCATCTGCCTTGACACATAACTGCTCACATCCGAACACTGCTGCTCCTACCCATTCCTGTGTGGCCATCTCTGTTTCCCAGAGATTAAAAAAGAAAATAAAGAGGTGAGCTTTCAGGCTCCCACGCTTTCCCACCTTAACCCTTTTCTTGTCCTTCCAGCAATCTTCATTGGTTTCATAACAGTTATAACCACACCCAACAAACCTTGCCTCTCCTGTATCCTCCACCCATCACAGCTGAGAACCCACTGCTGCTCCTCAAACCCCTCTGGTTTTCCTCATTTGCTCTTGCTAATCACTGACTGGGAGTGCTGCAAGTCCTGCACTGTCCCAGATTCTCAGGCTGACCTTCCAGCTCAAGCTTGTTCCTCCTAACAAGGACCTTTGGGCCATACCATCCCCTCAGGAATGGAAATGATTGTGCTGCAGGCTTACATTTTAGAGTGTATAACTTGAAATTTCTTCAAAGAGAACCCAAGAGAATTTTTGTCCTTGATTTCAGTTAACCACTGAAAATTGGGAACAAAGAAAACTTCTTGCTCCTCTTCTTTAGCTATAGGAGTGCAGCAGGGAGGGATGTTTTTGGGGGAGAGCCCAAGCCTCGTGTATACATGGTCTTTTGGAGGCAGATACAGGGATGTTTTGCCTGCACTCCTCTCGGCCAGCTGCATGCTGAGCAGGTCTGGAAGCTGTGTAACAAGGGTAAAAGCACTTCTCTGAGCTAATGATCTGCCAGCATCAGCTGCAGGGCCGATTCCCACCTTTCTTGCAACAGCCTCTGCAGAAATACTCCAGGGTGCACATCCAGAGGAAAGCTCTATGAAGGACAGCGTGATGGTTTTGCAAATGCCTTTTTTGGTGGTGATTTTCTTTTTTTTTTTTTTTTTTCTGGTGTTCAGTCTAACAGCTTTATTTCTGGCTTGTTTGATTATGCTGCTGTTGCCTGCTCTCCTCCTGTGCTGCTACTGCTTTCTGCCAGTGAAGACTGCACAGAAGGCATCAGACTCTCAGCATCCTAAAACCTGAGAGGTGACAAAGTAGGCGATGTGATACCATCTTCTTTTTAGTGTCCCTGTTATTTTCTGCTGTTGAACTGAGGGGGGGAGGGGGAGAAAAGCAAAGGAAGTTTACTACATGGCTACCTACCATGAGACCTGATAAATCTGCCAGACAATTTATTTGATCTTTGAACCCTGGGGTCCCTTGGAGACAGGCTTGGAGGCCTGCAAAAGCAATCAGAAAGAATATAAAAACCTAATGAGGCCTGGACTTGATCCCCTTCTCCAGGTGAAATTTACAGCAGCTGGCAGAGAATCAGAGCAGTTTAAAAATTATAAAATGTGTGTGTATAGATAGTGTATGAGAATGCATGGAGTCACTCGGGCTTTCTGCTGTAAGCACTATCCTTTGTGCTTGTGGCATTTCATTTTAACAGTGGCCCCTGTCTGGATTTCACAATATCCTGCTGCAAAGGATTTGCTTAAAGAAAAAACCCAGAGTGTTTCTTAGATTTAGCATCTTGCTCCAGGCTTGGCTTTGTAAGAGAGGCTTAGCCTGTCCCCTAGGCAGAAGGAGAGATGTTAAAATGTCCCTATCTGACTTTGGAGCACAAGTCCCATTAACTTTGTTTTGCTCCCAAGTATTTTTGGGAAGGATTGAGAAAATTTTCCTTGTTCCCTGTGCCAATGCAATGACATGATTTCAGGAAAATCAGTGTGGCTGGAGCTGAGTCTAGCAGTTTTCCCGCTGTGGCAGTAGCTGCTGGACTGGGTGTTACTGGTGTCACTTCACAGCCTGAGATGGGGCTGATGATTGTGTGGCATGTCAGGGGATAATTACATTAATGTGGCTGCATGCCACAGCTTTTCTGCACACTTTGCTTATGGACACAACCTCTCCTTTTTGAGCAGGGGCATGAGAGACATCCCTATAGCTCCCACTGCATTGAAGCTTGTCATTTTGATGTTTCCTTGTGGGTCCAAATGAGAGTATGCAGGTATCTGGAAGAGAGATCTGGTGTGCCTCATCTCCCTAGAAATCCTTTATAGTCTTAGGAGACCTCCTGAGTTGAAAATAGTCTGAATGCTCAGGAGAACTCTCATACCTGTTTGCCCTATTCTTGGTCTTCCCTGGGTGTCTCCTTATGGACCCTGTTGGAAACAGATGCTTGTCCAGAGGGACCCGTGGCCTGATGGATTATGTCCCCTCTTATCTTACAGTCAGGTCCTGTGTGCACTGCCTTGAGGTCACTGCTGATGGCAGCAGGATGTTACCTTGCCTTGGTGTCACCAACTGATGACCAAGGTGCGTAAGTCATGACTCAGGAGATGGCTTTTGGCTCCTGGGATCTCAGAATGCAGGTCCTGTGCTGAGCTCAGCTTTGCAGCTGGGAGGTTGTCAGCTGGCAAGGGTCTGCAGAAGTCTTGCTGGGAATGTGCAGTCTGATTTGTTTCTGCTTCGTGCCCTCGTCCCTGCGCAGCCTCTGCGTGCTGTCCTCTTCTGGGACTGGTATGTCCAAAACTTCTTTTTCTGATTTGGTCAGTCCTTGACTGGAGCTTGGGGCTTCTTCCTTTTTCCTTCTAGGTTAGGCTAACGCTAGGGGCCCCAGTCTGGGCCAGAGTGATAAAGAGGTGAGAATAGGTGGTTGCCCAGGTGCCAGCATGTCTCTTGGTCCTAAGCACTGTGTCCCCCTGGGAATGGCTGTATGACAGGACAGCTAACTAATGAAGTGATGGCTGGAACTAAATTTCCAGTGACACTTTACTCCAACTGTGGGAGTTCATTTCCCTTTTCCTTCCTTGCATTTTTTTAATTTTTAACTTTCTGACACACTTTTAATCTTTTTTACTAATTGTAGCGTAGGAAACTTGCAGATCTGGGCTGCAACCTGTGTCTGTGGTAGGCACTTGAGATTTATTCCCCGCCCCCCCCCCGAAGATTTGGTTTGTTCTTGTCAGAAAGTGTTAGGCTGGTTTAAACAACCTCAGGGTTTTTTTTTTTTTGCTTTTGTGAAAATCCTAGCTTTGCTTAGATCTTGAATAGAAAGGGTTCCCCTGGTTCATGAGGAATCACATTGACAGGACAATACTTGAACATAGTGGAATAGCCAACAGCCCTGTGGTGCTTAAGAGCTTTCAGCCAGCTCCTGGGACAACAGTGGTCAGGCCCTGCTCCCCATCAGGTGGAGAAAGATCTCAGAGTTCCCACTTTCATCTTCAGCCCCTGGATATCCAGATGTGTGGATCACTCCCTCTCTTTCATGCTGAAAGCTCCTCTGTTGAACAAGGTCACATGTGAAATGTATGAATGAATAGGGTGGAGCTGGCTTTGTGCTCAGCTCCTTTATGTATGGAAGGATGGGTCAGTCCGATCAGAGATGGTGGTGTGTATGTTATGGTGACCTTCAGATAGGATAGGACATGCATCTGTGTTTGCTCCTGCACCTCGCTGTGCCTGCCAGAGGTGGTAGCAGATGCTCACACAACCCTTTTTCTAGGGTGGAGGTTATGGCACCCACAACCTTGCTTGCAAAAGGACTCATGAGGGCAATTCCAGGTTTGCTTGCTCAGCCAAGTGATGTGTAAGCTCAGACCTACTCTCACTCACAGGTTAATTTTGTCTCCCTGCTTGGCAGGGGTTGGGGAGCACTTGTGTCCCACTTCCTGCTGTCACGCCTGTGGGAGAAACTCTGAGAAACCTCATCATGAGCTGCCTCCCAGCGGGACCTGAGCAGGTCTTCTCAGCCACAACTTCGTTTTTCACTGAAAAATGCACAGTGATTTCAAAAGAAGCATTTCTGGAACTTGTATTGATTTTGGACAAACTGTTCTGATGGAAACATCCAACCCTTTAAATCACAGTGAGGGGAAAAAAATAAATTACTCACTTAAATGGTATGTCCAAAGAAGGGAAGTGAAGCTGGTGCAGGGTCTGGAGCACAAGTCTTACGAGGAGCAGCTGAGGGAACTGGGGGAGTTTATTCTGGAGAAGAGAAGGCTGAGGGGAGACCTCATGGCCCTCTACAACTTCCTGAAAGGAGGGTGCAGAGATGTGGGGGTCGATTTTTTTTATTTTTTTATTTTATTCCAAGTAACAAGTGATAGGAAGAGAGGAAATGGCCTCAAGTTGCACCAGGGGAGGTTTAGATGGGATATTAGGGAAAATTTCTTCGCCAAAAGGGTTGTCAAACACTGGAACAGGCTGCCCAGGGAAGTGGTGGAGTCGCCATCCTTGGAGGTATTTAAAGGATGTGTAGATGTGGCACTTGGGGACATGGTTTAGTGGTGGACTTGGCAGTGTTGGGTTAATGGTTGGACTTAATGATCTTAAAGGTCTTTTCCAAACTAAATGATTCTATGATTTCAGTCTTTTTAACCAAAAAGTTTCAACTTTGGATTTGAAGTAAAGTTATCTTTCAAAATTTATGTTCATTTTTATTTTTAATAAAAACTTTTAATAAGCCCAAGGAGGAAACAAGACATTTCATTTTGAGTCTGGTGATGGGCTGTTTTCGACCCTACAGTGACACTTTTATGGCTCTTTGGTTTGCTGAAAATTTTTAAATATTTCTGTTCTGGTCTGACCTGAAGCAAATCTCTTTTCCAGTTTCTCAGATCTGCTTGTGAACTGAGAAATCAGAGATCTGCAGAAAATAACAGCACTGGCTGGCTCTGCTCAGTGCCAGCAGGATCATGACAAAACCAAAGGTTGTTCTTGCCTAGTGTTGGCACCTACTGCTCTGCAGTGAGACAGCAATTCTTCCTGCATGACAGAAGACAGGGTCTGATCCAGCACCTGAAAAGGTCAGTTGAGTCACTGTCTTGAGCTGGGCTTTGCCCTGAGAGAGGAGCTCCAAACATGAGCTCTTTGGTAGATTATTAATGTTGTAACTGGATTGGGGTCCAGTTCCTTAACTCGCAGTCAAATTCAAAAATTTTCATGGTCCAGGAGTGTTTGGGTTTTGCGCATGTTTGAGGAATGGCTTAATCCCACCTCTTCAGCTTTATAGGATGAGCATGCAGCAGGAAAACTGGCTTCTGTTGCTGAAGGACGTGGCCATGAGAAATCACTAGAAACTGAGTCATTTGACCATCTTGGTGTTGAAGACTATTGCTTCATTAAGCACTCCAGGGCCTCCAAACCAGTCTGCTTTACTCTCCTAAAGCCCATGGGAGCTGTTGCTTATATGGGCTGCTTTAACCTTGCATGATTTCCCAAATCCCTTCCACCCTCCAGTGCTTCTCCAAGACTGTATGGAAAGTACATGATGGGTTTGTACTGCAGGAATTCTCCACCCCCAACCAGAGGTGGGGTGTGGTAGCCCCCTCTTATCCCTCATTGTCCCCACAAATGCTGGGGTGTAAATAAGCAAGTGGGGAGAGGTGTGAGTGGTCAGGTCCCACCTTGACAGGGAGCTGAGATGAGGCCAGTGAACACGTGCCTGCTCTGGAGCTGTGAATTGTTGTCAGATCAAGCGGTTCAGATGCAATTTCTGAGAAAGAGGTAGATTTGAGCAAGCAGTGAACTTCAGTGGTCTTGAAATTATTGCACAGTAAAAAGGAGGAAGAAAAGATGTTGAAGGCAGGTCTGAACAGACATCAGACTAGAAATCAGGTAAAAAAACCTTTTTTTTTTTTTTTAAAAAAGGCCCAGAAGCCCTCACAGCCTGAGTTTTCTATGGAAACTGTAAAAACTCCAAGGAGTCCCCAAGCAACAATTGCTCTGTCTGCTGTTGCGTTTCAGAAACATGCCCTGGAAAGTCTACTGTCTCCTAATAGCTCACTGGCTACTAAACATAAATGGCCAAGATTTATTTGGGGTGAGGGAGATGAAAGGGAGTCAAGTTTATAGTCTCTCTTTGCATTTTGGTTTGCAACAACCCCAGGCTCAGGGAGACAAAACTGCCCGCAGAGACTGTCTTGCTCTGGATAAATTTGCAAAGCCAGAAGCACAGCGGGAAAGGGCAGTGTTTTATTCTCTCGATACCATTTACCAATGTTCCCAAGTGTTCATCTGTCTGCTGTTACAGCCCTCAGTGCTGTTGTGTTTGAGTGTCTTTCAAACACTAATTAGAGGAATGAATCCTCCAGCCACTGTGCAGAGCTGTCAGCCACGGTAGGTGAATGCCGGTTTGACCCAAGGGAGGCTTACGCTGTTCGTTAAGCTGCCGATTGCATCCAGGCTTCAGTCGTTGCTTGGAAATGATCTGAACTAGTGAGACTCCTGTCTTCCCCGATGCCTTCTTGGAGTGTGCTCGTAAATCCTTGAGGAGCTGGATGCTACCATTGCTTGAGTTTTCCCGTAAATGTAGTTTGGACTGCAAACAGTCTGGAAATTACCAGAACTAGCAGCAGCGGTTTAGGTTTTTCAGGTTGCCTTTGTGCTGGATCAGGGAAGGTGTGCTCCTGTACTTACGTACACATCAGGAGGGCAGGGGAATGGTCCCTTCTTGTTCTTTAGATCTTCTAGGTTGTCTCTGCTGAGGCATAGCAACAGCAAGTTGGGAAGCTTGGTGGAGCTGTAGACTCTAACCCAATGATCAATGTGAAGATGCTGTTGGTCCATGAGCTAGATGGGTTAAGGCCCTCACATTTGGGATAGAACCAACAGATGAGCAGCTCTCAGGAAGAAATCGTATGTACGCCATGACCTGTCCATTGCCTTCTGAGAGGTGGAAAGACTTGTTGACATCTCCCTACACTAAAGCAACTCGTAGGAGGGAAAAACACTGATAGACACCTCTTTAAAAGAAAGAAAAAAAGAAAGCAAGCAGGGGGGAAAACTGTCCTCTGGAATTTCCCCTCTCTGGTGGTCATTAAACCAAATACTTGGACTCATCCTTACTAAATGCAGAGAGAAAAAGGGGTGATGTCAATCCCACCCAGAATTTTGAAAGATAACTGATTTGATTTAAAGCACCAAGCAACAAAAAGCCCAGGGTGTCTCAAGGTAGACTGCTTCAGCAGTTAATTCTCCACATTGTCAGAAAACTTCCATTTCATTTCAGGCCTGAATTTGCTTCCTTTTGGCTTCTGATTCTTGGATTTCATTATGTAGTCATCAGCTGTCTGATTAAAGAGCTGTCTGCTATCAAAAATCTCTTCCCTATGCAGGTACTCGTGTGCTGTGATCAAGTCACCTCTTAACCTTCTCCTGGATAAGCTATTAGCTTCAGATACTTATGGCAGGTTTCCCAGACCGCAAACTGTACTTATAGATCTTTCCTGAACCATTTCCAATTTCCCTTTTTTCTTCCTTCCCCCTGATGTCCTTTCTGAAATGTGGACACCAGAACGCGATGGTCTCTCCAGTCAGGTCTCACGAATACCCTATGTAAAGGACACGCCATCTTCCTTCTTACCACTTGTGTATTCACCCAAGGGCTGACTTTGGTCCCATCTCATCATCTGTGACCTCAAGTGTGTCTTGGGATTTCAGACTCTCTGGGAATGTACTTGCTGAATGTGACCTATTTTCCTTGTTCCTGGAATTGCAACCCTGTAAGAGGAGAAAAACAGCCCATGGTTGGGCAGATAATTAGGGCTTGATGTGACCCAGGTTCAGCTCCCTGACTGCTAGAGGCTCCTGGAGAAAGCCCAGCCAAGCCCTCTGGGGTCTGAACACCGAGGTATTCACATGGGTTTGGTGTGCGTGTTTCTGATTTGGGGCAGTCATGAACCTCTCGAGGTGCCTTCAAGCCCAATTAGTATTAATCTGGTGTACTCCCTTGTTTGTTGGCTGTGTGAAAGGGTGACTTAAAAGAGCATGTACGCAACAGAGTTGCTAACGAGAAGGAAATGGGACCCACTGCCTTAGCCACAGATACTGGGTATTAAGTGGTGGGAGACATTCTTTTATATAATTGAAGTAGAAAACACCAGGAGAATAATGGAATATCTTTTTTTGCTCCCTGTTGTGTCATCTTTAACAGCAATTATTTCATATTTTCTTTTACATCAGTGATAAAAATGTTGAGTAACACTAGATCAAGAGCAGATTCCCTTTTGAGGTCACAGCAGAAGCATGTGTGTATGGCATAATCGCTTCCCGATTTGCAATTATGGTGGGGGAGAGATCACTTAACTAGTAGTGTTGTTTGTTTTCAATCAGAATGACATGCATGCAAAAGTACTCTTCAGGCAAAAGTTTAATGTTAGTGTTGTTGGCTTTCAGTCTTCTTTGTGGTTCTATAAAGAATAGCATATATACACATAAAATGTTATCTAATAGGCAATAGTTGATATTATATGTAATTAATATGATATATTTCTGCAGGTTTGACAAGACTTGTGGTCCAGAAATCTGTTAAATATTATGATTTATGCTGTGCAGTATGCTGTTCTCCCCTGTTCTTACAGAGGGGCTGGGGAGTAGTACGAGAAAGGGAAAAGTCTATTGTTTAGCAATTGCTGTCTAGGGGGTAGTTGAAGGAATTGTAAATTATTATAATTACATATTTAAATGTTTTCAAGGTTGCCTAAAACCACAGCTTCAGAAGAATAGAGCTGGGTAATAATTCTGGTAAGAGTTAAATCCATCCGGAAAAAATACTGTTTTGGAACTCGGTAGAACTATTTCAAGTGGAAATGAGAGATAGGTGGAAAAAAGAATATAAAAAAGTTAAAGTCCTTTATCTTTTCCATGGGCAAATGGTTTTCTAAGATTAAAAACCAGAAAAGACAAAAAAAAAGACAAAATAACCTGGGAAGATGACAGTATTTTGGGCCAGCCTGACATGGTTGTATGTTTAGACAGTAAAGTGAAATTGTGTTGTCTGCAGTGTCTGGCAGAGTGAAGTAACTGGTCATACCAGTAAGGTCATACCAGTTTCTACAGAAATCCTTCTGAGGTTGTAGCTGATACTCACAGGTTTCTTCCCCTCTGCTGGCTGTGTACCTGCGACACACCTGCATGTATTTGCAACTATACGTATATTCCCATCAGTCAGTCCCAATCTCCTTGTAGGATGGAAACAAGATGACCTCCTTTGCTCTCTTATTACTAAATACATATCTATATTAGTCTCACCTGAGAACCCATCCCCTCAACCTGCTGTCCCATGTGAATGGGGTCTTGCTACAAAGCCATGAAAGCTGCAACTAAGTCCAGGAGGGAGTGGGAAGTTGAGCAGATGGGTCCCAATTTTGGACTTGCCATCCCCTCAGGGGACATGACTTACCTCCTTACCTCCCTGCTTTAGTCCAGCCAAAGGTGAAGGTGAAGGGAGCTGGGTTCTTGTTTAGAGAAACCAGATGTTGCATCTGGTCCTTGATCTCCTGGGGAGGGTTTGGCATCTTCAGGAAAGGTTTGGCACCTTGAAGCTGCCTTGGCCTAAACCAGGGTGAATACTTTGGTAAATTCGACTTGCTGTGTTTACTTCTGCACAATGTGACCCCAGAAACACGTGGACAAATTGGAGAGAGTTAAGAGAAGCAGCGATAACTGAAGAGCTGGTGAGACTTTTTTTAAGAAGAAAGATTTAAAGTACAACATCCTGCACTGCATCATCTGTTCTGGGACCTGTGATTAATGTCAGCTGGAAAGGAGGTCCAGGCTAAAGCTGGGACATGATAATAGTTTAACAATAGTGAAGATGTCAGCACTGTGGAGGGTAATGTATTGCTTAGAGTGGTCTAATGAGGTTATAATGATGAGGCAATAGGATGAGATGAAGATTATCATTTAGGCCACCAGTGAAATCTATTTGGCTTGGAATTGTCCTCGACAGGGGTGGGGGGGGGGGAGCAGGTGAGGGTGTGTGTTTAAGCCACATTGGCTGCAGCTTTTAATACTAAAATGGACAATATGATTGGGGCACAAATCCACATTAGCTGAGACTTGGAAGAGGTGATTCAATAGGTGTGTTTGGTCTCTGATATTTTTTTTTTTAAAGCATGGAGTTACTGCAGACAATTGGTTGAAAACTTATTCTGCAGCTTTCCAAACCAGGCCACTGGGAACTCTTTTTATTTTTGCTTTTTTCCCTTTTCCAGGTGCAAATGCTTGAGATAGTTCTAATACAAAGCATGCACATTTTTGGGTGATGAGTGCAATCGAAAAACTAAACTTTGATTTCAGCACCATCCACTGGAAGGGGAAAAAAAACCACAACAGCTGTCATCTCAGCTCCTCCTACATTCCAGATGAAAGCATCTCTTGACTCTTGGTGGGGAAGTAATCACAACAGAAATGACCCTAATTCTTTCCTGAAAGGCCAGTGATGCCAAAGTCAGAGAGATAGCTTTATGGGGTAGGAGGATTTGATCCAGTAAGCGGTTACACACCCATACATTTTGCATCCCTTTTCTTTTGGTAATGTCTCTGTGTAATTGGACAGGTGCATCATATTTTGAACATATTTTTTCCATTATCTGCTGGGGTAGCTTCAACTTATCACTGAGATTCATAGGAACTGGATGGCTTTTGCAAGGGAGTTTCTGGATGGAACGCATTAACTGCAGACTGGGGTTACTGCCAGTGGCCTCCCCGTGAACTTGTAATCCTGGCCTTTGAGTAACAACTGTGAAAAATCAATGACGATCACTTCCATTTTTCTTGCTGCCGCTGCTGGCTTGTAAGACCCATTTTTTCTCTTCCCTTTTTCCCTTTTTGTTTTCTCAGCGGCAAGGGAAGAAGTGAGGCTCGGGAATCAGGCAGTAAACAGTCATCAAAAAGATACACAGCTGGGGTTCCCCTTAGGAGGCTTTTTTTTTATCACGCTAAGCTGAAGAAGACTCTCTAAGCAAAAACTGCTGCAAGATATAGAGAATGAGTTTGTTCAGCACCCAGTGACAGTTCGCGAGACCAGATTGGGAATAATCTGGTGTGATCTAGATGGGAAGTTGATGGAATTGGTCTAGATTTATGGCTCCTGGAGGGTGAGCTGGATTTCGGCTGGTGAGTTGAAATTTTGCCCAGGTCAGCTCTTGATGTATCACTGTACCATGCAATTCCAGGAGGGGCTTCTTCAGTATGTCACCTCTGGCTCTTCTTGTGCTCTCCTGCAGAGCTCACGGTAGGTCCCCTGGCTCTTTCCTTTCTTCCTTCCAGATGAGGTACCCGCTTCTGTACCACCTTTTACAGCTTATGCTCCAGCATTAATAAAAATCCTGTTAGCTGTGGCAGCTGGCAACAGCAATAGTCAGTGATCCTACAACCCTGGAAGTCAACCCTGCTCCACAGACTTCCGGGACAAAAGTTGCATGCTCAGCAGATGCTGAAAATGAGTGTGAGCTGAAGTGTTTGTTCTGGAGCACCTCAACACTGGGTAAACCCTGATATGATATGAGATTGAGACTTAAAAGATATGTTGAACACATGACACCTAAAAAGCAGCTAATGGAGGGAGGAGCTGCAAAATTTCTAAACCCACCTTGTCCTTAGAAAAAGTGTGTTTAAAATAATCCTGGGTTGTTTTAGTAAGAAGGAAGTATCTCTTCTTGGAGACTGATGGTAATGTCAGAAGTAGCTTGGTAGAGCATTAATGGAGTGACTCTTGGATGGTGCTTTGATCCTTGAAGCTTCTACAACCCTGGATGCCTGAAAGGTGTCTTTCTCCCTCTACTTCATGATGCCTTCCCTTCTTTGCCAAATTCCAAGCAAAACTGTTGATGTATTTCAGCCCTTAAAGATGATTGAGGGACTGGCACATAGATTATAGACCCATAAAATGAGATCATCCCATGAATGTTTTCTGTGGTTCAGAAAAGTTCAATTAACTTTTCTTGCTCAGTCTTCCCCCTTCCTCCCTCCCCCATCCTGTTTTGTGGCTCCTTTGGTGTTTCCTGGCTCCAGCTGAGATCAAAAGCAGAAGAGCAGGGTATTGTGAGGATGGCTATTTTAGCCGAACCACTGGGTCTGCGGAAAGCAGAATGGGAAAAATAGGCTTGGTTTGGTTTTGTAAATATCAGTCAATCCTTTCCCCACAAAATCAAAACCAGGGATGTTTTGGAGCAAGTGATCCTTATACTAAACTGTTCTTTGGGGAAGGTCCAGAAATGCAACAAAGCCATATTGCTCATTGATGAACTTGTAGTTAATGGGGGAAGGTTGTCTTAATCCATTCCAGACTGACTCAAATAACGTACTCACGAGAGAGGATTCAGATCTCTTAGTTCTGGAGGTACTGAGAGATCTGTGGGATTCTGACCTACTTTAAATGTATAATCTCAAAAGAGAACGGTGAGGATTTTCAAGGAGGGATGTGACACAGACCCCATTAATGGCAAAAGTAGTGTTGCTCTCAGCATGCAATTGGCAGACCATCAGTGCAAAGACAACCTGGAAGATGATGATGTTCTGGGCAATGGCAAAGAAAGTAAACATTTCGACTTGCCTTTGGCCTTTGAGTTTGTGTTGGACATGCAACCCTGCCTTGACTGAAATGATGAGAATGCTAATGACAAGGGTTTGACAGGTAGAAGTAGGGAAGGAGCCCTTTCTGCAGGGAAGTGTTGCTGGGGCTGATGTCTTCTCTGGATTTACACATACTAGAGTTACTCAGAAATGCTGTAACAGACAGACTTTCTTCTCAGAAAATGCACCTCTATCTGAAATACTGTATGAGACTGATTTCTCTAAGTTCTGATACCAGAAAAGTTGGAATCAACTTTTTCAATTAAATGTCCTTTTTTCTTATATACTTATGGCTTTTGATTTTTGTTAGATATTATGTCAAATGATAGCAATTTAACTGTCTTTTTAGCTTTTGTGTCCTATAGATACTGTTGAGAAGCACATCTAAAGTTTCCTTTCTTTTTGTCAGAATATTTTGTTAGCTTTAAAAGCTACCATTATTCATGCAGAGATTAAATTTGGTCTTGCTAATGGGTTCCATCTTTCCTATGGGACCTAAATTAAATATCTGTGAGTTGTCTAGTCTAAACCAGTGCTATTCTGGGGTTTCCATGATGATCTGAAGGATATGATCAAGACAAGGTTTGCCAGGGGACAGGTAGCAACGTTTGTTAGGGATAAATCAGTTGCATGGGCTGCCCTTGTCACTGGAGACAGAGCCATCCTTCTGAGAGACATCTTTCTCAAACAACTTGGACATCCAACTTGGGTTGGGACAAACAGCCCTTGGGATACATTACTCCCACTCTCCTGACAAAGAGAGCCCAAGCTGTGAGTTTAGGTTGAATGTCTGGAAGGGTTCAAGACCAGGTTGGATGGGGCTTTGGGCAACCTGGTCTAGTGGAAGGTGTCCCTGCCTGTGGCAAGGGCTCTTCTGGATGATCTTGAAGGTCCCTTCCAACCCAAACCACTCTATGATTATATGACTGATGTGGAGGTTGGAAGTCAGGTGAGGTGAATATCGCAGAATAAATACAAAGTATTTTCTCTAACAAAATGTGGCACATAGAAGAGAGAGCACCCACTGGCTGCCCCTCCTTCCTTATGGGGTTGAAGGGTTTCTGCTTTCTGTGTCAAGGGATGGTTTCCCCAGTGCTGTTCCCCATCCCCGCACTGGCTGTTTCTCAAGGTCTATTAAGCATCTGCAATTCTCAGGGGGAGCTGCTGACTGACCTGTTGCATCTGCTGGGAGTAGAGATGATGCTGTAGGGATAGGAGCATGAAGTAGCTTCCTAGCAGCACCTCACAGCATGTCACATTCAAACTATATTTGTTCATACTGAGCAGTGAGCTATTCACCATCTACGCACTTTTTTTTAATCCATCTTTCTATCCCTTCACTGGGTTATTCAGCACCTTGGGCTGGGCTAGGAAGTGCTGCAAGCGCGTCCAGCCTTGGCTGCTGCCAGCATATGCTCACAGGTTCTTGAGTCAGCAATGTCTGCTCTGGTTGAGGGAGATGTCTTCGGCTCCAGTGTTTCCTCCCTCCTGGATTCTCACTTACTCTGTCACTTGCTGGGCCAGGCGGCAGTAAAAGCCATCGCCAGGGTGGGGCTGTCCCTGGAGGAAGAGGTGGGTAGGAGGACTTGGAAAGTCATGAATGTGAAGTCAATGAGCCAAAGCTAATAACATTTCCAGGGATGCAAGCGCTGGGGCCTGGGAGCCCAACCCCATCTTCATCACATGCTCCTTGGAGATGATGATCACTGACTTTTCCCATCGTAGGGCAGTGATGGCTGTAGACTAGTCCCAGGCTCCACTGCGTGTCCTGTCTGCACTGGTGGTCCAAAACAAGCGCTTCAAATAGCAATACAGAAAATCTCACAACAGGACCGGTGCAGGTTAATTTGTAAATTAATAAGTTAATATTGTTGTAGCAGGGTTTCTGAGGTTTAAATCCTTTCTAGAACTCTAAACAAGCAATTAAAAGCCCTGCAACATTTAGTAACTCTGTCCAGGCTTGATATTCCTTTAACTCATACCCAGCGTCTAGCTCATTTTTTGGATCTCTCTGTATTCTTGCCCTTTTCAACATGTGGCAATTAGTTTCACTGTCTGATAATGCTTCAACTAAGCTTGTGTCTGGAGGGGACCTTTTTCTTCAGTTTTGGTTCAGTTTTAATTTAATTGTTGAGAGCTAAACTGAACAGCAACCTGCCATCTGCTTTCTCTGAATAGAAGAAGAGAGCAGAGCCCTCGTATGAAGATTCCATATTAGCCTGCGTAGGTGACAAGTGATTGTAAAATTTGGTGGGTTTACTTAGAAAATTTTGGGATCTCTTATGTGTAGCAACCCTTTGATATGCCAGAATAGACATAAGATTAAGAAAGAACTGTTTCTTTGACCATGTGATATTTTACCCTGATTTTACCGAGACATGGGTGAAATACTGCGTTTTCATCCAGATTTTTCCAAATAAAATGCAAGTAGTTATTTGAAGATAATGTAGCTACCTTCAAACTAGTGGTAAATATCATACAGGGAACACTTGAAAATCAATGTTTTATGAAACAACTGAGAATAATTGTGGAGAATTTCACCTCTGTTTTGCTTCAGCTGAAAGACTTGCTGTAAATTTCCCGTTGCTCTAGACTGTAAAGATGAAGGTATGATAGCTGTGACTGGTCACCTGCCATTTACAGACTGAAACTTCTCCAAACTTTGGGGGAAAATGTGGTCAAAGGGAGAGTCTGTATTCTCAGTTTCTTGGTTTCTTTTTTTTCCAGACTTTTAATGAAAAACTTTCTATGCATGATTAGATAATAGGAATCAATGCACTTCAAGAATATTACAGTTCTGGTCAGGCTGCCACCCCAAAGTTCAGTTACCTGCCAGAGGATGTGCATGTACTTGGAAACAGGGTGGCTGAGAAGTTATTTGGCAGCACCATCTTCCATCTGGGACAAGCATGCCAGGACAGCTGTGTTTAATATCTTCATTTGGCCCTTTCCATTCCAATTCCAGACAAAGCTTGGGTTAAAACAAGGAATGGTCCTGGGCCAAAGAATTGATCAGTCTCAAGTCTATACATGGCTTCATCCTTATAAATCAGAGCTGAAAATCCTCTGGAGTCACTGGGCTGAGGTTCCTGTGGTTGAAGGGTGCTGGGTTATGAGACAGTGAAATGGTCCAGCTCTGTTACAACTCTGGGAGTGTTTTGGCCCTTCTCTGCTTACTTAAGAGCCTTCTTGTCTCGGTGGCTGGAAACTTGCTGGTAATTCTCTGCCTAAAATGACTAATGGGTGGTTTATACCTATTCTTTCCTAAACAAACATTACTCTAAGAATTGTTCTTCTCCATCTTGGTGCTTGTCTGTTCAACCCAGATCTCATGTTCTCAAACCCCTGTTTTTTTCTGCAAAACCCAGGTCATATTCTTTCAGTAGATATTCCTTAGGATATCCAAGTATTTCACAAGCTCTTGGGAGGTTGAAGCAGCACTCTGCAGCAGTATGGTTGAGGCCGTTTTGTGGTGGGACAGATGAGCAGAAGGACATAGAGGACTATTAAGTCTTCAATGGCGATGTCTCTCCCTTGGCTTTTGTTTGTATTTGGTGGAAAGAGGATTATGGCTTGTTCAACATATTGTATGTCTCTGTTTGCCCAGGATCAGAGTTACCGGAGGGAAGAAGTTTGCTGCACCTTCTTGGAGCCATGCCACTGTATGACAAGGAACCTGTGACCCCCTCCCCAAAAAGAGGGACCCTGTCCCTCTTCAGGGTATTTTCTCACATAAAGATAAATCTATTTTCCCTCTCTTTGCTTCCGTTTTATACATGGAGGTCATCTGATAATATCTGTAGGTCTAGATTTCATGACTACTCTCTTCATAACTGGATCTTGGATTCACTCTTCCCCTGCTTCTTCCAATAACAGTGAAGCCTAGAAGTTCATGCTTTTCTTTTTCCTCCTGAAAAAACCTCTTCAGATTTCCTATCTGCTGGCTTACACTCTTCTTGGTGCACTGCTCCCAATGATTCTTGTTTTGCAGGACTAAGCCTCCCCTCATTCATCATATGATGGGCTGCAGATGGGTTGGCATCACCCTTGAGGCTCTGTCTCTTCAGCAGTGCCACTCTGCAGGGTAATAGAATCATGGAATAGTTTGGGTTGGAAGGGACTTTAAAGGTCTGTCTAGTCCAACCCCCCTGCAAAGAGCAGGGAAATATTCAACTAGATCAGGTTGCTTAGTGTCCCATCCAACCTGAGCTTGAATGTTTCCAAGTATGGGGCACCTACAGCCTCTTTGGGCAACCTCTTCCTGTGCTTCACCACCCTCATTGTAAAAAATAGACAAGTCCTCTAGGACTGCCCTATGTGACTTGCCCAAGGGCATAAAGGAAGCTTTCGGTGGAGCAGAGGCACACTCTGGACCTTGCAGAGACCCTGCTCCTTCTACTGTTGCCTTCCTTGAGCAGGCACCCTTGCAAAGTGAATGACACTTTAAATCTCTTTCCAGAGACCATAAGAGGGGTTGTAAATAATCCCCAGTGCTGTTCATAGTAGGCAGGTCTGCTGCAAACAGTGACTTTCTGCATGTGTAGGCACTGAGGAAAGGTAGAGTGGAAATACTTGACTGTAGGTTCCACAAGTCTGCAGTTGTCAGAAGTGAAATGAAATCATGTGCCTCGGCTGGGAGACATTACTTCTTTAAATTCTCCATCGACATTAATTAGGAGTCCCTTACATGACCTTACAGATGATGGTTTTCCCCCTTCCAAATTGTATTTAATGAAAAAGCCTGGCTTGCCAGGTGGGTGACTTTTCCCAGGATCTCGCAGCACTCAGATTCGTACTGATGAAAACCTCTTAAGCTTCATGAGAATTTAGATCCAAGCAGTGTTTTTTCTTTAATTTCCCACGATTTTCCATTCCGAGAACTATCCTTTTGAACGTATTTATTCCAGCTTGCGCAGTTCAAGGGCCCACAGTTTGACACAACCTCTTCTACCTTCCAGATGCTTGTCAGAAGGGGGCTGCTATTCTACCTCCTGAGGGCTGTATTTTACAGCACAGGGTGTGTCTCTCAGTACAATTTAAATGAGCAATAATTAGGGGAGACAGAGCTCTGAATGTACCAAGGCAGGGGAAAAAGGGCTGTCCTTGCCCTTTACTTTCTGAAATGAGACATTTTTCCCATCAGCCATTGCCTGAATTCTCAGTCGTTCTCCATGGAGTGTTCGGATTCAGGGGAAGAAAGAGGAAATTGAATGATATGTCGAGTCTCCGTGAAAGCTATCCAACGTCTGCGCCATACCTAAAATGAACAGTCTCGAAAGCGCGATGCCAAATCCGCCTTTTTCCTGCCTCTGCCACTCTTGCTCTCTAAGATGGCTTGGCTGAGAGACAAATTTCCTTGCAGTCAGGAAAGAAAAAAAATCAGAAACAGAAGTACTTCTGAGCCATTACCCTGCGAATTACATGGCTGTGCGGTGGGAGGCTGAGCGCTCATCCTCAGACCCAAGATGTATGGAGCCTCAGTCTGTCACCAGGAGATCTTCAGAGGCTCCTGCATTTGCTGTATATCTGTGATACAACCACTGGCTGTTTACAGTTGTTGGAGACATGCCCAAAGGGAGGGGAATTGGTTAAAAACGAGAGCTGCAAAATACCCTGTGCTTCAGATCTGTGTCTCCTCTGCTGAGCAGCAGTTCATGCTCTGCAAGCAAATACATCCTCTTCTAGGCTATCCCATGTCTCAAAATCCCAGTTAACCAAAATCCAGTGTTCTGTTCTGTCTTTCCTGGGGATTGCATGCAGTTTGAGTTTTAGGCCTGACTTTCTTGAGAAAGAAAGTTTAGGTGGCCGTGCCTTGTGTGCATGTTCTTCTGCCTCATTATGCATTTCTACTGAACTTTGATACCCGTGGCTGATTTTAATCACAGTGGATTTGGGGCAGAAGGGTCAAAGTTATGAGATCTTGGCCCATTTTAGGCAAGAAAACCCCAAGAGCCAAGTGATAAATTTATAACCATCCCAACTGAGGAAGGTAGATGTGGTGTAGAAGTTCCCATGTGACTAATCAGTGGAGAAACTCTATAAAAGAGTGGACTGGGTGAAAACTGGAGCGGGGAGCTGCCTGCCTGGGGAGCAGCTTTGCTGAGCCCTGTCTGGAGGTCCTGGTGAGCAACAGGCCCTGGCAGCAAAGGTGGCCAACAGCATCCTGGGCTGTACTGGCACCAGCACAGCCAGAATCTTGAGGAAAGCAATTACCCAGATCTAAACAGTGCTTGTTAGACCATGTTGAGAGCCTGCGTCCAGTTTTGGGGAGGAGCATTGCATGGTGTCACATCAAAAAAGGACACTTTCCCCTCAGCGTGTAGGATCGTGAGACCTGTGGGACCTGCATGCTCCTGGGAGTTGACTCCCCAGTTGTGCATCAATCACCTCTTCCTTCTATTCCTTAGCATGTTAGAGAATTGGTTTTTTTTTTTAGCTGCACTGTGATTCTTCTTGCCTGGCTTTTCAGAGCCAAGGAAGGAGGCTTGGAACTTGTTTGTTTGGTCACTGAGACTGACAGGCAAGTTGGGGTTGCTGACTGAACACAGCACTGCTTTGGTTTCCCTTACTTCTACCATAACCCCTAGCCTATCTCACCTGTCTGACCTAGTCTAGTCTTTTTTTTAAAGAAAATAAGCTGTTAAAGATAGCAAGCATGATTTGGCTTACGTCTATGTATGTTCAACCACGACAGGGACTGACAGTCCGACAGTCAGGACGCTTGTTTGCTACCAGTCAGACTGAAGCCCCTATTCCTCCCCATCCTTCCTGTCATGACCTCTGTCAGGCCACTAAACCTCGCTGTCCCCCAGCCCTTTGGGACTCACAGCGCTGCCTTGACTCCCAGGAAGGCTGCATCAGTGTTTGTAGGGGTAAAGCCTAAATAAACATTTTAAATGGGAACAAATGTTAAAAACATTCCTGGACTTTTACTGTAGAGAGAATCCTGAAGCAATATTTTGAATTGCAAACACAAGCAATTCAGACTTTCTCTCTCCATGTTCTGGCCAGTGTCAAGACTTGCCAAAGAGATACCTCCAAGAGAATTAATTCCTGGATTTGCTTAAGGCCTTGTGCATTGTGGAAAGGGCCCAATGGAGAGATTGACTGTGAGCAGCTCCATTCCTTCCTCTCAATGCCAATTTTACAGCTTTTAATACTGAAGATTTGTGTTGTTCACAGCTTCCTTGGAGCTCATTGCTGAATTGCCACTGTAATGGCTTTGCTCCTTTTAACAGCCTATGGCTAGGAGTGTTTGGAGAGTGAAAAGTATGGAATTCAGGCCCAGAATTAGTCTTCTGGTAACAAAGTGACTACCAGCAACAAATGAAATTGCAAAATGAACATTTCTAGGAAAAAAAAATCCTTCATGTTTTCAGCCCAGGTTGGGCTGTTTCAACTAAGACTTAAGTTGTTTTGATCCAAACAACAAAAAAAGTGCCAAACTATCCAAAAATTTTGAAAGACAAACATTCCCAGACAGAAATGCCACCTAAGAGTCATCATTTGGAGGTTCATCCCCTCTTCTTCCTTCTTGAAGGTGGGCGTCACAGCTACTCTGTCTCTCTGAGCTGCCAGATGCCATCAGAGGAGCGCTGTGAGTGTGGGACTTCTTGGACAGCTGTAGCCTGGCTGAGAAACCAGACACGTGGTGGGACTACAACACCCATCGAGCACTGCAGCTGCCTCTCTGAACCAAAAATTGCAAATGTGAGCTGAGAATGGGTTTGGCTTCTGATTGCAGAACAACATCAATTATGCATCCATAAACTAGAAGGTGCCTCCTGACCTGTGGGGCTGGGATGCTCAGGGATGAGAGGAGATGTGAGTTATAAAGCAGAAGGTATATAACCAGGTACATCCCGCTTTGAGCACCTCCATGGGCAGGGTGACAATGGCCATGCGGCGTGTAATGTGCTCCGTGGAGTGGAAATGCTACAAGAGGAGGAGCACAGAAGGCAGAGCATTTTACCCCAGTGGGAAAACTTTCAAGAGGGAAGAGGAGGAGGTTAACACCTTTCCCCTGGAAAGAAAAACAAAGCAAAACACAAGCGTGCCAGAGCCTCCTCAACGCCTGAGCTGGGACAATGCCTTTTTCTGTCTTCGCCTCCGCCGGCGCAGCACCCTCTACTACGGCGAGGATGGGAGATGGAAACCTGCCACCCATTGAGTCACCGACGCCACCTCCCACATCACTTTCCAATGTGCCTGTCTCCTAATTAGCCAATAAATTCACAAGCGCTTTTCTGTCATCTGAGGGCTGCTCCAGCAGCCTCGCGCTGGTAACGTTTCAATTGTGTGTCTATGTGCGTGCCGGTCCTGCCAGCTTCTGGGGCTCAGGGCAGGCGACGGCGCCCAGCCAAAACCACAGAAAGGCTTTAGTGAAAAAGAATATGCTCTGAGTACGAGCAAATTGGTGTATTCCATTTGAGGTGATATTAACTGCTTTCTGCACAGTGGCTTCTAGGGCACAGTGCCTCGACCCTGGAAAAAAAGAGTATTTTTCGGTGAAAGGGTTGCAAACGCCACGGCACACGAATGCTGAGCCCAAGGCACTTCACGCCTGATTGCCTGTGGGTGTCCAGGTCATCTCGGGAGCTGCGCTGGGGTTTGTACCTTGAATAGAGACAGAAGGCTCAGGCTGGTGCCTCTCTCCACCCCTGACTCTTGCTGCCTGATGATTAAAGCTTAGGCAAGATCCCTGTTTCAAGAATCCTTCTGTACCGTGCCAAAAAAACATTCAGTGCCTTGAGTCTGTCGTAACTTGTCTGTGGTACAAGTAGTCAGAGGCTCCTGTCCTCTGACAGCTGTGATTGATAGCAGTTTGTCCCACTGATTGCAGCCATTGGGGCTGGATTAGGGACCTAAGCAGCAAATGCAGCATCAAAATGGCAAGAGAGCTTTAGAGTGGAAAGACATGGGGGAGTGCAAGGCACTGTGGCTGGAGGGAAATGTATCTGTAGTTACAAAGCCTTTATCGCAAGGAAGAGGAGACAACATCAAGAGAAGATTTTTTTCAGCATATTTGACTGCTGGGCAGATGCCCCACACAGAGATGGGTGGAAAGGTGGTGCTGATGCTGTGTGCATGCTCTGACACTCGCCTGCAGTAGGTTTGCAGGCTGAATTCCCAGGCACGAGTCCCTTGGAAACTGTGGGAGAATGGGGTTTCCTTGCGAAGAAGGGGCTGTGGGTGTTAGGTTATGTGAGTAAGGGCTCATCTCTACAAACACAAAGGAGAACCCAGGCCCAACCAACCCTAGGGCTGTCCCCTGCTGGCCCCGTGGTTGGGGTGGCACCCATCACTGAGTCAAGGTGAGGTGGTCTCCGGAGCACCTCACAGACCAAGGGGATGCAGAGGAAGAGCATTTCAGGATTACATAAGACTTACTGTGGTTAGTTTAGGGTGTAACATGACTTTTAGGGGAGAAACCAAAGGTTGGCAAAAAGAGGGATCAAGGTGGTTTGGGGAGGAACAAGTGTGGGAAAAGAGGGATAAGGGGATGAAAGGGGCTGGCAGGTTGGTACCAGTCTGTCCTTTTTCTCTCGTTAAACTCCATTTCTAGCTAGTTTCCTGGGTGAGGAGCTCTCTGCTCTGTGTGCATGTGTGTGCCCAGAGGACCTGGTACCAGAAACTGGAGTAGCCCCATGGGTCACAGCCCAAATGCTGGTGAGACTTTGGGGCCTGAGGGTTAGCTGCTGGTAAGGTCCTAAGCCTGAACCAGCTGGCAGAGAGAGACCTGTTTGTATTTGCATGTCTGCGAATGAGGCAACTGGGAGACCAGGGATCTGGGGCCAGGTACTGTGTTAAACCAGCAGGGATCCATATTGTATATTTGTTTACATATGTACGTATTTTCCACTCCCTGGCTTTCATCCTGGTTGCTGAATGTTACTGAGCAGTCCCAAGGATGATACATCACCTGGAGACACATCTCAGGGTGAGGTGCGGACTGTTCTTAGCCACCACAGTGGAACATGGGCTAAAAATATCTGGAAGTGCTGGATGAAGGTGGGGATCTTCAGCAAGATGTCAGAGCATGGCCTTCCCATTCCCTGTCCTTTTACAATTTTATTTCATCCGAAGGCATTTATAGTAGGAACGTTTCTTTTTATAAAGTCTTTCATCAGCCGGATGCGCCTCTGCAGGGCATGTTGACACATCAAATTAGGCTGTGGTTTGGGTGGCAGCTGCCATGGGCCCAAGGATGTGAAGATGCGAGTGGGAAAGTTGCAGAGGGGAAGGAGGAAGGCTCCTAATGGCTAAAACCTGCGGTTGAGAGCTGGCTCTCAGCAAAACCACCTTCATCAAAGCTGAGCTGTCCTTGCTGCTGAGTGAGGCGCTGGGATCCTTGCAGTCTGCACGTCCCCATTGTCCCCTGGGCACAGACAGGAGGGTGGTGGGGACATTCAGAGGTGGCCCCGTGCTTCAGCCCACGTCTCATCCTGTACTGACCTCTCGTTTTGGGTGCTCTGAGATGTTTGCTTGCTTCTCTCCTCTTCCTCCACTTTTTTTCATGTCTGTGCTTCCCCATTCTGGCTGGAAACACTGGAATTCATGCCAGGAAAGGCTGTTTTCATGGCATCTTGCAACTGGCTGGCCCAACCCTCTGAGATTGCCACTTCCATCCAAGAGCTTGTCCTACTTTCAGGTCAGTCTGCGGAGATCACTCATGGGGTGAAATGCCTTCCCTCTCACCTCCTGCCCTGGGCACTTGCTGCAGCTCTTCCCTCTCTGCTTGTGGGGTTCCCAGTGATACCCCTTTTCTGCTGCTGCCCAGCTCCTCCCCACCTGCTTGGCATGTCCTCAGCTGGTGTTTACTGAGTCGGTGATGGTGGTGAGATGGTGGTGAGTCAGATCATGTGCTTGATGTGAGAGACTCATCCAGCTGGGTCCTGTGTCCTGCTCCTCCTCCTCAACCCAGTTTTGCAGTTTCTTCCTTATTCTTGAAGCCAAGCAGCAGCTCACAGGATTGCAGAGCCGTGGTGTTGGCGGTGCACAGCCTGACACAGTGTACGTGTGCTTGACTCTGGCTGCAGCCTCTTAGGTTATCTTCTTGCCTGACACACTCTTGGATGTGGAGAAGGCAGGTCCCTGCCCCACGGCAGGACAGGGAGCAGTGTATGGTTCTTCTCTCAATAAGGGTGCCTGCCATGGACCATCAGATGTTGATGAACCCACAAATATCCACGCTATTTTTTCTTTCTATGGAGTCAGAAAAACTGGTTCCTTTGTTAGCAGAAGGTTTTTAAACTCTGTGGCTGGACAGAACAGTCTCCAAGAGTGGAACCACACCTTGCAGCCAGCCTTGTCACCACCAGGTACCCCAACCCTGGGCTGATAAGACTGCATGAGGCCATCCTTAGAGAAGCCCAGATGTTTCCTACTGAAACAGCAGATATGATCTCTAGGCAGCCTGAATCCAGTCTTTAAACACTGTGATCTCTAAAATACTATGAATATTGGCAGCTGGAGCTGCAGGCTACCTCTCAGAAGCAGTATGGTTGTGTGGAGGGGTAGACTCAGAGCTTTACCCACACCGTGGCTTGGTTTCCCTCCCATAGCAGGGTTGTATGAGCCAGCCTCTGGAAGAACACAGGTTCATGGCTAGTAATGAAGATAATGTGGACATGTCTTATAAACACACCTGCTGCTCCCACCTCTCTTTGTTGAGACTTATTTTAGCTGGAGAACAAAGTGTGGCATTGGATTTTAGACTTGCAATACCCCAGGACTAAAGAATAGCCCCAAACCAATGTATAGATATCATTGCTAAGGATAAAAAAATCAGCTTTATTCTTGCAGGCTTGCTGAAATCTATATATGTCTGCAGCTGACCAGCAATTCCTAGCTGCTCTGCAATAATAAAGAAAGGGAGGCACTAAGATCCTGTGGCTAAGAATGATGTGGAAGTTGGTGGTTCTGCCAAAAAGAAATCAGCAGGTTAGATGTGGCAGATACCTCACGACACCCACCCTTGTAAGAGGAACCAAAGCACTTCCTTCCATGTTGATTGGTGCTTTGGAGGGTCCAACAGAAGAAGGAACTGGGGAATAATTAGTTCTTCAAAGGGAGAAATGTAATGCAGTTGCTCCAAGACAAAGCAGGAAGAAAAAAGCAGTGTGGTGAAAAGGATGTCGAGCTGGCGCTGAAGCCAGTGATGGCGTCCTCTACGCATCAGGAAAGGGCTTAGAAAAGAGAAAAGAAAATCTGAAATGGACTGATAGACTAAAGGAATCCTGCTGGACATTAATCACTTGAAATGCAGCCTTTCAGAGTGGAAAAGGATCCAACTCCTGTAGCGAATGGTAGATTCATCGAATGTAAGACAAGAAAAGATCTCTGACCTCCCACATAAATCCCCCTGCCTGCCCCAGAGTTCCTGCACTGTAACTCACAAGGGAGTTCATGCATGTGTTTTAGAAAGACATCCTGTCTTGATTTCAAAGAGGGAACCCACACCAGCCTTAGGTAAGTTGTTCCTGTAGTTAATTATTGTATTGAAAGAGAAAGAAGCATGCTTTATTCCAGATTGAATTTGTCTGGCTTCAGTTTCCAGCCATTGGAGCTTGTTAAGCTGTTGTCTGCTACGATAAAGAACCTTCTGCTGAATACAAACAAATTGGCAATCTAGAAATGAGAAGGTCCAAGGCCAAGCTCTGTTCTTTGTCAGACTTGCACAGTCCCGCTAAAAGGAGGAGCACAACGCTCGGGGTCTCGGGGTGCTGACTAAGGACACCCTCCTTAGCCATCTCCTCTTGGCTATGGCACCTGCGAGGTCTCTCCAGTTTTTGTCTGGCAGGTCAAGACAGTGCCACTGGGTGTAAGGGGGGAGAAAAAGCAAACAAACCTTCATCCCCCAACGCCTTTTATTTGCTGTAGACTAACCGAGCTTGGAGGAAGACAAGAAATAGTTGGCACCACAGTGTGCATTTGTTTTGCAGAGCTGAGCCGTGTTTTGGATCCACTGTGTTGGGTTGGACACTTAGGTCCTGAAGGGAATACATGGGCCACGCACGGGGTCAAGCTGCACGGACGTCATGCTTCCCGCCTGGCGCAAAGGCCGGCAAATTGAAACATCATCCAGTGGCTTAGGCAGTAAGAAAAGAAAAAAATATCATCTTAAAAAAAAGAAATCAAGCTAATCAATACAGACAAAATCCTATTTAATGTGAAACAGACCAACCCGATGCTCTTGAGGGCTGCTCCTGGGCTGGGCGCAGCAAGAGGTATTGGAGGAGACGCTTGTCCTTGGGATGCTGCCGTTCAGGGATGCTGGGCAGGGCATGGCATTGTGGTTTCCTCCGTAGGTGGGGGACTTGGGCACAGTCTCCAGCAGCGCTAAAGCTGACTCCAGAGGGAGGGCAGAGAGAAGACACATCCAGGAGGAACCTGGAATGAAGGAGGCCAAGGATGGAGAAAAGGGCCCCAAATTGGAAGGCAAAAAAGAACAGCAGTCCCTCTCCACCCCCTCTCCCTCCTCCTCCTCTTGGGCTGATGCTAAGTACAAGCTTCCCCTCCCACAAAATAAAGGCCTTGATGACAGGCTGCCTTCCCCAGAACGGAGTGTCGAGTTGAAATCTGGCCCTGAGGATTTGTGGTGGCTCAGGGCAAAAGTCAAAACAAACACAAACACATTCCCCAGTGCCGACGTCGATGCAACCCTGAAGAGGAGCCGGTGAACCAGAGTTAACAAGCCGGAGAGATTTCTGTTTGTGTGTGCTGGGAGGATGCAGTGGGTGACCAGGAAAGCAACAGGGGAAATTGTGTCTTTCCTTCGAGCTGCTGGGCAGGGGGGTCGCACCATCAGCTTCTGGAGAAAATTGGTTTGGTGCCTTCTTTCCAGTTGCAACACTGGCACTTTTCCTCTTCTCTTGAAATAGCTTTTTGCCAGGCGGGTCCGGTGGTAGCCAGATCTTGCGGGGTTTGCCAAGAGGTGGCAGTGCTGGAGCTCGATCGCCTGTGTAGGCAGGTGTCTATGCCAAATGCCTACGTGTGTCCACGCACAGCGCAAGTGGTGTCTGTCTTTGGGGCGAGGCACGAGGATGTGAGTAAAGATTTTGCAGTGCGGCACAACTGGAGCAGTACTTATTTAAGGCAGGATGGAGTAGAGTATAAAAGGATTTTCCTTTAATAAACTCAGTGGCTGGTCAAGTGTTGGCTCTGACAGCGATTCTGAGCACCAGTTGAGGTCTCTGGATTTTTAAACTCTTTGAATGTGTTATTCTCCTACAACACTTTTAAATTGAAGTATTTTGCAATAGTAAATGAGTGGTAACATCTACCCTATTGCACCATGGTGGAAAGAAAAGTTGGAAGCCATCCCTTCACCCTCCTCAGAGAAGGCTCCCATAAGCTTTGGATACCTGGCCCAAGGCGGGCAAATGGCACTCAGAGACCCTCAGGGAGAGCTCAGAGTTGTTGAGGTTTGGTCAGATGTCAGCTAGGGCTGGTGGGCAGTGGTTGCTTTAGAGCATTTTCGTGTTGCTTGTCTGTGGGGTGAGCACAGGGGCACAACCAACCTTTGGCATTATTTGGATAATTCATACCCAGACACCCATGAATGGACCCAAGCTTGACATTCATGGTCTGCCTCATGATCTCCAGGAGAGGCTGGGTGATGGAGGAACAGCCCACTGAAGTGCCATGTTTCGTGAAGCTCAGCTGTGGATGTCTGTGCTCTAAAACTAAATGCTTAAATGGGAAAAGGAGGAGACATTTAAGATTCACTGTTCATTGCAAAACAAGCAATGAACTTGTTTAGCAGTCAGTCCCAGGGAGTGTGCAACGCTTTACCGATCTGCAGTGCCATTTAGGATCTCAATGATTACAGTAAGTCACGCAACCCTAAGAATATCAAACATTGTAACCAAGGCTCATGTGGAATATTTGATACAGCTCTGGAGTTCTTTAGGGAAGGAAAATAGGAGCTGCCTCCTACTAGACACCTCCCCAAACCTAGACTTTGCAAAGCTCTGTGTTAAAGTGCAGTTTGGAAGCAGGCGAAGAGGTTTTTCTGTGTAATCAAGTGATTAGTATAAACCACGTGGTCTAATGATCTGACATCCAAGATGTTGCCCTGTGCCACTTAAGATGCTGTGGTTTGAAAGAGCACCAAGTAGAGCTCGGCTCTCCCCTTCCTTAAGTTTATAGAGTTTCACTGGGTAACACATTTCCGTGGGTTTGTGCCGTGCTAGCAGTGAGGGGTGAGAATCTGGGAGACATTGTAATAACAAGGCATGCGAGTGGCTCATCCACCTCCTGTGACATTTCCCCAGTGAAAGAGGAAGAAAAAGAAGAAGGACTTTCTTACTTTCTGTCCGTTCATTGTCAGGAAGGCTTCTACTCATTTGGCAGTTGGCTTGGGTATTAGGAATAAAAGGACCTTTGAAACTTCTTTTTTTTCCCCTTGTTCCTACATGATTTTTACTGCCATGGTACCGGAGCTCCTCAGTGAATTGATAATGCATTTCTCCTCAGAGCCTCCCAGGAGGAAAGGAGCTATGGCCATGGAGAGGCAGTGTGCCCAAAATGCAAAAATACCACACCTTGATCTTGATTTCTGGGTTATGGTGCCTTGGAGAAAAGGAGTTCACCTTGAAAATCTCTGCCATATGGCAAAGTCAGCTCTCTACAATTCCTTACAGATGTTTAGGACAGGGAAGCATGACATTATATACATGCCAGGACTTTCTGTATCTTCTGCAAAGGGAAAAGGCACAGTATATCTTCTAGGAGAAATTGGAGAGCAAGCCCATTCTTCTCCACCCTTTTTCCCTTTCAGCGTACAGCTGCCCTGTGCTAGGTGGGGACCTGATCTCATCCCAGGTCTGCTATGACACTGGTGAAAGGCTGCGGTTCCTCTCTACAGGAACACAGAGATGTGACCACCATGGCAGCTGCAGCAGATCCCTGATACAGGCAAACCCAGTTCAGAACCAGATTATAATCAAATTTTCAATCTCATCACCACACGATGCTGATGAGGCCGAGAGTTTTGCAAAAGCTTTTATAGCTAAAAAAAAAGAGTTCTGCAAGGAATAGAAAAAAACCCACATTGCAAGTTTCAGGGTTTAAGCCAGTTTCTAAGTATAGGGATTAACACAGAGGGCTGATAGTCCACATCTCTCTTCTGTGGGTATCCTACACCATCCTCAAAAAACACTAGGGTTTTACAGCTGTCAGAGACAGGATATTGGGCAGCTTGGACCTTGGGACTGACCTGGCTTGACATCTCCTTTCATTCTTTCCAGGCTGTCAGGAGATGCACTTGATTCATCCACCAACTGTCCCTAAACCATCTGGCCAAGCAGAGGTCAAGAAGGTTCAGTATTTTCTGTGGGGAGAGAAACAGGTTATCTTCCTCAGAGCAGGACATAAAGCATCCAGCCTCTTTCTGTCTCTTCTCAGCCCCCAAATCAAGAGGACTTCTTGCAGCATTCCTGAGCCCAGTCCCTGCAGCTTTATAGTAATATATTTAGCATTTAAAACACTGTATTTTACCCTGAACTTTAAATTGTCCTCCTTCTCCTCATTGCTTCTGTCCTTTCCCATCAGCGACAGTTGTAGTCTATTTGATACAGGCCAGGTTACTGAACCATGACTGTGTAATTATGGTTGGAGCCACAGAGCTATTTTTATGCCCTGCCAGAGATTATTCACTTATCAGGAATGTATATTTAAGTGGCAGGCTCTGAACTGTCCGCCATAAATAGGCAAACCCAGCGCCCTCTGTGTTTTCTTTCAACTCTGTCATCTATCACGCCTTAAATTTCCGCAACCACATCAACGTCTGTGCAGGGCAGGACGAGTCAGGCTGGAGGGGAGCAGCTGGTGACCTCGCTTAAAAAAAAAAAAAGAAAGGGAAAGGAAAGAGAACACGTAACAGCACCTTCGCTTGAGTGTGGCCATAGCCTGGACGTGGAAGAAAGACTGTTGTGCTGTCTGCTAGGGTTAACTTTCCTTTCAGCATGGTTGTTGCTTGAACCCAGGGTCTCTGTGCTGCCCTGCAGCTCTGCATGGCAGCTTCTCCCCATCAGCAATCAGCAGCCAAGGGGTGGCACGAGGGCTTTAGTGCTGGGACAGACAGGGCAGGAGCTGGTTGCACCCGCTGCAGAGTATCTCTCTCTGCAAGCCCTAAAAAGATAAAAGGTGATAAGGAAAAGTCAAGAAAAAAATACTTTTAAACAGCATTGAGAAGGTTTATCCAGTTTTAATGTCTGCTGCCCACCTGGAGTGCTGGCTCCTTCTTTTAAATACAGGTGAAGTGTCACCAAGAGCAGACATGCCTCGTTGAGGAGTGGTCTTCAGGTGCCAATAATTTCCCATAACTAATGGCCATCCTGTGTTACTCTTCCCGGGATGTTTCCGCTGGTTTGCAGCTGGCAGCACAGATACCTCACACTGGCATTTCCCAGGCTTGATTCCTGCACAGTGGCATGAAATCTCAGGGGGTTTTGGTGTCCTTCATCCGACCAATCTGTCTGTTATTTTTTCGGATTGTTTTGATGGGGAGAAGAGACCTTTTTTTGCCAATCTGGCAGGCAGCAGAGGACATGAGAAGAGGGTTTTTTCTGCAGCATTTGCAAAATTTTGGTATGCTACAGCAGAGGTGAACATCACTTTCTAGGACCAGATACCAGGTTGGCACCTGCCAGACTGGATGGAGCCCTTACCTCTCCTCAGAGCATGCCTTGTACCCTGGAGCATATGGGTCTTAACCCTTGGATTAACTGACCCCACTGGGCCCAGCCAGTGTCCTCGTATCTCCAGTGCTGCTTGGGGACATATTTTTGTGTAGGAAGTTCAGTACTTTGAAATAGAAAACTTGCCTGTCTTCATTCCCCTTGGACAGTATCTGATTAGCAAGTTATATGCATTTTTGGGCTATTGTCCTGGTCCCTGGGTACGACAGGAATTTGGTATGCACATGAAATGCCAATTATTATCAATTCTTCATGTTTTCTCAGGTGCATGCTGCTGTCTGTGACCCAAATGAAAGGCTTGGGCAGCAGTTGTATCTGGGGCAGTTTCCTTGCAAGAACAGGGATGTAGTGTTTAGCAGAATCACTTCAGGAGAAACAAAAACCCAAATCTAAACATCGATAACATCTAACAGTGCATCTAGGAGTTTACTAAGTATTCAATGGAATGCTTAGAAATGCTGAAGGATGTGGCAGGAGTAACGAAAGTCTCCTTGCTTTACCATCTCGGATACTCAGATGCAGCAATCCAGACCATTGCTTCAACCTGCAGATTTACTCAAGCTGATAAAATATGCTTCCTCCCGTCTTTTGCGTAGCACATCGCGTCCGTCCTGACTCTTTCTCAGAATTTCTGGCTGCACATTCCTTGGACTCGCTGCTCAGTCCCCTTTTAGAACAGCTGATACTGTACAGTAACTCTGGTATTCCTTCCCTTCCAGACTTCTCCAAGTGCCAGCAGAACTTGTGGTTTTATGCAGACCGTTGTGACTTTGTTGTTTCTTCGAAAAGAAGAGGGAAAAAAAAAAAGACTGTCTGTATCATCACTGAGCTAATTTCCCTATTTCTGATAACGTATTTCTCGATGCTGGTAAGAGCGACAGCACGGCGCGTTCCTGTGATTCTTCCTGCGGCTTTGCATTTTGGCACTGCGCAAGAGAGGAATTGCTGGGGAGATTTTCCTTGTGTTTTCCCTGCTGATTTTCCCCAAGGAGCAGTAAGGTCAAACACTGAAGTCTCAATAAAGCAGACATCAGAGGTGTGAATTTGGGATCAGTTTCAGTTGCTGCAGCGCAGCCATTTCTATGTTATGATATTTCTGGCATCTGGCAACAAAGGCTGGTGATTTCCTTCCACCGTGAGGACACCTCGCTGCTCACAAAGAAGCTGAACTCCTCTGTATACTCATTTGTATGCTGATATATTATCTGTATATCTGTATAAGCTTTGCTTTGTGACTTTGCTCTTTCACATTCTGCACGCTGAGCATCTCCAGGCGGCGCTATCTCTATTTTTCATCCCACATTTTGGTTTTGTTTTGCGGGCTGTGCAGTCTTTTCTGTTGTGAAAGGTCCTATCCAGACAGCAGTCCCAGGACACCTCGCTGTTTTCTGTCTCTGTTCTCATCAAGGCCTGAGATGTGAAATACCCTTTTTTAATCTGGCAGTTTTATGGGAGTTGTATGCATTCACCTTGGATTCTCTCCAAAACATCTCCTTTTGGAGATATTTCTAAGCTAATACTGTTGTTCTGTGTTGTTTGGCTACTTTCCTATGCTTTTAAGTTACACACCCTGCCTCTCAGAAAGACACTATCAGGATTTTGTCACGGCCTTTTCAACTAATGTCATGTTACTGATGGGGATTTCTGACACTTATCAGTCCCACGAGTATTGCATGCTTTTTTTCCTGGAAGGGTCTCTTGTGCCAATTCTGCTTCAAAAGGGACATTTTCTTCACACCAAATTCCAAAGCAAATGCTGAAAACAATTAACTTGTTGCTGCCTTTCCTGACCTGGAGATGCTGATATGCAGATGGAGAATGAAGTTTCATCTAAGTTTAACCAAGCTGGATATAAATTAATCTAATTTCAGCCAGGTTTCTAGTCTAGGCCAATCACTTTGTGTCTGTCTCTGGTCAATAGAAGTTGATACTTACAGAAGGCGCTTCTTCCCATCTGAAGGTAGCTGTGTCAGAGAGGTGGATGAGGCTGTCTGCAGGCTTCATAGCTCTTCACTGCCTCCATTTAAATGGTTAGCTAAGATTAATTGCCAAGGTATCATTCTGCATGCAGATTAAGAGACCAAAATTAAAGACTTCTCACGTAAACAAGTTGTCCAAATGCCTGCTAAAGTCAATGGCGATCTCATCAGTTCAGACCACAGGCAGTAATCAGTGGCTAAACATAAACAGTAATTGCCAGTGGAGACACCCTAGGAAATCCTTCCCTGCCTGTAGCAGTTACTGCAGAAACACCATAATCTCTTATTGGTTCCATGTTGCAAATGTCAACCCTATATGGATGTCTTGAATACACCAGAAAATCTCAACCACCACTAAGACATCTGCATTCAGGCAAACGCATCGTACTGTTGGTTTTCATTGACCAGAAAGGGAGGTCAAATATCCTGCTCACCTGTGGACACATGTTATAAATTTGAGTGTCTCAGTCTACCGGTCAAAACCATCCCTGGCTTTCAGCCGAATAAGTAAATAAAAAGGTGAGATCACTCTGATGCATACAAGGAGGCAAGAACATAGGAGCAAGGAAAGTGATAGATCCGTAACTTTACCTTGGTAGATGGATAGAGAGATCCTGGGCCACATGTCCTACCTTTGATCTCTGAAGTGCTCACAGGCTTGTACACATCTCCTCTGCAGAGTGTCCTTACTTTATTGTGGCAGAGATGTGAATTTTTCTAATAGATGGGAATAGTTAACAGATCACACTGAATTCCTAGATACGTAGGACACTGGTTTTGGTTCAAACCCTACGAGAGCATGTTATTTTTACAAATTATTTACATTAATTCCTCCTGCTTCCTGGGATAACAAATATTCCTTCATAACGAACTGTGCACCAGTTCCAACCCAGGCCTGGACAGATCAGGTTTATGTTTTACATTTTTACAGCATGAAGAGCGCCATAGTCCAGACAGGGCAGAGCAGCCCGTTCACTTTCATGTGCAGTAGAAGTAGGAGCCAGGTTGTATGTTATTTTCCTTGGCTGACACCTTGAAATAGGTTGAAACATTTCTTCTTTCCTGCAGAGATGAAGGGAATCATTTGTGATGGAGAAGAAGCAGCTGCACATCTGCCAAAGGGGAGGGGAAGGTTGTGACTGCAGCACCATTCCCTCTGCACTTCTGCCCTCCCTCTTTGCAGAAGATGTGTAGATCTCTTAAGTGCTGTGTTAATATGAAGAGCAGCTGGTATCTGAAGTGGCGCATGGCTTGGCAGTGCCACATCTGTATCCCAGCACGTCCAGCCACCACTGGGAGGAATTCAAAGGGAGCTGGCACAAACATGAAGGACCATGGAAATCCCATTCTTGTGTGGTCTGGATTTTGGGTTGTGTCTCTCTTGCAAGGGGAATTTCACCCTGTCTGACCAATCCTCCTCCTGCCATATGCTTCCAGCATCTCAAGATGTTTTGCAGAGGATGGAGCATCCAGGTTTATAATGAGAGACAGTGAGAAAGAGGCTGTAGCTAGTCCTGTGTCTCCCAGGAAGGAATATTTAGGAGCTCTCTTTCTGTCTATGCAGACTCCCTCTTCTCTTTTTGCACCCAGACAGCACTTCCTCTGAAACCAGACCACTGGAAGCTGCCCTAAATTTTACCAGATGATCACTTCTTGAAAGCCTAACTGGGATTGTATGTCTTGAGCAAGTTCCAGGAGATTTTGTGAGACGGAAGGGTCCAGTTGATGACATAACAGCAACTATAGCTCTTTTTTCCCCCTATTAAAATAAAATAGCAGTTTTGCAGGATTTTTCTCAAGCTCATGACTGCTTCCTAGCAAACAAAGATTTTTCCTCTTGACAAATAGCAGGGTGACCTAGTGACAGGTGAAGTGACTAAAGAGGTAACATCCAAACCCTCTTTAACATATGATGTCTTTAACCAGCACTGTCAAAACCTTCTCCTCCAAAACATACATCCACTCACTTAAGAAAATAGCAGGGCCATGGGAACAATAAAGCCTCTGTTGCCCAAATGCATTTATGTTGGCTCACTTAAGCCTGAGCACTGACATTGAGAGGAGTACATAATTTTTTTCTTTCTTGTGTTCCTAAAACATACAGTCTTTTCCCATTGGAGTTACAGGAAAGAGCCCTATTAGCACAAGACTAAGATTTTGTTTAGAGGCCTCCAGGCAGCATGGCAAAATCCAGGAGAATTTGGAACCTGCCTACACAACATGTCCTCTGTCTGCCAGTCCTCTCCATTGACAGAGCATTAAGAAATACCTGTGCTTGTCTTTGTCCCTGCCACTAATTAATTTTGGCTCACGTTGCTATGCCTCATCTTCTTTTCTCATAAGGTGTAATTGTCCCCCTTGCTAATGGTATTTCCTTTATTTCTGATAGGACTGGCGCTCTACCAATGACACATTTGCATGACCGCTGGAGCTCAGGAGCTCTTGTTGCTGATGGACATTTCAAACCATCTGCTTTGCCTTCCAGAAGAGGACAAAGATGCATTAAATGTGTCATAATTATTTGGAAAGACTTAGATGAAAACAAACATTTTCCAGTTGCTGAAGGTTGCTGAAAACTGACTTATATGCTGGGTTATTTTTTTTCATTGTATCAATGGGAAACAGGAAATTTTTCTGCTTTCCTTTGAAAAATTACTTCCATCAAAGGAGAAACAAAGAAAAAAAATCTTTTTTTCATATATCTTTTTCATTAATATCAGTAGGCAGATAGAAATATTTCACACGGAAGCAAAAGGCAGTGTTACAGAATCAATGTTAACTGTGTCTAGAGTTGAAAGATCAGATGAAGGTCTGGAATGTCTTCTTCCTACAGCTCATGAGATCTCTAAATAAGAAGAGATATATGAAAGAAAGAAAGTTCCCCAAAAAACTGGGCCAAGTTTTGATTCATTTGCAGATGAGCCATGTCTCAATGAGAAAAAAAAAAAAAAGAAAAAAGACATATTAATCTCATGGGAATATCATAAAAATGTCATGCCTGAGCTGTGTCAACTAGAAAAAGTTTTTCTGGCAGTTCCAGCAACACAACTGTGTGCTGAAAGAGCATTTTCAGTTCTCAGATTTATCATTTTGTTGCAGACATGCAGTATGACAGAGGATATATTAGATGTTATTTTATTTCACTAAAACAAAGTGCTCTTAAAAAACTGTGTTTATTTGACAACACAAATAGTACTTGGAAAATTTTTGTCCTTAAAGTCAGAAAATAAACAAATGGTCAAAAAACAATAGTTTTAATTTTGAATTTCAACAGTCTGTTTTGAACTAAGACTTGAGTTTGATGTGTGTTGGTTCTGACTGGTTTGTTCTGGTAACCAAACATTTATTTTGTTTTTGTGATGTTCAGGTCAGACCTAACTGTGCTGAGCCACAGATCCATGAAATGTCTGTCCAGGCTGTTAGCTTGGTTATACCACAGTCCAAAAGCTACATATATATTAATAATTAAAATTATTTTGGTCCTTTGGTTCCAATGTGAAGTTGCTTAGCCGGGGTTATGTCCTCATGGCTAAACTCTTGTTCTTCCAAAGACGGTGGCCTCATCCATTCCATCAAGCATTGGAACAGGCTGCCCAGGGCAGTGGTGGAGTCACCACCCCTGGAGGTATTTAGAAGACGTGTAGATGTGGTGCTCAGAGCCATGGTTTAGTGGTGGCCTTGGCAGCGTTGGGTTAACGGTCGGACTCGGTGACCTCAAAGGTCCTTTCTAACCTAAATGCTTCTATGATTCTAGGTGTGAGAAACTAGCTTTACTATCCTCTTAGTTGTGCATGGGAATGCCTGAAAAAGTGCTGGTGGCCAGAGAGCACCAAAAAAAATATGTCTGGAGGTTCATGCGCCGGTTCACAAGACTGTACCTTGATTACACCTTGCTTCCTAATATAGACTTAACCAGGTAGTCTGACATCTGTGCAGGAGAAGAGATGCTCAGGCACAATCTGTCCATGTACAGGAGGACTCAGAATCACTGTTTTTTTCTGAGCATGGTCAATCTCTGTCTCTCCTAAGAGCTTGGACTTGCTCCAGACACAAGTGTGACCATGCGTGTGAGCCATGCAGAAGCCAAAGGAGCGTGGACATGGGAAGGGGTGCAGAGACATTCCATGAGGTCAGGGGTGCAGAGGACCTTCAAACAATTTGCCTTTCTGGGAAGAGGCAGCAGTGCATAGGGCCAGGCAGCCCAGCTAGGCAGGGAGTTATCCCTGCGGCAAGGAAGCTTGGCAGCCATTTCACAGAAGGTGGCAGATCTGCAAATGAATTCACCCCAGCATGACTCTATCAAAATCAATGCAAAATAAACCTTCTGAGGTCAACTGAGTAACATCTGGGATGAATTTGGCTTACTGGAGCTGTCTGTATCAAAAATAAGCAAACAAACAAACGTGCCAATTAACCCTGCTCCCCCCCTCAACAGAAGTATGTGTTGCAGGGTTAACTTTATGGGTTATTTTATTTAAGGCTAGAAGATCAGCTTGCTAACCCCAAGCAGAGGCTGGTTCTGTATTTATGATCCAAGCCAGGAAGAAGACGATTGGCTTTGATTCCTCCTGATCCCCGTCCAGAAGAAGTCGTGTCTTAGTTTATTAAGATTTAAGGGTCCAGGCTTGACTGCTAGCCCGGACTCAGGAGTTTCCCTTAGAGATTCTTTATGTGCGCTCATTTTCACATATAGTTAATAAAGAGCCGTACCCATATTTTATGGCGACTGCTCTTGATTTTATGAACAGGAGAGAAAAACATCAGAGGCTGCCTGGAACATGCTAAAATAATTTAATCTAAATTACAGTTCATGGTTCTTTTTTGCTTTAGATTTCACGGGATGATGAATTGGATATCACTTCCTCACCAAGACTCCCCCCCCCACCCCACCCCACCAGCTCCTTATCTTCTTCTCTTCATTGAAACTTCATCCTGGTCTAAACATCTTTCCTTTCTAACAGGTCTTTTCTCCATTAAGTGACTTCTTTAGGATTGGAAACCTATGACAGCATACACAGAGAACTTTATCCACAAAATAACGTGTTATTTTCCATGCTGTCTTCCCTGCATCATTATCTATCTTGATGAGAGAGGATGTGATAGGTGCACTACATCAGTGTAATATAAAACTGTTCTTCCAAAATGGATTCCTCCACAAACACACACACACATGTGATGTGCACAATGAAGAAATTCTACTATTTGGTGGGAGATAGAAACAACAGTATTCTGACCAAAAAAGGTCTGCCTCTAAGAGATGTTTCCAGCGCAATTATGAAGCATAAGGAAGTTAAAAGAAGCATCCAAATATTGGTTATCCATCTAAATTGAATATACAGATATTCTTGTTTGGTTAAAATGTAGTTCACTGGACAGTGATAGAAGGGATAAAAGGAAAGTCATATAAAATATGAAAAAGTTAAAATGAGACATTTTTTTTCCCTGCAAGCAATATTTTCCCCCATGAACTTGTAAAACAAAAAGAACCAGGAATTATAATTCAGATTGAATTATTTTAACATATCCCAGTCCACTGAATTTAAAAGATCTTAGATAAATTAGGGAGGATAAATCCATCCATGGTTATTAAGCATGATAGTCCAGATGTAAATTTAATCTTAGTAAATTCCAAAATTGTTGACTCCCAGAGCCTGGGGTAGTGCAATCCCGGAGGACGACTCTAATCTCACTTTTTTCTTTAGGCACTTTTCCTAGGTATCTGGTGCTGGTCACTGTCAGAAATGGGGTAAGACCTTTAGTTTGACTCGGTGCGGCTGTTCTCATGGTCTCAAACTGATCCTGTAGCTGTATGCGATGCAACCTCAGCATAACTTCTGCACACACTGAGAAAAACAGGCATTTTTCTTGCATCAATTGTTTTAGATTAACAATTACGCAAGGCTTGGAGGAAGAGGTAATGCTTTTTCTTGAATCTAATCATTTATTTTGAAAAAATAATAAAAAAACTCAACAGGCCAGCTTTCACAGCTTTCACACACAAGCTCTTTTTCAGTTTTGAAATAAAAGCAGCAATTGTCTCAGCTAAGTGAAAGTTTAAGAACAATCGCTCATGGTTGAGTTGATCAGGTTAATCAGAGCATCTAAGAGCAAAAATATCTGGTACTTGTAGCAAAAAAGGAGTGTTAGGAAGGTGAAATATATCTATAAAAAGATAGGTTAGTTACGGAGGGGAAACATAAAAAACCTGTAAATCTATATTTGAATCCATTCCTTTCACACCATTTTTACTGGCTGAACAGTCATTTTTAATAACAGGTTTTAAAACGTCTCCCTCTAACCCAGATTATTACTAAAACTTTTTGGAAAATCAAATTTCCTTCCCAGGGGAAATGCCAGCATTTCTACTTCTGTTTTTATTCCAAATTGGAACACAGAAGTGAAAATCTGAAACTTCTTGTGAAACGGCATTTCCAAAAAAACTCTAGTTGGAAATACTAAAATATTTCTTGTCAATAGCATTGACTCGTTGCATTTCAGCATCGTAGGATTATTTCTATTTGATAGTATATGATTGCTTCATTTTGACAACGCTGAAGATTTCATTTCAACAAGACAGAAGTGCTTTACGTCAAAATAGCACCACGCTATGAAATATTAAAGCTGTTACTGAATACAATTTCTAAAAGTCAAAACAAAACTATACAAAGCAGCAATGTCTACACACAGTGGGCTTTGCCTTATCAGATAAAGTGCGTTGGCAATCCTAAAGAAAAGGAGAAAGTTGAAATGGCAATTTCAAAGTTACAATGACGGGGTGGAGGGTGTGTTTTGGACAATTTTTGTCAAGAATTTCATGGAAATAGAGCTACACCCACAAAATATTTGGGTTTCATTGATGCAGCGTTTGCCAATGGAAAATTGTCGCATCCAAAATTTTCCGCCAGGCCTGCTCAGAACGTGCCTTGGCCCAGCAGCGCTGGTAGGCAAGGAGCCAGGTTTAAGAAACCTGGGGCCTGATCCTGGCCTCACGTAGAAGTCCAATGGGGACGTAAGAACGAAGTGTGATTAATATTGAACCACTTGGTCAGCCAAGCTGTGCCAAAAAGCACAAAGTTAACAGAGGCAGTTCTTCACAAGTGTTCATCGTGGAGCAGAGCTGTGAAGCTGCGGTTGGGAAGGAACTACCTGATGAATGTGATCATGGTGGGTATTGTCCCATGGCACACAATGGCACAGGCTGGGGCAGGGTTTGTGCAAGAATGAGCAAAATAATACCTTTATGCAATGTTAGGGTGCATGGGTAAAGAGTTGGTCTGAGGGGTTGCTTGGAGTGGTGGATGTTTAGCCCTTAGCAGAGCTGCATCCTACATGTTTGACGTCTAAATCCAACTTTTTTCTTTGGAGATTAAGAATGGGTTGCAAGACATTTAGCAGTGTATGAGCCCAGGGAGGTTAATAGACATGTGAAATGGCAGAGCAACCACCTCCAACCCCCACCCTTGCTCTGATGACTTATAAGTAGACAGATAGATTTTCTGCAGTTCCCAAGATGCTTTGGAAGGGAGAAGGAGCAGGGGCAGAGAATGGGACAAGCCATTTCTATGAGCTTTCTCCACTTATTTGCACATGGAAGGGCCGGTTTGGCTGGGGAGGTGTGACATTATGCTCACACCCCAAAGTCTGTGGTTCTGATGTGCCATGTCTTCACACGTGGCAGCAGCCAAGCTGTCCTCAGGGCAGGGAGGAGAGCAAGCTACAGCCCCTCCAGTGGGGGTGAAACACTTGTTCCAGGAGAAACATGGGAGCAATTCCACCAAAAAACAGCAAGACAGCACCGCTTGCAGCTGACAGATCTTCAGGCGCGGCTGAAAACCAGTCTCTCTGTCTGCTCCGTTCCTGGAGTCCCCATGAGCCAAACACCACGGAGCCATTCCCAGCAGGCTCCCTCTTCCTGTTAAACCACATCACAGGACAGTAGGGCTGGCGAGGCCCGGGAAAGAGCACCCGTTCAGCTGTTCTGGGGCACAATTAGTTGCTTCTAAGTAATTGCAAATGACATGGCCCTGCTTGTGTCCTGAACCTGGCTCGTGGGTTTTGGGAAGAGCAGCCCAATTGGCGGGTACACCAAAGAGCCCCATGTCTAGTGCACAGATTGCACCTTCTCCACAGCATGGGCTGGATGGAGATCAGTGCTGGCCAAAGTCCAAAAAATACCGGGGAGGAAGCATGAGATGCCACAAACTCTGGTCTCAGCATCTCTCTCCAAGGAGACTATGTTCTTGGCAACTTCAGGGTGCACCATCCAACCCCCTCAAGAGCCACTCTGCAGTTGAGGAGACCAGGCATCCCAGTTGCAGAGAGCCTCTCAAAGCCAAGAGGAAACTCCCAAGGCCAGCACGGTGCTGGGTTTACATTTCTTCGAGGGCCTAATAAGTCTTCCTTCCCTCCCTCCATCCCTGGAGAGATAGCTGTTTGGATTGTTACTGTCCTTAATTGTTGATGATATATGAGAGAAATTGCAAAGGTTTGTTATTCTTGGAAGAGCCGTGAAGGGGACCTTTCCAGCAATGTGTCAGGGCTTAGTGCACAGAGCTGTGTGGCTTTGGGCCCTTTTTCAGAGCTATATTTCAGCTGGAGGCCCTTTAGGATGATAGTATGTGTCTGCTGGAAGCACCAGAGAGTGGTCACTTGTATTCCACAGGGAGGAATGGCTTTTTTAATGACTCAAGGATGGACACAGGCATCTGTTTTTTGCAGATACTATGGGGAAGTGAAATTACGGATATAGGTAACAACAAGTGCAAACCCTCCATCCTCATCTTCCCTTCCCCATCTGCATTTCTCCTAGAATGAAGGTACAGCTATAGGCAGGATGAGAATACCTCCCTTCTTCCTTCTGGGCGGCATTGTCTTCTAGCAGACTATTTTTGCAGCTCCTTCTGAAGAACAGCTTCTTCTGCAGTAGCTCCAAGCAGAAGTTCAGAGATACATTTAAAAAAACAGTTGGTCCCATGTCCTTCTACTTTTCTATATATGCTACAGGAAGGCAGCCTGGGCAGTGATTTCAGCATATAAAAACTTCAGTGTTTTCTGCATTTTTGACTATTTTACACTGGTGATGGATGGCATTAAATCAAATCAGGTCTATTGTTGTTCCAAAGACCAGCAGGACACAAATAAACAGTGTATGCATTTGTGTTTGTGTGCATGTGTAGATCTGGACTGGTAAATATACAGTGAAAACAGATAATGTGTGTAAAGGAATGAGTGACTAAAGAGATAAATGAATAGGTGAGAATACATGAGAAAGGATGACAGAATCTGAGTGTGTAAATGGCTAGATGAATGCTTTATTATTTAGGCTCCAGTTTATAATATGTTATAAATAATGCCTTTGTTTTACTGGATTTTGGAAGGATGAGGAGCAGCTAATTCAGAGCTTTCTGGAGGGTGGGAACGTTTGAAGCAAATATCCCCTTGGAGACCATTATGGCCAAAAGTGACTTTATCTATTGAGAACAGTGTGGCAGGGCACTTTAAGGAGCCGAGCTACTTAAATAGCTCTTGGAGCCAGGTTCTCAGTTGCATCCCCATGATGCAGCCTCTTCTCACAATGTCTGTCACTCCCTGGATGCAATATAGACATCTCAGCACTGCTGAAAACCAAGGTTTTGGTGATGATTAATAACTAACAGATTTTTTTCCACCAGGGGAAAAAAACAAAACAACTCACAACAATTAGGATGGGTTTCCAGCCTGTGGGCGTTTGCTGGGCCTGATGATCAGAAGTGTAAACAATACTAAAATAATGTCCCGCTGCCCCCCGGGGCTTTCTGTGGAACAGAGTGTCCAATTTGCTTGCATTTCAGGGTAGGGAAGAGGCGGTGCTGTTCCTCAGGGTGAGGACAAACAGGGGTGGAAAATAACGAGGGGAACCATATTAGGGAAAAAAGGCCATAGGAAGAAAAAGAAATGCAAACTAGAAAGTGGTCAGACGAGGGGGAAAGAAGTTTTTGCCTCCAGCACCACTTCTGGAGGAGCAGGATATCTTTGCCTGGCAGCACACCGGGCAGCGCTTGCCCCGGTCCTGTCCAAGGCATCGTGAAATTGGTGCTCTCAAAGACAAGTGTCAGTGGCTTGTCACTGCCAAGGTCCTGTCCTGTTTGTGCCTGCCACAAGAAGGTCTTGCCCTGTGTGTTACATCCTTCACAAACGGGATTTCCATCTCTGAGCTTAGACGGCCCTACTGCTCCTCCTAGCACTGAGCTCTTTGCATTAAGCGTGGGGCTGATGGACCCCTTGCCTGAGTGCCAAACTCACCGATGAGACAAGAAGGTCTAACTCTCCAGAAGGAATGGCAGCTACCTGTAAGATGAAAGCATCCAGGAGACTAGAGGTGGCTCGCCATCCACAAGCTTTCTGCTACACCATTTACACATGCCAGCAACGTAAGGGAAGTGGGGGCTTTGGAAAGATTAACCTGGTTTATATTTACCTGAGTGCACAAAGATTTTCTGTATATAGCAGACTGTACAGATGAAAAATATGTAACCCTTAAAATAACTAATCTGTTCAGTGTTTTGTTGATTAATCAACTCAGTCAAGACAATTCCCTGGATCTGCAAGTGGGTTAAACACAACGTCTCCAGTGGGCCACCAAGCTCAGGAATGAGACATCAGTTGTGTAGATGGGGGAGAGATCAGGGAAAATGTGCAAATAAAAAAATCTGAGCTAATCCTGTTTGAGGGCTTATACCTTGGAGAAAAGCCCATGTGTGCATCTGTCTCTGTCTTCGGAAACTCAATATGTTCATTCCAGCTTTCACAAATGTAATCAAATACTCTAGAACTTAAGTCATGTCTATTAATCTACCTACCTGTATATTGTTGTTTTATCTTCGTTGCATGTATGACTATTTTCAGTCCCAATATTACTAAGTCAATTTTAAACTGCTGATCCCTAACGCTCTTCTGTTTTCGCAGTCAGATGGTCAAGAGCAAGAGATTTCAGCAAAGCAAGTGTGGTAGGATGGTAACGTGAAAACCCTGAGAACTCAAGTCATAGAATTATGTTTACATCAGCAAATCCTGTGGTGCAAGGGCCAGTTCTGCAGAGTCACATGGCTGTGGACCTTATGGCCATGTCATCTCTGTTTGCAGGGAGTACTTTGGACTAGTTTTAATCAGATCCTGTGGCTTCAGTGCCCATCAGTCAGAGCAGATGAGGTCTGCTCTGCTAGCATGTGGTCTGGGTTAGTTTCACCCAAAAGGAATCCAATTTGTGCACTCTAAGATTTCCCTGTGGTATAAATCAAAGCTTGGGAAGTTAGGAGGTCTGGGAGATGCACTTCAGAAGCGTACTTCCCAACGTAATTGCACCCTAAATTAGCTGACCTCCAGCACGGTGGGAGTCATTGTCAGTAGCTGGCAGGAGACCGCTGTGTCCTTCAGCTGTGGCTGCTGATCTCTGTTCTGATGGTGATGGGCTCAGGTACCAATGGCAAGGATGGGGGAGTGAAGGTGCCTGTCTGCCTTGGACCTTGGATGCCCATGGATGGATTGGAGTGCACCAAGGAAGCCCATCAAATGTTAAGCAGTGCATTTCATGCCTGAAATAGGGAGGACCTGACCTTGATCCTGGTGAGGTCTTGGGTCAGGTTTTCTGCTCTGGAGGTCACAGTCACCAACTGAGACAATGGTGTCTCTATCAAGGAAGCTGCCCTCCATAGCAATCTCCACTTTATCTACAGCACTTTATAACAGCAACAGGACTCACTCCATCTGAATTCAGCTCTCTGGGGATCTGTGAATTATAAATACCACTCTTTGGAGATGACTCTTTCTCACTAGTAGGCCCAGACAAATGGCTCAGACAAGATGCCCACCCTATCAGCAACCACGGTCTATAAGGTGGGTCTTTCTTTATGAGGCAGATTCATGCTCGCTCTTACTAAATATGTAGTAAAATTACATATTTCCAGGAACAACGGCAATTTAGCAGGATTAGACTTAGGTAAACAGCTAGAAAAAATGGAAAGATGAACTCTTCCATTGTATTCCTTTCTGGGCTTTGGCAGACAACCAAATAAACAAGAACCTGGATGGTGTTTATTTAACCTCCTGGGTCTGTAGATTTTCATTCCCTGTGAAATTGCCAGTATTTTCAGCTTCCAGCTGGTCCAGGAATGCCCAGGAGAGAAGAGGGTTCTTCCGTGGGTGGTTTTTTTTGTGTGTTGAGTTTCTTTTTTTGTTTTTATTCTCCAAAATTTTGGCACATATGGTCCTAATGTTGTCCTGAACTGGAAAGAGTTGAGGTACAAGGAAAATATTGAGCAGAAAAAGGTTATTCAAACTTTTTCAGACCTCAAATAAGGTTCAGCATGGGTTCACTTCATGTTATATGCAAGCTTGGCAGAAAGATGCTTCTTTTGTAATAAAAAAACCTCAGCTCTTCTGGACAAATTCTCCTCTTGAAGGGGTTGGACCTGGTTCACAAAGGTATTGTTCTCAGATTGGTGACTGTGTTCTCAACCTTCAGGAACCTTTCTGGTTCTTGAAGACTACTCCATGGCTGAAGAGCTCAGCAAGAGTCAACAGAGGCTTAGTCATCTACATGGAGAGAAAGTTATCAAGTTTTAAAGTACTAACTGAAATAGGCAACAGTTTAAGTAGAAAACAGAATCCTTTTTAACATGAAGCATGGCACTGACATCTGACTAAAATTGAGAGAGAGGGAAGAAGGAATAAATGGGAATGTTCTCCATAAACAGGTGAAACTGTGACTTTTTTGTGAGACGTTCTCATAGCTGCCTTTAAAGTGTCTGGTCAGGACATCTCTGCAAGCAGATGCTTCCATCAGATGAATCTCAGATCTGATCCGACAGGGAACACAGTGATCTTCATATGACAGACGATCAGGCACATACTGGACCAAAATAAGTTATTTTTGTCTAGATTTTTATTGAAAGGTTTCTTTTTTTTTTTTTTTTTTTTTTTTTTTTTTAAATCAGTAGATTCCAAAACTTTGTGGTATTTTTAAAATAAAATTCCAGACTTAGAAAGAAACTGATTCTTCTGGTGTTTTGTTTTTTCTATATTCCAGCTCGAAGGTATTCCAGTGGCAATCTTCATCTACTACTTCTCCTTTCCCCTGCCTCATGTTAAGGTTCCTTAGCTAATGTTAGCTATTTCCAACAAATCCAGGAGGCATCTAAAGCATTTGTATGTTCACAGTTCCACTTCTCAGAACTCTTTTTTTAAATTTTTCTTACCTTGTAAAAGTTTTCCTGATACTGCAATTTATACTTTTCTCTGCTACACCCTGTGTCTGTTTGGCTCACCCAAGCCTTTTGCTCCTTCTTATGTTCCCCAAAGGTTTCAGTGCTCTGCTCCTTACTCTCTCTTTTCTCACTTGACTTATAGGCACCTTGAAAATAAAATACTGCTTCATCTCCAAAAGTTAAAAAAACCCAACCCAACCCAACAACCCAAGAAGCAAACTTCAGTTAAAATGTATTTTTTCTAGTATGTTGTGTATGTTTTACCTGTAGGCTTTCCATGGAAGAAAATGAATAAGAGAACTTCTGACCAAACCCTAAATTTAAAGTAAGAATTACTGTTTTGACTGGGAATAGAACATTATTCTCTCTATTTGGGCCAGGACTAGGCTGGTCTGCTGCTGTTTGCCAGCAAAAACTATTCCCAGCGAGTATTTTATATTTTGCACTGGCAAGCAGTAATATTCTTTTGCCCCCTGCCCCAAAACTTCTTGTTGCTTGATAGCCAAGGCAGAGCAGTCTTTGCTTGATGTTACAGGTAAGAAAGAGACACTAAGGGGATCCCAGATTGCTCTGGAGTAGGCCAGATTAAGTGATCTAGTGGTTCCCTCAGTATTAAAATCTGTGAATCTAAACATGCAAGGTTTATTCCACCTTTCTGGATAGTCAGCATAGGGTTGCAATGCTCACAAGCCTCTAGTTGCACATTTTTCCCTGAATTTTCTCAAAACTTCTTGTCTTCTGCTTTCTGCTCAGAAATCTCACATAACCTGTGATCTGTAGTTTCCCAGATGTCAGAAAAGTTGGTATTGGGATCAAATTCTTACAGTCAGGCTGACTCTTCAGTAAGAAAATGTCTCCTGGATTAAGACATGAGTGAGAACTGGTAAAATTTGCATCTGAAACAAAGCCTGAACCGTATTCCTCAATTTTTTTTTTTTTAAATTCCCTTGTCCTGATTAGCTGGTAAATTGTATGTCCCTGGAGACATGCTCACAGTACAAGAAAGAAGCAGCTTCAAGAAGTCTCTCAACTAGGTGAATAATGATTTAAGAATGAGAGGGAGAGAGAAAATGAATTGCTGGCTTGCTAGTTTTCCTACACTCTTTCAGAATTTGGGGAAATTTGCCCCTCAAATGATTCGTGTCCAGCATGTGTCATCATGCCTTCCCATGAAAATGACTTTTTGAAGCCCTTGGCAAGCGGACACCAGCAAGTAAGTGTAAGTGCAAAGGTCTTCTCCAACTCTAATTGCTTGGAGGCCTTGAGTTAGCCAGGATACGGAAGACAGGAAGGCTCCATCAGAAGGAAATATTTCATCCTGTAAAGGGGAGACCATAAGGAAAACAAAACGCATTTACCTTATTAAATAAAAGTGTAATTAGCTGGAAGGAAATGTGAAAGGCGTTAAGAACAAAAAAGAAACCCTTTTTCCTGAGGTGGGAAGACCACCAATAGTCACCAAAGTGAAGAGAATTTATGGCAGTGTGGGGGAGAGTCTGTTTGGAGATACTTTAATGGTAATTTTTAGGAAGAATTTACAAGCATACTCTGCTACCGAGTGGAAAAATACATTGGCCACAAAGAAATTGCTGTTTGCCAAGCCTAATGATTCATTTCTGAGTCATAAATAATAGGTCCCTAATGACAAAGGGTATAAGAGTGGTCGTCTCTTGCCAACTATTTATTAGAAAATAGAGCTAAATCATTAGCTGGGAGCTCTCTTACCGGAAAGCTGAAACCACATTTCTCTATGAAAGGTCATAAGCTATTTCCACAAGAATTTAGACAAAACATTATTGCATTTTAAATCTTTCATCTTTAGCACCAAAAAAAAGCAGGGAAAAAAAAAGCAATCGGTTCACCAGAGAACTCCAATTTGTCATGGGGCATCCCTTGAGATCCAAAAGGGTAAGTAAAGAACAGGGGGAGCTTGGAAACACCAGCAGCAGTGTCTTCTGAGGGAATGGAAATTAATTAGCTTCGCCTCCTTTGGAGAACCTCCCCACGCCACTCTCCACAGCATGCTGGCACGCTGCAGCTCTGGGGGAAGGCGCAGTTATTGGTAGATCAAGAGGAGCCCATTGCCCAGCTTCTGGTCTGTGACCCTGTGGCCAGTGATGGCTGATTGAACCATTTGCCATCACCAGAGCCACCATTAATCACCTTACAGGCATTAGGAATAATGGTGACCTGAGCTTTGAGGATATGCATCAGCCACAGTTCTCAGCCGCCTTTTTTAGCATGAATGAATGAAGGAGTCGCTGGTTCAGTGATGTTCCTCAATGACTACTTAATTCATGCAGACTTCAAAGGTTTGGGGGAACATTGTAAGTTAAGCGCACATCAGTGTGCTTTGCCCAAGCAAGGTCACTCGTCTTGTTGTACTGTTCAAGGAGAAATGGTGTGAGTAATCCCACTCATAGGGAAGGGAAACTGAGGCACAGAAGGACATGGGCCACGTGTAATGACTTCTCTTGGAGAGATGGATGCCTGGAGAGCTGAACTGTTTACCCATTGCTATGGTGGCAGTTGAACACAGATCTGATCTCCTGCAGAGGACTTGGCTTGGAGTACTGTGTCCAGCTCTGGGGGCAACATCAGAAGGACATGGACCTGCTTGAGGGGTCCAGAAGAGACCATGAAGATGCTCGGGGGGCTGAAGAACCTCCCCTGTGAGGACAGGCTGAGAGAGTTGGGGGGGTTCAGCTGGAGAAGAGAAGGCTCCGGGGAGACCTTAGAGCGGCCTCCCAGGACTGAAAGGGGCTACAGGAAAGGGGGGAGGGACTCTTGATCAGGGGGGTAGGGATAGGATGAGGGGTAACAGTTTTAAACTGAAAGAGGGGAGATTTAGATGAGATCTAAGGAAGAAATTGTTCCCTGTGAGGTTGGTGAGGCCCTGGCACAGGTTGCCCAGAGAAGCTGTGGCTGCCCCCTCCCTGGAAGGGTTCAAGGCCAGGTTGGATGGGGCTTTGGGCAACCTGGGCTAGTGGAAGGTGTCCCTGCCCGTGGCAGGGGGGTTGGAACTAGATGGTCTTTAAGGTCCCTTCCAACCCAAACCAGTCCGTGATGATTCTATGAAATCCTGGAAGATTGTGGCAGAGACCAGAAGAGCAGCTGTGGAGGGATTCATCTCACCTCCCTTCAGGTCTCCAGGTGAAACCTACAGGCACTGTCTGGGTTCCTCTACGGTCAATCAGGAGACACTACACCCTCAGCAATGAGTCATTTCTCCTACTTTTGATGAATCATAGGCTTTCTACAAGGATTCCTCTTGCTGCTGGCGGCAAAGGGAGCAGAATTGATTGAAACTGGAAACAGGCTATTCTGTACTTATTAGATACCTAAATTGGCTAAAACAACCTCTGACTCAGTCACATGCTTATCCCTGGGGGAAATATCTCAGCCTGTCACAGCTCCTGAAAGCCAGGTATAACATCTGACTGAAGAAAGTGCATCTGAAGGCCATGTCTCCCTGACTTTGGAGCGATCTGTCTCTAGAGGGGTTGATCAGCTGCAACATTTATTTCTTTCCCATACATCAGTTTTATTATCTGTTACTCAAATGAAGTTAGTCTTGATGTCCACCATTACAAGAGACAGAACAGTTTGCTACGCTTTGTTGGTGACTCCGTTTTCACTTCAACAGTGAGTCCATTGGTGAGTGAAATTTCAATTAAGATGTCAAATAAAATCAAAGTAAGATCTGAGATGTCTGTGGAAGAGCTGAGGAAATTCAATACAAAGTCAGCTTTTGCATGGTCTTGCAACACTTTATTTTGGGGAGGGGGGTTTTTATAATCACAGTTGCTGGAGTAATGCAATTATGCAAAAATCTCAGTTTTAATTTTCGGACAAAAAATGCCTGCTTTTCCTTCCAAATATTTAAAATAATTTGTGCTACTGAAATTTTGAGCCCCAAAACTGAAGTTTTTGAGGAATGCTCTTCCAGCAATGCATGTCAGGCATTTGCTGTCTTTGACCTTCTATGGCACAGAAAAAAACTCAGGGCTTCTTCCTTAGATTAGGCTAATGCACAAGGCAGCGGGGGAAGATGGGCAGGGAAATGACTCTTGGTCAGGGGATTTCATTTTCCTCTGCCTTTGTCCCAGTCCAGAATGGTAGATCTGAACACATGCAGTACAATAATACCGATCCATAACGACACACAGGTGTACGTGTGTTCATGTTAAAAAAAAAAATTAAAATCTTATATTTAATTTGAAGAAGCTATTTATAAATCTCTGGGATAGTTTTTTTTCAAGCAGTGATAAGCTTCTAGCATGAGCGGTTTTTGTTCAACCCTCTTGTCTGCTCAGTTTGTGCCCTCTTTCTGGAGAGAGGTCCCTTCCTTGGGCACATGCTGCTTGTCTGCCTGGCTCCCTCCTGAGATGGGGTTCAAGGACTCTACATGAAGACAAATAACAGCTTTTCAATACTCTTCTATAGGAAGACCATGCAGAAACAGTGTCATCTGACTGCCTCTTTGCCCACGACTCAAGCCAACCTTGGTGGTTTTATTTCCAATTCTCACACTACCCATCAGAGGTATCCAAGATATGATATCCTAGCCCAGATTTCTGAGGAATTCATCTTGGGGTTAGCAGGGAAGTAACACCCCTCTTCTGCCACTAGTTATTCCCAGTAGCTCAAAGATATTTGCTTTCTTCACTGCCCATGGAAACAACTAGTGAATCAGGTACCTGACCATCCTTGAGATCTAAGACTGCATTTCGACTAGCGGGGATCTCTCTGAAGCCAACAGCACTAGAAGAATCATTACTGAGATTAAACAGATCTCAGAAATGTTTGACCCCCAAAGTATCTTGGGAGGATTATGTGGGATCATCCCATGGCTGACCTATCCTGCATTTTCCTTTTCCGAGCACATGCACTCATAGACATCCCAAACCTGTGGCTTTTCCACCTTGAGAGCAAAGTGCAAACTGCATGGCATAAAATGTAATTGCTGCATTCGAAAACCACAGGAAACCTTGTAAATCTTTGAGGAACATTTCCCCATTGACTGAGCTGTTTCTTTCTGGTTAGCTCTGATTGTGCTGCACGGAGCTGAGGGATCTGCCAGAGGTTTATGAACATTCCAAAAGAAAAAAGCCAAACATGGCCCCGGTGTTGGGTGTTGCTCTGCTTTCTTCTTTGCAGAAGAAAATGATCTCTGCCTGTCCTGATAAGCTGACTTGATTCAGCTCAGCACTGAGTCTGCCTTGTGCGATAAGCGCAGCTGGAGCCAAATGCATTTGCCACAGCATTTCACCGTATGGAGACACTAAACTCCCTGTGAACTCTGAGGTTTCAGCCTTTACAGAGCAAAAATCGTAGGGCCATAATTCACTGCGAAGGTAAAAAGTGGAAGCTGGCTAGCATTACTGTGAGGGTTCTGCAGAACATCTGGGCATGGAGAGCAGAAAAATGCAATGAACGTAGTGACCTGCAGCCTGCAGTGGGACCTTCAGGGAGAATGTCCCCTCAGTAATAAATAACAAGACACGACACTTACTGGGCTGTTCACTCACCTGCTCTTGGCCATTGTTGGCCATGGGGTACTGGGTTAGGTGCTCCAGCTCAATACAGCCACTCTGCTCTTCTCTTGATGCTTGTCTATCCAAATTCCCTGAACAAACCCAGTTTACCCATCTATGCTAATTTGTCTGATGCCTGTGCATCTATTCCTTCACCTTTTCATGCCAGCATGTATTTCTGCTATTTCAATTCCTATCAAATCTTCATCTTTCTCTAGCTACTTTAAAACTGCTCATCATCCTGAGCAAGCTGGCAACCAAAACTGAATGACTGTCTGTGAGCGGCAGATCCCTTGTCATGGCTCACTGTGCCACTGTAGAAGGTGAAGGATGAAATACAGTCCAGGATTACTCAGCAGAGAAATGTTTCTTTTAATCTGCAGGCAGATGGAATTAAATGGTTTTAAAGGAAAAATGTCAGCCTAAAGTCTTGTCTATGGGTTTCTGCCTCTCATGCCAAGCAGTAACCCCTTGTGAAGGTGCCTCATATAGCAAGACAACCACGGCCTTGAATACTTGCTCTCACACTGTGGATTTTGTGGGTGTGTTCTGGCTCTCTTCCGACAGGCTCAGTTGTCTGGGTGCAAAGCATCTAGCACTGTTTCCTGAGCTGAAGGAGTGATCCGGACAAGCATGTGCAAAACAGGAGCCCAGATCATCAGATCAAATATGTTTTCCTATGGGCACCAATGAAGCTGGTCAGTACTCTGGCCTAGTCCAACCTACATATCTTACCGATGATATGGGTAAATGAGCATCTGTCATCTTCTATTCCTCTGAGAACATAACTGAAACACACGGCATCTTCCAGTGCTTTGTCACTGAAGACAAATGATTACATGCTAGCTGATAAGACTACAGAGCAAAGAACCAAGATATCTTCCATCGTCTTTCACAGCACAGTGTTTCCGGGGTCTTCCAGGGAATCTTGGAGCAGCAGGCAAAGTGAAAAGGTTTGTTTTACAATGTGGGAAAAAAACAAGGATCTTGTATAACGCTACTGCAGCCCCAAGATAGACGCAATTTAATCTTCAGAGGTGATGTGCCCCCATCTGTCATTGCCACAGGGAAGTGAAAAGGATCTTCCCATACTCAGCATCCTTAAACAATTATATCACATTTATTTAAAGGTCAAACATGATAATTTGGGGAACTATGTTTAGTAGCCCATATTTTGAAGTTCCCGTCAGATATGTGTCAGGAATATAGGGTTGGAAGGATCATCTTGGCTCCTGAAGGAAACCATGTCGTATCATCTCATCCATAACCTTATCATGTGCCAGAAAAGCACTTAAACACATGCTTAATTCCCACATACGTCAATGAGACACATGCATGTCCTTTCCTGACTCATGTTCTAGTTAGATATGTGCTTAACTGCTTTTCTGAATCAGGGCCATAGGTATCCTGGGAGTCCTGCCTTGTCAAAAGCAATGCAGCCAGATCCTACATTGGGTAATAACATAAGACAGCATGAAACAGCTGCAACCTCCCCCCAAAACAAAAGCACTGCATTGCTGCACGTGGCTCAGCACAGCAGTTTCCCTGACTGCTCTGAGAAGCGTGAGGATAGACATCAATGTCAAAGCTGGTTAATAATGTGCAAATGATCTTTTCTTTGCGTGACCAAGGTTTTTTCCAAGACTGGAGTGACTTTGTCCCAGATCCCGAGGCAGTGGGAGGGTGGCTGTAGTTTCCACTGTGTGGAGAACAGCACAGGCCCAGTTGCCTCTCAGAAAGCTGAACAGGAGTTTCTAGGCTGACATCATCAAGCCTCCTGTAAAAGCCAGTGGGGAATGCTCCAGAGGAGAGGAAAGAGGGGAAGGGCAGGGCAGGGCAGAGCAGGGCAGGGCAGGGAGAAGGAAAGGGAAGGGAAGGGAAGGGAAGGGAAGGGAAGGGAAGGGAAGGGAAGGGAAGGGAAGGGAAGGGAAGGGAAGGGAAGGGAAGGGAAGGGAAGGGAAGGGAAGGGAAGGGAAGGGGGAAGGGAAGGGAAGGGAAGGGAAGGGAAGGGAAGGGAAGGGAAGGGAAGGGAAGGGAAGAGAAGAGAAGAGAAGAGAAGAGAAGAGAAGAGAAGAGAAGAGAAGAGAAGAGAAGAGAAGAGAGAAGAGAAGAGAAGAGAAGAGAAGAGAAGAGAAGAGAAGAGAAGAGAAGAGAAGAGAAGAGAAGAGAAGAGAAGAGAAGAGAAGAGAAGAGAAGAGAGAGAAGAGAAGAGAAGAGAAGAGAAGAGAAGAGAAGAGAAGAGAAGAGAAGAGAAGAGAGAGAGAAGAGAAGAGAAGAGAAGAGAAGAGAAGAGAAGAGAAGAGAAGAGAAGAGAAGAGAAGAGAAGAGAAGAGAAGAGAAGAGAAGAGAAGAGAAGAGAAGAGAAGAATGGAGAGAAAAGACAAAAGGAATTAGAAAAAAGAAAATATGAAAGAAAGAAGATAAAAGAGGGAAAAACCCAGAAAAAAATAGGGAAAAAGAGACTGTAAGAAAAGCATCAGCTCAGCTTCAGATGGCCACCAGACCAACAACACATCTAGTACTGTCCTGTCTTGGGTGGTGGCTGACAACGGATGCTTAAAGAGGGTATGAGACTAGGACAAGCCTGAGTCATCCCTGGTTATAACCTCCCAGCATTCAGCACTCACTATGGGATTGCACTGGGCTCTTGGCCTCTGGCCATGTTGTCCTCCAGGAATGTATCTCACCTCTTCTGACCCCAAGGACTGACCTAGTGTGGTGTGAGAAAGCTGTCTTCTGTCTGTGTGAACCTTACACCCAACTTCTCATGTGCCCTGAAACCTTTGTGGGAGAAACAATAACTTTTCTTTGTGCTGGTTCAGCCAGGATATACAGATCTCTGTCCTAGACCAGTCACTGCTTTTCCAGCATCCATTTGATGTCCCTTCCAAGACCTTATACTAGAAAGCGGAGCTTTAGTTTCTCAGGTGAACTGGGATCTCATGAAGGCTTTTGTTTAGCCTGGAGCTGGAGCAGTACAAGCCATCAGGCCATGGTTGGAGTGATACGGCAGAGTAGAAGCACTTTTTGTAAAAGCGTTGGAGAGATTGCAAGAGAAGCAGATTCCATCAGGATGCAGTTTGCTGAAACTGGAGTGCATTGCACAGAGAGACATGTTTCACAGACACTTCATTTTGGAAGAAAATCTTGACAAAAGATCAGGCCATGCTGAAACATCCCCTGCTGATGTTTTCTGAACAAAGTATTTAATTTGCTCACTGTAAAATATGATTTTTTAATTTTAGCTTAGAAATGTTTTATTTTTTGTGACATTAGATACCTAGATCCACATCTAAAATACACAATCTACAAAAAGACAGAAATCATAAGAAAATAGGTCATTTGAAACACTTGAATCAAACCGCTTTTTTCTTTTTTTCTTTGCAAGTATTTATAAAATTCTCTATTTTTCTTCCCCTATTTGTATCCAAACCACATCTCAGACACTCCAACCCCATCCAGAACAAAGCTTCTTGTCTTCATACAGACCTTTCTATTTCTCTGAAACCATCTGGCCTGCAGGAATATGGACATACTGCATTATTCCCTTGTAGTCTCAGTGTATTTTATGAATTATCAGTGTGATGGGAATCAGGAGCTCTTCAACACCTTATAAATATGAAAGCGTACTGGGCTGCATTGTGCTATACACACTCGGGACTGGAAGCATACATTTTTATCAAGGTATTGATCTTTCTTTTTTCTCTGATCCTTTTTGGAGTTCAGTTTTTGTGATCTGTCCATACTGGTTTGAATGCCTGTGGTCTTGAAAGCTTGGCAGACTTGCTGCTGTCTAGTGCTCCAGTGGAGGTCCACCTGTTTCAGACAAGATACTACAAAATCTAGTGAAAAGGGCTTGATCAAAGACCTGGCAAACCTTGGCAGAGACCCTGTGCCATGGGAGTTCAATGCAGTGGGAGGCTCCATTTAGTGCTGTCATCATAGCTGAGCTGAGGAGGATAGAAGAAAAGAGAAGAAAAGGAATTGCTTAATTTAAGGTACTCTCTATTAGACTCCCGGGATTTAGTGGTGAATTTATACTGTGGTAGCACGCAGAGGCTTTGGCTGGGATCAGGGTTGCTTTGTGCTAGATTTCCCCTTGCCCTTGGCTGGGTTCTCACAGGGTGTCCTGTACCCTGGGACCCTGCACCATTCCCTCTCCACTCAGGACTGAGACAACCAACTGGTGAGCAGGGAGAGGTGAGTCAGGACATTGCTGAAAGGATCATGCTGTCCTTAATATGACAAGTGCATGTTGGTGGGCTTCAGAAATTCCAGAATTCCCAGCCTTTTGGGCTGTGCAGTTCCTGAGTGAGGGGACTTTACACTTAGCAGACCTTGAAGGGCTTTCCTCCCATGGACTTCTGCAGTTGGGTTCTCAATCCATACAGATGCTTAACCTGCACTGTGTCTTTCCATGAGGAGTCCCACAGGTTAAGGACACACTTTGAGAAGGACCGCTTCTTTCTGTGTGCCTTGAACCTGAAACCTGTTTATTTCATTCAATACAGTTCTCCTGTTGAGAGGGAAAGAAAATTCCCAGCTCCTATGTCTTTTCTGTGTGCCTCCCAATTTGATATACCTCTTCCCTGTCTCTTGTCAGCCATCTCTTCTGGGCCCTGATGAGTCATAGTCCATATAACAGCTCCTGATAACCACTGTCTTAGTCACCATGCATCGTCCACCACAGCCTGTTACTGCTCACAACGAAAGTCCAAGCTGGCGGTTCTAACTTCTCACAGCCTCTCTGGACCATATTTGAAGGTGGCCACTGAGAAACGTTGAGGGATGCGTATCGAAGGAGAGGCACCCTTGGGCCCAGGAGGACCAGATATGATGTAAATGGAGGAATCCACTTCACAGCACTGTGCGTCATTCTTTTCCAAAGGATTTGAATCTAGAGACGGGGTTTTACTGCTGGATGGAAAAACAAAAAGAAAAAGGTTGTCTCTTTTTTTTCAATTCTTTTACTGTTCTTGTGAGCAAAAGGGAAAGGAGAAACCCTCATGTGTCCTGTTAAATTCAGACACAAGGCCTTGGGTACACAGGCTGGACTCAGGATGAGCCCCCTCACCCATCCCTGCTGGACTCATGGTAAGACCACCTCCAGCCCAGAAACTGGTGTCTCCTGGCATCTGGGTCACCATCGAAGCAGCTGCTGGGCAGAGGCATCACTCTCTGCTGTCAAATAAGGCAGCTCTGCTCCTTGCTGCTAGGGTAGAAATCTGTGTGAAAAGGCAAATCAAGTGAAAAGGCAAAAAATATAGACTCTCTGAGACTATTTCTCATTACATTCACAAGACAGGAAAGAGGAAATTACACACAGAGATGGGAGGGCTTAGGAAAAGACCAAAAGAATTTCCTTGTAAGTCTTCTTTTCTTCAGGGACCCTGGGGAGAAGTCAGAAGAGACGCTGTGCAAATCCCACTGCTTGTGAAGGGAAGGTCAGCCCACAGGGCCAGGGTGGTTGGTCAAGTACACACAGATCTGTGCTTGTATCAGTGTTCGAGTCAGAAGCAAACTCCTCCTTCTAGATGCACAAGGCCCTTGGAGGAGCTATGGGTGTCCTGGGGTAGACAGAGCCCTGCTCAAGTCTTCAGGGCTGTGTGGAGGACCCTGGGCAAGCGAGCTGGAAGAGGAGCTGGCATCTCTCTGTGTGGACTGGCCACTAGAAGGGGGTGGAGAGCCATGGGCTGGGAATGTGGGCTTGCACAGGGAGCCCAGGAAAGTTCCAGAGCCCTGCAGTGCACGGAGTGGTCCTGATACAGGTGAAGGGCTGGCTGGGTTGCTGATGAGGTTGCAAGGTGTGGGAAGTGTAAGAGCAGTTGGAGTGATGTTAGGGGTAGGCTCAAAGGGACCTTTCTAGGGTCCTTTCATGGTTACCCTGTCTTCTGCTCCAACCTCCCTTCCCAGTGCGCCCATCACACCTCCCTCCTGCCCCAGTCATCACTGCTGTGGTTTCATTAGGGGAGAGATGCCCCAGAGAGGGCTGGCTGCAGGCAGGTGGGAAGGGAAGGCAGGCAGGGAAGTAGCAGATATTTTGCTGGCCAATTCCTTCAGCCCAGCACAAGGTTTCCTGCTACCATGACACCCAACTACCCTGTCTACTTGTTTTTCTTTCTGAAACACCCCAGTGCCATAGTACAACAGCCTAGACACCATGCCTCTCCCCTCGAGAGCAGCCTGCTCAGAAGCAGCATCTGTTTTGTCTTAGCAGAGTTCCTGCTTTCCCCAATTTTCCATGTGGGACTGACAGAGACACGGGGTAACATGACTTTCCAGAGATCACGTGTTTTTGCAGTAGGGTCTGCTCAGACTAATTTCTAACATTCCTGCCTGGCCATTGTTGCTGTCATGTGCCTTTGTCACTGCTGGCTGGGGACACCAAAGTCCCTAATGGCAGCATCTACCCCCGGCCGAGGCTTTGCGACAGATAAATACAGGGATACTAGGCTTGCTCTGATTTTCTTAGCCACATACAAGGAGTCTGAGGGTCTGAAAGCCACTACTGTATTCTCTGTCTCCAGGGTAGTAAAACATACCCTTCCTGTGGATAGTGCAGCCAGCGCTGTCTTATTTAACTGCTCTATTAACTTAAGTAATTCCAGCCATAAGTTCCCGATGAGAAAAGATGTGTTTTGGATTTTAAGGGGGAACAGGCAAATGCACAGTGAGCCCATGGGATCTCACACGAGGAGCTGGATGAAGGCTTGGAAAGGCCCTTGGGAAAGGGAAGGGCAGGAAGGGGTGGATGAAATCTCGTCCCCTGCCAACCCTGGTGTCAAGTCAGTAAATGAATAGGAAAAGTGGTGTTTTCTGTCTAATCGCTTTGCTTGGTGAAGGGCTGGTGGCCTTCCCCGTGCACCCACAGCCCCGGGGGTGCAGTCTACATTACCCACCACTGCAGTTCACACCAATGCTATCAGAGGTCTCCCAGCACACACTATGACCACAGGAGTGGCTTCAGCATGAGTCCTGGCCAAATGCAAACTGTTACTTTCAACAATTGAATCTCCCACTCTAATTTTGCTGTGCTTTTGAAACCGCCTATGGGCACTAAGAAATAGGATGTTGCCGTGTTTGCCAGGTTCCCTTAATTTCGGTGCACCTAGCCAAGGGGGCATCTAACACATGCAGTATGTGGAGCACTCTGGGAGTACAGGTGTCTATGTGTGTGAAAATTTTATGGCCACCACAAATGCAATATTCTTTCTGCAGGAATTTTGGCTGGATCTTGCAGAGACGGGAGCCCCTCGCGTTTGTCCCCTGCTCTCTGCTGTTCTTCTAACCAGCAGTCCAGGGGTGCAAACATCTGCAGCCCCTGTTCAGGCCCAGGGACTCACGGCTGCCCTGGGAATACTTATTTCTGAGGCTGCTGCCTGGGACCTGGCTGTAAATAAGGGCTTAGCACTTTTTAGGCTCCCACGACATCAAGAGGAAAATCAGAGCTAAAAGCAGCTAGCAGAGCTAATACCAGTCCCCGGGTTCTGGCCCCTTTCATGTGAGAGAAGTGAATGCATTTAGGCTCACAAAGCTCCCATCTCTTCCTGCCCTGTGTTTTCAAGGTTGTTTTGCACAGGGTAAGCTGAGGTAGTCAGTGATGGAGAGACTTGTTTGGGACGGGTGGTTCATTTGTGGGAAAGCCAAGGAGAGAAGCTTTCTTCTACATCTTTCCATGGCGCTGTTCTGTCTCTCCTGATGACCTGTTTCTCGTAAAGCTAAAAATGAAATTCGAGGGGTCACTGTCATCGAATTGCTCCAGCCTGGCTGGAAGAAGACAAAATATTTCTGTCTCCCGCCCTCCCCCGTGACCTTCTCCAGGCATCGCATGGAGACCTGTGTGCTGAAGCCAAACGTGACTGAAGACAAGGCTGAATTGTTTCCCTGTAAACAGCCTGCTCTCTGTCTCCCCTGCCTCTGTGGACTCCAGCCCCGACGCCTCCTGCCAAAGGGCAGTGGGATGGGGGGCCACATGTGCTCGGTGCATGTGTGCGCCTGGGTGTTCCTGGAAGCCACAAGAAGGTGGGGGGACCTCCTCGGAGGGGTTGCTCTGCTCCCTCTCTGCTGTAGGTGAGTGTTTCTGGGCGTGAAACATCTCTCTGGGTTCTCTGTGGCTCCTCGACCTGCAGAGCTGGAGTGGGAATCCTGCGTCACCACTGGTCATCCCAGTGGTGGAGGGGAGCTGCTGGGGTATCGGGTTTGCAGAGGCGTGGGTCAAGTGGATGGGTTTCAGTAAGGATCAGGCACCCCAAAACTGAGAATTTGAAGTCAGCTTCCCCAGCGTGGTTGAATGAATAAAACACTGTATGGTAGGAGTTTGATCCCCAGCCCTTTCCTCCCCCCATAACTGCCTTCTGCTGGATATATGGGGGGCCAGAAGGACCAGTGATGGTGTTTGTAGACAGCCAGGTCCTGCTCTGAGCACTGTCCCACATTTATTTCATCACTTGTTGGCATACACCCTGGCGTGGTTTTGACTCAAGCAAAGAAACACCATCAAAAGAAAACCAGGCAGAGATCAGGAGATATCCAAAACCATGGTCTGATCCCACTGGGAATTATCACAGCCACCCTGTTGGTGGGGACATGAATTTATGTGTGTGGCATGAGTCCCGGCTCATTTAATGCACTCATATTGATGTAAACAAGGCTTCTCCAATAGGCTAGAGCTTGGGAAGATATACCCAGGTATGTAAAACCCTTAGCTTGTCCCAGTGTGGCCATTCTTGTTTCCCTGGTTTGCTGTGAGTCCCCGGGGAAACCACTTTCCTGCCACTTCCCACCTGATGACAGTGACATCCTTCATACATGCTTTGAGCTACATATATATATATATATACACACACACACATGTGTATGTAAAGCCTCTTTGATGGTCTTGCTGTTATCAAGCCTTCTGTACTTTTTCAGGTTATATCACAGGTTCTCAGAGGCTAAAAACTGCCTTTTAGCAGCTGATTTGCAACATTAAGGCGCTCTGACCTCAGCAGTGGCTTCTGTGATTGAAGTGATTAGACAACCTGCAGAGTGCTGAGATTTGGGCAAGAAAATTTGCAGCCAGCTTAGAATTCAGAGCAAAAGTAATATTGTAAAATATTACAGCAAACAGGCTTCAGTTCTGCCTAGCTGGTCCTTGCAGGGCAAGTATGACTTTTCCTATTATTCTTATTATTTAAATTTTGAAAGAGTTTACTCTTTCCCAATCAGACTTGACAACTATTGACACTTGGCAGCCAATCCAGGGGTAGAAAAGGTGGTGAAAATCTCTCAAGCCATATATTCCCTGGAACAACTTTCACAGCCCTGGCTGTACTGTTTTATCACACCCACACTTGCATTACCTAAGAGGACAGTTAGGCTTGTGGTGTACCAAAGCCACAAAAAGCAGTCAATTAACTTGTTAGCTTGAGTCAATAGAGCAGATTGTAATTAAAATTTGGCAAAGGGGCCATGTTAACATAATAGCACACCCCCAGTGCTGTAAACCTTCAGCCAGAGCTAGAACAGAAGAAGGGGGACCTATCTGTCTGTCTGTCTGTCTGTCTGCCTGTCTACCCTCTGTCCTCCAGCTTTTCCACTCACTGCCCTCATTCTTTGCAGGCCAAATTGGTCTGTTTTTTTTTGAATCCCCGTCCTGTTCTGCAAGGTAGTTAGGTGCTAATGCAGGTCTGTGAGGTGGCAGGTCCTCGGTTGCCACCTCTGCACAAGGTTACCCCCACCTTGGGCTGTGACCTGGGGATGCTGGCAGAGCCATGGCTACCATCCATGTAGTATGGACCCTGTTACGCACCAGTCTGCTCTCTGGGGCTTTTTTTCCCCATTATTTTCTTCCTATGGAAACTGAGGAGGATGTAAACTAAAATTATACAAAGTCAGGCCAAAATAACTTCAGGGAGCACGTCACAAGGGGTGATGGTATTCCAGTGCCTGGCCTCACCTCAGGTGCTGTTCTGGGGGACAAGAAGGAAGGGATGAACTGGGATGATATTGTTACAGCTGTGGAATTGCGTGTCAAAACCAGAGTGAGCGGAAGTGGTTTCCAATCAAAACTCCCTTTCCCTTGAAAAGGTAAGGAAAACATATCTTTGGTGTGTTTTAGAGAAATGTATAGAATTTAATGAAATTGTTTTTTGAGTGGGAGGAAGTCATCATTAATTTTAAAAATCATGCCTTTTTTTCCCACCATTTTCTGTCTTGTTCAGCTGCCACCAGCAGAAAACAGTTCCAAAGCCATGGACAACAGAAAGATGAAAAGTCATCATTTTAAATGTGCTTCACATCATTAAGAAAACAAATTTTCTGTCTGTTTTACCTCTGCTTTTTTCCAAGGGAAATGCGAAACTCTATAATAATTAAAAGTTCAATATTGGGGAAGCAAGAGAAATGCTGCCTCTCCATGAGGTCCACTCCCATGGAGTTTATGAGTGAAATCTAACCACTGTCCTTTCAGGTGAGACTAAGATGATGAGTTTTTTGTTCAAGGGACTCAATAAATCAATAGGACAGTCAAAAAATTTGACACAAGTATTCTGCTCTAACGACGAGGCACTGTTCACTCTTTCAGCTGAAGAACCTCCTGCTCTGATCACTAAGCCTCATGCTCTTCTTTCAGCTCTATGGGATGATGTGCCTTTTACTTGCGATGCCTTGCTGAAGTCTAACTCAAAGTTGTATCACTTACTGCAGGTAATTTGAAGACAATGAAATAAAAAGGTCTCTATGAGATAAATCAACTATGTGTTCCTCCTGGGTCATTTATTTTGCAGGGAAAAGACTAATTCCTTGTGATTAAAGTAACTTGTGACACTATTCCCCCATCTCCCCCCACCACCTCCTGTGACCACAAAGAGTCTGGGATTACACTAACCCACTATTAAGCACTCGGTGGTGTCAGATGTCTCAAAATATTGTGCATAAACACAGCCCTGAACATTATCCTGGCAGGAGCACATTCCATGGGAACCCCATCAGTCTGGTACTCTGGGGTTTCTTGCGGTCCAGGGAAAGTGTGTGGCTCTCCTCCCTCCCTCTCCTGCATTTACCACCCCCTCCCCACGTGTCTTCTAGCTCCTTCTCCTCTCCCTTTGGTTACCAGCCTTGTGAACACTGGGTTTTCTTATGATTTGACGAGGTTTATGTCATGAAAAGACACGGGATCAGCATGGGGTGGGAAGTTGTTCAATCATTAGCGTGGCTCTTATTTCATACATTTTAAGGCCATCTGTTCTCATTTTCCTGGCTCTTGTTTCAGGATACTCATAGAGGAGGGAATTCCTCTCCCCACTGCTATGCCAGCATCAGTGTTTCAAGGGGGAAAAGGAGCTTCAAGTTCCCATTCCCCTGCTCCCCCCAAAGCAAAATGCACAAATTGCAAAAGGGGAAATCATCAAATCATCAAATAACAGACTGGTTTGGGTTGGAAGGGACCTTAAAGTTCATCCAGTCCCACCCCCCTGCCACGGGCAGGGACACCTTCCACTAGCCCAGGTTGCCCAAAGCCCCGTCCAACCTGGCCTTGAACCCTTCCAGGGAGGGGGCAGCCACAGCTTCTCTGGGCCTCACCACCCTCACAGGGAAGAATTTCTTCCTTAGATCTCATCTAAATCTCCCCTCTGTCAGTTTAAAACCGTTACCCCTCATCCTATGCCTCCCCCCTGATCAAGAGTCCCTCCCCCCTTTCCTGTAGCCCCTTTCAGTCCTGGGAGGCCGCTCTAAGGTCTCCCCGGAGCCTTCTCTTCTCCAGCTGAACCCCCCAACTCTCTCAGCCTGTCCTCACAGGGGAGGTGCTCCAGCCCCCCGAGCATCTTCGTGGCCTCCTCTGGACCCACTTGAATAGGTTTATTATACCGCTATTATTATTATAACAACAACAACAACGAACAATAAAATTAATACTAATATTAAACACATAAATGAATAAAAGAAATAATAATAAAAATGAGTAATGCTAAATCTACATTTAAAGCACATAGTGTCATTTAGTACAAGTACCCTCATAAGTTTCCCGAGAGAAAAAAGAAGGAATGGAGGTTTTGTTTCCATCTCATTTGTAAAGGGAATCTGTTGAATATGACCTGGGCACTAGTGTTTTTCCGGTCTGCATATGCACACAGTGCCTGTGTGGATCAAATCCTCCGAAGATGTATCTGGGGATGCCCACTGCCTGCAGACATGGACATAGTTTATGAGTAACCATGTTCATGTCAGTGAACTGTATGGCAGGAGTAGGGGGAGGAGGATCTGTGACCACTCTGACTTCCTCCGTGGTGTGTTTCATCTCCAAAGCATGAGACGGCAGCTGTGAGCAGAGCTATTATCACTTCCTACTAATTTATAGCTGAGGGCTGATCCCTAAATTCCTAAAAGCAAGGGGTTAGGATGATTTATTTGCTGGAAACAGTCGCAAGCTTGCGCTGAGAGCTTTTATCATAATTACAGGTGTAAAATGTCAGTGTCCATAATTTTTCAAAGAAATTGCACAGATTACAGTTCTCTTCAAAACACACCAAGCATTTTACATGTGGGTTTAGTACTTTAAAAATGGAGCTGACTGACAGCCCTGCAAGCTCTGTATACTGAAAAACACGCTTGCCCAACACCACTATGTTCAGATCACTCCCAAGGAGGGAGTTTTTGTTGCTGTTATTCCTGAATGGCTCTGGCTCTCCCAAAATGGTGCCCACCAGCCTTGGTGATTTTTCTGCTGGGAGAAATCACACAGCAGATTAGGAACTCAAATACCATGTGCCAGTGAGTGAAACAGCTACTAGACCAACGTGAAGTGGGGCCTCACCACCGAGAATTAAAGCATCCAGATCCTCAAGGGGTCTACACTGGGTCCTTTGCAGGAGACTTATGATTCAGAAACTAGCAGGGACTTAAAAATTGCATCAGAATTAAAGGGTATGGGACAAATCCATCAAGGGTGACATATCTTTGGCTAGAAGACAGCTAGCAGCATCTCAGATCAATTTGGAGATACAGCACTGGCAGATCAGCTGATTCCTCTCTCTGGGTGTGGGTTGCCTTGTCAAATGACAGTTACCCATCCTGCATGGTTCACTTTCCCATCTGAGAGAAGAGTTCCCAGATAAAACTGGCCCCTCTTCAAGAGACCAGAGTCACTCCTCTTCCAGTCATCTCTACTGCTGGATGCAGGACAGGGTGATAATGGATAGGAGGGGAGCAGTATTTGAGGTTTCTTCAGGGCATCATGGACTCTGGGAAGGTGTTGAGGTGGAGCAGTGGTGGGGATTTGATTCTCTATCAGGGAAAAGTTGTCTCCAGCAGAGCCATGTTTTAAAGTCCACAATGAGACTTCATAGAGAAACACGCAGAAATTAAAAACTCTGCAGGGAAAATCAACAGCAGGAGATTTTCTTCTTCAGGAAAGGAAAAACCTCAACAGAGGAGATTCCTCTTCCCAGGAGAATTAGAAAGACCCAGAAATACTTTTCTCCCCATTGAACTCAGTGCTCGCTAAGTTCCTGCCTGGCACATTTGTAAAACCCTGTAACATGTTTTTGCTCTTCAGGCCAGTACAATACCTTCACAAATCTGAGGCCTTGACATCATCTCTTTTTTTTGGGCAGCTCCTCAGTCAAACAGTAGACGTTTGCATTATCAGGAATGTTACTCTGTGCTACCGCTTTGGCTAATTCATGTCTCTGCAATGACACGTTTGGAGAGCTTTGTGTCCTCTGTTTTGATACAGTGGCATGTTCATCCATGTATCTCAGGAGATATTAGCACAGCCTAAGAAGGTTGAAATTTGCCTGAGAGTCAATCTGCATTTTCCCTGCTCCAACCCATCCCTATTCTATCTTTGTTTCTCCTTGTTTTCATCCTGTGGAGACCTAGACACGAAACAGTCAATAAAGCAAAAATCAGAGCTGGAAGCCTCTTCACCAAGGTGGAGGTCTGGCTTTAACGCAGAGAGGTTGGTATAGACCAGGGTTTACACTCAGAGGAAACTAGTCCCTTTACAAGCTATAGTAAGGATCGTGGGACAATATAACCACTGAGAGACTCATTTGCCACCCATAGTAAAATGACATAATACTAGAGGCATTGGCCACCAGATCATGTGGAGTCTTGGGCAAGGTCTTGGTTGAGAGATGCTGTGGAAGGCCAAGGAAATTGGGCTTGCTCTTTATACCCATGTGGGACAGTTGGAGAGCTCACAGTTTACTTGGGTTTTGGATACTCCTGGTCCCTGCAACACAGCAGCTCCTTTGCTGTAGTGCTGTTGATCATGTCAGTTCATTTTCCCACGTCTCAACTCACCCACCATGTGGGAAGATAGGGCAGAAATAACAAACCACTTCCAGGGGTGTGATGAATTCATCCTAGTTTGCAAAGGGCTTTCAAATCCTCAGGAGTGGGTGGTTGAAGACGCAGTGTTAGATGAGAGATGATTTTCTTCACAAGTCTCCTCTGGGAAACTGGTGAAGTTCCTTATCCTCTTTTGCTAGTGTTTCCTTTTGAAAGTGGGTATTTATCTACCTCACAAAAATGTGAAAGACACTGATATTCTGGAGCTGAGGACTGTGTCTATGCTCACAGAAGATAGCTATTCCACTCCTGGCTCTGTCAGCAAGGATTACAGCCTCATCCAAAGTAGTTCTGAAGTCATACAAAACCTCATAAAATAAAAATGTTAAAAGCCCCAAACAAAGCCCTTTATTTATTGTTTGTGTGCAATTAGGATCCTGGCAGTGAAAAAAACATTACTCCTCAGGAAATTACATTCTGAAAATCAGGTTAAAACTGGACAACTTGCTGAGAGCTTGTGAATGGACAGTTTCCAAATTCCATCTTCCGCGCCAAAGTATTTCATTCCTGACAGACGATAGAGCAGCCTGTTTGATAGAGCTGAGGGCGGGGAGGAGATATCCATCGATCAATATTATAACACTGGTGCATTATCTCAGTGACTGTGGGGGCCTCTGGAGTGATAAACACTGATTTATAGGTCGCAAGGGATGTTTTCCATTAAAGTGCTGTTAAGTCCTGAATAGGGAACCTATAAAAATGGCATTGTGGCTGTCCGTAGCTGTTCTCCCTGGGTGACTTTTGAGTGGGGAGGGAGTTTCTCAGTAGTCTGAGATCAGCCAGGTCCCATTGTCATTGTCACTAATACAGCTTTGTGCTTCCAGGCTGGAGCAAAAGACAGTTCATTTGCCCAGAGCTGAGCTTCGTGAGTCCAGGTCCCTCCATAAGAGCTGAGCAGGTCCTGAGAGTCTGTTAAAAAACTAGTTGTGTGCCCAGCCTGGTTTAAAATAGAAATTCTCTTTTCTAGATTCTCTGAGGCTTCATGAAGGGTAAGTTTTAATCTTTTCTATTAGCTCATGCAGTAAGTTATCTTTGTCCTCACCTGCTGCTAATTTTCATGACTTACAAGACAGTGTGCTCTGGAGATACCCTGAAAAGCTGAATGAAACCGGACAAGTAATATATCAGAAATCACTGATGGGAACAGAGACACAGACATATTGTTACAGAGGCTGTCAAATAAACAACCAACCACCAAAAATAAAAAATTTATTATTAACATAATTAACTAGCTCTCCGTAAATTACAGGTTCGAATGTCTGTGAGAGGAGAACAGAACAACTTTCTAGGGTTTAACGGCCACCCAAAACGCTTTATCACTCACCTGACAAGTGAGGGCTCTCAACCTCGAGGACCTGCTCAGGGCAGCGTCCCGACCCAAGGCACCTCGAGGAGTTTCCTTGGGCAGCGTCCTGACCCAAGGGGAGAGTCCTCGACCGCAGCTGCTGCTCCAGGGGACGAGCTCCAAACGGCTCCCCCAGGGGACTCCACTGACACCCAGGCCCAATCTGACCTGTAGTCAATGGTGGCTCCATTTGGCCAAAGGCCCCAATTACCACGGAGCCCTGAGAACAAAGGCAGCCAGGAGCTGCTGCACTTCAGCAGCCAAGAAGCTGCTTTCATGGGGCGGATGCACCTGCCACAATCCACCCCGTGACTACAGCCATGATTCGGCTGGTTTCCTTGAAGTGGTGGTGCAGTCACCTCTTGCCTCCAAGGTTAAAAGGGAGTGCGGTCCTGGTGAGTCTCCATACTCGTTGTGGGTTGTCATCCCTAGATGATTATACAATCAAACCTTAAAAACCCCAACCCTCCAACCATACAATGTGTTACAATCAAAATTGAAGGAAGCTGATTAACCATTCTAACAAGGAAGATTCAAACATATCCAATTAATGCTTAATATAGCAACAATTGCCTCAAGTCTCTTGCCACTTTCTTTATTTGTTGACCTAAAGTGACATTAACACAATAGCACCAAGTCCAATCACATTCTTCTGAATGCTGCCAATTTCACAAGATTCAGTCGCCACCACGTTGTCATCCAAGTCTTGATTGTCCATATGGATCCCCATGGCCAAGCAAGATGCCGAAGTCATCTGTTCCTCCAAGATCCTAACAAAAACCAGAACTAGGCCTCGGATCAGAACCCGGGCATCAAGTTAGAAATCAGGGATTATCCATCAGGTGCTGATTCGGTGAGTTTTTCCACCTTTATCTAAGGCCTCCCAGGCATGTAAACCCCCTAGACTTTGCCAAGGTCACAGGCACAATGCCAACTGCGGGCAACCTCACCATGACAGGTTGGCCGGCATATCTCAGGGGGAACTGGCCCTTATGATTGTCAAATACAGGAGCATCATCTCCTGATAATCCCGTAGGACAAAATGCTCCTATTTTTGGGTTCCCATAATGTCCCCAGCAGTTATGAACAACAAAACCCGCTTGTGCCAACCTTATATCCCAGTCAGGGCGTGAAACATTGGCATGTCTCTTGATCAAGCCATTAATTCGCTCAACCAGGCCATTAGCTTGAGGGTAATATGGTGTATGAAACACCCGCTTGATGCCGTGTGTGCCCACTCCCGGACACCCCGGCAGTGAAGTGGCTCCTGTTACCTCATTAAATTGATTTGGGTGTTTCCTTCTCTCCCTGCCGTGGGTGGCAATAATGATCTAAATGCACACAGGCCTCCTGCAGGGAGGAATTGCCCGACTCCCACAGGAGGGGGGGGGCGGTTTCCAGAGCTCTTAACCCCTTCTCCGGGCGTGGTTTTAGCGAGCTTTGGAGCCAGTGCACAGCAAGCAAGTGTGGGCGAGTGCCGCTGTCCCCGGCCAGGACATGCAAATGTCACCTGCCCCGTCCCGGGGGGGCAAAGCCATCTCTGCTCTGACAAAGGCCCCACAACGAGCCGGGCCCAGCCATGGCGGCTCCTGCAGGCCGCTCCCGCCCAGCCGGGCCCTGAGGCTGACAAAGGCCGGGGTGGGCATTCAGCCGCCCATCATCGGCTGCTAATTGCCACCTTTTGTTTGGTTTGGGACTGGCCGCACCGCAGAATTCTAGGGGGAATGTGTGCGATTTAGAATCTTTTTTCAGTAGCATGAATCACCTCAGAAATACCGTTTGGCAGCAGTTGGCAGCGGATATTGAGAGACACAGGGAACTGCCGTCCCCCTAACTCCAAAACTCCACACTGCCGTGTGGCAAACACCACTGTTCACCTGCCAAAACATCAAACCCGAATATTTTTCCTGTGTTCTCGAGCTCTGCCCTCCAGCCACTGCACCCGCTCGGAGATGTTACCAGTAGATTGCCCATGTAATATTGCAGCTGCTGCTCCAGGGGACGAGCTCCAAACGGCTCCCCCAGGGGACTCCACTGACACCCAGGCCCAATCTGACCTGTAGTCAATGGCGGCTCCATTTGGCCAAAGGCCCCAATTACCACGGAGCCCTGAGAACAAAGGCAGCCAGGAGCTGCTGCACTTCAGCACCCAAGAAGCTGCTTTCATGGGGCACATGCACCTGCCACACATACACATGTTAGTATATTCACATAAGCTCTGCATCCCTGATTGAGCTAAAGACTTTTAGGCCCATTAAATCCGGTTATAAACATTTCAGCCTAGATCTGCTGTCCTAAGTGAGGTTGACCCAGTTCTAATAGATCCAAAATTTCTTTCCCTCCCTTTTACCCAGTATTTCCATCCTGATGTTCCTAGTGTGCTTAGTATTTTTTAGTGTTCCTCCTGGGCCGATGTCTTTTCATCAATGTGAAGAAACCAATATCATCTTATGTACTTTTTTGCCTTCTCCCTTGCCTCATACAAGCATACCATTCCTATTTTCTGTCCATGCAAACTGTGTGTATGGCAACACATCTTCAACAGTTTTTTTGTGGCTTTTCCCTGAAATCCTTGATGAAAAGTCCTGATCCTGTTATGAACCAGATATGACCATCCTCAGATGGCACTAGGACACACAGGCACCCTGGTGAGTTGATGGTGGGAGGGCCCTGGCGTAGCTCATGGGCAGATGAAGGGGACAGATCCTGGCTGTCCCAGTGTTCTGCTGGGACACCGGTGAGTCCCCATGGGGCTGGCCTCAGTGGACCCAGCACTTGCTGTTTCCTCCAGTGAGGAATGCAGGTAACCCTTGTGCTTGCATAGCCCTGCTCTGGCCACCCCACTGTGAAAGACACAGATGAACCATCTGGGCAACAACAGAAACTCCAGCCCCACCATCTAGACTCTGTGGCCCAGACTGTATCAGCAGCATCCGGTTTTTGTGGCAAAGACAACCTGTATAGGTTCCAGGCTATATATCCAGCCCCAATGGGGATGGTATAGACTGGATCCAAACTCCAGAGTTGTGGTTTGTTCTGTTTTCTTCCAAGCTACTGTGTGCCCTTGGGCTTGTCATTTCGACTCTACATGCCCCTCCAGCTTTTACTCATATCATTGCAGATGTGAGCAAAGGTGATTCCTGAACTCTGCAGAATTTCAGGCTCTTGCTCCCAGATTGTGACTGATGTATATGAGTCCTACTTTAAATATACTAAGCATATTCACCTAAGTACCCTCAGGGATTACAGTAGCTATGCTATGTTCCTTTAATTATAAGATTCTGGGTTGCAGCATTGGTTAGAAATTATTGGAATAATAATCTGTTCCGCTGCCTGGTCTTGCATAATTATAGTATCCTGTTAATAGCCAGTTATTTGGACTTATTAAAAAACAAAAATCAACCCCCCCCCCAACATGCTCAATATTTTCCTTTTACAAAAGCAGCCACTATTCCAAGGCAGATGTTTCTCAGAATTGATCTAACCAAGTGACTTTCAACTGTTTCCACCCCAGAAGGTCATGCTGTAAAATAAAAAAAAAAAAAAAATAAGAAAAGAAATAAAGAAAAAAAGAAGGAAAGAAATAAAATTAAAACTTCTGGGAATCTTTTCCCATCAGCATTATGAAATCCTGTTCTCATCTACCACTAGAGAAGATTGCAGCTGGCTGGAAAATGTTTGGGTCTTTTCTTTGCCCTTGTACAATCTCAGCTTTTTGTTGTTAAAAACCTGTAAAAAATTGAGAGGAAAGCTTTTGTTTTCTGACAACAATTATTCTGTTTTTCCCACTAAGAGAGACAACACAGCCCACAGACTACCCAATTTAATTAGACAACCCATTTTTTTTAATCTATTAACATATCTAATGGGAAATTTAACCAACTTAATGTTCCTCCCAAAACATATTTATTATGTTTAATGGGGTCATTCACCCCTTGCTGAGAACCTGTGATCAAATATAATCTAGGATCCCACTGTGGAAACAACTACTCCCCAAACTATCATTTGTTGGTTACCAGCCCTTGGAGGCAGGAATAAAAAGGGCAGCTGGTGCTTTTTGATTATATTCAAGCTGAGTGGAAAATGCCTTCCCTTCCTACAAAATCTTTCAAGACTTCCCTCACTGGGACAAAACCAAGATTTGGAAGTGCACAGGATTTATACTGGGGTAAGACTCAGGTTTCCCATCACCTTCATGCCCCAGTGTTGCCAATTTGTGAGTAAGGGCTCAAATAGTTGGGCAATAAATTACATTTATACCTGGGAGCATCCTTGAAAACCTTCCTTGGGACAAACCTGCTTCCTTTCTCCATGCTCCAGGTCACGTCAGATCCTGCTGAGACATGACGCATTGTCTGTCCAAGACCGTAGTGGGCCTTCGTGATGGACACGCAGCCAATACTGCAGAATGACATCACCGATCAGAGTGGACAAAGACTAGGATGCAGAATACAAAATAATGAGTGATGTGGAGGAAGGTATCTAGAAACTATTCCCTTGTAGCAAGTGGGCAAAAGCTCAGTCAATAAAAGGGACTAAGCAAAGAAAATAGCTTTCTTTCAATATAATATAATTGCTCTGTGCAACTCAGAGTTAATATTTGTCCCTGGGATTGAGAGCGGTACAGAGGCCGAGAGCAAGTTGGGGAGGGTGTTCACATGAGCAACAAGAAATCCAGTGCTCTGGAAGGACCAAACTCCTTTAGAAATGAAGTCAAATGGTACTCAGGGTGACGGAGGACAGGTAACAAGCCCCTGCCTTCCATCTGCTCAGGGAATATTAGAACACGAGTTTGCATTTTCCAATATTGTGGCCCACCTCGAGGCACCAGATTTCTAAAAGAACTGAAAAAAGCCAAAAATGAAGGCCATGATGAGTAACTCCTCTCCTCAGGTCCGGAGAGCTTCCTAATGTAATGGAATTATCATCTGTTTCTGTAAACACACTGATGACCTCTTTACTCTTTTCAGAACTAAGAAACTCTTCATCTCTCCCCTGCCTGAGCCATCCGTGTCCCTGGAACATTCTTGTTTAGTCTCCTGAAATGTTATTAACAACCCCAGCAACAGAGAGCCATAAATCCCTGCATCCCCCTGAACTTTACTGCACTCCAAACTGTTTGGATATTCAGTATCAACAAATCATCCCAATAAATATGATTTCTTTGATGGCATTTCATCAAAATAGTTTATGACTCTGACATTTTGAGCTTGGATTTACAGCAGCTGCAGCTTGTACAAGACTGGCGGTCACCTTATTGAAATTCACCTAAGGAAAAAAAAAAGGGAAAAAAACCCAACCTTGCAGCAGCTCCTACCATGCTAACTTTAAAGAAATTCTTCTTTTTCCTTCCCACACTTTCTCGGAAAAGGCATGAGTTTGGGGATCCACAAAACAAACATTAGCTTTGGCTCATCCTAATCAATACAATGATTGGTCAGGCCTTCAACTCCAACTTCTCAAACACATGCAGGGAGAGGTTTCCAGATTTACTTAGATTTACCTTACTCTAATTAATCTATGGCAAAAGGTGTTTAACCACTTCAACAGGAAAATGGCTCATCTGGTTTGCACATCTCTTGTACTGAACTTCTTTGGGAAGGTTTCAAAACACTTGAGATATAAGAGGAAAATTTTACATCAAAAGAAGTGTTTCTGCTAGAGAGAGGGATTTAGAGTCATTGAAAAAAAAAAAAGCACTGGTGGCATCTCTAGAAAATATATAAAGTCTTGATGACTGGTGTTCAAAACCAACCCTGAGCAGGTAAGGAGGAAGGTTGGGAAGTGGAGATCTGGCCACAACAGAAGAGAAGAAAGTCACTTTATTTAAATTGTCAAGCAAGGCTAAGAAGGAAGGTAATCTATACACGACTGCTGAGAGCAATCTCAGGAAAAGAATAGCTATTAGTCTAAAAACCAAAAGGGCACTTGGGGTAGACTGGCCATGAACAAATCGCCACAACAGTGAACCTCCAGAATAGCCTCTCATTAGGAAATGCAGGGACAATAGAAGGACAGCTGTCTGTTTATTTTGTGAATAAAAATTTGGCTTTGTGAAGTAGACAGTGACTAGATTTCATGCCCCAGGGACTGCCCTGTCAAGTTTTGAAGTGTTCAGTTTTAAACAGAATTGGATAAGGCTCTTCATGCCCAGTTGAGAGGAAACTGAGGTATTGTGATCCACATCTTTAAAGACAGAAAACCTCTAGTTTCAGATTCCAGATATTTTGGGGTAATCAGGTCTACATTGCTTGGCGAAGACCATGTAGGCAATCCACAATATCAGACAGAATTGAGGAGTCAGGACCTTCAGAAATGTGCTGTTATCCAGAAAATTATCCTTCTACTTGAAACAAATCCAGGAGAACGAAATCTGACAATAGACCTGCCCCCATGTTTCCGTGAAATATAAATACTACCCATGGAGTCAGAGGGGTGACTCAATCCATTAGCAGGATTCTCACCCTGAGTGTTATGTGAATACCTGGAAAATTTCCAGGCTGCAACCCCACAGAGAGGATCTTATCCACCCTGGTGGGGCAGGGGACTCCTAATGCACATCATCCCTTTGCATCACCTACAACAAGAGTCCTCTTGGTGTCCTTTCCCCTCATAGTGCTGCAGGACAACATGAAATGTGTGCTTGAGCCAGAGTATTTCTTTCCCTGCTGTATAATTCTTGATCCTCATCTTGATCTCTAAGGCTTACATCAGAGGCTGATCCTGAGAAAATGCAACTTCCTGGAAAAGGTCAGTTTTGACGAAATAGTTATTTTTAAATTGCCTTTTAGAAATGCACTTGTGTAACACCCAACAAAGGTATTTTTCAGGATATTTCTCTCTCAGATTTTTAATCCAGGTCATGACAATATTCTCCATCACATTACCCTGGCTTTACAGCTAACACTCTGAAATTTCTCCATCTACACAAGATAAATTTCTCTGACCCTCTGGGGAACTGTAGTGTCATACTCAGAGGTCTCTAGTTAGCCATTCCCAACTGGCTTGTACAACCAAACCTTTTCAAGAGAGCCATATCTCAGAGAAGTCCATGAACACTGGGATGGGGAGACTCATTTGAAGGCTTTTTGACAGCTGCAGGAATGAATGAAAGCTGCCTTTCCTTTATTGCAGTCAGTAGCAAAGGGCATATGAAATGGCACTACTAGTTCAGCATTCAAAATTTGCTTTATACTTCAACTATCATTTTATAAATTTTGTTAATTTTTCCCTGTACTGCACTGTGTCCTGCTTGAATATCAGAACTGTGTACAAAAAAAGGAATAGGGAAAAAAAAAAATCAGTGAATCCCATAGCAAAATAAAGCAGCTCAAATTTTAATGAAGGAAAAAGATCCTTTAAGGATCCACTGAGACTCTTTCTGTGTCTTGATCAAGCTGTACCTGCAGTGGTTCACTTCCTAACTGGGGCTGAAACCACTGCGGGCAGGATTCGGCCATATCCCTGAATGGAGAAAATTAGGATGCAGCTGTGCTCTCAGACAGCCACAATCCAGAGTTCAACCCAAGGCAAAGTCCACTGTTGCACTGTCTCCAGGCTCAGTCAGGAAGGAGACTCGGGGGTGAGGACAGGGGACAAGCCCATAGTTTGCATCAAAATGCAGAATGTGTTTGATGCCGTCACAGAACCGAGTGGTCTCGACAGTGTGGATGTGACTTCTGGGCCATTCAAGCCAGAAATTGGAATAAGCCAGATACTTGTAACGTCATTAAGCCAGTACAGCTTATACAGAAAATAACAGAAAAGCAGATATGTGATTCAGGCATTGTAGAAGTAAAAGCTGCCCATCTTCAGATAGTTTTTGGTTTGGTTTGGGGTTTTTTTTGAGATGCTACTTTGGCAAAAAACCCCTGTTTTGTTTTTTGATGAACAAATAAATTTGGCTGATAGAGGTACCTTTACAGACACCATGTTCTTCAGTGGCTGAAGGTGTTGGACTCAGTGTTGTTCTTCTGTTGTTATTAAACTAATGAGATCAATAATGCCATATTTTGGTATCAAGGACAGGGTGACTGACAGGTCTCAGGGCACATTTGCCACTGGAAAATCGTTGTGAGCTGAAGGAGTTTTGAAAGAAAGTTTGCAGAGATCTAGTCCTGATGATGTTCAACACTTTTAATGTTGATCTACAAATATGTATGCAACCCTGAAAAAGTCACAGGTAAAGTTTCAGTGAACAGCTAAAGTCAAGTAATGATGAGGACTGGGCAATCATACAGATCCCGAGTTAATAAAATGCATTTTCTTGCTATGCTGATGCAGCCACACATCTGTAAGTATAAGACAGGCAGGAAGACCACAACCAGAGAATGACAGACCAAGAAAACAGCAACTCTTTAAAGAGTTTAAGGGTCAGAGAGGACTGGCAGCTCAACATGAGCTCCTGTTGCAACTGAATCACAGCAAAGATTAATGGGATCCTTAAAAGTACCAGCCATGAAGCAATGGCTCAGAGCAGAGAGCACAGTGCTAGGGAGACAGACACTGGGATTTGGTGCACTTAAAGGACCAACAAATTTTAGATGCAGTGCCAGAAACAGAGTATTGGTTGGAAAACTGGGAAAAATGTCTTTTAGTGAAGTTAGGATTCACCTCTTCTAACTCCTGATGTCTAAAGTTAATGTGAGATGAATTCTGTCTGAGGTGGGTTAGAGAGCTAAAGGTTGTAAGCTCAGGAGAAAGGTGTTTGGATGGCACCATGGCATGGATATGATGCTTCGGCAGAGCCTGGGTGATGACACACCATCCTGACCAGCAGAGATGAGCACGTCAAAGAACTGCAGATGCCAAAAAAAGATGCAAAAAGAGAAATTCAAGACAAGTTTTTTCTCAGAGAGAGTAAAGATGTTTGGACTAAACTCCAAAGGAGAGTGTTGAATTCCTCAATTCTGGAGAAAAGCAAGCTTGAATGGATGTCACATTTTGATCAACAGTGTACTTAGTGGACCTGAAGCCAGGCGAAATGGGGTGACTTCACATAGTGTTAGGCAGGTGTTTAAACTACATGATGCCATGATCCCTGTTGACCTTCCCCTCAGCCTGCAGCTCTTTACTTGTTAGAAGAATCAGCTCTTCCGTTTCATTTAAAACCTGGTTCCCAGACCTGAAGGTCTGTTGGGTGGGCCTGTGCTTCTGCAGAAAACTCCACCACATGTTGTGGGCAATGGAGAAAATTACTCTTCTGCCCACGAACTGTTTGCTAAGTCAGAGGAGGGTGTGGTGATGGGAACAGTAAAATATGGGATCTAATCTATGCACCTGCTGCAATCTCCCCTCTCTCTGCCCGTACAGGCAGCCTGGGCTCCTGATTTATGGGAATGATTTATGTCTCCTTTCCACACTGCAGACTGCTTGTGCACTCTCCTTGGAGCAATCTAAGCCGAACATGATATGAAAAAGGAGAGACTGCATCATATTTCTGTCACACTGCTTGTCAGACAGAACCAAAAAACAAACTCTGGTGAGTTGAGCTTCCTTTCTTTTTAAACCTAGGAGAGTTTCAGCTCAAAGTGCCTTTCTGTAACTCTCTAAAGGAAGGATGAGGAGCAGTGAGTCTCCCAAAGTGAGTACACGATCTGTGTTCTGCCTTTTGCCTTTCAAGACAGGGAATGAGCTTTTGCTTATTTCATTTAGTAATATAGATCTAGCAAAGGCAGAATAGATGGCAGCCATGGTTTGCCCATCTCCATTTCATGGTTCTGCCTCAAGAAGAGGAAAGCGAAGGCTTAATCCCACCTAGGAAAGCAAGCCAATCTTATTTCTGAGCTTCGGGACTGTGATGACAGCAAAGCTTCAGGCATCACCAAACACTAAAACTTGCAGACCTTACTTAGATCTCTGCCATCATTTCACCTTGTCTCAGAGGGGATGTGGGCCAACTGGTGCTGGATTGATGATCCTCGTAAGTTTGATGGCCTTGCCCTTACACCCATTTTGGTGCAGGATCCTAGGCAGTGCCAAAGGAGACATGCTCACAGAGAGCAACTGATCATATCATTCCCCTGCCTTGGTCATACTTCTGCTAGAAATGGTGAAATCCTGTTACCTATTTTGCAAAGGAAGCATTGCTGCCTTTGGGTAATTGGAGAAGAAGAAGAGAGTAGAAATTCTAGAAAATCTCAACCAGAAAGTTGTTCTTGTGAACAGAAAAAATTTATGCTGATTTATGCCTAACCAATTTGGAGTTGGTGTCTCCGTACTTGTCAGTTTGTCAGAAAGAGAGCAGAAGTGGGTACCTCAAACATAACGTGAACTTGAGGCTCACAATAATCACTCCATGGTGACCACAGCACACAATGAAGCCGATAGCTCATTAGACAAGAACATGTAGGCAATTAATGTTAATTTCAGTTGACAATTGTAACCTGATGGCTGACTGAAACACCCTAATCTGTCCTAAGGAAATAGTTCTCATAGTTGTTTAATTAATGATAAACAGACGCTTTGCTGTTGCTGCTGTTAAAAAAAAAAAAAAAAGAAGAAAGAAAGAAAGAAATTAGTGCAGATTTTCCTTGCCACATGTACAAAATACATTCTGGAGGCCCAGCGCTAATGAACCTTGGTGACAAAGCACATGCCCATTGCTTATTCTTTCATTCCAATGCCATGAGATGGGAAGCGAAGCATGGTGTACGATCTTGTCCTGGGAGCCTGGGAAGCATCCAACCCAAGAGAAGCTGCTCCAAATGGGCTGGAAGAGAAACTCAGGCAGGCCTTGCGTGCTCTGCCCACAGTTTCAGAAGAGGTGCCGACATCTCCTGGAAACTCTTGACTCAGATCATTGTTCTGTCTTTCTGATGCTTCATCATATGTTTCCTGCATTGCTCTTCTTGGTTGTTATTTATTTTTGACCAAGGACATGTGTCTGTAAATAAGCGTTCTAACAAGTCTGTCTTTTGTTCTTTTTCTGGATTTCCAAAAATAGATGCCTCAATCCCTCTCTCAGCAATATCCTGGTGCACCTGGTAGACTTGTCCCACACACCTAACTGAGTACTCCCAACATCCATTTCATCACGTCACCCTTATAGGTACTTTAGATGACAGCAGAGATTTGTCACATGGGGTGTCTCTGTGACGAGGGCCTGGAGTGATCAGCTCATCAGTACTGTATCACACAAGCAGCCTTGCCACAAATCAGGACATTCCAGGGAGGAGCAAACTGAGGAAGGAGAAATATAGGAGGGGCACCACCTCAAAGCCAACTTTAAGTCCTCTATCACATAGAAAAATATTGAAGATTAATCCTTGTGGCCTTGAAACCAGCTTAGAGGCACGTTGTTAAAGTGCAGGGTAGATTGGACTGATTTGGACCCTGCACCAGATCCTGGTACCTTCTCTGACCTCAACATCACAAGGCAGCTTTCACCACCCACACAGCACATATTAGGTTTGAAGTAATCCTCTTTCTTGCTTCCCTGGCTGGAATAACTCCCTCTGGTGACCACCAAGGAAGGGAAGGGGCATGATTTGGCAGATGTGCAGCACTGGGAGGTCAGTTCTGCAGTGGGCTGAATCCCTGGCCAAGACAGTCCTGCTGCAAGGCTGAGCTTCTGGTTCCCTTCCCCTCTGTGTTGAGCAGTCCTCTTCCGGGTGTATCCTTCCAGATGCTTGGGATGGGCTGAGAATATTCTTTCTTGCAGTTTTGGGTGGGTGGACAACTCCTCACTTGTTGAGCTGCTTGAAAGGCTGGCTGAGGACTGCTCCCCAGAACACTGGGTAGCCCAGATTTGCTTCCAGCATGATGCAGGGCTCCATTCATGAGTATACCCTTGCACAGAAAACTCTTTATAAGTGCCATTAACTTTTTATTAGTATTTAACCCTCAACAAAACAGAACAGATCACTATTTAGAAATGCAGTTATTCTTAAGTGCTCTTGGTGGCCTCGTGCTGCAAGAGTACCAAGTGAAAAGTGGTTTCTTTTACAGACTTTGAATGCCTCTGAACAGAAGCTGTGGGCTAGAAGCAGGTATTAGTGGATGACTTCTTTGGGCTGTGCTCAGCAATCCTTGAAAACCTTAATTAGAAAGTGGAGTAACTCATCTATAGCTTCTCAAGGAAGGAAAGCTATGGAATCTGCACTCTGTTCCTGGCTTCATGTATAATTTCCTTTCCTATGGCTCATTTCCCCCACCAAGAAATACAAATGGTGCTGCTTGTCTATATTTGGGGATGTCCAAAAACAAAGTGCTGGAGCATGCATGGGCTTGATTTCAGTTTTCCTCTTCCATGAAAGAAGCAGACAACATGTTCTGGATCCACAAGTTAAGCAATTCTGCATAGTGGTTTATTTACTCCTGTTCTTACTGTGGGGGTTTTTTTAGGCTTCCATCAATAAAAGTCCTCTGTGATTGTGGTACATAAGAAGGAGCATTAGACTTAATGAGAGTTTCAAGGTAGACAAGGAGGAAAACTTCCCGGTCATGAGGAAGTCACTAAGCAGACAAACACCTTCGAAAGATGGTTTAGCTTTGCTTCTGACTTGAGATCTGGTCTGAGATCCCTTCCAGACTTATTTTCTAGGGTCAAGACATGCCTTGCAGGATGCAGAAGTCTCCCCTTCTATCATTCTCCTTTTCCTGCTACTGATTGCCCCTCTCCCTTCTTGATTTTGCCACATTATTGCCCTTGACAGTGGGAATCATTCCCTCTTCTAGCACAAACTCTGCAGCTACAGAGCTCCCTGAGGTTTTGATTCCAGCCTCTGCAATCTAATTTCCATAGTTTCAGCTCCTGACACTTCAGTTTCTTCTGCTTCCTTCAGTAGCTTCAGCTCCTTTGTCCAGTCATCTCTTTCACAAAGAGGAACCATCAGAATTTCCACCTGCTATAATTTCAGCATCATCTTTGGATCTGATGCATACTTTGCTGTTGGCAGCAGCAGACAAGTTCCTCAAACCTCCACCACCACCACTACACATTCATGTCTCCAGCATTAACTCCGAGCCCCCTGAACCATCCTTGCTTCTGCCCTCAGCTCCTGCAACACCAGCTCCCCTCTCACTGCAAACCCACAACCAAGAACATGGAAGGAGCTTGTGAGGTGGCACCCAGTTGTGAAAATCATACAAGAGACAGGATTGCTGTCCTTTCCTCAGCCACCTGCCTTCTCCCTGAGCCTTTCTTTATTTTCCTTTTTCCATGCAGGACTTTCTTAGCTTCTTTTGTGAACTTGCCTTCCACTTTCTCCACCATGTTCAGCAGCTGTTTCTGCAGTAGTTGTTTGCCTTGTGAAGATTTCTTGGTGGAGTCACCGGGTACTAATCTGAAACCACTTATACTATGGCTGTAAATTTTATCTTGGATCCCACAACACAAGGGCTGTCATGTGCTCTGCCACAAAAACAGAGGAAAAACCTTGTTAGACTCAAGAGCCCAAGGGCCTGAAGAGCCTCGTTTGCCACAGCCATGGCATGGCTTTATATCACTGAGAGCTCAGCCTGAAATACTGGCCAGCTTGCAGACAGCACGGACATCCAGAGCCTCATGCCTGGGCACTGTAACAGATCTCCAATAGATATGATGGTGCAAGTGCTGGAGAAGCACTGGAGCAAATCTATGAGTATTGCATAACTCCAACCAGTGGGACCACACAAGGGACTAGAAGTGGAATGCTGTGGAGGAGAAGACAGAGGCCGTTGGTGCTGTTGAAGCCAGCTAATCCTCCCATGTCCCCAGGCCCCTGGTTTGTTTATCCCATGGGAGGGTCATTGCAGGGCATTCTGCCTAGTAGAGAAGAGCATGAAGGGCCTCATGGGTTGAATCCCATCATGCTGGGCCAGCAGGAAAAGCCTTGCTTTCCTTTCAAGTCAGCCACCGCAGCTGAGAACTGTGGGTCTGAATCCCCCTCTCTCTTCTTTTCAGCCTGCAGCAGAAAAAACCCTCCATTCACGAGGGTTTCTGCTGACCTCACTCATGTTTTCCCAACACCAATGTGGCTGAGTGAACAAGGGTGGGATTTGGAGCTACCGGGAGCCAGCCTGGGAGCCAAGATGATTAAGTCCATTGGCCCCGGCCCAAATCTAATGTGAAAACCCTCCTCCCCATGCTCACCTTCCACAGTCAATGATCCCTTTATCAGGCGGGCAGTTACTCCAGCTCTGACCACTCCAAAATACCTCCAGGGCCCGTCGAGGGGAAGAAGAATACCCCATCTCCATTGAGACCTCAGCACTGCCTCTTAAGTCCTCAGGTTTCTTGCCGAAGTCCTGGCTCTCTTTTATGTTGCTTCAAAAAAGGAATCATTATCATCTCTTTGCCTATATCCCTGCTCTGACTCTATTCAGGCATAATGGGGTTTCTCTGAGTAAAGATCTGATAATATCGCTTCTCAGGCAAAAAGGCTTAACTCTCACCTCGGCGGGTCCATGAAGGTCCTGCCACGGTGGTCTGGCAGCCCCGCAGCACGACCTGTCTCCCTGGGAATGTGTGCTTTGCAAGGACTATTGCTCTGCTGGGTAACTGCACAAAAGCCACCAAAACACAGCAAGCAAACAGGGCCAAAGCTATTAAAGCTTGGAGAGCGCTGCTTATAGGTATCACTTTTTCCCCCTGAATGCATAAGAACAAAGAGTTCCATGGAATTTGGATTATTTAACATAGTAAACATTAAGCAACTTGTGGTTGATGTAAATGCTTCCTTAATAGGCTGGTGAAATTCCTTGGGACCTGTCCAAGTTCATGTATAACCTCCAGCTCTGCTTTCGCAGACGTCGTCTCCCTCCTCTCCCCTAGATGCTTTTTTTAATGCCACAGTAGCAGACTAACATAATTTGCAGCAGAACAGATGCCTGCTCTCCCTGTGTGCTGCACAGGGAGCCCGATGCCTAGCTCATGACTCGGTCTCCTATTCATTGCGACAGCGTGAGTCTCCTATGCCTGGGTCCCCATCCCTTCAGCAATGAACACTGAAATACTTTATTCAAAGTTAAATAGCGTAAACAGGAGCTGTTGCGGTAAAAGTCCAATCCAGGATATCTTAAAGGTCAATGGTTGGGTTATTCTGGCGGTGGCGAGTCAAACTCATTTGTACTCTAACTACAGGCTTTGTAGGTATAAAGAGAGTGGGAGGATTTTTGTGGTTAGGACACATGTGAAAGCCCATGTAGGTGTGCCTGGGACATGTTGTGGGGGCAGGTTTTATAAGATGGCTGAGCTGATCCAGCAGCTCACAGCTGCTCAAGGGCTCCTTGCCACATGGTCCTGCTCCTTCCCTTGCATTGGCTCTGGCACTCTTTGAACCTCTGTTTTGACTCATTTAATTAGCAGAGAACTAAACCAGAAGAGAAAGGTCACTAGTCTTCTGACAGTTTAGTAAGCATCAGAGCTCCCATAAGAGTGCAGGTGGGACCAGGAAGAACCACAATTTTTTAACTGTTAAAGCATCTTATCTTTCCTCTGAAGCCTCACCAGAAATTCTGCTGAGACCCTAATCTGGGAATCCCACCATGACTTTCTTGGGAGTTAGAATTTTTATGAGCTCTACAAGGATTTGGGTGTTTTAGGGTATATCCTCCAACAGGAATGGAGGTCCTTAGTGAGGCTTTAGGTGCATCGAAGAGCAGGCAGGGTCTGAAAGTTGAAGAGTTTTCAGATGAAAATGGAAATCTCAGATTTAGGCAGATGATAATTTTCAGGCCATGAAGGTACTGGGCTGGAAGAGGTGTCCTTGAATGTAGTATTAAAATGAGAATAGGAAGAAAAGACTGCCTATTACTATGTTGAAGTCTTATGCCCCAGGGTTTTTAAATGTGGCTTTTTCTTTAACTTGATGAATGAACACTAGAGTGAGCAATATAACATGTGCGAAGAGCAATTTCAACACGCAAATTGTTTAGATTTTTTTTTTTCTTTTGGTCAAATAAGATGTGTGTATGATTTCAGACTCTCAAGAAATGATCAAAATTTCTGCCCCAAATCAAGGTTTCCTCAGTTTTACAGAAGTTGTAGCTAAGCCAGTGTTCTTTTAGCACTGTGATTTTTCTTTTCCGCTGAGGTACCAATTTGCTAAATAAAGCAGGAACTCTGTGTAAAGCTTTGGTTTAACCAGATAATCACTTCTGAGTTGAAAAACAGTTGGGATGGAAAAAGTCCAGTCCCCTCAGACCTTTGTAGAACAGAGCTCACCTCTGGTCCTTAACCTCCCTGTCCTGTTTTCACCTTTCTCAGCTGAAAGGGACTCTCAGATTTAGGGGCTACCTGCACATCATTGCCATTTTCCACCCTTGCCCAGAGGTATGAGCAACCCCTGACTGAGACAGAATGTTTTATAGGAAGACTTGATCACTCTCTACAACTGCCTGAAGGGAGGTTGTAGCAAGGTGGGGGTCAGTCTCTTTTCCCAAGTAACGATTGATAGGACAAGAGGAAATGGCCCCAAGTTGCACCAGGGGAGGTTTAGGTTGGGTATTAGGAAAAATTTCTTCACTGAAAGGGTTGTGAAGCATTGGAACAGGCTGCCCAGGGAAGGGCTGGAGTCACCACCCTTGGAGGTATTTAAAAGACATGTGGATGCGGTGCCTGGGGACATGGTTTAGTGGTGGACTTGGCAGAGTTGGGTTGGACTCGATGATACTGAGTCTTTTCCAGCCTCAAAGATTCTATGATTCAATACTTAGACTGGGGTCTGCAAAACCTTTTTGGTCTGCTAGCCATGTGCCATGGTACATTCAGTTCGTACTGTTTAACACCCTCTGTCCTCCCATAAATTAATAGCCACCCCCAAGCACAGCACACACACATACTCCTTCTCTGTCCATCGTTCTGCTGCTTTCAGCTCCATCGATGTCTTCAGGATCCTGGGTACAAGCTGCCCAGGGCCGGGTGTAATGCAGAACCACCATGATGGGCTTTTTTTTTTTTACTTCCTTGTTCAAAGATGCATCTCAGTAGCAAATCCACATATTCTTCCTCGCATGGATGACTGTGAATGCTAACACATTCTGCGAGGTGGTGTTTGATGGCCAGGCGTTTGGTATAGAAGCAATCTCGCAATCTCTGGGGAAAAGCTTCCTCTCCACATGGCATGTCACTCCCAGCCTGTTTGCATCTCTTTCCCTCCCTCTCTTTTGGATGTCTGTCAAGCAGTAGAGAGACAGAGTGTTTAACATGTCACGGGAGCCTGGGTCTGCGCCAGGCTGCCTGGCTCTGCAGGCTCTCGTTGAGCTCCCTCTGTGCTGGGAACAGAGGGGCTGTCACTCCCACGAAAAGCAGGTGCTGACTGAAGCCAGGGCCAACCTCGCTTGAACTCCAACACAGTTACCCCTGGCTTCCCTCCCTTCAAGCCTACGGCAGGAGGAAGAGCAGCTAAACTTACAGCTTTGTCCCATATTTCCTTATAAATTGTCCCCCACCTCTCTTCCTTGTGTCATCAAACTCAAAGTCAGTGGCCACCATCAACACAATAAGTTGCAAAGCTTGTCTTTGCTGCAGATGGTCAAGGTGTTAAGTTGGATTCAGCCGCTGCTGAGTGTGGGCCCAAAATGACAGCGCTGGCTTGCCCCAAACATGACTGAGTGGACCTTGGGATGGACAAAGAAAGGAGAAGCAACTTCCCTTCCCTGCCTTCCATTAGCCAGATGAATTATTTATCTTTTGATGTAGAAGGTCAAGTGGATTGTATGTCCGCAAACAGAGCTGGGCAGGAATTCGAGGTATGAGTGCCGAGCAAAGTAAGAGTGAGCCAGGGACCAAGGGGCACACGGGCAGGCTGACACCTGTGCTGCTCCATTCTGGCCCTCTCTAAAAGAAGGTTGAGTGCATCTCCATCAAGTAGCAGCCGCATTTGGCTCTCCACTTAGTCTCCCCAGCACAATCTCATATTTTCTGTGTTTTTTCTGTTCCAAGTGTCTGAAATAATGTGAGCTCTGCTGCAGTACCTCAAGATGATGCAGTTATAGCAAGAATATATGCGTTGCAAGCCTGCTCGAGGATGCAAAGCCTTCCAGACTAGGTTTGGAGCAGCGCATGGGGTGACTAGAGCCCATCTGGGTGCAATCTCGCCCTTCCAGGCTACGGGGTGGGGTCACAGGATTGAGTTATCCCCACAACTACGTCTCCAAGGGAGCGAGTTGGGGTGGTCTGAAACAGAGCCAGCAAGCAAGGCGCGGGTGAAGCAGCGTGGCCAGGGAGGGGTCCAGGGCTCGAGCAGCCTCCCTGGCCTCCCTTCCTCAGCAACGTCCGTCTATCCTGAGTTTCCACTTTGGGGAACATTCCACAGTTTTAATGTATTATTTTTTATGACTAAAACCCAAAGCGCATAGCTATTCGCCAAGAGGTGACATCTGGCTAAATAAATAACAATTACTGGCTGGTCCAGCACATGTTTTGTTTCGACTGAAACTTTGTTTTTAATAACTAAAACACAGAATATAAATATGACTGTTGCATATTCAGACACATGCACACACGCACACACACACACACATATAATTTTTTTGTGTTTGGAAGGCAGAGTAAATTCCACATGAAAGAAAATAAAACACAGAACTTTTATCCATGTGTTTCAATTATTTAGATCTAAATAAAAATGCTGTGGATGTCATCCCACTTATTTTTAGTCATTTTGATTGCAATAAAAATAAGACTGAAAAGAACATTTCACTAAAATGTTCCTGACCTTGTCTAGCCCTGCAGATGACAACTTATTTGCTGTTGTGACTATATTTGCTGAGCTCAAAACAAGTACAGAGAGGCAGGTAGTGAACCTGCAGATTTTGGGTGTCTGGTTTGGTTTTTCATGCAACATGAAGATTCTCCATGCACGGTTTTTCTCTCCTGATCACTATGCACAGTACATACAAGTCATATCAGCTACCACCTCTTTGAATGTTAATGGTAAGTCTGAGTCTCCAACCATGCTTAGCATCTCAGTGTGAATCAGGACCTGCAGTTGGGGTTAAAGAAAGATGAATAGACAGAGCAGAAGCTGTGGGCAGAGATGAAATAAGACGGGGTGGCTTTCCCTGCGTCACCCAGTGGTCCAGGCTCAGAGGAACAGCTTGAAACACAAGTTTTCTCTTGATGCAGTGTCCAGAAGACCCCAGACCTTCTGCAAGGCAATGTGTCTTTTCATGCTTCACTCACATTGGCAGGAGAGGGTTTGAAGGTAGAGGTGACTCTGCTTGAACAGCTGGAACAACTGGACAGACACCGAGGAGTTGCAGGTGCATCCTGAGGTGCATCCTCTTTCCAGTGTGAAACACGAGCAGTAAACTTCAAAGGCAATTGTGAGATGAGAAGAACTCCCCTGAGTTTAAGTAGAAATGATACGAAGAAAGAAGATGGCTGGTCCTTGCATGGTAGAAGGAACATTAGTAAAGGGAGACACGATAAAAGGATTATCATGCAAGGAGAAAAAAGACACAAGTAACTTAATTCAAGCTGAGCATGGGGAGGTGAGCAAGAAAAGAATGATAATCCATAAAATAGGTATCTTCAGACAGTTTTTCAGCTGTGTTCCATGATAAATAGATATGGATGATCGGATTTTGAAGGAGTTTTTATTTTATACCTGGGCCTGGCAAAAATTGTAAAACTGCAGTATGGAGCCTACCACAAGGCCTTCACTCGTGATCCAGGACATACAAGAGACCCACTGTGGTGGTTTAGCCCCTGCCGGGGTCTGAGACCACGCGGCTGCTGCCCCTCCCCCACAAAGGGAGTGAAATACAAAGCCCCAAGACTGAAATAAGGAAAGGTTTAATACAACAGTGCAATAGCAACACAACCAACAACAACAATAACAATAACAGTAATAGCGATAGCAATGAACAGAGCAAAATAGCTACCAAATAACAGCAGTGAGAAGCACGATGTACAAGACCACGAGTGCACCATGCTCCTGCGCCAGGAAAAAATGTGACCTGCCAGGATGTGACTCCACATGGTATCTGAATAACCCGGCTAGAGCTCCCCCCCCACTGCTGGGGAAACTTAACCCTATCCTGGTTAAACCAGGACACCCACCAGTAACAATGGAGAAACCATCCTGATCCAGTCTCTGAGAAGACCTATCACCGAGGCTCTAGTGGGGCACGTGTTTCAGATACATATGAGCTGTTTGGTGTTATTCTGCCAATCAAACGGGACACACAGTGCTCAAAATAACCCCTGGGGCGAAGTTGAATTGATCAAGGGGGGATCAGAGGAGTCTTCTGAGTGTCTTTGGGATCCCTTTGGTTTTGAGGGAGAAGAAAGGAAATTTGAGGAGGTGATTCATCTCCTAGAGATGTATCCTTGAATGCAAAAGCCTAAATGAAGGTGTCTAGTTTTAGATGCTCTGGGTTATCTGGCAGATTTGCATGAGACCGATATATACGATGTGCAGGAAATCTGTACCCTTCTGGTGTTAACTCTCTGCTTGGGCAACTGAATCCCACCGTTACAATAAAATGAGCCTGAAAATTATCTTTTCATTCATAAACTCATTCTCAACTCTCTTACGTCTTGCTGGCATGCAGGCCACCAAGTACAAAATCAACAGTGCAAAATAAAAGCTACTGTGTCTCTCTCCCTTTCTGTTTTCAGACGATGCTTTAGCAATCGAAACATGGCTGTGCAGGGGGATTTCTGAAGGTACCCAGGAAGTTGTTGAATATTGTGAGCAGGGTAATTAACACTGACACAAACCCAGAGCTGCCTCCAGCGGTCTGGGCTCTGCGTGTGTCGTCCAGGGGTGTGTGGGTGCGTGCGCACCCGTGTGCTAAATAGGTAACCAGATGCCAAGGGGAAGAATAGCCAGAGCTGCAAAGGGCAGATAAAAACTGTCTCCACTCAGTAAAAAGATCTGTCTTAGCCAAAGTGAACTGTGTTTTTACATTAATTAGATTCTCAGACAACACCGCCCTTTTATTCCTTTCATCCTTTCCCTCTTCTACCTCAAATGTTTGGAGTTTTCTTCCCAGTCCCTGCCTGTTTCTCCTTCCTGCTGTCTGCCCCAATCTCATCCCTTGCAGGGGAGAGGTTTCCCCTTGATTTGCAAGATTTCTGCATGGTGCTGGCCTCGCTCACATCATTGACCCTGGGGCAAGGAGAAGTGCTGTGTGCTGCCGCTGGAATCTGCTGGCCCTTTGCAAGGGCGTCAAAGGCTGCACCAGGCACAGGTTGAGTTTCCATGAGACTAAACCCCTGTTTGTTCAGGTAGAACTGTCATTTTACCCCATGCCAGAGCCAAAAGTGAAGGCAAAGAGAAAGGGAAAGTTGTGCAGAGACTTACAGAGATGGAATGAGGAACAGAAATGGAGTCACGAATAATTCCTCTAACACAGTTTTCTGGGAAAGAAAGTGCATCAGAGGCTGGAAGTGCAGGGCAATGTGGGTTTGTGCCTCATACGAGGCACAAACACCAGGGGAAGTTTCAAAAATATAGCAGAGAAAAGTGGGGGGAGTGGGAACAGAGCCTGTCAGCTGAGACATCCCTCAGGGTGAGGTGTCAATGTCTGCAGGTGGTATGGACTCCAGGGTGAGTGGCGAGCAAAGTCCAGCGTGGTGTTGCTTAACCTGTGGCTGTCAGGCTGTTGCAGGAGCTGATGCAGAGCATCAGAGAACAGCCAGCAGAAAAGACTGCAAACAATTCACTTGCACATTTCCATGAAGCTGGCAGACGCATTTGGGGATCAGCTCCTGAGCAGTGCCTCGGCTGAAGTAAACTACTAGTAAGTGCAACAGCAGCAGCAAAAAATTTATAACGTTCTTGGCCAACAAACTAAGAACTTTTTCTGCCTCTTCTTCCCCTGGCCATCAGGTAGCAGTGCAATGCAGGACAATCTGGCTGTTAGTCCTCCCTCAAAAGTTACACTGACATTCAATAAAATAAGCAAAAAATATTAAAAAACAAGAATAAGAAACTCTGCCCCTGCAAATAGGAAGATAAAAAAAATATCCGTGCTTTCATAAATAGCTGGGTAATTCTGGACTCTCTTGTTTCATTTAGACTGTAAATTTAAACTTTTGCAGACAAACCCCATCTGTTCCTAGGTGTGTGGAGCGTTACAGCATGGAGCCAGCACTGTGCACCGTTGCTGTAGTATCGGTGACATCTTCTTCATGGGGTATGTCTGGGGGCAGAGGTACTGGCCATGTAGCGGCTGGATGCTTCTGTTGGTGGGAATAGCTCATCTCCTTCCCAAACCTCTGCTCTTAGCTGGTTGAAAATTAAGAATTTACTCATTGCCTCTGTCACAGTGGATCAAAGCACCCCTTGATGGTCAGGAAAGGGGTCATCGTCCCTTCTGTGAACTGCTAAAATGAGGCACGGGGTGTTGAGGAGGGGAAGGACTTGCCCAGAGTGCAGGAGGGAACCGGTGGCATGTACAGAAATGTTTCTGATGACCTGAGCCAAGCAATAAGGTATAAACCTGGACCCATGGAGGACTGGGTATCCCCCAGTTCAGCTACATTAGAGTTGGTTGGGATTTGGGAGCACCCTGAGTCACCCGCAGCGAGATCCCCCAGGAGGGAATGAAGACAGAAAGGGTAAAACATTGGGAAAACTATGTATCCTGCAAGAACAAAAAAAAGAGAAATCTTCGTAAGACAGGGTGGGAAGGGAGGGACAGGTGAAAGGAGGAAACATTCATGTCTGAGATCAATTCCTCCAGCTTCTCCCCTTTCATTAGCAGCCCAGGACATTTGGGGCGGTGGAGGCACAAAACCCAGCCACAACAGTGCTGTCCATTTATCCGCAGCCTGCAAGTGGACAAGAGGACTTATTCTCCTGGCCTTGAGAATGAAATCTTCCCAGGGTAGGAGGCTGAGCCCAGGGCCTGAGGAAAAAAACCCTTTTCATTGCGAGTCATTAGGAAGAGATAAAGGTCTGCTTCCCTGGGTATTTCGCTTGTCCTGCCAGCGCACCTTCTCAGCCCTGGGACAACAGTGGGGCCATTTTAAAAGGCCCTTTAATTATCTATTTCCTCCCATTGCTGCTGCTTGCAGAGGGAGCTACGGAAAGAAAAAAAAAAAAAGGAAAAAAAAAGGCTTATTTCAACAGTCCTTATCTGATAGCGCATTCAAGATGAGTTTCTCTCACTCCCCCTCTCTCCCAGCCCTCCCTCTGCTTTCTTTTCTTGCCTTGCTCTCCTCCCAGTGCGGTGGGAGCGGGTTTTGTTTTCTTGGCCACCAGGAATACGGGGCCCAGCGGTGTGGGTGGAGGAGTGGTGACAGGGTTAACAAAGGAGACCTCACTTTGCAGATAATGACTGGCCCTCCGGCCCTTTCAGGCAGGACACCCAAGCTCCCAGTACCGGGATGTCTTTCAGGCTTGTCCTAATTCAGTGCCATTGTCCTGGGCTTTTCTAAAGGAGGATGACAGCTGACATCAGCTCTCTATCTGCAGCAGGTTTTGTCCTTTTCTTCCAGCTCAAGCCATAGATTTCCCCGGTTTGTTATGCAAAAACCAACAGAAGCTTTTATTGATTTTTCTTTTCCTCTGTAGAAGTGGAGCCCCAATAAATGCTGCTAGATACAGGCCTTCACTGAGCGCATTTTGATCTAGGTTTTTTTCAGTTCTGTGCATAGGGTACTACTGATGTGCAAATTTACAGCGTGCCAGCTACCACAGAGACCTCCTGTGAAGACGTGCCTACCATGTGGTGCCTTTCTTCTGGGCAAAGCACCTTGAGCTTGCTGCAGCCCCCTGCAAAGTCCCTGAGGCATGTTCAGATGTTTGCATGAACCCTTCCTAGACCCTGGGTCTTGACCAGAGACTGTGTTAGAGGGACGGCTCTTCTCACCCAGCAAGGCTGCTCCTGTACCTTCAGCCATTTTTTGCAGCTGTACTTTGAGGTGTGTTCCCATTCATGGTTTTCCTGCAACCTCTGCATCAGCCAAATCCTCCAGCTTCACATTTTGGTGGCGTACAAGGACAGTGAGAACAATCAGTCTTACCTCTGGGGAGTGATAAATAAATTCCTCAGTTGCAGAAGAGGGGCAGTGATCAATAGGCTGTTGATAAGCACAATTAAATATACCTTTTCAGGTGCTTCCAGTGCCTCTTCCCTCAGAGACAAGCTCATGTCTGACTCCTTCGGGCTCTGGCTAATTTTTGCGTGAGGTTCAAGCACCTCTGCAACACAGCAGTTGGTGCCTTCCCAGTGCTGCATACAGACTAAAAGTGTTAGAAATAAGTTTAAAAAGATCAGTTTGATCACTTAGATGGACCTCTGTTTTCAGAAACTCTTAGTTTCACCCCAGTACCCCTGCATCAGTCTTTATAACTAGGGTGCACAGCTAAACTCTCCTGCAAACAGATACCCAGATTCAGTCTGTCTTGACACCATCCCTGTCCTGCAGAAGAGTGCTCCCACAACAAACTGCTCTCACTTCCCATCTGAGTTTTCCCGGCATAGCTGCCCTGTTTTCTTCTCCTCCTACCTTCTCCTTCCAGGTTACAGAATATTTTCATGCCTGTATTTCCCTCACATGATATTCCTTGTGCAACAGCCCTCCCCACCTTCCTATTGATACACAGAACATGAGCTGTCTGTGTTTCTGCCTTTGAAGGTGTTTTTTTTTTCCAACTGAATTGCCTTCACAGTGTTTTTAGCACGTTCACTCACTTTCTCACTTCTTTCCTAAAACATCACCACAACTGGATCAGTGTTTCTATACGAGGGTGATCGCTGCCCTTTCCTAGGGTAAAGCACCATCTTTTTCTTTGCTGCTTCTCTGCTTATATCCCATAGGTCTCCAGAAACTTTCTTCTCCTCTGGTAAGCAAAGACTCACTTCATGAACTTCTCTTTGGCTATAAGCCACTACTAATCACAATTAATAAAAGACCTAGCTGAATGTGGAGCTGAAGCAATTCCTGAGCTCCCTTAAATGAACAACTTTCAGGTCATCTGCGTTCAAAGGACATTCTGTGAACTGTCCCTTAAGTTGCAGTCAGGACTAAGAAGGTGATTTCCACAGCACAGAAGTACCTTAAAATCCATACCCAATTCCCATGTTTTTTTAAGGTTAGCAGCAATCTGATACCAAAACATCTGATTAAGTGATAGCAGACCTCATGCTCTCCGGTCTGATCTGAACCAGCAAATAGGCACTAATTCCCAAGGTGCGAACGCAAACCAGACAGCGCAGAAATAAGTAACAAACCACAGCTGCTTAAGATGTTACCGAGTCAGAATGCTCACGCTCCGTTGTTCAGCCGTTTAGAAATGTGTCAGGGAGAGGATGTGTGTCTTTCTGCCCCCCACACATGGGCTACAGCCACACTCGTAAACAGAACGGGCCTGGGTGCTGGCTGACGTAATGGCCAGCAGTGAGCCATGCAGAGCAGTTTTTGGCTGCTGCCCACCCTGGGTTTGGGCCAGCATCTCCCAGTCAACGCTTGGTCACATCTCAGGGCGCAGCACAGGGCAGGGACTGTCCACAGTGGCACAAAACCCCTTCATGCACAGCCATGTTCTGTAGGAAGCTTGTCCAAAGCCTGACCCAGACACAGGTCTGCACCCTCGCCAGGCAGTTCAGAAGTCCCAAGTCACCTGGCAGAAAGCTGCCATGACTGGTCAGCGTGGCAGCAGTTGGGTTAATGGCATTTCCTTGTTGGTCCACAGTCCAGCAGCCTTCAAATGGATAGGAACCCCCTTCCCAGTGCCCTCTTCTTCTCCTTGTGTAGATCCTGCTGCAATCTCCCCCAAGTCCTAAGGTTCTAGAGATCTCAACCATTCAAAGACATGCCCACCTCAGCACACTAATTTCTCAGCTGTGGTCCAATTCTTAAAGTTAGTCTGGGTGCCCACCTCCAGTTTTTTGTAGGCTATGATCTTATCTCCACAGCTGTTAACAAGAGTACTGACATGTTACTTCTAGGTATAGATCAGAAGCTCACACCTTCAAGATAAGTAATTTTCATTAAATGAAGGAAATTAATTAGACCTACTCACATCTAAGGGGACACTCTTTGAGGTGCTTCTCATAACCTGACCTCTCCCACCTTTCTTTACAAATTTATGGCTAAATTTTAGTCATGTTTCCCATACTCCTGACAGTCCCCATGCTAGAGAAATTTACATCAGAACTTAAAGTGAGAAAGTCATCACAGCCCTAAAATGTCCCTGAAAAAGGATGAAAATTCATAGGCCTCCATGTCCTCATATTCAGTGACCATTTTGTGCTAACCACGCATAAAATAAAGTAAAAATAGAAAGCTTTCCACAATTTCTTTCCAGAGATTGTTGCACTGCGACAGAAATCAAGGCGATCTCTGCAGCCCATAACCACTTGCTGAGGGGAGGTTAAGGTTGCTGAAATCCTATTTGACCTTCTCAATGGAGTTAATGAGTCAGAAGACTTCCTGTGGATAATCCAATGAGGTGGATAAAAAGGTCCTGAACTACTTGGCATGAAGTCAATGCCAGAGAATTCCCTTACCCTCTAATCCCTGCGAGCAGAACAGCACAATCCCATCTTCTCTCAGAATTTTATGAGGTTGTCACCATTGTTGTTGAATTTTCTCTGTGGCTATTGTCTTTTATGGGAAAGCAGAGTATATAAATTAATAACAAAATGCCTGCTATGTCAATCAGAAGCTAGAGACTGCAAGATACAGGAGAACTTTGTCCATATTCTTGACACGTATTCATTCATTATTTTTAACTACAATATCCCTAAGGAGCCTTAGTTGTAAACCAGGACCCATTTGTACTGAGCTGAACACAAACTTAAGTTTAGTTAAGTCAATACATGTAGTACATACTGTTAAAATCTTTTGCTTATTGCTTACTTTACTCAATCTCGTTTCAATCGTATAGAACAGACTCAGAAAGCAATGAAACCTTTTGTGAACTTTCAAGATGTAACTTCCATCCAGAGTCAATATGAACCACTGCAGGTGGCTTTTTCTGCCAGGTTTCTGCAAAGTTTTACTAAACAGCGATCCGTATGTTTAATGCCAGGCTGGGGCTCCAACTCTCCACCGTGATTTAAGCCAGAGTTTACCTCAAGGCTTGGTAGCTCCCTGAACAATTAGGTGTCCAGCTGGATCTGGTCATCCAGGCTTCTGTGAAAGCCAGTGAGAGAGCACTCTCTCTTTGGCATGTGATTACTCCTGTCCTAAAATACCTTTGAAAAACAGCTTGTTGGCCCACTCTCTGGAGATGCCAGCCTCTTTCTGGCAGCTTTTTGGGGCAGCAGATGACTAGTTTAGACAATATGACTAACTTGTGCGTGGATACAGTCAGGTGAGTTGAATCCTCCCTTAAGTGGCTCCGGATTAATTCCAATGTACAAGTCTCATCACATAACTCACCTCTTAAGATTGCAGCATTTGAGGGCCCCGTTTAAATGAAAGTCACTGTCAAGATGATAGGCTTTGCAGCCCCACTCTTGATTTATGGTCTTTGTTCTTTAGGACTTCTACACTACCCTTTTTGATATGTGATGAGTACCCAGCTGCTCCCACTGTGGTCATAGGAAAGATATAGCCCAATCCAAAAGAGATAGTCAAGACCATAGCTTCATTCCTGAGGTCTGCAGCAAGGTAACTAATGTTGATGAGATGGTTACTGAAACTGGTGCAGAAAAAGGCTGCTAAGGTAATCAGGGAGCAGAGAACTGGTGCAATGAGAGGGACCTAGAGCTGCCTGGCCTCGTTAGCTTAGCAAATAAAGGCTATGAAGGGATGTAACTGGTGACTAGAAATACATCTGGGAGTAATACACCAAAGTGGGGAGACAGCTATTAAAGCTAAAGGCCAGTGTTGGCACAGGAACAAAGGGATGGGAAACTGGCCACAGATAGAAGTCAGGCTGGAACTCAGGCGGTTAAAGTGCTAGTGATGTGAGATCCTGGAAAGCCTGTGCTGGGGCAGAGTGAAGGGCAAGCGACCTGTGTTATTTATAAATGACTTCTATGATGCAGGGTCCTGCAAGAAAAAAACAAAAAGAGATAGATTCACTGGCCTGGGACAGACCCTCCCTATCCCACCTCCCAGTTCTGTTAGAGCAGTAACAGGTAAACATCAGCAGTAACCCTTTGTGTGCATGGACTACTTCCCTGCTGAACACATTCTTCTGGATGGTCTCAGAATAAGATGGGACCCTGCTCAATCTTTCAGGCTTTTATAAACTTACATGATGACTTGTGCCCCTGCCTTGAAACTGCAGGAAGCTGCTGCTTTCCCTATTGCATCTGTTTTCTGTTGTCAGGTTTCCAAATGCTCAGGGATTATTGTCATTGATAGTAGTGAGCAATAAAGGTTTTGACATATGTGACTTTGTCCTTACAAGGAGTCTGGAAGTTAAGTATATCGCTCCGACCACACCAGCTCACCTCCCTGTCCATCATGGTGAGGGCAAAGTTAGAGAACTATGCAAGAAGAAGTTGCATGAGAGGAAACTGGAAAATCCTAGTGCAGAGGGCTGGTAGTGGCCTTGAGAGCTCATACAGCCATTCCTCTCCCTTCTTTCCTCAGATCCTAGCTTGCTCCACCCAAGGTTCTCCCAAAGCCATGCCTGATAGATGTGTATCTACCAACTCTTAAGGATCTCCTGAGGAGGGGTCTCCACCCTCTCTCAGAACAGCATCCCAATTTTTTAACCTTTCTTATGGTTACAAGGTGTTTTTCGTTATATCTCATTTGTCTAATGCCATTTAGGCTGGTGCCTTTCCCTTCCGCCCGCAGTGAATGCGGAAAACAGTCTGGTTTCTCCTTTTTGTGTACTCAACTGTTGTGTACTGGAGTATATTCACATCCTATAGGCTTGATTTCATACACCAATATCATCAATCCAAAATATTCAAATTTGTGAATTACTCTTTGCTCTGAAATTAATGTCATCTTTATTTTCACTCCTGTATATACATTTCCTTGTAGTTTGGATTTTCGGATGATTTTATCTTTCTTTTTTTTTTTTTTTTTTTTTTTTGTCTTTACAGTACACTCAGGCCATATTTTCAAGCTTTTCTAAGCAACTCCAAGAGCTAAAGACTTCTTTAATGAAAGCTGGAATCCTTGCACAACCACTTGCTTCCAGATGCTGGGGATTACAGTAAAACACTAAATATTGCAAGACTTACGGTACTATTGCAAGAGTTGGCAGCAATGAAGAAGTGGATCAGGACTGAGAGAAAGGGAAAAAATAACGGGAGACAATTAAGAAAAGAGCTAATTTAGGGTGAATACCAGGAAAGGAATTTCAGGAAACAATACTTTCCAATAAATTCTCTAAGGCTACGGAGCAGTCTGAAGAGAGAAAGACGGGATCAGTTTGACCAAAGCCCTGCAAATGAGCTGTCGGGAACATTCCTATTATTGGACTTTTGCATGAAATGGAATGTCTTTTCTTGCCTTATTTTCCCTTGATCTTTCTCCCTTCCTTTTTGATTGTGAGAAACGTTTTTTTCTCTATGTGTAAAAGATATCAGAGCATGACCTCATCTACATGTTTGCTAATCATATCGCTTCACACATCACCCAGGGATCAGAAGGTCTGCGGAGGATTTTCGGGGTGCCAGCCAGCCAGCATTTGTTCTGACCAGTGGAGCACATCCAGCACAACGAAACAACAGCTACTGGAAGCAATTGGAGTCTGGTTCCCAATGGCTATTTGAAAACTTATTTGGAAATCTCATTCCATTCTTCAGTGATCATAAGAACAACACTGGACCAGTGAGACCGATGGTCCATCTCACTTAATGTCTTCTCACTATTGGTGGCCCATAGCAGATGCCTAAGAAAGATTATAAAAGCAGGGCAAGCATTTAATAATGCTTTCCCTGAATATTCTCTGTAGCTCAGGCACTTTCCGAAGAGATTTTAGATCTTTGTATTTAGCATGGTTAGCTGCCATATCAGAAGTTTAACGTCCTTTAAATGTTTCCCTTTTTGATAATTTCAGCTAAGGATGGTAGGAGACTTCAGAGACTTTACTGTCCTAATGTTTTTTCCTTAAGGTCCTGATTCAGATATTGGATAATGAAGGGTCAAGGTTCAACCATCATAATTCATTTTAGTAGTAAACACGTAAATCAGAAGTGAGCAAGCAAGCAAGCAAGCTGCTCCTATGATATCCAGAGCCCGCCAAGGCCTGAACCACAACTGACCTCCGGTTTGTGGAATTCCACGGTTAATAATCTATCATTTCCTCCTTCTTAACTGATGTCAAAGAGAGTCACCAAGGAGCAAGTGTCCCTTCAGGGGTCCTTAGCACGTTACTCAAGGGCGGCTTCACAATGTGCATCTCTGCCAGCATTTGTCACCATGCCAGGAACGCCCTGAAACCAGAAGACCTCCTACCATGAGGTCTCAGAGACAGGTGTGGAAGTAGCAAAAGGGTATTTTACCTCTCTCAATGCCACAGCAGTTCCAGCACAATGGGAACATGGTTCAAGGTCAGTTCTTCCTTATTAGAGATCTGATTAGGCAGCTCCCCAGCATGGGTCCCAATTTAACTCTGTTTCACCACAAGGAATCAAGCGAAGGAGATTTCTTAAGCTAAATGAGCACTGGCCCAGAAGTTGTTCCCGCTTAACATATGGTTTTTGGAGAGCCATGGGAGAGCAGGTCATTAGAGGGTGACCTGTCAAGTTAAATCATTCACTGACAGTACCAACCAGTGAGGTAGCACACAGCAATATTTTCTTTTGCATTTGGACTGGGATGCCTCCATTTATTGTATTATTATTATTTATTTATTAGTCTTGAACTTTGGTGTCTTAGACGGAAGTTGTTTGAGGACATGGAGATGTCTGACTGTCTTCTAGGGCACAGACAGTACAGATTGCCATGATGCAGATTTCTCTCTTCCCCTGTCTCCAAGGGTATTCCCATTTGGCCTAGGAAAGAAAGGGAATATCTGCTCTGTCAGTCTATCCCATCTCAGGTGTTGTGCATAGGTCGCACCTCCCTAAATGTCAGCAATGCATTCACATCCATTTACACTCTTCTTCAGGTCCTCCTGAGATGAAACACAGGCACTATCCACGGGTTAAAACTCATCCCAGGGTCTCACTCTGTGCCAACCATAGGGATGTGCTCTGAGGAATGGTCTGGTTCAAGTGTGGCTCAGGGTGGGTGCAAGTCAGCTCTAGAAGAGGTTTGTTCTTACCAGGATTGGTCCAGATTGCTCCCTGATGCTTAGTTTGCTTGCTCCTTGGAGCACATACCTAAGGCAACACAGTCATAGCCAGACAACTCAGCCCAATCACTACCTTGCCTCTTTGCTGAAGCTGCTAACTGCTGCAGTGATTGGGCAAGCAGAAGCTTTTGGTGCTTGTGATGAGTGCAAGCTGTGGCCCGACAAGAACAAGAGCAAGAGCAACAGCAAGGGCAAGAGCAAGAACACTTCCATCATCCTCCTAAATGTGATGCCCTGCAAATGAACAGCTTCTCTGCAGCTGTTACCAGGATCCACGAAAGACTTTAATGGTCCTTCGTGGCATGGATGGTTGACCTGTTTGGTAGGTGCACAGACTGAAATCTTCTGTTTTAAACCCATTAGAGATAAGACATTGGTTGCCTACAGGACTGGTCCATAATTCTCTTCCATTTTCTGTCCTTTCTGGAGACACACCTTATGCAGGCCCATAGTGTTATAACCAGATGATCAGTGAAGTGGCATTTTCCCTTGGAAATTTGAAATGACTCCACAACAGGTTTTACTCCCTTTTCCTGTAAATACAAGAAGGGACTTAAAAAATGAGGAAAGCTGAGAGATGTAGAATCAGGACTATAACCAAAGATGAGCCAGAGGGTGATATGCCCCTGAATACCCACAGACAGGGAAGATTGAAAAACCCAGCCAGACATTCATTCAACACTGAAAAAACTCTATCACCCAGAAGATATGCCCTGCTTCCAGGAACCTCACTCAGTGCCTGTGCGGAGCGTAGCAAGAATACAACGCTGTTAGAAGTGGATGAACCTCACAGAGCCTGACATTTTGCAAGCAACTCACATTTTAATTCTGTGGGCTTTTCAGAGCTGGTTCCTGCTCACAAACCCCTTTGTACTTGTAATTTGAACTTTTGTTCCCTGAGGATGAGTCAATTAAACAAACACAAAAGAATGCTGGCTAAAGGGCTCCAGGGAGAGAAGAGCCTACCACAAGTTCAACTAGAGCTGAGGATGGGTTATATATGGGCTAAATTCAACTCTAGAATTTCTTGGTGGAATAAAGTTTTCTAAGACATTTTCTTTAGATTGTAAATTGGCATAACTCCACGGCACAAAATTCTGCCACACTGATTTCTGATGGAAAAGCTAACTTCAATTGCAACGGGGGTCATCATGTCTCCCTGGTTTCCCTGTCCGTGATGACCAGGGCGAGAAGTCAGGGTTACATTAGAGAAAGGAAGAGCTAGATGAGGCATTAGGAGATAAAACATTGGGGATATTGGAGTTTCCAAACCAGTGTCTGAAGGAGGCTGTGGAATCTCCCAAAGTGGAATTTTTAAAGATTAATTTCATTGATCATTTGTCAGAGATAGCTTAGACACTTCAAATCTTTGCAGAAGAGAGATGTTGCAAATCTTCATGTTCCTTCTTATTTTGTGCAATTATCTGGTAACTGGGAATGTATGCCTTTCTACTGTTTTAATAAAAAATATTCTTCCCAAATATACTCCTTAATGCATAAAGACTCTCTGAAGATTTCTTTCTCCACATCTGCTACAGAAGGATCCTTGATGCATAGAGGTGTGACATAATTCTGCTTGACTTCTAGAGTGTTACACAATATGAATCCCAACTTTACCCTCAGTGTAAACACCCAGAAGCTGGAGAAGCTACTATATGACATGAGACTCGATTCCATACCCTGTGGTGAGGGGCAATATGTTGTAAAGACACAGGTCAGGAGGTGCTAGCTGTCAATCAGAGGTAAGCTGTAGTAGACCCCATCTCACTGCAGACATCAAGTGTCTCTGGCATCACACCCTATTCCCGTGCATCTTCTACCACCTATATTAACCAGGATTTTTTTTTTTTTTTTAAATTTCAGATTTCCTGAGGATATCCAAGATTTGGTTGATCATTGGACACTGTTAAGTAGGAACTCCCAGTAGACCATGTTTGTGGTTGGTCCACACGTGAGAGTATAGAAAAGGGTGCTCTAACCCTTAAGGACTGTCTAAACATGGCTTAAAAAATACCCAAACAAACACAACAGCGTGTGCCTGGAGGTTTTTGCTGGGGTTAATAGTTCAACTTCAGTGCAAACTCCTCTTTCTGCTATGGAGCTCTATGACTCACCCAAGTTATCTATCTCTACTTGGCCTTTTTTTCCCTCATACAAATGTAGATATGTCCTTTAATAGGAGTATTAATGCTTGCAAAGTGGTCATTAGGCTTTGTCCCATAACCCTTAAAATGATTTGTTTCACCACACCACAAAGAGGCAAACAGGAGATTTATATTATTTCTAAGTGAAATATAAGACACTAGAAGCCTTGGATCAGGAGTATATTAAAATCAGCTTAAATAAAACCTGACATCTCTTTGGGTGACAACAGTGGTGTCTCTTTCCTCCATCCAGACTTGACACAATTACAAAAGTAGGAGGCTGAAGATAGTGTGGTTTGGTTCTTAGGGATTTCCACAAGCCTTTATTCCTTTTAACTTGAAACTTTATTCCATCGTCAGGGCTTGTGGGTTCTCCTCCTGCTGCTCCTCTTGTTCCGTGGGATGAGTCAGGGTTGAACAGTGCAAACATTCAGACCCACAATTGCCAAAGATATGCTCGGTTTGGGTGAAGAATCATGGCAGACTGAGTGCCTTTCACCACAGGATCAGAGCTGGCTCTGAGTCTTACATGAACCTAATGCTGATCAGTCTGGTCCAAGATTGGTTTTGCAAGGGAACCCAGCATGGAGCTATTTCTGAGTAGCCTGGAAGCTGCAAGGTCCAGGGCTCTGCTGTGCCAGGTGCTGTACAGATGAGATGATCCCTCCCCAAAGCACTCAGAGTCTAGACAGGCCTAGGGTGAAGAAAAGAAATGCTCATGTCTCCACATCATAAGGAGGTAGAGTGACAGAAGGCCAAATGCAAGTGACCTTCTATGGGCTCCTAACTATCTGCTGAGACCTCAAAATATCAACACTGAGACAGATTCAAAGCTTTCCTTATCTCCCCTAGAGAGCTGATGTTGCCTCTAAGCAGAAAACAAAAGGAGCTACATCCAGTTTCTGTGCCTGTGGTCCTAGCTGTTTCTCCTGTGCAAATCGTATATATTAGTGCCTACAGAATTTTTCAGTCCTAAATTACTGCAGCAATTGAAAGTACATGCCTTCATGACCAGGTCATTCTTGCACCAAACAACCTGAATGGTCTTGAACTTTTATCTATGCTTCTGTTAGATGTCAGGACAGGTGATCTGCACCTACGCTGAAGGCTGCATCTGACCCATCATGTCTCTGCTTTGACTTGCCATGTCTCTGCAAATGATTATGTTATCTGCATTATCAATCCAGTGATGCAATGGGAAGCCACAAAGAGGAGAAATGCCACTTAGCCTGCTCCCAAACTCTCCAGGTCTCTCCATCTGCAATATAACAGACCTGCTGCAGCCCTCTTGCCCCTTCCCCAAGTCCCTGCAAATGGAAACTTCCAGGAGGCCTGAAGAAGAGTGGTGTGGGGTCAGAAAGGACCTCTGCCTCACTCTCTGAACACTGAGAAACAGATGCTGGAAAAATGTGTGACAGAATTGTGCCCTGGAAAATTATGAATGTCGGGGAAAAAAAATATTAAGAAGAAAATGTACTCAAGCTTTCCCAGATTTTGTGGTAGCAGAAGCCTGTGGGAGGATTCCGGAGGAGCTGTAAGGGTTGGTAGATGGCTCCCTTAGGCTGTGTTTGGCTGGCAGAGCTACTGTGCTTCCCCAAGCACTGTTATATCCCATCATTGACCTCCTCTGTGCAATGGGATCAGACAACTGGTTCCTCTTTGAGGGCTACGGACTGCTGATTGTGTTGGTTGTGTATCAGGCAGCAGGGATGCTAAAGTCGGTGGTGATATCTTCTCCCACACATCAATTTAGCCTGATAGGGAGTGATGTCAGCTACAGATACTCCATTTCCCTTCTGGAATTTCCCTCTTTGAAAAATAGTCTCCTGCTTTCATGTGGTTTTGATCTGGGTAGTGCAGCATCCCACTGATTTCTGTCATTTTACGCTTTCCCCAGATGCTGACTAAAATTCAAGGCAGCTTGGAAGAACATCTGCATTTCACTCTGCTTGTCCCACTGGGCCTCTCTAAGCTATACCAAATCAATGCATTAACTTTTCTGGGGACTTGAAGAAGCTTTGTCTTTTGTCACTTAAGGCCCTACACTGACTGCTCCTCTACTATAGATGGAGGCAAAGCATTTCAGAAACCGATTTAGGAACTCCCTGCACTCCATGGTCTCTGGTAGTGCTGAATCTGGAGTTTTGGATCTCCTTTTTTACAGACAAACTCTTTTAGTTAAATTGGTCTTCTGTATCTGAATAGGAACTTCTGACAGCTCCAGAGCCTGGTTTTGAAGCACTTGTGAATGTCATTGTCACAGAAAGCTTACAGTGAAATTTAGTTGTGTGTGTCATCCTGTCCCCCACCCCTTCTTTCTCTTTTGTCTATAGTTTTTTGTCTAGCTCTCTCTGCAAGGAGAAGCCGATGACCTTGATAATGGGACATTTTGCAAAGGAGATTCTGGTGAAATTTGTGAAAGACTATGCTTCTTTCTTTCACTCTCCTTTACATCCACCCTTTGTCTTTTCCACCCTCGTTCATTTTCTTCCTTCCTTCTCTCTTTATTAATCTTTCCATCCAATTAAACTATGTCATACTTTGAGCCCTCCTTTCAGAAACACTTGAAGCTTGGTACCTCTTTAAAATTTGGGCAGCTAGGATAAACCCACCATTTAGATTTCCTTTTCAGTTATTCAGAAAGATCAGCATTTCCATGTGCTGATTTGTTACACCCTAGAACTGGTATATAAAATCATGCGGATTAAGCATTCTCTGGAGTCACCACCAGGGAAAGAACCTGGAGCAGTGTTGTAGATTAGATCCCCAATTTTCAGATGGCTAAAGACATCAAGGCAAAGCGCATCCTAAGTGTCTTATTAGAATTGGCCCAGAAAACTTAAAATTTATTTGTCACAGCTGACATCTTGAGACATCTTATTATCTCCAAACTGGACTTTCAGGTTGAAGGGCAGGCACAAGACATGACCTCTTAACTGCATAGAAAAGCAACAAATAAACAAAGCGAGGTTGAACAGTATAAACCATTAGAAGAGTAGCTATTGGGTTTGCAGTAATATAATTTCAGGGATTACTTTTAAACAATTTTTTTGTTACTAGTTACTATTAATGCCATAGTGATCAGGATCTCCAAGTCTGGAACAGAATCCTATTGCATTGGTAGGGATTTTGAGAGCCATGTCGTGCTATGGCAATAAAGTCCCATAGTGCATGAGGCATTTGGACAATGCCCTTAATAACATGTTTTAACTTGGTCAACCCTGAATTTGTCAGGCAGTTGCACTAGATGATTGTTGTAGGTCCCTTCCAACTGAGATAGTCCATTCCATTCTGTTTTTATGTATATATATAGTATGATTACATGCAATATGATGTAGGAGGAAACACAACTGGGACTAAGTTTACAGACTACAGCTGTTTAGTCTAGAGCTTGAAGGACTGAGGAAAGACATGATAATGGTATTCAAACACACGAAAGTCAGCTGAAAAGAGGGAAACAATCTATTCTCCATGTTGACTGGGGATAGATTAAGAAGTCATGGTTTTAAATCACAGAAGGGCAGGTTTAAGTGTGATAATAAAAAAGAGAGCCATTTAGCAATAAAGACAGTGAAGCACTGAGTTAGACTGCTTAAAGAGATTCTACTGGGGATTTTTATGCATATGTTAGACAGACATCTGTCAGGAATGCCTGAGCTATACCTGAACTTGCATCAAAGCAGGGAAATGGATGAGGTGGCCTATTGAGATCCCTTCCAGCCCCACATTCTTATGATATAATATCATGCTTTCTGCAGCAGAATTCCTGCACTTCCACTAGCCTATGGAGTAGCCTCGAGCCCACCCCAGATGACTGGGGCCCATCTTCCTCAGCCCTCTATTTCCCAGAAACCATTTGTCATTCACTTGAACTTTGGTCTGCTAAACACACTGGAGAGGAATCCAACATCTCTACTGACGCAGCTCTCGTGGTGTAATTGTTAATATTATCCCATCTGCGGATCATTCCTGAAGGTCTCTCCCTCTCTGTCTCTCTCCCTTCTGCCTCCAGGAGGCTCGTGCCAAAGGGGATCAGGGCAGCAGTACAATTCCCATTCACAAAATCCTTCTCTTCCAGCTTTAATGGCAACCTCACCTTGCCAAGAAAGCTCTTTAGAACATTGGGAGCTTGTGTTGCATTTATTAAAGACATTTGTCACAGCCGGATCAGTGTGTTTTCATTTAAATTCATCTGTAAATTTTGTTGATCCAAATCAATTTTGCCTCCCCACATACTACTTGACTCACAAGGAAGGTTTCTTAATGTCAATCATGTGATAAGGACATATGATAGAGACTGACAAATTTCTGCAGACTGAAAGGACCTTGGAAAACAGCTTTGGCTAGTATAAATTAGCTTTCTTCCACCAAGTTCCATGAAACTTTTTTATTGCTGTTGCAGTTTTGGAAACTTCTGTAAGTATGTTAAATCTATGACTTTCAACTTGTGGTCCATGTACTCCCAGGGGTCCGTCAGCAAATTCTATGGAACATAAGAGAGATACCTAAACTTCTTTTCAGTGCACCAGAATTTATATACAGGACCTGATGTCCACAATAGAATAGAACAGGACTATGAATGTTGGAGAAGAAACAGTAAAGATGGCTGTCCGGACAGGTGATTGGATCGATCAACCACTTCATTCACTGAGGCCTCTGTCATACACCAAGTAAAAAGTGTGAAAAATATGAATTTGTTCTTGAGTCATGACAGCAAAAGGAGTGGAGGATTGGAAGGGCAGTGAGATTTACATTCCTCTGTCCAGACCTACTTCCCTTTGGCAATCAAAGGGCTCCTGCAGCTGGACAGAAACAGGAGAGCTATTTTGCTGGTTCCCAAGTATATGGTAGGAACCCTCACTTCATTCCCCAATTACAATATCTTCTTTTGACTTTTTTTTTTTTTTTTTTTAATGATTTCTCTTCCCCACAAGTCCCATTCACAGATTTACAGAAACAAATAATTTTGTCTAGCAATTAAAAACAGCCACCCCTGGGGACCAAGCCAACAGCTGTTTTGTGGTCACAGGGAAATATCATGCACTAGCTAAGGATAGATATTAAAAGGGCAGATTGGATTGATTGGGCACAAGCAATTAAACCTCTATATTTTATAGAAAGGCCTTCAGTAACCACAGCTCAGTAGACCTCCCTGGTTCGCTGTACATCTCTGCTGAGAGAAGCAACTTTGCCTCCTCTAAAATTGTACTAAGGCTGATGGAGGAAGGAAGGAGGTGAGCTATGCTGTGAAGCCAGCTTTTAGATCAGTAAGCCACCGAAGCTCCTCACGAGTGTTTTTCCTTGTGGCTTCCCATTCTAGCAGTGACCTGGCCAGACCTCATTTGATGGGCACAGAAAATAGCACATCCTACTTGGGAGCTAACTACCTGCAACCTTCCTGTCCTTTTCACTTCATACTTCCTTCATTATTTATTTATCTTCAATTGCCTCCTTGAAGCTTTTTAAACCAACCAAAGGAGAGTTAAGTCCTGGGATGAAGGAAGCAAAATAAACTTGGGGAAAGTTTAACAGCCACTGCTAAGGGCAATCAACTGATGAGTGTAAACAGCACTCTTGACCTGGAAACCTCCATCCATTTCAGAAAGAAAACATCACTCATTTGACCATATGAGGGCACAATCTCCTTATTTTTAGGATTCCAAGCTTAATCTACAATGGATATTGTTTGAAGTCTGTGTCAGTGATTTTGCTCGTAGTAACTCATGCAACGCAATGTGTGTAACCACAGCAGCTACTGCTGGTGAGCACGAAAGCTGCTGTAGGGAACACTGGGTAGCTGCAAGAAAGAGCCAGATGCAGGCAACACTGTGTGCCCCACGTTCCCTCGATCTGGGGAAAAGAGAGTCCCTTAATCTGGGTGGATAGTCACATCATGTTAGAGAAAAACTGCGTTGCCGTGGCTAGGGGTGCAGGGAATGACTTGAAGAATGGGGTGCAAATAGGTTTTCTCTTTAAACCTTGCTTGGAGGGTAGGCAAAACTCAGGCTTTTAAGCTGGACTAATTTAAAAGGAGTACTTTTTACATAGGGGGGTTGGTGTGATCTCTTAGCCATTGGTGCAATCCTTGACTTGCTCAATACATTTCTGATGACCACTTCAAATTCTTGGCATGGCCCTAAAACCCCACTCAGAGGGGTCTGGGAGCTAGCAGAGGTGCCTGTGGCCCTATTTCCACTCTCCTGCTCATTCTTCTGGCCGCCTTTCCTCAGCCTTCTCCTGTTCCTATCACTTGCTAAGGACGCACTGGTTCTCCCTTCCTCCAGACCCTCCCTGCAAGCATCCTTCACTCCTGGTGTTCTCAACATCTGGCATGGTGTTCCTCTCCATGCCTTATCTCTTACGGCAAAAGCATCGCTTTCCACCTCGCCTCAGTGTAGGCCTTTGCATGGCTTCCCTCACCTGCACTTATCCAGCTTTTCAGCTGGCTTGTTTAAGTCCATTTTGGAGGCAGTTTTCATCAAAGACATGACATTAAATAGAACCATCCACCTTTATCCCAAGCAGTCCCTAGGAATGGTGCAGATGCTGTTTTTCCATGATGGATTTTGAAGGGACAGGAGGGAAGAAGCAGCAGTGTGAATGATTTACAAGATCAAGAATCTGTTGCTGGAAATGGGAGACATCCGTGTGGATCATCTCAGTAGGGCCATTTACTTCACTATCACTGACAGTTGCCGTCCCCAAAACGACCTTTTTATTCCACCCCCCCAACCCCCCCCCCCTTTTTTTTTTTTTATATCAGTCAAAAAGGAACAAGGGAATAGAAACATAAGGAATAAATCAGGAAAAAAAAAATCCTTCCCAGCTTTTCCACTGTGCCTGTGGAGATAGGTCTAATATTCTTTTTTTTTTTTTTTTTTTCCTTGGGAACAGAACTATTAAATTTGAATCAATATTCTTTTTTTGGGTTGTTGTTCATCTTTTTCTCTTAAGGATGGTTTGCACATCTCTGTTAGCAGCAACACCCCTCTGGTTCATCCCGGATCCCCCTTGGGTTGGAAGCCTGTTTGTTTTTTGGTGGCACTTTGACAGTTTCACAAAGCGAGTGTAGAAAAGGTCACGAGGGACTGGAACAGTGAGTCAGGCAGGGAGGGGGGTAGGGAGGGAGGGAAAGGAAGCCAGTGCTTTTCCGATTGAAAACCTGCCACCAATCATACATGATTCAATGGCAAAATGAATCCCAGGCGCTTTATGTTGTTGTTGACATTTACTTAGCAAGAGGGGTTGACGGGCAGATTTAATGGGGTTGGGACGGCTCACGTTTAAGTCAAAGTGACCAAAGTGCAATATTAAAAATGATTGAAGTGGGAACCTTTTCAGATTACTCATTGGCTATCACTTCAAGAAGCCATGTGGTAAACCGAAAATATGCTGCATGAATGGCCCAGCTCTTTTAAGGAATGCATCGATTTAGCAGAGACTGAATATGTTGCTAAATTTAAGCTTCAGCCTCTCTCTGAGTGGGAATAGCCGTTCCCTTGCAAGGCTGCCGTGTAAGCTAGTAAGTGCCGTCCTGCCTTCATAAATGGCAGGCCATGCAGTTAACACCTCAGCGCTGCGCAGGGAGCTTTGCCGCTGGCGTTTCCTCCACTCCCTGTGCACAGCCTCTTCTCGGCCTCAGTGGGGGAGCCTGCTCCTGCTCCCTCCCCAAGGCAGGAGGGACGAGTGGGGTTATTTGTTTACTTATCATCTGCCTCCTTCACGCTACCAGTTTGGACACGCTGTGCCCCTGCTTCTATCATTTGACTTGATAAGAGCTCCTGCTCGTCCTTGGCAGCTGCAGAGGGATGGGCTGAGACACTGCGGTGCTTTTACCTGGAGCTCTCTTGTCCCAGCTCTCGGGTGGTTGGACTTTGCATGTTTGTGCTTTTTAACATCAGCAGATAAAGCAGGTTTGAGAGGGAGATGGAACTGGGAGGGAATGAATGTTACCTTTTCCTGAACACAGGGGATGTAGTGCTGCTGAGATCTGGATGGACAATTTTTTTAATTGCTGCTGGGTCAAAGGAGAGAGAAATACCTTCATAACTAGGTAAGATCAGAAACAGGGACAGAGAGCATCCTCAGCTCCCAGACTGCCTATATATCTTGGCTAAAGGCTCCTCTGCCACCTGGCCAAGGAAAACCAGAAGACTCAGGCTCACAGTGGCTCCCTGTGAGATTCTCTTCTCATTAAAACTGTGACTTGTGACTCCAAGGCTTTAATGAGACTGAGAGAAGTTGATGAGTACTCATGTTTCATAGCATCACTGCTCTGATCTGTGACCTGAGACATGGTTCAACCCTTTCAGTGGGCACATACCCTTTAACAAAGCAGAGAACTGGGTACTTGTCCACAGCAAAGAGGGGAGGACAGAAGGAAGGGTAATTTGATCCTTCAGAGATTGTTTAGAAATCCTTCAGAGATCCTTCAGAGTATTTTGTGAGTACAGGAGAGACAAGTGGTCATGTTTATTTCCATTTCAATTCTCGCAGCAGTACCAGCTGCATACCACCCACTCCGCAAAGGGGAGCCCAGCAGTGTGCTGTCTCATCCCCTCTCTCTTGTGCTCCATCCTGTGAGGGTTCCTTGTGAAAGCCCCATGTTCTCAGCATAGGGCAAGAACTGGAGAACACCAGTTCTGTGACTCACATTGGGCTGAAAATGGGACAAGATATGACCACCACAGCCCAGGTAAATAACAGGTGGCTTCTTCCATTATGTTTAGAGGTGGGTTACAACAGATTAGCTCTACTTTATCACTGTGTATCAGCACATATTGACATTGTTTCTGAAACCTACTTATTTATGAGGACTGATCCCCTTACAAAATCATGTTCCTATATAAGGGAAGGCAGTGGTTGTCTATGCTGCACCATGGCAGAGAGAAATCCAGGATAAGTCAGGTACAGAGTCAGTGTGTGAGCTAATTTTCATTTCTTTTCCACTTCGGTACATGAGCTGATGTAGTGTAGCTGCATACGTCAGATACTTCTCAGGATACATCCTCTTGTCATGACGTCAGGACTTGGGGTGGGATGCTGTTGGCAGTCACACCCTCTTTCTCCTGAGCCTACCTGGTTCATCTTCTCTCTATGCTCCTCTACAGCTCCATGGGAGGTGTAGGCAGCCCAGTGTGTGGTGGGCACGGCCTCACATTACCACCCTGTGGTGCCTTTCTCTGCTCCTCAGCCCACCCAGGGCTCTGCAGAGCTAGCCCCTAAATGGCACTCAAATAAATACGACCTGGGCCAAATCAAACACCAAAGCTTAAAGCGTGATCTAGAAGCCCGAGCTCACAAGAACACAGCAAAATGAAACAGGAAAGGGATTTAATTTAAGGGACAAAGTCGCTCATTAAGACTTGAAACACCCTCAAAAAAAAAAAAAAAAAGCCAACAAGCCAGGGCGACTGGAAGGTTTCCCTTGACCCTGAAGGGGTAACTCAAACCAGCTGGGTTATAAAGATGGCTAAGATAAAGATAGAGCACCCTGGCCCCTCCTGGTGCAGGCAATTTGCTGCATCTAGGGCAAACATTTCCCTGAACCTTCACAGCTTCTGCTTTCCTGAAGCTTTGGTCCCAGTGCTCCAACAGTATTATGATCTCATCATGCCACCCTCCCCAAAAAAGTCCAAACACACTGTCAAGGAACAAATGGTGGAAGGTTAGCCAGTTGGAGAAGAAAATGGCTGAGAAGCTTGTGTTTAAGTGAGAAAAAGTTGGGGCCTTCAACCAGGGCGAAGTAACAATAACTAAACCTACACATAAATATCAGCCAGTCTCTCTGAAGGAGCTCATGTTTGCTCCTGAGGCAGGTTTGTCTGAAAGGCACTCAGAGAACAAGTTTGTACACAGTATGATCACAACATGGGTCAGTTAATGTGCAAGTGCTTGGATGAGATTAGGTAGAAGTTGGGGTAACACAGTGCTGGGCAGCCAACATACCTATTCTTGCCAGAGCAAGTAGAAATGTGTATTGCAGTGGGCTTCTGTGGCCTCGGCTGGGTTTAGTTTCACTGAGCTTTACTCTAAATCTCAAAGGCTTTAGTGTCAGTCTCTGATCACGTACGGGTTAAGGAGTGGTGAGCAAGGAACAGTCTTGCCCCAGACAGGATGTGGTTTGTACTGAAAAGGATACGTTGCTCTGGGATGGACCTTGCTGGGCTGGTCCTCCCCTCTTCACTGACTCCTCTGTAGGAATTCAAATCAAGCAAGACCTGGTGGCAAAGCCTACTTTGCCTTCTGGAGAAGCAATCTTTCAAGGTGAAACTCAGTTGCCCAAGCAAATGCATCTGCTGCCATTTCTCCCTGGCCTCCTGCTGCCTTTCCAGAAGGACAAGGGTTTCCCTTAGCTTCTCTCTCATATCCACCAGTCCTGCATGTGTTTAGGGTACCCCATGACATCCTAAAGAGAATTAGATATCTGATTTGAGGTAACTGAACCTCACCCTCAACTTCTTGTTCTTGTGAGCAACATCACAGAAGGCATTAGAGGCAGCATCTTGGAATCAGGGCTGGGAAGACATGAGTGCTCTCCTGCTCTTTCATTTCCCAGGAAACACACGCGTTTCATGGTATGACCACTATTACCATTTTCCAGTCCTTAGACCAGGCTCCAGCACACATTGGTAGAGAAGCTGCCAGTATCATTAAGAAATGCCACTCCTTCTTTCTTACTAGGCCCACTGTCCGCAAAGGCTGCACTCTGAATGTCTGTGACCTAAATAAGGCAAATGAAGGAAATAATGGCATCCTTATTTTGCAGATGATGAACCAGATGCAGAGGAATGTGTTGACTCCTCCTGGGACAACACAAGTGGAAAGGGAAAATGAACATGCCGTTCCTAAATCCCATACTGGTATCTTCCAGGCCTGTTGACCAGCTCTTTATCCTGCTTGGCAGGCACAGGGGCTTGACCAGAGTGGAATTGCTCTTAGTTTCCAGATTATTTGTGTTACCAGCATGGCAAAGAAGTTCAGTCATGGCCGTAGGACCCCAGAGGTCAGCAATGCTGTGTAAACATGAAGAGAAAGGACGGAGCCAGTGCCAGAGACCCGGCACTTGGGAACAGGTTGTGAACGGACTTTCTCAGCTGGTGGTCAACATCTCTAACACCCTCTCCTGCTGGTGGCTAACCAATGGCCCTCACCACAGGCTCCTGGGCAACAACGTGTTTTGACACTTCTATCCTTTTCATTCCCTTAATTTGCTACCGTCCTTTTCTCTGCTGTAATTGTGAATGGATCTCTTTTCCTTCAGCTGGGGCTGGGACACAGTAGTGGAGACAGCCTCGTTACCAGCTCCCTTGGTTTGGTTTGACCATCTGTTTGGACTGGCTGGCTCTTCCTTTAACCGTTTGCTTTGGTCTTCTTGTACAGCATTGAGGTGCTGGCCACTAGACACCTCAGAAATATGTTAACCAAATAGAAGGGGAAGATGCTACAATAATCAAGGTGAAATTATAAGCCATGAAAGTGAGGAGTTACAGACTGGAGGAAGAGGCTGACAGAGTCTGATGATCTTCAGAGTGGATCTTCAGGAGAAGGTGAAAAGATGTGAGATATGTCAAGAAAAGAAGGCCTGGCAGATATGTGTGTGTGAAATACAAAAACACAAAGTGGAAGGCTATTAGTAGCAAAGGCATCTGGATAAAATTACAGCCTAACAGTGCACGAGAGAAAGAAAGAGAGAAAAAAAACTTTATTAGATCCACCAACAAGTCTCGCTCTGTTCTAAGGAAGAAGTACACAAATCAAGGGGTTATTTTTATTCTCAGAATGAGCTAGTTTCCCAAATGAAAGAACGAAAGATGAAGTTAAAAAAAGAGGTGGAGAAAGTCTTTCTTTCTACTCAAGTCCTGTGGAAAAATCCCCCTGATCCCAACTTTATGAAGCCCATAAAAAAACTTGGAAATCTATCCTGGCAGATGCCGGTGGGACTGGTGTTTGAGGCTTATACTTATTGGGTCTGATAGACAGAGGGAGAGAGGGGTTGTAAGGCAGTCGGAAAAGTGCTTCGCTTTGGAAGTGTTCTCATCAGCCTATTACTTCACTTAAAGGTCAGCAGGGTGGAGTCACGGTGAAGGGAAAAACACAGCAGCGAAGAGCATTGCCCGCTGGCTGAAGCCATGAAGCTCCTGGTGACATCTTGGAGTGTTTGTGTCTGATGGAACAGAAGGCTCCGGCAAGCATTTTTTGGAAGAAGCAAAAACAAGGGTTTCCCTTCTTCGTTTTTTTATCAGAGGTGCCTAAATCAGTAAAATGGCTAAATTCAGTAGGAACTCAAGGCCAGATTTCCTCTGGCTGCTCTTTAATTCCAAACCTGAAATACTAGAGCTGGGGAGAGAGAGCTCACCCTCATTCTTTCCTCCTCCATCACAGGCAATGTGCCTTTGCTCTCAGTTGCAAAGATAAAATGCTCTATTTTGGTACATCATGGCAACATCAAGGTAGAGTTTCATCATTTATTCCATACCTACAATGGACACTGCAGTGCTTCTGCCTACAAACGACCTTAACAGAGAGAGGAACTAAACCTCTAAAGAGAACTAGACAGTCATACTGAGCACTGTTTAGGTAGAAGCAACTCAGCTCTGGGATGGAACTTCTCAAATGCAAGTTGTGTCCCATGTCCCCTGAGCAGTGGTCACCAGGGAAAGCTGAAATGGAACTCAGAGGGTGGGTGGTGGAGAGGGTCACCTACAACATTCAAAGGAAAATGTCCAAAATGGGTAAGTCTGTGACATTCTGGCCTTCTTCCATGCTTGGATGTCAACCTGAACTGTAGGCACGCTCCTCCAAGACACTGTGCATTGAGAAACACTCCTGTTTTTAGGAAAAAGTGGCAGGAAAAGGAGGTGGAATCACTGGCAGGGAGTTTGCAACTGAGACATATGTCAGTGTAATTCACCTGAGTCTGGTGCCTAATTCCAAGCAGTTCCCAGCTTCCTGGCTGTGTCTTACCTCCAAGGGAAGGAACATTGGCACCTTCAGATCTGCCTTGAGGGATTTCTTAGGACATCATAACTCCCTAGCCATAGTTTTAGTTTAGTCTAAGCAGATTGGGTGTAGCACGGGATACCCACTAGACAGTGGGCACAGTGGACACAGAACTAGACCCCTGCATGCAACCAGGCAGCAGCTGCAGAGATGAACATGTTCACTGTGAAAGTCTTGAATTTCATTCTCTAGATCCTAGTCCTTGATTTTTCTGTTTCTCTTTTACATAAAGAAGGCAGGTTCTTGCTCTTGGACATCAGACTAGATCCAGAGAGGGGTGTGTTTGTGTGTGTGAGAGAGATTGTATAAGAGTCAAGTATTTCCTTGGGAATAATTTCTAAGAAATAGGTGAACTCACTTTTTCCTAATGATCAGTTCTGTCATTCTTTCCCACCATTCTGGTATTCCCACAGAGGACTATGGTATGGTCCTGCTTCTTCACTTCTGGGAGACCTGTTGATGAAAAAAAAAGAATGGATCAGCTGATCATTTTTGGCTGTTCTTATGGACAGCAAACCAGATTAGACTGAGACCCTTTGATATCTTCATATTACACTCAACATTTTCTAGGTCGAAAAATTTTCAAATGAGGTACTTAAGGAAAGCTTGTACTCAATAAAAAATTACTCACTGAGGGAAGAATTGCACATGCCCTCATCCCTTTGTTGAGTATCAGAAAATATAGACTGAGGTATGTTAGGGTACACCCAAAAGCCAGTGCACCCTGCATGAGCTTGCCATTCCCATGACCTCTCCCCAAAGGCTGTACAAACCCAGCATACTAATCTTGGTTAGTTACCAGAGGGTCCTTGATCCAGATGGCTGGAGCCATGTAGCCAGAGACATCCTGGCCTTGGCCAGAATGAAATTCCAGGGCAGCACCAGTGAACTGATGCAAAACCCTATGTTTTGCCTCCTTGGCAGCATCTGTTACAGTCAGACAGCAACACTTGTGCTCTGCTTACCTCCACAACCTCTCAGAGAATCCTACATTAATATAGAGGTTTCAGTCTTTATCCTCAAAATGCCCCAGAAACTGAGCCAACAGGAATCAACGACTGTCTAAAGCCCCAGGACAAAAACTGGAGCTGTCTCAGATTCAGTTGTCTGTTATTGGAAGCCGTGTAGGTCTGAGATTGTAGAGGAGAGTCCATCAGGGACCACTGCAAACCTCAACATCCTCTGCTCCAGATGCCAACCTTCTCTAATGTCAATGCTGAGTGCCATAAACATAACACAAGCAAAAAAACCTCACTCTACTGCATAAATCTTTACCTTCAGAAGAGGGAATGAGGTATAGGAAAGCCTCCTACACTTGACATGCTGTTAACAATATTTGTAGTCATCTCAGCAGTTCAGCTGAAGGTGAGGAAATGATCTCCCTTCTGTGCCCAGAGGAACAAAGCCAAAAAGAGAAACTCCTGCCCTGAGTTGTCCCAGGAGGGTGCAGCAGCCTGTGCCCAGCATCACTCAAAAGGTCATGAAGGGCTTTCCTCCTCTCTGATGGACAAAGCTGAGACATTAGACTGCCCTAACTTACACCTCTGGCAGTGCTCAGCCTCTCAAGAGCCTGAACTGGAGCAGTCTCCATACGGAGGGAGCCTGGGTGGGGCAGAGAATTTAACTGCACATCTATTACAAAGCTTTGTTGAGTGCACACACACTCTGCAATTTTAGCTCAACCAAATCTGGGAAAATTCTTTCATCAGTGCCAAAAGACACATCTGCAACAGGGATATTTCGCAGGGTGCTCCCTGCTAAATTTTGAGGGCCTGTTCAAAGTCAAAGGCATGCTGCAGCTTTCCAAAGGGAAGAGGTTTCCAGAATCATTTACCATAGGTAAAACAATATATTTCCCCCCCCAGCTTTGTTCTCAGAAACTGTTTTGGCTGAAGTATCCAGGGAAATCCAGCCTATGGCATACAGCCTGCATTTCATGGTGCTTTGCTTCATTTTTGACAGCACTGTAAGTGGATGAAAATAGGGCTTTAAAGTGAAAAGTTTCAGGCAACCACAAGTTTAGACGTTTCTACCTATTCTGCCTTTAATGGCGAAGCCATAATAAAACTGTAATCAGATCTGCACTTTGTAGGTTAGGCTCTTTTCCAACCCTTATCAGGGAAACTCTGGGAGATGGCAGTCTGCTTTAACTAAGCCTCAGCCAGGGCTATATAACTGTTTTCCCTGTTTAGGAATTCTGAGCTTCTCCAGCTGGTGACATCTGCTACTTGTTGGCCAAAATCTCCTGTTCTGATGCACTATCACTTTTGGTTGAAAGCAATTTGCAGGACTTGCCATCACGGAGATGGATTTCAAGATGAGGAAGAAAGGTTTGAAAGAACAGATGCTGAAAGGTTTGAAAGAACAGACCTCTCCTTAGTGCCAATAACACTACCTCTCCATATAATACACTGATAGAAGAAATACAGAATCACGTAAGTTGGGAGAAACCTACAGAAACAATTTAATTCAACCTGCTGCTCAGAGAAGGTCCAGTTAGAGCAGGTTGTCCAGATGACAAAGCTGTAAAACACCTGCAGGGAAAGTCCTGTAGATGTTTCTGGATATTTCCCATGTTTCTTTCTACGGTTTCTGAATCTGCATGAAAAGTGCATAGTCTACATTGGTCTCTTGAACACAGACACCACAGAACCTCAACAACACCTTAGCTAACTGTTGGACATTTAAAGTGATCTGTCTCATTGATACCACTGTAGCTCCTCAAACTTTGAGGGTCTTAAAACCAAGACAGTTCTAGTCAAGAAACAAACATGGTCTATGCTTTAGAGCTTTCCTGGACATGGTTTACTTACTGATGGAGTTTCAAAATTACAAGATCACAAAAGAAAGTTGGCAGCTGTGATACAACACTCCAGCAAGATCGCCATCCAAGAAGCAAGTATGGCTTGAAAATAAAAAGCTGATGTTGGGTCACAAATGAAATAGGATGGAAAATCATAAGAAAATTACTAGAACCTCCCACATGAATCTAGCGAAAGGAAGGCAATATCTGGCAGAAAAAAAAGAAGTAGCATGCAGGTAACTCCATGCCCTTAAATCATCACAAGCCCTATGATACAGTGGGGAAGAACCTGCAGCAGGGAAAAGGCTGATGTAAATTATTTCTCTCCTTTTTAGAATGCAGCTGAGATAATCAGAAAACAGGAATAAAAAGGGGAGAATGTGCCAGGAGGATTGGAAGTCCTAACATTAATTTAAGCTTAACTCTTGTCAACTCAAAGAGCAGTGCCCAGTGCGAGGCAGCTATGCCCAAACCCCAGCTGAAACCACTGAAAAAACTAGTGGAGTGGATGGGCTTCATATTGGGGCAAACACTGCTCAGGGTGTGGGTGGGGTGAGGAGAGGAAAGAGCCTGCCCTTACCCAGCTGCAGCTCCCAGACATTTATATCATCAGGGGTACACCATTTACACCATTGCCTGATTTATACCATGAGTTAATTTGCCCCAGTAGCCATTACTGAGAGGATTAGATTTATACCACCTGGGGTTTAATGAGTCTGTACAGGGAAGAACTGATTTAATTTGGCTGAGAAGCTCAGTGCACTTATTACTGTAGCCTACTTATGTTTGAGTAGGTTACTCCCTCTTGTAGTCACTCTGCTCTCTAGGTGCGCTGCAGGTGGACTTGGTTCTATTGTGTATTATTCAGTTTGTTCAGGATAGTTTCTGTTTTCTGCTTTTAGAAACTCTAGCAGAACCAGTAAGGAGGGAATCTCACTATATGCTAGCCTACTGGTGTTATGTTATTTTTAGCTCCTTTTTTTCCCAGTCCCCATTTTCCCCCTTGTGGAAGAGGGTGTGAGGGGGGGTGGTTTTCCTATTTTGGGGTGGGGTTTTTTTCCCCTTTAAATTCTTTAGCTGGAGCAGTTTAGTTACTTGTGAGGAAAAAATATGGAAGGGGAATGTTTGCTTTGAATTCTGAAATCCTATGTGTAGTGTGTGGGGGTTTTTTTTTGTTTGTTTGTTTTGTTTAAATTTGAGCACGGCTTCATCTTGAAATTTAGACAGTAAGTTGTGTTGGTCTTTGTCTTACAAAAGTATTGTTTGCTGTTCCCACAGAAAACCAGCTCGCCTTAGTTGACTATGAAACCTTCTGAAGATATAGTTTGATATTGCTGTGAAACAGGTTTGTTGCCATCTTGTGATGGTTGCTATCATGGTCACAGGGAAGTGTTTTAACTTGGAACAACTTTCCCTGCCAAAGCCACTCAGTGTCATCCTTTCATGGCTTCATTAACTCTTCAAACATCCCTTAGCCATGTATCCCATTCCCTTCTCTTGTTGGTCCAAAGAGAAGAGGACGCCCAGTGGTGTCAGCACCTCTGTTGGATGAAGGAACAGAAACACGTGCAAGAACAAATTTACGGGTTGTTTGCTGCCAGAGCAGGAGGCTCTGTGGAGCCATGTTCTCCAGGGCTTGGGAACAATTTCATATCTCCATTGGTGACTTGCATAAAGAAATACAGACTTTATGTATCCGATGTGCAGGTGGCATTGGCCAGGGCTGGGGAGGAAAGGGCCTGCCAGCAGACTGGAAGGGAATCCAAAGCAAACTCCACAAACTGGAGAAATAGCCTGGAAAAATAAGTTGTGAGTCCATGGGGACAAACACAAGTGTCCATGCTTAGGCGAGGTTAACCAGCCTGAAAAGGTTGGAGGGAGGCTGACTAGGGATAACATGAGGGGAAGGATCTGGGGTTTACAATGAGTCACATTGTGAATATGAGTCAACAGTGTTCTGCTGTCCTACTATCCTGGGATGTATAAACAAACTAATACCTCTAAAAGATACGTAAGCAGTTTTGCCACTCTGGTAGTGGAAGATGTATTAGCTGACATATTGTGTCTTGAGGGGTCAGTGTCCTTTCAACAAGAGATGGAAGGAGAAGTGAAAGAAAAGCAATTCAGGTAATAAAACATGGCCCATGACAACTGAGGAGAAGAAGGGGTAGTTTAGTCCAGGAAAGAGAAAGTCTGAATTTTGGCATTTCCTATTGTTTGGGTGGTTGACTCTGCAATCTGGCCAATCTCCTTTTAGCATAGCTTTTGTTTCATTTCTGATGTCAGTGTTTCTCCAATTTAACAAAGTAACTCCAAGAAATACAGACTCTGTCCTGTGACATCACATTGGCATTCCTATATCTCACTGGGGTTGGAGCACAGACCTGCTGTAGGAATCACAAAAATATGCCTGGTAAGGTCTCCGAGAGGCCACTTGGCACAGCCTCCTTTCTGGAGGCAGGATCATCTGTGTGTAAGAGGCCTCGCAGGTGTTTGTATAATCTATTTTTAAAAACCACAGGGACTTGCAGTTCAATCCCTGCAGTGACATTCATATGTTAGTAGACTCGTTCTACACCCTTCAGCTGTTTTTGTTGTTTTTTCCCTGTAGAATCAAGAACCTCAGTGTTTAAAAGGGCTTAAAAACTTCAAGTTTTCAGACCTCATCTTAATACGAAGGATTATTTATGTTGTCTGTGCAAGTCACTTGCTGCATTTGCGATGCCATAGGGTTGTCCCACTGTCAGCCTCCAAATGCTGCTCTACAAAGGCATGAATCTCTCAAATCTTGTCTGATACCCAAAAACCTTATGCACCCTCAAATGGCACAAGCTGCCTGCATGGAGACAACCCAATCATACCTTAAAAGAGCTGTTATGTGCACACTGTTCACTTGTTGGACTAAATGGGGCTACGGTTCAGGGGGAGAAAAGTATGTGATAAAATGATGCAGGAGTGCATCAGATTGTGTATATACAAGCAGGCTGGCCTGCAATTCCTCAAACATAAAGCATCTTCTGGAGGGGGGTGGGAGGAAAGTGCCTGCTTTGGCAGTGGATCACAACTCCCTCCTGCTCTGTCAAAGTAACTCTCAAATGTTTTGTCTAAGAGGCAAAAACTGATATTGAAATGCAGATTTCCACACTAGTGATGAGCCCAAAATGTGCATGAAATCATGACTCCAGATCTGCCAGGAGCAGCACTTGAAGTGGGAGGGAGGAAATGCTAACTTCAGCTCTCAGAACATGACATTTCTGATGGCTTTTCTCATCAAGTCGGCTGTAGGACAAAGAGATGCTGACAGTGAGCTATAAACTGCTGCTTCAGCTCCTGACCAAGAGCGTTTCCTTGGAACTGGAGGGACTTTTACTCCCTTCAGTTCTGCCAAGGGCTTTAATAGCACATTGGACAACCTTCTACCAGGGGACGTTTCTGTTTCATGTTTTACCTGATCCTCTGTATATAATGAAGGCATCACTCCCAGCCCTACTTTCCTCTCCCCATTTCTCTTTTTCTTCTCTATCAATGTCTCTACTTTTCGAGGCTCTATCCTCTACCTTTTCACACACTAATGGCTCGAGTACACTTGACCTCAGGTTCCAGGAGCCTTTTCCCAGTAATAGCTTGAGTCCTCAGCATGGATGCAGATCCCCTGCCAAAAGATGGCTCAGTGGAGCAGGACTGATAGCAGAGAGTTGTTTCTTAAAGAGCTGTGCAACAAAGGAAATAAAAAAGCATTGAAATCAGAGCCAGTGATATAGCTTGGGGTTGTCTTAAGTGTCTTTTCTGAGTGCACGTAGGTCATTGTGTTTCCCTGCACAAAGAGAACCACGGCAATTTGGATGAAATTATTTCAAAGTCTCTGTGTTAGATGTTACTGGTTGCTAGCCCAACTTTCTCCAGGATGGTAACACCACAGGGAATTCCCAGACGTCTCCCCAAAGTTACACGAGTATGACTTTGCAAGGAACATTTCTTGCATCTGGTGAAGCCAGGATGTTTCCATTTTGGGTTCCTAAGTCTCCAAGTGAATTCAGTCTTCTGAAGCTGACAGTGTGTATAGAAAGTATTTAAATTCTTTCCCCACTGGTCTCATTCTGGGTCTACTCTTCTGACACAAGCCAGATGATATTTGTCCTTCCAAAGTGTGTTGGTGAGCCCAGTGAAGAGCTTCACTTTCCCAGGTACAAGTGGAAAGGTGACTATTTTTTCCTAAGGAAAAAAATCCACAATTTCTTCTTATGAATCCACTTATATGTTCATTGAAAGTCCAAAAGCAAAGAAAAAGAATATATATCATCATCTGTATTTTTATAATGTGATCTCTGACCAATTCTATTCCCTGTTTATTTTCCCACATCAGCTGAAATGTGTGCTAGTGCACTTGTTCCAGACTGATGCTGGTCTGCTTTCTGGAGATTAAGGTGTATCACAAGGTGGTTAGACAAAAAGGACGGTGACCTTGTTCAGCAGAGGGGCTGGGGGAGATCAGAGCATGTGGAACATTAGCAAAGTGAAAAAGGTTTCCTAAATTTTAAGGTTATTCTCCACTGCGACACAAAACAGAGGTGCATTCCATCTGAATCCATCTCAGCTTGCTGCGCGAGATCACGTTTAGAGCAACAATAATATACGATAAATTGTGTTGAATATCAGACTGTTTGAATGATAACATTAGAGTGGTTTACCTAAAATTCCTTTACAGCCCAAAAGTAGTAAGTCCTTCTAGACTGATTCACGTTACCTGCTTGTAAATCTCTTTTGGCTGAGTTGTCTCAATTGGTAAAGGTATATATGTCTCTTCATTAATCTGAAAAGGTGTTTAGGGTGTCTTATGCAGTAGTGGACATCTACACTGCAATGTCTAAGCTTTCTGAAACTATTCCCAATTATATTATTTATTTAAAAGTAGGTTGGAGAACCATTAGGTAGTGGGATTAGCTATTCCAACAGTTAAAAATGTGCCTGATAATTTCTGTTTAAAAAAATATTATATTTGACTTTCAAATATTTATTCCTTTGCCTTGTGGGGAGTGGAGAAGAGATGAAACATCAAAATCCATGTTTACATCAGACTTAAAACCACAAAAAGGAAAGATGGGGTATAGTGGTGAGGCAATTCATATAGTGAACATCTGAGGATGGAGTCTGGTGGTGCTAAGCAGCAGATCACGCCGATGGAAATAAGAGAATTTCAACATAGTTTTTTTGGTTTTGTCACCACCCTGTGTGTCAACACCTGAAAAAACCCGAAAGGGTTACATTAAAGAAATAATTAAAATTAAAATGATCAACTTGTTCTTTTCTTAATGTATTTATCAAATACATTTAAATTACATCTAAATTTTCAGCCTCTGGGATTTAACTGAGCTGTCAAATCTCTGGCTTCCTTAGAATGCTTGCTGCATAATAAAAGAAATTATTTCCTTAAACAACAGTATTAACTGTTTCCCACTGTTTACATTAGGCAGAGGAGCTATATTTTTCCCCTCTTTCATTGCCTTTTCTCATGTACTGGGAAAGCAAGGGGAAAAAATCAAAAAAGAATTGGTCTGGAGAAGAGAAAAGACAAGGGAATTAAGAGTTACATTGTTCATGCAGATAGCCTGCGCCTTGCTCTACACGTGGCTATGGGCCAGTGTAATCATTTCAGTCTGGGATGTGATTTTCTCCTGCTTGAGCCAATCTTTATCGTAACTGAAGTTTAACTGGGATCTCTTTTTACTGGTTTTACCAGCTCTACTGGTAATCTGCCCATAAAAACACTCACTGCTACCTGTGGCCCCTGATGTTAGCTGCATGGTCTAGTGCAATATTATCTTATGCTATATATTGACTTTTTCATCTGGAACAAAACAAAATCCATAAGTAAATTCAAACTGGTGGCAACGATTCTCAAACAAGTGAAGTTTGCTGGGCTGCTCAGGTATCCTCAGCTTCCTGTATTGTCTCTAGCTCCATGGGTGAGTTTGCCCCAGCTTTAGCTGTTTTGAAGGTTAAGGAGGGAATTTACCTTGCTTGTCTTAGACACAGACATTAGGATGGGCAGAGCACCCTCTGGAGATGTCTCTATCCCTCCGTTGACTCAAGAGGCTTGTCTAGAAGGTGAGCTTTGGTTAGTCATCAAACTTGGAGAGGGTGATGTTGGCCTCAGTCTCCTACATTGCTCAGAGAGTGAGATTTCAAATGCCAAAGAGTGGTGCCAAGGGTTTGTCTCTGTGTTGTTCCCTGTGACCTTTGTTGTGTCCACACTGCTGCAGGGTCATGGGTGGGCTGGAGGGCCCCTGTGGGTCAACCAAGATGGGGCTGCCATGTTGGCAAATCTCATTGCATTCCCACCCCACCAGGTCTCTGCTGCTTCCACGACTTGCATTTGGGGAGAGGGGCGGGAAGAAGCTACTTGGAATTGCCCAGAGTCCTTTGAAAACAACCTCAAAGGATGTTGGGGGAGCTGGACTGTACGCCAGCCCTTTTCCTTAGACTTCTAGCCCTGCAGCCTGCAGAAGAGCCCTTGAGGGAGGAGAGAAGGGTCTTGATAAGAGGATGGTGGGGAAGCAAGAGGAACCTGCCTGGCTCCCGCTCCCTGCTCCTCTCCTGCGCTCAGATGTGTGATGGAGGAGAGCTTAGGGCAGTCCTGTCTCTCTGGTTCAAGGGGCCACAGAGTATCATCCGAAAGGAGCATGCAGCCCCCCTTTTCTCTTAGTGGGTGGTTGGGTTTTTCAGGATCATGGATGATTATTCTATTTATTTTGCCCCTGTCAAAAAAGGAAACGGGTCGGCTTCTGCCAAGTAATTTTACACCTAAGTATTTCCTTCTGTTTGTCTTAAAAACAGCTTAGTATGGATGTTACCTCCGGGTCACGGGGTCACTGGGGGATTGGCAGAGGCTTTTCTGGGTTTCTCAGAGCACAGCGCACTCCTGGAGGCCTGTTCCTAATTGTCTGGTGGAGACAAGGGAATACGGAGCCAATCCAAAAAACGCAGCACCGCAGAGTGAGGCTTTGTCCCTTTGACAAGGTATGTAACTAACTGAGCCTGCTTGGGTGCCTCGCTGCAGAGACGCGGTGAGAAGCTGGGTATGCATGCATGCACACGCATAACAGGTCATTTTTCACTTTTCGGAACATAAGCTCTGGTGTACGGAATCACACACAAGGGGGTAATGAAACCATCCGGCCCAACAATGCTGCCTTTCACTGCGTTGCAAGATAAAGGATCGTTCCTTCCTGCCTGTCTATTTAAAGGGGATTTTGGGCTGCTGAGAGGTGCTGGATGGATGGATGGATAGCAAGTAGCACGTTTTATTTATTCATAACACTGGCACCACATGGGTGCCCAAAACTTTTTTGTGGAGATGTAGTCCATTTTGGGTCCTGCACACTATCTGTGCTTTCATCTGCACAGTCAGACTCAGGGAACCATGTGCTACCTCTAACTGCAGTCTGAGCATGATCAAGACCTCATTTAGGTATATTATGAGGCATGTCTGCAGTTGAGAGGCTTATGAGCAAGGGTAAAATTCCATGTTAATGTGAACACACAGGACATAAGAGAGACATGCTAGGAGAAAGTGGGTCTCACCTGCTGCAGTTATTCACTTTGCACAACTCACCAAGTAGCCGTTTGTCACAAGCATGTTCACTGATCAGCCCTTGCAGGGAAAAGCACTCATTGACATACTCCATCAGCTTAAGAATGAGATCTTCTAGCTCGCAGAAGGGCTGGTCTCCACTGGGCTTGTCTTGGTCTAGGGTTTTCTGCAGAATTTTTATTTTCCCTGTGGAATGAAACTGAATATGAAATCTCAGTCTTCCCTGTAAAACCCTGGCCATGTCCCACAAACAGCCTGATGAAGCAGAACAAGTATGAGATCCCACACTCAAGCATAGTCAGTCTCGACAGCATGATGGTCTTCAAGCAGATCCCAAATGCCAAGGGGAACCCAGACATTCGATGACAGTGTGTAGCTGCATTTCAAGTAATGAAGTGTGAAATGAACCCTCATTTAATGTGGCCTGAGTAAAACCCAGAGTAGGTTTTGCAGTCTAGATCTTCCTCCCCACGGTGCTGCAAGGACCATTGGAGTAAGGCATGAGTGTGGCTTCTCTGTCTCCTGCCTATTTATTGTGAACAATTCTGCTGTTCTGACCAATGTTTACTTGTTTTGTCATAAAGCATACACCAACCATGTTTGCAAGAAATAATCCACACAGTGAAGAACTGCCATCTAAAGAGAAAAAAGAAAGATCAGAAATAAATCCATGGAAAGGAAAAGTGATGTTATGGAGGTGACAAATTCAAAAACCCACTTTTCTATGTCCTAAACCAACATTTCATCCAACAGAACTATATACCTAACACATATTTTCTGCTCCCTTTTTCCTGTCTGATGCTGAAAGATGACAAGTTTTCAGTTTTTTCAAATAATCACATTCCTCCTCGAAGTGCTCTGTGGACCTGGAGGAGAGGCAGAAGATGTCACGTGCAACCTCGAAGGACAATGAGATTAATGTAACAAACCATCATCTCTGGCCATGGCTGTTATCAAGCTCCTAGGGACAGCTGCAAACAGCTGAATACAAAGATACACTGAAAACCCTCACAAGAAAGTTGTTGATTAGAGACGCTGTCTCCAGGCATGGTGTGGAGAGGTCTGTCATTCAGCTCCTAGAGGCATCAGGATCTGAGTTGTTCACAGGGTACATACAGATAATTCACAGAATCTGGAGACTTTGTGATGCTTTAGCCATGCTGTCCACATTATTGTAAACCAAGGAGGCCACAATGGTACTGAGGGAGTCCTGTACAGGGAGGGGACAGGAGGTGATATTTACCTAGTGAGGCAGTGAAATGCTCCTTTCATGTCTTTTTCCCATTGCACGCACAGCACAAGACACCTACTCTTTGCAAAGATTTTGGTTTTTAATTTTATTTTTTCTTTTAAGCATGAGGCAGTGCTGTACCAGGGTTGTATGATGGGGATGGTTTTGGCTCTGGAAGCAGTCATGGGGCAATGTGGCAGGGTTGCCACATGACAAACTGTTCCCCCTTATCCCCACTCTACTGCCCTGTCACAGCACAGCACTTTGACCATTTCTCTGACCCATGGGACAGGATATGAGAGTCATCCTCCAGAGGTTAAGCTTGACAAGGTTGTCTCTGGTCTCCTAAGGGGTGTAGATGTCTTATTAAGATGACAGGCAATAATCCTTTCCCTGACACCCAGGAGACAAGACAGTTGGTGCAGCCCTCAGATATCTTCCAGAATTCACTCAGGCATCGTATTGCAAGGTAACTTTTTTGGGCCAGACTGGTAAAGAAGCTTTCTTCTGCAACCCAACAAGGACCCTCTCTTCGTCTGCCCTTTCCTTCATGAAAAATTTCTTCTCACAAGTGTCTATAGAATAACCCAGGGAGAGTCTTCAGAAATGCTACTGGAGTCCCAGCTCTTCTGGGAAAAAAAACAGAGGAAATGAAAATTATTTAGGTGGACAGAGTAAGAGTCTATTGCCTCCCAAGAGGTAGATTCAGACCTGCACAGCTGTGGGTCCTGGGCCCTGCACTACCAGCAGGAGTTTGCTGTTATTATGTGTAATTTCATTTGCTCATGAATGTACTGCAGCTTCCTGGAGAGAAGGGATCTTACTGAAAGCGGCAGCCAAAGGATGCTAGGAAGAATGACAAGATGGCAAGGCTGGAAACTTTGGCACAGAAAGCTTACAGCCCAAAAGTATTTGAATTGCCCTATAAGGAGAGACTGAAAAGGTTGTTACTCTTCAATTTGGAGAAGAGGATGCTCTAGTGGGTATAATTAACTTTGGAAAAAGTAAATCAGTCAGCTGAATGCAGAACTGCTCTTTGCCAAGTCCCATAATACAAGAGCCAGAAGGCAGTCAACAAAACTAACGGATACTTAAAATAGATGAAAGAAATTACTTCTGCACTGAGGGCAGTGAACGTCTGGAAGTGACTGCCATGGAAGACAGATGGGATCAGCAAGGAATCGGACAAACTGATGGACAAATGAATGACTGAATTCTAAAGGGACCATGCAGGGGTGGACACTGTCACCTCCCCAGAGCAGCAATTGTGGTTGCTGGGGGATCAGGGGGTAGAAGATGAGAGAAGATGGCCCAGCATAGCCACTGCCTCTGCCCAGAGTATGGACTAGCTGCATCACAGATTTGACCCCACAGCATTTCTTGTCTGTTCTTATCCACTAAGTGAGGGGACAAGCCTAGAGCAGCAGGTCTTTGGAGTCCTAGTCCAGCAGATCTGTGCCCACACTGCCTGAGGGCTCCACCACCAAAACACCCCTCTGGCAGTCTCTCAGATGCTCTTGCACTGCTCCTTTCACTGCATCTTCCAAACATGACCTGTGTTCAAGTAAGTATGCCCACCCTTTTTTGGGTGCACTGTGATGAACCCATGTTGAAGTTGCAAACAGAAGCCCCAGGAGACTCGTTATTTCCCATGGTGTGTGGACACAGAGTTTCTTTCAATAAGACTAAGAGAAGAGTCAAGGGCCATACAGGAATTCTATAGCAGGGAACATGACTGAAAACCCATGTTCTCGCTTCCTAACCTTGTTCTTGAGTTACATTTATGCACCCCTTTGAACACCAACTCCGGAAAGGATGAATCACCCCCTGGAGAGGTCAACCTCCCTCCAACAGTGTAGAAGAAATTTAGCTGATGAAGCCAGAATCTGTTCCCTGTAAATCTGGAAATAAACCCAAAAACTCTGTGGACTGAAACGCACCAAAAAGCAGTCTCTGGCTCAGAAAGCAAATTCTTCAGCTGTGGCTGTTGCATCACTGTAGGAAAGGGTGGAAAACAAACGGCCTGATGCCTATAAACAAGGGCTATTGTTAAATGTACTTGAGGATTTTTGTGGAGACAGCATCAAATTTCAGGCTTCCTGCTACTAAGTAAACGCTCGCCGATACGTGGAGGCTGCTGCTGTCTCTGAGTTTGCAGAAAGAAGAATTGTTACTATGTTAAAAATGTAATAATTATCTTCCTTCCCCACAGTATCTGAAATTCAACTTGCCTTGAACCAGGTCCAAGTTAGCGAACAAGCCCAAGAGAAACATGGATGCAAACTCCATGGCATGAAGAATCCCCTATCGCAGGCTGAAGGATGAGTGTGTGTATTCGCTCGGCTAGACTCCAGTTCACCTGTGCTGTTTTGACCTGGCACAGTGTGTGTGTGTAAATGGGGCTGCAGATTCCCAGTTGGATGGGAACGGGTGCTGGTCCAGGTGTGAGAGACCAACAAAGTGCTGCTGACCTGCTGATCTGTCCAATTGCACTGGAGTGGCATTTTGGATCTATTGGCATAGTCACTGAAGATCTGCTGGCCCAGACGTGGCCTGTGTCCTGTCATTATACTGCTGATTTGCTCTGCTCTATTTTCACTTTCTTCAAAACATGATTTTGGTAAACTTTGTCATGGCTGAGACAAAAGAATTTACTGATGGCTATTTGAAGTTGTTACCAGCCTTCCAGTAGTTTCATATAGCTGTGGTTTATGAATTGATTCATATAGATTTGAAATATAAAGTGAATTAATGTTTTTCTGGAGGGTCTGTAAATGCCCGTGGAAGCACGCATGGCAGCAGCCATCTGTAAAGTGATGGTTTGAAATTTATCACTGTTTTCAGGGTCTTTGCTGCTGCACATCCCAAAATCTACACCTCTTTCTCATTAGAATGAAAAGAAAGATTTTTTAGGGTAAAAGGTTTTCTTAGGCTAAGAGGGGTTTGGGGGAAGGGGTGAGAGAAGACATGAGACATTATTTAGAGGAGCGCTGGAATAGAGAGCGGTTTAAATTGTATCCCCTGCGCAGAGTGGCAAGTTTCCTCTCCTGTCATTTCATTGCTGGATTCAGTGGACTGGTCATGATTTATCCCCAGCTCTCACTGTATCTTGATGGTCCAGGGATGCGCTGTATTTTTAGATTTAATGGGGTCATCATAAAATCACAGAATAAATTGGAAGGGATCTCTGGTGGTCTCTGTTCCAAGTCCCAGCTAAAAACAAGCCAGGTTGGTGTCATCCACAATCTTGCTAGGGTGCAGTCTGACCCATTATCTGTGTGATTAGACAACATGGAAAAAATAAGAACCACAACATATTTCTGCCAAGTTGCAGGGATCTCTTAAGGTTCTAAGCTGACAATAAAACCAATGTGGCCAGAAAGGGGAAGTGGTTTATGCGCATTGATATTTTCCATGAAACAATGTTTATGCCTCAGAGACACATTTGAGCCACCAAAAGAAAATATTTTTCATGCCTTGTCACACTGGACCTTACAGGCTAAATACACTGAGGAGGCAAGGAAGCCTCATGGGAAAGCATTTACCAAGAAGGCCATTTGGGCTGCAGTGCACCCTGACCACCCAAAGCACTCTTTGGTTGGGAGGAACCGGAGCTGGTTCCCCCTCCATAGAGCAGTCTCTGGGATGGAGAGCAGCAGATGCTTTAACAGTTCTTTGCAAAACTCCTCAGTAGCAACTTGAATATAACTGCAACCTCCCTAAATCCATACTGGGGGCTTTCAGGAGGGACAGTGGGACAAATAACAGCTCTGGTGAAAAGCACCTTGGAAGCTCAGTGACCTGTAGTCTGGAGACCTCAGATCAGATGTCTCCTTTGGCCAACACTACTGCAACCCTACAGTAGATAAGAGTACTCCTGTTGGCGTGCAATGCAGATCCCCTCTTCCCCATTTCTCTTCCTTGAACCCCTTCCCTGGTAACCCAGCCTGACCTTGCTTAGCTGGAAGAAGCTTAACACAAGGATCTGAGGGCTTAAAACAAGACAAAAGCAGTTCCTGTAAAATCTGTCAGGACTGATCGAAACCATATTGACTGCTTCAACTTGAAAGGCCTTAATCTCCGAGGGACACTGTGACTGAGGGTTGCAAGATTCTTCGGCTGGTTATCTGCCTTTGCAGCCTGCATCTGGGTGGATTTAACCCCAATCCCGCCTGTTGAAGCTGCCACTGGATGCGTGCAGCCCATCTCTGGATCAGGGGGAGGGGAAGCTTATGTTCCTGGTTGTCTTGAGAGAAGACATCAATCATCCCCTCAAGAAAACACCCCCTGAATCCAAACAGCATCCATAGCAGCTGCTGAGTCCTCATCCATTATTACCCCCCGACACAGACATTCTGTTGTATTTAAGAAAAAAAAAAAAGAAAAAAGGAACAAAAAAAAGCCCGACCAAAACCTGAAGTTCTGAAAGTTCACTCAGAAGACACGTTCAGTGTATAAGACGCCCGTGGCGTGTGGCCAGCTTAGGGTGACCTACGGGCTGCTCCCCCAACAGGACTCGGATTACACTAACCATCCTGTTCCTTCCAGACGGTACCATTAGTGCTTGACGCCTATCGATCATCCCGCTGCCTCTCCCACCAGAGGAGCATGGTCCATCCGTGCATCGGCCACTCTGCACTACTGCTGCCCCCCCTGGCCCCCCCCCCAGCCCCATCTATGCCTTCCTCTCCTCCAGCCAGCCCTCGTGACATCGTGCCCCAGCCCCAAGCCTCGTTCCTCCAGGCACTGAGCTCATCCCTCTTTCGTTACATGGTTTGTTTTTCCTTTTTTTTTTTTTTTTTTTTCCCCTCTTCTTTTTTTCCCCTTTTCACTCCCAGGCTGCTGACATGTAGATTTATAACCAAATGTCAAAGCTCTCTGGGTCTTGGACTAGTTCTACTTACTCTGGGAAACTTCTGGAAAAAGAATTCGTGGGCTGGAAGGGCTTAAATGCATCTGTGGCAGATTCAGCTCCTTGCTGTTAGCACCCTTCAGAAGAGCTGAATGCAGGCCAGGTTTTGTTTATTTTTCCTCTAAATCCCCTCCCCCCATGACCTTTTCTGTCCTCCAGTGGGCAAAAAAAGAAAAATCTGGTAGAACCTCCATCTCCTTACTCCATTTCTTCCCCTTTCAGCATCTTATCATGATTGCTTCTAACTCCGCTGCCTCCCTCCCCCAACACCTCCTCAGCATCCCCATAAAACCGGCTCAGTGGCTGCTGGAATTTCCTTCCCATCATGACGATGGCCATGGCAGTTAGCAGGTCCTAATTCATGCTCTCATGCTCAGAGACTTGGCTACTGCTGCTCTGTTCTCACCAGTCTCAGGGTGGAAATTCCTTCAGAAGCTGAAGACCTCACTGCTGCCAGCCGACAGGGTAATGATCCAGAACTAGAGTCACCACGTTCATGGCTAGTTTAACAACTTATTTTATTTCCAACACCACGCACTCCTTGCCTGACTCTCAAAGGTATCCAGTTTTAGACTGGAAGCCCCATTTTACTGTGGAAAGGTCAAACCCCTATTCTTCATTAAGTTCTCATTTTAGACTGTAGGTCTAGCTCTGAAACCAGGTCAAAGTGGGGGCAACTTGAGCTGGAAAGGCCACCAAGACACAGCAAACAGCACAACCTGTCCTTTCACAAAGGTGTGAATCCTACAGTTATTCCTGATGTCTCTCCCTCAGGCCTGTCCTTCATACACTGACAAAGCAAAAATTGTGGTCTTCCTCCTGCTCTGTGGTTCTGTGGAGCTACACCACAGATATATATTCAGAACAGGGAATTTCCCAGGGACAGACCTTGAGAGGAGGACTCCAGATGGTCCTGTGCCCCTGAGAAAACTCATGCAACCACTTGTCATTCTGAAATCCAAAAGAAAACAAACAGAGATTTCCACTTGAAAGTGTGTTTCAAAACTCTGCAGACTGCACTGACTGGGTCTCTGGCAACAGTCTGGGAGGACAGATACTCAGTGCACATATAGATATCTGCATTATGCTCACCTTAACATAGGGGTCTATGACCCAGAGCTGAATCTTATTTCTTAAGTAGGGTGGGAGGAATCCCAGCAGTCACTTCACAGGTGTGGGCCACGTAAAATACATTTTTGTGACCCCAGGGAGATACAAGACCTACACTCATCTTTCAATGATACTGCATTTTAGTTTTATCTTTTTCATCACCCTAGTTAAGATCCCAACCCCTTTATTCTCTCCAGTGGTGTTAACATCTCTTCTGCAATAGCTGCCCAGCAGAAGATGTAACAGGTCCCTGGATGAGAAGCCTTCAGCCCAAGAATAAATTCTATCCCCAAAAGAGACCCAAAGTACACTGCACCAGCAGGATTTGTCCCTTGGTCTGTAAACTTTACTGAATGGAGACTTTTTATTTTTCTGTTGCTCCAAGAGCTTCACTGAGCTCTGAGCTGGTTTGTGTGTGTTTAACTCATAACAGACCTGGAAGCCACGCTGGGATGTGGGGAGAAACCAAAGGAGTGAGGACATAAGAGGGACTGGAAGGCATCTGAATTCGAATGGTCTTTAACTCTCACCCCATATTAAGCCCAAACTGAACTTTTCTTCTACTACTCTGAAGCACTTCACTCTTCAGAGCCCAAGGAGGAGCCAGCCCTGCAGGATGAAGGGGCTGGATGGGACAGGCTGGAAGAACCCATGATGAGCCCCAACCAAGACTGGGAAACCCAAGTGAAGAAGCAAGAACCTTGAGGGAACATCAACTCCACTGATGTCTTCTCTGCATGTTTTACCATGACATCATCGCTGCAGAAAGGACTCCTTGTACAGTGGTCCAGTCAGCTTGGTAATTCCCTCCTCCTCTTCTTTCTCCTCTGCTGCCTTACAGCTCTGGTCTTGCTGGTGTGCAAATGCAGGAAGAGATGATCCTTTCCCCACAGCACTTATCATCAATGTCATGCATGATTATTATGATCACAAGCCAGAAGTTCAAGAAAACAACACCCACTTTTAGCCAGCATGACAACAGTTGTCTAAGCAGCCTGGCAGCCTTGTTCTTGCCAAGGGTCTGCACCAAAAGAGCTTTAGAGGGGATGTAAAACAGGATGCTGAGGAGGAATCTCTCTGGAAGTGGGTGCTAAAGTTATGAGAGTTTTGTGAGAAGTTTTACTGTGAGCTACAGGGACAGTGGCCAGGAAAGACCTTGGAAAAGAAAGAAGAAAGATGGGCTGGACAGAGAAGGAGCCAGAGAAAGGGCAGATGCAAGTGCAGCTAATATGGCACAAAAGTGGCACAGGTCACCTCTGCTTTGATTGCCAGTGGAGTATGCATTGAATCCTTTGACTAGATGACTCCTCATCTTGTCCCACCCTGGCAGGCTACTTAAAAGTTAGTTGGGCTTTCCCACAGAGGATACTGCTGCTTCTGAGGGGAACAGAAAGATTTGCATGAGTCACTCATACCTGGAAATAGTGCTTCTACACAGGCCACCTCATGGGATGAATAAAATTACTTCAGTTAAAACACCAGTCAAACTGAGATTGTAATGGACAACCAACAAAGTCACAACAGAAAACTAAGAAATGTCTTGTTTGTGCTCCTCAAAGGCAAATCACAGATTCTGCAGGTGTCATTGTCTGAAAATCTCCCCAGCATTGGCAGTGCTGAACCCCGGCAATGTGCCACCTAAGGCTGCAAGCACCACTGCTGCTGCTTTTCATGGGTACTTACACCACATGCAATTCCTCAGCAGCACCTTTGGCACTGTAGGGAAGACAGGACAGTCCTGGGAGTAAAACAGGCTGCAAAACCTGTGTTAGCCTCCCTGCAACCAACACTAGATGTAGCTTAAATCCTCTGACTTCTTAATGCTGGTGAATATCAGCACACAAGTTAATCATCCCTTCCTGCGGAATGTGGAGTCCTCAGTCCCCGTCTCTTCCCCTTTGGCCTTGGAGTAGGTGCCCTGTGAGGGTCTTTGGTGGCCATGTGTGCTACTAAATGTTTCAGCCTCAGTGTTCTACCAGCCCCTCAACGTAGAGCCCAAAGCAGAGCACCCTCACAGGGCTTGATTTGTAACCTGGATCACACCAGCTGGAATTCACCTCATCCAAACAGAAATGTCGACAGTGTGGATTTCCCTACCTGTCATCTAGACTTCCATGGCAGAAACAGGAACTCACAGGCTGTGATTAATCCAATTTATTTTAGGTATCTACATCAGAATGAGGTGAATCATGCCTGAAAATTCCTTTTTGTTTCCCTATATTTAACTATAAAAAAAGCCCAGTCTAGACTAGATTTGAGCTGCTGGCAAGACATCTACGGGGACAAGCCAGGACAGGTCAAGATTTTAGTCTGGACAAAGAGAGACATATTGGAAGACAGAGGTGGATTTATGAGTCATCAGTACAGATGATGTGTTTGTGGATGAGGTTCCCAGAGACATGGGGAGAGGAAAAAGAAACCATGTGCAAAGCCCTGTAACAGTCCTGCAGGCAGTGAGTGGGGAAATCAGGAGAACCCTGAGAAGGACACCAAGTAGGTGACTAGGAAAGTGGGAGGAGAACCAAGAGAGGGAAGAGTAATGGAAATCAAGAGGAATAAGATCTCAAAGAGAAGAGTATGTCCAGTGACCACATCTGGCAGGTCCAACATGGGCTTGCAACTTGGCTGGAGAGAGATCGATAAAGCGTGTAATGGGAACAGCTTCAGTGAAGGGCAGTAGATGGCTGTTGGATTGCAAAAGCTGTGTAGGAGAAGAGATGGGGAGAGCCAGGTTAGACTTCAGGTTTGGGAGAAACTGAGGCATTGACAGGAAAGGGACAAAAGAGATGAGAGTGTCGAGAGAAGGCTGGAGAACTGGATGAAAGGGAGGAGAATGGCAGTGGGTCACTGGGAAGGTGTCAGTGGAGAAGGAAAGGCCAGAGGAGATGAAAAAAAAAGATGACAAATGTTTATGTGTGCAAAAAAAGGGCAAAAAGCCACGATTTGTGTGTAGTGACAGTCTCTGCTTTCACCATGATTTGACTGTGCCATGGAGCACCCAGACAAGTATTTCCAGGACTATGAAGAGTTAAGGTTTCAAAAGTAGTGTCACCTTTGGGATGAAATATCAATCTTACTGTGGAAAGCTGATCTCTAAAAGGAGTAGCACAAAATTATTTTCCTTACAGAGAGGTTATTCTACAAAAGTCAGTTTCTTACACTTTCTCTCTACATCTAGTGCTGCCCACTCTCAGAGATGGGGTAGAAGGCTTCACTTCTGACCTGATGCACGTGAGCAATTTTCCTGTTTCTCAGCGCTTGTAACAAAAGTGTGTATAGCTGAGACAATAGGACAGGACTGAATGCTAAATTTAGACTCTTCTTACTGTCACAGAAGTCTCACTCACTGATCTTTACAGCCAAACCAAGAAGCAACAACACAAATTACTCATATTCCTTTATGTTTTTCCTTTTGTCATGAGTTGTATATATGCATCTGCAGGAATCAGAGTAGTTCTTGTAGTAGTCTTAGAAAAAAGAAAAAACCCACCCTATAATATTTACAGAGATTAATAAAACAGGTAAAACCAAGGATAACAATTAGAAAGATTAATAAAATAGGCCAGATGTTCATGACTTCTGCAGAATCATGTATAGAGGAGTTCAGATCTCAGGGAGAGGTTCTACCATTGCACAAATCATGTGCAATGTCCTCTGCCCAGACCTGCCTGCTCTGTCCCACTGAGAGGGGCCTGAGCATGGCAGGAATCAACCAGAGCTGGACGGTGACACTGGGGAACAGCCCACTCACACGTCCAACCTCAGCATTACCTGTCTCTCAGCACAGGATGAGGGAGAGCTCTGGGAAAGCACCAACACAGAGGGAAGAGTCCTCCCAGGACAAGTCCAGCTATGGTGCCCAGATTCCGATCAACTCAAGGTGATTCCTTTGCTCTGTGTGATCACATCAGGTCGATCTTTCTGCTTTCATCTGCAGGTGAGCAAAATTCTTGGCCACAGTAGCTGTATTTCCTTGCACATACCCCCCCCTTCCCCTTTCTTCTTCCCTGAGCAGAAGTGATGGCTCTGTGCATGTTTCTGAAACTGCAGATATCTGCCACTCACTGCTAGCCAGGGGCTAGCCAGAAAGCAGAGAGGGGGATGAAGCCACAAAGGTTGTTTGGGGTCATACGTGTATTTTCATGCATTTAACAGAAGGAGGTTATTCCCTCCCCGGTCACCCACAGCAACAGATGTGATTGAACTGAGAAGGGATTTATAGGACAATTCCACCCTGCCTTCCTCAGGCTCTGATCTGATCCTGGAAACAGCCTCCCAGGAGGTCATCTCCAAAATCCCTGATGCAGAAGCTGCTCCGGGACCGCAAGGAGTGTCTGAGCGCAGACCGAGTGTGACCCGGTCACCGTCCCAGTGACAGCCTGGCAGAATCCTGCCTTCTGTCCAACGAGCCACTGGCCGTCCTGGGAGCTGCTGGCTGGAGAGGGGCTGCTGCTTGGGCTGCGTGTGCATTGGTGTGCTGCTGCTGTTGTGTGTTTGTTTGGGGCTGCAATTTTTTATTTATTTTTTTAGGGGGAGTATAACCAAGGAGATTTGGCTGCCCTCAGCCTCAGTAACCCACTTTCCTCCACGTCTGAATCCTCCTTTCACTCTGCTGACATCCAGATGCTAATTTGTTCTCCCCCTGACCCTGCTCCTTCCCCTCCTGATTTGAAATTAGCTTACTAAAACGTGTTTTCTTTTAAGAATCCACAGCCTAATCCAGAACAAACAAAACACATTTTCGCAAACCACCAACTGCATGAACTTCTGCCCTGGCCTTGACCGCACTCTCTCCGCCCCTTGCCTCCCAGCCCCCCCACTCCCGCCATCACCATCTGAGTGAGGTTTCCAGGAAATTTTTTTTCACTGACGAATACAGTTGCAACAGCTCAGAAACTGTGGAATTTTTTGGCAGCTGCTGGAGATGTTATTTTATTTACTTTCCTTCTGCATGCATGGATTTGGAGCGGTGGGTTTGGAGACATGCGTGGAGAAGATGAATTTGCACACGTTGGCTTTCTTCGGCGGGCCGTGCTGTAGGTGGAGAAAAGCCCTGAAAAGGAGAGCTCTTCATTCTTATTAATCTTAGGGGAGGAGCTCTTAACGCTTATTAACCTTAAGGTTTCAGAGAACAGATGGTTTGGGACTTGAAGAATTGAAACGAGACTGAGATGAGGCTGTTTGAACAAAAAAGTCAATTATTCCAACAGCACACGGGTCAACACTTGCTCTTTTTTTCAGCATTTCCTATGAATGGCTGGGCTGTTTTGTTGTTTATCTTTTTGGTTAAGAACCCCCCTCCCCGTCCCCCTCCAGAACTCACAAATTCAGTCCCAGAGAAAGAGGTTGAATGCCAGAGCTCTGCACCTCGATCCCCTCTTAAAAAACTTGTTGTGACTTGCAAAACAGGGAGAGAGCGGGGGGACGGTCCCCCTTTCTGCTAGGATTATCTCTTTGGTGTATCTCAGCTCTGGCTGAGGCCAGGACAATTTTGCAGCAGGGGTGTGTCAGCTCTTCCATCTCTAGCCAGGTAAAAATTGAGCGTCGAGGATGACCCTCTGCTCAGGGAGAGCCCCCTGCACCCCCAAATGCGGTGTGCCCCGGCTGCCTACCGCACACTGCTGCTGCACAAAGGGGCTCCATCCCCGCACCTCCTGCACCCTCCTGTGCATCGCCACAGCTCAGGGCTTCGGGTCCTGATTTTTCTTCCTGATACGAATCATCTGTCCTCTATAGTAATCTGTGTGGTGAACTGGGAACGTCAGCCTGTCCCCCTGCGGTGCCAGGTGGGTGATATCTGCTGGCAAAGTGGGTGACTAGGTCCACAGCTATGATGTGCTGAAATGAATAAAAATCTTTCCTTTGTAATGGATCATAATGGGTCCATCTGAGATGGGGCAAAGTCAGGAAGAGCCAGAGGAGAATCTGGTATAACACCCTCAAACGACAGACACATCAACGGCGATTCCTGAGTTATGGGATCTCTTTGAAGGTAGGATTTGAAAAATTGATATATTTTCCTTCTTTCTTTCCTCCCTTCCTTGCTCCCTCCCTCTTTTCTTTCTTTCCAGCTCTCTTTTTCTTGGTTTGTATCTCTTGACCCTGAGCTGCAGCAGCAAGACGTTTCACTGCCATGATGAAGTGTTGATTTTTCAATGGCACTGTCTGAAGCCGGCCGGTCCCACTGGAGACACGCTGCTCAACCACAACAACGAATAGGTACAGAGGAGGCTTAAACATTGTTTTTCTGTGGTAGCTGTGGCAAGGGGAGTGTGGTATTAGCTGTGTCATGGGAAGAGTGACAGGCTTAGCTCATCTAAGCCGGTATTACGATGGGAGGAAGGAAAGAGGGAAGATTAGAGACGGGTGGGATTGAATTACTCTCTGAATCTTTTACCGCATTGTTAAAATAAGCATCTCCAAGGAGACACTTTCATGGCCTAGCGATCTTGGTGTCTCTGGTCTTTGGCAGTGACCAATACCTCTGTTAATGATTAATACAAGTCAGGAAACATAGGTTATTAAATTCCTTCTTACGGCTCCTCTACCCTTCTGTAGACGGGTACACCAAAAGTATCTGCAGAGTATTTCAACTTATCATAAAATACGACTTGAAAACAATTCACCCAAACCCCAGAGGTTTCTCCCTATCTGAGAGTCTGTAGGATACCTGCCTGCAGTAGGCTTTATCCAAACCCAAATCACAGAGCACAATACAGAGTAAACATTAAATTATTCAGTCCCAGTTAGAACTAACAAGTAACATTAAAAGGTTAAAAGAGACACTCCTCACCTTTTAGTCTATACATCTATAAAAAAACAAAAGCAAAAATACAGCCAGGTTGTCAGGGAAAGCAAATATTGTTTTACTAAATGTTTTCATGTGTTAGAAATCCAATTTTCCAATGAATAACAACTTCAAGGGAATGTTTTCCGCCTGTCCTAACTGTCACCCTCATTCAGAACAGCACACCCCCCCCTGAGAAACACGACTGCAGGGGGGTGACAAGGCACTCTGCCTGCCCCACTTGCTCCTAGCTGACCCTGCTTAGTTACAAAACTTGTGTCTGCCAGGTTACTTTTCTGAGCTGAGTAGCTGTTTCAGATCATCTTTCTCCAGCAGCCTTAACTTTTATTTTCCAAGTGGAAGATTTTGTGTATTCATTTCCTGACCATGCTACTGATCTCTCCAGAACATTTTCTTTCTTTTTTTTTTTTTTTTCCTATCCACATCCTTGTCCCACTTTTGAATTTCATTACTGGGATTTCTTCCCCTTTAATCTCAATCCTTAATGAAGATATTTAATAGTAACAGGTCAAATTGATCAGCCTCTCTCAGAACACTTGATCGACAGGTCGAATGTAACCACTGCTCTTTATAAGTGTAGATACATATGTACGTAAGTAGAGAGAGAACTGAGTGAGTGGCACAAGAGACTGGAGAGTGTGGAGTATACCAATTAAATGGCAGTACCTTTGTGCAGGGTAGGTGACAGCAAAATAAATAAGTAGATGGACAGTAGTTTTGGCATTTTGTGCAGATACAGAAAATGATGTTCACAGCCCCTGGAAGGGAGAGGATTCAGGCAAACTGTCCTATAATCTCAACCTCTCTCTTTCCTTCTGATGGTGGAGAGAGAAATCACAGTGTCTGTAAGACCTCACAGTGCTATGAAAAGCCTCCTTAACCTAAATCCTAATAGCGTGGGTCCCTTTGCGACTTAATAAGGCTGTATAAGGAAAATATCACTGGCGATGATCTGTCTGCTGGGTGCATTTGATGAAGGAGCAATCAGCAACCAGGGAGGTTTGTAGAGCCTTGGGTCATGGGGGAACAGCCCTCACTGGAGGTCTCACCAGCACCAACGCTGTTCCTCCAAGGACATAGGAGGGAGAAACCAGGCTAACATTACAGGCTGGGCAGCCAGGGGAAGCCCTTTGGAGAGATCCTCTGAATCATGATTTGTCCCAGCTCTTTGGCAAGCACACGTGAAGCTGGTCCAAGTCAGTCTGGTCTGGCTGGCAGTGGGCATCTCTGGGAGGAAATGTTCTCCATACGACACAGCTCAGCCTGCTCCGAACCAGCAAGTTGCCAGCATGCCGACTCAAGCACTCTTGGATCATCAGGATGGTAATTCATCCGGAGCATCCCAAGTAGACTTTGCCTGGAGCTTAACTGTGTCAAAGCATCTGCTTTGAATGAACTGTGTGGATAAAACATTTTTTTAAAAGAAAAAAAAAAAAAAAGGAAAAAATGCAATAAAACCAAATAAGATATGTCACTTAAATCTTGCATAATAAAATAGAGATCTGTGATCTCTAAGGCTGTAGAGGGAAATGAGCTTCTGCATGTCAATCCCACGTTTTGCTGTCCTTCTGACCCAGGGCCTGGCCACCCTGTATTGTCCTAAGTTACATTCATCACCTCTATTTCCCTCTGTTTATTCATAACCTCTGAGTCAGTGAATCAAGTGTCCATTGGTCAACAGCTGGTGCATGAAAATGGCTCCCTGGGAAAGTTCAAGGCTGAGTGATATTTGGGGGATGATAGCATTCCCGTCACTGTACTCCAGTTGAGGATATGAGAGATGGTGAGTCTCCGAGGCTTGTTCTCAGCAACAGCCTCACCAAGCTGCAAACTGTTTTGCAGGTCATGGGACTGTGTAAAGCCTCTTTTCCCCCTGCATCCCACCATCGGATGCGGGAATCAGATGTGGTATCCCCCACATCTGATTATTCATCCCTGTCCCTCTTCCTTTGGCTACAATTTTTTTTTTTTTGCAAGTACTGGGGGTTCAACCTCTGTCCTGAACTTCATGCTCTGAGGCACAGCACCAGCCAAAAACAATATGCTTGTGTAACCCAAGGATGGCAGCATTTACCAGATCAGGATTTCTAGCTCTAGGAGCTGCCAACCGCTGGCTGCTGGGAATACTGGTCTCCCTAAGGTGGCACTGGCACTGGGGCTTTGCCCCTGAGGGGAAAAAAGCCATCAGGTAACCCAGACCTCAGTGTATCACCTCAAGACCAATGTTTCTGCTGGGATCATGGTCATGTCAGAGCTGGCTACGGCAATTGCTCACCCATTTAAGGAGGGAATGGAGGGGAAGAAGAGTGGAGCTTTTTTCTGTCCTGCTGTTCCCACCACTGATGTCAATCTGCCTTGCAGACTGTGGCGTCGCCACCCCATTGCCTGTCAGAAGCCTCCCAGCCTTTCCCTGCGACAGATCGTTTCGATCTTTGCCGTTTTCAAAATCGCAACCAGATGGGCCCTGCCTCTACGACTGCTCAGCCCAGAGGAGCTCTGACTCAGTCTCGTGCATCACTATCCAGAAATTCGGGCTCCCTGCAGGATTCTTCCCGGCGACTCTGCGACAGGCAGTGCATGGGCTGAGTGAGCACCGGCCATAACGGGACCTCATCCCGCATCCGTAAACGGGGTGACTAACAGTGCTTGATAATCAATATGTCAAGCCCAATTACAGATTCTGCCTTCAGATGGGATGAGACCAGAGGTCCAGAGGACTTCCTGAAGTGTCTTTTCATGGAAATTATTTTATACTTCTATGAAATCCATATTCTTGGAAAACAGGGGAGTGTTACTTGGTAGTGGTCAGATTTGTCATCCCAAGAACGGTTGTTGTTTAATTGTTTTTTTTAATGATCTTTTTTGATTATTTTCTATTCTATTCTTCTTTTTCTTTTTCTCTTTTTCTTTTTCTTTTTCTTTTTCTTTTTCTTTTTCTTTTTCTTTTTCTTTTTCTTTTTCTTTTTCTTTTTTTCTTTTTTTTTAAACAATTACTCCAAGTTTCTACTTGGACACACTTTCCACAAAATAAAGCTTGGTAAATTTTTCCTGCTTCTAAAGACCAGGGATGAAACCCTGGCTCCCCAACCTCGACAGCTCAGGGAACACACTTCAGGCTGCTGATCCCTTTAGTACATGGCCTTTTACCAGCAAAGCCCTGACTTACTTCCAGTAATTTGGCCCCAGCTGCCAATCCAAGTCAACAGACCGAACGTGATGTGGGTTCACCAAATTCCTTTGGCACGCGCATCCAGGCTGCAAACCTTCCTGTTGCATTGTGTGGCTGCTTTGCTGGTTGACTTAGCAGAGGCAAAGGGTCACCGATAAAAGGTTTTACCTCTGCAGGTGCTGGTGCTGGAGGCAGCTTTGCCCTATGGCTGTAGCACTGAGCAGAAGCTCACCCACTGCATCTCCTTGTGCCTGGGAACACTTTTGCAAATGGAGGTCTCCTGCCTTCCACATGCAGAGGAAGGTTTTGGTCCTAGAGGCTGCACTTGCATGGGACAGGCTTTCCCAGCCACACATGGCCAAGCTCAGATCTGGAGGGCTCTTGAGTTTTCTCCTATGGGCATGGGAATCCCTTCCTGTGGTCCTCTGCTAGAAGGAAAACCCTCCTCCAGCAGCCTGCCTTGCAGCTGAGCTCCTCACGGGCAGGGATTAACGTGGCTCTGCAGAGAAAACAACCTGACTTGTCCCTGTGCTCCACTCAGAAATGTGAGTGGTGCAGCCCCTGCTCTGGTGGAAGCCAGCAGCTTCTGAACTTGAGCCGGTTTACTTTGTTCACTGTCCTCTCCTTTTCTTTCTCTGCTTGGATAAATCCCCTCTTGACTGCATTCTCTGGACAGGGAAGGTGCCAGGGCCTGGGTCCAGGTGCTCGGAGCTGCACAAGCATCAAGGAGTTTCTGAGAACTGCATCCCTGTGTAGGGATGGAGAAAGCCATCACCCCAGCAGGCGCAAAGGGAGCAGTGGAGGGCAAACAGATCCCAGAGGGAATGAGGGGCTCGGGACCAAGCAGACCTGAACCAGAGGTGTTTTCCTTTACACAGGGAAACCTGCTATCCCAAACTTGGCAAGACCGCCTTCTGCTTCTCAGGGACTAACTCTGTCTTCAGCCTTTGCATTTCTCAGGAAAGCAGCACGTGGGGCTCTGCAGATGGCCCAGGAGAGGTTTTTTACTGGTCCACAGCTTTGCAACATGGGTGATGTTCCCTCAGGGGCACAGCTGACATTTTGCACCAGTGGCATTTTCACAGATGTTTCCATAAAAGAAAGCATCTGCTCCAAGCTACAGAGGCTGTGTTTGGTCAAAAATATTCCCTGTTTAGAGAAGAGTTTAAGCTAGTGAAACTGCTATTCTCTCCTTGCCTATGTGAAATGCCCTGCGATGCCTGTCTGACCACAAGTGGCTGGGGACCGTGTCCCACATCTCATTCCAGGGATGCCCCACTAATAACAGCTGTCTTTTCCACACTGTCCTGGGTCACTGCTCCCATTCCACAGGCACCGGGGCTGCTGGGTTGGCCCTTGTGGTATCCTTAGTGGTCAGGGAGATGCTGTAAGGTACAGACTGTCAGTGTGCCAGCAAACGGCTGTGTGGGAACCCCTGCATGTGTGCACACTGTTTATGTGACTGCGTAGGCTTGCATACGTCACCCTAAAGTATATAGGAACATTTCTGGGTTAGCCTTGGTCAGCACATCTCAATCATGGCTTGAGCTTGGAGGGGAATCCGCAGCCTGCTGCAGCCTGATCCAAGCAGTCAGCTTTGCCTTTGGCATTACGAAAACTTCTCTATGTCTCGGGCAGCCCTGAAGTGTTTTCTCCTCTTCAGAAGGCTCCCAGCTATGCATGGCTGTGCTGGGCGTGCACACGGGCAGCCGTGTGTGTGACTCGTGTGCAAGCATTGGTGTGTATGCTCCTGGGGTGGGCTTTCCAAAGAAACTCTGTCCCCTTGGGCTTGCAATCTTTTCTGCATTAGGTTCCCTCTGATGTTGCAGCCAACGGGTTTTCTTGGCACAGGCGTTCAAGGAAGAAGCATGCGCTCAAAGGGTTTCAAAGAAACCCCACTGGAAGAGGGGAATTTTGTATTCCCAGACTCGGAGCTCCTCCCGCCGATGCATCCTTCTCTGAACCTTTGTTCCAAAAACTGCCCTCGCCCAGCCAGGGCTGGTCTCATCCCACCCTCTCCACTTCTCACCCAGGAGAAATTCCCCGCAGAAGGTTTTCGGCAAATGAGCTCCTGTCAGGGTGAGTTGCTCCTTGGGGAGCTGCTGCACATAATCAAGTCAGGCAACTCCAACACTCCTTATTGATGGTGGGAAAGAGCATTTTCAGATGTGGGGCTGATGGATCCTTGCTGTAAGAGGGTTGGAGGACAGTTGTTTGGATGGGGCTTCAAAAAACTGTAGTTCACCCAATCTTCCCCTCAGTGATCTTGACAAGTCCCCTTAGAGGAGCTTGTCTTCCCTGGGACAGGCTCCTCACTGGTGCACCCAGGACCAGCCCCACTAGCCTTGAGCAACACCTCAGTAGGGTTTTCTTGAGTGGGAGTGGCTGCCCTTTTATACAAGCAGGAGAAGGAAAGCTGGGGAAGTCAGACAAAGCTTTAGATTCTATGTTTCTGGGCTCCCATTTGCTAATTAGAGGACACAGGATGCAGGAGTGTCATGTTAACAGACTGAGGTAGGAAACTGCAGGGTAGATGCTCTCTGAAGCATTGTTCCCACAGCCTGGTTTTCTGTGAATTTGATTTCCAATACACCTTTTTCTTCCTCTTATATGTTCCTTAAAGGTGCCAACCCTCTAAGTATTCACCTTGACCAGGTGAGACCAGGTGAGAGGGTAACTTTTCAGATTTTTAGGCTGAATCATTATGGCAGGATAATTTTAAATCCCTGGTGAAGGCCCTTTTCCACCTGGTTGTGGTTGTGTCACCTGGGTAATGTGCACTTCCATATGTTCTGTTCACTGTATGTACTCTACACCATCCTTTCATCATCTGTGATGTTTACATCTTCCTCATGTTTCTTTGTTCTTGTTTTTTTTTTGTTTGTTTGTTTTTGTTTGTTTTTTGGTTTTTTTGTTTGTTTTGTTTTGTTTTGTTTTGTTTTCTTTTTTTCTTTGGGGGGGGATATATTTTTTTAGTCTAGTTGCTAGTGGTTTCTCTCCTTGTTAACCAGGAAATCTTTTCAACGGAGGGCAATTATTTTTTTTTTTTAAGAGGGAGGAAATGGGACAGGCTCCGGATTATGCATGGCCAGACTGATTGCATTCCCTGCTCTTACAGATCCACTCAGAAGAGAAGTGGAGGAAGAAGAGGATGGGGTGCTGAGAGGCTCTCCAGCCGACTTGACTTTTCCATCAGTGCCTTGTTAACATCACAGATAATTTTCTCCTGGAAATAACCAGAAAAATCTGCTTGGGCCAACACAGTTCAAGAGTTTAGAAAAATGAAGAAGGAGGGGGCAGCAGCTCCTTTGTAAGCATGTGGTCCTGGTGTCAGCCCCTGGCATCTCCCATCCCTATGGGGAAAAGAAAATGTTTGGGCATAATAAAGAAAATAGAATAACTTGAAAAACAAACCAGAGCAGTGTGAAGTGTAAGAACCAAAGAAAGCAATGGCAACGCTCCCACTGCTGCAAGCAGGCTTGGCTTTACAGCCTTTCTTCTGAGACCCCACCAGTGATGGGGCCTTTCTGAGGCACTGATTAGAAAAAGCTCTAATTTCCCAGGACAAGTCAGACCCAGAGCAGGGTCTGAAGTGGGTAGGGCTGGACACTTGCCACCAGGAGACCCTGGTGAGGCGGAGAGGAGAGGAGAGGAGAGGAGAGGAGAGGAGAGGAGAGGAGAGGAGAGGAGAGGAGAGGAGAGGAGAGGAGAGGAGAGGAGAGGAGAGGAGAGGAGAGGAGAGGAGAGGAGAGGAGAGGAGAGGAGAGGAGAGGAGAGGAGAGGAGAGGAGAGGAGAGGAGAGGAGAGGAGAGGAGAGGAGAGGAGAGGAGAGGAGAGGAGAGGAGAGGAGAGGAGAGGAGAGGAGAGGAAACTCCCTGCCCTGCAGGACCACAGCACTGTGACAATCACAGGATCACAGTCACTGTGACTGTTCTCTGCTACTCTGAGTAAGAGCAGGTTCAGGAACTGAGGCTCTCCATGAGCTGATCCTCCTAACACTTCTGCAGGAAAGAGGTTTTCCATCTGAATCCCCTTTGTACATGTAGGTGACTAAGGTGCAGCAGACCCAAGTGAAAGCCTTTTTCTCATCTGTGTGTCCTTATGCTATTAGCTGCAGTTAGACTGAGCTTAGTCACCTGCAAGAGGACCAACAGATCTGTCACAAGCCAAAGCAGCCCCTTGGGTGAGTGCCCACCGCACATCACCGCTTGGTAGTCTGAAACCTTGGCAACTCTCAGACATCAGGTGGCACTATCATAGACATTTCTGTAATCCATGTGCTCTATCACGTGCAATTAATTCAGCTGACTGAGAGAATTCATTGCAAATCATGTGCAGTCGTCAAGCTTAGTCCAGAAGTAGCTAAACTATATAGCACAGCCTGTGTCAAGATGGAAGATGTAATCATCCCCCCTGGTGCTCAAGTGCGTAATATCCTTAGCATCTCTCCAGTGCATACAGGTTGTTATCTCCCCACTGTGCATATATACAGTTCAAGGATATAGGAAATTTATGGGTGTATTACAGATGAACACTCATTTCACAGATGAATATTCATGTCCTTGTGATTGAGGAATTTCAGCCGAAGCTGGTAGCAAGCCAAGTGTTTGCTCAATGAAACTTTTGATCCGTGATTTCTTTCAACTATTTTTCCATTGTGGAAAAAAATATAAATAAAACAAACAAAAAAGTGTAACTTAATTTGGGTTTATTTCTGATGACTCTTTCTAAAACTGCGTCTGACACTAGCAGCTGCCAACAGCCTATCATTGTAGGCACCAAAGGAGAAGAATAGAATATGTGCCCATTTAAAGTGTATAACCTTTCTCCAGTCCTACCACAATGCTGGAAGCAGCTATACACACTGCAGATAACGGGGCTCTGGGACATCGTGCAGGGGGAACAAGAGTACTTCATCCTAGGGTAAAGTTTCCACTTTTTTCATCTTTTATTGTTCTGCTTAGATTCTGTGGATTGCCAGTTTTGTCTGGGTCAAGCCTTAAGGTAATGATAATACCATGAATAAGAACTGTTCTTGTGGGATTTCTGGTTCCTCCAGCTCAGGAAGTGCTGGACACTGCAAAATATTTCCTGTCTAATTTTCTCAGTCAAGGATGTTTGAAGCAAATGCAACCATGATAAGCAGTCAGGGTCTGACAACTGTCCAAACCTAAACCTCTAAAATTTCTGAGATTTACCAATTGTATGAAAAACCCTTAACTTGATCTTCCCACTTCTTAAACTCTGGAAAAAGGACTTTTTGACTTCCAGCTTATGTTGTAGGATGGTTAGCTGCTTTATATTTCCTATAGCTGGAGTTCAGCCAAAATATCAGAATTTGAATCCAAACTTCTTCAAAGATCTCAACTTTGAGTATTTTTTTTTTTTTAATGAATAGATTTGTAAAAGGCCAGAATGATCATCCAGCAGTAACTTTCCTCTTAACTCTAGGATTTCATCCATTGATTCCTACCTTGAGGTCACTGCTTTCTGGCTGGGCAGTTCTATTTCAGAGAGATGTGTGATCCAACCTGGGAGGAGATGGTTATTTTAAAGCCAAGAGCCAGTCATGAAGGTTAGATCCAAACATAACCATTATCCTGGTTTTGGACTGTTCAATTTATGTATTCTGGGGTTTCCAGCACTTTTGTTTAGGAAACCTTCCCATGGCTGAATGGGAAGTGCCAATTCTCCTTGTATCCAGACTCCATGTCTCATCCATTCCACCCTCCATAAATGATTCCCCCTCTTGACTCCCCTTTGTGGCTCCTGATGTTCATGTAGACCAGGCTTTCCAGGAACACTGGGATTGTTGAGGGTTTGTCCTGATTTCCTGATAATGGGCCATGTAGACTTTTGTCTGCATCATCTGGCAGCCACCTCAGGTCCTGGACACTCAGCAGAGGCTTAGCAATCTGCTGGCTGCTCTAACTGGCTTGAATTGTAGGTGAGGGACTCAGTGGGGTTTTGTAGGGACCAGGGTGATTTGAAGGCCCTCAGAGCCAATAGGTCTTATATGCATGGTCCTGGTTTTCATGTGCATTTCTTTTTGCAGAGCTGCTGAGGACTGCATTATTCAGACAGGATTGAGATCCAAGCTGAGGGGGAGCTCCTAATTCAACGGGAGAAGGTCAGCTTACTCTCTTTTGCACAGAATGTTTGGTGCTGAGGTATCCAGAGAGGAAATTAATTCAATATGGATTCAGGTTTTTGGTTGATGTTCACAAAGGGAAAGACAGAGGGGAGAGTAGAAACTGCAAGCAATGTGGGTAATGAAAGGCCTTTTCAGTCTAATACACTGTAGCGAAAACTGAGACAAAATAAAATAAAAACCTCAAAGTTTTGTGTGGAAATGCCAACCTGGGGATCTGTGTCCTGGAACAGTGCCTCTGAAGAAGACATCCAGAACAAGGAAAAGCCATTGCAAGCTCCCACAAATAATTTGCTGGTGTGCTAGGACCATGCAGTGAGGACTCTGCAAGGACTTTTGCACTAGGAGGATCCTTTGTGATTCCATCCTTGACTGCTCACATGGTAAAGTTTGCATGTCTTGGTTTGAAACAAGCCCTAGTGATTTAACTTAGCAGGCGGTGTCCTTCCTCACTGTTTCTTCAACAGGGACAACAGGAAGGAAGCAGAAATCCAATACTCATGGAGCCCTTGAGTATTAATGCTCATGTCCCGGGTAGTAACATCTACAGGAGTGTCTGCCCATGACAATCTCCTGGGCTGGGTTGAACCAGCAAGTGGTGGGATTAGGTAAAACCACAGATCAAGTGGAAACACTACCCGACCATTTTTTCTGAAATACTTTAGGCAAGGAAGGGCTGCTTTGAACTGCTAATTTTTCACATGAATTTAGCACCAGAGTGGCTGGAGATATGCTGGGAGGAGGCATGGGGAAAAAAAATACAACTGTATGTATTTACATCAGAGCTGTGAGATCACATCAACTTTCCTGTGGCAAAATCTCAGTGATTTTCTGCATTATTACTGTATAATGTTAAGGTGTGTCTCAAAGTGCTTCCAGGCAAAAGTGTTCAATGTTTCTATCCAGGCCTTAGCAAAGAAAACTCCTCCCATTGCAGATTTATCTGGTATTATAAGAAATCCCCTGGCTCTGCAGAAGTCAGTATTTCTCCCATTGGACAAGAAATTCTGTAAAAAGTATGTCTCAGCCACCACATCTGCATTAGAGCACAACCTCTTCTGTGCTAGAAAATGCTGCTTCTTTCAAAATGAGTGTTTCAAGGGAAAAGAGGAACTTCTTGATCTCATCAAATTTTAAGTACTGAAATGGCTTTGTTTTGGTATTTTATATTTTATAAATATTTTATAAATATATTTTAAATGACCAAATTATGTGGATTTGTTTGAAATTAAGACTAATTGCAATAAAAGTGTAAATATAAATGAAAATGTTTGAAATAAAAATGAAAGCTTTTAAACTTTCTTCAAGAAGTTCAAACCCAGACAATTTCAGTAAAGCCCACAATCCTCCTCTCCCCATCACTAGATTTTTGGGTGTCAGCACTTTGAATATTTCAGCTTTTTATCACAATTTACGATGGGAAGCTTGCTGAGATTTTAAAATAAAATTCACAGAATAGGAAAACCATTTCACACCCAACTGTAACACCCTGCAGACAGACTGTGTTCAGTTAAAGATGCTAATGTTGTGAAAAACAGATTTCTTCACCGCCTTTGACTTTTGTAAAGCAGACAGGAGTGTGGGATTTGGAGGGATCTGGAGTCAGGTTGCTCTTCTACATCACCAACAGGATTGTTTACTGAGTTGGCTTTACATGAATACCTTGTTCACATCTGCTAATAGCCCAAAGGTAATGGGTTTACATCAAGCCAAAGTCTGAAGAAAGTGATGTCTCCCAGGTGTCTTTAGCATTTGTAAGGAGGCCAAAAAAGAGAGAAGCAGAATCTATTGAGAAAGTGAATGTAAATTCTCTGAAAACTTCCATGGAAAATGTAATTGTCTTCCGTCACCATTATTGTGTCAATGTTTTGAAAGTGCTGTCCCAAGATCACAGAGCAGCTCATTGAAGAAAGAGCATTAAAAATGCTGTCTGTTCTCGTTACCACCACTGAGAAACACTCATGAAAAAAGTCTGTCTTGGAAAAAAGAGTTAAAAATCAAAATTTGACAAATGAAAACTGACTGTGGTAGGAAGCTTGTTTGCCCAAAAGATGGTGTATCCTGAGCTGGAAAACCAGAGTGCCTTTAAATTCATTTTCATCTCCGCTTTAGAGATCTGTAGTTTGAAAAGGATGGGTAAACAGGGATACCAGTAAGAGAACTTGTTTGGCCAACTTTGACTGAACAACTGTTCCTCTAAAATCCAGAGTCAGAATGAGAACTTTATTCAGTACAGCCTGAAGCAAACTCCTCATTAGCAGGATGAGGTAATTGCTTGAGGATTGGGACCCCAGACTGTCGGCTTGATGCCTCCACAAATGGCCTTTTGAAGCTTTCCATCTTTCAAGGGAAATGTGGAACCTCTATCTCCTTTTACTAGAGGTTTTTAGATGAACTCCAAACAAGCTGCAAGTTGGCCTGATGCCACAGTATTACTAACAAAATCTGGCAGGAAAGCAAACAAGCTAACATTAAAAAAAAAAAAAAAAAAAAAAAAAAGTCCTTGTGTTATAACAAGTTGATTCTGCTGGAAAATTGTAGTCTGTTGTCCTGTGCCAAGAACATCCAAATCAGGTAGATCATTGGCTTTATTTTGTGGGCAGCTTTGATTGTATAAGAATTTAATACTAATGTGTTTGGAGCCGTCAGTACGGAGCTGAACTTCTCCCGTCATCTTATAACGTCTGGGATCTCGCAGCAAAACACCATGAGACTGTGTCAGGTAGGGGGACGAGGAACAATAGGATTACCTGGCGTGAGTTCTTTTCCACCATGTGAGCCAAGGAGGCCCAGGGCTTATCCCTTTGGCCTTTCCAAAGCAGAGAGATCAAATGCTTTGCTGTCTTAGGGATTATGGAAGGAAGGGAGAGCAGTGGAGGACTTTCAGCAATGGATGAGTTAGCCCTGGAAGTGGAGTGGGGGAGCTGAGGGGAGTTTATGATGGAAAATAAGAAAGGAAGATGATACGGCTGATGGCTGGAGTCTCAGATGTTTGGTCTGAGGTCCTCCTCGGGTCAGAAGTGAGAGTGGCATGCTCACATCACAGAATCCTCTCAGACGGGTTAGCAAAACTCTGGAAAGCCCCAGAGCAGAGGCAGAAGAGCAGTAGGTACATGGTCAGGTTATGGTGACTGAGCAAGACGTTCCCATGTCCTGAATGCAGTGTGCTCTTACCACATGTTACATGAAGCTAACTGACCCCACATTTGCCATATGTTGAGGGAAAGTCACAGTGAATAAGGTAAGGCATGCAAATAAACAGCCAAGCATTACTACTTTTCGGGAGGGAGGAGGTGTGTGGGGCACATACCTCCACGCAGGCAGATCAGGATGGTTATCTATTATCTATCTGTGCTGTTGCAGGTTATCTGCCATGATTACTGCAGCAAACTAGGTGGCATCACCCTATGGATGGTGAAGGTGTGGCTAAGCTTTGCAATTTACAGGGTCACAGGAGAGGTCAGACTGGAACGGACCTCAGGAGGTGTCTAGTCCAACCTCCTGCTCAAAGCAGGGCAGCTAGGAAGCCAGACCAGGTTGCTCATCCAGCCTGGCCTGGAAAGCTTCAAAGGACAGAGACTATGCAACCTCTCTGGGCAATTTCTGGCACACCTGGGTTCCAAAATAATTAACATTTCAGTGGTGAATTCAGCAGGGAGTTCACTTTGCCTGTGTCATAACTTCCTTAACATCTTCTGCTGTGTGTGGAGGGAGGGCATGGGGTGCTCGGGGAGGGGGTGGACCCTCCCCACATATCTCCTGTGAACCTGTGCACTGCTGGGAGAGTACTCCAGCCAGCAGACCTGAAAAGCCTGAGCAACTTCTGATTTCTGCCAAAGTGGGAGGCGCGTGTGACTCTTGCATCCTGCCAAACTCCATCGGCGTCTTTCCCTGGTTGTTACCTCATCTGGCCAACCACTCTGGAGCACAGTTTGGCTGTTCTTTCTCTGACACTTTTATCTGATTGGATTTTGTTCCTGGCACAGCTGTGGGGCTGCTGGGTGACCCGGGGTAAGTCAGTCCTTGGTAAAATGGGGGTGGTGCTCACCACTGCTTGGGAGCGCACGGAGGGATGGGCTGTGAAATGCACTGGGATAAGGGGGTACATCGGGACCTCTATCTCTGGCTGGTGGCATGAAACAGGTTGAGGAGGCAGAGGACAAGGGGGTGGACGGGGATTGTGATAGGAAGAGCCCAGAGTTGATGAACTAGAGTTTTTCATTGCTAACCTATCCTTTGAGCAGAATATGTCTGCTAGGTCCTGATCTCCTAAATTGTCTGCTCTTCTTCCTCATCTCCACAGAAATCTGTCTCTTACCAACTGCTCTGGGGCTGCCAGGCTCAAGTCTGCTCTGTCTTTAAACTTCTCTTTATCATGTAATACCCGTGTGGTGGTTTGACCTTGGCTAAATGCCAGGTACCCACCAAGTCACTCTATCACTTCCCCCCCCTTCCCCTTTTTTCTCAACAGGGCAAAGAGGGGAAAGAAAATAACCAACCCTTTGGGTAAAACAAAAGCAGTTTTAATATAAGCAAAGCGAAGCAAAGGTCCGTGCGCGGAAGCAAAAAAAAGAAAACAGATTTATTCTCTACTTCCCATTAACAGGCGATGTCGGGCCTTCTCAGGAAGCAGGGCTCCCATACGCCTAGTGGTTGCCTCGGAGGACCAAGGGTGACCCCACCCCCTTCCTCCTTTCTCCCAGCTTTATACTGAGCAGACGTCATATGGTATGGAATACCCCTTTGGTCAGTTCGGGTCAGCTGTCCTGGTTGTGTCCCCTCCCAAGATCTTGACCACCCCGTCCCACTGTTGGGGGGGAAAATGTCGGAAAGAGCCTTGGTGCTGTGTAAGCACCACTCAGCAGTAGCCACAACACCAGTGTGCTATCAACACCCTGCCAGCTCCCAACATAAAACACAGCACCATGAGGGCTGCTACAGGGGAAAACCAATTCTGGCTCAGCCAGACCCAGTACAACCCGCAATAATTTACCCCATCCCAGCCTCATCCTGTAACGGGTATAGTCAAGCCACGAAGACCTGATGGCTGATTTCCTTGCGGAGTGGGAACATGAGCTGTGATAGAGGCATCATTTCTACAGGCTGGCTGGGACTCTGTTCCCATCCCTTCTACACCCTAAAAGACTCATCTTTAGGCAGCTCTAGCACCCTAAGTATCCTTCTTAACATGGGGATGTGGGACCGAACAAGAGGACAGACCATCTGCCCCACTCTTCCTGTCTAAATCTCCCTCTCCATCTCAGATTGTAGCTCAGTCTTCAGCCGTGTTATTGCTGTGAACTATTAATGTACCAAATCATCTCTACTGCTGTGGTGAGTGGGATTCCTATTTGTGATTTGAGATCCCATTGTACAAAGAGCTGTATAAATGCGTTTACCCTGTACCATCTCGGCATTGGTCTGTGTGCACCCTCGTCTTCACGTTTGTGCCTGCACTTTTCTCAAGTCACAAAGAAAAAGCCTGAACAAGTTTCCAGGGCAGTGAAGTGAATATAGTTGTTTCTGCAGCTCCCTCTTTCACCATGTCAGTCTCTTGTGCCTGGTAAAGCTTGAGCTCTTTTGTCATCTCACCTAATTTGTTAACTAACTAGATTTTTCTTTTTTTTGCCTGTCTGTTTTAATGCAAGAACATAGGTGTTTTTTTTTTTTTTTTTTAAATGCAGTCCCACTATGAAATGGAATTGAAATTGGTCAAAAGGCTCAAAAGTTATTAACTGAGAGGAGGGAGAATGGTTTGGCAGACAGGCAGATATACACACCCCTGCACAAGATGTGTGTTCACAAGCCCCTTCTTTTGTTGGGAAACCGCATCACAGGACAGCCAGCAGCTTTAACCCAGTAACTGGGCAAGCCTGCTAGGAGAAGATGCATTAGGATTTGATCATTTTTCTGTCAAAACCTTGTATTCCTACAGGTGTGAAAGTTCCCTCTTCCCAGAAATCCTGACGAATGGAAAGTCTTTCCTCAGCCAGGCTGATGCTCTTTAAATATAAATATCACTTGAAGGGTACGAATGGGGAGACAGCCTGAATGTCAATGAGTGGAAATGACCTTTCCCTGCTGAGGCTCAGTGTATCCATTCAAGTTTGTGGATGCGAGAAAAGATCTGAAGTCTTGTCCTGCTGAGGCAAGGAAGGCAAAGTGTGTGCGTATGTGCGTAGGTGAGTCCAAATATGTGTCCAAAATATCTAGGTGGCACAGAGTCCTGGCTGCAGCCTCCAGTCTGGATTTTCTTGATGAGACATTAAGGCACCAGGATTATGTGTTTGTATAAGAAAAAGAAATGAAGAAAGGCTGCTTTGTTTTATTATTGTTATTTTTATTAAAATAAAAGGGAAAAACATATTATGCTAGGAAATTAGGAAAGTGTTTAAGTTTATTTCTGGAACGGAGCACCTTGCCTAATATTCACTCTCTATGTGGAAAGCGTAGCTTTCATTGCAGAGCTTGCAAATGACAAAGTGGAGGGGAAAAATGAGCCCTACCACAATGGTGCAACTCACCCCAGGGAATTTACCTTGCCCTGAACAAGCAGAAGGAGATCCCAGAGTGACACAGGCAGCAACGGTGCTGTGGCAGAGAGAAGTAGTCTGTGCCCCAGACTCATGCCAGAGAGACCAAAGGATGTCAGAGGCTGCCTTCACCACAGGGTCGTTCTGGGCTGTAGGGCTGTTGTAGGCATCTCCCTGTGCAAGGCAATTCACCTTCAAGGGGGAACCACTCACGATATGCTCTTGACCCCAGTGTCCCTGGTTGGTCATTGTTGCAGCCTTCTGCAGGAATTCTCCTCTGGTTCAGTCCTGAAAGCAGCTTTTCCAGCAAGGACTGGGAGGAGGTTGCAATTCCAGTCTCACTGCTGTGGACACCTTCACTTTTCAGTGGTAGAGTATAATCAGGATCCTGGTCAGCCATTTCTCATCATGTTTCCGAATGAAATCAATCTCTCTATCAGTGCATTTTCAGTGTGTGTGCCTGTTCCTCTTCCTCCTCCCAACTTTCAAACCTTTCAAGAATTAGATAGAGTACAGCAGTGTTCAGACCACTGAACAAAGTGGCTGAAAGTGTCAAAGATGCTGAGAGTGGGATTGATGCCTCTGGGGCACAGATGCCTCCAGCAGAGTTGGAGTAAGTGAGAGAAGTGATGACTTCTGCTATGCATTCGTCTCATCAGAAAGCAGACAAAGATAGTTCAGAGGAGTCACACGCCATTTCTCTGACTGCACAGCTAGTGAGGTGTAGGCCATTAGCACAAGAAGGGACCAGCACTGATAGTGTGGGTGTCTACTTGCCATCAATACCGCTTGAAGTTCTTACAAGTGCTGTGAAAATTATCAGCCAGGCAAAGGAGAGAAAGAAAGACCCAGATTAATGTCTCTGTGGAGTCAAGGGCATCTTGTGAGCTCAGCCACAGTACCAGTGTCCAGTGGATCTGTAGGAGGAATGCTCCACTGCAAGATATGTTTTGATCTGAGTTAGCATTTATCTGGAAACCAGGGAAGAAACTGGCAAGATCTAAAGGAGGATCTGGGGTTTCAGGGACAACTGATTTTCTCATCTTGTTCTGAAATTGTTTTCACCCCATTACAGGGCCCTGCCCAAGGGCGCACAGTAACATTGCACCTCATCTAAGAACAGAACAGCAAATGTGAGAAAAACAACAGTAATTAAAACAGAAAAAGGAAAAAAGAAGAGATGCTTTTCCAGAGAATTGCTCTGGACTCATGCTCCAGCAGAGCTGTGCTTGGCACAAGGCTGGGCAAAGATGGATTTGTGCCTGCTCCTCTGGCCAACTCAAGTTGGTCTGGCGCTCAGAGGACCTCCAGACTGGCCTCTAGGGAGCTCTAAATTATGCTCACAGCTGTCTTTGGCTCCCTCAAGGGTTGCTGCAGCAGCCAAGGATCCACAGAGCACAGTGATTCGCAGCTTCACGGACATGAAGGAACCCTTGGATCACAGAGCTCAGTGTCCTGGATAAGGCCATTCGCTTTCTCTTCTTCTTTGTGCCTGCTTCAGGAAGTCTCTGAAGTCATTGATGAACGGCAGGAAATATGAGCATGGTTGTGAAAATTGGGTGCTATTGACAGCCTTTTGGCAGCAAAGTGGGATGGCCTGAAGTGGCCATGAAAATGATGCCACTCGTGCTTGAGAGGATGACAAGCAGGAAGGTGGTCCTTTTCATAGTGTGCCATGAAGATGTGGACCTCCCTGAATGAAGATGTTGCAGAAACTAATACTTTACATGCCTAAAATAAAAAATGTAGAACAAATGCCCTTGCCAGGTTATTGAACAAAAAAAAGTGGTTCCTTTGGTGCAAGAAGGCCTAAGACAGAATAGACTGTTGGCTGGGAGAGTACTGTCGAGAAGTATCACCTTGTGTTTCCCCTCTTTTTTTTATTCCTTCTGAAGCATCTGCTGTTGTCCGGAGCTGCAGAGAAGATATGGTATAATCGAACATTTCATCCAACACTGTACTGCCCCTCTTGTATCCTTGTGTCCAAAAGCCCATATGCCCAAATCTTACCACTGCAAAAGCTGGGACATATGGAGGATGACCATGAGGGAAACAGAGCTCGGAGGACACCCTGCTCATTGCAGGGGGCTTGAACGAGATGATTTTTAAAGGTCCTTTCCAATGCAAACTATTCTATGATTCTATGACACAGGCGGAGTCATAAGTCCCATCAGCCCACAATCATTTGCTGGAGGAGCATGGGAAATGCTGGTGCAGTCTTGTAGAGCCAGAGCCAGAAAGGTTGGGGCACATGCGAGGTTGCCGTGGCTGGAGCAGGGCTTCTCCTTCTGGGCTGCCTGTGCAGGGAGGATGGGAGCTGTGAGCTGGGGAGGCTCAGCAGTGTGACCCAGATGGCTTCCAGATGTGGGGGAGACAAGCAGGAGGGCTGGGCAGGGGTGAGTCATGTTTTGTGCTAAGCAGGGATTGGAAAGAGGTTATGGAGGAACGCATAGGGCTTTGCAGAGGACACGAGGAGCACAGTGGAGATGTGCTGGTGACAGAAGAGAGCCTCTGAATGCACCTCAAGTCTGTGTAGGAAATGTTGCTTTTTCCCTATGCCCCTCAGCACCCACAAAATATCCAGTGCAAATGGAAATGTTAATTTTAAAAGGGCCTAGACTGCCTAAAATGGAAGACTTTGGCTTGTTTTCCCAGGGATCACATGGCTCAGATCTCACCTCCTCAGTGATGGGAATGCAGCTTGCTACAAATGTCCCTCTCCAAGGGACACCCCACCAAGCATGGTGACATGCTCCTGCAGGAAGCAGGACAGGGGAGTCACTGGTTCCACTCCAGGTTCCTGTGCCATTTTAAGGCAACTGCTTCCACCTCCAGAGAGAGGCAGGTACCTTGGTTTGGAGCAGGAGCCTACAACAGGAGAGCAAACATCCAGAGTGACACTGGGCTCCTCTCCAGGAGAGCTGGGAATGCCTCGTGGCTCTGATGCCAACTGTAGGGTGTCAAAGTAGAAACACCATGGTGGTTCATCTCCCAGATCCATCATTTACCTTCCTGAAACATGTCCTTCTAGACTTTTCTCCACTTACTGGATTCTGCCTTCCAATCTTCTAGGTATACCTTTGGTGGTTATTAAAGAAAAGTCTTTGTATCCTATTTTTACCCCCCCTTTAAAAAGCCATTACTTAGCCTTTGGGTTGATGAGGATATTGTGCACACAGAGAAAAAGTAATTCCAGGAAAGAAGGTGCTTTCTCAATGGCAACCTAAAAGTAACACACTTCAGGATATAGCCACATCTGGTGTTAATTCTTCCAGTGACTTGCAGTGGGAGCTGAGTGACTTTTTTTTTAAGCGGTAATAGGGACTAAAATGATACAGAAATTCAGGGAATTGTTTCCTCTGGGAGAAAAACAGTACAGAGGACTTTTTTAAAAAAAATTAAAAAATAATGAAGCATTTGGAATTCTCTATTTCAAAATGATTCCTTGTCTCAGCATGGAATTTAAACAATTCTTTGCAAGGATTAAATAAGCTGAAAACAAAACAAAGCACCTTGGAGTGAAACAAAACATTCGAAGTTGCTCTGAAATAAAAATACAGTATTCTTTGTTCCACACAATAAAAATAGAAACAAATCTCTGTTTTGGTTTGATGCTAAGCTGGTCTACTTTTCTAGCAGTTCAGCTACAGTTCTGCTCATTGCTTTTTTGAAAAGATGTGGAATTTTAAGAATAATGGTAGTTTTTGCTAGCATAGACCGGTTGGGGCAGTGGGGCTGAGGGGAGCTGCACTCTCGTCTCAATCTCAGAGCACCCCTGTAAAGACCTACTGATGGAGTGAGTACAGGTGGGGAAATTTTTACATGTCAAATCTGTCCTATAGATAAATGGAATTTCACTCTCTCAGCAGCAGAATATATTTCTCCCAAGTCCCCATGTTTCCTGTGGAATTGCAAGAGGGAGCAGTGCAGACCCAGTAGAAATAAATGTTGGAGGCTATAGACTAATTTTTTTCATGATTCCACATAGTTAGACCTTACTGGGAACCACATCCCTTCACTTTTTGCTTTATCAAATGAATTCTGAGTGTGCAGAAATCTTACTTTCTTATTTTTCTCCTCTCTTGAGTTGGGATAAACAACTTTCTTTGAGCAACTTATCTATTAACACTGCCAGCTCTCCAGTGAAGTGATTATCTTTTACTATCTTCCCAGAACAGCCAGACCCATGAGTAAGATGTAGTCTGTGCCCACAGAGAGCTGTGCTTTCAGTGACCAGGTCTGAAATGCCAGGTGATTTCAGTGGCCAGGTCTCTGTTTTACAGATAGGGAAGGAAGAGTTATAGAAAGTAAAGCTCAGCTAAAAATCTGACCGTTCTGGTGTGTAATTTTTCCCACAGGCCAGGTACTTCTGAAAACCTAAAGCTAGTCTCCAAAAAACTTTAGACATCAGGCCTTAGGAGGGACTTGGGTTGGATGTGTTCATTTCAAAGACATTTGGCTGAGAAGGTAACAGAGGCTGGAGGGTCATTAGGACTTGCACTCAGATCTCCCAGCAATTTTTCCACCAGCTGAACAATATGCCCTTTCTCCCTCTGCAGTGTTTCTAAATGTTAAATAAAAGGGATGCCACAGAAGACCTCATCATGACTGCATTTCTCTTTGAGCAGTACTTCTGTGACAGGGCACTCATTGCTGCAGAAAAGGGGATACAGGAGGGGAGGCTTCTCACCAGCTTGCAAACCTATCTCTGAATGAATCCTTACCCATCATTAAGCTAAAGTGGTTAAGAGTAATGAAGCTTTTTCCACTCCCAGGAAGGAGGATGCTCTAGGAATGCAAAGTATTCTTGAACTTAGAATTGTACTTTCCCATCCATGCGTAATTTCAGTTTCTGAGCCTGTGGAGAGATGGAGCTAGTACGTATTTTCTGGCCTGAAAAAGCTTCTGTGCCTGTTGATGTGCTCTGAGCAATTCACAAGCATCTGGGAAAATCCTCTCAGCTCTAGTGGAACAAGAACAACTGTAGGGTTGGTTTGAACTCTCTGGCAAGAAACAAGTTGAGAAGTGAAGAGCCCAAGAGTGTGATTCTCTACTGAATACAGAGCAACTTCTAAGAAGGAGCTGGAAGCAATTCAGACCTTCTGCAGAGCTCTGGAGGCCTAGGAGCCCGGCTTGTAGCCCAGTGCTCATATCCAGTTCATGTTTGAGCAGGCTGTAATGGAAAACAGCAGCCACTGATAAGTAACAATGGCCACGCTAGCTCTGAGCTTGAACAATAGGAAGGTTCACACAAGCTACTGCTCTGGCAAGTCCTGACTCCCAGGGGCACCGGCTACACGGCAGTTTCACTGGCAGCAGAAGCAGAGCATCTGAAATGTTCATTAAGAGGCGGTAGATGCATGAATGGTGAGACGCCGCAGGATCTAAAGGGTGTTGAACAGCCCGTGGGACCCTACCCCTTGGGCCAGGGGAGAAAACAAAGACACAGCTCTGCAGCCACTCACAATGACAAGGAACAGGGTAAGGAGCCAAGACTGATGGCAATGTCTACCAGGCACTTCAACAGCATTATAATTCAGAGCTCCGACCTCTCCTGTCAGGGGTACCTCCCTGTAGATATGGGGCCGTTGTCTTACTAAGCTGCTCACGGGGCAGGTCTACACAAGGACCTCGTGGAACTGGAGAGGCATGGGCCATTAGACCAAAAATCACCCTTTTGCACATCCCAGCCCAGACAATATCACCAAGTGCCTCCTGCATTAATTCCATGCCTTGTGGTCGAGCAGTCCTCTGGACTATTGCCGCTCCCATACTCCTTTGGAGCTCACCTTTTGTGTGTAGCAAAGGGCTGGACCACCAACTCCATGTAAACACAGACACGTGGTACAAATATGGGGATGGAGATGTGGTTGCAAAACCGTGACCAAATCTGTGTCCATTCTTTTGCAGACAGAAGCAACTGAAGATGATATTCTATATCCTCTATATCTTTGAATTCAGGGGCTTTCATGACCTGGTTTTGCAAAAGAGCTAGCAGTGATGCTGAGCAGCTTCTGAAAGGAAAAAGGTGTCACTTTGTCACTTACCTACAGCCCAGTTCTTCCTGTGCAGAAATTGGCCAAAAGACCAACTTTGCATTGAAGTCTTACTCCATACCGACAGATTGGCTTTGCTTGGGAGTGAATCTCCAGCCCGGGGAGATTAATTTTCTGGGAGGTGTTTCTGACACAGCTGTATGCAAGAAACATTTTGAGAGGAAGCCTGAATTCATGAACTTTATAGTGCAGATTAGCAAAGGATTTGGTTGGCATTCTTGGCCTAATCCTAGAAGTGCTTATGCGGGCTTTGTGCTGGCTGTTTGCACTGGATTTGGAAAATTGGATTGGACTCAGGAGTATGACATGTTATTACAGCACTGGCCTGCTGAAAGGAATGTGGAGAAGCTTGCTCAGTGTGCCTCAGTTTCCCCTATAGAGAAGAGCCTCATTTGGAAGCTGTTTTGTGCTTTCCAGATTAAAGAAAAAATCTGGATTAAAATCGACATTCCAAATTGGTGCAAAATCTCTCATATTACGATTCTTAAAATAAATGAGGATCTACTGCTGAGTCTGCATGAAGAGTTGAGCCCATATTTGTTGAGTTTGCTTTTTTTTACATAAATCCTCTAGTGCGCTGTTGCTTATAGTTAAGGCCGGTGAGCGATCCTCGTCGAAGAAGAGCACAGAGCCCGTTGCTGCGTTGCCCAGCCGGTAGCGATCTGTGCTCGGCCCTTGGCTGCAGAGGAATTTCTCAGCATGTGATGCGTGTGGCTCCCTGCTCAGATTTATTGGAGCAGTGGTTGGGGGAAGGCATTACAGCAACAGACAACCTTTCTGATCTTTCCTCCAGGGAGAGCGAGAAAATAGAACGGCAAAGAGACTAAATATACGCCTGGAATGACTGGCCTTTTCCCTACCGGTGCCTCTAGCACTCAGCAAAAGCACGTATATGCATTTAAAAATGTTTCTTATTGGCACCATTGGCTGAAGAACTGCTGAGCTTTCCATCCACTGGGGATTGTCATCTATTTCAGCCTCCTGCTTTGGAAATGGGGTCAGACTTCCTGAGAGTCTGTCTCGATGGCAGGTCATGGCCCATTATAGGAATGTGGGGCTGCCAGAGTGGCTCCAGACCAAGTCTTGAAGGTCCTGGGACCAGCTGCGTTGATGCTGGTGGAGGAATCTTTCTCCAGACATTGCAAGATTTGCTGCTTTCCACCTGCAGTGCTGTGCAGAGCTGCTGCTCCATGCAGCCAGTGAGGAGCTGGCAGACAGCAAGATGTGTATCAGCAACCTAAGGATCCCGATCGATGGGCCGGCAGTATTTGGCATTTGACGTTAATCATCTGCAGATGCCCTCACAGCATGGAGCTTCTTCATTTTGCTTTCTGCTGCTGAGGGCAGCTCCAGACATTCTTTGCATCCACTGGGAAGAGCCTGCACAGTAGCCTGTTTAAACATGTGAGAGGTGACAAAACAGCAGCACAGGACCTTAATCTGGGGCACTGGGGAAAACAGACGTGAGTGAGGGTCGAGGTCCTCTGGAGTGGGTTCTTTGCACGGTCATTCCCTCTGCGGTCTCCTCCAGTGAACACGACACTGAGACTTCAAGAGAGCATTTAGCCTTTGTACCTTTCAGCTCTCCACCTTCTCATCCCCAGCTTGACCCTCTCTGGAAATTAATCTAACACGGAACCAGGAGTACAGGACGCTCTATGGCCACCAGGTCCCTTGCTCTTCCCCAAAAGGAGGGATCAGCTCTGCCCAAGACAGCCCTGAGCACGAACCATCTGGCCCTAAATGACTTGTTGACAGGGGAAATCCAGGCCGGGCTGGAGATCTGAGGCGAGACCCGTGCATTGTTCAAGCCTGGCAGTGAAACAACACACTGGCTTTTCACTGGCATCCTTCACAGGGTGATTTTTTTTTTCCCCAAGTGAGTTTATGGCTCAGCCAGAGGCAGTAATACCATGCCAGAATTTTAACAAGGCTTTCCTATAAATATTTCTCTTTTAGCTTATGATAAAGGCAGTGTCTACTCAGATGGAGGGGAAGGGAAAGGCTGGGGAAATCTATTTGTTTTCCCATTTAAGCAAAACCACACATCCTTGTAATTATAACCAGGGAGGGAAGCAGCATCCTCTGGCAATCATGTTCCTCTTAATGTGCTTTTTTGCTGGAATTATTTATGTCCTGTTAGTGGGAAATATACAGGGTATGGTGATAGTAGAGAACAGCCTTCAACTTCTGTAATGTGAAATGGTTCCCATTTGTGGCTAAAAAGAAAAGCCCTAGAGAAACAAATAGAAAACAATTGGTCTTATAGTTTGTCTGAACATCTGTAGAATTACATTAGAACTGCTGATTGGAAAAAAAATCTTCACTTTTTCCAAATATTTTACTTATTTTTCAAAATCCCTGTTATGTGCATTTGTTGGGGTGGGGGTGGGGTTGGGTTTCACTTTTTGGGGTGGGGTTGGGTTTGTGTTTTTTTTTTTTCCCTGAGTACTTAAGTTAGCTGAATAGGTGGCTATGGGAAAGCTAAAAAAGATATGATGATGACTATTGCCTTATTTCCCAAGGTGGGTAATGTATGCAAAGAGTTCAGAGAGGAAAAATCAACTGAAAATCAGAAATACCTGCAGTGACTTCACATAGAACATGAGTCTGCAGCCCTATGACTGGTTACGTGAGCATCTCATAGTATTTGGCATGATTTACTTTCTAGCAACTCCAGGAGACAGAAAAACAGCATTATCTCCCTTACAGACCACTGAGGTCCAAAGAAGGGGAAAGCTAGATTTTCAAAAGGTATTTGCACAATTAAGGGATAAGGTAAAGCACTTGGTGGTCATTTACAATGTACAGATCCCCACCACCCATGGTCATCCATGAGTTTAGGAAAATAGGCACAAGGAGGATTAGGAAAAGCCCACCAGGGCTTTGTTTCCATTTTTAGATACTTAGGTAAAATTATTCTTCCCTAACATCATCTCTAAAAGTTCAAAGTCCAGCTGAATCTACTCTTCAGTGTTCCCTCCATACTCCAGAAGAGGCACCTTCAGCAGATGTGTCACCACACCTGGATTACTCCTGGTTTAGGGGGGTATGAATAGCTGCAGAGGGCTTTTGGTCTCTTAATTTATAGAAAAAGGACATCTACACAACTGGCTTAGAGCTGGCTATAAGCAGGTCTCCTCCTGTGATTTTTTTTTCATACAGAGAACTGTATTTTTGTTAACGAGTTATACAAGGACTTCCTTTATTAAACTCTCAAGTTCTAAGATTAATTTCCACAGAGTCCTGCTAATTTCTTGTATGATCAGATCAGTTTTATCCTGTTTCCATTTTATGGGAATTTTCCACACTGGAAGAAACCAAAGAACTAGAATCAATGATGACAAGAGAAACTGTGTCGACAGCTGATGGCATGTTTCCGACAGCCCAGTCCTTCTGAAGCATCTGGCTGTGACTTCAAGAAGCACTTCAATAGTTTAACTCTTTTCAAGTACTCATACACTTCCTATACTAAACAAAAATGTAAAATTATATCTCTCTTCTGGAGGAGAGGCAACGCAAAACTCCAGATTCCTTTTGCAGTTCTTAGTGAATCAGCAAAAGTGATTCATAGGGTGAGCTGTGCGCGTTATGAATTTATTACCAATGGATGCAGGCTCCAAAATCCCAAAAATCTCTATTCTTGCATCCAAATTTTATGTTGTGCTTTTTATAATAGAAGGGCTAGTTTTAGGCAACGTCTACGTAGCTTTGAAAGCATTGTCTCTGGATTGCCCACAGCCACAGGACAGACAGCTTCCTGCCCATCTCTGGTGCATATGACTGCTCGTCAGGTTGCAGGCAAGTTGCAGGCAAGTTGCAGGGGGTGTGACGGGCTGAACCTCACTGCGTGGGAACGCTGGGTCTGAGGATGGGATCTCCACCTCGACTCAAACATCCTTATCTTCCAGGTCTTAGAGATTTGGGTTGGTGCAGCGATTATGATGTGAGAAAGCAAACATCTCTTTATTTATTTATTTATTTGTTTATTTATTTTCAAAGCTACTGTCAGAGGGTTTTCCCTGGTATTTGCAAGTCCTGCTGCAGCACGGCATTTATAGCATTGCAATAACTCCAGTGGCTTTTCCCAGTCTCCCTTCCACAGTCTGGCAGAGCTGGTGGAAATGAGGACTGTTGGGACCATCGGAAGGAAATCCAGCCTTTGCTGAAAGTGCATTCAATGGCTGTTGGCAGCAATGGTTCGTAAAGGGCAAAATCCCCCAGAAGGCAGTTGGAACATTCATAATGTTCCTTGTGTAGATCCTCCAGCATCTGATGTAGCAGTTGAGGTCAGAGCACTGTGGCAGGTGCATGTGCCCCATGAAAGCAGCTTCTTGGCTGCTGAAGTGCAGCAGCTCCTGGCTGCCTTTGTTCTCAGGGCTCCGTGGTAATTGGGGCCTTTGGCCAAATGGAGCCGCCATTGACTACAGGTCAGATTGGGCCTGGGTGTCAGTGGAGTCCCCTGGGGGAGCCGTTTGGAGCTCGTCCCCTGGAGCAGCAGCTGCGGTCGAGGACTCTCCCCTTGGGTCAGGACGCTGCCCAAGGAAACTCCTCGAGGTGCCTTGGGTCGGGACGCTGCCCTGAGCAGGTCCTCGAGGTTGAGAGCCCTCACTTGTCAGGTGAGTGATAAAGTGTTTTGGGTGGCCGTTAAACCCTAGAAAGTTGTTCTGTTCTCCTCTCACAGACACTGGAACCTGTAATTTATGGAGAGCTAGTTAACTGTGTTAATAATTAATTTTTTATGTTGAGGCCATCTGTAACAATTGGCAGGACGTCGATAGAGGAGTTATTACAGAAATATAGTTGTGCCCCTTCTCCCCCAGATGTACAATGGGCGAAGGAGACGTGGTTTGATCCGGTGGAAGTTGCGAGAAAGTTGGAACAAAGCCGGGGGAGTTGGTGGAACAGCGGAAGAGAAGGACAAATGTGTGCCATGTTAGGTGCCTGCTTGATTCAGGCACAGGATCACTTTGTGGTAGCGGAGAGAGATGCCTTAGAGGAGCGGTTGGAAATCGATCATTTAAAGGCAGAATTATTGCAAGAAAGAGAGAGAAGGCAGTTATTAGGAAAAAAAATTGAAGTTATGCTGGCACGGGCAAAAAAGCCCCCTAGTGTTGTTCAGATTGGAAAGTTAATTACCAGTGTAGATCTTGAGGAGGGGGATGGAGATATTTGGGGAGAGTCTGATGAAAGTAGCTCGGAGGAAATAAAGGAGTTGGAGGAAAGAAATGTGCGACCTCTCATTAAAACAGAAAGGCATACGGGTCCACAAGGGGGGAACCCCCGAACCTCCGTCCGTACAACCCCCTGGACGGGACCTGAGCTTGGTGAGCTTCAGGTTAAATATTCGCGTAAACCGGGTGAAACTGAAACCGAGTGTTTGTGGAGAGTTTCTTTAATGGGGGGGGGGATCGAATTCTGTTGAGTGATGCCGAGGCGGGAGGTTTCTGGGGTCCCGGAGTGTTTTTAAGTGACGGACCAGCGGGTAACCAGTCGGTAACATCTGGAGTGGCTCATTGGGCTGGGGGGGGACCCCAAGGAGAGGGGGAACCTGTTACCGTTAAGGTGAAGGGACTGTCGGAGCTGGCAGGAGGACAAAAGGCGGCTGGCATTGGGGGGGTGAGGGGGGGCGGTGGATCCCAGCCCCCTTAGAGCTCTCATCAGAGGGCTCCCGGGTGCCTTAAAGATCCATGTCCAGTCCCTCAGAGAAAGGGTGCAAAGAGCTGTTGAATGTGACCAGCGAAACCCCCCGGCCCTGCGTGCGGGTGTTAACGTGGGCAGGAGTGGGGCAGGAGCTGGTCACCGATGGGCCAGAGATGGGCTGGGCTGAGCCGGGGGGGGCGAAGGTGGAAGCCGGAGGGTTCGGCCAGTCAGTCGGAAACTGCCCCCGAGCAGCCTCCTGGTAGAGAGTTTAAACCGCCCCGGGATAAATCGGGTGGGTTTAGATTGAGGAAGGAATGATCTCTGGGGGAGGCCTTGGCACTGCGGGTACCCCGGGCAGTGTGACATGGGCAATCTGCTGGTAACATCTCCGAGCTGGTGCCGTGGCTGGAGGGCAGAGCTCGAGAACACAGGAAAAATATTCGGGTTTGATGTTTTGGCAGGTGAACAGTGGTGTTTGCCACACGGCAGTGTGGAGTTTTGGAGTTAGGGGGACGGCAGTTCCCTGTGTCTCTCAATATCCGCTGCCAACTGCTGCCAAACGGTATTTCTGAGGTGATTCATGCTACTGAAAAAAGATTCTAAATCGCACACATTCCCCCTAGAATTCTGCGGTGCGGCCAGTCCCAAACCAAACAAAAGGTGGCAATTAGCAGCCGATGATGGGCGGCTGAATGCCCACCCCGGCCTTTGTCAGCCTCAGGGCCCGGCTGGGCGGGAGCGGCCTGCAGGAGCCGCCATGGCTGGGCCCGGCTCGTTGTGGGGCCTTTGTCAGAGCAGAGATGGCTTTGCCCCCCCGGGACGGGGCAGGTGACATTTGCATGTCCTGGCCGGGGACAGCGGCACTCGCCCACACTTGCTTGCTGTGCACTGGCTCCAAAGCTCGCTAAAACCACGCCCGGAGAAGGGGTTAAGAGCTCTGGAAACCGCCCCCCCCTCCTGTGGGAGTCGGGCAGTTCCTCCCTGCAGGAGGCCTGTGTGCATTTAGATCATTATTGCCACCCACGGCAGGGAGAGAAGGAAACACCCAAATCAATTTAATGAGGTAACAGGAGCCACTTCACTGCCGGGGTGTCCGGGAGTGGGCACACAGGGCATCAAGCGGGTGTTTCATACACCATATTACCCTCAAGCTAATGGCCTGGTTGAGCGAATTAATGGCTTGATCAAGAGACATGCCAATGTTTCACGCCCTGACTGGGATATAAGGTTGGCACAAGCGGGTTTTGTTGTTAATAACCGCTGGGGACATTATGGGAACCCAAAAATAGGAGCATTTTGTCCTACGGGATTATCAGGAGATGATGCTCCTGTATTTGACAATCATAAGGGCCAGTTGCCCCTGAAAATATATGCCGGCCAACCTGTCATGGTGAGGTTGCCCGCAGTTGGCATTGTGCCTGTGACCTTGGCAAAGTCTAGGGGGTTTACATGCCTGGGAGGCCTTAGATAAAGGTGGAAAAACTCACCGAATCAGCACCTGATGGATAATCCCTGATTTCTAACTTGATGCCCGGGTTCTGATCCGAGGCCTAGTTCTGGTTTTTGTTAGGATCTTGGAGGAACAGATGACTTCGGCATCCTGCTTGGCCATGGGGATCCATATGGACAATCAAGACTTGGATGACAACGTGGTGGCGAATGAATCTTGTGAAATTGGCAGCATTCAGAAGAATGTGATTGGACTTGGTGCTATTGTGTTAATGTCACTTTAGGTCAACAAATAAAGAAAGTGGCAAGAGACTTGAGGCAATTGTTGCTATATTAAGCATTAATTGAATATGTTTGAATCTTCCTTGTTAGAATGGTTAATCAGCTTCCTTCAATTTTGATTGTAACACAATGTATGGTTGGAGGGTTGGGGTTTTTAAGGTTTGATTGTATAATCATCTAGGGATGACAACCCACAACGAGTATGGAGACTCACCAGGACCGCACTCCCTTTTAACCTTGGAGGCAAGAGGTGACTGCACCACCACTTCAAGGAAACCAGCCGAATCATGGCTGTAGTCACGGGGTGGATTGTGGCAGGTGCATCCCCCCAATGAAAGCAGCTTCTTGGGTGCTGAAGTGCAGCAGCTCCTGGCTGCCTTTGTTCTCAGGGCTCCGTGGTAATTGGGGCCTTTGGCCAAATAGAGCCACCATTGACTACAGGTCAGATTGGGCCTGGGTGTCAATGGAGTCCCCTGGGGGAGCCGTTTGGAGCTCGTCCCCTGGAGCAGCAGCTGCGGTCGAGGACTCTCCCCTTGGGTCAGGACGCTGCCCAAGGAAACTCCTCGAGGTGCCTTAGGTCGGGACGCTGCCCTGAGCAGGTCCTCGAGGTTGAGAGCCCTCACTTGTCAGGTGAGTGATAAAGCGTTTTGGGTGGCCGTTAAACCCTAGAAAGTTGTTCTGTTCTCCTCTCACAGACACTCGGACCTGTAATTTATGGAGAGCTAGTTAATTGTGTTAATAATATTTTTTTTATTTTTGGTGGTTAGTTGTTTATTTGAGAGCCTCCATAACAGCACAACCTTTTCCTAGTTGCTTGCTTTCATCAGCCTTTTTTGAAACAATATCTCTGAGACCTCTGCTCACTATATCTATTGAAAAGGAGCTGAAAATTTAAAATTACTGTGGAGTTACTGGACAGAAGGTGAAACAGAAACACACCCTCACAGTCATCCCTTCAGACACACACAGCAGGGCTGCAGCAGTAGAAGTTATTCGTGGCTCTGATAATTTACTTTCTATGGCTATGAATGATTCGAGAGTTGACAAGTAATTATATTATTATTTTTTTGTTGAAAAATACTGATTTGTCTATATCAATATTTTTTCCCAGAATGGGTTGTCTGTGAGAAAGTTGTCAACATGAACATTACTTGGAAAAGAATATCAATATTTTTCCTCTCAAGAAAAAGATAAATGTTATTTCTCTGGTTGTAAGTGTTTTTTTGTTTTGGAATGTAAACTAATACTGCAGAAACTATATAATGCGGTCTAAACTGCAACAGGATGTTTTCTAAGTATTAAAATGAAATTACTTAGATTCAAATTTGTTTTCCCCACTGGTTTGTGGTTTGAGATTATTTTGGAGATTCTTCTTTCCCTCCCTTTCATTTCAAGTGGGGAAGAAGTTTCAATATCTCAAAAATTTTCAGGAACTGGGAAAGTCACATCTTCCTCAGCACCTATTTCCCACAGATGATCAATGTACAGAGGCATGGTGAGAAAGATTGAGTCACCCAAAGACTCATGACAAGAAATACAGGTTATGTGCCCACAGACCCACAGTCCTCCATCCCTGTTTGCAGAACCCCATTGCCACAAAGAGCTGTAAAAGCTCTTGTAGTCATCTGGATGATTAGTTGTAGATTTTGACAATTTGCTGTAGCTGTTGCATGTTATGTTAATCTCACAGGAAAAGGCTTTGAGTTTAGGGGACAGATGTTTGTAATATGTGTGTATTGATTACAAAGAACTCTTGGGCCCCACCCGATAGGCAGCTGCATTTCATTGTAAGGAAATTCTTTGGTTTGTTCCCCAAATCCACCCTGTGGACTGTTATAGAATGAAAGGTGTACATGTGGTGCAGCTCTGTGAAGAAACCACTGTGAAATCACTTCACCTCTCTGTGCTTCAGCTTCCTTACCTGTAAAATGGGTCCAATGCTATTAAAGGTCTTTTGCAAGGTGTTTGGAGTTTCTCCAGTTCAAGTGATAAGATTTGGTTTCCTAACCAATGACCATGAGAAAGAACAGAGAGCATGAACTCCAGCCTGGAATAAATAACTCTTAACATACCCACACTGGGCATGGACAATGTGAGAAATACACTTCAAATGAAGTCACCTAAATGTCCGTTCACACCATTCTCCTGTGTATCATTGCGCAGATTGGATGTGATGGGAAAACATTCCCCGCCCTAGCTCTCACGGGCTGGTCAGAGATAACACTCTCGTATCCCAAGACTTTCTGGTAACATCATATCGGTGTGACTGGGTTGGTACTGTTGTTCTCAAAGGGCTGAGTGAAGTTGACCACATCTGTTATTCTTACTGCATCCAGGCCACACTGCAGAGCCCAGCACGGAGAGTTGGCTCTTGGAAACCATCTCTGTTCATGATTAGAACTATTTTCTTTAGAAAATACTTAATGGCCAGTGTGCATTAATTTTTCCTTCCCTGTAATCGAGGTTAGTTAACATTTGCATGTGGTAATCTTTTTCATAAGTTCCTGGACATAAATCACTCGTCAAAGAGAGTCTGGTGGCTTGGGAACAGAGAGCAGCTGTCCAAAACACCACTGTGTGGGCCAAAGGCTGTGTGTGCTCCTCTCTACCCAGTTGTAAATATCAGCAGAAAAATTAGTCCAGCTGTGGTGTATGGCTGGGTAAAATGCAGATAAATGGCATTTCTGAAGAGGTGGTGTTGGAACTGGAGAGTTGGTGCAAGGGGCTCTGGGGTCACTCTGATTTTTTGTGCCCTTATGTAAAGCAAACCCTACTCTGATGGAAGAACCAGTCTGGAAAGGGTGAAAATCATGGTGAAAGTCACTGGGATTGTACAGATGTGAGCATTACAGTTTGTCTCTTGTCCAAATGCAAACCCAGCATGAAGTAGGTACTGGACATCACCGCTCTGAGCTAGTCACCAGGCACAAAGTTTGTGTTTGAAAACCAAACAGCGAAAAGGTGACATCATTCATCTGGGCTGTTTGGGTAGATCGTTAAACCATAACAACAAACGGATGGGCTTACTCAGACTAAGGTTTACATGCAGGAAGCTTACTCCAAATTAACCAAAAGCATGGCTTTGAAACAAATTCACTGAACATCATTAAGGCTTTTCTTGCACAAAAGATTAGGGTGGTCCACTGGATTAGCTAACTCATTTTATGTTTTCATCGTGAGTTATATCACACCAACGTTCCCCTGTGCTCTCTACAAGCAACTCAAACTCACACTACTCTGGTACAAGCTTGTGTCCAAGGGAACAGACCAGAGATAACCAGTCCTTATATGATTAAGGAACAGGACAAGAAAGCTGAGGCTTTGTTCTGCCCCCAACTCTGCTCATAGAGTTGGGAGGCTCACTACCATACAGGGAAAAGGGATAACAAAGCCTTGGAGGACCATGTACTGGCAGCATCACGCAGAGCATGAAAGACACTTTACGCCATGACAGAGCCTCCAACAAACACCAGCTAGTGAATGAAGCTTGGTCTGAGCATGCTCAACCTGTAAATTCACCATGTTTTTCTTCCTGAGTTCACCTCAAACACTAGTACTCTTCAAACTGCTCATCTTACATTGATTGCGGGACATCCAACACCACCTGTGGGGCCTCCCAGGCAAGTATGGACCATATCTGAAGTCTGCTTTGCTCACAGGATCCCAGCACCTCGTGGGGCCCTTGGCAGGTGGCTCATACTCCATGAGATCACGCTCACATCCATTATTTTAAGCCCTGTAAGCATCACAGAAGAATAACTGTTTCTTGATGGATGTTGCCTTCACCTGGTCAAAAACTTGAGCAAGTCCAACAAAAACCTGTTCAGCAGGAACTCAAGGAGCAATAAAACATATGTTACTGAGTCACGAGACCTAGTCCTGGCCTAGCACGCTGTGCCTATTACAGTTCCACTCCACTAACTAGGCAGAGAGCTACTAAAACATAACCCCAAGTTTATTATGTTAAATCTGTAGTAAATCTGTCATGGCCATTCAGGCACTAACATATGACTGTGGAAAATATGTTGGCTTATGATTTGATAGCAGCAGATGGGCACTTTGCTATTGTTTCATCATCGTAAACTACAGGGAAACACTTAGTTACAAGGATCCGAACTCTGTGGGACAGATCTTTGGCTGGTGTAAAGTGGCCCAGAGCCAGGGAAATCCATGGAGCTCCATCAATATAAACCAGCTGAGGACCTCATCCTGCACTTCCAACTGCCATCTTGTGAGGAGCTAAGAAGGACCATCCTGGCTCAGGTTGCAGGTTCATCTAACTCAGTGTCTGTCTCTGTTAGACATAAATTTTAGCAAAAAGTGAAAGAATGGAGCAAGAGTGACCCTTCGTCTAGACACAAGTTTCCATCTTTTGGCCACTAGTGAGTTAGGGACATCCTACGCCAAATGATCACATTTAATAGCCATTGATGGCTTTACATCCATGATTTTTCTGTTCACTTGGAAAAGTCATTTATACCTATTACCATAAAAATGTTACGTGAGAATGTATTTGACAGCAAAATTAAGCAGCTTATGCAAAAATCATCCTTTTCTGTGTTTTAAAATTATTACCTTAAAATTTTTCACTGTCCCTTACTACTTGATTTATGAGAAGAGGTGGATAACACTCTACTCTTCACATTACCCATGATTTGGTGTACATCTAAGATAGCTGTCTATCATAGACTATCAGATAGATATCTACCATAGTCAGTCATCCCTCTTCCAGTGTGGACAGTCCCCAGCTACCTAGAGCTTATTTTTCTCTGCCACAGTAACTCTTAAGAGGATAGATTGAGAAAATCTTCCAAAGATGTAAAGTTCATTAGGTGTTTAGTCTGTGGCCTGAAATTCACTTTATATTTTAAGGCTATAATTAAACTAATTGGAGGGAAAAATGGAAAGACTTGAGAGTTTGGGTGAGAATGCTGGATATTCATTACAGCAGATTTCACTGTGGTAAGAGCTGAGGAACTGCATCTAAGGAGTCCTTGTACCAGTGGGGCTCATGGAGGTGGACAGGGTGAATTTGCATCCAGCTCTCACAGCTCAGCCAGGCTTGGAGAGCTACGAGACATCCACAGGGCTGAGCTAGCACAAGGGTGCAGCCAGAGATAGCTGAGCTCTCAGCAGAGCTGTGTCTGTGTTGTGTCTGTGTTTGTGTCTGTGTCTGCGTCTGCATGAGCGAACTGGCGTGTATTAGCAGAGGTCTGATGACTCAAACAGCAGGAAACTGTTTTTTGATGCTCCCCTCTCTTGCAGTTCGGTTATTTGCAGAGTGAAGGTAAAATGCAATGTGAAGGGTGGAGGGGTGATACTCTCACCTAAGCCAGTAGCTCTGCAGAGTCATAAAGAAACCTCTGGGGGTCATCTCTGATCAATCCCTCTGAAAGCAATGTTCATCCAATGTCAGATCAGGTTGTTCTGTGGCTTGTCCAGTTGAATTTTGAGTATTTCCAAGGATGGTGATGCCCAAGTGTTGTGGTATAACCCATATGAAGCCCCATACAGCCGCTCGCTCACACCCCCCCGGTGGGATGGGGGAGGGAATCGAAAGAGTAAAAGTAAGAAAAAAACCTCGTGGGTTGAGATAAAGACAGTTTAATAGGGAAAGCAAAAGCCCACATGCAAACAAAACAAAACAAGGAATTAATTCACCACTTCCCATGGGCAGGCAGGGTTCAGCCATCTCTGGGAAAGCCAGGCTCCATCACATGTAACAGTGACTTGGGAAGACAAACGCCATAATTCTGAACGTTCCCCCTTCCTTCTTCTTCCCCCAGCTCTATATGCTGAGCATGATGCCATATGGTGTGGGATATCCCTTGGGTCAGTTGGGGTCAGCTGTCCTGGCTGTGTCCCCTCCCAGCTCCCTGTGTACCTCCAGCCTGCTCGCTGGTGCAGTGAGGAACAGACAAGGCCTTGACTCTGTGTAAGCCCTGCTCAGCAATAATGAAACCATCCCTGTATTATCAACACTGTTTTCAGCACAAATCCAAAACATAGCCCATACTAGCTACTGTGAAGAAAATTAACTCAATCCCAGCCAAAACCAGCACAACAAGCTGTCCAGATGCCTGACCCAATGCTTTACCACCTTCATCATGAAACTTTTTCCTTCTTTTTGTCCATTGCCTCCTATTTACAGTGCACCTCTAAGAAGAGCTTAGCTCATCCTTTGTCTGAATCCCATTGAGATATTTCATGACAAATATTAGATCGCCCTCTAAACCTCTCTTCTCCAGGCTGAACAAATCCAGATCCTTCAGCCTGACCTTGTATTTCACATACTCCAGTCCCTTGACTTTGTGGCATCCTCTGAACTCCCCCAATTTCACAATTTCTTCATGGTGACCCAGAACTGGGCCCATCAAGCAGTGGACAGCAGAGCACAACTCTGATTGTTCTCTATGTAACAAAAAAGTCCCTTTCTTTCTGATTTTTGCTGATAAATTTTAACAGCCATTGTGTACAAAATCGCTGGAGTTTTCTGTACTTGCATATAGCTCCTAGCAAAAGCATTTCCTAGTCATGACTAGGCTCAGCAGTAGTAGCAGTAATGATAATGATATTGGTAGCAATAATAATAATAACAATAATGATAAAAAATAATAACAACAACAATAATAAGACAGCATTGTCACCTGTAATAATTAATAATAATATTAACTGACAATATTATAATATGCTCTTTTAGGAGCAGTGGGAATATGCCATTTCAGTGACGGATATTTGCTCTTGGTGCTCCTAGTCCAGAAAATATGTAGGGTTTTGGCCTCTGATCCTTATTAAATCCCTGAAAAACATTGTGGCAGAAACCTCACGATGCCGTCTGTGTTTTACTAAGATTTTCAGGGCCCCATTTCTGGTGAACTTATTTCTTTACAAGGGGGCAAAACTTATTCTAAACTCACTGAATTGTTTTCTTAATAAAAAAAGGGGGAAAAAGGTTGTGATATTTTTCATGAACTTGTCCTTGTTTATAGCTGGTAGGATGAGAGCTCTGTAGCTGGTTATGATTTCTGGATGTCAAATTTTAACAAAAAAGAACAATAAAAAATAATTTGTCTTTTTTAACACAGTGAACATCCCCACAAGTCTACCTCAGCTTCCCCAGTGAACTGGGGTTGTGGCTTTACATCCTCATCCAGATGCTCTATGCTAAACCATTGATACAGAGAAATGATTACTTGCTCCACAAGAAGCTCCCGAGGAAAAGCCAGCCAGGTTGTCCTTCGAGAGTTTGCTTTGAGTCTTTTCCCTGTGTGTAAAGCTGTGATGTAGGCAGTGGTAAGAGCAACCTCCAAGGAGAAAAGACACCAGATTTTGGCTGAAGGAGCCAGAAGGACTCTGGTTTTATCTAAGCGAGGTTTAAGTTGAATTTCTTCATTGCCAGCCCCAAAACCACTCTCACAAAAAGGAAAAGCTGCCATTTCTGCTTTCCCAGAAGTAGGAGACCACTGTGTAATGTTTCAGTGGAAGAGGATACTGGCTTACCTTCTACATCTCACTCCCAGTGTGGGCACAGCTGATTTAAAACTACTGTTATGTCTTCCTGAACCCAAACATTTCTACTGATTTAGGGAAATTCAGCTCCATTGTTTCCTTTTCTTTAATGTAATAGAAATATTCTGTGGACATAGTCATCCCTTCCATGTTGACATGCAACTCAATTTTATTTTTTTAAGCCTTAGAGGCTCTTTACCTCAATGACAGAAAAAACCCCACCACCCCTACCTGAAAAATAGCCTCCTAATAAATTTCACTTTCTCCATGCTTACCCATCTCTTTTAGCTGAACCAGATGCTTAAATAGAGAGCAGAACTCTTACGGACATCTGAGAGTGCAGAACTGAGCCATAGAGAAGTTGGAAGAAGGTCTGGATATAACGACAGCCAGAAGCTTGGAGAGGAGAGTCAAAGAAAGCTCAATCTGTACATGTCGTGTCCTTATGCTGTGTTAAGCATCCACCAAGACCACTGCTGGAAACGGAATAAAAGGCTAGCTGGACCTCTCCTCTAATCTATGGCCATATTTATATGTTTATGAGCTGGCTTCTGCCCAGGCAGGTTGAAAGTCCTGCACTTTCTGGGGTTATCCATAGTGTCCCACCAGAATGGAAAAGTCCACACATCTATCTGCAGGTCTGAAAACCAGGATGGTCCAGAATGATAATAAACCTGACTTTCTGAACGGCCAAGCATGGCATATTTTGCACGGCACATGCAACATCCAGAACATTTCTTGCTCTAACTCAAAAGCACACGGCAAGGCCAAGGGAGTTCTTCCTAAGGCGAGTCCTCACCTTTACTGTGAAACCCACTCACTGTCACCTGTATTAGAGATGGGGGAAAGGGGAAGAATGGGAATGCTGCTGAACTGATTAAATCTGCACACAAATCCATATGTTACATTATTGAAAAAGGAGAGAAGGAAGAAGAAAACAAGCATTTGTAACAGGATGAAAACTGGGAAAATGGGACCAAAAACTCTTCGTAATTCAAAGCAGTTGTGGGAGTTCTGAGCCCATAAGCCATAAATGACTAAAACATGTCCCTGCATTTTGGATTATGAAAAAGATATTAGGGTGGGTTTTTCTCTCTTTTTAATGGGATTTGATGGCATGCCAAAATATCAGTTTGGGTCTTTCTTTTTTTTAATATGTTTTTTTAAATAACTCAACTTGCCAAACGTGCTCATGAATACAATTTTCTCTAAAAACACACCGACTTAGGAGGAAAAACACACTGACACACACAAATTGTCTCATGTTACTCGGCATGTAAATCTTTTTTTACTTGTATTTAAAAAAATAAAATAAAACATAAGTCCTCCAGCAACCCGGTAGGTTTTGCTTGGAGCTGATGCTGGGGCCTCCTGGAAGTTGGGAACAATTCTTTGTACATCAGCGAGTCCCACTTTTGAATGAAAAGTGTCTCCTCCCTCCCTCTGAAATGTTCTAATTTCTGACTTCATGTCGCCAATTCCCATCCTGCCCCCAAGCTGTGGCATGTTCCCAGAGCTACTGGTTTCTGATGGCTTTGTGTTAGATGACTTCCACCTGCTCTCAAAGACTGGTGGGGACTGCTGTCTGCCTGCAAATCACGGCCTTTTTTGGAAATGTATGAAATAAGAGGGGCTGATTAATTTGCAAAAGCAATGTTTTTTGAATGCAAACTGACAATGCGCATAGATAGCGCACAGTCCTGCCATGAACAAGAGGAGTAATAAATTTTCATGAGCTACAAATTTCATCCATGTATCAGGCTTGTATATTCAAGCTGTCAGCCTGTATTAAGAGTCCAATACTGTGTCTGTCAAAGAAACATTCACTCTCTAGAGAGTGGAGCAGTGTTTATTACTGCAATATTAGTTACAGTAGCTACAGAGAAGTTCTGGGCAAGTGATATCCAGACATGTAACAGACAATCTCTGCCTTTAAGAAAGTAGTTTCCAAGCTGTGGTTGGCAGATATCTATAAATCCTTGGAGTACTCCAAAGGTGTATGTGCAAGATAACCAAGAAGTGTTAACTTCTTGTCAGAAAGCTTCAGATCACTCAGTGGGGATGGCACATCCCCTGGAAGTCTCTGGAGTTCTGAAAATTAAAAAAAAAAAAAAAATTGGAAACCACTACTGTAAGGAAATATCTGGGGTCTCTGGAGTGATGCTGTGGGAGTACCAAAATCCTGACTCTGCCTTGACAGGGTTTCTCAGTGGCTTTCCCACAGGCAACCCTTAATTTCTAATAAACTTGTTATACTCCTTTTTAAGACTTTGTTCAGTGACAGTTTATGGAGAATGAATATATGACCAGCAGAAGTGATGAACATGTCCAAGTTATGGGTCTGAGGATCACGTGCTACAGACAATAATAAGCACATCAGTAGAAAGCACTATAAATACTTCAATTTCCTGTGCTGTTGGATTGTATAATACTCTCTAGCTCTTTGTGAACTGTTTACTAATTCTTTATAGACTAGTCACGACTGAAATCTTACGTTTATGTGGGACCAATAAGTTGCTACAGCCCTGGAGAATCGCCCAGGCTGAGGTTTTGTTATTTTGATTCTATGAAATAATTTGTCTTCTGCTAAAAGAGAAGTCTCCCTAAAGCTCGGGGATACAGCCACAAAGAAAAAGGAACACGTTCAATAAAGACTCAGCAGTCCCTTTCCTGGCTGACCAAACTGAGAGTTGCACATTTATTTATTTATTTATTTATTCATTGATGTATTTATTTATCTTGGTTTACTCTAACAAAACTAGCATCTAATCCAAGACCTTTGGGCACCCTCACACATCATTAACAACACACTAGTGCCCCAGCTGTGATAAAGTCATTATTTGACATGAGCTCAGGAGGCAGAAAATGTCCTCAGCTTTATGAGAACCAACCTCTGAGCCTTTCCAAGCATCTTATGAAAGCAGATGGGGTGTTTTGGTATCTGTTCCACCACTGTCCATTGGCTTCTGAAATGTCAGCTGCTTGCAAGACCTCTCCTCCTGCTCTCTGAATCATTTTCTTGGGAAGACATTGCAAGAAATGGAAATATTCCAATTCTGTGACCATAACACAAGGGACCTAGTCAGGCTGTGAGTGGCTTGCTTGGCCGTTTGCAGTAGCACAAGGGGTAACTCTTCTGTAGGGCAACTGTTTAAAGGAAAATACTCGATAAGACCATAATTCCTACAGATACAGCGCTCATTTGTTCATCAAGACAATGATTAAAACCACAAGTTGGCTGTGTCAGCTCATGGTTTTTGGAGAAGTTCATCTGACAGATATTCTGCAGGGAAAAAAAGTTGCCCAGCATGTCAGAGAGTCCTGGCAAGCACCCTGAGATGCAGGAAATGAGAACAGAGAGAAATTGCAAAGCTGCGGAGAGGCTGCTCTGCTGCCAAGCGTGCAAAAGAAAGCCAAGCATGGCTGAACATGCTGGAAAAAGAATTGCTTCCACGTTTCTGACCAACACGTCAAGAGAAATGGCAACCTGTTGGCAAAAGGTTCCCCCAGGTTCTAGAGCATGAGCTGACAGCTTCAATAGAAAGGGCGAACTTCCAGCTTTAGTGATGTTTCATTAAACATGTACCCTGGCTGATGAGCTGGGATAAAAATGGAAGGCTGTAAACACCCCTTGATCAGCTGCAAAGCTCCCATTGACGTCACTGTGACGAGTGCACAGAGATCAGGGCCAAACTACGGGCTTTTTGTAGTACAGAATATGAATTTGTTATTATTTATTATTTGTTGCCTACAGCCTTGCTCAGTGGGAAAGTCTTCTGCCTTTAATGACTGCCAGCATCTTTCCCTTTGTTTTCTCCTTGACTTTTCCTTGGTCCCTTTCTCCAGCTTTCCCCTTTGTCTCATCTCACCTCCCTTTCTGCAGGTTTCCCAGCTGCTCACCGGTGGAATAGCTAATGCTTCAGATGTCTTCATTAGGCAGTTAAGTCACCCCTTCCCTTGTCTAAAAGCCACATGGAGATGTTCTTCTCCACTCCCCTCTCCCTCCCAAGCCTTTAGAGTCACTGAAGAGTGGTTTGGTGACATCTCAGGAAAATGTTTCTGTCTTAGCACCCCAGGGATAACATTTTGAAGTTTCTCTGTGCAGTTTCTCTGGGGGATAGGAACTCACACCCTGTTTCTCACCTGCAACTTGAAATGCGGTGCAGTACCAACAGGTTGCATGAGCCCACTGTAAACGGCAGGCGCCCGGAGGCAGATAGGTGGCTGGGTATTGTCTGGGTATGGCACAAAACTGTTGTTCTGTAAAGCTGTTGGGTGAGGTTTGGAGGGTAAAAGGTTATATTCTGTGCAGAGAAACAAAAGCCTGAGTGTTTCATATCAGTGGTTCCAAATGCTCAGAAGTCATGAAGCAGCACTCTCTTCCTCTTCCCCTGGCGCACATCTTCCAGTTGGCTTAAAAATCATGAGTTTAGGAAAAAAGGACATAATTGTGGATTGGTTTTATTTCTTCTCTGGCTTTTGAAAGCTGAGCATTTTCTATCAACAGACGGGCTAGATTCTCACTTCTGTTTTGAAAAGAAAACTGAGATTCTCCAGTGTCATATCACTCTGGCTTTGAATCTATAATATCATGAGAGTCAGAAGACAGTCTTAAACAAGCACAAAGGTCTAATCAGAACTCAAATCAGCTGGCTGCAGTAGAGTCTGAACTTTGTACTGTCAAATGTAAATTAAAATTATCAATGAAGAAATATATTGATTCCACAGCAGTCCACCTAACACAAATGCGTAGAAAAGAATGAATTTTACTGATCAGTGTCTTGATCCCAGGAGACAGAGCACCTGCATCCTATTTGGAGCCCTGCCATTATTTGAAAATTTGCCCATCAATGTCCAAAACGATGTTGTAATAACAAGTCCTTTCCTCATCTCTAATTTCTGTGATTTTATGAGTACAGCCCTACGCTGTCTAAACTTCTTGGGAAAACATACAGGGCATGCCCATGACCGTGCTTTCGAAAGAATTTGTGGGATTATGTCAGACAGTTCCCAGTGAGCCAACATCAAAGATATTGGGTTGCATTTTTTAATAAAGCTTAACTGATCGTGACAGCTAGTTCATTCAATATTTTTGAGCTGACAGGATGGATTGAAGGAAATACCCAATTACAGGAGATTATGCATGTATGAGGACAATGGATGCTGCTGCGTATTAATTTTAGTGAACATTAGAAAAATAATAAACTGAAATAGAATTAAAGATGGGGCTGTAAAGGAAATCATATCTGAACACAGTGTTGATACCTACAATTCCAGACTATCAAGGGACACTTTGGTTACACAAACAGCACGAGATGCATAGATAGAAGACAGATAGATAGATTGAAAGATAGATCACTACACATAACGTGTAGTCATCGAGGGTGGAATTGACACCTACTTCAGTGACAATGCAGAATTTAGGTCAAAAAAAGGCTATTTAAACAGCTACTGCACAGGACTGCCTTGCTCTGGAAATATTTTAAGTTACATTGACAGCTCCTAAATTCAGGAGGTCTACAGTGGAGCAAAAATTCAGTGGCAATCTGAACCTTTTTAGCGCTTGGAAGGAAAGAGACAGGTTGTTGGTTTTTTTTTTCCAGACCTATGGAGCACCAGCATCACTGGTCACCAGCAGAGAAGGGCTTGGGGATACTGGTGGATGAAAAATTAGATGTCAGCTGGCAATGTGTGCTCGCAGCCCAGAAAGCCAAGGGTATCCTGGGCTGCATCACCAGCAGCGTGGCCAACAGGTCAAGGGAGGGGATTCTGTTCCTCTGGTGAGACCCCCCTGGAGCGCTACATCCAGCTCTGGGGTCCCCAGCACAACAAAGACATGGACCTGTTGGAGCGGGTCCAGAGGAGGCCATGAAAATATTCCAAGGACAGAAACACCTCTGCTATGAAGAAAAGCTGAGAGAGTTGTGGTTGTTTAGCCTGGAGGAGAGAAGACTCCGGGGAGACCTTATTGCAGCCTGTAAAGGAGGCTTGTAAGAAAGATGGAGAGAAACTTTTTACCAGGGCCTGTAGTGCCAGGATAAGGGGTAATGGTTTTAAACTGAAAGAGAGTAGATTTAGGTTGGACATAAGGAAGACATGTTTTACGATGAGGGTGGTGAGGCCCTGGCACAGGCTGCCCAGAGAAGCTGTGGCTGCCCCCTCCCTGGAAGGGTTCAAGGCCAGGTTGGATGGGGCTTTGGGCAACCTGGGCTAGTGGAAGGTGTCCCTGCCTGTGGCAGGGGGGTGGGACTGGATGATCTTTAAGGTCCCTTCCAACCTAAACCATTCCATGTTTCTGTGATCATGGACTGCCTCCTGCCTCTGACCTGATGCAAGCTGAGCTCTGACCCCTCCTGCCAGTGCTCAGCAGCACTTTCCTTGGGAGACCTAACCTCTGCACTTCAGGGACACCCTTATCACTGAGCTGTAAGCAAGAATACAGCAGGGATGCATTTCAAACTCTTGCTGGAAAGGAGTTATATTTTCAAGTGGTTGTTTTATTATTTCGATGATCATTGTTTGCAACCTTCCCCTCTTGCTCCCTTTACAATAATTTTGCCAAAAATGCTGCTTCTCCCAAAAGCTGTAACTGCAGCCCCTTTAATCATGTTCTTTTTGGTGTCTCTATTTTACCCTTTGTATTAGAGGTATGTTCTGGCCCCATATTTTGTTTTTAATGTTTTTGTGAAGAGTCTCATAATCACACAAAGTTTACCTCACTAATGCAGTCATAATCCAAATCTTTTGGGGTTTTTTCTTCTTCTTTGTTTTCTTGGCGGATACTTTAGGATTTCATGAGCTTAGTGTTTCTTAAATGTGCTCCAAAACTCACTATCTTTCATCTCTTTCTCCACCTTTAGCCTTCTCCCCAATTACTAATTAGTAAGAGACTTTGCCAATCCAACAAAGCTTTTTCTCATATCTTTCTGCAGCCATTTCTTTTAATCACTTTTTTTCATTAATATCCACCCATCTCGCTTTGTATTCCTTTGTTATGTGAAAATTTCTTGCTACTTCTTTTTCAGGAGATATTTTTTAGCTTTATTTCATATTTTCTTTAATTTCTCTTCTTTCTTTTATGCAATGCCACAAATTCTGACTAATCCAGATGTTACGTGTGCCATTCATGAACCCAACCAACCAGAGTTACCGTAGTGCAAAGACCAGAAGATGCGCATGTTGACTTCTTGTGGTGGATTTTAAGCCTTGTGGAGTGTGAAATCTGTTCTTCAGATCAGTTCAAAATTCCTACTTCAGTGCTTTTTTTTTTCTGTTTTGACAAGGTTCAGTTCAACCTGGTGTGCTGGTTTTGGCTGGGATTGAGTTAATTTTCTTCACAGTAGCTAGCATGGGCTATGTTTTGGATTTGTGCTGGAAACCGTGTTGATAATACAGGGATGTTTTAGTTATTGCTGAGCAGTGCTTACACAGAGTCAAGGCCTTTTTTACTCTTCAACTCACTTCACCAGTGAGAAGGGTGGGGGGGCACAAGGAGCTGGGAGGGAACACAGCTGGGACAGCTGACCCCAACTGACCACAGGGATAGCCAAGACCATATGGCATCATGCTCAGCAATAGAACTAGAGGAAATGTTGTCTGGAGGATGCTGCTCGGGATCTGGCTTGGCATCAGTTGGTTGGTGGTGAGCAATTGTTTTCATTTGCATCATTTGTCTTTCTTGGGTTTTATTTATCTTTCTACTTTCCTTTTCATTACAATTTATTATTATTATTATTACTGCTACTATTACTATTTCATTTTATTTCAATTATTAAACTGTCCTTATTACAACCCATGGATTTTCTCACTTTTACCCTTCCAATTCTCTTCCCTCCATCCTGCGGTGGGGGGAGTGAGTGAGCAGCTGTGTGGTGCTTAGTTGCTCACTGGGGTTAAACCACAGCACCTGGGAAGATCATGTGTCAAACATTTTTCACCCTCAGAGTAACCATCAAATTAAGTATCAAATGGCAAAATCCACACTGAACAGATTTTGAAAAGGCATTTGATAGACTTCCTTATGATTCACTTTGGGACACCCTGAAGTGTTGGGGTATTCCAAGAAAAATAATCAACATCATCAAGTCTTTTTTTGGTCAGAGGGCAGCCTTCTTGGGTCAAGAAAAGCAGTCCTGCGTCTATGTGTTCAGTCAGATACTGATGTGTAATTGGTATAATTATATCACCTGTCCTGTTTGGTACCACCACTGACTTCTCTGAGGGAAAGCAGAGACAGTTCTGGAGCATATGATGAAAATATATAATTTTTGCTGATGGCAGCTCTCTTGAATAACAGCTCAGCTGCTCCACAGGCAGGAACAAAACCATCATCCAGCATTACAAAATCCAACGTGAGGCTAATAGCTTATGATGAAAATAAGAAGGCAATAAGATTCCCAGCAGTTTCCAGTGCAAAGATTGTCTTTTAGAGGGCAAAAGGTTACAAAAGGTGAACTTATTCATGTGCCTTGGCAGAATCATGACTGGCAAGGAAATTCAACAGGAAATAATATCATGAATTGGCAAGGCAGCTGCTGATATTCAGGAGCTTGGATCTGAAAACCTACAACCAACAGATCAAACTGGCTGTTCAGCTCTGACGTTCTTTCCACCTTTACACACAGATGTGAGCGCTGGAAACACACCAAAGGTATAAAAAAGATATCTCAATGCTTTGGAAAGCAAATGCCCTAGGAAAACAAAACAAAACCCTGAGGATTAAATGGAATGAGTTTGTAAGAAATACTGGGATTCCTCAAGCTTTTGACAGCCCCTTATCTCCAGCAGGATGTAGTCGAGCTATGTGAAAAATGAGAAGCCAGAGCGTCTGCCACAGCAGGTGGGACAGTAAGCAGCAGGAGAAACATATGAAAGGAATTGGCTGAATGAATAGAAATATCAAAACCCAGTCAATTGGGGAAAAAATAGGCACGTAAATGACAGGGAGGACATGCAGAGAACAACACAGGGTGGAGAAGAATGGAGAAGCTGTTTTGAACTTTAAAGTTTCATCTATACTAACAAAAAATTATGGACAAGGGCCAGACTTGAGCAACGGTCTGCTGACTTGTCAATATGATTACAGAATAAAGAATGTTGAAGAGGACCTCTGGAGGTCTCTGATCTAACCCCCTGCTCAAAGCAGGGTCAACTTAGATTGGAATGAACATTTCACAAACTCTCTGAATCCCAGTCCAGTGTTTGGTCATCCTTATGGATGCAGTAACATCTCCCCTTAGCCCTCTCTTCTTTTCTGTATGGGTCTGGCCAAGTCCAAGTAACAGTCTCTCAGGAAATACTCAGACTCTGCTCAGAAGTTAACTTCAGTCAAGGACTTTTCCAAGCAGGGAAGATGGTCAAGACCACCTTTCTTTTTGGGGGAAGTTAATGTAGCTATTTGGATGTGAGGCTGTTTCAGTTATTTGTGTGCACAAAGCCTGCTTAGCTCGTGATAATATGACAGGGTTGAACTCAAAGTGAACTGGACAAATTCCCGTAGGTTGAAGGAAAGATAGAGGAATCCCACCACAGAGTCTATAGGACACCTGCAGCCTTGAGAACAAGAGGATCTCAGGTAAACCACCTGGCTGCCAAATCTGCAAGAAAACCACCATGAGGCAATACTGGGAGACAATCCAAGAACTATAATGCAGTGGATAGTTGATCCATGACTACTTTTGAAGACCTAGGCCTGTTCTGGAGCTGGATTCCCTGACACCCTGCAGAGACTGGCAGACAGTTGGCCAGGGCAACACCTTGTGCACATGGGACGCGTACACAGATCACCAGGGAAAGTTTCAGGCCAGTGAGGCTTCCAGGGCCTCTTGCTTCAGTCTTCAATGTGAGAGAGAAGAAAAAAAGAAACACAGCCTACTACTTTTCTTCTCTATGGTGAACAATGCCAGAGGACCCCTGAGAAGCTTGAAGGATGCTTTAATGTTTGCAGATAAATGCTTCAGGAGTTCCTCAAGAGTATGTTTAAAATGAAGGCAATGAATTTCTGCATTTTAGAATAGCTTTGAACTTTCGGAGTAACTTTTGAGCATAAGAAATGCACCATATCAGCAGCTACATACTTCAGTCCAGCTAGGTGGAACATGCATGCAGAAACAAGCTTTGAAAAAAAATCAGGACTGTGTGCTCAGCAGTATGAAAAGGAATGAGCTGTTAGCTAAACCTGAAGAGCAGGATACAGTCCTCCAGCAATAGCAGCTGAACTTGCAGCAGTCACCAGCTGGCATAAATTGAAATAGCTCAGCCCCAGTCCCCAGGTGATATAAATCAGCTGAGTTCCAGCACAGCTGATCTTGGTACAGGGGATAAATCTGTGTAGTGCTCACACCAGCTTTTTCTGTGCTGGGGGTAGGTGCATCTGATCCTCCAGGCTAGGGAAGGTCTTGGCAAGTATGGCTCTTTCTCCTCTTCTGCTGTTGGGGAGAAGCCAGGTTGTTCAGCAGGGGCTGAGCTTGCCCACCTACAGCATCACTATAACATAAGGAGGGAGGGAAAGCAGAAGGGAAGGGAAAAGAAGAAGGGAGGCAAAGGACACCCAGAAAAAAAAATTAAAAAAAAAAAAATCTGTGAGATGTGGAAAGGGAAAGAAGAGGCAACAGGGAAGAAATGAAAAAAGAGAGAAAATACGAAGAAAAAAGGAAAATATGGACAGTAAAAAGAGCATAGTAGCTGGTATGGAGGAGACATAAGTTTTCAAATCTAGGTGACTTGAAGAAGGGCACATGAAAGAAAGAGAGGGAGGATGGAGTGAGGAATGACTGGGAGGAGGAGAGTGGCTGCATCCTTCCCCAGGTTGGGGGAGGAGGAGGGGGGTAGCTTTTTGTTAGTTTTCCTTCAAAAAGGCTATTTACGGAGCTGATGGTATCCCCAGCCAGAGCTCAGCTAAGTAATTTGTCCATGTCCCCCAGCCCCTCCCTTGCAAGCCTGCCTGCCATCCACGTGCGATCTGTTTTGACAAAAAACAAAGCCGAAGTCTTGGTGACCCTCTCTGTGGCCCCCCACTCCCTCCCACACGTGTGCACGCACACGTTAATTCCTAACCAAACAATTCAGGGGCTGTTGGCTGGGTGCGTGTCCTTTGGCTGCCCTGGTGTAACCCCCAGAAGCAGCGGAATTAAGCCCTTCTCTTTAAATATTTTTGAATGATTCGCTCCAGTGAAAAGTGAAATCTGGAAAAATCCTGCCGTGTGCAGGAGCTGTCTGAGGCCTCCCCTGAAGCCCAAAACCCCACTAGAACCTTCACCTCCCCTGGGACCAAGGGCTGAGACCAAAAAAACTCCTCCTGGGCTCCCATCCAGCTTTAAAAATATGTTATTTATAGTACACAAATAGCCAAGGGGAGCTTTTGTTTGTTCTTTCCATCTGTCCCCTGCAGCACTGAAATCCAGCATGCAAAGGGATGCTCAGGGCACCAAAGGCGACGGCCATCTGTGGCAAAAGGAGAACTTCTTTTAATATGGACTCGGCACTGCAAGTGGTCACAGAGATGTAGGAACTGTTTTTGAACAGGCCAACCCAGTCACTGCTCATCGCATCTGTCTGGAAAAGGACTTTTCTTTGACCTTTTCTTTCTCCTAGAAGCTGGATAATAGCATGGCTTTCAGAAAGCTATAAAACCTTATCTTCAAGTGAGCATAAATCCATTCATTTTCCTCACCATGTCCTTCCCTTCTTGGGAAATTCATAGGAAAATGTAAGAAGGCCCACAGCTGTAAGATAGCATATCTTTCTGCTTTTGACCTACCTTGGAAAATTACTTCCCAACTCACATTTATTAGAAGCTGATGTGTTCTGAAGCAGGCAATTTTGCATGAAAACGTTGCAGGTACCAAAAGATACCAAAAATACGCCAGGCCTGAATATTTTCTGATTGTCTATGAATGAGCCTCTGCTCTCATCTGTACTCTGGACACAGCTCACCCATACATGCACTGGTGCTCCTCTGAATGATTAGCATGCAATTCACCTCTTTTTGCCCCTGGCTTTTGTCTTTGTTCTTTGTGAGAATAACAGCTCTAAGGCTGGAGACTTCTTAGAAGTATTGACTTCTAAAAAAGTGTGACGTTTCCCTAAATGCCCTCTTCTTCCTTCTCTAACTTCCATCTCTCTGGGTTCAAGGGACTCTGGGGTGTGGATGTACGTCTAAGTTTCATGCCTTGACACTTGCAAACCATAGATAAACCAAACCTTGAAACCAGCCTCTCAAATATGGGACTACTCAGGTCAACAGTAGCAGAGCATTATAAGCAACTCCCAACTCTAAAATGGAAAGACCAAAAAACCCACAATTTAAGAGCAATGTTGCTTCAAAGCCAGAATCCTTTGGCTCTGGGGTAGAGGTGTGGGTTGAAACAAGCTTTGCCTACAATGCAAAGACCGTATGCCTGAGGGTGTCATACCTAATATATCGGTGTTTTCTGCAGTTCAAAGTGACTGAAATTATGTGGGTCCAGCTCACTAGCATGATGTTTTCATCTGTAGACATATCTGAAGGCTGTATTGCCTGTCCTATGGCATGGCATGAGGGCCTGGGGCTGACCGTGCAAGGGGCAGGAAGAGGATGAGCATACAGATCCAGAAATGCTCCCGTCCCATACTTGCTGCCTGTAGGAAGACGGCTGTGGTGAGAAACACTGTTAGTTGTGCACCTGAGTCTGTCTTGGAGAAAATGATCTCATTAAGTGCAATGGAGTGGAAGAATAATGAGTGCTGTGTGCATGATCAGTGGAACAGGACCAGGTGGAGAAATAGGGAATCAAATACTTTGTGCAGAGGATGTTTCTGTTCTTCAGATGCTGCTCTATGAATGCAGCCATCCTAGATGAGATCTCTGGCCTGTTAAATGCAGACCCTGCCTCTGTCTTTAGTCAAAAATCATTGCACCTGTGTGAACACTGGCTTTGATCTTCCAAAACACCTTCCATATATGTATTTCCTAAGTTTGCTGCCCTTTGGCCGTGTCCCCTGCTCTTCCCTGACCTCTCCTGCACCTGGACCTGCTGCAGACTCTTGCACTGGTGATTTCTTCACCAGAACAAGAGGGTGTGTTAGATGCATCCTGGCCCTGAGCTTATCTTGTACTTCTTGAAAGAAAAAGAGGAGAGCTTTGAAAGTTTTGATACAGGATCCTATCTGTCACCACACTGCAGAGCTAGACGAGATCACACTCCTGTGGCTGAATCTCTCTCTTCTGACCACATCCTCTTGAGTTGTGGTTCACCTAAGTTCACTCTGACCCAAGCTGTTGTGTATTTACCTTTCTCTTCAGCCTTTGAATAGAGGGTATTAGCATAACATGTTTGACACCCCCCTCCCTCCCCTCCAAAGTCCCTAGAGAGAGAACGAACACATCAACACCTAACACTGACTCATAGAGGCTGGTGGGGGGGGCTGTTGATTTTAGGTTGGAAAGATTGCTAAAATTAAATAAACAATATGCCAGACCAAAAAAATGTTCCTCAGTTCATAACTCCCCGGATCCATTTACAAAAATTTAAGCTCACCAGAAACCAGATCTTTGTTTGGAGAGGGAAATGCGGAAGGGAAACACTAAGATGTTAGTTGACACGTACAGAAAAAAAAAAAAAAATAGAAGTGAATAGAATAACATGGAACCAGAAAGTCCTTTATGGGCCAGTGAATCCCCCCCCAGGCAAACCCAGGCAACCACAACATATCATTGCTTTCCTAAAGTGATCAAGCCAGTATTTAAAACGTTGAGGTTATTTGCTCTGAATAGCCTTCTTGGAGGATAACAACAGAATCTCCTTGCTCCCGCAGTCACAAACTTTCATGTCCAACCTAAATTTATCCGCAGGCAGTTTATAGCCACTTTGCTAGTGCTGCTTCTCTCTTCGCTGCTTCATCATCCACTTCTGTGACTAGAAAACAATCACAACTTTCCCAGCTCTCAATTTGCTGAGTCAGAAAAATTAACGTTACATAGTCCCTTCTTGGGAGACAATTTCTCTTTTTCCTGATCCTCCATCTAGTGTCAGTTCCTCCTGTTTGGATGATCAAAAATCTCCAGGATTCAATGCAAGGTCTGAGCATACCTACAGGAACGGCATGAGGACTGCCTCATTGTTTTGGAAGTACCTTGCTTGATACATCCCTCATGAGTAACTGAATTTTGCTAAAAAGGCATCACTTTTGCAAAACTATTTAGTATGCAGACGGCTTTTTTGCATTCTGCCCAAGTGAAAAAGCAGAAGTTTTGGCTATAAATCCTGAGTTGCAGGGCTTTACATTGCTGTTTTCATCATGCCACTTGCCAAGGCCATGTGTTTCTCACTTCCTATCCAATACTGCAGACTTTCTCTGTAATGAGAGTGCTTCCCACCTCTCTCTCAGTAGCAGATTTCTTCAGAGCACACCCACTTTTCTGAGGGAGGTTATAGTCAACAAATTTGGTTCCAAAAATTATCCTCAAACTGCTCTATTATACTAACCTCTTTCAAGTCTTACAGAGTCTCTTTTGAAAATACCTATTCTTGTCTCCTTTTTAGTCAGTTTTGATGTGATTTCCATTTACTATTTAAATCTTTCTTCTTCTTAACTAAAGACATCCTATGTGGCATCCTTTCAAAATCTTTACCGAACTCTGGACATACAAGATCAGCTTCATTTCCTTTATCTATAAAATATTTCAATTCTGTCTTGTTGAGATAAGAATAGTAGACACTTACATTTCCCAGAAAATTAGTTTTCCTGTTTTTAAAGCTAGAAGTCATCTTTGCTATAGTGCAAACAGTTCTAGTCCCACCTTTATAAAGGTTTCTAAAATCCATGTTATCAGATTTGCAGAATCATGTGCCAGTTGCTTTTGTATTCAGGGATAGAGAAAATTCCAGTCTCCTTTCTTCCCCACCCCAGCTCTAATAGTTGCCAAGATCTTGCTTCACCTCCACCTCATACTCTACCTTCACCGAATCTCAGAATGATTGAATTTGGAAGGGACCTCTGGAAATCATCTAGACAGGCCCCCTGCACAAAACAGGGTCAGCATTGTCCATTAGGGTTTTCAGTATCTTCAGATATGACAACCTCATTTATTCCTGTGTACAACATCACCTTTTTTAGTGAAAACTCATATATTTTTATTTTTTATGCTATGTTTAGAACATCTTTTTTCTCTAAACACTACTCAATGAGTAGTGGTTGTGTTTCTTATTCCTATATTGTCTTTTTATTAGCATAGATGAAAACCTTTCTGCTTTCTATTTTAATACCTCTCATAATGGAGCAGATCAAACCCTTCCTGACAATGTTCATTGAATCCCAAAAGCCTGCTAGTCTCCCAGGTAGAGCTTTCTTGTCCACTCAGTCTACTTTATTGTTATTATTTTAAAATCTTTTTTGCTATTTCAAGACTCCCTGCTTATTTCTATTTTCTTCTGCGGGAATTCTGATCTGGTTTCATGTTCCTTTTCCATGAGATCCAGATTTTTCACATTCAGAAAGTTCCAGTCTTCTTCTGTTATTCCTGTTCTATGCAGAACACTCATGGTCAGTGAAAAAATGCAAATGTTTGTGTGTTAATGAAGAAGTTGGGGAACAAAATGGAAGACCTGGAACTATGAGTTCAGGATATGAAATCAGACATGAAAATGATAAAAGAAACTTGGTAGAAAAAAATAGGAAGGTCCATTCCTAATAAAGGACAGAAATAAAGATAAAAGGGAAATATTTACAATATAAATTTATGATGTGATAGACTGAAAAGAAAGAAAAATTGATTTTTTTTGTCAAAGTAACTTCATAGGAAGCACAGCAGGAGGGCCAGACCCAGGAGTTCTCTATAGACAGTGAAGTGTATATTTGGATGAAGACGGCAAACTCTACTGGTTTAGAAGACAGAGAAGGCCTACAGAGTCATGCTGTTATGAAAGGATTTAGCTTCATCTCTCTCCATCTACCTACTTAGCTATATGCTCAGGAGATTCATTGCTAGGTGTGATATCCTGAAAGTTTAATCATAGCAGGTCGAGGGGGGGGATTCTCCCCCTCTGCTCCGCTCTCATCAGACCCCCCTGCAGTGCTGGGTCCAGCTCTGGGGGCACCAACATCAGAAGGACACAGACCTGCTCGAGTGGGGCCAGAGGAGGCCACGAAGATGCTCGGGGGGCTGGAGCACCCCCCTGTGAGGACAGGCTGAGAGAGTTGGGGGGTTCAGCTGGAGAAGAGAAGGCTCCGGGGAGACCTTAGAGCGGCCTCCCAGGACTGAAAGGGGCTACAGGAAAGGGGGGAGGGACTCTTGATTGGGGGGGTAGGGATAGGACAGGGGGTAACGGTTTTAAACTGAAAGAGGGCAGATTTAGATGAGATCTAAGGAAGAAATTGTTCCCTGTGAGGGTGGTGAGGCCCTGGCACAGATTGCCCAGAGAAGCTGTGGCTGCCCCCTCCCTGGAAGGGTTCAAGGCCAGGTTGGACGGGGCTTTGGGCAACCTGGGCTAGTGGAAGGTGTCCCTGCCCATGGCAGGTCGGTGGGACTGGATGATCTTTAAGGTCCCTTCCAACCCAAACCAGTCTGGGATTCTATGATTAAAATATCATTTAATATGTTCACTACTTGCAAGGAAATGCCGTACACGGATAGCCAAGGTATACTTGAAGGAGGTGAGGAAAACTTTGTTGAGAAGGTTCTTCCCTCTTTCCTTGTCATGTCTAATATATGTGTTGCTGGCATATACTGATTTACGGTTGCATAGCTCAATCATATGTAAATTATCCTAAAAGACAGTAACGCTATTATATTCTAGCAATACATTGCTTTCAAGTGATCTCTTTACATCCCTGTTTCAATCCTGACTTGGAAATCCTTTTACTTGTTAAACATAAATTCCCAGCCCTGCACAGCCACAGGCTCTTTGTTTAGAAGATAAAGGAATGAATCACTTCAGAAATGCTCAAGTGGTTTACAATATGCAATGAAAAATAGACATAGTGTTTAAAATAGATGGCTGTACAGTGTATTTTTTTTATAAAATTGTGTTTTGCAACTCATATCCCATAGAGGACAGCAAGCTGACAGCAACAGTAACATGAATCCAGGGTGAGTCAGGGTCAGTTTAGTTTCAGTACGTGGATCACTCCATCTCCTCTGAGAATGGTGCTGTTCAGGAACTTATATACCAAAAAAAAACCCCAACCTTTTGAGAGTGTGTGAGTCTCCTCATCCCCAGGACATAACAACTAATTTTTTGTCCATTGGCTCATTTGTTTATAGCACGTCCTGGATGGCTCTATCACATGTCTGCCTGACTCAAGGCCACCGGGTTGTGAGGGTAAGTTCCCCTCCCTGAAGGCTGAATTCTTCCCTCTGGAGCACAGGGAGATTCATGGGAGGGTTAAAAGAGACGTGAGCCTGGCGTCAGGTCACCATGACACAGCATCAGACAATACAGACCTCGTCTTGTTCTATAAATCCCTGTAAAAAGGATCTTGAGCCCCTGAGATTTATTGTTGGGGGTAATTAATTCCTCAGGTTGTGAAGATAGGGGATAACACACAGATCCTGTCATGCTTTATTAATTTTTTTCCCACTCTTTCCTATTCCCTCCCTGTTAGTGTGCTTCCTGAGCCTGAGAAAAAAGTTTAAAACATGAATCCTAAGTTTTTAGAAGCTTTGGAAGTCAGAGATAGTTCGGTGTGCAGCCTGGATCATGGGAGAGCTGCCTTCAGTGTCTTGTTCATAAACTCTGTGTGTGGTCTCAGCAAAGTCACGGAAAGTCCAGATTTTTCCACCTAGAAGAACTGCCTAAGTTAAAAGCCAAAGATGAGATTTGCAACAACTCTTCGGAGCTGTCGAAAAGTGAGATGACTAGGCAGGGTGGTTGACTAGATTCTCCATGTGATCAGTGGAGAGGGACTGTGTGACTCCAAAGATAGACTTGGATAAATGGTGGTGTAAATCACACCTTAGTGCTCACCACAGTTAAAGGGGGTGTAAATTACATGTTGTCCTTTCCCCATGGAGAACTAATTTGGAGTAGGTTACTACTGTAAGCACTTCTGGTAGGATCTCAGAGGTAGGGGGGGAATTGATCTGGGTCTTAGAAACCAGGGTACAGTCCCAGGACTCTTGGACCAGCTCCAGGAGCAAACTGGTAAGTCCCCATGGCACACTGCTCAGCTGTGGTGTTTCCAGCCTCCTTGCTATGACAGAGCCATCTCTGATGAAACAGGAAGAACAAAAACCTCAGCATCCTCCTGGCATTGAGCAATAGGTTATATACTTTTAAGGACAAACTGGCTCTAGCAGATCGGATAAAGCTCAAAGGACACCACTGAATCAGTCTGCCTCAGCAAGTCATGCAGGTTTCCTCTGGCTTGAGAGAAACTCTGCCTGACAGTCCAAGGGAACTTGCTGATATTGTCACTTAGGGATGCAAAAAGTCTCACAGATTGCAGCTCTTTGGAGGGACTATTATTTAATAATCAAGCTTCACTCCTGGTTTCAGTGCAGCAACTGCCCAAAGCTGCTACAATTTTAACAGTAATCTACATTTAATTTGATTATCCCATGGATTTATCCTGGCATGTGGCTAACAAGTATAACTTTGGAAGGCTCCCCCCAATAAAGGCATGCTTTACTTCATGCTTTTCCTGCAGAACCAGTTCTTGGACTATCCCATTTCTACACACACTTCACGAATGACTGAGATGATACCTTCAGCCTGGTTGATTCTAGGGAGCAAAGTTTCTCCAGTTTCAGTAATATCTCAAATCTCTGTGCTTAAGGCTTGCAACACTAGTGAATCTCTGCAGTGGCAGCCAGGTGTAGTGTGTGTCTTGCTGCTTATGTGCACTCGTAGTCCTACCACACTGGAGGCAATTGCATGCTCTCTAATTTATGTTCAGGCAAAGTCTAGAATAAATACTTAGGAACATTTAAAAGGAAAGACTAAAATGGTCTTGTGGAGTGCATCATATGGAGAAGTCTTTTTCAGATTCTACTCATTATGGATTGCAAAGTCTTGGAGTGAGAAACTCACCCTGTTTGTCTGGCATTTCTTCTTATCATGCCAATTTAAATGGAGTCACCGTAGTCCTCTCTGAATATTCATGCAGCTCCTGGAAACTGCCAAGCACAGCAGAAAATGTGAGACATTATAGAAAGAAAAATAACCATGAAAAGAGAGCTCTCTGATATCCCCAAATGACACAAGACAAATCACGTTTATGAACTGAACTAGGGAGGTAAAGGAGGGAGGGAACAGCTCCATTTGTTAGACCTAAAACCCAGGCTGAATCCTGAAGAAACCCCTTCTGAGTTATGAAAACACTGAGTAGACATTTATTCTGGTGGTGTTTCTTCCTCCACCCTCTCCATTTTCACATGCTCTGGTATTACTGCAGTCTTCTAGGATCAGACACAGAGTCACCACATCTCCGGAGAGCACTTCACTTTCCATTTGTCTTGAGCCAGCCATTATGGATTGTGAGTTTTGGAACCTGAGATCTTGCCTAAAGGGCTCTGAATAAGTGCCACGCTGAACCCTTTTGCCTAATAACATTTTTGCTTTGTTGAAACTAGACATGATGGAACCAGCCTTCCACAGTCTGCTTTGGACCATTTTGGTCATGTCTACACATGAGAGCACAGAGAAGCAGTGCGCCTAAGTCCCCAAGACAGCACCAAGCGTAGTTGGTATGTTCAGACCGTGCTGCAGTTTATTCTTGTTCCAGGGGGCTTAGTGGTGCTCTGTGCCACAAATGCCACATGCAGATCTCATCCTAGCTCCTGTTACAAAAGTAGAAATCTCTCACCTATGTAGAGATGCCTTTGTCCTTCCTCTCCCCAAGGACCACAACTAGCCTGAGAGGTCATCTGGCAAAACCAGAAGTCCTGCCTTCTATCTTCATGCAGTTATTATCCCTGCTATTGATAGAGTAACAAAAGTGGTTTAGCTGCTTTGCAGAGTTATAGCCAGAAAAGACTGTCCCTGCTGCAGGGAAGGAACAGCCTGATGACCCAACATAAAGAGGAACCACAGGGAGTGGGCTGGAAAATTACACACAGACTCGGTGCTGATGCTTCACACATGCCTGCCTAGTTATAAGACTATATCTTCAAAGTAATTGTTCTGGACACGTTTGTGGTATTCCTTCTATGGTTGGGAAATGCTCCTTCAGAAGGCAAAAGTATATGTGCTGGGATAACAGCCACTAACTTCTGACTCAACTTTCTTAGAGCAAACTATTATTTTTTCCCAGCAAACTGGGGTCTGTATGACTTTTTTTCCTGAAACAGCTGGCCAGTGCTGTCAGCATTTTCTTTGAACAGTGCAGGGAACATTTGATTTTCCTAGTTATTTCCAGCTTTGCTGACCAGATACAATCCTTATCCCTTTTGAATGCTATTTTTTTAAAAACACATTGCAAATAAGTCTCCATGTAGCAATGTTGTTACAATACTGGAAAATCATGAATGGCAAAAAAAGAAACTGAGATATTTCAGGTGTCCTGAAATATGTTCTTACATTCAGAAAGAGAGAAATGTGACCTTCTTGTATCATCTCTGTATCTTTGTACAGCTGAAATAGAAGAGCATACCATACACTTCTTGTTTTAGGAATTTTGACTGTTGCAACATTTTAAACCCCTTCTTCCCCACTTTTCCCCATTGTAGATATTGACACAGAAGCTCCTTGTCAGAGTTGTTATCTCTTTCCCGTTCCAAATCAGCATCATGTAGCAGTGGTGCTATGAAGTGGTGAGTGACGAGGAGTGGTGAGACCCAAATAAACCATCCTTCTTTTTGCTGTGTAGTCCTTTTTCTTTCTGAAAACACAGAGTTTCTTGTTCATCTTGCCTGTAGAAGAGGTCAGCCTGAGCTCAAGACAAAGCTGACATCAATATTGTGGGCATGGTGTCTCACAGTCTTGCAGTTGGAAAAGCAACCATAATATTTCAAAACAAAGATCTGTTCCTACCCATCCTTCAGCTGCAAACACAAAAGACATGCTGTGGTGGAGCACGCCGACCAAATGTCCTGTTTTGTAACTGCCACTGAAGTCAGTGGGGCCCACAGGCCTGGGCACTGGACTGCCAGCAGCCAGGCTGTTTAATTCTACATTCCTCAAAGTAGTTTTTGGTACAACAATGCCCAACCATGGGTCAGGAGTTAGCTCAAACCAGCTCCAGCAGGCCATTTGGATGGGGCCATGCTTTGGTTAGGAGAAATGAATTGAAAGTCCTACCATACGGAGGCAACCCATCCTGTGTCACTTGCCTTCATGGCTTGTGGATGGTCTGTTGACCATTTTATTTGCAAGGAAAGGTGTAGCCTCTCTGTTTCAAGGCCTCCTTTGAAGCTGCCAGGTTTTCCCTGGTCTAGCTTGTGGACAAGGGCTTTTCTTCAGGTGACAAGGTGAAGCAAACGGTTCATCCAGTGGGGATGAGAAGGGGTTTCAATCTTGAAAACTACATTCTGAGAATAAAACACCTTTGAAAACAACACCATCTTTGTTCACCTTGAGAACAAACATCAGTGCTGTTAAAAATGTAACAGTGATCCCAGGCTGTTTCCAGACAAGATATCTGCAGTAGAGAGAGGATAATATTAATGCTTGCTGCACAAGGTGGAGGTGAAAACCTTCCAGTGAGGTGATCATGGTTCTGTGGTGCAGAGTTCTGGTGAGCCACATCCAAAATAATGGAATCCAAACAAAGTCACCCAAAAAGAGGGGTATTAGGGTGCTGGAAAATGGATCATTGGTATTGCCACAGCTGGAGAAAAAGGGTTTCTGTTTCAACCTAGCAAAACAGAAGCCATTGAGGACCAAATTTCTTTTTATAACTAAGTTAAGGGGTAAATAGCAAGAAAGGAAAAGACCTGTTTATGCTGAGGGAGATGTGCCTAAGAACAGATGGGAGTCACTCAGCGTGAGCCAATGTGGGCTGGAAAGGAGCAGCAGATCCTGGCCCGCTGGAGCAGTGAGAGGCTGCAACAGCTTCGGTGCACAGAGGGAGGAGGGCAACAAGACTTAAGAGGTGCAAGAGCAGCGTGTGAGGGGCTCCCTGGGGCTGCAGAGGTTTGTGGAGCAAGGGATTAGCTCCATGACGCAGGAGAGGCTGCCTGCCCTGCGGCTCGTAGCTCGGGGCTTCCACATCTTGGTTTATTGCTGCAACTTCGTCATCTACCTGACATGCAAGTTACGTTTACAGACATAAAAGGAACATGCTGCTAAAGCCAATCAGAGCCTTTTTATTAAGAGAACTTCTAACTAGCTGGTCACTTTGGAGAAAAAAAAATTCCATTTGTCCACTCTGATTGAAAATATGGGGGATTTCTTCTAAAAAGCAACACAAAATCTAGTATTGTTTTCTCCTTTCTATCTCCACTCCCTACTATTATGCTGAAAAATATTTTACTTGGAGTCACCATTTTTTTGTAGGAGCCCACATCTTTTTTCTATTTGGTACAAAAGTGAAAGAGATCAATTAAAGCATGAAATACTAGTAATAAAAAATCTCCAGAATGTTTTCAGAGGGCAGTAACAATTTCCCAGCCAAGCCTGTTAGAGATAGAAAGACAATGATTTGTGATGCAGAACGTGCTGCCTGTAAATTTACCTTGATAAAGGAATTTCGTGCTGCCTCCCCTCTTATAGTGAACCCACGTGCTGCTGAAGGCAGTCGTTGGGAAAAGCACTTGAGGATGTGTGCCAGGTTTAAGTGATGACCCTGAATTTAGAGAAATCTCTCCCTGCTTCACCTTTCCTAACAGCAAAGTGCAGGCATCACGCCTGGCGGCTGAGCTCACAGGAGTGTCGGGAGAGTTAAGACAACGTGCGTAAAAGGCTTTAACCACGAATAAGTGCTTGTTACTATTAGATAAACATTCTGAAAAGTTCATTCATGTAAACATCTGCATTGTTACTTAGGAAATTCCTTTGAACTGAATATACTTAGCCATTCAATATGACAAACATTGTCGTGCTGAATGACCTCTTTTTGCCCCCAGAAAGTAATTGGACCCTGTAAAGGAGCACTCACCAAACCCCAGCTCTTAAGTGAGGCCCAGGCATCCTTGAGACTGGGCTTTATTTCCCCAGGGCTCAGACTCTGTCCTTCGGAGAGAAGGAAACTGAGGCACCAAGCAGCGTAGCAAGTGACATAGTCAAGGAGCAAGTTGCATTCTCCCCAGCCTGAATACACATCTGTGTCCAGGAACTAAAACTGTTGTAGGTAGCATCTCCAAGAAGCGTATCTGTTTGTTAAAAATCAAAACTTTTCCTTGGCTGCCATTTGGTTGATGGCTCCTCTCCAGTTCTGGAGTTTAATTGAAAGGCTTCTTAAAACAATTAAATAAATACATGTATAAAGTAACCCCTCTGAGCCCTTTTCTCTACTACCTTCCAGATGCCCCTGATGAGTGGAAGCTTTACAGCTCACACACTGGAGGTTGTTGCTCATGTGAGTTTTCCTTTGTTTGGGTTATTCTGATTATCGTTTACTTTTACTCCTGGATTTCTTCCTGTTAGGAGCATGTGTCATTTCCTCATCTGCTTTTCTGACCTAATCCAGAGACGTCATGCCCCTCTTATCCTTGCAGTGGGGTAGCACAGTTCATTGCAAAAAAGGATGCTGATCTGCTTTTGGCAGTTCATAACAATGATGCACAGACCTCTGTAAATAATCTCTTGTTTCAAGATGACCTAGAAGATTTCAGGCAAACCTGGAATGCAGCATCTTCTGAAGGCACCAAAATATTTTAACAAGCCTGAGTAAGAAAACATGTGAGTTATCTTGTACTGTAAGTCTCCGATAGGATTGATTATGCCAGCTCATGAGCTCTTACAAAAGGCTTTCACAGCAGGAAAAACCAGCGATTTCTAGGAATACATTTCAGAAGGATCTGCCAGGGATGCTTTAAGGTGAGTTGGGATTGGAGGTGTGTGGGGGGAGGACTAGATCTCTGGATTTCAACCCGTGGGCCATGGACACCTGGGGTTGGTGGTTTATTTCTAAGACAGCTGTGAAGCAGACTTCAGCCTGAGAAACAAGTTTGTCTGGGCTACTCAGAAATCTTCATGTGTACAAGTCCTGCCAGGAGTCACACCTCCACTGGAATATCTTCAGGGATCCACAGGGTGAAAAAAGTTTGAAAAGCCCTGGAACAGGTAACCTTTGCCTGTCCTATTAGCCAGGGGTTTGCATTACCCTTAGCCTAACACAAACCTCACTGAGATGCTTCATGGGCTTCAAAAATCTTTATAGCAGAGACCAGGAGTCCTGGAGCAGTGAAGGGAGGACCCTGCACTCACCCCCAGGTTTGTGATGTGCAGCTGATAACTTCTGACTCCTCGCAGTAGAGGGCAGCAATGACACGCACACAATAGTCACTTAATTACAATTGGATTTGGAAAAAATATATATGTGCAATGTGCCTAAAAAAAGTGAAAAAAAAAAAAAAAAAATCCCTAGCTCCACTAGGGTCTTTTACTTTTGCAGTGACTGATTTCATTAACCTCCAGAATAGTGGGAGGAGAGCAAGAAGGGAAACTTCAAGGAAAGGGGATGTGGCACTGCAGTCATCATAACGGAGCAAGTACCCACAGCCCTCGATTGCAGCAAGAGTCCTGGCGACCTTGTTGCTTCCCTGGGGGGCCTGAAATTAAATACAGCCCAGGGAATGATCCTAGCTTGAATGAAATCAGAACTAAACCAGCTCCTTGCCACCAAGTCCGTGGCTTTGGAGAAGCTGGATTGTATTTAGGCTCTCCATCCCAACTCTCCTGGCAAAGCTGTGGTCTCAAGAAAGAAGGCAGCCTTAGGAATTCAGCCCAAGGCTGCTGCAGAGCCTACAGCTACTCAGGGTATATTGCCTGGGAAAACATAATGCTGTTGGCATCCAGACAGGGCTTTGGAGTTAATACTTTACAACTCAGAAAGTTGGGCTGTAGGTACCAGTGCAAAGTGCTGAATGCACCAGTATAAATGACTGCACAGACTGCAAGGCAATAGGAAACCAAACTGGGAACACAACTACACCTTTTCCCATGAAAACTGCACAGAGGCAAAGCCAGAGATAACACTCTGGATGGATTCTTTTAGTTTAAAGGTACTGCCAGGACAGTCTTCCATGTAGGCATTCTTCTCTGTGTCATCTGATGGCTTTTCCCCATCTCTTTTTATCCTACTTTTGGGATAGGAAACAACACTTGTTGCATCCCATCACAGTGGTCAGGATGTATTCAGCTCTGTGCTGCTCTCTGGAGTGACTCCAGGCAGCCTGGACAAATGGGTCAGTGCTGGTTTAGTTCCACTTGGATTCAAGAGCTGCTGAAGAAGATGATATTTCCGTCTCCAAACAGCCTGGGGACAGCTGTAAAGCAGAGACCAGCCTGCTCGTGCTGTGCAAGGGCCACCACCACTCTGTGACTGCTCCTGGCACATGAGAAGTGCAGTGTGGAAGGGGAACAGTACAGGGTCACTTCTGGCAGCTCCTGGGCATATACACACGTCTGAAATTGGGGTGTCAGTGTCAGGGAAATGCCCGAGCTCTGTCCTAGGGGCTGAAGGATGGCAGTAGGGAGTTAAAAGTGGGGTGCTGAATTTTTGCTGAGAAAGCATGGGATGTTGGGCAAAGCTGGGAAAGAGTGAGATCTCAATGAGCTCTCAAAGAGACTGGGGGGTTTTTGTCAGACAAGTACTAGCCCATGTCTTCTCTGCAAGGGACTTTCCTGTGCTGGGAGCCATCAGATGTACGCTGCCACTGGCCAAACACCGTCAAAAAGCAAATTTTTGCCTGTTCCTCCTGCATCACAGGTACTGCCAGGTGCTCCCTTGCCCTTGCATTGCAATTCCTTCTGCCTGTAGCTGAGATCTGAAGAGGTCAAAGGAAGAGGGTGATGGAAATGTGTCCCAGTCCAGTGGTTAACCTTGTTCTCCTTCTCTGCCTGCAGATGTGCAACTACAGAATGGGTTCAGTGCCCTGGTAGCAGACAAGGGACTGGGAGCTCTGCCCAAACCAGCATCCGAGCTGGTAGCTTGAGCCAGATAGGAGCACTGGGGGCAGTGACAGGGATGGGACTCCCTGCCGCAGGGGATGGAGGCCCCCACCTGCCCACCTGCCCTGTTTTCTAAGGAGGTTAGCTCCTTGCCAGGGCTGGGATCTGAGACTTTGCAGAGAGGCTGCTGAGGCTTGTCTGGCTCATGGGCTATTGCTCCCTGATGCCTTTCCACATAGGCAAGAACAATATGGTCATGGAGACCTGAAGCATATCAAGTTGGACTACCTGGCTCTGTGGGTGATGGTCAAGGGCATGGGGGCCAGGTGGTATGTCCTCAATCCTGTTGGTGAAGAAAAAGGACTTAAGGAGTGGAAGGATCTTGCAGGTCAACAACCAATTGTGCAGCTGGTGTCGACAGCAGGGATTACGCTTTTATGACCATAGAACCCTCTGATGATGGAGGACTTCTAGGGAATGATGATATATACCTGACCAAGTGGGGCAAAAGCATCTTACCAAGAAGGTTGTCCAACCTGGTGAGGAGATCTTCGAACTAGAAATAATGATGGAGAGCAATAACATTGCAATCAAGTGAGGAAGTGGTGGACTAGTTTGTCAAGCAAAGGGTGATGTGAGCAAAAGCGACTACATAATAACAAAACACAGCTGAAGGGGACTTACCCCTAGAGAGGCAAAAAACCTTCATGGGTCAACAAGGATCCCCTGACAAAACTCAGATGTAAAAAGGAAGTATGCAAGAAGTAGAAGCAGAGACAAATGATCCAAGAGAAATGTAAAGATGCTGTCTGAGTATGCAGTAAGGGGCTTAGGAAAACCAAAGCCTGCTTGCAGTTGAATCCAGTGAGGGAAGGGCAACAGGATGGGCTTCTAGTGGTAAATCAGCAGAGGGGAAACCTGGAGCAAAGAAGACTTACCTTCAGTGGAGGAGGATCAGGTTAGGGAATGCTTAAACTAGACAGACACAAGTCTGTGGAACCTGATAGGCTCCACCCCTGACTGCTGAGGGAGCTGGCTGGTGGCATTGCAAGGCCACTCTTTATTATCTTTAAAAGATCGTGGCAACAGGGAGAGATTCCTGAGGAATGGAAGGAAACAAATATCACTCCTCAAGAAACACAAGAGGGAGGATTTGGGGAACAACAAGCTTGTGAGTTTCTCATTGACTCCAGGAAGGTGATGGAGCAACTTCTCCCAGAAACCAGCTCCAAACTTATGAAGAGTGCATCCTCAGCAAGTCTGCAGGTGATACAAAACTGGGATGAGTGGTTGCTGCACCAGAGAGTTGCCCTGTCATCCAGAGGAACCTAGATAGTCTAGAGAAATGGACCAACAAGAACCTCATGAAGTTCATCACAGAGAAGTGTAAAGTCCTGTCTCTGGGGAGGAACAGCCTCATGTACCACTACTGCTGGTGGCCACCTGGCTGCTGAAAAGGACGTGGGGGTCCTAGCAGCCAGAAAACTGGCCATGACCCAGCAATGTTCCCTTGCAATGAAGAAGGCTGATGGTATCGTGGGCTGCAGTAGGAAGGGCATAATCAGTAAGTCAGGAAATAAAGAAGAGGGAGCACAACTCTTCTCAGTGGTGCCCAGTGGCAAGACAAGAGGCAAAGGGTGCAAGTTAAAGTACATAAAATTCCATCTGAACACAAGGAGAAAAAAGATGTGCACTGAGGGTGATCAAACATTGGAAAAGGTTGCCTAGAGAGATTTTGGAGTCCCTATCCCTAGAGATATTCAAAAGATGTATGGACATGGTCCTGAGCAACCTGATCTAGGAGGTCCTGCCTGAGTAGGAGGATTGAACAGGATGACCTCCAGACATCCCTCCAAAGTCAACTATTCTGTGATTCTGTGTGAGTCTGTAAGATCTGGCTTCTCTAAAGTTGTTCAGTTGTCTTCTCCTAGCAGGAGTCCAAAGGCATGAGCATTTCAGCTCCTGTCTGCTGCATTCAGGAGAAATCTCTTCATTTCTCTTTTCTGTGATGAAGCAGAGAACAAGAGGAGCTCACCTACTCCACAAGTTCCTTATGTCTAAGCTGGGGAGTGGGCATTGGTCTGGTATGAAGACTGGTGGTGTAAATGGTCTGCGCTGCCACTAACCTGAACTTCCACTGCAGATTCAGGCTCAGATGTATGCTCCAGGTCCATGCTTTTCAGCCTCCTGCCATTTCACATTTCTATGAACACTCCCACAGAAGTGTCAACCAGTTGAGGATGTAGAAAACACAGCATCACTCTGGTACACCTCTGGAGACATCACGTGGCTGAACTGGCTTTTCTTAGTTGCTTTTCACAGATCAAATAGGAAAAATCTATGGATCACCACAGGTCTTTAAACTGCAGCTTGAAAGCCAAGTGTTCAAGTCATAAATTATTCAAGCTCCATGAAGAATTTTGCAGAGTTAAACTCCCTTGCTTATCCTCTGCTTTAAGACACCTGAGGTAATCCTCATTCTTTCTTCAACCCTGGAACTGATAAAGGGGACATCTTCAAATCCATCTCAGAAAAAAAGTGGCTACATGCATATCTCAACAACTTCCCTGGAATAGTGTGGGCAGAAATACTAACTAATACTAAAAACAATAGTAATGGAGCTGTAAGTACCTACCAGACTAGACAGCATCCATGGAGGCTGTTGTAAGCTCAAAGTTTTATGAAAATATATTTTCCTTACCTCATTTTATTCATGAGGACACCGAGTAGATCAAAAGTATACAGATGAAGTTGAAGTTGACATAGAAAGTATTTTGTGAGGAGCCACCTGACTGTGGGGACAGAAAACACACTGGAGCAAGCTTTTCTGTTATTATTGTCTTCTTGATTCCAAGACACAGCACATCCCTAGCAGACATTTCATCTGCCTGCAGCTTTCTACACAGACAGATTTATAGAGCTCTCCTTCCCCCTTTCCTTCTAGCCAACTATTCTTCTAGCAATCCATCTCTCCTCAATGCGTATACTTCTATCCACATAATCACAAAGTCATTCACGCCTTCACAATATTTATGTATCATTCCATCTGTCCATTCCTCTTTGCATTAGTCAAATCTCAACCATTTTCTCAGCCTTATGTATCCAGTTTCATAAACAGAGCACCACAATTCTGTTTGAAATCAAGAAGAAAAAGAAGGAAATCTCACCGTGCAGAGAACTGGAATCTAAACCATGCCCTATAAATGAATTAATGGAAGAAGTATTACAACCTTCGCAAAGGTTGTAAGACAATCTGACCTAAGCTGGAACTACCAAGCAGAAGAATTTGAGGTCTATCAATGTTGCTTTTTCACATACATGTTTTATTGTATTGTCAACACATTTCTGATCCCTTTCAAGATGAATGCATATTTTCCAGATTTGATTTCCTCTGCTTCTTTTGTGGCTTCTTAGTTCAACTGTGCAAGGAAAAGGAAACTAAGTTAAATTTAAGCAGCTCGAAGCTCTGCAAGGGATGGCGCGCAGGGTGTGTTGGCTCCCATTTGCATCTGGACAGGCACCGCTGATTCATACATATGAACAAGGAGGTGACAATCATTTATTTCAGAAGCCTGGCCATTCATTTCAGAAGGCCCATGCCCCCCTCCTGTTCCCCCACTGCCTCCCCCTCCCAGAATAATAATACATCATTGAGGGAATCATATTCTCAGAGAAGAGGATCGGAAATGGTTCTGTTGCTCTTCGGCAAACTCTCAAATAAAATAAGAACTTTCTATTATTAACCCTCATTATGGTACGGAATTTTCCCACACTGAGCAGAGAAAATAGCTCAAGTAGGATTCAGTTACGGAGAGTGTCACAGGAGGCCATGGAGCTCAACAGGTTAGGCACTGTGGAAGCTTGGGAAAACCAGCGTCAGTTCCTGACCACTCCATTGATGAACTTCCTGATGTCCAATCAGCTAGCTGGGACAGCTCCCAACTCGACCTTTTGGGTCTGAAGGTACCTCCAAAGCAAATGGCAGCTCTTTTGAGCACATCCCAGGAATGTTCCTCTGCAGTCTAAACAAGTGCAGAAGGAGGCAGTTGGAAGTGAGGTTCTTGCTAAGATTCTCCTGAAGAGAGGTGACTCCCTTACCCTTTCCTCCACCTGTGAGTGCATAAATGTAGACTGGACCTTTCTTGAGTAACATGACTTACCTGGTTTTAGTGGGGATAAGTGCTGACTGATCTTTTCAGAGGTTTATGGATGGATGGATGGATGGATGGATGGATGGATGGATGGATGGACAGATGGAAGGAAGGAAGGAAGGAAGGAAGGCAAGGCACATGAAGAGGTAAAAAGAGAGAAGAGGGAGACATTTCTGTGGGAGCCTCTTGTTAAAACATTGGCAGTGCTTCACTGAGTTTAGGACGGGAAGTGATGAATATTTCACTCAATGGAAACCGCACAGGGGATTTGAGCTGCTGTGAATATATTTGCCATACCTCCTACCAGTTCTCTAGACATAACAGGAAACTGAACGTTTTATGAATGTGCAAGCCTACCTGCCTATAAATAATACAGAATAAATTAAGCACAGAGTTAAAAGGAGCAAAGCAGGTTGAAAATGTTACTGATCTCTGTCCAAAGCAATAAACCATCATGTATTGTCTAATAGGATATTGCTTTCTCTCCTACCAGCTGTACCCCTCTGGATCATGATCATTCCTGGAGGTTAGGCAAAGCACAGGCCTGGTTGGCTTCAGGGTGGTTTGGAAACAGCTAGAGTTCTTCTAGAAGTGGTGTCACCTGGGGATCTTCATGATGTGTGAGAGAGGCAGACCTATTCCCAAGATCTCTGACTGGGAGGGAAGACCACCAGCTTGGGTTAAGGACAGAGAGGACATCCCAGCCTGGGGTGTCTGCCAGGAAAAATAGGGATGCAACTTCAGGACAGGGGCTTTTGCTGATGCCAGGGAATGTCTTCAGACCTTGTGGTCAGCTCTGAATGAGTGAGGAGTGGGGAGCAGAGATGTTTCAGGAAGCAGGTAGAGGCAGGCTGGGACATGTTTGCAGCAAGATTTCATGCATCAAGGCAACTAGAGCAAAGCCAGAGTTCCTGTTTCAGGGTGCTGGTGGTCTGTGGTGGGAAATGAAACATCTCACCTAGGGGCAGAGGGGTCCCAGACACTGCGGCAAACAGCTCTCTGTGTGCCTGTGCCCTGCGCACCAGTTCTATAGTCAGGGTGGTAACATGAGAGCCTGCCTTAGGAGGACATGAATTTATGCTGGACAACAGCTTTCATCTCCAGGCTGGGTCAGGCAGATGATACCAGTGTGACACATTTCTGTGGCCTGCGGGAAGGAGCAAGGCAAGCAGGAGCCTGAGGCCAGCAGGCTTTTCTCAGAAATGCTGAGTACACCAAGAGGTCCCACAATACACTGGAGTGGCCTGCTCCCATGTCCTGGGGTTCACAGGCCCACAGAGGCTTTCTGCTCTTGCCTGTAGCAAGAGTTTCTGTAACTCAGCCAAAACCAGCTGGGCATTTTGCTGTACCCTTGTGAGGTGGACAAACACAGCAATCAAAGATACCATCCTTTTTTTCCTTTTAGAAAGGTATTCCTTGAAATTTATGGATTTGAGGTGCTTAAACCCAAGGTCCTGGATTTAGGGAATAGTTAGTATTAAAGAAGAAAGTGCTCCCTTTGCTCCTGGAGCCTAATTCCACTCAACTGCAATTTTCCTTCTTCCTTTAGTGGGTTATGGAGCTCTGTGATGTTTTGTCTTCTAAATAAATATATAGTGTTAGGGCAGGTTGCTTGACAACAACTGTATTCATGTTGGTCCTGGTTGCCTTGGAGAGGTGGATAACATCTGTCTCTCTTCCCCAGTCTCTAAAGCATTTTGGAAATCTCCTGGGCAAAAGGAAAAGTCTGAATTCATTTTAAAACAATGACTGAGCTCAAATAACTTCCTATTCCTCCACTTTGTAGAGTCTGCTTCTTCTGCAAAACCCTTTCCTGGAGGAAAAAATTAAAAAAGGTATGCAAAAATGCCCCACCATTGCTGAATTTTCACCTCAGAGGTGGATAAGAAAGTGCTGGTGCTATGTGGTTTCCAAACAGCAAAAGTGTTTTCACTTTGGTTTCGATTCTGGAAATCTTGAATGGTAAGTTTGACCTTTCTCTTTAGGCATAACCTCACTAAAAGGAACAGTTCAAGCCTGAAACTGGAGGTTCTCAGAAGCAGGGTCAGTATCTTGCCAGGTTATTGCAAGTCAACACATCTCCTCATGCTGCCTCCCCTAAGAGGGAGACTCACCAAAAACTCAGTTAGAAAGAGCGCTCTGTAATTATCCTAGGAGGTTTCTAAATTAGCGAGGCAGATAGACTGTGTCATGGAAATAAGGCTCTGATATTACTTTAATTGGTAAAAGAACATCAGTTTAAGAGCTTAAGTCTGGTTATACTGGATCAGACCAAATTCCCATCTAACCCAGCATCCTGTCTCTGACTCTAACCAACAATACATGCCAAGGAAAGAGCCTAAGAGAAAAGTGGGACTGAAATAATTGCTTGAAATACCCTCCTGTGCATCTCCGAGTTCCTTTTAGCAGAAACTCTACACCCAGACACCTTGCAGAATTGGGAGGCAATTGGATGTTCCTGGGTGAGGTCCCTGTCCTGAGGCCCCCGTGGTGCTGGCAGAGGATGAACTGGTAATCACTGGTGGCTGAGGAGCAAGACCATATCTCCCAGTAGACACAGCAGCTCCCCCTACCCTTGAATGACTAACCCAGAACTCATTCATCGTCTCGGCAAGGTTAGTCCTTGGCCTCAGATGTGCTGACTGGCACAAGGTCTTGATATCGCACAAATAAGTGCTACAAAACCTTTCAGAGATGTTCAAGAACTGGAGCACCTGGAGCCTTCCCCATTGCTAGATCTTTGGGCAATTCCTACATATTCTGGCATCTGAATCTCAGTGGTGAGATGTGATCCTCTTCTCTGCTGTTCTTTTAACGACACAAGGATTTTTTTCCCCTAAATCTGACGATGCTCATTAGGAGCCTGCCAGTAGTATCATGTGTTGCAAGCTTGTTCCAGGCATGAAAAGCAGAGGACAGCTCTGAATTGAGAAAATCTGCGTTCACTCAGAATATTGTGAATCACCCACATAGAGCAGGGATGTTGGTCTGCTTAAAGTTAAGCATCTGCCTAACATCTTGGCTGGGTTTAGGTCACATTTCTGATGAACAGTTTATTTCATGAATTCCACTCTCTCAATTGGCCGTTAACAAAGGGCACATATATTCAGATACAAATATAAATATATTTTAAGATTTGTATAACTGAACATATATCCCCAAATATTCATTATTTAAAAGCATTTACTAATGTATTTTCAGATTAATTCCTGGTATTTGAATCACTGCCAGTATTAATACTGGGCTGCCTTCAAGTTTAATAGTAGAATTGTATTTTAAAATATATGTTCACTGGAGCTGATTTGATGTTTTTTTAATGATGAGATTTCTTTACAATTGCTTTAAAAATGACCTTTTGACCAAAGACAAAATGCTAGAATAATTTTTTCCTTTCATTTTTGGGCAAAACTTTATAATGTTTAAAGGAGAAAAAGAAAAGAAACCCTCAAAACCTAAAATCTTTCAGTATATATATTTTTCCTTGTTTTCAGCAAGAATTTTTAATTTGGATGTGTTGAAACACCACATTCCTTATTCAAAAGACTATTTTTTTAAACAGTTTTTGATGTGTGACATAGCTGTTATTTTACGAGAAACCTGAAACATTTTGCTGGAAATTTTTACTGGAGAAAAAACAAAGTTCAATTTTCAAGCTCTCGCGCTCACACGCACAAATGGCATTTTTCATTCATCCAGCTCTGGTCTTCACTTCGGATCTCCCGCTGAAAGTGAACAGCATAGGGGCAAAACGAATTAGCTGAACTAATAAAGCAATTCAGACAAATGCAGGAGGAAATGTTCCTTATTATTATTCATCAGCTCCTACTTGAGATAGCCCATGTTAACATTTAGCCTCAAAAATTTTCAGAGCAGGGTATGAACATCATCCGGTTAAGTGCGAGAGAAAAATAAAGCTGGGGGAGATTAGATGCTCTCCTGTCAAAGACCATCACCTTCACAGCTTGGCCCAAATTCAAGAGCTGTCGTAAATTCAGCCCCTGGGACTGGACTGACGGGGTGAAGTCGCTCCTATATCCTCCCCACAAACTGTTGTGCTCAGACTCTTCCCATCACAATGGTGCCTGCCAGTCCAATCTGATGGCGATGCTAAAAGGCAGAGGCGTCGGGGACGTCTCCCTGATATGTATTTATAGCGATACACGAGCTGGGCTGTGGTCACTCCAGCGCTGGGAGCATGATGACAGTAAGGAAGGAATGCGTCCAGGAGAAAAGGCTGGTTCGCAAACAGATGGAGAGAGCCCACAGGTCCAAAATCTAGCAACACTCAGCAAAAAAGACGTTACCACACGGGGCAAGGCTTTCTCCCCCCCTTGCCTCGTCACCACTCACATTCCTAACATACAAGGTGCTATTGTTTTCCAGCCCTTGATTTACTCTTCCTAAGGGTGCTGCTGTCTGGAATTAGAGGTCAAGAAAATGTGGCTTCTATTCTTACTGTCCCCCCACAAATCACTCCTTGCTGTGTTCCAAAAGCATCTCTCCCCAAATACAATCCCCCCGCAGCAGCCCCACTAGATGCTTATATTTCTATTCCCTTTCCTCTGTGCCCCCAAATACAGCTCTTCTGAGACACGTGATGGATTTGGGTCCTTTATCAGGGATGTTAAATTTGTTTATAAGGAATGTTAGATTTGACGATAATAGTGGAGGATTATTTGAGAGCACGAGATTTTGGAGGGGATGATAGGGGAAAGAAGGACCAGAAAGACACAGATTTTGTTTGAAATTCTGAGCAAACACCCTGTGCCCTGTGCTGGAGGGAAGGCACGTCTGCATTGCCGTGACTTCAGTGAGTGCCAAGGACCCAAGGTCTGCATCTGCCTTAGCCATCAGTAAGCCCTTGAGTATGCCCTCAAGTCAACACCTCACCTCCCCAGGTCTCATTTTCCCTCTCAACAGAATGGGTGAATTACAGTTTCCCAGCTTTAAACTGTCTCTCCAACTTTACTACACAAAATGGTTTATATGACTGCAAAGCACTTAATTGTTTTTGCCCTGGATTGCAGCATCGGTCCTACACCCAAAATAACGATGGGTTTGTTTTGGTTGTTATTCTGACCCATCTTGCAAACTTTGAGCTGGAAAGCCATGTTTTATTTCCAGTTTGCACAGATGCAAACAATAACTTAAGACGCACAATGCTGAATTAGGATGTTTGGCTCATTGCTCTTGGCAGATACTTTCAGCATTAACTGTGGTCCAGGAAAGATGTCTTCTGCCCAAAGAGCCCCAGGATTGTGACTCGCAGGTGAGTGAATAACACTGTAAGTTTGGAGATCGCTCCTTGCTGTGGACACTCTCTGTGAGCCCGTGGGGGAATCACTAATGCTCTTCTTGCAAACTCTGACCCTCATAATAGTGAAACATAAAATCAGGGCAGCATTGCAAGAGACTGCAGAAAGCCCACCCTAAGGTTTACCACCACTCCTCAAGATTTAGTACCTGGTAGTTAGCCAAGTAATACTATCATTCCAAGTGCCTCTATTTATTTATTTTTTTAAATTTTATTTAGGCACATTCCATTTATTTATTTACTAACCCATTAATCGATATATAAATGTTTCATCCATTGTCCCTGTAGATTAAGGACAGATGGGATGACCTTATCATAGCACAGATGATACTGCATCTTTTCCATATCTTTGTTTATCATGTATTTTGGAAAGACATCAAACCTTAATGTAGAGACAGCAGCTTATGAAGAAGGTGACATATCCCTTGAGCAGCAATTTTAAATGATTAGTTATTCTCTCCATGAAAAATCTCCAAAACCTTTTTGGATTCTGAACATAGCTGAAGTAATAGTATTTTTTAAAATACAAATCAAAAACGCCCACTTGTTGACTTGCAACCTGGCGGAAGCAGAATCATTCATTTCTACGGAGAGATTCCTCTTTGTTGTTACTGGCATGTTAAACATGTTAAGCAGACACATTCTAGAAATATGCTTTTGATCAGAATAGTGATGATATAAGATAAACCTTTCTTACAGAGCAGTTGAGCTGGTTGGGACATGTCTTTTATCCCACAAATGGCATTAAAAGCAAAGAATTTTAGTTTTCATCAAAATATTTAGTTTATGTCAAAACTTCAAGTGTTCAAGAGGTTTTGGTGAAAAAAAGAAAAACAAACCTTTTCCATTTTTGGCAACAGAAAAATGTTAGGGGGAAGAAAACTAAAACTTTCAGTAACAGTAAAAAAGTCAGCTTTTTGCGTCTCTAATTTTTCAATGGAAACTTAAAAAACTGTCAAAGTTTAATGTGTTGGTGGAAATTTTCACTGTGATGAAAATCACTACTTTGTCAAAACAAATGACTGAAGAAAGCATTTGAACCAACTGCTTTCAGTCTTTGGGAGCCTCTCATGATCTGATCTGCTCACTTTTCTGAGGGGGTTTCCATCTCATAATTGAAAGTTTCCAGAAAGAAATCAGGACTTGGCTGATTTGGGGTGCATGTATGCACATGTGAGATCACAGGCTTGCACTGGTCCCCACCTGTGAGTTAGGACAGCTTATCCCCCAGCCTTTAACCAGAGATAACAGATCAGACAGACAACCTGAAAAAGAGTGAGTGTAGCTCTGTGAAGGATCAGATGGGTTCACAGGTCATCTCTGCAGCTGAAAGTGATCACACCATGCCTGTATCATGAGGGAAGGAGCCGTGGGAGGAGGAGGATAAGGAGGAAAGTTAAGGCATGGTCAGCAGTGGGAAAAGTCTATTTCTGTGTCTCCTATATTGATATTGAAGCATAAATGGTGGTGGGGTAAACCCTTCTGTGTGCAAGGATAAGAGATCATACAGGTGGATGTCTGCACAGGCATGTCGAGAGGATCTTTCTCTTTATTCCCTAATTTTGTGTATTCCCTAATAACTCCCTTACTTACTAACCAAAGTTAATCTGACTTGCTGAGGAGGAAGAGATCTCAAAAACTTACATGAGTTTACCAAATGTTGTGCAGATAGGCAGCCAGATGGAGGCAAAGTACCCTCAAAGGAAGGGCTGCAGTGTAAACATGCCCCTTACTTGTCACCGGAGAGTCCACAGAGGAGTTCACACTCCAGGCATAAATCCGTTGAAAACTGAGCTATAGGACTGTGTATTGCTTATAAATAACGACTCTTGTTACAGCAGTAATTTGAGCAGCGGGAAAGCGGAGGCATGCTATGACTGCACTTGTTCTCTGCAGAGAAGACATAAATCCACATCTTCTGGTCTGCGTAACAGCACAACACACAGCGAACGCTAGGAAGGGCTCCAGCTGTAAATCACGGCTGGCTCCCTGCTGCTGTTGCTTTCGAGATCTTTGCCGAGCAGTTTGTGCTAGGCTGTGTGTAACAGCGTTGCCTTTAGAGGCTGGAGGTGCGAAGAATCAAGCTTCATTATGGGGGAAGGCAGGGAGGAAGGATGGTCTCCCCATCACATCTATGTAGGACCTCAGCTCCAGACCTGACATTGGGATGGGAGCTTTTTGCAGAAATGTTCCTATTACAGCACGATTGGTCATTACCTTGTGACCCAATTTCCTGTAAGTGAGTGTTACAGACAGTGGAGTGCCCCAGGGCCTAGGAGATGCCTACAGACATGAGACTTGCAGAGTAACCATGCCTTTCTGGAGTGCAGCTGGAGGTCACACAGGATGCCCCAGGTTATCTACAATAATGCTTAGTGCCTGTGTTTTGGGAAGCAAATCATATTTGACTTACTCTGAATGCTAAATGACACCATCAGGCAATTTCTATGTATGCTTACAACTGCCCTTAACTATGTGGAATCAAATTGCTCAGTCATCTTCAAAATAATGTAGAGTTTTGGCCAAGAGGAAGGGAATAAATTGTTCTCCCTACTAGGGACAGGTCAGGAGGTTGTGGGTTGGACTACTGGGAAGAGTGCTTAGGCTGGACATTAGGAAACACTTTCTATCAACAACAAGAAGAAGTGATGCAATTCACTGCCTGGAGAAGCTGTGAAGTCTCTCACCAGATGATTTTAGGAAGGAGGCAGATAGCCATGCTTATCTGCCAGTGAGGGTCAGAAAAAGTCAATCCCACCTCAGGGCAAGGTGCATGAACAAGATAACCCCTGAAGACCCTTCCAGGCCTTTTTCTCTTTAATTATTTGGGTTCATATTCCTTCCTGCAGAACCACCGACAGGTCAGGTTCCTTTATGGCAGAAGTAATGCAGACACTAAAGAGATAATCACTACCCCAAAGGATTTATGCGCTAAAAGACGCATCTCTGAGGTGTAGGAGGAAGTGACTGAGCCAAAATCAGGAAGTAGGTCAAGTAGCAGAAATAGGAATCAGCTTCAGGGCTGCTGTCCCTGAATCCACGGCCACCAGACAGCACTTCATCCTCTATTGTTAGTATTGACTGTAGACCCTTTGGTCTTTCACAGGCCATGCTGTTCTGCTCAGCAAAGGTAAAAGGCATTCCTAATGGGGCATAAATTTATTGCCAAATTAATTCTTCACTGCTGCAAATAACCCTTTGATTTTGGAAAAGGAGCAAATTAAAAGTGAGCCACACACAAGTACTTTAAGGGAAATAAAGGCAACAAAGGCTGCAGCTGGACAGAGTTCAATAGGAGCAATTAAGAACAGTTGTTTGCAAGCAAGGTGACTGTGAGGTGAAGTCCTGCAGTTCGTTGTTGTTCAACCCTGGTTATTTCTCCTGAGTTGGCCTTGTGGAAACACTAGTTATTCTGCTTGCATGGTGGAGACTTTCCAGTTCATGCCAGGGGCCTTTGCTGCAACCACAGGTTCTTTTTGTTTATGCAATTGCAACTGCCATAAACATTTCTGGGTGCAATGGTTTACCTTGACGCTAAAATCTTCTGTGCAAAAAAATGTTGACCTTTCCTGTTTTCAGTTACCAGTTAGTGTTGTGTTGGGTATACATGTGTGCATGTTGTGGGCTCTTTATGTGTGCCATAACCACTTTAGACTTCAATGAATGAACAAGAAACAATTCTCTGGAGCCTCCTCCAGAGCTCACAAGAGGAAGCAAACAGAGCAGCATGGTAATTTTGAGAACATTCCTGATTGCATTTGCATGCACACTCTGTTCCTCTCACAGGCAGCTCTGCTCGTACTTATGTTCATACTTGGGGAACAAACCACAGCCTCCAGTGAAGCAGGGAACGATGGTGAGAACAGGCAGTTCTTTGGGATCACTTCACACAGCAGTTGCCAGATTGAAACGAGATGAGGAAACTCTCCAGCCTTGCACATGCCTACACCATGTGGGCTGTGATTACAAATGCTCTACTGGCCCTCTCCTGCCTGAGAACTTCACCTATGTGGTCCATGGCAGCTGCAGGAGTTCATGTCCCAGGCACTGCTGCATCTCTGCTGATGCCGTGTCACCTTTTTAGATTTCAGCCTTGACCTCCAGTGTAAAGGTTGTGTAGGGAAACATGCTCTACCGTGGTGGGGCATGTTGGGCAGAAACTTATGGACGAATTGGATTCAATATCAATTCTTTGGAAACAAAGGAACTTGAAGCGGCACACCAAGGAAATCCACTTCTGCAGTGCCACCACAGCATTTACTCCAAGACTGAAGCATTCAGCTCTGATGTCCTGATTTGTCTGGTGGAGCAGATCAGCCATGAATTTATTCAATTATTCAGCCCAAAAAACATAGGAAATAGGAGTCCCTTGTTCAACCAGTATCACTGAGAAGTGCAAAGGTACTGTGAAATCTGTGGTTATAGTCTCCTTTGTCCATCCCACAGCCACTACTCCTAAAATCTTTTGGGCACAGGCCAGTATAGCTCCTGAGAAGTCCAGGATCAATGTCTATTGGTATCAGATATATCGGGGGTTGGGAAGAAACAGCAGGAGCCTCCCCAGTACAGGACAGAAAGGAGATTTCAGGGAGGGCAGAGCAAACCTGGCAGAAGCAACCTGAATGGTTTGCACCAACAGTCTCGCTGTGCTCCCTTCGCTCCTTCATCCCCTTCTGAGCTCGCTTAGTTTCCTGCTCTGGACTCCACTCCTGCTCAATGGCTTTCTTTTCCTTTTCTTTTTAGTGATCTCCTACAGGAAAAAAAATAAAGAAAGAAATAAAACCCTTCTTGGATCTTCTTCCATCCTTCTTAACTATTATTATAATGCCACTGATAATGGCACTCACTTCTGCACTGTTTCAGCCAACATTGTATAACCCCACTAATACCTTTGATTCTATCTTAATTTTATGTTAAAGTCAGTTTGGTGTTAATCTCTTCAGGGAGAGAAACATCTATTTCTCTGGGTTTCTACAGAGATAGAAGATTCCTCTTCATGTCTGGCTTTTAGCTGCTTCGGTAGCAGGCAGGAGTAACCATCGCAGAACAGCTGCCATCAGTATTTGGTGGAAAACATCTAACAGAACCTTGGGAAAACTGACCAAACTTCCCCTCTCCCTGCTAATCAACTTGGGGATAAAAAGACGGAAAATCAGGCAGTGGAACATTTATGGTTTAATTTCTGTAGTTTGGAAGACATCCAGTTAGGAGAACGTGATACACGGCATTATAAAAACAGAAGGTGAGAGAAGGAAAAAGAAAGAAGCAAGGCACTGTATAATAAAAAAGACACAGTCAAAAAAAAAGAAGTATCAAGCAACCTGGCAGGATTTCAGCATAGTAGGTTCGCAGAATACAGCAGTAATCAATTGAAAGAAAGCAGTTTGGCATAGGAGGAAGTCTAGCAAGTGAAGTGCTAGATGGGGATATGGTAATGAGGACTGATGTGGTAAAACACTGGGAAAACCCATTCTTGAGGGGGCACAGTCAGTGATTTTCCACAGGCTGAAGTAGCTGACAGGGTACCAAAAGGCGATGCCAGAACACTGTAGGTCAGGGAGGCAAAAGAAGGTGGGAAGCAGTGTAAGTGAGAAGCAACCAAATAAAAACACTCAGAGGAAGCTGAGGCTTTGAGGGAAAAGATAAGGGCAGCCAAAAAGCAGTCTGAATTAATGGATAAGCAACATAAAAATGTGCTTTTACCAATGTATCAGGAGAAAAGGAGGGACAGGGCACAAGTGACTCAGACAGCTGTAATACCATGTCCTTTTTATAACCTTCCATCGGCAAGGAAAAGAAGCAAACAAAAACAAGAAGAAAAAAAAAAGGAAAATATGTTTGAACAATTGGGACTCAACCTGTAAAAATAGCTCTTGGTAGAAAAGAAGTAAAGAAATATGTGGAAAATTGGATAAGAAACAAACTGGCCAGTGCCAGGTGATATGAATCTGGGAATACTACAGTTACAAGTGAGCAAATTTTATCTACCACCCTGCAGATACAGGTTAAGAGCAGAAGACCTGGAAAAAGTGAAGGTTGTGCCAGACCTTCAAACAATCAAAAGAATTGCACTCCTGGTAATTACCATTCTGGAAATGTAACCTCTGACTCAAATACAATAATTGAGTAAGTATGAAGGGAAAGGACTTGGGAGTGAGCCTGAAGCTGGAGCCTGAAAACTGAGCCTGAGCATCAAGAAAATCTTCCTGGAAATAAGAAATGTTAACCTATGGAATAACCATCTCATAAAGAAGATGTGAGAGCCCCTTAGCTGGGAATATTTACACCTACGTAGGATGGAGAGCAGAAATGCAAGGAAGAGGCCTGAACTAGCAAGGAGACAGACTGGATGTCTCTGCAGCGCTTCTAGATAACAGATATACGTTATCAGTATCTTGAAGGAATGCACACTTTGAAAATAAGAACATTGAAAATTGGAGTGCTGATGTATCTCTAGTCAATTCAGATAGCTCCTATATTTTGAGGACATTTAAAATGGTAACTTACATTTTTCTTCTTTTTCTGCAACAAGCTTTCTAAACAAACGAGGTCAGGAAAATTTTACTGTATCTCTTCATACTGATACCTGTCCCTCTGTCTCTCTGTGCTCTGGTAGAGACCATGAGGGTGGGTATCTCAAACTCTGCTCCTTCCTGTCCTTCTCCAGCTCAGCCACCTCTTTCCTCTAACATGATGCTTCAGCGCATGAGCTCAGTGTTGATAGGGAACGAAAGCTGAGAAACAGATTCCAGAGTGAGCAAGGGCAGCAAATAAAAAAGAAACTCCCCTGAGCATAGCAGTGGCTTAGCTACAGGGAAGGGGATGGTACATCATGGGAGGGAAAACAAGCAGAACTATTGGGAAAAAGGAAGCTCTGGAAGGCAGAGAGGGGGATGAAGGCTGTCTCTGATCCTGGTAGGAGAGGAAGACAAAGCTGGTCCCTCATGGTCCACACTCAGGCCAAAAGCTATGCCCATACGGTGTCCAGGATGCATCTCTCACATGCCAGACCCCTGGATGCTCCTCCATAATGCACGTACAACCCTGGCTCCAAAATATCAGCAGCCTCACAAGGTAAAATGTGGAACAGGTAGGACACAATTGGCATCCAGAACAATGCCAGAGATGTTCCAGCTGTGGGGAATTTGTTAGGTCAAAAAGCCAGGGGGGAAAATTCCATTTAGAAAGAAAAAAACCTCCTTCTCCAAGAGGGAGATATTTTGTTCGAGGCTGTTCAGCCAGTCCTGGCAGTGAACTTGGCCAGAGAACGACATTCTCTCTCGATGGATGCATCAGTCACAGCTTTTGCCCATTCCTCAAGTTCCTTCTCCCTGCTAACCAGTGTCACTCCTGCCTTCTCCGGCCTGAGTCACAGCAGGTTCCTTCTCATCCAGCTCCCTGCAGCGGCCTGGCCTGGGGAAAGCATGGGGATGGCTCTGTTTGGAGTGTTTTTTTAAGCATTGTTTATAGTTTACTCCTCCTGAGCACTTGTATATTTTTGTTGCAGCCCACTCACATGCACAGCTAGCAAACACACAGGCCAGGGCTCCATGCAGTCCCTTAGCACTCCAGGACTCTGCATCATTATCCGAAAACTGCAGGAGATGACTTTTATTTGAAAAGAAAACAGCCATGTCAGGCTATTCCACACTCCCCTGCCCCAGCCTGAAAGTCCCCACTCTGTGTCCTGAGTCTTTCTTGGAGAGCAATTTTGCATACCGAAGCTAAGATTGCTCTCAAAGATGCCAAAGGAATTTGGTTCCTCAGCTCCCAAGGAAATACTTTGAAATTAGGTGTACACATCTCTCTGATGACTCTGAATATTTCCACTGATAACATTTTTCAATAGACTCTTCCTCTCCCAGTCCTGCAAGGGAAAGTATTGCTCTCCTGACAACCCACTGGAAACAGTATGATTTTTGATATGTGTTTGAGCTAAGATGCTTTGTCTCAGTGTACCCAGACAGCAGCAATCCCTTTCCTGCAGAGTCTAGTGGAAAGAGCTGTCAAGGTAATTACTATTACCATTTTTTTACCACAAGGAAATGAGACACAGAAAGAAATGCAGGTTGCTAAAGCCATGCTAGAAGCATGTAGGATAGTTAAAGGTTAAATTCAGATTGCTCAAAGCCAACATAATGTCATCACTGTAATGTAGTTCCCTCCATGTCCCGGGTTTTATGCCCTTTCTGGCCATAGGGCTTTGCTGGACAAAGAGGGGAATAGCACTGTGGTCCTTTTTGTATGATCTCTTCTGGAGACCATACCACTCACATGAACACCAGTCCCAAGGAGCCCCTCCTGGAAGCCACTGGCTTAGTAACTGTGACCAGCTCTCACTAGGAGCTGCAAGGCATCGTGTAGGGAAGGAAGTCCCTCTGCACCCTTCGGCTGCCCTAAGGTCGTTGATAATGAGGGATGTGATGAAACCATATATAGACATTCACACATACATATACACATGCCATGTTCATACCAGTGGAGGAGGGAGCAGAAGGATTTTCAGGAGGAGGGTCACGAGATGAAATGAAGTGAAGAAAAATTTGGATGTGCTCTCAGGAAAATATTTGTAAGTGAATATGTGTCGAGCTGTGGAATGGTCTCCCAGAGGGAGTGGTGGAAGGGTGGAAGCCCCTTGACTCAAGTCATTTCGAAGTGGACAGGACAAAGCCCTTGGGACTACACAGTACGGAAAATCCTGCCGTGTCTAGGGTCAGCGGATGGACCAAATGACCTAGTGTAATAGGTCTTTTCCATCCCTGATTCCAGTGAGTCTCTGAGAACCCTTAAGACTTAGTGGGAACCATGAAACCAAAGACCCATGAATATAGCTCACATACCAAGATGTTAATGTCATTGCCAGACCTTTGGTCCCTTTGGCTGAGCTAACCAATGGACCTGGGATTCCCTCCAGCGTCTTCTTTGGTGGCTTTAAGAGCTCTAAATGTAAGTCCGAATCCAGACATCTCTGCTCTTGTGCTAGGGCAGATCAAACTGCAAAGTGTGAAGAGAAACGAATAAAAACTCCATAAATTGTTCTTATCTGTTCCATTTCATATCTGAATGCAGCATGGTCTCCATCCCCTTTCCTTACAGCGAAGACAAGTCTGTTTGACTGCTTGTACATATTCATGGCATGCTTCGTGCAACAGTGCCAGGACTTTAGTGCAATCGGTGTGAACAACAAACTTATTTTACCTTCTCTTCTCCTTTTCTTTTTAGTGGAGACTTGGGCAAATTCCTCTGGAAACTGAAAAGTATTTAGTGGAGCAAAGGTGTGAAAATAGCTGAGGACTCAGTGTTGGAAAAGTACTGTTCATAACAGCATTTGTTTGTTGCTCTCATGAGGAAATCTAAGTGCCATAAGACTGAAATGACAAGTGGATACAGTTCTGATTTTACATCCCATCCACATAATGATAATTCCAGCAGGCACAAGGCTCCTTTATAGCAGGCAGAGACGTGCTATAAAGTAACCCTGATCTGCTAAGATTAGAGGTTTTTAAGGTTTCTTGTTGTTGGCCATCTTGGGTCAATACGTTCAAAAGTTTCTAGTGATTTAGATGTAGTTCTGCTGAGCCAAGCTGTGTAGAAAAGGCTCTAAGTTTTTATGTGTAAGTGTTTGTGATTAACCTTTTAAATTGAAGGGAACTGGGAATTTGTAACTGAAAGCAGCTAAAAACTGTTGCTCATTTCTGAATATTTCAGTCAGGCCTGCATGTCACTCCCCCCAAAAACCCTCCTTCTGAATAAACACAGTGGCGAAGAGCTTTGGGCACAACCTGGCTGCTTGAGGCATCTGCCTCTGCACGATTCACAGAGGAAGGAATAATTGCCCAGACAGAAATGAGCCCTGGATGTGTCAAAGCAATAGTCATATACAGAGTTTTAAAACACTCTCAGGATGGAATTTCTTAGCATGGTCCAAGGAGGTTAAACTCAGGATTAGAAGGCTTAAACTTTGTAATGGAAAGATGAGAAAATATTTCAACACTACTAGGCAATAGAATATATTCTGACAGAGAGCGATGGGTGACCTACTGCACGGTTTCTTTAAGAGCACACTATCCAGACCTGCATCATTCATGGGAAATAACTGTCCCCAGTACTAGTTTTGGGCTGCCACCAATGACAATGATCTGCCAAACTTTGGAGCATGAGACATCGACAAAGTACACCATCATTATCCTTCACTGGAGGTCATTAGCACTGCTCATGGGATGGAGAAATGGGTCGCTCTACTCAGTCGTCTGATTTTCACATGCTTTTTCAGAGCCAATTATGTTGCTATTCACTGTTATGACTTTAAAACTGTCTTTGTGGCCTTTCTGTAGCAAGTTTTCCTCTCTTGACATCCTGTTGAGAAGAGGTAGTTGGACAGAGTAGTTGCATATAAACTAAGAGAGCAGTACCAAGTAGGTGAGGAGTCCAAAGAGACGTAAGGACTTCCAAGCTAAGATGACACTAACCCACTCCTTGAAAAACTTTACCTGAAAAAATGACTACCAGAAACATCATCTATTGCTCTTATTTCAGAGGAATTAAGCAAAGGAGTATCGAATGGGTGGTATTTTAGGGTGGGAAACTTCTCTGCACAAATTAAATTTTCCAGAAAGTGGTGTAAGTGATGCAATACAAACTTCTCATCTCTGTACTAGATTTGTTTGCCAGAATTAATTTGAGGGTCTTTCTTTTGGTAAGACATAAACCAAAATCCCAGTGGCCACTCCCAGTTATCCAAGTTCTCCAGAGTCTCTCTTTTCTTAAGTAAAAGTAGGTGTAAGCTGGTTTCTAGGCCAAATTCTGATTCATATTCTGCCTACCCACACTTATTTTTACTGTAATTTTAACTGGACACAGTTCTTCTGTTGGATACAATCATCCTCTTCCCTTCCTGTGCTAAACTGATGTTTGGTTATGGTTGTGAACTTTCCAGCTTAGAGGCAGCTGCATTTCAGAGCGGGGTAATGCAATCGTTACATTCAGTGGATATACTGTAAGTTCAGAAACGACGGCATGGAAAACACTATGTACAGGAAACTTGTAGAGCTAACATGCAGGACTAAGTAACAATCACCTCTGAAAAGATCTATTCATCTTTCTCTTCTTCATGGGAAACACGCGAAGGAGGCAACGTTCATTTGCATTTCCGTCTAGAAATTAAATCAGGGAAAGGAGGCTTCTGTGAGGCTCACTTGACTATTCCTTCCTTAAACTGTGTGCTGGCTCTAATAAGCTGAGGTTCTAGAAGCTGAGCTCATCTGTTAGTGAGAGACAAAAGTCTAGAGAACAGACTCAGTTTTCTGGGAAATAGAGAAAGTTGGTTTTGAAAGAGCAAGCACTGATGGGAAAGAACCATTTGATGGGATGGAGTGGGCAGGTGGAAGCAGTGAGTCACAGAGGATCTGGGATGTGAAGACAAGTAGGAGGAAAGACTGTTGTGCTCCAGTGGGCTATGTTCCAGTCCTGGACCTCCTCACACGGATTTGGGCAAGTCATCTGGAGTGACATCTCTCAGCTGCTTGGCCTTAACAAATAGGATCAAAAGTGGCCACTATTGGAAACTCTAAGAAATTCTGGGACTCACGTTCCTCCTTTTAAACATGGCATACTGAGCAGCACTCCTAATTCTTTCCTTCTTTTCTGCCATCTCCTTGCCATCTTCTTTTATTTAACAGTAATATCAAGTTAGAGGTTCATTGAGCCTTAGGCTCATTAGGAGAAACTGAACCTCTTGGAGTTTGCTTGAACCTGCAACGGGCTGGGTATGATGACAGAAGCTGCCACCGGATTGCTTAGCAGTCCTTAGTACTAAGCAAAAGGCGGCTGGATTGCTGTGTTGAAAGAAATTGCAGACTAATCTGGAGTAGGCAGTGGTTTGTATCAGGCAAGGGTATTTTTTGCTAAGAAAAATCCAAGAATGTTCTCCAATATAAGGCATAGTTTTGTCCCTGGAGAAGCAGTGAGACAACTGCTGTCATTTCCTGGCCTTATATGATATCACATGGGGCAGGCTGCAGATCTCTGTGGCCCTGCAGTGTCCAGTGGTATGCATACTCAGTGACTCCAGATGTGAAAGGCAGTTCCAGGGATGTGAAGACACCGAACACGTTATCTTTGGTCCCACCAAGGGCAGAATCAGAAGGCCGTATTCTTTCTTTCATATCCCTGCATGCAGAAATGGCAGCTTCCCCTCTTCTCTTGCCCTTGCCCTCTGCTAATTCAGCAGAAAGGATAATCCCCTTGAAATCATCACCTCCTTAGTAGGTCAGAACTGCTCCATTTTGAGGGATTAGCACAGTGGGGCCTGATTACTGCGCAGCAAACCTCCCCACTAAAACCTTTGCCGTTTGGAGACATGACCGTCCATTCGCATACATGGAAGCACTTCACCACTTCCACTCCATCAGAGCTGACATTTCACTGTCTCTGACTTCAATAGAAATGGGCTCCAGCTTTTCTATTTTTATTTTTCACATGGTCTTCCTTGTTTGCAGTGCTTTAATCAAGTAAAACCAAAATAAAGCTTCTCCCCATCAGAACTCAGAAAGCCCCTCTGAAGGAGGAAGCAGTTGGAGTCAGCAGACATATCAGTGAAAGAATGAAGGTCATACTTTGCATAATATATTTATCTTGGAAAACATAATTTTATTCAGGCTATCCAAGAATTCAAGTGCTGAAACTAACACTAAGTCAACAGCACTTATAGTAATGAAATAAATTCTTTATAACAATCCAGCAGAAGGAGTTGACAAGGGTTTTGAATGGCTTGTTTTTATTAAAATTCTTTCATTCTTGCAAACCAGCATTGTCTGTGTTTCTTGGATATGGCCAATGTAGAGACACCGTGCAAAGTCTAAGCTGGAGTTTATTTAGTCTGCCTGCCTGCAGCAAAGAAAAATAAAATGCTTAATAAAAGATTTCCTTCTGTGGGAGACCCTGCAATTTGCAGATTGTAAGATAAGGGGGCTGTTTAGAGGAAGGTATAATTCTACATCTAAACAGAGATGGCATTCCCAGTAGAAGTTAATAAGAATATATCTTCAGCATTTGGTTAACCACAGACCTGAGTGAGAGCCACTAGAATTGAAAGCTTAAACTGTTCTTAATTGTACTGTAAAGCTCAAATGAAAATATTTTTTATGCTCGGTCTTTTTAATCTAAATATGATTTAAATTCATCTGTACTATTTACCTACTGACAGTAGTATATCAAACCTTTATTTCATGACCTCTCAGATGTACTTTCTCTGTGAATTTGAAACTTAATTTCCAGTGGCCCTGAAACATCGACATTCGGTTGTGTTACAGCTACACCGCTTGCCTGAGCAGCAAAATGTAGTTTCTACTTCTGCTCATTTTAACTTTGCCTAGAGATATGTTTCATCACGTTAGTATGAGATGTTGTGTGTGGGTAATTGTTGCTGTGCTCAGGCACTCAAGGCAGGGCAGTTATTGTATGTGAAATATAATCTGGGGGAGGGCAGGTCCTGAAGTGGGTCCTCTTGCGTGATCTTGGACATGGAAAACTTTCTTAACTTCAGTGTCTTCCCTTTCAGACTTCCAGCCTAACTCTCCAGATGGTCACCACACAGTCTAGGGACCCATAATTCCATAGGACTTCTCCCCATTCATCCCACCAACCAGAAAATCTCATGGAATCATAGAATGGGTTGAGTCGGAAGAGACCTTTAAAGGTTATCAGGGACACCTTCCACTAGCCCAGGTTGCCCAAAGCCCCATCCAACCTGGCTTTGAACCCTTCCAGGGAGGGGGCAGCCACAGCTTCTCTGGGCAACCTGTGCCAGGGCCTCACCACCCTCACAGGGAAGAATTTCTTCCTTAGATCTCATCTAAATCTGCCCTCTTTCAGTTCAAAACCATTACCCCTCGTCCTATCCCTCCCCCCTGATCAAGAGACCCCCCCCCTTTCCTGTAGCCCCTTTAAGCCCTGGGAGGCCACTCTAAGGTCTCCCCAGAGCCTTCTCTTCTCCAGCTGAACCCCTCAACTCTCTCAGCCTGTCCTCACAGGGGAGATGCTCCAGCCCCCCGAGCATCTTCGTGGCCTCCTCTGGCCCTGCTCAGGCAGGTCCGTGTCCTTCTGCTGTTGGTGCCCCCAGAGCTGGACCCAGCACTGCAGGGGGGTCTGATGAGAGCGGAGCAGAGGGGGAGAATCCCCCCCCCTCGCCCTGCTGCCCACACTGCTCTGGGTGCAGCCCAGGACACGGTTGGTTTTCTGGGCTGTAATCTCACACTACCAGGTCACCTTGAGCTTCTCATCAACCAACACCCCCAAGTCCTTTTCCTCAGGGAGAATCTCCAAGATTTTGCAGTCTAAATATCCTAACACCCCAGTCATAGAACAACAAAGAGGAGAAAAATTAACAAAACCTTTGCCACCCTCTTTTGCAGCACTGAAATAGAAGACATAATATTCTTCTCTCACAGATGTTCTGCAAGAGGAGAGAATGAGTCAAAGGCTTTACAGCAGCCCTGTAGCAGAGCCAAGAAGACAACTCAAGTCACCTGTGTCCCACACTCCCATTTTGACCATAAAACCATGATGCGCTTGCTTTCTGTTCCTCAAAATACACAAGCTGTCAATGCCTCATAAAGTTCAGACCAAGTTAAGATTTGCATCCTAGTTAAACTTCCAAGGGCTGTCATGTCAAAATCTTTGGGAATTTAAAATGGGGGAAAGTGGTCCATATGTCTCAACAGACTTTGAATGAGATTTAACTGAAGTTCCTACAGTACCTTGTCTATGGTTTGCACTTCTGGTTTAATAGCTATATAGAGATGGTTATGCTTTCTCTATATCCCTCTCCTCTTCTCTTTGTTTCACCTGGGAAGCTTCTGCATTCTGTCTTCAAATCCACCATGCTCTTGATGTGGATTTGTTGGATGAAGCGTGCTTTCCAGAAAATCCCATTCAGCTGGCTTCCAGAACTGGGTTACCATTCATACTCCTTCCCTCTCTTTCATATGCTATCTCCTTTAAGAACAGCATTTGTGCAGCATTACATCTCTATAAACAGGGCCATTAGGAGTTAATATTTCTGTGCTACCTCTTCTTAGAGCCAGATTTTGGTATCTGAACCTACACTGAGCACACATAATCCACAAGTGGCCTTACTGTGCCAGACCCTCTGTGGGTATAAATGGCTATAACCCCTATCTATTTTCAGATTTTGTACAACACCATAATAATGGCTTTCAGTGAATCTACACCAGTTTGCACTAGCTGAGGTGCCAGCTTACGGACTTTAGTGCAGCCACTCCTGGAATACCGGGTGATACCATGTTTGGATCAGTTACCTGCCCTAGCTCTGGAGAAAGAATTCTGTTCTTAAAGCCACTATGTTAAAATGTCACCTTCTTATACAATATTGTTCCCTTGATAACTGTAGGTTCCAAATGCTTATTTATGGAGAAGGCATGTTTTTATTTTCATTAAAGTTTTGGAGTTTATCCAGTTAGAAGAATCTCAGGTCTCCAAACCAAACCGAGAGATCAAACTCTGAGCATATTATCTTGATGACTGCCACAGCCTGCATGAACACAACTTGATTCTCAGACCCCAGCTTGGGTTCCACACTGATGGGTCATCAAGAAACACTATAAATAAATCCAGTCTCTATTTGTGAAGGGGGCAAACATTTTAAGGGCTGCAACACCCCTCTATACAATTCTGGTAGTATGTTTTTTAGAAGCACCTGGGGTTTTTGACCATGCATAGGCAGAGGCAGAGGCCAGCCTGGGGTAGGAGGATCATGTCTTCTTCTTGCACTTTCAAGACAGGGCACACTGTTGGATCAGTGGTTAAAACAAACACAGGCTTCTGTAGCAGGAAAGAATGATGGAACACGGCATTCGCTGAAGTACAAACTGTTGTACTGAAGTGTTGCTTGGACCACAGAGCCCAGGGATCCAGCATGAAGCATTAAAGCTGGGGGAAAACCAGAGGAAATTAATGATTGAATAATGGATTCCAAATGTTGCAGTTCAAAGTTAAATCCTAATAATACAGTCACTTTAGGGTACACTGAGCTCCAAAACAGATTGTTTTTCAAGGCAGAGTTGCAGCAAGGAGGATTCTGGGTAATACTATCCAAATTCCCAGTAAGGTAATAAGGTGAAGATTTAGCTACACCAAACACTGCTCTGAGTCTGTTTGCTTCTGTGCGTGCAGGAACAATCACAGCGCACTCTTCCCAAGGCTTTGCATTCTGCGTTGACTGTTAATCCTGGTGGCAGGTGGCTGCCTGCCATCTGGAACATCTTTGCCCATTAAGATTCCCCCAGAAAGAAAGAAAATAGCTTACTTAGTAGCCGGGCCAGGTTTTCAGGAGAGTGCTTCTGTACAGCAGCCCTGGGTCAGTGCTCATGGTTAGATGGATTGGCTCAGACCGTTGGCTCAGCATATGGGACTTCTCATTCCCCTCTTCCAGCGAGGATGAAACAGCAAGTCTACCTAGACGCTTCTTCTTCTCCCAGATCCTCAGATTACCTTCTTGCTGTACTTTTCATGAAGTTACAGGGGGACCCAAGCTTGTCTTCATTCAGAGCTCAAACATACAACCTCACAGGCCAGTTCTGGCTTTTCTGATGTACTACTGGTTGTGTGTCCTTATGGAAGACATGATCCTCAGGAGAGCAGGAACCTCCAGAACTTCTGTGTCTAATAAACTGTGTGGGGTTTGGTAGTTTCCCTTCTCATTGTTTTTGCTTCCTTTCTCCTTCCTTTGGTTATACTAATTTAAAGTGGGTTTGCATACAGAAGGGTCTAAGTGTAGCACACAGATATACAAGCACTTCTAAAAGCTTGGATAGCACAAAAGCTATAGAAGAAGTGAGTAACCAGGCTTGCTAATCTGAAATTTAACTTAGGTTTCTCTCCCTTAGATCAGTGCTGTGAGTGCTCTAGAGCTTGTTCAGTGTGCTTGTACAGCACTGAGCACAGAGGAATCCAAATCACATCCTACAAATGCCATAATAATAATGCCTTCACTTTTCTGAAATGGCTAGTTCTTAGGCAATGGCAGTGGTGCTAAAACTCACTGGTGTTTACTATTTGGCTTAATCCAAATCCTTCATTAAATCTCAGTGTAAAATAGATTCTTGGAGGCAATGCAGTAACAGCTTCAATTGGGAACTGCACTAGTTCAAAAATTAGATGAAGAAATCTCCAAGGAACTTTCAAAGATGGTGGATTTATAACTTTGGACATGAGGTCAGGGGAAAACAAAGTAAAACATTCAAACATGGGACTAATTGTTTCTATCATTGCAGAAGGAAGCCAAAGAGATCGAGGGTGTTGGAGAAAATAACAGTCTTTCCTTTATTAATCCTTTTCTTCAGATGACTGCAGAAATAGAAACAAACCCTCCACAACAGGCTCAGAGAGGTCTCCTCCCATTCCATGTGGTTCCCACATAGTCAAGAGGGGATTGGGAATAACAGCCTGGACCGAGGTCCCTGGACCAAGGTCCCTGTGCCAGGGATGTACTTACACAAGGCTGCCTTTGTTGTCAGCAGAGAGGGGGGCAATTTTCTCTTCCTGAAATATTAATTTCCTATCTCTAGTCTGCCTCCCGGAGGTATCTGGCTCTCCATGACCCACAGCAGGAATTTATTAGGTATCAGAGTTAAGTGGCCAGAGTATCAGATGCCACATGTATTTTCCAGGCCATTTTGAGTGAGAATAAGGGCCAAGTTAAGAGGAAAGTCTAAGCAAGGATAAGACGGGGGTGGAGGTGGGCTCCTTTGCACTTACTGTGGGAAGAACCAAGAGAAGACAGTGATTGCAGTGGGGCTGACCCAATGCAAAGTCACCCCATAATGAATCTATAACCCCAGTGAGCTTTGGGAGAGCCTAACCTGGGGGAGTTAACATCTCTGTCCCCTTGCTATGTGTGTCACACCATCATGGCTTGCAGATAGACTCAGACCACCTAACTTCGTATCCCTCATGGTAACTTTTATGGGTCACTGCTGACTTGTCCTGCTGACTCTAAGGGAATTGAAGCTGCTTTTGGAGGGGCCAGAACAGAGGAATGTGTTTTAATCTGCTTTAACTAACTCCTCCTTAAACCCTTAAAATCTTTTTCTTGCTTCTTGGAATGCATGTCACACTCGTTCAGGCTCCCGTATCGGCAAGCAGGTAGAAAGACAGCAAGAGGGATTAAAGGCATTTGCTGAAATGTACTCTCTTCCTTCCGCTCCATCCAATGCACAGAGTTACTCCAGTGCTCAGAACTCTACTGGGTCAACCTTATGTCAGCATGAGCAAAGTAATCTTCCCTACCCACTCAGGTTTAGTCCTAGGAGCTCCGATCAGATGGAGACGAACAGGTAAGCATCTGAACACCTAGGTGTTTATCTGGACTGAACACAAACTGTGGATCTTTTTGAAGTTGACCCATCCCTATCACAAACAGCCTGTGGAAATAATTTGAACTGAAATCAGGAGTCTTAGACGGATCCTGAGCATTATGCTGTAGCTACGATAATCTGAAAAAAAGAGTGCCAGATGGAAAAATAAAATATGCCAGCTTCCCCCTACAACGTATAAGCTATATTTGTGCTGCCTTGACATAGCTCTACTTCCTCGCACCATTCTTTTATATCCGGTTGACGGATATTTTTCCATAGAGTGGTAATGCTAATCTTGGCAGAGGCTGAGAGCAAATATAGAAGCTTCAATGCGTGCCCGGAGATTTCCAAGCCATCGGGAAGCATGCCTAAGAACGACTCAAGAGCAGCATGAGGAAATATAAAAGAGTTGGAGAACTGGAGAGAGCTTGTTTCACATTCACAAATCCCCCAGTGCCACTAGATTTTAGAAGGTGAGGGGAACCCCGCCATCTTAAATGATAGGTTACTGTGGAGCTGGCTGCCAAGACATACGCTGGCAAGTTTCCTCGTCAATTATTATCTTATTTCTTTTTACTTCTGCTTCTGCTACAGATATCTGGCCTCAATCATTACAATATCAAGCACCCCACTGTCTTTAATATATTTATCTTTACCACATCCTCTAAGGCAGGCAAGTGTGCTGATCCTCAGATTACAGAAGCAGAAAAGGACCAGAGAGGCCCAGGCTCACAAAAGGACTTAGACACTTATATTTCGTTTAAGACAGACTTTGGACCCCTAAAGAAACAGTTCATAAAATCCCCATCTACCTACTTCAGGCACATTCATACGTGCATTAGGTTTGGATACACAATGCTGACTGGTTTCCACTATTGTGACTTGCCAGAGCAGCCATCATCTCCACAGACCGGACCACCGCTTCAGTCCATGTCCCCTCCTGCTCCAGTCCATGCTCAGGGAGATCCCACCAGGGAATCACAGTCCTGGGCCGGGAGGCTTGTGCTCAGATACCACCTAAACTTCTCACCCCCCTGTTCCCAAGTCTATTTATAATCTTATCCTATGACTCATTAGTGCAAAACGAGCTGGAATCAAGAACCAGCACCCAGCATGAGCCTACAAAATAAATATAGAATTCAGTTGCCTGAGCATAGGTATCCCACTCAGACTCCTGCTCCCATAGGTCCAACGCCATGCTGCCAGCCCCAGGCAGGTATCTCAGATACCACCATGTATCCCAGATGGCTTTGGGCATCTATGCCTTTGCAGCTAAATCACGTTCAGTAAATAGGAAAGCTTGAATGCTTAAGGGCATGAGGAGTCTGCACAAGAGTTAAAAGGGTCCCCAAATGCCTCGAATCAATCCTTCCACCTTAGGGAGAAGAAGGAGATCTCCTGCCAGGTCCTCTCCTGGCATAAGCAGGCAGATGGAACTAAATGCAGATTGTACCCCTAAGAGAAAAAAGAGACCAATATAGACATGGAAGCGTAGTGTGAAACATTACATTATGAGCTCTCAGGTACACATGGATAAATGATGCTGCAGTTGAGCAATCCCTTTCTACCAGCATGTCTTTTTGTTTTTCCGAGGAAAGTGAGATGTAGCCATGTCACTCATGACACTGTGGCCTCAGCTTTTATAAACAGAGCTGCAGCAGGAGTGGGCAGAGCAGAGGGAGCCCACCAAGGAATGCCTTTTAGGTTGCAATCTTCCTTTAAAGCCCCTGGCACAGCATGATTTGGGTTTGGCATGGAAGTAGTTTAATTTGGTGTCACTCAACTGCCTTCAGAAGAAACAGGTCCCCTTTACACCCACCAAAAATTCTGGCCTTGCATGTGCAGTCAGCACCTCAGCTGATCTTGGCCCTCAGAGGGTCCTCACCGTCGCTGGCAAGACTGTTGAGCCCCAGCAAAAATTCCTAACTTGTGTAATCACTTACACTTTGCCTATCTGAAAATTTCCCCCCCTGTAGTTTTATTTGAATGTCACATTCCTTTCTCCTGCTCCTTAAAAAAAAAATAAAAAATAAAGTTCTTTAGGACTTTGACCTGTACACGGGTGGTGTTACCCTGGTAGCAGGAGGGTTATCTGTTTGAGTGGGCCAGCATCCAAGTGGCTGACAGTGTAAAACAGTACACATTTTTTGTGGATAGCCCTGCAGAAGAAATGGGGGTGTACATTTATTAAGCTCTTGGTGGCTAGTGAGGACAGCTTTTTCCAGAGTGCTGCCTGCTAGTATTAACAGCCAAGGGTGAGACTCAGCCTGCACAAACCAGATGCTGGCAAAGTTGCTGTTTTGCACTTTTCAAAGGAGAAAGGCTGCCTTGCTTGGGAATAAACCTCACTGGTACTTACATAACCCCGCAGTGGCTGGGCTTTTGATCCTCATCGAGTACTACATGCTCACCTATAATCAAGTCAGTTTTTCACCACAAAACGTCACTTCTGAATAATGCAGACAAATGTGGAGAAGGTTTATTGCAGAAGTGACCTCTAGAGGCATTTACAGAGACAGGGTCCTGTCAGCTGAGCTTAAATTCAAACAAGGAAGACTAAGGCTGGACATGGTGAAAAGGGTCCCAAAGCAAGAGCAATGACATCCTGGCAGGGATCGCTTGCAGAGTCTGCATTGCCAAGGGGTTTTAAGCACAGATATGTTTTATTTGATCTCCACTAATTTTGTAGGATGAACTCTCCAACCACTGGAGAACCTCTGAACTGCACTATGACTGTAGAAAGAGGTGTACGAGCCCAGTAAGAGAAGTTCTGCCCTGCTGCTTGTACTCCAGCTACTCACAACAAGGAAATGGTTGGGGAAAAGGAAATAGTCTCAGTTTTCAAATTGTGGGGCCAAAGCACCAGTGGAACGAATGATCCCCAAACGGTTCTGCAGGGCACAGCCGGAGTGAAGCTGCCCACTTTCTTTTAGGCAGATCTTCCTGTCCAAGGTCTTTGCAGGGGAATCTTTCTAAGTGACAATTGCTGGGACCACCCTACCAAGTGGCTGCCAGCGGCCAGTAGCCATGTGTAGCCAATACTGAGCTGGGCTAGCTGGGGTGATGATGTTGAGGTGAAAGGCTGTATATGCCATTACCAATCCCTAGCGTCATCTAGTCTTCTGTCTGCATTTTAACATGAGTGTGCTTGGACAAATCAGGACATTTTTTTTAATGAGAACTGCCAGAACTCTGATGTTCAAATGTAAGGGGGGGCTGGGGCAGGGGAAAAAAAAAAAAAAAAAAAAAATAAAAGGATATTCAAATGCTTTATTTTTGGAGTCAAGAGAAAAATGTTGTTGGTTTTATTTTTTTCAAGTATCTATTTCTGTTAAAAAAAAAAAAAAAAGAAGGGGGGGATGGAACTGTTGATTTGTTTCTGCCAGAAAAATGTAATTCATTTCTCCTTCATTGTTTCCAGAGTCCTTTGCCACTTCAAGAGGTTCTCACACCCACACAGGAGTCTCTTATATAGCCAGGCAGCAGACTCTTTCTGCGTGACCCTTCGGCCGATGTTGATTTATGAATTATTATTATTAATAGCATGCAGAAAAATTCCAAAACTTCAGGACTTTCCCTTCTTGCTCTTTCAGTACAAATCCAAGAGTCTCCACGGAGCTTCCTTCATGTGTTGTGAGAAGTCCAAGAACTTTTCCATGCTTAATAAGGAGAGTGGATTTAGGGAGGAATGACAAAGTGTGTGCCTCTCGTTATCCCTGTTTGTTATTGATTTATAAGCTGCCGTTCCCATGTGCAGAGCTCTTCAATGAGGATCAGATCAAAAGACCAGTGATGTGATCACCTATCATGCTGAGGTGATCAAGCAGTCTAGACTTAAATCCACTTTTGGATGACAAACAGTCGTAGGTTCAAGACTGAGCAGATCTTGAATTTCAGATAGCCCAAACAGAGGCATCCTGCTTTACTAAATTCATACCAGACCCAAGTTTGGATCACTTCTCTTAGCTTGCTTCGAATAAGCAGTTCCCTTGAAAGATAAACAGTCTGAACTTTCAAAAGAGTGTCCTCAAGCTGGCGTTTTAGGAGGATGAGCATTGTCAGCCAGACAAACATCTCTTGATGAAACTAACAGGTGTCCTGAGAAACCATGAAAAATCTGGATGGAAAAACTCAGAGAAATTGTTAGCAGATCTTAGAGTGCTAGATGTGATGGCCACGTAGGTCGTCTTGTTTAAATTAGCAGTTGGGGAAGGGAGTGTCCATAAAGAAAATGTGTGTTCTTGGATAAATAACGAATACCTTGTATCATCCACAAATATGAAGCGTAATGAGTTTGAAAGAAGAGACAATATGCAAAAGCGGTATTTTCCTTGGAACTAACCAGGTACAAGTGGCATCGTATAAAAGCAAGGATAGAATGAGCCGTATGTTACAATGAGAAATATGGGAGGAAATGAGAGGGAGAGAAACTGGGGAGTCAGGAGATGACAATACCAGTTTGGATCACCACGGTAGCTGAATTTGTCTGTGGAGTCATCTCTACACATATGGACCTGTGCAGATGCACCTATGCAGATGCAATATCTCTTAAAAAAGACAGTCTGGAATTTCATTAGATGGAGCCAAGAGAGGATATCAGACGGGAGGGTCATTGTGAAAGACAGCACAGAAATGAGTGAATCAAAAGGACAAGAAGTGGGAAAACTGGTCAGATGACTTGGCTGCAGCTGAGGCAACAAGATGCAGAGTGACATTAAGAAGCTGGGCTTCACACCAGACAACACAATGCCATCAAGGTGAATTTTACTTATTGATTGTGTTCAGGGTATACTGTTGCTATGTGAACTTAGAGTAGTGGGGGAGATATCAAAGCCAGTGGAGAGCAAGGTTTTGTTCCATGGCCAAAGTACAGGCTGTCCCAAGAAGGAATGTTTAATGTGAGAGCCATTCACTACTGCATCTTTTGTGTAGAGGAACTGCAAGTTTTCCTGCATTCACTTGGGACCAACGAACACAATGAGATGTCTCAGGTCCCCCTCTTCGGACCATCTGGGGTTCTCCACCTTCAGCAATGCTCTGTTCTTTATGGCTTTCTATGGAAAGTGATGCTTTGGGGGGAGAAGATAAGTGGCCACGTGATTTTTGCTAGAGTATGAGGGAGGGGTGGATGTGTGGAAGTCGTGCTTTGCGCTGCAGTCGAGCACACCACCTCCAGAGGTGACAGAGAGGAGAAATCCCAGTCCTCTCTCTGGCCCTGCGCCCTGGCTGTTCTCCTTCCATTCGTACTCTCTTAGCAGGCCTCCCCAGTGCTTATAACAATGCCTGGAATTATCTCCCTGTCATTTTTTTTGTGCAAGATATATCTCTTCTTTCAAAATCTTCCGCAAAGCCAAGTCCTTTCAACATCTGACGCTGACCCCACTTTCGCAGCCAAAGAACAAGTCAGGGGATGGATGGTGGGTGAATGCTGGGTAGCAGAGGATAGGAAAATTATAGGTTGCACTGGCTGTCACCCAGACTAATACTGGCCTAATCCAGCCAAAGAGAAAAAAATTCACAGGCTGAAAGGAGGATGTTCAAATAAAGCAAAACAGATCTGGAGCAGGAGACACAATTGCCTTGGCTCTTCCTGGCTCTGCCAAAACCTTTGAGGGAATAAGTCCCCTTTTCTGTGGAGCAGCGGCCTCTTCTCTAAAGTGGAAATAATGTTCATCTTCTGCAGAGGCAGGATAAGCACTCAGGAATCGAAGACCCATTTTGCAAACCAAGGGATTGCTGACTAACTCCTTTTCTGAATCAGGGTTTTTGTGCTGTTGCTTCTGTACAGGGAGGGAATGGGGAGGCAAGCTGATTTTCTGTGCTCATTTTTATTCCTTTTGCACAGAAACTGGAGAAGTGAAGCCAAGCAAGGGGAGAAGGACCTGGATAGTTTGTCTTGAAGAGCAATGCTTCTGCCTCCTCTATGCCTGCACTATGGAAAATCAACGACAGGAAAAACAGATAGAGAAGATCCTCCTGTATCTGTTCTTTGGCTCTTTGGGCTGGAAAGCAGCATGATGGATTACATGAGCATTTCCTAGAAGTTCTCCCTTTTAACCTCTCCTCCTTCTTCCACCACTTGACCTCTCTAAAACATTAAGCACACAGCCATCCACCCAAGACATGTCCCAGCAGTGACTCCTCAGCCCAGCTCTGCTCAGCAGCCCTGCATCCTGCTGCAGAGCAAAGGCCACCTGAAAGCCGTTGAAAGTTCCCTCAAAGCCAGGATGAGCAGCTCTGGAATTTCATTATCCATCAGTCACTTTCTCAGAGCAGGCCTGATGAGGTGTATTTGGGATCTTGCTGCTCAGCAGCATTTGAAATGTCATCAGCAGGAGTAGACACATCTGGCAGGGGTGAATCCCAGGTTTTCCACAACCTCATTTCCGAAAGATAGAAAAGGGCTCACAGATTGCAGACCTCATGGTTGCAATTCCAGGCTTCCTAATACAGACACTGCACCTTGGAGTATCTGGGAAGTGTGCTGCTTTATGAACGATTTTTTTTCCTTTTCTCCTCTCATGCCTTTGGGTCTGATACACCCCGTGCATCACAATGGTGAACCGAGGAAGGAGAAATCTTACTTGAAGAAGTAAAATTGCAATAATTGCAGTAATAATTGTCTGGAGGTCAACAGCATCGTTTTTCCCAGACACACAGATTGAGATTTGATGTTACATAGAAAAATCAGAGAGCCTCCATCAGGACATGTTCCCACTCCAACACCACGCCCCCAACACCAGGGTCTGACACCTCTGTTTCATTTGATTGCTCTGAATCAGGAAAAAGGTTTGCTCTGTGATTTCTGCAGGACCAAAATATTGGCAAACCCTGTGGAAACACCTGTACCAGAGGGTCATCTCCACAGAAAATGTGTCTTTCTGCTTGACTTTAATTCCCACCCCCGGGTTTGACAGTGTGGGACAGTTTACCCTACACACATGTGCCTCACTGATTCGACATTATTGCTGCCTGCTGAAGGGTTTTTGCATTTTTCTTTGCAGTATCTGGTGCAGATTATTTTTAGTCTTCTTCCTCTTGAAAACCACCTCTTCTCTTTTCCCCTGACTCACACAGGGCTTGTCAATTTGGAGGACAATTAAGCAAAACCATCCAAATTCTTTTTCCAAATGGATTATCCCAGATCCATGAAATCTCAGTGAAAAGGCTCTTATTCAGGATTGCACATGGCTTAGTCTACAGCAGCTTTTCTCATTTTGGTGTTTGACAAAATCCAGTTTTCATTTACACCTTCAGTTAAACTGAATTCCTTTCCTCTCATGTCTTTTTGTACATATAGAATTCTGTTTTATTTAGTGGCTTGAGATCAGCAATTATCACATTGCCCTGTGTGGCATTGCTATTTCCCATAGTGAATACCATTACCTTACCTCCATCATGTGTTCTAAGTCATGTGAACATCCTCTTTTAAATGATTTAGCCTATGGAAAAGCTCCCTGGCTAGGTGTAGCCTGTTTTGGTTTCGAAGTTTCTTACAGGTGCTTACTACTTTCTGTAAATCTAAGACACTTTTACCAAAAATATACAAAGCTGAGTCCTGATGGAGTAGCTCATTTCTTATCAGCACTACCTGGAGATAGACCACCAAGCCTAGGCATCACGGCTTTGTGCAAAAGATTCTGTAGAAAATAAATTTGTATTCAGGCTAACAAAAGAATTGGGGCAGAATGAGAATGCATTGAAAAAACAGTAACAAATCTAAGAAGAAATATTCTGGAATTCACACTGTTAATTTTTGAAGAGTGGGGAGAACGGATTTTTTATTTATTTTTTTTGTTTGTTTCACTGGAAAATTCCAAGAAGAACTTCAGCCAGCAAAACAGAGAGATAGCTTTCAATAATTGTATGAGCCTTCTAAAATTGTTAATATTATTTGAACTGTTAATTCCATTTTATTTTAAATGAAACAAATTCCATCCAGTTCTAATAAATGCTTTGTTTCCAAAAGAGACATACTGTCATTTATTGCTTGTCTGGCGATCTTATCTAGCACAGATATCTCAACATAAACACAGCAAAAGCCAGTGTCCTTACCCTGGAGGTCTCAATAGACCTTGGGTCTTTGAGTCCTATTTCACTGGTTTTCATAGACTTGCCACAGATAACTTGATGACAGATAGATAGCTTTGTTTTTTGTAAATGAGGAGGTTGTGGAACTCAAAGAAATCAGCGTGGTATTAGGGTTGATAACACGGAATAATGGGATGAAACTGAGCTAAAGGAAATGTGATTAAGAAGGCAAGCATTTCATAACCAAGCACTGCCAGCTTGTAGGACAGGCTTTTCAAGGGAAGCTCTAACAGATGAGCTATCAGGGCCAGCTTGGGCAAGGCAGCCAACACTTTGGAGCCATCTGGAGAAGGAGGAATTGATTTGATGACACTGAAGGTTGCTGGGATTTATCTGCTGAGAGTAGATTTTTCTGATCTCTTCATTTAGTGAAAAGAAGCAGGAACTGAGCTGAGGTCCCCCTGTGAGGAGCACCCCAGGACCATCACGGTGCTTTGCTCTTCCCAGAAACACTGAAAGACAAAGTGCCATTGAATTGCAGGGACAACACCACAGGTTTTGTCAGTCTGAGCAGATGACTTTGGATGTTTTTTTGAATTTAAGAGGTGACAGCATGACAAGCGCAGTGATCAGACAGCATTCATGGGCTTTTATCAGTTTTATAGAGCAACCTGAGGGTCTCACCATGAGATTTACAGAGTAATAACCTCATTTTTATGATGGGCTCTAGTTATGACCTTTATTCTTTCACTCCTTTTTTGCCAACACTGCTGTACCATCACTTCTCTTCTGAGTCATTTCTCTTGCTTCTGATTCTTCCTGACTTCTAATTTTATTGCTCTGTAGTTCCTTTGCTCCAGCATCCTCTGTTCTCCCTGGGGTTCCCTGTGGACACCAGCACTTCCTTGCCCTGGTCAGTTTTTATCTGATGGCCTCATTGGGGAAGTCTTCCAGACTGAAGACAGGTTGCCAGGGAATGGCTTTTCCATTTTTCCCTGGTGATGGTGTATTTCCACGGAAAGCCCAAAATCCCCTGTAGGCATCTGTTCCCAAGGGTATGCATTTCCCACGTGATGCTCTGAAAACTCTCCCGCTCTCTTAAGTTAGCACTGAGATCAGATCTGAGCTGGATGTTCTGCCTCATGTATCTGATGCTCTTGCACTAAGTGAGTGTGGGAGATGCTCTTCCCAACCCTGTTGCCGTCTTTCCTTGGTGTCATCAAGCTGTCCAGCCAGGTGACCATCCTCATCTTCACTTCCTGACGTGACTTTGTGACTGGGTATTTGTATTTCTGAGTGCTTCTTTTGGGTGAGACATTGCAAACCTTGCAGGAGCAGCTGGGTTTTGCCAGCTTATCTCTCTGTGTGTCTTGCTCCTCAGTGAGGGCACTGGGCTCCTTGCTGAGCTGCAGTTGTGATGCCTGCCTCTTCAAGCCATGGGTAAACTGATGGGAACTGGGGACATACCAGTCTTTGATCTATGGCTCATAGCACTGTGGGGCATGTAGGGCTGCCTTTGATAATGTCCCTCAAACAGGGTTCGTTACCCGGTGTGAAAAAGCCAAGAGCCGAGATATCAGTTTATTCCATATTTGCAGAAAAATGGGCACTAGCTTTGTGGAATAGGAACAGGCAAGGAAATTGCTTAGATCCACAGGTACTTCAGACTATTAGTGTCTTGCTCCTGAGAGCTTCCCCTCCGACATCCCACCTTGGGGACCAGAGAACACCTTGGCACCCGTCTCCTTCATTTCACCTCTCCCTCTGTGCTGCTCTCCCCCTTCGCCCACCCCACGGCACAAGCAGCCGGCAGCTGGGCTGCCTCCCCATGTTCCCCCCAGCACAGCTGCAACCACTGAGCACATACAAGGCAGCTGGCTGGCATCTCCCCCCGTGTCCTCCTCTTCCACCCTCCCTGGCTGCCCTCCCCATTCCCTCACCAGCCTGGCCACCAGCCTCTCCCCCTGGGCCACCCCAAAACTGCAGTGGCTGAAGCCAAGGCTTGGAGGTGCTTTATCCCGAGTCTTTGCAAGTGCGGCTGTGGAGCAGCATTCCTCCACCTTTCCTGTCCCATCCTGCTCCCAGCCAAGTGGGATGATGATGACACAGTAGGGCTCGGGTAGGTTTTTTGCTCTGTCTTGTCCTGCAGCCAACCTCTTTGACCTTTGGATGAACCCAATAAAAGAGAGTGTCTTTGGAGCGCGCTCTTGCCGGTTTTACATCTGCGACCAGTTGCAATTTAAATTCCCTTTCTGTTTGGGAGAGGAAATGAGAGAGGAGCAAGGAAGAGTGATAGTTAAAATTAAAAAAAAAAAAAAAAAAAAAAAAAGGAGCTGGATGGGAAGAAACCAAAAACAAAGAGAACTGAGGCAAATCTTGTGGTTGGAAAGAACTCGGCAAAAAGTGGAATAAGTCAATGTTTCATAATATATTAATATCTTTCTTCTAAGAAAACAGTGGAAAAAAGTAACAGGGCCTTATCTTGAGTTCATTGCTACTTCACATGTAACCTCACAGTGTCGCTGCCAGGATGGGAATGTGCTGAACATCTCACTGACACTAGCTGATAACTTGTCGAAAGCCCTGGTTTGACAAGTAATCAAAGCTTAACTCAAAGGGCAGACCAGAACACCAGTCGTGTGTCCAACGGCCATTGTTATCATTAATATATCACCACTGGCTGAGCTGGTGGAGACTGAACTCATAAGTCTTGTTTAAACCTCTCCTGCCTCCAACAAACAGCCCAGTCCCTTACCCTGAAATAGTAGCACCATGATAACCCCTAGACAGGGACTGACTGGAGAGGGACGGAGGCAAATGGCATAAGCTTGCCCTGACATGGGAAAATTTTGACTCACTCATCATAAAATTGTTAAAGGATCAACAGCTTCTTCACAGAGCTACCAGGGAATGTTGCTCTGCCTCAATTTACTTTAATTTTGGTTTTGTTTATTTTCACTAAAATCAGGAAAAACTGCACTGAATGCAGCAGGCAGTCAATGAGATCAGGGCCAGATGTGCAGTGATGCAATTGCTACTACCTATATATTCCAAATAACTTGTTATTTGGTTGTTACGGTTGTACATGTAATCAGGCAAGAGGATCCTAACCTCTGAAACTGTTTCTCGGGGTGTTTTTGAATTCCAACACCACTGCAGCCACTCAGACACTTAATCTGTTTGTATCTTAAGCTCTGTGGGGAAAAGACTGTCCATCATTATGTATTTGTATTGATCTAGCATATTAAAATCTCATTTTCAGCTAGAACTTCTTGGTGTTACCCTAATTTATGTAGTAACAGAGTAAAGACCTGTGTAATAACAGCACGTTAAGGCAGGCAACAGAGATCTGAATTTCCGTTCATCAGGAAATTCCAACATTTTTAAATTAAAAGTCTTTGTTCCCAAATGAAATAAAAAAAAAAAAAAAAAAATAGTACTTTGTTTTCCGCTCTGGAAATATTTCACTAGGGAGAAAAAGTCAAACCACTTTAATTTTATTTTTGGATTGCTTTCTTTTCAGAATTTTGGTAGAAAAACAAAACGGAGACCCCCTGGGATGGGAGGTCTAATGTCTCAGAGATCTCCAAGGGGAAAACCTCAGGTTCCCCACCTGGAAATGGAGACACACACCCCCCCCACCACCCAGTGCTATAGGGAATCCAGGGCTCTCAAGAGGCTCCAGGATCTCAGCAGCATACCCTGGAGGCTGGAAATCCTGGGTTCTGGAGTTTAAATAACTCTCAAGGTTTTGGAGGTTCTGCCATCTGACCAACCAGTAGTTGAACTGGTAGGAAACCAGGTGGAAAACCCTCTCCCAGTGTTTCAACAGCAGCTTGTCCTCTGGTGTTCTCTGGTCCCTTTCAATGTTCATCATTTCAAAATACTTGCACTGCAGAAAAAATGGCTGTTCTCTGATTAACCTATTTCACCTGAAAATTCCCAGAAAGCTAGAGCAAACAAAATTCATTGAATCTCTTTTTTTTACTTCTTTTTTTCTTTTTTATCTTGAGGGAATTCTAAGCAGAGAGAGAGGCAAGGTAGTTTTCACAAGACTGAGGCATGCCCAGGACATGACAGAGACCAACAGGAAGGACTCACCAGATTCCAGCCCCCATGTTAAAAACAGCAAATTAACAGCAGGAAGGAAAGAAAAAGCAGTGGTATCCTCTCTTCCATTCTTTCTTCCCATCAAAAGTGCAAATGGTTTCTGTATCCACTGAAGGGCTTTGCTGACTATTAGCTCAGCTACAGAACATTCAAGTGGAAAGCTGCAGAGCTGAGAATTGCCAGCGGCTTTTCCCAACCCCATTAAATTGTTGCTCACACAGCCTATCAGAAAAGTGGCTTTCTATTCTGAAAGATCATACAGAACAACCATTTGCCACAGCTGAAATGCAGGTACTTCTGGAGAGGCATATGGCAGCAATTTCCCATCAGGTGCAGGTGCATTGTCAGTCTGGGAAAGTCAGGTGGAACAATTGCTCAAGTTAATGCACGAGAGAGTTTAGAAAAGATGGAATTTGGGCATTAAACAGGTTTCTTCACACTGGCTGTGTACAGAGGTGTTTTGCCTTCCTCTAGAGAGCTCTCCTTGAGTTTACTTTCTGTAGTAGCCTACCCTCCCATGGCATCCCAAGAGCAACAACGTGGCCATTTGTAGAAATGCTGCTGGGACCAGCTTCAACACCCCTGCATGGATCTTCTAGTGGCAAACTGAGGTGTGCTCTGTACTTTGAACATCACTGGGATATACTTACATCCACTCCAGAGAGGCCTGTATCTCCAGCTGTCCTGTTTTTTGACATGACAGATGTCACTGATCATCTAGGAAAGTCATCCTGTCCCGGGGTCACAGAAACCTCAGAATAGAGTGTAGATTCTTTGTCTGAGCCCTGCTTGACAGGCAAAACAGTGAAGTAGGAGAACAGTAGAGTTCTTTAACTAAAGAAGCTAAGGAACAGTGAAGCAATGGGGGCACAAGAAGAGGACAGCATAATGAGGATAAACCAAAGCTCAGTAGAATAAAAGATGAAGAATTAAGATTAGGAACTAGATTTAAAAGAGCAAAGACTGCTGGTTTGCTTGGCTCCATGTTTACTCTGTGGAAAGCACATTTATCAAGGCAGCTAGATGCAGATTTAGTGATTTGCCCAAAATGTGATGTGTTCAGGTCCTGGTTAAGAAATATGTACTTTCCACTGAAACTAGTCATAGTTCTACCCTTGTACAGTGGCCACCATAACCCTTTCTGAATTTGTTCTATCCTGCTTACATCCAAGTTTGGCACAGGAGAATTGTTGCTTCAGAGCAAAAAGGCCCCTCACCTGTTGTTTCTTATCCTCTACCAGCTAATGCTAGACATTTCTGATGAAGGGGAGGAAAAGTGTGCTGCACATCTGATCTTTACTCTGCTACAACTCTGCCTTGGATGGAGGGGCTGGGATACAAGAAGACTATCCCATAATCCAGAGCTAAAAGTTATTCAGCCTATCAATCTGCATATTTATGAGGCCCTTGGTATAAATACACAAGTTGGATGACCTTAAGTGCAGGAGTAATAGAAATAGAATGAAATTTAATAGTACAAAGTCAAGCACTTAGAGACTGATAACAAGAATAGCCGCTTTAAGCTGTGGGCTCATCCACTGGAAACGACAAAGCTGCAGGAGAAGGATGTGGATGCATGTGTTCATCACAGCACTATTAGGCACTGTTGGCGTGATGCAGTTATGGAAAAGCAGAAAGCAATAACTACGCAGTACAAAAGCTATTTACAGTGAAGTTAGTGAAGTGTTAATAGCGTGGGAGAAGATCTCCCTTGGCATACCATAGACTTTTCTTGTTCTACATGTCCAAAAAAGGTGAATTTGAACTGGAGCAGACATAGTAAAGGGCTCCTGTGGTGATCAGGTGGACAGAAAGCCAATCAAATGTGAGGAGACTAAGAGAGCTTGGTATGTTTAGCCTAGCACAAAGATGTGTTGCTCTCTATAAATATATTGGGGAGGTAAAAATCACAGAGAAGAGCTATTTAAGTTAAAGGAGTGTGCTGGAACAAGAACAAATGGGTATAAATGAGCTGGGTATAAATTTAATCTGGCAATTAATATAAGGTTTCTAAAACATCATCTTGGATATCTATTCTTACTACATCCTTCTCCCTGACTTTGACCGCTATGAATTTTCCCTGCTGTTGCTACAAGGTTATTCCCCTCTCCAGTCTCTGTGCATCTTTCCTCTGGTATTTCTTCTTCTGTTGCATCAGTTGTGTTGCTCAATTTATTTGCTCATACTCTCAAAGCCCTTCCTCCTAATCCTCCTGTCACTTCCAGGGTAGCACCAGAGTCAAATCCTGTCTCTGGTTTTTCCCCAGCTTTTGAGCTGCATCATCACCACTTGTTAAATTTTCAACATGTCTGGAAGGCAAGCTTCCGAATCACCTGGAATAGAGGGAAAAGACTGCAAATTGTGGCTCAAGATGTTCAGCCTAGACATAAAGAAAAAGCCTTTTTTTTTTTTTTTTTCACTCAGGATAGAGCAGCACTGGGACAGGTTCCTCAGAAAGGTGATAAGGGTGGTGGCATCTCCATTCTTGGGAGTTTCCAAGACTTGGCTGAACAGTCTCAGCTAACCTGATGTAGTGTTGGCAAACATCCTGCTTCAGGCATAGGCTGGACTAAATTATCTCCAGACCCTTTCCAACAGATATTTCCATGTTGCTATGAAATTGAAGGGATCTGGGTGAGTTCTGCCCATGGGCCAATTATCTTCATGTCGTCACCAGCCCAAGAAAAGTAATTGTGTTGGAACTGGGCTTTCTGAGTCAGATATGGCATAATCAGGGGGTGGGTTGTGAAAAAGCTCTGTCATCTCTAGGCTTGTCCTGTGATTGAGCAAAAATCACCCAGTTTTAAGCTTCTTGGCCTTTGACACAGAGTGTTATAAAAATGATGAATTTCAACCTGGCCTGGAGACATCGGTGAGTCTCATCTCACAGAGCCTTAGGCATCTTGCGAGTTATGCAGCCCAAGATAAGCCATTAACAGGGGAACAGGGGAACTAAAGAACTTATAGAAAAACAGGAAAGGAGAAACCAGAAACCAGACGAAGGTGGATGGAGAAATATTCACCAAAAGAGTTGCATTAAAAAAACTCTCTCAATGTTAAGCTGACAGAGATCACAGAAGGTCTCTTACACTGAGGGTCTGAAGGTAGACCAGTAATGTCTCTACTAAATTAAACAGGCTGGGACGTAGATTTGAGCACCAGTCGTGGTCATCCAGACTCTTTAGTTGTTGGGACATTTCCTGGCATGGTTTTGACCCTTGCCAGCAAGACTATCCCAGAGAATGCCTGGAAGATGTGTCAAGGACCCTTCCCACCAGGCAGCCTGAGGGAGTGGAAAGCATTTTGAAATGACCACAGGGACTCAGATGTGCCCCTTTCTCTCAGGGTGAGAAAGTGGTCCCTGGAATATGCAGCAGAGGACATGTAGCCTTCAATGTGGTGCTTATTAGTGCCAGTTATGTTCCCTTAATCAGGTAAAGCTCATTTATATAGTCAAATAATATCTTTTCTACTAATGTCTTGAGCTGAGCTTTTTACATTTTAGCTTTCTACCATAACATCTTGAAGGCAGTATTTTTTAAACTGGTAAATTCAGACCTGACTGACAGCAGGGGATTTACAGTCCCAGACAGTGAATATCTGAAGTCTGGAGATGTCAGAGCATGAGCACAATGGAGTACCTCTTCTCTCGCTGCTCTTGTGTTTCTGATCTTCCCTGCAACTTCCCATGAACTGTTCCAGATCATAGGGGGATATTTCTTGCCCTTATTTAACAGCAGTGCCTGAGACTCTCATTGAAATCTGAGTCCATGTTGCCAGGCACATGCAGAGTAGCAGAAAATACTCACCTAATGGCTTCCCATTCACAGGAAGAGGGGGAGAAAGCAACAGCCCACTCATTGCCATTCAGTGGCAGAGTCAGGCTGGTTCCCTGCTCTCCTGACAGGGGGTTTGCAGTCTAAGGACCCTCTCCACTGCACAAATTGATATCTAATCTATCAATGCACCAGTATGTTATGCCTGCAGTTCATTGATGCTCAACAAAGACCTTGACAGTTAAAAAAGCAGCACCCTGTGTGAAACTCTCAGGCCATGTGACTTCCACAGACCAATAGGTGTGGTGCTCCATCTCATACCATATCCATATCACCACACATGGACTTCTTGCTTTTTCCAGTCCTAGAGATCAAAAGATCCACTCCAAGCAAAATCACAGAATCATTGAGGTTGGAAAAAACCTTTAAGATCATTGAGTCCAACCGTTAACCCAACACTACCAAGGCCACCACTGAATCATGTCCCTAAGTGCCACATCTACATGTCTTTTAAATACCTCCGGGGTGGTGACTCCACCACTTCCTGGGCAGCCTGTTCCAGTGCTTGACAACTCTCTCAGGGAAGAAATTTTTCCTAATATCCAATCTAAACCTCCCATGGTGCAACTTGAGGCCATTTTCTCTCTTCCTATAGCTTGTTACTTGGGAAAGAGACCGACCCCCACCTTGCTACAACCTCCCTTCAGGTAGCTGTAGAGAGTGATAAGGTCTCCCCTCAGCCTCCTTTTCTCCAGGTTAAACAACCACAGTTTCCTCAGCTGCTTCTCAAAGGACTTGTGCTCCAGATCCCTCATCAGCTTCATGAATGGTTCATTCTTCTGACCTTGAGGTCAACTCCTAGGATTGTACTCGTTAGTATTGGGCAATAGGATGTGCCAAGCCCTCAACAGTATATAACTCTGGACTTTCTGCAAATAGCCTTCATTTTACAGGTGGAAATAGGAGATGAGTAACTGTTGATCTCTCTCTGGGTCATGAAGCTCCCAGTAGCTACTCATTTTCTGGAACTGATTCTGACCCTCTCCCCACCTCCCTTTCCAGCTCTGGCCATCAGCACAAGGCTTCAGCACTCATGGTTTGGGTGTGCAGCTGATGGGGCTGTGTTTCCACTAAACACCACCCAAACAGCTTGCTAAGTCACCAACTAAATGGTCTGCATTGCTGAGCTGCCTTCCAAAGCGGGCAATTAATCACCCACAGCAAGCAAATGATTGACCTGGCTAGAAAGAAAAGACAGAGAAAGAGATGCAGTAAGGACAGGGAGAGAAGACACAGAAAATAGGAAAAGAAGAAAGGGAGAGTCAGTCCCCAGAGTCCATCCCCAGAGTTCACCCTGTGATGTTCATCGACTCCAGCCTTATCTCCTCAGCTCAAAACAGAGTGGCAGAGGTCAACCAATGTCACAAATGTCAGTGGGAGCTGTTGCCCTCAGCATCAGTGCTATAATTAACTGGGGAAATATGAGTTTCACAGGCTTTTAGACATGATCTTAGCTTACTGTGAAAATGAACCAATGATGATGCGCCTGCTTGCATCCGCCTTCCCTTTTGCCCCCCGCCCCGCTACCTCAAAGCCCCATTCCAGCCCCACACAAGAACAACAGCAGCTGTGTTGGTATTTATATTCACTCCAGCCTGAAAAATCACTGCCAACACAGAGCCAGGCTCTGTCTTCGCACAGACCAGCTGCCAACTGCTGATGCTTGCAGCTCCCACAACCTCCCTCTTTGGTTAAATGGGCTCCAAGCCCAGGTCCCATCAGCTTTCCTCTGCTGATGGTGGATGATGATTGTGCAGACCCAGCACATCCTACCTACAGCCCATGGATTGGCTTTGGCATGCTGGAAAATGACTCAGCCCACAACCTGGGCTCATGCTCACCTTTCCTTAGACCTGTGGTTAGAGTGGGTGACGGAGGAGACTGTCCCTCTTGCCCACCCACATAAGCAAAGGATCAGAGCCAGTATTGAGCACTTGGTGCTTATTGTTTTATATAATGGATGTGCACAGACACTTTGGGTCACTTTTCAGGTGAGCTGTATAAATACAGAACTGATTATATACCCATCACATGGGGGTATATATGTCACTAACTGAGCTGTCTCCATTCTCCATAGGAGACAGAAAAAAAAAGTCTGTGAACAGACTTTTGCAGAGTCACTTACAAGACGTTGCATGGAGCTAGCACCTGTGCCAAGGCATTACTTTCTCCTCTTTATAGATTTCCAGGCATTCTCTGATGTGCCTGACAGAAATTTATGCCACAAATATATATATATTTTAGAGGGTTACAATAACCTGCAGTGAAAAATAGACCACTAGAAGCTAGTAGAATGAATTGTTAATTAGAGCTTGTGAGTACACCAGTAACTGAATAGGAAAACTGGTTAAAAGCAGCTATTGATACAATCCCACGATCACATATAACAACCTCACCACCCTGGAGTTATGACTCATCCTGTCTTCAGTACTATCAGGATCCTCCTTCCCCAGACAATTTAAGTTTCCCTCCTTCCCTGGGCAGCTGCAGCCAGCTCAGCCCATTGCTGCTCCAGCCCTATCTGCTCCTGCTGTCCTGCTTCTGCACCAGCCAGGAGTTTCTGAGCAGAGAACCTGTGAGTATCCCAGCAGGGCACGGTGGGCTGCTTTATGGTAAGGAGAATGAGCTATGGTAGGATATCTCCCTCAGAGAAGGAAATTAATAATCAATTTAAAAAATTATATTAAAAAAAATTCATAAGAAGGAGACTATATTTGCAAGCCTGACCACAGATAACAGGACCAAGTGTACCCAGGCATGCTAAGCAAACCTCTTCCCTCTTTTTTTCCAATGTCTGATCAAGATTTTGGGGATGCAGACTCCCAGGTGGTATGAGTTTTGGGTGGTGGGACTGCCAGAATTCCTTTGGGGAACATGGAAGTGAGAGTCCATTAGACCTCTGCCCCCTCATGGCATTGACTGCCCTTACTATTTTGATGTCAACCGAGGACAGAACCTCAGCCCTGTAATGGCCAGGGCACATGATGTCATGTGTCGCTGAATGTACCCGGGCAGTTGTCCTCAGGGGGAGTCAGGCTCATCTCATCATCAACAACAAAGCTGCCCTACAAAAACTGGGGGCCTGTACGTGACAAACTCGCCGTGCTGTCCCTTCCTTTCTTCCATACCAGTCATGTTTGCACAAAGCCGGGGCAGCAGTAGGGTGGGAAGCTAACAATTATTATTTTTTTAATGAATTCTTGGCAGATAGAAACCCCTGTTAATCACAGCTCCCTGCTTCAGCCTTGTTTACTTCTTGTGACTTCAGAAAGCACAGGGAGAAGGAGCCAGCACTTCTCATCCAGGTCCTGCAGACAGGCTCATCAGCAGGGGTAGCTGATAAGGGAGCTTGCTCTGCCCAGGCTCGGACTCGAAACTCAATGGCTCCATTAGCTGAAGGACAGCCAGGCTACAAAGTCTTCTCTGCGTTCTTAAAGTCCTACTGGTGGATCAGGCAGGGATGAGTCAAGAGTCAAAGGAGAAACTGCAGTCAATAGACTGTAAAACCTACGAGAGAACATTTCATCTTAACAGAGGCCAATGGAGAGAAAAAGAGGATTTGAAGGCACGGCACGACTCACCCAGTGTCATGCAGAAGCTCAAGGGTAGAGCTCAGAGCAGAATCAAAGGCTTGCAAGTCCTAGCATGGAGCTTTATCCATTGGGCAATGTTGCCCAGCTGTGGTAACTCAGTGGGTGGAAATGCATTTTATTAACAGCCATTGAATCACTGGCCTGGCAGGGCAGCAGGCTAAACTTTGTCCTCCAGATGCCAAATCACCCCCTCGTTCTTCTTCTTCCCCTAAACTTCCCCTGCAATTTCTGTTACGCAAAAGAGCTTGCTCCAGTCTGTCTCCCCTGGCATCACAAAATATTACTGGGCTTTGCACATGACCTGTTAAATGTGGCTCCAAGTTGTCTATATTTCATGTTTTATCTGTGTCCTCTAAAGCATTTTAGGAAGTTTTGAGGTAACAGTGCTGCAACATTTAAATAAACTATGTTTTATATACAAAGATGATTCACAATTGTCCATAAGGCAGAGTGGAAAAAAAAAGAGAATGCTTTTTAGCCCAAAGTTCCCTTTTTTTCTACATCAAAACTTGATCTGAGAAACTGTCAATTTTGATACTTTTTTATTTGCAGACAAAAAAATCAGAACAAAATATTTTGATGTTGTTCAAATGGCATGCATTAGCTTCTGTTTACCAACTTTAAAAATGTTCCTATCAAATTTGGAAAGGTCACAGTCAGGATGAAATGGCTCAGGTTTTAAAAGAACAGATAATTTTTATTGTGATCTGCAGGAAACTTTGGGCACAAAATAATTTTATGTTTGTTTGTGTGTTCTTCCACTTCAGAACAAAACTAGATTTCAGAATCGTGGCATTTCCTACCAAATAAAATCAGCAGTTCCCACAGAGTCATCCTGTTCAGGAAAGACAAGGAAGGGTTTGTTGAGTCATTGGCAGGAACAAGAGTTGTCCAAAATAAACCTGAGCCAGGAGAAGGTTTGAAGAAGCTTTCAACTCCAGTTGCAGAGGTCAAGTCAGACCTGCCATGTAAGTGTGAGCTGCCCTAAGAGCATCCCAAAACTCAAGAAAGAACCTCACCATTACCCACTCCAAAAAAGCTGTACCATAAAAGACAGCTTCCCTGCTATCTGTTTTGGGTAGAGCCTTTCTGTAGATACTTTTATGGCAGTGGAAGGTGCTGAGGTTGCCCTCAGCACTTTGGCTGCACTCTCTCCAGCAGCTTAGCCTTTCCAACCATGCATAATCCCTGCCTTGTTTCCTTTGGCCTTAGCATTTTGAAGCTTCATGGTGGAGAAAAACGATGCAGAGCCATCCCTCCTCCCTCCACCCACCATTGTCGCTCCTGTTTACTATGTGACTTCATCACAAACCTCCACAGCTGCCTTGGATGCCTGGTGTCGTACTCCAGTAAAGTGAAGATCATGCTGATTCCAGCTCTCATTTTCCATACCAGTCCGCTCTGCAGCCACTTGCTGCCTCCAGCCCCTCTGCAGACACAATTACCTCTGCTAGTTTTGGCAATCTTTACTGAAGTATGAGTTCAACCCGTGCTCTCCAACACGGTCTTAAGATCTCCTTGTTTGGCAAATAATTATTAGCATCTCTTGAAAAGAGTACAAATAATTAAAAAAAAAAAAAAAAGAGAAATATATAGGCTGCGGTAATTGTGGATCTGGGCTTGCATGATATGCTAAAGCCTGAAATGAAGGTAGTTCTCTGTCTGCTGGGCTGATAACGACTTTAATCTCAAGTTCAGGAGCGCTGAGAGAACTAGATGTGTAACTGTTTATCCTGCCCTTGAAACCTAAGCAGGAAGAATCAAAAGCTGGTTTTCACACCCATGACTCATTGGCCAGCCCAGCTGAACTAGTAAAGGTACAAAAATCTGTTTTCAGTCGGTGTAGGCCAGCTATAAATACTTATTCCAGATAGCACTGGATGAGAAAGGCGGTTGGTACGTTTCCCTCGGAGGCATACTAGCCTTGGCTGTCCTCTGGGAGATGTGCCGTCGACACTGTTCCCTCTCAGTGCCGCAGAACAACCTTCAATTTTCACGGCTCCCCGAGGCACATGCCCTCAAACAGCGCTCACCAGCTCCTGACCCAGGTCACAAATCCTCCAGTTCCGGAGTAACGTAAAATCCACATCATAAATAGACATGTCCCTGGCCTCAGCTCACTCGCAGCTTTGCTTCTGTTTTCTTGAGCCTAGCCTGCCTGATTTTCTCCAGTAGTTCAATCATATTTATTAGGAATTTATAGTTCTCTGTAGGGTTTTTATATTTAGCTGCCTACACTGGAAAACCGCATTTTTATAGATGTTGGATACCACACCTTTCTCTGTGGCCCCTCAAGGCGGTTTTTTTCCCTTTTTGTGCTTTATATTCAATTTCTGTAGCTTAGCCCCATTTTGTCTCTATCCTTTGTTCCTGTCCACCAATACTGTAAATTGCTTATCAACAAAGCAAACACCAGGTCATGTTTAAATGGCTGCAGTTCATCTGGGATTGGATCATCTTTGGCTGTCACAGCTGCTTGGCTCCATGACTGACACAGAGAAGTAGGAAAAAGAACAGCTTTACAGCATTTGCAAAAGGCCAGCCGTGCTACTCAATTTTTTAGAGGCGGAGATGTGAAGTGTCTTGTCACAGTCCTTACTGTATAAGCTCACAAGGCTTGGTCTGCTACACATGCTGGTAGACTTTCTTCTAGGCTGATCAGGGTCAATGCTCTTTCCAAAGTTATCAGTCCAAACCTAGAGTAAACCACTGTTAGTCAATAATTACCTCCATTATACAGTTATTTAAAGCCCGATTCTCCATGAACAAATAGAGGTAGGAGAGGCCAAGGCCTTAGTGACCTTGCTGTTTGCCTGGCAGCAGGTAAACGGGAAGGCAAAGCACACCCGTAGTCTCTGCGCCAAGGGCACCAAAGCTGTAAATCAGAGAAAAATCCCATTGGTCTGTCATTTTCCTAAGGACTCACTACAAATATAAAATAAGAAGGAATGGCAGTGACCTCATTCTGAGCAGAAGTTCAGTCTATTTAGATCCTTTAAAGTGATTAAAGAGGTTAATGTCATTCACAGTGTAGGTGAGAGAGCTTGAAAGAGTCTACCTCAAGACTGCAAAGAAGGTCTCTACTGTAAAACTCAATACTATATGCAGTATATTTTCTCAGAGGGTGAGTTAAAAAGGTCAATGCAAAGTTAACTTCAAGCCAGAAACATTAAGAAAAGACTTTATCTCCCTCTGTATGTCTACCTGTTCCACAGATCCTTCTAGGACCCCCAAACAACAGCAAAACTCTGTGAAAAGCTCTTCTGGGATGTCTTTTTCCTGGTTCCTCCAATAGAGATTTTGCATTTGAATGGTTTGATGGTTTGGATGGTGCTGCAGCCTTCTGTCACAGTGGTGTTGGTGGGGAGGAAATGTGGGCAGGGAGTCCAGGCTAGGTGAATTGTACAAGAGGCAGAAGTCCATGTCTTTCACCAGCATTAGGCTTTCACACTTGCTTGATATGGATAAGATCACAGCAAAGTTAAACCAGAAAAACACAACTGTGGGGGACTGGGGACTCCCACAGTGGCTGGCAGAGTGAGAGAGGACTGAAGCTGCCTAGTTACAAAACATGCTGCAGCTTGAAAAACTGGAAGGCAGCTCTTTTTTTGCATTCCCATCACTGTATCTCTTTGTGAAGTGTTTTTTACTGTTGTTACTTATTTGTACATACAAAATTTCTGCCAAGATAAGGAGATGGCAGAGGGATTACAAGATGGAGCTTGGTACTTTGGTGACCGGGGCTATATGGCTACATATAGACATGCTTGTTCTAATCATGGAATAGTTAAGATTGGAAGGTGTTTCTGGTATTTCTGGAGGTCTCTGGTCACTCCCCCATCTCAAAGTTGGTCTAGCTTTGAAGTCACATCCAAATTCAAAATCAGTGCAAAGCCTGGCTTTTTCCCATTCTGCATTTCCAAAAGAGCCCCCTTGTTGGTAAAACATTTAATAGAGCTACCAAATTGTTGTCAACGCTCTGAAGAAACAACAAAGCACAAATTTTAGGAGGCTGAGGGCCATGCTACCACCTTTTCACCCAGACAGAGGCTAGGGCTTGGGAGGATGAAATGGTGTTCTCGAGGCTATGCATGGATCTCAATGAAACTTGGAAATAAATCTGGCTGATCAGAGTAAAAATCTGCACACTTACTGCTTGTAATTTAAATTAAAAATTTCACCATTATCCAGTTCCCTTTTTTCTACCCAAGCCTATACCATTACTCATGAGAGGAAAAATAGCTCAAGTAAAACTACTGAGAAAGTGGCATTTTGCTCTGAGTAACCAGAAAACAAACCAGGCTGCTCCACAGGTTTAACTTAGTGCAGGAAATCTTAACACTGACAACAGCCCATGGCTACACAACAGCCCCGACGGCGACAGAGGAACTGCTCTGTGCTGGAAGCTTTCAGCCATGACCTATCTAATAATGCATCACTTCTTTTTATTAAGAATCTGGAACCTAGTAAAGACTTCATGCTCCCTTAATGGTCTTGCCCTAAATTAAAGAAACCACCAACAGCTCATTAATACCTCATTAGAAGGCGTGAATACAAGATATAAAGGGAAGGTACCATAAAGCAACCTTTAGGGAAAAGAATTGAAAAATCAAACTCCACCCAAGTAATCTTCCTTACCAATTTATCAGTAAAGGCCAGACCTCATCACTTTTGGCTTGCATACACTAGCTCCTTTATTTACTGTGAGTCAGACTGTAGAAATCATATTTATTCTGTAGTTCTGGCACAACTGCAGATACCAGGGTTAGGAAATTATACCAGCCAAATTTCAGGATTTCTAATTCATGGGAAATTTTGGCATTTGGAAATTTGCTTTTATTCTGACTAAGAAAATAAAATTCTTTCCTTCATTATTGCCTATGACTGGAAATTCTGACTAAAAAAAATGACTTTGGAAATATTGACCTGAGGACTATTGTTCACATCAGTGGAAATCTGCAGCATTTGTAAGGCAGATTTTATTAATAGTAGAAGTAGATCTCCCTCAGATGTGCTATTCATCTTTTTATATTGCTCAGAAGTATTTTTCTTATCATAAGAGAAAACAAACATGGATTTCAAACACATAGACTGAACGTTTTTGTAAAAGCAATAGCAAGAGGAGCAACAACAGGGGCAGCTGTTACCGTTCAGCTGCTGGATTGTTCCTATTAGCAGCTTCCAAGAAAAAGGGTTCCACCAGATATTGCTGATATGACGACTCCTCAGTGTTCTCCTTTTGCTGACTATAAGGAACAGATTGGTCCTCTAGCTGGCAAGGTAGCTGGGGAGATTTAATCTCAAATTCCTAGAGAAAGAAATGAGAACGTGGCATGGAAAAGTTTCAGATTCAAGATTAAGATTAATTTCAGAAAAAGCCTCACACCTGAGCACAGAAATCACGCTATATATAATCCTACAAGTCATCCATGACAGCAGAACCAGCGTAAAGTCATCTGAAGCGAGAACGTCCCCATGGGAGATTGAAGTTATATTTGCAAAATGACGCATTGAAGATTTTGAAAAACAGGTCACATCCTTATACCTTAACCAGAAGGCTCTTTAGTCAAAGCTTCTAGTGGTGGCATAGTTAAGTAAAGATCCTTATCGCTGTATAGAACATAGGACACCAAGACACAAAGATGAGACACGCTGATGCCAAGTTTTTGTCCAAACCAGACATTTAACTTCTGACATAGGTGGGGGGTTTTTTTCAGGTTCCTCAATGTCCATGGAGAAAAGTAGATTCTCTAGTGCATAACTCATCTTCTCGTAAAATAGATATTCATTTTTGGTTAGATGACTCAAACCCTCACACCCTTGTTAAGAAAGCTTGAGATGACTAGACTGAATGTATGTCTCTCCACTGTGGTTATCTAAGGGAAATTAATCTCATCAAACTGCAGGGGTAAGATTCACATTCAAATTAAACAACAACATGTATGAGGGCTCAATGCCACCTCTGTGCTACAAATATTTCCATTTAGTCAGACAAGAAAACAGTCTTTAAGATGGGAGATAAATCTAAAAATGGGTATTTTGATGTAGAGAAACTAACTTGCTTTAAATTGTAAGGTGGTTGCTGGGAGAGATTGATCCCTGATGAAGAGTGAGGCAGCCCATCCGATTGGAGGATGGTTGTAAATCCCTCCTCAAATCTTTTCATCAGTGGAAAGACATGATAAAATGTCTCCTTCTTGCAACGAAGAAAGAGAAGCAAATGATGATGGGGTCTGCTGAGTGCTACACTGCTCCAGGGGTCCTTGAGACACTTCTCCTGTACAAATATCAACTGACACTCCTACCACAAAGAGGCTGAGGACAAACTCTGCAACCTTGAATGCCTGAATATACTCACCCAACTCAGCATGTGGATTTCCAGAGATGCTGAAAAATGAAGAGGAAGACATTCATCTGGGAAAAATAACCCAAAAAAACAAGCAAACAGCTTGGGACCCATCCAGCTACCAGAACGAAGCTGTTTGCGATCCTCTGTTAAAACCTTGTCAGCAGTAGTGCTTCTCGGCTAGCGTGGGAAGGCCATGATCTAAAGCCTGTTGAAGTTAGTAAAAAGACTCCCGTTGACCTCAGCGGGCTTAGTTTTATCCTCTGAGCCCAGGAGGACTCCATCTGCGGTTTAGAAACTGCTGGTGGTCCGTGTGCCTGTGGTGAGTGGGCTGCATCTGGGCCATAGAAGCATATTAAGCCTAAAGACATATGAGCTACCAAGTCTGCATTTCCTAAGCTTGATTGGGTGTGCAGTGGTTTGCAAGAAAATCTGAGGGTTGGCAGGGTTCTTCCAAAAAGTTTGGGAATTAGTGATCTGGTACCTTCTCTAAAGACTTTTTACATATAGCATGTGCCAGGACTATTCCATGTATGCTGACAATGATTTCTCTGAGGCTGGGCATAGTTACTTGACCTTGTTCCAGTGTCTGCTTTCCTAGAAATCCTTTATTTAGCCCTAGGGAACAGATAAAACTGAGACCTGTAGCCTAAACCAGAACTTCTCTTTCCACCACTGAAGTGATAGCCCAGAGTATTGGTTGGCTTTTTTGTGTGTGTGTTAATTTGTTCTCCCTTTCCTTCCATGGGGTGTGCAAGCCATAGGTAAATACTTTTGCAAACTATTTTAACTTTCCCTTCCCTACATAATTAGCAGTGAATGAACTCCTAGTCACCCGTTACTTGATTGAGAGAAAATTACCTCATGCCCAGTCGTTTCTGAGTGAAAATCCCCTGCTGTTACAACATCTCCTTTTTACAGGAATCCCAGTTAAAACTAAGAATTTCCTCTAATAATCTTCACACCAAACTTCCCCTGTTTGGCTCAAAGCGACTTTAGAGGAAAAGATTTCAGCCCACAAGTTCACCCTGGGACAAAAATCAATCCGTTTCAGTTTTTAATATCTCAAGTGTGGACATCACAACTGTGGTCCAATATTTTAGCAGTGGTCTCAGAAATACCGGAGAGAATATGAAGTGCTGTATCCACCAGGTCCATGCTTCCACATCCAAGGGCTTCATTAGTCCTCACCCACAGTGCCGCAGAGCCGTTCCAACACCACAATCCCAGGCTGGTCAGGGCTGCTGCTTTCCAGGACTCTGTCTCCAATCTCGTGTGACTTGCATTCTTTGTTTCCCAATTATTGGCCATGACTTTGGCTGCGTTAAAATCGTAGGGTGTGCAAATGAGCTGCCCAAGCAAGCGATCCAGACCGCTTGGGTGTAACTGACCTGTTTCTGATGATTTTCATCGCTTTACTATAGACTGCAACATTTGTGGATTGTGCCAGCAATAATTTTCCACTTTTCTTGGATCAATAAAAGATGTTGATAAAGGTGTTGGATAGCATTGGATCAGGGTGAATTGCTGTGGGACCCTATTCAAGGTGTATTTCAGGCAGATTATGAGTCCCTGTGCACAGATATTTTCTGAGATCTATCAAGTAGCCAGATTTAGTCCATTCAAGATGAAGATTTTAAGTCCTGTAAGCACAACTGGTAATCTCTTTGAAAATTATTCCCCTTTTTTCCAGTTTCCCTTCCCCACCAGAGGTTTCCTATAGAACACAAAGAAATGATTCAGCATTTAGGGTAACAGGGAGGGATGGAGACCTTCATCAAGAGTTGGGAATGAACAACAGGCTCTGAGAATCTTCTCTGCTGTCGATGAGATGGTTGGTTTCCCTTGGCAGCTCACCTACTTTTGGAAGTGCCAGATTCTGCCTGGTTTTTCCTTCCTCCCCCACTTCCCTGCTGGATTTTGTAAGGAATGCCAAATTAACTATTCAAACAGCCGTGCTGCTATGGAGGAGCAGGAGAAATGTCTCTGGCAAGACTGAGCATCTTTTTAAATGATTGCAATTGTTTCTCTTTAGTGAAAATGAGCACCAGAGAGCCAGATCCCATTTAGCAGCGCTGTACAACGTGGCTTCCATTTATTTTGCATAGTCTTAATGACTTGGCTACATCCCTCTCCCCTACCCCCATGTCTCTCTTCCCCTTACCAGTCTGAGTCTTCAGTTTCTCAGGGAGAGTATTTTCTCCCCAGTTCCAAAGGGACTTTAGGCAGAGGTAACCCAGCCCTGTAGGATCTAAGCCACCCCATGGTCAGACAAGACTTGTTTTCTTGCAGAAGTTGGACATGGTCTCTGAATGTTGTGTCCGTGTCTCACCACCCAGGACAGAGAGCCCTATTCAGTCATGGTATGTGAAGACAAGGGGAGAGAGCTCTGCCATCATGGTTGGAAGCTTTGGGTGGAAGCTGTCGAAGGCTGGTGTGGTTCTGCAGTGATCACGTGGGACTGGAGAAGAGGCAGCAAGGTCTGCAAGACATTAAAGTGTATCACAAGGCAGCCTGGCAAAAAGCCATTCGGCAACTCTTTTAGCAGTCCCGTAGCTAAAGCACATTGATTTTCAAGCATCTCATGGCCATGTTTTCCACCAGAATTAACTTCTCTCCGCTCCTTTTTCCATATGCACACATTTGGCTATCTACCCCCATACACACCTATCTGGAAAAGCAGTCTTATTCCTGACATTCGTTCAAATCTGAATTATCTTACAACCCTACGCTGCTGTGATAGACAGATATTAACTTTCTTTTAGTTTGTCTGTCTGGCTTTCTTTAAATAGTGGCAAGTAGCGCTTCCTCCTCTCGTCACTCAAAAATCAGACAGTACACAGAAACTTTAGATTTTTCTTCCTGATACTCCCATCCACATTCTCACTCCATGCTAAACACTCCTCTGTGAGGCATTTTTAACCAAACATGTTGACACGTAGAAAGGGAGAAAATAAAATAAAATAAAATTTAAATAACGCCAAGCCCCAATCCCTTTCTTAAACAGGGAAAAGAAGTCACAATTGCAGATTCATTCTAGTCAGCTGAAGCCCCATGAGATGAGTCACCTGCAGATCAGCTTAGCTCCAGGCAAATTTCTGCCAAGTTCTACTTTCCCTCTTCGGCTGCATGGATGGGATGGAATGGGAGGGCATGGGGCAAGGATTCAGGTCTGTGGGCTTCTAATTCCAGGGACTGATGTAGCAGCAGGGCTTTTGGGAGTGGGGCAAGAGGGAGGGAGCTTCATGCCCAGCCAAAAGGGCATTTAGGAGAGTCAGTCTGAGTCACAGTCAGACCTGACTGCTAAGAGCACCTATTTGCGATGCTCTTATTTGTTGTAGCAAATATGCCCTAACACATGATGACCAGTTCAAAACATCAGTTCACCAGAGTGACCTCCCTGTACCATCAAGGAAGAGATGTGCTCATGACACCAGGTTATCCACCTTGAATGCGTGTTTTGAACAGAGTCTCTGAGACATTGCTTGGCACACTTCTCCTTTTCTTGGGCCTGAGCATCACAGCAACAACTAATACCAGCACTGAGAGCAAGTGAGGGGAATATTAGCATCCCCAAAAACACGTGTCTGTAAACAAGCAGGGCAGATTCCTACCACCCTGACTGGGGACTAGAGACTGATTCCTTGTTCTTCCAACATATTTGAAGGCCCTGTATGAATGCTGCTATTTACATGCAGGGTTATTCTCAGGGCAGCGACCAAACACAGAACAGAATGCAAGCAGATTGTCCTGTTTACTAATAATAATTAGATTTCAAAGACTGTCCAAAGATAACCCAAGTCTAAGTTACATTCTTGGCACATGGCGCAACCAAGATGAGGGTTGCCAGCTTCAACCAGGAATGGAGCACCAAGCACAAATAGAGTCTGAACGTGAACTACCTGTTCTGGAAAAAATGGGAAGGGATGGAAACAATGTGTGACCTGTCAGATACTGTGACTTCAGGAATGCGACACTCGGTAAGTACACGGAATACTGCTTAAGCTATTTATGTTAATTCGTGTCCTTCTATTAACTACTCACAGCTCATTTTGGCTGAAAAACAGGAGCCGTTTGCTGTTGCTGGGGAAGCTTGGAGGGAGAAGAGCTGAAATGATTCCAAAGGAGCCATAGGAAAGGAATAATATTGGCTATATCTGTATTGTACTGGAAGAGTAAGTCTTTAGAGAAGTCAGCATCCACTGGTCATCCTTGCCAATGCACGCGTATAGCTGTCTTGCAGCTCGGCTCTGTGAACATTTCTGGCAACACCCTAATGCACCAGGGATGCTCATGCAGTCCAAACCTTCCTACAGGGTGTTAGCTGACTTGAAAAATAAAGATAGGAGACTTCGATCTTGAGGGGGCTTCAAAGACAAGTACATGATCTTTGTTTTCAGAGGAGACTGATTCACTGTTCACTTAAGTAGGCCCCAAGAAAGTTTTGCAGAACAGAAGTAATAAGTTAAAGACTGACCAGAGAAAGTACTAGCAAAATGAAAGATAAGTAAAAAGAAAGTGTCATGGCAAAGGACAGATGCGCTTGTTCAGAACAGAAGTAGACCTGACATAAAGAAATCATGCTTACAAGGAGAGTTTCATCAGCAGAGAAGAGGCTTTTAGTGCAGGTGGAAAGTCTGCTGACTGCATCCCACTCCTTCTATATGTTGGTGTTTGGGATTCAGTTGTACTCTCAAAATTTGCATGCCTCTTCAGCTCTCTGAACCAGGAACCACAGAGTTAAGCCAGGCATGAAAATCAGCCAAGATTTCCTGAAAAACTTAATTAAAATTAAATCCCCACATTCTTATTCAGCCATCCAAATGGACAGTCTGATTTCCTGAAAGGCTGGACTTGCGACTCATTGACTTCAAGGACAAATTTTGTGCTTAGTTCTTGTGGCAATCAGGATATATCAGAAAACTTTGTCTCAACCATTCTTTGTCTCCAGTCTCTACTTGCAGCTCCCATTGAAATGCCTTGTTGAATTTGGGTAAATCTAGAGTATGGCTAATTAACTGTTATGGGAGGAGTCACTAGATGGCAATGTTACCCATGCTCACCAGGGCAAGATATTTTGGCCAGCACACGCAGGTTGTGTTGTGTTTTGTTTTGTTTTTATAATGAAGAAATACTGTTTTGCACCAGAGTCTGTTGTGCAGCGGTCTTTAAAGAGGCTATGGCAGGCAGCACAGAATTTGTTCCACATTTTGGTTGTTGAAAGTAAATTCTTGAAAAAAACAAGTTCGGCGTGCAGGCTGGATGTTTCCAGAGCAGCAAGCTGATCAAGATTATAACTTTTTCAAGACCAGGGTTCAAGTTTAAGAACTAAATGAAACCAAATTACCCTGAACTCCTTCTCATGTAATTATTTCTTCACTGGAAGGACAAAGCTTCATTTTTCTGTACCCCTTATGCTGCATCTATTATAGTAAATTAAACAGGGCCAGGGCACCAGAACTGGGTCATTGGGTCTCTTACATTGCCCGAAGAGTCCCCGGTCACCTCCAGCCCAAGCCAACCAGCTTATTCCCAGACTGTTCCTGGGCACGTTTTGGAAGCTAGCACAGACCACGGGCCATGCCCGTCAGGCAATCTGGAGGCAGCTGCCCTGTCTTAGAAAGTAAGAGAGTTTAATCACACAGATTTGATCTCATTCTGTGGCAGTGGATCTGGGCCAGGGAATGGTCCCAGCTACATTTAATTTATTAGCATCAACTTAACCTTAGTGCCTGAAATGAAGCAAAGAAAAAGGAGGCAACCTTATGGCGGACACATAGTATATTTTGAGAATATAGAGCGAGACAGAAAGTTATTGCATGATGTATACTGAAGCTCTGACTGTCTGTCTATCTCCCTTTCCTATGCGTTTTAAATTAGGAAGCTTATCCAAGGTAGATTGAAGAGAAGCTGTGCTGCCGTCCCAGTTGCTGTCATCAGATGAAGCTTGATGTATCCCAGGAGCAGTTTGGTGGCAGGCTTATATTCCTGACAGAAGAAATTATTCCATAATGAAATTAGATGAGGAATTTAGCTTTACATGGGGACCACTGGTATCTGCATCTCTACACAATGTAAATCTAAACTCCTGCTAATTTCTCCAAGTCCTGCTCTCATGAGGGGGAAAGGGCCTCTCTCGTCCTGTTTACATTTTCCTAATTACCTCATTTGTTCTGTGTTTACTGAGGGATTGGGTTCTTAAGAGGCCAGCCTGAGACATCACAATACTACCAGGATGGCCCTTGATTGAAGAGGCCCTGAGCAGACCTAAGGAGAGGATCAGATGGCAGAGATGGGGATATACTAATTATCCACAAGAATGTGAGGGTTTTAAACACCAGTGAAGGAGCTCGGTCTAAGGGCATGGAAAGACAGGCATAATGTCATGGAAAGAAAAGACAGGACATGTAAGAAGTGGGAAATATTCTCTACCTGTGCAAGCACATCAACCGAGGAAGTCACTAGAGAGCACAGCCTGGGAGTCATCTCCTTTCAGGCTGGGGTCCCTCACACAGTGCAAGGTGTGTTTGAGTCTTCTGATCTAGCACAGACAAGAAACGTGGTGCAGCCCTGAGCACACATAACAACCTGAGTCTAGGAAGAGCAAAGCTTGCTGAGAGAGTGCAACACGGTCAGCGTGTGGCCCATCTGCTCCCAAGTCTGATCTGCATTAGCATGGCCATACTGGTTTTCTGAGGACCTTGTGCACCAGCACTGCTGGCTCCAGGGTTGACACCTGACGGCTTGGCCCCTGTGCCCTGGACTCTCTTTGGATGACATGAGCCACCATAGAAACAGCTTCTTTGTGTCTCTCTGGCCACTTTCTTTCACTGATGTTGCCTTATCTTTGTTTTGCCTTGCACGGGAAGTGTGAGATTCACTGGCCCATCTGTGAAATATCTGAGGAGTCACTAGCTGCAAGAGGAAATCTAGTCCAGCCATTTTCATGGTGGTTTGGGACATGGATACCTTGGATTCAAGCCATAAGCTTGTTAAAGGCTTGTTGGGCAACTCTGACTAAGTGACAGAGACAAGATTCACCAAGGGAAATGAGGTCTCACTGCACTCAGTGGTGGTTCTAGCAGTCAGCAGTGATAGGCTCTGGGAGTGAAGATAAAAATTTGGGCAGAACCTTTGTGGGTTTCAGGAGGGGAAGAAGACTCATCCCTGGACTGCCTGGTGTAGCCTGGCCCATAACCACAGTGCTCAGGTCTCACACTTGGGGATGGACCGATAGTATCTCCACCGCAAAAACCTTGGCCTGGGCCTTTGCTGGAACCTAGTGACCTTGACTCATAACGTGTGGTTTTCCTGGAGGGAGAGGGACAACTCAGTTCAAAGTGCCCGAAATAATGATGAAGCTCTCTTGCACCCTACCAAGTAGTGTTTCTGTAGCATTGTGGGTGTTGCATGTCCTGGAACAAGCTATAATCATACAGAGCAAGCGGAAAAGTAGGAGGCAGGCTGGGGCAGTCCAGATGGATCATGTTGGAGGGTTGCCTTGGGGTAGTAGGGTGACTTGGTGCAATATGTGTCCACACTGTCTGTCTAGTGTGGACGCATGAGTGAATTACTGAATTTCTCTTAGTGAAATAACTATCTTCCTTCACAAGGGAGCCTGGGAATCAGCAAGTTGCCTGCAGTGTGGACAGTCAGTGCACCAGGACTCTGGAGCAAAACAGGAGTTAAAAGGAAAACATAAATTTATGTTTTCTGTGTAATGAAAGAAGAATCAACACATCCCCTTTGCATTACAGCCTCGACCTCATTATACCCAAGAAATAGAAGGTGTGGATTCGAGACTTTTCTTGATCTGAAGGAGATCAAGGCCACAGCTACCCATTTTTAGCTACTGCCTGGGAGAGATGGGGCATTTACACTGTCCTGAGTGACAGGAGACAGGTATGTGAATAGGTATTATGAACTCTGTGGGTAGGAAACATATTCTCCTCATCACCTGTACAAGAAATACAGGTGCCTAACTCAGGACCATGAATCACAGGAGCCCAGGTCTTCCTGGGATTCTAATCCTTCCCTGCTTTCCTTCTTGTTTTCCAAGTTTCACGCAGCTGGCTAGGCTGTAGTTTCAATAACCAACTTGGCATAGGAAATGAAGACAGGAATATTGCTCTGCTCTCAGCCATTGGAGTATAGCCAGGATTCTTGGTCCTGTTGTCCTCATGCATCTTGAAGGAAAAAAATCTCTATGCTTCCATTCCTCCATTTGTGGAAGAGACGTGATCTGCACCAGAAGGAAACAGAGACTTATTTCACAAAGATCCCGGAATGAAGGTTGATATCTTTGTTACTATTTTTTTTTAGCTGTTACTTTGATCTCAGATGCCCCCAGTATAGTCTAGGACATGACTACCTTCAAGCCTGTTGCAGCCAATAGCTGAGCTCTTCAGTGGATCGGGACCAGAGTCCTCAGAAAAATTCAGGACTATGCTCCAAGGGAAAGATTTACAGCTATACTAGCTAATAAAGCAATCCAGGGACCACTGCCTGTCCCCAAAGAAACATGGCACAGCATGGCTTCTGTCTATTCAGCCAAACAAGCTTTCCCCCCAAAACAAGGTGGTTTCATTGTGTAGGGGTGAATCGAATTCTGATTTACAGCACATCAGGTAAGTTGTGTCTGCATGCACAATGTCTGTAAGTTTTGTCAGCATATACTATGCTGTGTACGTGAGGTCTCTTTTGCTGCAAGAAGGCCAAGTATCTTCATGTTATTTACCCTCAGTTACCACAGGTAGGAGTGACCACTGAATGAAGAAGCAAAACCATCTTCACTCCTTTGCTAGAAGAGAGGAATTGTTTCCATATCCCCATGCTTTCCAGGAACTCGGGTTTCTTTTTTAAGCAAACAGTGCACTGTTTGTTGTTAACATTGTCACAAATTCCTCAAAATGCAAGCAGAGTGGAGCAGAACAAGAATATCAGTAAGAAAACCCAGGACAATAGCCTATAGGTCTGGGTGGGCCATTCATTCCAGTGATGGTAATTTTAAAGTCTAGGATCTTCAAGGCCAGCTCTCTGCTGTTGCAGTCACCACCTCATAAACTTAGCAAGTTCCAGGAATTCGTTTATTTGCTCCCCTTGGAAGACTGGTCGAGAATCTCATTGCTCCAGTGGTTAAAAAACATCTTCCACTTTCCAACCTAAATTTATTCATGACCAGTTTATCCCCATCTGTTCCGATGCCAACGTTGTCTTTAAGTTTAAATAGCTTTTCTCCCTCTCTGGTGTTTAGCTCTCATTCTATTTATAGAGCATGACCGTATCTTCTCCAACTCTGTGTTTTGCTGAGCTAAACAAGTTGGACTCTTTGAGTCTCCTAAACAGGGCACTCCCTTCCTCTGATGTTTGTCGTTGCCCTTCTCTGCACCTGTTCCAGGTTGAATTCATCTTCTTTAAACACGATGAACTAAAATTGAACCTTGGAGTCCAGCAGCTTTGTGCAATGCCACTAATAGGAACATCAGGCAAGAGATGCCCTTCATGCAGAGATTGCCCTTTAAAAGTTATCATACTCCATCCCAAGCTAGTTGCAATCCTTCCCCTGCTACCTTTATTGGAAAGCTGCTGTCTGGTCTCCACCATTATCTTACACACACTTGGACTTTGCATTTTTTTTCTTGTGCTGAAATAGGCCCAGTGTTTTCCTATAACTATGGGAGTTCCTTCACTTTAAGCATGCCCACTTCGGTCATGCTGAGGTCTCACTGGTTGGTGGTAGTCATCCTGGGGTGAAGTAATATCCAGCATCTTTGTCTCCCCCACCTAAAGGAGGAAACTTCCCCCCCCCCCCCCCCCCCCCCCCCAGTTTGTGGAATATATTCTTTTAGTGTTGGCTCCTCTTGCACATTTAATATGGAAGGTCACCCTGCTTGTGTTACTCCTGCTCTTCAACCATGTTGCTTCTTCTGCAGTTCAGGGAGTGAGCCCTAAGCCCGAACCCATGTGCTGCAAGAAGGTCTAAGATGCTATCTAAAGCATATTAATCCTCAAGTGAACTATTTTCCTTTCCACACCCAAGTTTCCTTAAAAAGGAAACCCAGCAATTCAGTCCATATCAAAGCAAAATATGTCGTGTGGGTGATCTGCAGGGACAAGGTACTGGAGCAAAAGAGAAAAGAACCAGTTTCACAATAGGGATGCACCATATTATCTCAGAATTCCCTTCACTAGCAGCAGGCATCTCACCTGATTCTGAAAATGGGTGGAATTTGGAGATACTGTTTCCTCCTCTCAGTAAAAATGAAACCAAGTACAAGAAGCCTGGAGGAGTTCATGGCACAAGTCCCAGGGATGGGGAGAAAATGCCATGGTCTACAGCTGAACCATTTACTGTGACTCACTCCAGTGACTCATCGGAGCAAAGCTGAGTTCGGGAGTAAAGAAGGAAGAGTTGCCACCTTTTCCCGCTCCTTTTCCCTCAGTCTGGTCCCCAGAGCTATGTCAAACAGTCTCAGGATTTCTCATCAGGAAGTGGCATGAAAAGGACATTACAGGCGCTAATTCAAGACACTGCAAGGAATTTCCTTCTACTTACATGCAATGAATTTCTCTGTTCTGTCTGCTGCCACCATCAAATCTCAGAACACCAGGGTCCGTGGCACAGTGACAACCCATATGGGTTTATGTCTCCAGTTTAGCAATTGGTAAACTGAGGCACAGGTGGGGTTGACATGATTGCCTGCCAGTGAGCCACCAGCAGAACCAGGAATGCAGTGTGGCCGTATCTGCTCCCCAAGGTGACGGACACTTTGAAACCAAGTTCCCAGCCTCATGGGCCAGGTTGCTATTAGTCATATCTTCTTGGTAGTAAGAACCCCGGAGAAGGATGCTTAGTGCTGCTGAGTCAGAGGGTCAGTCCCAGTGCCTGCCTCCCAGGAGTGAAACAAGAGCTGACCTCCCAGGCAGCCAAGTGCAACCGGGTGTCATTGCCACCTTGCCTAGAAGAAATTTTCCAAGCAGAAGTCATGATAAGGGCAAGGTGCACTCTCTGTCGGGAACATGCTCATTTGCTGTTAATTTTGCAACCCAAAATCTGACACCCACCAGGGGAATTTCTCTCTCTCTCTCTTTGGCTCAGGATGAGAAACATTTCTTTCAAATTTTTCTTTCTTTCTTTTTTTTTTTTTTTAATGCTTCACTTGAGAGGCTATAGGCAATCAGGACTATAATACAGGGAGCTCAAGGAAATTACAAGTGACTCAAGAGGATGCAGAACATTTCATCTAAACAACTCAGCTCCTCACTGCAACATTTTCCACAGTCAGAGCCACATGACTCTGGAAATCCCACCAAATGCTGAAAGGGATGGAAAGAAATGACAAATATCTTATGAACTTCTTACTGGCCTGGCACTAGAAAGAGTCATGGGCCAAAGGCAGGTCATAGTGGTTGCAGCCAGCTCTGGTGCAGAGCAGAGCAGCTAGCTCACAGTTCCGCTGTCAGGAATACACGACTGGTTGAGTCCTCCTTGGTTGAATCCCCCTTGGTTGAGTCCTCCTTGGTTGAATCCCCCTTGGTTGAGTCCCCCTTGGTTGAGTCCCCCTTGGTTGAGTCCCCCTTGGTTGCTCATTGCCTCTTGAGGAAAACTGTATCCAAGAGGTAGAGCAGAGTGGTAGAGTAGTCTCCCATTTTTGGGAAAAGTCACAGGATCACAAGAGAAACAAGCTGTTCCTCTGTTTCTCCATCAGCAAAATGGAGAGCTGAGTCTCCGCTGCCTTATGAAATGGGAAAAAGTCTGGAGAAAAATGGGGTGACTGGAAAGTGTCTACAGAGATACCAGTGGAAAGGAGCATTTTCCTACATTGGAGTAGGGTTTAGCTTGCAGACACCCCCACTCTCAGATGTTAAAAGATAGGTGTTTGCCCATGCACAAGGTATCTAAGCTCCCATTATAGTAAATGGAAATCTAGTAAGTGGATCGTGAGAGTGATCCACCTCACCCTAAAGCATATACCAGGTACTCTGCTCCACACCTTTGTACCCCAGGGCATCACATGCGGCCCTGGATGCCTGTGTAGGGGCAACTGAATCAACCTCAGACATCACAGCTAGTCACTGGCAGCTGAGAGGAGACAAGAGTGCTTGTGAGTGATCAGGACAAACACAATCTAGGTCTTGGAAAGCAAGGTTTTCCCAGCTGAGTGATTAGGAGGAGCAGAGATCAAATGGGTTTGACAGCAGAGTTGATCAGTTGATCAGCCCTTCTTGGATTGACCAGTCAGTGGTGTCAGCTGCTGCTGCAGGGGGAGTCTGGAAGCGTGGGGACATGGGGAACCGCAACTGCCTGGCAGGCAACTGGGAGCATGGGGACTTGGCTATTCCCACCTCCGGTAACGGCACATTTCCACCAGGAGACCTTGGCAGCCAGCCTCAGCACAGCCTGTCCTCGCCACCCAGGGCCAATGTGGGGCCGGTATGTGATCGTGTGACTGACAGATTCCACCAAATACACGTCAGTAAGGTCTGCATCTCTTTTTTCTTCTTTTCTCTCCCTCTTTTTTTTTTTTTTTTTTTTTCATTTTAAATATAACTCGCTGCATTTATGCCAACAAAAACTAGTAAAAAATCAGACTGTTCCCTGCAATTTCAGTAAACCTGCCCAGTGTTGGAAGCCTCCCAGCAGGGTCATGAACTGTTTTCTATACGTCCTGTGCCTCTATTTTTAAACTGGCAGCTGGCACTCTGACATTCAAATTGCTCTTCCAAGAGGACATTCAGGAACAGAGAATTGCCTAAAACTTCATTGCTGTCACACAGCCCCAAGAAACCTAGACCAAGGTGTGATCCTCAGCCTGACACAGGGAGAGACAGGATGGGCTCCAGAGAGCTTACAAGTCAATAAGCAAAACAATTGCCCCATGTTATCCTTGCAGAGCTGAGAAGCCATAGAGAGGGTAGAGGCCAGATGCCAAAGAAATGTCGGCACTTAGCTCCCATTTATTTCTGTAGGTTTTCACTTTTGCATCTTCTCTAGGAAAGGATGCTCCGTTTATGAGAGGAACTAACCAATATCTCCACCATATCTGAAAACAGACTGTGAACCAGCTCCTTTCTCACCTCAGGGACTTGGCCCCATTTAGACTAGCCAAGTCAGAAGGATGTGGAGACAAAACCAACATCCTGACTCTTCCTAGCCTTGCAGGCAAGAATGGATGGTGAAACGAGTCTGCTGTGACTCATGTAAAAACAACAGAAAAACTGTGTTCCCAGAAACCTCAGAGTCTAGAATTGGGTTCAGCATCATAGCAAAGCTTCCCAACACCTGTTTCTACTTGGGGGTGTCTTGGTTGAACACAGGCATAAATGTTTCCTTAGTGTTGAGATGCATGTAGGAACTAGACTCTTCACAATAAGGATTTTATCCCAAGCTTTCTTTCAAATTGTTGCAACACCTGCCATGAGTGTCCTGAGTCTCAGATGTTCAGCACCATTTAAGAGAGACATAGATGAGTTTCTGAGTAAAATCCTGAGGTACTGTAAGATCTGAATCCTAGGAACTGAGTAGAGGAAAATTTCTCTTCTGAATGCACAGGGAAATCAGCCAGAAATCAGGAACAAAGGAGCCTAGATGTTGGGCTTGCTCAGCAAAACACATTAAAGAGAGGACAACCCATTACCAGAACTCTGGAGAGCAACATCCTTGGGGAAGGCAAAAGAGCATCCCTTATTCTCTGAGAGGTCACTCATAACATCATGGAGATATTTACTGCAAAAATGCCTCGTTTATACCTCTTTGCAATATATGGGTGCTTGTGCTGGCCATTGGACGCTAAGCAGCATCATTTCTGTTTAGCAATTGGTCTTCAGTGAGTTGAAGGTGGTGTAGCCAAAAGCTGAGACAGGTAAACACTACACTACAGAAATCAAAACAATGGAAAAACTTTCCAACCCATCACCACTGCCATACAAGAAAAAGCAGAAGAGGCTATGGGAGCTGATTGAATTTCAGAATAGAATAGAACAGAACAGAACAGAACAGAATAAATTAGAATAGCTCAGTTGGAAGGGACCTACAATGTTCATTTAGTCCAACTGCCTCACCACTATAGCAAGACTTAGTTAAAATGGGATACCATAACGAAGATCAAGAGGATAACTTAGACTAATACGCAGTGAAGGTGGGTAAAAGTTTGCTAACAATGATATCTGAGACCTACCTTGAAAATAAATGTAAGAAAACCACTGAAATCATTTTAGGAAAAATTGCCTGAAGTGAATTTACAGAAGAGAATACATGACTTAACCACTGAAAATAAGACCGGAAGAGACCGTAGGGCTTGTCTGATCCATCCTTTAGCTCCATCACATATTCTTTGAACCATGGATTCATTTAACCCTTTCAGACATCTCTGAACTGTCACCTAACCTTGACAATGGGCAATGTTTGCAGGCTGCAAAGCCCGAACAGACCACCGTGACCAGTCACCCTGCTCTGCCGAATGCGTGGCAAAAAACTTGATTTCTTGTTACTGACTGCTAAGGGCCATATGTGAGGTGTTCTCAAGATCCAGGGGAATATCTGTATTTAATAACCTAGGCTGTCTTTGATACCCTAACAGTCCCTAGACTCTCTCTACAGTTGAAGAACAAGGACAGATTACTGATTTCAGCTCCTAACTCCTCTTTCTCAGTGCTGAGGTTGCAGAGTCTTGAACTAAATTTATGTCACTGAAATACAGTTCCATAGACACAGCTTTGAGGAGCCAAGATACCACTATATAACTAGCTAGTCAAACTCAGACTGGACAGAACTTGTTTGATGTTACTTTAGCATTCTTTGTCTTATCTTCTAATAGGTCCTTAGCAGCTCTCCAATGAGAAAAATTTACTGTGTCTGAGCCAGTTGAGAAGTTATGTCAAGGATGCTTATTGCCTCTAGTTACAAGACCAAGTCCTACGCTGCCTGATTGTGGTCTTGTTGACTTCACAATAAGCACTGAGGAGTGGAGAAGCATGGCCAAGAAAGGAAGACCAAGGTGTGCCAGAAGCAGGTGCTCTTGCAGTCAGCTTAAGGGTGGAACAAGGGAAAGGTGTTGGGAAACAGGAAGGAAAATGGCAGCAGGGTCCAGACCATCATTATCTCAGAATGCATGTGTGCAGTGCTTGTGCCTGTGTTTTCAGAGGCAAAATCCGGCAGGAGGCAGGGCAAGAAATGTGATTACTATATGAGCAAATATAGTAAATCAAAGCAAACCTACATGTTGTCTTTGCAAAGGTTTTTGGCCTCTTCCTTACTCCAGCCCTGGGCCGAGAATCAACAGGACTAAATCACATCTCAGTCCTTGTGCCCAAAGTTTCCTGCTGGCTCACTCGAAGCCTTTGGATGCACCTAGCCCAAAGGAACACCAAGTTCTGGGACCTGGCTGGAACTTCAGCTGGATGAATCTGGGCTTAGATCACACAGAAGAGGAAGTGCCACTCACTAGTGAGAGAACTGGTGACCATATCTCAGTGCGAATGTTTCTGCCATAAGGCCATATTAAACTCGGGAAAGGGAACAGATGTTGGTCACACAAATCCATGCTGGCAAGTCTAGATGAGTGCGAAGTGGCACCTTGGCATACAGCTATCCGTGCTATAAATAATACCTTACTCACAGGGCACCTCTGAACTTAGGAAACATGGCCGAATCAGTCACACCCAGAACAAACGGGAAGGTGGGAGCAAAAGGGAGTTTGTAGTTTTTCCAGCTATGCACACCCGGGGAACGTTGTTACCAATGATCCTGACCAACATGCTTTGGCCCAAATGTCCATGTCCACAGGCAGTTCCCAAGATACACTACATCCATTTGAAGGGTTGAATTACCATTAATTTGTACAAGCAGGGGTATGCATGCACATACAAACACAATAAAAACAAACAGCCTTGGAGGCACATCTATTTCCTTTCTACGTCCACACCCAGGTTGACTCAGCCGCTGCTCCATACCTTTTCCCTTTTCTCCTCCAAGACTTGACACCAAATGTAATTTTCTCAGCCAACATCTGGAGCTACGTGGTGCCTGCTTCATTCTCCCAACACAACTACACAAGAGCACACACTCACACATACACGCTCTGGGACCTGCTTGAGTCATCGTGTCCCTGAACATCCTTCTTGGCTGCAGCTTCTGTAGAGACAATTATTCAAAGGTCAGAGACCCAGAGATGCTTTCTCATGCAGCAAAGACAAATGCAGAATACAATTCTGAGGAGCAAGGGGTATTTACTAGAACTCTTTTGGGTCACTCTGTATATTTTTCCCTGGTTTAGCACACTCACCAATGCAGAAGAAGCCATGACCTCTATCTTGGTACAGGAGCAATGAGAAGACAGGAGGTAACTAATGGAGTATAAAATAACTGATTTGGATCTGGTTTATTCTCTCAACCCTTGAACCGTACTGTTGTGAAAAATGGGAGGAGAATGAAAAGGCAAAGGAGAGATGCCTTTTTATCAGTCAGGAACTGTGTAGGAAAAACAGAGACCATGTGAAGAAGATTGTTGGCAGCTGAAGAGACTTTGCTTTCATAAACCAGTGAATTGGTACCGTTAGCTGCAAGTCGCCTGAGGGCAGATTATCTAAGAAACACCCTGACTGTGGTTTTCACCTCCCCAGCCACCACTCACTGGGGTGGTGAGTTTAACACCTCTGAGCACACAACATTAAAAAGCAGGGCCCATCCCTGCAAAACTTTCAGAGGGAAACCAGCTGGGTGGTAACCATGTCTACAGGTAGTTTAGAAAGTGACTGGTACCCTTTTTTTTGTCCTTTCTTTCCAGCCTAGATGAGAAAGGCCTTGATTAATGAATCACTGTCTGTGTTTATGCATGGGAAAGTATGTCAAGGTGTGGGTGCACTGATAATGAGGGGTGTGATACAATTGCCTGTACCATGTCCAGGGCTAGCCAAGAAGCCATGGGACACTCCAGGTACCCACACAGGCCTGGTAGGAACAATGGAAGCTCCTGGGAAGCCTGTGCTCCAGTGGAAGCTGCAGACCAACCAGTTATCTCAAGGAGGACAAGTACTGAAGTGAGCCAAAGGTATTTGCTTGAGGTGCTGTTTTCCAAGCAAGTCAGACAGTGTCACTGATCATATTTTTTGCTGGTGAGTAAGCAGATTGGGTTACTTTGAGAGATTGTGATAAGGGAATGCGAGGAGAGCCATTCAAGGAAAGCAGGAGCACATACATATGCTATCTGTACTGGGGTTCAAACAGTGATAATCCCTGCCCTGTATTTTTCTCCTAACACTACAACAACATCTGAGGGTACTTCCAGCAACTCACACTCATGTGATTCAATAGACAGCTGCCCACCCTACCCATCTGCAGAAGGTTTACCTGCCTATAGCAGGGTTAGCAGAGTCAAACCCATGCAGCCTCCTTAGCTGCAGAGCTCACAGAGCAGCTTCATAACTCAAACCACCATTGAGAAGGTGCTTCACTTCTGCCAACCCTGCTAAATAATCACTAACCTCCGGCAGCAGAGAGCGTGAGGTGGTAACCTCTTAAATCACTCCCATGCGAGTTGCCAGAGCTTGTCTGGAGAAAACCTACAGCTACCTTTCATTGGCAACTTGCTTTCCAGGCTCAACAGAGAGGCCAAGGAATCAAGTGGAATAAGCTACCTTCTGTCCCTCTCAGCTGGTTTCTCCAGGTCAAAACCAAACCCCTCTGGCAGACAAGTAAAAAAAAGAAAGCTAACGCTCTGGCTGCTGGCACATTACCTGGTCTGTGGATACACAGAGTAATTCAATCTGCAGGGCTGTCTTTCTGGCACCTCTCACAAACCCTAAAAATTCAATCCACAGTGAGAAAGAAAACAGAGCAGGGTTTGTTTGGTTCATTGCCCTGTTGTAGGGGAGTGTGGGACAGTCACTAGGAAAGGAGACATTTTTCATGTAGGAAACAAAGACTTTTGCCCTACATAAGACAAGATGTACATACACCACATTTCTCCCTCTCTGTTTGCCTGACGAAACTGTGCATTTGCATTCATTTTGCAGCAGGAAGAGGTCTGAAGTAGACCTTAAGAAAGTGCCTAAGGGTCTGAAGTAGACATTAAGAAAGTGCCTAAAGGCTGTATCTAGACTGCTTATTCCAGTATTGAAAACAGATTTAGATTAAAGTGTGGGAGACTCAGCTCACCTAACTTCAGATTTCTACAGCCCGGACATCTCAGCAGAGACAGTCATCTACAACTTCTGTATATAGGACATGGAGAGAAATAAGTAGCTCTAAAAAAATGGTTCATCTCACCAAATCCAGATGGTAAAATATAGGATCCTGTACTGGGAATGCCTACTTTTCTCCGCTGTCTGTAGGTGGAGCACAGGGTGCCTTGTTCTGCTGTAGAGTTACACTACAGTCACCAGTGTTGCTCAGATGCCTACCAACATGTCCAAGCTCAAGAGAAGAATAAGCAGTGCAGAGCACTGCTCAGGTTTGCCAGAGTCTGGCTCCCTGCCTGTTCAGTCAGTGGAGAGAAAGGGTCATGTTGCTTGCTCGAAACATCTGTAATAAATGAGGTGCTTTCATTCCTTACCTCTCTCCACTGGCTGTACAGAAAATTAGGCTCAGATAGTAGGTGGTCTGAATCCCTTCACTCTTATGAATGTGTTCTCTTAAGAGGTAGGTCAAACACAGCTTCAAGTGACATAGGCATACTAGTCAACCTGAAAGAGAGCTGTGCTCCGAAACCACTTCAGTTATATCTGCATAAATCTCTATCTACATGGGAGTACTCAGGAAAAGTGAACATCAATCAAACAGAGGTATGGAGTTAGCATGCATATTAGTTAGAGCACATTCAATCCTGGTTTGGATTTTCCCTTAATAAATAAAGCAGTTTTATCTTTACTTAGACACACCAGGCCTGGAAAAGAGTATCTCTTCCTAGCTGGAAATGTGACCATTGTTTTATGTGAATGCCTGGATCCAGCATGTTGGCATCTGAGACCAGCTACACTCAGCAAGGAGGACTAAAACAGACAGAGATGCTGTAGAAGCTTATTATATTGGCACTTGCATTATTTTATTGGTTGTTGCCTCTACACTCTGCTACCCGGTACTTGAGGTGTGTATCAGCTGGAAACAGCACAGCTGTCCTCCCACCACACTGCACACAGGACAAGCAGCCTTTTTCCTTTGGGACTCCAGGCAGGTACAGCAGTGTGCTGGTCTTTCTGACTTTAGTGTTTTGGGTAGACTGAGGAATCTCTGGTTTATTTGTCATTATCATGCCCAGAAAGTCACAGAGGTCTATGGGCAATAGGAAACCATGTATCAGTTGGAAGAAATGCAGGAGAACCATACCTCTGCTATCGAGGGTTGTTGATCTGAATTGGTGATTCATGTTGGTATATTTCCCCCACATCCCCAAAATTAGAATTTCTCCATGCCCTGAGTCATAATTTCTCCCAAACCCTACAGTTATGTGTGTAATCAAAGCCTGCTTTAGCACGGGGAACATACGGAGTTAGTGTAGTAAACCAGGCACGCTATTTTCCATGACTGGTGTCCCACCAGGGCACAGCATGGTTAATATTATGTCTGGCTTCCTCCGACTCTGCCAGGACCAGAAATTTGAACAGCACATCTCTAGCAGGAGCCTAGACTTAGGGTCAAACTCGCCGTGGGGTCTGCCAGCAGATGCTGTACATGTTTAGATTCCATGTGCAATGCAGAAGCTGTAAAACAGTTTTGTATTTTCCAAGTGTCAAGAGCTCCATCGTCCCTGGCAAAAAGGAGGGCAGGTAATAGAGCATTTCTGGAAGTTCAGATGCTTTATCAGTCAGGGCTTTAAATGAAGACTAAGAGGCTTTTGCCCTTCAGCCATAAAAATCCATGAAACTATGAAAATTCTGTCAGCTTGACACCCTTATGTGAAATCTGAGAAGAAATATGCATAAAAACATTGTGCTGGGGCCTGAAAAAAAATGGCTTCATTATTAATTGCTGACTGCCAAGCATTCTTTCACATAAACAGGATTGGGTGCTCCTGGTAATGGCATAGAGATTAATGTCTCTTTCTCTCATGTTATTCTTGCATATTGTGGTTTCAGATGAACCGGGTACACCAGAATCAAGAAATATCAAAATACTGGCCAGCAGCAAAGCTGATTTTCTGAAGCATCCCTGCTGCAACTCACGAGTGAAGGCAATCTCTGAGAAAGAGGCACAGTTATTACTAGCAATACTTCATCTTACAATATCACACTCTGGCTCATTTGGCTGAAGTAGCTGTTACAGTAAGTGGTGATCAGTGGAACTAATTTGTTGGCTGGTGTGATTCAGGAGAGTAACTCCTGTGTCTCCTGTATTACAAGTGATTTTCAGAGCAGTAGTGTGACTGTTCTTCCAATTCTTTACAGGAGTCATCAGCAATAAGCTGAATTTGTGGGGATTACTTGGAATGCAAACCCCTTGACAAAGGAGGTGGCTGTTTCTCATGCTGACTGCTGTTGTCATGTGGTGGCTTGTAATGTTTGATTTGGCTTCCTTTAGCAGGCCCAAATCCCACTGTCCTCATCAAGGCATTCTATGCAGTCACAAAAAGAAGATCTGGAAAAGACTAATTAGATCATTTTGTCTGTTCACCCTTGGCCAACATGAAGTTGTTCCCTACTATATATTCCCCCAGGTTTTCTTCTGAACACTCCAGTCCAAGGGCTTCCACTACTGTCCTCCAGGAGCTGTTCCACAGCTCTTCAAATTAAGGCACTTTTCCTTCTGCCTGTTTCCATTACTTGATTTCACACCATGACTCCCATTTCTAATCCCTTTTCCTTTTCTAAGTAATTCGTTTCTCAGCTTAATCCTTTCCTAGTATTCCTTTTTAGACATAGGACTCAGATGTCTGGGAGGGATATTATGAGGTCTTCCAGCCTGTCCTCTGCTCCCATTTTCTCTCTGCCACTTTTGGTAGATGTGGCTCCAGCATCCTCTTCTTAAAGGATGGAGTGATGGACATGCCAACGCTTCATCCAATAATCTATTACTGTTCTTTGCAACCCTTAACCTCAGGAAGGTGGTCTTAATGGCTAACCTAATTCAACATTTGCATGTAAATTTTTTCCAGTTTCTTTCATATTTCAAGTTCGCAATTGAGTTCTTCCTTCACCCTTTTTTTTTTTTTTTTGGACTAAGCTAATCTGCCCTTTATTTCTAGGTCATGTCTTTAAGCACCCTCCTTGTGCTCCAAATGGACTCTCCAGTTCATCCATATCTTTCTTGCAATGGATTAGCCACTGACTGGAGCAGAGCTGTTTCATTCCACTGGAATTATATATTTCTGCTTGTACAACTCAGTACAATACTAAACTTTTTTTTTACAACAGCAGGAATTTTTTACTTCTTGATCAGTTTGTAATCCATCATAGCTCCCTCAAAACTTCTCTGCAGAACTGAAACCTGCACAGTTATTCTTTATTTGACATTTATCCAGGCAATGAATCTTGCTCAAATATAGTCCTTGCACGTGACTCCTTTAAATATCATCTGCTTTTTACATCTAGATTTTTACTGCTTGGCTATGAAATTGCATCCTGGGCCAGGAGAGTCAGAACTGCAGGCTATGATCGCAGCGCACAGATTTGCCTGGTTCAATGGCCTCTCCTAAAGAAACTGCTGTGTGTCAAAATGAGCTTAGCAATCAAGTCCCTGTGAAGGACTGATCTTTCAGGCAGAATAACATCATCATTACCAAGCTTGATTTCACTGTGTCTGGATGGGTTTTGCCATAAAAATGCTAAACTGTCTTTGCTTTAGGTCTCCTGCATGTTCCATCCACCACTAACAAATGGCTAATTTCCTACAAGAAATCTCCACTGCTTCAAACAAAAGGCGCATCCATGGTGACAAACTATTCTCCACTACAAATCATTAGGCTGGGTACAGGGAATAAACAGATGTGGGTAAGGAAAAGCTGAAGAGATCCCCTGTGTGATACCATGTCAGATTAGGGGCTTGCATGCAGTCACCCAGGGCAAAACATGTAGGGGATTGGCCTGCACAGGATAAGTTTGAAAAGCGTTACTGCTGGTGAAGACCCAGAAAAAGAAATGACCCTGGTTTGACTTGTGTATTCCCAAGATGAAATTGAAAAAGCTGCCAGCCTAGAAAAGAAACATCTTTTTCCTTTCAGACAGAGCCCTCCCAGGTACAACAGCTCCTGCTGCACCGCACTAGAAACTGATTCTCCCACCAGCACCACCTTTAAATCTAGCTCGTACCAAGTGGTGTGTCCTCGCCTGCTTCCCAGCCACCTCATGTCCCGCAGGCACGGGGGTAACTGACCTCTGCAGCAGCCTCCTTCTCTCATCCCAGCAGTCCTCGTGCAGCTGAGCATCCCAAATCCCAGATCCAGTCCGGCTTCCCCATCAGGGCAGTGCCGCTTAGCCCCGTGCCTGTTCAGTCGCTGGCCTGCCAAGATATTTGTGTAGTTAAAGCAAACCAAATAGTTCACCTACCTTCCAAAGGACATCACCAAGTTAAAAACACATGGAGAATGCTGGCAACGGAGGGGTGTCTTTTTTTTTTCCTTTTTTTTTTTTTCCACTAATGATTCAGAAGGCCAGTAACAGCGTTCTAACCCTGGCTTTGGACCAGCATATCCTGTTGAGTCATGGCTGATGTCTGCACTCTAATCTTAACACATGTGAATGGGCTTGTTAGAACTTGTCATCCATCCCTGGCTACCAAAATATCCTCCTGCTTGACCTGCCCCACGTATTACACAATATAACTTTTATGTTTGTGCACACGGGCATACGCACAAACGTGTGAGCGTGCTTTTGAGAATGCAAAAGGCTACAGATGGGAGAGAGGTGCAGAAGTAGATATAGCTGAAAATACAACAGCCTAAGGAGACAGAAAAGCAAATTGCTCTTTTGTTGCCCTCTCCCATGTCCCCATTTTTCAAAAAAGATTTTTTAAAAAGTGGTTTCAGCTGGAAGAAGAGACTTTGAAGGCTTCAGCATTTCTTGGTCAGGGTCTGTCACTGGTCTTTTATACAATAGCATCAGCAGTATTTTTGACCAAGCTGGTTTCTACCACTGGGTGATACTATATGCCCACGAACAAGATAGGAATTAGGGAAATCTAGTGATGTTGACTAGTTAAAATACTATCAAATACTGGCAAAATGTTTAAGTGTTAGGCAAGTGGTTTTTAACCTTCATTATTATTTTTATTTGCTGATCTCAGAAAATTTCCCAGTGGAAGGGCAAACCCACATATAGTAAATCCAGGCCTCTGTCTAGCAAGACTTCACACTCTTAGTTATGTTTTTCAAAGTTAGCAATAGTCCACAAACCTTTCCTCCCTCTACCCCTGCAGAGGACCAAAGATCACACATTTAAAACTGATCTGGGCAGATAAATAAGCAGGCAAACAGGAGAATGCATCGATGAGATGAGATTAGATTAGAGGTCACACTGCAAAATTTACGTGCAGACCCTCCCTGCTTCAAAAGTACCCAGATGGAGGATTTTGCTTGGCCTGTGTTATAAAGATAAAGCACATTTGCAAATGCAGATCCAGATTGAAGTTCAAACAGTCCTAACACTCAGGAATGTTCTGATTTGTGGTTTTGGTTTCAGTCCACATCAAACTTTAAAACGAAAGATGAAGAGAGATTGCTCTCGAGATAGCAGGAGATAGACTGATGTGACCAGGGCTCTCGTATTTTGGGCAGTAGCTGAAACTCTCCAAAACAGAATTTCCCTTTCATATGCAAAGCTACAGAACACTTAGCACTTTAAAATTTTTTCCTGCTGAAATGCTGGGAGACTTGCCATTGACTTCAGTGGAGTTTGGATCCCCTCCTAAACATTTAATCCTCCATATGGGGTAAGTATTTTTCATACTTTTTTGCAGATGGGGAAATGGAAAGGAATCACGTTGTAGCTGCTCGCCCAAGGCCAAAGCACGGTCAATGCGAACTCCAAATTTCCTGGTGCTGAGCCCCGTGCTTGGACCTTGTGCCACGGTCTTCCTGGAGAATAGGACGCTGGAGGCCACACACAGCGTGCATGTTCCTACTCCCTGCTCCCTGCTTTCCTGGACCCAGGAGAACAAGCTCTGCCTCCTGTGTCTTTCTTCCACCCCAGCCTGCTAACCAAGAGGAAGGGCAACAAGCAGTCTGTACACAGGGAGAAAAAGTGTCCCCAAACTCCTTCTACAGCATGCTAAAGGCTGGAGTAGCCCCTTACCACTTCTCCCCAGATGAAACAGAAAATGATAGTGTACTGGGATTAAATCAGGCCTGTGCTGGACTAAAGCTAAACATCTAGGCTGCCTTTCTTCTGCCAAAAGTGTAAGATGGTGGATGAGGTTCCAAAGTAGCTTTGTGGTAACTCAGGGTGCTCCCTGTCTTCTAATATCGAACTTGTTCTCTGGAGGTGCCTGACCCCTGTTCTGTCCATCAGGAGAGTGTGGGAGAACAAAGTACCAATATAAGCATTGCAGACACGCACTGAGTGAGGTGGAATGAATCCATAGCCTCCAGAAAGTCATCCTGATGTAACCCAGTCATTTTCTATTGACTTGGGAGAGAGCTAGAGCCCTGGCAGAATAACCCCTGAATTGTTAATGACTTCTTTTGACCCATTTGTCATAGAAGATCCCCAAATCTGTCTTAAATACCTTAACAAGATGCCAGCATATATCTCTTAGATACAGCTGTCTAGAAAGCAGGGGAGAGAAAGCCCTTGTGGGTCAGGCTTTGTCTTAGCCATGCCCCAGTAAATTCATAGGAGCAGAAGCAGTTAACAAGAACACAGTGATTAACCTCTGGGCCTTTCTTCAATAGCCTTCTACAGTAACGAGATCTATCTAGATACTGATGAAAGCTACACCTATGAAGCAGGGAGATGAATACATCTGGGAGGGGAGGACAGTGAACAGGAGGACAAGGAGGACTGTTGGACCTTTGATAAGTTCCTCCCTTTTCTGTGCCTCAGTTTCCCGAACTGTAAACTGGGAATGATGAAATCATCTGGAAACAGTTTTGAGACCCAGTGGTGAAAAAAATAGGTGTTACTTGTTGCTAATATTATACTAACAGTTCATCTCCTCAGTAGCACTAGTGGATAAAGAATAAAGGGCACCGTGCCAGGAAAATGCTTCTAATAACACAGAAGTGCTGTGAGCTTTTCAAATAAAGCTCTCACTTGGGAACCAGTGTGCCCAGGAATCTGTCGCTCTGTTACTGAGCAGGCTCCTGGCCTCCAACCAAGTGTCCTGGTAAAGGGTGTCCTGCATGCAGCGGAGCTGGTGAGGAGGGACACTGGTGAACAAAACAACCACCTGACAGTGCAGCCCCGCACCATGCAAACATGCAGAGCAGACCAGCGACAGTAACACTGAGCAGCTCTGAGCACTGACCAGAGCAACAAATATCTGAGAACATTACAATATCCAGCTGTGTCCTGAAGAGGTATTGGAGGCACATTTCACAGATGCTTAGAGTTGGGTAGCTGGAGCCAAGGGATGCTATGCAAGAATTGTAATGCACTGGCTCGATACGCTAAAGACATGGTCCACTATGTCAAAATTCGATTTACGGTGGCTTAGTCATGCGTAATGACTGTGGTATCTGGGGGCATCCTTTCATATCAGAATGAACAAATAGCCATTGGTCCTATTCAGACCACATGCTGAATTGTCAGGTTAATCATTGTGACTCCTAACTGACATGTACAAAATGCAGTCTAAATTTGGTCATAGAGGGAGCCTTTTAGAAAGTGTCACAGAATCACAGAATCACAGAATTGTCTAGGTTGGAGAAGACCTTGAAGATCATCCAGTCCAACCATGTCAAGCATAGCCTCAGCATTTCATCAGCATCTTGACTCCATGAGACAAAGCCTGTCAAGGTGCCAGACTACGGCAGTGGTCTCCGAGTGCATAAATGCAACAGACACAAAGTTGGTACGGTCTGGGAGGCAGCCCAGGCAATTCAACCCCTCTGGAATTGTGCTGAAGCTGTGTATCATTTATCATCACTACATTTTCTTCTTGCTGTCCTGAACATGGCCCAAAATATATTAATCTCTTCTATTTCCTGACCTCATTTTGCTGTCAGGAAATGTCACCATATCTTTCAAGGCAGATCTCGAGGAATCACAGCCATGTCACTACATAGGTCAAATGCCAGTTAAAGTAATTCCAGCATCACGTGCAGACAAAGTCTCACCCTACTCCACTCTCCAAGTTTCCCATGTTTGGATAAAACAGCATTCTTCTATGGAGAAGGTGGTGTGATTTGCTTTGGGATTAATCTCCTGTGGTTGATCAATGAACCCAAAGAACCACCACTGGGATGTGGTGTAAGCAGTTTAATCAGACAAATTAAACTATGTGGCTAAAGGGATCGATAAATGAGTTGAATCCCAACCGTCCTGGCAACAAGTGAAAAGCACAAGATAACACTAGCAAGGGTATGCCCTAGATAATTTAACCTAAAGAAATGTTTCTGGATTTCAACCAGATTCATTTGTCTTAAGTCCAGATACACTTAACAAGATAGCTAGTGTATCTTAATTCAAACACCAACTCCTCTCAATGAAGGAAGAGGGAAAACTACAAAAGTCAATTTAGACTTTACACAGGTTCCAGCTGTCTTCTGTAGATCTTCCTCCATCAAGCGGAAGAGGAGACGAGGTCAGTGAGGCTTCTTATGTCAGACCCTCCACTAACTGCCTATGGTTATGTGGGATGAATCAAGGTGAAATGAAGATTTTTTTGGGGTATTAGAAAAGGACCCAATGTAGACTCAGTGATGATGGCAACAGAATATCACTTCTCTTTCAACAGGTAGCCTCAAAATAAGGAATGGAGATGGAAGAGCAGAAGGAAATAAGCTTTTGGAAGCTAGCACCATTAACAGTCATGCCTGATTATATGTGGGTTAGAGGACCCCAACTGATATAGCTGCATATATAATATATCAGAAGAAAATTTAATTAAATGTAGCATATTTCAGTCTTCTTGTACTTTTTTTTTTTTTTTTTTTTTAACCTAGCTGAAATACTTCTTTGAAAGCTTTGGTGATGAATTATGGACTTTCAAAAGTTTTATTAAAAGTTTGTTTTGTTTTAAATTGCCCAGATTTTTTACTTAAAGACATTCAAAACTGAAGCCAATTGCTCCAGTATTTGACCTAGAGTAAAATGCTTGGTTAGATATTTTGTTTTGAAAAAAAAAAAAAAAAGAAGAAAATACTGATTTACATTGGTTTGATTAAAAACATAGTTTTGAATTACTATGCTGAGGAGAGTGATGGAATACTATTTCAGGAAAGGGGGAAAAAATGAAATGCATAGCATTTTCTGAACTGTTCCACCAGGTAAGAGATAAAATACTTATTGCTTATCTTCTTACTTCTAAAGCAACCATGGGGAGTATAGCAGTAGCTCATAGTCCAGTTTAGACATACCTCTAAGTACATCATTGCCAAGGAAGTAGAGCTTTTAAAAATAGTAGGTCAAAATGGATTGAGATCTTCAGCTCTAACTTTGAAGCTACTTCAGCTCTGAGCAGCAGAATGGACTGGACAACCTCCAGAGGTGTCTTCCAACACTAATTTTTCTTTGATTTCTAAATGACAGATGATGATGTAGCTCTGAAAATTCTTGATATTATAATATGTGTATGCCAGGAGAGAAGACATAACTTTGACCTAGAGGAGGGGACTCTTTTCTGACCAAATGGTCATGACCAGTGGTATGAAACTCCTCCAAGCCTTGGTAGGAATTCAGGTAGCAAATTTATGGTCTTTTCTGGTTTGAGCAATGACTGTATTTCCAGGAGGTGGTTGCCTGAGTAGCTGTCAAACAGAAGGCAACAGATGCAAGATGAAGTCATGGTTTACTCTTGTTTGGAGGACAACTCCACGGGGCTCAGCTGTGTTCTGGTGTCATGGTTTCTATCTATTCAGGGCACGGAGCCAGATCTGAGTCAAAAATGTTCCAAAACGGCCACTGGTTAGAGAATAGGAACCCAAAACATGTAGACACAACAAGACATGTAGTAATTTACAAGGAGAACAGTCTAACACCACCAAAACTTATTTAGAAAACCATACAAGAAAAGTGGCTGCTGTCACGTTATACTCCTGCTTCTGCTATGTTGTGAACTCCCATGTCTCTGCTATGTTGTCTTGAATGCCCATGTCTCTGGTAGCCCCCTCAGATTTATCCACTGCTCCTTCTTGGTCTCCAGAGCACCAAGTGACAATGCTTCTCTCCAACATGCCGCCCTCTTCCCCACTGGCTTTGCTCCAGGACTGAACTGGGGAGGGAGAAATGGACACTGCTGGCAGGAAATTTAAAAACCTAAAATCTGACAGCTGCTGAGTGCTTCCTATTTTGCCAGCACACGGCCAAGTATTGTGATCCATGAGCCACCACTGTTCCCATTGAAAGGAAAATATCTTGACTATTTATAAGCTTCTCATGAGGCAGGATAGAAGCTTAATTAGCTGAAAACTTCTATGACCCAAGCAAGTAACTTCAAACTGATAACCACAACCCATAGCATTGAAAAGACTGGTTGGTCTTGTCTGAGTGTATATTTTGAAAGCCCTGTGCTACTCTTGGCCCATTAATGACACTCTTTGGTCCTGTTGAGATGTCATTTGCTGTTGGAGTGGGGACCCAAACACCTTTAGGTGCACACTCAGTGGTGACAGGCACTGAGAGCTGGGTAATGAAGCTCTGCATCACTTCAGACCAGAGGCTTGAGAAGATGAGTGCAATTACGTGTTCTGGGATTCTCCTATCGCTTTTAGCTATTACCGATGTATCTGAATTGTATTAGTTGCTAAAGGTTTTGCCTGTGTACCAAAGCCCCAAGATACCTGACACTGCCAAAAAATGGGTCCAATCTTGACAACCTTGGGCAAGTCACGCCACCTTTCTAGGGGCAGGTTTCCTTGTGTGAAAAAAGGTAATTATTAAGAAATAATAGGTTTTGTTTCAACCAGGGACAGAACCGGGAACTCCTGCCCTGTAAGAAATTCTGTTATGATGAAATTTAAACTTTTGCTCCCTCTGTATGTGCGATTACACATAAATATGCTCCATATGCAAATATTTAACTTTTTCATGGAAAAGAGAGGAAATACATTGGCTCTGAAATACTTCAGAGAAAAACATAATGTTTTGACATTTCTGAATCAGACAGTTTTGTTTTGCTTCATTGAACCAAAATGAAAGTTTGCACTTCAGCTTAATCCAGAGCGGATTCAAGTTCTGTATAACAGTCTTCTGAATGACTTTTTTTTAGAAGCCAAGAGGCAGACAGGATGCAAAAAATATCCAAACAAAATCCATCCTCTCCCTCTTTCTACCTCCAACAAAACAAATTTGATGGTCTTGAGCCTGCTCATCTGACTTTGCAATGCAGGGGAGGGGCTTGAGGGGTGCAGGGGTTATAATACATTTCTTCTTGTTCCGCTGTCCGTGGAGTGTGAAAGAAATGAAGATCATTCTAACTGAAGGAACATAATCTATCTAAGAAATGCATCCATCATCAATACCAGAAGGAAGATGAGAAGCTGGTGTGAAACCAAGTACGGGGAACCATTGAAGATGGTTAATTTAGAAGAATGAGCTTGTAAGAATAACATTTAAAAGACAGAGAGCATATTCCTGGTCCACATGATATCTGGGAGCAGAAGGGAGAGCAGAGCAAGAGAAGACTGAAGTAATTTGCATCAACGTGATCTAATTCAAATCATTAAGGTGTTCCTGCCATCACAGCATGGGCACTCTCAGCCCTCTGTAGTGGTAGGGTGGGACACCGTGGCTGGGTTTCTGCCTGTGTCCCTGCTTATGCACAAGTACTGAATGCCCACGAGACAATCTCTGTCCTGCATGGGAGGAGAGTTGCCAGTATCCTGAACATCACCCCTGCTACAGCACGGAAAGGTTGGATAGTGCTGTTCCTGGTTCTGACCCTGACGGAGGCCAGGTGAGGTAAAGATGTCCATGGGACATCCCAGGAAAGAGCTCCTGGATAAGCAGTGTCTAAACAATGAGGGACATAAAAACGGGTTTGATCATGGCCCCTGCAGAGCTCACAATGACCCACAATACACCTTAGAGCACCCCGACGCAGCCTGTGTGGCTCTCATGCACTCTGCAGAGCCACAGATCTTCAGCCTTCACTCTTCACACCTTTCTTTTACTCCAGCATGTGCCTTCTATGTAAAGTTGGCAACTTGGCTATAACTCTTCTCCTGGGGTCACTTAACATCCATCCAACTTCATCCTCTTGCTGTTAGTAGAGTAGAAAGGCTACACTGAATAAAAAGACCATATATAATCCAAAGCAAAAATAATGACAATGCTGTGAAATATCTTGCCAGCTATGGGAAATGGATGCCTTCAACACAGTTGTTTTCCTTCTATCATTGTTATATTTTACCCCACTTCCCACCAGTAATTCCTGTGGGATATACTTTCATTTTACTTCTCGGTCTAGAAGAGCTGTTCCGCTCCAGCAGCAGGCAAGGCATAAGTACATCCATTATTCAAAGGATTTATTTTCTTGCTTTTTAGAAAGGGTGCTGAGATCCTTAGAATCTTAAACTTTCCTCTGATACAGCAGGAAGGGAGGGGGTCTTTCTACAGGATCTCAGTACTATTCAGAGGCACTCACCCTGCTGGTCAGGTGGGATTTTAATGCTCCAACACTATATATAAATGTGAGATTGTTATCTAGGAGGAATGAGCGAAAAGAAGCAGAGGAAACTTTCAGTGGAATTATCAGGAAATGTTTCTCAATGGTGAGACAAACTGTCAGCCTGCAAAGGAGTCTCTTGGGGATAAGTAGTGATTTTCCCCTCATGAGTCATGTTTTGTTGAACTGGACAAAGAAGTCAACAACATACAGGAGGGGAGGTCTTGTAACGGCAGTCAGGTTCATGGATTTGGAAGGGGTCCTGGCAGCAGATGCTACCATCCATTCTGGCAGTTTAACCATGTCGTCAGCAAGGACAAATTCAAGATCCTCAGCATTAGTCTTGTGTAACGCACTAATCTAGGCAAAAGGTTTAAATCCTAGTAACTGAAAGCCGTTCTGTTTTCATGTGTGGATCTGGGGATTGCAGGCAGATAGGACACACCTCACATCAAAGGTTGGATGCATAAAGAACAATCCATTTTACATGAGCTACTTTTTTTCCCCCCAAAAAAAACATGTGATGCAAACAAAAATGAAATTATTAAGTTGTATTGCAAACAAATACACAAATATACCAAGTGGCAATTTGTTAATGAAAGCCCTAATTAGCTTGAGCAAGGGATCTAAATGATGAAATGTTAAGTAAGATCCAGAATACCCTTGCATGGTTTAGTTGCATGGGTTGCAACTATTAATATAATTTTGTTGATTGGATAGTTTATGGGACAACGCACTGATAAAGTGCCCAAAATGCCTGGCTCAGTTAAAAGCCTGGCACACCCTTTCTCCACATGGATTTCTCTAGTTCTTACATTGGCCATCGATACAGAGCAGTCATTGCTGAGTGCAAATTTTACCACTGAGTCCTCAGTGATTCTCCAGGTGCCAGTTTTGCCAAAATCCTCCATAGGAACAGCTGTCATGAAACATGTAAGCTCCGTCTATAGCAATCTCCCCCAGCAATGAATCCTTAGGGAAAGGGATACGATGACAGGAACCAGTTGCCTAATATTTAACCCCATGCCCATCTGTGTTTGTATATCTCCTATGACTGAGGAGCACGACTCACCTCACTCCAATGTGTTTATGTACCAAATTATTTCACTTTAGGTACCTGGTCCCCAGAGTGGACTCCAGAACTAGGGTTTTGGCTCTTAAAGTCTCAGTGCAACCAGCAGGGAGAATTAGATGCTTCAAAGTGGGATCCCAGAAAACACCTTGGTGACAAAGGATCCGTGCAGCATTAGCCTAAAAAACACACAAGGACAGGGACAAATCCTAAAGCTCTCTCTGCTGTAGAAAAAGGAGAAATCTCTCTCATTTAGTGATCCTTATGTTCTCTTCCTCTCCTGAAAATAAATGCCTACACTTTTTATGTCAAGACCAGAGGAGGGTCACTTACACCATGTTCCTTCCCTTCCACTTGACACCTGGTTAAGACACAGGAAGCCAAGGTCAAGTATCACTTCTTACAGATGTCGGGTTTGGTCCTTGCTGTTCTCATTTCCCAAGTATACACAGGATTATCAGAAAGTTTTCTCCCATTCTTCTTGCAAGTCCACTGGGCCTCCTAAAAAGTCAGCATAGAGGAGGGCCTTAAAATTTCATCTTGATGAGTTGCTGTTATCTCATGAGGAATGATCATTTACTGGTTTTGATAATTATAGTGACATGAGCTAAAGCTCAACAATGGCCACTGATTTTGAAATTATTTAGCCACGTGAACCAAACAGCTTTTGATATTGAGTCCCTTATTCGAATTTCCTTTCCAATAGCTCCTCAAAAGTGCTTTAGAATCTCATTCTCCACAAACACTACTAATTTCTCACTGATTTCCCACATGTGCAGATCTAAAGAGGTAGAAACTCTTCTGGAGTCATCCACAGACTGACACAGTACTCCGGAAAACCAACATATTTCTGGGCATTAAGGTCTGTCCTGGATGAGAATTGGTACCATATTGCCACTTTAAAAAAATAATTAAAAAAATATTTTTGTTGTGTTGTCAAAGTAAGAAAGGCAGATGCAACTAGAACACTTTCAGTAATGCTCCTGCTTTGAATGATGTGTTCAGATTTTCTGATCATGCTCTCACTTTCCTAAAGCAGTTCTCAAGAGGCAAGATAGTATCCTAGCTAGCAGGGTATAGGAAGGAGATAATCCTCAGGGTATGCAGCCATGTCAAGGCAGAAGTATCTCCAAGGACCTCTAGTCATTCCTCAGAAGCAGAATCCAGGATGTTTTCATTTTTTAATCCCAGTAAAGGAGGCCTATGGAGTTTGGATATTTGTGAGCAAGTGATTTGAGGATCATTGTTAAGTCACCAGGTTGACATAGGCTCCTGCTTGTCTGTATGGATTTAAGCATCTCTACCTGTCCCAGCACACTGATGTTAAACATGCACTGAACTAACATCTTTCACTCAAAATCCCTGAGCCACTATAAATGAATCTGTAAGTAGTAACTCCTTGTCCCTCATGTACCTGTCCTCTGATCAAGCGTTAAAAGCACAGAAATCCCAGTGTTGGCCAGGGCAACAAGTTTATTTGTTGACAGAGACCTTCTCTTTCCAGGAGTTGTTTGAAATAAGTCACATGGCTTCCATGAAACATCAAGTGACCTTATACCCTGAGCCATGGAAAGTTGTGTGATGTTACTCAGCCATGTGAGTTGCCTAGTTTCCTGGAAATTCTAAGAGAAATTCAGGAAACTTGATGGACAATGTGAGTAATTCCTTGATTTTTTTTAAATTTTTTTTTTTTTTTTTTTGTATGGTAGCAAACAAGGGAGCATAAATTCCATGAATATGGAAGAATGTTATCTGGAACTTAGTCCCTGAGGACTTTCCAAAAGCCAACCACCAGGTTTCCTCAGGTTTGTTAAGTCTGGCTTGTTATTGTAATTCACATCAAAACATCCTTCAAACGCTACCCCGAAGGCCAGACCAAGAAAAGCCAGTTTTGAGTCATTTTTGTTTATAACCACATTCCCACACGGTGAAGTCTAGGAGGACCTGTGAACTGCAGATTGCCACCACACATCTTTAAATGTCAGAGTTTACCTCCAAAAGCCTGCTCTGGAGCAAGCAGGGGGAGAATTAGGAGGCATTTATGGCAATCTGATGGCACAACTGTCTTCAGGCTGTGGCAAGTAAGAGATACTGAGATGATGACATTTAGAAACTCGTATGAAAAGACTTAGACCCAGGTGCTTCATTTCCATCTGAGGCTTTGCAAACATTAACAATGCATGCAAACGGCAGCCAAAAATCCCTGAGCAGCTTATATTACATCAGAAGACCCCAGAGGACAGGATCAGTGTAAAATTCACTCACACATTTTTTTTAAATGCCTGCTTAATTGCTTTCACTTAGAGTCAAGTCGCCTGTTGTGCTGCCTCAAAGTCAGGTCAAAGCCGAACTGTTTGGGTAAATCTAAGAATATCAAAATGGTTTTGTAGCCCCAGTACACCAAGAGCATTCAAAGCCAAGAAAGTCGTGATTATATGAAAGTGTCAGCCCAGAGTCTTCAAGGTGTGCATGGCACAGAAATTTCCCCCAGAAATCTAATCATTTTCACATTTGTATGCCTGGCCTTGCTGGGTATCCTTGAACTGCAACCATGGGGTGGAAAAGTCAGTTTCAAGATTGGCAGAGGCTTCCTCCTGCAAGGTGCTGTGCTCTGTGGCATCTCCATGGAACACTCACCCGTGGAGCACCCAGGAGCAAAGGACTCTCATCATCCTGAAGCTGTGAGTCTGTTCCATTTATAAATCAGACTCTGACTTTTCCAGCAGAGTTGCTAATCAGGTGCTGTTGTGAAGGTCTGATAGACCTCAGCCAGTGTTCAGAACAGTGTAAAGAAAGTTATGAGAGGTCTGATCCTACCATTGAGATTGATGAAAATAAGGCTTGGGCAATTACACAGTCTCTGGTTATGCTGGTTTTTGTTAGAAATCTTCTCTGGATGTAAACGTCACTCTATCCACGGGAAGAGATACCAAAGACAATTAATATCCTACAAATTTTGCAGAAGTAAATGGCCAGAAATTAAATCCATACAGTCATAAATTCATCTCATTTGTTTGTACAATGACAAATTTGTTCATACAATCACAAACTTGTTTGCCGTGGATGTCCACAGGCAATTTCTACTGTCATATTTGACATCCCACATGATGTTAGCTAAAGACCCTACAGGAGGAAGACTAAAACAGAGAGAGGAAGGAAATGTTACAGATCTATGCACAAATAACAGAACATTTTACAATAACTCTATCAAAAAGTTAATCAACTAAGAGACACAAACCCTTAGAAAACCAGGTTCTGTTTGTTCAGCTGCTCAAGAAGACTGATTTTAGTATCTATGAAGTAAGGGCTCCCTCCCCTTTCACCTCCACTTTTTTTTTTTTTTAAGAATAGGCAGATTAGTTTCTTCCCCCCCCCCCCCCCCCCCCCCCCCCCTTTTCTTTTGCTTCCTTCCCCAATTTCTTAGCAGTTGCACCATCTTCTCTGTCATCCCAGGGGTAGCATGCTAGGAATGCCGAGGATATATCAATGACCAGTTGTCAAGGCTCCACCAACTCTTCTTCCTAGAAAAATTCTTGGACAGGGCAAGGAAACAAACTGTGAACACAGAAGACAAGAAGATGCTGACTGCCAGCCAAGACAGATCTGTTGAGAGCAGGCTATCTCAGTCCAATCTAATTTCTCTTGTCAATAGACTAGTGGGCCCAATACACAAAAGGTCTCACACTTCTGCTTTAGAACTGTGTTTTGCCCTGCTGCACATAACATTCTTGTAAACGAAGTGGAGACAATGGTCCAAATGACATAGCTGTGCCATAACAGGTTTCAAGTAGAACAATTTAAAAGCGTGTTCCTGGAAGGTAGTTAGCACAGGGTCACGGTCCTGCCAGAAACGTGCTGAGCAGCACTGTGCAAGGGTCTGTCCTAGGCCAGAGGCTGTTCAATATTTTCATTAATGACCAGGACAATGGTCGTTAGCATACAGACTATACTACTAAAGTAAGCTAGACTATGCAGGTACATGGGAGATCAGGATTAGAATTTAAAATGAGTTTGACTAACCCAAGAAAGAATCTGGGAGGAAAAAAAAGATGAAATTGGATAAGGACAAGAACATGAATAATCAGTTTTCCACATAGAGAAAGAGAGGGAGGTCTAGTTTGGCAGTAGTGCTGCGGAAGGGAATCTAGGGAAACAGTGAGGGTCGTAGGCTGAACTTAAGTCAACAATGTTGTAATGTTAAAGCGTGCAAATGCCACAGTCTGTAAAGAGCAAGGTAGTCTGTAAGATAATACTACAGTCATGTTCTGTTCTGCATTTGATGATATATGATATATATATATGATTTGATGATAGGTTAATGGTTGGACTAGATGATCTTCAGGGTCTTTTCCAACCCAGATGATTCTGTGATATCTGTGTCTAGGGTTGGGTGCTGCACTGTAAGAAAGCCATGGCCCAACGGGAGACCAGCCAGAAGGAAGGAAGCAGAATCAGAGGTCTAGAAGTCATGGTCTGTGGAGGCAGACAAAAAGAACGGGGTTTTTTACCTTGAGAAAACACAGACAGGGGAGGTGATATGATGGGAACTGTCTCATAAAATGCTGTTACAGAGGGGAAGGGAATCACCCGTTTTCAAAATCCACAAGTATCAGGCAAGAAGACCCTGGTTTCAATTGCAGCAAGAATAAAATAAGCTGACATGTAATGTTCCCTAATAGATAGGACAGCAAAGCAGAGCTACACAAAGGGAGATTGAAGATATTTCTGGAGGCTTTAACAGAAAGATTAAGTTAAAATCTGTTAAGGATGCCATAGCTGGTCCTGTCTTGGAGCAGGGACATGTTCTAGGTGACCTCCTGAGATCTCCTGCAAGCTGATATTCCCTGTTGCCTTGCATACCCGTGAAGCCAGAGTCTATTTTCTTGCTGAGCACACACAGAGCGTTACAAGAGCCCGGCTGCTCGCCACAGCCTCCCCTTCGAGCTCACCCACCCTGTGAGCACATTAGTACCGCTGCCCATGCAGTTCCCCAACGACAAAGCAACTGTTCGTAACATGGCATCGCATGAGCATCCCTGGAGTAATCAGAGCTAATCAGAAGAGCCTGGCTGAACGTTGTTTGCCCAGGGAACGCTTAGTCTGTGCCAGCCAGAGTCCTTCATGTCATGCTGACTTTGCAATCAGGGATGTGAAGGAAGGCTGGTTAATCACCGGAAACATAAAGATATACTGAGGAGCATCAACTTCTGCATCCTAACCAGTGTCCAGCCATGGAAAAACACATAACTGCTCTTTTATGTTTCCCTAGAAGCAACTTCCAGGGAGCTGATGAAGAAGGTCTGCATACATACACACAGGCTTTCCTGGATAACATCTCTGAATCACCATAAATGTGGGCTGCTCAGGCTTTGCTCCCACTAGGGAATTATTATCATTTCTGCCTCTGGAGTCAATCCAAGACAATACTTCCTTTTCTCAGTAATACTGATTATTATAGCCCTTGTATGTGGGAGCCCCAAGTGCAGACCCAGTGCCCACTGTACTGCATGTTGGGCAACCAAGCAGCAAAAAAAAAGGTTCTCTGCCCAACAAGCTCTGAGTCACTTCAGCCTCTTAATGCTGCTCCCATTAACTGAAGTATTTTGAAGGATCTTTCCTGGGGATTCCCCTGGTGTGGGGAATCTTTTGATCCTGCACGTGGAAAGATGTTGCCTCACCAGTGTCATGGTTCTCAACGTAAGACCAGTTGTCATTTAACACCAAGAGCATCCCCTATAATTTGCTGGTATTCCCAGTCCTGCTGTCTACCGAAGTACCTGTCCCGCTTGTTTATTGCTAAAGCTGTCTCTGCCTGCCAGCCTTCAGAGACCAGAGATTTCCAAATGTCTCCCAGTTTTCGTAGCTCAGCCCTAAATCCAGTAACTTTTAGAAGTGAGTTCTCAGGTCTGTTTCCTCTGTAGTCTGCTTCCCAATTTTTATTTCAGAAAAAGCTGCCTAGCTCGTGTACAACTCACTATCCACAAGCAGCAAAGGCACAACACTACAATTATCATAGGCTGAATGATGGAATGGTTTGGGTTGGAAAGGACCTTAAAGATCATCTAGTCCAACCCCCTGCTATGGTCCAACCTGGCCTTGAACCCTTCCAGGGAAGGGGCAGCCACAGCTTCTCTGGGCAGTAGAAGGACAGCGTATGCAGAGCTGTGCATTTAGGAAGAAGCATTAGGTCAATTAACGTCTGGGCTCAGTCAGCAAAGCAGGCCAACAGAGTTGAGCCATTCATTTGGTCACCAGTTGAACACAAGAGCAGCCTGCCATTGAGGCTTTTTTCCTCTTCACTGTTACTGTATGGAGGCAGAAAAGGGGCATCTGACCCCCAACTTCTACCCAGACACCCAAGAGTGATGTAGTAAGTCACATCCACAGCAAAATCAGAGACCAATTTGTGTTAGTGAGATGGGCTAGAACACTTAATGGGGGATGCCAATTATAGGGACTGTTCTCAGTGAGGTGTTTCATTGATAGACAGTTTGTGCACAGCTTGTCCATCAAAACCAGGATACTTAGGGCCATTAGCAGTCATTTACGGACATCAAAATACCTTTGGGTTTTGGGTACCCAGCTATCTTGGAGGATAGGAGCCTTAAGGAGGCATGTTTTCCTCACAGGGTTGTAATGAGAAGTGCACTGATGAGCCTGAGGCTCTCAGATGTTGAAATAGGTGATACCCAGCATGAATTGAAGCTGCAGCAAAGCTGGATTTGCAAATGCATTCAAAGTCCACAAAGGGTCTGAACTCTGAGGAGGAGAGGTTGTCCAGGGTGAGGTCTGTCTGAGAATAGGTGTAAATAGAATGAATTTAAGGAAAGGAAAATTTAGGCTGAATATCAGGAAATGTTTCCTGACAGTAAGAAACACAAGGCTGCGACTTGCCTCCCCTAGGGAAGCTCTGGGAAGATTGTGGTTTGAGTCATGTTACTGCTGAGCTGGACAGAGCACCAGATAATAAAATGCAAAGGAACAATCCCAGATTGCTCCCCGGGGATGTCAGAGATGACCTCATAGGTGTTCTTTCCACCTCTAATCTCTCCACTATCAGTCTGAGCGTGACGGGAAATGTTGAGATCACGCCCTTTGTATCCTTCACTGTCTCTGGGAAGACAGAGGAGAGCACCAGGGGCCAGGCATACTTTAGATGCCAGAAACCCAGCAGAGGTGAGAATGGATTATTTCATTTGGGGAGGTGTGGGGGACAGGGACAGGACAGCACTCTTTGAGGCAGACTGCCCAGAGTCCACAGCAGCTCCCTGTATTGGAGAACATGGAGGAAAAGAGTCTCAATGGACTCTGCTCTTTCCTGCAGCCTGATGGTGCTGTTCTTTCTCAAAACTGAGCTGCTTTTTCAGGACATACCTGGGAAACCTTCACGCAGCCCAGGCAATTTCTTGCAAAACAACCAGGAAAAAGTATGTGGCTGCCTATAATGGATGTTGATGTTTTGCACAGTGTGACTAGTCTAGGGCAGAAGACGTGTCTTCAACCACCTACACAGCTCCAGATCTCACCGCCATGAAGATCGTGGATGCCTTTCCTGAGCTGTTCTAGACTGAGCCCTGCAGTGCTTTCCACTTGCGGTCTTCCACACATGCCAGAGTCATTTATTGGGTCAGCTTTGCTGCAACCTGTTACAAATCTTCTGCAATGAAGGACTTTGAAGGTGTCCCCTTATTGACTTCTACCATGGCGTAAAAATTGGTGATGATAGCAGAGACAGGATCCACATTTGCTCTTTGATCTGGAAAATCCCCACCGGGCGAGTGTTCTCTCTTGCCTAGAGCAGACACACAAGGCAAATGGTTCATTAGCTAGAGTCAGCCCTTCATTTTGGAGGTAGGCAAGCACAGAGAGAGGGACAGCAGACACCTCCACATGGGACCAGTGGCAGTCAAGCATAGTCCCAGCATCCTTTTTCCTTCCCTACCTCCCCCTCCCTGAAATAATAATTCATTGTCACTATGCACAGGACTCCATACCAAACTTGAAGCTGTGGTTTGGTTCCACTTCTGGAAGACTTAGCATTTGGTTTGTATTATTGCATGCCCAAAATCTCTCTCTGTATGAGGATGACTTATACTGCCAAATGGCCAGGCACCTGTCGAGCACATGCTTTTTTTCAGTGTCTTTGCTGCCATGATGCCTCTGGTGTGTATGATCTCCACTTGGAAATTTATAACTGCTTTAGGGACTCATAAATATTATGACTGAATAGCTCTCCTCTGCGATTCCCCCTCTGATAGAAGGGCAACTGGCATGACAGTGCCAGAGCTAATGGTGGGAGGGTTTTGGAAACCAAAGGCATTACTCTTGTATTACCACAGCAGCAAGAGGCTGAGATCAGTGACTGTTAGTCACTACAATGGTACTTAGGGAGACTGTCCTGACCTTTAAAGAAATGGAAAGAGAGGCAAAATGACTTATCCAAGAACAGAGCCAGGAACTGTTCTCCTGGGGACTAGACCCCTGGGCAAGACAAGATCATCTCTTCACTCTGTGGTGTAATACTGAGATCAGCACTCCTGCCTGCTGCCACCATCCTGGATAAGACATCTGATGGTAGACGAGAGAATGGCCCTGCTGTTGGGCCAGCTACCAGGTGAACCTGCTCCCTTGGGCAGATGGAAGAAGGGTTCTGGAGCACTCTTCTCTGTGCAGGATAAACTGGCACAGTGGACTACCTGCTGTGAACACACCGAGGTACTTAATAAATGCCCTTTTTCTCAAAAAAAGCAGAAATTTCAGGAAAAAAAAAGTGTGTCTTCATGAAGAGCCATAAAGTCCTTCCATCCGCCACAGAGCCGCGGTCATTGTTTAACTCTTGGTCTCTGTCTGGTTGCTGTTGTTTGTGTTGCCAACGCAGCCAGTCCCAGGAAGGGAGGAAACTTGGCTGGTAGACAGACAATGTGTTTTCCCTTCAAAGCAGGGTGTGAACTGGGGCTGGTTACAATAACACTTTCCACTTTCCCCTTTCGGGGATCTCCTCCTGCTTCAAGTGGGGCAGGCAGGATAAACACAGCAGCAGGTCAATGGCCACTCGTGGCTCATGGGAGCAGATGACCTCAGTGCCTGAGAAAAGAGCCAACTTGGAGACTCACCGGGCACCTGGTTTTCCCTTGTGCTCTTCTTCTTGGGACAACGGTGCTCCTTTCCCCATCGTCTTCCTCTAATTTGGCTGTAAGCACTTCAAGTTAGGGGCATCCTTTGATTCTGTGATGGTGTCAGAGAGATCCTGGCTAGGACATCCCTGTGGTCCTCAGGTCTCCTGGGGAGCCTTCCTCCCTGGGGGGGATGCATGTGCCTGTCCCTCATGTGCCTCCTGACCTCTCTTACACCACGTTCCCAGTAGACACACCTAACGTTAACCTGAGGAATGTCTTCCTCGGGGCTGGAGAGAATGAATCAGTTTCTTTCCTATTTTAAATTTTGCATAATATAAAGAAGAATTCTGAGCTCCACCCTTCAGAAGTTGAAGCTTACTCATTGCCCCAGGCTTCCCTAGGCCAAAACTCCCTGCCTACCTCGCCAGCTTGAACAAATCACCACAGCTCACTCTGTTTCAGAGAAATTGGGCTGGAGCTGTCAGCCCAGAGTGTCCCCTTCCTCCTCCCACCACCGTCCCTCCCCTTGTATCCTGCACGTAACTTTACTCTAAGTGTTAACAAAGGAGGTCTCCCCAGATGAATGGGTAGCTCCGCATGTGAGTATGAACTGCTTTGCCTCCTGCCACTTGGGGCAGTTTGGTGCATGCATGGCACAGACAGAAGCCAGCCAAACCCAAGGAGGTGCTCTAGGAGGGTTCCCTGCAGAAGGTGAAGTCATTTGCACAGTGGCTGGTCCCAGCTTGCTACCCTTTCAAACGGTAATTGTCCAGGGCAGGCTGCATCATGGTGTTCAAGGATACAACTCAGCTGCTGGACGGACCCATTCATTCAGTCCCCTGATTCACAGTTTACGTAACCTCTGTGAATAATCAATGAACCTTTCTTCTCTTCTGCAAGGGCACTGCCTTGGAGAAAGCATTCTCAGGACAATTTCTCTGACAGGCAACCTGTATTTTTCCTTCCTTTGATTTCTGTCCAGTTTTAATGCAACGACCTTCCCTAAACCAAGTGTTTTGGGGTTGCAGACTACAGCATTTGTCATTAATGAGCTAAATTTAAGACACATCTCTGGATTCAGGAGACCTACAGACTAATCTGTCTAGACTTGGTGAAATGGTGAAATCTTTTAAATGAACCTATTTTTTAAGATGGGTGAAAGTTGAAAAAAAAATCACCAAAACGTCCTGTGAAATCATGTGAGCCTCATCAAAGTGTTTTTGCCAAAAAGATCCCAGTGTTTTTAATATCACCATATTTTGCTATGATTCTATTTTAGATTGTCCCCTTTTTTTTCCCAGTCAAAATGGCTATTTGTTTTTAATGCCGGAAAAACCTGGTTGTAAAATATTTTAAGTACTTCCTTACAATATGTTCAAATCCAAAATAACATATCTCATCCAGGTCCTAGGAAACTTTTCTACTAAATATAGAGTTTATAGGATTATTTTTAGACTTTCAATTAACAAGAAGTGGAGCCACAAAGTGCCAGGGTACTGAAAATTTTGAGGTCTTTTGGGAAAGAGATTTTCTTAATTCCCTTGGTTTTATGTACTTATTCCCAGGCAAATGTATGCACAAGTGTACGTGTGTGTTTAAAAATGCCAGTTTATCACAGCTTTATTCCCAGTTCCTCTGTCAAACATGACCTTGGTAAATCCCTTATTTTCCAATCCTCCACAGAATCAGCAGGAGTTACACGAAGCCAAAGCCAAATGCAGCAAAGGTGGGTGCTCATGAGGGTCCAATGAGGTCCTCAGGCACCTGCTATTCTCAGCTGCCCGGCCACCAGGACCTGACCTCCTACATCCCCGCATGGTGGATGGGAAGGATCCGTGCGAGGTGAAGACGGTCACAAGCAGCACTGTCTGCTATCGGGGCTGTTCTTCCTGCTCTGCATTTCACACACTTCAAATATTTCTAAGCTCTTGTATCACACGCTGGTCCAAGTCCATTCCCAGCTGTTATCTCTTTTCCCCTTCCCTTGCTACTCGGCTGCTCCAGACTAGCAATCTCATGGCTGCTCTCTGGCTCAACCAGGGGCAAGTCCTCCTGCCCCCTCCCAGTCACTCTAAAACTCTTCTGCTAATGGTGCATATTCATGATGCTGATTGCTCTCTCCTCCCACCACCCTCTGACAGAGCAAGAAGGAGGTGACACAGTGAGGAGGACAGGGAACAGCAACCTAATCCAAGCCAATTTAGCTGGGATTCAGTGCTAAACTGCTAATTACCTGCACTTGTCAAAGGGCAAGACTGCATCTGTTTCAGCGCTTCCTGGAAACCCTTTCTTTCTTTCTTCTTTTTTTTTTTTCCAATTGTCTTTTGTGCCTATGGACAAGTCTGGAACAAGCTCCTGCCCAGGCTGTCTCCAAGCTAAACCTCCTTGAGCTTGCCACACAATGTGTTGATCGTCACTGCACTGCCCTGCGCACATAGAGGAACGTCACAGGCTGATTTTGAAATGAGTTCACCCACTGCAGAGATCCCCAGGCAGATTCAGCTCCACATTTAGTCATCTAACCTCATGAGACTGCTGTGAGCAAGGCGCTAAGCTCCTTTTATGGGGAACCGATCAGTGGACACCTGTGACTCAATTCAGTTCCCTAAACATATGTCTAGTGCCATTTGAGAGGCTCTGGGCCATCCCACCCGGCCTCTGGTTGCTGCTCCAGAAGGACATGCGTCTTCCACATGTCAGGTGCTCGGGCTTTTGAGGATATCTCAGATACCTCAGGGCACATCTGATGATATTTTATGCCTATGATTAAGCAACTAAATGGAATCCCTAGGGTTGGTGAAGAAAGAGGGAACTGTGGTGCTTTTTAGATACTTTGGTTTTGGAGGAAAATTTAAAAAATGGATGAGTAAAGAAAGAGATGAATGAGAGACAAGGAATAGTGGCATGGAAGGATAGATGAGTGGAGAATTCTCCACTATTTCTAGCAATTCCCAGCTAAGTGACTGAGGATGAGGTAAGCAGGGGATGTGCTTCCAGCTAATGGTTTATACCAAATCTTGTGGAAATTTGTCATTGTTACGGATGCTCTCAACATAAAAAATTAATTATTAACACAGTTAACTAGCTCTCCTTAAATTACAGGTTCCAATGTCTGTGAGAGGAGAACAGAACAACTTTCTAGGGTTTAACGGCAACCCAAAACGCTTTATCACTCACCTGACAAGTGAGGGCTCTCAACCTCGAGGACCTGCTCAGGGCAGCGTCCCGACCCAAGGCACCTCGAGGAGTTTCCTTGGGCAGCGTCCTGACCCAAGGGGAGAGTCCTCGACCGCAGCTGCTGCTCCAGGGGACGAGCTCCAAACGGCTCCCCCAGGGGACTCCACTGACACCCAGGCCCAATCTGACCTGTAGTCAATGGTGGCTCCATTTGGCCAAAGGGCCCAATTACCACGGAGCCCTGAGAACAAAGGCAGCCAGGAGCTGCTGCACTTCAGCAGCCAAGAAGCTGCTTTCATTGGGGGGATGCACCTGCCACAATCCACCCCGTGACTACAGCCATGATTCGGCTGGTTTCCTTGAAGTGGTGGTGCAGTCACCTCTTGCCTCCAAGGTTAAAAGGGAGTGCGGTCCTGGTGAGTCTCCATACTCGTTGTGGGTTGTCATCCCTAGATGATTATACAATCAAACCTTAAAAACCCCAACCCTCCAACCATACAATGTGTTACAATCAAAATTGAAGGAAGCTGATTAACCATTCTAACAAGGAAGATTCAAACATATCCAATTAATGCTTAATATAGCAACAATTGCCTCAAGTCTCTTGCCACTTTCTTCATTTGTTGACCTAAAGTGACATTAACACAATAGCACCAAGTCCAATCACATTCTTCTGAACGCTGCCAATTTCACAAGATTCAGTCGCCACCACGTTGTCATCCAAGTCTTGATTGTCCATATGGATCCCCATGGCCAAGCAGGATGCCGAAGTCATCTGTTCCTCCAAGATCCTAACAAAAACCAGAACTAGGCCTCGGATCAGAACCCGGGCATCAAGTTAGAAATCAGGGATTATCCATCAGGTGCTGATTCGGTGAGTTTTTCCACCTTTATCTAAGGCCTCCCAGGCATGTAAACCCCCTAGACTTTGCCAAGGTCACAGGCACAATGCCAACTGCGGGCAACCTCACCATGACAGGTTGGCCGGCATATCTCAGGGGGAACTGGCCCTTATGATTGTCAAATACAGGAGCATCATCTCCTGATAATCCCGTAGGACAAAATGCTCCTATTTTTGGGTTCCCATAATGTCCCCAGCGGTTATGAACAACAAAAACCGCTTGTGCCAACCTTATATCCCAGTCAGGGCGTGAAACATTGGCATGTCTCTTGATCAAGCCATTAATTCGCTCAACCATGCCGTTAGCTTGAGGGTAATATGGTGTATGAAACACCCGCTTGATGCCGTGTGTGCCCACTCCCGGACACCCGGCAGTGAAGTGGCTCCTGTTACCTCATTAAATTGATTTGGGTGTTTCCTTCTCTCCCTGCCGTGGGTGGCAATAATGATCTAAATGCACACAGGCCTCCTGCAGGGAGGAACTGCCGGACTCCCACAGGAGGGGGGGGCGGTTTCCAGAGCTCTTAATCCCTTCTCCAGGCGTGGTTTTAGCGAGCTTTGGAGCCAGTGCACAGCAAGCAAGTGTGGGCGAGTGCCGCTGTCCCCGGCCAGGACATGCAAATGTCACCTGCCCCGTCCCGGGGGGGCAAAGCCATCTCTGCTCTGACAAAGGCCCCACAACGAGCCGGGCCCAGCCATGGCGGCTCCTGCAGGCCGCTCCCGCCCAGCCGGGCCCTGAGGCTGACAAAGGCCGGGGTGGGCATTCAGCCGCCCATCATCGGCTGCTAATTGCCACCTTTTGTTTGGTTTGGGACTGGCCGCACCGCAGAATTCTAAGGGGAATGTGTGCGATTTAGAATCTTTTTTCAGTAGCATGAATCACCTCAGAAATACCGTTTGGCAGCAGTTGGCAGCGGATATTGAGAGACACAGGGAACTGCCGTCCCCCTAACTCCAAAACTCCACACTGCCGTGTGGCAAACACCACTGTTCACCTGCCAAAACATCAAACCCGAATATTTTTCCTGTGTTCTCGAGCTCTGCCCTCCAGCCACGGCACCAGCTCGGAGATGTTACCAGCAGATTGCCCATGTCACACTGCCCGGGGTACCCGCAGTGCCAAGGCCTCCCCCAGAGATCATTCCTTCCTCAATCTAAACCCACCCGATTTATCCCGGGGCGGTTTAAACTCTCTACCAGGAGGCTGCTCGGGGGCAGTTTCCGACTGACTGGCCGAACCCTCCGGCTTCCACCTTCCCCGCCCCCCCCGGCTCAGCCCAGCCCATCTCTGGCCCATCGGTGACCAGCTCCTGCCCCACTCCTGCCCACGTTAACCCCCGCACGCAGGGCCGGGGGGGGGTTCGCTGGTCACATTCAACAGCTCTTTGCACCCTTTCTCTGAGGGACTGGACATGGATCTTTAAGGCACCCGGGAGCCCTCTGATGAGAGCTCTAAGGGGGCTGGGATCCACCGTCCCCCTCACCGCCCCAATGCCAGCCGCCTTTTGTCCTCCTGCCAGCTCCGTAACCCGCTGGTCCCTCACTTAAAAACACTCCGGGACCCCAGAAACCTCCCGCCTCGGCATCACTCAACAGAATTCGATCCCCCCCCCCCGTTAAAGAAACTCTCCACAAAACTCGGTTTCAGTTTCACCCGGTTTACGCGAATATTTAACCTGAAGCTCACCAAGCTCAGGTCCCGTCCAGGGGGTTGTACGGACGGAGGTTCGGGGGTTCCCCCCTTGTGGACCTGTATGCCTTTCTGTTTTAATGAGAGGTCGCACATTTCTTTCCTCCAATTCCTTTATTTCCTCTGATTCGCGGAAAACAGACTCTACAACTCGAATAGAGTTTCACAGCAGGTATGTTTACTCCAGTGCCAGGGTGCAAGGGGATTTCTCCACAAAGCTTGCACCCCCACCGCACATTTTACCAAAAATTTACAGAGTGTGGATATACATATTCACTGGATTACATAACACAAACATACATATGCATGAGTAAGGCTGGGTTAGTTCTAGAGGCTGGTGTCAGCAGTTTATGTTATCTTTGCACCTGCGCATTGCCTCCTGGGGGGCATCTTCGGGAGGAAGGCTCGTAGTCTTTCCCACCTTGTTTTTCTTTCAGAGAGTGTGCAGATTCTCTTAGCCAATTTCTTGAACAACAAAAAATATTTTTCAGCCGGTTTACTCATGCTATCTTATTTAAGAGAACCAATGAAACTTCTACCATCAGTATATGGCTATCTTTACTCATTACCGAGGCCCAACTAGTTAGAGCACACCTGTTCTTCAAGGACAAAAACATGATTATTTTGCTGAACACTGCAGTTCTTGGTAAACTGCTTTGTTTTGATGAACACAAGTAGTCCTTGGTAAAATTCCACAGAACAGTCTGGGCAAGCAGGATTCTTAGCAATATTAAAAAATACTATAAGTAATACTATAACTTGCTATAAGTAAGGAAATAAGTTGCTAAGCAGTTTTCTATAAGTGAATAAGTAAATAAGTCTTAAAACAAGTAATCATTTCTCTGTATCACCTCCGAGCTACTTTCATCAGACTCTCCCCAAATATCTCCATCCCCCTCCTCAAGATCTACACTGGTAATTAACTTTCCAATCTGAACAACACTAGGGGGCTTTTTTGCCCGTGCCAGCATAATTTCAATTTTTTTCCTAATAACTGCCTTCTCTCTCTTTCTTGCAATAATTCTGCCTTTAAATGATCGATTTCCAACCGCTCCTCTAAGGCATCTCTCTCCGCTACCACAAAGTGATCCTGTGCCTGAATCAAGCAGGCACCTAACATGGCACACATTTGTCCTTCTCTTCCGCTGTTCCACCAACTCCCCCGGCTTTGTTCCAACTTTCTCGCAACTTCCACCGGATCAAACCACGTCTCCTTCGCCCATTGTACATCTGGGGGAGAAGGGGCACAACTATATTTCTGTAATAACTCCTCTATCGACATCCTGCCAATTGTTACAGATGGCCTCAACATAAAAAATTAATTATTAACACAGTTAACTAGCTCTCCTTAAATTACAGGTTCCAATGTCTGTGAGAGGAGAACAGAACAACTTTCTAGGGTTTAACGGCCACCCAAAACGCTTTATCACTCACCTGACAAGTGAGGGCTCTCAACCTCGAGGACCTGCTCAGGGCAGCGTCCCGACCCAAGGCACCTCGAGGAGTTTCCTTGGGCAGCGTCCTGACCCAAGGGGAGAGTCCTCGACCGCAGCTGCTGCTCCAGGGGACGAGCTCCAAACGGCTCCCCCAGGGGACTCCACTGACACCCAGGCCCAATCTGACCTGTAGTCAATGGTGGCTCCATTTGGCCAAAGGCCCCAATTACCACGGAGCCCTGAGAACAAAGGCAGCCAGGAGCTGCTGCACTTCAGCAGCCAAGAAGCTGCTTTCATGGGGCGGATGCACCTGCCACAGTCATGCAGGTTTTTTTCTGTGAACAGGTGGTAAGATCGCTTCCCTGTCCCTGTCGGCCATGCTAATTCTTTAGGTGCACACATGTACTGCAAAACTGAGATGAAACCCAAGAACCTGGTGATGAAGCAGAGCCTGTCGGTCCTGTGTCCCAGCTTAATCCCTTAGCTACAAAACTTCTTGGAATAGAGCAACATAACCCACTTCTTGGGAAGAAGGTCACCAATAGCCAGAGTATTTCAATGCCATAGAAACATCCAGGTGAAAGAGATTCAACAATTCGTTTGGAAAATCCCATTGGACAATTTCAGCTTTTCTACCAAAGCAGGAGTGACACTGAAAGGACAAGCTACCTTTTTATGAAGCCTGAGTTTCCCTCCACTAAATGGCTGCTCATTTCCCACACACATGCACTTTTATACTTACCCACACCACAGTCTTCCTCATAGGTGGTCAAAACCTCTCTTCAAGTTACCTTTTGAGTGTGTAACGCATATTCAAGAAGAGTCAGGGGTTTCTGCATCTAACTGGGGAAAAATGTGGACCAGGGATGTGGTGGGGTGGGGAGCATAGTCCAGGTGTCCTCTGAGGCCCCTTTTGCCATCCTGCAAACCTGAAGTGTAGTTTCCAAACCACATTCCTTCATACCACCAGGCCAACAGCAGATGCTTGGTGGAGTTGTACTGTCTTGACAGCTTATCCCAACCTCACAGAAGCTCCATTCAGCTCCTCTGGGTCCAATTTCTGAGATCCAAGCCAGTCTCTTGGAGAAGAGAGCCACACAGTCACATCTTCTCAGAAACATTTCCTGAGAGTTCACCAAAAGCAATCTGAAGAAAGAAAACACTAGATTAACACCTGGATAATAATAATTATTACAGTCTCTAGAATTAAAAATAACCATGTCCCTAGTGCAGGCCAGCAGTCAGATACTCATTCAAGTATCCCCAGGCACCTCTCATTCCTGACATGCTGACTCTGCAAGTCTCTGTTCTACCTTGTGCTTTCCATCCTTTTCAAACTGGCAAGAAGAACAAACCTCGCCCACAGATCCTCTGCCAGGAAATTATCCACAGATCAAAGTGGAACTACTATTTTGTATGATCTCTTCTTTCTGTTCCCAGTATGGGTGAAGAGTAGAGTGAGGATGGGATGTGGGGCATGAAAGGGAGATGGTCTTCAAGGGCTGTCCTCTGGTCTACTGATCCCCTGAGGCTGATATGTGTAGTGTGCAATGGCACAAGAACAGAGTTCCTCCCTTTTCCTTTGGAGAGCCCACACCGGTCCCACTGCTCTCACTGCTGGGATCGGGGAGTGAAGAAGCATCATCACATACCAGTTAAAGCACTGCTGGCTTCTTGAACAAATCTACCCAATGCATTTCACCTCTCAGGGCCTTGGCTTTGCTCAATAAAATATAGATAAGACCCAAGGGGACAGCCATGTCGAGCCAGCTCATCCTGCACCCATGCTGGAGCCCACCCAGACGGGCAGACTCTCCCTCTTGTGCAGCCCAAATTTCCCCCGTCTCCCACTGCCTCTTGGCTGGATCACTGCAAAACAGGGCTCTTGTCTTGTTTTGCTTTCAAAAGAGACTTGGGAAACTTGTCATCCTAAGCACACGTTGTTATTTTGCTTTAATTACATGGGATGCATTTTATTTTGAACTCTGTTTGGCTTTTTTTCTGATGGATGTTTTAGCGCTCTCTGGGTATTAGTATTCTTGTTTATGAAACAGCCGGAGAGCTGTGGCTGGTGGGTGCCATAAAAATAAAATGCATTATTATTATTATTGTTATTATGATTACGTGCTGGCTAAGCATACACAACTTAGGAATGAAAAACATCTCTGTTATGTCAGGAATGGGGAGCAAACAAATACACTCTGCAGTATTACAAAAAAACAGTAATAATAAAACAAGCTATCATTTCAAATAGACTCTCAATTGGTCGTGAAAACATGTGTATTTATTTAAGCAAGCAGTGTCACAGATAACAATCTATTACATGGTTAATTTTCAATGAATATGTTTCTAATAATCAGTTGATATTTAAACATATGATAACTGTCATATTAAACCTTGCATCAGATTTATATGATAAGGATTTTGCCATGCTGCTATTTCAAATTCTAGATGATTATCAAAACCAGCCCAGCCCAAAGATTAGCAAGTGTTTTTATCACTCCCACACTCCTGAGTGTGCAGATTGAAATCTGCTTTCAATAATCATTTCTAAATATGCAATTGCTTTATTGCATTGGAACCGAGTGACAGTTCGTCAGGGGAATTGCAAGCCCTTTCAGAGCACAGCGTGGCTCCCATTCCCCAGACACTGTATGCCAGTGACAAGGCTTGGGATTGCCTGGTTTATCAGGTCAAGCCTGACTGCAGCTATGGGTGTCGGAGAAGATCCTACACTGCCAAGAAGTTTGGTCTCACATGCAGAAAGAGACCTGCAAAGCTTGTAAACCACAGCTGACATCCTGGACTGCACCCTGGACACCAGGGGAATGGTTCAGGGGAATGGACACAGGTCTGTGAGGTAGTGTCAGGGCCGCTGACTTTCTGCAGGACTTGTGTACCCTTCTCTGTTTCTCTCTCTATGTGGGACATGGTGCCATGCTGAAGCATGTCCCAGGGGACTCAGTGCTCAGGCACTGAGGACTGGAGCTCATGTGTTGAAGTCAGGATGATCCATCCAAGTGACCAGAGCTGAGACCAGAGGTGGGTCAGCCTGTCCAGCACTGACCTGGTGAGACCAAATTTGGATGCTCTTTGAGGGGTGCCAGTTTCCTGCCACAAGCATTAAACTCAGTTGCTTGGCAGCGGGCAGGTCTCCAGACACGTCATGCTTTGCATGGTGCTGATATTGCTTCCTCTTGGCAGCTCTTCATATCCGTGAGCCAGGTTCAACATTTCAGGTCTAGTCAGAAGAGTGTCAGGAGGGGCAGCAGAAGCAGAACAGGGCTTGACCAGGATGCTGCTGTGTCTCCATGGTGGTGTCTGGCTCTGGTTTGGCACAGCTATGGCTCTAGGCCTGAGCCCCACGTTTCAACATGCACCTCCTTTCATTTCCAAGGCAGCTCAGGAAGGCCCAGCCCTGGGAATAGTTAAGTGTTGACAGACCTACAGTTTTGTACGAGTTCTGCTTTGCCTACGCAGACTGCAGCTGAGCAGCCCGGCACCTTTCACCTCTTCCTAGGTGAGGTCCCAAATGCAGTTCAATGCCTTGGAGAGACCTCTTGATGCCCTCAAGATGATGCCCTCAGGATGGTGCCCTCAGGGTGACAAACTCCTCATTTTATAGAGGACAGATGCTCGGGGAGACCGTGAAGCCCAAACCAAGAGAAGTGTTCGTCCCCAGTTGCTGTAGCTCAAAGGCTTATGCTCTGAGTTGCTCACCTTGGTATACCACGGGACATAAATGGGCCTTCATTGGCATGATCCTGCCAGCAGACCAGCCATCAATGAGGACCCACCTCTGAAATCTTCCATTAAGTGCTGAAAACTGTCCCACACATGAGACATGGGTCCTTGTTCTTACACCCAGTGTGACTTTCTCCATCCTCGCTTCTTTTTTCAGCCCTCTCCCCTGTGAGTCCCACAGTGTACAGCACACTTGGCTATGCCAGCACCCTTTGCAGAATGGCTGCGAGCCCATGGTTAGAAAGGGCAGCTAAAAGAAACACACGCAAATATACAGCGTTTGCAAAAATCCCTTTCAAAGGAGCTCACAGGGATATTTGCTGTGTCCGCTTTCTTTGCACAGGGAGAGTGCAGGCAGAGTCAGCACCAGAGACAGAAGCTGCATTTTTTCTTTCTCTCTGCTTTTTTTATGTCCTCCTCTCTTGTTTTGTTTTCAGGCAAGCTGGACTGAACTCCAAGAGCAAAGGCAAACCCTGCTGCTTCAGCATTTTCCCCTTCTCTCTAAAAAGGGCAGTTCTGCTGTCATCTTTCAGGCTGCCTGAGCAACAGTCAGGCTGGTGGAAGGGAGATTTCTTGCAAAACTGCTGTCCAGGGAAAAAAGGGAAGGAATGAGACATGACACTAAAAGAAAGAAAAAGTAGTTGTTCAACTGCAGGACATGAAATGGTCTACCTGTTTTTTAAATGTATTTGTAATTAAAGAGCTTATAAACAGTTGAACTTGCTTGGTGATTTAATCAAGAAGCTGGTGGAGACTGAAAGGACCAGTGGGAAGAGCAGGAGAGGGGAGATGAAAAGTCCTGGCTAGCTGTGGGAAGAAGCTGTTCAAAAATATGGGACAAGTTCGCCATCACTCTCCTCTTAGGATGCTTTTAGATTAAAACATCATTTCATTGAGAACAGAGATTCCTAAAAATATACCTTTCAGAGATTCCTTATCTACATACCTATAATTCCAGGTGGGAGTAGTTCAGATCACAGACACACAGAGAAAAGTCAGAGAAAGTAATTTTGACTGGTCCTGCAACCTCAATTTGGCAAAAGGAGTTTCAGGCTGTGATTGGGAGCAGAATGGTGCGGGGAGTGGATATCTGTGTGTATATATAAATGTCCGTGTGCCACTCTGCTAAACTGGGAATCCACTGGCCAGTTCTCATTTGATTAAACAGAGGAGAAGCCCCAGAGATATTTGCCAAGAGCAAATTTCATGAAAATATATTTGCACCTATCCGTGCATTTATGGAAGGAAAAGGGTTGATATGATCACAACCACCTTACCAGCTTTCAGTATCATCCTGAGTGCTCTTGAAATCAAAATCTCCTTTGTTTTTCCAGGCATAGCCTACACGTCCTTTCTGATACCATTTATATCCCTATTGGGAGTAAAACCAACTACCTATTGCATAACTTCAGTGTGACGAGCCATTCCCAGTCAAGTTGGATAATACCATGAGACAGAGAGGACCTGCAGAAGACAATATGATGCTGGAGAAAAGCCATGGAAAGGAGCTAACCATCTTTTCCTCATCTGCATCTAAGGGACAACAGTGAAAAACAGCTGTCATGACAATTAGGGGCTCTGGACATGCAGGGACGCAGTCATGAAACACTGTATTGCCCCCCTGGCAACAGGCAGACATTAACTTTGCCTAAAACGAAGTGCTTTTTTCAAGTATTTTCCTGAACCGGGATCATGTCAATAAGCACTTTTAGAAGTTTTGCCTTCAGGTCAAAATAACATCTTGTTGGGGAATTTATTTTTCTGGTCTTTTTATTGTTAGTATTTCAGGGAGAGAAGTTCATGCATTTTGCATGAGGTTCCACAAATTTAAAGAGAGCCACATCTGGAAGTTTTCTTTATTCTAGTGGATGGCACTTTTGACTATGAAACACCCAAAACTAAGGACTACAGGATTTGAGGTTGATATTAAAAGAATGGCAGAAAGTAAGAGAATTAAAGAGAAATGAGATAACAAGTTGGCAGAATTCCATGTCCCTCCCCAAACCTTTGTTTTTCAAGGTTTCTCTATTTTCTGCAGATCTGGAGGAAAAAACCTGACAAAATAATTGTAATACAAACAGGTGACAAAGACCTCTGTCACAGGAAAGAGCCTCGGGTAATTCAGGGGACCTTCAGGAGCAATCAGTGTTATTTCATCTTCTCTCACCACAGACTTTTTGGTGGTTTGTGCTTTGGAAATGTCAGCAGTACTGCCCAGGGTTGCCTTTCCAGGAAAGGTCAACCTGCCACTCCACCAGGAAGTGCCATTTGCCTTTTACTCAGGAATAACATGGGGATCTTTAATTGACCCATCTTAAAAAGTAAATGGTTGGTGTTTTATAACATTGATTTGGAAAAGATCACCCTTCAGAGTGGAGTTTTACAGGCTATTGAGCTTGGATGAGTTTCTGCCTTCTCTTGTACAACTGGACAAGATCACTTTCAGTCCTAAAAGTGATGGAAATTAACTCTGGGAAACCACATAAAGTCTTTTTTCTTTAGCTAATCTCAGGCCATGGGAAGAGAAAGTGAAACTTTCCTCTGTCTGAAGATACAGCCAGGAAGATCTGCAACTCTGGAAATGTTTAATCTCTCTTTCCAAACAGGCCTGGTAGCATAAAGCCCAGAGCCTTTAGATTTGTGCTTTGGGATTGCATAAACACACAGAGAAATGGGCAAATTTCATGGCTGGCACAAAAATATAATAATGAAAGCCAGGTGATGTTCCTGAGTTTTCTCAAGAGGAGATTCACATTGTAATGCCATTACCCTGTGGCAGCTGCCAGGCACAGGCATTTTTGGCTGAAACGGTTGTCAGAAGCAACCTGAAGTCTTCCTACAGTTTTGGCAACAGTGAAATATTCATGGAGTGGTCTCAGTGTCACCAAACATCTTGTCCCAAACAGATATATTAAAAAATAATTTGAAACACTCAGAAATTTTCACCTCAAAATTTGTAACAAGATATTATTTTTTTTTCTCAAAATTCCTCTCAATTTTCAATTTTCTTCACATTCTGAATTAAAATTTTAAACTCATCTAAATTCTAAAGTTCAGGTCTCCATGAGACCTGAAATAAAATACTCTCTCAATTTTGGTTTACCAAATATATTTTGCCTCAGTAGGTCCAAAACTAATTTCTTATTTATTTAGAACTTCCAGTTAACTGTAAAAATCAGTTACTCACAGGTCAGGTCCAGATGATGAAGTACTTCAGAGGTCAAATATTTGTCAAAACTATGACTCAAAAAAGGGTGAGTAGATTTCTTTTAAATAAACTAACCGCAGAAGTCAATGGAATCAAGTTTCCTCCGATGTGTTGCATGCCCAAACACAAAGCTAGCCATTTTTGGCCCTCCACAAAGCAAGTAAAATGTCAGACCAGAAGGAAAAGTGTTCAGAAAGTCCCATGCTTTGTAAATGGACAGTTGTCCAAGGACAAGGTTCAACCACAGAAATTACCAGATGACGTCCTCTGGCCTGTGTTGTGCAGGAATTTAGACTCAAGAATTGTAATTTCTCTGCTCTGGTTTTAGAACAAAAATATTATGATGCCTTCAGTGTTGGCCCTCCCCAAGGCTGGGGTTTCAATGTACCATAGGGCTCAAAAAAAATAATTTCCAGAAGCATCCTTTCCAGATTTCCAAGCTGGGCTTGTAAATCAGCAAGACAACTGGAGTCTAGGCTAAGTTATAAATAAGTTTTCCCAAACAGCCCAGAATATTCTGCAGCAGGAGTTCAGACCCTGCCATGACTGGTGGCACAGATCTGTCCTGTCCTTTCTTCATATATATCTTCCCAGGTCCCCATTTCTGCTCATCACTACAATGTCCCATTTCTGGAAGTCCAGTCCGTGGGGCATGGGGCCCATCTGGATGGGTCAATCCCATTCTCTACACATCTTCTCACCATGGTGGGATCTCTAAGGGACAGTTCCCTCAGACAGGATTTAATTATCTAATCTAACTAGGACAGAAAGGAGTTTGGAATTATACTAGAATACAAACCCATTTGAAAACCAAAGCAAAAAGGAAAAGCCTGAGCACTGTAACAAACACAGGAGGCTGGGGTTTCCATCCTCACAAAAGCCTCTTTGCTTGAGGACCTCAATTAGGGCTGGTTTAAGATTATAGACTTAATGTGGAGTGAGGGCCCTGAGGAAGGATGCAGAGACCAACTACCTTTCACAACACCTACGACGTCCAGTGGGTGCAGAGCAGATTTATACAAAGTGGCCAAGTGTAGGATCAGATTTCTTGGCCGTATGCAATCCAGAAGGTAAAAGAATCCATACAGCTGTTTTTCTAACCCCTCAGCTGCTCACCCACCAAACTCCTGAAGCATCATCCATCAGAAGTTGATACCAAATGGATGAAAAATCTGAAGAAGTAGCTCAGGTCTGTAAGAGTTGTTTTACTTGATAGCCTGTGAGGGCTTTGAGGATTCGGTTTTCTGAGACTCCTGACTGTCCCCTAAGAGCAGACTAATTCACACAGCAGAATTTGTGACGCAGCCTAGGGGCTTAGTTGGCTTTTGCATGGTCGTTGTGACAAAGGCGGTTTGAACACCCGAGGTGGGCCTTGACACCAGCTGAGACAATGCACATATTAATCAAATCCAAGGAGGCCCTCTATCTTGCTCCAATTAATCATCTTCTTCCTCAGGAAAGCTGGGAGAAAGCAAGCCCTTTATCACTCCCATTAATCACAGCGCCCGTTTCACAGATGTAGTCTACAGTGAAGGTCTGCACAGAAAGTAAAAGAACAAGAGAAAAGCCCAAATGTTCTTGAATATGTTTTTTGTCTATTTTGTTGGGGAGTTTTCATAAAAAACAAAACAAACCAACCACCTCTGTGCAAAGAAGAGACAATGCCAAACAAACAGTTTATGTTCTGCGGGGGCTAACACTTGGTGATGCTTTGCGCTCTTCTGGAAGTCTTTGATGCCATGAAAGCCACCTCTGGCAGGAGATAGGTATGCTCCAGTGCACAGCTCTGCAAGCAGATCCTTATATTCCAGCCACACTCTTCAGTCTTCCAGGAGTTAAGTTTGTCTTGTGTATGTAGGCAGAAACCTTTTTAAGGTCCTTCATTCCAGAATTGAAGTAATCATATTAAACAGTCCAATCTGTCCATCATCATTTCAGCAACAAGAAAACCAGAAAGAACTCGGGCGCCCATCCGCATTCGATGGTTTTGATACTAATTCCTTTAAAACTTGACAAAGATGAGCGAGCCTCATCTCTCCCATGCTACTAGGTGATGCCATAGCACACACAAGAGGGGGTGACTCACTTTGCACGGTGCAAAGACGTGATTCCAACACCTTCGCAGTGCCCACAGCTTAATGCTGGTGGTCTGTAGGAGCCTGATGAGCCTCAGAGAATGGCCTGGTCTCCTGAGACTCCATGAAGAGCCTTGATTAAAAACTGTGGGGTTCAGTGGAATTTCCTCATTCAATGTTCATCTGTGGCCTCTTGGGGCAGGCAAATTCTAGGGATCTGTCTAGTTCCTTAAAACAACCCTTTTAGTTGGCCAAGATCTCCATGAAAGAAGAGACAGAAAAGTTTCTGCACTTTCATCTTTCCTGATGGAACTAGATGACTCATTCCAAGAGGGTTTGTCAGTTCATGATCCTCGAGTAGGTGGGCATGCTTCTCTGGCCCCTCAGAAGTATTTGAGTTTGGCTAGGGAAGGTAGATAGGCACTTACAGGTATGGCTCCTTTTTCCATCAAGTTACTCAAAAGGACAACCAACTCCCCCCATAAAAATCCTGGATACCCAAGTCGGAGCTGAGGATACCATGAGGTGACAGACCCAGGCTTATGCCAAATGTATTCACAAGTTCACAGTGGCTCACTGTTATTAGTGTCAGCCAGCCTAGACTCCTTTTTAGTGCCAAGCTTAACATCCATGTCGATTCTTGTTCCAAGATGTGATCCCCTTTTCAATGCCCATGGAGAGCTAGCTAGGTCCCAGCTTTCCTGGTTCTCAGCCCTCATCTGAAATGCATTCATTTCCTTTAGTGATAGCATGGTTCACAGGCCACAGATCACGGGTGAGGTGTTGCCAGCAAAACCCTCCAATAATCACAAAAAAATAGAAAAAAACAACAAAACTGATGCTTATCTAGAGAGGAAGGTGTGATATTGCCAACTTGCTGTTCCCTGTCTGTCTGTGCTTCCCAGAAAAGGTGGGGATCATCAGTCTATGAAATCCTTGGATGAAGGATGTTGTGTTTGTGTCCATGATCTCAGGTGGATACTCTGGCAGCCACAGAAATGTTAACACGGTTCAGCTCTCTCTTAAATTTGCCACTCTGATTCTCCCTGCTCCAGTTCATCATGCAGCAAGAGTTTCTCCAAACTTAAGATGTTCCTGAGCCATAGGTTGGAGAGCTCTTTTTTTTTTTTATTATGTATTTGATAATTGCATTTTCAGTTGGAGCCTGGATTAAGTGTCTGTGGCTGTTCCTCGCTTGACCTCTCCAATAGTAAAATACATATGGTGACTGAAAACAAAAGTCCATAAAATTACCTGCGTCCCCCACTCAACGGCCAGCCATGAATCTCTGCAGGAGAACGCAGGTACACCGGTGCCTCCAGCCTGCCCAAGTATATTCATCAAGGATCCTCACTGTATAACTCAAGCCGCAGTTATTTCACCAGCAGATTTACAGCGGATTTAAAACAAAGGATTATTTACACTGCTGTGGGGCCGGCAACAAATTAAAAAGAACTGGAGGTGGCAGAGGGAGCCGCCAGTGTGGAGACTAATTGCTATTAACCCACGGCTTCATCACTCAGCTTCTGAGTTGCAGGAAAGTTATTGTTCCCAGGGGCCTCTCGCACTTAGGCATTGAGAAATATTGTTGGGAAATCCAATCAGTCATGCAGTCTGGACCGTAAAACAATGCCGTCCGCTCAGGGCTCTCTCCGCACAACTGGCGCTAGTTTTCTTCATTTCATCATTTCTTTCTTTACTGCTTGGGGTTGAATTTATCAGGCAAACAAGCACCATGCCTGGCAGTGCTGGGCAGCTCTCCTGTTCTCCCCTTGCATTCCACCATCCCCTGCTCTCACTGCTTTCCTCCCTCCTACCAGCATGCCTTCGCGCTGGCACATCCCCTGGAATATTCCCCCTTTGCTCCTCTTGCAGCATCATAACCCCTTCCCAACCCATCAGCCACAGAAAGGGTCTGTTTCCTACCAGGCTGCCGACAGCAGCTGAATTCAGCCCTGTTAACAGCCTCTGTCATTCCAGTTCTGCCAATAACCCTCCTATTTGGCCTACACATGCATCGAGCAAATATAGTCTGGTAATCTGATAGCACTTTCCCTGCTGTTCAGTGACACCTTTGTTTAAGTAGCACTGAAGTGTCTGAGTCAGAGACACTTGTGCAGGGCGGGCTTGGCCCCAGACATCCCTCCGCTGCCTCAGCAAGGTAGCAAAAGCTGGTCCTAGTTCTAGGGGTATTTAGCAGAAGTTCCTGGCTCATTTGGGATGTTGAGCCCCACTTTGGTCAGGAAAGGCATCATTAACGTTGTTAAAGGCATCTGCCCCAGCAGAAAGGTGCACGCTGTCAGGAATGGCTCCATCAGAGCAGGCTGGGGATGTCCATAGGACTCGCTCTGAGGAGCCACTTGCTGCCTCTAGCCCAGAAACAGGGCTATTATCATTTCTGTGTGCACGTGTGGGAGGAGGTTTCAATTCAAAGTGCAAAAAATGAAGCACAGGCTGTGTTGCAGCCTGCTGGAGTGATGTTTTTCATAGCATGATGCCAAGGATGTGTTTCACATGTCCTGGGGCACGGCATGAGCTAGCAGGGTAATGAGGTTTGAACGCAGAAGACCTGCCAGAATGGTCTTGGAGGACTGTGCGGGGAACCAGACTTTTCCAGGGCTTATCTTCACTACCTGTAGGGTGATCTCTGGAGTTTACTATAGCTGGAGCATCATCTGGGTTTTGACTCAGGGTAAAATAATAATTTTGCTCCAAAATGCTGAGGGGTATTGAGAACTGGGAGACAACTCATATCCAGGTAGCATGGATAGTAGGGGACCAGGGAGATGGGTATTTCATAGAGTCACAGAATCCCAGACTGGTTTTGGTTGGAAGGTACTTTAAAGATCATCCAGTCCCACCCCCCTGCCACAGGCAGGGACACCTTCCACTAGCCCAGGTTGCCCAAAGCCCCGTCCAACCTGGCCTTGAACCCTTCCAGGGAGGGGGCAGCCACAGCTTCTCTGGGCAACCTGTGCCAGGGCCTCACCACCCTCACAGGGAAGAATTTCTTCCTTATACCTAGTCTAAATCTATTCTCTTTAATTTTAAAGCCTTTACCCCTTGTTCTATCACTTTTTCTTTTCAACTGTTTCTTTTAGGACCTCAATGGTAAAAACCTCTATTGATGCTGGCCTAGGCAGAAAGCTGCCAGAACATACTCGTTTTTTATTTGGTTATGTTTTTGAAAGAAAAAAACATTACTCTAGGGATTTTCTTAAAGATACATGAGAGCACTTTCTACTGAGGCTATCTATCTTTTCCTTGCTTTTGCTTTCAGTGGTCTGAATCCAAAATTCAGGAGCCCTGAACAAGTACAGGAACAAAGAAAAAACTAAATTGTTCATCGTGAAGTTTTCATCTGGGTGTCCTGGCTGAACTAGGTGAACCTGAAAATGAGGAGGATAACAAGGAAAAAGAAAAGGGAAAACTCAACTGGAGTCAAACCAAGCCAGAAATATTTTAATGGGATTTTTTTTCTAAAAGAAATTTGCAACGTTCAATTTGATGCAAACCAAAATGTTTCTTTTAATTGGTAACAAATTATTTTCAGGTTATTTACCTTTTTTAACATTTTAGAAAAAAAAAATAAAGACCAGTTTCCTATGAACTGATATTTCAAAACAAGGATCGTTGACCAAGTTAGAATATAATAGTACAGTGTTTCTGAAACAAAAGATTTCACTCAGGAAAACGACGCATTTGACATTTTCACATGTTTCCCTACCGCTTTCTTTCCAGCAGTCGTCAAACATCACATTTTCACAGCTTTGCTCCTCCCAAATCTCCGTGCTGATGAGGGGAGGGCGAGGTTTCTGTTTGTCAGAAGGAGACTGCGGTCCTGGGCAGCCTCACCAGGGCTGCACCACCGGGATGCTGCATCTCCGGGGGACACCTCCCAAACCAAAGAGCAGAGCGTGGGTAGCATACCCGGATGGGGTGCAGAGTGCTGTCCCTGCCTGCCCCAGAGAGGCTGAGAAACCAGGCTCAGCCTGGAGGGGCAGGGTTCTAGCAAAGTCTTTGTCTGTTAGCTGTTTTTGATGCACAGATCAATGGGAACTTTCCAAAGCTGAGGATGGAAAATGTATAATATGAATCTACAGATTTGAGCCTCAGGGGCAATGCAGGTTCTGCTTTTGCAGATGGGTGGGATCTGGGACATTCCCTCAATTTACACTTCCTAAAATAGGAAAAATGATCTTGCATATAGGTTTCTACCTACTTTTGGACAATCTGCACTGTGGAAGCCATATTCAGACAGACCTTTTTCCACCAGCTGATCACCTTTACAGCCTGAGAACAAGCCAAGAAGAAACTTCAGGCAGATGTCTCAACCAGGCTCTCCAGTTCTGCATTATTTATAGGGAAATGCATGCTGGGAAGCTCTATAAGACACCAAGCTGAGTCCTGTTGGTGGAATCTAATGGTACTAGAGAGTGGGGAAAAATACAAGTTCAAAATAAAAACTGAACTTTCTCAAAATTGTGAGTTGGATGAGATTTCTGTATGCTTTCACATTTGGTTCAACTCACTTAAAAACTAAAGAGATCAAATGCAAAATGATCTGGGAAGTCCACAAGAGACATCTGTTGCTAATGTCAGCACCAGTGGTTCCTGGATGGGATAGATGAAAGCATTTAGGGGAATCAAACAGGAAATTTTTAAGGTAAATGAGATTCCCCCAGGTTGTGAAGCCCTCTCGGTTTCACGGCAAGAGACGTTTCCAGCTTCCAGGGACAGGTTTTGAGAGGCTCCACTGTGGTTTCCAGTGGGAATTTTCTCCATGGTGGGTGTCTGGAACTGGTTTCTTTCAATCAATCATATTCATGTACGTATAAGAAAGACTTTCAACCAAAAGCTACAGACTTGTTCAGTGTTAGGAAATCTTGACTGTCAAATAAATCTCAGGAACAATTATTTTCTTAAAATATATTTATATATTAAAAGAAAAAAAAAAGAGAGATGAACAGATTTAGACTGCAGTTGGCACTTGTTTAAGGCAACTTAACAACCACTGTGGGAACAGAGACTCCATTGTAATCCCCCATATATACTGGCCCAGTAGCCAAAAGCAACAAACAAGCTTGTCATGAAATGGATGTGTAAAGGAAGCAATCAAAATTGGAGAGAGAAACAGAGAGAGGTGGGGAGAAAGAATGAGAGAGACAGAGTGAGAGGATTTTGAGTGAACTTTTTGTTCAGGAAACAGTAAAAAAAAAAAAAATATCATTTTTGGCCTGATTCTGAGTGGCTCTTGTGTAGTGAACGCTGCAATGAAGACCACAGATATGTGCATTTTTTTAAATAAAAATGCTGTGCTCTCCACTCAGAAATGTAACACTCCAGCAATGGAGATATCTCTGCCAGATATATACAAATATCAGTGTTATGTGCTGGTCACCACCACCCCACTTTTTTTGTGACGCTCCAAGGGGGCTTTGGGGTCCATGCAGAGAGAAGGAGATGAAGCAGCTCTGGTTCCTTTCCTAGATGGCCATGCTTGAGAAGAGCAAGAGAAAAGGGAATGGAATAAAAAAATCACCTCTCCCTCCTTGTTTCCCTGCTTGCAGCTGAGGTTCAACCTCAGCCACCTTGACCACGCTGTTGTTTTATTGCAGCATGACAGTCTCAAAGAGGTGAGCTACAGCTTTGACATCCTGCTAACACAGGCATACACTGAAAATGTCTGGTGGGGACCTGGCCTGGAGGTGAGCAGAAGAATTACACGTAACCATGGAGAAGCAAGAGAGCAGTGATGACCCTGTGCTCTTTGCAGTTCTTCACCAGGGTAGATGAAGAGGCCAGCACCTTTGGAAATGTCAAATGAGATCCACTAGCCTGTGATTCAGTCTCCCCGAGGCATGTGGTGGAAGGGCCACTGTTTGACATTTGGCAGTGTATGCTGAATGCTTCAGGGCAGGGGTCATATCCATGTTCATGGGATGCCAAGATCAGATTAGCAAGAGCTGCATTTATTACAGAGAAAGAACAGATGTGGAGATACTGAATACCTCCAAAGATGCAGTTGCTGTGGTCTTTATCACAGAAGCATCACAATGGCATGTAATGTCCTTAATTAAAGCGTTGATTTAATGTGGGTTGACCTGTTTCCCAAGCTTGCATAAGGTGTGATACACTGAGGACTTTTGCAAGAAGGAGAGCATGAATACCTTGTCTCTGGTTCCTCTGGGCAAGCAGATGTCTATCTCTGCTACAGGCCTTTCTCCACCATGTGATGACCACCAGGCCATGGTTTGTGTTTGGGAATTATTTACTTGCACAGGGCCAGGATGAGCAGGGGAGTGGACCAGAGACCTTTTGCAGTTCCTTCCAACCTACATTATTCTGTGGTTTCAGTCCTGGATGTAATTGCACTGCCTTGATCATGTGAACTTGGGCAAGTCATTTGGAGTGAAGTTTTCAGATGCAATCTACGCAGTTTCCTCAGTGCAAGTGGTTACAATTTAGGTTTCTGCATTCCTTGGTCAATTTTGAAAATGTCATGTAGGTTCCTAGATCGTATAGGTTCTTTTGAAATAATTATTCCTGTTTTTCCTGTCTCTTGCTTGTCTACACATTCAAAGGGGAGACACTAAGAAATCTGTAATTTCTCCCCTTTTGTCCAACTCTTAGGACCAATCCTTGAGACTCAGAACAAGTATCTGCAAAGGTCTACATACCAAGACCTCTCCTGAGTTCCCTAAATCCTGCTGTTAATCCATCTCTTTTCATGAAGGAGTAGAAGGGCAGGCTGTGTGGCCTTGGTGTGTTGCAAGTTGAACTCTCTCCACAGCCCTTTACAGAAACTCACAGGCAAATTCCTGTAAGCAGATGGGGGAAATTTCAACTTTTGCTCATCCTCAGTTAATTAAGCACCAGGATGAACTGGGTGCTGTGGAGTTACTGGAACCTTCCAGCTCCTGTTCAAGCATAAAGGCCTCAGATTGACTCTGTTGGCTCCTTGACACAGATTTAGCAGGCTTTCAATTGTTTTGGCAAACACCAAATGCCTATCTACCTACCACCTTTCCTTCCAGAGCCTACCCATGACAGCAGGTACAAAGGAAGACTAGCTGCTGTTGTCTCCGAACACAGTTGGACCTGATTTCTAATGCCTTGTTGTGTTTATGCAAGATCAATAGTGAAATTTTCTTCAAGTGCTCTTTGGGATGCTAGTAAAACTGAAGTTGGAGTAGTGAAATGTGATCTGACCCATCTGGAAGCCTGTCTCACTCACAGTAGCAAGACCTTCAAGAATTAAAGATCCTGTGGTCAGCCTTTTTCCAGAAGTTACCTCCCTTACAAGCCTTCAGGATGGGACCAGTTCCAACACCATAAGACCAGTCTCACTTGGTCAGACTTACAAAGGTCCATCTCACTTGTCCTCTGTCTCCAACAATAACCAGGAGATGTTCCCTTGAGAAAAACACAAGAATCAGTTTAACGTGCAATGACATTTTCCATGGCAGACAGTGATCTGAAGCTTGGGGGCTTCCAGATCAAGTCAGGGAATATTTTTTTTTAAAACCTTCAAGAAAATTTCCTCCATGGATTTGACTCACATTTTTTTTTTTTAAATCATTGATCTTTTAAGCTCTCCATGCATCTTACTTTCATGCAACACAGGCTCACAGAATAACTTTTCTAACGTCTAGCTAGTCAACATACAGATTAACAGTGTCTTGTGGCAAGTTAGCAGTGCCAGTTAGCTGAAATAAAAACAATTCATCAGTGATGATCTCTGAATAAAATAGCTCATGTTCCATGCAGAAAACTGTAACAGGAAGGATTTCTATATTCCTGTGTCCTTTCCATAGCACCTGGAAACTTCTCAGTCTTTAGTTAGGCTCTTTATGATGTATCATAAAGCTCTGCTGGAACCAATACTTTATCTTTGGGCCTGGCTGAAGTTCTCCAGCTGGTGAACAGCAGAGAGGTTTTGGTGTCTGTTTAGTTACTGTTTTTCCCACACTGGCCTTCCCTAAGAGAAGAGTAGTCATTCTAGTGATGTTTCACAGGATTACCTGGATGGGTCCCAGTTCAACAGCCATGGAGCTGAGTGTTGCAACTCTGTCATGGGGACAAAGCAAGTCATGGAGCAAAGGAAAAGGACATGTTAGCTAGACAGATGGGGATCTTTTACTTGTGCATAAGAAAGGATTTCCCATACATAAATTAAACCCTGTGAGAATATTTTCCACAAAAAAATGTGATTTCTGTCATCTCAACAAGTGCACAGTTCTGAACAAAACCACAACAGAATGGCAATCCTTGCTCCGTACAGCTCACATCAGAGCAGAGGCCAGGAGGAGAGGGTGATGAAAAGACCACAGTAATCGGTAAGGTTGCCCTCTTTCCAGGGATGGAAGGAAATTCAGATTTGGCTGCTTCTGTGCAGGCCAGGAGTTCAACCAAAAAGAACATATACGGTCATTTTTCAGAGGTTTCTCAGTTATTGAGAAGTTTAGGGGTGTTACTGGTGAGCAAAAGGATTCTGGACTGAAGCAAAACCTTTTTTGAGGGACTAGAAGAAATCCTTTTTTTGGCCTCTTCGATGAAGACAAGAATTGTTATTAGGGGCAGCTTTTTCACATCAAGCCCTACACTTGCTGGCCACTTCATAGAGTCTTTTCGGAAATTACTCCTTCCTTATGAAAGATATTTATGATTGCAAAAGTTGACACTCATTTATAAAAATGAAGAGAGAAGAAAAACCTTCAAATTCTTAGCTTGCATTGAAAAAATAAAATGGAGTTTTTGTAATAACTAAATGCAATAATTGGGGGATTATAACAAAAACAGGAACATTTTTGTTAAAACAAACATTTCTTGCCAAAACAGTCATTTCAACCAAAAGTTTATTTCTTATTTATTTATCTTTGGATAAAGCGAAAAGACTCAATAGAAAATTTCTGCCAGACACACGCCAAGCTTTTCTCTGTCTCTATCCATAAGCAACGCAGTGGAAGCCCCTGGGGGTAATGGACTCTTGAAAATGCATTCCTCTGCTTGGTGTCTGAAGAGGGGCTCAGCTGAACAGAAAATATCCTTGGAAAACTGCCTCCATCTCTACACTCAAGAGAGCAGCTTGTCGCCAGAGTAAGGGAAGCTGAGGAAAATGTTCTAGCCCAGCCAAAAGAAATCATTTGTTGCAGCAGATGTGGTAGCCCAAAGGGATGAGCAGGCAGAAGACGGGACATTGTGTCAGAATTTCTCCCATTTTTTCAAGGGCAGAGAAAATTCTCCACGTAGTCTCAGCAAGCCATCAAAATCACAGGTATGAGCTCTCTTTTTTAACTTGAAAAAAAGAAGTAGTTGTGGGGGTAAACAAAATAGCCACCTATCTAACCTATCCAGAAAAGAAAGTTATTGGAAATGCATTTTTGGGATGTTTGTTTCTATATCCAGGGGAGGTTTCTGTAGGTTTGGGACAAACTAAACTACACAACTGGAAGGAATAACCCTCCAGGATGGTTCCTGGGATGGAGGCCATGTTAGTCTTGTGTAAATTGGGACAAATCTTGCTTCCCAAGACTGTTCTGCAGAGGAGTCCTGATAGCTGGAGTGGGCACACTGTACAGTGGGGACGGCAGCGTGAGGGGCAGAAATGACCCCTTGCCCTTGCTGGTTGCTGCTGGGACTGTAGAGGCTGGGAGCCAAATCTCAACCCATCCCTCTTGGGAGGGACAGGTTGGTCTGGGTCAAGGGGCCTCCTTAGCATCATTGACTCCTCATTTTATCTTCAGCCTCTTGACCCCAAACGTTTGGTAGTTTGTGGAGTGAAAATGTCTTGGGCCGTGTCCTCTGATGGGCTCAGCTGCATCCCTTCCCAGCTGAGAGGAGGTGAGGATTGAACACTGGACTGTGGCACCTGGACAACACTCAGTACACAAGGTACAGGAGACATAAGGACATATGCACACACACACATTTTTTAACCTAAAAAAATAAACATTCCTGGTTGTCAGCACTGCATTTTTCTATAGTTGTGTTTTAAAAATAGCCTTAAAGCAAGTGACATGGCCAACTCCATAACCAAAATAAAAAAGGCACTACAGCCCCCAGCTGTTTACTCACCCAGTGCAAAAAGAAAGGGCCTTTGCAAAGTTTTTGGCCTGGATGATACTCCTGGACCAGACAGGCCTGGATGGGGTCACCTGGCAGTGCTCTTCCCCAAAAAGGCAGAGTTTCCCCTTCCCCATCCCTGGCAAAGGGTCCCTCTCCAGGTTACCAACATCAGGCTCACAGGGCCATGAAGGAGGAGATGCTTCTGTGGTCTCCATGCTACAAAGGCAAAAGAAAATGGGGAGAAATATGCAAATACTTTATACCAAACATGTTCATATATAGTGTTAAACGCTAAAATATCTCATGCCGATACCCAATGTTTAGCTGTGTTTTCCTCCCATATCCACTGCTGTAGGTTCCTCCCAGTATCTTCTACATCTTCCCAGCACTTTGTCCCTCTCTTTTCCCTACTATTCCCTTTTCCATATCCTTTTCTCCTGCTTTTATTGTTATTTATGTATGACCTTATTTATGTATGGTCAGGCCCAATCACCTGTGAGGTGCCAGCAGCACAAGGTTTTGGACTTCAAACAGATCATTTCAGGTAGCAGGGGATGGTCAAAATTAGGAAGCGATGGTATTAAGCAAGCTGATGTCACCTCTTCTCCCTGGGGACCACAGGGATCCAATGGCTTATCTAGCACATTTCATGAAAGACAGTAGCTAAAATCTGGGATCACCCCTTTTATGCAGAAGACAAAGTGTGGGTGAGTTGTACACCCTCAGCCAGACAAGAAGAAACAGGCAGAAGTAGGAGAAAAGTAATCTCTTCTCCTTAAAGATCCTTTCTAATCCTACTCCAGGGCAAATAATCTAGGGAAAAAGGCAAAGTACGAGACACGGTCTTGTGAGTTTTCTAGTGGTTATCTCTGATGATCAAATGGGTTCAAAAGCTGTAGTATTGGTCATCAAAGGTGACAAAACTGTCTCATCTCTCTTATAAATGTAAAGAGAAAAGGGTTTTCTGTCACCCACCCCAAGCCAAAATGTCCATCAGTTCTGCCCTGTGATTTGGGTTTTGTCTCTTGAACTTTAGTCTTTGGATGTTTCCCATGGAGTGCCCCAGGTAATATGGTCAAAAACCTGAGCCTGCCAGGTCCCTGAGATGGCTTGAAAGCCAGTGCCATCACCTCAGCCTACAGAGTGGGGAACAATGTTCAAGGAGTGTGGGTCCTGGGTGCAAGGAAGCTCCTGAAAGTCAAGTGCAGCCTTAGCATGTTTATATTAGCAGCAATCAGCAAGGAGGTTATGGCTGAAGGAAATGGGTGGATACTGAGACCAGGGATATAAATAGGCCATAGGAATGCCCTGGATTTCTGCTGCTGTCTTGCTCAGCTCTGCCAGATGACTCGTGCAGCTTCCTTCTGCCTCAGTTTCCCTGTAATAATGCCAATCACCTCTTTTTATGCTGCAGCACTGGGTCCTTCCAGGAGAAGTGTGCTAAACTTGAGAGGTATCTTGCTGCTTTGCAATGAGCGCCCACTTTGCTGTGCTAATTTACCTTGACTGAAGATTCAGCAGCTGGGACCAGGGGAGCGTTAAGCTGGAGATGCAGATACAGAGCTGTTTTGTTACAACATGGTCTAAAAGCAGAAAAATCTGGACCCATGCAGGCAGTAATGCCTGGGCTCCAGCCTCAGACCCTGAAAAGGAAATGAGAAAAGGAAAGCTATAGCTTTGCTCTTCACTCCTTTTTTTGCCTGGGACCCCAGTGCTTGGATAAGAGGCCTTGTGCTGTGTGATTCCTCATGGCAGCATGTATTCAAAAGCATCTGTCCAGGAGAGACAACATATTCCACAGCCTGTGGTGCTTTCTCAGGGGTAATCAGCTAAAAAATAAAACCTACAGGGAGCAGTGGCATGCTTCTTGTAGTGGCTGTTAAGGATGCAAAGGCTCTGAGGAAGGTAGCACTGCCTGGTGACATGGGAAGGAAGCAGCCGCCGGTGTTGGTGTAGACCTGGACAGACCCGTCCCTCGAGGACCCAGTGATCTCAGCTTCTGCTCTGCTCCATCCCCTCCCTTTCCCAGACAGGGAATCTCCACATATTGATCCCGAGGAAACATTCACTCCTCAGTTCCTTCCTGCCGGTTTCTATTCTCAGGGAAAGCTGCAGCCCAGCCTCACCCTTTCCTGCAGCCCAGCATTAAGGAGAAGAGCATCGCAGTGAGTTGTGGCTGGCTTGAAAACCCCTCCTTTCCTTGCACTGCTAGAAGTCTCTGGGAATATTTTATTTTTATTTAACTCCTGTTTTGAGGTCTTTGGTTTTCACATGAGAACAGACATGCAGAGCAGAAGAGATTTCCAGGACAGTGAAAGGACAGGACCCGACTAATGTTAGGATAAAGTTTGAACTACATGACTGTCAATAAGCAGGAATGGGGACAATGGACTCAAATGTGGGTGCGGGTATCACTTTTACCTTTCTGTGCAATACATAGAGATGTATCAGTCAGAGATAAAAAGCAGAAATACTTCTAGTGATACAGATTCTACGGTATTTGGGGTCCCAGAGTGAAGTAATGGGAAAAACCTAGGTTCTCCCATAAGTGTTTAACAACTGATGAAAGAAAAATTGCAGCAGGGACTTGTTGATGACCTCCAAGCCTTTTGGACCAGACTTCTGCCAACTCCCAATACCAATATTTCTTGCAAGCTACTATGTACCCACACTCAAGCATGAACTGACCAATCCCTCAAGACCACATAGCTCCCAATATTACGGCTTGGGAGCCTGATGCAATCTTGCAAATCCACGCTTGCTGGGCCCAGTGAACATGCTATTTCCCACACACAGAGGCTAAATTTGAGATTGTTTTTGTCCTATCTCACAGCACTCTTCATGTTGCAACACACGGGCGGCGGGAGATGTATTCAAGTCCTTGGACAAGAGATTCAGCTCAAGGATCCCACTTCTTTGAGCAAGTGGTCTAAGCACTGATGAGCGTAGATACCCCATAGTCCCAATTCTGGATACCTTATCTGAGTGCTTGACCTGCTATATATAAAAATGCTGATCAAATCCATCCTTGGCAGCAAGGCTGTTGGAGGAACACCTAGTCTGGGAGTTTTGGCAGGGCTTGTGTATGATCTAAGCAGCTACTACTCATCTCTGTCTTGGATGAGGCTCTCTATGGCTTCATGTATCAAACCAATAAATAGAATTTCCCTAGCATAGAAAAAAAGACTTCTAAGGTAGGGAGAACGGTCATTGTTAGGCAGAGTTGAACATGTTTCAAAGGCTGAAAGAAAGGGGATAGGGCAAGTATTGGGGTTTAGATCCTACACAGAATTAGTCCCTCATGGTTGATTAAGGGTATTTTAACTGCTCATAGAAAAGTTTCGCAGATGTAACAGTCTTGACTGCATTCTGGGCCAGTGAGAGTCATCAATTAAGCTTGGAGTAGATGTGCTTAATGATTTTGCACCTCTGAGAGGAGAAAAACTGGCAGTGATGGGAATGGACCACAAGAAACTGCAACAACTACAAAGCTCATCCCCAGACTAGCTGCTATGTTTGTGCCAGACTTCTGGCAAGCAATGGGGCTTGACTTTGACAGCTTTGCCACCCCTTCACACGGCTCATCCCCCCTCTGCTGCTTTGCTTATCTTCCCCGCAGGAGCAAACCTCTCTGCCCTCGCCCCCCCCCCCACCTCTTTCCAAGGCTTTTTCAAAGTGGTGATACTTCAGGAGTGACTGCATTTCAGAGTGGAGGATGTTGCCCAGAGAGTTTCCTGCAGTGCCATAGCTACAAAAGGCACTTTGCAGAGATGCCATCCTCAGTGCACACAAGCCCTGGACCCACACACCAGGACCAATCTACCACGGAGCAGCCCTCCAAAAAAACTCCAACAGCAGCACCCCGGCAAATAGCTGAGCGCAGCCCCAAATCACCGACACTCCCGCAGCACCTTGCATTTCCCAGGGCTGGTGGAAAATGAGCCATCTGCTCTCAACTAGTGTTTTTCTCCAGCTGCCGGGGGTGTCTCAGATGCAGCCGTGCAGGGATGTGTCACCAGCGAAGCGGCTCTGATTTCGGTCTGTGGGGAGAGAAGTGATGCACATGCTCCCCGTAATAGCTCCTCCAGCCTGCTCGCTCCAATAATAGTCTCCGTGTGTGAAATTTCACCTGACCTGAACTTTCTCGAGTTTATCCAGCCTTCACCCTGACAGTTTAGAGCAGTACTGTTTTTATGCCTCGCAGTCCAGACACCAAATTGGAGCCGAAGTGACGTTTATTGTTTCAACAGTGTTATTATATGAAGATTGAGCTCATTACAAACACGACCTGTTTTCGAGCCAGGACACATATTAATTTGGATAAAATACCAGCTGTGTCCTCTCTCCATATGGCCTTATCGGAAAACAAACTGGGTTAAGTTTCATTCCAAAGAATGAAAATATAATTGAATACTTGCTTCATTTGAGGAAACTCAAATAATCATTATCATCACAATGTCTCTGCTAATCACTGCGCAGAGGGGACAGAGGTGTTTATTTCTGTGTGTATCTAAAAATAAACTGAGGCACAATTCCTCCGGGGGGAACCTGAGGGCAGCATGGGGGAGACTTTCCTCTAGCGCTGGGGGAAGAGGAAGGTCCTCACCCAACCTCTGCACAATTTTGGTCCAGTGTGACACCACACATTTTGTTTTTGCAGTGTTTTCACACTGTTTTCCCCTAGAGGAGACAAGGATTATCTTGGGGAATTCATGGAGGTGGATGTGCAGGGCTCCCACATCCTTCCCATCTGCCCCCTGAGTGTTGTGATCATGGGCTGAGAGCACCAGACATTGCAACCTGCCTCTGCAGGCTGGCCAGGCTGGTCTCTGCTCACCAGTGTGATGAGGTGTGCTGGCCTCAGGCACCCCCAGTGACACTCCAGAAGGGCAGTCTGGAAGTTTAGAAGCAATGGGTGCTACCTGTCCCTCAGCCTTGTGCATCTGTGTAGTGCTATCCTAGAATATGAAATAGAGCTTAGCGGTCCCAGTCCTGGGGTGATTTCTGACCTCAGATACAGCTAACATAGCAAACTTCAAAATAAAATGAAAATCTGAAGGATGTGGATGGGGAAAGGAGCCCGAGCTGCCATTGAAGACATCCCCTTGAAAGACTCTCTGCTGCTGGCTCCACTCTGTCTTGGGGGAGAGCTGTGCAAGGACACACTCACTGAATTTATTTTCTTTCTAGCATTAGGGGAGAAAAAGAGCAGGGCAGAAATCTCTGGATACCTACAGCCATTTCTGGGGCTGCGATTTCTTCTGCCAGAGGTAACAATTCTGTACACGACAGATCTCAATAGATTTTTTCTTCCCATACTTTGGATCCTTCGAAGGGAGAGCCCTTCATGTGATAGAGCAGGGGGGTTTAGGAGGGTCCACTGTGTTTTGCAGCTGGCAGAAGAAATGGCAAATCCCTATGAAAGTGGAAGGCATGGGGATACCAAAATGATTGGACAGCAGAGAATCAATTTCACGGGTCATGAGTGGGTTTCCTACAGAAATGCGGACAGCTGAAGGAAGACAGGAGAGATGTACCCAGATGATGGGTAGGACAAGGAGGATTGACAATGAGACCAATGCAGAGCAGAGGAGGAAAAGGAGGCAACAGAAAAAAGCTGTGGACATTAATAACAGCTGGGTTTAGAGCTCTGTTTTTGTAACTGCTTAGGGAAAGAGGGGACATTTCACCCATGCATCTGTATGAAAAATAAATACGGCAATGATCTTTTTCCAGTAGAAGTGTTTGGGCTGTGGTTTGGCTTTCATTTCAGAAACTAAAAGAGATGCTTTGCTGTTTTCAAAAACTAAATTCTTTTCCTACCAAAACCAAGCCTGCCTTTGGTTTTCAAACCATACTCTTCTGTTAAAAATAAAAAAAGTCAAGGTTTGGGGTTTTGGGGTTTTGTTGTTGTTGTTTTGGGTTTTTTTTAATAGAGACTGAAATCTTCAAATGGAAAGAAATCAAAAGTCCCCAAACCAAATAAGTCTACTGCCTGAGAAGCTCATTTATTGTCTTAGAGACCAAAAAAGTGAATATAGCACAACAACTGCATGAACACACATTTCATCTGGAAAACCAATGCAGCAAGGGCAGGTGAGTGACAGTTTTGGAGACCTCCCTTTGGAGTGAAAATGTCCGCGTTCTCAGGAGGATCAAAGTTTGGGATCCTTGTCAGTGTCTGGTCAGGGCTTAGTCCCATGGGGAGGTGCTTTCCTAAGCCTTGGCTTTCCCTTTCCAGATCACTCTAAGGTCAACCTCCACCTGCACCTGACTCAAAGCACAGACAGGTCCGGTTCCAGCAAAAGAACTCTGGGGACAGGTGGCTTTGGTGATACTAAAGTGTGGGGAACCTGAGGGCTTTGCGAGTGCTGAAATACAAAGAAAAAAGGGAGGGGGGATGATGTTGAAGTTATGGAGTAATTAAAAAGCTGACGTAGACAGGATAATTAGAGGATTAGCATCATTCATCAGCACCGCAGTGTACTTTTCTGAACTGGAGAAAAGCCTTTAGATAAAGCCATATAATAACTCAACCTCCCAAAGCTTAAGAAGACAAAACCTAAACAGCAAACAAGTAACTCCCCAGTCTTGCCCTCTTCTTCCATGATAAACTATGGAAAAAATTAAGTGAAATTGCAGAAAGTAAGTATTTCTGAAAATTTCTGGGGGCCATCTGCAGGGTAGAGCCCATCTGCTTTCCCTGAATCCAAGACAGTTGCTGCTATTATTGCTACAGGAAGGCAGCTGAGCAGAGGATGAGAAGCACGAGAGGGAAAGAAAGGCTGATCCCAGGACTAGGTCTTCAGGCTGTGACTCACTTTGCCTCTGTGTGACTTTGAAGAAGCTCCAAACCCCAGAGCATCTGCCTTGACATCTAAAATGGGACTGTGAATGGATTTTGGGCTCTTTGTTCACCGGCTGTAGTGGACACATCAATATTTTTCCAGGGTTTGTATTTTGGCCTGCAGAGATCATCAGGTGCCCATGGCAAGTGCCCAGCCTCAGCAGGGAGGCACTTTCCTCCTTCCTGTGTTTTCTGTTGTGACCCAAAGACATTTCCAAATCAAGAAGAGGTTCTCAGGAGCCCCCAACCAATAGGTCTGTGTCAAATGAATCCTCCTCAGTTGGAGTTTTGCTCTCAGGACCCCCCAGATCTCATGTGGACACCCTCAGTGCTATCACCCACAGGTGGGTCAGAGCTCAAGACACACCCTGTCCCTGTGCTTCTGAGAAGCTGGATCCATTCAGCATCAAGGATTTCTGATCCACTCTGCAGAGCAACCCAACAGTAGTTGTTTTCTGCAATGCGTTTGTGTTTGGCTTCAAAAATTGCTAGAAATGTATTTGAAAGAAATTGCAGTTACGTACGTGTAATGTAGAGGCTCTCATCCACCATCAAAATATCATCTCTGATGCAGCAGGGTTTAATTAGGAAATGCTGCTGGACCTATCTCCATTGCCATGTAATTAAAAACCTTTGGGATATTGGATATGGAGCTGATGGGTCTCATTTTTGTCTGAGTGAATGAAATTCCCCCTGATGAAGCATTTCTTCTCACCCAACTGAGCTACTTCCTACTTGCAAGGAGCTCTGAGAGCCTTCACACAATGAGGGCCCCACCCAAAGCTGGCTGAAATCAAGGAGGAGACTCAGGGCTCGAATGTTTTAGCCAAAACCTCCTTTCACTGGGATTACAGAATGAACTATCTCATTGCTCATGTTTCTCCTTTGACCGCTTAAGTTTTCTGTCTAATATGGCTAATTAGGAATTGGCATCAAACGTTTCTTGCCACCTGCTTCACATCCTTCCGTGATACGGTTGTAGACAGGATAATGGGAGCTAAATCCTCCACTTGTGCATTGGCAACAGAGGCTAAAAAATCTGTGTTAGTTTGTAGCCTGCCTGGAGCCCAGTGCCTCGTCCTGGACGACAGCACGTCCTGCACAAAGGCATCCAGCCCTTATTTCAAGATGCTTCAAGTGGTGGATAATCCATCACTTTCCCTTCTCATTTACTCCATTGGTTAATCACCCTCTTCATTCAGATTCTGTGCTTTATTTTTAACTTATGTGTGCCGAAAGCTCTGTTTTCTTTTCCTCACTGCATACCACCGCGTTCCCCTCCAAAGATGAAAGTCAGCGGCATTTCTGCATTATCCAGGTCACTTCCATCCATGGGATGCGGTTGTTTCTTTGAGGTGCATTTTTCCCTTCATGTGTCTAATAGTTCAGTAACCCATTACAAATACTTCTAAAGTGGAAGCAGTCGCCTGCTTGTTCTTTTCAGATGTCAACTTGGCAAGACAAAATCCCAATATTTCCTGCGTGGGCTTGGCTGGATTGAATCACTGAGTGGTGCAATAAAACAAATATATCTCGCACAATGCAAAACAGGAAAACTATCCCCGTTTGGGGCAAACATCTCTATCAGCTTACCCCTTCCCTGAGAAAGGCTGACATTTGGTTTAAGGTAGAACACATTCCTGACACACAGGACTATGATCCGTTACAAAAGGGAGCCCGCTTCCTGGATTTAGGCTAAGGGACAGGGTTCAGGCAGGGGGCAAGCTATATATGTGTCAAAATGAGCAATGTCTTTTTGGGTCACATATACTTTTGACTTCAACACTGCTTTATGTAGGCTGTAAAATTAATAGGTGGGAACTAGATTTATTTGTCCCCCTGGCCTGGTAGTTGCTTGTTAGGTTAAACTCACTGATTTCCTGGTACAAAAGTGCTTGTTAAAATAATCTCCCTGAAAATATTCCTCTGGGACTACTTTATCTTCTGAAATCAAAAATTCCTAAATAATGAAATGTGCAAGATGTGACAGACAGACTTGAGCAAAACAAAACAAAACCCCCAGAAAAGAAGAGCTCATTCCCATAAACACTGTTTGGGGAATTCAACTTGTTTCTGGTGTTTTGTAATGAATGCCAGCATCCATGCTCCATGCAGAAATGCTCTTATGCAGGACTCACCTGTTTTCCTTTTATCCATGGGGCCTCATTCTGCCCTCCCCATTGACCCAAGCTTCTCCATGGTGTAATTCCCATCAGGTTTACCTGGTTTGGCTCTGCCCTCAGTCACACAATTTCCAAACTAACCCACCAGGACTGTCCCAAACAGGCAGCAAGGTCAGTATGCTCAGCAGCCCCCTTTTTCTGTGCTATCAGAGGGACTGTTCCTCAAACTTCATTTACCAACATCCCTCACATCATCAGTAGGGACACTGAACCCCTTCATTTGCTTACATTTGCTGCTCAACTACAAATCTCACCCCATAAATGAGGACTCCTATGTCTCCTCATCTCTCTCAGTATCCTACCAGTCCCATCCTCAAAGCCAGCCTTCATCTATGTCCACCTTCATTTACCTCCATCCTCTGTGGTCCTATTTTCCTCCCCCACAGCACAAAACCTTCAGACTAACCTGAACCTCTGTCTTTTGCCACCAAAGACACTCCACGTTATCTACCCCGATCTCCCTCCATCCTGCAGTTTTGGCCCTGTCCCCATGCCCTGAGCCAGACACAGCCCTGGGGGACCCAGTGGGGCACGTGGGACCTAAGGAGCTGTCACATCCCTCAAAAGTGAGGGAGACAAGTGACTTAGATTTGTACACACAGCACATCTGCACACAGCAGCAAAGAGCCTCCAACCAACAAGACCTTGTGCAGTCAAGTCTCCCCTCTGGATTACGAAGCTGTCACCAGCGGGTGCCCATCGAACATGATTCTCCTGCCCTTGAAGGTGGACATGCTACCTGAGGAGCCCAGGTATGGCCTGCACATGGATTTAGTGCCATTCCATCCTCCATCAAGGCCAGCTTAACCTCTTCATATCTAGGTGCTAAGGACTTCCTCCATCAGTGCCTTGAAATGGGGGGCTGCAGAACAAGGACCTGAGTTAACATCTCTGCATGGCTCTATGCAGTGCAGACCTTTTCCCACTTTTAATCTCTCTAGAGTTTCTTGGTGGTTTGGGGTTGGGGTTTTTTGTCCTTTTTTTGTTTGTTTGCTTTTTCTCAGCATCTGAAGTGTGTGTGTAAGATAGGGAGTGAGCACCTGGGGATTCTTGCTAAGGCTGAGCTCATCACACTGCAAAACTCTGCTGGTACCTCTCCTCCCTGCCTTCAGTCCCCCTTCCCTTTCTTGCTGCAGCTCTGGGCCAGCTGTCAGTCTAATTTGGGGCAGCCCCTCCCCACAACTCCAACACCCCCTCCTACCTCCTCCAGGTGTGGGTACTTGACTGCAATCAAATACTCTCTCCAGTAAAAGGTGGTGGAGAGATTTCATTATGGGGTTGGAGCTGTGGTGCTGGGGGACCTGCTTGCACAATGCTCTCATTGTGTGGCTGCATTATTCTGGCTGCTGGAGGAAGAAGCCTGGAGTGCCGGAGGATGCTCATGTGTGCTGTGAGCTCGTAGGTGAGAGTGCAAAGGGCATGTCCCTAACGTGACCGCGTGGAGGGCTGCAAAAGGGGGAACGGAGCTCATGTGTTCTCCAGGGACAGCCTGTCTTTACCTAATAACAGAGATTGAGGAGCTGGTTTGAGCTACCCAGACATTACATCAGCTCATGGCCTCCCTCCCATTGGTCCCCTTGCCTTAGCCCCTTTAATTCGGCAGCATATCCTTACAGTCACCTTAGTGTCCTGACCCATGAATCACGTTTGTGTCATTCCCCTAGAACTGGGGAAGGGCAAAACTGTTCAAGGAAAAGCTTAGCATCTCTTCTGTTTGGTGAGATGAATGATGAATGTTGCAGGCAGAAGGAAGCTTTCTTCTTTTTTTTTGGGGGGGGGGAGGGGGGCAGTACTTCCCCCCCCCTTTTTTTTTTTCTCCCATTAAACCCTTTTTCCTGGTAAAATAAACCTCCAGGCCTCTACTCACCTGAGATTAGCTCCAGCTGCCCTAAACAGGATCAAACTACGTGCCATGAAAGTGCATGTGAAGGATAAGCTGTGCCCCAAGTAACTCTTGCTCTACTCAAGTAGAGGAACAACATATCCTGCCCCTCCAGGATAGGAACCAAACCACAGAGAGATTCTTGCCTTTATTAAGGCATAATTTACAGTCCATACACAAGGAAGCAAAGAAGCGAAGGGGTTGCCCCAGGGTCCTTCGGTGAGGAGAGAGATGATCTGAATTATGGTCCAGTGTTCCTGCCTTTCTCAGCAATGGAATTCTGAACTGAAGGAGCCAATGGTGGCCCTCTAGAAAGAGGAGAAGACTGTGGTCTTGGTGACTTCTTCAGGGTCTCCCAGGGAGCTGGTAGGAATACTCCTGAAGCCCAGGTTTCCACCCTCCCTCCAAGGGGACAATTCCTGGGATTTCTAGGCACCCATTGCTCCCCAAAGTGTGCTCTTGAATCCCACAATGCTGAAGGAGATCCAGCTACTCTGGTTCATGTTGATCAGTTTCTATTACTTGCAGCCATGGAAGAGGATTTGAAATTATTACCCAAGTGAGGCTTTAAGTTTTAAAATGTAAAGGATAAGAAAAAGAAACAGTTAAGAAAGTATAATATTTCCCTAAGGTCCTGTGGTTTGGGAAGAAGAGGGCTCACTTCAATGTTCTGTCTTCTGGATAGATTGTTTTTTCCTGTCCTCTTCCCTCCCCATAAGAAAAATCCTCCATTAAGAATAAAACAAACATTTGCCTCCAGCTTTCTTGTAGATTCGCTCATTGTCCAGAGACTCAGTGTGAGCATCCATCAGGCTTAGCTGATACTTGTCTTTACAAAAAAATACACAATACCAAAACCCCAAACCTTTTCACCACAATATTTCGACAGAAAGAAATAAGATCTCTGTCCATCTTGGTGCCTAGAAATGGCAAATTTGGGATAGTTAGATCAGATTTGACATGGTGCACAAGAGCATTGAACTGAAACCCTGACTCTAATTTTTCTGATCTGTTCATCTTGGGCTGGGTCCTCCTTCTTCCAAGCTGGCCCAGCTCTGGCTGACCATTAAGGCAGATCTGCCCGTGATGCTTTAAAGCAACATCTGTTTACAACGACGATGTCTCCAGATTCAAACAACTCCTGATTACTTTCACATTTCTGATATAGATAGAGCAGCTCAGAAGCTTTGGTCTTAAGGTTCCCAGAACATCTTCCTCAAAGGACATCATTTGGAGGTAATTGTAAGGCTGTTGTTGTAAACAGTCTCTCCGAAAGCTCCCAAAAAGCAAGCATCCCTTATTGAAAACACTCCATCCAGACAGTGTTGTTTGTCAGTGATGAGCTGCAGGGATGCTGGATCCCTGGCCCTTTTATAATATTCAGCGGTCACGAACCAGGCTGCTTGGAAGGATCTGTTTGAATCGGGGGACTTCCAAGAGGAACCAAAAAAATCACGCCAGGAGTGCAGCCTGTTCCATTTATTCCACTTTCCCTTGCTAATGAGGGTGATCTGTGCAAAACATGAGGCCCCAGAAGGGGCTGACACACTGTCTTAGAGGCCAGCTTTTAAAAGGACTTTCAGGGCTGAACTTTCATTGTAGTATGGGTTAAGGAAGGGCATGTATTAGGAGAGCAGCCACTGCAGTTGTTTTTTCTTTAGCAAGAGAAGAGACAAAAGCACCTTCAAATCTGATCTGTTCTACCTGTTATAGGATGGGAAAATCCACCCTAAAAAAGCAGCCAGAGCAAACAGGCTTATAACTTAGATACCTCTGTTAGGTGTCTGTGGTTAGCCAGGAGGACTCCAAGCCCTGGCAATTATAATTGCTTTTAAGGATCTGTCCTAAAACCAGGCAGCAGCTGGATCACACCAATTAACTTGTCCTGTGGACCAGCAATAAAGGAGGGGAGTAACCACCCAGTGTTGCCAACTTTTATGATTTTATTGGACATCTTGCAGTTGTCAAAGTTCTTTCCATAAAATCCCAGCTGCTGGGTTCAGGAGATTGTGTGAAGAATCTCAGGTTTTGTTCAACATCAAAAGAAAAAAAGAAAAAATAAAAGCTTCTACCCCTTGTGATTGTAATGCAAAGCTTAGAAATATGAAATTGAAAGCATTCTGCAAACTCAAAAGCTGGCAGATAAGTAAAAAGGGCCCAAACCTCGTAATTCTTAAGATAATCTCAGGACTTGCAAGCCAACCTTACAGGTTTTGGTGGCCAAAGTCCTGGTAGATTGACTTGTGGGTTGGCAATTCAAGCTCCCTGTGTGGAGATACTTGGGGTTTAGGCAGAGGATCATAAGCAATGGAGTTACAACATCTGTGGAAGTTACCACCTGTGAGCTGAACAACTGTAACCAATCATGTGCTGCTCTTACGTACTTCAACCAAAAAGCAAAATACTTTTTATTAAACCCCCATGAAGGGCAAAGACTGTGGAGTGGACAGAAGGAACATGAAAATGCTTTAAGATTTGGGTTTTTAAGATTTTTTGGGTTTTGGTGTTGGCTAGGACGACGCACGTTGTCAGCACAGCTCAGCTGACAAGTGATAACTCATCACACTGATGAGCTCTCAGTCTTGAAAGAAATTTTGTGCTTCCAACTCTGTAGGAAGAGCCTCTGTTGTTCTGAGACTGAGGACCACCGAGGCTTGTAGAGTTAGATGACACGGTACATCCTGGTACCAAGGCCAACAGAAACACCCAGGGGACACAGAGACTACGGAGATGTGGAAGACACCAGGTTTATCCTCTTCCTGCCGATGCTGTTTGGGGTTGCAGGGTGGTAGGCCCTGGAAACCTGAAGCACCCCGGGTGGAGGTAGAGGAGGGGTATGGTGGGTTCAGCAGGTGGCGCTCCTCCCCTGACTAAATGCTGACAATTAGCAAATTAACTTAATTAGGCAGTGATTGGGACTGAGGTTTCCTCTGCCTGCTCCTGTGTGTGGGCCTCTTTATTGTCCACTGAGCAGCAGAGAGTCCTTTGCCCTGAGCCACAGAGGGGGTGGCGAAGTGCTCACAGGAGGACGGGGGGGAGATGTGCCAATGTCACATCAAAGCACAACCCCAGAGATGAGCCCCGTGGTATATCACCGCAAGGTGGGAATTGGCGAGGGACAAGCAGCCAGGAGTCAGAGAGGGCTTGAGGTGCTGGTCAACTCATTACTCTCACCCCAAACAAAGGAATTGCCTCAGTTTCCCCATCCACACTGCTGAGCTGTGGGACATCCAGCCCTGGGGACAGTGGCAGAAGAGAACATGTCCCTGTGTGCTTGGAAAAGGCTCATCATTGCCTTCTCCCCCGTGCTCGTCTTCCTCCTTCACTCACATTTTGAGGCAAGCTCTCTAATGGCTTGCTCTTAATTAGGGTGAACTCTGAGTGCCCTGCTAGCACACCCTTTCCTTTGTCAGCTAATTGGCCGGGCTTTCTGATCTATTATGTAAATAGTCTAAGTCTCTGCGGCACAGTGTCGTAATGCAGTGCATTCCTGGGAGCCTGGGCTTCTGTTTCATGGGATTGTGCTCCAGCCTCAGGCAAAAACAGCAGCAACAACAACAAAAACCAGGCAAGCCTTTGGCTCATTTTCTGGAGGCTCCATAAACGAGTTGCAGAAGAAAGTGTTCTGGGCAGCAGTTCAGGGCATGCAGATGGGGAGAAGGGTGCGTGATGAGGCCGAGGACAGCGGGAAGAGTTAAAGGCTTTTCAACAGAGCTGGCCGGTCTTGGTCTCGCAATGGCCTGCAGAGAAGCCAGCATCACCTCCCAGCCCAGTGCTCCCAGTCTGGCAGTCCATGTGCACAGGTAGGGGTGGGGTGGAGTCCAGAGGCCGTCCCCAGGGAAAAAGGGAGCAGCTCTGCTTTTCTGCTGCAAGGGGCTGCGCTCCTTAGCAGCGGAGAAGGGGCTTTGCTGTGTGGAGGTCTCCTCACAGCGTTGTGTCAGTTTTTTCTCCTCTCCTGGGACCAGTAAAGCTCCTCACCAAGTCACAGGGTGCCTCGTAGCATTATGCATGGAAGCTATAGATTTTTAAGAAAAGCTTAGGCATTTAAGGAACTGGAGAGTCCGTGTGGCCAAGCAGTGTATACGTGACAGACCTGCTCGCCCAGAGAGACAAGCCAAGGGACTCTCCTTCCCACTCACCTTCTGGAGATGCTACAGCAGAAGAATGTACTCTCCAGTGCTAACAGGCAGCAAGGGGCCAGTTGCTTCCTGAAACACACCACCAGACCAAGCTTTTTCCAAAACGAACAATCATACTGGGGTGTGATTGGGGTGTTATTTGGTCTATTTTGGGGTTAGAGATGGTCTAAATTGGTCTTCTGCAATGTACCATGTCCTGCAAACTTCTGCTTTTGCAGGCAGCTCAGGAGAGGTACCCAGAATGGGCTTGACTGGTGGTGTCTGACCTCGCTCCCCAGAATATCAGCCAGTATTTTCTAAGGGGAATATATAAAGTGAGAAAAAGGGAGGGAGAAAAACTTCAAAACTATAATTATTCCACAGACAAGGAGAGCTATAAAATAAATGAGCAAAGTCCCTGCTCTGATAAATCCACTTAGAAATCCAAACCCAGTAGCAACAGTGTAATTTATGTACCATTGAAAGAGGTCCAGATGAAAATTGATGAAGTCTCTTATTTGCGTAATAAATCAGTTTCCATTAATGTAACCGATACGCATATTTATAAACACAGGCTGTACCCCAGGCTTGTTATTCAGGTCGTTGGAAGGGGGGCTGTGGAGAAAAGGGTGCTCTGAACCATAAAGTCTTTTCTGATAAATCCAGAAAGACAATCTGTGAAAAGATAGTGGACTCGATTTATGACACCTGAAAAAGAGCCAAGTGTGAGTAAATCTTCTGTTGCTGCAGAAATAAATCTGGTGAAGTCCTCTTCTTCGTTCATGTCTCTGGAGGGGGCCGTAGAGCCAGTTAAAAATTCAAGATAATTTTAAACAGTTGTTTGCTTTGACCACACCTCCGTGCTCCCAGTCCCATAAATCCCATTGCCCATGTTGACGCCTGTTGCACACCATGAACAGCTTTCCTGTCACAGGACTTCATGGGAAGCTGCAAGGTGGTTTGGGTTTGGTGCCGGTCATTCAACGCACAAGCTCATCCTCATACATGCGGTGAGGTGTGGCAGTCATGAAGGACCACTCTGCTGGTCATGGGGCAGAAAGGGTGGGACATGATTTATTGCAGAGGATCATTTGTGCGTCAGACAGAGTGAAGTATGAAAGGTTGTCACATCTGTGGTTTGATTTGTATTTCTGGTGGAGCCACAGCCTGTCAGGATTGTTCAGAAGATGCACAGCATGTCTTTGCTGTGAAAAGGGCTGTGGTGTGCAAACTATTGAACTCGTGCCAGCTTGACCTGGAATGGCACAGCCCAGAGGAGAGCCACAGAGATGCAGGACTAGGTCTGGAATCACATTAGGGTAAACTGCACCCAAGGAGTTATGCTGGCATGATAAAAGGAATTATTACACCAGCCAGCCTCCCTGTCCTACGAGCAGAGAGCAAACCTTGCAATCTTGCATCTGAGGTCTCGGAGCAGTACATGGGCTTGAACCTCTGTGACTTCGGTTTACACCAGAATAAGCTGCAAAGTGCAGCAGACATGGAGCAGGCACACCACCCATACCACTGGTTTTGCAGGCAACCTCTGGTGAAAAGGCAGCAGCTCAGGCCTAACACTTGTCCCTTGGCAGAGTTCATGAGCTAAATGTCCAAGGCTAAGTCTATGCTAATAAGTGAAGCAGGGCCAGGATATGGGCTCACCCAGGCACTTGACTGTCAGCCCAGTGTCCAGTTTTGTCCCTGCCAGTCAACAGTCTCCTAAAAAAAATGTCTGGGCACGTTTCAAACGATAGCAGAGGCTGTTCTCTGGACTCTTTTGTTGTTTTTTTGGAGGTGAAGAAGAAAGCCCAGGCATGTGGGCAAAGGCAGACTGCAAAGCTGTGCACCTGAGATGTTATAACCCCAGAGGTCCCTCCTCAGTGCAGTAGGTCCATCATTCAAGGTTTTGAGATATTGACTGGACAAGCTACTGAGCAACCTCCTTGGTCTTTGAAGTCAGCTTTCCTTTAAGAGAAGATTTGGAGTTAAGACATCCAAAAGTCCCTTCCAAACTCAGTTAATTCATAGTCTTGTGCCACCTGCATGTGCTTGTCCCAGGGACCTGCGAAAAGACCCTGGCTTGGCTTATTTATAAGGACAGGCTTAGCAAGTGTGACCCAGCTGCCTGTTTGTGATTCCAGGGAGGGCTTGATGGCAGACAGTTTGGTGATCACAGAATCATAGAATTATTTATGCTGGAAGAGACCGTCAAGATCATGGAGTCCAACCATTAACCTAACATTGTCAAGTCCACCACTAAACCATGTCCCTAAGGGCCACATCTACAATGTCTTTTAAACACCCCCAGGGATAGTGACTCAACCACTTCCCTGGGCAGCCTGTTCCAATGCTTCACAACCTTTTTGGTGAAAAAATTTTTCCTAATATCCAATCTAAACCTCTCAGTACTGCACCTGGATTCTGGTCATCCGTATTCACAACCCAGTCAGGTATCAAGAACCCTCTACAGTTCTGCAGGAGATTTCATGCCACTGCTGTTAATCTATCTGAGGGATAGATGGCTGCTTTCCTCCCTGCACAGTTTGCACAAACCCTAAGTGCACAGCATGGAGGTGCCAGAGAGACCAGGTGCATTTCAGCCCCTTCCAGCACCACCTCCTGATGCCACGTGGGCTGGGGTGCCTGGAGGGGGAAGAGATGAGCTTGGTGGCATGTGTGGCTTCGCATGAGTGTGGAAAGCACCAGCTGTGGCTAAGGAGTGCCTGGCGTGGGTGTCACAGCTGGCTGGGATGTGCCTTCTCATGCCAGCTCAGGGACAAGAGCAGTGCTGGGAAGGTGTTCCAACCCCTCCTTGGCACCTGGTGGAGAGTTCATGGGAGCTGCCCGGGGAGAAGAATGCATACTGGGAACGCTGAGAGCCAGGAGGCAAACACTGGGGTTATCACAGGTACCATCGTGAGACTCACGCTTGTGGTCTAACGAAGGTGAGTGATCTCAGCAGCACCCAATCACTCAGAGAGCTGGGGTGAGGTTCTGGAGATGTTTACCAAAGGAGATGCAGGGTGATTTCAACCAAAGGGATGTGCCTATAGGAAGAGCTGGGCTCTGGGTCAACAAACAGCAAACACCAGGAGGAAATTGGAGATTTGGAGAAAAGGATGTGTCCTACAAAGCCGAGTCATCCCAGGCCTGAACCCCCACTATCAACCTGACTCCCACAGGTGCATTTCATATTGGTGACTGATGTAAGGAATCTGGCAAGCGACTCTAGAAAGGCACGGTCCACGCCGTGGTGGTCTTCTTGGCAGCTAGGCAAGGACACAGGAAGACTTAGCTGAAGGTCACAGGGTAGGTGGTCTGGTCTCCAAAAGTCTTTACCCAGTGCTGCTTTTCTGGGATAGCCACCTTTAGGACCTTTAATTTTCCTGTGTGGAGAGAAACTTCCACTGCATTCCAAAGGCCAAGTTAGTTATTGAGCTTTGGCTTAAGGTTGAGCAAAACAGACTAAGACTGTAGGAAGCCTTAATTCATGCTGGTTGCATGGCTTCCATTCACGTTTGGTTTTCTTACCACAAGCCTTTCCTCTTACTCGGGGCACAGGGTGGACTTGCTGTGCTTACTCCCTCAGTGTCACTCAGAGTCCTTAAACTTGCCTGGAGCAGCAGCCGTAAGGGGAGTTTACACTAAAATCCCTGGAATGCATTGGTCTACCCCCAGTCAAAACTGAGGTCCAGCTGCGTCCTCAGCTCAACAGGCTCCGAGAGAATGTGAGGCTTTTAAATTGGAAAATGAAAAGAAAATCACCAAAAGCACAAATGGAGAGCAATTTGATGGTGTCCCACCGCAGCAATCCACATTGCCTTCCTCAGACCCCCAACAGCCCAGACACCTGCCCCAAACCCACAGGTGCAACTCCAGGGCTGCATCCTGGCAGCAACCAGAGCTGAGTTAGATCTCCGTTTCACTTTTGAGACCTCGGGCGAGTCGCCTAGTCATGTTGCACTGTGATTCCTCTCCTATAAATCTGGCTGCACCTCCTCTGCCACGACTATTCACTTTGTAAACTCTTTGGGGCAGGGAGTGCCCTCTGCTATGTGTTTCCACAGCATCCAGCCATAATGGGACCATCAGTTAGGCTGGGTCTTGGGGACACCGGTATAATTCCTTGTTTTGGAGTGGTTTTGCCCTTGCCAGCACAGGGCATTCTGAGAAGTGACCCTATTCTGCTCAGTTTGCTTGTGCTTTCCGTTTTGGCAGCAGGATCTCTGCTGTGTATGTACGGTTGTGGAGCAGGTTCCAGAAACAGCAGCAAACAGCTGCAGGTTCATAAATCTTTCTGCTTCCATAGGTGTGCAGGGAACCTTACCTCACCTATTCATGTGCTAATTAAAAAGGGAATCAGTGCAGCTCATCAGCACTGGCAGGGCTTAAACAGCTTGTTTACAGAATTATATAATTTGCAGGCCCAAATGACACTATTTTTTTCTCTTTCACACTACACATATTCCAATGACTTTTAGGGTTTTTTTCACTCTTTGGCAGGGGGGCTCACTGACGCAAACACTGATGGTTTGATTGACAGCACTGTCTATGGTGTGTCTCAAGGGATACCCCATGTCTGCAAACTATGGCAGTTTCAGCCTGCTTGACACAAAACATTGACTTGCAAAGCCTTAGCTTTCTCCCCAGAGACAAAAGACCAAAATGAAGAGCCTTTTATGTTTTTCTTTTCCTCTCTCTTCAGCCATCAATGGGCCATCAAACCCGTGCTGCACTAAATCTGGGCTCTTCAGGCTACTGTGGTCTTTGTGAATCTGATTCTTCTTGCTGGGGTCCCCAGCTTGGTGTTTTCTTCCCTCAGTCTAGGACGTGAGTCACCCAGGAGCGTGACCCCTGGGGAGCTGCAGAAGAGCATTGCATCAGCCCATGCAGAAGTATAAATAACAGGATCCCCCTGAAATTCAGCAGTTGTTCAAATCTTCATAAACATGGACACTTCTGGGAATCTCTGGATTTGCAGGTACAGCTAAGTCCCGTTACTCTAACCCTAACAGCTTCAACCAACCCCTGATGCTCAAACTCACTCCAGTTTATGGGAGCCCTGAATCCACCAGCTTCTACCACCAGCTCCAGTAGTTCCTGTATCAGACCTGCTGGCCCTGTGTGGATGTCACAGTTGCTCCAGAACCTCTCAGGCAATACGAGATGACTCAATGAGAGAACTGAGTGAAGGCCTTAGATGTCATCTTTAAGCAAAAACTCTCTGGATGTTGCTGACAGTGTCAGCTCCATGATTATACTGGGGTGCTTAAGACTTCATACAGAAACATCTATAGATGACTGATTTAGAAGTCTACGGTATGGAGATGAATCTCCCCTCAAAGTTTGAGGTCTACTCAACCACAACTTCTTGTCTGAAGGCAGGGTGCTTGTGTCAGCTCTCAGGACTGTCTCATACCCTGGAGGTATGTAATTTTCTCTATTTCCTGTGGCTAGGAAGGTATTGATGTGCACCTCAGGCCCTATTAAGCACAATGCAAGGTCATCTGTAATTTCGGGTGTGTCCAGTGTCCACCACTAATAAACGCAATATGTCAAAATCAGGCAGGGTCTTTTCTAAAACATGAGTAACAAATTGTAGGTGAGTGTCACACTATAACAGGGAAAGATGTTAGTAATAATAAATCTTTATTACTACTCTGCACTTTAAAGTACCTCCAGCCTAAACAGACACTGAGGGCTCATGGCTGCACACTGCACTGCAAAACATCTGAAATCCTTCTGCTTTGCAAACAAGAAAACGGAGTTTCCAAAAGGTGAAGCAAATACCTCACCATTGTGTCATATGTTGGCAAAGTTGATTTGAAGACCCAAATTCTCTGACTCTACCTTGTGCCTTAGCTGCAAGGCTGCTTGGAGAAGGCTGCTTGCCATTTATGATGTGTTTGTACAGCACCTAGCAGTATTGGACCCTGACCTAGAGAAGAGCATCTAGCTCTAGTTTTAAAAATAATCATTAAGCAACTTCCCTGGAGGCATTAAGCAGAGCAAGAAGCTTTTGCTGTGCTCTTTTTGGAACAAGAGCTCCCATCCACGGGGGCACGTGAACCTCCCTCCGCCAACTGGCAGCTCCCGACAGATTCTCTACAACTTGCTAAACATAGCCTAAACCAGAGTGCCTATGCAACTTGTCAAGTGTTAGTTGGGACTAATCATTCACATTATGCAACGAAGTCACATGCATGCACGCATCATACATCAAGCAAGCTTCTGCCCTGGTTGCAGCAATAGCCCTACCTCCAGCTGAGCAGTAATTATTGTTACTCTGCAAGATGAAGGAGGTAAAAGGCTTCAACTACCACTCCCTGCTGTGCTCAGAGTTTTATAGTAACCCCAAGCTGGGGAAGGAACCAGCTGCAACTTCTTATTACCCCATCCTACCTCTGCCTCCACACGGGACCACCAGCCTGACTGCAGAGCTTTGGTTGCAAGTTAGTTGGCCGGCAAGGGGTGAGGGCTGGGGACTCTCTTCTGCTGTCACAGCTTGCCTTGCAGAGAGGGTGCTTGAGTGTTGATAGTCCTCCAGTGCCTTCCTACAGGTTTCCTCTCCACAAAAGGAGAAGTGAGATGATTCATGGGGAAAGGTCCATGGTGCATCAGCTTCCCATAACACAAGGGCGTTTGACCACAGGACATCTTCAGCACTGCGACTGCTTACACCGAGGCCGGGCCAACTCACAAGTTCCCCATTGGGCAGCTGTCACACGAGTTCATTTCTCAGTGAAGGCATATCCAAAAATAACTGACATAATCTGTATCTTCCAGGTGTCAGGGACACGTTGACCTTCCCAGAAATTCCCTTTTCCTTGCATCTCTGAAAGACAGAAATTTAACCTTGTTGTCTTCAAAAGCAATAATCCATTTTTTCTCTAGCAATGGGGATTTGTCTTCATCATAGCAATGAATAGAGTGGAAAAGGTCCCAGAAACCCCCCCTCAGTCTACCCACCCACCCAAAACTATTGGAAGACTAACAAATCAGGATGGGCAACCCATGCGACTACCCTGAACTGCAAGTAACACACCCAGATCTCTCGCTCCCTCACTCCTTCCCATGAGCCATCCCTCAATCTAGCGTGAGATCTAAAGCAAATTCCTGGGAGGTGAGGGAAGATGCGTGTGTTGTGTCTGTGTGCGAGAGTCAGAGCTGCCTGCTGAGTGCAAACGTCGACCTGCCTTTGGGCCTGCTCAGAGCAGACAGCGGGCTCTGATGCTGGGCAGGATCTCGGTCTGGGCACGCTGCCAGGGTGTTGCTGAGATGCTGAGCTTGCCCAGGTGTGAAGCTACAGAGCTTGTTATCCCTTCTTCCTTCAGATCTCTGGGGAGCTGACGCTAAATGTGCTCCTCTGCTTTATTGCAATCCTCCACTGCAATGGGTCATTTGTACAGGGTTCCTGAAGGCATTACTCCCTTGTTCTCCCCAAAATTACACCCCCACCTGCCTGGCACACCAAGTACCTCTTAAAAAAAATCATGCAGACTCAGTGCATGATTGTGCGTGAGTGAGTTAAGTGATGACCAGTCCATCTTCAGTGGAGATACAGCCCTTCTGTCCTTTCCCGTGCAAGTGTAAACCCACGAGTGTAAAGCACCAGTTGCACTACATGGTGAGGGAAGAGGTTTAAACCCATTTAGCTCCATCGTAAATCCTTGCCCATTACCCACAACTCCTGTTACCCTGTATGTAGCAAGATGCCACAGTTCTGTTGGACCCAAGAGGAGATGTTCTACCAGGTAACACCAGAGGGAATATTGCATGAAGAGATGCTGCAGGGTTTGACATACATTTTACAAAGGCAACTTGAAAGCACTCCACAGATTCCAATGGATGTTAGAGCACATTAAGAAATGTTTTTGGCCTCAGATGCAAATTCAGTCACAACTTGACTGGAGTTTAATCCTGACAGTTAGTTATGCAGGAGAGGGGATCATCTTCTGTTTTCCCTCAGGGGCAATAAAGTTCCTGTCTTTGTTACTGGACGCCGTATTTTGGTACACTAAAGGCAAATTGTGCTAAGACAGCTGAGTAATCCTCTAAGGTGGGGGAGATTGATAGTGATGACTAAGATTTAAAATCTACCTACTTTGTACCAGAATTTCATCACCAAGTTGCTGCCTTTCCCAGCAAGCTTAAAATCCATGAAGGATTGCATGAAATGCTTTGATGAGGCATTCTTAATTGGTTTTGTAGTTCTGGATGTATTACCTTATGTATAGGTTAAGCAAATTGCACAAAGTAGTCATAATAATTAATTGAAACTGAAAACTGGCTCCTCTGTTTCACTTTCCCATAACTTTATATAGCTAAATCTCTTTGTGTTAAAACTCCTCTTACTCTATCTCTCCAAATGTGGATATGTTTGGGAGAGGTGTGGTTAAATTTCAGTAAAATCATGCTAAAAATTTTAATGTAAACACATACCAATCAAAAAGAGAGAACCTAATAAAGGAAAGAAATAATGGGGGAAAAAACAGCACATTTCTCCAGATATTCCCAATTACAATCCTTGGACACATAAAAATTAAAAATAGCTCAAGCTATTCTTCACACTTGGCTTGTTTTGTGGATTTCTAAGGTATCTCTAAGTTTCTTTGTCTTTTTTGGAAGGAATTGACTCAATGGTTTAAAGCCATAGGACATTTTTGCTGACATTTGTCATCTTTGAAAACAGGAAATTTTTCACCTGCGTCATAGTATTTCCTATGAACTTTTCTTGGTCTGAGTTTTATCATTGTTTGGGAGCTAGAATAAATATAAATGGGAAGATTTTTAAAGGCTTTAGGTTTGTGTCCATATATAGGTGTGCATGTGTTCCAGGGTCTGAATTAGGTAGAAAACAAAGTCTTTCACCTTAGAGAACAGCCTGAGACCTTTTCCCTTCCCAAACAGAATGCAGAAAAATGAAATTTCCTGTAAAACTAAAATGAGGAGGAAAAGAGCAAAGGGATGGGATTTGTCCGCTGTAGGATTTTCCCACACAGTTACAACTTTTCTTTTGTATTCTATGGTTTTAATACTTTACAAGTTGAAACAAAAATGTTTTGTGGTGGAATATGGTCCACGTGCTGACCTGGAATTTTGTTTTCAGTTCATCAGTATTTTTCAGTCTAAAAGCATTAATTTGAGAACCAGCCAACCAGCAAGACCCAATGTCTGTGCACAGGGGTAGCTATGCTGAGATAGCAGGGTGCAGCCCCAGGGTGTGAGACCCACTCAGGAGCGGGGTACATATAACCTGTTTGGAAAACCTCCTTCATGCAAATAGTCAAATTCCCGAATGTGCCATGCCCAGACATTAATATCTCAGAAACTCACCCTCCAGATGGTTTAAAACTCAGTAAAAGAGGGCTTTTAAGTGACACAGGATCAGACAAATACCAACTTGCTGTTCCACTTCTCACAGCTTGCAGGTAGCCCAGTTCTGCCAACGCAGAATCCAGGTTTTCAACAATAATCTGGGCTCTTAATTATTGCATTTTAAAGGCTGTCACGTGAAAAGTCTTAATATCGATTTAATCTTGTGTACTTTGAGAACAGAAGCAGGAAGGCTTGTTAACAACTTGCTGCAGACAGGGGAGGGGTAGTGGGCTGTGAACTGCTTCCATCTGGCCATAAGTGCTAAAATACAAGGTTTTGGACGCTAATTCGCAGGGCTCAAAGTTCATTTGTAAACACTGAAAAGCACATCCAAGAACACAGTCAGAAAAGGTGTAAGGAGAAAGATTGAGGTGGCTTTTGTAAAAGCTGACTTTGGTTTAGGTCAGCTGTCTTCATGACGGTAGATTTCAGGAGAAGCCAAGAAAGAGCCAGAATGTTTATGATTTCCTTTGGCAATCTGCAAGAGCAGTTTATATAGCAGGCAAATAACAAAGGTTAATGAAATGGAAAAGTTGAGAAATCAAATGCTCAGAAATTAAGAAATGTAGAATTAAGAATGTAAATTTAATCTCAAAGCCACAGTCCCCTCTTTATTCATTAGGAGACTTTCATGTCGTATCTCTTGGATGACCAAGTAACAAAGCAGATGATAACTTTCACAACTACTTAAATGCAAAAGAGACATTTTCTACTGCGTATCTTGTGTGTTAAAACATCATTTAAAAATATGAACTTTTTCAATAGATCGGTGCCTTTTTCTACTCATTATTCATCATGTACTGAAAAGAGGTTGATTAAAGTTGCAGCAAAAAATTGCTTCTGAGAGGACTTGAAATACTCTGTTGTGAAGAAACTGCAGTTTCTTCAAGGAGATACTAGACCTGATTATTTGAAGATTACAGAAAGCCAAATTCTAATGTATCAATGCTTCCTATTGACTTTGGAGGGATATAAATAACTACCACAGAGAAAAATGGCTTTGCAGTATATCGAGTGCAACATTATTCAAACATCAGCATTTCTCACCCTTCTTCAGCTCACCTTTTGCTCCCTCCTGCATTTCCCAGCTCCCCCACTTCCCACCCGCTTCCTAGTTCATCTGAAAACCGTCACTTGTTTGCTGTTGTTCGGTTGCTTTTCAGTAAATCGCCACAACCATACGACAGCCAGAACCATTTTGAAGGAGTCGTCAGGGTCCTATGGCTGGGTGTAGGCAGAGGGCAAGGCTGTTCTTTTTGACAGCTCTAGCTTAGAGCAGCCTCAGCCAACTGTGAAATTTCAGTTTGTTTCTTTGGGTTGCAGTCAAACCTGGAGGCACCAAGACCACTGACCCACCACTCTCCATGCGTGGAGGTAGGAAGTCAGAAAGTACCAGAGGCCTACCTGAGATTGCGTGGGAGCTCAGGAGCACAGGGCAGATCTCCTGGCTCCCTGTCCTGCACCCAACGAGCAAAGCCAGCAGTGACCAAGCTTTTATAGACTCTTTTAACTAGAGGAGGGTCTGTGCTGTGCAAGTCACCACCACATGGCATAGGAGGGGGTTCAGGTCCCTTGGAGAAGGTGCTGAGAAAAGCATGGGAGCAGGCTGCCAGCAAAGGGGGATGGGTGGGTTGTCCTGGGGAGGGGACTGAACACAGTCAGTGGGTCCTCAAGCAACATGATGAAGCAAATCAACTGCTTTGGGGTGGCAACCCACCTCTGGCTGTGTTCCAGCAGTGAGACATGCTTTGCCTTGAGCTGGGGCCAAGGCAGAGCATCTCCATGGCCCTGGAGCAGCCTCAGGCTTTGCTGCTTCGGCAGGTACATGCAGAGCAGTGGCTTCCAGGGTTTCCAAAGCGTGGATCAGCACTGTTGTGGAGCTGCTTCAGAAGCTATAAAGCAGGTTAGGGTACAGCCTGGGCCTGTGTTAATCCTGTCCCTGCTAACCCCAGATCTGGAAGAGCCAGGAATTGTGGTTCAGAGACACAGGAGCCACCTGGATCGGGGCCAGGTGAAGGCTGGAGGATGTCCAGCTGCCTCAGCCCAGAAGCAACAAGCCCTTCTGAGTGCCTTAGCAAGAGCACGGCGGCCTTGGGCTCATATAATCAGGATAGATCTGGGCCTGAGCTAGTCAGTCTGCACTGCAAGGGACGAACTCAGATGTCACAGGCTGCATTTCATGGAAGTGGCCTCCCCAGAGCATCTCCTGTCTCTCGTTCAAGGGGCCATCTTTCCGCAAGGCACATCACGTCCAGCACATCCCAGCAAGATCTAGCAGTTGATGGGGTGTTTCTATTGTTTCGTTTTGTTTTCTTAATTAAAATACACAGAGTATTGCAAAAAAAAAAAAAAAAAAAAGGAAAAAAAAAAAGGAAAGAAAAAAGCAAGGAATCAATTTATTTTATTTTATTGTCCTTTCTCGAGGAACAATCTCCAGGGAAATAAAGGAGGTTACAAAAAGAGAGGAACAATACCCATGCAGAGACTGTGGGTTCCTCTAAATTAACTTTGTAAGGAGGGGAAGGGAAAGAATGAAAGGACTAAGCTCCTGATAAATGAGTGCTGGACTTGTGAATGCCAGAAATCCGCAACGGGGTGTTTCCTGCAGGACCCCCTTGGTGGGGAGGGGAAGGGGTGGAGAGGAGGCTTTTGGAAGGTGTCTGTCCTCGGTCCATGGCTGAGGACCTCAGGAAAGGGAAGTGGCTGCAGCCACACAGATCAGGTAGGCACAAAAAACAGGGTGATAGTGTTATGGCACATGGAAGGTGTCCGGGTTAGACATGGTTTGTAACAACCCTGCCCAGCCCAGGGGTGTGAAAAGGAGGACACTAACGCTCTGGCAGTGGAAGCTTGGTTTGGAAAGCAGAGTCCTGCTCTATCATCCTCTTGTGGGGCCGTCCCCAGAGAAAACATCACTCACGCTGGCCTTTTAGCAGAAAAGCCCCATCCCTTCCCAGGTCTCAGGAACATGGCTGCGGCCCCCATCAGTCCCCTGCAACACCCCATTGAGGGGAAATCAGTTCAACAGCTCTGCTTCAGATTTCAGCAGTGCACTCTGTTGCTATTTCTATACCCCATGAACATCCCCCGTATGCACATCCCGGTGTATGCACATTCCCCAGGAGCAGGAGTGGATTTGGGAGATGGCATGAGCTCCCCAAATTGCATGGGACCCTCTGGTTTCCCCCTTGCCCTGGGGGGCTTGAGACAACTCCTTTGCATCTGTTTTGGGCTCTGTCTGTGCAGACCAGGGAACCGAGTGAGGGGGTCTGGTGTGCCTGGCCTGCAACCCACAGCGTTTCCTTCCACGTGTCTGACTGTTTGCCCAGGTATCACTCATCCCTGATGGGCTTATGGGGCTTGGGAAGAGCCAGCTCGGGCAGCTGGAGGCTGGACAGGGCTGCAGCGATGCTCAGTCCTTTCTCACCTGTAGCAAGAGCCCTGCTAGCACCATTCCCACCCCACAAGCTCTGCACTCCTGCAGAGATTATTTTTAATTAATTTATTATCACCTGCTTTCCTAGAGAACATGAAGTCGACATGGCCACAGGGTCTGTCTTTTCTCCCCCAACAAACACTGAATAAGCAGATCAGCCACAAACAGTTTTGAAAACATGGTAAAAGTCTTAAAGCTATGCAGCATCTACAAGTGTCATGAAAATGGGGAGAGAAGTAGGCTTTTGTGGTGCTTCACTGAGGGAAACGAATCAGTACAAATTCATTAGACTCTACAGAGAACCCAATGAATGTGGACCTGTGTCCTTAAGGCATTTTTCACTTCTCTGCTATCTGCGTACACAAGCACAGTCCCTGCACCAGGCATGACTCTGACAGCTTCACAGAGCAAGCCCTCCTTCCCCTGAGCATTAGCACAAATTTTCTCCTGTGCTTCCCCAGCCTCACCTAGAAAGCAATGTGCAAACCATGAGATTTCTGAGGCTCTGGAGCTCTCAGCCTTTTGACTGCAAGTCCTAGCAGGACAGCCTGAGGGAGGATCTCTCTATGAGGAGGAACAGGATCCTTCAGATCACTTTGTGTTAATTCACGTGTCCTTAAATGACATGAGCTTTAGGCCTGTAATCTTCACAGGCTGGGCTGGCAGCAGATTTCTAAAGTCCTCTATCTCTTTGTTCCTTGATCAAACCAGAACAGCACTTGCTAGGTCTAACTCTGTTCTAATCATTAGCTTCTATATAACAACCTGCATCTGAGGAAAAGGCTTAAAAGCCAGATTTGCCAAAATATCTGGGGGGCGTTTGGAGACAGTGCGTTGGTTTGGGGTTTTTTTTTACTTTGCTTTTGCTGTGAACTTGTCTTTGAGCAACCAAGAAAGTACTGGACAAAATCTCTAATTGCTTTGGGAAAAAGAAAAATGGAAGAAAAACAGTAGTTCAGGATACTTTCTGATTCTAATACTCAATCTTTTGAGAGAAATCTTCCCTTTTTCTTGCCCTAATGAGGAATCTCACAGTTAAGAAAAGAAAGACGTTTGGTCAAAAAGCAACAAAAACCAAAAACCATAAAAGTGTCGTTATCAATGAGCTTCTAGCAAGTAGAAAATGAGCAGAATAAGCCTTTCTCATCAAGTCTAATGAACTCCTCAGATTGTAGAACTGGTCCCACATTCAGTTGTCTGAAGAAAATAAGGCCAAGGAAAGAAAAGATTAGTGTCAGGCTAGAAGTATTAGATGATTAGCATTGTTTTAGGAAGCAATCTGAGATGTCATCTGGAGATATGCTACCGATCCATCTGGGGCAGAAAGGAGAGAAGACAGAGAAGAAAGAGGGAAAAAACCCCAACCAACAACCCTGTTTTGTTTCTCATTACTGCTCTAATTCTGGTGTAATTGAAAACGGACTGAATGTGTTTAGGAACATGTAGGACATCTGTTTCTCATTGGAAGAGCTCCGCTTTTTCGAGTGGCGCCTTCCATCTTCATCACAGTCCAAAGATTCCCACATCACGACTTGTCCTCTTTCTTTCTCTACTTTTTTTTTCCTTTCCAGAAAATGTGAGGTTGAACTTTCGACTCCATGTAAAACAGTTGGAGAGAAACCATGATAAGTCCCAGAGGACCCATTGAGCCTTTCTTCCCATTATCCTACTTGATTCTTTGCAGCTTCTCAGTTCTTTAAATACAGCCTTGAGCTATTTAATGCTGGTGGCATGAAGCAAAAGGGGAAGGGACAAGAGGAGGGGGAAGAAAATTAAAAAAAAAAAAAAAAGAAAGAACAATTTTGTAAGGTCAGACATCAAAATGGAGAAAAAAAGACAACTAGACTGAAAGCTGTCCTTAAGCTGGGCCAGGACATTGTGCTTTGCCAAAGGATAGATCTACACAAATACTGGATCATGCAGTTCTGGCTCTCCTATGTGTATGAAACAGCGAGGAAGGAGTCTGAGATCCAGGAAGACTTACTTGTGGGCTAAACCAAAGGGCAATATCCTAATTCTCCTCTTGGACCCGCACACTATGTCTCCAGTGTTCATTTTGGTTTGGACGACTACAGAATTGTCTCTCATAGGAAATTCTGGAGGCCCCATTGCTTAGAGAGAGATTACAACTTGAGTAGACAATAAAGAGATTGTGGGAAACATCAGTACCTTGGCAGAGAGATGGGCTGCACGGTCTGATAACTCGTAATTCTCCACCATTTGGAGAAGATCTGCCTTTAACAAGAGGCAGCAAAGCAGCAAGATGCATGACCACAAGTTAGAAATGTGTCTTGATTTCATAAATGGCTCCATTCTGCTATAATAGCACTTTCCATCAAGAAGGTTGATTCACAATCATCGGCTCATGTGAGACAATGACTTGTCTTTGCCTGCACCACCAGCCCCACCACCTTCACCCCCACTTGATGAAGGTGATGGTTGTGGTGCATGAAGAAACACAACGACAACAAGATGTAGGAAGGACCTTGGGAACACCAGCCAGAAACACCACTGAGGAGAGCCCTTGCCATGACCTGGGGTCATGAGTAACTCTGGGCCTGAAGGAGAACTTCTTAAATGAATGTAACAGCCCATGTGGTCTCTGCCTGGCCAGTGTCACCATGAAATAGCAGGTCTGATTTTCTTGGGCTGCAGCTCTATGCGCTTCTGACAGAGCAAATGAGCCTCAGCATGAGGAAATATTCTCTCATTTCTAAGCCTGTTCAGTTGACCAAGGTGAAAAAGTTCCTCCTTGGAAATCAAAGTCAGAGGTGACTTTTTATTTCAACTGAGCTCAGGATTTTTTCTTTACAGCAAATTAGCTGGGACTGGAATCTGCTCTGTCTGAGGAGTCTGAGGTAGAATTTCTAAGAACTCAAATGTTAATATCACAGTAAATAATTAAAAGAAACAATCTGTTCCTCAAAAAGAACTGTGGAAAGGAATCAAGCTAGATCAGAAATGTTGATGAAGGTATCTTGCCATCAATGAAAGCCATTTTAGTAAGAGTCAAGTGTTTTGTTGGAATTTTTAATAGGAAACCTTAAGAGGGTTTTTCTGTCCTTCCTTTTCTTGACAGGAAAGCATTAGATAATTTCATTTTGGGTAATATTTGAATAGCCCCATTTTGACATGTATTCCATATAATTTTGACATGTATTCATGTTAATATGACTTATTTGTATATATGCTTCATATTTTAGCAAGCTAAATAGTAAAATGTTCTGTTTTAACATTATCAAAATCAAATGTTCTCACTTCTTGAAACAAAATGTTTCTGTATCATCAAAATTGTACATGTCCATTATTTGGATTTTTTCTTTTTTAACCTGCCTAGTCAGAAGACATTGACCGGTTGATTTTTTCTCCATTTAGTATGAAAAATGTTCAAAATTTCAGAATATTCCCAGAAAGGAGGAAGTGAAAATGTTTTTTTCCAGTCAGTTTTAGGAAGCTGATTCAATGCCCATTTTTTCCCAGTGCACTACACACTTTCTGAGGTATAATTCAAAGGAAATTCAGACTAAATTAGTTCATTAGGGGACTGAGTTCCTTGGCCAGAAAAACGATTGGACGCTCTGAAAAAGATCAGGTCATGCTTTTTTAAAAAAATCAACTTGAGGTTCTTTGCGTCTTGGTCATTTTATCAACAGAAGCAACTGTAAGGCCATCAAACTCTCTTGTTCTTGAGTCTGGAATTTTAGCTGCAGCTAGAATATGTATTTCTCTTAGGAGGGACACAGTTAAGTGCTTAGTACTATGCAACATGATGGCCCTTACACTCACAATTATTCAAGAAGGAATTAAAACAAAATTAAGTTTCTGAATTCATTAATTGCTATGTTGACCAAGGTGGTCAATCATTACATGTGGTTTAGTGTTTCTTGTGGTAAATAAAGATAGGCATGACAAAGCTACACAACAAGAAAGAGACATCATGTTTTAGGAAAAGTTGTATTTAAAGAACCTGGGAACAGGCCAAAAAAAGAAAATAAAGACATTCATGCATGGAAAAGTGTTCATTACTAGGAATCTTTCCATAGTAGGTGGAAAAGCAACTTTAACCACTTCCATAGTAGAGGGCATCAAACTGCTATTGTATGCAAAAATAGATGGTTATTATTTATCACTGATATTAGAGCCAAGGAGCAAGCCTGCAGTGGGACAGAGTACAAAGTTCAAGGGAATCTTTGTGTTAAAAGCCTCCAACTGTAACTTCATGAGATAGGTGAGCACAACACCCAGACTATAAACAGTACACTGGGACCTGTTTGCCACAAGGTGATTGCAAAGGCAAAAAAGTGAGATAGATCCCCCCCCCAAAAAAAAGGGTCCTTCATGCAGATAAAATTGGAAATATTAACAGATAAAGATGAGTGTGCCAGTTCCCTGTTTGCTGGTCCCACCACTGTGGTTCTAGATCTTATGCAGATCTGGGTACTATCTTTGCGTGGGTCTGAGTATATGAGCTTTCTGAGACCATCCCAAAGGTGTCTGGACAACAGTAGAGGACTCTTGTAAAAGGAAACATCTTCTCCATCCTGATTTTTAAGCTCAGCTCATCCTAGCATTGCTTTTTTAGAAATTACTTCTGCTATGAAAGAAAAAGTAGTAAAATTTTAGTTAAATTGTAGTCAAATTTAAATTAAATAAAGTTGTAATAAAGTTGAGTTCATTAGCATTAATTATGATACCCATCCAACTTTACAGTTTTCTCCTTATTTAGGTATACATTTCCATTCTTCTGCCTCCCATTAGCATCGCATTATTAAAGTTTGTCAAAAAAAAAAAAAAAAAAAGGCTTGGCTTAGCTTGACTTATCTTGGCTTGATTTGGCTTGCTTCCTTTTCTCTTGGAAAATGTTTATTTCTGTACAAATTTCTGACTGAATTTCTGGAAGAAACCTGAAAGTGATGGATGAGCAATTTCCTCAAGGTAATTTTATATTGTAAGACCAGTGAATGCTAATCATTACCAAACCATGAGGCACTCAGAAGAAGGAGGATGTAACCAGGGCTGGCTATAGCCACTGTGAGGAGACCGAAGTTGCACCGACGTCCCACGTCTCTTCCTGACACGACTTAAAAGCTTCTCCAACATGCACGGCTGGAGAGATGGCCTTGCAGGATGCGGCCTCTCCTCCCAGCCAGGGAGATCTTCTCATTGCCATTGCCACAGCATGATCCAAACATCAACCAGACGTCTCAGCTTCTCTAGACTGAACTCTGCAGCCAGACCATGGGCTTCGAAGTGCAGCCACCCTTCTCAATGGCACACAAGCTTTCCCCTGCAAGTGGTGGCCCAGGGTGTTTCAAGGGTGAGATGTTGTTGCTGGGGAGATGGTCTTTGTCCATCGACTTTATCCAGTGCAAGAAAAGGAAATGAAGCGGGAGCGAGAAGAGATTGATGCTCACACGTTCCCATTTTCCCAGGAACTTCTACTGTTTTCACTTGGAATCAGAACAAAACCAACTACTTTTGAAACTGCCTGGATGAGGGAATTTTCACTCCAAAAACATAGTTCAAGAAATTCTTTGGTTATTTTATGGGTTTTTAATAGTATTTTATTATATTTATATTATCTATTCCTATGTTATGGCAGGTACTCTTGGCATGCCATAATGACCGAAAATTGTTTAAATATTCTATTTTTATTTTCTTTTCAAAATCATTATGAGCAGCTGCTACTTAGCAGTGAGTGAAATACCTTATCTTCCCTTCCAGATCAAAGTATCTCCTGTTTGTATTGTAATTAAGGTGTTTCATTACTTATTAATTACAACACAAACAGGAGACACTTTGATCTAGAAAGGAAGATAAGATATTTCAGTCAGTGCTAAATAGTATTTGCCTTAAATGATTTGAAAAAGCAAACAAAAGAAAATAAGGGAATACTTCCACGACTGTATTATGACATACTGATAGTCACATTGCTTAATGAATCCTTTACCGCTGACACACCATGGAAAATTGTCAAAATGATCACCCCAGAACAAAGATAACACAAGTGAAATGAATCTCCAGAAATTTAAAAGACAATTTAGAAGTTATTTTTTCTTCTTTTCTGAAATTAATCTTCTTACTGATGTTCTTTCTGTGGGATCTTTCACTGAAATCTCTACACTTCCATGAAAAAGGCTCTGGAGGTGGTGGGGGGGGTGGGACTCAGCTGTGTCCAAAAAATACTGTTCTCAGTTAAAAATTATTTTGGCAGATGTTTTCTAACCATCTCTCACAGCCAGGCCTGGGGTTGGCTGCCCATAATATAGTGCTGTGAGGGGCTTGTGCGGTAAGTCAGCTGTCTCCAGGACAGATTCCTCCTGCTTTAATCTTCTTGTTGTTCCTTGCAAGGCAGACCTTGCCCAAAAATCGTAACAACAGTGTACCTCTCCACACAAGACACCTTTATTTAATGACACATATAAGAGTGAAGTATTAAGGGCTCTTTTTTGCTTCTGCACTAACAAAATAAAGAAGGAAAAAAAAAGGTTAACTGAGTCCAGATGGTTAAAACAATTAAAACAGAGGTGGGAGCAGAGGCCAAAGTCTAAAGTGGGGAAAGAACAGGCTACAAACTGTTTAGATAAGTTGGATGCACTGGGGTGGGCAGGTCCTGGAGTATTCAAGAACCAAGACAGGGCCATCACTGACCCATTAGCAATTATCTGGGACAACTCATGCCCTTAATACAAAGTGTGAGTGCATCTCTATTTGCTGGGCAGGGCTTTTTAAATATCTCTTTAATCTTCCAGCCTACAGATTCCTAATGTGCCCATCACTGTGGCATCTAGACGCCAATCAATCAATTTTTTTTGTACTTGCCAGGAGCATCCAAGCTCATAAGAAGCTCAGTGACTGCCCAGATGGCTAAGGATGCAGTCATGCTTCACAGACCTTTCATATTTGGTCTCAGCCTGGGAGGATTGAGAAATAAAGGGCAATGTTGTAGTTTTGCCCTTAACTCCTGCTCTCGGGACACTGGGATCCTACACAGTCCAAATGGAGTCCACCAAGGAGTGGCAGGAGATAAGTGTACATAAGCACATGAGAATTCAAGAAGTTGTGGGAAAGGTTGTCATAAACTCTGCTTTTAAAAAAGTGGAGGGAAGGGGCAGGGAAGAAAACTCCAAGTGATTGTAGAGTTGTCACCTTAACTTCAACATTAACAGAGATACTGGAATAGCTGATTGAACATACCTTGTTCAACCCTGGAGGATAAGGAAGTGATAAGAAATAGATTTCCTAAGAACAAATCATGTCAAACCAGTCTAATTTCCAAATCTGGAAGGCTACCAAGCCTTGTAGATAAAGCGGAAGCAATAGCAGCAATATCCTGACTTCAGTGATTCTTGTGGATCCCTCCCAGGTGGTGGTTTCACAAGACACTAAAGGAAAGAGTTATCTAAATGGCATTTCCACAGAGCACAACACATCCCATTGAAAGGTCATACTCAGAGAATCGCTATCAGTCGTTTAGGGTCAGATTCAGACCACAGATCACCAGACCCATAGTTGGGTGCCTGCACGTGGGTGTCTCCCTGCCCTCTAAGTGCACTTAGAGGGGGATTAATCAATATGGTCTAACAATCAATGCAGTAGAGTGTCTACAGCAATGCAAGAGGGGTGAAGAGTAGCTCTTCATTGAAAAGATTGACCTGGGATGCCTTCGGTTGCCCACACAGCCATGTGATGTTATTTTAGCCGTGGTGGGATATTCTACCTGGCCTCCAACAGCTGCTCCAGAAGGGCACAAGTCTCCAGCAGGTCTTGTGCCAGCCCCATGCAGATATCTCATATACCTTAGGGCATCTCAGCTAGCACATCACACCTATATGCAGATCACCGACAGAGCCCTAGATCCCCATTTATTCAAAGGAGAACACTTACACGCCTGGCTTATGTAAAGGTGCCCATGCACAGACTCCTAAATTTAGATACTTCAGTTTCCATATTAATCTCACTTTTAGGGTGGGATTCAGTTGTCCAAACATAGACATCTGGTACTATTTCATGCATTATAGCTTATTTGAGAAATCCACATGGGACTGGTGGATACAACACTACTTACAGGAGACTCTTTTCCTGGACAAAAAGCTGGAGGCAAGCTGCACTGAAATGCCTAATATGACACTGGATGTCTCTGTGGGCAAGTGAATCTGACCTTTACTGGCAAGGTGGGAGGACAGCCCAGGTGAATTTGAGTACAGGTTTGTCACATGCCTATAGTGCTCAACAGTGACTTAAGGGCTGGACTAGAGCTATGTAGAGCCATACACCCTTTTGAGATGGTGCTAGAGCATGAGAAGGTTTGCACACAAGCAGCCCTATTCATCTCTCAGACTGAAACATCTCATTGATTAAAACATTTTCTTTCCTCACATTCTGCTCTAGATGCAATTTAAGCTCATTAGAGCAGCCAGTTGGCTCCTGTAGCTTCTATCTAGCTGAGACCTGTGTCACAGGTATTTAAGTTCTCTTCCAAAAATATCCTGATATCTCATCTTCCTTTTGAACTGTCACCTACTAAAAGTTCACTCTACCACATTTTCTTTGAGGGCCTGGTGTCCTCCCCGCTGAGAGTGTGTTTCACCCAATGGAGACGCACTTTCAGGTTTGTTGCCTCAGCGCTGTTTGTGCAACCGCTTGGCAGAGTTTCTAATCATTTGTAATTTTTTATCTCACTGTTTTGATATGGAGAATAGCTCAAAGGCACTGTTTATTAAATTTCTCCACCCTTGGCATTACCTTGAATGTGTCCCTTGCTGCATCCACAAGCAAGTGGAAATCGCTGCAACAATTGCGGGCCTTTGGTCTCCTGTCTGACAGTATCCTGGATCCGGAGATAGGGTGAAACCTGGGAGAAGATGAAAACTTGCATTCCCCTAGGGATTGAGCAAGGGTTTGCCTTGCCTAGACATGGCACTTGTACTGCATCCAGATTCTCCATGGCTGGAATATTGCTTTTACTCTTACGTTTATCTCATGTCCTCTGCACCTTTTGCTGTCTTTGCCTCTGCGCTCACATACTGCCAAATTGGAAACTACAAAAGCAGTGAAAGAAAATTTGCATCATTCTTCTCACCTCTGGCACAAGAACATTTTCTAGTACTACATCTCATTTTTCTGAAACCTTGGCACAGAGCAAGACCATGAGCTGGAAGCAACGCCACAGAGAGACTTTTCTTGCAAACTATTCTTTTGATTTTGGCCCTGCCGCTTAGCCTCTTTTTACCTCCGTTTCCCATCTGTTGATGGGGCAAACTTAATCCAAGTCATGAGGAAGCATGAAAAAGTGAGCAGCTCCAACGTTATAAGCCAAGAGCTCAGTATTTCAGAGAGGAATGTTTTTCAGCACAGTTTTGTGGTACTCATCTCTGGAAATAAGCTGCTTTTTGATTTCACACAAGGGATTTGATATTTCTTTGTAGAAAGTCCTATCAATAGCCACTGTATGGACGATACCCCTCTTTGCTTTCTGATTGCTGAATAGGAGCAGCAAAACTGAGATGTTCCTGGAAAACTGAACTGTGTTGCAAACTGCAGAGCTCTATATGGATTTTCAAGTGGGAAGATTCAACACCTTAGAAATAGGCAGCTGCAAATTTTGAATGTTTACCCCTATCCCCTTCTTTCCCTCAATTTTTGTCTACCCAGAAATTTTTGGTTCAAGCCCATGACTTGCTTTCTAGGCTCATGAACGTGCTGCAAGGGTGTGACACAGAAGGTCAGGCTATAGGATTGTCATTAGTACTCTTACTAATTCTAGAGAGATCTACCTGGGCTTTTCATGGCATTTTTTGGCCTCTAACGATGCAGTTCCTGGAACCAAAAGATTTTTGAGAATATTTCTGCTTTCTTTTCTTTTTCACTAACTTCCCAGTGACTGTGAGCAAAATGTCCCCTTCTTACCTCAGACACCAGAGAAGAAAACACAACCCAGAGATGTTCTTCGGGGAAGTGGCAAGGAAGCAGGAATACAATACTTTTGTTTTTTAGCCTTTGACAATTCTCTAGGTCTCTTCTGGATGCGATACCTAGAGAAACATTTATTTGTCCTGCCTCTTTGTCTGAATCAGCAGAAGCAGGGTTAAAAAAAGATAGGCCTCATGCACACTGACTTGGCACAGACTTCCAAGGGCCTTGAGGCTAAAACAAAACAAACCAAAAAAATGAGAAAAACAAGTTTTGTTTCCAAATAAACAAGTTTCCTCTCCCCTCAGGTATGGGGCTCGCTCAATTAAATTACACTCATCTGCCAAGGCCTGTGCTCCATGTGGATTCGGTTACTGTCTCTGCAAGAATTTGTGTGATGCTCCAGGCCCCAAGGAAGGCGAAGGCTGACCCCACCCCTCCCCTCCAATGCCCTTCTCCATGCAATCTGCATTTTCTCCTATACTGCTAGGGGTTTTTTTGTTGTTCTGTTGTTGTTGTTTTTCGTAAGCCCAGCCCAGCCCCGCTTGAGCTCTGCATCTGGATCTGGGTTTGATTTTAATTGCTCGCAGTTAGGTACAACGTGTCTGTGTTTGCACAAAGGCTCACTTGGCAGAGGCGAGGGAAAGGTGGGGTGGTGGCTGTCAAATAGCAGCTCTTGTTAATGGGAGCTCTGTTGAACCCATACTCTGACCACTTTATACCACGGATGGTGCCTGAACTTCTCCCTGCCATATGCCGTCTGGCTGCAGTCTTCCTACTTCATTTCCCACTCTGACCCCTTGCGCAATATCGCTGCACTCATTTAATTTTATTTTGATCCAGAATCACCTCTGGTTTAATTCTTGGGCCATCATCAACTTGACTGTCCTCCACAGAAATGCATTTCTGAGACAAGATAGTAACAAAATAGGGCCAGATTTTTTTCTTGGACGAATACTTTTATTGTTGAAGTCCACCTAAGGTCTCTAAAGCTCTGGGGACTTTTAGCACCTGAGGTCCTCAGTAAATGGAAAATATATTTGTGCTGTACACTGAAGGAATAAATACGCCTGATATTTTGGGTCTTGTTTAAACCAGCTGTGCTCATTGCCAGGTGAACTTCAGCTGGCACTTACTGCAAAGACATGCAAACTTCCCTTGAGCTGAGGCAGTCTGTAGGATATTTGTAAGTCTTGTCCTTGAATAGATGTGTAAAACAGCCAGTATAGGACTCTGGTTTTCACTTGCTGCTTTTCGTAACAGCGATGTTTCACTTGTTTTCAAGGAGAGGAAAATACCATCTGCAATTGCTGAGTGCGTATTATCCTTTCTGTGACAATGAGGCAGACAATCTTAATCAGGCTGGAGTTTCAGCATCTCTGAAGTCTTGGAGTATCATCTCCAGAGCTCTTACCTCTCACATTTTTGAAAGCTCTCTGCTAATTTTTCTTAATAAAATGATTCTTATACAGTCTAACTCCCCATAACTTCTTCCAGACTGATTAATTTCACTTCTAGTGGGGAAAGGGAGAGGAATCTTGAAGATACCAGCTGTCTACAAATTTTGTAAAAAACAATAGCTAGTTGAAAAAAACAGACATAAATTAATGCACCCGCAAAGAAAGCTCAACACCTTCTCTAGCCTCAGCTATCAGCCAGCTGGCCAGTCAGCACCTACTAGCCAGCTAATCAGCATGCTGTGGGCACAGACCCATCCTCAGAGCCCATCCCCTTTCCTGTGGGTCTATGGACTCAGAGGAAAAAGAGCACCAGGCCACACACATGCAGAACTCCAAGCTCTGGAAATACCTGCAAACCTTCATCGTCTCTGCCATGCGCCCGCAGTCAGGTAGGATGAACCGTTGCCTCAGTCCATTTTGTATTTGGGAAGGAAACCAGGCCTTGTACATTTGACCTTTCCTCTGTTTTCATTCTCTTCTTGCTAGGGAAACCCCTGTTGACATTAATAATATTATTTGCAGGTGAAGGGTAGGTAATAGCTGACTAAGGACCTTTAGGCTGGGTTCAGGATGAGTAAGTGGAAAATCCCTGAATTTAAGCCTGTCTGTGTGATTTGTTCATCTTTCAGGAGAGGAGTTCCTGCCAGCTCAATTTTCCTGGCTGTATAATGGCGCGGCAAGACAATTCCAGCTCCCTGCAGCAAGATAATTAATAATGGAAAGGTGTTTTGGCTATTGTGATCACCGCAGATGATTCAAAACATTTTATAGATCTTAACTAATTAATTGACACAAGCTGCCCACCTAATAGGTCAGTTGTTTGGTGTATCTGTGTGGAAGCTGAGGCTGAGAGATGAAACAACATGTCCTCAGGTGGACGGCTGTGCTCCAGAAAGGAACTGAGATGCTACCACTTAATTGAAGTGCTCTCTTGAGATGTTATGGCAGGTACCACCAGCTGCCCACTGAAGTATCTGGACTAGGCTGGGAGCTGGGATATTTTGATTTTCTGTGTGATCCAAGAAACAGATTGTTTTGTTTAAACAGGAAAATCTTTGGGGCAGCAGCTGTGTCTTTTTGTCTTCCTCTAGCACACAGAGGAGCGTCCAGCTGGTTTAGTACTAGTAACCAACAAATGAAGAATAAATGGGCCACCCCTGCTAAAGTGACAGGTCTTATGTTTTTCAGGAGTGTTTGCAGAAGTGGGAAAGGATTTCAGTGCTAATAGGGACCAAGACACATGTCAAGGCAGAGAAGGTGAAGTAAGAGGTGTCCCAAAGCAGTGATAAGACATGCAGATAGCAAACAACATGGAGAAAGGGGGGGAAAACAAGGCGAGTTCAAGGCACCAATAGGGGAAGGAGTCCAGGGAAGAGAAGGAGGTGTGGGATTGTGTTGAAAGGGGTGTGGAGGCATAGGGTGTGGTAGGCAAAGTGATTCCAGAGGCCTCGGAGAGTTTGGCAATCTGTGGGTAAGAAAGGGCAGGACAAATTGTGACAGGGTCAAGGACAACATCTGTCCTCTGCAGAGCGCTCCAAGGCAGCACAGTTGGGAGAGCAGAGGAGCAGCCAGCAGGAGAGCTGTGATATCACACCCATTTCCCATGCCTCGCTGCAGGGAATCAGCCAGAGAATGCAAAATGGAAAGTGGGGTTGAGATTCCGAACTAAGAAACAAAGACTGTCAAGGCAAAGAGCCCACAGAAATCCTGAAGAGTCCTTTTTCTAATGCTGGGACACTCTTTTTCTCTCAGGGAATAGTTTACTTGACACAAAATAAAATAAATATATATGTATATTAAAGTCAGGACCATTCTTTGAGCTGCTTTTGGTAACCAAATACATTTTTTTTTTAAAGTCAGAGGAATGAAACAAAGACCAAATAAAATGGTTTAACTTGCCCGTCTGAAATTTTGTGCTCCTTCAGAAATTTAATTATGGGAATATGTTTGTAGATAAAAACCACTGTAATTCGTCTTGGTCAAAGGATGCAATCCATTCATCCTGCAAGAGAATTCTACTAGTTTGTATGCTTGAGAAACTCAGGTTTTTTCTTGTGTTTTGTTAAAAACTATCCTCTTTTTTGTTTAGCTCCCAAATCAACAACTCATGTATTTAAGTTCACAGTCCCACTGTGATGACCAGAGACATGTCTGGATGAAATGCTAAGCTTCATTTTTTATTTAAGAGCTGAGCAAGTTTCATCTTGCCTAAATTATGGTTATTATGGCCCATCTAAAATGACCATCCTGCTTCGGATTATCTTTAAAATATTCTTAGGAGGGACTGTCTCCATCAGTGACTCAGCAGCTGGAAACAATGAGCTTCCTAAACAATGTCAGACTTGGTTGATGCAACTGCAGCCTCGACAAAAGCAGATGGGGTATGTTTAAGCAGGTTCCTTCAAGGCATGCTCCTCCATTCTAATATAGTGAACAAAGAAGGAAAGAGGTTTTGTCTAAAACACTACAAATGGCTCAGATTTGGAGAAGGAACAAGACTGGGCAATGGGAAGGAGATATTTGGGATTTATGTTTCTTCACAAAGAGCTGGAAATCCCTGAAAACTATTAAGGCCAAGAAGGTAGTTTAGGGAATTCTAAATTTCCTGCTGCATCGCCTCAGAAATAGTTAAACAAGGCACCCTTTTATGTGCAACCAAATGGCATGCCCTGTGACCATGGCCAAGGGAGGATAACTATGTGCAACTGCAGGGCCCAGAAAATCAAAGTCTGGTTACTGAGATAAGTGAGTTATGGAGTGCTACAACCCAAAGAAGGGCAAGAAAACTATGTGTGACTGCTCAAGAGACTCAACACTAGACACAGCCAGGACCCTAAGGCTGGGTATACACTGCAAAGTCAAACAACTGGAGTATTCACCATGTCTCTACTCCCAAGAAAAACAGAAACCTGGTGAAAAACATTAGAGTTACCTGGAGACTCAGTGGACTCCATTATAAATACCTAATAGCTTTTCTGGGAACTGGTCTGACATCCTCCAACACATACAGTCAGTGACTCCAATCCTAAACTTCTCCCATCTACAAGATTCACCATTATGCAGATTTACATGCTGGGAAAAAAGATAAAGGGATCTTCATATCTCATGTCCACAACTCACATCAGTGTCTCTCTCTGGGGTGAAGCTGGTGGCTGAAGACCTTCCTAGAGTCAGAAGAGTTCATACAATCGAAGACTGACTGAGGGTCTGCCCATTGCCACCAGTCCAGAACACCCACCTGAGAAAGGCCTTGTTTTGGATCATCTCCAAAGCCAACTCAAACATGTCCATCACATGGGAGGTAACACCAAAAAACAAATAAGGAAGCCCAGGGCAGACCCTACAGAGGACTTGGAGGAACCCCCAGCAGTTTGTGGCTTCTCCTATGGAGGAAGGGTTGTTTCATATAGTTTCTTCCAAGTTAGGTTTGTTAGCATCTGAGAAGGAGGATATCAGTCTTGATTTTGGAATCGGGCTCCACGGGATTAAGTTAGCAGGGACCTGTCTCGGTTGCAGTGTGCTTGTTGAAGTTAAACCCTGTCTGCAAGAGGTGAGTTATTTCAGAGAGCTCCTGGGCAAGGCCATGCTAGAGCAAAGTCGTTTAACACTGCCAAGCTTTCCCAGGGTCTTCATTCCACACCTGGACAACCTTGGCCGTATGGTCACCACCAAGTTCTCCATATCCACACATCTAGGGATGGGCCATGAACCAAGTCTCCGCAGTCTGGTGCTTTGGCTGGCTTCTGCAGGCCACGGAAAGACTTCAGGGGAGGGGTGTATGGGGGAGGAGACTGGCATAAGGGGTTGCTCTTTCCCTGCAGAGCAGGGAGAGCAAAAAGCCTCTGCCATAGGTGACTAAGCATCTTCAGCTTTCACCTGGGAAAATCCCATGATATTTGACAAATAATGCCTCATGTCCGAGGCCAGTGTCTTGGAGGTCTGGCCTGCTCCACCCTTCACAATGCACACAAATACAAAGACAAGGTTGTCTCTTTTTCCTCTGCCCTTTCTCTCCTTGGGTCTCTCCTTGTGTGCCCATGACTCAGAACTGGGGCTGGAGGCTTCCTCTAAGGGCAAGGGCATTGAATCTTGGGTAAGAAAACAGAGAGATGGTAACAGGAGCCCTGAAATCTTGGGGGATCGGGAAGAGCTGCACAGGCATCCAGACAGGCTGAGCCTGCGGGGGCAGGTACTGTCCGCCCTGCCCTACGAGGGCTGCCAGGTATGGGTGCAGACAGGCCTTGAGGGAGTGGTGGTCAAAAGAGGCAAATCAAGTGTTGGGAAGTTTTAGCAAGGCAAGGTTTATAAGGAGGGTGTGAGCATGTGTCTTTGTGCATGCACATCTACGTTAGCTGACCTCATAAAAGATGCATCACCTCTCTCTGCAGACCTGTCTTCATCGTGAAGGCTACAGCAACACTATTATGAAGAAACGTGAGGAAATTAGTACAGATTATCTTGAAAAAAAAAAAAAAAAAAGTATATTTCCACAGGGAACCTCTGGCTTGGTTACAGTGTGCACTGTTAGTCTCCTGATTCAGAAACTATAGAGCAGAAAGGGAAAACATCACCATACATGAGGGGATAGGAGTGATCAAAAGTTTGAATAACTTTGGGGTGAGGGTAGCGTGAGCACTTAGAAAGCAAACCCTGTCTGGGAAGAAGGGCAATGGAAGAGAGTTCTGAACAAAGTTGTCCTGGAGAAGGTGAATGAAGAATGATTGTTCTCATCATCTTGTGTCACACCCTGCAGTTCTTCTGTTATCAGCTTTAAAACAAAAGGAATTGCTTTTTATCACAGTGCATGAGTATAGCAAGGAACTCATTGTCCCAAAAGAATGTGTGGGTTCAGAAAGAGATCAGATGAACTACCAGAGGGCAGATCCATCATGGGTTGTGAAAAAAACAGGGTGAAAACAATCCGGTTGTGCCCTAGCTCCTATACTTGCAGGTTACTCAGCCTAAATTCAGCCCCAGTGAAACAATGAGCAACAGCTACAGACCCCCGGTATCCTTCACTGCTCAGTTCAACTGCCCACGTGTGCTCTTAGTGACTTTTCAGACACTTTGGGGTTTCTGAGACATCCATGAGGGGTTGGCAAACAAAGGACCAACTGTTCTATGGTGACAACTGGAGGCAAGTGGGCCATGCTGCACTGGCCACCTCTGTGTGGTCAATTGATTCACACCCTCCACTGACCGTAGTGACTAGATCACCAACTGCACTGGGAGTTTAGGTCCACAGCACGCAAATAGACACTTATACGCAGACACCTACACTGAGGATTCTGCTGAACCCCATCAGATATCTCACACCAGGCAAGATGAGTCTTGGTCTTAAAGCTGATGGAAGTTACAGCAATGGAAGGGTTGAGAGGAGGTGAAGCAGGACTTGAGTGCACTCAGGTTGGTATTTGCAGTGAGGTTTAGGGACTGAGGATGTCCTCATCTGCGTCCATCTTTCAAAAGTTGTTGGGTGAGTTTTTAATCAGAACTGCTGGGGCCCAGTACTTCTCCAGTAGCTCTGAACTTGCAATGAGGAGACAAGAGACAGAGGATGAAAGAAAAGAGAAAAGCTTTCAGTGGAGGCTGAAGAGATTAATCTTTATCATTAGTAAGATGCATAGATGACTGGGCATGCCTGATCCCCAGTTTAGGAGAAAATGAGGATACACACAGACATGCATTCTCCAGGGAGAAAAACAAAAATGAGGAAAAGTTAGATAAGGAGCCCAGGGAGAAGAAATCCAACAGGACACAAGACTTGCATGAGCACAAATAGACCTCTTGCTTCTATAGATCCCCTGTATCTCTAACACTTTCATTAAACCACTTTCTCTTTGTATATAGGACCAAGACTGCGGTTGAATACCAGTCTTGACAGCCAGCTGCACCCACCAAGAGGGAGTGTTGTCTCCTGAGTCACTGGAGTTGAGCCCTGAAAGCCTGATGATCTTTGTGAAGGAGCTTCACAGTTGGACTGTGAAATGCCACTCAAGGTGAGAAGCATGCAGGGCCAGGTGACCACTGGCAAGCCCTATGCTCACCCTGCTGCAGTTTCTCTTTCCTCCATCCTTTCTGAAGTTGACCATGATTTCTGCCCCTTTCCAGCAGCAGAAGGCAGGAGTAATTCCCCCTGGAGAAACTGCAGGAGGGAATTTCAAGTAGGCAGAAGGTAATTACCCAGCCTGGAATTTCTCCAGGCCATCCTCTTAATATGCAAGACAAGGAGAAAACAAAAAAATGCAAGGGGATCTTTAACCACAAGCAGTCCCAGGAAGTTGGCCTGAGCACACTCCCTTTATTTGTTTGAGCACCTCAATTGACACTTTGAGCAGTTCACAGGTTTGAGTCAGAGAGCAACTGTGGTGTGCCCATGCTGCAGAAAGCCTTTCTTCTCCAGCCTGCTATTCCTCTGGGAGAAGACACACCTCTGATAGGAAGGCAGGTGCCTGGGGTAATGGGGGTGGGGAAAAGAGTGCATGTCAGGGTTTAATAAAATAACATGTCCACCCAACCTATGATTTTCTTTGGAAACCCAAATGGGGAATTTTCCAACCACCTAGCAATCAGTTTTCATTTCACATTAGCCTTGGTGATGCGCCCTGCACTGTGCTCATCTCCTCAGCATGAGAAATGAGCGGGAGATGGAGACGCCTCTCAAGCCAAGTCCCTGCTTTCCTACCTCAGCAGCTGCAGGTCCTCAGATGCCCCCTGCTCGGTCACCACACTCTGGGCTCTGTGCTTGGGCAATAGCTGTGCTGGTGAGACAAGACCAGAGATAAGTGAGGCTCTGAGGTCAGCTGCAAATGTGAGCACCCAGTGACCACCATGTAGCCAAGGCAAACATTGCCTAAGAAGGGGAGGTCGGTCCCATCTCCTGTCTCCTGGCTAACTGCTCACTTCTAGGTGAATATTTAAGGTTTAACTGGAATCCAACTTCAGTTCTCGGTTTGGGTTTCAGAAGCCCCATCAGAGCAGCTGAACTGGGAGACTCTTCTGTTGTCCTTTGCCAGGTTGTCTCTGCTAAGAGCTGGTTGCCATGCTGCAGCCCTCATCACCTCATGGGTGTCTGAGTGCTCTCACCCCCTTGCCTAGACACCTCTACAACTTGCACCATTTCACCAATAAATAAAGCAAGTTATAGGGAAAATACAGTGCAGCTCCACAAAGGAAATAAGATCTTCCCTGTTCGAAAACCTCCTCTTCAAGAAGGTCCAGGCATTTCCCAGGGTTACCGAAGAGGATATTTTGATTAAGATGCCTAGTCCCCATCTGCTCACCAGCAGGTACAGGGAGAGGAGACGAGTGCATAGAGGCTTTGGAGTGTCTCAGCTGAACACTCCAAGTCCTGTAAATCACCTCAGCAAGGCTGAGAAACCAAGACCCAGCCTCCCATGTCTCACATTCACATGTTCTCCTTAGAGCATCATGTCACAGCTATCACCCATCTACTGAGCCATCACCCACTCTATCTACCTGCCCCAAAGCAGGAAGAACAAAACTTTTCCTATCAGATGTTCATTGAACATGCACTCAAAGCCTTCTGAGGCTGGAGCTGCCGCCCCCTCCTCAGGCAGCTGATTCTTGTTGTTCATTATCCTCACCACTGCGGTCATTCCCTTTTTCTCTTTTCCTAATCTAAATCTTCCTTGCTGTGATTTCTTCTTCCACCCACTATAGATACAGAGAGCAACTTATATCCTTCCTCATGCAGCCAACCTTTACATCCTTAAAAGCAGTATCATTTCTCTTCTATAAACTAAACAGCATCATTTTCTGTCCCCAGGCCATCTTTTTACCCTAAATAAGTCTATCACTATATGCTGTACATTATTTTATTTTATTTTATTTTATTTTATTTTATTTTTTTTTTTTTTTTATTTATTTTTATTTTATTTTTTAACATAATATTGTTTTACAGCCACCCATCACACTAAAGGCTTCCCTTCCTCTACAGGTAAAGGGGGAGTCCCTCTCCTGCTGTATTATTTGATCAGCTAGAAATAAGAAATAATTTCTGATTTAAACATGTGATGTTCCCAGAAGAACTGAGTTCCCAGTTCTCTCACAGAACAAAGGCTTATCCCTGCAAAACATGAAGCACTCACAGCCCAGATGTTGCCGTGCTCCAGCCCTCAGCATGAGGATGAAAGGCAAAAAACCCATATTAAGGCCCCTGGTCCCTTTCCATGGGGCTGCACTCAAAGCAAAATACCCACATGCTGGCAGGGGTTGCCCAGAGAGAACCTGTTTGAGTGTAGAGGATGCATCTAACTTCTCAGGACATCATGCATGAGACTAAAGGACCTTTTCAGCCTAAACCTGGGACTTTTACCCAGCTGCCAGCACCCAGAAGCACTTTTTGGAAGAGTGAAGGAGGCGGAAGTGGAAGTAATGCTTCATCACACCTTGCAGCTGAGCGCTACTGGGTGGCTCACTCACCCTCTAAGTGAGAGACCTGAGTTCAGACTCGGTTCACCTCACAGGGAGGTCACGCAGTCCTGCTGTGAATTGCTTCCCTTTCATCTTCCAGATCTTTTTTCTGCTGTTCTGTGGCACGTATCAGTTACAGAGACAGAAGGAACATTTAAATTAATATAGCTGATAACAAGGTTCTCCTAGGAGGATGAGGCTTTAAACCCTCTCCAGGCAAGATCTAAGCCCAGGCTTCTCCTGCCTGAGTGAAAGCTCAGGCTATAAGAGCTGGGTGACAGCAAACCCATTGCCACTTTCTTTGAAGGATGCATCCTACCCCTGAGTGGCAGAGAGGGTCAGGCAGTGTACCTGTAGCCTGAGCTACTCAAAGTAGGCTCCTTTCAGCTTACTTTTGGGACACCAGCAAGGCCTAGGTTGGAGTTGTATGCCAAACTGTCAGCACGGGTTGTTTCTGGGCTTGCACAAGCCAAGAGCTCCAGGAGAATAGAGGTGTTCTGCAGAAGAGACTGTGTGTGCCCGTGGGTTGGACAAGGGTCAGACAGAGGGGAGGAAAGTGAACAAGGTGTGGCTGCAGCACCATTTGGGCTCAGGATGTCTCCATCCTGTCTTCGTCATCCTGGGAGCCGGTCTGAGCCCATGACCTGGGGTAGGTCACTTTGCTTCTCTATGACTCAGGCTCTTGTGAAGTGGGACTCACACTTCCCTGCCTCAGAGGAGTAAGGCAAAGGTAGATGCAAAAGATGGCAATAACTAAGCTGTTTAGATATCCAATCTAAGACAGTTTTATGAGCTCCCAGACAGTTTTATTAATGCAACTTGCCTTGGCCCCAGCTGGGTTCCTCTGGTTGCAGTAGGATGTTTCCCAGAGATGGAGTGGTTTGTTGGTCCTCACCACCAGCTCCCTTTGCTTCCAGAGGCTGAAAGGAGGGCACAACACATCATCTCAATCTCCAAAGCTTTGCCTCACGATCTCAGAGCAATGGACAGACTGAAAATCAATGGGTGTCTTCTGCCTTTGGCTGCTTGCAGGGAAAAAAAAAAGCACAGGATTAGCTTTGATCTATCACAAGAAACGACTTTCAACAGAGTACAGAAAAAAAAGTTTTTTATCTATGGCACACATAATTTCAAGAGAGACTGCAGAAAATCCCAAATACCCAAACAATCCTGCTTAACATCTCCCAGGACTTTGTATAATGGGAGCAGTAGTCAGAGGAGGGAGAGTCCTTGCTCTCCAACTTATAATTGCTTAAGGAGTGTCCCCTAATATAATTAACAAGGGTGCTTTAATTAAGAACCCAACATAATGATGCTCAAAACAACTCCATCTGCTGTGGGGGGAAAAAAAAAGGCAGATATATAAATATATATAATATATATGTTATATATGTAGAAATAAATGAGGCTGTGGTAGTGGGTGCTAGTTCCAAAGGGTGAGGATGTTAGCCTGGTCTGTGTCCTATCATTATGTACTGTGAAATCACCCAACATCAAAGGAGCATGAAAGGAATGCGGTGAATGCCGCTTCACCATAATTGTCTGGAAAATTAAAGTTCAGTTGTGCCAGCCATTGTGTGTTAAATATCCTTAGGCAGGAAGGTCGATCCTGGAACAAGTAGGTGTGTCTAGCAGCCAGGCAAGGCAGCATTTCTAAACAACTGGCACTTGCCAGCTGATTCCCTCCCCTCCCGCTGGGACACTGGGTTTCATTCCCGTATTGGCAAAGGGTCGCCCTGGGGCTCAGATCACAAAGACGGAGCCTAAGGAACTTACTCATCCTCTGTCCAGCCTTACCCGGGTCAAAAAATCAATTGGAGTTTCCTTGAGTAAGAAATGAGTAAACAGCCACCAAAGCCAGAGAGAGTTTAGCCAAGGGAAGGCTTAGGGAGAATGTGAGGATGTGTCCAGCAAAGGGCCTGGCCGGGGTTTTGCTCCGGTAAATTTGGGGCTAAGGAGAGGGGCTGAGAGAATAGCAACACCTTGCATTTTCAGGCTCAGTGTGTTTGGCCCTGCGTGCTATCCCAGAGGCCTGAAAGGGTGAGTAACTCTGCATAGGTGCAGAGGCTTGGTGAAAAAGCCCTTTTCCTTCCCCAGCACCAGCCCGGGCTTTCCACAGCCGGTGTCCCTTGCACAACGTGCCCTGGTTTAACGGGTGCGCGGTGCCAGACGCGGGTCAGGATGGCTTGTCCACCGCCTGCACAAAGTAGCGCAGGATGGTTTTCTATTCTTGAATGTACTTTTCCAGCCCTGGTTTAAATGATTCAAGCAACAGCGCATCCACAGCTTCCTGTGTGGCGAGCCTTTTTCTTCTCACCGCAGATCTCAAATGCTAGCCCTTCTTTCCTGACCTGACATGACCTCTGTCGGAGCGATGCTAATTCCAAACTCGTTTTTGCCACTGCAAGGACATAATTGCCAAGCTGCACAGGCATCCTTAAACCTGAGTGGTCTCTCTGCAGCTGGTAGTATTTGCAGTCACACGCTGCTTTGCCAGCACTGCATCCACACCTATAAATGACAGGGAGGGAGCAACGTCTGGTCGGTGTCTGAAGAGGAGACTTGTAGCAAGAGCAGCAGGCTGAAGGTAATGCTCGTGCTGGCAGAGGCAGAGCTGCTCCTTCCAAGTCTGCACGCACCGGTGGCCCAGCACGGTGCTGTGCTTTTAAAAATCTGCGCAACAGGCGCCGGAGATGCCGTGGCATTTTTTGCGAAGAGGAACATTACTGTGCCGCCCTGGCTGGGCTTCAGCTCCTCTGTCTACTCCCGCTTGCTTTTGCAGTTTCGTTTGGAGATGTTCCTTACCTCCCCTGGGATGTTTAAAACTAGTCTGGACAAAGTACAGGACAGAGGAACAAGCACGTAGGGGTAGAGGGATGGAGTAAATTACTTAATGAGTTTTTTCCCAGCCCTAACGCCTGTGATCGTATGACTTCACCTCCTAAACAAGCTGTTGCTTAACACTGCTGGCACAGAAGGACTGCTGCGTTCCACCCCAGAGATGACCGCGTTTCAATGGGAGGTGAGCAGGCCCCCCTCTATTTATGGCCTGCAAAATGATTTATGATCTATTGGAATGAAAAGTGCAATATGAATGTCAGGTATTATAAACTGTTATTATGCTTCTGCTTCTGAAAATGCTTCCCTTTGAGTTTTTGAACTGTTTAATGGCAAGATAATATCCACAGCAACAACCCAAATTACAGACTCCTTTAGGCAACTCATTAATATTGTTTTATAAATGAACATAATATTCCCGGGCAAAAGTTGAAAGTGCTTAAACCCTCTTCTTTTATTTTTTAATGGCAAAATACCCAGAAACAATTTTCAACATCCAATAATTATGATTATTAATAACTCACATTTATGTAGCACCTTTGATCATAAAGCATATTACAAACAATTGTGTATATATGCAAGTACACATACACGTGCAGAACCAGTATCTCAGCATAGCACCAGGCTATCAACCCTCCTATCACATGCAGCAGCAGAGATCCCAGAAAATGTTGTATAGTGCTGCGATATTTGCCCACATCAGCTTATATCATTAACACTGGGATAGTCACCTTCTCCACTCCTAAAAATCATCCCTGTGCAATAACTTTGAAAGACTATTGTATGCAACCAAAATTGTGGCAGGAGTGTTTTGGGTTTTGTTGTTTTGATTTGGGGTTTCTTTTTTCTAGGCTGCAATATGATTAGCAAAGCTGGAGCCAAGCCAGGGATAACACACTTACTCTTGCAAAATCAGTGCGGGGACTTTGAATGATTAGAGAAGTGGCCAAATGCTTGGTTTTTCCATCTCATCTAGGGATGCTGCTTGTTTCAGTATCACCCAAGAAGGGCCACTGTCGCTGCTTCAGGAGAAGCAATCTGGGGCAAAATGAGAGGAGAAAGGATGTGAGACCGTCATGCAGGACATAGCCTGAAGTCAACGCCATTAAACTGAAGAGTTTAGATGAGTTGATGCTCCTTTATCGGGTTTTTCTTAGCCACACAGGTCTCAACACCCCTTGACAACTCTGTGTGGGCTTAGAGGGACTTTGGTACCGGAGGCAAAGCTGCCACCTCCAGCCCTGTCTATGAGCAACAGCAGGATTGGGATGCTGATGTTTCTGGAATGGGTTTTGCTGTCAAGTCCCTGGTGGTTGCTGCTTATTTACCTCCTCTTGGCAAGACTTTACTGGAGAAAGCCTTGGAGGTCCTGACCCACACATGCACTAGGTATTTCTGACAGATGTGCAGTACCTAAATGCTCTGCTCACCTGGATCTTGATACCCTTGTGAGTCCCCAGTCATCCAAGATTTAAATTCATGTTTAATTTGACCTCTAAACAGAGGCAGTATCTGACTCATAGGGGCTAACAAGCAGAGATTAAGGCAGGAGCCCTGGACCTCCTCCCACCCACACCCTGGATGAGTTACACTGATATTTATCTCAGCCTCATGGGGCTCCTTTAACCTCAGAAAATTACCCCTGTGGCTCACCCCTAAAAGAAGCTCAATGATAGCCCTCCCAGGACAAACTGGAACAGCGGGTCTGAAAGAAACCGGAACTGAGGATGCTCGTAGGATGCTGCCCTTGGGCAGGAGGGGTGGACGGTGCAAGGGGCGGAGGCAAAAAAGTGAGGAGGCAGATGCTGAAGAGGAGAGAGGTGGACTGAGCAGGAGACAGTTGCCCACACACATGGCAACGATGTGCCAGCATGCCATGGAGAGGTGTGTGTGGGAGTGCAGCCTGCAGATGGAGCAACCTGTCCCCTGAAGTCCACCCTGGTAGAACCTCAAAGTGTGCTGGGAGATTTCCAGGAGGATGAGGGCCAGTTGAAGAAAATCCTAATTTGGGTGGAGGGGAAGAACATTAGCCCAGAAGATGCGGACAGCATGGGAAGGGTAAAGGAAACAGGGAAGGTTTGTCTAGGAAAGGCACTGGGTGAGAGATGAGAACCTGCTCGTGTGAGGAAGAGGATAATCTAATAGCTGTGCCCTTGGTGGTTAGGATGAGGAGTCCTGAATTTAAATTTCAGCAAGAGAAATTGATGTGAGACACTAGAGAAAACACAGATAAGGAAAGAATTACTGGAATAGATTGCTAGGAAGGGGGTAAAATAACCATCACTGGAGGTTTTCAGGAACAATTTAGACAATATCTGTCAGGAATGACGTAGGTAAAGCTCATCCTGCCCCGGGGCAAGGAGGTGGACTGCATGACCTCTGGAGTTCCCTCCCATTCCTGGTTTCTATGATTTGGTGACTTCTTGGTGCTGTTGAAGCCCTTCATCTCAGCAAGACCCTGGCCCACACTGGACCATGGACCCAAGCAAGGGCCACACCACAAGGTCAGAGGGACAGCAAGACATGGATATGCAGCAGACCCATGAGCTCCCATGGTTTTTATTTCTGGGGGTGGTGGTCACATGTGAACATGTTCAGGCCATTCCCATAGGAATGAAGGTCTCCCTGGTGCGGTGGATCAGAGCACAGCAGGACACCAAGACCTTCAAAATCAAACAACTCCAAGCAAGATGTCCCATGTGCCCTCACCTCCCCCGCCCCCCCCCCCCCCCTCCCCGCCCCACTACCTCTGACCCATTTTACATAGAAATGGCAACAGCCACAATGCAGACTTGGAGGAAGAAACTGTCCCTGTTCAGGAAAGATACTGCGGAAACCTGGACTGTTGGGGTTTTTTTGTATTGCATGTTATTTACAGGGATCCTTTTTTTCCCTAAATTCATCATTTGCCTTTTATATATATATGTGTATATATATATATATTTGTATTACTATTTTAAAAGGACCGGCGCCAGAGAGGAACTAGACAGATAAGCAGTGGGAAGCTGCTTTCCTGACCTCGTAGGCCAGGTTTTCTAGGGTGGTGCAAGCCAAACTCCCTCCATTGTACTCCTTCCAAGGAGACCAATTTTCACCCACTGAGGATAATAGAGCCAGGCTCATTTACACCAGCTGATGAGCTGCCTCATGACTGTCCAAGATCCCAGATGTGCATTTCACAACAGCAGAGCCCTGGTATCCTGGCCAAAATCTAATTTGAGTTAATTATGTTCTGTCTCCCTAAATTCCCCCTAAGGTTTCAATTGGATTCCTCTTCACTTCCTGCCCTAACCTGTTGTGTAGTGTTGATGTGCAGAGTTCAACAGCTGCTTTCTTCCATCCCGCAGCTAATAGCTCCCCAGACAGCCATGGCTCTGAAAATAAATTTGAAATTGTTTCCTCATTATCAGGAAGGTGCATTTCCAGAGCTACCTAAAAAAAAAAAAAAAAAAAAAAAGGCAGATTCTCCATTGATAAAATAAACCCGTAGAGCAAACAGCCCTGGCTTCAGAAGCACATGCTGGTTGATGGTGCCTGGCCACACAGCCCACCGACTTCCTGAGACCACAGCAGCTCCTGCCGGCAGTGGATCTGCTGGCTTCCAATGGAGCTGAACAGTTTGCCATCAATCAGGACAGAAATCATAGATTTTAGCAGAACTGGCTCAATTTATCCTTCACCAAACTTCACCAGAGCCAATTCACACCGGCAAAGGCTACAACTTCCATCCTGCCTACAGTTTAATGATATAAATATGTATTTTTTTACGACATAAATATGTAATTCAGTGTTAGAGAGACACTTTATATCATCTAAACCACCTATCTACCAAAGCCTATTCAGGTATTTCCCCACACTGTATGTTTTAGATTTAGCCGTCCCCAGTTCAGTAGCAAGTTAAACATTTCAGACCCTTGCAAGTCCAGTCCCTTGTGCACAGAGCAAACAATGCTGGTTGAATTATTCAGTGTGAACTATTTGTCAGATTCTCTTCTTTTTCCTCCTCTCTTTATGAACTGTCAGAAAACACACTGTGATTTTCACCCATTTATTCCCAATTCTCAGTGGCTTATTTTTAGCCCAGCGTTTTCTTGCCAACTTTGCTGCAAGTCCTCAGTTAATTATTCAATGTGTCAAATTTGCTCTTCCAGATGTGTGAATAGGAATTAAGGAAAGGTTTAAAAATAAGCACAGGCTCAGTACTTTCCTGAATTACAGTCATAAACCCTCATGCTTCAGGGCAGTCTGTAATGATGTGGACTACGAATTTACGGACTTCTTATTTCATAACCTGGATGTTTCCTGCACCTTCCAAGCCATGCTTGCAAGCTAAACTTGGTCTGGAAGATTTTCCATGTGTCTACACCACAGGACCTAATTGGATGAGACAGATTTTCCCTGATGCTGGTCTCACTCACTGACATATGATGTCAGGAGATTTTGTGATAGACCTCAAAACACACCATTCCAGGGGGTTACTCTACAAAAGCAACAGGAAGATGGGCTGCTTACAGCTATCTGGTGGTTTTTTTTCCTTAAAAGATGAGGGTCTTCTCTTGTTTGCAGGCTTTTGGATTTCCACCCTCCATGTCTGGGAGAGGAAGGATTGAGAGGAGAAACAAAGATGACTACAATGATTTCTCCAGAAGGAGCTTCTTTTCAACCTTTTTTCCTCTGCCAGAGATGGAAGTGACGCTGGAGATTAAATAGCACCTCTGTTTCTTCTCATATGTCTCAGTGGAGGACTGGGCAGACATGAAAGGCCATAGGCCAACTTCTGTTCTACTTAATGTTGGAGTAAATCTAAGTTTTACTCCCACTTTAGGCACTCTTAATGTACATCAGATACACCAACCAATTTAGTATTAAAATCCTACTTGTTATTCCTGGTTCTGGCATGTAGTCCAGAAGGAATGTAAGAGTCACTCGAGATTCAATCTCTTCAAAATCAGAGGAAAAACATATCTGGCATTCAGTTCCATTCAGTATGCTTTGTGCATGAGCATCCAGAGCCTGATGAGTACGTGGTGATGGCTGTAACATCAGAGAAGGGAGAAGACACCTCTGCAGCTGAGCCAGCGCACATGCTCCAAGGAGAGGAATAGTCCCCCAGTAAGAAGTTTCCTGAGTGTCATTATTTACAAGTTGAGGTCCTCCCTGAAGAAGAAACACTACATTTACTACAAAAATATAGAGTAGTTCCAAACCTACCATAAAGCATCACAGCTGCTGGTGAAAGCACTGGTGATGCACCCATTTGCAGAAGGATTCAACCTTCACATTGTTTAATTTGAAACTTTCCTACCACAACCAGGCAACACCATTACTTGTATTAGACATCCAGCCCTCTCCTCTCCTCTCCTCTCCTCTCCTCTCCTCTCCTCTCCTCTCCTCTCCTCTCCTCTCCTCTCCTCTCCTCTCCTCTCCTCTCCTCTCCTCTCCTCTCCTCTCCTCTCCTCTCCTCTCCTCTCCTCTCCTCTCCTCTCCTCTCCCCTCCCCTCCTCTCCTCTCCTCTCCTCTCCTCCCCTCCCCTCTCTTTCTTTCTTTCTCTTTTTCTTTCTTTTTCTTTCTCTCATTCTCTCCTCTCTCCTCTTTTCTCTCCTCTCTCCTCTTTTCTCTCTTTCTCTCTTTTCTTCCTTTCTTTCCTTATTTATTTATTACTTTTTAACTTTTTTCTTTCTCCCTCTCTTTCCATCTCCCTTTGTCTTTCTCTTCTTCCTCTTAAATCTGGCCAACTCCCGGCTTCAGGGACAGCCTTTGCAACAACTCATTATCTGGACACTGCATAAACCCCCTGTTTCTCTCAAGCACACTCAGCTCTCCACGGGGATTTTTTTCTGAGAAAAACATACAGATAGGAAGCCTGGGAGTAGCACGTGACAAAAACTATTGTTATATCAAAGGGAATGTGGGCTTGAGGTAAACCTGAAGAAAGCCAGAAAAGTGTTTTAAGCAAGACTCCAATGATCACCAGGTCCCTGCCCAGTACAACTAGAGGACCAGCTCCTCCACAGGTTAAGCTCAGCCTCCCTCCATCAGCTCCAGTGGTGCTGCACTGGTTTCCACTGGGTGAAGGTGTTGGCTCAGTATCTGCCTTCTTTGGTGATTGAGAAGAAGACTGAGAAAGGCAATGGGTGAGTGTTTATGGGATGTACCAGTGGGCTTGGAAAGACAGCACAGAAAGAGACGGGGTTGCACAGGGTCTCCTCATGCATCAGGACACTTTGCTCTGCCCTCTGCCAGTGGCAAAACCCCCAACCTCCTGGTGATCCCACACAACCCCTCGGCAACCTGCTCCACTCCCTGTGGAGTGGGGATGGACACTTTCATAGCCTCTGTATCAAGGCTGTTTGCTGGCCAAGGTGCTTTCACAACAGAGGAAAGGAGAAATTCTGTTCCCTGACAAGAACCCCCCACCAGCCAGACCCACTCAGCCCAGCCCAGCCCAGGAGAGGAGCTGGAGATTGCCCCAGCTGAAAGGGGGATCAGACAGGATCCAGCTCCTGCACCCAAGGCTGCCTCCCCACTTCTAGATGCACCAGGATGTGCTCCTGTCCCTGTCCGCCTGTTGCAACCACATAGAGCTCCAGGGCAGCACAGGAGTCCAGTGATCCCAGACATGCCCAGAAAATAAAGGCATGGGGAAGGCAGTGAAGGATCAGAAACAAAGCAGGATTAGCTGAGAAAGTCGCCAGGACACATCAGTGGGCCCGTGCGCCAGGTTGTGATCTCACACTGGCAAAGCCAATGCTGAAATCAACCCACGCTCTTGAAGTCAACCAGAGTTTACCTGAGTAAAGATTGAGCCAAGAGGCTTTGCGTGAATAAATCCCCCAGGCACGGTGAACTATGAGAGGAATAGAGTTAATCAAAGGGAGGTTGGTGGGGGCTGGGCAGGGGGAGCAGATGCAACTGGAATTTGGAATGTCCAAATTATCCTGGCAAGTTGTGTTGACTTGAGTAAGTCAAAGCCCAGCTGCTTCCAAGGCTCTGGGTGAGTGGGAGGGTTTCCAAAAACTCAGAAGCAGGGTGGGGCCAGGACAGGGTGAAGTTCTTACCTCGTGCTGCTGGTGTGAAAGGCAGAGGTAGAGAGGGAACAAGATGGGCTGGGTGGAGAGAGGAGAGGCAGGAGTGGGAGGCACATGTCTTATGGCATCTCTGAAGCTGAGAAGGAATGCAGTGGGTTTCTATCCTCTCTTCTGCCTCCCATGCCATGATACAAGGCAGTGGTCTGCACCCTGAATACACTTCACTGCCACCTCCAAGCAGAAAAAGGATCTCAAATGACCAGAGCTGTTACCCAAAAAGTGGTGAGCATCCCCAGAGAGAGGAGAAAACAACACCAGCACGATAGGCAGCTGATGGACTCCCTCCATTCAGCATTTGCTACACTTCTGAGACTGGGGAGAAGAGGGAAAACTGATTCTGGAGCAGTCATCCCAGGCTGAGTGCTTGGGCCGTCAGCGAAAACTGGACATGCACTGAGGTTTATCACTGGGTTTAGCTACATGTCCCCACAACTTGTGCACAGCCGAGGCAGCTGCACGCTGCTCCTCACATCCACTCAGAACAGAACAAGAAGGCATAGATCAAATTGCACGAGGGAAAAAAGATTTAGATTAAGCACAGTGAGAAATTTTCCAGCAGGGAGAAGTGAATTTTCTAGGGAGGTTCAGGAATCACCAACGCTGAAGAGTTCTTGTGCTTTTTTTCTGAGAAAGATTAGAGAGACATCTGTCAGAAGGGGATTAGGTAGAGCTGATCCTGCCTTGGGGCACTGGAAAAACCAACATAGTCTTAGATGGTCCCCCCAGCCCATTTTCTATTACTATATCAGTCACAGGCACAAGACAGATACTTGTGAGTGGGTGATGTGGCATTACGCCAATGCCTGGTCCACAGGAAGGCTGAAGGAACTGCCTCTACGAGTGCTCACTGTAGAAGAGACAGATCTCCTCCAACCCAGGCCAGCGTTTCAACTCAGGACTCATTTATTACTGAGCATGGGAGCATGCAATGGCCAAGGTATCTGAGAACAAGGCAAGTTGTGACCTGACAGAGACTCTCACTGGAGATAGAAAGTCATAGATGTCAGGAGTGGGAACCTGAGAGACATAAGCATAAGCAGAATAGCGAAACACAGACTGAGATATTTTTCTACGAGGCGAGAAAATGTTTCTTAGATACTTGCTAAGATGCGGGTCCCATTCCTGTGGCAGCAGTGGGACAACTGTTGGCCCCAGTCAAGAAGGTCCCAGAGGATCCATCCTGGCTGGAGACACCTGCAGATCCAACCCCATGTCCCTGGTGGGGAGTGCAGGCCATTGACTGTCCTTGGTGACAACAGGCTGTCAACTTGGCCATCACCTGAAGAGAGTGTAAGGTGGGTCTGGGAAAACAACGAGTTGAGTATCTAGGGGTGACTCTCATCTCTCCACCTCCTCTTCTTCTCCCAGTCTCCTCCTTTGCTCACTTTCTCCTCTCCATCATGGCCCAGTTTGCCAGCAAGATCATCAAAATGAGCAGCTGTTCCGGAGGCACCATGGCAGGAGACTCTGCAGAAGGGCCCAAGCTATGATGAGAAGCTTGGAGCTCCAGAGGCTTTCCTCACCTAAGCCTCTCCTGCTGGCACACCAGCCACAGCCTCTGCTCCTGCTCCAAAATCAAAATCAGGTCCCTGGAAAGCCTGTAACTACCGTGCTCTGCTATGCCAGAGCAAGACGGGAGTGGGCTGGTTTACTTGCTGTTATTTTAAGTCCTGTATTGAATAGATCAGGGAACTGATTAAAACAAGCATGCTGGCCTGAAAAACACAAGAGCCATTTGCCAAAGCCACCTGAGCTTGTGCTGAGTGGACATCACAGATTGCAGGCAGAGCTCATGTTAACAGGTCGAATCTCAGAAAAGGGATATGGAAAAAGACAGGAGCAGGAGGAGGTGGAAAGACTCCCCCGGTTTACAGCTGTTCCCAAGAGTGGAGGATGGTGTGGATGAACCACCCGGGTCTGAGCACATTCCTGAGTGATACCTGTGGGAGAATGAATATGTACTGGAGAAGGGCCAAAATGTAAAGGATCAGTGTGTACTAATCACATACTGCTTGCACTGGAAACAGTCTGACTCCCAAAGCATGGAGCAGGGAATCAAAACAGGTCCCAGTTCAGCCTGATCCACCAGCGGTGGAAGTGGGTGAGGGAGTGAGGTGTTCAGGAGCACCTACATTGCTCCAGCACTGTTTTTACCCATGATTTTCTTGGTCCACAGGCAAGGTAGCCCAAAGCTATTCTGTGACACAACAAGACCTGCAACAGCCACTTCTAGAAGTCACTACAAAATTAGGTCTGAAAACTTTCAGAGAGATCCTCAAAGCTCTGAGTTGTTTCAATGCTGTTACATTAAAATACTTTACTAGGTATTGAGGGAAAGAAAAGCAAAACCAAAGATTGTATTACCCATAATGTTCTTCACAGAGTACTTGTCTATGGGAAGATATGTCCCTAAAGCTGCCAGAGCTCCTGGGCTTTATGCTGCTTGCTTCCTCCAAGTACAGCACAAGCTTTGTCAGGGCCCTGTCTTCTCACAGAACTCCTTTTTATTGCATGCAAATCACCCAAAATCAGAATCTCGGTCATAAGTCCTTTCTAGCTGCTAAATCCCACTTCCAAATTTGTTGGAGACAAAAAACAACTGTATATTCCATCTCTTCCCCTAAAAAAGGTGAAATTCAAACCTCAGTTTGCCATACCTTGGAAATCATAGAATACTTTAGATTGGAAGGGACTTTTGAAAGTCATATAGTCCAGCCCCTCCCTGCCATGGGCAGGGACACTTTCCACTAGCCCAGGTTGCCCAAAGCCCCATCCAACCTGGCCTTGAACCCTTCCAGGGAGGGGGCAGCCACAGCTTCTCTGGGCAACCTGTGCCAGGGCCTCACCACCCTCACAGGGAAGAATTCTAGGGAAGACTCTTCTAAATCTCCCCTCTTTCAGTTTAAGACCATTACCCCTCATCCTATCCCTACCCCCCGATCAGGAGTCCCTCCCCCCTTTCCTGTAGCCCCTTTCAGTCCTGGGAGGCTGCTCTAAGGTCTCCCTGGAGCCTTCTCTTCTCCAGCTGAACCCCACCAAATCTCTCAGCCTGTCCTCACAGGGGAGGTGCTCCAGCCCTCTGATCTCAAAGTTCAAATGCAAGCAGCATATTTCAGAGCACTTCTAAGAGTGTTTTGAGTTTGACACTGATGCTAGCCAAGATGCTGGGCTGAAGTCTCTTTTTGTCACTGCGGCAACAAGTTCTACAGATGCACTGCATGGAGAAGGTGGCCTTAAAGCCTGAGCCAGATGGATAGATGGCAGATTCATAAGCCTCCACAAAGCCCGTGCACCTGAGCTGAGCTCCACTGTTAGTCTATTGCAAGTGCAAGATAACACCATTTTACTTAGCCTATTTCAACATAATAGTGTCTTGAGGTTCAAGTGTAGTCTACATATGACCTGATGGGACCAAAATGCAACTAAATAACATCAAATAAATGAAATTAATAGATAAGGTTCAAAATTGACCAGAAAACAAAACAGAACAAAACCCAAAACCACTCAAAACCCCCAAAACACACACACACACAAAAGAAAAGAACCAGGCAGCTTTTGACCCAACCTTTTAATTTTGAAATGCAATTCTTCATCACCGCTAAGTCTCCCAGAAGAGAGCAACAGCTGTGCTGGTGGCCAGTCCCATGCTCTCTACCACATGTGTGAGGCACATACACTGTTCCCATATCAATAGCCCACACAGAAACATACCCAGAGATGCTCAAGGTGAACGTCACAACAACGACCAGGCCTCAAGCCTGCAACCATTCAGTGTGGGCCCATGTGTCTCTCCATCCCTATGGAGAACAAGACAGCCTTGGAGTAGTCTGTCTGCTGACAGCAATGTCATACCTGCATGATGTCAGCCACAATCATTCCTAGAAAAGTCCCAGTTTCCTTACCCCAAGGGCAGACAGGACAGAGCCCAGGGACAGGTTACTCTGGTAAACCATGAACACCATCAACTTCAGCCATGAGCTTCGTATAAGCAGCAATATGGAAGCACAGATCAAGGTCACGCAGAGCATGAGCCGCTCTTCTGTAGGCAGTGTCAACTTAACCAAAGGATCTCCTCTCAGAAATACAAACCAGCAACAAACTTCTAGTGTTAAAGCAGCAAACAGAGTGGCAGAACTCCCCAGCAAAGGACACAGCTTTTACTAACTCGCAGCAGGCAGGGAAGCAAGGGGAGAAACACAAGATGCATTTTTGTGAACGGAGCAGCACCCAATACCATCATTCCTAGTCTCACAATCTTGGCTCTGTCACAAAGTGGGATGAACCTGGAGTCATAAATTACTATTCAGATTTGTGTTAGCTTTGGGTTTTTGTTTTTTTAAGGCAGGGATTACAAACTCATTGAGATAAACACCTTTCCTTTTTTTTCTTTTTTTCTTTTTCTAAAGAATGCCTCCAGGGACAGGAGAGCTCCAGCATAAAATAAAGATACAATCTATTACAACACAGAAGCCATCTGTCACTGAGATAAGCACACAGACTATTTATTACCCAGCTACAGCAACCAAAAAAATTAGTCAGAGATTCAACCAATATAATCTTTCATTAAAAAAGTGGTTAATGAGCTTCCCAAGAATGATAAGAAATGTGTTGAAACCTGACAAAAAGGAGTTTTTTACTGCTGCTTCTGCAGAACAAGGCAGAGCCGGTTTGGTCTGTAGGAAAGCTGGATAACTGTGAGCTTTTAAAGGGCTTCACCCAGTCACTTGGTAGCTCTAACTCCTCACTGCAAAGAAATGAAAAACAGCAGCATCCTTTCCACCACAGCTGGTTTAGCCCTTAGCAACTTCAAAGCAAGAGGTAGAACATACCACTAATACAACACCCATGACATTGCTCAAAAAAAGCCCTTGGATACCACCTGGAAATACTGTGAGAATGGTTGTCAATGAGTTCTCAGGTCAAAATTTTCAATTTCCGTGTGGTCTCCAAACTCCACCTTGATGTGTCTGCAAAGTAGCATCCAGCACTCCTGGCTGCTCTCATAGACTGAGCTACCTGCAGCACCTAAACCAAGAACTAAGGGGGAGTATTGGCTCCCAGTAAAGAGGTTGGGACTCCAGCTGTTGCTGGTTGTTGGTACTTCTGCATATCTGCACAGCACTGGTAGCATGGAAGAGGCCAGTTTCCTTCCATCAGGCATCTCTGAGGACAACTGTTCGTGCTGGGAACCCAGCCAGCCTTGCATACTTCCAGCTTGAATCCCTTGGGGTCATGATACAAGTGTCTGTACATGCAGGCATAACCAGTCGGAAATCTGTCTTGGTGGGCTTCGAGGAGCCAGAACCAAAGCTGAAGTCCATAATGAAACCATGGATTCATCCTGGCGAAATTACAGTGTCCCCACAAGACCTGTGGCAGTGCCCACTTTTCACCATGGCCACACCACGCCAGGCAGCCGAACCGTCACTTTTGTGATAGAGCGTTATGTACCAGGCGCCAGCAGGACTTTGTTCTCCCACTGCCATTTGCATGATCTCCTGCTCCTCGGCCTGCCCTGGCCAAACCTGCTCTGCTGCCTTCACACCCTTGGTGCAAATGAAGGGCCAGAATGTTGGCACCATGATGTTCCTTAGTCAATATGCCTCTTGAGCACGGCAGGAGGTGCAACAGCCCCCCGGGAGCACAGCCAAACCTCAGCTCTAGGATCTCAGAAGAAAGGAGGTCTCCTTATTGCCACGGCTGAAGTGAGAGGGCAAGGAGCAGGGTGGCATGCAAGAGCCAATATTTAATGGCATCACTCCAGGGAGCCTTCCTGCCCTATAGATGTCCCATACTGCAGCACACCTTAGGGACAGCTGTAAAGGGCCATGAGCAAGGTCCCAGCCCAGCCCAGAGGCATCACCAGAGACATCCCAAGGTGCTTTCAGTTATCAAGATCAAGGACAACATGGAGAGGTCATTGCTGGAAGTCCATGGACTCAAGGCACTGGCACAGGTCTGTCATTGAGGACCGCAGGCTTGCTATGTTTGTAGCACAACCATAGGCACGGCATTATTTTTTTAATCTGTTTTTTAATCTTCCTGCTCCCAATTCCCCCGCCCTCTCCTCTGCTAGATCAAAAGAACAATACAGCTCTGCAGTGCCAGGAGCTGAGTGGATGTTTATACAGTGCTTTGAGATCCCCCAGGTAAAAGGTGTTAAGTGCAAAGCACTGTCATTACAGTGACATGACTGCCAGCCAGTCTGTCAAACCTCCGCCCCCGAGCTCATTAAGGAACAGGAATAGGGAGCCACATTCCTGCCTGTTCTCAACTGATGTTCCGGTTTACGGAAGGAAAAAGTAAAAGTTTAATTGCTTTGTTTATCTCAAATGCCACCTGCAGCTCGTTCCTTACCTGCCCACCCTCCTGCTGCTTCTTCTCAATGAAACTGGGCCGCCTTGGCCAAATGACACCAAAAACATACAGAAAGGTGGATTCAGGGACTGACAGTTTGGATTCACCTTTCCTCTCTGCCTCGGTGCAAGTGGCAGGGGCAAATTTCCCAGGGAGGTGGGCTAAGGGGGCTGTAGATCCCCTCCCCTCCTCCCTGACGTCCCCATCAGCACTTTGGGTGTGTCATGCCTCAGCAAGGGGTCCCCTGCCACTGTACCCTACACCCCTGCTCCTCACACCCCTTCACAGTCACAGCTGCCTCCAGCCCCCCAGAGCACCCAGGTTCGTGCTGCAGAGGGTCAGGCTTCAGATCAATAATTTCTGTGGGCGGTGCAGCCGTGCAAGGCAGAGCAAAATAATGCAGCGAGCGTTGGTGCATCGTTGTGATATCGATGGGCAGACTCGCTGGCACCATCAGCTCCGGGAGGTCGTGCCCCCCATATCATAAGCACCAGTCTGCAGAGAGCCCAAGGTGACCCCCTCTACCCTTCTCCTCTAGCAACAAATGAAACTGGGATCCCTTTGGTCCATTTTCTTTGTTGCTGTAAATCAGCACATCTGCCAGTTTATTCTGGCTGAGGATCTGGCCTTCCTGTCCTCTTCAGTTGCTTTGCACTTCTGGAATACCAAGTACATCTCTCTCTTATTCATCTGTTCCCTGCATGGGTACCACTGTGGTAGGAGGGCAGAGATGTGTGGGCTCCGTGTCTCCAGCCGTGGACCACTGATGAGAAAAATAATGTTTTAAAGATGCTTTTCAGGGAAAGGAAGAGCTTTATGACAAGGAAGCATATTCTTCCCAGGCATAAAAACTGCGGACTGTCCTGGCACAGTGGCATTTTGCACAAGCAAGGAACTTTGGCCCACTGTCTCCTATCTGACCCTTAGCAAACCTCAAAATTTGCTTGCACTTGCTTACAGGAGGCTGGTTACACCTATATCATTTACTGTGACTTGCAAATCTGATGTTGTTTGGTGTTTCTCTACCAATACATAAAAGATTTATGGCAGGGTGTAGCCATCCGGATGTCTTAGTTCTTTTTCTTTGCCGAAAGACACCCATAAAACCTACCTGTCTGCTGTATTTTTCAACACAAATGCAAGAAGAAAGAAATCATAGCAATGAGGAGAATATTCTTGGCAAGTCAAACTGGCCTCTGCTGAGCCACAAATCAGGCCTAGATTATTTTTTTTATTATTATTCACTGCCCCAAAGTGAAGGTAGAAGCCGCCTCTGAAGTCAATCAGCTGAATAGTTTTATGAGCTTAAGCAAGAGAAGTGTCATCATCACTAGCCCCAAAGAACAATAGCAACTCCACTAACGACTGTTCTGGGGTTTCTTTGAAAGATCTTCTAAAGATCTTGGTATTTGCAAAGTGATGGGGGTGGAGGTTTCAACCTGTGCAAAAGCAAAGGAATCTCTTTGCTTCCCTTTTGCTGAGAGAAGCCTGAGATCAGGAGGCTTGAGGACAAGCCCCAGCTGCGCTATCAGAACAGAAGGATCAGGCTGACCCTTCAACCTGGACCGCTCATGTTTTCTGTCCCGGCTGCCCTGTGCAGCTGCTTTGCCTACGTGGGGATGCTCTGACCACCTGCAGCCAGTCCATGGTGTCACTGCAGCTGGGAAAGGATGTCCCACAGCAAACCTCTCCTGCAAGGAGCTGCATTGGCAGGAAGCTTCCCCAGTTGCCTCCTTTTGGCTGGACTCCTCTAAGCCTTGCAAACCTGAGCTGAAGGCACATATATTGCGTGACACATGCCAAACACATAGTTCTGTTGCATAACTCAGCACAGGAGATTTCTTTCGTGCATCACCAGGACAAAACTTTAGAGGTTTGGTAACATCACCATTTAGACTGTGACCAATAATAATGTATGCTCCAGGAAGGGTTTGCAGGAAACCATCAAATAAAGAAAATAATGAGAAAAAAAAATGCCCAGAAAAGTCACCTTGAGCATCTCCCATTGCCTTCTTTCCTCTGAGGTCAGCTGTTGCATCAGATTTTTCTCTCACGTCTCCTAATTCTTTCTATCTAATGCATCTGAGGGTGGGTCTCATCCTCACTCCACCGGCCTAAAATCTGACGAGTTCACGGACTCAGCATTTCCTCGAGGCAATGAGGTCTGCAGGCCCAAGGTCAAAGGCACGTTCATACACGATGCCCAGGTTATGCTAAAAGATCACACAGGCAGCAAGGCCCAGCTCTCAGCAGTTCAGCAGTATCCAAATTAAGTTACCACTGTCACCTCCATCCTGTTCCTACGAGCCTTTTCAGCTACACTGAGGTCTTTAATTACAGGGGGTGCCTAACCTCCCAGACTCTGTAAGACTGTCCCAAACTGCATTCCTGCCTGGCCAGGCTCCTCCTGCAGCTGGAGGAGATGATCTAGAGGCCCCTAATGCAACATCCTTCAGCAGCAGAGTTGGGTCTGATGGACGAGAGGACCTTGAAAGGCAAGGTCAACGGCAGGCAGATGTCTGACCTCCAGGTAGGATGTAATCACTCCAGCCCAGCTTGTGCAACGTCTGGAGTGAGTAGGGCTTCACTCCGGTAGTCTTGTGCATGATGAGCCAGCAGACACACAGTGCAGAACACACGCTAACGCGTCCTGGGGCTGTGCCGATCTCAGCGCAGAACTCGCCTGGCATTTTCCAGAGCCTGTTCTCAGTTACACAGCGGCTTTTTCTGCCTTCCTAGGCATTACCAAAGTCCTGGTAGTCCCAATTTAGCTGCAAAGACCCTGCTCAGAGAGCTGTGCTTTGCAGTGCACCAGGTAGCACACCCAGAGGTAGGGAAACGAGGATTCCCCCCAACCCCTACTTCATTTCCTTCCCTTGATGAATGGTGCTCACCACACGAGCAGCTAATCAGCACTTTGTTTCTCCTGAGGCCATATGTCAAGCACGCTCTTCAAGCCCAGCTCTGACAGCAAAAGTCTGTCTCTCCCTTACACTGCTCACAGGCTAATCAGAGAGACTAACAGAAGCAGGGGACAGGGGCACTAAAAACCCAAGTGTTGGTCACATGAAGGCGCTACAGCAAATACTGGCCTGAGAGACACCAGCCATTTCTCTCTCCAGGTTTTTGCTTTCTTCCCTGATTCATCTCCTCCTCCTCCTCTGTACCAGCACCAGCAGGGATTCCTGTTTGCTTTTTAATCTCAGATTACCTCCTGGGTCCCAGTTCCAGGACTAAGTTATTGATTTTTGAACCCTCATCTAGATTCTTCCCCACTGAAATTCTGGAGAAGGCAAACTGCATGACCTCTCTTACAGCCTAGCCCAGTTTCATACACAAATGGCTGAGACATGAATGACTCAGACCCACAGCTAATTTAAATGCAAAAGGCTCATGGAAAAGCAACAAAGATTTGCACAAAAATCATTAAATCTGAATCAGCTGACTTATTTTTTTAACAAAGCCGAACTTGTGCTGTGTGGTACAGGGACCCTTCACAACTAGACTATGATTATTCATGAACAAGAACTGTAAGAAGTTCAAGTCCTTTCCTACAAGACCTATCAATGTCTCCATCACAAGAGAAGAGGGTACTATGTGTATGGAGGTAAAACCCTGTGAATCCTGCTCTGGTGTTTTCACAGAATAATAAATATTCCTGATGGGCAGATTACCTGAGCTCCCATGGATGCTACCATGAAAGAGACACAGTGGAGGAGACCCTGGTGACAAGTTTTGCACAGAGCCAGCGTGGTGTGAGACAGCATTTACTTCCCAGGGATTGGGAATAAGATCCCCCTTGAGTATGAAGTCCTCCTAACATTAACTCAAGACTTCCAGAGATCTGGCTTGAGACACAACCGCAGGCAAAACACTCCCCACCAGTTCCACCCTCTTTCTCAAAGCAGTGCTTAGTATTAGTTAGTAATTTATCAAAGCCAGGCAAAGCACAGGGCTTTCTAAGTCATCAACCTGCAGGGGAGTTTTGCCAATGACACACTCATGATCCAGCTGCAAGAAGGGGAAAGGGAAGATTCCCATCTTACTCAGATAACTCACCTGCTTATGTGATTCAGCACAGCAGATGGATCTAAGCAAGCCTCAAACGTGACATGCAAACCTGCACACATATGCAGGTTCATGGGCTACAGCTCTGAGACTCTTAAGCCTCTTCTGTTTCCATTTAAATTTCAGCCTAAAACTCAATATCCTGCAAAAATCAAAGTGCTCTTATGCAAAGGCCTCCATCAGAAATTAGTCTCACTCCATATCTGCATGTCTTGCCCTACACAACTCTGGACCCCATGGAAGGTGCTCCTTTTTGTTCCCATGGGATTCCATTCAGAAATTTTCCACCAGTTGCAACCACATGGTTTCACATGGCCCTCAGCCAAACTCAGGGATAGTTTCAGTTGCACATCAGTAAGTAGGTGAAAAGAGATTCCAGCTGTGCCAAAGGGCCTGTTCCTCAGATGTAACACCACTGAAGCCATCCTCCACCTCAGAAGGGAAAATGAGATAGAAAATCCTACCACTAGCTCAGGAACCACGCAGGGAAGCTCCTGACAAAGCATGGAGTGAGCCAAGGAACCTGCACCCCTAACTTAACCACCAGGATAGTTGCCGCTATCTCAAGTGTCTGTGTGGAACTAGCCCGTGTACACGGCTGTTTTGGCCAAATGTGGCCTAGGAGCGAAGCACTGTCCCATTCCCTGCCATGTCCACACTTTCCCCAGTGGGGAGAGAAACTCCAGGTCCTCTTTTCAGTGGTTAATGCTAGAATATAAGCTTCTTCAAAACTAAGAAAAGACGGTGCAGATGCACCACCCAAATCATTGTAGATTAGACCCCAGCTAGATGCAAAGAAAATGAATTCAGCAGCTGGCTGTGGTGGAATTCCTCCAGCCAAAGTTAACATTCACACTTAAGAGTTAAGCTAACCACTGCACTTTTAGACTAAAGGACCACCATGGTCCATTGCAAGTCCATCCACCCTCACTGCCTGACTTCATCACCGTGATGGAGGATGATCCAGAAAAGAGTATGCACAAGAATAACATAGAAAGGACAAGCACAGAATAAACATCCCCTTGGTGCATTTGCCTGGTTCTGGGCAATCAACAGTTTAAGGATTCCTGATGGTGAGTTTTCAGACAAGTATCTAATAGCTCCAGTGGACCTCTCCATTCAGCCATCCTGCCTCTGCTGACTGCAGGTATTTGACACCTGTTTGGTGTTGGACAGTAGACTAAAATAGACTGCAAGTCTGGGCTAGACTGGGAATTTCTGTGTCCTGGACAAGCAAAGAAGCAGCAGCCAACAATGCTGACATCACGATGTACAAGGAGGGGTTGAAACAGGTAAAAGGAGGGAAAAGTCCCAAGAGACATGGCAGAGAAAACAAAAGAAAAGTTTTCCATCTTCTATTTTGGTGAATAACCAGAGTATGCCAAAAAAAGGCAGCTCACCGACTCTGTCATCTGTTTTTCTACATTTTAACCCTTTCAAAGTATCCTGGGGATATCAGCTTCACTGCAAAAGGATCGCATAAATCTAATCACATATTGTGAAACTCAATCATGCAGACCAGTAGAGGTCTGGGTCCTGACTGGCAGCTTCAGAAACTGATTCTTCAACTCTGTAGCCAAAAGAATTTAAAAAAAAAAAAAAAAAAATCAATCCAAATTCTTTGATTTTTCAGGTAGAAAAATCACTAAAACAAAATAATTTTATAGAGGCCACAGACTCAAGTTGGAGTAAGTCCTTTGTTCCATTTTGTATAATTTAACCATTACAAAATACCAGAATAATGTTTAAATTAAAAATGCCATTGAAAAATTAAACAGGAAAAAATTTATTTGGAAAATGCAATAAGAAAAGTATAATTAATTTAATTTTATTTTCCAAATTAAGCTGTTTCAAATTTTGAACCCATCATCAAAAGTATTTTTGATGCAAGGTGGTATTTGGGATAAAATCGTTTTTACACAAAAATATTTTTAACCAAAAATACTCAACCCAGTTCTCTTCATTCCCATTGCTCTAAATTTCAGGGATTTGGTTCAAAAGCAAAGGGCAGACCAGGTTTTGTTTTCAGGCTTAGGATAAATGACATCGAAATCTCTCAAAGGTGTTCCCATGAGTCTTTCAGCAACTGAGGTATCAGTTGTTTCTTCTCACTTGGGACACTTCCAGACCTGGAAAAACTTGTTCCAAGTGAAAAACAAAAAGGGTGTATTTGTTGCCAGGAAAACACAATCATCACAACCCACCCAAGAATTTCACAGAGGGACTTCAGACCCCAGATTTCCCTGCAGGCCCATCTCAAGTCTCTAATGAGGGATGATTTTGATTTGTCTGGGTGCAGAGTTGCATTTCTCACTGCCAGTTCTGGGATTCTCCATGTGATACCTGTTGTGGATCTCAGCTCTCTTCACCAGGGTGGAAATGAGCATGTTGAGAAGCAGAGTATTGGAGTTGACATCTGTCGCCTTCTCTGCGGAGGAAAGTTTTGCCCCGGGTAAAGATGTTCAGATTGGGCTGGGCTGCGTGTTTTCCAGTGGGTTCCAGTCTCTATCAGCTTCACCCATTTAGTAGGCTGGTGTTAAACAAGTTCAGAGGCAGGTGTGGCCCCTGTAAGGAATTTCTTTGGCTGTGGGAAACTTGCACTGAGAAACAGTTTTTGTAACACTTGTCCTGACATGTAGAAAGCCTGTCCCCAAGGTCCCATGAAAGCTCTGGTGGTAGATATAATATTGCCTAATACAGAGCAGCACCCAGAGAGAACCCACTGGTGGTACCCAAAGAAAGCTCTGGTACTACAGAAGACCAGCCAATGGATTGGTATAAAGTAGAAGACCCATTAGCAAGGAGATGATAGGTGATTCTTACACGGTATAGCCTGTAACCATGGAAGGCCCAAGATCTTACCATTTCAGAGTCTTCCACACCTCTTTTTCTTACAGGTGGGACTGCCCAGCAGAGCCAGACTTCCAGGGCAAACCCCTGCCAGTTCCCTCAGCTTCAGAGGGGTAGAAGAACTCAAGAACTCAACCTTCCCAGAATCACGTCTTCCTTCATACATACATGCTCATGCCATCCAGGTGCCAAACATAAGAAGGCGGCCTCTGCCAGGACCATCTTCCCCCAACACCCAGCACCAGTGCAGGGCTCAGGAAACCTGAACATCTCTGGCTGCCCTAATCCATGGGGACCTGCCTCTGGATTACAGCATAGTGTGATATCCAACCCATTCTTCACAAACACATACAGACTCCTCCATCCCTCAGTCTGAAATGACTGGATATTGCAACGCTTGAGTCACTTCCCACCTAAGAAAGGGAGACCATAATTCACCTTTTGTCTGTTTTGTCCCTCTATGGATTACAAACCCCTCAGGCCAAGGAGTGTGTGTTTGCACAGCGCCAAGCACGATGTGGCCATGAATTTTGATGGAACCTTCAGGTGCTTTTGAAATACAGATCAGATATTTAATGATGTCCTTTAGTGCTTGAAGGAATCCCAGAACAACAGTCCCCCAGATCATCCTGTCCACCCACAATAGGTAGGCTTCCTCAGCCCCAGAATGAATGTTCCACACTGGCTACTGTTGCATACAAGGCTGGTGTGGCTGGGAATATAGTTTGGTCATGGCAAATCATTAGACCTCACAGGCATTTATTTCTGTTTGCTGAAAGTGTGAGACAAATTACTCTTCAAACCTCACTACACTGGGAAACACCCATACAGAAACAATCAGCTGATGGCCAAGTGTACATCTGGTGTAAAAAAGTAGAACTAGCCATGAATCTACAGCAAAATATTCACTAAGTACAGAACAAATCTGGGTGATTTCCACAGCCTCGTTGGCTACATGCATCACATGAGGACCTGGCACCCCTTTTTGTCTTCTTGTGCTTATGAGATCGCCAAACTAGTTTCTCAGCAATTATTAGTGCTCCTTGGTTATGCATAGCTGCTGCTTTGATGTCCTCAATTCTCTGCACTCAGCACCAATGTCCTGATCAGAGGTGTAGCAGAATAACGCTTGGAGGTGGGTTTCTCACCTGAGGTTTTGCAATTAGCTTTCTTTTGCAGTTTAAGCTCTTTTGTGTTCTCCACTAAGCCTGATTAGCATCTACAGCCACTTTGCTGTACACTGTTCCTCCCCAGGCTCAAAGGTGGTTCTTTTTCTATACATTAAATTATAGGTGTTTAACATGCAACCTGAAAGATTTTTCTAATCATCTCTCTGCACTCCTTTCTCCTGGTGAGCAGAGGGGATGCCATGATAAGTAAACTCCCTCTACTACCAGAACAAGCTCCATGGCCTGCCCTTGACCCATAATAGAACCTTTAGATCTAGAATTGTTAGTAGATCCCCACCCCCAGAAACCAGTTGAATCTCCTTTCTCAGAAATACCTATTATAGATTTTTCCTCCTCATGTTCCAGCTATCCGCAGCGACACAGAGGCACTGCTCAACATGGGTGTCAGAGGAAAGATTTCCAAAAGGCAAGTTCTCTAGTTTTGGAGGAAAAATATATTTTTTGTCTAAGGTGGAGGGAGAACACCTCATGTGCAAATGACAATGTGTAGGGACCCTACCCTAGGCTTCCAAAACCAGGTGCTATTTTAAAGACTTTACAACAGCCAGCCCAGCTGAAGAAAACCTGCTGCTGCAAGAAAAGGTTGAGGGTGGGAAGCAGAAGGCGTGGGGGCAATATCACGCCATCAGCTTCGGGAGGAGAAGGGATGGATCCCCCACGGCGGGTCCCCGCGTGTGGCGGCCCCCGGGTGGGGGAGGGCGCCGTCCCACCGCTGTCCATGGTACCGAGAGCCGCGGGGGCTGCCCGGCTCTCCCCGCCGAGCGCCTCGGGGCTGGCTCCCAGGCAGCTCTCCCCCCTTGCTTGCAAAAGCTACAGAGAAGGAGAGGATTGATGTCACCCTTTGGAAGCGCCCAGACTTCCAGAATTTCCCTAAATTAAGTGCTCGGCTCTCAGGAGACCATAATCTCTCGTCAGAATCTGCTCTGGGGGCCTTAAAAGCCAAATACATTTATGAAACAATCCAAAGCATAAAATGCATCATGAAGAGCATTGTTTGATGAACAAAGCAAGTCAGCTTTACTGAAAAAGCCTGACAAAGTTACTGTTCCCACTTAATAACTATACTCTCCTTGCACAGACAGCTGAGCTGCTTTTGAAATGCTCCTGAACCTAGAATGACTGAATCATAGAATCACAGACTGGTTTGGGTTGGAAGGGACCTTAAAGATCATCCAGTTCCAACCCCCCTGCTATGTGCAGGGACACCTTGCACTAGCCCACGTTGCCCAAAGCCCTGTCCAACCTGGCCTTGAACCCTTCCAGGGAGGGGTCAACCACAACTTCTCTGGGTAGCCTGTGCATTGTCTCACCACCCTCATCCTAAACAATTTTTCCTTATATCTAATCTAAATCTTCCCTCTTTCAGTTTAAAACCATTACCCCTTGTCCTATCAACCTACGCAGAATTTTTGAAGTTAGAAACTAGTATAGATTTGGATTGAGATTCAACATCGTACCATAAAATAGCAAAGGTTTATGAGTACACCAGCCATCCACTCAGCAAGGGAGAGCTGAGGGTAGCAGTCCCCAAAGCCAGTGTCTCCTGTCCCTCGAGGAAGAGCCATGAGTGATCAGGACTCACCAACTCTGCCTATCCCAGGTGAGCAAGGCTGGCATTCCCCCACCACAAAGGACTAGACCAAAGGGAGATACCCAAAGGACAAGGAGAGGCAAGAGTAGAAAAAGGGATGATCTGAAGACACCGCATTTTTCCTCCAGTTCTGTGCACTTCCTAATTAGGATATGATGGAGGAGACTTTGCAATAAAATAAAGGGTTCTGAGGAAACTCTACCCCCACCAGCCCCAGGCAGCATGAAACATGCTCCCATTTCACATGGCTCAGTCTCAGCAGTTTGTTTCCACAGCCTTCCATCTCTTATCCAGAACAGGGCTGCACCTACCCCTGCTTCACTGTGAGTTTCAGATAACATTTTCTGACATGTCACCTGAATCAATTCCTCTCCTTTTCAGCAAATTCCCTTTGCTCTTCCCCTCCCAGTAACAGCTGCACACCTGTGTAATGCAGGAAACAAAAAGTAGGAGTAGACTAGTACTGAAATGTTTAGTGCAATTTCAAAATACATCTTCAGGAATCAGTTACTTCCTTTTCTGAAGTTAGAATGAAAATACAGCTGCATAAATGTTTCACATGAAGATTCATTAAGATTTACATTTTCAACAAACAGAAAAAGCTCGCTGAAAACTTCCTCAGTAATAGCCAAAGCTCCATAGAACTACGTGTTGAGTAAACATACATAGCAAGAGGAAGTGTTGCTTGTGATCTGTATCAGATAACATGAGAAGGATGATTGATCCTTCTGACAGAGTTGTGGGTGTTCAGCCTGGAGAAGAGAAGGCTCCAGGGAGACCTTAGAGCAGCCTCCCAGGACTGAAAGGGGCTACAGGAAAGGGGGGAGGGACTCTTGATCAGGGGTGTAGGGATAGGACAAGGGGGAACGGTTTTAAACTGAGAGGGGGGAGATTTGGATTAGATCTAAGGAAGAAATTCTTCCCTGTGAGGGCACAAGTTGCCCAGAGAAGCTGTGGCTGCCTCCTCCCTGGAAGGGTTCAAGGCCAGGTTGGATGGGGCTTTGGGCAACTTGGGCTACTGGAAGGTGTCCCTTCCCAGGGCAGGGAGGTTGGGACTAGATGATCTTTAAGATCCCTTCCAACCTAAATCGTTCTATGATTCTATGATCCCACTCTACAGGTCAGAAATGCTCTAGTCACACAGCAACTCTACAGATAGCTCCAGATCTTCTTAGTCTCCAAATTCAGTAAATTAGCCTAAAATCTTCCCTTCTTTACACTTGCCACAGCCAGCCCAATCATCTTCTCTGAGCAGCTCCACATCAGCTGCAAACTCATCCAACAATCAGATCCAATGTGTTTCTAAATCCTTCTGGAGTCTGAAGAGATCATGGCCATTGCTCTCTGATGCTCCCTGCACACAGCCAGTTTCACGCACCACACTCACCACCTGTCTAGGGCAAAATTTGTCCCCCAAAGCCTCCTTGAACCAAATCACAGGTCTCCTAATGCTGATGTTGTTCAGTCACATTCCCCAAAGAGCCCACCTGACTGTGGAGCTTGGATTTTCCTAATTATATTCCCTAGGGATGAAGGGGTGGGAAAGCAGAGAAATTTCTTTCCACAATCTCTTTAGTCATGGTTGTTTCTAAGGTTACAGGAAAACAGAAAGCCACTGAATACCACACCACCACATCCGGACCCAGGAATGGTTTTCAGCGACTAGGATGGACAGCTTTTCTGGGTCTGAATTCCTTGTGATTTTGCAATGCACTCCTTTGCTTTTATTCGGTGCTCCATTTAAAACAAACAAGGAACAACAACCAAGTAAACAAAAAGCCCCAACCCAAACACCTCCCTACCGTGCTTCACCTAACTTAAAGCACTTAGACTTACAGGTGCTGCTTAGAAATTGGTTGCCCTGTGTGCAGTCATCGGAGGGTGAAGACCTGACTCCTATTCTCTGGAAATGCCTTTTTCCTGATACGTAATTCAGAGTTGCAACCACTTACCAGGCATGGACATGTCAGTCCCATGTACCCCAGCACAGGTTCTCAGAAATTGCCTGCCCATGTCCTTCCCAATAGCCACCAACATGAACAAGACTCCTAAAATCATAATGAACTCAGCTCAGCCCCGGTGCATTCTATTTTTCTCAAAATGAATGTACAGAATCCAGGTAATGCTTTATCATAATGTCTACAATCCACAGCCACTGAGCAAGACTTTGCTGTGTTAACTTCTGTACAAATGCAGCAGATATTTGTACAGCTAATTTTCTGCAGTTAAGTTTTTAACAGAAGATTCACAGCAAATCACGAGACAATATTCTCTCAAAATCTGCAAGTTGTGATCATGAGCCAGAAATTTCAGGGAAATGACTTGCTAACATATTTTTTGTAGGAGTCCTCTCAGGTTAGAGAAAGCTCAGGTCCTTGATTACAACATACCCGACAAAATCAGACACCATGATTCCTCATGAAAACTCTTCCAAGAAGAAGGGAACTGAAGAGAAGTGAGGATGGAGGAGAAAATTCTCACTTTTCCTGTCTTTAAATTTAATTTCAGATTTGTGAAGGATTTTATTTTTTTACTTGAAAATGAAAAAACACATGAACACTTCGACACTTGGTAGAGAAACAACAATGGAGGAACTTTTGCTTTTCAAGTTTGCAGCATTGTTTCCTTTTTTTACTACTAATAATTTTGTTATTGTTAGTGACAGCTGAACCACGTCGGCTCTGTGTTGTTTGATTGCCCATACAGACACCCAGACCTTTGGGCGGCACGCAGTGCCGTACCCACCCTGAACTTTCCCGGGTGAGCTGCAATGAGTGACAGCAAAGGTGTGAGACCGCAGCGGGACACATCACCAAACAGGGCTAAATCCAAAAACATCTGCCTAAACCAGGAACTCAGGCATCCAAAATGTGATTAGAGTATAAGTGGTGTTTCTGTTATTTGTACTTTCATTGACTCTGTTTACTGATGATGCTCACTGATCCGAACATGCTCAGGACACATCCCAGCGTGGCTTCTTTGCCTGGGACACCTAATCTAACCCTGTAAAGGAAGAGGATTTCCCTAAGTGAGAAATACGAGATGTGCTGAGCTTCAGGCATCCCATATCTCCTCTCTGCCACTAACAGCTTGTGTACAAACACCAGCCCAAGTCAGGGGGTGAGTTTAGTTCAGCTTAGTCAACCCAGTCCAACAGGCTATGGGAAGTCTTTGCTTTAAACCCACGAAGCAAAAGTAAGCTTAAATTGATATGAATTGACTAAAGTGAAAACAAGACAAGCCACTCTGAAAATGAGGTAAGTGTCCACAGTGTGTTTTCCACCTGTTTTACTAAATTGGCACATGTTTCTCACGTAGACAAGGCCTAATTTACTTGACTCTGGGCAAATCCCACAACCTCCTTCTGCTTTATGTTTCCCACTTTGTAAAATGAGGGTAACGCTGTACCCGCTTTTGTGAAGTGCTCAGAGATTTATGGAGGAGGAGTGCTACATTAAACTGAATAAGTAGGAATTATTTCACCTTGACATACCAAAAAAAAAAAAAAGTGCTCCAAGTCCAGTTCTCCATTATTTTACTGGCATTTTGTGACTTAGCAGAAGCAAGAGTTTAGGGAACAATAAAAACAAAGTTAAAGCGTTCTCAGCTCATTACACATTTTCTCAATGTCTTTTCAGACGCAATTAAACTAAAGAACCCTGAAATTAACTGGTTTCCAGCCTGAGTAACACTGGAAACATTTATTTCCTACCCTACATGTCTAATTAGTGCCGTTTAGTCAAAAGGGAGCAAAACTCCAATTTGTAAGTGAAACTAGACGTATATTAAAAACACACTCTGTAATAATGCCCCAGTGCTTCTGTAATGCTTCATGCCTTCAAAGGGCTGAGCAAGTATGATCTCATTAATTCTCACAGGTAGGTAATTTGGTGTTATTAGCCTTGTTTTACAGCCAGATCTTAGAGAGGTGGAAGTGATTTGCCCACAGGCACAGACTCCACGCTTGAGACTGAACTAGAACTTGGGAGACCAACGTCGTAACCAGAGCTGGGGACCCTCTGTCCCTCCAGAGGGGAGCTCAGCGCCTTGCAGGGTCAGGAGACAGCTCCTGTGGGATTTGGGTGTCTGCTATAAAGACCATTAAAAAGCCAGAGGAAAAGCTGGGGAACATGGGAGCACCGAGCTCAATGGCAGCTGTGCAAGAGCCTTTCTCCTTGCTCTTCATCCCTAATGCCAGCAATATCAAAGCTTTCCTGTTTATGGCTCCACTGTGACTTTTGCTGCCAGGCTTTAGACCACATTGCTTTCCAAGGGGCCTCACTGAAGGCTTGCTGCCATTGGAGACCGCAAGAGATTTGCCCAGGATAAATCAACATAAGAACTTGTTCCCACAAGGGTCTCTACAGCCAAATCCAGTGTGTTTTAGCCACTGACATTCAAGATTTCATTGTCACACATTTGCTCACCTGCCATGGCACCCTGGGGGCATCATAGTCCATGAAAAACCTCCAATTTTACAGTGAAGGTCCCCAGTCCAAAAGCATGGCATCAGGACATGCTCAGAAGTGTCTCAGTCCATGCAAGCCATGCCTGGCCAATGCATCATCCCTCCCTTGTGTCACAACCAAAGCCTGGCCTGTAGGTGTTTCCATCGCATGCCCACCACATCACACGCCATGTGGGACCAGCAGCTGCCCATGATATGTAGGAGTAGGAGGCAAAACTCATGCACTCCCCTCCCAGATAACCACTGAAAGGTTAGCAAGCATTCTCCGGGTCTGGGAAACCTCAGCCCTGATACCTCTGACGTTGGAGGCAGAAATCCTCCAAATCCTGCCTGCTACGGGCAGTGCCCCTACGTGACAGCAGAACCGGAGAGGGGCTCACACACCCCCTTCCTGGAGAAACTACTCAGCAGGGAAAAAAATAAATAAATAAAATCAAAACCTGAAGCTCCAGAGGGCAAGAGTGAGCATGACTCCGCAGCCCTGGGATTGGGGCACTCCCCTGGGAGTGGGGAGACCTGAATTCCAGTTACCAGCACCATGGGTTGTTTAATTTTAAAACACATAAACAGTCCTTGGAGCAGGAGCTGGATCTCCGGCCGCCCCGCTCCCAGGTGAATTTCCCCAAGCGCTAACACAGACAGCCTTGCTTGTTCTTTCTTGCTGACCCACTGAATCTGGTGTTTCCCTGCTGCAAGGTGGAACAGTTTTCCCCAAATGGGGGGAAAGGGGAGCAAAGAAGCACCTGCCACCTCCCCACATTGCCCCAGGAGGGTGGTAGGAGAGTGTAGTGGGAGATGTGGCTTGGACCCTTCCTGATGGAAAAGGGACCGGAGCCCACATCTCCCCTGTTATGAACACATGTTGGGGCTAGTGAGGCAAAGAACTGCTGACACAGGAGAGGCCCGATCCCCTTGCAGTGATGCCAGCACACATATGGTTTTGGATAAAAAGGGTTTACATGCTGTACGTGCTGCCCATGCATTTTAGTCCAGGGACACAGCTCCAAAGAGCGTGCAGTACTTGTATTGGCTTTAGGAGCACAGTGTTGACTCTGGAAGGGGAAAAAATAAAACCTATCACAGCAACATAAAAATTAAGACAACTTCACTCTTCTACGGGAGTTTGTGAAGTCACCCACAGCCCAGCCCTGACACCATGGGTCTCTAATCATACTTCTTCCATGGCCTTCAGGGAGCGCAGTGGGCTGTGGTGGAGGAGATGTAGGAAACATTGCATTTCTCCATCTCTCAGAAGCTGCAAAAGCCCTGGCAAGAGGAGGCTGTCAGAATGAGGAGTAGGTGTTGGGCTCCCATAGACGTCCCTCTGTGCCTGCCCTGACCTCCAGCACATCTCATTGCAGCCAGCACAGCTGCATTAGCCAACACGAGCTGCTTAAAATGTGTGACAAGGCACAGGCAGGAAACCTGTCTCCTCCAGGTGTCCACAGGCTTCGTAACTTTTCAAGATAGGTTGATTATTTCAAGAACTGGGGCCTGTTTGAACACTGCAGCACTCCAAAAAGGTTTTCAAAGTGTGGGGATGGAAATGCATGCACACTCTCACACACACCTCACGCCCACGCACACTCACTTCCAAATATTCCTTTCTCACACCCACAGATGAACTCCGTCTCACACAGGGACACTATCACAGCATCGGCAGCTCTCGTTCCCAAGTCCTCTCCCACTCTCAGACACGTGCACACACTTTCCCCTTCCTTCTGCCCCACTGCACATCAGCTTGGTTCTCTCTTCTCAGCAGGTTCATCTCCCAGGAACCATACAAGCAGTGGTCTGAAGGACCCTAGAAAAGGTTCTGAAGGAATTTAATAAGAGGAGCAAAATCGTAGTGAAAACAAGCAGACCAGACAAACCCTACAAGTTGGATAGTTGCATCAGGAAGGAGCTTGGAGGGATGTTTTTTTTGAGAATAACCATACAGAAAAAGGTGTGGGGACACTTCTGTACACACAGCTACCATCCCTACATGGATGGCAGGCAAGTTTGTTCATGAAAGTCACCCAAGCATTGCAGTGTTCAACCCTGAGGGCCTGGTTTCTCAATTGTCAAGCTTGAGATGGGGCTTCAAACCTCCCCGCAGAGCACAAGCAACCACAGCGCTTGCCAGGGCACATCCCCCAGCCCAGGAGCCTGAGGCCTCATCTCAAGTCTCCCTCCTCACCAGAGCTGCAAGTGCTTTGTGCACCACCACAACCACAGAGAGGTTCCTTATGCCTCGGAGCTTCCTCCCAAAGGTGGTGTCCCCATGGTGCCATTGCAGTGGTATGAAAGAGAGAAAGGGGAGGAAAACCTCAAAACTATGGTTTGCACAATTGCCACAGGTGTAGTAAATGGGGATTCAGTTCCCTTTTGCTTCTGAAGGAAGATTAAGGATCATATATGTCACCCCCTTGTAGTGCAGTCTGCTCATCTGGCTCCAGGCTCAGCTCTACTGTCCCTTCAAGCTGGCCTTGGAGTAGGCTGCTGGTATTTTAGGGGTCAGCACATCTCCAGGAGACCCCTAGTCACATATTTCTACTTCACTTTGGTGCAGCAGAAGACTTCACAAACTGCATGGTGAGCCAGACTGATGAGCCGTGCTGGCAGGACAAGGACAAGGACAGGTTATCAGCCAGATTGGTTCCCTGGTCCAGCTCTCCACAAAACCACACACATAGCTCTGCCAGAGCAAGGCTGAGGGATGAAAAATTCAATGAGAAAAATTCAATGAGGACAAGCATCAGCCCCTGAAGTAGTGAGTCACATCCCAAAACCACACATCTTCCTTCTGGTGAAACAGAAGTTAGAAACTCCTCCAAACCGGGGATGAGGTTTCTGACTGGAAATGGAGAGACCTGGACCCAAAGATTTATTTAATTTAAAATAATTGCGCAGTCCAAGGAGCAAGGACTGGCAGGAGGTTCCCTCATTACAACTGCAGTCTATGCTGACTGTCCTTCCAAGGGCCTTCCCAATATATTCCATTTCCATGCTGAAGAGCATCAGAAACCTACTTGTTTAAGTACCTCTGGACACATTCATTTCCAAAATACTAGGACAGAGTAGTTCAAGTCTTCCAGACTTGCAGGGAGGGAACTGAAGTCTGAAAACAAAGCCCAAATACTCCATCTAACTCTAATGGAGTTTGCAAAACACTGCAATGATGCCAAATGTGCATTTTCCCCAATCTCTGCCACTGCATACCACAGATACTGGGTTATATAGTTCAGCACAGGATGAGTGCGGTCTCTCGGTCTCTTTTATTAGCAGCCTGCTTCCCAGATCCTAGGCCAGCCTTCCCTACCAGGTCTTGATTAACCTTTTGGTGAGCATCTCTCTCTCACACGCACGCGCTACCAAACAAAGTCACTTCCTCACATCTTCCAGCAGCGCTGCTTCTTCAAAACATCCCTCCGTCTCATTTTTGTGATGTTTTCCTTTCAACCGTGTGGTTTGCCAACCACCCCTCCCCTCCCTCGCTAATTGATTTCTCAGGAACCACAGATGTAGCTTGGCACGATGGATCCCCTTGGTCTGTCAGCCACAAAATCACCTCCCCTCTCCCTCCCCCTTTCCCAAGCCATGCTCGGGGAGGGGAAATGCCTTCCTGCTTATAAACCTCCTGCCCCAGCTGTACTCCATGTGGGGAAATAAAACACACATGAGATAAGAGATGCAAGAGGCAAGGGCCATGCCCAGAGAGAAGGGAGACAATTGCCAAAACATGGAACAGCCCTGCCTGCTCCTCACCCTGCTCCAGCACAGGCAATGCTGACAGACAGCAGAAACGGAGGGTTATCAGGCTCCTACATCCCTCGGGTACTTTTAGAAATAGCTCTTCTTCCCAGAAGTCCCTCAGGGGGTATCTGCCCCATACCATGACATCGAAGGCAGGTTCAGAGGAGCCACCCAGAGAAGGAGGAAGGAGGGGCTTGGTGGAGGCTGATTTATTCTGCTTCTCAGGCGCATTTGCAGCCCACGCATGTTGCTGCAGCTGGGCTGGTAGGGGTGTCCAACTCTGCCAGCTGAGTGTTGGCTCAGGCCACAGACTCAAGACAGTCCCCTGAGGTCCCTGCCAGCTTTAGATACCCACTAGGAACGTCTAAACCATCAATGGCTTAGCAAACCAGTTTCCCCTAGGTCATGGTCCTCTGGTCATCCCTACCACATATGTTAGCTTGTTCCTGACTCTCTGTGGGATGTGTCCTCTGAGGTGAAACCCAGGCACAGTTGTAAGGGTGTTTTGCTCCCGGTTTTGCTTCTGTGCAGTGTATGGATGAGTCTCTCTCAGGTTTGGTGTTCTCCATCCTCCACAACCATCCAACCCTTGCAAACACCTCCCTACACCCTCACAACACTCCTCACAATATGTTGCAAAATCAACTCTCCAGCAGGCTGCAACACAATCCTCATGTATTTCAGGCACTTTGAATTTAAAACAGGAAAAAAAAAAAAAGAAGAAATTAGTTATAACAGGGAGCCACGAGGGGCTCAGAAGAAACCTGAGCCAAGTGCTACATGGGGTAGACTTCGGAGCCCTGGGTAGGGCTGCTTGGTGGCAGGACAAAGTCACCAAGAAGCATTCCTGCAAATCTTATCTGTAGCAGCTCCTGGGGGAGGTCCCAGTTCTGGGGAGGAATAAATAACTACATACATATTAGTCAGAGATGGGCAGGTTTCCAGTCCTCTGTTTGGGGCAGAGCAGCTCCTGCTGCTTCCCACTGTTACAGTCACTTCACCTTTTCCTTTTCATTGCTCGCGTTCCCTGAACCATCGCTCCCCCAGCACAGGAAAGGCACCTTCAAGCCCTCGTTATTTGCATTGCTGGCAGAAATAAAATAAAAGGCCTCTTTCTTGGAGTGGGGAGAGAATAAATTATTAGTGCTTTTTCATCACTTAATTTGTGGCAAGTTTTCTATACAAGACCATCATCTCAAAATAAAAATCTAACACCTGATTTCCTTTTTCTGAAAAGGCACATCACACAGCAAACTTGTCTCCCTATCAAGATGCTGTTTCATCAGTGGACAGGGATGTACCTGCCATTGAGCCACCTGCCAAAACTCACTGCTCGTTTCTGGCTGGCATGAAATGAAGCCTTGAGAAAGGTAAGGTGGATCATGGAGGCTTCACATCCACTGTGCCATGCTGCACGTTGGCATCAGATGTCTCTGTGCCAGGAACAGTGTATGAAACTGCATGGACCTCACCTGGTTCACCCATGACTCTGCCAGACTAAGAGCTCACTCTTATGAAGACAGTGACCAAAACAAAGAAGGGAAAATCTCTTGATTAAGTAGAGACAGTTTTCATAGCCAAATCCCTCCCTATAACTAGTAAAATTAGTTTCACATCTGAGAAGCTACATGGGAAAGAAAAATAAAATTAAGCTCGTTTCAATGACCCGACGTTGCACTGAGGAGGAAAAGCCACAGCTATTTGATTGAGTCTGTTTGGCTGCCTGGTTAACCAGCTGGTAGACACAACAGATAGATACTCTTATCTTTTAACCAAAAAACCCGGCGTCTCTGAACCTTTAGAGCCTCCCACCAGCCACATTAGCTCCAGTAAAAACAAGACAGTGTCTCAGAGCAGAGAGAGATCCAGCTCCAAAAACGCATTTTGGCCTTAAATTTCTGCTTTGATCCCTGCTATGGGACTTTAGCACCTAGAAGCTTTTCTGAACCAAAGCCAAAGGCAAAGTTCTTGCTGTGGGAACAGGACCAAGGAAGTTGTGTCTACTCGATGCAGATGAGTCTGACCAGCTTCATGAAGGAGAAATGGGGAATCATCTCATAAGCCATTGTCAGAGGCCAGGTCTGACAGCCAACGCCTTGAGATGGGAGCCCAGAGGCTAAGGTCTGCTTGCAGCTCTGCTACATGACCTTGAACGAGTCCTTTCATTTCCTCAAATGAAAGGGTGTGTATTTACATAGAGGCCCAACATAGCCATGCTGAGCTGCAAGGCAAAATGTCACCATTATTTCTCAGTTCACTCCTTGGACATTTAGAGATCCACCAAAGCAGAACGTTTACCACTGCTCATCGCTGAGCAGAGCGGATCATCAGCTGAGGTGAGTGGTACAAAAAGATATGATTACAGCCCTTCTCCATCACCAGACGTTCTCTCTCCAAAGCTTGGTGTATGCCCTAGACAATGGGACTCTTGAGGAAAGGGTATCATGGTTACAACACACAGGTCCCAGAGCCTGAATTCACCTTTTCCATCCTGGCATAGCTCCACGGAGAACAGGGAAATTCTCCTGCTTTGGGAATGTAGGTCTGGAAAGGATCTCCTGCCACTGGCAAGCAGCACTTTTCCTCCATCATAAATGTAATTGAAACAGGGTCCCAGGTTTCACCCCCATTAGCCATTTAACCAGCAGTAAATTGTCCTAGACCACAAAAGCCCGCCAATGACCTTGTGTTCTCCAGTCCTGGTATGAAACCAAAGCAACTCCATCTAACTTCCAGGTCAGGTTGGACCCACACTAGTGTAACACCTTTAAGTCAAGCATACTTACACCCATGTGGCAGTGATGGCAGAAGAGATTCTTTTTGAAACCGCTGTCTTAACACAGGCAAGCAAGACCCTGCAGACACAATAACAGCTTAATATCTGTGCCCCTATTCAGGAAATAGTAATTGGGAGTGTTGTTCCTCTTATGGTATATCTGAAATCTGAGTATTTGTAATGGTATGAAAATTACATACAGAATAGGAAAGTTAGAGCTTAATTGTTACGATTCCAAATACCAGTGTTCTTTCCTTAATCTTAACTATCTGAGACAAAGGAAAGTATCCGACAAATGTATTTGGTCTCTATGTCTCATCTGCAGAAGAAATTAAGAGCTGTATACCTTTTTCATGAAAATATGTGAAGTCTCATTGAAAACAGATCAGAGGTTTCATGGCCCACAACTGCACCTCAGAATTAGAGGTCTAAACTGGAGGAATGTTGAAAATAAAAGTCCTGCTATGTTTTTTATTTGTGCCCTTGGACCAGATGTTCATCTCAGATAAGTATCCCATCAGAATAGATCCCACTGAAGCTTCTCAGGACAAACCTGTTGGTCCTGATGTGAGATCTTGATCACCCTCAGTTCATAGACTGCAATGTGCTGCTATACCTCCAACTTCAACAGCACTTCAGAAAGGTCTTTGTTTTTCTGAACATTTCTACATATCCAAAAATAGTAAGAGCAGTAATGACAGCTAATGGGTCTGGCATTTAATGAGTTCCTAGATGAAGAGCCCTTAAGCTCTCAGATCTTCTAGTAGGTCATTAACTGTCAGAAATTATCTAGTCATCTATTTTAGGGCTTTCTCTTGGACTCATTCCTGTAACATTCATATGCTTCAAGGGCCTGAGCCTGTGCCTGCACTTCTCCCTGATTTTGGTCATACAGAATCAGGTACCATCAACCTAAAGAAATGCACATAAATCATATCACTTTCAACACTTTAAGTTCCTACACATCCTGTAGATCCAGGTGCTTCCCCAGTAACAGCGAGGGCTCCAGGATCATCCTTTGGGGAGGAACAAAACCCTGATGAACTGAAAAGATGAAGCTGCAAAAACCCTGTTTCCCTTCTGAGACTCCCATCCCAGGTGCACGTGTCTGTCTTAGAGGAGATGCTGTGCCCCAAGTTGTTGGCTGCTCTGCTGAGACGGAGAAGACACACAGATATCTCAGCTGGCAGTCGCCCACAGCACAGTATGTCCTCGCTGGGAAATGGGGCAAGGTTGTCTTCAAAGCTCCTGCTAGGTAACGGCTGCCAGGCTTGAACCCCACTAGAGATGGTGGAAAGAAGCTGCAAGTCCCAGGTTAGTCACCAGTACTGTCCTTTGAACATGACCTTTCTCTGTATAAGTCTTACATAAACTGCAGGACCACTTTTTCACCACTGTCTCTATATGAAATCAGAGTCTGGAGGCTCCAAAGAGAAGACACTGTGAGTCGATATTTTAATTTTTATTTTATAACACCTATAGCAGTTGAAATACACCCTCAAAGCTGCTCCTTACTCCCACTCCACAGCACAAGCAAACTGGGAGCAACTGCACATCCTTGGCCAGAATCCCAACTGGTAGAAACTAGCATAATTTCCTGGCATTGGCAACACTTTTCTGATTCAAATCAGCCAACAGCCTGACCCAAGAAACAAAAAAAACCCACAGAAGTGGTAATTTTTCCTCAAGAAGAGATGCATGAATATTGCCTCTGCCAGTTCATGACTAAGAAATACATCTGTGTCAATACTGAGAATAGACAGCGGTTGCTTTTTTCCCCCTCTTGTAACTCCAGTGCCTGAATGAATCTATCAGGAAACAGAAGACAAGTCCTAACACTCACCATGGCACAACGAGGCGGTTCGCTGCATCCTTTGACTTTGCTTCACCTCAATCACTATCTATCACAGCTGTTGTGTCCCACCAGAGAGTATCAGGTCCTGCTAATATACAAAGGCTACATCTGCACTAGTAAATTAACCAGTGTCAGGGAGCATTCCCAGGCACAGGAACACCACTGTCTGTGCTGTCATACTCCTACAGCAGCCCCTGGCACAGTTTTGGGCCAGGCCAAATGCTGCTTTAGCAAACAACGCCTGAACAGGAGCTAGCCTGAGCCAGGGACCATCCCCAACAACCAACCGGGGTGCAGCCACCCTGTTTTGGTGGACAAGAAAGCCCAGTACTCTGGACATAGGCTGCCCTGTGCCCGTTGGCTTCAGGACCAGAGAGCAGTCCCAGGCACATCTAATTTACTGGTATAGAAGTAGCCAAAAATGTTTCTTACCTTCAGCAAGGGAAGAGAAAGTAAGACACATTTAAACATTTTTAAAGAATGCAGTGGAAAAAAAGAACATCTGGATATTTTGAGCATCTCAAGAAAAAAGTTCCTTAAAAAAAAAAAAAATAGATATTGTATAAACCTCTCAATTTTCCAGTGAGAACATTAATCCTACGGTATTCCCAACATCTCTGACAAATTTTAACATAACACTTCACTTGGCTAAACTGGTTTTCAGACAGGGACACCCACATGCACCCCTCATTTCTACGGGGACAAGAAAAGACTTCCCAGCCAAAAAGTTCATCCTTCTCAGAAAGCAAAGGCAGCCAGCTCCAAGCCCAGAGGATCCAGAAAAACTCAGCTGACTGCTTGCAGGACAATTTGTTCCTGCGAGATATCACAGTCCTTCAGGATGGAGATTCCCCACCCCACTCCACCCACCCTCAGTCTGTCCCAGGACTTAACTGTCCTTCCAGTTCAAAAGCTCATCCCCCAGTTCACCTTAGGTGTCCTTTGCCACATGCTTTGTTCTCACCAGTTGTCCAGCCGCCACAGGCACACCGGACAGTTGACGGATTTCCTGCTGTTTACAGTAATTTGTATACATGCAGTTTGTTATCTGCTGTTAATCCCAAGCCTTCCGAGAGCTATTGCCTTCCAAGACGCCGTCTCCTTTCATAAGCCCTTTAGAAGTGTAAACTTGCCCTTGGCTGCATTAACACAATCAAGAGGACATTTTCTACCAAGTCATCACAATCACCTCGTATAACTGTCCTGTCCATACTTGACCTCTCTGCCACGATTGCACCATCTGAAAGTCTTTACCAGGAACTTTATATTTTCCTCTAGATAATTGTAAGAGATAGTGTTGGATCACAGACAGACCCCAATGGACTGAAAAATACTTGTCTGAGTAATGGGTTATGCAGCATCCACATGAACAACACTCAAGAAGGAAACACGCATTTCCACACTACCTCTTACACAGAGTCCTCTCCTTAGTGGTTATATCACTGTATTGGCTAAGCTTTTTGAATTAGGTCTGAACTTCTTGTTAGGGTCAGGTCACCCATTTCGGCTCGACTTTTGACTAAAACGAGCTCATTCAAGTTTATTGAAATAGTTCTTCAAGTTCAAATCATTTCAGAAAATTGCCGTGATTATATTTCTTTAGTCTCCCATTAAAAAAAAAAAAAAATCTTAAGGGAAATAGTTTAGTTCAAACAGAAATAGTTCTAATTATGTTTTTAAGCTAAAAATGTATTGGATAATAGATTTTTTTAAATTATAGACTTTAAATTACTTCCCCAAAACCCCCATATTTTTCACATTTGTGATGTTTAGTTGAACCTCCACTTTCCTCTTCTGTTTTCTAACTTTTCCAACACGAACCTTTCCAAATCATATTTACTTTTGTGAAAGCTCCTGAGCACCAGCTGTGCACACACCTCTGTCCAGTGCTGTGCGAACAGGGCACCATCCTCACACTGACACCAGGGACAGAATGGGCACCAGCAAAGCAAAAATGTCAGTGAGAGCAGATGTTTCCTACAAGACCTGCAAAACAGGGTCAGCAACAAGGGCCAGAAGAGTAATAGCATTTTTTTGTGCTTTCCCCTTGGGTAGGATTCATCTCCCCTAACCTCAGCGTAGCTACAGTGTCACAACTGCTCTAGTGTTAATTGGGCGTGCCTCAGCAGAGATATTGGAGCCTGGAGAGCGTCGTGTCGTGTTCTGAAGATGCACATCCTGGTCTTCACAGGCAGCAGCACTGGTTTGTCTCCACTGCCTACCCCTCCTACTCCCTGTGGTTCCATGTGCTACTCAGCACAGAGCAACACCAAAGACTTGGGTGATAAGGGCAGGAATCCACACTCCATGGATTGAGCTCCAGCTCCATGCTCAGCACAGTCTCAACACTCTCTAAGTGTTTAATCCCTCTCTGGGTTTATTGCAAGCCCTGGTATGGGTATTTGATACATACACAGTCCCTTGTCACTGCTGCCATCACCTGAGAGACTTCCTACAGGACCAAAATAAGGGCAAGATGGAGAGGAAGAGCTGTTGCATGTCTCCTTTGGAGGACACTGGTCCCAGCTGGGCTGTAGCCCCTCAGATCCTGTTCCTGCACACCTCAAGAAAAATGTGTCTTTCAAGCCTGCTCAGTCCCACAGCACTGGACAAGAGTAATGCTGCTTCCACAGACTCTGAAGCTGCCCCCCAGTGCCTCCATCTTCCTGATGAGCAAGGAAGACGACCAATTTCTTTCATCCTTGCCATTCAAAAGCTAGTTTGAAGGGGGAAAGCAGCATAAACATGCTCTTGGATTTCATCTGCAGCCTGTCACAGTCTGCTACTTCCAGCAGCCCAAAAGCTAAATGACCTTTCTAGCTTTAAATGAGATGAGTCTGGCGAGCCCCCCACCATCCTGCTTCCCACCCCACCTTTAATCTCATGCGCAGTCTTGTCAGGAACACAATATATTGGAGCTGTCATGATAAGGGCAGACAAGGCTCTGAGAAAGTCTTTACAAATCTGCTTGAAGTTTAAGAATTGCCTTGAGCGGGTGGTGATCCTAAACACACAGTGGTGGGTGGGGGGATTTCCAAAGCTGTAACCATCTCATTGACAGTGCAGTGTCTGATACCGGAAAGGATCGGTGCTAATCGTTATTTTAACAAATTACTACAAATGCCCGTATTTTAGGGGGAGAGATGAAATCATGCAAATAAGCCATGTTCCCTGGCTAAACTCTACTTGCAAGCTCAGCTACAGGGAGGTACCTTTGAAATGGATATGAGGTGAAGTCCCTAAATGTTCCAGAGGCTGGGTTTGCCTCTTCGTTCCCCCAGTTTCACAACAACAACAAACAACAAGAGGGCTTTGTTCATTTTAACACAGGAGAGAAGTAAAAAGAAATTACCTTTTAGCCTTTGTCTTCAGGACTCTATGTTTATAAATTCAGTTTGCTCTTTGTAGACATTAAAAAGTCAAAACATTGCTCTTGTTTCGTTCCTATTAATTTGCATTATGCTCAGAGATCAGAGCCCATCTCGTGAATGCAGCTCTACTCTGAGATCAAGGTACGGGTGCTAGAAAAAACAGGCATATCTGATATCATGCAACATAACAGCTTGTTGTTTTGTTGGGGTTTATTTAAGTTTTTCTGGAAATTTCCTGGTTTCCATCCTTAGGAAAACAACATAGAGATGCATTATAGGACAAAACATGTATCTTCGATAGATCCACCTTTCACAGCCAAACCCATCCCACCCCCCAGGGCTCAGCCTCAAGCTCACGTCCAGGCTACATCTAGTCAATGCGGCTATAAACGGAGAAGGAGCAGGTGGATATTTTGGTGAAGGGCATCAAACTTGGCCTCTTCAGTCCCCTGGAGTCCACTTGGCACCACAGGAGCAATAGCTCTATGGATTACTCTATCAGACTTCTACTTGCTTTTAAAAATCTTGTGCCTATTTTTTTTTTTTTCTCCTCAGAACAGGGAATTTGGGGGAAAGGAGGTCTTCTAAAATCTAAACAGAGCGGCTTTGTGTTCACTAAAGGCTGAAGCCATTTTCAAGCTGCAAAACATATACTCCCAAGAGTCTTTAAAAAGAGATCTCTGTCCTTTCCAAAAGTGCCACTCCTTGCAGTCTGAATAAACAAGAAATAAACTGCCCAGCTCTTACACCGGCTAGCACAGGTGACTGATGAATTCAGGAAGAGAATCCAGCCTTGTCCCAACCAACTAATGCTGTTGGCACAATTTCAGGAGGAACCATTGTCAGACCTTGTTAAACCCTGTGCTTCAGCCGCTGCAAAATTAATACGCTGTGACTATTTCAGGCACCACTTAGGAGGCCAGGCTTTAAGAGTTCGGCTTGTGGTTCATCTTGGGGGAGCAGGAAGAGGAGAGAAAAGAATGACAAATTTAAAATTAAATCAAACAAGAAGAACAAAAATAAAAAGACTCAACAGCCAACCGTTCACAATGGCCTGCTGGGAACTCGTTCCTTTTACTTCTGATTTACAAGTTACATATGGCGGGTTGTTTACATTCTGTTACTGGTTTATGTTCTTCCAGAAAGGAGAAATTCCTCCAGTAGATTTTGCTTGCTTTCCTGTATGCCTCTCTCCCCCAGCACCCCCACCCTCAAGTATCTGGTTTCGCTTAATATGCCCAGAGGTTTCCGGAACAAAAGAGGTTGCTGGATTTTTTTTATGGCTAAACAAAAAGTCGACTATTTTTCCAGGAAGGTTCGGGCTGATTCACATTATGTGACTGTGGATCCATGCTTTCAGACTCTTCTCTGCATACGGGCTGTTACGGCAGCCATGTCTTCGTGTGTCACATGAATGAACAGCTCCAGCTGCATGTACTGCATGCAACAGCCAGAGACATCCCGGTGGAAACTGTTCTACCCGTGCTCTTGGTCACGTTCGCATTGTGGTTTCCCCAAGTTGAAGCAGGACTCTTGGTCTTACAATTCTGCTCTGCAGACTCAAAATCTCCATAGATCAAGCAGAAAGAGTGAAGGGGTATTGCTGTTCATGCAATGAGGAAAAAAGGCAGAAGTTTCTTTACTTTCCAAAGAATCCAAAGCAGAGCTAAAGTTACCTCAAGATTTCCCGAATCTCAGGTTGTGTGCATGCTACAGCAGGGATAATCAGTGATAAAAATGCCTACCCACACAGTTTGTTCCTTAAATTCCTGTAGACAGAGCATTTATTTATTGAAGTCAAATCCATTTGGTGTGAATTCCAATTCCGTTCCCATAGGATCTGCATCCTGGGCTGGATTTGCAAGAGTACAGCAGCAGGTCCAAAGACATGACCGTGTGGGACTCCCCAGTGCAAGAAAGACATGGACATCATGGAGAGAGGCCAGTGGAGGCCCCTAGATGGTTGGAAGTCTGGGGCATTCACCCTGTGAGGAGAGGCTGAGAAAACCAGGTCTGGTTCTGGGACACCTTATTGCAGACTTTCAATACTTAAAGGGGGCTTAGAAGAAAGATGGAGAGACACTTTTTACCAGGACTTGTAGTGATAGGACAAGGGGTATCAGTTTTAAGATTAAAAGGCTTATTTAGAGATTTAGAGACAGTGTATAAGGAGGAAATTCTTTGCTGTGAGAGTGGTGAGACACTGGACCAGGTTGTCCAGAGAAGCTGTGGCTGCCCCCTCCCTGGAAGGGTTCAGGGTCAGATTGGACGGGGCTTTGAGCAACCTGGGCTAGTGGAGTATGTCTCTGCTCACAGCAGAGAAACTAGTTAATCTTTAAATGTCCCTTCCAACCCGAACCTATTTGTAATACTATGGACATCTTGAAGGAAAGAAGGGATGGGCAAAACCTTACTGCTTCCAACAGCTATCTTATCAGAGGATACACAAAACATGGAGTCAGACTCTCCTCAGAGGTTCACAGTGATAGGACAAGAGGACACATGTTAAAACATGGGAAGCTCTGACTACATTTAAGAACTTCGGTTTTACCGTGATTGTGGTCAAATGCTGGAACACTTTCATAGCAGTGGGGCCAACTCCATCTTTGAAGGTGTTCAAGACTCAACTGGAAAAGCCCCTGAGCAACCTGATCTATTAGGCTTGGTTTGGGCAGGGGTTTGGGCTAGATGACCTCCAGATGTGCTTTCCAACCCAAATTGTTCTTTGAGTCTATGAATCCTAATTTCTAATGTCTTTAATGACCAGGCCAAGTGCCAGTTTGGCATTCCTTTGCAGGCTGAAAAGAGAAGTTAGCTTGTGGCTGAAGAGCTGGCTCTGTACATTGAGCAACCTCCTTTCAAGCCCTACCATTTTCCAGTCTGGCTAGGAAACAAAAAGAAAACAGAAGATGTCATGGTCTTCAGAGCTGAGCTTCCTCATACATTGTCACTTAACTCTTCTCTAACATAGCCCCTTCCTTCGTTGCTCAGGAGTGTAAACATTCGCCTCTGAAAAGAGGATTACATACAGCATCGTGTTCAACAGGCTGGTTCTGGAAGCTGGACTTTATTGCAGGAAAGGATTGCCATGGCCATAAATTTAACATGTTTAGACCTAAGCCTAATTATCTGAGGGTGATTTTCCGCACCCCAGATGATAGAGAAAAAAGCCACTCACTGCCATCTTTGCCCACCTTTCCAAAGAAGGAACTGGAAAGTGAGGCACTCTTAGGAAAACAAAAACAAAGACAAACTTTAGAAAACTTAAGTAGCTATTTCTTTAATTCAACAGGGAACTGTTTTTGGCTGCCTTAGACAGCTTTGGAAAAAGACAAGGATCTCCACATATTGCCCCATAGACAGGAATAAGAAGATAAAAACATAAGAAATCTCAAAGCAACCATGCTGCAGTATGTGTGTTTAAATATACATGCTTAATCATACAAAAGAGGTCTGCTTTAAATAAATTATCCTGCTCGTGAATTTAATGGAACAAACTTTTTGTCAACCAGCAACATTTGTGATGTACAATTCCAGAATAATAAAAAGGGAAAAACCAAACTGAGTCCACCAAGGGAGTCTTTCATCGTGTCTCTGACACTAATCAAGAAACAAGGAATTGAGGAGGAGAAACTTTAAAACCAGGGTCAGTCTCGAGCAAAACTCTCCAGAATACTTCACAGCATCCTACAGCAACAGGGCACTCCTGTGGGTGTCTTTAGGTCACCTAGTCCAACCCCTGCTCAAAGCTGGTCTAAGTAGATCAGGTCACTCAGGATTTGTACATTTGAGTCTTGAACACCTCCAAGGATGGAGACATCCCTTGTAAATGACTCTGCCATGAATTTGTCCAGTTGCTTTATGAACTCAGGTAAACTTTAAGCATCTATACCACCCTACCGAAAGGCCTGCCCCAGCCTAACTACTGGTAGCACAAGGAACTACCTCCTTTTGCTTGTTACTGCTAGCTGCAGTAAATTAAAACCCAAACCCACACCAAAAGGTACATCAAATAGAAAGAGAGATGAAGGAGATATTGCCATGGTGTTCACTAATGGTGTTTTTGCTGTAGTCACTGTCTTGAAAGAGCATGAGAGACAAGTGGCAGGAGTTACTGGCCTGTTGGGACCTTCATACAAAAAGAAACTAAGATGAGTGGGCCTGCTAACCGCCAAGCTTTATAACACACCTTTATAAAATCATCAGCTTTCCATATATTGTAAACCAGAAACACAAAATATGTTTCCTCTCCAGCATGTCAGGAAAGGAGAAATTATTAAAACACTGAAAAATTATGTGGTTAAGAGGATTAAAGTACAAGAGCAACAGCAACATATAATCTATAGCGTTCATTTGTCCAGGTCATCAACAGAAGAACTAGATATTTACATGCGTGGTCCATATGATGCATTCTAAAGAAAGTCCAACAAGGGATGTTGAAATCCTGCAGTCCTGAGGCAGATTTAAGAAGACATTTACTGCACAAGCTGCTCATTAAGTAAAATGAACCAAAGTTACAACAGATGAGTTCAGCTCTGATCCCTGCGTCTCTCTGCTCCAAGACTCAGAACAGATCTAATGGCTGCTCTAACACTTTAGGAGATCTCCTTTAGGAGATCTTATCTCATTTATGATACCCCAGTTCCACTCCCCCTTGAAAAAGAAAGTCAGTAATAAACCCTGAGGTTGGACAGGCCATAGTTTGGGGTTGCTAGAATTAAAATAACCTGTTCCACATCAGCACCTCCTGAAGTTCAGAGGAGTTCAGGAAAAGGTACTTCACAAAATCGTGCATTCTAGTTTTACTCCTAGAAACCTTCAGCTTCATCGAGCACCCAGCACAGACCTGCTGTAGGGGAAATAAAAGCTACATCACTAGCCCTGCCTCATCCCTTGCTGAAGGGACTGGAAGAAATCCTGGAAGGATCCTGAGAAAGTGGAGTGTGTCTAGTAGATGACAGAGCACTTTGGATGAGGAGACCTTGCTGAATGTTGTCTGAACAATTAAAGTCTTTCTATCCCAACCCCTGCCCTAAACTGCCTATGGAATGCTAGAAAAATCACCTACAGCAAAATGATCTCTGAAGGCATCTTGCATTGATCCTGGAGACTCCTGTCTGCCCTGCCTGTGCTATTTGTGACACCCATTCTCACTCAAGGTTAACACAGGCAGCTCCTTGTGCTGTGTAGACCTACCCAATCTGGACATCCTCTGCTTCTCCCCAAGTACAAGTGGGGGCACCTTTCAGAAATGCTGAGTGCTCCCTGCCTGACCACGCTGGGGGTGGAGCAATGGATCCCCAGCAGCCAGGACAATTCCCAACCTTAGAGTCCTCATCTTGACAGTACAGGTGATGTGTGAAAAAATGCTGGCATTTGCAAACTGGACTCCAAGAAGCCATGAAGAGAGGATGTTATGGACTGGGAAAAAGGCTTTTGCTTTACTAAGGCATTGGGATCCATGTTACAAGCCAGAGAAACCTATGGCCTACAGCACTCTCATTCAGTAGCCTTCGCCATGAGCTTGACTCTTCACAATGCAAAAAAATACCTTGATATCTTGGCTCTGTTGAGATATCAGACTCACTAGGTAGCAAGAGATCCATTGTTAGACCCCATTCTTCTCAAATGTGACCAGTGTGTTAAACTCAACTGCCAAGTCCCAGGACCGTTGCTCAGTCACTAGGTGCAAAATCTTCCACTTCAGGTACATGTATCTGTAAAGTTACAAACTTTTTAAGGAAAGAAGAGGCTTCTTGGGTAGTTCAGTCCCTAGATATAACTTGGGAAGGGAGAGACCGAAGCATTCTGTCAGACTCTGAAAAACACATCAATTTCTAGGTAGGAAACTCACAGTAGGGACCCTGCTTCATTATGAGACTTCATGTAGCTGGTGGGTTTGAGGCTCAATGACCACCATAGGAGCATGACAAGTCTGTGAGATGAGATATTTCAGCAGAACCAAGATCTTGTAGGGCACTGAAACGCAGGGCAGGTAATGGAGTGCTGAAGTCCCAGTTATGAAGGGATAAGAAACCATTGAAATTAAGGGCAAGATGGACTCCTTTGTGGAGAGGGGCAGCCCAAGAATTTAGTATTCATTTTAATAAGAAACAATGTAGATGGAGTTGCATCTAATTTGCTTGTCTGGTTTTTATTTACCCTTCCTCCCCTCTTTGGAAAAGCATCACAGAGCAAAACAGCCCAGAAGGGAAACTAGCCTGATAAATAGACCATCAAGAGAAATAATTAGTCTAGATAGGAAAATTAAATAGGGGGAGCCACTAATCAGCTGCTCTCTCTGCAAGGAGGAGGCTGGGAAAGTAATTTAAAAAACCTTTTGGAGGAGACTCTGAGGCAGAGCGTAAAGTAAAAATACAGATGGCCAGAAATTAGAGCAAGCCTGTGTGCACAGGAACAGGTGGAATTGGTTAGAGGCAGAGCTCCCTCCCACCCTGCTTACCCCCTCCAATTCTTCTCATGACTTTACCTTCTGCTTGGCAGCGCTGTGAGCTGGGAAGAAAAAAATATCTCCCTCCAAGCTGGTGAAGCTGTCTCCAGCTGGGAGACTGCTCTGCTAGCAGCCCTGCTTGGTTCCCAGGGGCTGCACACAAAGCCCCCAGCACCAGAAGACTGATCCTAATTCAACTCCTTCAGGGCTGGCCTCACAAGTAGAGGGGTAACTCAGCACCCACAGAGTCCCCGCCAGCATGAACTGGAGGGAAGCTTCGCCTGGGCAAAACAATGCTAAATGAAACCATCAGACCCTCCCTGCTTATAATCCTCCCAGAAGATGAAGCTTTGTTGGGATTAGACAGAGCCAGTCCACCACCGAGGCAGGAGGGAGCAGACCACAGCTCTGCTTTGCCCACATCAGACTCCTTTTTGCTCCAGGACCTCACTGTTCCTCCCATTCCTTCAACAAGAAGCTATGGGCTCTCTAGCTGAGATCACCCTGTTGACCACCATCATGGCATCTGGTCACCTGCAAAGGCCACCGTCTTACCAAGCGGTGCTACAGGCCGGCAGGTCTGCGATGGTGCTACAAACTCAGGGGCTGTACCAGTGTCAGAAACAGTGGAAGTCCTGAAGGGAAATTGGGATAGACAAGGCTTTGGAACGCAAATAAAATTCTTCACCCCAAGGAAGTTTGGATCTTCAGCTTCCATTCAATTTGGGAAACTCTAGCTGACTGAAGCCCAGGGCTAAGCAAACTCATGTCTCCCAGAATGGAATCCATTACCGAGCTGGAATGCCTCTAATTATACTAACACTAATAACGTTAGCTACTAAAATAGCTCAGAAAAGGATAAGTTACAAACGTGGTTTTCAGCCTGTGGGTTTCAAATGCATGGAGGTTGCCAGGAGGGGTTGAGAGCAGGGACACAACCTACTTTCTTTCATTTCACTTCCATCTAGCAAACTTACCCACCGTTTTCAGATCCAGTCACATAAAGAACAGATGTTTTAGTTGCTATGTAGGCACCCAAAGAAGTGGCACGGATTTCAGAAGAAAAGAGCTGAAAGATTTTTCTCTTTTTTAGATAGTGAGGAGAAAATTGTTTACCCTGGATAGGAATGATCAGGTTTCCTTCCCTTTCTATATGTGAAATCATATACATTATGACTCTGAAAGCTTTCAAAAAAAAAAGCGCTTTTTTTTTTTCCTTAAAACACCAGAAACCAGACTTCTGTCTACCTCATATAGCAAAGGGGAAGTTCATACCAGGTTACATCTGTCAGTGCTCAACAACCAGGAATTCGTACGATGCCTCTACCCCTCGCTAAGCGATGCATTATGGAAGATGACCTGGCTGAACGCCTCGCCCCAAGGAGAAAATAGGAGCCTGAAGAAAACTGGTGCCATATTTTATAGAGGATTTTCTTTGGCTAACATTAAAGTTTTCCATAGAAAATTAAATTCCCACCCAAAATAGAGTTTACTCTCCAACTAAATCCTCTCTGATTTATGGATTGGGATGATGGTTGGGGTTTTTTTTTTCTTCCTAATATTGGAGGCAGGAGCAACTGTCTCCAAATGCAAGTCTCAAAGGGAGGGTCACAATTTTCTTTTTCTCCTGTTTTGGGAGTTTTTAAGAAAGTTTAGTGTTTGTTTTAAAAAATGAAGGTTTTGGAACTGTTTATATTCATCAAGGTGTCACTGCCAGATTTCAGACGAATCTGAAAGCCAAGCCCCAAGGGACTGGAGGGGGTGCAAACAATATTTACACACAGGACACTTTTATATTGAGAGGCAGGGACCTAATAAAGGTCAGCAAGTAGATGACTAAATTCAGGAGAAGAAAAAGACACATCAAGACAGAGGATTCCAAATCAAAGGATTTTCCCTTTATTAGGCAGGACTGCTTCTGAAGAAAATAAACCAGATCATTTCTGTCATGAGACTGGTGATTCTTCATGCGACCATCACAGAAAGAGGTAAAGAATACACACACACACACGGTAGGTTTTGGTAGCATGGAGGTCACAGCTAAAAATTCAAGCCCTTATTAGAAGTTAGGGAAAATTACCTTCCTAAAGACATGCCTGTGACCTTCAGCTCCTAATATAGTCTAAAAGGATTTGGAGTCCAGCTGTTCATACATACTCAGAACACCCAAATTGCAAGTGATTAGTAGGACTCCATTTGCTACCTTTCCTAAGTTTGTCCCCACTGGAAATAAATGCCAATTGTTCAAACATGAGGGCATAAGGGGAAGAGGGAACACAGCCTAAGGCCAGCTACACACTTTGTTGAGGGTTTACCTGCCCTTCAGCATTGCCTTTGGGGAGCAGATCCTTCCTCGGGCATTGTAACAACAGGTACTGTAAAAAAGTCCCATAAAAGAGGTACTGTAAAAAAAAGTTGCAAGCATGCTGAAGGAAAGGGAGAGACTCCCTTGCCACAGTTTGGCTCAGACATTATCAATCCTGGACTAAAATATACTAAGAGATGCTGCAGCCATGGATGGGTCAGTATTTCAGAAGCAATTGCAAGGCAGGCTTTGCTTCTGAATGTCCCCACAGGGGCTGGAGCTATGCACCATCTCCTACAGACTCTGAATTTCCCAAATATTGTGGGATGCAGAACAGCAATAGCTAATGTTTTTTGAAAGCTATTGTTCCCTCAATCCACACAATCCCACCGAACAACAGTTTTATCCCAAGGGTACATTTTTATTTCCCATATTTTTTAATGTGAGACCAAAAAAGGAAAATAGGACAGTTTGGTCACCTCTTCCTCAACCCATTTTATCTTTAGAAATAAAAGAAATTACAGAGCAAGGAACAGAGGAATAAAAAACAAAAGGTGAAAAAGGCAGTAAAGGATAACCAACATTCTTCAAAATTAAAAAGATGATTGTTCAAAGCTCTCAGTGAATGTCCTTTTAATGAAGGGCCAATTCCTTCTGAAGCCGTTGGAATAATTACTCTGAAGCTTCACAGAATTAGTTTCACCTCAAGCAAGTTAGGGAGTGATGAGCCATGGCCAAGTTTGAATAAATGGATGTAAATCGAGATCGCCTGGCCCCCTTCCAAGCTGGCCAGACACAAGGCAGCTCTGGTCTTGAAGTCACATACCTCGTGTATCTACACTCACAGCAGATCGTGACTCTGTCTGGGTTCACCGTGTGCTTGCTAACAAAGCCTCGTTACTATTCCTTACAAAACTCTGTCGCTGTAATGGCAAGGTGCTTACAGCAGCAGGTGAAGGTGGTGTAAACGCATCTCTAAGGTTTCAAAGTGCTCATTTGACCTCAGAACAAACAAAATTGCTTCTCTCCATCCTTGGAGTTCCCTTTCTACAGGACTCCGCATAAAAGGAAAAAAGGTCCAAGCTTGCCTGGCCTGGAATCAGAAGGCACTTGCATGTGGGGGAAGGAAAACAGCTCCAGTCCCCTCCCTCCCCTGCCCCACTTGAAACATTTTCTCTTCTTCAGCCCTGAAGCCCTGCCAGGATGACTCCGGATCCTGCAGACAAGAGAGCATGCGTGGTGAGTCAGCTCCCAAACCTTCCCAAGGCTGGATTTGACACCATCAAAATGCCTCCACTTTAGCACAGGTTTTAACAACCAGATGCATGATGGATACCCGAGGGAGATGGGCAGTCAGTGGGCATTACCTAAGGACCAGCTACCCCTCCCAGAGCACTTCCAGCTGCAAGCCCAGTTGACTTGGGGTTTGCAACACCAAATCTAGCAGAAGAAATTGCATTTTTATCAGACCTGCAACCCCACGCAGGGCCACAAGCCCCAGCTGTGTTGTATTTTGGAAGTGACCCAAGGAAAGTGCTGCTCAGAGAAGGGATGATCACAGGGTGAATGGAGTTTGTTCTGGGATGGGGCTGGTAGTCCTTAAAAGAAATGTGGTTTGGCATGTTTGGAGAAGGCGGTTTGCCAAAGGAGGGTCCAGTGTCAAGCACAAAGGGGCTGTGAACCATGCAGAGGACTTTCTGCTCCAGTCTCTAAAACACCACCTCTTCCCAAAGCAACTATGAGATACTTTCCAAGGTAAATAGACAAATGTCACCACTCGGAATTTAAAATTATCAAAAATTAGGACACCTCATTGATGAAAAAACCACAACCCAGAAAAATGAGATTTAAAGATTAGACCCCCCCATGCACACCCCATGGCAGGGATGTGCCCTGAATTTTAAGAATAATTCCTAACTAGAAAAGCCCAGAATGGCTTAGATGTGTGACTTCATCCAAAAAAAAAAGTGTGGCCCAGAGGTATGTAATAAACCCAAAAGTCATCCGGAGGCCAAACAAAGAGCGGATGACTTAAGACAAGGCCAAATGATCAGAAAAAGGAAATAAAGGTTTATAATCTAACCTGCCTAGAAAGCACAGGTCTTTCCTACATCAACATTCCTTAGCAGTTAGTAAGAGATAATAACATGATTATTACGGGGTTTCTAGAGACAGCTCAGGCAAAAGTAAAGGAAATTCATGCTGCCACAGAAGAAAACCACAATAGAGGGCTCTGCATTTAAAGGTTGTCTGCTCTGGACATTTCAGCTATTCATTGAGCAAATATTAGTAGCCGAAGTATTCAGGCTGGCAAGGGATTGGGTTCAAATATGACCAAGGCAAATGATTAAACAAAGCATTTGCACAGCTTTCCTGGGATAGACTGTGTCTGCACAGGCAGAGGAAATGGGCAGACACCCCTCGGTTGGTTTGACCCGCGGACAACACCAAGCAGTGGATTCTGCAATGACTGACGCGGCACAGGAGATTTTTGGATGAATAATTTATTCACTGAAAAAAAATTGGGTTTTGGGCCTACCAAAACTATTTGCAAACTCAGTGAATAGTTTCCACCAAAAGCCTGAAAACATTTCAAGGAAGCAGTGTTTTGTTTAGACTTTTCTTCTTACTGCCCCCCCCCTCGTCTCCAGAAGTGCCTCTGCTTGAAACTGTACTTTGAGGCCAGATTACTTGACTGTAAGCAGACTAAGCTCGAACGGAGATGCTTCCATTTCACCCTGAACATTGTCAGCACTCTGCTTCGTGGGCCAACCCAAAGAAATCAGTGATTTGCACAGCTCTAGTAGGAACAGTTGGAACAAGCCCACTGGCTCAGTACTTACAGGGAAAGACTAGATCCAGCGCCAGTAGACCCAGTTCAGGAAAAGACACAGTGTGACCTGGAGCAAGTAAGAGAAAGAACTTCTGGACTAAGGAAATGATTGATATGGGCTACTCAAGAACCATGCTGGAAAGCCTGGAGTCTGTGGAGTTGGGAAGAAGCATGAAGAAGCCCAGTTTGGCAACGCCGCAGAGCTTTGGGAAGTAGATAACTGAAGAAATAGAAATCCACTGACAGCAAAGAGGCCAGCTGAGCTGATTCTCGAGGAACTGAAGCAGTAAGAATCAGCTCATTCCAGGCTCCTTGAAGGCCAGAAGCTTATGCTTAGGAGCAACATCTAGCAAGAGGATGATGAACTCCCAAGGAGATGTTCCACCTGTTGATGCACAGGGAAGAGACACCTCTCCTTTCACATATGTAGGCACAATGGTGGTGGGTGAAGGGGCAGTGGACAGGTATTCCCACACAACCCTAAGCTCCCAAATAGGCTCCAAGTCTCCCCAGACTTACTCTACAACAGATTTGTCCTTCAACCTTCCCTTCTCAACCAGCAATAGGGAGTCTCCCTATTTCTGTACCTCAATTAAAGGGTTCAGTGGAGACTATGGGATAGCCCCACATTTACTTCTCTTTCTTACTTTCCAGCAACAAGGAAAACACAAAAGAGTAAGATACACACAGACATGCTTAGATCCCATCCCAAAACATTTCTTCAGATTCCAGTTATCCGCTGCTCAGGGACTTCCTAAGCCAGAGGTGCCATCCTTATATTTAGCAGCACTTGATGGAGTTTTATTGCTTTAGCCTATATGCTCCATGCTGGAGGGAAGGGGAGGAGAAAATCCAGCTGGATATAAGCCAAGAATTGTGTCCTCAGATGATGGTGTTCCTGCACACAACTTATCTTTGCACCGATGGGGGCTTGTTGAAGGCAACTTGATCTCATTTTGGATGTTCAGGAATTTTGGCCGTCACCACAGAGACATTCTGGACATGTGCAAACACCCACCAGTTCACATTAACTCTTATTCATTTTCTGCCCAATCGCAGAGGGCAGAAACAGACCCTCAACCCATAAATCAGGTCATGGGGTGTTTGTCCCTGTGCCATGAAGAATTCTCTGAGAATCCTGTAGCTAAAGGCAGGAAATTCACAGCTGAGACCCGTTCCAGGGCTGGAGCCTGGGCAACTGGCAAGCAACTGCAGCGAGAGATTTTGGAGTTACTGAGCTGAGATTTATGCTGCTGGAATCCATCACAAATATTTCACTCTCAGCAAGAGGTGGGAAAGAGGGAAAGATAGCTTTGCGTGAGAGCTTGTTTATGCAGGGCTGTCTCTCATCTAGCTTTGGAGACATCATGAGGCAGAGAGCTGTGGTTCACAGAGCCTTTTGGGAGGCAGAGGATGGCTCTGCAGCTCCATCCAAGCCTACCTCCAGCAGCTTCCTGGAATCCAGCACCTTCTCCCTTTTGATTCTTCTACAGAGGCAGCATCAATTGCTCGCCTCTGCTGCTATCAGAGGCTGCACTGGCCACTCATCAGTGTTCTGAATACACCTCTTCCTGGGGTCTCTCCTGCTAAATAAACAGCTGTGAGGGATGAAAGGACCATAATAAGGTGAAAATTTGGCTCACTCCGTTTGCATTGTCACCAAAGCCCCACTGTGATGGAGCACTGCAAGCCTTATCACATCCAGAATGGCAGAGCGCTCTGCTGACAGCCCGTTCAGTAAGCACAGTGGTTCTTGTGTGCTTTGCAAGTGTTGGAGGTGGAAGGGGTTGCTTTACCCAAGCTGAGAGAGATGTCACAGCATCATATTGCTACGTCGTGAATTAGAGAGTTTGAAGAGTTTAGTTAAGCCCTGGGGAAACACAGGCTTGGGGTTGCTCTTGTGTCTGCAGCACAAGGCTTGTCTGCACTGGGCTGGGCACACTGGAGGCACCTGGACGTGCCGGCACAAGCCTCTGCCTGGGCTGGGAGGTCTTGATGAGGGGGCTCCGGAGGGGCCTTTGATCACAACCAACCAGACCAGAGATGAGACCTCTCCACATACACAAGTGTCATGCAGGCAAAGCGGTTTTGAATGACAGATGTTGCCAATTCACATGTTTAACTGGCTCGTGCTGGGGCAATACCAGAGATGACCATCCATGTACTAGGTATGGCCTCCCCCATTGCAGGGACAGCAGAGCTGACCATGAACTTTGCAGTCTGGTATATGAACATAGTTCATCTCTAATTTGGTGTTTACCTTAAACACACGTGTTTGTGAAAAGCAGTGGCTGAGAGAAGGCTGTAGCAAATGCCAGCCTGCCCTGAGTGGTCCCCTGGGTGAGCTACCCCTTGCTGCTGTCAGTCCTGAAGAGCTCATGGACCAGGGAAGGGAAAATTTTGGAGTGAGGGACAGAGTTTATTGGTGATGGGGAGGGTGTAAGTTGGTGACAAAGGGACAGTTTGTCCTGGTGCCATGTAAACTCCCTGGAGGCACCTGATTCCCACACTACCCCCAGTGCATCTGCAGGAGCTGCAGAGGCCTCCGCCACTGTAGCCTAAATCCAACGAGGAGGAGTCAGACGCCTGACAGCTCATTCCAGTGACATTAGCAAAAGCAGGTTTCATTCTGTGATCCTTTCTTCCTCATCCTCCTCCCCCCATTCCCCACCTTTTATGAGTAATCATATCTAAATACCTAAATCTGGTTACTCTTGCACAGCACTTGATTTGGAAGGAAGTTGCTCAGATGAGGCAATCCTTAAACCTTGACCTTTTCACGCCTTTACAGAGCTTTTCTTCTTGAATATGTAATATTAACCCAGAAAACATCCTGAGTATGTCTCTAGTGCACAGACCCAGTTCTGCTCTCATTCTCACCAGCTCAAGATAATGGGGACATAAAAGAGAACAGGAGTCCTGCTTTATCTACCAAAAGTGTCTTAGGGTTGTGCAACTTGTTTACGATGGCAAATTTTGGCAGCCAGCACAAGGAGCCTGGGATGGGATACCAGTTCAGCTCGAACTGCCTCTCAACAAGTCCTAACAAAAACACACGCCATTCAAATTTTGCCACGCCAAATTCATACTCCGACTTGGCTCCAGCAGCATGCGTGGGGGACATTCTCACTGCTGCCTACGCCACCACGTTCCTCCCAGAAGATCTCACCAGGTAAGTTTCCCCATCTGAACCACTGAGATAGATACACTTTTGTGATGAGTAGGTAAACACAAAGTTCAGATGGCATTTCCCCTGCAAGACCCACTGATAGGTGACAAGGGTCAAGCTTGTCTAAATCTAGGAGGTGCAACAGTTGCCCATAAGTCAACTAGTCAGAGAATAGGTGTTTCCTAGTCTAGTTCCCCATATCCCTAGAAATGGATTTATGTGTTCTGACCGCTAGTGTACCAACTCCTCTTTCTGTTACTGTGTTACTGACAGAAAAGTAGAATCTGCCTTCCAGGGTGATGAGTTTTTCCACAAGCGGTCCATTATTTAGAAAGTCCATTCAAAATCATTGGGTCAGCTACATTTTCTGGGACAAAAATAACAAATTGGAAGCTTCTCTATTGCTTTTAGACAAATTTCTTGGGATGTGGGGAAAATTACTTTTTCCCCACAAACACACAAATGCTCCTTAGTTATTAAGCCATGGCACAGAAGAGGAAGCAGCTACCTTTTCCTGGTTACCTGATTATGAGGCAGCTGGGGTGGAGAGTCTGCATTGCCTTTGCTAAGGGAATTTGAAATGGAACCCAAAAAGTTTGTTTGTGATTGAACCAAAATATTTTGAACTATATAGATCACACTTTGGGTTGATTTAACAAGTTTTCCGTCCTATTTTCTGGTATAGTCAAACTAAAGAATTTTAACGTCCTGTCTACCAGTTGTTGAGTAGGTGTCTCCCCATACTTTTTGGGTCCAGTCACATAAAGGATGACTTTCTTTGAGGGTACAAAGCAAATCTGTGATCTCTGAACTCCAAGCAGAATTCCCTAAGTAGCAGAAAAGAGCAGATTCCAAGTGTGAAAGTCAGGGAAGTTTTTAGCTATCCACTATTTTCAAAGTATATGAATCCAGGATATTGGATGCTGACAAAATCCTCAGGTCATGTTGATGCCATTCATTGCTCAGGAAAAGACTGTCCCAGCAGCATCAATGGACTCTGCATCCACAGAGTCAGGAAACAAAGAGGGGAAGTGGACAAAATGCTTTGTCCAAGGTTGGAATGAAGATCAGCACTAGATCAGGATTAAGAAGTGTGCTCTGCAGCATCCCATGAGTGCTGTGCTGTCTTCACAGTAAAGACTAGATTGACAGAGGATAACAAGTGAGGTTATTAGAGAAGTATTTGCAGAACGAAAAAATTAGCCTTTTATATGGCACTTAAAATCCACCCATGAAGTAGGTGACTTTACATAGACATAATACCCTACTCTTGAAAGGGAAATATGCCAGGAATGTGAAGTGATGGCTATGGTTTCACAGAAACTCTCCCAAAGATCTCCAGCTTTTCCCAAACAGAACAAAAAAAAAGAAAGAAAAAAAAGAAAGAAAAAAGTAGACAGGAAGAAGTTTTCACAAACATGAAGTCATTTAACTTTCTTGATCATCAGCAGAGAAGCGGGTAAAAGGAATGTGAAGCATTTACTAGCAGGGCAGGAATCATTTAAAAATGGAGTGAGTCCATTAATTACAGAAGTAAATACAATTAACACAGCCTCCAAAGAGTTTACATAAGCTTCTTTTAAAAAGTATCCCCTTCTACCAAGCAAGAGTGTCTAATTTAGAAGTGAAATTAGGAAGCTGGCTAGAGATAAAACAACTAAGGAGACGCTTGCAAAATACAGTTCCTCAGTTGTGCTAGAAAAGATGAATGCTATGAAGCCACCAAGGCCGTTAGCACAATTACCAAACCACTGAGTACTTGGGAGATGCTGTAAGGTAAGAGAAGATGAAAGAAAAATAACAAGGCGGGGAGGGGGGAAGCAACATTTTCCTTAAGATTCAGGTGCAGTAAGGTAAGAAGCAGCATAAAATGCCCTAAACTGGTAACTTCTGATGAAGAACACTGTCCGTGCCTACTTTGGGGTTGTCCACATCTGAGTTTGAAGGGGCTTGTTGAAGTGACACCCCTCATCTAGTACAGCTAAGAAGCTTTTCTTCAATCAGTTAATATGTTTAAGGTCTAAAACTGAACTCAAACACACCTGCCTTTCATTTTCTACAGAAGAAATTGGGAGACCTTCACCTTGGGAGCTACATCCCAACAGTTTGCACATGCAGGGTCAGGAAATGATGGAAACATAGGCAGTGCTGACTCTCCACATTTTGAGAATAATTTTGAAAGCCTGGAAAGGGTAAAGAAAAACTTTGGACAGGATGGGAAGTGTCTTTTCAGGGGATTCACAGCATCTTCATTAAAAGGTACAAGTGTCTCTGGAGAAAACAATGGCCACTAAAAATCACACCTCCTTCTAGCAGAGAAAGGCAGAGCTACTTGAAGTTACAGCCAGGACTGGGACGTGATAAAACAGATTCAAAATAAGGAGAAACACTCATTAGTCTGGGTAATCCCTACCCTGAGGAAGAGTCCGCAGCCCTGTACGTGTCTTGCTGGGTGACAGCAGCTGGACAGGAGGGTGGAGGCTCTGGCTCGGAACGTGCAGTTACAGGAGCACAGGTTGAGACCAGCCTGTGTTTGTGGGTTTCCCCTTTCACAGAAAAATGTAGCTGATGTTTCTCCTCTGCTGGATGAAAGGACAAAGTAGGACACCAGCAGACTCTGCTGCAGGTCCCACTTGAAGACACACGGTGTTTCTGACATCTAGGAAAGCTCCGAGGAGCAACCCAATGCTTTGCAACTTCATGCTAAAGTTTTGGAGCCAGCTTCCCTTCTACAAAGTTACTTGCCTTCTGCACCAGACCTCTAAGCCCTTCACTCCTTCCTAATACAGAACTAACAGCCTAATAAGGCCCCACACACCCAGTCCACAGTGTGCTGGGTGGACTCACCCAGGATGAGTTAAGATTTTAGCCTGATTTTCTAGCCTTGGGTAAAGCGCCGCAGGGATTCAGTGGGGACTGATGAGCACAACACCAGGATAACACGGCCAGGCCACATCCCGACCTAGCATAGCACACCCCGTGCTCCTCACTCAGGGCTCACACAAGAGAAGAGGCAGTTCAGGTCTGCCTACACCAACAGGATAGACATGCCCTATGGCTATCAGTTTTGTAGGTGTGGGGCTGCACCCTCTAAAGAAACCTATACACTCAGCTTGCCTACAACCATGACAAGAGGCAAAAATATCCGGCTCTTCTAAGGGATGAAAGGCAGGCGCTCAAAGGATTAAGTCACCAGCTTCTCCCATTCCTTTCAGAGCTGGTGAACCATGCAGCAATGCATGTCAGCTGTGTTGGTTTTGAGTCGGGAGCCAGAACAATGCAGCCTGTCTTTCCTGGTGTGCACCTCCAGGGAGGATTCCCGCAAGCGTTCCTCCAAACAGGCCAACGTAGGTGGCAAACAAAAGAAAAGCCCTTCAACTTTTGACCCTCCTGGAGTTTACAAATTGCGAAGAGCTCGTGTCATCATGAATGAGTCAAGAGGCATCTCGCAGAGCCCTTCGGCCCACGCTGCACGTGCCTCTGCACTTTGTCACCTCCTGCCAGTGTTTGTCCTGTTCCCACCACAGAGCAGGAGAACGGGGCAGATGGTTCCTGGGAAGTTTTGCCTATGGATGTGTTCGTCTGCAGTGGCAGCAAATAAATTAAAGCCCTCAGGTCCAAAGGCCAAGCCACATCTGTGATAGATCCTAGCCTTGATCCACGTGAGATGACAGCAGCTTTAATAAACCTAGAGAGATGTTTTCTCTATGTCTGCTTGTCTCCAAGTGACCTCAGACATTCTTTGCACCTGCTACTGGGGTGCCCTGAGTGAATTCATGCTCAGAGCAAGTACTGTCTGGAAGTAGGAAGGGACACTAGACTTCTTGCTTTTGCAGTTGGGGAAAACCAAGCACAGGAGACAGATTTGTTCAACATCAGCCAGGGATCCTCTGGCAGGGCAAAGAATTGAGCACAACCACCCCAGAGTGCCACCTTTCCTACAAGGCCACATCTGTTCTGTTAATGAGAACCAAAACCATAAGGCAGCACATACCTGTACAAAGAAACTGAGAGGATCCTCACACAGAGGTGCTTCTACATGCAGTCAAGACAATAATCTGCAGCCCATTTTGGTTCCTCACTGCTTTGGGGTTGTTTGGGGTTTTTTTAAGGCAGTTTTTCCATCACATGCTTTGCTGGGTGTTGGCCTGGTATGTGTAAGGTCAACAAGGAGGACAGCACCTAGAGCTCACATGACTGGTATGAACTGCATCCCTTCACTCTCAGAGGAAGCTTCTGCCAAGCGTATTGTACCTACAGAGCATCCCCACGAATTACCGACAAGTTCATTTACAAGGCATAAAATGCTCCAGAAAGTCTTTGTTTTTATACATGGGAAAAGATAGCCAGCCTTCTCAGGGCAGCAGGACTGCCAGCACTTGTCAGTTGGCTTGGGCTAGAAATAAATAATAGATAGATAGATATGGAATCAACTTAAGACAACAACAGCAAGTAAGCGAGCATTCACATTCTGGTGCAAACACTAATGCCATCCTTTCCCTGAGTCAGTCAGGACCAAAGGCACACAGTCACACTAGCCCAAAGGCAGGATGTATATCCACATGGTACTAAGCTTGAACTACTGGTTACGGGCTGGCACGCAGCCGGCTCAGCATAGGAACATGCATCTGCATCTGTCTGCATTTTCGTGAGCTGCGGAGGAAAATTAGGGCTTCTCAAGAAATAAGGCTGAAATTCAGGAGCCCTCTCCTCTGCTGATACACCACCCTGCCTTACACCCACCATAAGCTTTTCCCAGGATTACTTTGCAGGACCTTTTGTACCTTCACCTGCTGCCATCACACTTACTTACAAGCAAGCACAAGCCAGGAGGGAAGGTATAAAATATAAACCTTCATTAAAGATTTTGTAAGAAGTCAATGAGGCCAAAATAACAGAGGGTGTAATAGAGCCATAAATATCTCCCACAGCCATAAACACTTCTACCTGCTGCAGCCTGGGCATTTATAAGTGCTTCAGGCATTCAGTGCCGTGTTCACACTTATTCAAGCATTTACCATCCAAGGAGCCAGAGGTAGGCAGACGTGGTGCCATGCACAGACTCAGCCATCAGCGTGGTTTTATGATACTGGCTTGGGTACCTTTCCTGAACTCTCCTTTCCATGGATTAGAGCTCCTGCTTCAACCAAGAGGTCTTTAAAAGTTCCAGCTGAGCTCAGAGCCCATTATATTCAGGTGCACATAGACTTTGAAGTGTCTCAGAAGAGACTTTCTCTAAGCATATCCCCTGGGATAAAGGGGAGAAAAGCACCTTTCCCGAGCACTAAAAAAAACCCAGCAGGATTTCCCCTATCCAAGACTGGTATTACAAAAGCCACCTTTCCAGTAGTTATTTTCTTGAATGTTCCAACAGTGTCAAAAAGCCTCTGGAAAATGGAGGACACTGCTCAGGTCACTAAAGAAAGACAAGGAAATTCCCATGCTAACTTGGGAAAGTGGAAACTCTTTGGCTATGCCAATGAAATTCCTTATTCTGCCTTCCTAGCACCAGCTGTATAGAGCATAAATCCTTGCGGCCAGCCAGCTTTTTGACAAAAACTTTCAGGCACCCATCCTCCTTCCTAGCCCTAGGGTTCCAGGTACTGAACAACTCACTGTCTGCACATCCCACCACTTCCAAGAGGCACAGAACAAAAGCTGAAGTATTTTAGCAACAGACAGATGGGTTGAAAAGGGCCTATGGGGTCAAGAGGTCTCCAGACTAGAGTATTCATGCCCACTAGCCTCAGGTGTGGTTTTGTCCATTATGCCAAAATGCATGTCTTTCCCTAAAAAAAGACATCCTCCCCTCAAACCTCAGAGCATCCACAGGCATTCATCAACTTTTTCAGAATCCTCCTCAGATATTCCACAACCTTCCCCATCTCACAGCATCATGTTTCCACCTTTTCCAAGCCTCACAGGAGATCTCCAACTAGCTTAATTTCCTTCTTCACACCCCCAAGTTGCTACAGCAATAGTTACGCATGGTGGTGTGTCGTGTATGCTGGAGACCCCAGTCATGGCAAGAAGTGGAGATGAGGTCCCTTACGTTTGAGCAAGGGAGCATCTCTTCAGTATTGACAGAGGTCAGCAAGAGACACAGAAACAGGCCTATACATTTCCTAAATGGATTCTGAAGGCTATTTTACTTTGCTGCAAAGCTACAGCTTGTCCTGAGATCACAACCCACCTTGGAGCTCAGGGACGGGTCAGCAGTGGGATATTTACCAAGTGCCATGGAGTCATCTCACAGCAGATGCTTTTGTTTAAGCTGTGCATTTTGTTACAGGAAACCAGAGGTGTTTGCTACTTGCTCCTTTAAGTCTTCACAAGACATTGCCAAAGCTATGTTTGAAGCGGGGTTATAGGCAAGAAGTCATGATTCACCTCCAGAGGGACCTCAAGGTGAGTGACATTTGCAAGGCTTAATCATGACCTTGTGAACAATGGGTGAATCAGAAAGCTGAACTTTACATCACTCACCCAGATTAATGTGACCTGGGACCTCCTTCGAGATCCCAGGCCAAACATTAGTTAGTTCCTCCCCTAGATGATTCAGAACTAAGATTAACAAGAGAGAAAGCACCAAGCCAAGCAGAATTATTTACAAGGCTTAGTTAAGCAGGAAATATTTTCCTTGTCCATGACTCGAAGATCACATTATCCCACTATTATATGTCCTTTGGAAGATTTTCATAAATATGGTAGAGCTGAGGGGCAGGAAGGAAGAAGCACAAATAGGTCGGTTATTAGAGAGCTCACGAGATATGAGAGCAATTGTAACCTTCTGTGCTGCATGAATCACACACGGATATCCCAAACACTGGCTTATCTGACCATAAGAATCAGCTTCATCCTGGACCAAGTACCTTCTGCTAGGTGCATCAACTAATTAATCAGCAGGATCTCCACAAAGAAGTCCTTGTTTCAACAAATCAATATTTTCCAGAGAAACACTAAAAAAGGTTGTCAGGACTATTTCAAGCTTCTTTTACAAAAAATAAAAGAGACCAGGTCCAGATCCCAAAGCCACTGAGAATCCAAGTTTCCCAGTGTTCACCTTTGTAGTTTACACCATGCAAAGGACATGGTGTAACTTATGGTAGGTACTCCAACTTTCTCAAGAGAAAAGGTAAGAACAAGTTACTCATCTTGTTAATCCTTCACATAGGGAAAAAAAATTAAAAACAAAACAACACAAAACCTCAGCCCCTACCTTCAGCTGCTGCCATCACACCACCTCTGACTCAGATTTCCCAGACTAAAAAAAAAACCTACACAGCTGCTATCTTCTTAAATTTCTTAAAAAAAAAAAAAAATGCTGAGCATTTGCCACATTAATTCACTGCACCTGAGGTCTTCCCAACTCCCAGCTAAAGCTAATGAGAAATTCTCACCTATTCTGGTTTTGACCTATACCTTCTAGGAAGGGAGACCTGAAAGCAGAAAGCTCAGCAAAAGCCAGCTAGGACCTGCCCATCCAGTTCCACATCACCCGATGTGGAGGAATTTGCCTTGTAGAATTCAGACGTGCAAAAAGCAGAAGTAAAGTTGGTTATTGCCTCTGTAATTGCTTGCACTGGAGGAGAGTGGGCCAGGAGTAAAGGGGCTGGACAACTGCCAGAAGGCAATCACAGTCTGAGATGACTTGATGGCAGTGCCTAGGGTGCACAAGGTGTCTTTCTCTCCTGTGACAACCATGCTCTTCCTCTTCAAGGAACTCATTGGGTTGCTCTTTTTTTCATCCTGTGCATCCAGGCTCTTTAAAATGACAGTTTCCCTCTGCAGAATACCTGATCTGGCTACACTGAAGCTAATCTGAGGACTCAGAAATGCCTCGAGCTCCAAGTTTCTCTATCCAGGTTGCTTTATGACCCCAGTGAGATGATTTACATCTCTGCACTGCAAGGCAACGAGGCATAGGTAACTACTTCTGCATCCTCCTTTTCTTGTAAATAGAACACTTCACAGCAACAATAACCAATGATACAAAATGGTGCTGTAGAATAGGTTGGTCAGAAGGAAAGCTGCCACTGAGTGGGATTCCAACCTTCTCTACAAAACATGTCTAGAGTTCCCTGAGTAGCAGCATCTTGAAGACTTGGAAACTAAAAGAGATGGATCCATCTGTCACCGTTTGATGTCAGCTCCAGCCTAGACCTTTCTTTTTGTTATACTGCTCTTTGCTATCAGCACTACAGGTATGATCCAGATGTCCCTGTGGGGAACCAGGTCTCATAATATATAGAATAAAGAGAGACAGACAGAGATCATCACTGGCCTGAAGCACGTACAGCCACAACAGCCTGGTACTCCCATACAGAGGACTCACTTCAAACCACGGCCCTGCTTAGGTATCACCTAAGTTTCAGCTCTAAAATGAAAAGAAATAGGGATGGAAAAATCTTGAGAGTCACTGACCCTTGGCTCAAGGTGAATTTAATCTGCACTCACAGACGATCAAGCAAGCCCATGCAAGCCTCGCAGAACCATGCAGGAACGCAGCATTTTTCTGCTCTGGATTTATGCAGCTCATGTAAGAATCGGTGCCAAAATCCATTACTGCTTACTTTCTCGCTGCCTTCGATTTTGTAGCCTAATCTCCAGTTTAGCCTACACCGAACCACAGAAGAACAAACAGTGGCCACCCGCCTCTCCCCTCCTCCCTCCCCGGGAGCACTAGCTTCTATTTATGGGTCCCCTGGGGAGAAAACAGTCGTGGCCATTGTATTTGCTTAAGGGTTTTCTGTAATTTCCTTGGGTTTGACTGCAGCCTCTGAGGTTAACCACAGCCAGCTATTGTGGCTGTGTCTTCATCATTCTCTATTGTTCCGCACTAGGTGGCTCTGCCTTGTTTTCTTGGAAGGTCGAGAGATTGTTTGTCATTTCTGGCTTGGCGCTCAACAAGGAGAGAGTGATGGAGGGGAGGAAAGAGAAAAAGCAGCTCCTTCTTTTTTAGGACTGTGGGTTTCTGAGAAAGACCAATGTCACTGACCAACTAAGGTCAGCCGGAGGTTGCTTAGATGGTATTTGTAACAGCAGGAGGCTGTAACCAGCTCTCTGCTTTGATAGGATTCCCTTGAGGGGTTTCAAGAAAAATGTCAAGAATCCCCCACTTCTGGCTTCATCCACAGGGGTGTTCTGAAAGTCTTTTCTCCTGAGAAAAGGAGAAGAGGGCCATACCATATAAAGCCTTTCCCCTGTCATGGCAGGATTAGCCACATTTGCACTGCGTCCTGACCTTTTGCTACTGTAATGCTGAATTTCCGTGGCACTGCCAAGAGGTGATCCTTTTTCTGGCTTCCAGTTTTGCTCCCTTATGGGAGGACACAGTCATTCTCCAGCCACAGAGACAAATTCTTCCCAGCTCGTCTCTGTCAGTGCCTAAGACTGGAAACTTACCTCATCGTCATGGATGTGTCCCGGAGCCAAGGGCTTGGACTCTGATTCATGCTTAGAGGGAAAGGAAGGAGCGGGAGAGCACGACTCCATTGACCTCACTGAGTGACACCAAGGAGTCAACAAGGGGAGCAGTGTAATCTGGTGCATAGGACACCAGTCAAGGAATAAGGCCTTTCAGCATTAATATCACAACCTGCTTTTTGGTCCAGGCAATGCCACTGTCTCACAGAGCTTTTATTCCCCCTTTCCACTCTTTTGCCAGTAATGTCTGCCCCAAGTTACAAGTTGAAACACTGGATTGAGTTAGTCATCTATCTAACTCATGGCCTGGAGACAAAAAGATGCTGAAGAAATTCCCTCACCTCAGCCCAAAGCTGTTGTCTAGAGGAGGTGACACAGATGTCCTCATGCCCTTCCTCACCCTTCTGCTCTTTGATGGGAAAGTGTAAGATGATCCAATTAGAGACCTCAGGAGGCAGCAGCTGTCTGGGGATTGGGTATATCCCACTTCAACTGGAGACCACAACCAGCCTGCTCACTGCCAAAGCAGAACTGCCCATTCTGATAACATGTTGACTTCTTCTCCTGTGATTTGAACAGAAGCAGTTTTAAACCTGGCACGGCCACAGCACCAAGCCTGTCAGAGTTCAAGGAGCATCTGGCCATCGGTCTTAGTCATATGGTTTAGTTTTACGTAGTCCTGTGAAGATCAGGGAGTTGTACTTGATGATCCTAATGGGTCCCTTCCAACTTGAGATATTCTGTGATTCCATTAATTAATTAACATATTAGTTATGAGATACTAACATTTACACCACAATTTACACCACTGCAGATTATATTTGACAGGGGTTGTAAGAAGAGCTGAGGTACTTGACTAACTTTTGTATGATTTTTGATTGGTGCAATTCCTTTGAAATGGTGCTAAGAGGCACCCTGGGAAGTGAATACAATTTGGACAAAGAAGTAAAGTTGTTTCATGGTAAAGATGAGAGAACTGAAGGAGGCGAGAGCAGATCTGAAGCAGAAAAATTCAGGTTGACTACGGGGTTTCCATTATGCCCAAAACAATAGCAAAAGACTAGACTAGTGAGCATGAACCACCTTCTGGAGGCATCTCTCTCTCTGGAGCTTAATTCAGACCTAAGTATTCAGTCTCAGGTAACTGCAGTCACACCTGCAATGGGACTTGGGCAGAATCCAAACACTCAGGTCCACAAACACAACCCAGGAAGCCACCCATGTTCCAGTGGCTGTACTTCAGTCACTAACTCTCTTTAGAAAAACAAAAAAACCCCAAACAAACAAAAACAAAGGCAGATGAGAAGACACCACTACAGGCCAGGTGGGTGTCCCTACCTAAGTGGGTCCCTACCTTCAGGCAAGATCAGTGTCCTGTGTCCGAATTAAGCAGAAGCTCCAACTTCCAGCAAGAGAATTCCTGGGGTCAGGACTTTCTATTGGGGGTTTCCACATGTCATGTGTAATCTGAGCATCCCCTTTGGCTGAACCAGAAATTATGACACCTACCTCTGACAGTAATCTGACAAGGACCAAGAGGTGAATCTTTAAATGTTGGAAGTTCCCTCAGATCTCACCCTTTGGTGGGAGGATGAGAGTACCGAGCACAACATCCTACAACTGACAGATCATGCCCTGTACGACTCTCCCTCAGCAAAGCAGGTTTATTTTCACCTCCTTCCCTTTGGCAGGGCATTTTAGGGGTGCAAAAGGAAACAGTGCATGGAGCATTGGCAAAGGTACCCATCTGAAACATGGACAAGCTTCCACAAGGGGATGAGGGGAAATCAGCAATATTCAGGCCAAGAAAAGAATAAAAGTCATTCCAGCTAAGGATATGACCCAAAACACATCAGCCACCCCCAGCAGAAGATATGCAGGGCCAGACAAAAACCTTACCATTGAACACAGGGCCTGGGTCTGCCTTGAGCCCCCTGGAATGGAAAGCTGGCTGAAAGTAATTTTAATGATTTTAATTTTATCCAACTGTCTTCATCCAGATTCACTCCCTTTCCCCAAAATTCACCATCTCACCTAATCACAAGATTTCCTAAAGATCTCAGCATGTACTTGGCTGATAAGACAAGTGGCCAATATTCCCCAGAGCTGATCAGCTCTCCAGAAGCAGAAATCAATAGAAATTCAGGTACCTTCATCTGTTGTGAACAAGTTTTTGTGAACACTTGGATGTCAGCCTGGCATTTGTTGGCCCAGGCTAGTTCTGTTGTTAGCAGCATCAGCAGGGCATACCGCTGACATTGCGATGAGCATCGGAGGACTGCAAAGAAGAGCATTTTAAGAAAAGCCTGAGGCCCTGGCCAGTGAAAGAAAGGACATTTTGACAAGCCAAAATCCTCCCAGCAAGATGAGCAGAAACCCCAAAGAACAGCCAAAGTGAAGGTTGTCCCTCCCATGGGACACCACTGGCCAAACCTCATTTTGAAAGGTTTTTCTATTTTTCCTCCTGGGCCCAGCACCGATGCGTTCCACTCCTGGGAAGCAGGGGAGATTTATGCCGATTAGTCAAGCCACTGCACCGTGATACTATATAAAAATGGATATTAAAGCAAATGCGATGAGTCACCCATCCCAATCTTTAACAGTCGTCAGTCCTGGCCGTGTAACAAGCTGTTGACATACCACTGGGAAATGAATGTTAGCAAGAACAGCCTCTCGTCTCTGCCTCAAGCACCCTTGACCTTGCTTTGAGATCTCAGAAGTGGCCTGCGAGACATATGAAGCCAATTACCTTTGCCTAAGATTGCCCTTCCAGGGCCTCATTCCACCATAGGCCCCCTCACCCTCTGCCAAGCTCTGAGCGTCATTCAAAAAACCGGGGTGCAACCAAAGTTTGCGTGAGACAACCTGCATTAGACATCACCCAGCACAGCAATGCAGCTTATTGATCACTCTTGTTAATTTTTAACCCCTCAGCTGCTCTGGGGGAAGCCAGCAAAGCTGGGGCACAGGTGCTGCTGGGGAGGAGGACACCACAGGCAAGGGACTTTAGCTGAGCATCGTGATGTGGTGGGTGGAGAGGGCACAAGGGTTTTCCACACTGAGGTAAAATAGCCCCATGGAGTGCTCCTACAAGAAAAGCAAAAACAGAAAGAAGAGGGGAGAGAGGAGACAGAGCTTGGAAGAACCACTAAATGCCACTGTGCAGAGAGGAGGAGGAAGGGAAATGGAGGAGAGCACCTCCCATTTCAATCCAGCAGCCCCAAGCCAGCTCCCAGCAGCAGTAGCCACTCTAGCTTCACAGCAGACTGGGAAAAAGGGACTGCCTTGTTTTGTTGGCTTCCCCTAAAAAGCGTTTCCTCTGCCTGCTCCCAGAACAGCCCCAGCTGTACCAGTCTGCACCAGCTTTTGTCCTCTGCAAAACCAGCATTGGGCATTGCAAGTGCTGCCTCAAGTCAGGGCTGAAAACTATCATTACGTTTGGGAAGGAACCAGGGCTTGAGCACCCTTGGCCAGGCTGTAGAGGAAACTGGCTGAATATCAAGAGTTTTGTCCAACGAGGTCAATGCGATGCTTTATTTCAGCACACTGCATTGGGCCTCCAGATGAGCAGGATCTCTGGAGCTTCACGGACATCTCAACACAGCGGCTGTGTCTCTGTCCGAGGGGGTTGGACAGAAGCAACTCAGACCGCTGAAGGTGCAGGTCCATTAGCAGGGAGGAAGGTCCATTAGTATGAGGGAGCCTCCAGCTTTGTCTCAGCCATGCTGAGGTCTGTACATTACATTCCTGCTTCTCGCCCTCCCAGAATCTTTGCTATTACTTGCAAATTTGCCAGGAGAATAAATTTAGCACTGAGCTGTCCAGGAACACGCAGGGTCTTTCTGGGGTTTGCCCCTGGGCAATTCACCCTGTCCTTGGACATGTCACCTGAGCAATTTCCAGTTGCACCAGAGCTGGCACTGCTGCTCAGAGGTCAGGCAGGGGTCAAGCCCAGCTCCAGACTCCTCGGTTCCCACTGTGTGACAGGGATGTGGCAAAGCTCTGTCACAGCAGAGCAAGGGACAACTGCTTGTCACCCACAAGCAATAAGTGGCATCAGCAGGACATTAGCCCCAAGGGGCCTGCATGCTGCTACCCACAGCGACGTGTCTGTCAGCATCTGAGCTGGTGTATTGCAGGCACCACTTCTATCCTAAAAAAGAAAAAAAGAGAGAAAAAGATAAGAAAGGAAGAAAGAAAAGAAGGAAAAAGGGTGGGGGCAGGAAAAAAAAAAGCAAAAAACTCTTTAGTGTGAACTGACAGTGACCTGTCAGAAATATGTTGCATTCAAACTTTCCCATAGAGCACTGAAAATTTGTTCCTTATTAAAGAGGGGGGGGTGGTGTATCCAGTTCAAAGGAGAAGTTGGAGCAGAGAAGAATTCTGTGGCTACTACTGTGGTGTATTTTTTTCCATTTGCTTTACCCTGCTTCCCCCCCTTCCCCACTCCCTTCCTTTCCAACCCCAATTCCTGTACGGTCGCCCTGAATCTAACAATCCCTATCCAGAGCAGAAAATAAAAAAGAGAAAAGTTGGGGAGGAGGGAGGGAAATCTCCAATTTGTGGGAACTGCTGGTGTTTTAGTGGGAATGCAGAGAGGGTTTTGGACTTTCCCATGCTTTTAGCTCGAAACACTATTTTTACAGTGCCATTTAACATAAGAGAAAGGGGGGTGAGAGATTAAAGCAGTAAATAAACTTTAAATGTCAGTGGCTCACATGTTTCAGGAGCGTGGCTGTGATTATTATTTACTATTTGAATCCTATTTATTCCTCAGGGTATCCACAGTAGCCTGAATGTTGTAATACAAACCCAGGACACAAAGCATCCCCTGACCCTTAGAAGGCATTTTGTGACATTGCCCATGTTTTCTTGTGCATTTAAGCCTCAACAAGGTGTAAAGTGTAGTGGAGGAATGAAGAATGGTTGAGATCACCCTGTCATTTACTGCAGCAAGTGTCCTGGACACTGGTCATCTGAGCTGGGCATTAAGAGGCATCTGGAGGCCTGGAAATTTCCTGAAGTGTTTAGAAAGCACCTGATACATAACAAGACTTGTCATAAATGCTAAGAGGGGTAGGGATGTTAATAGCAACACTGTGAGGCCTGTAGGCTTTTGGCTTTAGGAGACTCTTCACAAGCACCCACGGAGTATATCACATTCTCATGCAGAGCCCAGAGACAAACATGTTGTCTGAACCTTACTCTAGGAAAACAGGATGGGCAAGGTTTTCCTGCACAACTGGGGCCAGAGTGCCTCTACAAATCCAGGATCAGGATTAGATCAAAGATCTAACTAATCCCTTACCTTGTCTGCAGGAGTGACCAGCAGCAGGTGCTTAAGGAAGACATAAAACCAGCAAAGTCACATAGCCACGTTTCCCCAGAACAGTCGCCCACCCTCCAGTCCTCTGCTCATATAACTACCACAGCAAATCACATCCTTGAACTGATCAAGCTCCATTTTTATAGTTCCTTACCCACACCTCTCTTACTAGAAGGAAATTCTCGAACCTCACAGCTCATCTATCTCTAAAAATGCCTTTATGGCCACTTTATGCCTGACCAAAGCCTCCAGACTTACTTTGGGCACTGCAAAAAGACCCAATAAATGGCAATGAAATGTGGGAGAAAGAGGTCTGTCATCTGGGACATAGTTTTCCCTTTGTTCCCAGGAAAGAAGAAAGATAACTTTCATTTTCTGGCCATCAGCCACCGGCTGGAGTAGCTGGTTAACAAGATCAGTGTTTCACCCATTCTCTAGCCTCACCTCTATGGCATGGACATTACCCTCTTCCATCCTGAAGTGAGGACAGACTCAGACAAGTACCTTATCATCACATTCAACTTCAAACACAGGAGAATGCAATAACCTTGCCTACAAGTAATAAACAGGTAGGTCAGTATGGTCAGATGTGTCTGTGCAAGAAAGTGGCAGTTTCCTACCATGAGCTACATTAAAAAAATGCAGATTTTTACTCATTAGCACTCCTTGCCCTTAGCAAGAAGTCCCACAGGAGCTCAAATACTTCTGATCCACTTCAGTGGATGGGAGATGAACAACACAGGCTTGGATACCCAATTGGGTCCCCACCTGTGTGAGCACCAAGGCTTTTTTCTTTTGGCAGCATCATCTACTACAGGGACCTGATGTTATCACACCACCTTCTGCTTCCCAGTTATGTCCTCAGTAGAAAGGGGATTTCAGGTGTTTCCCACTGTCTTGTAGCTAATTTTCACCCAAGATTTCCCCTTTTTAATCCTGCTTGCTCAGCATTTCACAAGGACCAGTTTTCCACTAACTGGTCTTTACCCAGGAACCAACTCCTTGGAGACATAAGGAGATCAAAATAGAGATGGGATGTGCTACACGAGGCATAAGATATGCACAAAGGAGAAATGCCTTGCTGAGTCAGGGCCTATGCAGCCTGCAAAATAAAACAGGAAAAAAAAAGCTGATGTTTTTAGTAAAGTGCTTGTTTTCCTATTTTTAAAAGAGGCTGTTGTTTTCCTATTTTTAAAATAGGCTGGAGGAGCAAAATTAGAGGTTGTGTTCTAAATCTGAAGAGGAATTTTCTGATGGGTTGACCTACAGTAATCTGCAGTGTTAGTACAAAGCACTTTCATCTACAGTAACCTCGCCATGATTTAAAACCATTCACTACTTGGTATTTGTATGAAATAACGGCAGGATTGCTGCAGAAAAATAGTTTAGCTGTTAAGCTACATAAAGGATGGTCAAGGTTTCAAGTCTCTGTCTATTCACAGTGGTGTGCAGGAAGGATGATCATGAGCTAAAATCACCACCTGCTATTTCAAGCAATTTGGCTTCAGGCACAACCTTGTCTCTGAACAAGATCTGAAGCACTCTACAGCTTGCAGAACTACAAAAGTGCTTCAGCTGGGACTGAGCTCCTGAGAAAACCTGACCCAGCAGAGGAAGCTGAGTACACTTTCCTCTCTCACCTAACATTTCTGTTCCTTATCATTAAAATGAGAGAAAAAAAAAATCATTCCTCCTCCTGACTTGTCTATTTTGATGGTACAGTCATTTTTTCCTCTCAGTGGCATTAAATCTTCCACCATCTGGAGCACTCTCTTGTCTAAGGCGGCAGACAATGCGCTACTACAAATAACAGACGCAGACACTATAATGAATTTCAATCATGGCAGAGGATCTTGGATGTGAATAAACAGTCTGGGGCTTAGTTTTATGCCACAGGCAAAGGCAATAGCTTCATCACTACAGCATCTCCTCATAACCCGATGGCACCTTGGGCTCTAATTAAGACTGAGCCATTACTCCTGTCCTGGGAGGAATCCAGAGCTTCAAACGAGCCCTAAGCCTTGCTCCAGTGAGCACTGGTTAAATCAGCGCTTCCAGTTGCTTTTCTTTTCATTGGAAAGAGCATGAAGAGTTTGAGGGGCTCTGGAAAGGAGCAAGCCAGGCCCCACAGAGTGATCATCCCCCATAACTCCTTGGTGTTCAATTTATCCTATAGAGAGACAAAAGATTTGTGGTGGCCCAGGACCATTTGCATATGCTGCTAGTCTGATCTTCTTAAGTTAGTTCTTCCTACTTTTTAAATAAAGATCAGAGAATGGTTTTCTCTGGCCTGCATTAGCAAACACATATTAATACCCAAAGAAAACAAGGTGAGCATCAGCCTTGGTTCAGGACAGATGGCAAACAGAAAGCAACTTCCTTTCCTTCGTGTTTAGACAGAAAAAGGGTCCTAAGGGAAATGGAAGAGGTACTCTGGGCTTTTTCTCTGTCATGACATGACCTTGACATGGACAGGCTGTGGCACTCAATAGCAAGCTCTTGTGGTGCGTTTAATTCCTGTGTTTTCTTGGGCCAACCCTTCTTCCTTATGTCCCTCCAACACCGCCACAGTAGATTACAAGGAAATGAATGAAAATAACACAGCAGGACATTGCTTCTCAGCTGTTCCCAGTGCCTGGATTCAATGGAATATTTGAATGAATTTGGCAGCTTTTCTCCAGCCAGGTCTCAGGGGTAGCACCAAAACCCTGTTTCCGCCCCATGACAAAGGAGATGGCTGTAGGGATTTTCTCATAAAGAAGGTTTTCTCTATCAACCTCCTCCTTCGGCCAAGGTCACTGGGGAGTTGATTTGCTTCTGGGTACCTCAGCAGCACTGGAATGCTTTAAGTTGGGGAGAAGTCAAAGTGGGACAACATGGATGATTAAGTGGTTGGAAGGATTGACTTATGAGGAAAAAAAAAAATGAAGGAACTAAATATGTATAGTTTGGCTGGAGGACAGCAAAGGAGGACAACTGTCTGCTGACTAGCTGACAGGCCTAAATGTCGGGGAGGGGGAGGAATTGTTTAGGTTAGCCCAACAGGGGAATAACCAGGAATCACAAGATGGGATTAAGAAATGGAAAATGAACTCTGAATATCAGGGGAAACATTCTTAGCAGTGAGATCTAACCTACTGGATTGTGGAACATCCTCCCCAAGGACTGTGGTGGAAACCCTGCTCTTTAAGACATTTAAAAATGGACTAAAACAGGGTCTGTTGGGAATAATCCTTTGACTAGAGATGGACTAGGTCCAGGCAGGGTGTTCCCTGCAAGAAGCACATCATGTGATGCTGAGCACGCGTGCACCATGGGAAGGTGCTCAGAGAGCACATGCAGGCCCTTTACCTGAATACGAGAAAATCCAGGCATGGACTAGGCATTAAGGTTTGCTTTTCATGGCTGGGAGTAGCCCCACTGTGAGGGTCTGCCAGAAGAGTTACTCACGTTCTTCCTTCTCTCCCCCCAGGCATTTGAAAATGAGGGAAAGTCAAGATAAAAGGGTGGGCACTTTATCTGGAGAACACTGTTAGGAGTTTACACTAACAAGACTTTTATATGCTATGTCTAGAGTTTGGACACACACTTCTTCCAGATTCCTGACAAACTGTAGAAATAGCACCATAGATCTTCATTATCAGGGAGGGTCTAACATCTGTGATACACAGCGGATTATCACACATGTTGGACTGGCCTGAGCTTCAAACTGGCCGTAAAAGTTATTTATGACCTAAAAGTCCATGCCAAGGGCCTGTTACATCTCTGATCTCATAAAAAGAAAACAAAACCAACCGACCAAAGGAAAAAAAAACCCAACAGCAACCCCCCCGCCCAAACAATTTTTTTTTAAAAAAAAGAAAACTCCACTGAGAAGGCGCTGGAGTAAAAGTGAAACACACCAACATGATGCTAAACAACAGCAATAATCTTAATCTTCCCTTATTAACCTGGAATAACCTCAGCTGCTCCAAAGGCTTAAACAGCTCAGAACGTGGAGAACAGCACAGGGACAAGGGAACACAGAGCTAATAGCCTGGTGCACTGGAGTACCTTGAGAATTAACCAGTAGGATCCGAGGAGTGGATAGCCATGTTACAGCAGCATTGTGCCTGAGTTCATAAACTTTTCTTTTTGCACCACACTGAGGTGAGTCAAGCACAGTTTGATCCGCTTTTGTTTGAGGATCTCTGTGTGATCACTCCTGGTGAGAGCAAGCCAGGCTAGAGCTCATGGCTGTCTTCTTCCTGCCAAAAGAGAAAGGGAGAAAAGGTTGAGAGCACATGAGGTGAAGAGCAGTGGTTTCACAGAAACATCTGAGGACATTTAGACATGTTTGTCATCTGCATTAAAATTAAAATGAAAATGTAGTGATAATTAAGGCAGAGGTACTGGCACCAACAATGCAGCGTGATGCTTTTGTTGCCTCTTGGCAGCAGACACTTAGAGAGCTTTGGCCTTGGTAGTAACACTGGGTTTTAACAGATACAGACAGTGAATTTTAGAATCACAGAATCATGGAATAATCTAGGTTGGAAGGGACCTACAGAGTCCATCCTCTTGCCCAAGCAGCATCAGCCAGGAGATCAGACCAGGTTGCTCAGGACTTTACCCAGTCTGATCTTGAAAACCTCCAAGGATGAACAAAACCCATACGTCATCCCTTCCCTATGCAGCAAGTGCTCCAGCCCCCAACCATCTTGGTGGCCTCCATTGAACTCACTCCAGTTTATGAATGTCTTTCCTGTACTGGTAGAGCCCCGGAACTGGATGCATTCTGTAGATGAAGTCTAACAAATGCTGAGTACAGGAGTATTTTAGGCATTAGATTCAGAAACATCTCCAAACTCCAGCTCCCTGCAATGTATCCACTCAAAACTGAGAAGAATGATGATGACAAGCATGGAGGGAAGGATTTCGCTCACATCAGGAGTGTATTTTCTCATCTCATACGTTTTTCTCCTTTATGGACAACAGACGTACCTGTGGGTGTGCCTTCCAGGCATGTAGACTCCCAGGTGACCCATAGATGTTTGTTCTCCTTCCTCTGCACAAGTCAGCATCTGCCGTGCATAAGAGTCCTTCACCTGACCATTTCTGATCATCTCTTCTGGGTTTTCAAACCAGAAGTTGCATCCCATGGTCACATCTATGAGAGCACGTACCAGAGCAGCAAAATCAGGGTTAGAATCCAAACAGCTTCGAATATCCACCAAAAAAACAGAACTAGAAGAGATTTTGCCAGGTTATCTAGTGTGTTCTTCTTCTCCCTCATAGGATCAGTTCTACCAAAAGACATTTGCTTAACATGAGTAACCTCACCCTTGCAAACCCTCTCCTCCTGTCCAGCCCAAATGGCTTGCTCCTGATTTAGATGAAAATGTGTTGTCTGTTCTCCTGCAGTGGACTTGAGCAGGTTCTTCTCTTCCTTTCCACAGTACCCTTTTACATACTTGCAGTGTCCCAGCAAATCTCTCTGCAGTCATCCCTCCTCTAGACTAAACAATCCCAACTCTTGCAGTTGTTCCTTAGAGGTCATGTTTTCTGGACCTCTGATCATTCTTGCTGCTCTCCCCTGGACCTTATCCAGTTGGCCTTCATCTATCTTGAAATGCCTTGTACTGGACACATGGGCTCCAGCTGAAGCCTTTTGGGACTTCTCAGATCAGAGATCTCAGTTCAAACCATTAGAGAGGAAGACTTAAGTTACTAAGTCTGGATATGGTTCTGAATCCACATTTCCTCCGTACTTAGCATGGCTCTGCTGTTCCCGCAAGGGACCTTGTTCAGAATGCAAATATCTGAAACGTTAAAATATTTGAGAGCCAGTCCTGGACACTGAAGAATGATGGAGTAGAAACTCTTCCTGATTACAGGTCCTCAAAGCACAGCACATCTGGTGACTTTCCAGCTCCACGTTGTGGTGTAGGACGTGTTGGGGTTGACAGAAGAGAATACTGCTGTACCCAAATATATCTCTCTTCTTCACAAATGTCTTAACACGTGTCCTTTTTGCTGCCTGGCACTGCAGCTGCAGAAGCTGATGTGCATGCTAGATGGGAAAAGAAGTTAAAATAAAATCAATACAACTAAAAAGATGTTTCCACTTCCCTTAATCAATAACCTGAACTGTTCTTCTAAGAAGAGAAACTGATTCCGAAAAAGGAACCCATCTATTGAAGACAACGAAATCGCTCCAATTGAAACTAATTGATGATTAACCACACTACAGCAATCTAGTCTGTCCTCCATGGAATCAATGAAATGCAAAAATGAACAGAGAGCTTAAAGGATGAAACACGAGATTTCTGTAATCCTTTCAGCTTCACTCATTTAAAGTGCTTAACAGGAGAATAATTACACTTACATGCAGACACACACATTTTTTGCCTTGGCAGAGCATTGGCATTTCTTTTTAGTCACATTTATTATTAGAGCAAAGTAAACAATTTGCTGCAAACAACAATTTGATTTGTTTTGCTTTTCTCTCTCCACTTACAAATTAGCAGGTCATGAAATGCACTCATTTGTTTTATTTGTAATTAATAGCTTCTAAATCCTTGGCTGGTTTCAGCACTTTGTAGTTGTAGCTGTATGTCTGTGCACTTCCAGCACTATTCTGTTCCCCTTGGAGTGTTGCACACTGAAAATGAAGGAATCCAGGGGCAACAAGAATTAAAAAGCAATTTTAGATGCAATATATTGTCATTGACAAACCCTCCCACCCCACTTGTCATTCCTTGTGCATGTTTTTGGTGAGCTCGTAAATGCTGCAGTAACCATACACCATGTGATACGACTGTCACTCCACTCCAGCAGGTCCTGGAAACATGGGCTGTCGTCCCAGCACTCTGACTGGGGCAAAACTTGCTCTGTCAAGAGTGATGCTGATCTCACTAAGAGCTGGCTTGAGGCATCGCTACGTGATGCTGCATGGACAAACATTGTTTCCTTTCTGACTGGGGGGAAATGATCCTCACCACCTCCTTCCCCTCCCTTTCAGCCACTTTCTGCTCATCTCCTGCTTCCATTTCTAGGGATTCATTGGGTGCATGAAGAAACAAGTCCTCCCCTAATCTCAGCTGGGTCCTTCCAAGAGTGCTATAACACTGTGCATAGCTGCCTGGCATGAGCTGTTAATGAGCCATCTCATTTACCCAAGCATAGGTTAATCTCCAAATCCTGCACACCTGGAATGAGGCCTAGGTGCCCGGAGACCACATCCTGCCCATCTTTAAGAGCCTGCAGCAGGTCAGTGTTTCCTGGCCCTGCTCTGCTGACAAAAATACCCTCTGCTCCTGTGCTCAGTGACTGTCCTGTGTTGGTACAACTCAAAGAAGCACTTACACCTGCTCTGACCTTCCAGCCCAGACTGGCCATGCCCTCTTCCCCCAAGGCAGGATCAAAGCAGCACATGTGAATTTCCATCCTCACTCCATTTAACTTTCTCTTGAATTTACCACTTGTTTCCAAGACATTTGCTGAGGGAAACACAAGACTTTAATTTCCAGCTGGGATGATGCACAGAGCTCAAAGATCAAAGCCTGTAGCTAGTTGGCAAACAGGGAGTAACCTAGCAAATGCTGCCCCATGAACATCTTAGCCAAAGCCTAACCACCTTTCTGGATAAAGAGAAGGGGCAGGGAGGGGATCTTGGACTTGTGCGTTGAGAATTCATCCTATGACTTACCTGAAACTCCCTAGACTATGAGTCATGAGAGTCCTGAAGGGGAACAATGAATTTCTCAACATTTGGAGAAAGGCATGGTTAGGCTGTGCCAATATTTTAACTGGAGAAGTGATTTAACTCAGGTAGCTATACACAGGCTAGCTCAAAATTAATCCTTGCTCCTTTTCTTCAGTCAATGGAGACAGGCAGGCACTTCCAAACAGCAATCATCCCACTGTAAGACAGATGTCTAACATAGATTAGATGATTCAGCTGCTGGAGGGCTGATCTCACTCCGTTGACTGCAGAACGAACCTTGACAGCTAGTTTGGATCAGACAGCAAACTGTTATTTGGTTAAAATTAGGCCAGGTGACACCACTCCACCTTACAAAATAATTACATTTACAACAAATGTCAGTCAATGTTTTTCATGGGAAATAGGCCTGATCTCATTTTCTGACAAAATTATGAGTTCTGTTCATCAAAGAGTCTCTTACAGGCATAATACAAACTTTCATGTGGTGCATGACTTAACATTGCACAACCTCCTGTTTGAAAAGATTCTGCTACACTATAGAAATAAAACATACATTCAATGGATCGGGACTGGCTAGCTTGTGGAAGCTGGGAGGTATTATTCAGTGAGAAAATATCACCGATGGTTGTCAGGATCTACTGCCTTGCCTAGAGGTAGTCGACATTGTCATCAACTTTCATGAAAGTAAATATATTACTTGCAGCTGATGTAAGCTGTTTAGGTCACAGAAGCTGGCAAAGCAGTAAGCAATGAGGAGGGCAGGGCACACAGCTCCATCAGGACTATCAGGTTGTGGGCATGCTTCAGCTCAAATATATACTTTAGGTAGTGAAATGCAATGTTACGTGCAGAAGATGACAAGGAGCACCCACCATGCCCACAGAGCAGAGAACTGTGACCTGAAGGACAGTGATTTTTTGAGAAGGACTTGAATGCTAGAATGGGCAAGAAAGTCAACTGGATTTCCCTGAAGGGTGATGGTGAATAGGGGAAAGAAAGAGTTGCTATGTCTGCAGAAACCACAGACAAGACAGATACTGAAATACTGTGTACAGTTTACAATACATATTGTAGAAAAGATGTTTAAAAGCTGGACAAAGCTAAGGAAAAAAACCACAGAAATTATCTGAGAACAAGAGAAAATGCTGTAGTGGAAGACCTTGAAAGCACAATGTAATTAAAAAAGATTAAGATAGTAAGAGTGGGATTCATCCCTACCTGATTTAGGAGTTTAAAAGACCAGAGGCAGCCCAGGCTGGACATTTGTCTTCCTCAAGAATCAATGGAGGATGAATGCCATTTCCAAAGAGCAGGTCATCTTCAGAGGAGATGAAAGACTTTGTCGAAGAGCCAATTCTCTGAGGGGATCAGCTAACCATTTCTGACCTTAACTTTACAGAATTTATGACATAAAACAGCAGCTTTAGAGCTATCTTAGCATACCCAAGTCCTTTGTAACAAACAATTACCCAGCTCAACCTACCCTGTCTCCCTTCTCCAGCCAGAGGAGCGCCAGACATCCCAAAACACCCTTGAAAGGTTCAGTCACCAGCACTTTGTGATACAAGTTGCAGAAAATGATGTGTCTGCTTGGGGAAAAGGAGGTATAAATAGATAGATAGATCATATACATATATTAAAGTAGGAAGCCCACGTCTACCTTGTGACATCCTTACAGTATCTTTAGCCCTAACCCATCTGATTGCCCTCCCAGCCATCAGTGAGAAATGCTCCTCCCTCACCCCAAGATGCCGTTGTTGCATCACCTCACCCATACACCCAAAATCTTGCTCACCATGAGATCAACAAGCAGCAACAGAAGCCCAAAGTGTCACTTTGCAGGCTGGTTTCCAGTCCCCAGGCAGATATCTACTGGATCTTCTCTGAAGGGATCTCAGCCCAGCCCAGCTCAGCGTTTTGGTTTCCTTGACAAATTCAGCACATTTCTCCAAGAAAGTCTTCTGCAACATTCTTCCAGCAGAGCTCTCAGGTGTATCTCACAGACAAGATTTCATCTTCTAAAGCAGAGCTGTGGATCAGCAGTTCTTCTCACAACAGAGCCCTCAGTGAAGGAAAACAGACTGTGTAAATTTACTTAATACATGATGAAATGGTCTTCCCTCTACGAGCCCGTCCAAGGGGTCACCAGCTCCCACAAACACAAATTCTCTTTACTTATAGTGACTCCCCAAGAGAAACAAGGACTTGTGAGTGGACAATCTGTGTAAGCAAAACTCCTCATCAAAGTACAGACCTTTTCACTACTGGAGGAGTAAGGAACTATTTTCTTTTTCATCCTCTGTCCTACAGGCACTTCTGCATTATCTACATTGACCAGGAAGATCCTTCTCCCAGAAGACTTCAAGTTCATCCAACTTTGGGCAAAGCTGTCAGATAATGAGAGTCTCTGGTCTGTCTTGGCAAGGCTGGCTTTTAAGCAGTAATCTCCAATAACGGAGACCACATGATCCATCTCCAAGTCCAAACCACCACGCTTCAGAGTATCGTGGTTGACCTGAGCGAGAACCCAGCAAAATAAACAGAGGGCTGTGAAAGCTCTGCCATGGGAACGCTTTATAGCAAGCACGTATGCACACGTACCCTTGCTGGAACAAGGGACCCACATTTCAGGAGAAATGGGGAGGGATCTGGAGCCGAACCGATAACTTGGCTTCTCTCTTTTATTTCTTTTTTTCTGCCAAGCTGAGACAACCCAGTGCTTTTCAATCTGGAGCAAAGAGGGGAGGGAGAGTAGGAGGTGCTCTTACCCACCATGTGGTATCAATAGGTTGGTGGTAAAAAGCCTCTTGCTGCCAAGGAACAGCAGAAATAACAGTGTCAAACATGTCTTTGTGAGCAATTACGGTAAATATAAATACACACACACACTTACTAAAGATGAGAAACATTAAAATATATATATATTGGCCTCCTGCTTCTCATCCACTCTTCCCTAGGCCAGGATTAGAAACAGATTGAAGTAGCCTGAGAAAAATTCATTCATGTGTCCTAATTCTCTCATTAAACAGTAGGTGGTTCATCTTGCCATGTGTTTGATATCACGGGGTTTGCTTCTCCCCATCTCTTTTGATGTGTCATCACTCCCCACCCATTGCAAGAGAATTTCCCAGTGAACTTCACGCCTGCACGGTCCTTCCCCCTCCCTGCCCGCCCTGCTTAGCCTCGCTAGAGTAGCACAGGGCCTCCTTGTACAAAGTTTGCTATGTGCACACACAAAACTGCAGGAAAAGACCTGTGTCTGGTCCTGCTCATAAAATATGTGTAGACTTAGGCAAATGAACATGAGGCAGATCCAGCTGAAAGGGCAGGAAAATTTGCTGAGCCTGTTGCAGAAAGAGGTGTTGGCAATCAATAATAATTTTGCTCATCTGTACGAGGTAACACCAGAATTTTATTAGCATAACTTGGAATTAGGGATCATTTTTAACTGAGGAAAGAGTTGAAAACAGTCTTTCCCCTCTACCTTTCCAAGAATGTGATTACTCAAAGAAATCTATTCCTGCTTTCAGTTTTTCACCAAGGTCTGAATAAAACTCCAAAGTGCAAAAGGAGAATGAAAGAACATTAGCATGAGTTTAACAATTACAAACCATGATGACAAAATAAAAACCACCACGCCATCAATAAGAACTTTTTCTTGCACATCTCTGCCAGTGTTTTCAACAAAACCAAACAAACAGATGATTTCTGGTGCACAGAGAGAAAACGACCTTTCTAGTTCCTGCATGCAAACCCTTGTCCTTCTTCTGACCAGCTCAAACCACAACATTTTACAGGCATCCCACAGAGCTTTACGTAGCACATAGACTGCCCTGTGCTAACCTCATCCCTCCCAGCAGCATATTCCAGTATAAATCCTCTCATGTGTGCATTCAGAGGAGCAAAGTCATGTCTTGTGGGGACCAGTGTGAGGGAAACCAGTAGCTTCTAAGCAACCAGTGCTCCTCCTCCCACTCTGGTGGGCAGGAAGCGGCTGGAGCCACAGCTCTGCTCCCCACAAAGCACCGGCTGAGCCAGCACAGGCAAGAAAATCACGTACGTCAAGGAATCGAGCAGAGATGACTGCTCTCTTGGACCCAGACCAGGGCCAAGTCTCTGATTTAAGGCCATGGATGGCTGGTTGCTTTGCTCCCTGATAGCTTGAAGCTGCTTGGGGGCAGAAACCGACCATCTCCCTCATGTTGGTTAGCACACTTGTGACCCCCAAGTGGGTGAGATTTGTCCAGATCACCTCTAGAGGGGCAAGCAGCAAACAGGGCAAGCTCTGCACCCTGCATGCTCTCACTGAAATGCAAAATCCATGCCATCCCCCCCCCAAATCCTTTTGCAAACAAGCAGCATGGCACTCAACCCAGTAGCTGTTTAGAAAAAAAGGTAAGGCAGTGTCTTCTGTTTTAAAGTCCCTCTCCTAAGCTAATCACAGTGGAAACCTTAGGAGGAGCTGGGTGTTTCCAGAGGGTGATTAGCCCACTGATTAGGCTATCCTCTTCCCAGCCATCCCTTGGTTACATGCTTGCCCCAATGTGCTGCCCTCTCATCACATGTGCTGAGGACAGTGGTCAGTCCCGCACGCTCTGCAGAGCTAACCTGGCACACGAGGGGAAGCAGAATCCCCACGGAGCTCATTTAATAGCAACTGAGACCATTTCTTGTGATACAATTTGGGAAATTGGGCTTGAATGAATGGCTCCTCTTCCAATCCTGGCCAAGACTGTGGTTTTCCAGTGAGCAGGGAGGAGGGGACACATACCTTCAGAATTGTCTCTGTGGATGGGAATTCATCATGGTTTATTTTCTCAAGGCTCATGGCTTGTCACAAATCCTTTTAAAGTCATGAGGCCTGGGAGGAGGGGGGGGAGAAAAGAGAATTATTTGGTGTTATTTTTGTTCAGATAGGAACTGTTAGTAAGTCATTCCGATCCTGTTAAGTGAGTGGTTATAAAGTCATAGCCCCTTGGACTTTTTTACTCAGTGAGGTTTTGAAGAAGCAGAGGGGAGTAAAGGGTGTCCCCTGCTCCAGATATCCCCCCCATGCCCACCGCTCCAACTCCTGCCCACATAGCAGCATTCTGGAAAATCTGAGTGAATCTGCTCTTTTTTTCTAGCCTGCATGAACCTTTCTCTCTCTCTTTGACACTGGGCAAGGTGCTACAGCATCCTGTGCCTTTCACCTTGCCTCTTGCACCCAGGAGGAAGTACCAGAGATCATTGCAGTCCCAAGCAGCAGCGTTTTGTTCTCATTTTCTATGTGCTGGCCTGGCTGCACAAACAGCAAAGCAGAGGAAACACAGAGCTCTGTGTTATTGCTTGGGACCTCCAGCTCCAAGCGGGCAATGTAATGGTAGCAAGTTTGCAGTATCTCCTGCACAAGGGGAAGGAAAGGTGCTGGGAGAGCAATTAAAGCTGGGAGAGCAATTAAAGCTCTGCCTCCCAGGAGGGAAAATGCAATAAGCAGCGTAATGTATCCTCTCAACTGGGAATCCTCTTGCCTCCCTCCAACCGTCTTGGAGTGAGGTGTTAGTCCAACCTGCTCGGCCAGCCAGTCCCAACAGCCATTGGAGGGGGAGTGTCACCTCCCGAGGTGCGTCATACTCCAGGGGTGTGTAAAAGCAGGCAGGGAGAGAGGGGCTGATCTGGCTTTAAACATTCACCTTGCAGACACCAGCCGCAGTGTCAAATATTACAAACCTTCCTCACATCAAGCCTCGGGGACACTTGCCCTGAGAAAGGGCCTCCTCATATGAGGATACTTACAACAGATGGATCCAGGCTCTGGCTACTCCATTAACTGGCATCCTGTGATGTACAATATACCACTGCCTCTTTATGTAATATTACTCAGCATTATGGTTCCTGAGAGAATAGGCTTCCTTAACCGCACTAATAAATCGTGCCTCAATTGAAGACCGTCTCCCCCCCCGGGTATATCTTGTAGCTTATTGAGCTCAGTAGAGCAGCATCCATTGACCTTGTGGACCCTGAAACAGCCTGATAGAGACTTAATGTAGCAGCTCAGACCTCACCAAGAAGGGGCTGGGTCATCTTTCTCCTCATTCACAGCAGCATCTGTCTGCTGGTGAGCGCTCAGCAGCTGGAGCTGGTGACTCCCCAAATATTCACCTGCATATATGCTTCTCCACAGCCAGCACGGGATGACTTTGTACCTCAGCCTTTCTCCTCCTGCAGTAAATCAAGGGTATGAAAAACTCAAGTTATGTCAGAAGGATGCAGTATGTATGCAGCCAGAAAAGCAGACAAGCATTTGACAGTCTTGAGCTTGCAAAACTGATCTAGTGTAAGATGTCTGCTGAGATTTTGGGAGGCTTTCTATAGAGCAGAAATTGTGAAGAAAGGAAATCTGGGAAAAAAAAAACAAAAAACAAAAAAACAAAAAACAAAAAACAAACCACAAAATAACACAAGGCAGAGTTTCCAGCCTCAGAACTGTTTTCTTCCCATCTTTCTTTAAGGTTTATGCATGAGAGTAAATAGGAGAGTCTTTTTACAATACATCCTCACAGGCTCTCCATACCATGTGAGGAAGCTGATCTAAATTGGAGGAATGTGTGGCAACAAAGCGGAAAAACAAGGTGCATTACCATGATCATAGGAACATGAAGAACTGCGTATATTCAGTCTGACCTCCTACAAAAGCCAGGGAAGAAAATCTCACCCAGATATTCCTGCTTCAACCAAAACTTTCAGATGATTTATGGCATATGTTTAACAAAGTCTCCCAAACCCGTTTTAAAGACCTGGAGCACCCATGGACCCACCATGACCTCAGGCTTATTGGCTCGACAACTCAACAAACAGCTCCCCAAGAGAAAACACAGAAGACACGACTCATAGAAGCTCTAATGGATGTACCAGCAGGAAAGCTGAATGAGAGGTAGAGGTCCTGGCCTCTCTTTTCGATTTTTTTTTTTTTTTTTTTTTCAAATCTGTGGCACTCAGCCTGAGGCAAAGCCCTCTGAACTCAACAGGAGCCTTTCCACGGTCAACGGTAGGTCCATTCATCCCACCTCCCGTCACCTACCATCCAGAGCTCACTCTAATTCTCTGTGCCAGCACTTCCCACCGCGCTGGGAAAGCTCCTTGCAGCCCCACTTAGCTCCTGAAGGTTGATTCCCGTTTTTAACAGCCCAAAACCGCAGGATGCCAACTAATTGCTTCGTGAATGACCCCAGTGTTAGGGGCTCCGCCGCCATGGCTGGGAGGCCCTTCCACACGTTTGTGTGCCTCGCACTTCCTGACATCTGGTTCCAATTGGCGCTCCCTTTAGCTGCTGCCAGAGTTCAAATGACCTCTTACCTGTGCTAAGGTACCAGTAAGCCACGACGCAGGCGTTGCCCGCAGGATTCTCGCCACATTTACTCCCCCCTCTGCCCCTCATGCTGAGCCCATACTCCATCCCAGATCCACCATTTCAGTCACCATGAGATCCTTTCTTCTGCCGTCCCTCCTTGAAACCTTTATCCTCTCTTTTATAGGTGGAGGTTTTAGTAATTTTTTTGGTCCTTATTTGCTTCCTCATCTGTGCCATCTCATTATGGTACCTAGGTGCTCAGCTTCACAGGATCTTCAGGAGTTAGAGCAGGGATCTAATACCCCTCGTGCAAAGGCAGCCATTCACAGCACCAATCTCGGGCATCAGCCTGATCATTGCAAACCCTCAAATGTAACTGCAAGATGATTCAGGAAATGGGTGACTTCAGACACAGCCGTAAACTGAAAGCAGGCACTTGCAGACCTGAGGAGTGGGGAGGTGCAGGTTTCCTCAACCACCAGCTGGGAGGCTCAAATACAACCACATGTGCCCAAGTATGCAGTCTGCGCCTTGCCCCAAACCAAGGGCAGCAACCACATCTCCTAGTCCTCTAACCAGAAGAATGTCCTTTCCCCTGTTTTTTTGTCATGATGCAATATGCAACAGAGACCAGCTGCTTCCCTCATCCTATTAACTCCATTTTTTAAGCCATGGTCTAAACCCCAGATGTTCTCTGCTGTTCTTGTTTTGTGAATGAATAGCAAAGCAATTCGGCATCCTGCTTCTGCTTCTTCTGACCCATCTGCTCCTCCTGTTCTGCCTCTTCGCCATGAAGCTGAGGCAGGCTGCAGTCCTGCCACCTCCCACGTTGCCAGTGCAAACTACTCCAGAGCAGGGTCCACATCCCACTGAGCAGAGCTTTGATACTCAGCCACAAAAAAAGCAACATACACATGGAAATTTGGTGCATGCAACCCCAGTAACAAATGCTGAACTCCAGGTTCTGGAAGGTGGAGCCCCCAAGGCCTACAAGGTGGTACCTTCTCATCCTGCTGGAGACCAAAACTGCTTTCAGCTCCCAGATACTGTGCAAGGTTATGTTCTCATTATAAAGGGCTGTGGGGTCTGGGGGTCAGAGTAAAGTACCATCAATCAGAGCTGCCGAGTTCCGTCTGCAACCACAAATTAACCCACTATCATATTACTCAGCTGCTGTACAGTTTTGCAACAGTTATGGAGTGTCAGGCTGAGTACAGGCACTGGGAAACAGGGCTGGAGCTGGGCTTGCTCCCGGAAAGCTCAGCAGTGTTCCTGTCTTGCACTTTTCCTTTAACTTGGATGTTCTGTGAAGAGGAAAGCACCTTTACCACCTCATTCGCACCTCTGCCACTGACTGTCTGGGTATCCTTGGCAAAATCACACAGTCGAGCTCAATTTTTCCATCTGGACACTTAGGATAATTGCAAAGCCTGTTTTCCTAACAAGGTGTTTCAAAATTCCCAGGTAGAAAGCACTGTGGAATTGCAAAACTGCGTGATTTTTCTGTTTTTTGAGATTAATTAGATGCCAAATATAAATCCCGCTCAGAAACTGAAAAATGAAGTGTTGCAGAACCAGGGTGGTTTCAAGTTCTTCCTCCTTTTTTTATGTTTTGATTTCCTCAGTGCATGCAGAACCCAATCTGCCCAAGGAGTTTTGTTTGGGGCTCCTCTGGATCCCATCAGATCACAGTTTCTGGAGCCAGCACTCATAAATATCCTGGTGCTACAGGTTCAGGTTCCTGACACACTGCTGCTTCAGGTCCAAGACAGACTGACAGACATCCTCATCCCAACCTGGGTCGGGATCAGATCGAAGACTAGATATTCTGGATCAGGCCAATTTCCAGCTCTGGATCCTGGGCTGGAAGAGTCGATGGAAGGAGAGTGAGGGTGGTTCATGCAGGCCTGCGGCGCGGGAGCAGGAGGCAGCTCCTGCAAACAGGCTGCAACCTTGATTTCCCCAGCGGAGAAATGGAGAGGGGAGGAAAGAGAAAGCTTTGAGTGCAGCCACTGCACAGTCGTCCAGTCTGTGCATGCAAAAGCAGGTACCCAAAGTGACCCTCTGAACTGTCTGCAGCTTTAGAAAGAAAGCAAAGACAATTATAGTGCCAACTGTGTTTCTCTGTGAGCTCTCCCCATCGCAGGGCGTCTCTGCATCTAGGTTGGTACACCCAAGCGCCTGCATCCCTCCACGCTCACAGCCCAGCTCCAGGAGCATCTGCCAAGCACCTCTGTGTGGCCACTTGCGTTCGAGGCTCCTGGGGCTGACTCGCATTTCTCCATCTATGCACTCACCCAGCCGTGCCTGTGGCCAAACCACCGCAGAGCTGCCCACCCGGGGAGGCCACAGGTGCCCCTTGGCTCAGCCGGCTCCGGCCACCCTGAGTGAGCGCAGCAGCTCCTCCGGTGCCCGGCAGCCTTCGGACTCCGGCTGCGTTTGAGACGGAGCGTGGTTATTTTGGGGTACTGGGAGAAGGGGAAGTGTGGTGAGCCAGGCCAAGGCTGTTTCTGGGATGTTGTGGGGTGAGCTGTGGCTGCTCCCGGAGCCATGGAGGAGGGGTGGTTGCCTGCAGAGGGCAGCAAGGGAGCACAGCCAAGTCCTGTGTTTGATGTCCAGCTCTGGAGTCTGATGTCCAGCACTGGAGACCAGTGCTCCAACAGGTCTCAGATGGGTGTGATCAGGTTTAGGGTGCACGTAGCCCCTGTCCCATTCAGCAACCCCCCGAAGAGCCATGCACGCTCAACACACACACACCCTGCGGGGTGTGCACAGACATGTTCAGCCTCATGTGTTCCCTAACACACATCAGCACGTGCACATGTGTGTTCTCAATAGCACCCTCAGCCACACGCGCAACCGTGCTGGGCAGCCCCTGGTTCCCTGCACTTGGCTTTGCACCAGCACCAAAAAGCATCACACAGGGAAGCATCATAAAAATACCACCCCCCATCACATCGGTACCTGGGGAAGGCCTCACCCCAAAACACTGAGCGTGGCTGAGACAAGAGTGCCTGTATAGTCCAGAAAACCTGGCCTGCGTGTGTGCACAAGGAGTGACTGGACACAGCTCCCACAGTCCCGGCACCGCTACGTTACTGCTCACACCGAACTACTGAGCAGACCCACGTGAAAATGCACAACCAGCAAAGGAAAGTTCATGCAACCACAGGCTGCACTGGTGAAGCAAGAAAGGAGCTCACAGCTCCCAGCAGCAGCACCGTGGGCTGTTCTCTCCTGTCCACCTGGGCCATGGAGAGGGGATGGGGCTACATCCTGAGCCAGGATCAGGCTCCTCTCCCTGCAGACCCCCACCAGCCCCATCACCCCAAAGAACCAGCCGCCACAACACACCAGCCTGGCACAAGCGCTCCCAAAGCAGATGTTTAACAGAGTGAAATTCCCTTTTAGTCACTGCCACACACATGACACCTTCTCCTGCCTGCAGTGATACCCTCCAGACTCCAGGTACTGCCGCTTAACCCTTGCCAAGCAGCTTTTTGGGAAAGATTGGACAGGAGGCACCCATCCAAGGGAGGCTGACCTGGCTGTTCCCCAAGACACCCAGCATGGTCACAGCCTATGTAACCAAACCTGTGTGCGGAAAGTTGCCTGCACAGCTCCCACGGTGCATCATCCTGCTGCAATTACACTGATGTGACCATTGCTGCCACAGCCCACTCAGGATTTCTGCAGTAATCTCCCCCCTGCTCTGCATCGAGGGCATGGGGGACCCCAGCAGAGAGCTCCAGCCCCCTGCCAACCCCCAGACTCAATCTGGACACACAGACGCATCCACCCCACACTTCCAGCTGCAGGAGGGGGGAATGCAGGTCCAAGGAAGGTGCTGGCACACGAGAGAGAGCAGATCCAGCACAGCCTTTTCATGCACTTAAATCCAAGCACATGAGCAAGCGCTTGGCTAGATGAGGACCCCAAGTTCCAGAAGAGGATAGGGGGATTTATTCATCGCAGCCACACTGAACACAGCACTTGCAACCTTAAGAGAGAGAGAAAAAAAAAAGAAGGCGGGGGAAGAGGAGGGAAGAAAATTAACCCTGGCAAAGATCTCAAAGTTTAAGGACGTACAAGGAGAGCCGTGCTCCCTGCCAACCCCAGCCCCTTCAGCTGGGAGTTCAGCTGATTCTAAACATTTGAAGCAAGGCTGTAAGGCAGAGGGTGGTGGTTTTGGCACAGTCTTCCCTGAGCCTGAAGCCCCGCAGCTGGATGGCTGCGCCGTAAGGAAGCAGGTGCAGGAGGAGAGGAGAAGCTGCGGAGGGTAAAGTCCCTTCACAGCGGGGACAGAGGAGAGAGCAGGGTGAAGGCTGGGCAAAAGGATGGAAGGCAAAGCAGCTGTGGTCCTTGGGGAGTCCCCAACCTCGGGGCAGGGGTGTCCCAGGGACACCAGCCCACAGGCTGCATCGTCTCCCTTTCAACCTGTCCACGGGATCAACTGGGAATCACCAACATCTCCTGCATCCAAGACGACCACACACAGGGTGAGTATCTGGGAAGGAGCTGGGAGCTTTACTGGGTGTCAGCTTGTCAGGACTCGTGTGCTCAGCTGCGAGGAGGTAGACACGGCCCCACGTGCCTGACCACAGCCCCATTAGGGATGCAGGTGGTGGGAGAGGAGGAAAGAGCTGAAACAGAGCTGCTGTGCTGCACAAGACCACAAGTGCCGAGCTAACAAACAGCTTCCCAAGGATGCCAGCAGTGCCCAAGCATCTCCATAACACTGAAGTGTGGCAGGGTTTTATCAGCGCTGCTTCCCAGCATTCCATGGGTGTGAGTGGCCCCACAACTACCTAGATCTGCTGTGAAAAATTTCCACGTGCATCTTACTGACTAGGTAATGTGCAAGCACTGCTCTAGGGAGACCTGCAGGCACCTCATTTCTGCCAGCACAAGGGGTGTTGGGACATCTGTGCTCTTGCTGCATCTACGTGGACAGAGCAGGAGCATCCCCAAGGGCACCACTGGGAGCTACGCTGCCTGCCCATTGCTGACTTCCCCGGTGCAACACCCTACTGGGTGCTGGAGCATCCCTGAAAGTCCCCGAGCAAAACTTCAGAGGGTTCACAGAGGGTTTGGCAACATCTGCACGGGCAAACAGTGGCCTGGCACGTTCCCTAATACCCTGAGTTCACCCCTGCATGGCCAGGGTGAAGTTGGCTGCCCACAGAAGCATCAGGTCCTGCAAATACCCTGGACTTGGGGTCACATCTGTGATCACCCACTTCAGGCACATGTTGGGGTGCCAGTGGCACCTCCGTTTCCCCTCTGCAAAATTCTGCTCGCTCCCGGTGCTGAGTTTGTGCAAATTTGGGCAATCGTTATGGGTCAGGGTCACTTGTAGAGCCCCAGGTGGACAAAGCTGTAACCAAACAGTGGCCTAAAACCAGCGACCCACAGCTGCTCTTGGTCAACAAGAAGAAAACCAGTTATTAAAGAACTGCTCATGAAGTGAACACCATCCCTTTGATCCACAAAGTGTAGCGATATTTCCGTACCTGTGACCATGTCATTTAAGACAGGAGCATCATTTACACACCAGGAGTAAAATCAAAGCCACACAACCACAGTTCAGCTTGGGGTTTCCCAGACTTTTCAGCCTGGACATTGTGGTCACACTAATACCTTCTTTTAATATGCCTTTGAGAGGTTTGTTTTCCTAAAAAACAAACAACTTGGAGAATGTTGGGGCACCATAATATTCTCCAGGTTTGTGTGCAGGACTTGGGACTCTTGCTTGGCTCATGGACTTGCACTGAGCTGCGACGGGCAGGGGGCAACTAGGAGACCCACACCACATGGGTGTGAGGTGCGTTGCCAGATGGGTTCATGGCCACGGGATGCCCTAGCAGCTGCAAGGGAGGACAAAGCAGAGGGCTTTGGAGGGGAAGGGCTGTCTCCTTGGGCATTGGTGAGAGAGGCCAAAGGTATCTGGGCAAAGATAATAACAGCAGGGCTCACCCAGAGAAAACCTTGCTGGAAAGAACATAACCAGGGAAATCAGAAGTTTAGGCACTTTTGTTCCAGAGGTTGCATCTGTTCATGCTGTCTTTGCATCTTCATGCTTACAATTAGCCCATAATATTTCAATCTAGAGCCAAGCTCCTAAGCAGAGTATTTCATTTAGCACTTAAACTGAAAAGCATAGAAGCCAGGCAGATTGGCTGGGTTTCAGTTTTACTTACAGGGGCATAAATGCAATTAATGGTGTTGTTCCATTGAAGGGACCAAAGGAGACCCTCTGCACGTGCATGTCAGGCTCAGGACAAGTCTCCACTGCATTATCTCTGTCAAGCAAAGGGAGAGGCTGGATTCAGGCTCCCCCTTTCCATTTTCAACATCCTGACAGGAACTGCTGCTGCATCAGCGCAGACATTTAGCTTCACCGCTCACATTAGCTCCTGAGGTTGAACCTATTTCATAGCTGGAGATCCACAAAAACACAGAGATGGTGTGACCTTGTCTGTCCAAGCACGCCATTCAGCCAGCCCTGGAATATTTTCCCAGCTCAACAGTAGCACCCAGACAGTAAATAAACCACAAACGGCAAAGTAAGAGCATGCCTCAGAGTCACACTGGAGGGACGACTGGCACTTCCGAACTGGGCAGCCGGGAGAGCTTGACTGGTCTTTTGGGGTCATGGAAACACCACTGCACGTTCACTCTGTTTAGGTGTCTGCACCACAGGGCTGGCCATGTCTAATGTCTGGTTTCTCGTCTCTTTTAATAGACAGAGAAACCACCTGGCTGTGTGAACCTACCCGGGTTATCAGACCCGCCGCAGAGCTCCTCTGCTTGGCCACCGCTGTCTCCTGCTGCCTGCTCCTTTCCCCCTCTCTGAGCTGGACGTGACAAGCTGGGAATGTGTGCCCAGGGCTCAGCACCTTCCCTGGCCACATCACGGGCTCACGCAAAAAAACCAGACCCTGGTGCATGTGCTGCATTTGGTCAAGTCACCCTCGGGTGCGAACACAACAAAGATTTAACCATTAAACCATTGTTTGGTCCAAGCAGACTAATGAATTTAATCTATTCTGTTTTAATCCTTCCCAAGCACAGGAGCAGGTCCTCAGCACGGGTAAACCTGCAGAGCTTTTGCAAGGGAAAAAAATAGGAATTTTCAGCCTGCTGGAAAGCCATTTCTGATGGGTTTGTGCAAGTTCTGGTGACTAAACTGTGTGGTGCTGGGGGAGACAACCGGACCATCAGGCCAGTGAACAGCAGCTGGACATCAACACATACCTTGGGAGCATCCAGCAGCAGAGCTGGTTTGCATCTGCTGGTGGAGAAGTTCTGAAGAACCTGATCCAGCGGCCTCAGGGGACATGACATGGGGGTGAGCATCTCCAGTGCCATAAAGCACCTTTTTCTGCTTGGGTACTGGCTGCCTCAGCAGCTCTGGCTCAGCAGCATCATCATCTTCTCACCCATCCTCTCCTGGATTTCCACCAGCCCGTGTGAAACAAGCCCAGCCTCTCTCCACCTTTTCACTCTTCTGATAACTCAGAGATAAATAAGCCAGGTTTGGCAAATCCATCTTTGACCATTAAAAACAAATAAACAAACAGCTCAGATAACTTAAAATAACTCAGATAACTGGAAAAATTACAAACTGCAACAAGAGCATGCCAGCAGAAGGAGCAAGCTGGAGCTCTTGGTAATCTGAGCTCATACAAATAAAGGGTCTTTTTTGCCCAGATCCCACACCCCTTCTCACAAAGTAGGGGTATTGGACACATCTCCCCAAAACAGCCACTCCACCAAAGATTTTAGGTCCAAAGAGCCCAAGATGGGTCCCATCACAAAGCTGTGAAAGAAAGGGAAAAGTTGAGTGTGATCTATGAATGCAGAATTTTCTGAGGAAGATGAGCTTTCCTCGGTGGTTTCTCCACCAACAAGATAAAGGAAATCCGGGCGGTGATTTTGTGTCCCATATTTTTACAAAGATAGCACGTTAATGAATCATTGTGAGGAAAACACACAGAGAAATGATTCAGAGGCTGAAGCAGCAAGAGGCTTCATGAGCTCAATAATATTCGCTTAGCTTATCAAAAAATGAAGACCGAGAGCTGGTTTGATTACATTGCGTAAGCCTCTTCGCAAGGAGCAAAATCTGGGTCCTAAAGGACTCTTTAACCTAGTGGTGAAAGGCAGAACAAGAATTAATAGCTGAGAGTCAGACAAATTACAAGTGGAAATAAACAGTGAGGGTGATTAACCAGACGAACCGCTGAGGGAAGCGGTGGATTCTCAACCGCTTGATTTCTTCAAGATGGGATGCTTTCCTGGAAGACGTGCTTTTGCTGAATTCACATGGCAGGGCGCGACACACAGGTAAAAGGATGAAATTTAAGGCCTATATTCTGGAGATGAGACAGGATGATCTAATGTCCCTTCTTGGTCATAAACGTGATGGATCTAGAAGTCTGTGAAAGTTGGCAGAGATGCATTTCCCCAGTCTGCCCCTGCACATGTAATGCTTGCTCGATTTAATAAAACCTCGTATTAAAAACGTCTCACTAATTTTCTGTGACAGCAGTTCTTTCAAGAGCAGACACTGCCCAAATGGTAACAAAACTCTTCTTCATAACCCAATCACCCCCCAAAACCAGTGTGATGTCTCAGACGAGACTGGCCCAGGGAACCCACTTGAGACTCAAAATGACTTACTCCTCTTTCCGCTCAGTAAAACAAAACAGGAAACAGAGCAAAGCAAAAACAAATTTTAAAAAGGGAGAAACCTCACCACTGGGCACTTGCAGCGTGCCATCCCAGCTGGTTTAGCCAAAACACAGATTTCTGCTACGTGAGGTAAGTCGGTGGGTGTTTTGGGAGCTAGCACCATTGAAGATGGGGGCTGAGAGCTCCGTGAACGCCAGGAAAGAACAGCTAAACTGCAGAAGTGAACGAGGCCACTTCCCTTTCCCCAGACAGTGAAGAAAAATTCCTGAACACAGCTTTCTAAATATATTTATATTATAATAAATTATTTTTGGTCTTATCTCAGGCTAGTTCAGCATCATGAACGTCAGAGTTTTTGCATCACTATGGGAGCAATTTAAAGCCTAAGGGTTTTTTTGGAAGGAGGAAACAGAGCCAAAGGTGGCAGTCACTTGCAGCAGCGTAACCCTCAGACCAAAACTGGGCAAGAACAAGTCAGATTTACTGAGTGTGACTGAGATTTAAGTGAGCGCAACGCCACCGTGGAGTTGTGCCATCCATAAACCGGAGGCAATGAATCATGTCTGCTGAACACAGGAACTCACTTTGACAAAACTTTCTGTCCCCCCACCCATCAGACCACCAGATTATTTTCTTTTACGATCATGTAACTCAATAAAAAGATTTTTAGGGACTTTTAACTCGCTCGGGCTGAAATTCCCGTAACTTGTGCTTTGTAAAAAATCTGAAAACCTTATGTTAGGTCTTAACAAGGCATGGCCTCTTGCTTGCTTGTAGCACAAGGATGAGTCCCTCTAAGAAGTGAGACCAGGTGAGCATGTCCCTAAGGTGACTTGATAGGACCCCTTAAAAAAAAAAAAAAAAAAAAAAAGGAAATCCACATTAGCTTCCAGTAATCCTGGAATTATACCTTGAGAGCAGGATGATTTGCTTTCTCCTGGGCTGCTCATCTTCTAAAGGATTGAGGAATGGTCCAGAAACCAACTGTGGGTTCTTCTGCATCTGTTTGAAGTATGTTGGTCTGTTTGTTTTGTATATTTTTTTAAATGGAAAACCCTACAGTGACAATTAAAATGAAAATTGACAACAGGTCAGTATAAATACAACATTTGCTTATACAGAGCTCACGGAGCAGGACTGGAAGGGCTTCAAACCCAGTTTCCCAGTCCCTTACCAATTTTATTACCTTAAAAGTAAAAACAGACTCCAATAGACTTCATGGATTTCAAGTTCGTTTGTGAGTTCAGGGACACAGACGTTTTGAATTTGTGAGTTCAGGGTCCCAAGCAGAAAGGACAATGGCCCAGCAACCTGCTATAGGAGATGGTAAACTTGGGGGGTGGGAAGAAGACTCATAGGATTCACTGATTAATTACTCCTGGGGGTCTCTCAGCTGCCTTGTCAGCCCTAGCAGATAATGACCCACTTGCTGAAACTCTGCTGGGTGGCTCAGGCAAGTCCAACATTTCAAGTCCTGTAAATCTTAATGAATTGATCTCGAGGGGGCTTTCCTATAAACTGACCTTACCCAGCAGGTCAGCTGTAACAGCAGGATGGCTCTGTGGTCTCTCTGGGTCTGTTTTTTCTAGTTTTCTGTGGACAAACACTGGTTAATTTTATGAGAGTAATCTGACACATTAATTTATTCAGTCCAGATTTGTCCACGAGGCCCCTTCACTGCCCCATTGAATGTATCCACCCAGTGATTAATATCCAGCAGAGGAAATGTTCTGCTTTATTAATAGATGCAATAACGTCTGTCTTAATGAGACTCCTGTAAAAGTAATTCTAGTACTCATGGGCTTCTGTTTTTAAATAAACTTCTGCAGAAGCAGCTGGTGGCTCAGACCAGCCAGAGATTGAGATTTGGGCTGGTTGCTTCTGAGATGTGAAGTGTTGCTGCCGTGTCCAGCCCTGTGACATTGACAGGAGTCCAGGACACTCGCAACCTCTTCCACTGGGCTTGGGACAAGGCTCTGCATTTTGGTGGTCTGCAGCCCAACCCTTGGAGTTAGCCAAGGTTAACTAGCAGTGCTGCTGGCCATACTTCATTGCTCCCTCACCTTTTCAACCCATATCTCCCCTTCCCTAAATGCTTTACAAGCCACAACACCAAGAAAAAAAGATTTACTTGGAGAGCTCCAGAAGAGGACAAGACAAGCTGAGGTAGAGCATCTCCATTGGTCACTACAGAATAATCCTGATGCTCCAGCAGGCCAGGACCTCCCTAACCAACCTGTAGACCTAACTTAAGGTTTAGCCTGAAAAAAGTTTCAGTCTACACCTACCCCATTTCTTTCAACATTTCCCCTCAATAGATGTTACTGGCCGTGGTCAGAGACAGGTATATGGTGCGCTGGGACGGAACAACTGCTCTTACTTTTCATGAGCACCCACCCACGGAGCACATCTGTGATTGTTTGGGGTTGCTCGATGCAATCCACCACCATCACACACAAGCACGTCCAAAAAACAACCTTTCCCAACCAAGCAAAATGAATCCATGTAGCCATAATTAGACAAATATTGTTAAAGGAAAAGCTATATGTGAATGTAGACTAAACATAGCTCTTATGCCAGATAAAACTGTGTTCATTACACTGAAAGAGGAACTGTTCATGCCATAACAAACGGCCAAACACGATACTTCAGAACAAATATACATATATACTCCATCTATATTTATAATGTTGAAAAAGCATATAAAAGCCTGATCCAGCTTTCAACACAGTCAAAAGAAAGACAACCATTGACTTTACTGAGTGCTGGAGAAGGACATGAAATAGTAACATGAACTGTAAGACACAGGTAAGGTCATTTGGATGCTGGTCTTAGACCATTAAAAAGAAATTTTCTTAGTGTGAGTGAATTGATTGTTCAAGCTGCTGCCTGAAATATTTAGGAAGCACTTGTTTTTGGAGTCCATACTCCTTAGCATTAGTATGACATTCAAGGTTGTGTTCAGCAATACCTTAATTCAATTTCAATATCACCTAATGTGACTTTGGGAAGTCTTTTGAAAAAAAGTCTACCCTCACAGAGACCTTTCCCAAGGTCTCCATCGTGCAGCCCTCACCCTGCGTGCTGCACAGCCTGGCCTTTCTGATCTTCACTGTCCCTGGGAAGCTCAAGCCACTGTGGAAGGACCCCCTCTTGATTTTGATAAACTCAGTCATTTTCTCATGAAACCACCTAGAGGGAACAAACATGAAGCCTCGCAGGGTTGTGTTAGCTAAAACCACTCTTCGGCCCCCAGTTTTGTGTCTCTACACTGCAGATTGTTTACAAGAAAACACACACCTCAAAGTTTCCCTGACCCTCTCTTTGACACATTTTTTCATGCAAACCTTCATCATTTGTATTTTATCATATCAAAATCACATGTCAGCAGTTAAATGAATAATCAGGAAGATGTTGCAGGTTAGGATTTGGGTGTAATCACCTGTTATAAAGGAAAATTTTCATTTCCAGCTGGGATAAATTGGAAATCTCTCACATGCAAGTGAGGAGGAAGACCTTCAAAAAGAAATATTTGCCAGAAAGCCAGTTACCATTCCACCACTTTACATCCTTTTTGCTCTCAATCATATTTAAATGTACAGATTGGACATTTATAAAATATCAAGGCTATCCAGGTACTATAATTTATTATGACAACATTTGGGAAGATATAGTAGGATTTATTCTGGGGGTTTTCAACCTGTTTCTATCAGGAGGCCAGCAGAGGACTGGATGCACACAGCATACCCACCTCACTATTTCACCGCAAGAGTCTAAAACTGGGGTGTGAAGCCTCCAGCACAAGAGGAACACAGAAAGAAGAAGAAGCCACGAGCAACCCCTAAGCCATCTGCTGTAGCAGCATCCCTCAGCAGGCATGATGATCACTGTAGTTCCCTTCCAACTGAAATATTCTATTTTATTCTATTCGATTCACAGGGCAGCACATGACAGGCATCCATGGTGTTTAAATGATGGCTAAGACCAGAGCTAAGGGTCTACTAGGGCTCCTAAAATTATCTAGGGGAGATAGATGCCAAGAAGTCACCCATACTACCAGGAAATCCACCACTTTCTCCCATCTCTCTCTCTTTTTTTAATAATTCCTGTAAATGTTATTTTAGTGTCACTTCAACATTTTGCACTGTCCTTTTTAGCTCAGCGCTGCCTTGCCATCCCCTCGGAAGGGCCTGAGCCTTGAGCTTTGTAGATTAAAGCCGTGCTTCAGCCAGACCAAGGGGATGCAAGACTGTGCCGGCAGCCCATCGCATTTCGCAAGAGACACTGGGTTGTGTTCAGAAGGGGGGGAAGGGAGGAGAAGAAAAATAGAAAAGTCCATGAATGCATGCACACACACTCACACACCTTTTCTATGCTCTCACACACAACCTTTAAAAAGAAACTTTCCAAGAGTTCAGCTAAAGTTAAAACAAAGCGAGTAACGTGAGACTCGGTGCTGGAGCCGAATGGAAAGTACACGGAGTCCGACTGACCTGCGCTGCCGTCCAGCGGCTCCCGCGAGACCACCTGAAAAAAGCTCCCTGCTTCTGTTGGAGCCGAGTGAGCTACATCATCTCCCTCCAGGGGTGGTGCAGCTTCTCGCTAAAAGCCATAAGTTAAAAATAAATAAATAAATTGAAGCAAAGGGAGGAGAGCAGGGGGGAGAAAAAGAAATCCCAAAGAGAAAAGGCCAAAAGGAAATGACCTTCCCTGCTATTAAATAGGTGGCAGACGGGTATTATAAATGCATCGCGGCTTGGAAGGGAAAGGAAGGGCAAGGAGGTGACACATCAGCCCCTTCAGCTCAAGGAGAGGCTGGGAAGGGGACAGGCCCACAGACGAGCACAACCGCACGATGGTTTTTTGGCGACAGCTGGGACCGACACGGCAAGACCGCTGTTGGCAAGACACGTCCAGAACAGCAACTAGGAAAAGAGAGCAGCCACAAAGCACTAAAGGGAAGGAAAGGAGCCTCAGATCCTCTGGCTGCACCGAAGGGACACAGGCTTGGGTTGCATGGTCATATTTTCCAGCCAACTGCAAAGAGCTGTATTAATTTCTCCAGCCCTCACTTGCCTTTGAATGTGATCATTGGAGGAGCTCGCAGAGCAGCAACATCCTGTTCTCCAATGCTCCCACCACAGCCAGGGCACTATCAGAACTTGTTTTTATGGGGAGAAGAGCAAGGAGACAGAAGCTATTTACTTAAATAATTACCTAATTACTCTAAGCACTCCCATCTCTACTCTGGAACGGGTGCAGCTGAAACTCCCACCAGTAGCTCGTCCTGTCACATCTCAATTAAAGCACTTCATCACACTACCTGGGGCCAAAAGTTCCTAAAACTTTTTACATCTAAAAAGCTCAAAGCTTTTCAAAGAAGACTCTGGGACACAGGTTTGCTGAGGGGTTGATTACCAGAACAGTCAATCTCTTGGTAGCCCAAATGGAAGATGATGGGAGGGCTGGGGACAACCTGTCTGCTCCCAGCTGACCTGCAGCACTGCTGCTGCCCATCACAGGGTCCTTCCCACCTGGGCTACCCTTGGGAAGTGTGTCCTGCCTCGTCTGGTCCACCATGCACATCCCACCCACCATCCGGCCTGTCAACGCAATTAGTAGTTGGGTGTATGTTCTTTAACCTGTGGTGGTCTCCTGTGCCATCTCGATATGGTGTAACTTCCTGAAAGAGCCAACAGCAAAGGCCAGGGCACACACGCAGCTGGAGATAAGCACCTTTCTTTTCCCTCCTGCCTGTTTTGTCCAGCCTCTGTCTCTTGCTTTGGGCAGAAACTGTGTATCCTGGAGCTTACCAAACCCTCAGGATGGATGTCAGAGCAGGGGCACCTTGGTCAGGTTGCTCAGGGCCGTGTCCAGTCAGGCTCCAAGTATCTCCAGGGATGGAGACTCAACAACATCTCTGGGCAACTTAGTTCAACGTTTGGCCATCCTCTCTATAAAAAAAAAAAGCTTTTTTAAATAGAAGTTTTCAACCCGTGCCAGCCTGCAAGGCCTCATCTGGCCATGGAGACCGACAGGTCCCCAGGTGGGTGCAAAAATCCCACTTACAGGGTGCCCCAGTTCCCAGGATGGTGGTGTTACCCTGACACCCCAAACCAGAAGGCCACAAGCCCTTTGAGAGGAGATGCAGATGGATATGAAACAAAAACTTTGGAGATTCAACTCTTTTTATTATGGAAGTCTATAAAATAGCCACATGGATTATTTTTTTTTTTTTAAGATCACAAAATACACAACATTCATTTTAATATGCGACACTTAATATTATATACATATTAAAAACCACATGACTGAAACACATGTTCACACGGCACCAATTTCATAACGAAAACCCCCACAAGTGCTTTTTTCTTTTTTTTAATATTAAAAACAACTGTGATAAAACATATTAATATTTTTCCAGACAATGTTTACAATAAAGAGAAAAAAATCATATTTTACTAAATAACAAATATTTAACAGCAAAACTTTATACTAAATATCTATTTTGAATTATAACAAAAATAGTACTTATAATAGTTTATAAAGACAGACCAAAAAAAAAAATTTGTGTATAAAATAATATTATAGCAAATTGGACTGTGCTAAGGAAAAACAAAAACAAAAACAAAAAAACAAACAATTCTGAGATTCAAAGTGCTTTATTCTGCAAACCCACTGCAGCAACTTTTTTAGTCAAGTTATATTAGTTAGGAATGAAAAACAAAAGCATGACTTACTTATGCCTAGATTAAATACTCACACACACACACATTATATATACACATGATGTAAGCATATATATATAATGGATGTATGCATCTTATATTACCGCTCTCCAATCAACCACTCACTCAAAAGCATGTTTGGTTTTCACTTTGTAATGACATTGGAAGTTAAAATAAAAATTTCAGCAAAACCCTTCACTGATTTCCCTTAAGCACATGCGGGACCGAGCCCTTTTGGAAAAGTCTGCCCAAGAGGTTTTGCTCACCATAGCATGGCGCGAAGCCACTCATGAGCTTGACTGGACCTTTTAACCTTGTTGTCCGTTCTCTTCTCCAGCTTTCCCCTTTTTTAGCCTCCTCTCCGCCGAGCACAGTTTTGTTTGCTTGACAGGTCTCAAATGGAAATGGGGGTACTGGAGAGCACCCGGCGGTGGGTCTCTGATGGGTTTGCACCCCGCAGCTCCCCCCTGCAGACAATCCACCTCCTGCTCCCGTCCCCATGTCCTACAAGGGCTCATCATTCACAAAGACCATGGACACCCTCATGTGCCACTTACTTTTCCTCAAATGTTTGCCCCTGGGGGACTCACCCCTTCCCACCACGTTCAGGTTGAGGTTCTCCTTTGTTTTTCCCTTTGGGATTTTGATTGTGTTTAAGCTCCCTTTATCACTGGGCAAGTTTTCTCTCCATCACGGACAAGGAAAGTACCTGAAATCTCAACAGTGCCTGAGCTAGCGGTTTTTCACTCAAAATTTCCAGGCTGGCAAACTAGATGAGCCTCTGATTCAGGGGACATGGTGCACATAGTCAGAGGCTTCCGAGACCTTGCTTTTGGGTTTGACGTGCTGTTTACCAACCAGAAGGCAAGATCTGGATCTGATGGCATCTCCTAGAAGATTGGGAGTTTTATTTCAGGTTAAATTAACCTGAAAATCAAGCTGTGCACCCCAATGTGAGTGGAGACCATCCACTGGGATGCTTCTGGGGGGTTTCTGGCAGCTTGGCTGACGGCAATCCAACCTCAAGTGCTTCCCCTGGCTAAAAAACTGCCTTCCTCCTCCTTGCCCCCACCAGAGGATGGGCTGGCAAAGGCAGCCATCACCATCACTCGCTTCACACTTCCTTCGACCTTCCAAAGAGGCACCCACTCGTCAAAAGCACAACCTGCAAAGCAACTTGGTAAGCCACACCTGCCCCTTCGTCTTTCTTATTTCAACCCCTCTGACTTCTCTGGACACCTTTAAAGCTGAAAGCCAAGCTGCCCACCCAAGCACAAGATCTTTTCCCATCACGGTTAGGAGAGGTCTGAGCCCTGGTCCTTGCGTTGTTCTTTCCACCTTGGAGGGCAGGAGATGGGAGAGGAGTGGGGCTGGGCAGGCTGCGCAGAGATGCCTCGAGTCAAAGAGGGATCTCCCAGCCTGGTGCTTGACTCTGGTCTGAACCAAACGCCTGCTGAGAAGCTTTTGCTCTGCAGTCACGTGCGAGCCCATGTCTGCTTTCAACAAAACCTGCCCATCTCACACTCAACTCAGAAGCCTCTTGCATGCAAAAATAAAATAAAATAAACCCACCCAGCAAATCAAATGCAAGATACCTTGGTGGCCGCTTGCTTGTGATGGAGAAGCTTTGGGCAGGGCCCCTCTCCTGGGTTAGCGGTGGGACGGGGCAGACAGCTTGCAAGGAGCCCGCCGCTCGCTCTCCTTCCTGTCGAGCTCTCCCATCGCCAAACAAAACCCAAACACGAGACAAACAATGCGTACGTTGGCTTATTTATAGAGATCACCTTTAATGCATATGCCTCCTGTGGAAGAGGACGCACTGAAATGAGCAGCTTTGAGCGGGGCGGCTTTGCTCAGCGCCCCACAGTGCTCGCAGAGCTGGGGTGGGTTGGCGGGGCCATGCAGTTCAGAGGCTGGTGCCTGCACCTTGAGGGAGAGCAAAGGCTCCAAAATGCCCCCCAAATGGATGCCTTTGCACAGGGAAGGGGCTGGTGAGGGGCTGCGGCGGGGGAATGGGTGCGCACAGGCCGTGTAGCAGCAGCAGGAAACTCAACGAGAAAAAAAGGACACCCTCCCCCCTACCCAGAGCCCCAAATGAAAATGCATTTTGCAAAATGCAAATATGCACTCGTCCAAGGCCTCAAACATCTGTTCAGCCCCAGACAAGACACCACAGGGTTTTTCAGTCCCGCAGCGGAGGCGAAACAGCAGCTCCCCCCTCCCCAGCCTGCCCTGGCACCAGCGGGAGAGGGGACGGGAATGGGCATCGCCTGTCTCCCCCTCACCAAGAAAAGCCTCCAACGTCCCAAAACAAAAAACACAACCAAACAAATGAAAAAAAAAAAATAACCAAAAAACCAAAACACTGTTATCACCAGCTAATTTAACACTGTTAAAAAAAAAAGATCAGAGGCCACCCGAGAGCTGCCCCGGGATGCCAGACCTCTGATCATCGGCTGATTTCCCAAGCCTTTCCCGCAGTCGGGCCTTTGCAGCGCTCCTCCTCGCAGCAGAAGTGTTTTATAGATATTTTTATATATATATTTATAATATTTAGATACTGTGTATGGTCAGACATCCCAGCTCGACTCAGGTTTTGCGACTGTTCCTCCTTTCGAACAAAACGAGACGCACGACGAGACCCCAAACTTCTCCGCGCCCCGCGGGAAGAGCAAAACGGTTTTGGCAGCTTCACCGGTGGAGAAAGCAGTCCTGACTCGGAGGCTCTGCAAAGCGAGCGTCGTGGAGAAGCTTCTCGTCCCTCTCTCCTCCCCTCCTGTTCGTCCCCTTGCCCCCACCCCACCCCTCCGTCCCCTGGCCGCCCGTCCCTCGCGCCGCCGGCGTGGGCTTTACACCGTCGCCCCCAGCATGGCGTCTGTCCCCGTCAGGATCTCGTTCTGGTTGGAATCCAGTCCAAAAAATTTGACCTTGAGTCCGTCGACCGGGTGGACCACGGGCACCAGGGTGATTTTGGGGAAAGTCCTGGTGGCGAGCTCGAAGCGGCTGGTGCTGGCCAACTCGATGGCCAATGCCTTGAGGAAGAGCTTGGCCAGGTGCTTGCCCAGACAGGTCCGTACGCCTCCTCCGAAGGGGAGGTAGTGGAACCTGCCGTCCTTGTCTTCGCTTCGACCCTGCCCAAAGCGGTCGGGGTCGAAGATGTCCACGTCCTTGAAGACGGGGGCAGTGTCGTGGGTGTCCCGGATGCTGTACATCACGCTCCAGCCTTTTGGGATTTGGAAACCCTGAGGAGAAGAAGGAAGGGGTGGAGAGAAAACGAGAGCAAGTCAACCCTACTATAAAGAGAGAGGGAGCAGGAGGACGAGATAAAGCCATTTTGCTTTGTCTGCTTTTTCCCATTTTCTTTGGGTTTATTACTCAAGTATGATGCAGATTTAAAAGAAAACCAGAGAGCTCAGTGCTGGGAGATGGGAATCCTGGGTTTACTCCCGCCTCTATCCCAGGGACCCGCCGGATGATCCGTTGCTATTTATTTGCTTTGCGGTCGCTGGCAGGAGTTGCCTACCAGGAACCCCGTGGTGCTCGACTGCTGCCGAGCAAAGGGAAGCAGCTTTTCTCGCGCCCGTGCCATGCCCCCCACATCGGCCAGCCCTCCCCAGAGCCTCCAACCCATGGCTTTGTTCACACCCCGCCGCCTGTCAGCCCCACACACCCAACGCACATGTCAGGGCCTGGGAGATGAGAAACAGGGTGGATTTATCATCCCCTGAGCACTCTAAAAGGTTTCCGACTCAAATCATTACATTAGTAGGATTTACAGCCAGGTCTCAAGATTTTGTTCTGCTAGTAGGAAATTCCAGCCATCGTGGTGAGTAATCTGTCTGTCATGCAGCAGCCTGGAGATGCCCTTTGCAGTAAACCTGTCCCTTGTCACACCCCTGTTCAGATTTTGGTGTCAAACACCATCACAAGTTGCTCTTTGAAGCATCACGCCTGTCTTCTCTTTGACAGCTTGAGTGCATCCCGTCCCTGCCACAGGCCAGATCCCGTCACCCTCCTCTGAATCCAGAACAATTCCACCTCCCATCACCAGCAGGACCAAATTTGTCCTCCCCGAGGTCTCATCTGAGCCAGGCTCAAGCAAGCTTTGCAACAACATGCAAAAGGCTGTTTTGGGGAGCAGCCCTCAGAGATGGCAATACTCACATCCAGCTCAAAGGTTTGCAGCACCGTCCGGTACCCCCCGGAGATGGGGGTGAAGAGGCGAAGCACCTCCTTGATGACACAGTCCAGGTAGTGGAGGCTGTTGATGTTGTCGAGCCGGAGGGAGCCCTCGCAGATGCAGCCGTTGTGGAGGATGCCCTTGCTGCGCAGCTCCTCCCGCAGCTTCTCCAGCACCCGGGGGTGTTTGAGGAGCTGCATGATCAGAGAGGTGCTGGCGCTGGCAGTGGTGGCGTAGGCAGCAAAGATGAGCTCCAGGGTGCCATCCTGCAAGTCAAGAGCAAAGCCAGGGTGAGACACAGAGGATGGACAGACAGACAGCTGCACAGGATGCCATAAGGCCTTTTTTTCCCCAACAGCTCTCCAGCCTGGGCATGTCTAACTGCAGGGTCTCTCCTTGTGCAGGCACAGGTCTTGAACACCCACCACAGGGAGCATCCCGCAGAGCCTTGGAGGATGCTGAGGACACAGGCAGGAGAAAAAACCATGGGGATGGCTCTTGATGGCACATGAAGGACAAGTTATGCCATGACCCTGCTGCAGATAACAACCTGCCAAGGGGTCACATGCCCTGCAAAGTAGGCACCATAAAACTGGATGGGTCAGGGGATGAAGCTGGTCAAGGCTGAAAGCTTCAGCAAACTTGTACGGTCTTCTGGTATTCCCCGGAAACGCTTTTTAGAAAGGGCTGAGCGTGATCTGCAAATAAATATGGCCTGTAGGAAAACAACTGGCTTGTTGGCACCATAATCCACCAGACCAGGATTCACCTGCAGCTCCAACAACACACTGAGGTCCCCCAGCTCTCCCTGGTCATCTCAGATCTGCCCCAAAAAATCCTCCTTATAGCAGCTCATGCTTTGCTCTTCGGGAGCCCCTGCCCTGAGCACAACAAGGACAAGGGGACCATGGGGAAGATCTTTACCTTCAACTCCTGCATGGTGAGTTCCTTGCCATGTTCTTTGCCACTCTCTATCAGGATGTCCAGCGCATCAGCGTAGTCCTTGCCCTGCGTGTTCTGCAGTTTCTCCTGGATGGCTTTCTCCAGCCCCTTCTGCAGCGTCTCACGTGCCCGGATGCCCTGCGGAGCAGGAAGCCATCAGACCACACAGGACACAATGTTAGCACCACCATCCCCAGCCCAGCATCCCCAGAGATGTGCTCAGGACATGTCTAAATAATACAACTGCAATTTCAGATGCTCAAAGAGAAGTATAAAGATGTTGAAGTTGCTCCCTGGGCAGGAGGAGCAAGCCCCGAGTGGGCGAGATTACAGGCAAGAGTAATCAGCACCTATGTGCAAATGATAGGTCTGATGTGGGAGCCCCAGTACTGCACCAGTTCACAGGCCTCTACCTCACTCTGGGATGTATGGCAGTCCCTGGGAAAATTATCTCTCAAAGGAAAGTCAATTCATCTGAAAGGATCCTCTTCCCAGGAGCGTAATGGCCTTCCCAAGCAATTTCATCACCTGGTCCCAGTAAAGCAATTCCTATCTGAGTGCAGCTGCACTGGGCTAACCATAATTACCTGCTGCCAGTGCTTCAGGGCTGCAAATCGTTGAGCTCATTCACGTAGTCAAATAACAATTAGAAAATTTGCAGGGATAATCCCCAAAATAACTTTTAAAACCCTGTATTTCTGTTACCAAAATTCCCCATGAAATAAATACAATTTTTTTGTCTATGGTTTTTGTTACATTTTCATTTTGCATCATTCATCAAAAAACTAGAATAATTCTCAGAATGACCCTGCTCAGCCCACTGACCTGTTTCACCCTGGGGACAGGAGGAAATTAACAGGAGAAGGGTCCCACAAATTAAAAAATGCAGCAAAACTGCCAGTTAGAAGTGAGGTAAAATTATGCATTAAATCTGGACAAGTCCTGGCTTTATTCTCTCTTGCATCAAACCACACGGTCCCTAGCACTCTAAAAACCTAGGAATGGATCTTCCCCTCCACTCCACCAAAACAGGGCTTTGTAGCCCAAAATGGACTCAATTCTAGAGGTTAGAGGGTGAGAAAACATCCCACCAAGAACCCGTAAAGGTGGGGATTAGCCACTGCCACATTAACTCCAGATTGATGTTAGTGGCTGGTGGAGGACTCAGCCCAAATCTCTTACCCTCCTGTAGCCGCTGAAGGGCAGATCCACAGGCAAGGAGAAGACGTTCTCCACAAACTGCTGGTAGACCTCGAAGAGGCGGTTGAGTTCCTCGTCGGGGATGCGGAAACCCAGCAGGACACGGATGGCCATGCGGAAGGTGAGCTTCTGGGTCTCATGGTAGACGTTGATGGACTCAGGGTTGCTGCTCCAGGCCCGAAGAGTGTCTTTGATCACCAGTTGGATCTTGGGGAGATAACTCTCCAGTGCCTCATGGCTGAAGATTTTGGAGAAAACCTACAAAAGAGAGCAAGCAGAGATTTTTACACAGCCCCAACACCCTACTCTTCGCCTTCTCTAATAACCAGCTTCTGCCCACAGAAATGGACATCACTTCTGCGCCGAGCAGAAGGCTCATCATCATCCAGAATTCATCATTCAGAATCACTGATTCCTAAAAGAGCTGCCAAAAAGGGTCGATGGAGAAATATCAGCTGACAGTTCCTCTGCAGGCTGATCCCCACCACAGCCCCCACGAATGACGGGCAATAACAGGGTGCAAACTGGAGTTGGGAGGAAACGCTTCACCCCACACACAGCAGGATGGATGGAGACGGTTCTCCCACAGCTCCATGTCTCATGGCTCCCAATTAGATTCATCCCATGATTTGGATGCTACTTATACGTCGCTTCCATGGGGATTCTCTAGTGTCTAACATTATGGTTGTGCACGCACGCAGACACACTTTTCTCTCAACGGGAGGCATTGGCAGTTTCTCCCACCTATCAACCAACCTTTTTTAAGATATGTAAAAAAGTAACTCATTATTTTGAGGCATTTAGGATCTTTGTGAAATCTGGATGAATTGAGGCAGGGGTTCAAATGGGGAAGAGAGGCACACACGTACGCAGAGGCTGCGATCACACACAGCTTATTTCCTTGGGAAATAGGGCAAAAAAACTGATGTCAGCAGACAGTATTAATTTAAGCTCTGCGAGTAAACACTGCACAGGAATGGGCCTCCCCAGGTCCCCGATGCTAATGGCTCCTTACTCCAATTTGGGCCAGGGCCCGCGCGTTGCACGAGGAGCTCAGCAATGCCAGGAATGTCCCTTCAGCCCTCCCCAGTGCAGCCCACAGCACACGCTTTCATTCGGCATCCCCGCCGCATCCCTCCCAGAGTGCACCGGAGGAAAAAGTGCTGTTTGTTTATTTTTTATTAACCTACACACACACACGGGGCAGCACGCACACACGCACCGCCACATGCCAGGCCTCCGGGAAAATCAAATTAAAACAGGCTCCCAAGGAGGGAGCTGCAAGTCTGCATAGCCTCCACCGGTGGCCAGTTCCCGGGGGGCCTCAGTGCACAGTGGGGGGGCTGCAAAGTTATCAAACCAACAAGAGGAGAGAAATCAAAGCCGCCCCCTCTTTCCATGAGCGCCGGACTCGCTGGAGCTGTAAATGTGAGAATTTCCTCCGCAGTCAGCACTCAAAGGGAAAGGTAATATTTTCCTGGCTGCGACCCCTCATTGCTAATGCACATCGTTCACTGGGAGTTTGTTTGGTGAAATAACACCTCTGTCCCCTCTCAGCCCCGAGCAGGAGGCTCGACAAGAGCCACTTCATAACAAGCTGCACTCGGGCTGAGCCCCGAGTAAAACTCATCACACAATACACGGTGGGGCAGAGCTTGGAGACTCCCTGTGGAAATACCAGCGTGCAAATGGGATGGTGGGAGGAGGGCTGGGAGAGAAAAATGCAAGCGGCCCGACGGACAGATCTGCCTGCAGACAGACAGCCATCCCCAGATGGCTATGCAGAGCGGAGGCATGAATGAGCGGAGCGGAGGAATGAATGAACGAGCAGCAGGGCCGCGGTGAGATCACGGCGAGCGCGTGAGACGGTGCAAGCTATTTTTAAGCCTGGAAAGGGCAGCGATGCTCAAGCAGAGCTGCCTGGGTGAGGGGGTGAAAAAGCAGCTGCTTGGAAAAGAAAAGCTGGAGGTGCTAAAGCCGAGTCCCTTGGCTGCTTGGGGAAGGTCCAAATTGAGCTGGGAGGGGGCCGGTTCCTGGTGGCCATGAGCAAGGACACCAGGTTTTGGTGATGTGCTGGCTGGAGGAGAGCTGGCTGCCACAAGCTGCTCCACAGGGATGGGACAGGACCTCCTGAGTGGGGCTGGCAAAGGGACACCAAAGTCTCCCCATCTGGCTGGCGTCTGCCCTTCATCCACGCTGCGGGGTTTGGGATGAGAACAGAGGCTCCTAGTGAATCGTCTTGCTCTCTCCATACATTTCCCGTGACTCAGTTTCTCCAGCTGAAAGCAAAGCTGGCAAGGGGACAGCTTAGGGGGCACCAAGTCTACAGCCCTGCTTGGAGCCACCGTCCCAGTGGAGGTGGCCCCTGGGGCTCCCAACCTGTCCTCCCCCAGCTCTGCCCACAGGCAAGGGGCTCAGGGACCTCCTGCACCCCCCAAAGAGAATAATATCCCAAGAAATGCTGTTGGTGCTGCTGTGTAAAATTGCTGGAGCAGTACAGAGAACCAGTCCAGGGCCGGACCCCCACCCCACAGACCACGCCAGACTCCGATGAGGAGAGTGCCCAGCCCAAGGAGTGATCCTCAGTGAAGGCGCAGAGGAGGGGACCCTCAGAAGAGAAGACTGAGCCCCCATGGAGGTCAACACACCACCTGCCCAGCCTGAAAAAGGGAGAGCATTTAGCACTGGGGGGCTGGGGCGGGGGGGGGATTTTTTTCTTTTTTTGCCCTTTTTTGAGCTGTCCTTGTGCTATCAGGTTCCTCCAGCCCCAGCCAGCTGCACCCCACGTCTGACGGAGCCTTCAGCTCCTGGCCACAGGGCCAGCCAACATCGCGAGCCCCGGCCACACCGCCGGCTTGTTGCAACGTCCCGTCCGCTCGCCGCCGCTACGCTCCACACCGCCTAATCCCAGATGTCAGCGGATCCTTCCCCAGCCAGACACAAGTCTGGATCCCCTTCCAGTCACCTCCAGTTCAACCCTGCATCTTTCCAGTTGATTAAAAAGGAGGAAAAGGCAGCCAACTTTCCCTGACAAACCTCCACGCGTTTCTAGCCTAAAATTCCTGCGCCCTCTAGTGAAGCCGAGTCGAACGTCTCGGCCGCTCGCCGGAGCAAAACCAGGCAAAGTCAAGGAGCATCGGTGCAAAAAAAGTTGCTCCAGAGCTTCCAAGAGGCAAACTCAGCTCTAAGGATATGCTTGGCTTTGCTAACACCGAGATGCAATAGCCCAGCCGTGGTGGGGGTCTAGCCAGGTGGCCTCAACGGAAGTGCCGGGGCAGTGGCCAGGATTTTTTGGGGATGCTGGAAAGAGCCCCCATTTTTTTCACATTTTGATATCTCCCAAAAAAATGAAAAGTCTCAGGATTTGCTCTGTCCAGGGGCATTCATTTACACCCGCACACACACGCTCACCCTGCACCAAGGCAGACACCACCACCCAGCGAGCCTGGCTGGAAACTTCCGAATCCATCTCACAGTGGAAACAGGATATTTAAAGATTTATGGTTTTCCTAAGGCAGAAAATTCCTTCCCAGTGTCTCAGCTCCAGGATCTCCTGCAGAGGTCCAGCTCCGTGTGACAGCAAACTGCCCCCAGTCCTGGCTGAAGAATACCCCAGCCCCATCCTTAAACCACACCAGAGAGGAGAGGAGATTCAAGTGAAGGGCCCTGAGCTTCAACCCACAGCATTTTCATGCATAGAAAAAGCTTTGTTTAGTGGCTGGGGTGGAGAGGAGTTAGCAGGGACGATGCTTTTCATTGCGTTACCCCTCCTTGGTACTGGCCAAGCCTCCCCACGCCAAAGAACTTCAGCCCCTGCCTTTTGCCATCCATGATCTGCAGGTCCCCCTCTCCCACCCCACACATCAACCCGGCAAAGAGGGAACGGAGCTTTTTCTTCCTCCCCTCCAGGAGGAAAACTTACACTTTGGGATCGGACACCTGCGTCTCGTCCAGCCGACGCCGGCCAGAGCCGCTGGCCCGACAAACGAAGGCATGATGAGTGTAGAGGCATTTTCACAAACCAATTTGGCACCTGCTGGCAGTTTGGCTGGCGGGACGTGTCAGGAAGCATCCAAAGCAGCGTCTCAACCTGGAGACGTACTATTTCTTCCTACATTTCAAAAGATGAGGCGTTGTTTGTCCCAGCCCTGTCCTGTCACCACATTATAATGGATGTCTGCCTCTCTCTGCCAGACATGGAGCCCACTGCCATGCTCCAGCAGGCTTGTAAATCATGATATTTTTGGAGCGGGATGAGAAGGCTCATGGGCAAGAGCCTGTCCTGGCACCAGGAACACTAACAAAGGGAAAACACAGCAAAAGAGTTGTGAAGACTATGCAAGGCGCCGCAAAGAGGAGAGGACCTCCACAAAACCCCGCTGCTGCCCTGACACTCTGCTGTTTATTTATGAAGGGCTTTGCTTTTCACAGGCACACAGTAGAGAGCTGATCCCTTTTCTCCCCACGCAGTACCTGGCAAAGGGAGCACATGGATCACTCCACAGTCTCCCGCCACGCTCCATCGCGGGAGGAATCTAGGCCCATCGAGAGGGAAAGCCAAGAGTTTCAGCTCCCGACCACCCAAAATGAGCAAAACTGGGTTTTCCCATCGGAGCGTAGCACTGCGTGCAGAGCGCGGGTGAGGAGTGCGGGTGTCCTGGGGGAGCTGAAGGCTGCAACCTCTCCCCCGGAGGGTTCAAGAGCCCCAGGAACAACGTGACCCGTCTCCAAAGGGAGTCTGGTTACAGTAGCTGGAGTCTCCAAACTCAGCCCAGCTGAAGAAAAGAAATGGAGTGCCTTTGCAAAAGGCAGTTTCAGTGAAATTTGAATGATTCTCAAAACAAAAAATGTGCTGGAAAAAAAGTAAAGGTCATTTCAGCATCCTTGGGCCACGTTATGATGATCATGCACCTTTCAGGGCTACCCATACCTGTAATTTTTAATTTTTTTTTTTTAAACATCTAGGGTTGTGAGAAACTCTAGCATTTCATATTTCCATTTGAGTTCAGAATAAAAGCAAGCCCAAGCACCCCATTTCCCCACGGCTCAAAAATCTCCATGTCCAAGCACCTCTCCTACTAACCCTCCTCACGGCATTGGAGACTTTGCTTTCGACCCGAAACCCTTTATCAGACCATCAGGTTGAAGGGGTAGTGATGCACCGGCTGGGGGGGGAGAGCAAGGAACAAGCAGGACACCCTACACCTGTCCCAGCACCTGCCTCTGCAAAACTGCCTCGTGTCTCGAAAAAACCAACACCATCACCAGCAAAATGCAACCAGCTACATTCAGCAATTTAGGCTTTTTGGCCCATTTTACGAGGATAGCGAAACACACCACGGTTCTTCAGCATCTGTGTGCCTGTACCACCTCTCAAGTGGTGCTCCAAGTGCCCCCCCCCCCCCATTTATTCACAAGGAACCAGTGTATTTGAGGAGAGTAAAATTCAGTTTATATACTGTCACTGCTCTTCAAGGAGGGAATCAAACACAGGGAGGGAAACAGAAAGAGGATATCACACCAATGGAGAGAGTGGCAAAGAAACGGGAGCTGTGTCCAGCCAGAATAGGGTTTGGATTGGAAAAGTGGGATTGGCTGGCCAAGATGAGGTCCAATGGGGCATGTACCTGCTGCCTGAGTCTGGTGTCTTGGGCTGAAGCTGTGGAGAAAAACCATCCTGCAAACCCCCTGGACACTGGGTTGCATGGTCAGAGCAGCCATTTATTGGCGTCAGAGGGCTGGGTTGAGCTGGGATGGGCTATGTCCTTCACTTTCGGTCCACGTACTAAATCCCAGATCTGTGGTGTGGAGATGAGAGTTTACCCAGAGCTAGAGGAGGACAGCAGCTTGCCCAGGCGGCAGGGATAGTGCCCTGTCCGCCACTGCAGAGCCAGTGGAGGAGAAATATTAGGAGAAATATGAAGCATGGAGCGGGGACCAAAGCGAAGGGACCTCACATGTTTAAGTAACCCAGAGGATGGACTCTCCTAGAGACAAAGACAGACTTGGCAAAGGAACCAGCCTCAAGTGCTCTTCCATGGGATCGCTTAGACCTGGGTCCTGCCAAGTGCTCCACGGGCTGGGAGTGGAGCAGAGCACAAAGGGCAGCCACGCTCACAGGGAGGATGAGGGGGTGAAATAAATACACCTTCCTGAGCACGCATCTCAGCAGAAATAAGGGAAGACGCTTGGCAAAGCGCTTCCTCCAGCAGTTCTGCCACCGAAATCCTGAGCAAGGTCTTGTAAGACCTCTGTGCATCATATAGGGATGAGCACACATCTGATGGTGCAGATCCCCCTACTTCTGAACACATGACCTCCTGCCACCTATCAGAGGCCTCTTCGGAGCTTTAAACTAAGCCCAGGGAGGAGATGACAAGGGCTGAGATGACCCAAGGCCACCCTACAAAATTAAGAAGAAAGTTTAAGAGCAAGCTGGCTGACAGAGATATATTTAGTGCCACCTGAGAAGTAATGGAGAGCATCATTAATGCGAGACAAAGCACTCAGTCCCCAGAGGAATGAGCGGGATATTACGACCCACAACTCAGCAGGTTGCTCAAGCTGCTTTGAAGGATGGAGTATGATGCAGTAGGAAACCAAAGCTACACAAAGACGGTGTAAGACAGATGCTGAGCCTGAAAAGGTCCCCCCCATTAGGATTAGCTCCTGGCACCCCCAATTCCTGCTCTAAAGTGGAGCCTGGACCCACGCAGAGCTACAGGCTGCAGATTGCGGTTCCACCCAGCACAGAGCATTGCAGCCCGAGGAGGAGTTTCATCCTCTCTGTGGCTCAAAGGACATCCAACAGTTTCCATCCCAGATGACACAGGAAGGTAGAGCAAAATTCAATTTTGAACTTTGAACCTACATTAACGAGGTTCAGCTCCTGGGCTGTAACCCCGCTCCGACACAGCACGGCTTCTCAACGCAGGGTCTGAGCTTGCAGGGCACTTTGGGGTGGAAGGCGCTATGAAAACGCATGAGATTTGTCTTTCAGCCAGGAGTGCCTGCGCTTTGCTTTTTTTTTTTTTTTTAATCCATTGGAATTACTCTGGATTTACACCACTCTAGATGACAGCGCTATTTGGTCTAAAGTCAATGAGCCAACTTAGCTGACAAATTCTTCCCCGAGACCGCGAGCGGGAGCCCTCCTCCATCAATGAAAGCCTTTTCTCCAGCTCCAGTGGCTTCTGCCCGTGGGTTAAAGCTCACAGGGCAGCAGCCTGACACGGACACACCGAGAAGGGGCTGGAACTGGGCCAGCCGATGGCAGCTGGAATCCAGCCCGCTTGAGCTGACTGATGTGATTTTAGGGGGGGCTCAGATGGAAGGGGATGGTTTCTTTTCCACCGTGGGATTTACAAATCACACGGAGGAGGGCAGCAAGGTTGGGTGGAAATACAAAAAACCACCCCAAAATTTAAAAAAAACCTTAACAACTTGGGTCAGGGTTTTTTGTAGGGTGAAAGGTATGTTCCCGCCGCCTCCCATCCCTCCTTCCTCCTCCCGCCCCTCTCCCCCATCTCCCTCCTTCCCTCCCTCCCCCCCCCCCCCCCCCAGTCCAGCCCACAGCAGCTGGTTTATATTTGGTTGTAAATTTATGGCCCCTTTTGTGTTCTTAATCCTCTTGCAAACTATATTAAAGCCTCAGACCTTTCTACTTGGTGCTAATAAGCTCAACACTTGTATGCCTCCGAGGCAGAACATTAATTGTGGTGTGTTAATGAATGATGTAGTTTTGGACAGTGAGACAAAACAGGCCGTTTCTCTGCACCACTGTCTGCTTCCTCCTCGAGTCTCTGGGTCTAGGATGTCTACCCAGCCCACGGACTGCTTTTTTTTATTCTTTCTTTTCCTTTTTTAAGTCAGCTGTGCCTATTTTGGGATTACTATGCTGGAACAGAGCACGGGCCCGGCAAGTCCAGCGCTCTCCTGCCAAGGCTGGATGCTTCCGAGGAAAGTCTGAGTCCCACCTTCCCCGTGCACCATAGCACAGCCGCGCCGGCAGCACGGATCCTGCACGGGGAAACTCCTTCCTGGCCTCGGGCGCTGCTTAGTCTCGACTTAAAACCTAAGGGCCATGCGTCCTGCCCATTTCCAATTCCCATTTCCTCCTCCACTGAGTCGCGGGGGTCCCTCGCAGGCGGAGGCACAGGAGTGCCTCCCTCTCTGTTTGCTGAACTTCAACTTCCCACTGGCCTCACATCCCATAAAACCAGAGCCCACGCTATCACCATGCCTAAGAGCAGATTTGTTTTCCCTTCGTTACAGCTTGTACTGACCAACACTTCCAAAAGACACGTGTGGTAAATCTGGAGTGACTGCACTGATTTCACTGGGGTGTCACAGGTAGAAATGGGAGCTCAGGGGTAGAAATGGGAACTGAAGGTGTCTACAAGGACAGATCTAGAGCGAGACATGAAAAGCATCGAGTGAACAGCCAAGTTGGGATGGGCTATGGCAGAGGTGGCATGGCTGGGCCACCAGAACAAGAGCGGGATGGGGAGAGCACCAGAGCGTGGAGCAAGGAGCACCCTCAGCCAGGCACCGTCCCCCGTTACCCCTTCCTGAGGAGTTCCCTAGGAGAGCAGGCAGTCCCCTCCCCTGTGACATGTCACGTCTGCCCCCAAGGGATGATGCACATCCTTCATGTGATGGGGAGGGACAGGGACCTGCCACCAAAAAGCCAGAGCAAAGAGATGCCCATGCTCAGCCAGACACGAGAGCAACGTGGCTGCTCCTGCCAGTAACCTGCAAAGTGATCTCAAGACAAAAATCCCACCGCAGAGGAACAAGCTGCAGCACGGGTGGCCCAGATCCTTCTCTGACATCAACATAAACTCCATGATCCAACAGCAGTAACAGCCTCTCGGTAGATATTTATCTCAGGAGAGCAGTTGAGGAGTTTTGGGTTGCTTTTGTTTACTACTTGTAAACTGTTCTTATCAACCAGCTTCATCTCAGGCCAAGGACAGAGCCAACGCTGATGACATCTGCAATAAAGTGATACCCCCGACGCAGGGAAGCCCGGCTCCAGTCCCACTCTCCCCCTTCATCCTGCCCCACACAAGCTGTCACGTCCCTGGGCAAAGCTGACTTTATACCCTGAGACCCCCTCTAATAATTGGAGAGTTCATTTCCCAAAAGGGGGAGGTTTTCTCCAATTTGTGTTAACTTTGACAGCTTCCTGCAGGGGAGCTTTAATAAATAGGGGATGGGGAAGCAGAGAGCTGCTGTAGCTACCAGCTTGTTAATATGGCTTTGTTCCTCCTGAGCACCTTTCACACGGGCATCCCAGAGTCCTTTATCAACACCTACGGGATTAAAGCTTCTGGTAGCCCAGGGATGGAGAAGAGGATGTTCACCCATTTTATGGAAGGGAATATTGAATCTGTACAAGATCCTGAAGAGAAGCTGAGATTGAGAAACAGCAAATCTGAGAGAAGAGCTCCAAGAGACTGAGTTGTCCAACGTGGCTCTGATCTCATCACCCTCATGGGCAAAGTGTCCTACTGCAGAGCCGGAAGCGATAGCTGCAATTTGCTGATCTTGAAGTTACACTGAAGAGCTAAAACTCTTTGGAAAGCTTCACAACACGTGGTCAGCAAAACTGCCAACTTCAATGGCAAGCTACCAGAAACATCGTGCAAGAACATGTTGGGTTTCAAGCTCTTTGCTAGAGCTTGTCTTCACATCTCAGTGGCAATCTGTCCCATCAAGGGGACACCACGGCTCGATTGCCAGGGAACGTTGAAAGAGTATCTTCCAGTGCTGCTGCAGATAAGTGCAACTCCACTGGCTTTTAGGAAGGTGATGAGGACTTATTGGAGGTTGTGACTGTGTAAGGGTTGGTGGAACAAGAGCTAGACGTGACTCCAGTGGTTGGAGTCACAGCAGAGGGTGAGGACATGGGGGTTCATGCTCCATCTTGCCTCATGTCGGCTGGCACCCTACACCACAAGCAGCCTCATGAGGAATTACACCTCGTGTACAACTGGCAAGACCAGAGAAGGAGAAACCACTTAAGAGGAAGCGAAGACTCAAGCTCAGAGATGAGGTAGAAAAGAGAATTTGAGAGGTGGGTGGAACTACTCCTCCAGAAAGCCCTCCAATGCTTTAAATTGAATTATTGACAACCTCAAAGTTTTCCCAGGAAATACTCCTGCTTCTCTGCATGGAGCTTTCAGAGAGCTCCGATTCTTTTGATATTTCCATTAATATTAGCATCCTTACTATGAAAGTTGGCAAATTCTGTGAAAAACGCTGCTTTCTGCCAACAAATTCTTTGCTTGGTTCCCCAACAGGTCAAGAAGAAGGTACAGACCAGGTGTCTAAGAGAAAAACTTCTACCTAGAAGGAGCAAGCTTAAATCTTGAATCTAGTGCTTCCTCCTTGGACCTCTCAGAGTCTCAGCAGCAGGGTGGGGAGAGTTAAAGTCAACGTCATTTAACAGCAACAAAAGCTCAGGGCTAATGAACTTAAAAGACACCGGCAGTTTCTACCGGTAGAAGGCACCTGGCCTGGAAAAAGCTTTAACCTGGTCATTGCAATCCTGCCAAGAACAAACCAATTTATTTTCTACCTGTTGGAAGCAGGTTCGCCTTATCTCTGCATGCACAACTCGGTCCAGGCTGAGGGTTGGTTTGAGTAGGGGAGAAGGTGATTGAAGCAGCTGCTGGGCTCGGGGAGCACCCAAGGGTGCGTGACACGCGAGATGCTCAGCTCCACGAAAACAGGAATTAAGAGGAAACCAAGTGAAGGAATCAGAGTAACCTCCCATTTTCAAAGGGAAGGGAATCAGCTGAGCCCAGGGGACCCAACCTGAAACCTGAAAGAGAAAGCTAAAAAAATAATTAGCTACTCTAACATCCCCAGTCCTGCTGATACAGGGAAAGCGTTTGCTGGCGGGTACACCAGAGCTCAAAGCAGAGGCAAAGCGTGTGAGCAGGAGTGGGCACGGCTGGCGAGGGCACCCCGGGACAGGGTTTTGCCAGAGTACCTGTTCTCAGGAGGCTTTAGCCATCCCTTAAGCAGGAATTAGGATCCTGGCCAGCTTGGGATCATGCGTGGTGCCAAAAATCGGGAAGGCAAAAGGGTTTTGAGGAGGAGAATGGAGATCCAGACCAGACTTCGGGCTCAGAAAAATCTGAAAGTTCACAGTTTAGCATGGGACATATATATCCCACTAGGTAAAAACAGAAAACTGAGAACTTCAGATATAAGTATCGAGGGAGAGAGGCTCTCCCCTTTCTTTGCTGCTGGTATTGCTCCTTGCTGGTGCCAGCACTCCCCATCTGAGCTGTGGTACAAATTACAAGTCCATCAGGATACCGCAGAGGTCAGGCCTCCCTTTTCCATGACCCCGTTCCCATAACCCACGCTCTCCTCACCTCCCCCAGTGCCCGTTCCTGAGGTCTGAATTCCGCGGTTTTATTAAGGCGATCGCAACCGAAGGCCTCCAGCTACCCGCTTTTCAGGAGCAAAAAAATTATCTTGCTGTGCATAAGATAAAAGAAGCAGTGAAGGAGGGTAGGAGGCACCTTCAAATCGCTGGCTGCTGCCGCTTAACCCTCCCTTAATAGGAAATAAATAAGAGCCAAAGTCGCTGCCGGAGGAAAGCGCGTCGCTCCCCATTTCCCTGCACCTCTCCCGCTACAAATTATTCCCCACGATGAAGGGAGCCCCTTGAACTATCGCCCTTTCTGTTTGACACCAAGGTTGGAGAAATTATCTCCCTCCTTAACTACAAAGAAAAAAAAAAAAAAAGGAGTAGCCCAAGCCAACAGCGAGTTTGCCCGTGTCTCGGGTAGGGATTGACGCGGCGTTTGTTGTGGTACCGCCCGAGTCCCAGCGCGTTAAGAAATGGGACTAATGGGTGTCATGTGGTGGTTTGTTTTCTCCTCTTCTCCCCCAGGAGGAAAGAGCGAGCGGTTGGGTTTGGTTGGGATTTTAGAGGAATATATACACCACAATAGGAAATCCCGCCGGAGCTGAGCAGCCCTGGCCTCGGGGCAGCGCCCGGGCGCTGGGTACCACGGTCTCCGCGCTGCAGAGAAGAGGGGGGACACGGTCCCTTCACCCCAAACCCGCTGCCTGCCCCCACCCAGCTGGGAAGGGGTGCGGAGGGCATCAGCCATGCCGCCAAGCCAGCCGGGAGCGGGCTGTCACCTTTGCCACCACCTTTGCTGGGGGCGCATGAGGGGGATCCCCCACATCTGCTTTTGGGCTCGGCGCACCCCGAAACTCTGCACTACCCTTGGGGCCTGAAGGAGGGTCTGACCCCAGGACCACCGAGGGGCTGAGGCAAGGAAAGGCCTTGGGAGGGTCTCAACACCCCCCCAACCAGCTCAGTGTCCCCCCCACCCCACGCTTCATCCCGGGACCCCCCTCAGCACCCCAATTTCCCCAAAATCCAATGCAACACTCAGCGCCATGAGACACACGCCCCCCCGGCCCCAGCAAGCACAAACCCCGCGGGGTCTCCCTGCAACACCCCCCCCCCGCCTCCGGCAGAGCCTGGAAACGGGGGACGGCCCCCCCACCTCAACGTTGCCTCCCCCCCCCCCCTCCGCTCCACGCCGCGCTGTGCCCTCCCGCATCGCCCTTTTAAGAGTCCTCCGGGACCGCTTTCCCCGCTCAGCTCACGGCAGCCCCGCCACGCGTGACGCCGGTTGCGGGGGGGGAGTGGGGTGGTGATGAGGGGAGAGAGGCAGCGCCTCCGTCCTCAGCAGCACGTCCCGCGTGTGACGCCCCCCCCACGATTCTCCATCGCCCTTTTAAATTCCTCAAAGGCAGCGAGCGCGGATATGGGGGGGGGGGGGGGGCCCACGCGGCATCTCCCACGCACGGGGGATTCGGCAGGGTGAAGAAAAAGGGGGGTGGGAGGGGATAAAGGAGGAGGGAGGGCGAGAAGGGAAGAAGAGAAGGGGTCCCCCCGCCCCGCGGGCGCACCCCGCGCCCTCCCCCTGCCCGTCACGCGTGGGGAGCAGCCCCTCACCTTCCTCTTGTGGCGGTGGATGTCGCCGATGGAGTTGGCCACGGTGTTGGGCCCCAGCAGCATGCGGGTGCTGCGCGGCCACTCCGTGCTCACCAGGTGATGCTCCCCCATCAAGATCTTCCGCACGTTTTCCGCGCCCGTCACCCGCACCAGCGGCCGCCCCAGCAAGTGCGTCTTGAAAACGTTCCCGTATTTCTCCCGCCGCGAAGATTGGAAGCAGGAGCCCTGCGGGGTGGGGGGGGAAAGGGGGGGAACACGGCGGGGGGGGGGGGGGGTGTTACCGCACGGTCTCTCCTCGCCCGCGCAGCCGCGCGTGGGGATCCCCACGGAGAAACGGGAAGCAGCTCGGGGAAGGGGGGAGGGGTCGTCTCGCTTGAGGGGCTGGGGGCAACGCGGTGGGGTGGGGGGCAGAAATGGGGGAGAGCGGGGTAACCCCGGCATCCCACCCGCGCACAGCCCCGCTCCCACCGACGGGGAGCCCGGCGCTGCCCGCTCCTCCCGCCGCCCCGGGGGGGGGGTCGGTGCCCTCCCCCCCAATTCCTCCTCCTCCTCCTCCTCCCTTTTGCTCCTACCTTTACCTCCCCTGGCACTTTTTAACTTTTTTTTCTTTACTTCTTTTTTTTCTTTTTCTTTTTTTTTTTTTTTTTTTTTTTCGCTCAGGCTGAATTTACTCGAAAGGCTGCAATTTGCCTAAGTAAATCTCCAGATTTGAGCGCCTTTAATAACTTTCCCACATGCTCCGGGGGGTTTTGTCAGTGAAGAGGCGGTTGGAGACACCGGGGTGGGGGGGTGTGTCCTCCCCCCCCCCCAAAAAAAAACCCCCAAACCCAACAAACATCCCGAGTGGGGAGAATAGCTGCGAGCGCTGCAGCTCCGCGCCCCGGCGCTGGGTCGTGAGCGCGGGTGTTTATTTTGAAACAAAAGCGCGGTTGTGAATTTCAGATGTTCAGGTGACCCTGTTTCTTGATCTGCGTAAATATAATTAAAGTCCTTTTTGTGGCATTAATAAAGAGTTATTTGTACACCATTTCCAGGGCAGCACAAAGAGGACCTTTATGTGGGAGAAGTTTCGAGTGGAGTCCAATTTATACAAAATTTTGTATTTTTAGCCCTGGACTCTGTTTGGACGGAGCCTGTGGAAAAGCGAGAACCCTTTTCTGGTCCCCCTGTAAAAATCTGATAAATTTCTTTAAAAAATAAAGCCCTATTGAGAGCGGGCGGTTAACCCCTTCGGCGCCGCGGGCGGGGAGGGGGCCGGCCGGGGAGCGGGGCCGCCGCTCCGGGCTCTCCCGTCGGGGCTTCCCCGGTGGCGGACGAGGCGGGAGGGGGACGGGGGGGACAGCCCGAGGGGACACCGCAGCCCTCCCAGCCCGGCCCGGGCTGCCCGGCCCCTCCGCGGGCTCTCCCGTGCCCCCCCCCCGGCGGTCCCGTCAATGAAACGGGACCTTCGCTGGCGGGAGCATCCTCGCCGGGCTCCCGATTGCTTTTTTTTTTTTTTTTTAATTATTATTATTTTGCCCTGGGAGGAGGAGGTGAGAAACCCGCGGGCTAATTTTCCTCGGGGGTTCCCTCCTGGGATGATGCTGCGAGCCCGCGGGGTGCCCCCAGCCCTGCCCGCGGCTCCCCCCGGAGCGGGGCACCCCTCAGCCGCCTCCTCCCTCTTCTCCTCCTCTTTTTTTTCTTTCTTTTTTTTTTTTTTTTTTCTCTTTTTTTGGCAGTCACCCTCTCGCAACGCGGTCCGAGGGGATCCCGCTCCGCCCGCCGCTGTTCAGCAGTTAGTAAGGTTAATCCCGGGTTAATCTACCGATTACCTCCGCGGGCTTCCCCCAACACTGGACCCGAGCCGGGCGGGTTCCAACCCCCCCCGTGGTGTGTGCGGGGGGACGGCACCCGGGGAGCCCCGCACCGTGTCCGGCGACATCTACCCTCGCCCCGGGGCTACCTCCCACCCCCGGCTTTATTACTATTTTTTTTTTTTTTTTTTTTTTTTGCAAGGATTTAGGCTGGGGGAGGGCGAAGGAAAGATTTTGGAGACCCCAAGCCCACCCCACCCCGCCCGCGATCCCGCGGCTGCCCCGGTCCCAGCAGCCCCGGCCGGGGGAAGCCCGCAGCTCTGTGGCCACTCCGGGGCGAGCTCCCTCGGTTGTGTGTGTGTGTCGCCCGCCGCTTTCCCCAGCCACCAGCAGCCCCCGGCCCCAGCTACCTCCCCAGCTCGTCGGGAACCCGCATGATGCAATCGAAAGGAAAAGAAGGAGAAGGAGAAGGAGAAGGAGAAGGAGAAGGAGAAGGAGAAGGAGAAGGAGAAGGAGAAGGAGAAGGAGAAGGAGAAGGAGAAGGAGAAGGAGAAGGAGAAGGAGAAGGAGAAGGAGAAGGAGAAGGAGAAGGAGAAGGAGAAGGAGAAGGGGAAAGAAAAAAAGAAGAAGGGGAAAGAAAAAAAGAAGAAGGGGAAAGAAAAAAAGAAGAAGGGGAAAGAAAAAAAGAAGAAGGGGGAAGAAAAAAAGAAGAAGGGGAAAGAAAAAAAGAAGAAGGAGAGAAGAGGGAGAAAAGAAGAAATAAAAGACGAAAAAGAAAAAAAAAGGAGGAAAAATAAGAAAAAAGAGAAGAAGAAAAAAGCGGGGGGGAAAGAAGAAGAAGAAAAAAAGAAGCCCTTTAAAAAAAAAAAAAAAGCCGGTCCCAGCCCACCTTCCAGGGAGGGAAGGAAGGGAAGGGAAGGGAAGGGAATCCTCCTTACCTGCAGGAGCCAGTGGAAGGTCTCTCCGATTAAAGGGAATCCCATGGAGCCTTTGGGGATTGGTAGCTTGCAGGTTTTGTCGCGGGTGGCAGCCCAGCGGAGCTGCCACAGCTGTTGGGACACGGCCAGCAGCAAAGTCAGTGACACCAAGCACGCGGCGAGGGTAGCCAGTGCCGAGACGAGATCAAAACTTGCAAAAAGCATATTTGGAAGAAGGAGGAGGAGGAGGGTGGGGAGAGAAACGGCCCCTTGACAGGCACCACACTCGCACCCACACACACGCACGAAAAGAGGGCGAGTGCGGAGCGCACGCTAAAGGCTGCCTGGGGGGTCCTTGGGCGGGGGGGGCCGGGCTCGCCCCCCTCTCGCTGGCAGGTTAGAAAAACAGCGGGGAAAAAGGGGGGGGCGGGGGGGGGGGGGGGGGGGAGGAAAAGGGGGAAAAAAAAAGGGGGGGGGGGGGCAAAAAGCAGTTTCTCCTCTGTCCCTCTCTGAAAACTTTGTTTGGAATAAACTTGACAGAGTGACACAGGCGAAAAAAAAAAAATTACAACCCACACAGCACAAGAAGAGAGGAGGAAAAAAAGAAAAAGGAAAAAAATAGACAACAAACTAGAGAGACCCCGAAAGAAAGGGGTGGGGGGAACTGAGTAGCCCAAAAATGCAAGGAAAAAAAAATTATAAAAGAAAAACCCCGGAGTGCAGGGAAAAAAAAAAAAAAAAAGACCCCAAAAAGTCCAAATGCAGATGCTCTGGCTCTCCCTCGCTTTCAAGGCAAAGCCACACACACCAGAAGGGGGAAAATTAAAAAAAAAAAAAAAAAGGAAAAGAAAAAAAAAAAGGAGAGAGAGATTTTGAAAAAAAATATTAAAAAATCATAAAATAATTCAGCCACGACCTGGAGAGATGGAAGAATTAAATAGCTGTATATATGTATCTATACACACGGAGCGAGACGGCTCGGTTTATATCTCTATCTCTCTCTCTATATATAAATATCTCTATAAATATCTCTCTAGATGCCGGTTATTTGTTAGCCCCAGACTTTCCCCAGACTTCTGTAGAGAGGGAGGCAGGGCTGCTGGGTTTAGCCCCTCGCAGTGTTGAGGAAAAAAAGAAAGTCAATGTGTGTTTATATAGAGGCGGGGAAGCCGGGGCTGGGCTGGCCGCCAGCACGGCTGCCCCCCCCCCGCACCCCCCCCCCCCCCCCCCCCCACTTCAGAGGGCTCCGGGGGGGCCGGGCCGAGCCGGGCGGCCGCGGCGCTGGAGCGTGCGAGCCCTGGCCCGCCGCCCGCCGCCCGGTCACGCCGCGCTCCTCGGCCTCATCCTCCTCCTCCTCCTCCTCCTCCTCCTCCCTCCTCCTCCTCCTCCTTCTTTCTCCTCCTCCTCTTCCTCCTCCACCGCCGCCGTCCGTACCTTCGGCCTGCGGAGAGACAAGCGGGGCTCAGCTCCCCCTCCCCGCATGATTTGCTGCGCCCCCCCCCCCCCCCCGAAATCACCCCCCCCATATTTAACCCTTCATGACGCCTTCTCGCAGTGATGCCCCCCCCATCATGTTCCCCTCACGATGACTCCCACCCCCCCTTAATGATCCCCCCTTGCATGTCCCCCCAATATTTAACCCTCAGTGATTCTCCCTCGCAACAATCCCCCCAATATTTAATCCTTAAGCATCCCCCCTCGCAACGATCCCCCCAATATTTAATACTTAAGGATCCCCCCCCGCAATGATCCTCTCAATATTTAATCCTTGATCATTTCCCCCCTTGTGATACACCCCCAATATTTAATCCTCAGTGATTTCCCCCCTTGAGATGCTCCCCCAATATTTAATCCTCGATCATTTCCCCCTTGCGACGACCCCCCCAATATTTAATCCACGATGTTCCCCCCCTTGCTATGATCCCCTGCTATATTAACCCTTAGCGATTCTCCCTTACAATAATCCCCCCAATATTTAACCCCAAATTCCTCCCTCCTTTGCAATGATTCCCTCCCCCAAGACCCACCCCTCAATGATTTCCCCTGTACAACGACCCCCCCCAATATTTAACCCTTCCCCATTTCCCCTTGCAATAATTTCTTCCCCACAAGAATTACCCCCCAATAATTCCCTCCTCCCAATGACACACCCCCCCCCCCCCCAAGATTTATCCCTCGATGATTTTCCCCTTTTAGTGATTTACCCCCCCCAACAATTTACCCCGGGCAATGATTTACCCCCTCCCCAATAATTTACCCCCTCTATTGATTTGCCCCTCTTTCATTACTTGCTCCTCGCAGTGATTAACCCTCCCCATAAAGATTCTGACACCCCCCCCGCCCCCCCCCCCCCCATTTCCCTGCTCGCAACTCCTTGCTACCCTCCTATTACTTCCCTGCTTGCAATGATTTACACCGCTGCAATGATTTGGCCCCTTGCAATTACCTCCCCCCCGCCAATTCTTTCCCTAATTGCACTAATTTCCCCCCCCCCCCCCCCAATTACATGCTCCCGGTGATCTGCCCCTCGCAATAATTTACTCTCTGCCCCCACAATATTTTGGGGGGGTTTGCTATATTCCAAACACAACCTTTTTTTTTGGGGGGGGGGGGGTGGGGGGTGGCTGTGATTGTCCTGCCCCCCCCCACCAGTACTTTCCAGCACAGGGGAGCTCAGGGCAGGGGCACCCCCGGCTTTACCCGAGGGGTCTTTCCAACCCAAACACAGCACAGGAGGCTGCAAAACCGCGCCCCCCCCCAGCGCCCCCCCCCCCCCCCCCCCCCCCCGAGCCCCAGCAGCGATGGAGGCGAAGGCAGGTATCCGGGCTGCCTGCTCACAGGCAGTTTTGCAAAGCATTTGCTTCAGATTACAGGAAAAACAAAAGTTCATTGAGTTCCCCCCCTTCTCCTACACTGGCCCCCCCCTCACCTCGCCCCCCCACCCCCCCCCCCCCCCAGCTGGTTTGAGTCTGGTGCCCGGTGGGACCGCGGAGCGCCGAGAGGGGCTGAGCCCCCCCGCCGCTGCGGCTCCCGAGGAATCGGGGTGTGGGGGTGTCCCCCCCCCTTCCTTTGGGGTGACCGCGGGGGGAGCTTGGCCTGGAGCCTGCGTCTCCCCCTCCGTTCCGGTGCGGGGATGGACTCGGGGTGCGGGGATGCCGCGGGATGCTCTGGGGGGAGCCCCCCCCCCCCCCCCCCCCCCCCATCCTCGGGAGACCCGCCACGCCGGGTGTGTGTCCCCGCCCTTCTCCCCGTGTACCCCAGCGCAGAGCCAGCCCCCCCCCCCCCATACCCGTCACATCCCCGAGTATCCCAGCGATGGGAGCTGCCACCATCCCCGCCCCACCGCTGCATCCCGATGGAGGGAGACACCCCCCCCCCCTCCCCGCCCTCCCCGGGCCTCCCAGACCCCCCCTCCCCACCCCGTGCACCCATATGCAGGGACCCCGCCACGCATCCCGCTTCAGGAAGGCTCCCCCCCCCTCCCCGCCGTTCATCCCGGTGCAGGACCCCTCCTCTTTCCCCTCTGCGGACCGGCAGCCCCCCCGCACCCCCCCCGCCGCTCCTCTCACTCTTTGCCCTGTCGCCCCACCCGGTGGCGGCCGGCGGCACTGCAGCCGCGGGAGCGCAGGTGGCCGCGCCGCTCCGCGCCTCTCCGCGCCTCTCCGCGCAACGCCAGAGCCCCCTCCTCCCTCTCCGGCTCGGCCCGAAGCGCCTCCCCAAAACATCTTCCCGAAGCACCTTCCCAGAGCATCTTCGCAAAGCATCTTCCTAAAACACCTTCCCCGAACACTTTCCCAAAACACTTTCCTAAAGCGCCTTCCTAAAGTGCCTCCCCAAAGCATCTTCCCAAAGCATCTTCCCCAAACACCTTCCAGAAACACCTTCCCAAAGCATCTTCCTAAAACACTTTCTCAAAGTGCCTCCCAAAAGCACCATCCCAAAGAGCCTCACATCGCCCCGAAGCGCTTCCCCAAAGTATCTTCCCTAAATACCTGCCCAAAGCACCTTCCCAAAACCTGTTCCCACAACACCTTCCTAAAGCACCTTCCCAAAACATCTTCTCAAAGTGCCTCCCAAAAGCACCATCCCAAAGGGCCTCACACCTCCCCGAAGCGCTTCCCCAAAATACCTTCCCTAAATACCTTCCCAAAACATTTTCCTAAAACACATTCCTAAAGCACCTTCCCAAAGCACCTTCCCAAAACACTTTCCTCAAGCAGCTTCCCCAAATTTCTCCTCCCACACTCCCCAGTGTTCCCTGCCCACCACTAGCCTGGGAGCCCCCCCCAGCCGGCAGTCCCGGACCCCACAGCCGAGCTGAACCCCCCCCGCCCCCGCCAGCCCGCACACCTCAAGGGGCTCAGATACCCCCCGCCAAGCAAGGAAAAGGGGGGGGGGGGGCTTACTCTCCCCTTGTCCCCCCGGATCAGTGTGGAAGGGGACGTTGGGTGTCTCAGCCAGCGTGACTCTGGGCTCAGCATCAGCCCTGGGCTGGGCTGGGGGGTCAGAGTCACAAAAAAAACATTTAAGACAAAAACATCCATCCCCGACAGCTTTGCCTCGGCCCCTGAGGGCAGTGCCCGCCATGGAAAACACCCCAGGAACCCCCAAACCACGGGGCCGACCAGAGAGGTGCCCAGCAAAGAGGGAGGCCTTTGCCGCCCTCTCCTCCTCCCTTTCCCAAGGGAAAAACCACCCCCGAGATGCTCTCGCCTCCCCCCCCAAAGCCCCGGCACGTGTGAACAGAGCTCCTGTCCCGAAATGTCTCCCGCTGCTTTGTAAGTGTGTGCAAATGCCCCTTTGAGGGGCTGGGAGAGGGGCAGAAATAAGCCACCGGCACATATTTTCATAAGAATCTGTTTCTTTTCCCGCTGGTGGAAATTCAAGGATAAGGGGGAAAAGCCTAAAAAATATTTGTGTTTTTTTAGGGGTTTCTTTTTGTGCAGAATCCCACCCTCTGGAGATAAACTCATGAGGCTCCATAGCAAAAATGGCTTTTCCAAGGTCAGTGGCAAAGCTGAAACCACGTCAGTGGGGTGCAGCCACGGCTCGGCCCACACACTCCAGGCTTTGTCCCAACTTTTACTGTAATCTGGATAATTTTATCATTATCGGCAAATAAAGCCAAAAGCCTGTGAAATTGCAAATGGGGTGGAGACGGTCAACAGGGCAGCAATAATTCAGGAGGAGGAAAGGGGTGATGGCACCAGCAGGCACCAGCAGGCAACAGGTTTGATCAAACCAGCCCCAAGGAGCGTTTTGGTGGCGGATGCTGCTCCCACCAGGAATGAGCACAAGGAAACCATTGTCCCGGGGTGTGGCTGGGCCCAAAAACAGCACCAGGTTTGGGGCTCAACGCTACCGGGTCTGACATTCTGGGGCTCAATCCCGCTTTCCCCATCAGGTCACATCCCGGAGGTCAATTTTGCAATATAAACGGGATCATGAACTTTTCCTGCCAGGAAAAAGCAGGAAAATTCAGTGCAAGGAGGGAACAACCTGCCCCGGGAAAAGCTCCCTCCGGGCTGACTGATGCTGCCCTGTGCCTCAAATTTCTCTCTTTTCCAAATTTAATGGGTTTTGACTTCCCCGGAGAGGACGATGCTCTCCCTGCAGCTCCTGAATAACTCCAGTGCTGTTCAATTCCGGCTGGAGAGAGCAGCAGAGAGTCCCGTAGGTTAAATGCGCTGCCGCCTCACTTGGATTTCCTCATTATTAGGGAATGTGGGGTTGTTCTGCCTTTCCGGGTCATCCCTGGCGCCCCTGTTACAGGGAGGGTAAAAAGAGGTGCTTGATTTGCTCCCTGCACACATAACCTCCCTACACGCATTTTTTTTCCCCTCTTTCACAGCCGCTGCCGTCCCCAGCAGAGCGAGCTGCGTCCGTCTCAGCTGCACGGAGTGGATGCCCTGAAATCTTCCCAGAGGCATGTCTAGGTAATTTTTTTTTTTTTTTTTTTCCTAAGGGAGCAGTTACTTCTGAAACCACCTTTTCTTTTTCTCGCCGTTGGATGCTTGCTCATGTCCCATCCCTTTTTTTAATGCACTGATTCTTCTTGCCTGTATAACAGCCAGCACAGGCAAAACCCACCCAAAAGGGAACTGGGAGAACCTGGAAATGCACAAGTGCAATTTCCAATTTTCACCGCCCATTCAAAGTCTGGTTTTATCACACCGCTCTCACACCACGCGTAGCGTGTGACGCTATTTCTGTTCGACTTAAAAAAATCAAACTCATCCAAGTAACTTTAATTTTTGAGCCGGGACTCCCTGCTAACGGTCTGCTATGAACATTGCTACTTCTTTTGGGGCTGATGGTGTGTTTTATCTCTAGTGAGCGCTAATATTCTCTCCTCTGACAACACTTTCATAGCTGATTTGATAACTTTTCCGTGATGGACTGCAACGTCCTTTCTAACTGCTCAACCACCTGTACGACAAACCAAGCGCGGGGCCGCTGAGCTGCTCCCAGGGGCACTGCAGGACAGCCAGAACATATGGAAGCTTTACATTTCAGAGATATCCCATCTCCAGCTCCTTTGTAATTTAACCATTGTCCCTGCCAGGCTATTAATGGGGGAAAAAAAAACCGAAAAAACCTCACTAAACAAATCTGATATTTAATTTTTGCACCCAAACCTCCAATTTAATTTTTGCACCTAAACGTCCAATTTAATTTTTGCTTCTTGATCAGTTTTGCTATTTTTCCCCCCAAAGCGTGCCAGAGTCCTGGGGTGGGGGGGTCCCAGCAGCCAGCACCCAGCAGCCGGCGTGCCCTGCTTGGAGCAGAGTTACACCACTTCCCCCACCTGGGAATAGGCCCCAAGTTCTGGTTTAGGGCTTTGTTTTTTGTTTTTGTTTTGTTTTGGTTTTTTTTTCAACCAGGCGCCTTTAAAGCCCTGCAATGAAATTTTGAAGTTGTCATCACTGGTTTTTTCACCCCTCAGATGAAAGAAAACAACAACAAACCCCTTGGGCAGAAGCGGTTCCATAAAAACCGAGGGGAGCGAAGGACAGGGAACAGATATTTTGTGAGTGATTGGGTGCAGCTCCCCGGCACTGAAAACCCTGCTCAGCAACCAGCTCCCACCAGGGGAATAAAATAAGAATAAAATCTGTATTATTCTTGCCACTTACCAAACCTTGAAGTCCAAGTTGACTTCAGCCACCCCGAAGCCGTAGGTCCCGCGCACCGCTCCCCACGCCAGGGAAACCCGGAGCATTTTATAGCGTGAAAGCTGGGGTGGTCCCCGCCCACAGGGTGCTGCTGGAAAATGAGTATTCATAAGCATTTAGGGACGATGACAATGTAAAGCTTCCTCCGCGCTCCCCCAAGCCCCGGCTGCCGCCCGCCCGCCCGCATCGCCGGCCAGGCCCCCTCCGTCCCGCTTCTTCCTCTCCTCCATCACCCCGCTGCAAAACCCCTTATTTTTTATTTCAAATGCTCAAATAGGCTCTCAAATATCGTCTCCCCTACCCGCACCCCTTGCAGAAGCAGCTCGTGGGGTTTTCTTTTTCTTTTTCCTTTTTTCTTCTTTTTTTCCCCTTCTTTTTTTTCTTCTTTTTTTCTTCTTTTTTCTTTTTTTTTCCTTTTTTTTCTTCTATTTTTTCCTTCCTCTTTTTTTTTTTTTTTTTTTTTTTTTTCTGAAAAGCCTCCGAAACCAGAATGTTTCTGCAAAGAGTTTATCAAATTACATTTGGGGACAAAGAGCTAAAGTGCATTTTCTTGAAGGCTTGACAATTGGGGAGCCATCAAGGAAATGAAAAGAATGACAGAAAACCAAAGGCTTTTGTCAGATGGAGAAACGCCATCGAGAAAAGCCAGGGTTGGGGGCCTTTATTTTTGTTTTGGTTGGATTTCCTTTTGACTTTCTTTTCCCAGGTGTTAAAGTTGGGGCTGTGGGGAGGGCAGGGAAAGGCAAGGAAAAGCCATTCGGTTTGGGGGGGACTTAAATGGGGGATTTCTCCTCTCGTTTTTTTAACAAGATGCCAGTGTTTAAAAGAAAAATGAAGCCCCTTTAGAAATGTGAAGCTGCCGAGATAATGACTGCGATCTCTCTAAGACTGGATGGGAACAGGTGATATTTTTTTCTTCCTTTCTTGTTCCCATCTGTCCTTTGTTCAATATGAGACCGAAGAGAGACAGAAACGAGATCATTTTGATATTCCCCTTTTTGTGCATATGCCTTCTCCCAAGGAAAAGAAACGCGGCTTGGTCCCACTCCAGGCGTTATTAGAGAGGGTGGCTACAGAGAGATACACAAATAAAACAAAAATAAAATCCCTCAACCCATTTTTTTACATCTTATAAAGCCAGAAGCGGGGTGTCTGGGTCTGCTCATAACCTGCTCTCGGGGCTGAGCTCTGGACGGTGCCTCGGGAAGATGCTTCTGGGACACCCACACAGCCCCTCGGCATTATCCCACCCATAGATTTATTCCCATCCACCTCAATTTTCTTCCCCCAAGTGCCACCCCGCACTGCAGCAGCATTTTGCAGTGGCTCTCAGCCCCTTTCTACCTCCCCAAAAGCCATCCTGTCCCTCCATCCCTTCTTCAAAACCCAATGCCAGGGCAAGAAGCCAGTGGGCAAATGCTTCGATGTCCCTTTGGAGCATCCTAAATCCTGAATTCCGGGCAGGCATCCCTGCTGGGAGCCTCGGTAGGGGCTGCACACAGCAAGTTTTGAGCTTCTGTTGCTTTTTTTTTTTACTCAATTAGGAACATTTTGCATGTTTTCTCCCTCTGCTTCTGAAAATAGGAAGATTTAAGCCCCTGAGTAGGTCAAATAAATGGGGATGCAACTGCCTTTCCCTGCAAGCTGGCAATATTTTCTGTATATTGTGAATAATCTCAGGTATCCAGTCTTTCTTTAATGTCTCCTGGTTTGAAATCTTTTATTAGAAGAAGAGATTCTTTCCCCGCGTGTCTTCCTTTTTAAAAATTTCCTTCTTGCTTTCTAGCTTGTCTCCTATTTTATCTTCCTTTCTAGTATCTTTGCAAAACATTGCCCTAAAAAATCTGGTTTAAATGCCTTTCTGAAAACCCAGCCCGCCAGCCCTGGCTGGTATTTATTCCCTTTTTCCTCACAAACTTCCTTTTTTTATTCTGCTACCAGCAAAACCATTCTCCCAAATCTCAGCCCTTTTTGAAAACCATCTGGCTTTTCCCCTGCCTGGGTCTTCGGCGAGCAGCAGATAATTACGCGAAAGGGTGGGCTGTGAAGGATTTTTGCATCATTGCAAGAATACAGCCGCTATTATTCTACATGCCGTGCAGCCTTTTAGAAAATTAAAAAGGCATAACGAGAAACATCTTACCCTGCTCAGAAGGAAAATAAACTACGTTGAAGTTTCTCCGTTCATCTCAAAAGAAAATGCCAGGGTAATCCGAGACAGGGACCGGCTGGGAGGGAGGGAGAGCGCGAGAGGTACATGTGTGCATGTATATATTTGCAAGAGATGAGATTTTGAAGATGCTGCCGAAACACTATTTATATCCCAGACCTTTTAATATGAAACAGTGCTGAAGAGGCAACTTCAAGGACACGCGGAGTGGGAATAACTCAAAGTTTGCTCAGGAACCTCTTTCTAAGACGAGGTTTTCCTCGCTGAAAATGCCGGGTGCACATGAAGGGGGCTGGGATTTACACCGTTATCCTGGACTTTCACTCTTGTCTCCACGCTACAAATTCCCACCAGCTCCCTTTCACCTCCCTGCTCCTGCTCCCTCTCCCCAACTCATCCAAAATCCTTTGAAAAAGAGTTTAAAAAGATCGTAGAAAGAGAGTGGTGGAGACCAACGGCTTTTGCACGGCAGCTCGTGATTTTAGGTCGGTGGCGAGCAAAGGGCTGGAGCCGATGGGCACGTTAAGCTACCCACGGCGATGTCCTACTGCCAGCTCCCGTCCCCTGAGTCCTGCCTGCTCTGCTTATTAAATCCCGCTGGGAAAACCAGGGAAGAAGAGGGGTAGAAAAAGAAAAGAAAGAAAACAAAACAAGACCCAAATGAAAAACACATCAAGCCTCAAACGAGAGGAAGTTCAGCGTGGGATTCATTGTCCCCTCGAGCGCCGAAACGAAGGGCTCGGCTTGTGCCAGGCACACACTGCCCTCCAGAGACATGGCCCAGCAGCGAGCGGGGCTCCCCACCGAGGAGATGCTTTCCTAAAGGACCCCCCAAAAAACCCCTTTTCCCCTCCGTACCTTTTTACAATTTCTTTTCTTTCGGCTCAAATAGCTGAGGATGGTGGCCGGCTCCAGTGCTGGGGCAGTCAGGGTGTTTAGGGTGCATGTGCCCAGCGGTTGGGGCACCCAGAATTTAGGGCACCAAGCATTTAGAGCACCCGGTAGAGCCCACCCTGGGTGAGGGACCCCCCCTCCCGGTTAACCCTGCACCCTCCCAGCCTGCAGCACCTACATCCCTCCAGGCCAAGAAGCCTTGAACAGAGGGAAGACGCTCTGGGATGAGGCCACCCCTTTGCTGTGGAGCTTTGGGGTGAAGCACCCAGGTACCCACTGGTGGCACAGAGGGGAACCCTGGGGGTGGAAACCCCGCTTGGGGCTCCTGGGTTTGCAACCTGCTCGAAAGCAGGTGCGCAGGGGTGCAGGATGGTGCCCCTGGGCCGAAGGATGGTGCTGGGAGCTCACCCAGCCTTGGGGACAAGAGGTGGCACCAAAAAGCAGGATGGGTGTCTGTTGTCATAGGTTGGATAAGACCAGGCCTGCATCCCAGTTAGGCACAAGATGTGGTTGACATTTTTTTCAAAAAGAGAAAAAAAAAAAAAGCCATAAACCAGCTCTTTCCCCCCCCAGCAAAATTCAGCAATTTTCAATTTACCATTTTTTTTAGCAAAGGAAGGAGGGACATCTTTCTTCTCTGCACCCAGAAAATGAGAGGGAGCTCTGTGAGAGAGGAAAGGTATTGGGGAAGAGGAAGAAAACAGCATTTTTCAGAACTAGTCTTTCTAGTTTTGGGAAGTTTGGGGAAGTTTTCCACTTCCCTCAAGGACACGTGGAACAAAGCTGAAAGTAACACGGCTCATTTTTTTTTTTTTTTCCCAAAATGCTTTCAAACAGGTCTCAATCTTGCAAACTGTTTATGTGACGTTATGATTAAAAGGAAACACAACGGCCCCACTGAAAGCCCCAGAACAAATCGGTATTTCACTTGTGGATGAGGTGGGATGATGCTGGCTCCAGGTATTTCTCCGTCTCCTGAAACAGACATTGATGGTTTCTCTAGCCCGCCTTTGGGACCACTGAGTCACAAGGAGGTTTTCCTATTCCCTTCGCAGAATTCGGTTTTCTTTTAAGGAAAACTGCCTTAAAACCAAAATCAATCCATGCTCCCAGTTAAAAATCAGGGAAAGAAATTCATATCCAGTTTGAACACCATTCAGGTTTTCTGAGAAGGCAAAACTCATCTTCCTGCATAAAATAGCCTGGATTTATGCTGGGAAGAGAAATTAGTAGCTTTAGCAATAACTAGATGGTTTGTAGGGTGCCCTGTGGGGGTACTGGTACAGGATAACTGGGTGACATTGCCCCCCTCCTGCATCCTCTGCTCCCGTTTGCATGATGGCGAGCAAATCCATAAATGAGCATTAAATATCCAGGGTGACAAGGCCCCAGGAAAAAAGAAAAAACAAAACACCTTTGCAAAGGGTTTTTCGAGGCCTGGGTGAAACCGTATCAAATCTCTGGAGCTGGCAAGCAGCGTGGGGAGGAAGTTGTTAACATTTTGGTGTGAGAAGGTACCTGCTCATCCTTTCAGCCTCCGCCGTGCCCCTCGCCATTCAAGCCGGGCACGTGAACAGTTACGGTTAAGAGCACAAAACCTTTGCACAAAACACCACAGAGTGACCCAGTAGCTAAAAGCTCATTTGCATTCATTAACAGTCCCGAGCCAAGTTCAGAGCTATTACCGCAGACCTGCTCCCCCTCCTCTCCATCCCCCGCCCCGTCCCCCTTACCTGCCCCGTGAAAGGTCCCTCTCTCCGGCTGAAGCTCAAGGGATCGTGCTGGGCTCGAGACCTATCAAGTGACAGAGAAAATAATTCACTCTGAAAGAGGATGCATCCCCAGGGCCGGGCGCTGAGGCCTCCAAAGAGGCGGCTCCGCACCGATTTGGGAGGCTTTGCTCCGCCGGGAGAGGCACGGATGTGTCCAAGGGCTTCCAGCTCTCACTGCTGCTCATGGAGCCGGGGAAGAGGGTGGCCATTCCCAGGATGAAGGAAGGAATGATCAGGGTTTTTATTCCCCCCGCCACATCCTTCTCTGCCTTCTAATGGGTAATGGTGTTTAAACATAAGAGAGATGGGGTTTAAATGTAGGAGAGGTGGGGTTTAGCATGCAAAGAGCAGGCTTATTTGCTTCTGTGGGCATCCCCTGTCTCCCTTGAGGGTCTCCAGGAGTGCCAAGATGCTCTCTGGGATGCTCTCCCACAGAGGTTTCCCCAGGAGGAGCCCTCCTCTCCCTCCAAGGGCGCATCCCAGCAAGCCCTCCTTAGCTCTTGGTAGAAACTCAGCACCTAAGGTTACCTTCAACGTGAAATCAGTGCCCCAAAACCTCCGACATGTGGACCCCAATTAGGCACAGCCTCCTGATGAGGAGGATCCCAACGAGGGATCAGGGGCAGCGATGCTGCAGGCAGCTCAGGGGGACCATGCCTGCGAGTGCCGTCACCGCCCCGGCAGCCCCGTAAGATCCCGACGCACCACCAGCCGCAAGCGCCTCGTGTCTTTGCCGCCGGCTCGCGATGTGGGTGTGTGGCCGGAGGACGGACCCACGGACGCGGGGATCCCCCAGGATTGAGGGACTGGGATTGCCACCGGCAGTCCCTGCTCGGCCTGCGTGATGCTCACATTGCACAACACCGCGGCCCGGAGACGGGCTGCGACTTACAGCGACGGATCCCGATGCTCAAAGCTGCTGTAAAATCTCCAGGGCGCTGGGACATCCTTCGCCGACTCGCATTGTCTACCTCTCGCACTAGACGGTTCTCATTAAGCCCCGCAATTGATCTCCTGTCTTTAAAGGAAACAAGAAAGAAGGAACAAACCAAAAGGGATCCTCCTTCCTTCAGCCCAGGGGAACAAATCTGGCTTTAATTTCTTTTCCTTTTGTCATTCCAGTCGGGATTTCACTTTAACGACGCTGCCTTCCCCATTCCTCTTCTTCTGCTCTTCGAGAAACAGGAAAGTACCCCCTCTGCTTTCTATGTTTCCTCCCTTTGTTCTCCAGCCGCTTCTCTGATTTATGAAAGGACTTTTCTCGCCCTATATCTTTCTTGTTGGGAGTCGAGGACCCCTAAAAAGTGGTGGTCCCCACCCCGGAGTTCAGAAGAACCATTCTGCGGCTTCCTCTGATGTTTCTGACTGGCACTAAATATTTCATCTCCACTGGGAAGGTGCTGGAGGACCACACCTTTGGAGCTACCCTTTGGGATGGGGGCTTCAAATTTATGCTACCGAATGGTTTTGATTTCCAGTAATGGCAGAAAATCCACTCCAGCACCCAGTATAATTCATACCCACATGGGTAGGAAGAGGCTGACAGACTGATCCACCGGGATTAATCTCTCCAGGAGGTTAAATCCTGCACGGCAGCGCTGTAGAAGCTCCAGGAGTGATGGCAAAATCAACTCCTTTCCCCAACCTGTGGGCAGACCCTCACCGGCACGAATCACAGTGGTGCATGTGGAGGGTGTGAGAAGGAGCCTGTGCTGCTCTGAGGGAGTGTGATGATATTACCAGGAAAAAAAATCAGGATTTAGGGGTTAAGGTGAGAAGGGGCATGGAGCACAGTGGTCTTTTAATCAGAAAATGAGACCAAAATAATGGCCTTTTAAGCAGAAAGTGAGCCCAAAATACGGTTTTTCATTTGGCATACGCATCAAAAAGTTATTAGAAGGAACTGGTTAAATACCTCATTAATGAAGATGAATGATGCCTCAGATTTGTTTTTAAACAGTTCAAAGCAGTTTTTTTCTGACCTCCCAAAGTGTGTGTGTGTGGAGGGGGATCTCAATGGCTTAAAATGTCCCTTTTTTTTTCTTTCTTTTTTTTTTTTTTTTTTTTAAAGCAGCTTAGACTGATTTCTGTGCTGGAGCTGCTGCAGCACACTCTGGGAGGGAGAGATCAGGCTGACATGAGAAAATCAGTTTGCCGAGTGCAGAAACACACCAGGGATCTCAGGGGCTGCTCTGCAGAATAAACAGCACCAGGGGATGAGGCAGCTCATCCCCCTAAAATCACAGCTGGACCTTCCCCAGATGGCAAGCTCCAAAGGATGCAGATTGTCCCACCACTATCTTTACCATCACCATCCCATGGTCCAGGCGTCCCAGCCTGGGACGCCAAGCCTTGTCCTGGGGACCAGGCTGGATGGGGTGTCCGCCTGAGCTCTCATTCACATGGTGAAACCCCCAGACTGCCCCATGAATCCCCAGCCCAAATTAAAAAGTATCCCAGCGCCTGCAAAGGCCAGAGACGGGCGGGAGCAGAGGGCAGGGGAGGAGCGTGTTTTCAGATTGGTTTTTGATACACAGCCTAAAATAAGGCACAGAGGAGCTTCTTTTAAGAATGATTGCATTAAAATAGCCCTCTCCATTACACAGACACTAATAGAGGCTCAGTGCATTATTTCTATCAAAGTGCAATTTGCATTTACAAAGGGGTCCTGGGAAGTGATGGATGGGGAAGGAATGGAGAAAGGCTTGTAAAGCCGAGCGTGCTCATCTTGGAGTAACTTTCAAGCACAAGGCGGTTTTTCTTACACCTTCCCCTCCAAAGAAACTCGTGACGTCTGCTTAAATGAACATTCAGGCTCTCGCCTTTCACCCCGCAGCCCATCAATAAAAGCCGGAGGAGCGGAGGAGAGGGGATATTCATTTATCTTCATTAGGACTCTGGCCAGCTCCTCTGATCACCACGTCGGCGTCGCCGGGAAGAGAAAAAGCTACTGTTTCTTTCCCCGGCTTCCCTGCCCGCACATGCACACCCCACCACGGGGCTCGCAAGCATCTCGGGGTGGTGGGACCCCACTCAGCACCTGCCCTCAGCTGAGGGAAAAACAGGATTTTAGGGGCATTCCCCTTTTTTCTGTTCCTTCACCGAAGCTGAGCTCCAGGAGAAGAGTGGGCAGTGAGGGGAGAGTGAAGGAAAAAGCAAATGAATGTCATGAGATACCCATCAGTGGAGGCAGATTAAAGAGGAGGGGAACCCTATTAGACAGGCAGAAGATGAAACTGGTGGTATCTGGCTTCAATATCTTACAGGGGTGATATCTGGCCCGAAAGCTCAGCCCCCATCACCAGTCTCCACACTACCTACTCGCATCAGCTGTTTAGAGGCCCACTCCCGCTTTGGAGAAGGAGGATCATTCTGGGAGAGGGCACTTCGCTCTCCCTGCCCTGCTCAAGGTTTCCTCCCATGCTGAAACACCTCCTCCCTCAAAGCCCTCTACGAACCTTGCTGGGATGCTGAGGGACAGAGCCACCTCCTGCTGTGCTCAGGGATGTCACGTGATTGTCACCGGATGCTCTCCCACCTCTTCCCGTGAAGGATGCTCCCGGGTGCCAAGTACGGGCAGTTAAGTACTTACTGAACGGAGTCTCGCGTTTGGGTTCCATATTCCTCCTGAAACCCATCAGCTGCTCTTGGAAACCCCCTCCTGAAATGCACCATCAGGTGTCCCAGCTCTCACCCTGATCACCCCAAGAGACATCCAGTTCTTCTTTGACCCTTGATAAATTTCTGAGCCTTGGTGGCTTCCAGAGGCAAAAAGGTCCACTGTCCAATAACACTTTGAAGAATAACCAGGGTGATCAGGCCTTTAAGAGAAGTCAGATGTCAGAAGTCAAATTTAGCCTACTTTTCTTCACCAGCATAGTAAAAGATTAGACTTTTAAAAACACTTTGAATGGCTTTGTGCTGCCTGGTGTGCAATGTTTCTGTGTTTGAGTTCTCATGACATCCCTGGGGATGCAGGTCCAGAGCAAGAATATCACACCCAAAAAGAAATCTCTTCTTTCATCACTTATTTTCCATCTTTGTAAAGTTTTCTTCCAATGTCTATCACAGCAGTCCTCCTGGCATCTAAAAGACATCATCTGAAAAGGGAGGGAGCCCACAGGACGTGTTTGATGAGCTGGAGGGACTAAATCACTTTACAATGGAAAAACCACATCAGGAACCCACTGCTGTCAGTGGATATGGTTCATCCCACCGACGTGGAGCTGCCCACAAACAAGGCACTGGCTCCAGTCTCGATCTCTGAGGTCCCCTGGTGCTTTCAGAGTTGGAGGCACCTCCGCCCAGGACTGGTGTTGCAGAGGGGCAGGATCTGTCCTCCCATGGAAGTGCTTAGGATGTCTTAGGATGGGATGAATCTCTCCCTGGAAGTGCCTCATGGCCTGGTATAGCTTCACTTCAGCAAGAGGAGAGAAGGCAATCAAAAGAAGACAAGGAGGGAAGGAATACAGCTGATACACTCTGGTGTGGGCAGTGTGACAGGAGACTGGAATACTCTCTGGTCTAGCAAGGACATTCACTGGAAAGACATTAAGATTCACATCACGTGCGTTTCTTCTGGTTGAACACAGACATTTCACCCAAGAGCATCTGTCCAGGCTTCCTCTGTACTCAGAGTGCTACAAGTCATCTCATCCTGACTTCACCACCTAAAATCAGACAGTGAATCCCAGGTGGGAGGCTCTACTTTGTCCTTCAGTTCTAGACAGATCCCAGGGCTCTAAAGTTGGGTGAGATGAATCCTTCTCCCATATTTAAATGAGGGTCCTCATAGCACGGGCACCGATTTCCCACGAGCAGTGAGGGAATTGGTATTATTTCTTCTCATCGGTTTTGGGAGCTTTTTTCTCAGATTTTTTTCTCCCTTGCTTTTGCCTGAGGGGATCCTAAGCCACACTCTAGGAACCAGCACCAGCAGAGAGGTGACACAAACCAAGGAGGACCAGCCCCTGCTCTGGCCATGATGAGAATCTCACAGTTCCCTCTGCCACACCATCCTCACTCATATCTCAGCCTTGTTCAGAAAAAACACCCTGGAAAGAAAAAAACCAAGAATACAGCTTGTGACTACTGGGCACTAAAGATGATGGATTGAAGAGCAGTATTGCTCTCAGAGTGTTTTACAGGCTTCCCCAACAGCAGCTTCTCTGCTTCACAGGCAGTTATTGCCTCTATTTTCTCTGTTTTATGGGATTAACAACCATATCATCTCTGCCCTTCCTAACCTACCGTTCTGCCTGAAAACCACCTTTTTTTGCCTAATTGCCCAACTGGCATCATTAAGTCACAGTCAGTTATCCTGGGCCAGGACCTGGCTTTACGTGTGTCCTACTCTGGACCCATGGAGATGTTCACATGCCTGAAAATGTGTCCAACTCTATTCACAGAAGATACTTGCAGAAAATATACTGCTTCTACCTAAAGCCCCACCTCAGGGCTTCAGAAATGAGACAGAACAAACAAACTCCTTTCTCTCCCAGCTCATCTGTGCCTGCGATCAGAGCTGGCTCAAGCATCTAACTGCTTCACAAAGTCCTGCAGGGATGAGGACACACCACGCGCTCTTTTCACAGAAACAAGAAGTTTTGCAACTGTGCGTCCTACAAGGAAGGAGGGATGATGGACAGGGATATAAGGACGTATAGCTACTTCCATGCTGGCCACCACTCAGCACATCTGAAGCCTTGTTGCCTTCCCTCCCACTTCAACTCAGAGCAGTTCAGTTCTGCCAGGCCAGAGCAGCTTTCCACTCCCAGCCCCAAGCAGCATTATTTCATAGAATCATAGAATTGTAGAATGGTTTGGATTGGAAGGGACATTAAAGATCATCCAGTTCCACCCCCCTGCCACAGGCAGGGACACCTTCCACTAGCCCAGGTTGCCCAAAGCCCCGTCCAACCTGGCCTTGGACCTTTCCAGGGAGGGGGCAGCCACAGCTTCTCTGGGCAACCTGTGTCAGGGCCTCACCACCCTCACAGGGAAGAGTTTCTTCCTTAGATCTAATCTAAATCTACCCTCTGTCAGTTTAAAGCCATTACCCCTTGTCCTATCACTACATGCCCTTGTAAAAAGTTCCTCTCTGGCTTTCTCGTAGTCTCCCTTTAGGTACTACATTTTGTTGCTTTTCATTTCCTGTTTGCCAATGGAGGAGCATGTTTGAACAAGGCATTTGCTTTGCAGACGACGCCTAAAGAGCTGGGAGTAGCAATCTGACCAAGAATGACCTTCATTCAAGGCTGCCCCTTGCTCAGAAAACCAACGTGCTCTGTGGTGACCCTCCATGTGCTACACAACATCTGGGAGGGCTCCACACCCCATGCTCAGGTCCTGTTGCCTTCTGAGTGAGCATAGTCACGGGCATTGCAGCAGAAAGGAGCAAATTCCTTCTTGTTCTACCTCCTGGGATATTTCCTAGTCTATGGTGGTCTTCAGCTCATGCCAACCTACGTGTGGTCAGCTGATGACTCTCCATTGCATTGACTACGCAGACTAGATCTTTAAGGAAAGCCTTCAGTTGCCCACACAGAGGCACGAGGTGGTGGTTGAGGTGCTCGGGGTATCCGAGATGTCCATATGGAGCTGATGGTAAGAGCTCAGCACCTCCGTGAACAACAACTGGAGACCAGGTGGGCTCCTCACGTCTCTAAAACCAGCACTGGCCTCCGAGATGTCTGCAACTGGATTTCACCTCTACATTTAGGTGTGGGAGTCTGGCAGCTGAATCTTGCCCAGTGTCCAGCTGGAACCCATTTGCCAGGGACAAGCGAGACCCTCATTTATATCACTGTGATAAGGCTGGAAGGACCTCAAAGGCATTCAGGGAGCCCCAGATCTCATGAGTGGTGAAGCAAATCGCTTAGTTACTAATTTTATGAAAGAAAAATGCATGTTGGAGGAGGCTCAAGGGAAGAACCGGGTGATGATGCTACTGTGTCTGCAGCAGCAAAACTAGTTTAAGAAGTCCTGTTCCCAGCTGACTTAGCCACAGGATTATTGAAAAGATCTGGGTTTGAACAAACAAGAAAGAAACCCCTGAAAGCAGTGTTTAAAACCACTCTGCTACCAGATTGTTTTAACAATCCAGCTTGCATCCTTGCTACCAACGAGGCAGCAGCTCCCACCATCTCCTGTCCCTGGGGCTGGGGGCACCTGAGCTGCCTCCTCCCCATGCTGCTCCACCATGCTGAGCACAATTCAAAAATCTCTCCAGATGCATTTTTGTGGTGTGGCATGGCACGGCGTGGCATTCAGCGCATTGCTGTCACCAGATCTGTTCAGGAGTCCCCGTGCAGCTTCTGCTCCAGCACAAACTGCTCCCAACACACGTTGGTTCTCCCTCTTCTCAACCCTCCATGAACGGAGACGCTGTTTTGCTGCAGCCCCAACACAAATGCCCGTCCTCACCACTGAGAAATGTTCCTCCTAACTTCAACCTCTCTGGATGTAATTTAAGCCAATTACCTCTTGTCCCATTCTGGGTGAACAAGGAGAACAGTTCATTCCCTTCATCTTTGCAGAAGCCTGTTACATATTTGTCGACTGTTATAAAGTTTTCCTAAACTAAACAACTGTAAGCTTTTTGATCTTCCTTCGTTGGCCATGATTTCCAGTCCTCTGGATTCTTTTGCAGCCCAACTCCAGCCTGTCTCCATCCACTCTGTGTCCTTCTAGCACTGCAGCCCACAAATTTGGACTCAGAAGTCTCAGTAGCACCATACCAGAGAGGGAGACTGGATGCTTGGACCATGCCCAGCAGAACTGAGCTCACACCTTCCCACTTCCATCATTTTTCGGTGAGGAAAATGCTTCCCCTGAGCATCAGTTCTCCCTGGCTCTACCTGGAATTACCCAGATGCAGATGCACTCAGCTATCCTTGGGTGTAATTTCCCCAGTGGGGTGGGGAGAGCAGCTGTAAAAATATATTTAGAAGGGAGCCAAGCAACTAGGCGTGTCTCAGAAAAGCCCAAGATGTACTTTAGTCATCAGCTTATCTATGTGGGAATGGGCGTCAGGGTGACTCTGGGGTTAAGGATGCCCCATGTCACATTCACCTGCTTTCTAGTAGCCCTTGAAGGAAAAAATAATAAAAGATTGTCCACTAGACGACAAGAAAAACAAACAAAAATATAATAAGCCGAAAAGCAAGGAAGAAGGCAGTCCCCTCTGCACTGGGGAACTTCCTTGTCGAAATTCCAGCATGCAAATCTTGCCCGCCCATCCCACCTTCCCGACAGACGGGCAGGTCAGAAGTGCCAGGGAAGCGTGAGGGTTTTACGAGGTGCACGGCGCGGGCAGAGGAGGAGCAGGCAGCTTGGGCAGCCTTGGACTTGATACGTGCACTGCTGGGTCCCAGTTTTGGGGGGGGAGCGGCTGTTCTGGGAGGAATGGGGGCACGGCAGGAGCCGGTGGTGTCTCGGCAGGCGAGGGCTTCTTGTCTCTGCTGCCAGGAATTAGGCCTTTCCTGGTGACAACACCAGCTGCTGTAGACATGGCCTTAATCAGCAAAAATAAGCATCCTGGCAAAAAAAAATAAAATTATTAAAAACGACGCTACTGTAAATTAATATGAATGTTTGCAATTATAATTAATTACTCTCACTTAGGTATTCACGGCTGCATGTTTGGTAACCAGCCAAGCTGTAAAGACTTGAGCTGTAGGTTTGTAAAGAGAGCCTGGCTGACCACGTCTGAAGTTCCATCCGCACCAGGGCCAGGGACGTGTCTGGGACCATCCTCCGGCCCTGAGGCCAAGCCTTTGCCCATTGAACTGACCTCCTGCCAAAACAGGGTGGCCACATCCAACCTGCCTATTGGGAAGGGTCTGGGGCCACGCACACTCCCGAACCATGCCTGAGAATTACCCGGGTGAGTGCTAATAATTTAACAGCGAGGATAATTGGTGTCTGAACCCTGGAACTGTTTAATTTGCTGGTATAGACACAGCCTCAGGGCTTTCGCGGCAGCCCTACCCCGGGAAAGCGTCCCAGAGGCTTGAAAGCATTCAGGCAGGTGTGAAATGTTTTCTTGGGTTAGGACTAAGGGTTTGGTCTTAAGCTGAAGTCAGCGGTGGGGAAATCTTGCCCTGGTAACCCCAAAAGGCCAGTCCTGACATATACTGTGCTGTGTCCAACACCAGGCTGGGTTTTTGTTGAAGCCAGCACCCTCATGTACTCCTTCCAGCCCCTTGGGGCCAAACCCCAGAGAGATGTTATCTACCCCTGCATGCCACCACACGCGTGCACGAGCCCTGGGCTGATCTGTCTGCAGACAAAGCTCACAAACCTCTCCTGAAGTCGGGGAGTGCTGGAGCCAGGAAGGAAAGCCATGACTTCACCACTCCTGGGGTCTGGATGAGCAGGATCATCCCCAGGATGGCTTCTTCATGGGGATTTACTGCCTGTGCAAGTTGCCACAGTGAAGATTTTGATGCCGAGATGTCCAGGACATGACCTTGAAGGCTCTGTGTAGCCCTCGGGGATGAGCTGGCTTGGCGTCCCTTCCGCCAAGTTGACAGTGGAGTTGTCTTCTCCCAAGCAGTGCTGAAGAAGGGTGATTTTTGACCAAAGCAGAAACTAGTGCACAGTGTGTGGCTGTGCTGATGAGCTGCTTGATTTCTCCTGGGTCCTCTGATGAGACGAAGCAGTTCAGGAGGGTGAGAAATCAAACCTGGCTGCAGCTCTGCAGCGCTGGAGCCATCGCTTCCTGGGAAGCTGGTGGTTCCTGCAGAGAACAAAGGGCATCGGACCGATGCTGCTCACATCACTTCTGCACACCAAGGGCTTGCTCCATGCTGCATCACAGGTCCGCAGTAAAAAAATACAGGTCGTGGGTCTGTGTCACCCTGGCTGTCTGTGCTCACCCTTTAACCCTCATGCTTCCGACAGCACATGCAACCTGAAGCCCAGCTGGGCTGTTCTATCGTCCTACCTGTAAATGCTGTTGCAATCCCTCCCTCCACCACCCGCTTTGGGATGAACAAAATATTCTGTCACCTTACCCATGAAGTATCCAAAGGGATCTGAACCTCTATGCCAGGCACAAAAATGCTTCAATCCTCTCATGAGCCGCATGCTGGGCACGTTTTGCCCATCAAGCAACAAGACTCCCAACCACTCCCATCAAGGAAGTCAATTCTCCAGCCAAGTTTTGCATCTCTTAAGCAATTGCCTTTCCATAGTGAGGAAGGAAGATTCCGTGGAGCAGGATATCTCTCAGTGGGCCACGACAGACTATGATGAGATGGGGTTGAGTATCACAGACACAGTGAATGTGTAGATCAGGGCCTCAGGCTGTTGCACCTCGCTCAGCAACACTTCTCATCAATGGTCTGATGCAAAACCACATTTTTCCGACCACAGTGACTCCAGGCTACCTTATAGCCTGCCCTCAGCCCTCCAAGCGGATGGATATAAGTGGACACATCCCAGTCTGTACCTAGAAAGAGGTGCACATGAGAGCTGGAGGGGTTTCACGGCACAAGATGCAATGCCAAGGCCAGAAGCGGGTGTTTAACAGATAAACGAGGGATTTCCACCTCCGACAGCCATGGTTTCAGGAGAAGCCAGTCCAGGTGCACCCTGCCAGAAGCTGCTTCAGGCTCTTCACATAGCTTTCTGCTTTCTCCTGAGCTGAGGGCAGCTGAGGTCAGGAAAGGACCCAGCTGAGATAAAGTTACGCTCGTATCTCAACCCCTGGGGAACGTCAGCCAGGGTCTGCCTCTTTACAGCCCATTGGTATGTGTCTAATACCCACCAAAAGCAAATTTGGACAATAAATATTAGGTTGCCAGTGATCTCTTCCTTATAAAGCAAATCTCAGTGCCTCAGAAAGCCCCAAAGCTGTGCAGCGGTGAGCAGGAGAAGCCGCAGCTTCAGGGGGGGCTTGGGGTGCTGAGGGAGGAGCACCCACCACTGGAGCCACTGCCAGCTGGCCTTGCAGAGGGGCCATCCCCCAGCATGGGCAATATTGAGGATATTCACCTTCGTCTCTTTTCCCCCTTTTCGTCTCTTCTGTGGGTTTCTTCTAATCTGAACCATGATGCTGTGGTGAAGTGGAAAAGCATAAGGCAGGAAGGTAGGGAAGACGTGTCCAAACATGACAGTTCAGAGGCTGTTGCCCATCCTTTCTTGGACAGATGGGAACAGAAACACACCTAGAGATCCAGTCACCCACCAGGCTCTGCTCGGGAAAACCCGTGGCTTTGTCTCGTTAAGAGGCTGGTAGGGCAGAGTGAAAGCTCAGTGCCAAAGATTTGGGGAGGAGAAGAGCCAACTTCTGCCTTCAGCCAGGACTTTTGCACCTCATGGTGGAGAAACATTACCAGAGCTGCAGATGATAGTGGTGTGATGGGGTTGTAGAGCATCCCCTACACTCCGCACACTCATGGGGGCCATCACAGCTTGAGCCTAAAAAGGGGACAGTAGTGAAAAAGACTGAAGTTCAAGTTCTTTCCAGGTCTCCACGCGACCTGTTCCCTGCAGGCAGAGGCTTCCTGGCCCTGCTGAGATGGTTTTGTTACCAGGATTGTGGATGGAGGAGAAACAGAATCGCTGTCCTCAGATGGGAGCCCCTGCACGGTGAAGCAACACGTGCTTGGGGCCACCAAGGGAGGAGAAATCAGGTCCCACCACTTCACTGAGGACTGTAAGTGAGGACCCGGGCAGCAAGCGTGTGTCTCTGTGCCCCCTCAAAGAGTGAGCCGACATCTGCAGCGGGCCGGCTAATGAATACAAACGACTGCCCCGTGCCCCGCCGGGGGGTCTTTAACACTTCACACGTCCCGGCGACGTTGAGTAATCATCTCCCAAAGCCTGCTCAGGCAGCCCCTCCATCCCACGGCAAGCGGCGTGGAGATGAATGACTGCTGAGAAGACACAGCATCGCAATAATTTTTCATCCCCAGTGTTGCTTAACCTTTCGTGAGCAAATCAGATTTCCCTGACACCGGCCTGGGCTCTGTACCTGCATTAAGTATTGCTGGGTCAGGGAGGGGCAGCTGTGATTTATGCCTTCTCCTTGCTAATCGGATTCTGGGGCAGGCAGATATTGATGGGCGCCTGCCTTTGATCCATGGCTCTCGTGAGCCTTCATTCAATTACCGCCCCACAGAATGCAATTAGCAGGGCCGCGAAGCCACGTGGGCCTCATAATCATGGCACAGAGCGAAGATGAAGGGGCTGTCATCAGGAGGAACGCCGCCCGGTCCCACCTGGGGATCGGATGCACTGTGGTGCATTTGGACAAAATGCTAAGGAAGCATCGAGGAGAAAAGTCCTGTTTACCCCAGACAGTCCCATCTTGCTTCTTCCCCACCACCCTTGCCTTCGGTGCCGTCTGGCTTGACCATCCTTGCCCTCTCTTGGCATTGTGACTGCTCTGCTGTGTTACTCCCTGCATAACCCACTTTCACAGCCCAAATCCAGTTGCTCTACCTCCCGTGTCTCCCTGCCCACATTTCTTCCCCTGTACGTAATGCTCTGTGCTCATTCCTCTTGGATTTCATCCAGTCTTCTTGCCAGAGGAGGTGCAATCCCCTCCCTACCTGCTCCAGCTCCCTCACCCATCCTTATCGCAGGTTGTGCTATCTCTGGGCTATCTGTTCCTCTCCCTTCTCATATTTATCTGCTCTACCCACCTCCTTTACCTGTGCTCTCCGGGCGTGTGATGACAGCTGTCTCTATCAGCTTTCTTCCTCCACTTTTGCTTTAAACTCTTCAGTCCCGCAAACTTTGGTGGTCCTTCTGGTCCAGTGTCCATCAGCCCCCTCGTTCCTTGCTCTTAGGGGTGGGAAGAAGTTCCTTGATGGTGTCCACATTCTCTCATCCATCTCACACAATCTTCCCTCCCCTGCCAGGACTGGTTTTGACCCACGGCAAGAAGAAATCTGGCAAACCCTACACACCGCAACAACGTCCTCACTGACAGGAATCATGGTGATGTCAACTGGGAAGAACTGAGCAACTACGATGAGCAGAGTGAAGGCAGGAGGGTGAGAGTCACCAGAGCAAAGTGCAGGGTCGGGCACCATGCAGAGCCCTTCACCTCAGTGGCCAACGAGAAGAAAGACCTGGATGCGATGGTCACTGTCTACAACAAAGCAATTCTGTCACAGCACTGGAAGAGGGAGTTTAGGATCTAGTGAGACATTTCTAGTTGAGACAGTGAAGCATTAATATACGTGTACGTGTCAGTCCTGGCAGCTCCTTGCAGCATGCATCTTTTTGGTCCATCATGTAGAAAGAGAGGCTCAGATGGGAACATGTGTGGGAAACGGCCACCAGAAAATGGAGAGGAACGGGGAGCCTAAAGCCCCTGGGCTTTGCTGGGCAGGGAAAACCTCAGCTGAAAAGACAGCATGATTTCTCTATATATACATATCAAGAGAGACAACACCAAGGAGGGGAAAGAGCTAATGAAGTTGAAGAACAAGAGCTGACGCAAAAGCAAGCAAGTGCAAACTGGTCTCAGATAAACACTGGTGGGACCTGGGATGGGTATCTGGGAAGTGAGATGCTGGAAAGGCTTCCAAACAGGTGTCCAGGGAGTTCATGGCGGGGATTTAGACACAACTGACATCAATTTAACACCACAGGACCTGACGAGATCCGCCCAACACCTCCAAGAAGCAGAGTCCTGGACAGAGGCTTTGAGGTCCGATGCGAGCCCAGGTGCTCTGGGCAGTATTCCCCTGCCTGTGTGCAGGGACCTGCATCTCACCTCGTCAACCTTTGGAGCTGATGAAGAGAAGGGGATGTCTGGGTCATTATCTGGTGCTCAACCAATTTGGGGGTTGGTTGGGAAGGTTTTGGCTCCCCCACAGTCTCCTGCCTGCAGCCACCACCCTGACTCAGAGTTCAGCAATCACCCAACAAGGTTTTCTTTCTTGTTGCATTTGCTGTAGCTGTTTCACAAAGAGTTGAATCCCAAACCCACAAGCAACCACAAGCAGGAAAGTTTTTTCCTCCTCATTTTCTTCAAGGCAGGCGAGACAAATACTTTTCAACAGATATTCCTGAGCATTTATTTCCTCCTGTCTCTGTCCCTTCTTGCCTTCACCTTGATTTACCTCTTAACCTCCTTCCTTGATGAGATTGGCTGAGGTTGCAGGAAAGTGAGGTTGTCAGATGAGCCTGTCTCCAGCCCATGGGATTTTCCTCCTTAAGGGAGCCAGCTCCAGCAGCCCCAGGAACAGAGCTGCCATGGGATGGACTGGAAGACGCCTGCATTGAGCTGTGGGTTTGTTATCGTGACATGTCCCACATACAGGACAGTCATCAGCCTGCATGCTTGGCACCGCTGGTACAATGCTCTGCCTGGTGCCACTCTAGAAAGCAGCCACAGAGTGGGAACTGCGTGGCTGAGTTACCAGCTCCATTGGACCAGACCTCGTGGTGACAGCGTCAACCAGGTTGAACATGATCCCACAGTTACTGTCCCTGACAGCACCGCAGACCACACTCCGGGAGTTGTGTTCAGATTGGACAGTAAGAAAGTCTTCACTGGGAGGGTGGTGCAGCCCTGGGACAGGCCACCAGAGAGGTGGGGATGTCCATCCATGGAGGTTTTTTAAGACATAAAGACACAGACTTCCTGAGCTAGCGTTAGCAATGGTCCTGCTTTGAGCAAGAGATTGGCCTAGAGACCTCCAGAGGTCCTGTCCCACTGGAGAGGGCAGGAGCATCTCTAGGGTTAAGCACGTTAAGGCTGTGCTGGATCTTCTTCCTTGTGGTGTCGTGGAGAACCCCACAAAGCTCTGCTGATGGCGATAACCCAGCTAGACTTGCCATTGACCAAGGCAGCGAGCCACCACATGGGGATGTTAAACCCCAGCACCGAAACTCAGCACCCCACAGAAGACGTCAAAATAAGAAACTCTAATTTTAAAAATGAGAAAAGCAAGGCATGGACAACCAAAAGGACCAACTCAAGGGCTCGGGGCACTCTCCCTAAATCTACCCAGTGACATGGCATCAGGCCAGGGTGTGAGCGGAGGTGTGGGGCCATGTCTCGCGCCCTTGCTGCACCATCCCAACTTGATCTTTTTCAGAGACGCCTGGGCATGTTCCTGGGGAGGTTTTGCTCCTCGGATGGATGGGGCTATACTCAGCACCATCCACCAGCTTACAACATGTCCCCAGGGCTGGGACAACAAGCTTGCTGCTCTGGCAGCCGCCTGCATAGGCTGGGGCAGCGGTCACAAGAAGTCCCAAGGACAGCTGGGGTCCCACCAGGCTTGGTGGCACGGGAACAGGTGAGTGGCTCTGGGGTGCCACTCAGCTGTGGTGAGGTTTGGCCCTGCTTTGTGCACTGATTTAGGGGCAGGCACGGCCCCTCCACACCGTAGCGCTCGGTCTTTGGTGTAACATCGCTGCGCGCTGCAGCATCCTACATCCGCGCCCCAAAACGTACCCGCGGCTCCAGCTGAAGATCTGCTGGCTGGGATGGTCCGAGGAGATCTCTGCCCACCATTTCCCACTGGAGCCCTGCGGTGCAGCAGAACATCTCCAGATCTCCCGCCCAGGGCTGAGCATCCCCTGAGCACGATTCTCAGCCTGGAGCATCCTGGTGCTCTTAGCACCACTCAGCACTCAAAATACACCAGGCCAAGGGGCCCAGGGCTCACGTCAAAGCCCTCAACCCAGGCCCATTGCACGGAGCTGCCCCGTGGGAGCAGACATCAGGCTGATCCGTGGTGCTGCACCAGCTTCTGGGTCCCAGGGTGGGCTGCCCAAGCTTGGGGGGCTTCGTGCATTTTTGGGGTCCCACCTGGACCTGCTGTCAGAGGAGATGGCACTTTCCCTTTTGTTCATGATTGCCCTTGCCAGGTAGCGCCCAAGAATATGCTGAGGTGGACAGATGAAATTTGGGAGGTTCCCATCCTCCTTTTAACCTCTTCTGCCCCATGTGCACGTGCAAATGCCCCTTGCAGAGGTTTAGTTAGAAACGAGCACCGGGGAGCATTTTTCCTCCCCACTGCACCAAATTAAGAGGCAGGACTCCCTGCCCCAGGACGTGATGGAAACCAAAAGGGATAAACGGCTTAAAAAAGGGTTTTAGAGGAATTCAGGGAACACAATCCATCCAAGATCCTTTTACACAGCTGCTGCTTTCCAGGAGGGAGTCCCCCAGCCCATGACCATTCCCTAAATCCTTCACTCCTACACACCGAACCACATCATCTGCCTGAGCCCTTCCACCAAACCTCCCCATGGCCCCTACCAGGGGGGCAGGACCCCCAAGTCCTCCCCATCCTGGCACGTTCAGCAACACCTGGGCCCATGGAGATGCCCCAGTACTGTGCCTCTGTTCAGGATTACATGCCGAGATAGCCCAGTTAGCCCGTTCTTAATTAGCGTGTGTCATGTTGATTTTATATCATTTTAATTTCTTAATCAACGTGCCGTGTGGTACCAAGTCAAACATCTTACAGAAACCAAAGTCTACTGCATGTTGAGTGCCAGGGCTGGGAGGTATTTGGGGAATGTAATATCCTAACGCAGTTAGGGCCAGAAAAAAACCCAAAACCAACATGCTAATATAATCATCAAATTACAAAGGATGATAAATACCATGAAAGAAAATACGCAATGTGAGCGGACAAAAAGATTTCCCACAGAAAGCTAACGCAACCCCCCCCCCTCTGCCTCGATGAGCTGCCTATTATCTCCGCTCTGCTCTCCAAAACCTTAATTCCTGCTCAGAATTACCTTCCCCAGACGCAAACCTAGATGTAATCAATGAGAGCAAGGCGGCTACTTCTTCAGCTCCACGCTTGGGTTTAATCATGCTTGTTTATGGTAGAAACCAATTAAAATAGCCACCGAATTAGGCAAAACTTGGCTTTAGCTCACAGCACGTCGATGCAACACGGGGTGCGGGAGCCAGCGCTCATTAAGGGGTTGTTTCCCCCACAGGACAATCTATAAATCTGAGTGTTTCAGCAGCAAATTTTTGCTGGTTGTACAAAAGAGATGGTGAATTTTGTCTTTTATGGGATTTAGGGTTTTTCCCCAGCAAGGTGAAGGCAAAGGCAGTGCCTTCGCAGCGATGCACACAGCCACGGCGAGCACAGGCGCTTATTTAAACAGTTATATGCTGTATTGTTTAATAGAAGTTACAATAGGATAAATGTACAGTCCAAATCAACATGCTAATTTCTAACGCAATTTAACCTGTAAACCATGCAGTCCATTTTTTAATCAGTCCATCTCTCTTTTTTTTTCTTTTAATCAGTAGCTCTGCTAGTGAGTTTTAAGGAAAAAAAAAAAAGTTCCCTTTAAAGTTAAACCTAATTTACTAAATTTTCCCCTTATTGTGCAACGACTTGTGCAAAAAAAGCTGTTTTCACCACATTAGTTTACAAAATCACGTCCTTCCCCCCCGAAAAAAAATGAGAAAAGGCAACACAAGCAGCCAGTGGATAGGGAGGGATGGGGATGAGGGTGTGGGTGTGTTTTCATGTCAAAATAAATCCAGAGGGATGAGGCAAGGCAGAAAGCAACTTGGTCCAGGCTGGATTCCAGAAGCCTGACCCTGTTGCCAGTGGAGGTTTTGGGGTGCTGCCCCCGGAGCCGGAGGAGCTGCAGGTGGGATGGATGCTGGCTCCGGCCAAAGCTCCCCCTGGCCTGGCCCTGGGGGCAAGAGAGGGGCTTGAGACCAGAGCAGCAGCTTCAGGGATGAAGCAAATCAACCAGTCTCCAGGTCACAGCCTGAGCCCCCCCCCCATCTGCTGTTTTTGGGGTGAATCCCGCCCAGAGCACGACTTTCCCTCAAATGCACGACTTTCCCAGTTGACAGCAGAGAAGGGCCCATCTTGAAGTCATTTGCCATGAGATTTAGTTGAGATTTATTTGGGAGTTGTGTTCCCTCCCTCGTGATAAACACACGAGTCGTGCTGCTGGGGCAGGGGGGGCACACGGGGTCTCTGGGCACCAAAAGAAATGGGGCGCAGAGACCCCAACAGCCCTGCGGCATCCGGGGACGGGACACGCATCCAGCCAGGGCATGGGAGGGTGGTTCCATGCTCCAAACCACTTGATGCTTTAAAAAAAGCCCCAAACCCACCCCAGAATTAAAGAGAAAAACCAAACTGAGGTGTGGTGGAGAGGTAGGAAACAACCAAGGGCCAAGATTTCTTTGCCCGGGGTTTGAACGCTGGTTTGAAGGGATGCTGGAGGCACATGGACCGCAAATGTCCCTCATCTGCCGCTTCCCAGCATCGCTACCCCGGGGGGGGAAAAGATTTTACCCTAAAACCAGCTTCAGCCCAGGAGGTGCCGACAGCAGCCGATGCCACCGCAGTGGCCCCGGCTCCATCTCTGTTTTCCATGCTGTCGCCCAGCATCTTGCAAAGAGTTTGGGGCCAGCCTGCAAACGCCCACGCCTTCTGCCCAAACATCCATTTTTGTAGCAGCACAAAAGCAGCCAATTTTTAAGAAAACAAAAACCAAACCAGCCCCTCGAACAAAACATCAGCCAGCTTCTCCCCCCACACACCCCCCCCGCCCCCCCGCATCAGAGCCTGGAGTTGCGGTTGGATGTAGAACAAAGTGCAAAATTGCTAAGAGCATCTGACTTGAACTTCAGCCCTAGGAATAAAAAAAAAAAGAAAAAGCCAAAAAAAATCTCCTCTTCTCTCTCACACACATGCACACACACTGATGTCTAACAGAGGCCATCCCCCTCATGTATAGGTGTGGTTTGGGCTGCAAGTTAGCACTTTTAGAGACCTTATTTAAAATTATTCCCAACCCCTGGGCTGACTGCACAACCCCTGAAGATTATAAAGAAGATAAGATGTGCAGATGCTTCTCAGGAAGCCAAACTTGTCTTTTTTTTTTTTTTTTTTTTTCCCCACTGGTGCTGAAATATGTTTGCTGGCTCAGGGAAAAGGTGGGGGCTAACCCAGTCTCTTCTACGGCCACCACTTAAAAAAAAAAAAACTAAGGAAGGTTCAATATATGTACATGGAGGTGTTAATAGCAGCATTATTTGTTTTGGGGGTTGCAAATCTTCAATTACAGCAGCTAATTTTCCCACCCCCCCTTATAAATTTATAGCAACAACCTTTCCCTCATAAGCAATACCATCCGTATCGGAGGATACCAATCATTAGTAAGAGATTTAGAGGGGATTTTAAATGTCTTTCAGGGCTTTTTAAGCAATCTGTTTAAAAGATTAATTTTATTTTGAAGGGATAGAACTGCATCTCTCAGAACAAAAAGTTAATTAGGACCAGAGCACCAAAATGCCATTTTTCATCCCGGTCTGTGACTTGTGGTTAGGCGCTTGACCTCCCGAAATCAGAAACTCGCTCAATCTCTCTCCCTTGGCCGAGTTTGACTTTCCCAGCAGCAAGTCCTGAGCACCAGAAGCTGGTTTGCAGGATCCCAATCCCAGCCTCTCTGAGCAGAGCTTAGAGGAGCAAGGAAATCCAGCCCAGGCAGGCATGGCCATGCTGTGCCACTCCTCTTTTAACTAAAGCTCAGTGGAGACGGGACAGAGAGCCCAGATGTGGGATGGGGAAGGCTGGGAGCTGTCTGGAGCATCTGAAACGAGGTCTTTCCCCGAGATCCAGCTGCTTTGGGGTTTTTTTGGTGGGTCTACCTTGTGCAATGCAATATAGGGGTCACTCCTTGGGGGAAAAAAGTGGAGTTTCAAGGTGGTGGTGGGAGTTGGATGATTTTTTCGTCCCCTTCCCCATCTCTCGGGGACCGGAGGTGATGCTGCCCGGCGGTACCTGCTCCTTTCTTCATCCTGCATCTACCATGGAGGGGAGAAAAATCTGCAAAAGCAAAGCACGGCCTCGCCTGGCAGCAACGCCAGCAGCTGACAAAAGCGATTAAAAATTGTGTTTGACAGTCTATCCTCCCACTAATAAAACCTGGAAATGCCAGAGTGCCTTATTTGTCATGCTTGCTGATGCTCAGTGATGCCACTGCCAGCATCTGTAGCAGCTTGATTCTGAAGGATTTTAAAGTGCTTGGTACTATTTAATGGCCCTTATCTGAAGTGCCCTGTGGACTGAAGCTTCCCCTGTTACTGTCACCATATCTGGGTTTTTCGTTTCGATCTCCAACCTCTGGGTAGGAGCTCAGATCTGATGCTTGAACCAGTCGATCCCACCTGCTTTTGCCACCCCCTTCGCACTCTTGTCCCCACGTCAGCACTGCTGAGGGATGGGGAGGAGAAATTAATTTTCCCCGTGGTCCTGTGGCTCGTCTTGGCTGGAGGGCTGAGGGCTCTTCCATAGCTGCCAGGGCTATACGGACCGGTCTGCTTCCTTTCTCCAGCAATCTGGTGAGGAAGAGCTTCCTATTGGAGTCCAGCAAGCTGGGCAATCTTTCCTTCTCGGTTGTGCAGGATTTGGGATGACAAGATCAAACTGGGGATCCCCTGGGGCTCACAGGGGCCATGGTGAAGCCCCCAGGCTGGTTCACGCTCAGGTCCAGCATTTTGGAGAGCAGAAAAGAGGTTGCCAGCAGGGAAGGGACTGAGTTCATTTTCACTGGTCCCTCTGACAGCCTTTGCTCTGTCGTATGTAGGTGATCCGTTTCTGGCCACGCTAACATCAACTTTCATTCAGCTGCTTCTTTTTTTCCTCCATCTTTCTTACAAGTACTTCAAAGAGGCGTTAAGAAGAAATTAACCTCTGATCCCCTGCCAAAAGCAAGGAACCATAAGGCCAGGTTTGGTTCTTCCCTCTTATTAATGAAAATAATCCACTGGTCCTCCTGGCTGGAGACTGCTGGGACAGGACAACAGCCCCAGAAGGTCATTGCTGACAACGTGCCTATTTACTTTCAGGGTTAAGTAACACGTACCCTTATTGAGAAGAAAATAAAAAAAAAAAAAAGTATTGCTGAGGAACAAGGAGGGAAGATAAAGCACCATCCCCTTCGTGTATCCAGAGCTTGAGTATCAGAAGAGCTCCCCAGGCAAAAAAACATTGAGCAAAAAGTGCACGTGGTCGGAGAGTGAAGGGACTGAAAGCACCACGGAAGCACTTCTGCCCTTCTGCAAATGCCACGCGGTGATGATCAAACAAGTCCTGCCCCTCCGTAGCTTCGGGAGTCTGAGCCGAGGGTGGGGAAGGAGAGGATCCCTCCTCCTCTTCCAGAAGTGGTTTGAGGGCTGAGCACCCACCACCTTCAAACGAGGGTGGGAAATGGGCACAGCTCATGCCCGTGCTCCAGCAGCACTGCCAGGGCTGTAACATCCACGGGGAAGATTTTAATTCCCTTTAAACATCAGGGTTTGGGTGGTGAGGGAACCGGCTGGATAAGCTTTCACCTGCAGTAATTAGAGTCAGAAGGGCAATGAGAAGGGTGAAAGTCCCCTCTCTCTGTAACCTGAACCCTGGGATGCAAGTCCTGCTGGTAGCGTTACCATCCTCTGTCTTGATTGGAGCGGAGGATGTTTGGGCACCTCCAGAGCAGAGAGGGGAATTTTGTCCGTAGGCACTTTTGAGCCGGGGGGGGGGAGCTGAGCGATGCTGCTCCGTGGGGCATCTCCCGCTGCCTCCGCTTCGGGTACCTGCAGGAGGTTCCTTCTCATCGTCCCGGCCAGCGGCGAGGTGGCGGGACTGCTCTTCGAGCCAGGGCGCTCGCGGGAAGCGGAGGGGCTTTACCCCATTGCACCGTATCAGGAGGAGAGGGAAAATGGGACACCAGCATGGAAAAGAGGTGCAAGGAGAGAAATAAAAACCAACCCTGAAGGGTGCCCTGGACACCGGGAGAGCCCAGTCTGCACCATCCCTGCTGAGCATCCTTCCTCTCCCGCTACCCAACCATGCTGGGTGGGAGCAGCAGCATCCCAGCACCAGACTGGTGCGGCAGAACACCCTGCCAGGTTACCTCCTGGCTCTCCCTTTCCAAATCTAATTAACAAGGCAGCTCTCAAAGCCCTTCTGTATGTCCAAAAGACACTGGCCAGTCCTAGAGGTGGAGCTCAGGGGGTGGCTATGCTGATGACAGACGCACAGGAAAGGGCTGCAGCTCCAGCGGAGGTGGAAATCAGCCCTTCCAGGAAAAAGAGGAGAAAAATTGGGAAATCAGCTTGCCTCTTTTCCTACCTAAATCCAATATGCAAGTTGGTAAGACAAGCTAACGGGTGACCCTCTTTCTAAACGTGTGCTCCTTTTACCGGAGCCCATGAGAAGAACCTGAAACCACGACTCCTCTCTATATGTTTTGTTTTCATTTGTTCTGCAACTGAATAAGTTAACAAAAGGAAGTCAGACCGATTCTCTCAATTTGGCTTATAAAAAAAAAAAAAATAGTCTGGGTGTGAACTTCTCTCTCAGGCTTCAGGATTTACCATCACTTTATAAACCCCTGAAAATAGGAGTTTATAACAGGCGACTCCTGACACCACCTTCACAAGAAGTGCTGCCTATCTTCCCCGGGATTGTTTAACAAGGAACATTTTGTCATCGGGGTAGGTTTCATGAATACTATACAGGTGAATAAAAAAATACATATATTCTCTTTGAACAAGAATCCCAAGTCCAGGCATGTGGAAGGCTGCGGTGCAGGGCCCGGCACGGGCAGAAGGTCCCCCAGTCCCTCAGGAGTGATGGCTGTTGATCAGGCTGCGGAGCTGCTTGGCCACGGTGTCTATCAGCTTCTGCTTGTCCCTCTCGTTTTTCCGAAACTGGGCAAAAACGTTGTTTTTTCTGCTCGTGTCTCTCATCCTGTGCAGAGTAGAAAGAGGTTATGGCACAGGGATCACTGCTCAACGGTGCACCCAAGCCCCATGAAGGAATCACGTGTAAAGTGCCCGTGTTCAGGCTCTGATAGAGGAGGTGACTGAATCTAAAGGCTCTACCCCCATTTTTATCACGTATTTGTGTAAAGATGGGCATAGCAAGCCATGTGCAGGCTTTATATAGTTTGCATTTTTGCTTTAAACCCCGCAGACCCCAATCAATGTCACTGTAGGGTCTATCTCTAATGCCAAAATGCACGAAACCTTAAAGCCTCTCGTTCTTCCCTTCCAAACAGCTTTTGCTACGTTCCCATGTCGCCTTCTGAAGTGGTAAATGACCATGCCATAGTATTAGGAGGAAATTAAAAAATTAACATCAAATCCACAGCATTAAGGCTTCTTATTGGAAATGGTGCATTGCATGTGGCCAAGAGATGCAGCTTTTGTGGCAGCCGGAAAGGTTTAGAGTTGTGAATTTAAAATACTATATTATATAATTTATATTAAAGGAAGGAATCCAGCACTGGTTCCCTCAATTTAAAAATCTTGAGAACTGTAATTTTTAAAAATTACATTTAAAAATCTTGAAAATTGTAATTTTTTAAAATTACATTTAAAAATCTTGAGAATTGTAATTTTTAAAAATTACATTTAATACATGAAATAGAACTTTGGTCTCCACGAGGTTTCCAAAAAGCCAGAGAGAAGAAGAGCAGGTGGTGGGACGGGACCTGAAGGCGAAGCTGGTGCAGCTCCATCTCCCTCCCCATGCAAAGCTGGGGGGTCATGTACGCTTGCATTCACAGATGCATATTTGGGGGGGGGGGGGGGGGGGGGGGGCAGGTCTTGTTGCATCGTCCAAGCGTGAGCTTTTTGCAGGCAGGGCATGTGCTGGGAAAGGAAACCACCCCACAAGGGTCAACCCTTCAACAGCTCCTGAAGGTATCAGCCTCAACATCCAACCCGCTGGTTCTCAGCCGGCACTGCTTTTAGAATACCACAATTTGTAAATGATTTTCTCGGTAAATCAGATCTGGCAGAGGCTGATGGCTTTGGATGAGTCACTTAAGTCTGTGTTTTCGGCTTCGGGGACCTAAATGAAGCATTAAAGTGGCTGGGATACAGCGCTGAGAGTCCCTGGGAAATTGGCACTTTATCAAACCAGGGGGTTTTTGAGTTAACCGAGCACAAATCAAACCTCTTGAAACTTATTTAACCGATTAAAAAAAAAAAAATCTAACTTTTTTCATGCTTCAGTCTTCCTTAAAAGAGCCAAAGGGAATCTGAAATGTTCCCAAAAACATCCAGCTTGGAACTGGAAACAAGGATAACAACTTTATCCCAAAGGCTAATTTGCTAAAGTTATAAGAGCCCAAAGACACAGGATTACAATCGAGCTGCTTTCCCAACAGTAACAAGATAGCTTGGAGCGCTTTTATTCAGCAAAATAAGTATTATTTTTTTCCTTTCTCTGTTTTTTTTAACCAAAGCAGGTTGCCAGCTGCTTCGCCACAAGAAGCAGGGAGCGATCGCACCGACGGGAAGCGGGGTTTTTGAGTCGCGCAGGTTAGAGGCGTCGCGGTATCGTGAATTTTGGAAATAACCAGCCTCCCGCGGGAGCCCTCCGGCAGCGCTCTACGGCTCCAGAGGATCTCAAAGCATTTCACCAGGAGGGCTGAGAGCTCTGTTTCTATTTCCCAGGCTATGTGGGGATGTCAGAGGTGCTGAAAATAAACCTGTACCTTCAGAAACCTCCACCCAGCGCTGTACCCATCACTCTCCATCACTGCCTGCTGCAGCTACCCCCGCGGAACACGTGGGGAATTTACAGCAGAGCATCCTCTGCCCTAAGAGCTCTCTCATCCTGGGCATCCTCGGAGCCATCTCAGTCTTGTGGGACCTGTTCAGGTCCATGAAATGTTTCTGAAGTAACGCATGTTGCGTGCAAGAAAACTTTTGCCCGCATTTGAACAATTAAAAAGGCATTGCATGGATAAAGCTACTGGATCAGGATGAAAAAGCAGTCAGAGCACTGATCCCTCAACAAACTCACTTAGGTGGATCTGTTGAACTGGGGATGAGTGTCTGGGAGGGATGGGAGCTGCTGGTATCCCCAGGTATCGCGTGAAGGTAGAGGCACTAAGCTGTTAAGTATTATTAATTAAGTCACCTAGAGGACACAAAATCCTGCCGAATTTGGGTTGTGCTGTGCCAGGGAGCGGGCAGCCTCAGGAGTGGCTGCATCCTTGGGAAAGGCTGAGCTTGCTGAGGCTGGGAGGAGACCACGCCAGCCCCGGTCCTGCCGTCGCAGCCCTGCAGACAAACACTGAGCCGACGCGATGTGCTCGGTGGCAAAGGCGTTCAGAAATGCCAGCCTGGTTTTTTTTTCCCAGCATTTAGCTATAGGAAGCACCCGGTCCCTGATCAAGCAGTGCATCCAGACACCAACAATATCAGCTTTGAAAGAGGGAGGTAATGCTTTCAAGCAGCTAAGCAACCCTTTGGAGGATTGAAAATTTTATTTCTTTAAGTGTATGCCTGCAGAGCCCTGGGACAACCCAGCACAGTTTTGTAATGTGGTCCCTGTGCGTTAGCGCAAGAATTGAAAGTAAGAAGAAGGGAAAAAGAGAGCTCAGCGCTGTCCCCGCCCCTGTCAACAAACACCACCCTCAATAGAGCCAAGCTTTGTTTAAATTAATCTATAAGAAAAAAAAAGCAACAGAGTAAAAGCTCCTCTTTTAGCTCTAATTAGTGCATTTGAGACGATAAAGTTACCGGAGGGAACCGTTTCAAAGACAGCTTGCATTTAGATCATTTAGTGCTCCATTTAAATCAAACAATAAAGTCACTGCAAGGTGAGGGTAAAAGCCCAAGCAATCAGCATACTTACACTCGTGATATCCTATGAGAGATGTGTGATTAGGAAAAGAGATAATGATGAAAACAGGTTACCAAATGAACCAGCAGATCAGAATTTCACGTCGCCTTGTCGGCAAAGCTCAGCTGCCTACGGAGAGGGTTGGGGAGGTGGGCTCGGGGAGCGGGTGTGCCTGAAGCTGCAGCCAGGTCAGTGCAGAGTCTCAGGGGGAGCTGGAGCTGGTGGATGATGCACAGAAACCCCTCCAAAGGGCCTGAAGCCCGAGCGGGGAGAGGGCAGAGCCTGCCAGAGCATGCAGGTGATGCCACGCCATGAGGATGCGGGAGATGCAAGTGCCAACCCTGAGACTCCACGGGAGCTGCCTCAGGAAAGCAAATCGGATATGTGAAGATTGCCCTTCAAATGAGATCCCTTTTGGGGAGAAGGCTGGCAAGCTGAGCTGGGGTTTGTGGCTTTTTACAGAATCATGGAATCACAGAATCATTCAGGTTGGAAAAGCCCCTCGGGATCATCAAGTCCAACCCTCAGCCTGACTCTACAAAGTTCTCCCCTACCCCACATCTCCCCACAGCTCATCCAAACGGCCCTTAAACACACCCAGGGATGGGGACTCCACCCCTCCCTGGGCAGCCTATTCCACTCTCTGACCACTCTTGCTGGGAAACATTTTTTCCTCATGTCCAGTCTGACCCTCCCCTGTTGCAGTTTAAAGCCGTTCCCTCTTGTTCTGTCACTAATCACCTGGGAGAAGAGACCAGCACCAACCTCTCTACAACGTCCTTTCAGGGAGCTGTAGAGTGATGAGGTCTCCCCTCACCTTCTCCTCCTCACACTGAACAGTCCCAGCTCCTTCCATCGCTCCTCACAGGATTTATTCTCCAGGCCCTTCCCCAGCTCGTTGCCCTCCTCTGCCCTCGCTCCAGCCCCTCGAGATCTCTCTCATATTGAGGTGTCCAAAACTGGACACAACACTCCAGGTGTGGCCTCACCAGTGCAGAGCACAGGGCGACTGTCACCTCCCTACTTCTGCTGGTCACACTATTTCTAATCCAAGCCAGGATGCCGGTGGCTTTCTTGGCCCCCTGGGCACCCTGCTGGCTCATGTTCAGCTGCTTGTCAATGAGAACCCCCAGACCCTTCTCTTCCAGACAGCTCCAGCCACCCCTCCCCAAGCCTGTAGCCATGCAGGGGGTTGTTGTGGACCAAATGCAGGACCTGGCACTTGGCCTTGTTGAAGCTCATCATGTTGACGTTGGCCACCGATCCAATCTATCCAAGTCTTTTAATACCACCACTGAGCACAGATGCTGCACACTCGATACTACCTGGGGAAAATGGCCAGGAGCATGGAGCTGCCCTCCTGCTGTCCCACTTCTTCCCAGCAACTGCCACAGATCCCAGCTGACTGCCTGCTCCCACTTCCCTGACTATTCCAGCTGTTTCATGTCCAAGCTCTCAGATTTTTGATAACTCTTTATTTTACTATTTTACTGATAGCTCTGAATATACCACACACTTTTGCATCATGGATGTCAGGTTGCGAATACGTTGCGAATAACACAGCGTATTACACAGCACATAGAAATACATATATAAAAACAGTGCTATGATGTATAAAAGTGCTTTACACACAGCAACTACCTAAATTTAGTCCCTGTGTACCATATTGATAACACTTGGATGTCAGGAGTTGCTGTGATGTTAGCTGTTCTCCTCTGCAGGAGAGGAAGACAGGGCTGTTACGTGCACCACAGATAATACAGATGCAACTCAGAAGCACACCAAGGTTGCTCTTCTAAAAGTGTAGCCCCACTCTAAACTAGTCACCTCCTCCTCTGCAAGCAATGGAGAAAGAGAGGTACTCCAAAAACCAACTCAAACTCCTCCTCAGGGTCTGATTTCACGGTAAACCTAACCAAATCTAACTGCAACTCACTTATCCTGCCTGCTCCTCCACTCAAGACATAGCAGGGGAGTGCCCATGGCATGAGCTGCTTGGAAAATTATTAATTACCATTTTTGGCAGGTTACTTCTCTGTCAGATCAGCTGGAAGACCAGCTGTGAGGTCTGATGGTAGGGGCAGGACTAGGGCTGATCCTCCCAGTGAGAGCCTGGAGGTCTACCAGAGAAAGGGTCATCCAGGGGCAGGATGGGTGACTGGTGGCACTTCTCTCGCATGTGCTAGAGGGGTTACAAGCAAAGCAAATCCCACTCTTTGGGTCTGCAGCAAACTCCTGGGCTTTCCCTCCTTGCTGTTGGCTCGTAGGACTGGCACAAGCCCTCTCATTGTGCTTCAGGAGGGATCCCAAAACCCCACAGAGACCACGCAGTGCGTGCCCGGCACATCCCGGCACAGCTCCAGGGCTTGGGCTGAAGCTGTGCAAAGCACATGAGCTACAGCCTTCAAAAAGGCTCAGGTTCAGCCTTCTTAAAGAGCATGTCCTTGCTAAGGGCAAGCCCTGGAGCACACAGCCACCTAAAGACACCGTCCCTGGCCTGTAGCCGGGCTCCCAGCACTTGATCCTCCCCATGGATTCAACAGAAGGGAGAAAGAAGAAGAGACGAAGAGGAGAAAGGAGAGGAGAGGAGAGGAGAGGAGAGGAGAGGAGAGGAGAGGAGAGGAGAGGAGAGGAGAGGAGAGGAGAGGAGAGGAGAGGAGAGGAGAGGAGAGGAGAGGAGAGGAGAGGAGAGGAGAGGAGAGGAGAGGAGAGGAGAGGAGAGGAGAGGAGAGGAGAGGAGAGGAGAGGAGAGGAGAGGAGAGGAGAGGAGAGGAGAGGAGAGGAGAGGGGAGGGGAGGGGAGGGGAGGGGAGGGGAGGGGAGGGGAGGGGAGGGGAGGGGAGGGGAGGGGAGGGGAGGGGAGGAGAGGAGAGAATTTTCAGCTGAAAGGGTCCTAAAATGATCATCTAGTCCAACTGCCTGACCACTTCAGGCCTCACCAAGAGTTAAAAGATGGTATTAAGGACATTGTCCAAATGCCTCTTAAAACACTGACAGGCTTGGGGCAGTTACACGTGCCCACAGGTTAGCAAATTTTAAATGATTTTGGGAGCTTGAGATACACCTTTACAGTGGAATCCCATTGCAAGACAAAGAAAACTCTGCTTAAGAAGTAAAAAGACATGCTCAGCCAAGTCAATGCTGTTTGATACCAAATCTGGGATTCAGGTTTGTGGGATAAAAGAGGATTTTTCTGTTTGAGCTCTCACTGCCCACCCAGGGGTGAAATCTTTGCCCACTGGATCACAAGCAGCCTCCTGCTTCCCAGACTGCTCCATCCAGCCCCACGTGTGATGGATCAGCTGCTGACACACACGTTTGCCCAAAGTGAGATGGGGGGGGAGAATCATCCCGGGTTTCGGGACCCGCACTCACTTTTCCAGCAGGATGAGGGCTGTCGTCGGGTTCACACGAAGATACTTGCACGTGGGTTGCCCGTAGTCAGCCAAATACGTCGACCAGTCCCACTGGATGAATAGATCTAAGAGCTGCAGCAGCCACGGGAAAGAAAAAACAAACAGAAATAAGATTTTAAAAAGCTGGCAAGAGAGCAGGTGGTTTATCTGAAAGCTGGCAAAGATCCTGGGCAGGTGGCGTTAACCACAAAAAATGGTTTGCAGTCTTTATTAATTTATTTAATATCATTCTGCCAGTGCACAATCATTAACTCATTCTTATTTAATTATTAGTTTATTAATATTGAATGTTAATTTATGTATATCTATATTAATTTAGCCATGGTGCACTCCTGCTACATTATCTCTGTTTTTGGGGTGAGCTAGAGGTACAGGGGATATGAGGACTGAGACAGCCCGAGGAGGTGTCCTGATGCCCTCAGCCATGGCAGGAGGGCACTTTTGGGGTCAAAGTCCCCAAATTTCTTCTGTCCCCAAATAACCCCCCGGCATAGTTTGAACCACGCCACAAGGATTTCTCATCACGCTTGCTCCATCTCATCATCTTCCAAGCGCTCTGTAAGTGCCTCTAATGACAGGAGCTCCCCGGGGAGCAGCTGTGGGACCCATCAGGAGCTCAGGGGTTTATCTCAGGTGAGTGAAGCTGCAGGAGGAGACTGGGAGTCCCAGGTCTGTTTGTTAGAGAAACCACCACTGACCCCAGAAGCGGGGGAAGGAAAAAGGGGGTCAATTCATCTGTCTGTGATGGGCCTTGCTCCAGACCCTCAAAATTTGTAGCCGAAGTCCTCCAGCTCCACAAAGGAACCCCTTGGCACCCCATCCCTCCCAGCTGATTCAGGTGAGGGATGAACAAATGACAGCCCAGGTTTCCTAAATGCCCTCTTCCACCTCACCTTTCACATCCTTATTTTCCTTACAACACGAACAGGAGCTCCCACGTCTTTCTCCCACCCCTCCTCACCCCTGAGAGGACTTTTCTCACCCACACACAACATCACAGCTGAGGATGGATGAGATGCAACCTTCATCTCCATCATCTAAACCAGGTTAATTAAGAGCAGCTGCATTTTCCTCCCACAACCTCCTGCTGTGGAGAGCTGTTGTGACCACTCCACTGGACAGGTTGCCAAGCGCGTGGACGTCTTCATTGCCCGCCTCTGCGCATCCCAGCGCCCACCGCTGAAGCCCGGAGAAGAAGGACCATCCTGTGGCCAAGCGAAGACCATAGAGGGCTCATTGTCCCCGCGTCTCCATGGTTTTCCTGCAGGCTCCAGCACTGTTTAACAACACATCCCGCCCCGCCAAGAAGGGGATTTAGCTCCGCCGAGACCTCAAGGTACAAAACAAAAATGTGCAACAAGATTCTTTTTGACTATGTAGGTCAGAGCAAAGAAAACAAGCTGTCGGGAACAATCCCTCAGGCTGGCGGGGGGGACGGATTAGCCGGGACCTAAGAGGGCTTTTCCAGCCCACGGTCCCGCGCGGCTTTGTACGGCGGGTCCATTGTGTTAACTACAAACCCAAGTTGACCATCATTGGCAGGAGTTTTTTCCAATGGGCACCTCCAAGAGACAACCTTAAATATGATTTCACAGGCTCTTTTCATACAGCACAGCGGGGCCAAAACTCTTCTATCGGCTTTGCCAGCTGCTGGGGGAAGTTGCATGGTTGTACAGGCTAAATCGGATCCTCCCCAACACACCAAAGTCCTCTTGCTGGTGGCCCTGGGGGGCTGAACGTGCCTCTGGCAAACCACAAACAAAGCAGCATGAGTTACTGTCTTAGAAAGTGCACGGCCAGACCGTCAAGGGGCCAGGTAAGCTGTTCATGGGGGTGGAAATAAAGCCCCAGGAGAGAGGGACAAAAGAAGAACCAAAATAAAAAAAAGGCGAAGATTAGAAGTGAGTTAGGAGAAGATGAAATAAAAAGCATCAGGAGGTGTTAAAAAAAGGAGGCAGGGGAGGACAGCAGAGGCTCAGAGAACCATGCAGGAGCTCAGAGGATGGATAAGGGAAGGGTTTGGAGAAACCTCCCAGGTATGTCTCCAAAAGAGCGCAGCCAATCCAGCATGGGGAGTTTTTTAAGCAAAAGTTGGACAAACGACCATGTCGGGCAGCTCAACCCTTGCTCTCCAGCTCAGGAGCTTGAGCTAACGCTCACCATTTCCACCAGGGTCAGGTGATGAGGGGTTGGGATGGCACATGGCCCTTGGCCCGCTGGCCATCCCCATCCCACAGCTTTGCTTCAGCTCTGCTCCAACTCGGTTCAAATCAGTCGGGCTGAAGAGATGCAGCTCCCCAGCACGAGGCTGCCAGGCCACTGGGCTTTGCTGGCGTTGAAGATGCACCACTACACCTTCTACTGCGCTGGCATTGGCCTGACGGGATGGTTGGTAAGTTATTTCATGGACCTGTTTTAACATGGACCTCTTGGAGCAGGGCCAGAGGAGGCCACAAAGATGCTTGGGGGGCTGGAGCACCTCCCCTGTGAGGACAGGTTGAGAGAGTTGGGGGGGTTCAGCTGGAGAAGAGAAGGCTCCGGGGAGACCTTAGAGCGGCTTCCCAGGACTTAAAGGGGCTACAGGAAAGGGGGGAGGGACTCTTGATCAGGGGGGAGGGATAGGATGAGGGGTAATGGTTTTAAACTGAAAGAGGGGAGATTTAGATGAGATGTAAGGCAGAAATTGTTCCCTGTGAGGGTGGTGAGGCCCTGGCACAGGTTGCCCAGAGAAGCTGTGGCTGCCCCCTCCCTGGAAGGGTTCAAGGCCAGGTTGGACGGGGCTTTGGGCAACCTGGACTAGTGGAAGGTGCCCCTGCCCGGGGCAGTGGGGTGGGACTGGATGGGCTTTAAGGTCCCTTACAAGCCTAACCATGCCGTGATTCTATGATTTTACTGTCATCCATCACACTGTTTGGGTAGCTCCAGCTGTGCGCATTGCTACAAGAGTGCAAAGGGCACATTTGAGAGAAACCCCAATGACTTGGGGGTGTTGGTTGACAGTTGGCTGAACAGGAGCCAGCAGTGTGCCCAGGTGTCCAAGAAGGCCAACAGCATCCTGGCTTGTGTCAGCAATAGTGTGGCCAGCAGGACTAGGGAAGGGATCTTACCCCTGTACTCGGCACTGGTGAGGCTGCACCTCAAATACTGGGATCAGTTTTGGGCCCCTCACTATGAGAAAGACCTTGAGGTGCTGGAGCGTGTCCAGAGAAGAACAACGAAGCCAGTGCAGGGTCTGGAGCACAGGTGTGATGGGGAGTGGCTGAGGGAACTGGGGGGGTTTAGTCTGGAGAAGAGGAGGCTGAGGGGAGACCTCATCGCCCTCTACAACTACCTGAAGGGAGGTTGGAATGAGTCTCTTCTCCCAGTTAACAAGTGATAGGACAAGAGGAAATGGCCTCAAGTTGCACCAGGGGAGGTTTAAGTTGGATATTAGGAACAATTTCTTCCCCAAAAGGGTTGTGAAGCATTGGAATAGGCTGCCCAGGGAAGTGGTGGAGTCACCACCCCTGGAGGTGTTTAAAAGACGTGTAGATGTGGTGCCTGGGGACATGGTTTAGTGGTGGCCTTGGCAGAGTTGTGTTAACGGTTGGACTCGATGATTTTAAGAGTCTTTTCCAGCCTAAATAATTCTATGATTCTAAATAAGCCCCATCCTAAATGCGCTCCCACGACACGCTGGACCTTCCCCGAGCACTGGGAGAGCCACCCTCCCCCCGGCCGGCTCTCGACAATGACAGATAGCCTGTGTATTTTACAACTGTTTGCCCACATCCATCTTGCTGGCGAGGAAGGTCCAAGGATAGCTGGGGCCGGCACCTTTGGCCCCCGGCTGCCGCGTGGCGCAGGGCATCGCCGGCGCTTGCAGGGCTCTGCCGCGGGTCGTGCTCCGTAGGAGAGAGGTCTTGCAGGAGGAAGCCTGACGGCTCAGGGCAAGCTGTCTCGAAACGATTTATCTGTCACATAAATGTGGTTTTATTGGTTTTACTGTTTAAACTTTTCACCTCTGCTGCTAAATCTGAACGACCGAAGGAAAAAAAAAAAAAAAAAAAGGAAAAACCCGCCTGCGCAGCGGCACTGGGCTGCGGCGGGCCTGCTGGGGGAGATTCCAAATAAAATATGCAAATACCATTAATTCTTCAAACTAGAGTCTCCTTTTCAAGGCTATAAATCAAACTCGACAGGACATACACCGGGGGGAAAGGAAAAGAAGAGGCAAAAAAAAAAAAAAAAAAGGAGCTTTTACCGCGATGATATGAAAGCGGAATAAGCTCAGAAAGCTGCAGACGTGCTGCGTGCGCAGAGCAGGGCTGCGAACCTGCAGCTTCCTGGGGCACGAGGAGTGTCTTTGCTGCAAGAAGGGGGAGAGGTTCATGTATATATTTATAAAAGAAGACACGGAAAATGGTTTGAGTACGCCTCCAAAAGAAAGGTACTGAAAGAAAAAAAAAATTGTTTTTATACACATGTATGAGCTCTTATTGAAATGGTGATTCAAGAGAGGGCAACCCCGGAAAGAATTAAACTGGGAACCAGTTCCCAGCCTGCCCCAAGCTCCCTTTGGCAGGGGCCGAGAGGCTCTTTCTCCCCATTTCCCTCAGTTCCACCTCAAAAAACACTGCTTTTTCACTCCGCTTTTGTAATATCACCATCTCAAACTCTTCAAAGCAAGTTGGTTTTGGTTTTTTTTAAAGCAAGTTTTTTTTTCTTTTTCAAAGCAAAGGCATGTTTTTACAGCCCTCGCATCAAGTATAGGGAAAGGATGGTTGCAACTTAATTGCAAAGGAAACGGGGACATGGTGATGACTTTGCAAGCTTCTCCCTCCAGATGCAAAGCAAAGTGGGACAGTACGTTCTGTCTGACATGAGATGACAGTGCTGAATCTGGATAAAATTCTTTCAGCCAAGCCAGAAATAATGCAATGTGAAGCCAAACTGATTCAAAACACAGTTTGCAAGCTCTGCCGGCGCCCCTGGATGAAAATCAAAGAAAGCACCAGCATTTGCACCAGTGTCACAGTGGGCTCTGCACAAACCTGGGAGGTGATGCGTGGTGGGTAGAGATAAAGGAGGTGGCAGGAAAGGGAGTCCCATATTTTTTAAGGTGAAAATAAACCCACGCAAAAAGGACGTGTCCTGTCTCAGAGCAGTCAGGATGATGTTGTAGGGATAACTCTAGATAAAGGATCCTCTCGGCCTTAAGGACCTCTCCTCCCCTCCTCAAGCCTAAGAGATGAAGGTCAAGGGTTATTGCAGGATAGATGAAAATTCCTGAGTTCCCCAAATTCATGCAACACCTGGCTCTTCTATTTTTCTCTTTTCCCTCTTCTGAACTGATGTAGCATCACTCTGAGCATCCAGAAACAGGGATTTGCACCCAAACGCTTTGACCTGCAGGAAACTGCCACTTGAGACGCACCCAAATGCTTTGGGCCCACGGACAAGTCCACTGGAAGAGGAGTGTGATCATCCCCTGTCAGCAGAGAGAAGAGCTCCCTGGGACACAACGGCCACAACGCGGGGCACAATGTTACATCCACTGGAGCGGGAAGCAAAACTTGTCTGAATTAAACGTGAACAGCAACTGTCCAAAACTGAAGCTGCTCCAAGACGCAAGAGCAGCCTGCAGTCCAGCCAGAAATGGAAACCACATCTTTCCGCTCCCCGGCAAGCAAACTTTTTGCTTTTTTTCAGTCCCTGCCAAAGGGATTTGGTTGCATAAGAGACATGCGCCTCGGTCCTGTTCAAGGCAAAAGAGCCGGCCCCACCTCTGCGCTCATGTCCGTGTCTTCCCTCATGTCCCAGCCCTTTTGCTTTTTAATATCCTGACTTTGCAGAGCTGAAATCACCCATGAACTATCAGTATTTATAAAGAGCCCTCACCAGATGCAACCCGGCACAAATGCCTCACGGCTACACAGTAGCTGGATGATAAAAGGAGAAACAACCCCAGCCTGAAGACTAACTCTTGCTTTATTTCAAGGTCTAGGTCTCTTCCTAGACAAGTAAAGGCTCACAGGGACCCCCATCAGGGTATGTCAGTACTTAAAGGGTGGCTACAAGGAGGTATGAAGGCTATGTCTTCACAAGGAGCCACATGGAGAAGACAAGGGGTAATGTCTCCAAGTCGCACCAGGAGAGGCTTCATTTCAACGTAAGAAAGAAATTTCTTACAGTGAGAACAATCATTCACTGGAAAAACTTCCCCAGGGATGTGGTAGAGTCCCCATTGCTGGAAGTTTTCAAGAGGCGATGGGACAGGGTGTTGGATCATCTCATCCAGGCTTCCTTTCCCATGAAATGTTGGACCAGATGATCTTTCAAGGTCCCTTCTAGATGGGGCTGTTTTATGGTTTTGTGATTCTACCCCAGAAACAAACACCCCCTCCCCTCTTATTCACCACAATATTTACTCCTAGTGACAAGAGAGAGCATCAAGGTGGCTTGAAAAGGACTTTCCTCTGCCAACACCATCAAAGGATCAGCAGATCCAGCAGCGACGAGATGGTGTAAGGGCTGGTGGGAAACATCCCATCAAAGAACTAAACCTTTTCTTCCATAAAAGCCCAAGTTAGGGAATTCTCGTGTCCCTGCAGCTATTAATTACTCTTTTAGTCCTTTTTCCTCCAAGCACACATACAGTGGGAGACAGACTCTACTCTACTAGGAGTTGTTGTGCTCAGGGACCACACGTTGGAGCTGCGAGGTGTTACTGCCTGACATGGCTTCTGCAAAGCACCAACTGCTCTTAAAAACCCCAAAACAAAAAAACCACCATCAGCACATGTGCGCACACCCTGAAGGACGAAAAGGGAAAGACTACACGAGACCATTAGCTGGCAAATCTTGCAACCTGTTTCAAAAAATTAAACACAGTTATTCTGGATTTCTCACATCCAACCAAGCTAAGGGAACTAGAGTTAAGTTGCTGTGACTTGAGGAGCCTGGCCTGGGTCTAGGTAGTGCCCACAGCGGGTGCATGAGATCTTCCTTGTGGTGGGTTTTTGGGGGGAGGTTCAGATCAACATGGAAGGGACAGCGATGCCACATGGTTACAGCCAGGCTTCCGTGATGAGCTTTCTGTCCCCTGGACACCAGGGCACAGAGAAGTGTAAATTAAGTTGGGTTTGGTGATTTTGCAGCTGGAAGCAGCACTCCTGCCCTGAAATCTGCTGAGGGTCATGTTCATGAGCAACTGCTCTTGCTTTCTGGGGGCAGAAGGAGAGAACATTTTCAGAACCAAGTTGAACCCAGCTTTAAAAAGCTCTCTTATCCCTCCTTATCCTTCTAAACTCTAAGCCTGACGCGCCACTTCCCCGGTCTTTGTTGGGGGCAGCGTGCAGAATGAACCCGACACCTTCTACAAACCAGCCGTGCTTCAGTTTGCAAGAGATCACACCGTTAGCTTACAAACCTACTGGGATCTTTTCTTTAAAAAGCTCATTTCACTGATGTAACACCACAGCTCCTTTGATAAAGGAGGCTCAAGAAAGGCAGCACTCAGGTCCTACCATCGTCCCACCTAAACCACCTGTACGAAGGGACAAGACGCTTCCAGTGAGACCAGAAAACACCCAGGTAAAACCTGGTCCTGCTGGGTACCTCCATAAAAGCACAAGAAACTACCGAATCCAAACCAGTGCCAACTCCGTTTACCCACGCCTAAGCTTGCCCACGACCCATCCCCACCCCCAGTTGAGCAGCCCCCACCGTCAGGCAGTGGGTGAGTGTTATGGAGCACAAAAGCCCAAAGAGTTTCCAACATCGGCAGCCACAGACAAGTACATTCAAAATAATTTATCTTGGTGAGGTTTCAATTATGCCTCATGGGAAAGTCATACTGAAAGAGAAAGAAATACTCTAACCCATGGGGAGACGTGGGTTTGGACAATAGCATTGCTAAGAAGAAAAGGCACCAGGAATTGGAACATGATGTTTGTTCGTTTACTTGTGAAAGATGCGGAGGGTAAAATCGTGGCTGAAGTGAAAGCAGAAGCAGATTTGTCACCAGTTTGACTGGAAACTATTTGCTCTACGTATCGATTGTGCTTTGCACAAGGGGGTGGATAGCACCCACCGTAACCTGATGATGTACAAGCCAAGGGATTGACACACATGGAGTGCAGGGAAGGTTAATCTTATCTTAGGTGCTTACCAGACCTGCCTGCAAGAGAGAGATGGACTTCTAGGAGGTACTGTAGAGCACAGAGTGCTGTCTACCTGCCTGGACCTCTCTGTAAGGCACGATAACTCTGTGTTCAAGTGACCCCTCCAGGTCTCCTGGGCAGTTGTCCCACCTGGGGCTGTCCTTCCTCTGAAATGCTCATGCTGGAGGGAGGAGAACCGATTCAAAGTTCCTCATTTCACATTTTAACTGGATTGATTTTGCAAGTTAAAGCAGCAATTTTATCTTTCCTTTTGTTTTTTCTTTTTTTTTTTTTTTTTTTTCCTGTTTACTTATGTCTGCAAAAGTGAAAAAGTTCCTGGAAAAAAACATGAGAAGAATCTGGAAGGATTTATGGCAGATGAGACAATATGTAACAGAGAAAGGTTTGAGACCAGCAAAGCCCTAATCTGTCCAGTCTGGATTATTGTCAGATTCATATTATTGCGTGTTTATAGGTTTTTGTATTTCTTACATTAGATTTCCAGGGGAACGTCTCCAGAAAGGTTTTTGCCTGAGTTGTGTGCACAGAAAGGTCTTCTGGTTTTCCATCTGCAAATGTTCATCGTTTATTAGGAGGAAAACCTCTGGCTTTCCACCTGCTTTGAAGTAATGCTGTAATTACACAGGCTGACTTTTCTACTGTTTCAGAAGATATTTATTCCAAGGGTCTCGTTAAAATCTTAACAAACACAATTTTGCCCCCAAAATGTTGTATTTTTGATTGTAGCTCACTTCCGCACTTACGGCAAAAAAACTCCCCTTTGGGTTAAATCTGGCTTTGAGGAATCCACCTTCTCCTCCCAGCCTGCAACACGAAACCACATGAAGGAGCCACAAAAGGTTGTCGGGCTTCAAGAGAAGTGATGCAAAGCAGCCCAAGAGCGAAGGGTGGGGAGGCTGAGGATTAGCACGTCGTGTTACGGTGACAGTCTTGAAGACGGCTGGAAAGTCCCTACCAGCTTCGTTCACGCTCCTACTGACTTTGATGGTGCAGGATCACGGCTTTAGTCATTTGCTGGAGGCTTGCCCACAGGGAAGGCTCAACTGAATTCTAGGGAAATCCCAAGTTTCTCTGACCATCGCAAAGCACTGTGCAATGCTGCTTGAAAAAAAAACAAACCACCAAGGCATGAAAATTATTTGGTAGAAAACCACTGGGATTTCAATGTTTCTGAATAAAATCAGTTGGTTCTAGCGATAACCACCCAGATGGGGGGTTTCATGAATGGCCAAAAGAACAAAAGGAAACTGCTTTGCTGGGTTTAGTAGCCAATTTGCACTTAGAAAAATAATTATTTAGACTCATCAAATTCTCCACGCAGGTTCACAAGTTTGCATGGTGCTTTCCTCCCAGAGAAGACGACCGTATTTCTACCCTCCAGATCCTACAATCTGCGTAAGACAAAGAGACAATACTGGGCAGCGGCCAAAAGAAATGAAAGAGCCTCGGAAGACTGTTCTCCAGGGACCGCTATTGAATAACACTTTGCGTTTCCATTTAACCATCACAAAGGGGGATTTATTCCTGAAGCAAAGATGTCTCCCTTAGAAGCATCCCCCCAGTAGCCTCTCCGGCTCAGATCTTTGGTGGGCACAGCCGGGAGGTGCGCCCATTGCTCTGCCTGGCAAGGATGGAGCCTGGCTAAATGCTCGGGGTCAACATCCGAGGTTACGGGGGCCAAATTTGGGATGCAATGCTTGGAAAGAGCTCAGTTTGTAGGTAACTATTCTTAGAAGCATTTTTGAAGCTATTATGGGGAGGAGAAGCTAGATTTGCTAATGCTCCCGTGGTCGGGAGATGATGGCACCGTGTGTTCAGGTACTCCGTGTATAGCCCAGGCACATACAGCATTTATCTGACTCGCCCTGCCTGACCCGCACTTCCAAACCAGTGGAAAATGTTAAGAAATAACATGGAAAATCCATGGAATGTTAAGAAATAACATGGATGTTTCAGTGTTAAGAAAGAACATGGAAAAGCCCATCTCAGCGGCAGGTCAGGATGCTTTAGGAAGGGAGGAGAAGAGTTAACAAGAGCACAAAAAAAAGCACAAAACCCTCTAAGCATGGAAAAGTGCATTGAGAGGGGAGAAAAGCAGCAATCCTCCAAATAAGGCTGTACACAAACCACCTCTATCATCAACCCTATAGTATCAGAGGGGAGAAAAATCACTTTAAATGCTGCCTTTCTACGGGGAAATGCTCCCAACTAATCGACAGAGCAGGTATTCGCAGCCAAAAAGCTTTTGGGCCAGGAGGGGTTAACGCTCCCCGTCTGCTGACACTTCAGCAGCAAATCTGGGTACCTGCAGAGAGCTCAGGGTCTGCCCAGAAGACAACGGAGCCACGTTTTCTGATAAAAACAGACCCGCTTAGTGCCACCGGCAGCCCAGACGTGATGCCCAGATACCCCGGTGAGGGGCACTGCGTGGTGGTTTCCCCACGGCGGGGATCCGACCGGCAGCGGGGAGGAGGAAAGTCAGCGGCGTCTTTCTGAGCTCAGCAATTAGGGTCCCTCTTTTCCACTGTCCAAAAAAGCCACGATATTGGAATTAAACCGTTCCCGCTGTCCCTAAAGGTGCCGGCATCTCCTTCCCCCACCCCACAGCCCAGCACTCACTGGGTACCAAACCGCGCCGCGGGGCCAGCACGCCACGCTTATTTTTCCTGTTGCTCAGCTGATGCCAAGTCCTCTGCAAAGTTGCATTTTTCTTTTGTTTACACATTAAAAAAGGGGATTAAAAAAAAAAAAAAAAAGGAGTGACCTCTCGCTAACCCCAGCCGGTCTATGAGAAGCTGCCGCTGCCTTCACCTCTGAATGAACTTTCAGATTATCTCAGACAAGATTCACCTTGCATTGAACTTGTACCCTGCGCGGCAGCACACAGTCACGTAACCTTGATTAAACATTACAGCGTAACGCGGCTATAAATTTAATGAGCATTATCGGCGCGCTTCCTCCCGTCGTCCTCGGGCAGGGGGAGCGATGGAAACGCCAGGAGCTGCCGGGGGAACCAGGCCTGGTGTGCACCGGCACGGGCAGGACATGGAGAAGCAGCTATGTGAGGGAATAGGAGGGAGATAAAGCAGCTCCTGCGCTGTCCTCTGTGCATGCAATGAGTTGTGTACGGCCTCTGCGGCAGCTCCCACAGGAGCGAGCGGCTCCGGGTGCCCACCGTGAATGGGGATGACCCATGGGAGGGCTTGCACAGCTTTCTGCTCAAAAGGCCCGAGAAAAAGCAAAAAAAAAAAAAATAGCAACAAGGAGAGATAAGCAGCGCGGCGATCCCTTCACCCAGCAGGAAACCTTCCTCAGGCCACGGCCTCCTAAACTCTGGCTGCCCTCTTCACGCAAAGCGGTGCAGCCCGTCGCCGTCCTCCCATTTATTTTCAAGACACACGCGTGACGGGAGGCCGGGGCAGCCGCCTCCTCATCTCCCAGCTGACGCGTAAGGAAAGGGAGAGCTCAGCATCGGCGCTGGCGGCGGCGATTCCTGTCGCAGAGGTCACTCGGCCGGTCGAGAGGAGAGCATCTGGGCGGCGAAATAGATACACTCAAGTTCAAGTGCTTGAAATACCTTCTTTTTTTTTTTTTTTTTTTAAACACTCCAAACTAAACTAATATATCCCCTGCTTTTCATGATAACTTCCTCCTTATCCTCAGTGGTTTTGTTTAGCAGATCTATTGTTCTCGGCGAGCCTTGCCCTGGGGTCCAATTTGACTGTGTTCTCATTTTTCCCCCTATGTAACTGATGCTTATTTCTTTAAGCTCTACTGTAAACAGAAAACACACTGCAGTGCCCTTGCCTGGCTTTGCAGGAGGCAGGCTCAGACCTGGAACTACTTCTTTTTGTGTTTTTTTTTTAATACAGGAAACAAAAAGATTGGGCTTGCTCGCTTCAAGGATTCAAACACCTGCGGGATGCGGGAAGACGGCTGCGGTACCCGCGGGTGGTCCGGGCTCGCAGCGGGGACCACACGGCTCCAGTGCTGCTTTGCTGGATAAATGACCCTTTTTTTTGCTTGCAAGGCTGGAAATGTGCTGCTTTCCTAATTATAGACCTCTTTAATGTTCATCAGCAGGGGCTGAGGAGGTAAGCAGCGTCATTTGGAGGTGACAGGAAGTTCTTTGAGGTGCTCAGGGTGAACGAGAAAGCCACCAGACAGCATCCCCCTCGATGGGGCGGCACGTGGGGAACAAATATAAAGTAAAACTTTCACAGAGGGGAACGCATCAGGGATGGTTGGAGGAACACAACGGGAGTTGGGGATTTGGTGGGTGCTGGGGGCACCGAGATGCGGTTTTGTGCTTCCCATCACTTACTCGTCGTGGGTTTGGTCCTCACCCAGAGAAACATCCTCGCCCCAGCAGACACAAAGGGGGAGCTTGGAGGATGCAAGGACTGCTTGTGCTGCAGCACTAAGGAAACATTTTGAGCAAAATGAGTGTTTTTTCCCCCATTTGCTGGCCTCATGGCTCCTCTCTGCCCTGGTTCCTAGACCAGCCTCCCAGGAGAATCACAGAATCACTGAGGTTGGAAAAGACCCTTAAGATCATCGAGTCCAACTGTTAACACAACTCTGCCAAGGCCACCACTAAACCATGTCCCCAGCCACCACATCTACACGTCTTTTAAATACCTCCAGGGATGGTGACTCCACCACTTCCCTGGGCAGCCTGTTCCAATGCTTCACAACCCTTTTGGGGAAAAAATTGTTCCTAATATCCAACTTAAACCTCCCCTGGTGCAACTTGGGGCCATTTCTTATATCACTTGTTGCTTGGGAGAAGAGACCAACACCCACCTCGCTCCAACCTCCCTTCAGGGAGTTGTAGAGAGTGATCAGGTCTCCCCCAAGTCTCATTTTCTCCAGACTAAGCCCCCTCAGTTCCCTCAGTTGCTCCTCATCAGACCTGTGCTCCAGACCCTGCACCAGCTTTGTTGTTCTTCTCTGGACACGCTCCAGCACCTCAAGGTCTTTCTCATAGTGAGGGGCCCAAAATTGAACCCAGTATTCGAGGTGTGGAGAAGACTTACTCCAGCACAGCTAGCAGGAGCCTGCCTGAAGAAGATGGATCCAGCATCAGTGCAGAAGAAACTGGTGACACTGGGGTCTCTGCCCAAGGCAGAGGATGCAAAGGGCAGGGGGGAGGGGATGGAGGACGTGGCCTCAGATGCCACCAGCTCCCACCGAGGTTTGCTCGGCTTTGCAAACACACCAACTCCCAGAGATGTCCTTCCTAAAGGCACTGGCGTTCCCTCTATCTAGCAGCATCACCTGCAAAACTAATTTGGCCCGTGAAATAACCCGGCAATTTGGGTGGTTGATTAGAACTATTTTTATAAGGCCGCAGGATATATATTTCCAGAGTCTGAAATAGTGTTTGGAAAACAGCGAGAGCCATTTAGAGCCATTTAGCGTATTCTACAGAGAGGCAGACGCACAAGCAAATGGATATTTAAAACAGCTGTGAAGACAAGACTGGTAGGAAACATTTGGCTAAAAGCAAACACAGAAACAAAATAACTTTGCAGAAGGTTAGAAATCAGTGAATTTGGTAATGCCCAACTTCAGGGGAAAAAAAATTGTATTTCTTCAGGTTCTAGAGACTAATAAATTGGCATGTAAAATGTAAAGATTCAAGTTCATTATTTCACCTTATATTTTCCATCCACACTGTAAAAAAATGTCTTTTTGGGTTGAGTGGGCACCACCAAACTTCCCCGTGGGATGGCTCATCACTCCTCTTAGCATCTACAGGATAAAGCACATTTTACACGCCAAGGCCACGAAATTGCTGGGCTCCAGTTGATGGCGACGGGCAAACTGATGCTTTTTGGGGGGTTGCATGCTCTAGACCCCAGACTTTCAGGTGAACCCCAAAACGTGCTTTCAGGAAGGATTAAAAGAGAAGGGTTTAAAATTCACACTCATGTCAGGTTTGTTTGGAAGCCTTGCCAGCCACCTCCTGCCCTACAGCAACCCTCTCCTTTTTAGAAAATACTGAGCTTAGCTGAACCTCTTACATTTTTGGTGCGTGCAAACCATTTGGGGAACTTTAAGTTTGCAGGAAACTAATGGGGAGGGGGGAAAAAATGCAGTGTGCTTATGTGGAAAGCATGCCACACTTGCTTTTGGCATCCTGAAAAACCTCTTGAAAATAGTCAGGGTGACCAAAGTCCAGCTTCCAATTAATTAAACCCCCCAATCCTCGGAGGGCAGGCTTTCCTGTAACTAAATATGATGCGATGAAGAGGCTGAACATGAGGAGGGATCCCAGCTGAAGCAGCATTTCATCCTGCTGCTGCATCCGCCGGGCAGCCTTGGGCACGGGGAGACCCAGCAGGATTTATGGCTGTTTGTTGTAGATAAAAAAACCCTCAACCTTTGGAGGAATCTGAAGACAAAAGCAAAGGCTTTTCCTTAAGCGGTGTCACACTAACCTCTGGATGGCCTCGCGCTTATTGTCACAGCCTTGGAAAGGTATAAACAAAGGCGGATTTTGGATGCCAAGAGCTGGGTTAGGAGAGAAAGGAAAGGCACCGCTGCTGCGAAATCCCCTTTGCACTGACATCTAGGGTATAAATCCCGAGAAGAGATGTTTTATGATGTGCACGCAGAGTTATCGCCCTATTATAAAGCAATTTGTGGGGAAAAAAAGGTGATAGCGGATGACGGCACGGTCCCAGCGGAGCGGGGAATTCGATACCCATGGCCGGGGCGGCGATGGGGAGTGGCGCGAGGCTTTGTGAAGGGCTGGAGGAAATAGCAGAAAGTCCCTTTTGGAGTTAAATATGCTCTTTAAGCACACTGGTAGGGCTGCGGGGGGAGGGTTTGGGGTGAGAGTGGTTCCCAATGGCTGAGGTGGGACCCCAAAAGGTGCTGTCCTGCTTAAGGACAGGTTGCACAGTGTGTTGCCCAAAGCTGATGCTCCCCCCGTGCCACAGGGGCCAGTCCCAATGATCAACAGCATTTCAAAGGCAGCTCTTTTTTCAAAACTTTGGGGAATTTTAAATGTGCCAGGAGAAAACTGCTCCGGCGGGTTTGAGGTAAATATGGAGGGGGGAAAAAAAAAAAGGAGGAAAAATGAAAAGAAAGGAAAAAAGGAAAAAGAAAAAAAGGGAAAAGAAGGTGAAAATAGAAAGAAAAAAGAAAAAAGAAAAAAGAAAAAAGAAAAAAGAAAAAAGAAAAAAGAAAAAAGAAAAAAAAAGAAAAAAGAAAAAGGAAAAAAGGAAGAAAAATAAAAAATAAGAAAGTAAAACAAGAAGAAAAAGAAAAAGACAGAAAATAATAGTAATTAAAAAAAGACAGAAAAATTTCATCTAGAAGGAATTTCAGAGGAGAGGGATTTGCCAGAGCAGATAAAAACTCATATATGGAACCTGCATCTGCTCAGGGAACTGCCGTCCAGATTTCAGCACCAGACTTTCAGTTCCAGGTCTGACGGACCCATTAACTCCCAACTATTTCAGTGTGGCCACAGGTGATGAAAACCCTCCAAAACCAGCAAGACCCTCAAGAATTTGGCCAGCTCACACAATGTCAGTGCACTCAATCCTAAACTAAACACAGCTCAGCTTTAAGTCCAGCCTTAGTGGTCTTGCTTTGAAGCCAAGCATCCCTTTTTCTGGGCAATTTCAACCCAAAATGAGGGGGCTGCTTCGGCCGGGTGCTGGCACTATACAACACCACCCTGCACCATTTCCTTCTATTGAAAGTGTTCCTTTTTCTCAAGGTTTTGCAGACGGCAGGGCTCACTCATAGGCACACACATTTCCTTCACCCTTTTGCTGCCTCATTCACTTCTTTCCGCCGCCTTATCCTGCTGCCCGCCCAGCCCAGCAGGCAGGAGCAGGCAGCCGGGCCAAGGCGTCTGCTCACCCTTTCCTGTGCTCGAACGGCGGTGTTTGAGGAAGGATAAAACAACACGGATTTGTCTTTATTTACACCAAACTGTTTACCTTCTTCTTTCTTTTGCTAATTTTATTATTGTTTGATAGGAACATAAAGCAGAAGCCCAGCAGATCAATGCCAGAGGCTCCCAACCAAAGGGCTTCTTGCAAACTTCCTTTTGGTTGCTATAACATTTTTGCGGGGTTATGAACTCCTTAAACAAACAGCTGAGGTCATTGTTAGCTAAGAAAAAAAAAAATTATTTAAAAAAAATAAAAAAGCAAGACTAATGTTACAGCCAGAGTGGAAGCTGCTCTGCACAAAAGGGAGCTGAGATGGTGCACGGCAAAATCCATGGCAAAAAAAAATTAAAAAATCACGAGTCATGCACATGCTTTCCATCTGCCAGTCCAAGCCACTCTCTCCGCATTATTAAGATAACAAAACCTGGACACAGAAGCCCCACTGTATTTTGAGATCTCAATCCCAATCCTGAGGGTCACTGCCCAGAGAAGAGGAATTTTTGGTGGCAATAACACTGTCCCTTCCAATCTCTTGACATGGTATCACAAGATAAGAGCAATCCCAGCCCTTCCAATGCCCAGGAGACAGCTCTGGAAGGGCAGCAGATGGTTCTTGAGATACTCTGTCCTCCAGCTTGCCCAGAAAAACCATTAGCAAAGCAGCATTGGTGCAACAATTACCAGTCATGTATCTCATAATGACTTGTATCGGGGATTCAAAAGACTTTTTATCCCTGAAAATCGACACTGAAAACTTCTACTTCTTCCTTAATAGGAGGAACTTTGCAAGAGCCATACGTTGTCCCAAGGACACGTGCAAGCCACCAAGCAGAGGGTGATGGCATCGAGCAGCTCGTTTCCCAAGCAAATACCGGCACAAGGTTTCCCACTGACAGATCCAGAGGTTTGCAAGTGAAGGCTCGTGTTGTGGGTGGATGGGATATTTTAACACTTCCCAAGAGCTGCAAAGCTTTGGGTCCAGAGGAAAGAAGTTCTGCAACCGGGTACTTCTGAAGAGAAGTTCTGATCATCATGAAAATAATTTAACTGTGTTTGTGTGCTGTTCCCAGCAGATGAAGCTGGTGTCCTCAGCCATCTTCCACCCAACTCCTTCAGGTGATGGTTATTTCCAGCAAAAACTTCCATCTGCAATCACACCAGTTGCACCCATGGCAGAAGGCACTGCGCAGTTGAAGGACTGAGTGTTAATAAGAAAAAGGGGTTGGGAAAGGAAAGGGAAGGAATGGCAACAGTGTCGTTATGGGAAAGAAATAAATCACTAAAAGGGCGTTCATCAAAGCCAGAGGATGCCTGAGTGACCCTATCAAAGACAATACATGAATATCAATAAATTTAGACAAAAGGAAAGAATGAGATATAAGCACATTGCAACAGAAAAGGCAGAGAGGCCTCTTAACCTCAAAATTTACAGTCAGAAAGAAGAGTCTGCCTGGCTGTCTCTACACCCAACCTCGTCCCATCTCTTGATCCATATGGGATAGAATTACTCGTACATCCCCGGAGGCAATCACATGCAGGGTTTTGTTTCCAATCGCCAGCGATACTACAATTTCCACTCAGCAGGATTACTCTCACCCTTTGGTGAACTTCGGAGTTTTGGAGAACCAGCCCGGAGTCTGTAGTTCTGTCTCCCCAGAGGTTTGCTGTAAATCATACACGAAGAGCAGGATCCACCTCTAACACAATTCACCCTCTCCTACAGCAGATCCAGCAGAGACAAGCTGGATGTACAACCCCAGGAGAAGAGAAGTTGGGTACGCAGCGCTTCTCGTACCCCTGAAACCTTCATGCAACTTCAAAACTCTGCAAAGAAATTCCTGTTTATATGCTGCTGCTCATCCATCTTTGCTACTAACAAGCCTCTCTCTGAGCCTCATTTCTCATTCCTGCCGTAATGCTTTCTCCCACATTTCCTCCTCTTGCTTCAAGATTCTCCTCTCTGAGCCACTGGCTGTGCCTGATACTCTTTTCTCTTTAAAAAGGGCTTATTTTCTGAACAGCCCAGAAAGCCTCCAGTCTCCTGAGACAGAAGCATGAATAAATTAGTGAATTCAAAAAGAATGAAAAAATCAAAAATAAATAAAAGCCAAGCAAGCTCATGGCATGTGCTGAACTTTCCTTGTGCTCAAATACAAATTTTTCATGACATCTCATCACTTATCTAGTCTGTGGGTCCGTGACCTTCTGCATATCACTGTACTCCACTGATAGATGAGTAACACCTCTGCCCACCTACACCCTCACCCAGCCCCAGAGGAGACAGCAAAGCCTCCAGGAAACCCCAGCTCTGCTTGAAAGAAAGCATATTTAAAGAGTTGGTCGTACAATTGATCTACAGGACTACTGAGTTTTAGTAAAAATGAAAAGAAAAAAAAATAACCCTTGTAGACTGAGAAGATTTAGAGAGAAACGCCAGCGGAGATGGAAATCATATGGGTTATTAATCATCTGCCTGCTCAAAGGCTTGATCTAATGCCTAAAGCAGAAGTGCAAAGACGATATGATGGGCAAGAGGGAAAACAACGTTGCTTTTAGCAGCCCGGAGAACCTCAGGCTTTTGATATTCTCCTCCTCTTGCACCACGGATGTGTGCGATGTTAAATATCGCGGTGCGTGTCCAACTTGTCCCTGGGAGGGAGCCACCAGAAGGGCTCCAGCAGATGTTCTCCTCCTCCTCACTTGAAGCAACCCCCTGGTCCCGGCTGCTCCGTGCAGGGCAGCACAGCTTGCTCACCCTGGAGGGACACAGAAAATAACTAAAGGGGAAAAAAAAAATAAAATTCTGCAGATTTTGAGGAGGTGTCTGTGCTCCCACTGCAAAACCCTTTGGTGGTGAAGACATTGCGCGGGAGAAGTGGCTGCAATGGAGCTGAGAAGAGTATAAAGAAGCTGTGGGAAAAACTGTGGCAAGTTGTTATCATCCATAGGGATGATGCTGTTGCGGGTGAGCTAAGCCCTAAACTGCTCCGGGAAATAAAGATGGACAAATCATACAGTCATAGAATGGTTTGGGTTGGAAGGCACCTTAAAGACCATCTTGTTCCAACCCCCAAATAAAGCCCAGACATTTTGGAGATGTTGAAAATTGGCAGCTCTTTTAAAAAAAAAAAATAATTAGACCATGTGGGACTTAAGGGTCAAGTCATTTACAGAGTCAGCCAGGGGCTCATAAAAAGGGCCATGTCCTAAGCTCTAAACAAGCGTTTCGGTGAGCACCAAATTAAGCAAGCTTGGCTTTATATAAATTTATGTCTTATGACTGATTGACTTTGATACAAGGATGGGCCAACCCTGCTTGAACCTTATCCCATCCATAAAACCCCTTTCCTGATGGATTCTCTGGGTGTAACAAAGCATGAGCTCTCGGTGCAGCCCCTTGCTAGAGACGGTGCTTGCGGGACTTCCCCTCTTATCCTATTTCCATGAAACTTGTAGTAATTTAATAACCCTCCACCCTGTGTGAAATTTCAGCAAACTCTTCCAATGAGTTCAAAAAGGGTTGGGAGGAGTGGAGGGGGAAATGCATGGGCTAAACTCGCAGGCAACGTGGCTGCCCAGGTCTTGGTTTCCTTTGGAAAGGATTAGACTAGATATAGGATTATATCATATATCTCAAATTATATAAAAATATTATATATGATTATATATAATTTATATTATACATTTTATATATTATCTTTTATCTATTTTATAGATCCCAGGCAAAATTTATGGGCAATTCAGCATCCTTCCTGCCAAGGGGCATCACAAAAGAGAAGAAGAGATTTCAGGGAACTCTTTCGACGAGTTCAAAAAATGTTGGGAGGAGCAGAGGGGGAAATGCACAGGCAAAACTCGGAGGCAACATGACTGCCTGGCTCTTCCTTTGGAAAGGATTAGGCTAGATATAAGACTAAATTATATACTATATGTTATTATATTATATATAACATTAGATATTAAATTAATATAGAATATAGTAAATCAGATATAATAATATATTGTTATATATTCTATATTATAATATAGAATATTATACGTATTATTATATATACATAAAATATATTTGGGGGTTGGACTAGATGACCTTTAAAGGTCCCTTCCAACCCAAACCATTCTATTGATTACTCTATATTCTATATATCCCAGGCATATAGGGATATAATAATTACCTATACAGGTAATTCAGCATCCTTTGTGCCAAGGGGCATCACAAAAGAGAAAAAAGAAAAGGTTCAGGATGGAGAGACAGCATAAGAAGCTATACTGTGGGGAGAAATCAAGTAGTGAAGGGTGCAGAGTGTTTTCAGCTGAAGATTTTTTTTTAAAAAAAAGGGACAAGGGAGGATTACAGAGTGATTGCCAGGAGAATGGGTGCACACCACAGGTAATGGGAGAGGAACCACACGCAGTTCCCCGGGGGCTTAAGGAAGCAGCAAACCGTTTATTAAGAAAACCAAGAAGGATGCTGCTGTACCTGTTGCCACAGCCTCAGTCATGGACTTCAGCCACTGAAGGGATTCAACTGAGACAGATTTATTGCAATAATTAATATTAACTAAGATCTAGGATCAGAAATGGGATCAATCTGTTTTGTCTTTTTACTAATAACTTCCTTGGAAACAGCTGCAAAAGAAAAAAAAAAGGCAAAATCCCTAATTCATTTCAAATCCATGCAAAAGAAGTCATTTAACTTTGGGAAAGTGCGCAAGACTGGAGTTATGAGTATAATTTAAAGTCGATAAGGATCTGACCCATCCTTTGTGGTTTCTGGAGTTTGAAGGGAGGTAGTTCTCCCCAGCCTGCCTCCCTGTGAGCGTCCTCGTGGAGGCTGGCGAAAGGGGAGGGCTCGCATCTCTCATTACTCCCCCCCCAAGGCCTCGCTGTAGAGTTTACAATTTAATTTTCTGCATTTGTAATCTGTAGCCCTTGTGTATATAATGTCTAATGAAAAAGGCCTTTTTTAAATTAACGTGGTATTTGGAAAAAAAACCCCATGTGTTTCTATTTCATTATCGAACTACATTTATAAAGAAAAAAGTACTTGAGTGGAGGGTGATCGGATTTAGTTGGCAGGGACACAGGACAGTCAGAAAACATAGACATCCTTACGTAAATGTCTGCACAACATCAAAACGCCTTTGGGTACAACTTTGTTCTTGCTCAAGTTAATAAAACCGCTCCATGATTCAGGGCTTGATGCAACAGCTGCTTGTGCATCCACCGGGCTCTTCTCAGCCTCTTCCCCTCATCCCCCAACCCTGCCTGGTGCCGACCCCATGATTCAGTCTCCTGCTGACAACATATGAAATGTGGATCTTTTGAAGAAACCACTCTGCTTTTTTCCCCTACCTTTCCAACTGCTTCCTTTATGGATGGGTTCCTCAAGAAAACAAGGCCTACATGGTTATTTTTCATTCAATTGAATACTTATAAGGGTTAATAACAAATAACTTTAACAAATTCATTTAATAAATAAGGGTTAATAACTACTGGCAAGTAGAGATGTCAAAGCTGTCAACATGGAGAACCACAGAGTATCTGGGGCTCCAGGGATCCCTTGAAGATCACTTGGTCCCTGCTCAAGGCATGGAACTGGAGCAGCTTGCTCAGGACATCACCAGTTGGGTTTTAGGTATCTCCAGAGATGGAGACTCCACAAGTCCTTGGGGCAATCACCTTCCCTGTTTACTCAAAGCAGATGGCCAGCTAAAGAAGACAAGCCCATACAAGAGAAAAGCTCAGCTCTGTTAGACACTAGAGAATCCAAACAAGGGTGAGCCAAAACCAGGCTTCCTAACGATGCCACTCCCAGGACTGCAGTGTTTCCCCTGTTTCAGATATTCATCAGGGTTGGAAAAGATGCTCAGCAAATCACCTGCGCATCTTCAAGAGGGCATCAAACCAACCTCTTCTCCAAGAAGGTTCCCACCGCCTTTTTGAAACCACCTTCCTCCTTATTATTTTTTGGGGATACTCACTTTTTATTCTTATTCTCCTTTCTTTTGCTACCACTATGTCCTCTGGTTCCAAGCTTCTCTTCATCTCTATTGCTTAATTTTTTTAATCCCAGCACCTCAGAGGGAGGAAGCTGTCCTATTTTCCTTATTAATCAGAAATCTCTGGCACTGACCACAAGAAAAGCCTCCAAGAATGCTGAACTTTTTGGTTCAATTCATTTCATCATAATAGAGCTACCAGCATGTAGCGCTGATTTAGTTTTGCAACTTTCTGTGGAAATACCTTCCAAGCACTCGCCTTGGCCTCAAGAAATCCTCTGCTACACTCAGAGACATGGCAGAAATGTCCCAGAAAAGCAGTTGTGTTTTTAGGAGCTACCAAATTCTTCAACAGCATCAGTTAAACCATTGTCCTGCCCTGTAGTGAGTCTGCAGTGGTTAAAGCTGGGGGGGAAAAATGGTATTTCCATCTGAATCTTGAACATTATCATTAAAATGTCATTGTGAAGGAAGTCCATCACCAGCAACACAAGCCCATCACGTGTGTCTGGAAAGCACCTACCATGACTTCAGCCGGTGGCCCAAGCTGGGGACAAGTCACTCCTCTGAGCACTCTCCTCTGCACTGAGCTCACCCAGGATTTACGGTGTTTATTATTGCAAGGCTGATCCCAGAATCACCGAGCACACCTGAATTTCTTCAGCAGACTCTAGATATGGACAAATCCAGCTCTTCTGGTCTCCTCTCTAAACAGAGGGCTGCTTCTCCAGAGAAGAGAAGGATCTGGGGGTTCCAACTGACAAGCAGCTGAACAGGAGCCAGCAGTGTGCCCAGGTGGCCAAGAAAGCCACCGGCATCCTGGCTTGGATTAGAAATAGTGTGACCAGCAGAAGCAGGGAGGTGACAGTCCCCCTGTGCTCTGCACTGGTAGGCCACACCTTGAGTATTGTGTCCAGTTTTGGGCACCTCAATACAAGAGAGATCTCGAGGGGCTGGGGCGAGTGCAGAGGAGGGCAACGAGCTGGGGAAGGGCCTGGAGAATAAATCCTGTGAGGAGCGATGGAAGGAGCTGGGACTGTTCAGTGTGAGGAGGAGAAGGTGAGGGGAGACCTCATCACTCTACAGCTCCCTGAAAGGACGTTGTAGAGAGGTTGGTGCTGGTCTCTTCTCACAGGGAATTAGTGACAGAACAAGAGGGAACGGCTTTAAACTGCAACAGGGGAGGGTCAGACTGGACATGAGGAAAAAATGTTTCCCAGCAAGAGTGGTCAGAGAGTGGAATAGGCTGCCCAGGGAGGGGGTGGAGTCCCCATCCCTGGGTGTGTTTAAGGGCCGTCTGGATGAGCTGTGGGGGGATGTGGGGTAGGGGAGAACTTTGTAGAGTCGGGCTGAGGGTTGGACTCGATGATCCCGAGGGGCTTTTCCAACCTGATTGATTCTGTGATTCTATGATCCTACGATAAGAGTATCTGAACATATTAAATAATGAGGCTTCCATTTTCTTGGAGGGGTTATCTAATCTGTTAATACAGTCTGAACCCCCCAACTTCATCTCCCCCCAACCATCATCCCTCCATCACCTCCTCCAGGTCTGTAATTAAATTCTATCTTTTTCTCAGCTGATTCAATACCTTCCCAAGACTGGAGAAGAGCAAACTGGTGCAACTGGGCTCTCCACCCTAAGCAATGCCAAATGCAAAGGTGAATTCCTGATAGAAGGGAACAGAAACAACAGATGGATATGGAGGAGGGCAAATACTTAGCTCCCAACCCTGCACCATGATTGAGACAATAGCCGTGTCCACCGCAGCCCAGGCACAGCCACCGTGAGGTTTATCATCCACCCTGCACCCATCCAAAATTTAAGAGCTTAATAAAGGAGGTAAGATAAAACATCAGCATCTGCATGAAGATGGACAATTGAGGCCCAGAAACGTTTCTGGCTAACAATTCAACACATTCCCCAAGGTGTAGGACCTCAAGCCATCCTTAATCTTCCTAAAATAAATTAAAAAATCTCATTTAACCTTATTATTCTCAGGGCGAACACCTCGGGAGATGCCGTCCCCTGGCACACACCGACGCAGGCTGCGCTGGTAGGGCTTCAGGCTGGGAGAGATCTGAGCTCTGAGTTTCCTTGATTTTTATCAGGGTTCACTCAGACTAACATTATTTTGAGATTGCCTTTGGTACTTCATCCTATTTCAACACTGGATCTGACCTCGTTGTGGTGTGAAAGTGAGGGCTGCTCCAAGTAAAGTGAGTGTTGCTCCAAGGTTACGGCTGTGAGAGGGACCGGGCAGGGCAGCTGGCAGGACGTAGGTAATCCATTTTTATGTTGTAGGGCTCATGTAATTCTAATTCAGTGCAATTTATTAATTGTTCTCCCAGCATCTTGGGAATATTGCGTATCGTTTTTGATGTGAGTGACGCAGAGGGCACAAGGGACAGCATCCCAATGGGGGAGAAACCTCGTACTCGCAGCGTTGCTATTGCCTGCATAGAGTCCCAAAATTAAAGGTATTTTTACCCAGCATAAAGCACACACGTAATACTGAGAGATGATTATGATTTTCAAAGTTCTGACCTGAATCCTGCAAACTTTGGATTCTTTAAAAAGAAATGGAAAACAACACCACCTGGGAGGAAAGCACATTTTGCATTACCACCAAAGCCTCCTTTTTCCTCGTACGCTCCTTTCTGAACTCGCCTTTGGAAGACTTAGGCAGCCTGTGTTTTAAATCCAGCCACATCAGCTTTGATTTACTGTGGCAGCGGATTGCTATTTATTAAAAAAAAAGCAAACTTTGTCAGGATTCAGGTTCCCATCCCTTTCAGTTTAAGAGTCTTTAACTTCATTACCTTGTTCTCACATAATGAGGCCAAATAAAAAGCAGGAGGAAACGGATTTTTCTCGCCTTAATTTTTTTTCTGCTGGTTTTCAGCTCGTTCATCCTCTCACCACCAAGGAAAGCATCACGATTCTTTCTGGTTTTGCAGGGCCTCAGCTACTAATCTCTGTCTACGACACTTTCCCCTTCTGTTCTGCATTACAATTCAAAGCTCGCTCTCTGCATGGACAACTTGTTTGCGGCAATTCCACATGCCGTTAAGTAAACGGAGTTGATAACTCGGTTACAGAGGAGGTTAAGACGGGGCTTTTGCTCTCAAAAAAAAAAAACCCCTTCAAGTCCAAGAAGCCTGGCGAGAAACCCAGAGGTAGAAAACAAGAGCAGCCAGTGATGCCCCCGCCCCAGGACACAAGTCCTGCCTTTAACCCGCGGGCTGTTGGAGGAGGAGGTTTGAACCTCGTGAAGCCACCTTGGGCCTGGTGGCATCACCTCAGCTTCTAGTTTTTACAGCTGCTTTGCCATGAATTTCAACTTGTGCCAGGCTAAGGCATGCTGATGTGCCCTGGGATGCTTTACTGCATCTCCGTTCAACAGCTCCCTCCTCATCTCGACTCGCTCAGCCGCTTTCCTGCTGCGCAGTCTAACCAAGCATTTCAAAACACGCCGTGATGTTGTTTATGAAAACTAATCTGGTTTTAACGGCCTCTTTTGCCAAGCAGATTTTGTTATGATTTCATACCCAATATTTGTGTCCATACAGATGTCTTAAATTTTCTTCTGAGTTTATTTATTGATCATATAACATTGATAGGATGTTCCAGAGATAACTACAGACCAAAAGCAATTAACCCAGCATTGAACTTCAGTTCCGAAAAGCAGCAGCATATAACCGTGCATCCGACTGGATGCAAGATTTTTGCAGTCATTCATGATATTGTTTTACCTGGTCATTAATAATAAATTGAGATTGCTCCTCAGCAGGCTGAGTCCAATCAGCTTCAAAGAGCCTCCCCGGTGGAAGTGCCACCATCTGCCACCATCACAGCTATCTGAGCACATCGCTTGCATCGGGAGCCAACGGCAGGGCTGAACCCAGGTCGTTGCCTCTGTGTAATAGAGCTCCACGACATGCTTCCACTCCAAAGGGGAGGTCAAGGAGAGATTAAAGTATAACCAGCCCTGTGCTGGTGGAGCTTCTCATTGCTTGCAGGGCACCTACGCTGCAAACCAGCCTCGTGTCTCAAGTTCACATGGATACACTCTGTGCAGTTGAAATCACCTGGGGGTGAAAACACTGGAGATTCCCCCAACTCCCCCCAAAATCAGGATCTGAAATAATTTTCTAGCCACCTCCTCGTATCAGGGACAGATCCAGAATGACTGAAGGTGTCTCAGCCTTTCCTCCGCATCACTGAGTGTTCATATATTCCCCTTTCCTCTCCCCCTCCAAAGCCACTGAAATATAAATTACTTTCACAGAAGAAATGGAAACTTGATCATTACAATTAGATAACAACAAACTCACAGCCAGGGCCTGGGCTCGCTAAATCCAAAGCCGAGATCAATTTTGTTAGGAGGGAAAACTGTCATTTAATCGATAGCCATGTGCAACGTATTATTCTGATGCTTGACATAAGCTCTCGCACGGTGTGTTAACACGGCCAAACACAGAGACATTGCCCAGCACAGGCTGGGCTGCTACTGGGAATACTTACAGTGATACCATCTGCTAAGCCTTTAAAGCTGGGGTGACATTTTAGGTGACCGGTGAAGGGTGGAAGTGTTTAATTTAGGACACTTTCCGGTACAATCATAGCAATAGGAGATCTCATAGATAAGTTACACTCACCAGCATCCTTCTGGGAGATTTTTTTTATCCCCTTTTGCTATCCGACAGGACAAAGGGGCCTTTATGGTGTTTTTAGCAAGTCTGTTTATTTAGTACATATTGTGGCTGATCCACTGTTGAAATATCATCCATTTCCCTCCCCTGAGAGATACTCAAAGGAGCAGCAAGTAATCAACTTTAAACAAAAAGGCCATCTAAATATACAAAAAGAGGAGAACAATAGCAGCATTAATTATAAACCAGGCAGGCGGGTTTCCAAGGGGAATTCATATGCAGGGAATTTGTTTCTGCACAATTTATTTCTCTCTCTGGGGGCTCAGAAGAGCAACGGCAGCTCGGAGAGGCTCGAGCGGGGTGTTATCGCAAGGGGAAGGAGTGGGATGATGAGGATGGAGGGATGAGGGAAGAGAGAAGTGTCAAACGAACTGGAACCAACACGGGCCAAACCCAGCAGGAGAATCAAAGCCACATAATTTTGAACTTGGAAAAGAGAAGTACGCACTTGGTCCTGCTTGGTTCCTGCAAACAATAAATAGCAAAGGCAGGGATGTGTCCCACAGCTCTGTGCAAAATGGAGACTGGCTAAAATCTTCTTTAGCACTTTACAGGACCCAAAAATCTTCACTGTGTGCAGGGAACGTGCTGTTCTAGGACATTTGTGATCCGTTCGACCCCTCTCCCACTGCTAGTCCAGCCACCTTGGAAAAAATCCCCTGGGATTAGATGGCAGCTGGATGCTCAAACAGGAGCTGAGGGCTGAGGTCCAGCCAGCGCTGCATTATGCACATCTCTCAGTGCTTAAGAAGTCCCCAGACAAGCCAGGGAAGTGTTTTTTTTTTTTAATTCAGCTCAAGAGGAACAAGTTCAAGGCAGGATCTGTGCTTTAACAAGGTGTCAGTTCTGTAAGTGTTGGCCAAGGAGCATCAGTCCCTATAGCAAGCACAGGGTGTGAATACAGGGAAATCCTTGCCTGGAAGAGACTGCACTTTGCTCTTCTTTGATACAGCAAAATAAGGAGAAAAGCAGATTGGTGAGATGTCAGAGAGGAGCAGGTAAAGGACTCCATGAGGGAAGTCACAGAATCACAGAATCATTCAGGTTGGAAAAGCCCCTCGGGATCATCGAGTCCAACCCTCAGCCCGACTCTACAAAGTTCTCCCCTACCCCACATCCCCCCACAGCTCATCCAGACGGCCCTTAAACACACCCAGGGATGGGGACTCCACCCCCTCCCTGGGCAGCCTATTCCACTCTCTGACCACTCTTGCTGGGAAACATTTTTTCCTCATGTCCAGTCTGAACCTCCCCTGTTGCAGTTTAAAGCCGTTCCCTCTTGTTCTGTCACTAATCACCTGGGAGAAGAGACCAGCACCAACCTCTCTACAACGTCCTTTCAGGGAGCTGTAGAGTGATGAGGTCTCCCCTCACCTTCTCCTCCTCACACTGAACAGTCCCAGCTCCTTCCATCGCTCCTCACAGGATTTATTCTCCAGGCCCTTCCCCAGCTCGTTGCCCTCCTCTGCACTCGCTCCAGCCCCTCGAGATCTCTCTTGTATTGAGGTGCCCAAAACTGGACACAATACTCAAGGTGTGGCCTCACCAGTGCAGAGTAGTCATATGTACAGAGTAAAGTCACACAGGTACCCAGCAAGGCTCGTGCTCAGCCTGCAACACACCGTAAAATAAATATTCAGTGGCATCCAAAGGACTTGCCGGGGAGGGACGCGCGAGGAGCAAGAGCTCTGCATCCCACCAACGGGCACTTCGCACCTGTGCAAAACCTCACGTGGTTCCAGCAGCACAGGGAGAGTCTCTCTAATGATTATAATGACCCACAAATTAAAAGTGAGTTGTCAGTCCTGAGCAAAAGGCCTATGAGACACAGGGGAGTCGTTTGTGCACCTTCCTCAGCTGGTGTCAGGCATCTGGTTTTGGGGATGATGATGCGAAAGGGATGGGGGTGGACTGGTGAGCAGTCAGTGGACAGCACCGGGGACAAGGAGATGCAGAGAAAATCCAGCTATACAGATGAAGAGGATAAATATATCCACTCCAAGGAGGACCAGGGAATGACTAGCTTAAATTAAAACCAATTAACATTGATTTTGAACCGTAGAAGAACTTTGGTAGCAGCGAGGAGCAGCGAGTGCCAGGACAGACAGTGGAGGGGAGCTCATGACACCCCGTCATTGGCGTGTTTTTAAAGGACAGGGTGGCAAAAGATTGTCACAAATGGCTTGGGTGTAGCGATGAGTATCTCTTGTAAGAGGGATCTCTCTGCATCCCTTCTAGACCTGCTTTCTGTGGTTAGGTCAGTTAGACAGCCACTCACCCAGGACCTTAAATGCAAGGGGAAAAACCAAAAAGCAACGTGGTGCAGCAGTGTTATCTGCCACTTGCAAGCACCTCAGGAGAGATTCACCCAGCACAAAATGGGCTTAAAGCAACAAAACCATAAAATCTTACAAGTGGCCTCCAAAAGATACCGAGATCTATTTTTTTCCTTTTTAAAGAAACCTGAAAACGCAACTGAAACATTCTCTTTCCGCACAAAACAAGGTCTCCACCAGATACTTGATGCAGTGCAAAAGGTGACTATTGAAGGAAAACCCAGGTATTTTGCCCTACCAGCAATCCCGAACAGAGTGAGGCATGTGGAGATGCCGGGTAACGCCGAGGGTATGGGAACTTCTTTACACGTAGCCACGCAAACCTAACAGAAAAGCAACCAATATTTGCACCGTGTGTCACAGGCGTATAAAGACATGGAGACGCTGGGTCCCATCTCCTTCTGAGAAAGCCCTACAAGGTGGACCTGAGGCTCAAGGGGTGGATGTAGGAGCATGGAGAAGACACATCCTTAGTTTCACAGAATCACAGAATCATCTAGATTGGAAAAGCCCTTGAAGATCCTCCAGTCCAACCATTAACCTCACACTGACCGTTCCCCACTCCACCAGATCCCTCAGCGCTGGGTCAACCCGACTCTTCAACCCCTCCAGGGATGGGGACTCCCCCCCTGCCCTGGGCAGCCCATTCCAACGCCCAACAACCCCTTCTGCAAAGAAATACTTCCTAAGAGCCAGTCTGACCCTGCCCTGGCGCAGCTTGAGGCCATTCCCTCTTGTCCTGCCGCTGGTTCCTTGGCTCAAGAGACTCATCCCCCCTCTCTGCACCCTCCTTTCAGGCAGTTGTAGAGGGCCATGAGGTCTCCCCTCAGCCTCCTCTTCTCCAGACTAAACCCCCCCAGTTCCCTCAGCCGTTCCCCATCACACCTGTGCTCCAGACCCTGCACCAGCTCCGTTGCCCTTCTCTGGACACGCTCGAGTCATTCAATGGCCTTTTTGGAGTGAGGGGCCCAAAACTGAACCCACTCATCGAGGGGTGGCCTCACCAGTGCCAGGTACAGGGGTAAGATCCCTTCCCTGTCCCTGCTGGCCACACTATGGCTGATACAAGCCAGGATGCCATTGGCCTTCTCAGCTACCTGGACACACTGCTGGCTCATTATCCATCAATTAACTCCCCCAGGTCCCTCTCTGACTGGCAGCTCTCCAGCCACTCCTCCCCAAGCCTGTAGCGCTGCTGGGGGTTGTTGTGGCCCAAGTGCAGAAAGGTTTGCACCAAGCGTTCCCACCATCGTGTATCCAGACAGGGCTACGGGGCGGTTTCAGGAGCTTTTGCTGGCCAGGTGACCACAGGAGGTATGGACCGTTGTGGGAAACCACCACAGATCTGAGCATCCCAGTCTGAGTGCAGGGATCTCACCACTCATCTGCTTCAGCCACAAGCACACCCAGAGCGCTCAAAATAACGGGGGAAATTCTTATTTGAAAACCAGCTCCCAGGAAAACTTCACCCCAAACCTTAGTGCTCTCCTAGGGCACAGATAAGGATTTGAAATACAGCACGAAACCACTTTTTCATCTAATGACAAACTGCAAAATCCCAGACTCCCAGGCAGTTTATCATCAGAGCCCTTGACTGAAGTTTACGGGGCTTGGATCAAATCACTTAAACCCTGCTTTAGTTTTACAGAATATTTTACAATATATAAAAAGTGGTGACTTTTCAGCACAAAGCTTTTATAACTTCATTTTATATATATATATCTTCCCATTCTTGTTAGCTCTATGGATGTTAACCCGCTCTGCTGTACAAACCATATCTGGGTGTGATCTATCACGGAGATGCAAAATAGATGGTTTTTAAAGGATTACCAAACTATCTGCTTCAGAGCACAAATCAACCTCGCAGAGCTGGGGGTGAGGGAGATATTTCTTCCCTGGCAGGTTTCTTGCACCCTCTTGGAAGCAGTATCAGGTGGTGCCAGGTCTGCTCCAAGACAGCAAACACTGAGACAACACGATACGGCCGTGAAGCGACAAATTCCAGCTCGGTTTTCCAGCTCCTTTCCCTTCCTGGCTACAAATTGATGCTGCTCAATGGTGCCCTTTGATTTGGGACCAGGTGGCATGAAGCACCGTCCTACATCCCACCAGCAGCGAAGGCACCTGGCTGGTGAGCGGCGGGGTCGGCCAGCAGCCACACGGCTCACCCCGAGTTCACCCTTGCATGCAGGAGGGCCCCCCTTTATCTGATGGGCAGCGCTGCCAGCTCGCAGCACCCCACTCCCTGCCTGCCCTGTTTGCTGCCTATCCCACTCGCTGCGTGTCCTGCTCGCTGCCTGCCCTGCTCGCTGCCTGTCCCACTTGCTGCCTGTCCCACTTGCTGCCTGTACTACTCAGTGCCTGCCCCACTCGCTGCCTGCCCTGCTCGCTGCCTGTCCCACTCGCTGCCTGCCCAGGCAGCCAGACAAAGGGGACTCCCCGCAATGGCACAGCACAAGCTGGCCCCGTACCTCCACCAGCAAAAATAAGCCAGGCCAACACAGTCAGACCCCGGAGGGTCTTACCTGCGTGAGCTTCGTTTTATTCTTATTTTCACTTCTCTAAATATAATTTTTTAAAAATTTTCTTCAAGCAAAAAGGGGCTTGGCCATGCTCCTCCACTGATGCCTCAGCTCATCGCAGCTTCATTCCCGACACAGGCGCGCCTCAGACTCCCTTCAACTCCAAATGACCTCACCTGCTTAATTTTTTTAATTTTTTTTTTTCCCCCCTCCCTTTTGTCTATGTGGACTAAATTTCTGTCAACAAAGCTGAAAGGCCAAGTAGAGTTCACGGTAACAATTCACATTTCTTAGCAGGTTGCCCAGAACTAAACCTTAACCTTAAACACGAATATACAGTAGCTTTAAGAAACCGAGAAATATAAATCCTAGCATAGAAAATACCAGTATATCAATGCCTGCTGGACTGATTTCTACAAGCCATGGCCATAACTCAGCGAGCCTGGAGCACCTCATCCGTCGGATATTTATGCGGTGCTTTAATTGCAAGAACAAAAACAACTTTCCAAGCCTAACATATGCTGTATTTTGAAATCCTGACAATGGTGGCTCTCAGCATCATAAATTACCCTTGTCCCCATCGCAGAGCCAAAGCAACACGTGGATCTGAAGTTTCCTTCTGGCAGCTCGCTCGCAGGCAGCGTTAGGCCGGCTGCAGGCAGTGCGGCACGAGATACCACCTTCAGCTGTGGGTTGGCTTCAGCTTTGAATGGAATATAGGGATTTATGTGAAAGAATATAGGGATTTATGTGAAAGAATTTAGGGATTTATATGAAGGAATATAGGGATTGGGTTTGACACCTTGGGTACCACTGGCAAAAAGATGCCAAGCCATCTCCTGCCTGGTTCCTGCCCAGTATAAAATGGGAGATGCTCCCTGAATTGCAGCACCGAGGACTAACTAAATTTTCAGGAGCTGCAACAGGCTGAGCCCCTTCCCAAGGAAAGCCCGGCTAGCCGGAGTCGCGGCAAAGCTGCAGTTAAGTTTGCTGTCCTGCTGTCTGTGTTCACAACTTCCATGGAAGATTTTGGGCTTTAGTGAGGCCAGTAAGCGGAGGTTAAATTGATTTTTGAAAGCATGGTAAAGCCAAATGTTATCCTCTGCAAACAGCTCGGCAGTCCTGATCCTGTTACCTGTAAGTCACAAAACCCTGTTTAAATAGGGAATTATTCATCTGCAGTCACACAATGGCATTAAGGTAGGCCCAAAGCTTCTTTTCAAGGACTCTAATCAATGGCCACCAGAATGGGACTCGTGGCCATGAGGCCACACGACAGTCCAGTGTGATGGGCCCCACAAAATCCGGGTACCCCCCTTTTAGGAGATTCCTTTGAGAAGCCATCGTGAATCATGAGCAACACGAGGGTTTGGACGCTCACGCAGGCCTGAGCCTGGATGTAGGCCACTACAGCATTTTTTCCTTTTTTTTTTTTTTTTTTCCCCTTTGTTTTTTTCTTTTTTCCTTTTTTCCCCTTTCTTCCCCTTTTGCTTTTTTCCCTTTCCCCCTTTTTTCCTTTTTGCTCTTTTTTTCCCTTTTTCTTTTTTTTTTCACTTTTTTCTTCTTTTCACTGCCACATTATGCTGCATTTTTTCTTTTTAATTTTTACATTTTTTTCTTTTTTTCCCTTTTTGCCTTTTCCTTTTTTTTGTTCTTTTCCCCCTTTTTTCTTTTTTCCCTTTTTCTTTTTCTCACAGCCACATTACCCTGCATTTTTCCTTTTTTCTCCTTTTTTCTTTTTCCTTTTTTCTTTCTTCTTTTTTTACTTTATTTTTTCCTTTTATATTTTTTCTTTTTCCCCTTTTTTCTTTTTTTTCCCTTATTTTTCTTTTTTCCCCCTTTTCTCTTTTTTTTCGTCTCTTTTTTCCCAGCAAAGAGAGCTGTAACAGCACGAGGCAATCCCTACAGCCAAGGGTATCAACACGGACCAGGCCTGGGCGATGCCAAGCCCCTCACTGCAGCTTATAGGCCTGAGCTGCTTCCTGAAGGCTCTGGGACACCTGACAGTTGTTTTGTGTGGCTTGTTGTCTGCAGAATGTTGGGGTTTTTTTGAAAAAAAACTGAGTAACACAGACGGTTATTAATATTGTAACATATGGGAGGTGAGCGCACGTGAAGCCAAACTTTTCTATAGTCTAAACAGCTGTAAAGCTCCAAAGTTATAAATCATCAAAAAATGGATTAAAACCAATACATATCCATATAAAAAAAAATCACCTGTACTCAATTACACCATCAACTCCATCAAGGAATTTCACTGACATGGCAAATCAGGAACACACCAAATTAACCCTTTCACGGCCGGTCAGGTTGGCCATCGCCATGCCTTGTGTTCACCATATACATTACCATCATCATCATCATCATCATCATCTGTTTTGCAGGTTTCACTTGTCTCATGAATTTTCAAGGCACTAGAAAGTAGTGGAAAAGTGGTAAATACTATTCTTTAGCGAAAACAGTAGGAGTTTAAATGTTGACTCAAAGCTCCGCCATAAGCTACAAATCTAAACGAGCGGCGGATGATAAATGCTCCGATGAATCTCCAAGCCGGTACCTCGCAGCAGTAAACACGCTCTCATCCATCCTTCCTAAAATGAAACACATCATAAGGTCGGGTTTTCCACCAGGTTTCCTGGCGTTTCACGTCCTTTCTCCCTAAGCCTGGGGGTCTCAACCTCTTTTTGATTTGCTGAGCTCTCCAAATTCAGCAGCAAGATACAGACTCCGGAATAATTAATTGAGGCTTACTGGCAAGAGGCTTGTCTGTCTGAGTTACCTTTTCTGGACCCCTCAGAAGTTGTCCAGAGACTCAAACCCACTGCTTTCCCCTACAGTATATTTAAGACAAGCCTTCAGGCAAACCAAACTTTGTGACCTAGAGTTTGCTTGCTCATGCTGGTGGGAAATCAGACTTGGGAGCAAGCGAAAGCTTATCAGGAGCATCACTGGGTACTGAGACGGCGCCGTTCAACCCCAAAAAACTAAAAGCATTTCAAAGTGGGGAAGTTTTGAGGTTTGCAAGGTGTCCTTGCTTGTTTTCAGGTGGAAACGGAGATGGGGATGTGGCTGAAGATCTCTGGGTGAAGTGCTGTTCGAGATGCACCATTCAAGAGCACGATTGCACAGAGCAGAGGTTGCCTTAACTCGCTTTCTGAATTGGTGGCTGGGAAAGTTGCACTATTATCCCTTTGCCCATCTCTAGAAATCCCCAGAAATCCCATAACCAGCCCCTGCCTTGGGTTTCCACTACCACTAACAGCAGGAAAAAAAAATTTCTATTCTACAAACTCTTTCCACCCATTGATACCGAAATGCTTCGCAAACACCGAGCCATTGAGGCCAGACATCCCCATGAGGTCCTGGGGGTCATTGTTATTACAGGGACCCTGGCCAGAAGCTGCACCCCATGATGCCTGAACCCCCCCCAGGTCCCCCTCGCCTTGCTGGACATCTCTCACCCGCTGTCCTTGCGAAGATGCCGGTGCCAAGGGCGGTGCAGCTATAATTGACATCATGTGTGTATTGGGCTAGCTATGTTAGAGAGCACACATGGCACAATATATATATATATCTGGAAAAATGAAATAATAATAAAAAAAATTGCATTTTCCTTCCCCGCTCAGGAGCGGGGCCTGTGTAGCAGCATAACCCAGTGTACATACATTGTTAGACACAGTTTAAATATAGCATCTAACTATGAAAACATGAATAATTGCGGTGCTTAAAACGTCTGGCTAATCTTTAGCAGAACTGCAATCAATCACCGGTGTCAGACTGGGAAGCATTTCTCAGTTTCATACACAAAACCTTCCTTCAAATGCAAACTATATCCACTTTCAGTGTTTGGACTGACTTTCCCATCTGATATTAATGGAAGCACTCTCGGCATGAAGAGGCACTGGTCGGAATTGATTTTCTGATATTTTTTTTTTTAAAAATAATACATCCAGTTGGGAATGACAGTCATAGGGAAAAAAAAAAAAAACCTTCCATTCCCTGAACAGATGATGGGGAACTTGGATGGGTTTGTAGCTTTATTAAAGAAAACACAGGGAACACGTTCGGCTGATCTTGCTCTTTGCTCACCGACTTGCAAGCCCACGAAGCCGGTTAGAGAAAAGCAGCGAGACAAAGCCAAGCCTATGGCTCAGCCCAAAAACCCTGCAGCACTTTGTGCCCACCATCCTCATCGCCTCTCCTCTGGAAGCTTGGTAGTGCCTCACGTTCGGATGATGAAATATATAGTCAAAAATAGTGTATTATTGACAAATTGAGGTTTTTTCCTTAATTAATAGCTAATATTCATTCATTTGAAGGTCAGCTGCACTGTTCAATGGCACACCCTAGTCCAGGTCGCTGCTATGCTGAAGCTTTGCCCCTCCCTCAGTAGCCAGTAACACATCTCTAGCTTTTCTCAGAGAGTATTTCTCACATTTTCCCCAATTTCCTAGAGAGCAGTTGCATTTTCTGCTGCAGCATGGGGTACACGGCTGGCTCACATGTCTCTCCTTGGATTGAAGTAGGTAATAACAAAGTAATCCCTGTTTAATTAATCTGAGCTCTGTCCAACCACGGCTCCATGCAATTACTTATGCACTGAGCACCATAATTCACATCAGACCAGGGCACGTCTTCCAGAAGACTTCTCTGCTCAACCAGAAGATGCATGAGCAAGACTAGGAGAACCAAGTCAAGTCTCCTTCTCCCCACCAAGACCTTGCTGGAGACCAGCTTGTAGACTCTCTTGAGGGTCTACCTGCTGTTACAGAGTTAAACTCACCAGTTAATGCAGTTTTACAGCCAGGATTATTTTTCCCACTTTATTACAGCAAAGACAGAAGAGTCCTGTCACCATTTACCATATTAAGTCAGAAAACCTCAGAGCTGGCAGCAGTAGAAACATTAATTATTCTGGTTGCTGGCATCAGACCACTGTGGAGCCCAGACTACTTCTGAAAACCTCTGGCTGATAAAGCTCATTGTGTGTTTTTAAGCTGTCAAAAACCTCTAGGTTGGCTTGAGGTACGGAGGAACCTGATCTATCAGATCCTAAAGCAACTCAGAGTGGATGTGGACAAGCACGACCCGCTTTGTTCTGCATCTCTTGCTACTTCTTTCTCTCCATCTTTTTATAATTTTTTTATTTATTGGGGTTTTTTTTGTGGGCAGACTCCAAAAGGCAAAGTACTGACAAGCGAGCTGACGGCCAAGGCGTGTGCCTAAGAGCTGACATCTCAAAACAAGAAAATAGGGTTCATCAAAATTAAATAGTGCTAAGACTGAATCTGCAGCCGCAGTTCAGGTGATGGTATCTGGAGCCCACGCGAGACCCTTTAGGATATGGAAAGTCTTGATAAAATCTAGTGAGTAATACTTGTATTTTTAATCAGTCACAATCTGAGCACGAGGGCGTAGGTAAGGTTGGTTTTTTTAACACTGGAACGTGTAGTTTGTTTAGAGGTGTAAAAAAAATACAGCAAATCCCTGCCAGGACTGCAGGCAGTGGGCAGCGCGAAAACCCCCGGGTGATACTGCCTGCTCCAAGAACATCCCTGCCTGTACTGCCTGCTGTCGCTCCCTGCTTCAGCAATCAATTTGCTCCTGGAAACGTGACGTTTGACACGTTATTTTCTTTTCCCTCCCAGTTCAGCAATCTGGCTTTTATCATCGTGGCATCGATGCGCATCTTCACGGCTGAGGACAGAAACTCCCGTCTCAAGACGTTCGCCAATTGCTTCCAGCCCACGGCTCGCCCTGGGCCCATAACGCTGCCTTGTGCACCTGAGCTGTGACCCAGAGTTGTCTTGACTTGGGTCATCTCAGGACATATAGTGAAAGAAAAGAAATCTCCTAAACTTTTTGTTTGCTTGTTGGGCAGAGCTGTGTGCGGACTCGGGGCCTTTGGGGCAGGTGGGGATGTGTTTTTGAAGGTCCTTCCCCAACTCAGAGAGTTATTTTCCAACTCAATTTCTCTACGTTCTCACATCATCCTTGCTCTTATCCCCACCAGCAAACTAAGAAAATAATTGCACTGACACAAACGATGCTAATTCTCCCTTAACTTTGCCCATTTTTAGGACACACTATCCAACAGGAACACTGCAGTACAGGTGAGACTGGGAAGAAATGCATTGTTCACAGTCTACTACTCCATTTGCAGATAACCATATGCTACCTCAGGATATCATCTTCTCTTTCAGTCTGATTTAAGCAATTTTAGTGACGCTTTCACTGCCGAATGCTGAAAGGAGGTTTATGGTGTTGCAGGGAGGAGCCCACTGTGCAGAAATAACCCCAGCGGGACCCTTGGATGCTCCAGGAATTACCACCACAAAGGCATTTCTGAGTCCACGTTTGATATTCCCAAATGCAAACCCCTAAGCCAAGATTAAAAATTCAGCTGGCGAGCGGTACCAGACACCTTGCACGCCAGCTGACGGCAGAGCCCGAGACGCAGCCATTCCGTAGAGGTGGGGATTCATACTTTGCCTCAGCCAAAATATGTTGGCGCCTATTTTTGGCTTCTCCTCTCCTCCAGGCAGGTGTGAGCCCAGCCTTCCCTCGGAGACACCCCACCACGCTGGGAGGACTGGAGGCCGCTCCGTTTCCTCGCTCATCAGATAAGTCCTTGCGGGAATTTTGGCAGCGAAGCTCCGAAGACAAGCTTGGCTCCGCTCCTAACAGTTGGAAGTACCTTCGAGGCAGGATTTGTTTCGATAAGGGATCTCTGGTTTCCTCCTTTCCTTCGCCCCAACGTGTCCACGCATTTTTCTGATCCTGTTAAGCTCTTGCTCCAGAAGGACAGCACCAAAGACGTGCCATCGGTGCTGCCTTTCACTTCACATCCTTGCGCGGCTGCTGAACTTCACAGGTCAAAGTTTTGCCAATACCTTACGCTAAACACCAAAGGACCCTCACAAACTTCCCCCGTATTGATTCAGCCCCACCAAACCTACAACAACAAAAACTCAGCTGCTTCTCTGGAGGAGATGATCTCTTCCAACACTGAGGAAAACAGTGGTGGCTTTATACCCTTCACATGATCAGGATAAAACTCTACTCTAGATTTTAGGAGGGCTTCGTTACATGTCAAGGTTTCTCATTATCTTTCGAGGTGGGTAGACTAAGGAGGTTTGAATGACATTCCCAAGGCAAAGACAGCAAAGAAAGTCAGTGGTTCAGTCCAAAGCCAGGGAAAGAGCCCTGATTGCTTGCGTTCGTAAGAAAATTGGAGGGCCAAAACACTCAGAAACCCTATATCCCATCATTCAGAGACCTGATACAATGAACTTGGAGACCATATATCCTATCAGTCAGAGACCTGATATCAAAATGCCTTATGCAATGGACGGTCCATACGGGCCCATTCCCACACAACACTCTACGGCAGGGACTTGGATATTCTCTCTTGAAACGTAGGACAAAGGCAAAGGGACAAAGAGTGGATTTACTTATATGGAAGGTTTTACCACCTGAACTTTCTGATTCCGGGCTGTTAGGAGATTTGGGATGCCTCTGAAAGACAAACTCTTGCTGGAGGAGTCCAGCCTTATTTAACCGAAAGATTACTAAAAGCTGCTAATGTATGGTAGAAGCATCCACCTTCTCGTGCAAGAAAAGACGCTGGGATATTAATCACTAATTCCTGTAGCATCGATTACTGGAGTTGCAAGGACAAGGATCAAACTAAGGCAAAGCCTGCCAGTCAAAACACTAAAAGAACTTAAGTTCCTCCTGTCTCTTGTCCTCCACGATGATCCTGAGCTACTCCAAGTGGACAACACCGATTCCTCCAGGTTGCAATTCAGCAACTCACTGTGCACCAAGAGCTAATTACTTTGGAAAAATACAATTTATTAGCAAGACTCCAAGGCATCCATTCCTTGCCAACATCCAAACCGAGAGCAGATTCTGCAGGAAAAGATCTGAAATTTTCTCTCTCCTGGATATGAAAACTCGCTATTTGTGACCTTCAGACAGCTGGGTCATGGGAAATTTGCTTTGCTGGGACGTTTTCTCCAGCAGCTACTAAGCAATAAGTCTCCCTGGAGAGACTTTGCTGGGCCCACTATGCACAGCTGTAGAAGAACAGGCTCTGAAAGGTCATGAAGAGGTAGTTAGTGGGGTCTAAGGGGGTCAAATGCCCATTTAACATCCAGTGTAGGGGCAACACAAGGCACCCAAAATGTTGAGAGCCAAGGCTCCCTACGCTGTTGCTCCGAGCTGCCTGCTAGAGAAGACCACATGCTTGAGGTCAGACTTAGAGAATCTTTGCACATAGTAAACATGAGGAAATTAAGGCAGGATGGTAGCAAATACGCTGTAAATTCCAATTCTGGTTTGCTCCCTGCTCATCGCCCAGCAGAAACAGCCCCTCTCATTGACATTAAAATAATTCGCCCAATTGTCAGGATCAGCAGGCATCTCGCTGGTGCAGAGCTGCTCACGCTGAATTAGTAAAAAGCCAGCAACAAAAAAACTTTAACAGTAAGAGGCATTTGGAAAACTGCATTTCTGGGTAAGTTTCCACCCCGTAAACACGGCGGGAGTTCGATCACAGCTCCGAATTCTTTTGCTTTCTGTTATGACTTAGTTCTTGTGCGTGTGCCAGCTTGCATAAGCAAGGGAGCGCGGCTCCGTCGTTAGAGCGCGGAACGAAGGACGGGGATGTGTAGGTGCAGCCTAGGAGCCACTTTGCTCAACTGCGATCACCACCTGGGTACCACCCGCGTGAGGAGATGGTCTCTCCAGGGAGAACAGGCTCTTGCTCAACTTATCTCCCACCACCCGCAGAGTGCCCTGACATCTTCTCTTCTCTTTTGTTACTCACTCAGGCCCAAGTCGAACAGAGGTTACGATAAATTAAAGACATGAGCATTTAAAACCCTGCCTTCTTGAAACGTGTTTTGGTCACTCTGGATGGATAAAACTGTGCCTGTTCCTCGGAGCGGCGGGACCGGGGCTCTTTGCACATGGGACGGGCTGGGGATCCCCACCGGCACCAAGCAGAAGCTGTCAGAAAGCCGACCAGATGTCTGCTCCGCCACGGCCACCCTTCCAAGGGAGGATCCATGGCGTGGATGGCAGCCAGGTGGAGGAACAAAAGGGCGCCTGCTTGGTTTTTCCTCCCGTTATTTAATACCGGGGCTTAGCGGTCACACCACATTTGCCTCCTCTCCTCTCCGCTGATGGATGCTCGTTGCCCGTCCCAGCTCCAACACACCCAACGGGGTCTCACCTTCCTCGGTCTGCACCGCTGCACGCTGTCGCCTCTTGATTCCTGCAAGGCAGCCCAGACCAAAATATAATGTTCCTTAAATTTGCCGGATGAGAGCACGTTAACAGGCTGATCTTTCGAAACTCTCCCATTCTTCTCATAATTTATTGATGAAAGGATTCCTCGCTGGTTAGGCAATATCCCTCCGGATGAAAGCCTGGCTAAATTTCTCTTCTTTCTACCACCCTCGGTAACGTACACCTCCTCTCTAAGGGCCCCCTGATGAAAAATTCACTACTCGCCGGGCTGTGCTGCCAGTTGTGCTGCTGATGGATCACGTTACTTTTTACCTGTTCAGATTAATCAGGTTACAGCTCCAGCCTGCCAACAAAGCATGGCCTCACACCTCAACTCCAGGACCTAAATCCACGTCCAACATCCGAGTTGGGCAAACACTGCAGATGTACACCCAAGCTTTAAAGCAAGCCTGGGACTCAGGAGTGGCTTTAGCCATCATTTCAGGTGAAGAGAAACCTTAATTTGCACCACAACTAGTGTGCAAAACCCATTTATACTTGCAAACTGTGGTTGCAAAGAGCAGCGTGCCAGCCTGGACCAAGAGCTGGGTGGTGGGAATTGAGATTGAGGAGCTATGCTGCCCTGCAACAGCATCTCCATGTGAGCTCCTAGACTATAAAACCAGCACAATGCTTCCCCTCCCTCCTAGGTAGGGCTGTCTGGAAGTTTAATTTGTGCTTTTAATGATCTGAGACACTTCTGAATGAAAGCTGGGATAGAAATACTCCTAATTACTTTGCAAATTCAGTACCCTACCAGGTGAAGTTTATCACTGGGAGTAACTCTCATCTCACCAGAGGATATATATCTTTTCAGTGCTTAAACCCAGCTTAATGGTTCTTAGGATTTTACCGCATGGGAGTAAATTCTGACTCTGAACTTGTTTGATGGAGCCCTTCCACCACCGACTCAGCCTAGACCAGCCAAGCAGCTGGAGTCTTGATTGAGCATAACAAACCCACCCCAGAAAGATCTTTTCAAACGCTGGGAACACATTTCTTTTGCACGCAAAAGTAGATCTTGGCCATTTTAAAAGAAGGAACTGATGGAACCATTCTACCACGGACACATGCGACTTAAGCTGGGGTTATGGATCCCGTGGCTGGCATCGCAGGGTGCCGCTTATTCAGAAAAGCTAATTCAAACCAGGCTGGACCACATGGAGGGAACAACCGACCTGCCGCAAATTCCAGCCTTCGCTTCATCCACCCATTTTGCTCAAACCAGAACTGTTGCTCAACTTTTTCTTCTTGGCTTAACCTTAACCAGACAACCAAATACTAGTTAAATGAGGTAAGGTTTCAGCTGTGGGAAACGCAGGTAACTTCTGCAGCCAAATTCCTTAGCGGTGCAGTTCTAGTGCCGTAATTGTATTGTCACTCATCACAAATGTCATGGAGATTATTCAACAATTAAAACTAACTTCTGAGAATTGCAGACCTAAGACAAACCGAAGGCATATGAAAACGCAGCAATTTTTAACTCATTACATTTCCAACAAAATTCAGAGGCCAAGAGGGCAGCGTCTCAGGCAACAGCTTTTGTTTTCAGAGACAACTTAAACTGTAAGATGATGATGATGATGATAACAACAACAATAATAATAATACGGACAGTAAGAACCAATGAACACACTTCATGCTTTGGATTTTCAAGGTCAGAAGCGTAGCTCCTATGTAAGAAAACAATGAGCTTCTTAAGCAATTTTCTTAAGCAATTACTGCAGGTTTGGAGCAGTGTTGAAGCTCGCAGTTCTTTGCTCACGGGAGAAAACACCCATTTCTTAACATTTTTATATTTATCATGGAATTAAAATCTACTGGTTGGCAACGACTGGCCTCATTATGGTATGTGGCTGTGGAGTTCTTTACTGCCTTTCGTCTATGAACTAGAAACCAACCTATGAACTTGAATAACGCCTCAAGTTCCACATTAGGTAGAATACGCCCAGTTGACAGCTGTGGAAAAGTCAAGAACACAAGTTGCCCAATATCAAGATCAACGGGCAAAGGCAAACCTAGAGCCTCCCAGCTCCCAAAACTATCTATGGAAATTCCCCTCCTTCCTTCTTCCAACTACCCCTGGAACAAACTCTTGGAAAGAAGGTTGAAGAACGTTCCTCCTCCATTTCTTCTGCTCTTAGGATCTACTGCATGGTCTGGGGTGGCTGTGGGTCTCCTGGCTCTTTATTCACTGTGGGAATGAAGCCAGCATGTTGTTTGTTTTCTGTAAATCACGTCTTTACTTAATTTTTCCTGAAATGCCCAGAAGTAATTTATTAACAATGACCAGGATTCCCTGCAGAAGGCGATATTCTCAGAAAAGCAAAGCGCTCCAGCAATGAAAGGAATGTGCACGGACCGACTGGCGAAGAACTAATGACTTCAAATAAAGGCCATAACATCTGGCTTAGTTTAGCCTAAAGCTATAACCAAACCACAGTCTCCTCAACTCTACTGGCACCACGCTCGTGAAAAATCACACAACTATGAGATGACAGTTCGGAGTCGGAGCGGCAGCAAGTAAATATCATTTGATTAGGTGTCAAGTAAAACCGTCTTCGCTGAAACAAAATTGATGATACATAGCTTTGATTCCCCTGGGAACATCGTTTGATCATATAACTGGATGGTTTAAGTGAAGGTGTACATATTTAACCCCCTTAGAGACACGGTCAAGGTGTTGGCAGAGCACCACTGAGACTCCCAACCAGCAGGAAAGACCAAGAGCTTTCTCCACTGCCATGTAACGCAGCAAATTTATATTCTCTGCTTCTGTTGCACTTCTTTTTAAAGCCTTTTTTTCAGTAATTACATGGGAAAGACATGCACGAAGCAGTTCCTGCAGCTCACGTTAGCATCCATGCCTTTGAAAACATGTTCATGATTCAGGTTGTAGCTCCCTGGGCATTGAAGTCAGGGGAAAAGACGGGCATCAAGGCCACCAAAAGCGTAAGAATGACACAAGCCTACTTTTATTCATTCACTTTTAAGGCAAAAGCTTGAAACTTTAAAGATCAGAGTAAATGAGCTGGGTTTTAACGTTCTACCAGACTTCTTTCTGACACTATTGAAGCAAATTTAAGCTTCAGGACCATTTCCACCAGAAGGAAACTGCTCTTGACGTCATCTCTTTGCAGAGTTGCCGTTTTGCACCTTCACAGGGTGAAAGGCAATGGGGAAAACATAATTTAATATGGTCTTGACAAATTTTATTATGTCACTATAACCACTGTAAAACTGACCAAAACGTGTTGCTAAAGGCTCTAGCCCACAGGAGAATGAATGTGTGCATTATATAAATTTTGCAAGCACAGTAAAGCTCTTCATTGCTAGAGCCACAGGAGAGCAAAACCAGAGTAAAGCAAGAGGATGCGGGGTGGGATATGTTATCTTCAAAACAAATACTCCAACCCATCAACCATTTTTCATGTGTTTTCAACATGTAATTTCCAAGGTTGTTCATTTATCTGGAAGGCAGCCCGGTTACGCTGCCCTTTACTTTTAAAAACACCACGCTACTGTGAGTTTGCTCATTTTATTTTAAAGCCAAAAAGAGTGGCAGGCAGTGAGTGCGGAAACTCGTCTTGTTTTTAAGTGAGCCGTGGATGGGAGTGGTGGAAGAAGGATGCTGGGAGCCTCACCGACCTCCCAGACCCAGCTTTTCTCTGCTGCTGGTGGGCAGCTCCAGCTCCCCATGCAGCTCATCCTGCTCCAAGGACTCGACTCCCAGGGACGAGAAGCTGCAGCAACTCCAGAGATCCCAGGGCAGAGCAGCACCTTGCGGGGTGGCTCAGGGCTCTGAGCTCAACGGGAGCCTTTCCACAGGCAGCAGCTACTCCTATGGTACGGACAAAAGTCCTCAAGAAACTAAATACCATCACACACGTGGTGATTTCCAGCCTCATTGATGGAAGACAGATTTAAGCTTCTGTGTAAGAGCCAGGCTGCTGTATCCAAATACTTCCCCACCTCCCAAAAAGCTGATTTTGTCAAAAGATCCAATTGCAACCCTATCATTTACCCCCCAAAAATAAAATAATCCTCTTAGCATAATCTACTTTAAAAACTAAATCTCATTTGTAGATTATTCAGCTGCTTCAGTCTGTAACATCTATGCATGGAGCCCCCATGAATTTTGAGAAGAGGGAGTTGGTTGTACTTCAGTGTTTTGACAAGTTTCTGTAAAGCTGGATGCAGCCAGCTCATTAGTTGCAGTGCTAGCCACAGACTGTTTCAGTAACTTGCAGAAAATGCTGCTTGAAAAGACAGTGGAAAATATATGAATAAAAATCCAAATAAAAGTGATTGCATTAATGAGATCTGTGCTGAGATTCAGGGCTTGAGTGCTCAGCTCATTGTCAGCTCCAGCCATGGTCTGTGTGTTTTCCACTTAGACTAGGCTGACTGGAGCAACAATCGTGTCTTTGCTACTCTTTGCAGACCACCTACCACATTCTGGGGCAAGACTGACTGTTAATTGTTGACCGTAAACAGCTAAAATAACCCTCTTCCATCCTAAATTTTAAAGTATGTTTTAAAAGAGGAGCTTCAGGTCCCATAGGAGTTTGCAAGACATTTTCCCTGCAAGAAAAGGGAAAAAAACCCCTAATTTTTTTCCCATTATTACTTGGCTTTTTCTCAATATCCACATATATCAAAACTTTTCATGGAGGAGAGGAGGAAACTGAGGCACGGGGACTCTGGCCGAGACAACAGCCAGCGTGGGGTGCAGAGCTGCAGCCCTGGTGCACCGCTCCACGCCAGCCCCCACCGACTCCATCCCCAACCCAAGAAACCTGGATCCTATTAGTGGCTTTGGCAAAGCCTTTGGGCCAGCGTTTTGCTCATGTGAACGACTCCTGTGACTCGAACAGCGGGACTTTCCTGCACCGTGATTCAGTTTCCATCCCAGCGGGGCTGAGTTCAGAGTTTCGGGAACCTCTGAGGAAGAGGAGCGATGGGATGCCGGGAGATGGGCAGTCTCTGCTTTGAAGAAGTAATTATCAAAAAAACTGATCAGGTTTTTGGACCTGGGAACCAGGTGGAAGGTTCATCCTGAAACACAGCAATGCTCAGCCCAAGAAGGAAAAGGCTGGCCAGCCAGCAGGGCTGCAATGTTTTCCCAAATCTTTTTAAATTAAAGTCAATGACAATGCTCAAAATGACCCAGAAAGTGAAAGGCAGATGAATCCCATTCTTCCGTGACATATGGGAGGATGGTTTCCTCACAAAAACTGATTTTCTAATTCTTTCAGCTTTACACTAGTTTCATTTAAGGAGATAAAAAGAATAATTTAAAAATGCATTTATATTTTCAGTACTACACTGGTCCCAAACTAAAAGCTGAGAGTTATGGGGTCAAGATTTTTGGTACCTACCAACCTAAAAGGCAGAGAAAAAAGAACCAGAGCTTCCTCAAGGCAACCAGCAAAAGGACAAGAGGCACAGGTTGCAGCAAGAGAAATCACAGTGGCATACAAGGTAAAACCCAAGCACTTCCCAGAGAGAGAGATGGGAAAGGGGTCCAAAGAGGTTGAGAAGCCCTTGGACAAGGTCCTGAGCAACCTGGTCTTCCTTTGGCATGAGCCCTGCTCTGGACAGAAGTCTGGGGCAGAGATGCCCAGGGGTCCCTTCCCAATATTCTTCTGTGCTACATGGTCACACTCTGGAATTACTATTTTTTTTTTCCCAAAGAAATAAGAATTATTTTAGACATCCTACCTTAAGACAGCTCATTTAATGTCTGAATCTGCTTCCTTACTGTTTTTCAGGAAACACCACGGATTACAAATAGGAGGGAACAAGATGGGTATGAGAAAGACAGAGTAGGAAAGGAGCTCTGTATGGGGAAGAAAGTGATAAAAAAGACAAAACAAGAGCAAATATGTATATACACAGGTATATGCCTGCATGCAGAAAGGTATGAGAGTCTGACAAGAATGGGGAGAATATACCAGTGCTCCTAACTGGTACAGTTAGGAGTTTCCCATTAAGCATAGCTGTGAAAATTTAGTTACTCTATAAAGGCCAGATCCTGCCCAAAACTTCAGCAAACTTGTCACTGGCTTCATCTGAAAAATACCCAACTTGGTTGTCTATTCAAGCTCTCCATCTTTAAGCACAGACTCAAAGTCTACCATCAATCTTGCTCGCTATCAGCACATCCAGGCTTCCCCGGGTCACTGAAGGTGTGGAAAACTTCAGAAATGCATTTCTGAAGAAATTTCTGAAGAAACCTGCATGTCCATCTGTTCCACAGAAAACAGCTAAAAGGTAATGTGCTGCTCCTGCTTGGGGCTGCAATGCCTTGCTGAGGTCTCTCATGTACCTTCCACCGCTGGAGGAGGTCTTAGAGGCTGATTAAAAGAGTACTGAAGTGCTTATTTAAGGGAAAACACACCAAGTTATGTAAACTCTGCAAACAGATCCAACAGAAAAATAAAAATGAGCTTTCCAACCCTGGCAATGTATCTGAACAGTTTTGCCTTCTAGAATAGTTGTGCAAATACTTTGCATGCATCCTTCAAAGCGGCCTTTAATGGGACATCAGCAACCCCGAAGCTTTAATTCAAGACTTGATTTCTTCATTAACTCACTGCGCTGCTCTGTTCAGGCCTGGAACTCAACCGTCCCATTGCCCTGAGCCCTGTGCTCCAGCAGGGATGGGAGGAATCCCCGCACCCCATGGGGGCAGGAGAAATCAAACCTTCCCCTTGCTCTTCACCTCAAGCGTCAAGAAAGCCACCCCACCCCCCACCAGTATTTTTAACGAAGCTGGTGGAGGGCCTGCAGAACAAATCCTATGAGGAGCGATTGAAGGAGCTGGGACTGTTTAGTGTGAGGAGGATAAGGCTGAGGGGAGACCTCATCACTCTACAGCTCCCTGAAAGGACGTTGTAGAGAGGTTGGTGCTGGTCTCTTCTCCCAGGGAATTAGTGACAGAACAAGAGGGAACGGCTTTAAACTGCAACAGGGGAGGTTCAGACTGGGCATGAGGAAAAAATGTTTCCCAGCAAGAGTGGTCAGAGAGTGGAATAGGCTGCCCAGGGAGGGGTGGAGTCCCCATCCCTGGGTGTGTTTAAGGGCCGTTTGGATGAGCTGTGGGGGGAGTGGGGGGATGTGGGGTAGAGGAGAACTTGTAGAGTAGGGCTGAGGGTTGGGCTCGATGATCCCAAGGGGCTTTTCCAACCTGAATGATTCTGATTCTGAAACAAACTCCATGCAGGAATCTCCTTCCCCTTCCTCGTCCATCTCTCGCTTGGGAATAAGGTCTGCAAGTTGTGTACAGTCTGGGCTACTTCAGAGAAAGCAATAACTGACGTTATTCCCACACATTTTACAATGGTTGGACTTGCTTTGCAGTTTCCAAATGCACAGAAAGCTATTCCCTGATTGAACTCTCGTGTTCAAAACGAAAACACAGCTTGTACAGTAAATTGGTAGGTACCGCATCTGTGTGATGCCCATTTAGAAATAAAGCAAATCAGTGCAGTGTCAGCTGATAATTTGAGTTAAACGAGTACATCTCAAATCCCAGCGTAACTGCAGAGCACGAGGTTTCCCTTCAAGCAAACTCTTGGGTGCCCATGTGGGGCTAAGTGGGAAGTCAAGCATTAGAGCTGAGGCACTGACCTGCAAGCAGACAGGTTGAGAAGAAATGAGAAAATTAAACCAAAACATTCCCAGTTCATGTTGCTACCTCTCCAATCACTGGCAACACAGCCTATGAAGATACAGAAGTTGGTCTTTGAACATAGCAGAAGAGAAGAAAACCATTAAGACAATGCAAGTACCAAATAGAAACAAAAAGCTGTCACTATCCAGAGTTGGACTTGTTTAAAAAGGGTTTAATAACAAGGGAAGAAGATGAAGACAGAGCTTTAACTGCCCTAAAACCAATGTCCTGCTGCATGTAGCTGCTTGGCCAGTTATATCCAGTATCACCAAGGCAATGCCTGATTTCCAATAGGGAATGAAAAAGTGGAAAGATGAAGACCAGACCCTGCACACCAGCCAGAGTAGGCCTGCTGGAAAAAGCAAATAGCAATGGCCTGCTGCTCTGTCAGTGGCCATGGATGGCTAAAAGCTTAGAAACTCTCCGTAAACATCTCCAGAGGGTTTGTGGAGGAGGGTTGAGCGCAGGTTCCCACGGAGCAGACCTACTCTGCAGATGCTGCACCACAAGCAGCCTGGTGCTACCTCGGCAGCTCCAGAGACCAAAGCAGGTCTCGGCTCCTTCAACTCATCCTGCTGGCAAACAACTTTGTTAGAAGAAATCATTGAAAACTGAAACTCAGCTCTGAAAACAGCAAACACTGTTATCTGGAGGTCTTGTTCGAACTTAATCCAAGCTGAGAGGTGTCCACCAGGATGGTTCCTCCCAAGCGTGATGCTGGGACATGTCTGAGGGTGGTTCTGGAGAGGACAGGTGCCACCCATCGAAGCCCTGGTGTTGCTGTTGACCATGCCTTAACCTACTGGAGACAACACCAAAACCTCTTGCAGAACTGGCAAATGAACTGCCCTGACCCTGCAACAGGGTGCGATGGCAAATGACTCAGTAAATTACAGCCCTGCACAGAGCGTGCTTCCTCCAGCTCTTCAGTCTCCCTTTTTCCCATCTATACGCTGATTTTCTAGACTTATTTTTTTCTTCTGGCCTTGCCTAATGAACTGCTGAATCGGTTTGACACCTCCAAGCCATGACAGATGGCTCCACACGTTGCCGCTAATGTGCTGGAAACCACCGATGGAAGCCTCTTGCTGCCTGAACCCAGCACGCAGCGAGGAGGGAGCTTTACTGGAGTGGTTTGCATTTCAATGGGTTTGTGCCTTTTTCCACTATTTATATCGTAAGTGCGATCAGAGGAGAGAAAGAATAAAAAAAAATATTCTTTCCACAGACCATTACATCACCTTTTCCTCTTGGAAAACTTTGTAACTTCATATGTATTTATGCATACAGCCCCACACATGCTGTACTATCTCTTTACGAGAGCAGAATATTCTCATCATGTATATTAAAGGATAATCTATAGGAAAAATATGCTACTGGAGAGAAATTTGTGCTGGAGGCTTTCTCTGCCTTCTATTAAGAGCCCTTTGGAGAAAGCTGCAAGTGGCTGAAAGGCAGAGGGATTATAAAATTATAAAATCCGCAATTAAATTTGTGAGCAATGTTCCTCTTAAAGGCAACAAGCGTCTGGGACACCAGGTGATGCTCACGGAAAACTTCCACCCGTTCAAGGGGATAAAATGGAAGTGGCATTTTTCCACAAACTGAGAAATGACATGTGCACATTCGTTTCATCAACCTGCTTCCACAACCATATAGAATAACGTGCCCAAGAGGTTATGCAGCAAGTCTGGAACCTGGTCATTTCAAATAATAATGCCTACCTTCATCAAGGCAGAAGAGAAAATTGTGTGAACTCAGGCTGACCTTAAAGAAATCCCTTAACCTAAAAATATAAAAGACAAACTGTTTCCACGGAGAGCTGCTATATAAAACCACTCTCAATAAAAGCACCGGACTCCTTTCAAACTAACCTCAAACATGAAGCAAATTCCAGGCTGCTATTTTCCTCTGGCACCCTGGAATGTACATCTCAAGGACAGAACTGGCTGTTCAAATTAGCTCCTACTCCTGCAGAAGCGATTGTTTTCAAACACTTTTGAAAAGCAATTCTGTATAGGGTGTGCATTCCAGGGAGGATTCCCTCCCCCCTCCAGATTTTAAACATTAAGAGGAGCAGAGCAATAACAGACTTCGTACGCTTCGGTTCCATGTTACCACAAAAAAGAAGAAAAGATGTATTCTATTTTTTTGTTGCTTTTTTCTTTGTAGTGTACTCACAACTTAGTACCACATAGAATCATAAAATCATAGAATCATTTAGGTTGGAAAAGAACGTTGAGATCAGAGTCCAACCTCAGGTGCCTCTGACCTTGGACTGGATCTTCTGGAGGTAACAGGTTTAGATGAGAACAAGTCAAGCCGTTTGCAGAAAGACTCAACTTTCATGAGTGGCTTTGTGCTCTGAGTCAGCGTGTGAGGACTATTTCTGGTTACGGGGCACACCCGACAAGACTATCTACTCAGGTTCGCTTAATCTTTGAAACAAAAGATTCCTATCTACCATCGCTGTCATTCCTGATTACCACATCATTTCTCCATCAGCCGTCATGTCAGCAACCAAATTAAGGTATTACACTCTGGAACATTTAACGTGATTAGATCGGAGGAGTATTTACTCTTCCACTTGGGCAGATGCGACTGCTGTGAACAGGAGGATGGGGAGATGCCAAGTGAGTCTCGGTGTGGTACACACCTATTGCTCCTTCTCTGTCTTTCTGACACCACGTAATACAAACGCCAGACTTTTTTTTCTTTTTGTTTTATGAAATTCAGCATATCACGGTGCTCCAGCCCATGCTCAAAACATACACATGCTTTAAATAAAATTCAAAGACACATGCATCCACCCAGGACAACCTGAATTTCCAACGCCAGGAACTCCCAGCTCCACCCAGCCCAGCACCCACCCAAGGAGACAGAACCAGGCAGTTCATGGGAAGCTACAAAAAAATAAAAGTCACAGAAATGAAACAAATCTGTTGCTCACAAAAGGTCTCATCCCAAATGACACCAAACTCCCAACTGCGTGCCAGAAAGGGAAGCTCTGCAACCTCTATGTCTGTTCAAACCAAGCCACTTTGACTGGTCAACCACCACAGCTGAGTGATTAATCAAAAACTACAAGAACCAAGTCACAGAGCTAAATCACCCAATTTAATGAACTCAGGATTTGCTCAAGCAAGATAAAGGCTCTTGGTGGTGCACAGAATTCAACCGTTGCCATCCCAACAGATTACCCAGTAAGCATAAGTTGGGTCAACAAAGTTGGGCCAGCTAACATCTAGAATGACAGGTGGTTATTTTGTTTTAAAAGAGCTGGTCCACAGCTCTTAAAATTGTGAATATATTCTTACAGCTGAATTCTCAAACTTCCATCAAAATAACTCAAACATCTCCCGAAAACCTTCTTCCCCATGACAGAGCTGTTTCTCAAGCAACGTGAGCAGGTATCAGGGAACAAACATCAGGATCTCCCCATCACTCCTCGGGCAGACCTTTCCAAATTCAAACCCTGCTTCTCCCAGGGACCTCCCCTCCAAATTGCAGCATTTCTGGTACTCACTTGGCTCCAAAGCACAAAAATTCTTAAAGTAAGTAAAATGTTCACCCCCCTCTCTCTGCAAACAGTCAAAACCACTCTGGAGAAGGAAAAAAGGTGGGTGCTTCTCCTCTCCGATGGGATCAATGAGGGGCTTGAGGCCTGGAATAGGAAGACATAAACCTCTACCCATTTTCTGCAGCGTGTGGTTGCTCAACACCAACAGTTACCTAACCCCATTTAACCACAGCTCTCCTACAGCATGAAGCACAAAAAAAGAGGATCCCCAAGTGATCCAACACCCCGCATCGCACCCACCAGCGGCACAAGCTCAGTAACAAAGAATTAAGGATAAATTTGGTGCTTCGCCCTTCTGCAGCAAGACCATCCAGCCACGATTATTTTTCTTTTGGTCCTTTCTTTAGAGCAATCTAAAAGGATGATGCAGCTCCCTGAAGCCGACTTTAATGGATCCATTCAAGCAACAGCCTCGCTCTGCAATTATCATGCCTATCCGGTCCAACTAATGTGCTTGTTTACACTATCTGGCAAACTCCAGATCGAGTGTCATTTCATCACCGGGATTCTTTTGCCTAAGCCAAGACCAACAGACCATGGTGGTAATTTAAACGCTGAAAGCATGCACAGTATTGATCCGCGAGACTTGACGCCAGCTAGCTGTTACACGAAAATACATCCCCCAGGGAACTGTCTTCGGCGAGGCCTGATAGAGAAGGAGAATTTAAATGAATGAAGGAGAAGCCGGCTGGAGAGATTAATATGCATGAGCACATGACCTGAATAAATGCTGCACTTCGTGTGGTTTTTAGATTTATTAGAAAGAGCGAGGGATTACCCAAGAGAACCATGTGAAAACACACCGTAAGCTGGTGATGGGTGTTTGCAGCAGAAACCTGTCTGGCATCTCGAAACAACCCCACCGCTGCAGACACGGTGCCTAAGAACACGTTAAAGCATCCAGTAATAACAGGCGCTAAATGAACAGATTTACAGTCAAATATAATAAACACTGTCTGGAGTCATATGGCTCCTTTCCCCCCACCTTTTTTCCCTCACTTTTGGGGTTGACCTGTCTGCAAGCACAGGAAGATGTAGCCCATGGTGGAAACCACCCCACTCCTTACCCCTGCGGGAAGCAGCCAGATGTTTCTGGGTTTTGGTGCAGAAGAGCCAAAGGTTCAAAACCATCACAAAACACAAGGTTTTTTGACGAGAGGGGCATCAGCCACCCTCTCTGTGAGCGCTGGAAGGGCCTCCTGCAGAAGGCTTTGGAGATATGTGGTCTGAAAGGCTTTCACATCTTATCAATAAGCAATGCAAAGGGAGTGGGAGGTGGAGGGGAAGACTTCAAGGTTCTTCCATTGCTTAACCTCCAGTGAGCCAAGTGAGACGCACGTTTGCTGCTTGGACCGGTGAGAAGCCATAGGGATGCCACAATCATTTCCAGAGGAAAGATCATCTCAGCTGGAACCTCAATAGCCCTCGGAGATACGTCAAACCCTCTCACGAGAGAAAGGGTCGAGCCTGCGAAGTGGAGTTCAGCCCCTCGGCTTCACCTCACCGCAGGCGTTACTGCAAGCAGCACGTGAACCATTACAGAGCAATCAACACGCTCTCCTGCGAGGCAGAAACTCCTCGGTGGGCCACTGCCACACACAGGGATAGGCCGTTCCTCTCACCGTCGGTTACTCTCCTCTGCCTTGCCTACTCTCCTCTGCATCTCCTCTGACAGTCCTGAAAGTTCAGGAGGTCCTCCTGGTCCAGAAGGAACCTGTCCTCACTTTGTTCAGTCTTCATATCTGCTCTTAGGTCCAGGTACAAAATCTATGTGCGTTTTAGGCTGGTTTCACCTTCAGCCAGATCCTCCAACAAGCCCCACAGCAGAAAACCACCACTCCTCTGCGCTGGTGGTCAGACCACCTCAATCTGTATCAATTAAAGACCATTAGCCTAATTGCCCTCTTCCTCCCCATGTATCGTAGCACACAGAGCCCTCTTTGCGCTCCGCTGATCTCACATACCATCTTGGAAGTCACACGTTGTTTTGGATATGTATAAAAATAGGCAATAATAAGGGTACTTATTCTTATATTTAGTCAAAATTGCACACCAGATTTCTAATGCTTGTTAAATCTCCGATGCTTTGGTGAATTTTGTTACATTTCTAGGATTAAGTGTTTGTTTTACTAATGGGCAGGAATGCAAAGTCAACCTGAAAGCCAGAAAGTCAACTGAGGATATTTCTGGTTTGTTCACTATAACACTGGGAGTGGAGAATCACAGAATCACTGAGGTTGGAAAAGACCCTTAAGACCATCGAGTCCAACCATTAACCCAACGCTGCCAAGGCCACCACTAAACCATGTCCCAAGGCACCACATCTACACGTCTTTTAAATACCCCCAGGGATGGTGACTCCACCCCTTCCCTGAGCAGCCTGTTCTAATGATTGACAACCCTTTCAGTGAAGAAATTTTCCCTAATATCCAACCTAAATCTCCCCTGGTGCAACCTGAGGCCACTTCCTCTTGTCCTCCCAAAGAACTGCCTTGTGGAGACCACGTTCCCAACTCCTGGCTCCCTGAAATTGCGCAGGTACATTTAAGGATAGAAACTGAAACTGAATTAGCACATGCACCTGGAACACGACCAGCCATGGGCTAGAACAAAACCCATCTCACCTTCATTTACCTCTACTAGTACCAGAGCTCCTACCTCAAAGCTCGATTTTGTCACTACACAGATGTTGACATACATCTAATAAACCAACCAGCAGTCACACAAAGCAGTTCAGGTCCTGAAGAGAGGTATCTGGTGCCATTTTAGGCACCTAAGGGCATCCACCAGCTGCTACTCCAGCAAGGCACAAGGTTCTTGAATGCCTGTGTCCTACCTACCTGTCTCTTGTGGACATCTAGGTTACCTCTGGGCTTCTGCGGCAGCAGTAAACATCCACATTTAGACACCTGCACCACTCCTCTCCTATTCTAGAGGAAAACTGCACGTAAACACTGATAAACCAATTTAGAGCAAGAGCATAAAACTTCCCACTATCGTCAGATCAATCTGTAAACTCTCCTAATAGAAGCCACCTAGAAAATAACCCATTTACACATCTAACGGCAACAACCATTGCGTTGTGTTTAAAAACAAACACATGTGCCCTGGAATCAACAGAACTTATAGGAATGCAAATCACTATTTTTATCATGGGATGGGAAGGGACTAGCAGAAAAGTTGAAATAAATCATACTGCAACGTTCCTTGCTATATAGTGCCACCTTGCTGTCAATTCATCAATAAAAATGACAACTGTGATCGACCAATGCTTTTGTGCGAGATGCACAGTCCGTTAACCTCAAGTGAACGAGCTTCACAAAGGAATCGTTGGCTGAAATATAATATTAAAGGGCTTAAATATAACATTAAAGTCAACTTAAAACAGAATCCTGAGATCTCGACTCTCAACCTGTTTGGAGGACACATCTCCTCCCTGCTGGTTTCTTCCAAAGCTCTGGCACCACTGTCATTCCTGCACCTGCTCTTCACTGCTTCAGCTTGAAGAATGAAGAGGTCACGTTCCCTCTCCTCTGTCTTCTCTCCTTCATCGAGCTCTTACACATCAGTCACCTGCCTTTCCTCATAAACCTTATCTCATTTATTAACCTCTTAATGCACATGTATGACACTACATAAGTGCTAGTCAATATGTGTACTCTTTAAATCAAATGGAAAAAAATCAATGAGAGAGTCTGATAACAGACTGCTCTGGGACCAGTTGTCTAAGGGGCAATTAATAGCTCATTCCTGAAGGATACTGGGTACTGAAGGCTTCTCAACCAACCGCCCTGCAATTGAAGTCACCTTGATGGATAAAAGCACCGGTGGTCCTGTCTTGTGTACTTTCCCCAGATGTTCATCACATCACTGGTGGCTTTATGATTTGTGTGTCTTATTTCAGAAAGTTGACTGCTTGACTGGCAAAATACCACAACAGGCTTTCCAAGAGCTAACGTTTCCTTGCTCTGAAATGACAACCCAGCGACCCAGCTGCACTTGAGAGATCCCAAGGAGAAGAATTACACGGATGCATCAGGATACTGTTTCCCTACGGCTTCAAAGACAAGACTGCTCTGCAAAATTGACTTTACCACCCACTGAGGTCCAGCTGCTGAGCCGAGTGACTCTTCACTTTCACAGTAGCAACAGGAAAAAAAAAAAAAAACCTCACATTGCACAAGGTGAAGCTAGGATGTCATGAAAGGCAGCTCCATAAAGGCTTCTTTATGGACGGCTCTTCCTCACCAGCTCAGGAGTGACAGCTCCCAAGCATGCACAGATCGCCGGAGCGGATTCGGTTTCACAGGCGGGGATGTTGAGGTGAAGGGCAACCACCTCTGGCCCTCTCTATTCCCCATCAATCCTGCCTCAATCAGCAGGTTAAAGGTGAAAGTGGGCGTTATAACTCCAGCGGTGTCCGTTTCCCCGGTCGGATGACTGTCTCACAGCCTCCTGCAATTAGAGGGCACAGCGGGGAGGAGGTCTCTCCTCCCACCAGACCTCTCCTCCCAGGCCAGCTCCTGCTGTTCATGCCCCGCAGCAGATGCCTGAAGTAACAGCAACCTGCGCCAGGGTGGATGGACCACGAGCAGCCAGAACTGAGGGTGCTCAGAAGGAGGCAGGGTCTACAGTTGAGTCTCGGGGGAAAAAAACCCAACTAAAATATGTTCCTGTTCCGGTGCAAGGTCCCCTTTTGCTGAGGTTCTTCGTGGAGTCCCGTCTGAGTGGCCGCACTGCTTCTTTTACCATAAAATATACATGAAAACAAGAGAAAGGAAAAATAAGTGATTGCATAATGTTTTACTAAATTGCTCTCAGCACACAGCCTTGGAACGAAAAATGTAATTTCTGTGTTAACTTCAGCAGATGGACACAGCAGCGTGGGGTGCACGGGACCAAACCCCAGACTTGGGGGTGGCCACGGCGCAGAAAGCCCAGTTGTTCCTGAGCAAATCCCAAGGGTCAGCCTAAAGCACAGACTAAGGTGAGAACAAGCATCTCCCACCCCACCATCTTCTGATTTCAACGTCTAAACAAGCCCGGTGCACTGTTTACATGACAGCTCCAGGAATTTAACACTCAACCATGAGGTAGAAAGGTCTGTTCCTCACTTTCAAATTCCTCATTTCCTCCCTTTATTTCTTTTGTCTAGCCCAAAAATCTCCGAAGAAAAGAGGATTTGATTGTTTGTTTGTTTTTATTGTTCCAGTCTGCAAAGTGTCGACAGGCTCCACAATTTCCATTGCCATGCCCTAACGAAAGAAACCCAGGCAGCGCTCCCCGCGTAAGAGAAGTGCTAACAGAATATGTTTGCACTCTTGATTTTTTTTTTTTTGTTTGAAGGCTCTGGGGAGCATCCAGGCACTTTTTAATTCCTCGCCATGCCAAAACATCCTTCCTGGATCAAGAGCGATGGATTCTGACTGAGTCCGAGCAGCTGAATGGACTAGAGATCTGTGCGATTTTAATATAACTGAACTCCAAAAGGCTATGTTTAAAGTAACCCTAAGACTAGCTTAAACCCACCAAAGCAAGAAAAATCACAGTTAAGGTTCTAGATCTGCTCTGAGCTCACGCCTCTGTGTGTCTTTCCCTCTCCCCATCCCCTTTCTGCAGAGCACAGCGAGCAGCAGCTTGGATTTTCAGCACAAACTTTGAAGCATCCTTCCTTTGTGAGTCAGACAGTTAACGCTGATTTAAAATAAATAAACTACTTAATATGCCCTTTTCAAATACTGCTGGGTTTTGGGCTCTAAAAAAAAAATAAATGTACCCTGAGCCTAACAAGCAAGAAACGCAGTGGTTTGGCCAAGACCCTGGAATGTCCTTCCTGGTGCACTGGGTTAGCCGCAGCCCGGGGGGTTCCTGCCCAACAATCCTTGTCTGAGCACATCTCCGTGGGCATTTGCATAAAGATACATGGGAGTGGAGAAAAAATGATTCTATCTTCACCCGTGATGGGTCTCCAACATGGAGCACCTTTCCCGATGAGTACTCTGGGATGGTTGAGCACCACCAGAGGTGTAGGATGCCTGGAAGAGCACGCCCATGCACTGGAGTCCGGCCTGACCTTTAGGAGGTTCCAACACAGCGTGAAACCATCTCTTATGACTTCTTAGATGTGGCTTAACTCCTCTGAGACAGCTTTTAATCAAGGTCCAACTGCTTGCCAAAAAAGAGAAAACACCTTGCTCTGATGTTACCAACAGGGGTTAAAATGGACGGTGCTAACATCTAGGCAGAAGGGTCAGGTGATATTAAGAGCATGAAATAAGGCAAAAAGCACCCCTCATTAAACATCTGCAGGGGTTTTTTGTTATTTTTGATCGGGTTTTTTTAAAGTCATTCACTCCATCTTGGATGGAACTAGATTCCATCCAAAGAGTTGGAACTAGATGAACTTTAAGGTCCCTTCCAACCCAAACTATTCAATGACCTTATCTTTCTATTTCTTCCCCTCTTCCAAGTTTCCTAGGGAGACATGAGGTGGGAGCCAGTTGGATGGAGACACCTAAATACCTTGAGCAATGGAAATCAAAAGGGCATTTGAAGCACAGGGGGTGACATGGGAATAGGTCCCAGATCCTCATGTGATCTGCAGATGTTGAGGGCCTTGGGCACACCTTGTTCACAGGCGAAACAGGTGCCGTGTTCGCACCACAGCAGGTTTCTAACCTGAACTGAAGGGTTGGACTAGATGAATCTTCAAGGTCTTTTCCAACCTAGATGATTCTGTGATTCTGTATGGCCAGCTCCACCTTCCAAGGAGCAGATGACTCATACAATTCAAGTACATGAAATTCATGAGCTTTTAAATGGGTCTTAATAAATCTGCAACTTTACACAAACTGTTACTTTCCACCAAGTGATTACAGCAAACTTTCAAAGGTAATTTCATTCCAAATATGGATTTAGGAAACAAATCCAGGCATTTCTCGAGAGAGAAAGCTGATGTACAAGTCTTCTTTTTTGTTAACAAAATTATTGTATTACCTCACACAGATAGCTTTTGAGAGGAAACTCAGCATGATGCTGGAGTGGCCCAGACACCACGGAGGTCCACCATAAATTAACACCAGACTACAGCTTTTGAAATCGGTTTCCTCTGGTAATCTGGCATTTAGAAAAACCAGCATAACTTGGGTCTATGGAAGTAGAGAGGTGTGACTGACGATGAAGGCGATCATATCTCCACTTCTGGGAAGCTGATGCGGCTACGGCTTCTGGATGCCTAGAAAAGCATCTATCACATTCACGGGTGTTAGAAAACAAAATACCATTTAATTGGCAGTGATGTGTTCGGCTGTAAGTCAGACGCGTTTGGCCTGCCTTTTCTGGTCTCCATCATCTGTTTAGACTCTTCAGGTCTTCGTGTTTGCACAAGACCCAGCAAAATGGGCAGTTATTAGTTGGCCTGTAGGCACTACCGTAATGAACATGATTAATAATGGTGGATGCATTATCCAAAAGATACCAATCAGTGGAAGGAACTCAGAGAGGAGCAACAAAAAGTAATGAACAGCCTGGAGATACGATCTTAACAGCAAAACCCTGTATTTAAGGGTAATGATAAAACTAGCTCCAACCCATCATTGCTGGGTAATTAAGAATTAAGGCTGCAACTGGAACATGTGTCTTCACACCTCTTGCTTCCTTAGTGCACAAGAAGATGACATTTGCAATGAAAGATTAATAGAATTCAACACTTCGCTTGACACCACTTGGGAGGCACCTGCGGGCAGGGCACGCAGGACCGCTCTCGAGAGCCAGAGAAGGGCTTCAAATCGCTGAGCTGGAGAGGAGAATGTGGCAGAGGCCACGTAGCAATGGTTAAATAATTAAAGCAAGCGCTATTAAGCAAGGACAGAATACAGGGCAAACACAGGAGTAAAGGGATGCAGTTAAAAGGAGAGGAGAATGTAAGTTAAGTGAGATAAAAAATGTAAATATTGTCTTCCTATGGTAAAAGTCCCCTTGTAAAGGGCATTAAATACTAAAGATGACCAGAAACAAAAATGTACAGGTGTGCTTCTCAAAAAAAAATAAGTGTATAGATCCCCCACGCCCAGCCTTTGGCCAGAGCAGTGCAACGGGCATTTGGGAGAACCAGCCGAGCCACGAGGCCAAAGATGGGCAAGGCGGTGGGCCAGGGGGGATGGCAGTCTAGAGAACAATTTGGAGATGGAAAATAGCAACTGGCAAGGAAGTAGATGAGCTGAAAGCCGTGAGTCACCTTTTCATCTCTGCCTTACTGCATCCGAGGATTAACATGGCAGCTACTCTGTCTGCAACTTCTCTTACAACAGAAACCTGTGCTTCAAAGATGCAAGCAAGTACATGTGAAGAGGAGACATCTCGCTGAGATAGTTGACTTAATTGGTTGTCCCTCTAATACGATTTTCAACTTCCGTTGCATCTCCCAGCAAAACAAGTGGGGAAAAATAAGCCAAACCAGTTTCACATTTAACGAGCCTCTCTCCACACCACTGCACACTCTCTCAGGAGGCTCAGGACTGGCTCTGGGGCTCACCCAACCTCTTGTTTTCATGCTGCTCCTCAGATATCTCTAATGACTTCGGAGGGCAGGGAAACCACATTTAGCGGCAAAATAGAAAAACAAGTTACAAAAAAAACATCCCAAGGCTTCCTGCCTGAGGGGAACAAATCTACATGCTGTCCTGGAGGCTACCACAGAGCTCTTGGAGGGACTGTCTCCACCTTCCTACCATCAAACTGCCTCAGGTAACAGAGGAGAGAGGTGGTCAGAGTCTTGCAGTATCATGTCAAGGCACAGACCCACGAGGCCTTGGCCCTTCAGCCCAAATTTGCTAGGGCTTCCCCTTGGCCACCATGCCCAGGGCTGGGCACGGAAACCACTTGGACCACTGGACCACTTGGTAGCAGCGTAGGAGACAGGGCTACATCTCACTGGCTACAGGCTCATCTTGCACAAGTCCAAGCCTCCGAGTGCCTTTAAAGCTGCTAACAAACAAGTCAGATGGAGTTTTAAAAACCTTATTTATCAGCTGATATTTTGGTAAGAAGCTAAGCTGGATATCCACGAATGCCAGCATTACCGTATCAACATAATGGGTTGCTGTTCCTTACAACGGAGAAGGTGGTTCCTTAAAACCAAGCACAGAACCTAGAAACCCATGTTTCCCCATGGGCCTCTCTCAAGGTTGAGCCTAAGGGATGAGTTCACACTGCAGCTTTTCTCCTCTATCTTGGCTCATGTTTTCAGAAAAACGCATACAGCCGTTGTAGCTTTGAAGCCCATCAACCAAATACGGCCAAAACGGGCCAGAAGGTTCAGAAGTCATTGGGGGAAATGAAGATGGGCACAAAGACAGAACAAACTGCACATTTCATATGGCTAAAAGCTCCTGCCTAACTCTGTATCTCAACTTCTAAATGGAAAAAAACCCCAAACTGCAGTAACTATGCAAACAATGCAGAAGAGATGGGAAATCTGTATCAAGGGAAGAACAGGGCACAGAGCAGGGATGGAAGGGAATTGTGTTTCTGAGGGGAACACTCCTTTATTAAGCATCTCTATCAGAGGTAACAGGAAAAAATTAATGCATCAGAGGGAGACCTCTCATTACTCAGCTAGCCGGCATCCAACACGAACCCACAATAACCACAACTGGCTTTCAAACACAGTAAAAAGACGCACAAAACGTTTGCTGTTGGACAAGCAGAAAGCAGAAGAGCTGTTCCACACCCAACAATAGCACTTGCCTGTTGTAACCTCCCTGATGGGGTCTGATGAGCTGATGCTCTAATTCATCACCACCGTCAAGTTACAACCATAAAGTGAAAGAGGAAAAGGAGGGAGCAGAAGAGCGGAACCCCCTTATCCTCATGCGTTGCACGTCCGTGTGCCTGCAACAAGATGGGCTCCTGCCTGCCGTTCTCTAAATCTCCCTTGATGCTGAAGTTTGCACTTGCAGAGGAAATTCAACACACAGGATTTATAATTCGCCGGACAGACGGAGAGGCCTAGAGTAAGGAGCTCTAATCCATCGAGGACGTTCCCTTGCTAGAGCCCAGAGTGAAATTCTTCGAGTGCTGGAGACAGATTTTCCTTGGCGGGCAGCCATGAGTGTCGATCTGGCTTCTAGGAGAGATCAGCATGGCTGTGGATTGCAGTGACTTCACAGACAAACATAAAACCTTCCTCTTCAACTAACTTTCTTACAATAAACCCATGAAAATGAAAAGCTAAAACATTTCCAGCTGGCCAGAAGCTGCGGAGAGAAGAGTGAACTTATTGCATGTGCAGACTTGGGGCTGATTTGAAAACTCCTGCAGCTCTTCAGTGGTATCTGGACATTCAGTGGTATTTGGACAGAAGCACCTAAGACACTTTTGAAAGAAAGATGCAGAAGGCTCAATTATTTAGGCACCTTTCATATTTTAGCAAGGTTATTTATGGAACTAAATTTATTTCAGATTTCTAACATATAGCACTGGGTGTGTAAGAGCAGTTTAAACTTTAAGGAGAAAAAGTAACTATTGCTTCCTTGTAAAGCCTTAAATAATTTGGGTATCGCTGTCAGACCCTTGTTATAAAAAGGCTCTTACAGAAGGATTTGAGATGCAACTTGGTTTACTTTATCGCTTCATTAAAGGTATTTATGGATTTAGGATTGTCCCAGGATGGGAAGAGAAGTCCCTTTTTAAATTACTGTCTGCTCAGAATAGCAATTTTGACTCTCTGGGCTTGACTCTTTTCCTCTCTACCATACGGTGATGGAATTGCTCCCAATTTCCTTGAGCGCAAGGGAAAATCAGACCTCCGCTATACAGAGGGATCTTACACTTGAGTTTGCTGCACTGAACAAGGAGGAACTCTGATGCTCTTAGACAATGACATTTTTATAGGGCTTATTTTCCACTACAAGGATCTGTATTCAAAGCATAAACCAAATAACTACGTTTTTCTACCATTTTATATTTTATTGCATTAAGAATTAATTTTGGCCATTCCCTTAATCATCCCACATTACTTTGAAAATTTTCCCTCATCTACAATTGCTCTGTAACAGCTAGTACTGAAATACATTGGGAAGGGAGAGGGAAATCTCTTTAATTTCCCTACTTATTTGGTGCATTTTTGGGCCAGTCATTTTTCCTTCCTACATAACCAAGCTAGACCGCTTCCGCCTGCTCGTGCAAAGCCACACTAATTGACAGGACAGCTCCAAGATAAGTATAAACCTACCTGAAATATAAACCTGAAATTACTTTTAACATTTTAAGAAACCTGTCTGGATTTCAGGTTGGAAACACCCTTTCACTGAGTACGCCAGCATTCCTTCCCGGGCAAAGGAAAACAGCCAGAAACATAAACACTCTCAGGTGGCATCTTCTACCCCGTTCGTAGCTTTAAGTCAATATTGTGTTAACATTTAGCGGCTTGAAAGAGAAAGAATGCAATGTCCCAAAAGAACAAATTAAAAACAAGTTGAAGAACAAATTAAAGACCTCTGTTTGCTGTACAGCCACCCTTCCAGCTATCCCCCACTCCCAGGCCCCGCAGCTGGAGCTGAAGTCCAACAAGAAGCACCACGGTGGTGGAAGCACTGGAGCTGTGATGGCCCCAGAGCAGCCAACGGAGCTTCACACTATCTCATTTGCATGTTATTGATAATCTCAATAAGCCACTGACAGGTGGATTCTTGGAGCGAGGAGATGTTGTCTGTGATCTGTAAGATACTCGGCATCAACAAGTATCCCTGTTATCCAGGAGATCTAGGACTGCCTGTCCTCACTGGAAACTCAACAGACCAAAGCATCTCCCCTTTCTCCTCGTAATATTCAGAAAAGCTGTTATTTTTAAATGCAAGAAAAAAATTTGGGACTACCTTCCAAAACAAAGAAGAAACCGCCGTGTACGGAGACGACCATTTGACAGAGGAGGAAGAATTGCAGAGGGCTACTGTTCAGCTTTCTCCTCACCCCAGCTGAATTCATTTGACTGCATTTTACACTTATGAACTGTACAAACATTTCACTGCTAATGCACTGGCTCAGAGCAGCTGAACTTCACCGAGCATTTTTCAGGCATTTCATTCTTCAAACAGCCACAGCTTTCCTCTTCAAAATCCCTGCATTCACGTCTTCGTGCTTGGAAAAGGACCAAAGCCTCCACATTTCCTTATACCCAGGAGGTTGCGAGCACGTTGCGTGCTGCAGTCAATAAAGTGCCAAGAAGCTAATGAAGATAAAAATCTCAACGCACAGCGGTGACAGCACACACCTTTCCCGTGTAGCTATTTTGGCCATTTTGCAAACAAACTTGGCAATTACTGGCAGGCCCAAGTCCGAAACGCAAACGCGCGGCATCTCAACGTTATTAAACTTCTTGCTGCTCCGCAAGAAGTGTCATGGGATGACAGATTGCTCCCTGCACATCAATTGGATTCAGAGAAGTTCTCAAACCCTTACGGGTTAAAAGCGGCTCCAGCATGAATCAGAGTCCCAGTGGTAAGGAGATCATCGATACAAGGGATTATGCAGATTTAAGAAATACCCTCAGCACCCGAAAGTTTTCAGAATGCAAACTACGTCAACCCTGAAAACAAGAGGCACTGCATCATGATGGCAGGAGGGACAAAGCCAGGGGGGTTTAACAGACAAAAAAAGATTGTTTTAATAGGAGAGAAGCATCAGTCATTGAGTCTTACTTCATTCAGACTTTCTATCCTACCCATCCATCTTCAGTGCCAAGAGATGACAGGACCACCTCACTTTCCCCCTCCAGCCTACTATATCAATAATGCCCATTTCTACCCCAAACAAATGACTTGCTAGAATGGCCCTTTTCCCTAAATTGGCTTGCCAAGCCCCACAAATGCCTCAGTACCTGCTATGGTCAACTTGGCTCTAACAGGGCCCCCTCGAGAGGTGGGCACCGATGGGTGGAGCCTTCCCCAATCATCTTCCCCAACAGCCACTTTGTCATTCATGGCTGGGGACCATCTGCAGAAGAGGGGACCGGGGAAGGGGGGGGCGAGCCGAGCCAAAGGCGGACACAAACGGGCGCGCACACAGGCGTACCATCCCCACACAAGCCCGAATGCAAATTCCTTCGCCCTCGCAAAACGCCTCTGTGGGCATTATCTGTGAACAAAAGTCCTCGAGGCGGGCGGTCTCTGCATCACTGCTCTCTCTGTTAGCACCACCTGCTTGGCGTCAGCCGGGAGAGTCGCCGAGTTATCTTTTTGCCGCGTCTGCAGAAGCCAACGGGAGCACAATGGACCCCATCGGCCAGGGTCAGGCATGGCTTTCTTTCTCGCCCCCGTACCACCAGCCCTTTTCACCTCCACCATCTCCAGGACCCCAGAGCGCTCAATAAGGAGGTGGCTTCGAGCGCAGGGAGGAGGAGGAGGGGGGAAATATAGGTCTCTGGCGTAAATTGCCGACGCCGTTTCCCCTCCTCTCCCTTTCCTTAAGACCTGATGGTCTTCAGTCACACATCTTAAAAGAAAAACAAAAAACAAAAACACAAAGACTTACTTGTCTCAAGTCGATGAAGGCCAACTGCAGCGTGTCCCCTTGGAACCCAGGCACTGGGCCGGATCTGGCAAACTCTGTGGGAAAGAAAAGAGGATAAAAAGCGCCTTTAACTAACCATGGACAGGGAGATTGGCAGACGGATGACAGGGAAGACAAGAGAGGCTGGGGGAGAGGAGGACCGCGCTTCTAAGGAGTCATGTCTCCCTCCCTTCAGCGTCTTTGTTCGCCCTTCAAAATTCGTGTCATCAAAACACCATTAATTCCACCGTCCTGACAGCAAGGAAACTGTACTAATTCGACCTGAAATTTATTCCCATGAGCCGTACTGGGCTTCAGAGTATTTGTTTTGTGAATGGACAAACAACTCGCCGAGAAGAAAGGGGGGGATGGGGGTGGAAAAGTTTTTCCTCTCAACACAATAAAATCTTCAGCTGTGAAACTCTTTTCAGTTCCGAAAGCTATTTATATTTTAGGGCGCTGAAGGAATTTTCTAATTTCACGCCTGTCACCAGGCTCCATAAGCATTCATCAAAAAAATATGCCCAGCCACATCATTAATTATTCGGCAGCAGATTATTTGCATTATCTGGTATGGTGCGCTATTGCCAGTGTACAGTCACCCCAAATGGGAAGAATCGCGGCCATTATGTGGCATATTTATTTATGTTGGATGAAGACATCTGACAACTGAATAACACTGGCTTCTAAAGTGAAGAGAATATTTCCAAGGCCACATTTACCTCCTTCCAGTGTAATCTGGCCAAAATTTCATACTTAAGTCATTTATTTTTCTTCCAATCCATTATTTAAACCAAGTGCAAAACCACCGAGGGGGACTTGAACAAATCCACGTTAGAGGACCTTAGCTCTTCCATGGCATTTCACAGCTTTTACTTGGTAGCACTCATGAAGCCAACAACTGCACACATTCAAGTGTGTCTTTTGAAGAAACACCCAAGGTTGATTTTGCCCAACTTCACTTAATTTTCACCCTCTTTAGCTACACAAGTAACGGCTTTCCGTGCAACTTTCCATCACAGAGGGGACCTAATTTGTGAAGCCACAACTCAACGTCACAAAAGACTCAAGAGCCTTCGGCTGAATTTTGTTGCTCCTGCAGACACTGAAGATGCTGCACGCTGGAAGGAAATGTTTTCTTGAGATGCAACTGAGCGTGATGGCAGAAAGGAAGAGGGAGGAAAAATATACACCAACATACAGATTTTTAATTTATATATGGTTTATTATCATCCAACTGTTCTGTTTTTTACCATACAGGAACCCTCAAAACAGCTCCTGCAGCTCCACAAAGCTGAGGACTAAGGATGGCTCGGCAGTAAGGAAGGAGGATTTTGCCTTCTGCCTCCATGACTGCACAGAGGTGCTGAAGGACAAAGCCCATCCTGTCCTTCAATGGTAAGCACAGTCATCTCATGCCAGATGGTCTTCTCCTTGAATGCTTCTCCTTCCAAAAGTTATCTCATTTTCAAGCAAATGCCACAAAACAAGGAAAACAAATCATCACAGGCCTATTTCTAAGGACTTCCTATAGAAGCCCAGTCATACGAGCAGTCCCCATGGCCTTAATGAGAACAGACTAATGAGTTAGACATCAGGATTCAGCCCTGTTCCTCAATTGCCTTATTTTTGGAAACCAAAGAAGGGTTATTTGTCAGCTTTCTTGCTCCACCTTCAATTAAAATCTTGGGATAGAGAACATCCTTCAATATAGACACAGGTACCTCCAGGGGCACAGCGGCCAGTTGTCAGACATCCACAGCTTCCCTTTTTAATATTTTCAGATGCCAGAAGAATTCTAAGATTGAAACGATGGCTCATCTTTGCAGTGATCAGTCAAGTGACAAGTGCTGCAGGACAACAGCAAACACGGCCGTAAAACCATTACTTTTATCCAATGTTACTACTAGAAATGAATTACAGAAATTAGGAAGAGAAAGTATGTACGTGACTGCTCACATTTAGATTTTGGATAGGAAAAGGATAAATTAAAGCCAGGAGAAACCATCTGTGGTTGTGCCGATGGACTTTATTACTTTTGCACAGGACGGGACTGGACAGAGACAAGAGCTGCTCAGCCTCCAGCCCGTTTCACTGACCAATGCTGCAATACTCAGGCTGCAAATAGTCCAAAGAGAGTTTATATTTAACCATCAAAAACTGGTTTAATTAATTCTAACTGTAAAGGCATTTTAATGTACGTCTGCTATAAAATTTGACTGTGACTTGCCTGTGCCAGCGCACACACGCAAGGGAGGACTAACACAAGCTTTCTGACTCTGATCTGCAAGGGATAAATCATCTTTACACATTCGCTCTACACCCCACTGTCTCATCTGGAAAAATTATCCCAAAAGCCACATCAATCCTAAAACACCCCCACTTTGGAAAAGCACGTACCTGAGAAGCTAAAAATATTTAGACACAAGAAATAGTGTTTGAGAGGTGAAACTGCCCTGGGCTGCTCAGTATGTTGAGGTACCCAACAAACTGGCTGAACTAAGGATGGGGTCACATCATGTTACTGATTCTATTTAGAGAAACACTGGAAAAGAGAAACCCTGAAAGGATCGCAATGAAAGAAAAAATTCTATTTTGGATTTAAGGCCTTTGCAGCTGCTAGGAAGCTATTTAGAAGCACACATGGAGTTGTGAAATGTAAGATCTTCCCGAAAGCATGGATTTCAAATCCTCATGAGAAAATGCCTGTGACGGGGTCTTGAATGTTTTCACAAGCCTCGTGAATTTATCACTACTGTCATCTGCTCATGAGCAACCCAAGACAGATTTCATCCCAAAACACAGCTGCTCGTTAGCAGCTCACCTTTAGCTGCCTCTTACTATGGAAGCATAAGGGAGGAAGGCCTGGACACGAGGAAAAAATGTTTCCCAGCAAGAGTGGTCAGAGAGTGGAATAGGCTGCCCAGGGAGGGGGTGGAGTCCCCATCCCTGGGTGTGTTTAAGGGCCGTTGGGATGAGCTGTGGGGGGATGTGGGGTAGGGGAGAACTTTGTAGAGTCGGGCTGAGGGTTGGACTTGATGATCCCGAGGGGCTTTTCCAACCTGAAGGATTCTGGGATTCTGAAGGCAGGGAGAGTTATGGGGTGCCACTGCCCCTTAACACTGCACATTACAACGACGGTAGCACATTGAACCAACATTTGCTTGAACAGTAATTCTCATGCAAAGAACGGATCAGAGTCTCTACTGCATTAACAGTGCACTTGACATCCAAGAAGTGAAATGACGTACGAGATCATATTATTGGTATTACAGAAGAAATGAGATCAAGAATCCGACTCAGATGCTAGAAGAAAGCTGGTACAGCTGTAAGGAGCCCGAAGAGGAACGAATGCAATGCTTCACCCCACGGTTGTTAATAAAAATAGCTGTACCTCCTGTAATCGTAGGTCACATTTTACATACCAATGCCACAAACTTATTTTGAAGGAGGAATGAACAAAGTCTTAAAGAAAAAAAGAAACAAAGAAGAGAACAGAGCTTTAGAGGAAAGACACAGCCAGTTCTTCTTGGGTTTAATCTCTTCAATCAGATTTCAGGATAATTTTCTCGGAACAACCAAGCACAGTGTTGGCCTCAGTACTGTCGGATTCATTTATTGTACTGTCTTCACCACCAAGGCAAGTGGCAAACATAGCAAGCCACCTACAGTACAGCCCCTTGAGCAGAAAATCACAAGAGAATAGAGCAGATCAGTATGCGGCTGTTTGTACAAAGCATTTAGCCAGGCTAAAGGTTTGAGAGACTTGTGTTCAGGCCAAAAAAGTAATGTCTTTGCAAGGTCTACAGGCTTGGGCCACCCAGGGCAGGTCACAGGGGGACTCTAACCTCTCTTCCAAAACATTTCACCGATGAAAGAATCAAGGAACAGGAACCGTTAAGCCCTTTACAATGAACAAAGAGTAAAGAGTTCAAACGCACACCAGAAAAGAGACATCCACTGTAAATTAATTATACAGAACGGGGGAATCTCTTTTTGTACACTGTACACGGCTACACACACAGGGACAGAGTCTTACCCATATTGTGAGGTTAAAATGAACACAGCCGGTGACTTCATTCCTCAAAAACATACTTTTGAGGGCAAGATTTTCTCTGAGTTACACAACACCACCAGAATTCACAGCGGCAGACCTGCGGGATCGAGGTTACAGCGGCTCCTGTTCAGGGGAACCTGGACAATCTGCTTGTGGCTGCATCAAGATTTTGTATTTGGGGAAACAACCATCTCAGTATTCCTTGATGAAGAATGTAGGTCTAAAAGTCATCTTCCTTAGACAAACCCTTGGAAGATTATCTCAGAAAAGCCAAGCAACAGGACCTCTTGCACCTTACCCAGAGGCACAAAATGACACCTTGAGGATCCTCAAGCTGAAGAACAAATCTCTGTGTGGAATCTGGGGAAGCTTGCAAGGGAAAAAAGGTGAGAAATGATGGGTAGGAATTGAGGCAAGAGGAACAGAGGGAAGATCCCAGTTTCCATATTGAGCTTATACTTCACCCACACCATTCCCACACAATCCTGCTTTGAAGCTGTTCCCCATTACAGGCCAAATTATGAAAGCTCATTCCCATCTGGGGAATTCCAGAGAGCTGCGGGGAGAGGGAGGAGTTATCCAAAGTACACTGAACTGGGTCAGATTAAGTAAGAATTTCTACCTCTCTCCGTCATTTGTTCCTCTGATGGAACAAAGATGAGCCTGGAGTCCTGTTACTGCAGAGAAATGAGTGGTCCCAGGGGCCGTGATGGTCCGCTGATGGCTGAGGAGCAGCCACAGTCCCAGAGAGGAACTCTGATGGACCACTCGATGTTTTCAAGTAGAAGAAAAGGAAGCTCTTGAGAAGAAATTGTACAAGACGTGTGCCAAGAAATTTGGTCCCTGTCAATCCATAAGACAGGTTTACAGAATCAAGTTACAGATCTACACAGGTTCCCAAACTGTTAACTCAAGATGTATGGTGGATGTCTCTTAGTCAACGTGAAGTTCTCAGCTCTGTTAAAATACTAATAGTAGGAAATGTGAAATGTGCACATCTCACCATTAGCTCATTCGAGCTGCAAAGGTTGACAAGCATCAGCAGTAGGTGTGTCCGTGGTGGGTGGGAAGGGAAGGTGGGCACAGAACTAAGAAACTGGATGCTCTTAAAATTACTTAAACAAAATTAAGTGTGGACAGAGGTGTCCTTTCTTCCTAGAGTTGCAAAAGACTGTGAGAATGGGTAAATAAATAAATATCATAAATAAATAAATGCTGGTAACAAAGGAGAACACAGGAAGTTGTTGGAGAAGGAGGATATCCAAAACGTTGCAGCAGACAGCAGAAATTGGAGACAAAAGGACAGGAGAGGCTGAGGTAACACCATGGGATTAGCAACAGGTTTACAAAGGAGAAAGAAGGGAAAGAAAACAGAGACAGAAATACTAAAGCTAAAACACTGAAGGGAACAAGGTGATCAATTAGAGGACAGATGAAGGGAGAATATAAGGCAAAAATCAGGTGACGGTTAGAGACGGCGCAAGCAAGCAGGAGGTCTCAGTTCAGGAGCAAAGTAAAAAGGCTGGAGAGAAGCTCATTTCTCTTTGATGTCTTGCTAACTCCTAGGATTTGCTCAAGCCAGGCTTGCAAAGACCACTTCAGTACCGTGCTAAAGTAGAGGGCATTGTCCACATACTTCCCATCAGCATCTAAAGAAAAAGGGCACATTTTTGGTAGCTCATTGATGGGGAGTCATGCGCTTCTCCTCCATGCATATTTATACACACTAATTCACCAGCCATCCCTTTCTTTGCCACCGCAAGTACTTGCAACCTCTAGGAGAGGTCAACGGAGGTAAATGAAGGCAGCACTAAATAAACTAATGATATGCCCAGAGGAACAAATTCAGGGAGAAATAAGGGAGGATAAATCTACGTGTAGGGAGGTGGCACAGGCATGGACCAGAGGCTCCCACTTCCATGTCCCCTGTCACTCGTCGCACCAATAGTTTACCTTTCCCATTTCAGGAAGCACGTACAGCAGCGCTCGGAAGACAGCTCTGCTGCCAACACAAATCAACCCGGTCCGTTTTAACAGCAGGCAAATGCAAAGTTTTGTTTCTTAAGGAGGGCCAGGTTTTGAGAGGTGGGATGGAAGAGACGGGCTCCCGGCGTCCTCGCGCCGGTCACTGGCATCACGAGCAAGAGGCAGGCTGGGGCAAAGCACCGGGTGAACAGAGGGGCTGCAGGTTCCCAGGGATGAGCTGAACTGCGTGCTTGGACGGGTATCAGGAGCTCCTTGCTCCACAATGAGATGTTCTTTCAAGCCATCCACGCAGGCAGCTCATGCAAACCATGCTCTAGCTTATATTTGGGACAGTCTAGGACACTAACGACACTTTAATCGACAGGTTGCAGCTTTCTAAGCTGCCAAAATCCATGATCCGCTTCAGACACTTGCCTCTACACTAATTACACCTGCACACTCTTAAAGCTCAGCACCCTTTTGCCAAAACTGCTGTTTTTCTTGCTGCTCAGCCCCGCTCCAAGGTGTGATGTTCCAGGATGCGGTGCCAATGCACGACTCCAAGCCACCCTACAGAGAAAACGCTAGTGAAGGAGCTGTGATTATTCCTGACGTGCAGGAATTATTGTGCTACAAGGAGCTCAAATTTAGGCAAGAGAAGTCACCAGGAAGGAGAACAGGGATGCTGAAGGAGAAGGGAGTATCTGAGCGTGCTGCAGGGAAGGAAATAACCTTGCCATGGAGCAGAGCATCCCCCGAGCAGGCTGTGGAGCAGACCTTTGTGAGGTCTCGGACCTCCCAGAGCAGGATACAGAGGAGCAGTGCCACAGCGAGTGCCCTGGGGCACGTCAGGCACCAGAGCCAGCACGGGGGGAAGATGGCCAATTTTCCGAGCGAGGCTGGGCTCTGAAACAAAGATTGGAAACTCCCGGCTTGGAGGACACTGCAGGCAGGTGGCAAAGCAACCCGCAACCTGGTGGGCCTCTTCCCAGCTCTTCCATCAGCTTCACCTGCCACACATGTACCACCACCGACCGCTGTCACCCCAACCTGCAAACTCCTACCACTGCAGCACGAGGAGTTCCTGTCAACTGTCCAAACCACCCTGTGGTCCTTTCACACCATCACAGCTCAGGACGTGCAGGATGTAGCTTTGTCCTTCATCATGGGCTAACAGAGGTACCCTTCCTGGCTCTCACCATGAGTGAGGAGCTCACACACACACGGTTACCACCAGCTCAGCCAGCACAGAACCACCACCAGCTCCAGTAACACAACCCTACATACGAGCCCTCTGTCTCCAGAGGATCTGCAGCTTTAACTTCTTTTAAACATATATCTTTGCTTTTTAACCATACATCTGAGTGGCACAGAGAGGCACTCGACCGAGGCTGTGAGCCACTAAGATAATAAAAAGCTATCAGGCATTGCAAGATCTGAAGAATCACAGAATCATTGATGTTGGAAAAGACCTTTAAGATCATCGAGTCCAACCGTTAACCCAACGTTGCCAAGGCCACCACTAAACCATGTCCCCAGGCACCACATCTACACGTCTTTTAAATACCTCCAAGGGTGGTGACTCCACCCCTTTCCTGGGCAGCCTGTTCCAATGCTTCACAACCCTTTGGGTGAAGAAATGTTCTCTAATATCCAACTTAAACCTCCCCTGGTGCAACTTGGGGCCATTTCCTCTTGTCCTACCATTTGTTCCTTGGCTCAAGAGACTCATCCCCCCTCTCTGCACCCTCCTTTCAGGCAGTTGCAGAGGGCCATGAGGTCTCCCCTCAGCCTCCTCTTCTCCAGACTAAACCCCCCCAGTTCCCTCAGCTGCTCCTCAGAAGACCTGTGCTCCAGACCCTGCACCAGCTTTGTTGTTCTTCTCTGGACATGCTCCAGCACCTCAAGGTCTTTCTCATAGTGAGGGGCCCAAAACTGAACCTGGTATTTGAGGTGCATTGAGAGATCGGCATTAGTAGCGCGGAGATCTGTCTCCTGATGCGATCTGCTCCAACCTTTCCCTCTGTTCATTGCAACATCCCCTTTTCTCTGCCCAAAACATGAGATTTTGTTGGTGCATCGCAGCAGGATCGATACCAGCCAGCACACAGTGCAATATCCTAAAATCAGGGAGTTTGTCCTCAAAACCGCTGTGCTCACCTCCAGCGCCGTGCACGCTAATCCCCGATGGGTTGCAGGTTGGAAGAACGTCAGGCAGACGTTCGCACGGCGCCAAGCCCACGCTCAAGGGAGAGGACTCCTCCGGCGTGGGGGGCAAACTCCAGCATCTTACACAAATCATGGGATTTCCGCGTGAGAAAGACCTTGGAGCCAGATAATGCAGCCAAGAAGGAGGTGGCAAACGGCTGCGCCGGGACCCGTATCGGCACATTTTGGCACGCTCATGTGTCGGGCTGGAGGATTCCTCAATCCGGCGGAGACATCTGTGTTTCTTATTGACTGCCCCCAGGAGTGGGCTGACTGAAAATTGGGAGTTTAATGAAATTTTAAATATAATTTTTATGGCGCTTTTAATTTCTCATAAAGCAGCAGTTAAAAGACTTTTGAGATTATGGAACTGCTTATTTTATGATCTAAGTATTGTAAAAACAATCTGCCTCAACCACTGCTGGAACCGGTTACATAGATGGGAAACACTTTCGTAGGAGCGAGCGCAGACCCTTTTCTTTCTGCTTTTTCAGTCGTAATCTCCAAATCTGAGTTGTTACATTTGATTCTCACTACCTCTGAGGTACAGGAGATATGGAAAGATTATATATATACCAGCGCCAGGAGGTTCAAAAAAGAGCAACTGGGCTACAAGACACGTAGCAATTACAAAAAGCACATTGCACGTACAGTTAAATCTTGGGTTACAGACGTGTTCTGGAAGACAGCAAACCCATTTTAAAAAGCAAATGCCTATTCTGAAAAAAGCATCACCTCCTCTGTTTACAGGTTCACAGAAATATTTGTGTTAGGTTTTTTTTCCCCCCTTCAGAGTTTGTTTTTTTCCCTCTTTTCAAGTTGGCTCGTTGGGCTGGAGCCAGAACTCACTCCTAAATTGAGACATAATTAGATGTGTCCTACTGTGTCTTTCTGGGCAATTCATTTAACCTCTATGCCTTATTTCGCTTCAGGTTTAAATAAAGAGGTGAGAGAATGTCTCTTGACTGCATAAAGAAAGAATTATATAAAGCCAAGCAATAAGAACAAGAGTTACAACTAACACCTGGCCAACAACAGACATTTTAAAAATGACTTTTGCCCTTCCCTGGATGCCAGCCGTGCCATCCACGCACACGCATCGCTGCGAAGCTGCACCAAAAGACTTTTAAACCTCTGACATACATCTTGGGAAACAGCTTCTTGCTGGGAAAACAAAGAGGACATCCACCTCAACGGGCAGGACCGGTGCCTTCTGTCTCCTCGAGGGCTTTGTCAAGCTGGAGGCTCCAGCCCCGTGGCCTCACCGGGGGGGATGATGCCACAGGAAAACATTTTTCCCAGGTTTCTCTCATCATAGGAAACCTAAGAGGATTTTTACAACTTGCAGCTCCACTCTTCCCTGCCTCTTTCACACCAAAAATCCTGCTGACGTATACGGGACTATTCATACAGCCAAAGCATGCAAGATTTGACTCTTGATGTTTATTTAATTTACTATTTCTCCCCAGTCCTCCAAAAGCATTCTTTTTGAAGGTCATAAAATTAATAAACTGTATATTCAGTGCTTTGAACATGCAAAACAAGCACGTTTCTAGGGAGGGGGGATTTATAGCGCAGGCAAGGGGTCCCATCACAGCCTCGTGCTTCTCCCGAGCACCATCCAGGCTCACACACGTCTCATTCCAAACCTCAGCCTGAGGCAATGGTTCATGCGGCCATTCCCTTTTTATGCTGATGGGACAGCAAACTCTTTTTAAATCAGGAAATATTTTATGAACCCACAAGTCTGGAGAATTAATTTACTGGTGTCTTGTTTTAAGCTTAAGCCGTCATCTTTTTCACCTCTACAACTGTTATCTATTGTGTATATAAACACATTTTCTTGTAATGTGCATTATATCTGCTCTGATATAGAGTAAATTATCTGCACCACCTTCAAACCATGCTTAATATACAATGAAGTCCTTTCTTTAATTTGCCTCACCACTCTCTTAACCAGCTTATACCTTTGGCATTCACAAGAACTTAAACAAAAGCCTAATAAACTCCAGGATCGAAACTCCGAAGCCCCGTTCCCACATCACAGAACTCACTGGAAGTGCTCCAAACAGCTATAAAATCCTGTTTTAATATGGTAAGTACACGATAAAGCTGCTAAACTAGGTAAGGCTTGGGAGTCTGGGGAGAGGAAGAGGGCTGGAGGCAGAGACATAAAGTCAAATATGCAAGTGGTGTAATAAGGATGTTGAGATTTGCACCTGCACTTTCAGGTAAAAGATAAAAGAACAAAAAAAACCAAATAAAACCCTTGAAAATTGAAACATAATTTCCGAATACATCAGCTCACTCTCAGGACTGGCTTTTCCTAAAATTAAAATCTTGATGCATTTCTTCTCAAAAATAGAACTAAAAATCACTCCCGGTGTCAGCAACGCCACCAGACAAACCCACAGGGACAAGGGAACACGTTTTTGCTGCCGAAAAGGAAGAAAAAGCCTCTGTCTGGGTTTACGGTTTGGGGGGCTGACAGTGATGGATGGGAAGGTTACAGCACCGGCATCCGTCTCCATTCCCCCGCCCGCGACGGCTCCTCGGGCCGGGGCTGGGGGGAGCGGGTCGCCTGCCCCACTGCTCAGGTTGGCGTCACCTGCTCTTGAATGTCTGAGTGCTCCTAGGTTTGTCTCACAAAACAATTGGAATTTAAGGAATCGTGCTTTTAAACCTGATATTAAATGTCATCTGTTTTACTTTGCATCGGGGGCTTTTAGGGAAGAGATGCTGCTTAGTGACCCACGTTACCGATGGGGCAGAAAACTGCAGGGTTCCGAGTCTGTTTGCAGCCAAAAGAAAAAGAAGGAAACTATTATTAATGACAAATGCTTCCTATTATTCTCAGCAACATCGCCTGTCCCTCTGCGGACACCGATTGGGAACACAGCTGCTACTGGTGCAGCCCCGGCGCGCTGATGGGACACAAATTAGACAGCAAGAATTTAGGGCTGAAGGCATTTCTGAAAGAAAAATAAGGCATTGCTTGCATTATGACATACAATATAGCTGCAAATTTTGGATATGATTCATTAAACAAGGATCCTTCTCCCAGGCTATTCAGCTGAGTGCTGGAAATGAGCTAAGGGACATTTAAAAATTAAAATACACTCCCTACAATCACCAAAAATCTTACTGGGTGATCTTTCTCAGAAATAAATTTAATCTCCCTATTGACAGGTGCAGCTGAATTAAAACACGATCGGCAAAACGTTTTATAAAGGGTGGGAGAATCTTTTGACTGCTTAGTGCCAGATGATGATGAAACCAACAGAACTGATTTAATCGAGTTATCAGAGACAGGAAAAGCAAATTCACCACTATTTAGGCTCCGTTACTGTTCGCAGTGAGGCCAGGGACTACTTAGCTGTGGGGTTTAATGGGAGCCACACTGGGCCAAAGAGCATTTCAGAAGACTCTGCAGTAAACAGGTTTATCATGATCTAAGCAAGATACATCCCCATCTCCACCTCAACCGAGAAAGCCAAAAAGGGGATATTTGGAAACAAAGCTTCCCCAAAATACTTTATCAGTGATTTCCTGAACTCTTTATCAACCCTACCAAGCTCTGCATTTTTCCACAGTCACTAATCCATCCCAGTGTTAATCACAGTAATAAATCCATCATAAGGGAGAGAGGTGCCTGTGCAGAAGTGTGTTCACCCTGCTTTAGCTTAATTATAAAAGCAGGAAGAAAGAAAAGCGTTTTGTCACTTTGTGCTATATTTTTTTAACTCTTCTATTGAGTAGGATAACAAGCACCTTGAGGGAAACCTTGGGATTTCAGAGCTAATTCAGGTGTAAATTAGATGAACCAAAATAAGCAGGATTGAGAGCAAAGCCATGGTATCGCGATGCTCCACGCACACCTCTGAATAGATGCAGTTATTTTGTCACAAGACACCTCTTTTCCATAACAGTAATTTTGCAAAAAAGGTCTGATTGGAGAAAAAATTCCCTGCAGCAGATCGAGAAGACAAACAACTGAGGTCAGGAGAGGATCAGAACTTCTTAAGAACATCAGCCAGTTATTGTTTTCAGAAACAGTCATAAATAAACTGATTTCTGTTAGCCCTCCTCATGTTTTACTCACTCTAATCCCTCCTACTTTTAAAATACTCCATCTCAAAAAGTAGGGATGGTCTGGAAAGCATCAAGGCGGCATTAAAGAGAAAAAGGAAGAGTAAAGCTTTGATCTCTCAGAATTTGCTGGGCTGCTTCTGTCCTGAAGATACTGCCAAGTGCCATCGTGGACAGCACCGGTGAAGCTCTGCAGGCGTTCACCAGTCCCAAGGCATCACTAAAAGCCCCGGCTTGGGTCCAGACTGTGTTGGTTTGTGTGTGGTGGGGTTTTTGGTAGCAGGGGAGGGGGCTACAGCCATGGCCCCTGTGAGAAGCTTCTCACAGAATCATCTTGGTTGGAAAAGACCTTGAAGATCCTCCAGTCCAACCATGAACCTCACACTGACCGTTCTCAACTCCACCAGATCCCTCAGCGCTGGGGCAACCCGACTCTTCAACCCCTCCAGGGATGGGGACTCCCCCCCTGCCCTGGGCAGCCCATTCCAACGCCCAACAGCCCCTTCTGCAAAGAAATACTTCCTAAGAGCCAGTCTGACCCTGCCCTGGCGCAGCTTGAGGCCATTCCCTCTTGTCCTGGCGCTGGTTCCTTGGCTCAAGAGACTCATCCCCCCTCTCTGCACCCTCCTGTCAGGCAGTTGCAGAGGGCTGTGAGGTCTCCCCTCAGCCTCCTCTTCTCCAGACTAAACCCTCCCAGTTCCCTCAGCCGCTCCTCAGAAGACCTGTGCTCCAGACCCTGCACCAGCTCCGTTGCCCTTCTCTGGACATCGAAGCTCCCCTGGATCCAAGTTGGACCCAGCTCTGGCCAAGGCTGGGCCAATTAGCTACCATGGCTGTGCCTCTGCGATAACATTTAAGAAGGGAAACCTGGGAGGAGGAGTTGGAGTTGTGAGGAGAGGTTGGGAAGGAGAAACCTCTGCAAACACCGAGGTCAGTGTGAGGAGGAAGCGGGGGAGGTGAACCGGAGCCCAAAGTCCCCCTGTATCCTGTGGTGAGATGGCAAGTTGCCCCCTTGCACCCATGGAGGTCACTGGAGGAGCAGAGATTTGCCTGTAGCCTGGGGAGGACTTTGGGACTCTGTGGGGAGAAGCAGCCCCCACGGTTGTAGTTCGGTGCTGGGAGGACTGCAGTATGCAGGGGTGATCCACGCTGGAGCATCTCAAGAAGAACATATCTCGTGGGGAGGACTCACAGCACAGAGTTTGTGGAGGACTGTCTCCTGTGAGAGGGCCGCAGAGCAGGGGGAAGAAATGCAGAGGAGTGTTTCACCCCCAGGAGGAAAGAGCAGCAGAGTAACCAAAAACCCTCATTCCCTGGCCCCCGCGCTGCTGAGGAAGCAGGTGGAGCTATTGGAACCAAACTGAGCCTGGCAAGAAGGGAGGGGTGGGGGGAGGTGTTTTTTAAGATACAGTAATGCTTCTCACTGTCCCATTCTGCCTGTGGTGTTGTCGTTCACATTTTGAATTAAAGTGATGTCTTTTTCTTCCCCTAATGAGTCTGTCTTTTGCCTGTGACCATAATGGGTGAGTCATCCCTCTCTATCCTTATCTCCATTCCTGAGCCTTTTGTGTCATTTCCTCCTTCCCAGCACTGGGGGGAGCAAGCAGCTGCGTGGTGCTCAGTTACCCTCCGGGCTCAAACCATGACACAGACACACAAATGAGATGATTTTGCATCTTACGTTCACACTCCTCTACGTCCAGGTTGAACTGCTGCAAGGCGCCCAGCGTCAGCTGCCGCACTTCGGCTTCCAGCAGCAGCTGCATCAGCGAGGTGGAGAGGTGTTTGCACGCTGACATGCAAGCTGTCTGTGCCACCTTCCCCTGCAAGAGAAAAGGGAGATTTATTAAAGCGTCGAGCACCAAATCACAGAATCATTTGGGCTGGAAAAGACTCTTCGAGTCCAACCCTCAGCCCGACTCTACAAAGTTCTCCTCTACACCATATCCCCAACATCTCATCCAAACGACCCTTAAACGCATCCAGGGATGGTGACTCCACCCCCTCCCCGGGTAGCCTATTCCAGTGTCGTGGAATAATAAACAATTACAATAAAATGCAAGAGGAACTTCTCTAGACCAGGACTCATCGGTCCAGTCTCTTTAGGCCCCATCTGCTGTGGGACCTTCATGAAGCGCGCAGTCTGGTGACCACCGTTTTTAAAGGGAAGCACCTTCTAGGACTCCCCATGGCTACTCGCAGGGTTAGACCTTGTCAGGTGCAGAGTGCCTGGGAGCAGCTCAAATCCAGGAGAACCTTGGGACGTTCAGAACTCTGAGCATCTCTCGTTATCGTGTCCTAACATGGTGTCCCCGCTCAATGAAAGCAGAGCTTCTTGGCTGCTGGAGTGTAGCAGCTCCTGATTGCCTTTGATCTCGGGGCTTCACGGTAGTTGGGGCCTTTGGCCAATTGGAGCCGCTATTGACTACAGGTCAGATTAGGCCTGGGTGTCAATGGAGTCCCCTGGGATCCATTTGGAGCTCGTCCCCTGGAGCAGTAGCTGCGGTCAAGGACTCTCCCCTGGGGTTGGGATGCTGCCCAAGGAAACTCCTTGAGGTGACTTCTCAGGTTGCTGCCCTGTGAAGGTCCTCAAGGTTGAGAGCCCTCACTTGTTGGGTGAGTGATAGAGCGTTTTGGGTTGTCATTAAACCCTAGGGAGTGGTGCTTTGTTCTGCCTTTTGGGTTGCCATTAAACCCTAGGAAGTTGTTCTGTTCTCCTCTCACAGACATTTGAACCTGTAATTTGCGGAGGGCTAGTTAATTGTGTTGACAATAAAATTTTTAATTTTTGGTGGTTGGTTGCTTATTTGAGAGCTTCCTTAACAACAACATGCTATATTTTATTCGACATCCTACATTGACTGCCTGAAGTAACCTTGTTGATAGGCCAAAATAGTGTCAATGACAATTCAAAACTCCAGCTTGCAATGAAACCAGAGTCTCTCTATATTCCAAGACAGGAATTGCAAAATCTCCTTCCAACAGCAGAGGCTCATAGTTCAAGGTGTAGCCTTGACTGCTGGGGAGTAGAGAGCTGAGGACACACCATTGTGACAAGGGTGTCTCTAGCATGTTGATGCTCTTCAGCCCACATCCAGCACCGTGTGACACCTTCCAGATGCCAATGGGGACTAAGGAGAAGCAACATCAAGGCAAGGAGGTAACTGAAGAAGTCAGTTGTGATACATGGATAGGATTGCTCGCCAGGGCTGGGTAGGGGAGGACCTCAAGCACCCGGATGCATCCTGCACCCAATTGTACCACGGGGAATGAGGTTATCAACACCCGACTTCTCCTGAGCCACCCCTAATTCATGGCAATTAAATGGGGATCTACAGGGAGGAGGCCACAGCCAAGGCTGCCATGTGGAGAGAAACTACTTAAATCCCTTGAAATGTTCATGTCTATAACAAAAGTATGAGAAGGTAGGAGTTTCAGCTATTAAGACAATGGAGAACATTGTCAGTAAATATTTATTTTTAACACATTTTCTCTGAGCCACCACTGTTATGTTTCACTTTTGAAGAACAATTGAGATCTCAAGCTATAAATCATGTGAACAGGTCGCAGCAAGAGGAATTAGCCTAAAGAAGCCTTCCATTTTCCAGTGAAGAAACAATTACAAACCAAGAGAAGAGTAATCATGACAGAGGATCTAATTACCATGCTTAAATCTTTGAACTGTAGCATTTGAAACAGCTGATTTTCAAATTACGGGTGAAGCCACTGCGTTGCCACAATTGAACTGACAGGTAGGAAGCCCAAGTTGCCTCTGAAGACTTATGACGTTCCAAGAAGAGGTGTTAAGGAAAGGGATGATGGTGGGGGTAGGGATGGGCTGTGGAACAGGAGGAAGGGAGACGGATGCTCAGAAAGCTCTATCTCCTGTGAAAGGCCGTAAGAAGGTCATCGAGCTTGAGCACCCACGCCCCGACCCTGCTGAAGCATCAGCTGCCAGGAAAGCCACGGTCAGAAGAGAGGGAAGTTAATGAGCACGGAGGTGAAGAACTGAGATCCTCCATAAAGACCTACAGACTCTTGATCCTCTTGAGACGCCACGAGGCGACAGAGGAGGAGAAGAGCTTCTCAAGAGCAACGCAGATGTCCCCAGCCAGGCGCTGGCTGGCCTGTCCCGCGAAGGAACGATGCTCTGGCTCATAGGAGCCTGGTTCTGAGCTGGACCAGGCTCAGGAGCAAGCAGGGAGCACGCTCTGCATTTAGCAAAGTGCTTCAGAAAATCCAAGCTGACCAACAAGAAGCATAAAAAGAAAACCAAAGCACCCAGAAGGCCATTAAACCAACTCAGACAACGCTTACAAAGCTGATGTTTCTTTTATTCTTACTGAATTTATTTTGCAAGTCTCATAGGTAACAGGTGCCGTGCTCTCACTGAACTAAAACCAAGCATCATTTAGGGGTGCTGAACATGTGGCATTTCTTTTCCAACCTATCCAAATTCCTCCCTCATTTCTAAACGCTCAAAAGATTTCCCCCATTCCTCAAGTATTGCTGTGTGCCATCCAAAATTTGTGGCAGGTAAGATTCAGGTAGGTAAGATTTGTACGGGTGTGCAATATTAAATATAAAATCAATATTAAACCCATAAAAATGGGGAAATCCTTTGGCACAAGAGCACAGACTCACACAAACCCGCTGGCTGACGCTGCACACAACAAGCCTGGTGTCTGCATGTGTAACCCCACGATAATATTTCTGGATAATGGTGCTACCCTGAAAACAGCTTCAGCAGGAGATTATGTTTTCAAATGCCCACAAAAGACTTTAACACGCTTTCTTGAAAACAAGGAGTGGCTTAGGAGATCTCACAGATTTTTACAAGCACTTTACAAACTGTATTTAAACTGGGATTAAAGTTTACACGGTGTTTCAAGCTAAGTATCACAAGTTTCATTACCACGGCACGGAGAGATGAGCAAATATTTGATGTATGTGCTGGGAAGTGTTTTTACCAGCTTTGCAAAGTTGATTCGGATCTTCAGGTCATATTCATCTTCAGGAGGAAGGGGAAAAAAATCATTTTTTATTTTAAAAAAAGAGCAGACCCATGCATTACGGGGCAGGGTATTTCATCTCCGCTGTCCACTGCCGTTCCCAGGCTCCAGGAGCCTTCATTACTCACCTCCAAACAAACACCTTCACTAAAATTAAGATGAAGCATGGCAACCATAAGTTTAGTGGAGCCTCGCGTGGTGGTTTTTTTTTTTTTGCTTTTCATCATTTACTTGTGCCCTTCTGACACATTCGGTTATTTAAAACGCCGCTCATGCCAATTCCTCATCCCTGACCGCAGTGGGAAGCGCGCCGCTACCCCACTGTGATTTTTCTTCATTACTTCCAACAGACACTTTTGAGTTTTTGCTATGACCGAGTAGTTTTGATGAGTTATTGAGCAGAAGACCCAGATGGAAGCAGAGGATGAGAAAGCAAAGCTCTGCAGCCATGCCCCCCACCCATGCTGGGCATGGGGGGATGGGGCTCCTTACCCTTCTTGGAAGAGCATGAGAAAATCCCAATGAGTAGCTCGTGTTTGCGCACCAGCAGGAGTTTGCATAGAGGGCTGCAACTCTTGGAGAAGCCTTGGAGATGCTCAACCCCAGGTGAAGTCAAAAGAAAAGCCCCCCCAGGAAGGTTTTCTGCCTCACTGACAAAAATTTAAGAGGAACAACCTTCTTGCAGGTCAAGCAAGGGCCAGATCAACACATGTCGAGGTACCTAAAGGGTTACCTGAGCCTACAACCACCACAGCAAACATGCATTCCTCTGGCCAGCCAGACTTGCCCGAATAAAGAGTGAATGACAAGTGACACCGGGAGGGCGTGAAGAAGAGCAAATAATTGAGAAGAAATGTCAAGTTAATAAGCCGAACGTGAGGAAGATGGGATGGAAAAAGTAATTTAATCATCAGGGCTTGACAGCACGACAACTCTGCTGAGTCTTGCTGTGAAAGCAGCATCTAAGTGGTACTTTTTTTCTTTGCAAGTATTTTCTACTGTGGCTTATTGCAGAGATGGCAAAGGGGATCCAATTGACGAGCCCAGCAGCAGCTTCTGGCTCAGCCTTCCCTCCTCCTTCCTTTTTCACGCAGGATTTGGCCAGGCCCAAAACTTTTTTCCAGTGCAAATGTGCACTGCATCTCTGAAAAGTCTGAAGCTGAACCTCCTCGCACCAGCTGACAACCTGACCCTTTATTTTCATTATTGTTAAGGTTTAAACACCTAAAACCATTCTGCTTTTAAAAAGACTTGGTCTTCCATCTTAGGTTTAAGGACATACAGATGCCTGACAGTTTAGATCCAATATTACTAGATGAAAGACAAAAGTATATACAGGTATTTTTTTTCTGTCTTTTAAGCATTAATCCATTTTTCTTCATATTGACTTTTATTGGAGATGCCACAGGGGTTTAAATCATTGTGCTAAATGTCTGGCTAGAGAAAAGAAGGTACCACCGGGGATGACCAGCATCTCACTCCCTGGGCTCCAAGGTCTAAAACCCTTCCAGAATTTATGTTTTTGACTCTTATAAATAAGACTGAACCTAGCCTTATAAATAAGACTGAACCTAGCCTTATAAATAAGACTGAACCTAATCCTTTTCTGCCTCACCCCTACACTCAGCGCAACAGATGCCCACTTACAGCACTCCTTATAAGATCAGCAATGGCTTACGAACATCAATTTTAGACTATTTCCCCAGAAATACAGTGCAATATCTGCTTGATAAGCAGCTGCTGTTGACAGGAGAAAAACCAGCGCCAGGACCCTGATATATCACTGCTAATAAGATGCTGCTGCAAGTGAAGCAGGTTGGTTGTATTCACACTAGGGATGGTTTGGGCTGCACACTGGCAGGTATCAAGTACATCCTCGTACCGCAATGTGCCCATCTTGGTTCTTTGGCGCTTATTTACGATGGAGGTTCGCTTCATAGTGTTGTGGGTTTTTTTTCCCTCCAGTTCATTTTTCAGCTTTCCCGCAGCGCTGGGAGGAAGAGCCCCCACTCGCCCCAGGGTGCCCGCCCAGCACGTTGACACGCGGAGCCGAGCCTGTGACAGACGTGTTTTCCACCAGCCTCCCCCCCGCCCCTCCCGAAATCATTACTGGCACCACCCACAGCAGTGGTGTCGGGACATGTGCCTTGGCACAGAGATGGAGCAGGATGCCTCCAAGATGTCAACCCTAGACGTCGCTGCTCCTAGAAAACCCCACTGTTCAGAGGAGCTGCCGCGCTCAGCTGGGACGGCTCAGACCTCACGTTAATTACCCTGATGATTTTTGCAAGCGCACGGTAGAACCGGTGGCACTCCCAAAGGCTCTCCCCATGCTGGTGCCCCGAGAAATCGCAGGGTTACATCCCGATCCTGCTCGTCGGTGTGACTCCAAACCAGCTTGGTCCCTGCCTGTATTTCAGAAACACTTTGCCTGCCTGAACGCTGCAGTCCCTCCAGCTCAGGAACAACTTCTCCAAAATGCAAAGTGTGAGGGGAAGGCAAAGGAGGAGGAACACAACCACAACCTGATCTGTCTGCAGAGAAGGGGACAAAAAACCACTTTAAAGTCACCAACAGATCATTTAGCTTAAAAATTTCTCCAAGCGATTCCAGGAACACCTCTATAGTATCACTCATTCATCCAAGACTTTTGCAAACCTCATTAAAAATCAACTGGATTTGCATCAGGAAGAACGGACGTCATGGGTGGAAATTGACAGAGCTCAACAGCCAAGACGTCCAAGGGCACCTCCACCAAGCTCCAGCTTGGTCCAACGTGCAGCGAAATAAAGCAATTCTGAGCATATTATCAGAGCAAAAGCCATGGGATTTTGTTTTGAAGGTCAAATCAGTTTGTAACCGTATTTCTGGCAATGAATTGCTCTGTCCACAGCCTTTGAGGCAACCTCTTTCCAGCTGGAGTCTGTAGTTGGGGTTTCTACAACACCTCTCAAGGTGACACTGCCCTCCCTGTCCCACCAAGGCTTCCTCTGGGCACACAGGGAGAACATCTAGAGAGGTTCCTTGTGACCACACCAACCGGTGAAAGCGCAGAGCCAAAGCCCCTGAAGCTCTCCCAAAGACATGACCAAGGGACGCCTAGCAGACCACATCACCACGGACCCCACCAAGTCAATCACACTTCAGATCAGCCATGAAATCATCTCTTTTCCTCTGAATTTCATCCTTGGGCAGCAGATGGAAGCCTCCGGGTTCCCAGGAGGATGGGCAGCCACCGCGGGGAAGGTCAGCACGGAGGCTACGGAGCCGGCACTGCTCACGGTAGCGCGTTTGTTTGAAAATAGCAAATATGTTAACAATTAGGGAAAGGAAACGCTGAAAGGCTGCCTTGTTAATTAAGGAACTTGCTATCAAAGGACTCATTAAAAGCTACTGAAACGGAATGGTTGTTAAAATAAATACCCATTAATCTTAACGTGCAATCAGGAATATGCTGCCTCACGGTGGGGGGGGAGAGGGGGCTCCTCGGCACACCCCTACCGCTGCCAGAGCCGCGGTACTGGCACAAGCTGGCAACGACCCCCGGCTGGAGGCTCCCAGAAGAGACCCCAACAGGTTGTCTAAGGGGCATCATCCCACCACCCGGCAGAAGAACCTCTGGCTTTAGTGAGGAGGAACCTGCGGGTGCCTCCTGCTTTTCACCCGGCCAAAATTAGGTGCAATGTGGTCATTGAAACGCAAACAAAAGTCCTGTTGTAGCACCGAGAACATTTCCACCAACTCGCCAAAGAATTAACACAGCATTTCCATGAAAAACAAAGCCTGACAGGTTTCAAATGGTCTGAGTTCCCAATTATTTTTATTTTTTCGCTACCAACAGAATTTCTTTTTAACCTGCAACAAGCATTGGGATTGATGTGATTAAGTATATTTAGACGTGCAAATCCACGGACTTCATACAACAGAAAATTGGGCCAAAAAATCGGAATTCCTCAATATTAAATGTCCACTCTTCTATAAACACAAGTTGTCCTGATAATTTCAACACTGAATTTGCTGACTTTTCCAATTCATAATGCAATACTGGTGGAATATTTTGCAGAAGATGGAAACATGATGCTGTAACAATGAGCAATTTTTTGGTGGCATAAAACCACGAATAATCCCAGTGGATACTTTCTGTGCGGGCACGGATGAAGATTTCAGACCTTGCAGACCCCCAGGCATGATCTCCTCCTGCCCCAGATGCCTCTGGACTGCCCTTGCTGCCCGCAGCACTGGAGCCCCAAATCTCACTAAACCATGGGCAAAATCAGTAAATCAGCTCGGCTCCCTCCTGAGAGGAGAGTTTCCTGGCTTGCATGTGCCATCCTGATTTGCCAGGTTCTTAACACCACCCTGATGCATTTTTATTCCCTTTTTTTTTAAAAAACAATTGTTCTGCAATCACTGACGATGCCAAAAAACCCCCAAATCTTTACCCAGATACATTAACACTTCCCAAACAGTCAAAACAAATGTACAATGAGTATTTTGCTGGTTTTAAGAGGTTTACTTAAAAAACAAATAAACCTCTCATTAATTGCCCAGAAACCCATTTTCAATTGTGACAAAGTGGTTTTGTGAGGGTTTTCAGTTGGGTTTTGTTTTGTTCTGTTGGTTTAGTGGGGTTTTTTTTAAAAAAAAAAGCTGTGGATCTGCACTCAATATCTTACAAATAAAAGTGAACATATCCAGGACAAAGAGGTCCAGGAGCAACAAGTGAGAGCCCTGAGCAAAACGGATGGTCAAGAAGATGTGTCTACATTGACCAAGCCTGTAGGCTGGTGCGTCAACGCCACCCCGAGCAGGGTGGTCTCCAAAGACGCCCCCTCTGAAGGCAGGAGACCAGCTGGCATCAATGAACAGCTCGGTCATACAAACCTCTGTGGGTGCATCTCTGACGGCGTCGAGAGGCAACAGCACCAGGAACATGGGCCAAAACCAAAGCTCGTACCTACAGACCCACAGGATGGGATCAGAAGGACCCAGTGGAGGGAGAAGGGGAAGGGGAGCTTCCTAAAATGATGTTCTTTTTCCAGTGGGCTCAGAGCACTGAGGAGTTTGAGGGAAAGGTAAAGAAAACATCTGCCCCGGTATCTAAAATGATCTCAAGAACTGCAGGGTATCACAACTAAACAAAGCCCAGATTAAGGCACGAGAAGGGAAGTAACCATATGGAGTTAAAACACAACAGCACGAGTGTCAAATCACTGGGAACAATACAGAGCAGCAAAAAGAAAAGTTAATTTTTTTAAGTTTTATGTTTAAGATTATTAGACTCGTAAAGTTCTACACAGTCAGACCACACCACGCACCCCAGAGAATCAAATCCATCCCAAAGAGTATTAGCCTCAGATTAGGTATCAAGAGAGCAACTCTTAATTAATTAATTCTCTTTAGTCGGCTTTGCAGCACCCTTATTAAGAAGGAATCACTTTTTCCTCCCAAAATTGTTTGCTTTATGGAAGGAGGATGAGAGCAGAGCAGTTCCTGGTTTCCAGCAGGGAATGTGCTTTGGGCTGAGCGCTGTCACTTTGCGTCAGACGTGACCCGCGTGGGACGCGCGAGGTGACTGATGTGTGAACGTTAACGGTCACTTAGTGATTTCAGCCACCGTCAAGCTCCGTATTTGATCTCTGGCTCCATGAAGTCATCCCAGGAGCTAAACACTGAAGGCAGCGTGTTGACTTAAGGACTTGGAAAAAGGCGACTAGCACCAAGCTACAAGTTGATGTTCACGTGGTTTTAAAATTTGCCAAGGAAAAGAAGAAACCATCCAGCCAACACAAGAAGGTTGGTGATGAGCAGTGCTTGCGGGCCAGCGCTCCTGAGCACAGGGCAATGTCTGCTGGGGAACAGGATGCTCCCCACCCATGGACCCCCCCAGCCCTGGACCCCCGGGATGCTCCTCAGCCTTGTCCCATGGGATGCTCCCCAGCCTTGGATCCCCATCAGGTCTTCAGCTTCCTTGGCAGTTACAAAGTTAAAGGTTTCCTGATGCCTAAACTTATGAAAGGAGAGACAATGACCAGGTGTTTCTCTGAGGAAGGCATTTTGGATGCTGGGACCTACTGGAACAGTCAAATGCATTGCCTTCAAGTCAACAGCCTCCCTTCCAACAGCTACAAAATCCATCCTGCTACTCGCAGTGAACGAGACAGGCATCTGTGCCCGGGTTTACCAGGAATAAGAAGGGCCTCTTTCTCCCCAGGATCTGCCGTCCCAGAAGTGACTCGATGAACAACAGTTTCTAGTTTAGGAGGAGGACCGATGCTCTGTGCAGGATGAGCCGCAGGCGTTGCTCCCCTCCCCTCTACACCCGATTACTGGGGCTGGGAGCAGGGTTGGTTGCAGTCATCTATGGGGGAACCTTTGTTGTCATTAGCAAATCACCAGATTTAAACAGATTATCACCACCAAGGTACTGACATAGCCTTTTCTGAGTGAAACTGGGATTTTGGTCTTCTGATGACTTTGACCATCCCTATCACACAATACCTTGGTCCAAGAGACAGCCTCCCACCACTGAAATATCTCAGATTCACCACAGTAAATGTACGAAGAGCAACGCCTTGACGCAGTGCCAACTAACACAATTTCAAGCAAAAATTGTCTCGTGCAAAGGCCCACTCACCTGGAAAGCTGAGGGCATCGGAAGAGCGAAAGAAGCAGTTGCTCCAACCAACCTGGAAGGCCACCATTCTCTGACTGAAGCTTTCAAACTCACGCGAAAAGCTGAGCGCAAGCCCATGTTTAAGTGGCTGTCTTCCAGAAGTATTTAAAAAAATCGTCGGGGTGTCATTTTCAGAAGTAAACATTTACCACTTATATTCTATTTTGAGCATTAAAGGAAAAAGCTGTCACAGATACGGCAGCAAGACAAACACATGGCAAAGCTGAACTCCCAACAGAAGCTTAGAGGCAACCAGACAAATAAAAAAGAAAAGGGGAAAAAAAGCAAATACAGCAATTATCCTCACCACACAAAAAATAAACCAGGCAGTTACGCCGAGCACTGCGGCCTGATACAAAACCCCTCACATTCCAATAAAAGAGGAAAAACCGTAACAGTTTGGCTGTGTCAAAGATGCCCAAGGTCAACAGCTGGAGGCTATTTTGGCTGAAGCTGGTGGGAGACTCGAGGCTCTCCGAGAGCAGCACAGCAGAAATCACATCGGGGTGAGGGTCACCACCAGCTCCCACAGATCTGAAAGTGCTTGGCGCTTTTTTTTTATAATGTTCTTTTATTCTCACTTGTCTTTGGTTTGGGTTTTTTTTGAGTAACCAGCTCCATGGCAAGGTTTTTCCTACATAGGCATCGAGAGGTCTTGGCACTATGAACTGCATCTATTTGCCCACAAGCAGGAGCGAATACACCCAACAATAAAAGAACAACTCAAGGATTTTGTAGCCACATATAAATGTGGGATCCAGGGTAAGAGTATGCACAGGAACACAAGAATTTTCCCTCACTTTGACTGAGCTGTCAGAGTCAACAAGCAACGTTTGTGGGTTTTTTTTTTTTTCCCCAATAGGAAAATAAATAAATAGAAGGAAGGGCAGGGGGTGGAGAAGGGAGCTACCTCGGGACGCAGCTGTTACAACTGAGCCCAGGACAGTTTCTTTGAAGCCTTATGGGGGCACACACAAACACACAGCCAGGCAGAGGTATTCTGTAGAAGTTCAGTAGTTTGAAGCAAAGCTGGGAAGCTCTGGGGTGTTTTTTGCATATGCATACATGCAAAAAACACCAAGGAAAGAGGATTCCAAGATATGCATCTTTTTCCTTGCACACAATCCAAATGTATGGCAGGATATTTTTAATTAACTGCTTTTTTAAATGTCTATAGCATGGAAACACTTGTGTGGAGAGCCTGGCTCACCCGAATGGAGCAGCACCTGCGTTGGAGCAGCCAGCTGCTGTCTGGTTTCCTAAGATGCTTCAGAGATCTGTGCAAGGCCCTTCACATAGAACACAGGTGGGAAAGCACTCCTGCCAGTCCAGTCAGGGATACGACAGACTCATCCTCTGAGAAATGCTAGGAACTGTATGCTTTATCCTTATTAGCCACTTCACAGAATCCCAGAATCATCTCGGCTGGAAAAGCCCTTGAAGCTCCTCCAGCCCAACCATGAACCTCACCCTGACCGTTCCCAACTCCACCAGATCCCTCAGCGCTGGGGCAACCCGACTCTTCAACCCCTCCAGGGATGGGGACTCCCCCCCTGCCCTGGGCAGCCCATTCCAACGCCCAACAGCCCCTTCTGCAAAGAAATCCTTCCTAAGAGCCAGTCTGACCCTGCCCTGGCGCAGCTTGAGGCCATTCCTTCTTGTCCTGCTGCTGGTTCCTTGGCTCAAGAGACTCATCCCCCCTCTCTGCACCCTCCTTTCAGGCAGTTGCAGAGGGCCATGAGGTCTCCCCTCAGCCTCCTCTTCTCCAGACTAGGACTTGATTTAACTGCAGACCCTCTTGTTAATCACGTAACCATCCGATCCTGACTCTCCCACCAGGCTGGAAGTTCAGCCTGTGGCATCAAACTCCCGTTCCCAATCTGCTGCCTCCCACTTTCTTTACATGACCCTCTTTTTTAAACAATAAAAGATATAAAAGTCCCATCTACCTGCTCTCTAATTACTCCGCACGGTCACAGGCCACACTGCAAATGCCCGTGCCGCCTCCTTGCGCTGCAAAACGGCATCAGGAGACAGGGGCCGGCAGGGACCAAAACCCACGCAAAAACCCAAAAGACATGGGCAGAGCATGTCACAGCAGCTCAAACCACTTCTCACTCCCTCTGAAGGTGTCTCCACGGTGTGGCTCAACACCCTGGCCCAGCAGCAGGAGCAAATTGGACGAACCTGAAGCATTTGACTTCCACAGTGGCAGTTTGGCAGCGTCCCCCCAGCATTAAATTATTAATTTTTGCCATTTAAATGCATTTCAGAGCAAAGTGCAAGTAAACATGAGCAGCAGATGGAGATTCACTGCAAGCCCAGGGAGGGGACGGCGACCTGCGGACCTGCTGGCTGCGCTTGGACAAGACACAGGCTTGATGCTCCTAAATTTTCTCCTCCTCCCATGCTCCCCACTTGGGTCTCCACAAAGATAACATTCACCTCTGAAAAAGACACCAAGCCCCTGCACCAAGAGGTTTCAAAGAAAAAAACGTGGTGCTCCAACAGCAGAGGCATCTCAGCCTGCGAAGGAATTGAACCCATAAATAACCTGCATTTAACGAGCTTCTATATGTACACGAGAAGCATGAAGTAGCCCTAATTTTTCTGGGGCCTATTTGTGCCTCTCTCCTGGTCCCCGTGTCCACGGGCTGAGACTTTCCGAGTTACGTGACGCAAACCAGAACCGTGGCCTGACCGTGATCGGAGCACGCGGCTCCACAACTGGAACGAACGAGGAAAAAAAAAAAAAAAACAAACTACATATTTCATCCTCCTCTTTTGTGGCTTTTATTTTCTTTTGTACTCACTTTGGGAATAACATTCTTTCCATTGGGAAGAGCCTGATTTTCCATTAAATACAAAGCAGCTGCCATTTTGGAAACAAAAAGTTGATTAAATACAGATTTTTTTTTATTTTTTCCCTAACGTACGAGGAGCTAGAACCATGCTTCTTTCTGCTGATTTATCAGGGCAAAGCATCTGCCAATTAAGGCAGTAGGAGGACTTAAAGAGCGTGAACTGAATCGCTTCATCTTTTCTATATAGTTTTATAATGATAATTTGGTGTTATAAATAAAAGGAAGGGTCGGCCTGTTGCCGTGACGTACGGCCGCCTGTTGGAAACGCAGCTAATACATGACTTAAGGCCCAGATGTTGAACAGACTGGAAAAAAGGATGAGCGCAAAACAAAAAAAAAAAAACCCATCCACCACCCACTCCATTTCCACTCTGTGAGCCATCAACGCCCAATTCAGGAGACTTTTTTTTTCCCCCCAAGCAGACCTGATTACTGAGTGACCAACACAAGCAGCATATGAAACTTCAGCTCACATTACATGTTTCCAAAAGCTAAATCTTACATTAAATTTCCTTTTTCAATATTGAGACATTGAAAAATAGAGAGAAGAGGGATGGTGAAAGCTGTAGAAATTACTGTTGTCTTGCTTTTTAATGAACCCATTGGGCTCTCCTTATTTATTGCCATTCATGAAACACAACGAAGGCAGGCCACGGCACGAGAAATCCATGAGGATCTGCACTTTTAAATGCTTTCCTTGCTCTCTCTTGCCGTTACACCTAACCTAAGCTGCAAGATCCAGGGAGAACATATCTCTGTGTAAAGATACCCCTACGGCGGTCACGAAATGACGTGTCCTTAATTGCAGCCACTTCAACCCCATCGACGACACTCAACCACGCTTATGCGCCTACCGGCTCCGAATGATGGGCACAAGCTCCCAACGCTTCTCCCTGTACCCTCAAATCAAGGAACCCCAGCACGGGGACCCCAAAGGACATTGCATGTGAAGGCTGGGCGCATCTAGGGCAGAGGGGTCTCCTCCCATGGGTAGGTTACAGAAGATAGCCGGGAGTTTTGGAAGCAGATGGGGTGTTCATCAACGTTCCTTTGCACATTCACAACTCAAGAAGAGCCTTACTAGTTTTCAGGTTGCTAGTGGATGAAATAAGAGGAAAGCCTAAAATTGCAAAGTCTATTGTTTCGCTTAAATTTCAGTCTAAAGGAGAAAAAAACCAAACAAAAAACCAACAACCCATACTTTAACTTCTGTTTGGGTTTTTGGAAGGTACACTCTGGGACTCTGGTGCGGGAAGCATCAGGCATGTTTGAATTCCTCACGCTGAGGATGGATTTTCAGTTGCCAAATTCCCCGTACCGCACATCTGATTCTTTGTGTATGTACGTGCATGCAAAAGTAAGCATAAAATAGCTTTATAAATCTAAGTTTGTAAAATAAAAATCAAAGCCAAACATGCCAAGGTGACTACACAAAGGGAAGCAACACCTAGGGAAGCGTGCACACCCTGGTTTAAAGGATTTATGGGACTGGGCATTTTAGCTTCAATTAATTTTCAAAGTGCTGAAAGCAGACAAGAAACCATGTAATTACAAGATAACTTGGCTTACCCGGATTCGAGTTAACTAGCGCTCCTGGGTTAATCAGAGGTCAGCCTTCTCCCCAGCCAACAAAGCTAAATCCACTGTATTTGAAAGCTTTGCTCCTTGCTTTAAAGCAACCGTGAGCTCTTGTTTCGACCCTTTCAATTTTGGTAAGTTTTTGGGATTTTGGAGGCACTGGAGAAGACCAGGAAAGTAATGCCCAGCCACCAGCCCGCAGCGAGGCGGGCAGCTCGGGACCGCACAGCCAAGCAAGCACTGCTCCAGTCACCTGCCCATCTCCTCCCCGTCAAGGCACCCTGGTTTTAAGGGCATTTTGCCCAAGTTTCAGGGCAAGCTGGCCTGAGCAACCCCCCCAGGAGACTCGGATCATCTCTGGAGAGCGGAGGAAGCCCCTTGAGGACCATACAGGGAGGATTTGGGATGCTGCTCGTGCCCTGTCCATGTCTGCATCCCAGGCAACTCGGGTTTTTTTTATGTGGGTCTGTATCTACACCACCAAGAAACTTCCAGGATTAGCCACAACTACTTCCCACTGGACATTTTAAACTCCATTACAATTACCCCTTTGTCCTGCTATTTTGTACAATCAGATTTTTATTTTTCAATCTCTTTTAGACAGACAGATTAGTGATTTATTTCCACCAATTAATACAAACTACCTAGAGAACAGAAAATTAGAGGGGTTAAAAGGAAAATTAGAATTCGTTGCAGTTAAAAACAAAACCAACTAAGAGCAGGCTAGCAAAGTCCCACCATATAAAGGGATTACTCCATTCCTGACCCTTTCCAGGGGACCTCCAGGTATTATTTTTCATTGATTTACCTTAATGAAACTAATGCACCCCTCTCCATAGGAAGCTGACTCCATAGCTGTCTAGGCACTGGATTCAATTAAAGAAATAAATACATCTGGCTTCTAAATGGTTGAAAGTCTTGAAAAGCCAGAGGCAATACCAGTTGCTGCATCTGTCTCTCTTAGGGTACACCCTAAGGACACCACATAAGATGATCGACATTCAACACCGCTCCTGGAAACCCGCGGCCGTGGGGGGATGCCTGAAGCATCCCTGCCTGCTCCCCGGCAGTGCAGGCAGCTCCCGCAGCCCTGCCAGCAACCCAGCCCTGGCTTTGATGGAAGCTGGCCTCAAATTGCTTTAACAAGGCTCTTTCTTTCCAGAAGCTGGCGTTGATTTGAGACCTCGCTGTTGACTTAGAAACCCCCAGGTGCCCAGCGCCTGCAAATACTCAAGGCTTAGCTATGCTCAGTTTCCAGGAAAAGGGTTACAAGCATCCAACCGCGGCATGAAATATCAATACTACCATGGCAGCTCAGCATTAAAATGAAGAGCAGGGGTTAAAGGCGGAAAAGCAGAAGCTGGGGTAGAGGCTATGCCTCCGCGCCGGCCGCATCTCACACCGCAAAACTGCGTCGAGCAGGGCTGCACCAACAAAAAAAAAAAAAAAAACAAACCACGAGGCACGCTTTGCTCGCACGTGCCTTGGCTTGCAGACGTGGGACTAGAGGAAACAAGGTAGCTCGAGAGCACCTTGTTTGCCATCCAGCCGGAGAAATGCCGCTGCTTATTCTCCCGCACATGAAACAAGCAGAAATGACAACGATTAGAGGGGTTTGTTGAACCAGAAGGCAGGTCCGAAAGGTCTCCTTTGTGTTCTTTGTGCTAACTGCCCTAATCCAAATAGGGAGATAAGTAAACGTCAAGAACCCACACTATTTTCTGGATAAAATATTATTCTACCACTCTAGCTGGAGGGAAGGCTGAGTGGTCAAGCCCCAGGTCAGAGCACTTAGACCAGGAGGAATGTCAGGCTGAAATCCCCCTGGGGGCTTTGTCCGAACAAAATACAGGGAGCGAGGGGGGGGGGGGGGGAGGGGTTTACAAAGATCTTTTCTCTTCCAAGCAGAGGTTGAAGATCCCATCATGCTTTCCCTAATAACAGGCATTTCCCTTAATTCCCCACACATTTAGGGATGCGTGAGGGATAAAAGGATACAGTTAAACGTGATGTGCTCTAAAAGCAACAATTTAGCAGTGCTACTGCAAGGGCATGCTGGTGAGCAACCTGTGTGGCAGGAAACCCTTTCCCCCGGTCTCTTATTTAACCTATTGATTTAAACTTCTACTCAATCTTTTCCTTTCCTCCCTTTTGAGACAAAGGACCTTTTCTGGTTCAACTCACCCTCTAACATTTGAGGTGCAAGCAGAGCAGACCAAACGCGCACGACACGCAGTCTTGTACTCACCGACATTGTAGAGTGGACATCTACATCCCCCTACAGAGGACAACACAGGGAGTTTAAAGTCAAATGCAGAAGAGAGCAAAGCAACAGTGAGAAAAGCAGAGAGGTACACAATGGTCATCACCCATAGGTGCCTACAACCCATCAACGCTCCAACTGAGGCACCAGCGGCTCAGCAGTTGGCAGAGTATTAAAAAAAAGCAAAATATGGGTTCCTTGAATCTGGTCTAAGGAGGATGAGGAGGAAATGAAAAAACTACGGATCAGTCTTATAGTATGGAGTGTGGTCTGCAAGTCAACATGCACGTGCCTCAGCTTTCCCACCTGTAAGATGGAGGTGACGGACGCCAAACCCTAGTGAGTGACAGCAGGGATCAGCTCAAGCAAAACTTGCTCAGCTCTTCTGAGGCCAAGGGGACATAGTTATCTAAGTGCAGACAGGACTCTTGAAAATCTAAAGGTGTCTTTGGTGCTCATATGATGTTTTCATGACAGTTATTTTCCACTTGGGTCCCTCCCAGCATGGTCAAGGTTGTGGTTGGTGCAAAGTTCAAGGCATTTTACTTCCACGCACAGTGCCTTGCCTTTTAAAATATTACAGAGGGATTTGGCTTTTTAAATAAAAACATAGGTAATCGTTCTGTTTAAAAAGAAAATAAACACTTCCAAAGCTCTTTCTACCAAAGCAAGAGCTGCTGTGGCCAGCATGTTCATTTGCAACTGGGAAGAGATGCCAATACGGTGAATAAGGCAAAAACGTTGCAGGCAGAGCGGCCGCGGCATTCGTGCGGTTCCAGCTGAAATCTGTGCCTGCCATCTGGCAAAAATAAGCACAAAAGGAAAAAAAAAAACCAACAAAAAACCAACCCAAAAACCCCTTTGCAGAGAGTTCACGCTGAACTGCTCAAGACGGCAGAGGTTAGAGTTTGTTCGATCGCTGAAAGATTGCTTCCCCTTCCCGGGTCAGCATCACCTCTTGACCTGCCCTGATTACCTTCCAAAGGAGGTTATCAAGATACAAGACTAACAGAGGATTAAAGGAAACTTAAAATAAAAACAAAACACCCCCCCCTTCCCCCAACTCTGCTCCCCTCCCCCAAGAAAACATCCTTGCTTTGTTAACCTGACAGTTCACTGTAGGTGTTGACACAACCCTCCATCTTTGAGAAGCTTAATGTCAACAAATCAGTGTGTTTGGAGTAGCCCTGTCAATGCGATTTACATTAACTTGTCTAACAAGAAATAAAAACAACAATCAGCCATCAAAGACAAAAGGCTTTTTCAGTCATTCTTTTAAAAGTATTATGCTGGAAATGTTAATTTTTGAGGCCATGGCCCTTTACTTGCTGAAAACCAGAAACCACCTTTTTTTTTTTTTTCCTGAAGTGCTCTTTTTTTTTAAACTATTTTTTTTTCTTAAAAAAAAAAAAGTGTTTTCTTTTAAAGGAGGCCCGAGCATCCCATGTTAATAAGCTCACCAGCAGCAGTAACCGACTCTCCCTGGTTAACGCAGGAAGAGGGCAGCCTTGAAGCCAAATGTTAATTATGCTTTGATTTCCACCAGCGTGTTATTTGCTTTGAGACATTTTGGGCACTTAGCGGAGCATTTTCGAATTGTGGCTCTAAACCACCATGAAAATTTCCTGCAGCAGTGGTATGCACCAAAACCCCATTAACTTCACCATGAACTTTTCCTCCCCTGCGGCACACGCTGTACCCACCCGCGTGCCCTTCGCCGACGGGGGCTCAGCGTCCCAAAGCAAAGCTGCAAAAAAGCAAATCGCTTCCAGGGATTCCTAATATCAAGCTGTTTCCACCATCTCCCACAATGTCTATGTTGATGCTCCAAAGGAAAAATTAGGGATTTCAATTCCTGCTTGAACACTAGAGAAAGTGGAGACTCTTTCAGCCACTCCACAAGCCAGGACTAGCTTTGGTCTGGGTTATTTTTGGGGGGTTGCCCAGAGAGGTGGTAGATGCCCCATCCCTGGAAATGTTCAAGGTTGGACGAGTCTCTGAGCAACCTGATCTAATTGAAGACGTCCCTGCTCATGGCAGGGGGGTTGTGTTACCATTGGACTAGATGACCGTTAAAGGTCCCTTCCAACCCAAACTATTTTATGATCCTATGGCCTCCCGAGGTCCCTTCCAGCCTCAACCATTCTGCGATTCCCCCCAATAAATACAGGAAAAATTCAGCCTCGTGTATCCAGAAACACAAAACTTAATGCCCAAATCTTGGCTCGGAGTCACCTTTTAGCTCACTCAGCATCTCTGCTCCTCTTCACTCCCTCTCCAAAATGTTGACTTGTTGAGTCAACTGGACCCCCTCGAGGCCATTCGATCTGCCTCGCGGCGAGCTGGAGCCTTGACCCCAGAAAAGTTTCCTGCAGACGAGCGGCCCCGTCCGAGACAATGGGATTACTCACACCCGTCATGTTAAGGAGCCGCCTGCATTTTTGCAGGCTCAGGACTTTCGGCTCCGTTCTATTACAGGACAGAGCTTTTTGTTGGTGTAATTTTATCACGGTAACTGCCGACAAGCCCAGGCTGAGTTTCTTTGATCAGCGGGTGAAGGTTTTTCTTGGTGTAATTACTGTTGTGACAAAAGGCAGGTGAGTAGCTGAGCTCCTGCCACTTAGTCATCTCCTGAGACTGCCACTCTCTTCTTCTCAAAAACTCCTGCAAGTTCAAATACTAGGAGCACACTTTTCTCTTTTTTAAATGGTGTAAATTCAACACAAAGGCACCCGATTATCAGCTCTGGAGGATGGGGATATTTCCAAACCAGGAAAGGACATGAGAAGAGGAAGGGATGGTGTTGCACAGAGTCCACTTCTAAGAATGAGAAGATGCTCCAAGGATGCCTTATCCAGGGATGCCCCTCCAAGGATGCTGCACAGTCACTTGAGTTTTTTTTGTGAGCTACTGGCAGTGTGGAAATCCTGTATTTTATAGCAGGACCAGGCTGCAAACTCATTTCAAAAAGGGCAGCAACTCCTCTTAGATCGTAACATTACAGTGCTAAGGATTTGGGCTGGATTCAGACCAGCAGTATAGAAACTGCTCTACCTTGCCACTAGCAATCCTGCAATATCCTCTTTCAGTTGTAATTCACCCTTTTGGGACATAGTTCCTTTTCCCCTTGAACCTTTCTCACTCTTTCCTTTCACAAATGAAGCTCATCCCACATTTTCGGTGCTTTCACAAACATCGTCATTTTCCTGCATTGCTTTAGAGAGATGTGGGCTGCTCTACGCCTTATCTCTAATATTTCACTTAGCAAAGCGCAGAAATTTTCATGTGTTTCTAAATAAGCCACTGGAAAAAGGCCCTTGAACCTTATAAAAATGAAGCAGCAGAGACACCAAAAGAGCTGGGTGCCTTTTAGATGTACCCTGATTCTTCCTGACTTGCTCTCATCCACCACTGCCTGCAAGGGTACCCAAGGACCCCTCAGCAATGTTCAGTGATGGCATCTAGCACTCCTCTAAAGGAAGATATCCCAATATAGATAAAAAAATCCCAGACCTGCATCTGTACAAACCACTGAACCAGATCTACAGCTTCACAAACCAGATGGCAGCACCTGATTCACTCGCCCTGCCCGGCTCACGAGGCTGTCAGAGGATCAGCGCCACGCAACGCTTTGGAGATAAGGTGCTGCACTGCAAATGCAAACAGCTTTCTCCTCAGCTGGGTCCATTCTAATCCAGTTCTGGAAGAGAAAAGGCTGCTTTGATCTGTCTTGGTCCTTTTTAGACCAATTAGCTGTCCTCCCAGTCTCCAAAACAACTTTAACTCACTCAGAAAGGAAACATTAATATTAAAGGAAGATAAATCACTCGGGTCCATCTCATAAATCATTGTGGGCATCTCTCCCCATCCTCATCTCTCCTGCTAGCCATGCTTCATGCTCTGGTGCAGAGACCAATCTCCCTGTCAAATCCCATTACCTGCTTGCGTAAGTACTCCTAGTATGATTTGTGGAAACAGTCTCCAGGTGATAAACCACCCCTGTGCAGCCACATCTTCTTTTTTAAGGAGAAATCCAGAAGTTGAGGACTCCAGCCATCTCCAAGCACCTCCTGACTCCAGAGGGCACCTGCCCCATGCCTGCCCGTGTGGCCACCAGCCACTCTGCTCAGGGCTGCCAACAGAGGGGACATTTTGGCAACAAATGTGGCCTCGAGATGGATGAAAACCCTTCTGACTTCTCTCCACAGGAGGCAACGCTTTATTTAGCAGTTTGTTCCCATGATAACAGAGCCAAGAAAACACCTTCTTCTCAACAACACCTCCAGGTACAGAGAACTGGGAAAACCACTTTGATTTCTCTTGTGGTGGCTTCTCCATCCACAGCAAAGCACTCCTCATTTCCATCCAGCTAAAGATACAAACCACGCAGAAGGCTGCACAGTTTTGGGGCTGTAACACCGCCTAAAACAGCTCTGGAGGGCTTGAACATCCTTCCAGTGGAGCAATCACAGTGGCATAAACAAGCAGAATGGAGTGACAGCAACTGTCATTGTGTATTATTAGTCTTCCTGTTTATATCCAGGCTCATGAAAGATGCCCAGTGTGCACCAGTGTACTATAATCCTGGGCACCCAGTAACAACAAATAAATAATAGTCCAGGAAAGAAGAGATTTGAAATTGCTTTTGGGACAAACACAGTGTTCAGTGGATTTGCTATTTCAAAATACATGCTGATTGAAGATACTCATAAGTATATATCCAGACAAATCTTATTTAAAGGAAAAAATGCTGAGTAAAAATGAAACTCCCTGATGATTATATTTTTCCTATTCAACGGGACACCGCTCAGCCAACTGCAAAAAACAACATAAAATACATTTTTTGATCGTAATAACAGCATAAACACAGGCATATTTTAGACAGCAGAGAAAAGAAAGAAACATATGCTGCCTTCCAACGGAGCAGTATTTTGATGTAAGGCATCCAGTGACTTGACAAACATTTGGAAATGTTCAAATAATAGACACCCTTATACTGGGATCTCTTGAAAAAAATCTTGAATGTCCATTAAGCTGAAAGTTGACATGTCTAAAATTTATGTGGCTAGTGAATTATGATCCTACTTCTACAGGGTAGACTGGGATATTTCCCTTGTTCACGTATAAGTAGACTTGCAAATACTTGGGGAGACTCTCACTGAAGCCCAACTTCTGGATCATATGAAATAGCTTACTTTAAAAATAGATTTTTTATTTCATAACACTTGACACTCCAAGGCCCGACTTCCATTGCACTCCATAAAGCTTGAGCAACCATGAGTTTCCACAGCACCATCGGATGCCCGTGTGCTCCCCAGACCAAAAAAGAAAGGAAATGGGTGGAGGTGGCTTACCGGGAGGTGGGTGAACACAGCAAACGTGCTGCGTAGAAAGCCGATGAGATCCACAAGGTAGTCGCTGGCCTTGCTGCCCGGCTCCATGGCCATCCAGTCATAGTCCGCCAGCTGCAAGAACTGGTCTATCTTCTGGTTCAGGTTAGTGTAAATCTCCTCCTCAGCAGCATGGCGGGCATCCTGGGAAACGAGACAACCTTACGTGGGATGGAGTCTTCACACCACAATCTACACAAGTAACAGGAGCTGAGTTTGACTCAACCTTTAGCCCTAAAGGGAGCACAAGACAAGGTGCCTGTAGGCAACTACAGCTGCTCCAGCCTCAGCTTAGCTCAGACTGGTGGGACGTGTGCCACCAGGCCAGTGGTGGGCAAGACCAAGCTGGTGTTTGTCTCTGACACAACCTGGGGACCAGGAGGACAAATCCAGTGCAGGATGGAAGAGAGAGAGATGGGAGAGGAACATCCCAGATGGAAAAAGGTTGAGAGCCACCAATCTGTGTGCAGGTGTGGGGTGCAGGAGGGCCACAGAGGAGCCTCCCTGCCAGAGTAAGGGCTGGAAAACTCACCCTTAGGCCAAACAGGTAGATGATGCCAGAGGGGACAACGAATGGACTTCCCGGGGGACATGGGGCCTAAGTCTCCTGTTATCCCAAGGGCAAACCTCACCTAACGACTCCCTACGGTCGCTCGAGTCCTCAGCGCTGTTCCCATGTCCTGCTCTCCAGCCATGGGACACAATTCAGACACCCCACAGTTGACCTAATTATGGCCTTAAGATTTCATATGAAGTATCTGGGTGGACACTCCTGGGTTATGATTTAAAGATTTAAAGACTGCGAAGTCTAGCAGTTTTGGCCAGCCCCGATTTTTAGGGGATAACGCTAAAAAGAGCGGAATGATACAGATGATAAATCTATTCTCCTCTTGGGTGAAAGAGGAGAGCTTGCGTTCATGGCCAGACGTGTATAACGCTGTATGGTGCTCAAACAGTAAAATGAAAATTCATTTAAAAAAAAATAATCATGCTTTTGCTTAAAAGCTGCTTAATCCTTTAGATAATAAGTGCTGCAATGTGAATTAGGGCTACAAAGGCTCACGATCTCGACAGAAGTAACGCTCCAAAGGACAGACCCAAAAGCTAGTCTGAGGGCGTAAGCTTCCCAGGATATGACAAAATTACCTTTGGGCTCAGCTTAGCTCCCTACATCCACACATCCACACACACGCTTTGAAAGCAGATACTCTCCAAGCAAACACCAACAGCAGCTCCCCCGAGGTGGATCTACCAGCCTTCTCACCTTGAAGGTTGTGGTCCCGTAGAGTTTTGTAGTGTGGACAGTTTCTGGAAGTACATTAGTGATATTGGTTATGAATTCCTCTAGGAACTTGCAGGATTTCTCCAAATGGGTCGTATTTATAATAATCTGTACAAGCTGCAAAGGCAAAAAAGGGATTCAACCATGGTGCTCCTGAAGGCAGGGAAGTGCCAGGTTAATGGATGCCAATTTTTAACAACTTCTGGCACAAAAAGCTGACGCCGTACAAACATACTAAGCTTTGCTACACGCTCAAAGGCTCTCCTCCTTTAACAACATCAGAAACTTAAATAAAAGATAATATGGGGGGAAAAGCATTTCCCATGACAGCCACTAATACCACAAAAGATTATTTTTTTTTTAATGACTTCCCTACATTCAGCTGTCAGTCAGTGCTCCTTTCAGCGCGGCTCAAATACACCAGGCTTACAAAAAATGCCATGTCAAGTCACAAGTATTCTGTCTGCTAATGAACCCTAAATAACCTGTATCTTGAGTGACACTGAACAACATCATACTAAGGCGTTTAACAAAGAAACCACAAGGTTTTACTGTTCTGAGGGTGGTGTGGCTGAACGCAGATCTCACCCTGGTATCTTTTTGGTTATCATACCCACCATTATCTGCAATTTTCTTAATTCTGTCTTCTCAGCTGCCTTCACATGGCACATTTAAGGCAACTACAGAGGAAAAGCCTGTGCTGAAGTGAGTCAACACAAACATTTACAATCCAGAGCAAAACAACCCAGGCTTCCACTTAAGGATGACTGACTTGGAAGCATCATCAATTCCTTAAGCAGATACCTTTTTTCTGAGCAGACTGCCATGAATATTTCCAAGGTGCAACATAAGCAATAACAAAACCTTCCCCTATAATATCTAGTTCAGATGTCTTACAGACCCAGAAGGCATTATAATGCTCCGGATTGATATAATTTAATGGCTGGAGTATGGTGTGGCAGTCAAATCCTCTGATTTTTAAACACCCACAAATCTTCTGAAGAAGATGGATTAATCAGCGATTTGAGTGCTGCAGACACAGAAATACTGAAGTAACCCTACAAAGACTGCAGCGCCCAACTCTTGCTGGTGCCAGATGACATGAGAAAGGGCAACGGTCACAGTTTGGGGGATTCAGCTTGGGTATTAGGAAGGAAAAGAGTCATTAGGAAGGTAGTGCAGAACAGGAACAGGGTGCCCAGAGAAGCTGTGGAACCTCTGTTTTGGAGAAATTAAAAGTTGGGTTGAGAAAGTCATGGTTAACATGATCCAAGTGAGCAACCCATTTCCAGGTTGGGCTAGATACCTCCAGAGGTCCCTTCCAGCCAACACTTCCGTGATTTCAGTCAGGTTTCTGTTTTTAAGAAATCAAATGATGATTTACTTGAACTCCGTATGTTTTGTACTTAGTCCATGAAACGTATTACACGTAACTAGGAGGGCATCTCATTTCTGAATTCCTTGGATTAATTTTGTTCTTGATTTTTGCCTTCAAACAAGCACTCATTTGCATTCCCCCATGTCAGATAGCTCTGACATCATGACCATGACATATTTTCCTACAGTTTCAAGCTAATTAAATATTAAATTTCCAACTGTGTGAAATTCCTCCTAAACCTCTTCTCTGATCATCACAACTTACTGGTCCAGATCAGCTATCAAACTTGAAGGAAGGTTCCGATAGCATTGATTCTCTTTCACCACTTGTCATGAGCTTTCCTGCTCCCTCTCTGGCTCCTTCAAGTTCTGATCCCTTGAATTTGGAGGGGTAAGACCTCGGAGGGGTAAGACCTTCTCATTGGGGTAAGACCTTCTCGCTGGGGTATTCAAATGAAAAAAATTAGTAGCATCTTTTCCCTCTGCGTTGTTGAGGGGTGTCAGGGGTGTTATTCAAAACACCAGGATTATTTGAAGCAGACTTGGTGACAAACTTCCACATCCACTGCTAAGAGGTAGCCCCAAAAGACAGCAATGAAAAATAAAGAGGGTAACAGACTGGGAAGGTTGGTACACAGCCTGGTATTACCTTGTCCACTGCTTGGAAGATGCACCGGAGAGCCCAGAAATGGATGGTGTTGCTTGGTGTAAAAATTAAATCTGGGAAGTGATAGTACTGCAAGGTATTTAAGTATCTTTTGCAATCACTTTTGACACCAGAACTATGCTTGTATATGATCTGGGACTCTTCAAAGTGCCCTTTAATTCCTGAGCTCCACCTAGTCACATCAATGTCTTTTCTTAAGTGGGAAGGACCTGAGAAACTCAGAAGAAAAATGCCCCATGCTTCCATTTGGACAAAGAGGTCAATGGTTACACAAAGAAAAGAGGCAGGAGGGGATAAGGATGCTCAAAGTAGTTTTTCTTCAAGCAAATTAGAAAAGACTGATGGTAGAGATAACCCCAGGGGAGAGCTAGTTGTACCTTGGTAAGTGGCAAGGAACAGGAGGGGGAAAATGAGAGAAGAGATTTGGAGATGAACACCAGTCTGTGGACACACCACGCCTTTATTAAACTCAAGTTTGCTACGTAGGCTTTCCTCGCAAAAATCCTCTTCAGCTCCAAAGCACGTGAAGAAGTCACTCTTAGCCTGAAGAAAGGCATCACCTCCACTCGACGTGGACGGCGCCAAGGAACTCCTACACCGTCTAAACCCAGCAACAGCAGCTGAGGGGACTGTCGCACCCGGTTTGCCCTTCCTACACCCAACCACGCTGTGGGAACGTCTACAACAGCAGCAAAAGGATCATTTGGGGGATGGATAGTGCCGGGATAGTGTTACATTCCTCTTTGTGGAGGGAGCCTTGGGAGGAGCGGGAGGGAGGAGGAATTTGCCCCCAGGGAGCAGAGGGATTCCAGACAGGGAGATAAAGGGCTGAGGAAGCATCGTGGGTAAATACATAGCACCACAAACACACTAAACTCCCCAAAACTCACCTCCATAAGATATTGAGGGTGTCCAGAGAACAGGACACATTTCTACAGCACAATTAAACAGCTGCAGCTGTATTAATATCGACTCATTTATTAACAGCACACAGAGGTCCCACTAAGGTATCCAAACTGCCCCGGGTACCACACATGCTCCCCAAACAGCCATGATTTATGAGCATTAAACTTTTCAGAAATCTGACTTTCTGAACAAAAAAGTATCAATTCCAAAAAGAAAATAGCAATATAGAGTTTGTACTGCTGCAGCGTGCTGGAACCACCTCAAACATCACCTATAGATGGGGATCACTCCCCCTTCCTCTCCCAGCTCCCATCTGGCTCTTCTCTGGCACTCCTTGAAGTCCCCTTACCCACCACTTTAATTCAGATATATAATTCTCTGCAAATTCCAAAGAGGGGCAATTCTAACTGCAACAGCAAAAAAGCTTCCTCTTTCCTGCAGTATTAAGTGTTTCTTTCTTTGTACAGCAATGCTCTGCAGTTCCACTATTGTTTTCCAACTTAATATTTTACAATAATGCTCCAAACCAGCAACTCTGAAGGTGCTGTAAGGAGCTCCAAGGGACCAAGCCCCCTTCTGTCACCCCGCCCTGGAAATGGGTCTCCTCGAAGCCGCGTCCTACCTCCGTCAGCCCAACATTTTTTCTCTTGATGACGTTCTGTAAACAGTTGCTCAGCGTTCGGGTCAGCAGCAGATTTGTAGATTTTCTAATCATATCATCAACTTCGGTCGAGCTGAAAAGTAGAATTTAAAGAGAGGTTTGCAAAATGCTCTACGAAAAGAAAATCACCTGGAGGCCTCATCACCCAGTCTCCTTCCCAACCCTCTTATGCCTTATGCATGATCATCCATGCACCACTTACAGGCACTGACATACTAATATATACCAAAATACCTACAATTTAGGCCTTTTCGTGCATGTGTTGGAAAAAACCAAAATGAATGTGCTAAACCCACACCCCTGAGCCTCTCCTCTTCGAGGGGCTGGTCCAGCATGGGTCAGAGGTGCCCGTGGCATCAGCACTAACCGGTGCAGCCAAGCTGTCGCCCCGCACACAAGGCGGGAGCTGTGCACGTTCAGCACGCAAGGGGAAAGGGATGAAAGCCCTGCAACGAGGGGAAAAAAATAATCAAACCCCCAAAACACCTCCCCTCTCAATCTGCTCACAGCTTTTTCTTTAGCTAAATCACACTGGAAGCTCTTGCAACATGTTCATGCCCTTTGCTAGATGGTTGCAACCACAGCGGTGCTGAAGTTTGCGGGTTTGGCTTTCTGCTGAAGCGCTGCTGCCCCTCCACCGTGCACACCAGCAAGGTGCAACCTCTCCTTTCTGAAGGAAAACCCACCCTGACATAGGCTCCTTTGATCTGTCATTGGCCCTGCATTAGCCCTGACACCACGGGGCTTTATCTCTGGCAGTGCAGTGACAGGCAGCTGAGGGCAAAGAAGATTTCCAACTGGAAGGCTGAGAAGTGTTAATAACTTTAAGGCTCCTGGTAAATCAAGACTGTGACCTTTTGCTCCTTCTCCTGTTTTACCTGACAAATGGGCCAGATTACAAAGCAGGGATTGACACAAGAAACAAAAGCAAACTTTGCAGTTACCCCAGCACTGGTGTGCAAGGTGGGGGATGTTGGGGTGCTGCTATTGGGGTGCCTCCTGGTGTGGGGATGGGTGCTGCCAGCCCTCATCCAGCTCAAACCTCACAAATTTCATAGAATCCCAGACTGGTTTGGGTTGGAAAGGACCTTAAAAATCATCCAGTTCCACACCCCCCTGCCATGGGCAGGGCCACCTTCCACTAGCCCAGGTTGCCCAAAGCCCCGTCCAACCTGGCCTTGAACCCTTCCAGGGAGGGGGCAGCCACAGCTTCTCTGGGCAACCTGTGCCAGGGCCTCACCACCCTCACAGGGAAGAATTTCTCCCTTAGATCTCACCTAAATCTCCCCTCTGTCAGTTTAAAACCATTACCCCCGTCCTATCCCTACCCCCCTGATCAAGAGTCCCTCCCCCCTTTCCTGTAGCCCCTTTCAGTCCTGGGAGGCCGCTCTAAGGTCTCCCCGGAGCCTTCTCTTCTCCAGCTGAACCCCCCCAACTCTCTCAGCCTGTCCTCACAGGGGAGGTGCTCCAGCCCCCTGAGCATCCTTGTGGCCTCCTCTGGGAAGATGCCATGGAACATTTACAGCATCTAAGCCTCTAAAGCAGCTGAGGAGTCTCTCACACTCGATTTGCGATTCGTACACTTCGTTTCTGTGCCTATTTTACGTTAGAGCAGATGCACTGAGCCAAGCCCTGACCTATCTCCAACAGCAACCCTGGGGCCACAGCAGCCTCCTGGAGCTGCTCATCCTCCCTGAGCACCACACATCCCTCAGTTAACCCAATTTTTCAAGTTCTTCAGGACCTTCCTTGCGCTGCTGCATGAGAATTGCACTGAAATCCCCCAAATTCCCAGGAGAAGCAGCAAATATTACTCCCCACTCACATCTCTGAGCAAAGTCCTACTCAGATTTCCACGAGACCGAGAAAGCCGTGTCTTGCTGCAGCTTTCCCAAGGAAAAGCCCAGCTGCACAACTCCCCGTACACCCAGCGGCTGCTCGCCGCGCTGCGCCCCCCAACAGGTTTCTCTAATATTTCCTTTTCCCTGATGTTTAGAAGTCTGCTCTTCAACGCCTGCCAAGGGTTGACCACTGTCTCCTTCCCAGCTGGACACAAGCAGAGCAGGGCCAGCGGCTCGGCAGGACTCAGCTCCTGATAATTTAAATTCAGTGTCATCAGCCAAATCTTCGTGTGGGTCTCTTCTAGATCATCACCGCTGATCCCTGTGAGTTTATTTTCCTCTTGCTCCGTGGGGAAGCACGTCCTGTGCCAGCAATGAGCCAGGCTAATGCACTTCACATCCCAGATGGACCCCTTGGCTCCTCCTCGCAGGGTTTTGATGTGCGGTTGAAGGTGATGCATTTGGGTTTTTTAAAGTGTGGCACAGAAATCAAAATGTGGGGGGAGAAGAAACCAACCAGTGAATTTTTCTGGTCTTTATACTATGGGTAAGACTCTCAAATAAGGTTTTACTTTAAAAAAAAAAGCAAAAAACAAACACCAAAACCAACCAGGCACACACCCCCAGGCTCTCCATCATCCCCCAAGAAGAACCAGATTGTCCCCAGTCCCCTCCACCAGACAATAGCATGGTTAAATATAGAAAGTACAATAAAATCGAACCCTGTTATGATCTACAGATGGTAAAAAAGACACCCGAGGAGATTTAAAGCAAAGGGTGGTACAAAGGGACTCTGTGACACCAGGGGCAGCTGCCTGCTGCTGCCAGAGCGGCGTGGGAACCGGGGAAAGCGGCTGGGGAGCAAAAAGGGCTGGACCCACGCTCAGGGGGGTAAAGAAAAAATTGCATAGGGAGCAAACAATACACCAAGCTAGATCTTTGTACAAGCACTGTGGCCCTTTCGGGATCTTCCCTGGGAAATCTTGAAATGCAATATATAGGGAGTCACAGAGCCCGTCCCCAAGGATGGTGGAGGTGCAGAATGGTGAGGTTGGAAGTAGAGCTGGTGGCTGGAGTTTCCAGCATCTACTGAGCCTGAGAAAGGGCAGATGAAAACCATGGGGGTTTGGACATGAGGTCAGCTTTTCCCACTAAACCAACGTGGCAATCAAATAGGTCACGCTGGAAAAGCTTTTTTTTTTTTTTTTTTTTTAATTCAAACGTCAACCTGTCATCAGGGCATCAAAATTAAACGAGGCAGTTACTGTCTGACTGCGTGTATGCCCCAAGACAGTTATCTCTTGGCAGGAGAGGGATGCTGCTGGCCTTGGCCCCACGCCGCAGCCGATGGCATGAGGTTGCCGAATCACCAAACATTTTGCAAACGGAGGGTTTGCTTTAACCACTCAATTCAGCTGCAGGAACTTCTCAACCATGATAGCCTCCAGGGCATAAAGAAGTATCACAGAACCACAGAATCATCTTGGTTGGAAAAGACCTTGAAGATCACCTGGTCCGACCATTAACCTAACATTGACAGTTCTCAACTACACCATATCCATTATTAAGCACTGTGTCAACCCGAAAGTAGTGCTTAATAATACTGCTTAGCACTTCCACCCTGCTTTGACTTCTTCAAAGCACTTCTGACAGAGCTTTCTCTGCATACAAGCACCATTTTCAAAGGTTTCCTATTCTCATTTTGTTTGTTGGATGCATAAGCTAGAAAATCAGGTTGTAACTTTAGTTCCATGGTGGTCACGCAGCCTGGAAACCCCTGCAGTTGGGTTCCACCAGAGCAGAAGGATCTGCGACATCTCCCATGAGGTCCACACACTGAGTAAGGGACACAATTGGAAGAATTCCTTGGAATAAAAAAAACAAAAAGCAAGATTTGACCAGGCGCTGGACTGTGATCCCCCAAATCCTCCTTGGTTCAATAGAAGAGGTGAGGGTGGCAACAGGAGCGATGGGTGCTAGCCATTGCCTTGGCCAGGACTCTCCCAGCTAAACCAGTAGCTCCCATCAAGAGCCCAGACCCAGCGCCCAGACCAGTGGGGCCAGTTAGCAAAGAGTAATGGTACCAGTCAGTTGCCTGGTGCTGACTCCTGACTGTGAAGTAGAGGTTGAGTCTCGGTTCAACAGTCGGATCTCCGTTCTCAACACACAAGTAGAAAACAAACCCCCAAATATACATTTATCTCCTCTCTCCTAAAGTTGACTTCCACAGGACCTACTTGATTTAGTTATACAAGACTCTGATTTTTTATTTTATTTTGAATAACGTTATGTACTTAAATTATTTTCAGCATTTTAAAAATTGTATCCCAGGTTCTCTCAGGATTGGTGCTTTGTTTAAAAAAAATAAAAAAAACCCAAAAAAACCCAAAAACCAAACCCAAACAATCAAATTCCTGGTAGATTAGAGCTGACATCTCATCCTTCCACCCGCTGTTTTCCAAAGATATTCCCTATCTTTCAAATGGGAAATTCCACTGGAACTGGCGGAAGTCTTCCAGCGGGTGGATGCTTTTAAAGATGTCTCCTCGATGAACTCAAATACATGGTTTTTAACAAAGGTAGAACTGCTGAAAATATAAAGGAGATTTTCTTTCTCCTAATCAAATTAATAGAGCCAAACCAAAAAAAAAAAAAAAAAAAAAAAAAAGCAACCCCTATAAATGCACACTAAGCTCCAAATTTTCTTCAAATACTTGAAAAGCAAAATAACTTTCACAAGCATATCAACATAAAGGAGAACACTCCTGTCCAACAAATACAAGGAGCTAGCTTAAAAAAATAATTAGAAAAAAAAAATCCAAGCTACGTTTTCTGCCATAGGCTCTGTTCTTCAGGAAAAGACCGCAGAGCATTTAAGCGAACTGTCTGGGTTAATGACAGCTGATGTCCCGTATCCCATAGCAGTAGTCATGACCTTCAGGCCTCCCGTGACTGACGGGCTGACCCCAATCACTCCAGGGTGCAAGGTAAATGACAACCAAAGAAGAAAAAGAAAGAGAAGAGAAAGAAAACTTGCTGCCGGCTTTGTAGCCAAGCTTCCTAATAAAACCTAATTCAAGCTGTCAGGGTGAAATGAAGAAAGTGTCAACAGGGGTTTTCAGAGAAATATTCCAAATGTTTGGCTAGAAAAGCCAAGCGCTGGGCTCCCTTCCCCCAGCCCAACACCGCTCCTCAAAAAGGCCTGGAAAATCCAATGTCGAAAGGAATTTTAATAACATGTCCAGGGGGACCCCTGAGGAGGGACCCAAGGGGACACTTTTCTTCCCTTCCCTGACAAACCCAATCATCTCCGTAATGGTGAAGAGCACAAAACTCACGAGGGAAGTGCCAACGGAGCGGTTCGGTGAAACCAGCATCCGTGTGAAATCGGACCGTTCTGTCGGCTTTAGAAACCGAGATGTTTAATGGTGACCCACGGGTTAAGAGCCCTGGGAGCCACCAAAGAGAACAACCTGCCACCAGTGAAAGGTTGAGATTAAACGTGGGGTGAGAAACATCCTCTGCTTCCACATCAACCAATGAGCTACCACGTCCTCCAGCAGCAAACGGAGAGAAAGCGCCTCTCCAGATTACCATCCCTCACACAAAGGAGGAGGATTAAAGCCCTGAAGAGCCTCGTGTAGGCGCTGAAACATCTCGTGAGTCCCTAAACCACTGCCCGTGCTTCGCACCAGCACTGGGGCAGTGTCCTGTGTCAGGCCACGCAGCTGCCGAGGGAGGTGAACCCCCCCCCCAGTCCAAGCTCTCACTACTGCGGTGCTGCAAACAGAAGGGAAGAAGGATCCCTCCTTCCAGTAAAAAAATCTCATTATTAATTTATATAATTCTACCAAGACATTACTGGGTGCAAAAAGAAAGCACCAACTTGCAGTTTCTGGTGAATATATTTGTTTTCCAATCTCACTCACATACACATGGGCAAAAGCAGCATCAAGGCACCTTGGGATGGAGAAGGGAGGGTAAACACATGGAATATTTTGGAGGTTTTAAAATAAAAATCAGATTATTTGTATATAAACTCCCACGGGAAACAAGGAAAACAAAAAACCCTAAACCAGCAGCCGAAACTCATTAACACACAGGGCAAATCAAAACCTCAAGAGTTTTCCTGCCAACGCGCTCCTGGAGGGACAGTCCGGGGAGGCCACGGGGAGGCTGCAGATGTTATAGCAGGCACTGATTCGATGACAAGTGGACATCACTGTCCCTCTCAAGACAACCAGATTCATCTATTTAGTACAACTGACTCAGAAGCATCTTGGGGGAAACAACGCCCTCACTTTTTATCCAGCTAGCACGGTCCTGGGTTATCTTTCCCTACATGAGGCAGCTATTTTTGAAGACTTGGCCAGCCCTTTGTGCATGAAGGATGCCACCACTCCAAGGAGGCCACCAGCCACCTCTAGCTGGGACAGGATATATCCAACCAGTTGAGCAGCTGAGGAAGAGAATTTATATTTTAAACCTCTTGAGATCTTTCAGCACAGACAAAACCTCCATGTTACAACCATTAGCACGCTCATCCCCTACCTCAGATGAAGGTCTTCCGAAAACTTCAGACAGGCGTAGATGAATTCCTTAATCTGATTGTAAACTTTAGGCACAAACTCAGAAAAGGGGAACTTCTTTGGAAACGGTTGCTGTAAAATACAGGAGAGAATTCAAATCGAAGAGCAGATATTTAACAGGAGTGACGACTGCTTTCCAGCAACATGTTCCAAGCAGTCAAATTAATTCTAGTATTTAGCTAAGTCCAGAAATGAAACAACAAGCCAGCATTTATTGTATATTATATAAACATTTCAGCCAAGTGAATGACCAGATAATCACTTACAAATGGCACACGGGTGCATAAGGGATTTAGAGTCTGAAACGGGCTGGAAGGAAACTTGCAGCTAGGAGGGGGCAGGCAGCACAACAGGACCCTCATTCCCTCTCCCAACTCCTAACTCCTATGAAAAAACCCCGCTGAGAACTCCTTGACTTTTCTCTCCCACCGTGCACAAGGTGTTTTGCTCGGTCTCCTCCCGCAGTCGCTGCCCAAGGTGAGCACTTGCTTACAACACCAAAAGCCGAGAGGAAACAGATGTCCTACACCAAATTTTTCCAACCAGCTTTTACCCGCAGCGCACACACGGCTGGGAGGTGCGGAGCGTAGCACTAAGCTGGACCCCAGGATACAGTTCTGAGGGAAGGACACAGACTTTCTGAAATCTAAACGCTTGACTTGGATCGAAAATCCCTCCCAATCCTAATTAAGTTCACCAGGCTTGGAGCTCGCTGGCTGCCAGATGTGGAGCAGAAGGCCAAGCAGGCTTTTAAGGGACACTGGCTAGGTCAAATTTGGCTACACTTAGGTTTTGCAAGCACACACTTCTGCAAACGCCAAGATATACCACTTTGTTGGGCTTTTTTTAAAAATATGAGATTAAAACAAATAAAGGTTAATAACATGGTTCATAAAATGGGAATAAAATACCAATGGAAGCAGATATTTCTAGTCTCCTGTCTACTGCAAGCACTGCTCAGCACTGACAGTACACCGTGATCTGAAAATAAAATCAATGAGGTATTGCTATACACACTTTCCTCACCCACACCAGGAAAAATGCATCACAAGGGAAGTATATTTGTTCTTTTCCCCTGTTTTGGGGTTTTTTGCTGTTTATTTGGTTTGGGGTTTTGGGTTTGGGTTAGTTTTTGAGGCTTCCGTTTGCAGTTCTCAACGCCACCAACAAGGGTGGGGGGTTTCCTGCACCAGCCGCCATGCCGTACCGCTCCCCCCGTTTCAAGATTACCTTTTCAAGTTCTGCATCCTGGAATGGGAACTGTCCGACTATTTTCTTATAAACCTCTTCATTTGTCACTGGGATAGGACTGTAGTTATCTGAATCAAGTATATTTCTATGAAAAGAAAAGTGAGAAAGACAGCTCTGTGACGACAGGCCAAGCACAATTTTGCAGATTTACTGCTCGGTCGGGAAGCTCTTAAGAAGTAAGCCCAGTCTAAGATGTGATCCCATGGGCCTGAACTTCTCCCCATGTTTGTGACTGTTGAAATCATCTTTGCTGCAGCTGGACTCAATGATCTCTTCCAGCTCCCTGCCTTCAGCCTGCATAAAGCCACAACCAGAGCTTAATGGTGATTTTAGTCCAGACTGGAGCTTCAGCAGCAGCCCCAGGTAAAGCCCAGCTGAGCTTCAGTCCTGACTGGTTTGAGGAAGATGGATACTGAGCTACAAGGGCACTGACAATCACAGAATCCCAGAATCCTTCAGGTTGGAAAAGCCCCTCAGGATCATCGAGTCCAACCCTCAGCCCGACTCTACAAAGTTCTCCCCTACCCCACATCCCCCCACAGCTCATCCAAACGGCCCTTAAACACACCCAGGGATGGCGACTCCACCCCTCCCTGGGCAGCCTATTCCACTCTCTGACCACTCTTGCTGGGAAACATTTTTTCCTCATGTCCAGTCTGACCCTCCCCTGTTGCAGTTTAAAGCCGTTCCCTCTTGTTCTGTCACTAATCACCTGGGAGAAGAGACCAGCACCAACCTCTCTACAACGTCCTTTCAGGTAGCTGTAGAGAGTGATGAGGTCTCCCCTCACCTTCTCCTCCTCACACTGAACAGTCCCAGCTCCTTCCATCGCTCCTCACAGGATTTGTTCTCCAGGCCCTTCCCCAGCTTCGTTATCCTCCAGCACCTCTTCTCAGTGTCCCATGCTCTGAGACACCTTGATCCTCCTGGGATGTCCTGGAGGACCATCACAGGATGAGCCGCTGGCTCCGGAGCACAGTGTGGGACCCTGCATAATATATCCAGCCCTGCCTGCAGGTGACTGCTCAGCTCACAGACGTGGCTACGGCAGCAGCACAGGGACAGACCACCAATGTCTCGAGACACACGGGGCTCAGTGCTGGAGCAGAGGGCATGATAACACTGCCACAACAGCAGATTTTGGCATCGATTGGCAGCGTGAGCTTGGTAATGAATGCATAACCTTATCCCCCTGGATGGAAAACCTCTGATCCACACCGATTTATTGCACAGATCTCACCACATACAGGATCCTCACAACTGTATTTAAACTGGCTCTCCCTGGTCCACGGAGAGCCCAGGCTGAAGCTTAACTGCTGCCCAAAATTTAAACATGAGCTTGCTACTAATCTCCCAAAAAATTTTATTTATGGGTCAAAACTACTCTCTAAGGTACATCTCATGAGTTTGCTTAAAGACTTTGTCTTCTGAGGAGCAGCTGAGGGAACTGGGGGGGTTTAGTCTGGAGAAGAGGAGGCTGAGGGGAGACCTCATGGCCCTCTACAACTGCCTGAAAGGAGGGTGCAGAGAGGGGGGAGGAGTCTCTTGAGCCAAGGAACCAGCAACAGGACAAGAGGGAATGGCCTCAAGCTGCGCCAGGGCAGGGTCAGACTGGCTCTTAGGAAGTATTTCTTTGCAGAAGGGGTTGTTGGGCGTTGGAATGGGCTGCCCAGGGCAGGGGGGGAGTCCCCATCCCTGGAGGGGTTGAAGAGTCGGGTTGAGCCAGCGCTGAGGGATCTGGTGGAGTTGGGAACGGTCAGGGTGAGGTTAATGGTTGGGCTGGAGGAGCTTCAAGGGCTTTTCCAACCTCGATGATTCTGTGATTCTGTGAAGACCTTCTTACCTGAAAACTCCTGACCATTTCTTCAGCAGGGTTTCACTATACTGGTCTTGGATCTCCAAGAGCATGTCAAAGAGCTGGTTCACCGGGAAGCCATATCCCTGCAGTGGGGTGGGAGAAGAGAGCAACTTCAGATAAGAAAAAGCCACCAACAGGCAGCTGAAGATTATTTTCTCTACTTAATAGGGAGCACGTGGGCCAATTCTCCCCTACCATCACCACCACAGAGGTGAACAGTGCTGGTGGAAGGATTTGGGTGGTGATTTACCGCAGTGGTAGGACCAAGGGCTATTAAAGGCTGGGCTGGGTGCGGGCCAGAGTCACAAGGGCTTGGCAAGGTGGCCAAGGCTTGGTCCTCACCCACGAGCTGGCCACCCCACGCGCACAGCGAAGCAGGCTGTCCATCGGGCACAGCAATTCATACACCGCAATGCCAAAAAAAGAAGCCAATCCACCACAGCCAAGGCCACATCAGCCATTTCACCTCGCTGACGGACACCGTCTGCGAGCAGCACAACCACCGAGCGAGACCAAGAGCAGTGGCCAACAGCCGCGTACCTGGAGTGTGTCTGCAAAGAGGACAATGAGGTTCTTCAAGTCTAACACCAGGCTCGGGTCTGAGCAGTAGGACTGCAAAGAAGGGGAGAAATTAAAACACGTTTTTAACTGCAGCACGCAGGAAAAATATTGCCCTCAGCGCTCCTGTGTTATCACTTGAGTGATAATAAATACATAGGCACGCCGTGCAGTCTTATGATCTGCAGCTTTTATCCTGAAGCCAGGCCCTAACGTTGTACAGGGCGAGGGAAGGCACGCTGATAAGGGTATCTCTCCTCGTAACGCGCCGCTCTTGAGGCTCTCCATGATGAATAAGGATTTCGGTTGCTCTAGAGATACCTGAAGTGTCTCTAAGATTACCCAGGAGCTGCTGGGGAAGCGAGAGGAGATGAAGCAAATCAACGCGCTGTCATACCAAGACGACAGCAGCGCCTCTCATTTAATATTTAGTGTGTTGTGTCTGACGGTAATGAAGCATCGCAGCGAGGCATCCCCGAGCCCCGTGCGAAGGCTGCATTGCTAAGTGGTTCAGGCTGAGAAAAACAGGCTGCATGCCTATATTTCAGCAACATTAACAGTCAGAGCTACAATATAAGTATTTATTGCGGGTCAGGACACTGCTCAAAACCCTAACGACACAACTCAGTGTAGTGACAGCGCTGATCGTCCCCCCAGAGTCACCCCACGTTACCCACAGGCTTCGTGTGCTCTCTGGATGCAGCAGACAACCGCCCTAATGTTGAAATATGTAAAGTTTCAGACAGAGTCTTACCAAATATAGAATCAGTGATCATAAGCTGGAAAGAGAAACAGATTTAAAGCTCACTGGAAACTCAAGGAGGAATGACTCCATTAATCAATGTGAAAGACTGGAAGAGACACATTTTCCATTTCACTGTCCAAAAAAGAAAGTCAGAAAGAAAGATAATGCCCTAAAGCTATCAGAAGTGATAAAAGATGTCCCTGTCTGCAGCAGGGGAAGAAAATCCAGGGATAAGTTTGGCTGAAAAACAGCCTCACCAACATGAGAGCCCTCCATCAAGACTCAATGGCAATACGGGGCGGACAGCACTGGTCTATATGGGAGCTGTAGGCTGAGCAGTGCTTAGACATAATGGTGATGACCACAATACAATGTTGAGAAATTATGTAATATTTCCTGATTACTGAAAAAACCCCTCTCCTGGCAGCCACTTCATGCATTAAGTTTGGCATCACTTAAAACAACTGGTCATAGCAAAGGAGGTGGTAGAATTGAAAACACCACGTTTGTGCCTGGCTTACTCTCACGGCTTTCACCTAGCAGAAAACCCTGCTTAAAAAGAAAATAAACACAGGTTTACAACCTAACGGGGTGTACATCTTGGTGTTTATCCTCCGTCGTAACACAGAAGTTTAAGGGGAAGGAAGCAGCTTTCCAGTCAACACAACTGCCGTGAGGGACAGAGTCCGAACGCCCCGGGAAGCCTCTGAGGTCCCTCAGCCCAACGAGCTCCAGGCCCATCACCTGGATTATCCCCACCCGCACGCTGCGCTAAAGTCAGGAGCACAGAAATGCAAAACTCAGGGTGGTTTGGAGGAAGCAGCATATTGTGGCTCCAGGCAGAAATTTGAGGGTTTTCTCAGCAAAGAGCAAGGCCATCGTCATCACTTGGGCACGTCAGACGCAGGCCAGCACTGACACGACCCCGCAGCATGCGCGTGCTCTGGGCGGGCGCTGCCTTCCAGGAGCAGCAGTGATTGAATATTCATTTTTCCTGGAGAAAATGGCCCAACAATTTGAAAAACGAACTTGTGGAAAGTCATTAATGCTTTTCCTTTTATGGTCAAATGCAATTTTTTCATCCCAATAACCAACACAGCTTTCAGCTGAAGCAGTACAATATTATATCAGGTTACACAAAACTGGAAAAAAATTTGTACATTTTTTGCAATTGGCTTTGGTTTTTTTTTGCTCAAGCAGAGAAATACCGAAACGATAAGCAATTTTTCCAAACTTCTTTCAGTATTAAAAAATAAGAAATCTATTCAGTGTCTTTTTACACCCGAATGATTTGTAGTTTGATAGCAGCCTATTCACTGCCATGAACTTTAAGGGAATATCAAACAGGGTCATACTTCAGCTTGCCAAATCGATGCTTTTTTCCCCCACTTTTCCAGGATAAACCAACTCCCTCTGCTGGTGCTTTTCAAAAGTGATCAGCGAAGTAACGGGAAAAACATCAAACCATTGTTTTCTTCTTTCCAGTCTCCCAAAATATTGAGAGTTGTGTACAGGGAAATGCAGCGCATCAAGAGGCAAAAAAAAAAATGCTGGAGAAAGCTTTTGGGGCAACAGCAGTGTATCTTCATGTTATTGTTTTAAGCAGGGTCGTTGGAAAAGAGGCAAAACAAAGACTACTACTGTAAAAGCCAATTATTTCCAGCATGTCAAGTCATACTCAAGCAACAGTTGAGCGGCCCAAGGCTTTTACTTACTGAATGTGTTCTTAGTGCTGCAATAGTTTTTGATAACGCCATCTCCCACAGCTCATCAATATAGGCTCTATTTACCAAGCCCTGCGTCGTATGCAAGATGTGATCTTCGACTACAAAAAACCTAACGGAAAGGAGAAAACGGCACTGTTATCAAAAGTTACAGGTTTCGAGACATCAAAAGTGAATCTGGGAGCACCGCAGGCGAGGGATACGTGGCATCCACAAACCTCCAGAGCAAGCTCAGGTGTCTGTATCAAATATAGCCACCACTAAGCACTTTATTCACCTATTTTTAAGGTTGCAGTATTTTATATGATGTTCCACTGTATTATAGAAGCGAGCTAAAACACAGTTGCTCTTAGTAATGCAACTCTGTGTATATACAAAGACAGAATTCCCCCTCTCCGAGTTCTCCACCCCATTATTTGCACAAGAACCACTGATTAAACTCTGCTCCAGCCAGCAGCAATCGCATTACAATTGGTTAACTGCAGGGAAAAATACTGTCACCGCAGGGAAAAATACTCTCTCGCACCCAGACACGCGACATGCTCACAACCATTTAAAGGCAAACAGTTCACTCCAATCCCCAGTTACCAAATGTACTGGCTAAAAAGAAACTGTATTTTTCAGGGAGCGAGCGTGGCACTGTACATTTTAAACAGCAATGCACAAAAATCTCAGCTCTGTTTCGTGGGGGAAATTCAATCTGGGAGCACGGAGCGGAGTACGAAGGTGAGCAGCACGTGTTGCATTTGTGATGGTCGCAATTAGATGTTGAAATTATTATCGTTAGCTGAAGAAGTTTCAACATCATACCCTATCTGGGCTAGATTACAAGTTTTAGGTTGCCTCCTCTTAGAGCTCGTCTGGTTTTGGAAAACTTGTCAAATTTGAGCGCAGTAATAAGAAGCTCATGGGAATAGAGGCTCGAGAATCACCTCCTTTACCAGGAAAATAATCAAAGAATAATTATCAAATATTAAATAATTAAGGCAGAGGGCCTGTTCATCTCATTAGTGGGGCAAGTAGATGCACATAGTCCACAGAGATTATTTATCCTCAAATTCCCAGAAACGCACTTGCTGGTACAAGAGCTGGCAGGTTCCTCCACGCTAGTGACACAGCAAAGTACACGGGTGCTATAAAATACACTCTAAAACACTTTAAAAGCCCAAATCACCTTTTTTTTTTTTTTTTTTTTTTTTTTTCCTCCTGTTTTGGCTCCCCTTAAAGGACCCTCAAAAAGATCAACATTCCCTCCTCTCTCTCTCTCTTTTTGGGCGCCTCAACAACACCGTGCGCACATATTTAGCGAGGATGTATATAAAAAGAATACCTACCCTACAATTTGATTAAAATACTTCCTGTAGCCATCTAAAGTTTCATGCTGCAACAAAGAAAAAGTGAGCGAAGATTAAAACAAAGGCGGCCAAGAGCAATTGGAAATAAATTAGAGACCACCCACCAGCAGCAGCGTGCCCAGAGATAACCCTCTGCGCCTTTACTCGGCAGAGCAAGTTTGGGCACCGCAAGTAAAGGACCGTCGTACCATGTTTGAAGGAGGCTGCAGGACCAATCTGGCTTGTTTTCTTCTCTGCTTCCTATAGTAGTTCTCAAAGGTTTCTCGGGCATCCTGGGAAACAGAAGAGATTAATTCAAGCAATTATAATGGTTTGCATTAACCATTAACTTGCAATATCCTGTATTTACTGTTAACTTGCAATATACTGCTTTTAAGATGCAAATCTCCTACTCCTCCAGCATATCTGGGCAACACTTTTTTTGCAAAATGCGATCCAAATACCAGACGACAAAGAGTTTACTCCAAACACCAAGTCAAAAAAACAACTGCTCAGATATAAAAGTCCCCCATGAACTCTTCTGCACCCATCTTCCCATATCTCTGTGCAGATGTGGTATATAGAAGTGTGCAAACAGCTTCTGTACCTGACCGTAACATGGACAAACATCACATTTACTTAACTGTGAGGGCAGTGAAACAACCAATATCTAGTGGTAGCAAAAAGAAAGAGGGGACAAAATGCCAGAAATTCTTTCACTGACTCATGGGTGCAGAGTGAGGCAAAGCCACAAACATCAGGGAATTTCAGAAAAAAAGTGCTTGTGTGGGTTATAACAATTTATGAGACCGGTCTATATAGCTGGGAAAAAATAAAATGGGGGCTTTTGCCCATTTTCTCCCAACTTTACTGGGGGTCTGAGCCTCCAGAGGAGAGCTGGCTAACCCAAAAGCCGGAGAGCTGAGCTCCCCTCCACGGGCATCACCCACCCACACCAGGTGCTGCGGTGGGGGCCTGAGCCCCTCCTCTGGGGGCTTCGGCTGTAGGTGGCTTGTTGTACCGAGCCAGGCTACATCTGAGCATCCCCACCCAGGCAACAAACCCAGGAGGATCCTCAAATGCCACCGACCTGCTGAAGCGTTCAGATGTCCGCCTACCGCCCCCGTCCCCTAGGCTATGTAAAACCTTGCCGTTTTATCCCTGCCTGTTCCTCCCTCCTCCACACCCGCGCTGTTTTATGTCTGAAATTGGATTATAAATACTTCAGAGAAGTGACAGGGTCTTGCTTTGAACTGTTCTGAGCGCCCCCCCCCCCCCCCCCCCCCAAATCTCATTTGGAATTCACAAAACAAACAATGCACAACAACAAAGATCACCTGAGCAAGGCACCAGACATCCACCTTCTCTACTACAAAAAATAAATTAATTAAAAGAAAATCCTGATGCTAATTTAATGATTCTCCAGCTCCTATGGCATTATACAACCAGGCTGCCTTAGGATGCCCTCAGGTAAAGGGGTCTTATGAAATGTCTGCGACGAACCCTTGAGGAGCTGTAGCCTGACTTGCTCCTTGTCTTCTACAAGCTGGAGCTCAAGGCTTAAGCAAAAATTCAGCCTTGCTGATGTGCCCAGCAGCTCCCCACCGAGTCCTGCCCTTCCCAACGGTGCTAAAATTCATCAAAAAAACCTTCTTGTGACCATGCACATGCAGATTTATACGGTGGATTTTGTTTTTGAATTATACTTTTGATCTTAGCCAAGTATCAGGGGTGCACAGGACGAGCAGCTCCCGACCTACGCCGAGAACATCCAACCATCAGTGGTGCCAATATCCCAGCAAGGGACAAATCTGGGTCGGGTGTAACTCTGAGCCTTTCTCCTGCAATCAAGTTAAGCTTCAGCTTGAACCTACAATTAATTTGACATTTTAAGAAAGCTTTTCAGAAGTAGAAACTATCTGGGAACCAGCATTTCCAGGTCATATATCTTCTCAGTGCTCTCAAAAGCTGTTTCCCCCTGGAAAGGGAAGGGTCATGAGCCAAAAATCAGTGATCTACAGGTTAGACCAAGAACAGGGGGGATTATTACAATTTCTATCAAGCTAAGCACTAGCCCCCTGCAGAGGACCTACAAGCAGGGAGCTCTGATCTCCCTTCGAGCTCCTCTCCCAGGCCTGGGAGCTTCTCAGGATGGTGTTACCCATCTCCTCTCAATTTTGGTGGTGCCACAGGAGAACCATGACAGAACGGGCTGTCCCACTCCCATCCAACCACTGATGGGACCGGACTTAAGTTATTTATTAAATCCTGCTGCGCCTTGACTCCCAAAACCTACACAAGTGACACGAAAACCCCTGATCATCTCCCCCCCAACCATGACAGCAACTCATCTTTGGCAGCATGACTGAGATCTTTGAGTGAAGCTACTCACAAACCTAGCACAGCCCGCTTGCTACCCATGAATCTGTGGTGCAAATGCAAAACCAAAGGCATTTTTCCCCCATTTCTTTAATAAATTTAAAGTATTCTTTAATAAATTTCTTTAATAAATTTAAAGGTGGTGCCATATGGCACCACCTAAGGCAAGAGCACGCCGAGGTTCAGCCACAGCGGCCAGCGCAGCCATGGCGGCGGTCGGTTGCTCACGCCAGCCACCGCGTTTATGCAACATCATATGGAAGTCAGTGAGTAATTAATTCCCCGTTACCGAACACGCGGAAGCTGCCATTTCCCCAAGCTACACAGGTGATATTTTGTGGTGACCTCAAGGACCTACTAGAAACTTGGAAAGCAGCTCATCAGGAGCAGGAGGCTGGTCTGAAACCAATCAGCCTTTTTAAGACCAGATTTTGAAGATTTCTGCTAAGACTATGCCACAGCACTTCAGTTCAGCTGAAATCACTTTCCCTCCCCCCTCCAACTGAGCTCCAAGAGATCCTCCCTGCTCACCCCACCCTTAACACGCATTTCTTCAGGAAAGAAAGGCCAAAAAGTCAGCTCACATGTGGCTCTGCTTCCAGCATAGCTCTGCCCATCCTCCCGTCATCCCGCAGGCCTTATCCTGTAGCTGTTCACCTCGTTAAAAAGCTTCTCCATTTGATGTGTCCTCTTTCCCACCAGCTCCTCAGGAGCACCCACAGGGATGGTGGAGGTCACCGGGTGCTGGGAGAGGCAGAAGCCACCAAGTCATGAGGGACAGGGCAGCGGGAAGCATGGGTCCCCACGGCCGGGAGCCAAAATCCCCGACCTCATCATTCAGCTCCTTCACCACTGGGGGACAAACCACAAGTCAGGTTTCTATCCCTGTTTTACTGTTGGCTTTGAGGAATATGAAGCATCTGGACCAACTTGATGACATTCTCTGAAAATTAAACTATTTTGGATCGTACTTTTAGAGGAAAAAATGTTTTCCACAGACACAAAAAGCAAGAGTGATCTGAGCTGGGCTGCCAATATCGCACGAAGGATTCACTATAAACCTGGCCCTGGACCTTGGAGGGGAGCCCCTTCAGCCTCACAGGGTGCTTAGAAGGGTTTGGGTGCCAGGTCCTCCTTCTTCCAACCCAACAAAGGGCTTTAACTGTAGTAGAAGAGAAAGAACAGCAAAACCCTTTGAAACCATTTCCAAAAAAAAAGTGTAGACCATTTTAACAGTTTCCCTAAAATTTATGGCCTAGAGACCTGCCAATTTGATCAAAAACATCTTCCTCCCAATGCATTGTTCCCTGTATTTTCTTTCTTGAGCCTTTTTTGGCCGCCCTAAGAATTAGGGACTCTCTCATGAGAGGCTACTCCAGCGAAACACTTCTTCTCCCCAAAAAATCTCTCTTGACACTATCCACATTTTTCTTGCACACAATATCATCCTTTTCTCTTAAGTGCATTCCTCCATCATCTCCCCAGATCTTTTCATCGCTCACGTATTATAGTTTCCTAAAAATGAGAAGTCTTTCTTCCCCTTGGTGGCAGTTTTAGCTTAGACCACCCAGTTTCCCAAATTTAACCTATTAAAGACTATTCAGCTTACCAGGTCTTCAGCTAACATTACTCCTTTGTACTCTTTATTTTTTAATATTATTTTCCACTGGGTAAAAAAAAAAAAAAAAAGCAAAAAACAAACAGAAATAAACCACACCAAAACAGTAACCAGAACACACCACGAGACCCCATGCTTTATAGACTGCTCATCTGAAACACCACGTAGTATTTACACTTTGATCCCGTTCTCATCTCACAGCCCCACGCCTGGTGGTTTTTCACATTTAACCAATCCCGTCCTTACCTTCGGTTTTCAAACACAATATTTTGGGACTTAAATGCTGTACACAAGTATCATGAGAAGTGACTTGGGAGAGCTTCACTAAGCCACTCGGGCTGTCCAGGCTCGGCCTCTCATACGCCAGCATCTGCTTGGGCAGGGAACTGGCTGAATAAAAGATTTGCTCCAAAATCTCCTGAATGTTTCAGCACTGCACCCAAGCTGAACAACATCTTCAACAACCAATGCTTCGAAAAAAATACCAGACGGAGCTGACCTGAACGTAAGCTCGAAGTAGAGCCATGCGTGGATGTGCCCTACTCCTGCTCTCCACATTCCCTTGGTGGGAAACAATCCAACTTTTTTTTTTCTTTTCCTTTCTCCTAAAAGCAGCTATTTTACACTCTAAAGATGCATTGCACCTGCAACACTCTTCTTTTTCAGCCAAATTCATGATGCACGTGCAGATCTCAAGCGGCACATGGCAGGTTTGAGAACAAGGACCACTTGGGAAAGACTATCGAAGGAGCAACTTCCAGCCTCAACCTCTCATGGGCTTGCAAATCCACCACCGACCTTCTGTAGAAGCAAGACGCTGCTAAGACACATCGTTACAGAGGCAGCATCCTCGTTCCTTCTGGGTTTCTTGTGAGCTCAACCCATAACGTGGGGAAATCAAATACTCATGGTGGGGAGAGGAGAAGGAGGTCCCTTTCCTATTCATCTACTCACTTTTAACAAGAATAGGTTTCACCCAATTCTCAATCTCTTTAAGCGAGCAGGAAGAATCCAAAGCTACGCTTCAAAACTACACATTTATTGTAATCACTGGTCCAGGAAAAACCCTCAATAATGCCTCATATTTTTAAAATTACCGGGCAGAACTCTTCTTCTCAAATTAGCTTCAGAGTTCACAGAGTTGGCAATGAGAGGCAGATAATTAAGATCGCAGATGAACACCACATAAGGGAAAACAGAATATAATCACAAGAATGCAAAAACAACAGCTGAAAAAACCCAAAAAAGTTTCATAATTCAGGAGCAGCAGAGAGCTGAAAGCAAATCTAGCTGTGAATTACACAGGGAAAAACCTGCTGTAAGTTTTCTTCTGCTGTTATCCTCAGCAAATAATTAAAATGCCCAGTAAAATGAGACTTTTGGATCCAGAACGTGTAGATGACACTATTTTGGATTACTAAATTTCTGCTTACCCGGAAGCAGAAATGCACCCTGTGTACTTCACGTAATGACAATTTACTAGCTGCATACAACTGGGTAACACAGGCCATCAGTAACCCATTGCTCCCACGGGGACACTATCAGCTGAGTCACCTCAAATACTTCATACGTGCAACATCATTAGTCCATTCCCTAAAAACGAGTGGATCTTCTAAGCTCTTACATTAAAATACCATTACAATGACAGTAAGTAAGGTGATGTGCTATGATAATACAGGCTGAGTAGATTCCTCCCTTGATAAACCCAAGTTGGGCTTAGTTTAGCGTACATATGTGGGCACCAGTTAATCATGCATGCAGAACAAGCAAAACTAGCCCCAATTCACAGAATCACAGAATCATCAAGGTTGGAAAAGCCCTTGAAGAACATCCAGACCAACCGTGAACCTCACCCTGACCGTTCCCAACTCCACCAGATCCCTCAGCGCTGGGTCAACCCGACTCTTCAACCCCTCCAGGGATGGGGACTCCCCCCCTGCCCTGGGCAGCCCATTCCAATGCCCAACAACCCCTTCTGCAAAGAAATCCTTCCTAAGAGCCAGTCTGACCCTGCCCTGGCGCAGCTTGAGGCCATTCCCTCTTGTCCTGCTGCTGGCTCCTTGGCTCAAGAGACTCATCCCCCCTCTCTGCACCCTCCTTTCAGGCAGTTGCAGAGGGCCATGAGGTCTCCCCTCAGCCTCCTCTTCTCCACACTAAACCCCCCAGTTCCCTCAGCCGCTCCCCATCACACCTGTGCTCCAGACCCTGCACCAGCTCCGTTGCCCTTCTCTGGACACGCTCGAGTCATTCAATGGCCTTTTTGGAGTGAGGGGCCCAAAACTGAACCCACTCATCGAGGGGTGGCCTCACCAGTGCCGAGCACAGGGGTAAGATCCCTTCCGTATCCCTGCTGGCCACGCTAGTGCTGATGCAAATCAGGATACCATTGGCCGCCTTGGCCACCTGGGCACACTGCTGGTAACAGCCTAGTTTTATATCCATCGGAGACTCCTTTTGTAGCACTCGAGCCACAGACCACGCCATTCACATCACTGCGCCTCTGGTTTAAGCAAGTAGCGATGAATTGGGCTTATTTCCTTGTCAGTGAGATTCTTAAACCCACCACCCATCTGGATTTATTAATGCGTTAGCGCTAGCCACTGCATGACCTGGGCTTCTCTTAAACTTATCTCTGTCTTTCACCGGCCCTTCATCCTCCTTTGACTTTGGTCCACAAAAGTTCTCAGGCATGTGTTTTGGGAATTCTCAGCATCTTGAGATTCTTAAAGGTGGAAGAATTCCCAAAACATGTGAGTGAGAGGTGAGAAGCTCAAGGGCTTGCACAACTGCTTTCCAAGAAGCAGATTAATATTCATCTATCTATGAAAGTCTGCCTTCAAATGGCTCCTTCCTCACATGGAGAATTTACTGTGGAGCTCCCAAAATCCAAAACATTGTACCTAAGTGGATGACTGAGCAGCTCCATGGGTACCTGGTTGGTCCCCATCCACACCTGGTTGGGCGGTTGAGTTCAGAGGGTTGGGGGTTAACAGGACATGCTCTACGTGGAGGCCCATAACAACCAGAGAATGGCAGCAGGGTTCTGGGACCTGCCTTGCCTCCTGTCTTCCTCAACGACCTGAAGGAGGCAATGGACATGGTCTCATCCACCTTGCAGATGACCCCAAACTGGGGGAAAAGTCAATATACTTGAAGGCCAGGCCACCATCTGGAGGGGTCTCAGCAGGCTGGAGGGACGGGCCAACACACACATGATGAAATTCAGTAAGGACAAATGCCAAATATCGCGTATGAAAAGGAAGAACCCCAGAACCCCTTGCAGCAACACAGACTGAGGATCACTGCTTTGGGAGCACCTCTGTGGATAAAATCTGTAAGTTTTGGTAGACAGCAAGCTGAACATGAACCAGCAGCGCATCCTCGCAGCAAAAAGCAGCCAAAAACATCTGGGGATCTAACGGTAATATCTACGATGAGGTCACGGAGAAGATGGAGCCAGGCCGACTTCACAGTGGTGCACAGCAGGAGGAGAGACAACGGGTACAAATGAAACAGAGACTTTTTCACTGGTTGTAATGAAAAACTTTTTCCCAACGAGAACAGTCAGGCAGCAGAAAGAGTTCCCCAGAGGTGTTTTACACCCCCATCCTTGGAAGCTTTCACAACCAGACTGGATAAAGCCCTGAGAAACCCAGTCTGATCTCACAGCTGACTTGCTCTGAGCAGGAGGTTGGACTAGAGACCTCCTGAGGCTCCTTCCCACCCAGGTGACCCTATCCTGTGAGAAACACACTTTACAAACAGACTACACAGAGATTTTGAAGCCTCCAGGTATTTTACATATGGCTTATTTTCCAGCCTGGGCTCCAAATGTCCTAAGCACCAGCCATTTCCCATGTGTCATGTTCTGTGAGGAGGAAGGGCCAGAACTGGGGCCAAAAGTCCCATTTCAGAGGGGTTATAGTCACAGTTTAGCCAATCTCAGTCTCATTTCAACAAGAAACAGTATATTCCTCTTCCCCCGTGTCACTGAGCAAGAGCGCTGTGATGTGTCACCCCTCACCTGGCTGAAACGGGCCCTAGAGATAGTGTTTCATTTTAATTTGCCTATAAGTGCCAAACAACGCTTGGCATCATATCAATGCTGAAGAGACACTCAGTCAAACCTGGACCTCACTTCTACTCCCCTCTCATAACCCCAAAATTGCATGGGCTGACCCAAAAGCAGGCCCACAGTACAACTCCTGCCTCGACGGCTCAACGGCTCAAAGCAGCAGTTTGGATGGGACCTACCTTGTCGAAAGCTGCACAGAAAATCCTGAAAATAAACACTTTTTACCCCAAAATTACCGAAAAGGGAAAGTTTGTTTTAAGGAGAGCTGATTGGCCAGCACTTAAAGAAACCAACAGGAGCTTGTACACTAGTTAGAAATAAGTTGCAAGAAAATGAGCTTAGAAAATAAGTTTAACATGCCCTGAAGATCTCTCAAGACAAGAGAACACCAGTAGCGACTAATGAAACACAAAGAAGTCCAACTCTTAAGCAGATGCTTAACTTTAAAAATGTAAATATTCCCAAATAATATCGTGGAGCCACACAGGTACACGTGCAGGTGCTCAGCACTGAGCATGTAAGCGCTTTGCTGAACCAGGATCAAAAAGGAGGCTCTTGCTCAGCACTGTGGAACCACTTGTTGACTGTAAACACCACCTCGATACTGAAAACAAAAAGATAAAGCTAACCAGAAAATTGCGTGGGGGGAAGAGAGAGCGGTGGTACGGCGAGCGCCGCTTCTGAGGTGAGCCTCTCCCTCCGAGGTTTGCAGAGCTCTGCACACTCACAAGCGGCTGCGCTCATCTCCACGTGTCCTGCCCGGCTGAAAGAGCACACGCGAGCGGAGAAGGGTCACAGCCCCACCTCGTCCTGCTCGGGGATGGATCCACCATCCTGGCTAGACAGATTTTCTGTGCTGCTTGGCTGGCTGGTATCTCACTACGCTGTGCATCTCTTCCTACAAATAAAAGGGCCACTCGCACGGAGCCATCTCCTTCCTACCGGCTCAGTCCAGCCTAGGCAGGACTTGATCTCTGCTCCACCCGGCCCTGACTCCAACCTGTACCCCAGATGGAAGACCATAACCTGTTTCTTAAGTTGTTAAATCCCAAATTTCAAAGTGAATTCCACATTTCAGATGCTTCAGGGCATGTATTCAACAACAGTGCACTGATAGGAACCGCCTGACTTAAGGGACTTGTACTCAAGCACTTTAAAAAAATAAACTGAGACCTAGCAAAGTGGAAAAAGAGCAAAGAGTGCAACCAAAGGCCATCCCAAAGGAAAGGAGCACTCCAGAGATCGCCTAGTACCAAGGTCATGAGCTAGTTAGTTGAAAGAAACTCTAACAGAGAACTAGCGAGACCAACAAGAGCAGAAAAGCCAACGCAGACGGGTCCGTAGGAGCTCCAGTGCTCCCTTCCCTCTCTCTGATCATTGGTTTGGTAAGTTAATTTAAAGCAAAGTTTGAAAGCAACAAAAATTTAAAAAGCAAAAGCAAGAAAGCTTGAAGTTTGAGTCCAACGGATACAGTTACCTCCCTCCTGCTCCACCAACTAGTCCGCTGGTGGTGTTACCTGGGCCACCCCCATCAGCGAGATGGAGAAGATGGGAGAGAAACACCCTCCTGATCCCCCTGGCCAGGGCACCGGGAGCCCAGGTGAGCTCCCAGCCAGCCCCGGGCAGGCAGACAAGGAATATACAGGCATCAGTGCACCAGAGAATTGGTTTTAAAGTTGATTTTCTGTGGGGTGAAGAGGCACGTGGCTGTTCTTTAGCTCCGATGCAAAGTGGCACAAGAGCTGCTGCTTGTCCTGGGGAAACCTGGGGTCCTGCAGCAGGGCCTGGGACAGCTTCTCACTGCTGCCCATCGGCTTGGCCATGAAATAGTTAACTATAAAGGAAAATAGGTAAGATTCCCCCTTTTTTCCCCCTTCCTCCTAGGTAGACGCCCAACACCTCCTCTCTCAAAGGAGCCGGGCTCCTTCCTCCCAGAAAATAAGGCCATTACCCCCCCGGCCCACTGCCGGAGCCGGCGGCGCAGCATTGTTCCCCAGCCCTGTCTATAGGAAGCAATATCTATTTTCCATTTAGACGAGGGTAAAGCCTTTAATTTCACCCTCCTGGCTGCAGCTGGAGTTCCCTTTTAACTGCTTGGCCACAGGAGTGAAGACAGTTTTATATAGAAGAAAATGCTGAAAAGGCCACTTTAATATGCTTGCATGTGAAAAGGGGAGAGCTTTTCATACTGCACGGTAATGAGGGTCAGCGGGATATTACACTTCACCATATGGCTAATTTGCACAGCAGGTCAAATGCTCTATTTGCTTTTTAAAGACGGCCCTATAGATTAAGCTGCACTAAAACAAAACACACCAAAAAAAAAATTAAAAAAAAAAATAAAGAAGCGTGAGGAGGAGATGCCCTCTAATGTTCGAGCCTGGCAGCACATCCCACACGGCATGCAAAGGGTTTTGTTAAAAAAATAATAAAATCTGAGGATGAGCGGGGTAGGGATGAGACAAAACGTGGTGTTTTGGGGAGCCCCGTTGCTTCGGCATCACCTCGCGCCCGTGATGGGTACCTGCGCTAAGGTCTGTCCCTGCTTCACGAAGGGCTCCAGTGATTAGCGCGATGGCCCTCGTAACCCGTGTTTGTCTTGGCGTGGCCTCGGCGCCGTGGCCCAGGCGTGACCCGCGGAGGCGCTTCCCGTCCCGGGGCCGGCAGCTGCCCGCACACCTCCCAACAGATCTGGTGGGTAAAGATTAGGGAACTGCGCGGCCGGGACGTTTGAAGAGGGTAAACACGCTGATTAACGAGCCTGGCTTTTGTAATCGCCTCCCCGCCACAGCAGAGTGTTAATTTATTAAATACCTTAACAAAGGGCCTTTATTAGCGGCCTTAGCTTGGCTGGCTCCTTTCAGAGCGTTACTAACTACATCTAATAAAGCTTTAATTGACTACTGCTTTTTGCAACCTCTGACCCAGGATGACAAACAGCGGGGCCACACTAGTGAAAAGAGGAGTTTCCATCCCAAAAAATGCTTGGCAGCTCGCAGGGATGCGACGCGCTGGGCTGAATCCGACGGATGACAAGTCTGGAGACGAGCATCACCTCGCTCTGTCTGGACCAGAAGCCAACTTCTTCCCACATCAGCCCTTTTTATAGATGCTCCAGTTTGCCCAATAGGAGGAAATTACAATTTGGTAAGAAATGTGAAATTTTTATGGCTTGTGTGATATAGAGAGAAGCAAACTGCTCTCTTCTCAGTTTAAGACGTAGGAATTCAGAAACAGAGAACCAGATCCTGGTGCTCACCAGCTCCCCAGCCTGTGCTCCCACACTAGCTGGTGCTGTAGAGGAAAGAAAAAACCAGCATTTTCCCCCTCCTCTTCAAGGGATCAAGACGAAAGCAACTGCAGGAAGGTGGGGACCAGAAGTGAAAAGTCAAATAACTCTTTGCTGTGGCCATGATCAGGGGGTCCCATCCTCTTACAGCGGGAAGCCATCAACACAGAGACAGAAAACCATCATTGGCAACGTGATGGAAAATGGAAGAATTGAAGACTTAAAGGGAAGAAAGAAAGCCTGGAGCAACTAAAATTGTCAGCACAGAACTGCCACTTCAGCTTGGTGGAAGGGCTGGGTAGCTCTCACCTCAAATTCTCCTCTCAAAATCAAACAAGCCATTTCTGCTGTGAACTCTGCTCTCAAGATCCCAACCAGGGGCTCAAATGTTTCACCTCCGTCTCAGAAGCTGGATCAGGAGTGCGGCGTAGCTATCTAAGCTTTCACTGAAAAGAAATAAGTAGGTATTTCTAATCCCTGTAATTGCAGGGGAAAAAAAAAAAGCATGGAAATGAGAATAAAGTGCCCTTCAATTGCTCAGTCCAGGAAATAAATATTTTTACAAACGCCACAAGTACTTTCCCCTCATTCTTGTTTACCTGCACTGGTATAACTAGGAAAAATCAGAAATCCCCAGGTTTAAAAAAGCAATAGCCTCTGTTCTGCAAAGCAGCTAGAAGTATTTTAACCTCATTCAAATAATAAAAAGATCCAAAATTTAATGTTTCTCAAACCCTTGGCAAGACCGGAGCCATGACGTCTTCCACGCAGTCACACAGCCGTGCCCGAGAGCTGTCAGGAGACACCCCGTGTCCTGCCTGCACGGGGCTCAGGCAGGTGTTCGAGATAACTAAATAAAACCTGAATTTAACCAGCAGGAACAACCAACTTTCCTAATACGCGCGTGGAAATGCTACGTGGCGGCAGAGCCCGGGCACAGCGCCCTGCCTCCAGCGCCGGCCAGCACCAGACCTGGTGTTACTGAAAAATAACACAAGAGCAGGACGAACACATAATCCAGCTTTTCCAGCAGAGTTTCTCAGCTTCCAGCAACTCACAGTGTGGGGACGCCCTGAGCCACAAGCCAGGTCTTATTATTTAATAGCCCTTGATGGATTTTTTTCCATAAATTTGCCCAACAGCTTCCCATGCCCACGTAAACTTCTAGTGTCAAGACCTTGTGTCAAAGCTTCAGAGAAAACAGAGGTTAGAGAACAGAACAGACTGTAAAGTCTTTAAAAACTAGAGAAATTTAGCCACCTGTGTGCTGGGCTGCACCCAGAGCAGTGTGGGCAGCAGGGCGAGGGGGGGGATTCTCCCCCTCTGCTCCACTCTCGTCAGACCCCCCTGCAGTGCTGGGTCCAGCTCTGGGGGCACCAACAGCAGAAGGACACGGACCTGCTCGAGTGGGGCCAGAGGAGACCACGAAGATGCTCGGGGGGCTGGAGCACCCCCATGTGAGGACAGGCTGAGAGAGTTGGGGGGTTCAGCTGGAGAAGAGAAGGCTCCGGGGAGACCTTAGAGCGGCCTCCCAGGACTGAAAGGGGCTACAGGAAAGGGGGGAGGGACTCTTGATCAGGAGGGTAGGGATAGGGCGAGGGGGAATGGTTTTAAACTGAAAGAGGGGAGATTTAGATGAGATCTAAGGAAGAAATTCTTCCCTGTGAGGGTGGTGAGGCCCTGGCACAGGTTGCCCAGAGAAGCTGTGGCTGCCCCCTCCCTGGAAGGGTTCAAGGCCAGGTTGGACGGGGCTTTGGGCAACCTGGGCTAGTGGAAGGTGTCCCTGCACATTTGGACTAGATGATCTTTAAGGTCCCTTCCAACCCAAACCAGTCTGTGACTCTATGATTCAGTGATGATGAAAACAGTGCATATAATTTCATGTTCTCTCTTAAAAAAAATCCAGCTTGCATGACAAAGCTGGAAGAAGTGACTCGTTGTGCTGCACAGCTCGGAGGAGCTGAAAGTCACCAAAAACCTGCAACCAAGCCCCAAATCCGGGCGCCGTTGTGGCAGCACAGGCGATCAGCACACCCAAAGCCTCCCCCACGCCGTGGCTAACCACAGAGAATTGGGGCTCAGGTGCTCTTATCTTCAAAGTGCTCAACGGGCTGGATGGAGCACACAGAAAACATCTCCTAAAAACTACAGGACAAAGACATCAACAACTCGGCTCTATCTGTGCAATGGATCTCCCTCTCCCACCAATAAAGTTTATTTCTGCAGCCAGCGGAGCCTTTGCAGGGGTCTGTCAGGCTGCAAAATGCAGTTCTGGAAGGAATTACACCCACCCAAAACCTCATCCCTTCCCAAACACAGGCAGAGGAGAAGGATCCGATGAAGAACTGATGCTCCATGCTCAAACCCTGCAGTAAGTCCACTCAAGAAGATAGAGAGAACAAATATCTCTATCCACAAAACAGATGGATGTTTTTTTCTACGGAATTTTTAAAGTAAAATCACAAGCACCACACCTGGTTTCAAGCATGCTCGTGTTGAGAAGTTGCCTTCACAACCCATTTCACTTTTCCGGTAGCATCACAGGTTTCAGGGAGCTTTGCAAGGAGAGAAGGGACAGGAATCTCTTTCAAGTTTATTCCTGTTAAAAATTTAACCTTCTAGGAGAAAGGGCATTTTTCACGTGTATGTTCACCGCTCACTCTGAAAGCAGAGAAGACATCAGCCAGGGGAGAGGACAGGGAGACGAAGACCTGCCTCTTCCCAGGCCTGATCAAAGTTTCAAATTAGAAACTTGAGATTTCAAATACAGCAACAGATTCTGTGACTTTTCAGTTTCCTGAGATGAAGCAGTTTGTTGGGCAAGAACTAGGGCAGCTCTCCAAGGAAACGCAAAACCCTTGGACTCACCAAAACCCCGCTGATGGGTCCTCACCTTTCCACGTGCAAGCAGCTCGCTGCACCAGGACGACTCTTCTGCCCAGAGCCCACCCAGATGCCTTTTATCTAAAATCCTAAAACGTCCTCATCGGTCGACTACATTAATTCTAGCCCTACACAGTTGTGCTTTTACTTGCCATTTCCTCAATCAGGTCACCCACCACCCAGGCTGAGCTCCTGCACGCTGCAGGCGAAGGCATCGCAGCTCCAAGGGAAGCGTCTGCACGTGGATATAAAGCTGCACAAGCTAAATATGGAGATTTTAGTGAAATGTAGAGATTTTCAGGGTGAAGCGATTTCTTCTAACGTGACAGACGAGTAGCCACAGTAAATCTTCCAAGCAATGCAAGATGCGAATTCCACTTCAATCACATTTTAATAGGTTTAAATGTTAACCAGAAATGTGTTTTCTTTTCCATTTAATAGTGGTAGAAAAATTTAGTGTATTTGCTACTGCTCAGTCATCGGTTTAGAGCTGCTGGGTTCATTTAATGAGAGGTAGGGAGTGCAAGGTTTCCAGTCTTTGCTACACAAGTATCATTTGTTTTGTTATTCTTCTTAGCCAGGATGGGGTACCACAGCTTTTCCTTAAACCAGACCAAGGAAAAGACTGCTGCTCCAGTCCAACGAGCGATTTAACATCACATCATCCTAGATAAAGAGAGTTGGTTTGCTTGTATAAACACTGAACACATGGCCAACCTTTTAAAACAGTATTTTTGTATTTATCAAATCAATTCTCAATATGAAAAAGGGATATGTTCATCCAGAAGGAACATAAAGACTCAAATACTTCAAAATATTTCCCTCGGGGGCCTTTTTCTGCTGTTAAAAAATTTTACTTTTTAATAGCTAGAAAGAAGTAGTACTCCAAATCTGGAGTTGCTGTGCCTGACAAATGAAGTGAAGCGCAGAGCACACGGAGCTGTAAAAGGCGAGAAGGACATTAAACTTTTCTGAGATGACAGCTCGAGCTTTCACAGTTCCTCAGAGCTAATGCTGCTCCAAAGGAGTAGAAAGTAACATGCACAAATTAAGATTTGTTGGAAAGTCTAATCTCCTCCCGTGATTAATAGTCAAAAGTTTATCTCTGAGTGGTAGCAGCCCAACAGAAGATCCAACGCACGTTCATGCCTCGAAGACCCGTGACACCGATAAGAAGTCAAACACGAACCATTTTTCCCTATTTTTAATAGCTTTGATTTTGTTTTCAGATGACAAAATACATCAAGTAACAGTGTATGTTTCTAAAAGCTATGCCAGTGGCTGGGAGCATACACAAATCCAGCCCTTCGGTCTTCCCGGCGTCTAATGGAATATTTCCTGTAACTGCTCCAAGGACAGATACATAAGAGACCTTCTTCTACCACAAAAAAGCTTTTCCAAATCAACCTCATTTCTGCTTTTAGATTTCCCAGCCATCTGCATATACATCCTGGGCATCTGATCCACCAGCTCACACACTGATCAACCCAACCTTCTCACCAGTATCTTCACGGACACAAGTTGGTCCGTGCTGGGTCATAAACCACCTTGAGGCAGGGCTGATGAGTTTCTTGGGTTTGGGGACTGGTTTTGGTAAGACTGAATGCTTTCAGATGGTGTGACAAGCCATGAGGCACAGAAAGAAAAGCTTGCCCGAGTCGAAGCTACCCAGAATTAGTCCCTCACATCCCATAAGCCAACAGACACCCGAGGAAAGGGACACTGATTTCAGAACAAAGATCCTAAAAAGTATTAAACATTCCCTTGGCGTTTCACAGTCTTCATACTGCCCATAAAGCCAGAGTCACATCGCATATGTCTGTCCACATCGTTTCTCAACCTTACAAATTTGAAAATACACCCAAAATATAAGACATTGTGACATTTCAGATTAAGAACAACCACCTTGCAGAGCAATACCACCAAAGCACCAACACTCAGCTCCGAAGCAGAAAAGCCCGAGGCCCAGCCATGGTCAGAGCAGGGCTCAGCCTTTCCCCGGGTCAGACTCGCACGGGGACACGTACATTTATCTCAGCTTCAACTAGCCCTGTCTCTGCAACGTGAATAATAGGTTCCTCACCCCACAGACATAATTGGTAGTGAATATTTTCTAGGGGAAACCACAAAAGAATAAATAACTCAAAGCCACACTAATATTAAGGAGTTTCTCTCCAAGATCAGCATCCCCCAAATAAACCTTTAGATACAACGTGTACACAGGTAGCAGCATCCTTTCAAGCATTTCTGAGAGACCGAGTGAGCTCATATTTTGATAGTTGGAGTGGAAACTTCACCCATTTTGCACCGAGCCTTTCTTTCTGTGTAATCCCTCCTCCTAGGGAGCCAAGCCCTTGGGTTTGGAGCACCCAGCCCCACGCCAGCTCCGAGCCGGAGGGAGGCAATCGCCAAGCCCCGCACCGGGTAACGCTCTGAAGAAATCACTGCACGCTCAAACAATGGGATATTTGTCAAAGTACAGCTTGATCACCAGCAATCATCTGTTTTTCATAACTACATTTGACCTAAACTGAATTGACTGAACAAGTAGCCTGTGTTTCTCATTCTGGAAAATACGGCGGTGTAGCTCCCTCTCCAACCCCCCTTCTCCTTTTTAAGTCATACTTTTGAAAAGTTACAAAGCGATGATGTAGACAGATATTTCCTCATTATAAACAGCAGCAGCTAAACATTTTCAGGTTGCGTTTTTGGCGATCTCCTCCCGTTCCAGGTGACCTGCAAGGTTAAGCACATGGGGACGTGCCTTTCTCCTCCGCTTGCTTTCAATCCACCCTCTCTGCAAAGAAAAGCACAACCCAACACTTCCCAGTGCAAAAATGAGCAGAGATGGTTTCTAACCACGTGCTCTTTTCATAATATATTTAAAATTCATGAAAACTTTATAATGAACGAGCTGCCAGGGAAAGGAATATATTCAGGACAAGCCCACAGAGTCTTCCATGCAAGGCCACCGTGCATAAAACCTCTGGGAGGCAACTGTCTGCTCGTAGAAGAAAGCTCACTCCCCGGTCTCAAGGAAGGAAGGAAGCGGTGGAAATCGGTCACAAGCTTTGCAAGGAAGGATGCATCCCCAACAGCTAATCAGCTCTTGTCAGGGCTCCCATCAATTAAGGAGAAAAAAAAAAAAAAAACAACCCTCAACGTAAGAGTACAGAATGAGTCCTTGAGGAAGATGATGGACAGGTCCGGAGGGAGGCAAAGGAGCCAAGGGAAGAGGAAGGTGGAAGGATAAGAGGCAAAATGTATGGAGAAGAATGCAATCTGTAACAAACCTCACCCAGTTTTTACAGCCTGCTTCATACTGTGTGTTTTAAGCTGTATGTCTCCTACCAGAGAGCTAATAATCACCGACAGACAGGGTTTGCATTAACCGCAGAGACACACGGGGAGGAAAAAAAAGTCTCTAAATGGGATATTTTCATGAGGAGACAGTACCGAACTGCTAGATGATTTGAGTTCAAAGCTCTTTGCTCTCCCCCTCCCGGAATCCAAGCACACACTCGGGAAGGAGCAGAAAAGCACCCGTCCCGCACGCCACGTTCCAACAGAAAAATGCAGCTCGCTCCTAAGACGCTGCTATAAAATGTTTGGGTTGGAAAATTACATTTGCATAGTTTTTTTAATTTTTTGTTCTTCCATGGCAGAACACGGGGGAATGGTCGGGGAGCACGGAGAAATAAAAACAAGATAAACTAATAAAGAGACCTCCTGCTCCAAGCGCTGCTGAGGAGCAGCACATCCAGTTTTAGCTACACAGGCCGTACTGGGAAAGAAGTCCTGTCCTAGCAGCCCATTTCCACATTTGACAACCATTTTTTTGCCTCTTTTTAAGGGAATGATCCATATAAATTGAACTTAAACAGGCTCGCGGGATGCTGTACAGTCTACTCCCAACGAGAAGCCGACCAGCATGACCTCTGGTTTGAGCAGCTCTCAGCTCTGCCCACCTAAACCAACACGTTTGTAATAATTATGGGTTGATGGAAAACAGTTGAGTCAAGAAGGCAAAACGACCAGGCAGAGAAATAGATGTTACACCAACAGAGACATAAGCACAAGCACCAGCACTTGGCTTTGAGCAGAACAAGAATTCTCCTTCCTCCTACCTGTCACCCACAGAGCTGGGTTTAATGGTTGAACTAGATGATCTTCATGGTCTTTTCAAACCTAGATGATTCTGTGATTCTGAGCTCCGTTAGGTGAAACCTGCCTGTGATTCCTCTACTCCCTGAAAATACAGATGATAAAACTGGAAGGAGCAACTGCCAGATCAGAGGGACTTTGGCAGGCTGGAGAAATGGCCCAACAGGAACCTCATGAAGGTCAACAAATGCCAAGTCCTGCCCCTGGGGAGGAATAGCCCCAGGCACCAGTACACACTGGGGGTGACCAGCTGGGAAGAAGCTCAGCAGAAAAGAACCTGGGGGTCCTGCTGGACACCAAGTTGACCACAAGCCAGCAATGTGCCCTTGCAGGAGAGGCCAACAGACCCCTGGGTTGTGTTTGGCAGAGCGTTGCGAGCAGATCCAGAGGGATGATCCTGGTCCTACTCAGCATGGGTGACACACGGCTAAGTCAAGGTCTGGGCTCACCAGCACAACAGACAACACTGGAGCAAGCCCAGCAAAGGGCCACCAAGATCTTAAGGGATGGGAGCCTGGGACATACGGCAAGAGACCCAGGACTGCTCAGCCTGGAGGAGAGAAGGCTCAGAGGAACCCTCTCAATGTGTACAAGCTCCTGATGGGGGAAATAAAGAATCACAGAATCACGGAATCATCAAGGTTAGAAAAGCCCTTGGAGATCATCCAGTCCAACCATGAACCTCACACTGACCGTTCTCAACTCCACCAGATCCCTCAGCGCTGGGTCAACCCGACTCTTCAACCCCTCCAGGGATGGGGACTCCCCCCCTGCCCTGGGCAGCCCATTCCAACGCCCAACAACCCCTTCTGCAAAGAAATACTTCCTAAGAGCCAGTCTAAGAAGGCAAAGCCTGACTCTTCTCAGTGGTGCCTGGTGACAGGACAAACTGAAATATAGGAATTTGCACTGAATATAGGACAACACCTTTTTACTGTGAGGGTGATCAACCACTGGATCGGGCTGCCCAGAGAGGCTGTGGGGTTTCCATCCCAACTGGACGTGGTCCTGAGAAACCCCATTCTAGCTGATCCTGCTTCTGAGGGGAGCTGGACAAGGTGATCTCCAGAGCTCCCCTCCAACCTCTGTCTGTGATGCTGTGAAGATGGACACAACAGTAGCTTCTCTAAAGGGCAATAACACCACTTGTGTTATTGTGGCCACTTGTGGCCACTTGTACGAGTCAGCGTGCACCCATTCAGTTATAGGGCCTATACAGAAAAATATCGTGAGGCTTCCTATCCAGCAGCTGCAGAAAACATGCTCCATGACATACCCGAGCTATTACTACGATAAAGACTTTGCTATATAGTTCCATGAATGTCCTTTGGTTAATATTTGAAACAATTACAAGAAGGAACAGGCACAAACTTTCAGACTGTTACTCCTAACAAGTTTTTTATCCTGAAGGATTTGAAGGATTGCCTGGAGAATAAATCCTATGAGGAGCGATGGAAGGAGCTGGGACTGTTCAGTGTGAGAAGGAGAAGGCTGAGGGGAGACCTCATCACTCTACAGCTCCCTGAAAGGACGTTGTAGAGAGGTTGGTGCGGGTCTCTTCTCACGGGTGATTAGTGACAGAACAAGAGGGAACGGCTTTAAACTGCAACAGGGGAGGTTCAGACTGGACATGAGGAAAAAATGTTTCCCAGCAAGAGTGGTCAGAGAGTGGAATAGGCTGCCCAGGGAGGGGTGGAGTCCCCATCCCTGGGTGTGTTTAAGGGCCGTTTGGATGAGCTGTTGGGGGATGTGGGGTAGGGGAGAACTTTGCAGAGTCGGGCTGAGGGTTGGACTCGATGATCCCGAGGGGCTTTTCCAACCTGAAGGATTCTGGGATTTCAAGGCATTTCAACACCCTACGACAACCATGGCTGGGGCAAAACAAGCTGGAGGAGTAAAGCCAGGCAAGAAGATTTAAAGGCAAGAGACAAATTCCTGCTCTCACAACAGCTCTTGTGGGTTGCTCAGTGTGAGATGATTCAGTTTCTGAAAAGCGAGGAAGCTAGAAGATCATAAGTCACCCAGACCTCCAGGTAGAAATGATAAAAGACATGAGACACCTTTCTCAGAAGCCAAACCTCTCATTCCAAGGGACTGAGGAGAGCAGAGCCAAGGAAAACCTCTCTGAGGGCAACGCTCACCTTCTGAATGTGTTGCCCATATCCCTGCTTTTGTATACAGCAATTACCAACCCCCTGAATCAGAGCTTTTCCATCACCCTTCATAAAATACGACCCAAGCTGCCTGTTGATCTCTGAGATGAAGCAACTTTTTTTTATGTTGGGATGGCGCTCTGCGTGCTTCTCATCTTCCCACTGCTAGACCAGGGCTGCCCCGCAGCAAGCGGCTCCCGCGCCGCGCTCCTGGAATGCGAAGGCAGCGTTTGTTCATTGTACAACAACTGCCTTGTTTCCACATTTTCCTGAACAAAGGACTGAAATAGGGGGTATATGCGTCATAAGCCCGTCCTGAACATTGCTCACCCTTTCCTGCGCAAATATTTGTAAACAGATTGAGAATTAATGTCCAGCCAACTCAAGACCCTTCATAAAAAAAGAGTTTTATTGAAAACAGGATGGCAATCATTTCCCAGATACAGTGCATATAGGCCTTTAAGATGAGAAACAACATACAGAGCAGGAAAACAGCAACCGCAGCTGTGCACCAAGCCATTTTCTGAGATGCATAAAACATGGTGGCTTATTATTTTACAGCCCCCTCCTCCCCCACAAACACACTCTTGTCTTTAAAAAAAAAAAAAAAAAAAAAAAGACGTTTCTGGTCAGCACATGATAATTCCCCCGGGGTTAATTTATGCAGAAAATACACAGCTTTGCTAACATGAGTAGTGCAAAAGTCCTCACGCAGAAGGATCTTCCTAAAGTCACTTTTTCTAGCAGTCTTAAGAGAGTCCACATCTCACACATACTCTACCGAGATCCAGTCTGAAGCCCAGGGCGACCAAAATCCTTCACAGCACAAGGCAAGATGGGGCCAGTATATCTCACAACTTTGCTTCCACGTGTATCTTATTACTTTTGCCTTTCAGAGATTTCCACACATGGAATGCGGAGGCAGCGGCGCTAAGGGCAGCCCACAGGCAAGACTTCAGTTCTAAGAGGGGTTCCTGGGACTCTGCTTTCCCTCCAGTTTTGAGGATAGTCAAGAAAAATTGGAACTGATTCACCAGGGTCAAATTTGGGTCTGGTGTTATGCTGCAATATCTTTCACACATCACTATGAACTGGCACTGGCATTGCCATTTATTTATTTTTAGGAGCAAAAATAAGTACTAAATATTGAATATCAGCATCAGCTCAGTGGAACAGTGTCACTTGTGATCCAGCTGCAACAAAAAAGGCTTTTAAAGTGTTATGCAAAAGAGCAGCTGTAGAGATACTGGTGTACTACACGTTGAAGCGAGGCCAGCAGTGCCCACCAAGGTAACTGAGGGACCTGGAGCACGACGACACAGGAGGAAAGATGAGGAAGGTGAAAGGTGAGGAAGCATATCTAACACAGAATTATAGGGTAGATGGAGCCAGGCTCCCCTTGGGAAAGGCACAGCAAAAGGAGAGGCAAGAGACAAAATGCAAAAAGATAAATTCAAATTAATCACAGGGAGGAAAAAAAACATACACTAAGGGTGGTCAAACACTGCAACGGGGACCCAGAGAGGCAGTCTCCACCCTTGAAGATCCTCAAAATTCAACTGGATGTGGCTCTGAGACCCCCCAATAAAACTACAAATTTAGCCTTGAGTGGAGAGTTGGACCAAATTTCTCCATGAGTCTCTTCCAGTCTAAATTATTATGAGTCTTTACCCAAAGCATGAGAAAAGATGTAATGGGAATGCCTGTTAGAGATTGCCCTTTCTGTTGAACTGAGTTTTACCTTAGAAAACTCAACGCTCTTCAGGGAAATGCTTTGCAAATCAGCGCACTTCCGCCTCTATCACTTGTTATTTTTGAGATATCACCGCTTCTGGAAATCACCACAAAGTTCTCTGGGGTAGCGGAGGCTTTTTCCAAACATTCCCGAGACCCATCTGAGCCCCAACGCCTGGAAACGGAGCAAACTTAGCAAAAGCCTTCCCAGACTTAAACAATAGTGGTGTTGGTCTTCAGGGTCCTTCAGCTGGTCTGTATTCTGCACCACTCAAGGTGAACATCTCATAACAAAAGCAGTCCTGATCTTAGAGCTTCCTAGAACCAAAGACCCCATAGTAGTTAAAATACCATTATAAAACCAAACCAAACCAAACAAACCACAAAAAACCCAAGACAGGCTCCCAACAAATAGAAAAAGGTAAATATTGCAAAAAAGGCTGAAAACATGATATGAGGAACTACAGCACACTCAACTTCGCTTCAATCCCTGGGGAGGTCATGAGCTGAGTCCTCCTGGGTCACATTTTCAAGAATACAGAGGAGAAGGGGACAACCAGCACAGATTTAGCAAGCAGAAGTTATGCCAACGATCTGACTGCCTTCTGTGAGAGCATGACAGGATTTATGGATGAAGGGAAAGCAGTGGTTGTCACTGACTTCAGCAAGGCTTTGGACATGCTTTTCCACAACATTCCTGTACCTAATTCCGATGTCTTAGTCTGGATGAGTGATCAGCTGGATGGGTAAATAATCAGTGGGGTGGTTGTGATTAACAAATTGTACCCTACCCGGGAGCCGGTAACAAGTGGGGAACCATAGTGGGGTCTGTCCTGGGACCTGTCCTGCTTCACTTCTTTAATTTGGAGGAGGCAACAGGGGAGGTTTACATTGGACAGTAGGAAAAAACTTTTCCCAGAACAAGTGGTCAGAGAGTGGAATAGGCTGCCCAGGGAGGGGTGGAGTCCCCATCCCTGGGTGTGTTTAAGGGCCGTTTGGATGAGCTGTTGGGGGATGTGGGGTAGGGGAGAACTTTGTAGAGTCGGGCTGAGGGTTGGACTCGATGATCCCGAGGGGCTTTTCCGACCTGAAGGATTCTGGGATTCTGTGAGGCAACAGAGCACAGTCTCATGCACTTTGCAGATGACCCCAAAGTGGGGGGAAAAGTCAATAAACTCAAGAACAGGGCCACCATCCGGAGGGTCTCAGCAGGCTGGAGGAATGGGCTGACAGGAACGTGGTGAAAATAAGTAAGGAAAAATGCCAAGCTCTGCACCTGGGAAGGAAGAACCTCTTGCAACAACACAGACTGGGGACTGACTGCCTGGGGAGCAGCTCTGTGGATAAGGACCAAGAGCCTTGGCAGACAGCGAGCTGAACACGGGCCAGCCGTCTGCCCTGGCAGCAGAGGCGGCCAACAGCCTCCTGGGCTGTATTAACAGGAGCAAAGCCAGTAGATGGAGGGAAGCAATTATCCCCCTCTACGCAGCACTCGTTAAGGCTGTATCTATACCCTGCATTCAGTTTTGGGCCTCCCAAATACAGGAAAGACACCGATAAACCGGAACGAGTTCACTGGAGGCCACCAAGATGGTCAGGGGCTGGAGCACTTGCCCCACAGTGGGAGGCTGATGGAGCTTTTTCAGCCTGGAGGAGTCACTGCTTCAGGGGGACCAGACACCCACCTTCAACACCTACAGGGAGGGCAAGAAGCAGAACAAGTTGCCCTGAGAGGTTTTGCAGTCTTGGTCCTTGGAGGTTTTAAGATCAGACTGGATAAAGCCTGGAGCAACCTGGTCTGATCTCAGAGCTGCCCCTACTTGCAGCAGGAGGTTGGACCAGAGACCTCCCGAAGTCCCATCCAACCTGAATAATTTGATGAAATTCTGAACAGAAGCAATGTATCTCCCCTGGTCAGGACTAACAGAGTTAGCCACTAAGAGTGGAATCAGGGTGAAATCAGCATTAAATGTAAAATATCAGTGTATTTGCAGTGAGTAAGTGACTGTGTTGGGCTTTGCAAAGCCCTGAGAAAGCACGGCTGCTGTTCCTAACCTCAGGTGACAAGAAGTCTGCATCCGGGCTATTGTAGTAAACCTCCTTTTTTTTTTTTTTTTTTTTTTCCTCCCCCCTAACATGTCTGTTTTCCAAGCTGAATATTTTAAGAATCAAGGCTGCCTGTGATCATATCTAGCCAGCTTAGAATGAACACTGATTTCTTTGCTGCTTCTTTGATCGAAGCCAAGTGGTTTTCTCATGGGTAATAAGGTCACGGGGTTAAAAGAGCAATATGACAATTACAAAAGTTAAATCTATTGCCACTACAGACAGACACACTACCCAGGGTCCATTAGCACGTAGTACAGAATGGTTATCACAGGTCACTGACACCAGTTCACTCTAATGGCTTTTCCTGTGTCCTTATCAATCCAGTGCACAAAGTGTCTCACCCTCAGCCTTTCCCTATGATCTCAGAGCTGTGTTTATAGCTATCTAACTCCACCAGGCACCACTGGGTCAGCCAAGTCAGCAGACAGTGAGATATGCCAGGACACAACGATGGGACAATCTGCAAAGTGTCTGAGATGAACAAGGAGTTACCAGAGACTTCGAGAAGGAAATTTTTTTCCACCGTCCCCCCCACCCCCCCCCAAAAAAAAAAAAGTTTTAAAGTTCCCAAGGACACCGAGGGAAAACTTTACAACCCTGATCTCAAAAATAGAAGTAAACCACAGACTTTCCATGGTACGGTTTGTGTTTCAGTATCAAATAAAAGAAACAACTAGTGTTACAAAGAGAAAAAAGAGATGTTTTCATATGAAAGAGAGGGTTGGGTAGCTCTTATTATTTGAATTGTGGTTCCTATAAGAGGCTTTCTCATCCCTTGAAAGAAGAACTTCAATTGTTTTGCCCCTTTCTCAAAGAACAAACATTTTGGTGGGGATGCTGGAGCCCCCCCCAGAGAGGTGGGGAGAGGGGGCAGGAACGACGGGCTGCGTCACAGCCACCACGGGCAAGCAGATGAGCAACCAGCCTGCCAATTTATTAGCCCACAAAGGCAGCAAAAGGAGGATTAATGCAGGCAGCACAATCACCAGCACACTTCTAAGAGGAATTAAAAAAAAAAAAACACAAAAAAAAAAAGGATTTAAGTGGAGGGCTGGGAGGAGACTAATGATCAACCGCCGGACTTGTGGCATCTCCCACTTCAAATGAAACCTGCTCAGCTTGGAGGTACAAAGTGGTGTTTCCCATCCTCAGCCCAACAGTTCACCTTGAGTCCCTGAGCCGCTGAATCCCGGCGCAGCTTCTGCCATCAAAACGGAGCAGTTTTAGCAATAAGCAAAAATAAACCCTTGTTTCTCCTCCCAAGGCTGTGCTGGCTCCGCACAGCTAAGAGACACAAAACATTATATTCTTCACTAAAATAGGCAAGAAAAACGTACCGAGCAGATACAGCCTATGCACAACGCATGCATTTTAATATAGGAATTTAAAGACATTTCTGCATTGATTATTTTTAGTAAAGTGGGGCTTTTTATTATTTGTTTCACATTTTTTTAGCTTTCCTAATGTACTTTGTGCATCAAAGCAGCTTTAGGGTTAGAGAGACTTGGGGTAGAAGCAATACAGCAGATAAAAATGTCAGTGGCGAGATACGACAAATTTATAGTAAATACCTGTCAACTGCTATTTATCTAAATTATCCAGCTCTGGGATTCTCCAGAAATACTTCATCAACTAGGAGGCAGCTACAGTTTTAAGCCTCTATTTACATCAGAATTTGCTCTCTTTTTTTTTTTTTTGGACACTTGTTCTTTACCCTAAAATAACCCCTTTGTAGCTCGGATCAAAGAGCTGGGAGTGTCAATACCAGTGTCTTCATGAACATGTTAAGAACCTCAAAGTAATTGGTAACCAATTAGCATAAAGCTAAAAAAACCCACCTAGCTAAGGCAAACCCTAAATGAGTACTAACAGGCAACAGCACTGGCTAAAGTAGGAGCTTAAGCGACTTAAATCACTGTCAGCTGCCTTTGAGACAATTTCTTGGGAGCACCCTCTGTGCAAACCACTCTGACTTTTTCTGGCTTTTTTTTTTTTTTAAAAATTCCTTTCTGCTCTTCGTTCACTCTTTGCTTTCTGCCTTGCTACAGCTTACGGGAAACATGAAACAAAAACTGCTTTTCATTTTATGTTATGTAAAGCAAAGCAATTCCATGTCTTGGCCTTGAAATACAAGGCACCCAACAGCTGTTCAGATGCTCCAGCAGATAAACCATCTGGCCCAAACCTCACCTTTCCTAATTTATTTTGGATATCGATCAAAGCAACTCGAGCATTACATAGACTTTGGTCAAAGACAACATAAAAGATAAAAACGTCAATGGCAAAATCACTTCACTGAAATGTTCTTGTTTCTTCTTTATATAATAATATTACCATTTTCAACAAACTTCTCTATTAACTCAAGGAAAAGATATACCTGATACCAACAGCCTAGCAGCCTAACCACGCTGCAGATGAATGTCCTTAAATAGCACATCACTGCTGAACAGAAAGCAAGTGGGGTTTAGTGTTTACGATCAGCTAAAACTAGACACGGACTTTGGCCAAGGAGACCAGGACAGGCCCCAAGACTCACATGTCCTGGCTCTGCTGTCAGCTCCCCCTCCTTAACCCTTTTATATGACGCTCGTGGCACCTGAAAAACCACCATATCCACAGTTCCAGCTAGTCTTTTGTTAATTTTCCTAGGAAAAGGACAGTATACATTTGTCTAATATTACCAGCGTTCCCACCGAGACATCGAGGTTGTTCAGTGGTTACCGATTTGTATCAACTTCAAACCAAACCTGCAATTCAAAAAGCATATTTTGACGCAATTCCGAGTACATTTGTTGCATGAAGAAACCACGGGCAGGGTAAGGACTTGTTGTTCTAGTCATGGTTTAGGGACATAAACCCAAATCATGAAATCAAAGGGTTACTTGAGCAAAGAAGGGTTATCCGTGTGTACAACTCCATGTATAATACACAAATACACTCTTGTGATGTTTTGTTCGATATCCGCAAATATTCAAAGCCTCCCCTACGCCCATATCTTCCTCAAGACACCGTCAGCCAGCCCGTTTCTCACAAGAAAAGGAATCGGGGATGAATAGTCCCATAAAGCATCTCACCAGAGCCTGTCCTCCCCGAGCCGCCACCACGCCAAGGTCCAACTCTCAATTAACCCCCGCCTGACCTTCCTTCACTTTCTTTCCCCCTCCTCTGCCCTTCCTGAGAAAGTTCAGCATTTCCTGGAAAAGTCTCCTTGCCTGTTTGATATTGTACTTCGCCTTGGTTGCTGAAGGAAGGATTTACAGGTGCCTGGCCCCCTCTGTAAGACCATGACCGAAGGCTGACCTCCCGTTACAATATGTGAACTTCTGCCCTGCTGATAAGGCTGGCAGATATGAGTAGGATTTTTCAAATAATCCTTTGGGAATTTATAAGCAGCACAGCCATAAAACCGAGGTGACTGGAAGGTCGATTTCACTAAAAATAATAAATATCTCAATGTTTATTCAACGTGGGCCTTTTTAACTGCAGGCCAAGCATTTAGATAACGCTATTGTAAATGACAAATATTAGGATTTTTTGGTAACTATTACATTATGATCCTTCCGTCTGACACTGATGTGGCTGTTTCCCTCAATGCTTGCTGGATCTCTGACATTGTTCAACCCAAGCTGGGCCTAGAAAGCCAGGGCAGGATTCAATCACAGGTCAGGAAAAGGGCAATTTTCTTGTCAGGAGCCTTCACTACAGTTGGTTACCTTTTTCTCTCGCTCCCATCTCACCAGCACACCTTCTCTAGAGCTCTGCTGTCTATTTTTTCTCATTACTAGGGCTTTTGGTTGAAACAGGGAAGGAGGAAGGGGAGAAGGACTGAATGATCTCAGCTCAGGATGGGGACAGAGGACACTAACCTACTGGCATGAAATCCCTGCACCAGGTTTAACCTCACCATCACCGAGTCCATGGCACTATTCCCACCTCCAGCAGAAGACAATCCCATCCAGATCCACCACAGAACACCAGCCACGAAACCTGTCTTCTAGCAGCAGCAATTCCCTAATACGCTTCGGGGGACCAACTGCTATTTCAGATGAAAAAGTAAAGCAACAAGACAACAACAAAGCCCCGATGTAGAAATGAGACCATTTCAAACGTATAAAACTGTTACATCCACCAGCGAAAGCTCTTCATCCTTTTCATAACAGCTTTATGTATAAATACACAATTAAATAAATACCCTTGCATTAAACAAATGCACGTAAGCCACACAAATAGGATTCCTAATCCTGTTTTCATTATACATATTCTTCACTGAAGTTTCTCCAAATAAAGTGACACTTTGAAATCCACAAAGTGTTTCAGACCAGTTGTAATCTTCAATTAGCACACTCCCTGAACCGGGCTCCCAACGCCGGGCTGGAGGAGGCGGTTTTTGTCCAAGATAAACAGAGTAACACATTTTGGGTAGGTTAACTTTTTCATTCCAATAAAATATCATGGCACTGTAGCCAAATTACATAATTATTAACAGATGAGGGCACAAAAAGATTTTATATAAATGTTTTTTATGACAATTCTTTTCCTTTCGCAAATTCATTTGTATGTATTGCTGGAGAAACTGGCTTTAGAAGTGCCTTAAAAACAATTCTCTCTCAAGCCTGGCTCCACCGTGGAAAGGGAGGAAAGCTGTGAACAGAGTGCTCCTTTCATCTGCTGCCTGGGCTTCAGATTGCTCAACCGCAGGAGAAGAGCCCTCTGAAAGCTCCCTCTCTCCAAAGGACGTTAAAGAACGGATGCAAACAACACAGGTTCTCTGGGCCCGCAGATGCAAGGCTCACACGCTGCTGGAGGCATCTCAGAAATTAAAAGTTGAAGGGTAAGCTACAAAGGGCATCTTATCTGCCCTCGTTATAAATAAATAAGCAAAAAAAATCAATGCCTTATGTACTCGTAATGCCTAGGAGAAAACGCAGCTCATCTAGCAGCCTACATCCTCAGAGATGGGAGCTCTCAAAAAGTTCTCCAGACCGTGACACTGCTCAGAATAACACTTTTTAGCCAATAACCAAACACCAACACACAACAGCTTCAGCGTGACCGTATTTTTCAGTCCACGCAAAGCCTGTGGGGAAACTGGGAGTGATACAGTCAAATGGTGGATTTGGTGGGACGGCAGCAAATCTGCTCCTGTCAAATGTTTGAAAAGCAGCAAAGTTTCTCCTAAGCGCAGCAAACAATACATTTAAAACCAATTTCCCTCCCGCAACCCCTCCAATTTCACTGAATAATGAAGCTACTGTGGTCAAAAAAGAATTTTTGGAAGAAAACTATATGACCAAGAAATTTGTATATTATAAACCCAGGCTCCGCACTAGTCAGAGAACACATCCCTTTGTATTTCTGCGGCCTGCAGGAAGTAACTGTGCGGTTTTTACCCAAATCCATCCATCACTGGCCTGCTTTCTACTTCAGGTAAAGCACTTCCTAGCTAGGCGAACATTAACTAATGTTTTACAACCACCTCCTTCCAGCAGCATCGATGGAAGGAGCAGCACCCCGTCACCTTCTTTAACCCACAATCCAGTGTAAGAACCAGTCTCAAGGGAGTTACTTACCAGGACAGAATATATGTGCAGGCATCGGTACACGGGTGAGAAGTCCACCAGGTCCTGGGCCCCAGGCACCTAAAGGACAGCAGGACAGTGGTGTGAAAGGTGCAGAACACATGTAGGTACGTGCAAGTCTAATATATCACATACAGGTGAGTGCAACTGCAATGCATGCAAGTCTGACAGAGCCACACCAAGATCTAGGGTACGTAACAATTAGAATATCGGTATCTACCTGTATCTGTCTATATTTACATTTTTTTAAGTTTCTCAAAGTGGGAAAATTTAATTTAATATTGCTCTCACTCCATTTACACTCCCCTATGAAATCACATTGCAGGATTTGGCCCTGTTAGCCAGCTCAGCAGAGATTTAATTTGACCATAGGCTTAAATACAAGTTCAAGCATCCTGGCACAAGCCGTTCTGGTACTTATGCAACAGGATGGAAAAAAAACCAACCTTATTCTTTAGATATCTAGTTTGATTTTTTTAAAAAGCACAAATTCTGTTGGGGTTTTTTATTTTTTTCCTTAAAAAACACACACCACACAGACTCCACCACCTTTCAACAACATAGTGAGTCTTGCACAGGGACAAGGAAGCGCATTTTTGAAGGGTGGGACGGAGGGAGGGAGGCCGAGAGGAAAGATCAAAGAAGAAATTTGCATACAAGAAGCTTGTGTCCTTTGGATATGTTCAAGCCAACACAGTATTAAGCTTGTTGGCCAAGGCATAAAGCTCAGGCAACCGTCCTTCTCCCCCAAAATCCAGAGAGGAGGGGAGTGTTCTGTTGACATGTGGTGGAAAAAAGGGGAGAAAGATGAAAGGGACCAATGGACAGGCCTGGGAAACATGTTTATTTTATATATTTTTAATTATGCTTAAGAGGCCTTTCTGCTAAAAAGGAGGTAGGATGAAGAAGAGAAAAATTTCTAGCTGGATGAGAGTACGCAAGCCTCAACCAACACTGCCCAAAGCACCTGAGGCGAGCGGTCCTCCTCATCTAAAGCAATGGCTCCAAACAGGGGAGTGCACAAGTTATGGGCTAGAAAGGGAAAATGGGGTTTTGTTAAATCACCTCCCATATAATGTGGAACGGGACCTGTTAAAGAATCTCCTCCCTGCAAAGAAACTCAGCCCTCAACACTACGCAGGCTCCTGGTTAGAGGTGAAACAATGAAAGATGCTGCGGAGACAGAGCAGCGACACACAGCGTGGAGCACCCCATCCTGCCCCACCCACCACACTTCGAGACCCCCAAAAAACATTCCAGCCCCAACCTGGGGGTGCAGGGAGGGGAAGCAGGCAGCTCACGGGGAGCGAAGAGCACAGAGGATTACTGGGGTGCGGCACAGGCCTGCTCATCCCTCTCGCTGGGCTTTCACAGAATCCCAGAATCCTTCAGGTTGGAAAAGCCCCTCGGGATCATCAAGTCCAACCCTCAGCCCGACTCTACAAAGTTCTCCCCTACCCCACATCCCCCAACAGCTCATACAAACGGCCCTTAAACACACCCAGGGATGGGGACTCCACCCCCTCCCTGGGCAGCCTATTCCACTCTCTGACCACTCTTGCTGGGAAACATTTTTTCCTCATGTCCAGTCTGACCCTCCCCTGTTGCAGTTTAAAGCCGTTCCCTCTTGTTCTGTCACTAATCACCTGTGAGAAGAGACCAGCACCAACCTCTCTACAACGTCCTTTCAGGGAGCTGTAGAGTGATGAGGTCTCCCCTCACCTTCTCCTCCTCACACTGAACAGTCCCAGCTCCTTCCATCGCTCCTCACAGGATTTATTCTCCAGGCCCTTCCCCAGCTCGTTGCCCTCCTCTGCACTCGCCCCAGCCCCTCAAGATCTCTCTCATATTGAGGTGCCCAAAACTGGACACAACACTCCAGGTGTGGCCTCACCAGTGCAGAGCACAGGGGGACTGTCACCTCCCTGCTTCTGCTGGTCACACTATTTCTAATCCAAGCCAGGATGGCGATTTCCTCCCTCTCTTGCAGTGAGCACCCCAGGGTGCCCTCTGAGCAGCTCCTGCAGGCGGGCAGGGGGTGCTCAGCAGGAAGAAGGAAGGTTTCTGAGCGAGGGACGGGGCTGGCATCACCTGGGGGCCCTTTCCATGTCAATCCTGGCTGCTCAACGTGCCCCAGCAGAAGGGTGATGGCTGAACCGAGGGCAGGCAGCTGTAAAACCCAGCTCACCGGTCTCCCTGACATCAGCTTTTACCTTTTACAAGATTATATTGACAATTGCAAACACTAGGCAGCAGTTTTATTGTGTTAATGCCAATTTTATCACTCCTTCCTGGTCATTTATTTTCCATTTGCAGTCTCCCAGGCCTTCTAATGCTCCCTAAATAGCTCCCAAATCCAGATTTCAGCCAGTTTGTAGACTCCTCAGGATACAGATTCTGCCTTGCCGTACCCCTCCAGCACTAAGCGCAATCGGTCTCCAGTTGGTAAAACAGTAAAACACTTCAGGCTCAGAAATCCCCGATTTCAAAACTGCTGGAGATCACTAAAGCAGACAGGGAAGTATCAGCACTCGCTCGACCCAGCCATCCTCCGGCGACCACCATCAGCGTGGGGAAGCTGGACTGGATGGACCCGAGTCCACCCTGTGTTTTTCTAAGGGAGGAGAAATCTGTCATCCCTTCACAACATCATCAAAGCAGGCGATGTTTTCCTATGAATTTGAATTCAGGATCAAACGGTTTTGCTCCTCTTGGATTTGGGGCACTAGTTGAACATGGTCCACGGAGAAATATTTCTGATAAAGATTTGTGAAATCAGGATATTGCCAAAAACGGAGTCTACTCCCCCAGAGAAATTCTTTCAAAGCAGACTGCAACATTTCCACAGTCTCTGATCTTCTGCAAAAACTTTTAAGCCCACACACACGCACTCACAAAAAATCTGCTGGACTATTCTGCAGAGTTAACATCTCTGAGACATTAAGAGCTTTAAAAATACTAATCTAGGTAGAACACTATCAGACGTGGAAGCGCAAGTCCTGGACCACAAGAAAGCTTTTTTGCAAACAGAAGGACATGCACCCAAAACCTGTACTAGGGTTTTATGCAGGATAGAAACCTACAATATATTTTAAGGAAAAGAACAGACCACCTCTTCCATATATAGCCATAGCCCTACAACAGAAGAAATAATAATCCTACCGTTTGAAATCTTTCCAGACTAACCAATATAGGCCTTTGAATACACAGAATATATGAAATTATCTCTGTGGCTAGTTCAACACATTGCACAATGTAAACATATCTAATATTTACATATTTAGATATTCATCTAATATTTAGATAATTAGACATATCTAAAAATCCAGGCTTAGCACATCCCCTTTAGCAGTGACTTGATTTTCTTAGCCAAAGCTGCCAGCGTTCAAAAAATAAATAAATCTTTGATTTTTGAAACCTGATGATGAAATGAGAACTAGAGCCGCCTCAACAACAGGACTGATTACTCCCCTGACATCTCTCCTTCAGTCTAATCTTTTTTTTTTTTCCTTTTGATTTGCAGAACAAAGAATTTATTCATCTTGTCCAAAATTCTCCCAGTCCACAAAACATCAGCTTCACAAAGCTCATTCCCAAGTCCTGCATCCAGCACGTCCCCGGTGCTGGGAGCAGAGGCAGGACCTGTCAGTCTCTGTAAACAGCCAACCCTTCTCTTTTTGCAAGAACATTTTCAGTCGGGTTAAACACTGACTGTAGCGAATTTAACCCACAGAAGGCAAGTTTTCCATGGAAATGTTTAACTGTGGCTGCCACCAACACAAGGCTGGCCCTGAGTTAAGGCGTGCTCTGGTCTGGCTTTAGATAATTTGTGATACAATGGCTTGAATCTCTGATTCTTGTTACGTTTTGATGTAAAGACATGACACAAGCACAGATACATGCTCCCCTCTTTCAGTGAGGGGGAAAAAACCTCCAGACTTAAACACCAGGACAGGTGTTTTATGACGCACATGTGGCAGAAAACATCCGTTCACCGACAGAATAAAACTCTGCTGCTGAAAGCAGTGGTGGTTCTGCACTGCATCCAGCTCAGGATCCTCAGCACGAGACAGACATGGACCTGTTGGAAGGGTCCAGAGGAGGCCACAAAGATGCTCGGGGGGCTGGAGCACCTCCTCTGTGAGGACAGGCTGAGAGAGCTGGGGGGGGTTCAGCTGGAGAAGAGAAGGCTCCGGGGAGACCTTAGAGCGGCCTCCCAGGGCTTAAAGGGGGCTTATAAGAAAGATCCCAAACTGGTTTGGATTGGAAGGGACCTTAAAGATCATCCAGTCCCACCCCCCTGCCACAGACAGGGACACCTTCCACTAGCCCAGGTTGCCCAAAGCCCCGTCCAACCTGGCCTTGAACCCTTCCAGGGAGGGGGCAGCCACAGCTTCTCTGGGCAACCTGTGCCAGGGCCTCACCACCCTCGCAGGGAAGAGTTTCTGCCTTAGATCTCATCTAAATCTCCCCTCTTTCAGTTTAAAACCGTTCCCCCTCGTCCTATCCCCACCCCCTGATCAAGAGTCCCTCCCCCTTTCCTGCAGCCCCCTTTAGGTATCAGAAGGCTGCTAGAAGGTCTCCCTGGAGCCTTCTCTTCTCTTTGGCTAAGATGGGGACAAACTTTTTAATAGGGCCAATTAAAATAGCAATAGGACAAGGCATAATAGCTTAAAATTAAAACGGGGTAGATTCAGAGTGGATATAAAGAAGAAATCATTTACAATGTGGCTGGTGAAACACTGGACCAGGTTGCCCAGAGAGGTGGTAGATGCTGCATCCCCAGAAACATTCAAGGCCAGGTTGGACGGGGCTTTGGACAACCTGGGCTAGTGGAAGGTGTCCCTGCCCGTGGCAGGGGGGTGGGACCAGATGACCTTTGAAGGTCCCTTCCAACCCAAACCCTCCTGTGATTCAACAGGTATCTTTGGGTCCCAGCAGCCAGGAAGCACTTTACCCCACGCTGAAAGGAGGTACAGAACAAACCCTGCTGTGGATTTGCTACATCTTCTGTGGTCTTGGTGCCCTTTGAGTGTCCCAGTGTGTCCCGGGGCTGAACCTCAGGGGAAAAAACCTGAATGCATTTGCACAGTCAAGAGGATGCTCAGGATACTGTGACATTGGAAGTGGCCAGATGGTGCTGCAGACTAACTGATCTCACTCTGGCTCACATTATAGACAACAGGCAGACAGCTTTGTCTGGAAATAGAGTGGTTTCTCGCAGTGTCCAAGATGTTTTTTTGCATAATTGCTATTGGAAGCAAACAGAAGGTGGAGGCTGATGGCACCTAACAAAGCCATTTATCAGGGAAAAACAAGGGAGCTCTCTGCGGTCCCTCCCTCTAACTCCCAAAACTTTGTAAGAAATCTGTTTCATTTACTTAGAGAATTACAACTTACAACTTACTCCTACAGCCAGGTCAACCTGAAAGAACGCCAGAAGCATGATGAATTCTGGCTACACCTCACACCTGCTGATGCCCCGAGTGCCAAACTCCTTCTCCAAATAGAAAACTGACTGGAATTTGTTGATTTGTTCTTCAAAGACAGTTGAGTAGCCGTTACTCTGAAGCGTGATGTCCTTCTTTAGAACTTCCCCTCTCTCACAAAGGAGCACCAGGGAGTCCAGTTCAACCCAACCACTTCACAGACACCTGACCAGTCATTTTTGGGGACAAGAAGAAACAAGGCACAATGCGGGTGAGTTTGTCCTGCTGTATTCAACAAGATCGCAGAAAAAAAGTCACTGAAAATGAGAAGAATCTGGATGAGCTTTGTAGTTTTCTGGATGCTTTTTACTACAAAGGGAACAGCTGGCACAAACTGAACAGACCGCGGAGCTACTCACTGTGAAATGCAAATTCTCCTTTTGCAACTTGACATTCATAAAAACTGAATTGGAGCCTTCTCCCAGCTCCCTCTGCAGCTGGGCCTGCTCCCGCACGCTGATTATAGTGGGAGCTCCCACCTCAGCGAGGCATCTGGACTTCAGGGGGACAAGGCTGGACCGTAACGTCTCCAAACTGGAGAACGCTGATGGAGTGGAGAACCACGTCCCGTATTTGTCCTCCTGAATGCAGCTGGCAGAGCTCTCTGATGCTACTCCAAGGGAGAGGATGACCTACACTGGAATACATGAAACAGTAAAAGGAAAACCTTTCTGCTCTTTCTTCCCTTTCAAAGCTTTTCCTGTAAATTTTGCTCTGGGATGAAGGGGTTGCTCCATATGGGTGAGCAATCACGGGATCTCCAGAACAGATCATCCAGCCTATGTGGAGAACTCCGAAACACAGCTTGCTGAAGAGCCTCAGATATTTCCTAGAGGGGAAAAAAAAATATTTATCCCACTATTTCCAGCCTATGCACCAGGATCAGGAGTTCTCCTGCCTAAACTTAATCAGAAACACCCAGGGCCATCCTGCTTTCAGTCCTGAGCAGGAGTTGGTGCAAGGCACCCTTCACTCCTCCCTTCCCATATTCAACCAGCATTCACTGGCTGTCTTCCAAATCCAAACCTGCAGTTACTGGTCGGTTTTACTTGCTGTGACAAGTCAAGAGCAAGAGCTACCAGTGCGGTCTTTGGATGCTTCAGGATCATTTTGTTACTTGCCTATGGACTTTATTCAAACAAGGGTCTGTCTTTTCTCTCTCCAGGTTTTCTTGTTAGCAGTATTTCATATTTCCTCGAGAAGAATAAGCCTCAGCAAGCTTGGTGAGGGGCAGTACAGTCCCCCCAAGCCCAGCAATCCTTCTTCAGCGCTCCAGAGCACGGGGGCTGTGCAGGAAACAAGATGCAGTTCACTCAGGACACTTAATACAAACCATTTGAAGCAACGAGGATTAACTTTGGAGACTCAAATGTTGTATTAAGAGTATTTTAACTCTCCCTTTTGTCACTGCACGGGCAAAATAAGCAGGAGAGTCACACTTAAAAGGTGGAAAGCTAGGAATGAAGCCGTCAACCACAAAAACCGATTTTGCAGTTGGCCTTTAAAAAACCCTAACCAAGGAACCTCCCAGTTTACAAACTGGACTGGTTTTGGCTGGGATGGTGTGTTCGTTCTCTTCACTGCAGCCCGTATGCGTCATCAAAACGGTGTTGATAACACACCAGTGGTTTAGCTATTCCTAAAGCACCAAGTCCTTTCTCTGTTTCTTGCTCTGCACCCCCCCAGCGAGGAGGCTGGGGCTGGGCAAGGGGATGGGAGGGGACACGGCTGGGACAGCTGAGCCCAACTGACTGAAGGGATCTTCTGTACCATGTAATGCCACGCGCAAATATAAAACTGCGGTAAAAGGGGGAGATTTTTTAAAAGGTAGCCATTGTCTGACACTGGCTGGGCATCAGTCTGCAGGTGGAAGGTGGTGGGTGATTGCCTTTCCCTTCATTTATTAAACTGTCTTTATCTTGACCCACAAGTTTTCTCATTTTTACCTTTCACACTGTCTCCCCAATTCTTCTGAGGGACTGGAGGGGAGTGAGCAACCGGGTGAGGGCACAGCCACTGCCCAGGGACAACTCACTACACACACACAGAACAGAATCACAGAATCATTTAGGTTGGAAAGGAACTTTAAGATCATGAAGTCCAACCATTAACCCAACGCTGTCAAGGCCACCACTAAACCATGTCCCCAGGCACCACATCTACACGTCTTTTAAATACCTCCAGGGGTGGTGACTCCACCAGTTCCCTGGGCAGCCTGGTCCAACGATTGAGAACTCTTTTGGGGAAGAAATTGTTCCTAATATCCAACCTAAACCTCCCTTGGTGCAACTTGAGGGTGTTTCCTATTGTCCTATCACTTGTTACTTGGGAGAAGAGATCAACCCCCACCTTGCTCCAACCTCTTTTCAGGCAGTTGTAGAGGGCCATGAGGTCTCCCCTCAGCCTCCTCTTCTCCAGACTAAACCTCCTCAGTTCCCTCAGCCGCTCCCCATCAGACCTGTGCTCCAGACCCTGCACCAGCTCCGTTGCCCTTCTCTGGATACGCTCCAGCACCCCAAGGTCTTTCTCATAGTGAGGGGCCCAAAACTGAACTCGGTATTCAAGGGGCGGCCTCACCAATGCCGAGTACAGGGGGACGATCCCTTCCCTGTCCCTGCTGGCCACACTATTGCTGATACAAGCCAGGATGCTGTTGGCCTTCTTGGCCACCTGGGCACACCACCGGCTTATATTCAGATGGCTGTTGACCAACCCCCCCAGGTCCTTTCCCACTGGGCAGCTTTCCAGCCGCTCTGCCCCAAGCCTGTAGCATTGCGTGGGGTTGTTGTGACCCAAGTGCAGGATCTGGCACTAAGCCTTGTTAAACCTCATACAGTTGGCCTCAGCCCATTGCTCCAGCCTGTCTAGATCCCTCTGTAGACCCTTCCTACCCTCCAGCACATCAACACTCTTGTCCAACTTGGTGTTGTCTGTGAATTTCCTGAGGGTGCACTCGATGCCCTTGTCCAGACCATTGATGAAGATATTTAACAGACTGGCCCCAGTACCGAGCCCTGGGGAACACCCCTTGTGACCGGCTGCCAACTGGATTTACCACCATTCACCAAAACACTTTGGGCTCGGCTGTCCAGGCAGTTTTTTACCCAGCAAAGAGTGCGTCTATCCAAGCCATGAGCAGCCAGTTTCTCCAGGAGAATGCTGTGGGAAACGGTGTCAGAGGCTTTACTAAAGTCCAGGTAAACAACATCCACAGCTGTCAGATGTGGCCTTCAGCCACACATGACACTCCTTCAGATTTAGTGGCTCTATTTCCAAATGAGAGATCTGTTTGTACTAATAAAGAAATCATTTTCTTTCCAAAAAAGTTAAAGATCCGCAGGAAGCAGGAGCATGGGGAAGAGCTAAGCTCATTGGGATCCAAACCACTCTCTGTCCCTTCTCCCCGCAACATAACACTGGGAAAAGGAGGCTGAGGGCTCCCTGCAGCCGGGCCGAGCAGGGAGGGGGCTCCTGCGGGTGCTGCCCCCGCCGCGCTCCGTTTCATCACCACGGACAGCGGCCCCGGCCCCTGCCTGCCCTGCCCGTCCTGCCTCCTCTGCCTGCCCTGTTTCCTCTGCCTGCCCTGCCTCCTCTGCCTGCCCTGCCCCCCCTGCCTCCTATGCCTGCCCTGCCCATCCTGCCTCCTCTGCCTGCCCTGCCCGCCTTGCCTCCTCTGCCTGCCCTGCCCGTCCACCTTGGCCCATCACCCATCCTGTAAGTTTATTCACTCGCTACCAGCCCGGCCCTAAATGCACCCAGAGACGGGATTTCATCTGCCTCAAGATGAGTTAAATCAGTTTGATGGATACAATTAAGAGATTTCTCCCAGCTGCGCTCTACAAATTATTGTCTTTAAATTCTTCCCTCCTGAATGTTTTCCTTGTATTTTTCCCTATACCTTTCAATTCTAATTTACATTAAATTCTAATTTCTAATGCTGATTGACTCCAACTCTGCATAGAACACAGGTACCACCACGTTTCACACTGCCGCCTGGTTTGGCAAGAACCGACTCCACAGCAAGTGAGAGATTTTTAGAGTGAGATTGAACAAGAACTATTGAAGGACCAGATTTTTATTTTTTAACGGGGAAGATACCAAAATATATCTATTCAAATCAATGCTTGTTTTCAAGAAACATGCCATTCTCACTGATTTTTCTTTTGTTTAACTTCTCCTGTATTTCCATGCTGATGGAAATAGCCCACCCAGACGGTTTCAGTGCAGCGTGAGGGCTCTGGGTCATACCCCACAGTTTGGTCCCTGTGAAGCAGGTGGTGATTCTCCTCAATCTGCTCTGGAAGTGCAGCAGAGGTGAGGAGGAGAGAATTGAACTGCAGGGAAAGAGGCAGAACACGAGCACAGAACCACTTGAGCAACCCACATTTTAAACTTCAGAAACTTGTTCTTCATCCTCCTCTGGCAGGTCAGGGACTGTCAAGTTCAGGGCAACAAAGACTTCCCAATTCAGTTACAGGTTGTCGCTGAAAATATCATTCTCTTGACATGAGAGGCTTCAGCAAGAAGAGAAAAAGCATCCAGCGTGGCAGATAATACTTGCCAAAAGGTCCAGCGCGAGAGCGCATCACAAGAAACGAAGAACACATCAACAAGCTCAACACCTCGTGACCTGCACTCCAAGAAGGTATCTCCAAGCTGCCCTTCCTGAAACTCAGAGGGACAGGCCTCTCTTGCATTTTAAGCACCACAAATCCAAGATATCCCACCGCATGCACTATCTAGCACAGGGAGGGAAGAAGAACCAACACAATCAGTGAGGTTACGCTTTGTGGTTAACAAAAAAAAAATCACAACAGGTCTGAGGAAGCAGCAGCAGAAAGGGAGACAAAAAGAAGGGAGCACAATGAGGAGTTAAAATTGCATTTAAATGTGATCCTTTCCGACACAAAGTATGTCTCTGCCACCAAGACACACATCCCACAGAAAAGGCCAAGTCTCTCGTGCCCTGTGCAGCGATTTATCTCTTTTTAAATGAAAGATTGATACCAAACTGCCTGCCCAAGCACGCACCGAAGTGCAACCCTTGAGCTGGGGGACAGAAGACACGGGCTGTTTGGTTCTCAAACACTACTCGGCCCCTCTGCTGAGCCTGCTAACGAGAACAACAGTGCAAAATAACCCAATATTGCAACACACCCCAACGTCCTCCAGCCCGTCCTGCATCTCCACGACACGCTGTGCGGCAACGCGAAAGACCGCGCGAGGTGCAAACACAGTTTGAGCCACGACTCATCACCCCCAAAGCGCCCCGTCTCCTGGATTTGATGTTATACAGTTACCTCTTCATCCTCATCCTCATCTTCAACATCCAGGATACCCGAATCTTGCTCAGACATGGGGCTAGTGTTTTTTACCTCCAGATCTGAGCTTGCGCAGACTTCTTTCTTGGATTTCTTCCCCCCGCTTATCCTGGGATGTTGTGATACAATATTGTCCAGGTTTCTTTGCTGCTGTGCCTAGAAAAAAAGCAGATTTCACCTTTTACAATAGCATCCTCAGATTATACTTTTTTTCTTTTTTCAGCCAAAAGATGCAATCGGTCATGAAATATGACAAATGAGACAAAATAAAACACACGCTTAATGGAACTTAGAAATGTTATGTTTTTCCTAACCCAGATATTCCGAAGAAACAGAAGATTCATTTCAAAACCATTCCAGGGATTATGCAACAATACAAACAATATTCTGACTCTTCACAAATCAAAATGCCAAACCCATCATACTGCCATATTGATCTATTTACAGCACAGATGCAGAAATATTAGCCCATAGGCCATGTGGTGACTGTCACAGGCTAAATTAAAGGACGTACTTAACCGTTGGATTTGTTCCTCTTTTCAACCCATGTCAGCACAAAACATTCCACATCTGGACCCCAGAGGTTCCTGAAAGCATTTTTGTGGTACCCCAGGAGAGCTTAATTGGACGTTGCTGATGTACAGAATGAGCTGTAAAAGGTATTGAAGAAAAAATCGCTCGCTGGGAGAAGCACCGTGATCCAGGGAGCAAAACACACGACTCGGTGAAGCTCCCTTGAACCGCTGCTGATACCTATTCCCGGGGCTTTGGGGTCTGTTTGCAGCAGAGTCAATGCGTGTGCTCTGCTGCAAAAATGCGTTTAGTTTCCTCGTGGTTACCGAGCAAGATATTTGACAGGAAAAAAATGATTTAGCCCTAATTGTTCAAGGGAGTTGACCAAGAACTTCAAACTGAATGGGAAAGGCAAGGAGAGGGAACAGCACAGAGACACTGGTCTCACCGCAAATGCCAAACCGTGGCCAAAACGAGGGGGAAAAGGCCAAGCCAACGGATGCGGGGGGTTCTGCACATGTGGGCTTCTGCTCTGGTGTGACTAGAAACTAAACACTCTCAAACCCTGAAATTTATATGCATATATACACACAGATTTATAGGATCCCTCCCACATTTTTCTATAAAATTTTTATACAAGAGAAGAAAGGTGTATGGAAATCATCCAGATGTCTTTCTGAAAATGTTATTTTAGATGGTAGGTTTCTTTTTAAAAAAGAATGAGTTTTTTATATATTTCAGTTATTAATATAAACTCTATTTCTAGCAATTACCTGCACAACCTGAATCAAACCTGCACCTGGGTATTTTACTGCTCCCCTACAACAGGAGACAAACAAGGTGGCTAAAGGGGACCGTCCCCTGCCCCATGCTACCATGACAGCCTGGCTTCAGAAGGAAGAAGGAATACCAGAAATCATATTGTAGATACTGTTGTCAGCAAAACCAACTGTGCTAGGAAAACAATGGAGAATAAAAACAAGTGGAACCTATGAGAAAAAAAAACAACAAACCAACACACTATTTACTTTTGCTACCTGAACTGCAGAAAGTAGAAAGCTCTATCCAGAGTGCAAACCTTCAAAATTACTTCCTTTTAAACACTTAAAAGTATTAATATCACACAAAAATAATTTATGAGCGAGTTTTATTTTGACAGCCTCTCTCAGCTCAACTCCCTTTTGAATCCCTCCTTGGGAAGAAAGACTCCATCAGAGACCGATCACTTGTGTAGTTTCTAGATCTGAAGAATATTAAAACCCAAGCACGGCACAGATATCCCAACCCTTGCAAAATCCACCGGGCTCTACCGCTGTGTAAGGCAAAGTGCCCTTCACACCGTGCACGTACAATCGGCTTTGTCTTAATTAATGAACATGGCAATTGATAATCAAATTAAATATGTATCGCTGACACTAGACGTGGTTCCACCAGGAGTTAGAGCTAAACCTTACATGATGAGCAGCCTTGTGCTGTGCCATAGCACAATCTTGACCTCTAGTGGTTGGAAAGCAGTAGTATCCTTGATGTTTACTACAAGTGCTCTTACAAGAGAAGTAACAGCTGAGCAAGGGGACAACCAACCAAGCCTATTAAAAAGACCTCTTAAGGGATCAGTCTCAACAATAGGGATTTTTGCAACAAAGCCACAGGAAAAGGTCTGTGTGAACACTGCTGAAGACAAATTTTTCTAGCAACATCAATACTTGAAGCAATTGGGGAAAAAGTAGTATTTTTTGCATTAGAAATCTTGAACTTCAGAGGCACAACTCTATAGAAAGACATTGCAACATCATATAAAGAGAATTAGGACTTCAAAAAGGGGAGTGAGCGCTTGGTCCTTCTGAAGCCCACACAACAAAGAGATTCGAGGCTTGATTCCACTCTCAGATACGCCCATTTATGACATAAGTTACTCAACTGAAGCGTAATGAAGTTATAACACTGAATCCACTGTAAATTACACCAAAAGCAAGCCCAGTGTACTCATTAAAATCTCTCAAATTTATGTAATCTTTTTTCCTCTAGAAAGGGAAGAAATCAAAGAATGGGAAAATGCAAAGTTCTGGATAAAACATTGTGCTTGAAATGGATCATTAAACAGGGCGTAGCAAGATCACAGCAGAAAAAGTGGTCATGGGAGAGGAAAAATCTGGGCTAACAAGCTGAAGGATGCTGCCGCCAGCTCTGAACTTCACTGTTGAAGCCCTAAGCGTGTAACATTCAGCATTTTAGGCTGAACACAGAATTAGTCTCACCAGAGGACCTTGTGGACATGGTCTCAGAAGGCACATTCTCTTGCTCCCCCATCTCTTTTCAAACTTGAGGTATTAATCTCATACTTCAGCTTCACCTACGCTCCCTGGAGAAGCACAGTGGTACATAACGTCCACTGGCCACATGTCAACATTGCTGAGATCCAAATCAAATATTGACAAGACCTGAGAAATACTGGTATTGATAAAACCCCAAAGTCAGGGAAGTCTGACCTTCTAGGTAAAGTCATCGCTCTAGGCCAAGGAGTTGGACATCGAAATTCAAACCCCATGTTTTGCATTTTGCACACTTTAAATGCAAATAAACTGAAGTTTATCAAGAGAAAAATTCTGACCTGAATTAAAAGTCTGGGTACCGACCGAGAAAAATAAAAAAAGGAAAAAAAAAAATGTATGTTCCACCTCCTAAAGATCCACAAAAAGCAGCCAGAGAGATGCTCCCAATGGCACAACAGCTTCGCAGCCTACCAAGAGCAATTTTTACCTTTAGGAATTAGGGTGGGAAGTTCTAACTGAGAAGAGATTTTCCAGAGATTTCTACCTTAAAGACCGACAGACGGTCCCAAAGTAACCCAGTCGATGTTTATTCCCTCCCGTGCACATCACAGCACGTAACCCCCCGTCTCGCTCCACCGTACGACAGGCGCAGCCCATCAACAGCCGGCTGGGAGCCCGAGGAGTCGGCACGATACGAGCTGAGCCCATAATCTAGGTGTTACGCTGGAACGACACAACGTACATGCCAGAAATAATAGTAATTGCTTTTCCATTAACAGGAGGGCATTTCCCCCGCCCCCACTCTTGGCAGGAAACAATCTGGACTGAAGTGACCTATAAGTGAGAAATATCAAATTTTCTTTAACTTCGGCAGGCTTGGGTGAAGTCACCGAGGTTTCAGTTTCACCTTGAGAGAAAAAGAGAGCTGGGGAGAGGCCCAGAGGAAGCAACTAAGAAGAAATTTGGGCTTAACCGCCAAGGAACTCCCCGCTCCTACCCCCATCTCGTTACCCGCACCTTCCCGGGCTGGGGGGTGCAGCAGAACAACTCTGTAATATATTTGACGTCGCACATAAAGGATGAAAAATGACCTGAAGAGCAGGCACATTTGGATTTTAATGTTCTGTTTCACATAAAGGCATCTGTAGGGAGCCCCGTGAAGAGGCACACTTTAGAAACCACATCAAAGCGCAGGCGACACTCCAGCGTGCCCTCTGAAAACGGAGGGACCTGGGGCTACGGGGGAGGCGAAAAGCCCTCAAGGGACAAAAAATGAAATAAAAAAATCCCCTTACCTTTTGGTGTGGTTTACATGAAAGCAAGTGCATTTTTGTATTATTCTGTAAAATTGCCTCTATTATACAAGACTATCAATCTCTTGACTCTCTGCTAAATGTGACGACAAAAAAAAAAAAAAGAGGTAAGAAACCAAATGTCTGTTTGTAGCTAACGTTACATTTAGCAACGACACACAAAGCGTACGGTTCACGTAGCCAAAACTCCCTCCAAGCAGAGCCACTTTCTCCAGCCATGTGACCGTCTGGCAGCCTCTGTGCGGGGCAGGAACACCCCACGCTGCTCTGAAACCCCAGTCCCCCTGACAGCAACGCTATTTCCAGGAGGGGGGATAGAAGAAGCAAAAGCAGCTTTCCAGCTCCAGGTTCAGGTTCAGGGCAGCGACCTACGTTTGCTGTTGTAACCAGACTGAGGTTGGCCATCAGGCAGTCCAGACCTTCATCTCCACAGCTGAGATGTTGGTAGGTTTTGTTGACTGAATGCAACCAGAAGAATCGATCTCTTTCGCTGTTGTTCCATGAGAAACAGACAATCAAAGGAACAAAAGGAAAAAAAAAAAACTCTTCTACATTTATGACATGTTCTCCCTCCCCAGCCATCTGCTTCTTTTACGTTACCTGGACGCCACTCCACCAAGCGCTCAGCCTTGCAGGATGTAGCTTTGGGGGTTTTTCCCCAAAAAAATTTCGTACAAGAGCCCTAAATACAAGTCCTCAGGACTTTCCACTCCATCCTGCAAGCTTTGGAGCAGCAACTCTACCCTCACCACCCCATCGCAACTCAACCGAGCCCACCCAACCAACCGAGTGCACCAACCCAACATTCTGCATGAGAAATTAAATATATTGCCTTAAAACACTAGTGACAAGCAGCAGTTGAATTTTTTTATAGTGGAATTTTTCAAAGGAACTTGACTGCTTGTGATCAAGAGAACACGGCCCCAGACCTGCAACCCCAACCTGCGTAGCTAAGCTGGGAAACGACACGGAGTAGCAAAGCAGGTCGCGGCCTCCTCCAGGCTCTGCCTACAGAAGCCGTACCCATGCAAGGGAAAGTTGTTATACCACCTACACGGGGAACGAGCTCCTTTAAAACTCAAATAGCTTTTTATAGGGTTTTTATAACTTCGCCTTGTTTTCTGCATCGGTTTGCCAATGTTGACAGCGAGCACGTCTTACCTCCTGTCACCTCCACCCACCAACGAACTGACAATATTTACTTTTTAGAAGAATCTAATTAGCTCTTTCCTGATGAGACAGTAGATAAGGCACAGCAAAAAAGAAGTTTTATGATTTAAAGGGAATGAAGTACCGCTGTGGTTAGCTTCAGTGGTTTTGATTAGTTACTGCACATTTGCTGCCGCGATTGTTTTATAGATCCCTCTAATGGGCTGAGACACAGAACTTTAAAATATCGTTTCCCAATACCCTTAGGAATGGGATACATATTCCTTAAACAATATTACAAAAAAAAAGCAGACTGACTACAGGGGAAGAAAAAAAGAAAGTTAATAAAAAATGACAGTAGGGCTGGCTCCCTGCCAAAGACCCATTCGAAAGTTATAAAATCCCCCTCCGATCAGATAAAAGCACGGATTATTATTGCAAGGTGTAAACTCAACACACTGACACAGCTTCTGGTTTGAGTTTTAACAAAAAAGCCCGTCGCTTGTCAAGATGATAAGAGTTTTTGCCTATCTGCTTTCTCAGTGTTAACTGGTTATCAGAGAAAACAATTTGTCGGAGGTTTGTCTGACAAAGTTCACCATCAGCACAGGAAACTAGGCCCAAGAACATGATTTTTTTTAACTCAATTCTTGGTCATTAAAACAAATAAGTTTAGAAATGTAGCATTCAGCAAGTTTGCCCTCCCCAACAGCCTGCACAGACTTTGCTTCAACCTCCCACTCCTCCTTCCCTAAAGATGACTCTTCCACCTGAGCCCACCCGCTGCTAAAATACAGCTCATGATTCTGATACTCCCAAATACCAATTTTGCTCAAATATAGATTTTTGGCATCGAGTGTGCAACAGGGAACACGCAATTCTCCCTTTGCTTTTGCTTTCACCCAGTGATTTATCCTCATCCCTACACTCCTGCTCCTCTTCTTTACCCGCCAGACAAGGTCAGCATTATTTATATCCTCAGAGTTTGTTGTAAAGGGTAACTTGGTTAATTCAGCATTTTATACAAAACCTATTAAATTTCGACTGTTCTTTGGGGAAGCTCCTGCAGTACAGCACTTGGAGAAAGGAATGATCAAGACTCTCCTTTCCTAGGAGCTGTAAAAAGAAGTTTATCGCATTAGCATTGATAAAAAGACTTAAGCAACCAAGTCCTCCCGGTCAGCTGCACAATAAAAGAGCAAAAGCCATTTTTTAAGAAGTCCTTTATTGAGCAAAGTGTTGATTTACACTTCTGTGTGATCTGGCCTCAAGAACAAGGTATCTGGAGGCAGGCATCAAAAGTAGCTCAGTTATGTGATTACAAAGTTTATTTATCACATTTACACGGAGTGGAGAAGCTGAAAATTAGATAAGCGGACTAAAAGCAGTAGGAGGACGGCTGCTCTACAAAGTATTTCAAACACATTAAAGACCGTGGCCCTGACAACTCCACAGCTCGGGTCTTTGTTTAATCAGTCCCAAGCACTTCGCGAGCCGGGCTGAGATAAACAGTTTACTGCTCACTGTTAAGCAACCGGCCGCATATTCTTTGATTAACTTTTACCAACAATTTAAAATTCCTTTTTAAATGCTGAGCGCCTTCATACGAAATCCCCTGCTATATGCAATACTGTAAACCACACTCTGATGTCGGGGTTTTTTTAACACTGCCTTTTCATATAACATTGAAAAGGCATCTCTCTCCCTGACGAGCCTTAATTATGACTCAAAGCACAAGTGGAAACTCCCACACTTTGGTTTAACCTCTCGTTAGCCTAATTGCAACTGAAGCAAACCCCACTGCGAAAGAGAGGGAGCAGCAAGGTAATCGCAACCAAAACCAGTCACATGTGAGAGGGTCCAACTCTCACCCTCCCTGTCCCAGAATGACTCAGGTGCACAAACCCATGTAGGACCAAGCCTCAGCTTTAAGTACTCTCTCAGGCACTGAGGACTAGTAATTATTTTCTAAGCGAGGGTTTGTTTCAACACGCTCTCTGACAATCAGGGCATGACGGAGGCAATAGGGTTTTTTTCGCCGAAACTATTAAAAAGGAAAAATCCAGACAAAAGGCTTGCTTTCCCAGAGACCAGCATCAGGAGAAAAGGAGATGTAGATGGAGAAGGGAGGGAAGGAGTAAAGGGACAGTCTCAGGCTCTGACTTAAGGACACGCTCTGCCTTGCTCTTGCTTGGGCTCAGGGCTTGCACTGAAGACATGCAGAGCGAAGCACTGGAGCTTGCAGCAAGCAGCCAACACAGCACCAAGGAAATGTCCTCCTCCATCTGAAATCACTCAAGGAGGTCTCCAGCCCCCAGCACCATCACCCCCAACGCAGGAATATTCCCAGCTCAATAACCAAAGCCTGCAGGCAGCTCCAGCAGCAAGTGACGGCACGTCAACCCTCATCTCTCTTTAAACCGACTTGGGCAACTCTCCAGTTGTCCTACACCTCCGACCTTGCCCAAGGAAGTTGCAACTATCACACCTATGGCAATTTAGTGTAAAAAGCAGTCGTGGATTAGATCTCACAAAAGGTTGAAGGCGTGTTGGATGGTGAAGCTTTTCAGGGTTTGATCCGAGGGTAATTCTGGAAAAACAATTAGAGCGTGCTTACGACTGCTGCTTCAACTTGGGAGATACCAGTGCCCGAGGTCTGACACGCTACAGGGCCCTCACGCACTCTCCTAAACCACAGTAAGGCAAATGAAAAGGTTTGCATAAGCCATTTCCCACATTTCTCAATGGTTTGACTCTCATTTTTCATTCCCACTGTCTAGGGGGTACAGGCCATTTAAAGCTACTGGTATACTAAGGAACACGCTGCCTAATATTCCCATTTGACATGTCAAGAACTGCAACAGAGGAAGAGTTGTTCCCTCAGCCAGGATAGCAAACAAGGATTACAGCTCATCAGTGTGCGGGTCTCTGCTCCCCACTGATTTACCTTGACCACACTGACCCTCAAAAAGTTACACAGTGAAAAGAGCGTTAACCTTCGTAGCCTGGCCTCAGACTAAACCCTTATATTCCGTTCTCTGTGGGAGTTCCCAAACTGCTGTTTCACACACTCTCTCTCTGGGCCTTGTCAAGCATTTTGGAGATAAGTTTCCTTTCAAGATTCTGCTTTTGTTTCCATTTATCGGTCTGGTTTGGGTTTTTTCAAGATTCTGAGAAACTGGCAACATTCAAAGCACCTATCTTAGATGGTCCTGATTATCCTGGAACACACAGAGACTCATCTAAATACAAGGATAAAGCCCTAAGTGGTGAGTCCTGGGCAAAACTTTTTTTGGCTTTTCCACGAGGCAGCCTGTGAGTCTTTTAAATGAAATCTGGGAAGATCTGCACAGCAGATACCCTTAGGATCTAAGTCGCCGTCCAGATCTGCAGTCAGAAACTATCCTCGACCGTATTCACGATAATCTGAGATAACAGGTTCCACAGCTGGTCCTCAGCTGCATCAAAGCAGTGGGCAGCCTTCCACCAATTCAAGCAAGGGCATGGATCTTCTCTTCCAACCTTCTTCCATGAGACAGAATCTGTACTAATACGCTCTCGGCTACAGCTCAAAGTAATGTCATCCAACACATCGGCACCGGTGACTCATCTGTTCCGAGATACACCGAGATACACCCAAAGGCACTTTCACAGAGTCTTACAGGCGCTGAACTCCGTGCCCTGGCGATGCAGGATCACGCCAAGCTGAGATCTGGGTTCAACAGACCGGGAGCGTTAAGGACGGCGAAGGGCCGCAGTGAACAGCATAACGGGTCACGCTCCACCACTGGCGACCTCAGAACTCGTTTGATGACTGCGTGCTAGAGACGGGCTCCACAACGTTGAGCGTGTCTGGGAAGAACCTGCTGGACTAACGGATGTCTTGAGAACCTTATTATCCTGTTTTCTGTGACAGAGAAATGTTTTTTCCAGTGGTAGGGCTAAAGGTGCTCACCCAAACTGCTGCCCACTCCAGAGTGGGCAGTGGTATAAGGACAACTTCAGAGTTAACCAAGAGTTAAGCAGCAAGGCAGGGCAAGGACGACAGCAGTTAAAGACTGAAGCCTAAAATCTAAAGAAGCCCCTACTATCTAGTTCATATCCCTCGGGGAACACAGACAGCAGCAGTACCTCCACCTTCAGAAGATTTTAAAAATAAATAAAGAAAGAAAGAAAGAAAGAGAAATCCTTCTTGGAACAAAGAATATTTCATTCTGTTTAGGAATAACCCCTATGGTTTTTTTGATGAGAAACCCACAAAGCAAATGCCAAAAGGGCTGAGCCACAAAGACTAGCTTTTCTTGTTAAGAACTAAATGGCTTTTTCAAGAATAATCATCTTCTCCATGATCCATGAGCTTTAGGGTAGCAGCAGAAGAAAGCAGAACATTATTTCGTTATTTCTGGTTTTAATCAGAATTAAATAGCCACTGCTTCTCCAAGCATGTTGACTATAAGGGGTATTTAATCCCCATATGAAAAGTTTCACTGAAAGTGACTTTACAGAAGAGCTTGAATTGCATTTGGCTTCCTTCGTTTCACACAGATTCCTCTGACACTGCGGAATAATATTCTGTTGATAAACAATCTTTTTCTAAGCAGTCGTTCACCAAGGATAAGACTGCTGGGCATGAGGCTTGGGGATTCAGAGAAGAGATTACAGCAGAGAAGAATAAAATTACACATTCATCACAGAGTATTACTCTCTAAAACCCACTCTCCAAACTCAAACCATTTTTTGTGGTCTTTTTTAACATAAAAATGAATTTAGTCAACATATTACATAATTCTTCTCCACCACAGTACGCTCCCATGATTTTTCTCCCCACATTGATAAGTAGTACTTCACTTGCATCACAGTTTTTAGCATTGAAACTAGAAAGACTGTAAATACACGTAGATAAATCAAAACTTCATCTCATCTTGCTTCTGTAAATTGACATAACATTCATCCTTTAAAGCACCAGAAGTTATTGCAGAATTAAAATTACGTATTAAAAAAATATATTCATATTCAGAATCTCCAAACTTTCAGAATTCACCACCAGAAAAATCAGGCAAGTCCCTAAATCTGCTATTTACTGGACGTGATCTGCCCTCTAAAGGCCAATGGGGAAACTGCAGAGAACTTTTCAGCCAGAAATAGAGACCTGAAAGTGTTACGCATCGTCTCATTTTCTTTATCTCCCTGTGCTCTCCCCACAACCTACCTACTGTTCAATCACTCAGGAGGATCCCAGGCTCAACTTGACCAACGCCTGCTTGAGCTCAAACAATCCTGGCCTCATTAAACTCAGAGAAAACTCCACCATTGCCCTGATGGAGCCAGGATCTCACTCCTACAGGGTTTTCTTTAGTGCTGACAGATGAGTATCAGGTATAAATAAGATTTAATCAGACACCAGGCTGAATCCCACCTATTTTACAGTTCAATATAATTTTGCAAGTCACTGGCCAGGACAACAGCCCTGATGTTGCAGCACAACCCTACCGGTTTGCTAACAATATACGTAATGTTTGGCCCAGCCATTCAAAAAAATCCTGCAAATAAGCCTTTGACCTCAATACTGCCGAGGTTTCCATCTTAAACAAGAAGTCAGCCGCAGCTGGAAGACGGGAGGCTGCTACAGCTGGCTTTCTACTCCTCGTTTCATAAGAGACAATATACGCAGCCATTCCAATCCCCAGAGCCATCAGCTCTTCCCGACTGACAGGCCTCAGTAACATCCCTTGTGGCACAACGGTTTTTTGGTTATTTGAAGCCTGTTCCTCTCAATCAAAACGTGCTCGTCCACGACATCCCAACTAAAAAGCAAGAGATGGAAAAGCTCAGCCCTGCCATTCACCAGATCCGAATATGCATCTTTTGTTCCCATTATGTATTATTGCTTCATAAACTCTGCTTATAAATTCAGAAAGCACGATCTCGCATACAGCATTTACACAAATTAAATGCATATTTCATAGAATAATGTTTTAATATTGCACGCTGGGCTGTTACATCGCAATTACTCACTACCAGCACAACACGGAGCAAAAGAAGAGCCGTGGTAGGACCGTGGCTGCCCAGAAGTGATCCCTTGATTCTTGATACAGAAATTTGCCATAACAAAACACATCACTAGCTCAGAAACCTGTAATCTCACTTGTGTGCAATCATGATAACACAGCCAGATCACTCTTCTAGGGCCAAGAGGGGGGGTTTGGATCTAGACACCTTCAAAGCTGCGTGCTTAGTTCTCCCTCTGAATTCCCTGTGCAAGGATCCTAAATGGGAGCTGAGGTGTTAATACCCTAAATCGACATTAACAGCATTTCCAAGCGTTACGCACTTTCCAAACAGGTTGTTTTCATTAGGGTACCTTAATAAGGATTAGAATAATCCACTATTCCGGATTGAAATTTTTGGCCAAAGTACCTGCCAAAGACGTGACGCGTGACATGAGCCCATCTTGCCTGCAGACACAGCATTGGAAAAGGATTTTCTGCTGAATTTCAGCTGAATTCACTGAAGTCATCATCGGGGTTTATAAATCAGTGGTACTCTTTGGTGACAAACTTCCTTCAGAGCAACATGTGGTACACAAGAGAGAAGCCCAACCTGGAGGCATTTTTTTTCAAAGCTCTAATTCTGCTTCTCCCCCCTCAAATACATTTTTTTACGAATATTCAAGAAGAAAAAGAAAACGCCCAGTTTCCAGGGCGTCATTTCTTATCCTCATAAAGCACTTTACGATGGTTTAAAGACTGAAATTTCAAACCATTTCACCATTGCCCCACCATGGAATAGCAAAAAAATGACAATGAGAAAAAAGAAGAGTGGGAGGGAAGCACACATTTAAATTATCTGGAATAGGAAACTATCATCTCTGCACAAACAAGCTTTAATCCTTCAAACACCAAGCGACTCGCATAAGCTTTTCTGCACTTTAATCCCTCTTCGACCATCAGAGTGAACTAATCCATTTAATTTAATCACGCTTGCCTAACAACCTGTTTTCAAGAAAAAATTAAGGCAAAGGATATCTAATGTAACACGCGCTGCTGGTAATAACGACACATTTAGGTAGAGGTTTCATCCAAAGACATCAAGGGGTCCCCCAGTAGGAACACGCTGTCGCTATTTTATGGATGTCATAAAGAAATCCTTGCTCCAAAAAAATGTAAAAAAAAAATAATATCAAAGTCACAAAGATCCCATTGACAGGGACAGGATTTGCAGGACTGAAATGCGGAGGAGTTTTTCCAGGGTGCCAGGATTAGCAGAGCAAGAGCCAGCACTGCAACCTCCCAGCTCACCAGCCCTTCTTCTGGCCACCAGGTACCATCCTTCCCACACTGCCAGGCCCTGCTTGCCTACATTTAAAACTCGCAGACTTCAAAATTACAATCACATTTTTAAAAGACCAGAATAAACAGCAGCTTGTACAAAAAAAGGGCAATTAGAAAGTTACCATTCCTCCAACTTCTCGTTAGTAAAAGTTTTATAACCCTCCAACATGTGGCACTCCGGCATAAAACCTGGCAGAAGGAAAAATGCCCTTGTCTACCTTTCATAAATATAGCAACATTTCAGCATTGGCAAAGATGGCCTGGTTCCTATTACTAGCTTTTTTCCATTTTAAATTTACTAGTTAATTTTATAGAAACAAATAAAGGGACCTGCATATTATAAATCTATTAAGGATAAAAAACATAACTCTGAAAAAAAAACACAAGAAAAATCTCACACCTTCCCTCCAGCCCTTTCCAATTTTAATTTATACACCTTTTAAAAGAAAAAAGTGCCTCTCAATTGAGCTGGGAGGTCTTCCCTTAGTCCCCAGCAACTGGCACACGTGTGGCATCATTGTTCATACCTCAGCAACAAGCAGTTTAATTGACCCATCCCTCTTTTGCAGGTAATAACTCCACCTGCTACTGATAAATAGGGGAAAAAAATTTATTTTTTTTAAAGTATATTTTCATCTAACCCCAACAAGAGGTTGGTAAGGGAAGCTGAAGGACAGAATTCAATAGGGTTTCAACTGTTACACCTCCATCTGGAGTTAATGAGGTTGCACCTGCTTTTCACAAGGTGTGAACGTGACCCCCCAAAGTGCTCAAGGGAGGCGCTGGCACTGCCTCGAACCAACCAGCAGCAGGGAGATATCTCCATGAGGGATAAGGTCAGGAAACAAAGCATCACTTTGTACCACGAGGAACGCATTAGATCAAGAAAAAAGTCATTAGAAGTCAACACAACCAACTGTTATTGTTTTCCTCCAGCATCACTGAAATTTTATGCAAGTGAAAACCCAACTGAGTTTGGTGACCAGTAGCTACAACAGCGACAGGGACGTGTCTGGACAACACGTGGTGGAGCAGCCGGTGAAGTAGTTTTGGCCGTGCTTCAGCTCACGGGCAACTTGGCCAACGCTCTCCTTTGGGGACTCCCCAGCCTCGGCCTGGGAAGTCTTCCTCACCACAGGACCACTCTGGCCGGCACATGGGACTGAGTAACTCCACGGGCCTGGTCGGGGTGGGAGAGGATGACAACACGGCCATGGGATATTTATAGAACACCTTCAACAACAGTTTGCATGGGGCAGAAGTGTGTCATCAATTCTAGCACGGATCAAACAGGAAAAAGGAAAGAAAAAAGAAAAAAAATAGCATTGCCAGCACATGTTTCTTTTTCAAAACGCTCCCTGGACCGTGAGTTTTCAGTGTGGCTCTAAGTAATGTCTAAGCCTACAACTGATTTCCAGCTCATCAGATTTGCCTTTTCTTGCGACTTTTTCTTTCCTGATCCAGGATTTACATTTATTTTGACAAGGCAGGATAGGCTTACGCATTCATGTGCTAATATCTGAGCGATGGCCACATCTTCCAAAAGCAGTAACCGACCACTCAGCCACTGCTCAGAGCATTGCACAAAGGGAAGCGAAGAACCTGAGCTTGACTGAATTTCTAAGTCATGTTTAGTCTTCTAAATTTCATTTCTTATTGGAAGAGGAGAAAGCTTTTCTTAGCTTCTGGGTATTGTTACAGAGATATTTGTTCCCTTGAAAGAAGGCAGGCTGTCACGTTCATCTCAGAACCACAAAACTGGAATTTTTTTAGGCAATCGGGGGACAATTGAACAAGAAAAACGACAGAAGACAGAACTAACTGCAGGCAACCACCCCCCCCCCCCCCAAAAAAAAAAAAAAAAAAAAAAAAAAAGAAACCTTTCTGCCTTGGTCCTCACCCATGTGCAGCAGTGTTGGACATGAGCACGTTGCTCAGAGCTCCCGGGGCAGATGCAAGGAAGATTCACACCTAAAAACACCTTTATTTTTCCCTTAGCACAGTGACTGATTCTGTGATTCTGTGACTGGTAGAGCCCACGTCAGATCAGCCCCAAAGATCTGCTGGTGTAAATAACCAGGTAATCTTCAAGGACCTGGAACCTCCAAATAAATTCCAAACTGCCTTTTTTTCCCCTTTTCCAAGTAAAGTGGAAAGGGGAAATCCTCCCGTCTCCCAAGCTCTTAACAGTGTTGTTCTTAAAATGTTTTGGAGATACTTCAGTAGAAATCACTGAAGAAATATTAAATAGAATTTCATCCTAAAGCCTTGCAGGTTGTTTAGGGGCCAGATCCAGGGCTGCATTCAAGCCTCATTCTTTGTTTGACAAGTAACTTCTTATTTAAGGTGATGGGCATGTGGGTGCTTCAGAAATACAGGGGAAACCTCAACAGCTTTGCCAGTCTTGACCTACAGAGTTTATACATACCTCCACACTACATGTTTAAACTACTTTGTGAGCTAAATCACAGATTCTCTGCAGTCACAGAAGAACATTAAGTAAATTTGGCCGTCCTTCTATGATGCATCACTACCAACCATCAAGCTTAAGAGCTACCACAGCTTGATTTTCAGCTCCCAAAGTAGGCTTACAAGTCTGACACTAATGAAAAAAAGTGTGTCTGAGCACAGTTGCAATGCGAGACACTGAAAAACAGCAAAAATATGCTACTAATTTCTTGCTTAGTATAAGCACACTCCAAAGATTTGTGTTGACTTTGTAGAGCTACTGCAATTAGTTATAAATGATTAAGTGAAAGACTCCGACTCTGTCCAAGTCACAGAGGATACAGACACTGACTTCAGTTACTGCCCCGCTAATTGAAGTACTGCTCAACCCAAAGTTAACTTCGCGTGCAGCTAGTAAAACGTCTGATTCTTTTCCTTTTTCCAGCAATGTTGTAAAGAACACATTATAAAAGTTAGCATCATGCTACGGAAACATGTCCAGAAAGAGTGGGGTGATTTCTCTACCGATTTGTTTCTCCTTAACTTGAAACATACACCTTGGGTAGCCTTTCGCATACGCTTATTTAAGAAGAAAGCGTGTTATATATGAAATATGAACTTTCCAAGTTCACCTTGGAAACCAGGCTCGGGTTCTCATTTTACCTCCAGGAAAGAAAGAGCAGGACTGGTAAAGAGATGGTCTATTTAAACGTTGGGAGAGTGGAGGAAGATGAAGGGAAGAGTAACTCATGTAATTCTGTAGAAGACTTCAAGCACTTCATGATGTTTCAGGGCTCAAAACCCAAGTGTCTTATTCACAGGATCCACACTGGCAATGAGCAGGTTACATCTACCAGAGTTCAGAGACCAGTTCTTACCCTGTAACATCCCTGGGGTTTCAAGAGGTGACTTCTGGACCCTCCTTTCTCATATTCTGTGCCACCTGCTGGCACAGCGAGTAAAACACGCTCCCGTGGGTGCTGGGGGACTGTGACCAACCGTACCAGCCAAAAGGCTTCACATCCCTGGAGAGACACGTCACCCCAGCTCAAATCCCCACCGGGTACCTGCACGGCAGCGACCTCAATCCTAAAATGCTTCCAACGGAATGGAAAGTTCCTCAAATTAACGACCTGAGTGACACTACTGAGAGCCCTGAATTACTTTCAGGCGTTTTTCTTGACATCGGCTTGATGATTTACTGAACCACAAAACTCCACTACTAAAATGAAAGTACGGTGTTGCGTTACAGAAAAAAGAGTTTGCAGGACAGGAGGTGGCTGTGAATGTATTATAGTGAGCGTTCACTCCAGCAATGGAAAGGGAAGCAGGGATTTACTTTCCCATCAGGGCAAAGGACTAATGCAAAGCAGTAAATCATTAATCCCACAGAGAGACAGACTTGTCTCCCGGATAGATGAAGGACAGATAGATCAGCATTTTTTTATTACAGGTATCCAGGCTTGTATCAGCACTAGCGTGGCCAGCAGGGACAGGGAAGGGATCTTACCCCTGGACTTGGCAGTGGTGAGGCCACCCCTCAATGACTGGGTTCAGTTTTGGGCCCCTCACTCCAAAAAGGCCATTGAATGACTCGAGTGTGTCCAGAGAAGGGCAACGGAGCTGGTGCAGGGTCTGGAGCACAGGTCTGATGGGGAGTGGCTGAGGGAACTGGGGGGGTTTAGTGTGGAGAAGAGGAGGCTGAGGGGAGACCTTGTCGCCCTCTACAACTGCCTGAAAGGAGGGTGCAGAGAGGGGGGATGAGTCTCTTGAGCCAAGGAACCAGCGCCAGGCCAAGAGGGAATGGCCTCAAGCTGCGCCAGGGCAGGGTCAGACTGGCTCTTAGGAAGGATTTCTTTGCAGAAGGGGTTGTTGGGCGTTGGAATGGGCTGCCCAGGGCAGGAGGGGAGTCCCCATCCCTGGAGGGGTTGAAGAGTCGGGTTGACCCAGTGCTGAGGGATCTGGTGGAGTTGGGAATGGTCAGGGTGAGGTTCATGGTTGGACTGGAGGATCTTCAAGGGCTTTTCCAACCAAGATGATTCTGTGAATCTGTAAAAAGCTTCTGAACCTGCAGATGAGGAAGTCTTAGTCTTTCACAATTCAGGATAAAACTTTATCATGAAACAAGGAAAAAGTAAAAAAATCCAACATCAGCCTTGACTTCTACAAAGTCTGGACTTTTCTAGGCCGTTACCCGCCTAGAGAAGAATGCAAACCATGAACATTTCTTCAGCTGGTGGGGACGAGACGGGGGAAGAGAAGAAACAAGCCTGCCTGCTCTTCTAACTGGATGATATATTTTTGCTATGGCTAAAAATGTGCTAGCCGATACTCAGTAGCATAGGATTTTCCCTCACTCCCTGGTATTATCTTTAGGCATGAGAGAATAAAATCCTCTAACTGTTCCATTTTTACCATTTTGAAGAACACATCGCTTGGCTGCAGGAACCCACACGTCTATTCCCTAGAGACAGGTTCACGTCAGAAGAAGAAAAGCTTTCTCAAAACCTTAACCAAGAAACCTTTACCTAAAACATCTCAAAGAAAAGTTTCTTCTTCCCAATGGTTATTTTAAGTGTTCAAGGCAGTCACCCAAAATTTCTTTGGAGAAGGATTTCACATACTAGATTTCATGGAGAGTTACGCTTTTACAAAGAGTGAGTTTTTTACAATGAGTTTGCAGCTCACTCTTGTTGCAGGAGGATACTCATGGCTGGGCCATGCCCTATTTTGCTCATCCAAGAGAATAAACACCCTGCACTTAGGATGACAGGCCAAAATCCTACATACAGACACCACTAAGAAGTTCCTGCAGCTCCCTGACCTGAAAAATAATACAGGCCAATTAATTTGCAACTGGGAAAGTCCAATAATTAGAAAGAAGATTCCAAAGAAGAAGATTCCAAAGTAGATTCCAAAGAAGAAGATTCTGAAGTAGAAGAAGAAGATTTCAAAGAAGAAACTCAAAGTTTTGGTTGGACTAGATAAAGTTTTTAAAACTCTAACACAATTTCTCTGTTTTGCACACACAAGTTTAAACACTAATGCTTTAATAAGATCAATGAAGGTAACGCAACGCCCAAAACCATGCGACACAGCACCAGCCCACCTAGGAGATGACCCAACCGCTCACCTATGCTGCTGCGTATCCCTGTCCTATCCTGTTAGAGGACCAAAACACAACTGAGCTGAAGATTAAATAATCAGGCTGTGCATGTTACTCAGTCCAAACTTCTTCACGTCCTTCAGCCATTTAGCAGTGCCAGTCTTAGCTGTTCAGTGATCAGTTATACAAAAATGCTACTCCTGGTACTCAGGGAGGGTAAAAACCACCATCAAACACAACATTCTGCAACGAACTGGACAGATAAAAGGGACTGTGGAAGGACACTGTACCCTCACCGGTCCCAAGGGACATGGAAGGCTGATGTTAAACCTTCTTCCAAGCAGCCACTGGGACTTGCCAGACCCCAGGCAGGATTTCTGTCCCTCGGTCGCAGCTCCCATATCATCCGGCCTGGAGTCGGCAATCACCTCCCGCCAGCCGAAAGCCAAAGTAAAACAAGGTTTTAAAAATAACCTTGAGAGATGCTGCAATGCAACGTGCGAGAAGGAAGTTGGCTGCTCTCCTAATTGGGGGAGGAAATTTCTATTCCAGCGTGCTAAATATGAAACAGAAGGAAAAACGAGAGCCCTCATGCTTATGAGGTGCTACTGTGGGAAGTTATCAATAAACTCTCCTCGAGGGTAACGGCAACAGCCCAATTTAAATCACGTTTCGCTGACCAGAGCTACTGCCTGGTCTAGGACTGAGAACTGTGCTACTTCGAGAGAGAGATGCTGCAAATAAATGGAAATTTTAAGTGGTGCTAAGTGAACCCACACATCACACATCAACAGGCTGGGTCTAGAAGATTGCAGAGAAAGCCAGGAATGGTAGCTGTCACTTAGGAAGACAAATAGACCACCACCCTAAGCACCGCTTTCTGCCCGGACAGAAAAGACAAGGGTCTTCATCAGGAGGGACGGACAAGTCGAGCTGAGGTCTAAGATGCAAGGGCTGAGAATCTGACAGGGGAATATTGTAATAAAAGCTGAAAAAAAAATGGGAAAGACCTAAGCAATGCTGAGTAAAGCAGCTGCTCAACAGGTAGATGAATGCCAGAAGAAAGAGAGCGATGGGAACTCATCCACACCCCCTACGCAACAGCAGTCTCCTTCAGGAGGAAGAGCCAAGCACCATTCATTTACCCCAGGACTACAGAAATCCCAACACAAAGATGGTCAACTTAATATCCAATACTGGAATATCGTGTCCTGGAGAAGATGGCTTTGTGAATATTTGGGAAAAGTACTTATTTACGACGATGTAATGGTCAACGTGGGAAAATTTCAATACTGGTATTTGCCTCAGTGTGGGCAAATGGGGATACAAGTTCAATGGGATATTAGGACTCTAAAGAGCAGCATCCTCTGTTGAAAACAAGCCATGACGGACTTTGGTAAACAAGTTCTGTGGGTCTGGATTAAGAACAGATCTTGAAGCAGGAGGAGGAAGGCAGGGGGGCCGCTATATCTGGTCCATGACTAAAACCATTCCCATGCCCCAAGCCAACCCTTCATGGGATGACCGATGAAGCAATCCCCTACAATTTGACTCTGCCATAAAGAAAGCCTGTTTTCTCACAATCCTAAAGCCACCATAGCTGGTACCAATATGCTTTCTCAATAGCAATATAAAACTCTTTTCATCCCTTCTTCTCTCCCTCAAGGTGGCAACTGCCATTCAAAATGGCCAGTTCTACCAACTGAAGGATCCAAGGACACAAGTCTTACGATCAACTCTCCAGCTCCCCCACAGAGCCACAGAGAACAAGTGACTATAGATGCTAACCCCAGCACAGACAAGCTGTGGCTCATGTATTAGCTTTGTAGGTCTTCTGGAAAGAGTTACCAAAGATAAAACAATCTTTCGAGCTTCTGATTTAAAAGGGACTTCTGGGTTATGTCTTGTCTTAAAAGCCAATATAAATTTGCATTTATCCCTCGAGGCTCTTAGTACCAAAGGGTTCCCATTGGGCTTTAACAATGCTACTGCCCTTTTTCATGAAACAATGACAAATTCTAGTTCTCTTGATGGATGCTTATCCTCTACAGAAGACAACAGCAAAAATGTGAAATGAATACTGAGCATCACGATGTTCTTATAAAATCGTTTGGTCTCCTTAGCAAAACATGATGAAGGACTCAGCAATAAGTAATGAAGATGCGTTAAAAGAGATATCAATCTCAACATAAAAGCCAGCTCAGGTTCCTCCCAAGCCCTTTCAGCAAAGTGGATCTCTGCTCTTCTGTAAGGCTTTCGGCAGAGATTTCACTCCTAGTTTTGTGAAGATTGCTCCCTGTAAAGGCTTTAGAGGAAAAACAATAAAAGGAAAAGGAAAGAAGTTAAGGCACTTCAGAGTCTAAACAGCCACCGAACTATTGCTCACGCAGATTTCAGAAAACCATTCATCTTCCAAATGAACCCACCAAGAACGGCATTTCAGCGGCTCTGACAGAGCAGCCATCCTTGTGGGAGGTCTAGTGAAAATTCTCAGTGCCTAGGACTTACAAAGCTGGGAAGAAGATAACACTGCTTAGCAGGATCACCCAAGAAAAGCAACTGCTGTTTTACCAGAGGGCAAAATTCCTTCCACGCATTTATGGCCAGAGGCAGCTTAGCCTGGCTAACGCAATGGGTACAGGTGGCACTTAATACTGAAGATCCTCTACCTACGTCGGGAGGGAGGAAGACTCCAGGAAGACCACAGAAATTCCCACAGTCCTACTGGCCACCAGCAAGACAGTGTGTTAAATGGTACGGGAAGTTAGGCATCAGGTATTTGAACCGACCCAAGGAATTTCCTATTGTAAAGGGTGTTTGGTCCTCAGCAGAAAAACAAAATAGATTACGCTGGACCCTTGCTCATTCACAGGGTAATAAGTATTTGCTGATAATTACAGACACTTACTAGGTAGATTAAAGCCATCACTCTTAAGCAAGGAGACCTAAACACAAGCTGAAATATGCTGTACCCAGCTGAGGACTCCAACCAAGAATCCCGCTTTGCCATTCATGTCCCTCACGAAACATGAAAACATGTTAACACCAAGTAGAAATTTCACATCCTTATCTGCAAGTATTGCATCTGCTGTGCAGTACATCTGAATGACCAAGAGGCCCATGAAAAACAGGCGTTTTACATCGCTTTCAAATGAGTCCCACAACAGAAATGACCCTGGAACAGATGAAAAGCAAAATCATTACGTGGATTTATCCCATCAGCACTCATGGCGTGGATCGTTCACTAGAAGCATAACAGGCTTTGAGCACCACGGAAACTATTGCAGTAAATTCACTTTCTCCTCCTTCCTTGCTTTTGGATGCAAGAAGCAAGAGAGCTTAATTTTCTATGGTGAAGATGTCGATGGAATTCCAACACTGGGCACCAGTTCCACGAATTCCTTGGGCTTGGGCACACTCCACTTTGCCGAGCCAAAACCCAGAAGCACAGCAACTGCTTGTTTGCTTGCCCAGGATGATTTGAACCATGTGAAACACTCACGTGACAGCAGCTTTGCACCCAGAAGCACGACCACTATTAGCCAGAAGCTTTGCGAAGGTTTTTGGTGTTCATAGATAAGAATAATTAACAAATCCACAAGCTCAGCTGCGATCTCTGACAGACCCCCACCAAGCAAGTCCTCCTACTCAACCTCTACATCTCATGCATCCAGCAAAAGCTGGGCATCCAAAGTCCAACCTGCCTGCCCCAGGTGTTCTGTCAGGGACCCTGGCTCAGACCCTGAGCTGAGCAGATGCAGCACTGACCACTAAAGAAGGTTAAAGCAGAACAAAGATGGGTAAACTCCAAATTTCCTCCTCTCACCCCATTTTTCTGTGCAGCAGGGAGAGGTTCCCCATCACCACAGCTTTCTCTCAATGCCCGATTCTTTCTAGAAAGGAGTATTTTCATCAGACACTTGGCATTTTACAGAATTAGTGCCAGAATATCTTATAATACTCTTCAACCTCCAGCTTGCAATAAAAAATTTTAACCCTAAATATTTTACAAAGACATCTTTACTTGTTTTGTATAAAGCAGATACAACTTTTGACGCAAAACTTGGGTTTGTTGGTCTTTAGCTGCGGTGGTTTGGTTTTTATGACAGCAAATAAATCTTGTACCAGGTAAGAAGGAAACAATAAAACTCTGAATAAGGTCTAAAAATGACAATACCAGACAGTGATGGAGGGTGGAAACCGTGCCTTAGCGCCTAGAAACCAGGCATTTTTGTGCCTCGCAGCTACTCTGCAGAGTTTTCAACATCTCTGTCTATATGCACACAGTTCTCAATTCATATAAAACAAATGTATAAACACGCTGGAAGAGTTTTTGAGAAGAGTTGGTAACAAAAAAAAGAAGTTCCCGCAATACGCCAAATGGCAGAAATCATCGGACACTGCTGCAGAAGTATTCGTACATTCAAACATACAGTAGGTTTTAATTATATTGCAATAAAGTGCTATATACATGGGCATTTTTTCTGATTTACTAGATCACTTCTTTAAATTATAAGCCAAGCTGTGTTTTTAAGAAAAACACTTTTTTAAAAAATAATTAAAAATAGAAACAGCACTTCAGCAAACATTTGGAAAATTTTCGGAGTCGATTGTTTATTGGGACTCCAACTGATTTTAATGAAAAATATGGTTATAATTTTAAAAAACAGCACTTTTATGTTTTGCATAAGGAAAGTCCCTACAATGCAACCTCCAGGGCACTTTTTAAAGAAAAAAAAAATCTCAAATGGTCGCAGGGCTCTCTGGCCAAAAGCCCTCGTTGAAAACCAAAAGATGTGGGTTGCAAACTATTTCAAGTATCCACAACAAGTGAAACTGGATGTAGAAAAGTATGTTCTCAACATTTACTTCTGTTTATGGTGAAACTGGAACCAGATGACCCCTAACAACATATTGTGTGAACGGGTAATTAACCAGCTGCAGATGGAGCCCAACTGCTGATCATTTACATTCACGGCGCTGATCATTTCCATCCAGCTCAGGGAAGAGGTCAGCTGGGGGGTAATCAGGGATGGTCCCTCCCAGAAGAGCCTCCAAAAATGCATCCCCAATGCGGCAAGCTTGATCCAGCCAGAGTTATCTCTGTCTTATCAGAGTTATCAGCTCTGGAGAGATGCTGGCTCGGCCAGACATCTCACCAGCTCCCAGTGCAAGGATGTCCCAGTGGGGCTGTGCTGGTGGGAGGGAGGTTTAGGTCTTTCCCCCATGGGTGGGTGTTGCCTGTTGGTTCTCCCATAGGCAGAACGTAGAAGGGCAATGAAGCTGGTGCAGGGTCTGGAGCACAGGTCTGATGGGGAGTGGCTGAGGGAACTGGGGGGGTTTAGTGTGGAGAAGAGGAGGCTGAGGGGAGACCTCATGGCCCTCTACAACTCCCTGAAAGGAGGGTGCAGAGAGGGGGGAGGAGTCTCTTGAGCCAAGGAACCAGCGGCAGGACAAGAGGGAATGGCCTCAAGCTGCGCCAGGGCAGGGTCAGACTGGCTCTTAGGAAGGATTTCTTTGCAGAAGGGGTTGTTGGGCGTTGGAATGGGCTGCCCAGGGCAGGGGGGGAGTGCCCATCCCTGGAGGGGTTGAAGAGTCGGGTTGAGCCAGCGCTGAGGGATCTGGTGGAGTTGAGAATGGTCAGGGTGAGGTTAATGGTTGGGCTGGAGGAGCTTCAAGGTCTTTTCCAACCGAGATGATTCTGGGATTCTGGAGGGTCTCCCTGCCCCACCTCTGCCATGCCAGCCCTCTCCTGCTCACTCCACCACAAATGTTCTTCCAGCCCCATTTGGTTTCGTGTTGCTGTGAAGATCTCCAAGTGACCCTAACTGGACTTGGACCAGCCTGCACTTATGTTGCCTTGATCTTCCACAATAACTTGGGCTTTCCTCTGCTCTTCCAGTTCATTCATGCAGAATTTCCACCTTCCCACTACAGGCAGTGCCTCCTCCACCGGCTTTGCAGAGCACACACACGAGGCAACGCTGTTTTCTCCTGTCTCACCTGGAAGCTCCTCCACATCGCTCTGATGTGGACAAACAGCACCTCGGAAGCCAGTGTGAAGGCAGAATCTATCTTTTAAAGTCACTCCCAAGCTAACAGGGCACTAACCTCTGGGATATAACACACCACATGGTAAATTCAGCAGGAGCTGAGGTTTTTCAGACACCAAAGGGCTGGAGATGATGCGTCTTCTCTGCAGCACTGTCTGCTAAATGCCAATAAATCCCCAAATCTGCATCCCCTGTGCTAGTGCCCATTTGGAAAGAGTTTTTAACCAGCAGCCATGTTTTATCCCACTTTTTTCACGGCTAAAATGCAAGTCACGCTTTTAAATGCACCCAAAAATCATTTAAATTAGGAATAAAACAACACCACCAATAGTACACATATACACATATGTATACATACACACATATACATACAGACACACTTTTAAAAAGGGCCAGTTTCATCAAGCTGAAAACAATTATGAGCCAAATCAGTTGGGAAAAAGAACATAATCAGAAAAATATGAAGACTAATTGAAAATTGTTTAAGAACATTTTAACTAGATGCTCCAAAAGCCACAATCCCACAACTGAAAAAGGCAGCCATGCTAGTTAAAAGGCAACCTGGCTCAGACGGAAGTTAAGGAGGCTATAAAAAAAAAAAGAAAAAAGAGAAAAAGGGAACATGACAAATGAAATAAAGAGAAAAGCTCAAGCTGACAGAAATCTGGTGTTAGGATGTACAGATAGCTGATATGGGAAGCAAGAGGACACATGAAGAAATTAATGGCTGGTCGAGTTAAGACTATCAGCGATTTCTTTTTTTAAGCATGTTAAGGGTAAAACAGCCCAATGGATTGTCCCTCTAGCAAAAGGAAGAGGTTTATTGGGGTTTTTTTTCCCCCTGTGGAAATGCAGAACTGGAAAAAAATTGTTCAATAGTATCTTATTCCGCACTGCTAATGGAGGTCATGACATCACTGACATGCAAAACACTCGCCCTCTTGCATTGGTGCGCAATGAAATGGCAGGTGGGATAACGAGCCATTTTTAGTTCAGTAGACAGTACAGTTTAGATGTACAAGCATGGAAATATTGCCATGACTTCTCCTAATATACTGGATTTAGTTCTGGTGTCCAAATTCAAGAAGGTTGGTGAAAAACTGCTCTGATTTCATACCCCAGCAGATGACGGGACTGGAAAATTTTGAGTTTTTCCATTGGGAAGCAGAACTTGACTGATTTCTTCCACCGCAGCGGAGGTTAGTGAACCGTAAGTGCTCAGCCAGAGAACTCGGGTTTGCAGTTTAGTGCCACAAAATCAATCCGAGAATTTCAAAGAAAGCCAAAGGTAGATGAGAAATTAGGTCCATGTTATTATCAATAAGAGTGATCAAGCGAATAGACACACCAAGTGCAAAGTACCTTAATATTTGGAGAGAGGAGAAGACTGAAGAATATCTTGGCAATTATTTTCCACTGATTGTATCTGCAATCCTTTAGGAAATGAAGGGAAGAAACATTAAAAAAAGAGGAAACAACAACAAAGCAGAGAAGACAGAGAGCAGACAGGCAAGAAAAATTCAAGAAGAGTGGAAGTAAACAGCACAGAAACCTGCCAATGACACTAAATTAAGGTAAAAAAAGTTCAACTGGCACTGCAGAAATGCCAGATTTTCAAAGCCTATGGGATGAGAAAATCAACAAGCGTTGCACCTTGAGTTGTTTCACTACCTTTAATAAATACATCTGGAGACGACTAACACCCACTGTGCACTGTCTGGGTTTGGTCTGTTGACCTTTCAGATTTTGTGAATGTTTAAATGTAAATGGCAATCCTCTTGCTTAAAATGAACTTTTCCTATAGAAAAACTGTTGTCCTTTAAGCTGCCCAAACACCTCGGTCTGGACTGAGAACAAGCAGACAACCCTTAAGCCTGGAAATGGTTGGTTTGAGGGGAAAAATAAGCACATATATATAGTAACAAAGAGTGAAAATTCAGAGAGGGGCACCAAGACCGTGTCTCATCCTTAATGGTACCATCTGGTACCAGGCAATGGTAATAGTTCAACAAGAATAAATATAAACGAGAGACAACCAAAGAAATACTTTCCTAGTAAGCTGAACTGTGGTGTGTACAATGCTGCCCTCTCCCCCCAAGGTCAGTCCTCCTCAGTGAGTCAGAACTTGATTCATTTTCCCGTAACACAGCAAGTTTAACAATCCAAGAATTTTCAAGTTTCATCAAAATCCATAAACACATTTTATTCTATCCAGAAGAACATTGAACTTGGCGGGACAGAGTACCACAGCAGTGGCCCCAAGTCAAGAAAAATCCTCTTTTGAAGAGTCAAAACATCTCCCAGGAGTTAAATGAAATAGGTCTGGAAAATGGGCATCTACTCTAAATACAAATATTCTCATTTGTCATAAACAAAATAGCCATAAAAAGCTCGTAATTATTCCACATTTACATTAACAGCATGTTAAAAACACGTCATCCTATTAGGTGGGTGAAGTTATCCAGATCGGACAAATTGGCAAACTGAGGCACACGTGGATTAATAACTTGCCCAAGGCCACACAACGAGCGCTATCAGAGTCAAAATCAGAACACCAAAATCCTTGGCTGCCGGAGCGGTGCTCAACTTATTTTTTCTTTAAACTCTTCTTTTTTTTTTTTTTTTTTAATTTGGTCTTCGCCACAAGAAGAAAAACATGAAGTACGAATCTATTATTCCTATGGGCATAAAGTTTTAAGAGATCACAGTGGTCAGGTAGTCTGACATCTTGAACAACACAGACAAGGAGTCGTCGCTAATTAATACCTACTTCAAGGGCAGTAGTTGTGGTCGAACTGGAACATAAAGCTTTTAGAAAAAACAAGTCATTCCGATTTTAAAGGTTTTCCAGGGATGATGCAATGTCCACCACAAATCTTGATGGACTGTTCCAGCAGCTCATTACCTCCACTCCCTTGCCTTTACCCAGCTCTGACCTTCACCACAGCATCTTATCAAACCTTTGGCTGCTTATATTATTAAAACAGTAGCTACTCTCAGTGTTTTCTAACAGACATCCAGAGAAGCAGAGCTCAAAATCCTCTTCCCTGGTAAATCAAAGCTATTAATTTCCTCAAGCCTTGTATTGTAAATCCTGTTTCCTAACCCTAACCCCAATGAAGACTCACACTGTCGCGTCTTTGTACAACAAAACCATGAATAACTCTAGTAGTATTAAGACAACCTCTGTATAAAACCCTAATGCTCAACAAAAGTGAATATTGCATTGCATGAAGTGATGCTTTGTAGGTGAAATAAAATTAACACTTGCCATGAGGACGTTCAGCAAGGCTCATGACATGGCTCATTAGCAATTTTTGCCTGAACCGTACTATTCTATGTCCTGCGAGGTGCAGCAACTGGGGAGGACAAGTCAAAAGATTAATTAAAAATATTATTTAGAAGGTAACACTCCAAGCAGAGGTGTCCTCCTCTACTTTAATTTGTCAGAGAAAAAGCAGGTCCCTCTTTTCCCCTGTGGATTTTGGCCATAAGGAAGCTCATTCCTTCAGGACCCCCTAAAGTCCACCTGAATTGATTTCACATGAAAGATTTTTTTTGTTTACTCCATCCTACCCAGATACCCTACATACCCAGAGTGTCTCCAAAGGACTTTCCAACTTCCACCCCTTCCTTAGTGTACCTGTAAAACCAGCCCACCATGTCCTTTAGCAGCTCATATCAACTTATCTGCCACGTCCTTCACAGCTGCTGGGATAACCATGCCTGGCTGAAAACAGATTCACCGATGAAGAGCGATCAGAAGCAAGACATTTAAGAGCTATAAATGACCAGAAAGGCTTAAAATCCACCCCATGTGACAGTGGAAAGACTACTGCTCTGCAGGAGGAAGACTTCTCTGGTTCTTTCTTCACAGAATCACAGAATCATCCAGGTTGGAAAAGACCTTGAAGATGCTCTAGTCTAACCATTAACCTCACACTGACCATTCTCAAGAACATTACAACAAAATGAGCAGCAGATCAGCCATCACAACAAACCATTTAACAAGGGAAAAATGTGCTGAATGTGAACTAAGCAATCCTATACTATTATACAGAAGATGTACCAGTAACAAGCAATGCCAGGCCTAAACCCAACAGAAGGAAACACATGTAAAGATCATCTTCAGCCTCAGGAGATTCCAGCTCAACAGGACTATGGGAATTGGACAAGTCTGTATCTATCATTCAAGAAAATAACCATAAAATATAATTGCACCCAATCAATAACCCTTGAAAAAGGCGCTCACGGTTTTCACACAGCTCAAGATCTGGTGGGAAGAATGCAAACCAGGTGAATAAGAAATCAACTTTTATTTTCCCTGCTCACTTGCCTTCTTCCCATACCTCCGATTTATGAGACATCCCCAAATCATGCACTCTGCTTCAAGTTAAGCCTGGAAAATTTTTCACAGGCGTGGGCTGAGAACACACTTCACACATCACCAACCCCATGTATATTTGCATGATACAACCAAACCCCCCACCAAAACTAGGCTGCAGCGATGCCTCTGACTCAATTCTGCTACTAATCCCGCTGCATGGTTTTCGGGAGCTACCACCCAGCATTCAGCGACCTGACCTGAAGTTCACATTTGGTCAGCACTTCTGATAAACAATACTCTGCAGTTGGTTTTTACTGAGGTTTCCAACTGAACTGTAATTTTCCACATCTTCACAGAAACGAACTCTTGTGTCCTGGATGGCCTTCAAAGTTTTTATTCAATTTTATTTCTACATTCTCTTATATTACACCTCTTCCTAAGATGGCAAGTGGATTCATTTTCTACCACCATTTTTACTAGTAAGTGGCAGCAAACTTAAAAGTTATCACCTAAAATTAAAAATAAAATAAATTTTAAAAAAGGAAGGGGAAGAAAAAAACCTGTTAGACAAAATTGCAAATTCCTAACTCAATCTAATATTGGTTGTGAGAGCAAAACAGATGTCTAGAAATCAAGCAGACCATAATTTCTAATCACAACAATGCAGGAACATAGTTCAGATGAAGCTTTTTTGAGTGTTGGGATTGTTGGGTTTGGGTTTGTTTTTTTTTTTAAAGGTGCCTTAAGAGAGAGCTGAAGTACTGACTGTTGCACTCAGACCAGCAGCTCTCAGACTGCATCTCGGGAAATCTGCCTCGCAGCAAATAAAACAGAAAAATCCTCCTCAACACAGTGAAATGGAAGAAAGAGAAAAGATGATGACATGCTAAGAGGGTATCAAAAAAACCCCTACAAAATTCCACCTAAAAAAAATAGTCATAAGACACAAGAAGCACCTTCCAGTCTAGACTTCTGATTTGCAATTGCAGATATTCACGGCATGCAATTAATAAATCAAGACCTTTTATCCCTTAAAAGAACTCAAGATATTCATCTGAAACAGACCCTAGAGTCAGATCAGGTTTTTTTAATTCTTGGTGCTCTTCCAAGATACTGGATACATCAAATATCAGGAACTTATTTCAATACCTTATTCAGTGCCTTGAAAAAAATTGCCACATCTCCTCTGCATGCTAGAGGGGTTCCCAGATACACAGGACCCGACTCCTCACCACCCAGAGGACAACCCAAGTGTATTTCCAAAGCCTGATAGAGGAAAAATCGTCATCACCAAGAAGGCAACGAGAGGAGGCTGAAGGCATCCTCACACCTGAAAAGGCATTGGAGGAACCAGAGCAAATGTGTGAGGCAGGACAAATTGTGTGAACTGTCCAAAGCTGGCAAGCTGAGAAACACTGCGGACACACAAGGGTGTGGAAATTACATGTTTCTAAAGTTGCAAAAGCCCGACACAGACAAACATCACTTTTTTTGGTCGAGTATTTTGCAGCTGTCTTATGGAAGCAATAAGCGTGCACTGTGCCACGTGCTGAACAAAGCACATCATTCTTTATCACGGTTTACTAGAAGAAAAAACCCAACAGATTAGAGGTCCAGAAGGGCCTCTGAGTCATGTCCAGTTAAAGCAGGTACTACACACCAACCCCTTCGGCATGCACCAGTGCTCAGCCCTCCGCACGGGAAAACGCTGACTCTGCAATTTCCCTCTTTCAGCCACGGTGAGGAATGAGGTCTCCTTCCGAGATTTGCAGCAAAACCAGCCAAAAAGGGAAAGCAGTTTTGCTGAAGGCCACATAATAGCTTCCTGGTAATTATCCGCATTCCCCATTCACCGGGCTACACCGACATCAGTAGCTTCAACTTCACAGCCAATAAATAAAACCTTCAGTAACAGCATTAAAAAGCACCTATTAAGCACAGGGCTCTCTGGAGCGCGCTTACCTCTCTGCAAGGCGTTCTTTAATCTTTCCAACAAACCCACTGAAGTACAAAACCTTACCCTGGAAACCTGCACCGAGGTCCAAGGGCTGAAGACAAAGTGATTATAGAGAAAGGAAGCAGGTCCTTCGCTACAACCCACAGCAAAGAGGGGTCCAACACCAGGGACATGGGAGCCACTGCAGGTCTTCAGGACCTGGAAACCTATTCGAGAACAAATAAGGGAGTTTCCATTTTAGCCTAATTTTCAGGATCTCAGAGGGGCACCTCTATATGCCTGGCAACCTCAGACAGTATTTCCACAGCTGACATTATCACCATCTTTTATACCAGATGTAGAAAAAATTTCTGAATCTGACATGACTTTGACCTTCTACAATTTTGAAATTTTGCATTTCGCTGTTTCTTGTCCCCACTCGTGTCCTACCCTCACTGCACCACAAACTCTGCCAGCCAGAAAGCAAATATTCAGAAGGTAATTTAGGAAGACACAAATTAAACTAATAAGCATCAACAGGTCTTTAGCGGCCAAGAGACAAGTTCTTACATTTCTGGGTCACATAGAACACTTTGGTACCCCCCTCGGAATAAAGAGGAGAGTATAAAGCCAGTACTGGTTATTAGTCTCAAATTTCCTATCCATTTACCCAAAACCAATGTTGAAGTTGAGGGATCACAGCACACAGGGGCATGGTTAGATACAGGGACATTGAATACACCGAGTTTCAAGTGGTCAGGGTCTGTAGTGAAATAATGCCAGTTCTATACAGCACATTAGCAAAGTCAGGGCAAAGAAAAACAGAAGAACGTGTGCAAGTCAAAGGTATAGCTAAAAACCCCAGAACAAGTTAAATAAAAACACTTGACTTCCCTTAAAAGCTTCTCTTCTGATCCATCGCCTGATGCAGCCAACTGCAAGGAAACTGTGGATCAAAAACTATGTTTGATCCACAATTGCAATGTCAATACAGCTACTTTTACCGTCAAATATTTGGAGTATCACAACTCTAGCACCTGCCCACCTGTTTTTTTGTTTTGGTTCAGTTTGGTTTGGCTTTAACTAGCAATTCCTAATTACTTTCCTTAGGTCCCCCCCAGGCTGCTCTGTGCCTTCCACTCAGCCAGCTCTGGCTTTGCCGACATAAAACTCACATCCAGGCTGTAGTGATGGGGGACGCTGAAGGAGCTGGCTCCAAACTGCTCCACAGAAGATGGCATCCAGCACAGATGCTGGACACAGACCTGCTCGAGCGGGGTCAGAGGAGGCCATGAAGATGCTCGGGGGGCTGGAGCACCTCCCCTGTGAGGACAGGCTGAGAGAGTTGGGGGGGTTCAGCTGGAGAAGAGAAGGCTCCGGGGAGACCTTAGAGCGGCCTCCCAGGACTGAAAGGGGCTACAGGAAAGGGGGGAGGGACTCTTGATCAGGGGGGTAGGGATAGGATGAGGGGTAACGGTTTTAAACTGACAGAGGGGAGATTTAGATGAGATCTAAGGAAGAAATTGTTCCCTGCGAGGGTGGTGAGGCCCTGGCACAGGTTGCCCAGAGAAGCTGTGGCTGCCCCCTCCCTGGAAGGGTTCAAGGCCAGGTTGGACGGGGCTTTGGGCAACCTGGGCTAGTGGAAGGTGGCCCTGCCCATGGCAGGGGGGCTGAAACTAAATTATCTTTTAAGGTCCCTTCCAACCCAAACCAGTCTGGGATTCTATGCTGCTTGTTCCTACCTTACACCCACTTCTACAGTAACTCACTGCTTCTCTCCTCTTCAAGCACTGCGGCCTTCAGCTCCTAAATGATTTTGTTCCCAGATCCTTTATGGACCTTATGGTCCTTCCTTAACGGAAGTTCACTTTGTAGAGAGGTTATTACTCTTTTTTCCTCATTAGTGGTAGCAATAGTAGGTAAATGTCATCTGCACATCACAGAGATCACTCGCTGCTGTGTTAATTAACATGTAACTATTGCAAATATTAGTGGCAGTGCACTGGACACGACAAGTGGTAACTGGAGAGAAAAAATGATCTGTCCATCACATCCCTGTCGTGCTCACTTTAGTATCAGTAGCCTTAACAGTACCCAATCCTAACCAAACTTATTCAGGTAATAAACTTCCAATATTAACACCCCAGGCAGCAAACATTCTTCTTTTATTCCAATCCCTGAGTTCACTTGAGGTCATTATAGTGGTAACTCACATCTTTTTAAACACATATAAATAGAAAACGGTTTGATGAAGGAACAGTCAGACAAGGAAGTAAAACTGCCTGTTGCTCCATAAACCCAGTACCAAAAAGAATGATCCCCTGCATCTCCAACTACACACTTACAGCTATGTGAAATCAATGAAGCAGAGCAGGAGTGAAGTACAAGTGCAATGATGGCTCCAACCCTTCTAACAAGCAAACATCCCGATTACCACTAGAGAAAACGACTGTGTAAAGTTACAGCACCCTGCCCTCGCAGTGTGCTATGGAAGCCAAGAGGCTACAGCGTACACAACGCTACAGGCTTGGGGCAGAGCGGCTAGAAAGCTGCCCGCCAGGAAAGGACCTGGGGGGGTTGGTCAACAGTTGGATGAATATGAGCTGGTGGTGTGCCCAGGTGGCCAAGAAGGCCAGGAGCATCCTGGCTTGTATCAGAAACAGTGTGGCCAGCAGGACTAGGGAAGGGATCTTACCCCTGGACTTGGCACTGGTGAGGCTGCCCCTTGATGAGTGGGTTCAGTTTTGGGCCCCTCACTCCAAAAAGGCCATTGAATGACTCGAGCGTGTCCAGAGAAGGGCAACGGAGCTGGTGCAGGGTCTGGAGCACAGGTGTGATGGGGAGCGGCTGAGGGAACTGGGGGGGTTTAGTCTGGAGAAGAGGAGGCTGAGGGGAGACCTCATGGCCCTCTGCAACTGCCTGAAAGGAGGGTGCAGAGAGGGGGGATGAGTCTCTTGAGCCAAGGAACCAGCGCCAGGACAAGAGGGAATGGCCTCAAGCTGCACCAAGGGAGGTTTAGGTTGGATATTAGGGAAAATTTCTTCCCCAAAAGTGTTGTCAATCACTGGAACAGGCTGCTCAGGGCAGTGGTGGAGTCACCACCCCGGAGGTATTTAAAAGACGTGTAGATGTGGTGCTCAGAGACATGGTTTAGTAGTGGCCTTGGCAGCGTTGGGTTAACGGTTGGACTCAATGATCTTAAAGGTCTTTTCCAGCCTCAATGATTCTGTGATTCTATAATCACACATTTCACTCATTTTTGTATGGGGAATTTCAAGGCACAGGTTTTCTCTAGAGAGAATCAACCAAGACAGGGTGGATGACTTGTAAGCACTCAGCCCTGCTCTCGCAGGCAACACAGAAGGGTCCTTTACGTTACATATCCAGTTTAATTTTAATTACTTCCCCAAACCCTATAACCTCAGCCATTGGGATCTTGGATTTAAAGCATAAATTAAAGGGGGAGAGAGGGAAGGAAGACAAAAAAGCCTACCACAAACCATACAGAATCACAGAATCATCTAGGTTGGAAGGGACCTTGAAGATCATCTAGTCCAACCGTTAACCCACCACTGACAGCTCCCAACTACACCAAATCCCTAAGTGCTATGTCAACCCGCTTCTTGAACACCTCCAGGGATGGGGACTCCCCCCCTGCCCTGGGCAGCCCACTCCAACACCTAACTACCCGTTCTGTAAAGAAATCCTTCCTAAGAGCCAGTCTGACCCTGCCCTGGCGCAGCTTGAGGCCATTCCCTCTTGGCCTGGCGCTGGTTCCTTGGCTCAAGAGACTCATCCCCCCTCTCTGCACCCTCCTTTCAGGCAGTTGCAGAGGGCCATGAGGTCTCCCCTCAGCCTCCTCTTCTCCACACTAAACCCCCCCAGTTCCCTCAGCCGCTCCCCATCACACCTGTGCTCCAGACCCTGCACCAGCTCCGTTGCCCTTCTCTGGACACGCTCGAGTCATTCAATGGCCTTTTTGGAGTGAGGGGCCCAAAACTGAACACAGAACATGTATCTAATGCAGAAGAAAATAACTGACCCATAGGCGATGGAGCCGCCTCTGTTTCCTTCACAAGCTTGGTGTAGCAGATGCCATTTTTGCAATTCAACCAAAAAATTACTTGTGGCAATTTCATCTGTTTTCCTGTCATCTTGTCCCTGAACCTTCTAAGACTTCCACAAAGATTACAGTCTTCAGATACTAGAAGAGGCCTCATTTGGTAGTTGTCCAGCTGTTCTACAGTATGTACGTGGAACACAATGGGAGCAAAATATTTGATAATAACCAAGCCAGGATCTGGTGTTGTGACCAACCTGCTCACAGCCATAACAAACATGTGAAGTGACTGTGTAGTTTCAGATTCCTGAATTCACCTACTGGAACATGTCAGGAGTGTCACTTCTTCTCCAGGTAGGGAATTTGTCTAGCAACCTTCCTTAATCCTACCAAGGATTAATGGGATCTCAAGTGCTAAAAAATTTAATAAGAATAAGAAGAAGTTAATGATTGAGAAAAACAGGAGTCTCAGAGAAGATGTCCAGAGGACTTGCAGTGAGGAGTAATTGTTTCTGAACACTGAGCATCATCAGATAGACCACGAGAGGTCTTCTGAAGATACCAGACCATTAAAGAAGTCCCATACAATCTTAGCTGAGGACCCCCAGCTATCCGTTCACACTTTAAGGGCTTAAAGAGAAACTCCCATAGCATTGACTCCCTAGGGACACATAGACATCCTTAGGGAGGGCATCACTTCTACATCAACTGATTTATCTCAAAGCTGTAGACCAAAGACAGAGTTGATCTAAGACCCAGCTACAAATCCAAACGTCTTCATCTACCCAGCTGTATCACTGGAAAAACAGAGAGCGCATCAGATGTGGACAAACAATTACTGAGATTTGCTGGGAAAAACAATTCTCGATGCTTCCACTGAAACACAGTCTATATTCAGAAATACACATCCCTTTAAGGTAGCCACAGGTCAGCGAGAGAAATAAACAGGGTATTTTATTCAAATGCAGCTTTTAATAGATTAACAAAGCCTTCCCAAGCAGCGACGGTGATTTAATTCATGCAGTCAGCGAACGGGATCCCAATCTAAAAATCTGGCCAAAGCTGGAGGTTGAATCCTCCCAACAGAAGCTCTTTCCCTGCCCTTAACAGCTGCTTTAGAAGGGCTGCTCCAAACAGCAGGCTTTGCAGTGCTCCAGTCAAGCGTTTCTGTCTACACCCAGCGCTATTTTGTGCATGGTAAAAAAATAAGGTTATTCCAAATCCCTACCTCCTGCCCCCTTTCTAAAACTTTGGGGTTATTATGGAAAAATACTTTGAAATATTAAAAAACACCTCCTTAATACCTCAATTTTGACCCTTGTTGAAGTCCTGCATTAAAATGTGACTTCAGGGAAGGGGGAAAGGAGGAGGAGGAGGAAAGGAGCAAAGTGGGGAGAAAAAAAAAATGCACTTCGCTCTTATTTCGCAAGCTAAACCGAACACTGAGTATTTTCCACTGCATTTATTTAAACCAGATTCACCACCCAGGCCAGACACTGGCAGGCCTACCTCCATCAGGAGCCTGTCTCTCGAGAAGTTCACTGCGGAGCCCGCAGGTAGATCAGAGGGGGGTTCACAGCACCCCCAATGTTCTGGTTGTTGAAGGGCTCTGCCTGCAACCAGGTCAAACACAGACCCCAGGGCTGCAGTGTGGACTTGGGTGATGGATGGAGATGTAACAGAGTGGGTAGGAAAGAAAAAGAACCATGTTTTCTTTGTGGTGTGATACCATCACACAGGAATGTCAGGAAACAGCATGAAGTCTGCTGGAAGGGCAACAAGCACAGGCAGGACATGGGGACGGACTGGTGCCACCACTAAGCTGCCACAGGATGCTGTCTGTCACCCGTCTGAGCACACGGCAGCTCCCTCCTGCACCTCGTCCCCCTCTGCAGCACGTTCTTTGGAGAATCACAGAATCACAGAATCATCCAGGTTGGAAAACCCCTTGAAGCTCCTCCAGTCCAACCATGAACCTCACACTGACCGTTCCCAACTCCACCAGATCCCTCAGCGCTGGCTCAACCCGACTCTTCAACCCCTCCAGGGATGGGCACTCCCCCCCTGCCCTGGGCAGCCCATTCCAACGCCCAACAACCCCTTCTGCAAAGAAATACTTCCTAAGAGCCAGTCTGACCCTGCCCTGGCACAGCTTGAGGCCATTCCCTCTTGGCCTGCCGCTGGTTCCTTGGCTCAAGAGACTCCTCCCCCCTCTCTGCACCCTCCTTTCAGGCAGTTGCAGAGGGCCATGAGGTCTCCCCTCAGCCTCCTCTTCTCCAGACTAAACCCCCCCAGTTCCCTCAGCCGCTCCTCATAAGACCTGTGCTCCAGACCCTACACCAAGAAGAAACCATACTTCCAACGGATACACAGTGCTCTACACCTCAGGGGCCAGCCTGAATTTCCTTTTTCCACTACACAGGAATAGCCGTTCAACCTACCGAGGCAAACAGGCAAGAAGTTTGACACAGAGGAAGCGCGTCTTGGTTACACCAAGCTTTGAACAAAGGTCCCACACAACCAGTAGCACAGGGAGCAGAGCCTCCACCTCTGCCCTTCTCCTGTCCTTCTCCTATAAGAAGGTACTGAAATTTATATCTCAGATGTTTGGACCTTCCTGGCCACGCCAGGGACCAGATTTGGGTCTTTCACCGCTTCTCCACCCATCAGATTTTGCATCCAACTCTTGCTGATAAGCACAGCTGACTAATTCTCACTCTTTCCACCGCGCTCACGTCCACAACTCCCATGCTACCACTGGTCACCACTGGAGTAGCTTCCTTCAGCTTTCCCATTTACACCAGCCCCTGGGGCTTTGCTCCACCAGCACTTTCTGCCTTCACAGATGCAACACCCCAGACCCACATAGCAACTTTTCATTAGGTCCACGTGAGCAACCCCTCACCAAGAGTCAAAGCTCCAGAGCAGAAAAAAGAGAACTTATTATGTGAGCTGCGATGTACGCACAGGATGAGGGATGTTGGCAGGACAAGACCTCATTTGCAACTCGTTACTTCTGGTTTTGGACAGCACAGAGCCTCGACACACCAGTCCCACCTATTGAACCCAGTATAGATCACCACTATCAGCCTGGTAGGCTTGTGCAGGGGGGGGAGGTGACCAAAAGCAGCAGCAAGACAGCAACGAGGTTACAACACAGTGTGTTTTACCAAATCGTGAGAATCTACATTAAGTTCTGTAAAGCTTCCTGCCCAGTTTAGCTTTCCATCTGTCGCCAAACAGACCCCATAGCACATATCTTTCTATTTGCATCCTGGTATTTGGCAACAGTAAGAAATATTTCCTAGCAAGAATTAAAAAAGTCTTCCATTCACACTGAAACATCTACTGGACATCCCTGTGGGCCTAATTCCCAGAACACTGAAATGCAAACCTCCAAATGGGAAAAATATACTGATTACCTGCCAGTAACCTCAAGAGTGGCAAGCCAAGCCCTTATTAACAGTCTGCATTACCATCTGGCTACCACACAGTAACTGGGAAAATGTTATTGTTCTGAGTTTGACTGTCAAGATAATTGCTTCAGTATTAATTAAATGTTCCTCTCTGCAGCTGCATAGAAAGCTCACGTGGATAATTTACTGATTGCACAGTATATGCTTCTCTTGAATCAGCGGGCACAGCATGACCACTAGACCCAAGTCTGCCTAAATCAAACATTAACATTTTCAAGTCTAAAAACCGGAATATCCGTTTCAGAAAATTGAAGGCCAATTGTAAGCGTGACTTTTTACACCCTCAAAACAATTAAAACATTGAGGAAGGGAGAACCACTCCCCCCACCACGCAAAGCATTTGGTGCTGCAGTCACTACCCCCCACACCCACTTCACTTACATCTAAGTCAGCAAAGTTCACTAGCACACAGATATTTCTCAGCTGAGGATGCAAAGGCACAGAATCACAGAACCATCTCGGTTGGAAAAGACCTTGAAGATCCTCCAGTCCAACCATGAACCTCACACTGACCGTTCCCAACTCCACCAGATCCCTCAGCGCTGGGTCAACCCGACTCTTCAACCCCTCCAGGGATGGGGACTCCCCCCCTGCCCTGGGCAGCCCATTCCAACGCCCAACAACCCCTTCTGCAAAGAAATCCTTCCTAAGAGCCAGTCTGACCCTGCCCTGGCGCAGCTTGAGGCCATTCCCTCTTGGCCTGCCGCTGGTTCCTTGGCTCAAGAGACTCATCCCCCCTCTCTGCACCCTCCTTTCAGGCAGTTGCAGAGGGCCATGAGGTCTCCCCTCAGCCTCCTCTTCTCCACACTAAACCCCCCCAGTTCCCTCAGCCGCTCCCCATCAGACCTGTGCTCCAGACCCTGCACCAGCTCCGTTGCCCTTCTCTGGACACGCTCGAGTCATTCAATGGCCTTTTTGGAGTGAGGGGCCCAAAACTGAACCCAGGGATCGAGGGGCGGCCTCACCAGTGCCGAGTACAGGGGTCAGATCCCTTCCCTGTCCCTGCTGGCCACGCTAGTGCTGATACAAGCCAGGATGCCATTGGCCTTCTTGGCCACCTGGGCACACTGCTGGCTCATTATCAATCCCCCCCAGGTCCCTCTCTGACTGACAGCTCTCCAGCCACTCCTCCCCAAGCCTGTAGCGCTGCTGGGGGTTGTTGTGGCCCAAGGGCAGCACCCGGCATTTGGCCTTAGTGAAACTCCTCCAGCTGGCCTCAGCCCATCGCTCCAGCCTGGCCAGATCTCTCAACAGAGCCTCCCTACCCTCGAGCCAATCAACACTCCCACACAACTGGGTATCATCTGCAAACTTACTGCATTTCATAGCCACACAGCTGCAAAGAGCCACCAGGACAAACTTCACCCAAAGCTCTGCTCAAGGCAATCCCAAGGGACCATCCCCATTTGCAGCCAAGTGCTGCGGTCACGTCTAGAAGATGCTCAGCCGATGGCTGTCCTCCTTCTCCTACCTTCAACTTCAGCTTCAGCACAGTCGTCTCTCCCCATGGGGGGACCCAATCCCAGCTGCATCCCCATCCTCACATGCCCTGGCCCAGCCTCAGGAATAAATTGATATTTATTTAGCCACCCCTCATTTTTCTAATGTTCACTGGCTGCTAATCCTCCTTACAGTCCACTTAAACATTATATGAATTAATATTAACTACAAAGTTAACAGCAGATCGAAGGGCCTGAGAGTCCAGAGAGACTTGCTGACAGTTCAGAAATCTTGCTGCAGATTACCTAACGGGGGTGAGCATCATTCCTCCTCAAAAAGCCTCACTACCATAGCTAAAGAACCTGACAAATTATAATCAAGACTGGATCATCATATTTACATACCCCGTACCAATAAAGCAAATCAACCATGGATGCAGCTACAAAATACTTCATCACTTGCCTTTTCAGCTCTCACAAAATTGTAAAAAAACATCTGACCGGTGTCCCAAGCCTGCTTCAAAAACGTGCAGGACACTTAAAATGACATTTATTTTTCCTTAAATTCTGCAGCTCTATTTCCACACTGTCCTTCATTGAGAAAATGAGGAGTACATCAAGATCTTCCATCCGGAAAGCTCAGGGCAAAATCCTTTCCACATTCCCCTGGCCACATCTCAACGTTTTCTTCTTCTTCTACGTTCAACATATGACCCAGTTTGGATGAAACCAAAGGACCCAAAGAGCCCCGAGGTTCTCAGGAGGAGCGGGAAGGGATTATCCTGACGTGGATTACATTGCTGTGTTGTTAATTACCTCGAGCCAGTTTTCTATTGAGATTACAGGCTGCGACACTGCCGTTGTAACCTCTGAAGTCTCTCCAAAACCTTCTTTCACTGTTGCTAGCTTAGCGCTCTTGGTCGAGACCCAAGCTGTGGAAATTTGGGCTGTGTTTTGATCAAAGCCCTCCTCGTGTTCCGTGCAAACTTCAACACTTGTGGTTGCTGGGTTCCCTCGCCAAGCTCGAGCCGGTGCCTTTCAACACCCGTTGCTCCCTGCTTCTTTCAAGGGGTGATTAGGCACGGCTCTCAAGCAAAGCTGGTATTTAAGAAGTTGTTTGAAGGCCTGGGACAGGGTTTTACATAATAATCATGACTTTGTTTAATTAGGCTCTGCAAAATGTTTCAATTTTAGATCAAACCGTTCCATTTTTTTTATTCCCTTTCTCAGAGATGTAGTCTATCTCGAAGGAACTATGAAAACTGAAAAAACTAAAGCAAATGAGCTCACAGAGAACCACTTTAGAAGGACACGCTTCAACCCCGCAAAGATCCCCAGATCTCCTTGTGCAGGGGCTCCTCAGCAAAGCACAGCTCCCGTCTCCACGAACGTAGCCTTTGTTAACAGAGTCAGAGCATCGTCACCTCATCTTGCCAGCAGCCCAAAGACCAAATCAAACCTACACACCGCTGACAGGGGAAGAATTAACACAGCTCCCTGTGATGGAATCTGCTTCTTCCAAGCACAGTGTTCATCTTAGACATACACAGAAGAAAAGCGACAACAACCTACTGCACCACACAACCAGGGAATTCTCTTAAGCAAGGAAACCCAAACTTCTCAGGGTCATTTCTGACCTACACAAGAACAGCCTTCTTCATCAGGGGCCTTCTCTGAATAAATAAAACATCAAGTTTTTTCACTGTGTTACTGTTCAATGCAGAATCTTTCCTTAAAGGAGCCCACAGCAAGATACTCCAGGGAAAGCGTTTTCCCCTAGGCATTAAGATGCAGATCAGGTTTCTACTAAAAAAAGGTATCAAGCATACTTGGGGCAATTTTATATCAATTTGTGTACCCACATTGAACAGATGAACACGCAGGGCTGTGCTGGATGGTATCAGAGATGCAGCTTCCTTGCTCTGAGCCTCTCTGTGCTCCCAAGGACCAGGTCCTGATGTATTTTAACAAAGAAAGGCTATTTCCCAAATACACTCTGGAAGCTGATGCTGACAGATGCATCTATTTTCTTTAAAAAAAAAAAAAAAATGCAGAAAAGTTTCCAATTGTAAAAGCACCTCTGCATTGACGTGGCAATCATCAGGAGACCTCCCCTAGCATGGGAAGCAAACCAATCCCTCCTGCAAGAGTTCAGTCTGGGTAAAACCGAGAAGCATGAGGAAGTTTTAATGCCTGAGAGGTGATAATAACAGTTGTTGGGTAGGGAAACATTTCACAAACCTTCTCGAACAGACTAATGGGCTATTGCAGGCTCGACCCTTTGGCTGGTCACGTAGCTTCACTCTAGGAAGCGATCCAAGCTGCTCCACACTTCTTCTTGATGTCAGCAAAAAGATCAAATGGCCAACGAGGCCGATTCCTTCCCCTGGCCCCAGGGAGAGGTTATTTCTTCTACAACAGCAGTTTTGTATTCACCTTGCCTCAAGCGCGCTGCAGAGACGCCTGTCTATGTCAAGGACACAGCTGATTTCCCTGGGACAGAGGCAGCAAAGGGGCAAACATCAGGTAAATAAGGGCTGGAGCTTCATTCAGTGCAGGACAGGAGTTGCCCTCTGGACAGACCGACTCCTTGTACGCAAATACCAAAATGCCATTACATTAGTCACGAGCTAGACAAGAGTTACCCAAAATGAATGTTTCTGTTCAAAGCCAACAAACCTGCGTTTTCTCCCCGTGGCATCTTCTTCTGGACCAAGCTAAGCCCTGAACGAGCCTGCTGCTCTGCCGAGCTGGTGTTTGGCAGTGAGGTCACACTCAGCCTACGTCACTACAGCTCCAAAGATGCAAATTTGGTTGGGTTTTGTTCCATTTACTGGAAAAATAACAACAAAATCTCAAGCTCTACCAATGGATACAAAAGTGAAATGCACTGAGGATGATGGGAATTTCTAAACTGGTCTCAAACTAGGGCAGAGAAGCATAAGGTCCAAAGTCAATAATCCCAGTTGGCTCCAATTTTTCTGGGATTATTCTTACCACCCTTCCATGATCAGCTTTCTGGTTTTTAACTTCCTTTGAAGACAATGACAAAAGCAGGTAGCACTAGTCTTCCATGCAGACCCACAGCTGAACTTCTGAAGCATCATGTATGCATGAGCCTAAGGTACTCCAGAAATGGTTTTAAACTTTCTGCTCAGAGTCTTGAATGGATAAATTATTCAGCCATGTTCCTTGAAGATGCACAAGGAGCACCCATGAGATCAAACGGAAGCTACTGAAGATGAGAAAATAAAGCTGCTATCCATATGCATGAAGAAAGAGCCATCTATAAATAGCAAAGTAGGAAGTTAAGTCTCCTTTAGGAACATAATTTATATGAAGTTGTTTTTGTTCCCAACTTCAGAAGTGAGAAATAGGAGGAGGAATAAAAATTTATTGCAATCTGATGTAGCTGTTGGACGGCAGCTTTCATATCTTTGCATTCCCAGAAGCTGCTTCACGTGAGAGCGAGCTCCGGCTCCAGAACCGTGCTGAAAGCACAAGCTGCAGAGCAGCAAAGCGCCTCTTCCCCCAGCACACACAAACCAATACGCTCTTGGAGCTCGGCGCCTTCATTTTGCCCCGGTCTCTTTGCAACCACGTTAAAAACCAACAGGCTAAAAGCTGCAAAATGAGAGATGCAGCAGAGCACAGGCTCCCCGCTGCAAACGGCTGCGGCCCACCCCACTTCGAGCCATCTCCTTGACCCACCAACCACCTCCAGTGCTTTTTAGATTGTCTGGCTTTAACTGGGAGGTTTGCAGATAAACTCAGGCTGTGCAAAGCTCTCCTGAAGTCTTCAGGAGGAAAGTTTATCTGCTCAAGCTTCCCATTGCCCCATGAGAAAGATGTTTTAGGGAGACAGCTCCTAAGTCAAAGGGTTCTTTTAGTTAAGGCGCTCCCCTGCTGTACCTCTTGCTCGTGTTAGCAAGCAGAGATGCTTGAAGTTTCAGAGGATACTTCATCTTACAGGGTGGAAATGTTGTCTACTGCTACTTGGCAGTTGTCCCATGGAAGGGAAGGAGAGGACGCAGTTGCCTACACGCTGTCTGGGTAAAGAGCAAGAGAGACGTGTCTGTCACTGCTGAATACCAAGCTCCTGAGTGATGGGGAACGCAGCAACATTTGCTGGCGGGAGCAACGTCAAATTGAGTTTAGACAAATGCCTGGAATGGACTAACAGCTGGGGGAAAAAAAAAAAAAAAAAGGCAAAATAAAACCCACAAACCTTTTGACTAAAAAAAGGCAGCCAAGCAGCCTAGAAATGAGCGGAGAGCCAAAAATCTGCTGAACACCTTGGTGCTCTTTCACAGCAAGGTTACCGTCTCGCTCATCACTTCGTAGCCAGAGGCAGCAGAGACTGTGGGAACAGTGAGCAAAACCCTGACATTTGGGCTTGGTACGATGAACTCTGTATCTCAGCTTGTGCATTTTCACAGAACAAAGATTAAGAAACAACTATACTTTTTCTAAGACAGCTGCAGACAACCAAGCCCTCAGCACTGCCTGGAAAAGGCTCTTTGCTGGTCTGTGTGTGGCACCATAAATACATAAAGATGCTCCTTTAAGTGCAATCTGGAGAGATGCTTTCTCCCAAGGCACACAGTCCCATGAAGAGTCTGTGTGCACGTGCTCTGGCTGCTCTGGGATTGAGCCCGTGTGCTGCACTCAATGCAGAAGAACAGGGAGCAGCCCTGATTTTATCTACTTCCCCTGCAGAAGATTTTCCTCCATCATCCTGGGTCAAAGGCAGAGGTAACACTAAGCCCTGTCACTGCTCCAAAAAATAAGATTCTCGCTGCTGAAGAGCTGTGTGTACCAACTGGGCCCATCCCCTTGGATTTCTTGATAGAAACCCCCTCGACAAGCCCCTTGGAAAAGGGGGAGCAGGACCGATGACCCCAGATCTCATCACCAGCCCTGTCAGCAGCCCGAGCCCCCGCTCCCAGTCCCCCGCCACTGAACCAGACGGGGGTTCAACGGTTTGAACTTTCCCTCCAGACACATCTCGGCAGCACAGAGACTCCGGCTGTCAGCCACCGGCAAGGCAGGAAAATCCCAGAGGGAATTTCAAGCAGCAGGAGATTCGCCCGCTGCCAGCACCCAGCGGCTCTGCCTCTGCCCCCCATGCTGCCAGCGGGCTCCTGCTAGCAGACCTAGGGAGCCTGGCACAATAAAAACCATCAATCCCATCCACTAAACATTTCCCTCCCCAAACACCCAAACTTCTCCCTCTTTCCCTTCCCCTCAAAGCTTCTCAACAGTTCTGTAATATTTCAATTTGTGACCAGAGGACCTCCGGGCTCTCGCTGCTCCCAACCCCGTCGCAACCGCTGACGCTTCGCATCTTCTGACAGCCTGAATTAGAGCCCCGAAGTCTCCCACGCAGGGTTCCTGTAAACACGTCCCTATTACAGAGAAGTTGTTTCTTTTTTTTTTTTTTTTTTTTAAAGTGAGAAAAACCCACTAGGGAAACTTGAATACTTTAATCTTGGGCAAGAAGAGCGGAGCGAGAGTTTCGCTCTCCATAACGCACCCTGCGCCACTAATCCCTGCTGCCTGCCCAGGGACAGCAAACGAGCGCATGGACTGAATAAGTGAGATGGAAGAAAGCCGGTTGAATTTATTTTTTTTATTTCAAATAATTATTTAAAGCTGCAAGGGACCTTGTTTTTAAAATCACACTGTGTGCACTCTATATATTTCGCTCAGACTGACATGAAGAATTATAAAAATCCAACTGCTAGCGAGCTACATCAATACTGCTTATTTGTGATTTTGCTGTTCTGGATTTTCTCAGGCTGCAGACAATGCAATAAAAGCTCTCTATAAAACAATATTCTTCCATATTTTAAGAACACAGTGGAAATATTTCTTCTGCTCTTGCTGTTTTCTAAAACAAAATTTCAATCTTATGCCAAATTTAAGCTATTTTCCAGCAAGCCTCAGTAATTTGGGATGTTGGAGTCAGCAATGCGCTTAGGAGCGAACTCAGCTTTAAGCATGTGCTTAATTTCCCCTAAAGGTGACTTAAGCATGCTGAAGCACTTGCCTAAATGGTCAAGGTTTGCTGTAGTGAGGCATTAAAAAGAATATAAAGTTTTGAAATACAGTTTAATAGTGACTTACGGTTTCTCTTCTAACTGAAAATGAAAAATTAATATGGATGCAATAGTATTTTTCTTGGTCACTGACATGTTTTTCCAATCCTCTGCATGTTATTGCAGTCCATTTTATAGAAGAGCATTATTTGTTCAGCTGAACCATTCCCAGTTTATCCTGTATGATTCAGACATTCATTTGATATTTGGACAATGGCAACTCCTTTTCAGAAATCAGAGGGGATTTACAGATATTTATTCTGTGGAAGTGAATTCTGCAAAGGTTGAATTGACCCGAGATTAATTTTTAATTTTTTCTTTTTCAATCTATTCTCTCGTACCAGGGCTCCCCAACTTCTGCAAGCCAGTGGTGTCACTTCTGGAGTCCCAAGGGTACAGACGCAGCAGTTCACAGGTCTAACATCTAACGAGGCACCAGCAAACTAGAAAGCTTTAAATAAAATCATCAGGGCACTGGACAAAAGCAGCCTTCTCCAAGACCATCTGCACCAGGCTACTTATCACAGCTTAAGGTCCACACCATTGCCCACTGCAAGAAATGTTGGAAATGTCAGACTTCTTATAAAAGCCTCCTGGTGACAGTGAAATCGTAACTTAAGCACAGACTCAATTCTTGCTTTCAAATTTGCAGGACTAAATATAATTAATTTCACTGGGAGACTAAGCACAGAATTTGGCTTAAGCACTGTAGGAGCAGGTGTTGCTAATACAGTCCTACAGTCCTAGTTACACCCAGGTGAGAGGAGAAGACTCTTACAAGGTTTCTTCTTAAGACATGTCAGAAAATGTTCTGCGTTAAAACAGAGCCTTACCATCATTCTGTAAGATCAGTAATTACTGAAATTATTCCTGCTCAGTTACTCCTGTTTGCATTTCTACAATCATATGCCAGGTTTTTTCCCTTCCCTTGTAATTTTTAAGCACCGAAAACAGAGAGGAAAAAGCAAGAAACTCATATATTGAGACTTCAAGCACCTATATAATGTTCCCAGATGTACAAAGAACTTCCCTACAGTCTCCTCCCTTCCTTCAAACCTCCTGCCACACTGCCCATCAGCATTCGTTTGTTCCCAAAAGCCTTAATATTTCCAAAGACGGCCTTGGTTTTAACACCAAAAATCACCTGGCAGCACCAACAGGTGACAATCCAAGGGTAGAAATGCTCTTGAGGAGGAGCAGGGTTCTGGAAGGACACTCCCAGACTCGACCACAAACCCAGGCAGGTGGGTGGTTGTTCAGACCGTAGCTGGAAACTCAACTTAAATCAGAAGAACCAGAAGCAAACCAGAGCAGTGGGGGCGCCTCCGCTCCCACCAAAGCTGCACAAGTTCATGTGATGAGCTTGACCAAAGCCAACACCTAATTTGTAAACATCTTCCTTCTCCCCAAGTCCACTTTTGAGCCAAATTCACTTGGTTTACCAACAACGGTACGACGCAAGGGGAGCAAAGAGATGAAGAAAGGTAACACCACTCCTTTCCAGCAATGATGCCCAACACAAGAGAGCAACCCCCATGGTTGCACTGCCATGATCTACTCATCCATCCCATCCTCTGCTGCTCCACTCGCACGGCTCCACAAAGCTGCCAACGATGTGCACAAGGACACTCAGCTTTGGGCTTCTCACTCCAAAAAGGTCATTGAATGACTCGAGCGTGTCCAGAGAAGGGCAACGGAGCTGGTGCAGGGTCTGGAGCACAGGTGTGATGGGGAGCGGCTGAGGGAACTGGGGGGGTTTAGTGTGGAGAAGAGGAGGCTGAGGGGAGACCTCATGGCCCTCTGCAACTGCCTGAAAGGAGGGTGCAGAGAGGGGGGCCGAGTCTCTTGAGCCAAGGAACCAGCGCCAGGCCAAGAGGGAATGGCCTCAAGCTGCGCCAGGGCAGGGTCAGACTGGCTCTTAGGAAGGATTTCTTTGCAGAAGGGGTTGTTGGGCGTTGGAATGGGCTGCCCAGGGCAGGGGGGGAGTCCCCATCCCTGGAGGGGTTGAAGAGTCGGGTTGACCCAGTGCTGAGGGATCTGGTGGAGTTGGGAACGGTCAGGGTGAGGTTCATGGTTGGGCTGGAGGATCTTCAAGGTCTTTTCCAACCTAGATGATTCTGGGATTCTGTGACACTCGTGAGAGCTGTAATTTCCATGGAGGAGTCGAGGGATTGCAAAGGAGGGTCAACACAGGGTGACGTGAGGACAGAAAAAACAAAAGCAGTCACGAAGAGCACTCAGGACCACTTGAAGGCAAACTTTCCATGCGGCTCCTGACATCTTATCACTGCCAGCTTGCCCACCACAGCCAGCAAAGAGCAACTTTTCCCCAGCTGTGTCACTCTGCATGCTGCTCTTAAAACTAGCACTTCTGCAGAGAATGCCTTATATTTCCCCAATGGTAAGACACATGTGTATAACATGTCCTGAGGTTAATTTGCTAATTTTGTTCTTGTTTAGGATTAGCTAGGTTAACAGCAGAAACCCAAAGGAAAATGTCAACAATCACGTCTTTCCTAGAGGGGGGTGAGGGGTTGAAAAGACTTTTTTCCTGACATGTGTCTGGTTTTACACTGTTGTTTTTGGCTCTTCAAAGGAAGGAAATTAAATGAACAGCTTCTTTTTTTATCCTTTTGGAATACTAAAAAGGATAAATGCTGAGCAACAAGGCTGCAGGAGGACGTGAGGGCCTTTTCTCTGGCCACACATTTTTGTCAAAGCTGTTTTAAAATTCTAAAGTCCCTCCAATATAATCCCCTGCAGCTGTCATCACCCACACACCAGGTTCCAAATAAAGGCTCAAGCCACAAATCTCCCTCAGCAAGATTACAAGGCCATGGATATTGCAGGTTAGGAACCAAAGAGCAGTAGGATATTCCTTCCGTAGCACTGAGGCGGGTTGCTGGGTCTCATCCTCCAAGGTCGTCGTCGTGGTCTCACAACCTCTGCTCATACAAATCCACTTTCAAGCCCACGGTCCAAACTCTAAAGACGTTCTGCACCACGTCCGCAGCTCCTGAGCTGGGGGGATCCTCTACAAACGTGCTCAGAGACTGTGGTTTTGTAGATGTAGCTGCAGGTGTTAGGAAACAGTTTTCCTCCGCCAAAGGGCACAGCCCCACTGCAGAGTCAGCAGGAAAACCACGCGAGCATCCTCCATCCCCCAGTGCAAAGTGTGATCATGGAAGGTAACAACAGAAAATGCTACAGGTATTTGTGCAGCAAGTACTACAGACATGTCTGCAGCAAATATTAACAGCTGCCTGGTCCTGCTCCAAGAAAGTTATAAATTATAATGTAGATGCCAAGAAATTCAATTCTTGCTGCAAGACTGCAATAAGAATTTTTAAAAGTATACAATACAAGAAGAAAGTGGTGCAAAGACAGGGAAAAAAAAAATAAGATAGTGACAATTCCCAGGAAAGCAAGAGATAAATTTGCTTTCCAAGCCAGAGGTAAAGGGTCTGAGCTACTAGAAGTCATCAGGAACAGCAGGGTGCAAGACACAAGGTACAGTAACAAGCCTTTCTTGGACTGCTTTTCCAAGACAAATATAATGACAACGTCAATGTTTTACATTTATAACAGAGATACCTTTGCTGGTAGCCAAGAGAGATATAGACACTGGGGTTTGGCAACAGCTTTCTCAAAACATACGGCCGCCTTCCTGCTCTCTTATTTTACTTTGCTCCGCCGTGGTTTCTTCTGTTCTGGCCTCCTTTCTACAGTCTTTTCTTGACCTTTTGCTTCCTAAATACAAACTCCTCATTCCCTCATCTGCCACCTCGCCTTGTTTCTCCTTGGCAAATCCTGCTGGGAACACAGAAGCCCAGAACAATTGAATGATTTTTACCTATAAATATGTATAGTTACGTAACTGAACACTGGAAGTAAGTTTGTGCTCTGTGCACAATCTGCTGCACCAGGTCGCTTTCTGCAATTTATAATTTTAATAGACATCAAAACAGGAAAACATTTAAAGTTATGCAATAGGAGTGATTATTAAAAACAGAAACAGACATCAGCTCCTAAAAAAGAATTTGGAGCAGCCAAGCGGTGTCCGCGTAGCTAATCCAGTTCAACATTACTGCCGCCTCCCGCTCAATCCCAGCATTTCCCACCACGTGTTGCCTCGTCTGAAACTAAATCAAACCCCGCAGGAGAGGGGCTGTCCCACTCCCTCAGGTCAGCAGCTGGTTCTTGATGGCCATATCTTCAAAGGTTCTCTTCAAACAGGAACCTTCACACACCACCCACCTCTACCAAATCGCACCCCGATTACTTTGCACCTCGATCCCTGGGTTCAGTTTTGGGTCCCTCACTCCAAAAAGCCCACTGAATGACTCGAGCGTGTCCAGAGAAGGGCAACGGAGCTGGTGCAGGGTCTGGAGCACAGGTGTGATGGGGAGCGGCTGAGGGAACTGGGGGGTTTAGTGTGGAGAAGAGGAGGCTGAGGGGAGACCTCATGGCCCTCTGCAACTGCCTGAAAGGAGGGTGCAGAGAGGGGGGAGGAGTCTCTTGAGCCAAGGAACCAGCGCCAGGACAAGAGGGAATGGCCTCAAGCTGCGCCAGGGCAGGGTCAGACTGGCTCTTAGGAAGGATTTCTTTGCAGAAGGGGTTGTTGGGTGTTGGAATGGGCTGCCCAGGGCAGGGGGGGAGTCCCCATCCCTGGAGGGGTTGAAGAGTCGGGTTGACCCAGCGCTGAGGGATCTGGTGGATTTGGGAACGGTCAGGGTAAGAGGTTAATGTTGGACTGGAGGAGCTTCAAGGGCTTTTCTAACCAAGATGATTCTGGGATTCTGTGAATCAGCACAGACCGCAGGAACCCAGACATCATTTTTCCCCAGGCTCTAGGAATACTTTCTGGTTTATAACCTAAAAGTTCGGAGCAGAAACGGTCCAGGAACCAGTGGTGAATACTCATGTCTATTCTCACATCACCTAAGCAAAACCAAAAAACCAGTGCTTTCATTTCATAAATACCAGGGAAGTCTCTCTCCGTAATTTCAACTCTTCTGGAGTCAGGTTTTGCACTGCCATTGGGACACCAGCCAGCTCCCCCAGAACAACGGTTTATATCAGCTCAACCCTGCCACCAATGAGGAATTTAAAGGCTTAGAGACGGTTTCTGTATTTCAGAGGCAGCTGCAATGGGCAAACATTAGTAAACAAACAAAAAAATTAGAGAAATAAACAATAATCAGTGAAGTAACTTGATAAAAAGTCAAAGACTTGGTTTTCCAGCTTCCTCCCATGAGGACTGAAACAAGAACAGAACAAGGGACAAGTGAACGGCCAGACAATTTAGTGGGATGATGAGATTTTTTTAAAAGCCACAGGAAAGGGATAAACAGAGTGCGAGTCAACAACGAGCAAGAGCATTTCAGGGTCTCACAATACCATATTTCAAAACCCTGATCAACACAAGACTCCTACCCTTCTGGAGCTGGGGTCAGCAGGGTTTGGAGGTGGAGTCTCCTCCTCCCTACACTCTCCTTGTTCAGAAAGCAGGAACAGGCTATGCAATGACGCTGTGGTAGGATCCCGGGTCTACGTGAATGCGACACCAAGCAGCTGCCAACACTCTCCCAACATGCTGGCGTCCCCCATCCAACATCCCGTGCAGTCCAGCCCTGCCTGCCACATACCACGCGGTCTTAACCAGGTTCATTGCCCAACAGCAAAGAGACAAACTGCCCATAATGCTCTCCTGGATGCCACAGATCACAGGATCACTGACTTCTGGAGATGACCTACTCCACTTTCTGGAGCACATGCCTTCTGAGGAGCGGCTGAGGGAACTGGGGGGGTTTAGTCTGGAGAAGAGGAGGCTGAGGGGAGACCTCATCGCCCTCTACAACTGCCTGAAAGGAGGGTGCAGAGAGGGGGGATGAGTCTCTTGAGCCAAGGAACCAGCGCCAGGACAAGAGGGAATGGCCTCAAGCTGCGCCAGGGCAGGGTCAGACTGGCTCTTAGGAAGGATTTCTTTGCAGAAGGGGTTGTTGGGCGTTGGAATGGGCTGCTCAGGGCAGGGGGGGAGTCCCCATCCCTGGAGGGGTTGAAGAGTCGGGTTGACCCAGCGCTGAGGGATCTGGTGGAGCTGAGAACGGTCAGTGTGAGGTTCATGGTTGGACTGGAGGAGCTTCAAGGGTTTTTCCAACCTGGATGATTGTATGATTCTATTCTAGGATTCTATGACTCAATCCACCTGGACAAGGTAGGGTCAGTGAAGAGCAGATCCCCAATGAAGACACACGCACCACAACTCTGCTGTGACACACTCCCAAGGAGGATGGTGGCAACCCAGGGTCAGGAGGAAGGAGGACAGGAATTGTCTCCCTACACCCAAGCCTCCCTCCACCAGCAGCTGTAGTAGAGGCTGTGTAAGCAGCATCGCTTGGCTCCAGGAGGCCAGTGAGAGGCATAAGACAAGGCCCTAAGAGACACCATCTTGTCCTACAGATCTAATAATACTGGCAATGTTTGACCCCAGAAAGATTAAGAATCAAGATGACCAAGGCATCCTTCAAAGTCCAGTCCTAGTGCAGGATGGGCACAGATGTTAACACAGTAGGAGTTAAAAATAACTCCTCCATTCCCAAAACTCAAGGACAGTTCTCTGTTAATCTGAGAGGCTTCAGATTCTTTACAAACAGAAGAAATAATTTTTTTTAACAAAAATATAATAATAAAAACGCAACAAGTGACACATTGCAAATATTTCCAGCAAGTAAAACTGAGTCTAAGAACTTAAAAGGATCTGAGATAGGTGCAGATGACAGAGGAATCCAGCCGCACACAGACAATTTAGGAGATGGGAGAACATCAGGGCTTAAAACCCTTCCAGTACTCACAAGGATTATCCTATACTTAACTTCTGTAAGGATTTTTACAGCTCCTGTCGAAGCCACAGTCAGGCAGCGATCAGATGCGAGAGCTAAAGAAACAACTCCTGTAAGCAGCACATCCCTAGTGTCCTTATTTCTTAAGAAATGCAATATATATTCCTGCACAAACAGTAGCTAGGGTTATTTTCCTAGTCACATTATCCAACAATGTAACAACAGACAAAATTACAGAGAACAGTTTTTATTTAATTCAGTTATGCACTTCAGCATTTAAAAGAAAACACAGGGAGCTCTGTTCACAGCTGCTCTTGCCCTTGAACCTGCACAAAGCTCTTTTCTCCAAGCCTTGCCCAGACTGCCAACCCATTTTGCAGGTTGTTCACCTCCTCAGTGACCACACATGTTCTGTGATTAATGCCTTACTCGATCCACCACAACACAGAGTATTGCCACAAATTATACACTTAAAACGATCCACAAGAATTTAACAGAGAATCAACAACAAATGATGAGACAATACAATTATTCTTTGGGACTGGAAGACTAAGGTTCAGGTTTTTTTAATAAAAAAACCAGGGTGCAAAAGCTACCCAGGTCATTCTGTTGTATAAGCAATGGTTTGAGAGATTATGTTCTCCAAATAATCAAATGGGTTCCTTCTGGTCTATCTGAAGCCTTGTAAACAAACTCATTATGTTAGATCTTAAAAGAAGTAAACAAATAGTTGGCATCTGACACCACTGCATTCTTGCACAACTTAAAAACAAACCCATGCCACTTGGAAGTCACGCTGCCCGCCTCGCTGCTCGTTCATCGTGCCCCTCGGAGACGCACACGGCAGCAGGACATAAGGGGCTCCTGCTCACAGCAAGAGGGGACTCTAGTGCTGAGCCACGGTGATGCTGGGCTAAGGCAGCGTGTGAGCATCCAAATTACACACGAGGTTGTGGGAGCCATCACGGAGACACCCAAGTAGGCACCGAGGCCTGTAACACTGCCTGGAGCACCCGGCTCACCCGTGTGGTGCTGCCCTCCGGCCCTGCCTGCACCGCTGCCGGCACGGCCGCTCTGCGGCCACCACGAGGAAGGGGCAGAAGAGAGAAGCCTCCTAATCCCAACAAAGCTGCAAGATGGACGGCCAGCAAAACTGAGGGGAGCAGGTTAGGGGACACCGTGCTGGGCCAGGCAGTTCCATAGCTGGGAAAAACAGGGCCAGGGAGGAGATGTCAGTACACTGCGTCTGCCACCGCAAAGTCCTCTTGGCACAGGTCACCCTCCCTGATGAGATTAAGGCAGTTCAGAGATAGGAAACACCACAATAACAGGCTTCTGGTCAAATATCCCAATATTTGGTAGCAATTCGTGCAAGATCTGCTGCTGAGCAGCAAAGCACTCCCCAGGAGAGGGCAGTGGCACACACAGGACGCAAACCTAAACCCTTCCCTCCTCTGTTCACGTAGAGTTTCCCTCATTTCAGTGTATTTTATACAAGTCCCAAGGCTTGCAACAAAATAGATCTGGGAAAAAACACGCAGTCTAAAGCAAAGCAACAGCAAATAAACGGCCCAGCTGGGCTGGAGCCAGCAGTTTGCTTCTTCAGTTGGCTTTGGTGTCCTACTGAACCCTGATCAGCACCAGAAACAAACCCGGCTCAGTCCACGCTGAACACAGACGTGAGCAGAGAGAGGAGGAACCTTCCAGGAAGGGTGACACCACCCACACTGCAACATCAGGGGATGGAGACGTGTCTCCCTTCACCCCACCGAGCTGATGAGACCCCAGCCCCACGTGCCAGCCCACTGGCACTGGGCCACAGGTGGGAGAGTGCAACCCCATGGTCAACTCCTGGGGCCATGTGCCATCAGTGGTTGATGTGCACCAGAGGACTGAGGAGAAGATATGCTTTAATTTTTAAAATTTTAAAAATTAAAGCTACAAAAGCCTTTACATGCTTTGAGAAATTGCTGTTGAAACCCAACTGAGCCTTTCAAGAGGCACCTATGAGAAAAATAATCATGCCACCCTCTAAGAGGGCATAATTATCAACGCTTTAGAAGAAAAAAAGTACCAAGGGCAGTGATCCAACACCATGACCTCTCTGCCAAGTGCAAACACTTGGACAACCTGTCTGTCCACAAACTCCAAAAACTGGTCAAAACTCTGCCCAGGGTTTTGGGATCTCACTGCTCTCCGGGCTATCTCGGGCAAGGATCTCTGCCGCAGAGCAAGTGCATTCCCATTCTGCGGGATGCAGCCCTCTGCTGTCAGCATTACAAACGCAAACCACAGCACCTTGAAGAATTAGCACATGGTATGTACTAAACACCAAAAGGAATTCACCTTTAGATTTGACTCTTGCAGCGTGAACATCTGGAGGAGGCCACCTACTCCTTCGAGAACTGGACAAAATCAAAACGCTGCCTCCGTAACAGCACTTATTGCCAATAAACTGCTCCAGAACTCACTCGATCCTTGCTTTCCTCAGCGTTTACTCCATGAAAAGGCCTCCAAACACATCCATGTTGTCACAGGTCATCCCCTGACAATACCTTTATAGGTAAAACAGACTTTTATTCATTTGCATTGCGTCACAAGCAGAAAGCAGGGTTAAATTCACAGAATCACCTCAGTTGGAAAAGACCTTGAAGATCATCTAGTCCAACCATAAACCTCACACTGACCATTCTCAAAACTTCATCGATCCCAGAGCGGGATGGGGTTTATCGTGGCTGAGTGGGGAAAGGGGACACATCAGGCACTGGGGACCTGTTTTGGATGTGACAGCGGCATGGTCTGATTTCCTACACCTCACAGCATTCCCTGCGCCTGGTCTTATGGAGAAGACAGCAACCACTGCCCAGCAGCCCTGTTTTTCCACTAAATTTGCACTATGTCAAAAGCCTCTGACACAGAACGAAAAAAAAATAATCCATTATTTGGTTATTATCTCCTTTTGAGCACAGATTTCATCCCTGGCCCCTGCGTGTCGGGGCTGCATGTTCACATGTGCCACCTCCAAGCGCAGCCAAGCGGGCTGCAAGCCAGCAAGCAAACACCAAGGGTGACCGAGGAAAGGACAGGAGAGAAAACCACACAGGTTGGCACAGACCTGAGACTGCAGTGCCTGCAAAAAAACCCTGACAGCAGCAAAAAAAGAACTTTTGAGAGATTGGCCATTTCCACAGGTTTGCCTTGCGCCAGGTCCCTGCCCACATCTCCCGTCCCCTTCCCAAAGACGCAGCTGAGCTCCGCATCTCCGATTGTCTCTGCTCCTCCAACAGTTCCTCTGCTCAGAGATTCAGCTTGAGATCCCCAGTGTCTTACCCGTGAGAAAGGGAGCGAGCGAAATCTGTTCACAACTGCATTTCATTTGAGTCCCCCGCAAGCCTCCACGAGGTTCTTTATCTTGTTATTCTAATGCAAACAGACTTCTGTGATTTTTTTCACATCCAAAATTTCACCATTGCAGTAACCGCAATCCTGGCAGGCTCTCCCCCGCCTGGAAAGGGAACAAACTTTCAAATCATTTATAAATAACCATTTCAAGAACATAGCTTTTATTCTTTCATCCCACAAAAGGCAGAAATTTTGCTCGGGACCGCAAGCTGTCAACTTCCCAGCAAACCCAAAATCCCACTTAACTCTCTATTGTAAACAGTGTAGTATTGCGCTACCACATCAATAAATAAAATTCTTGAAGGAATTATTTTTGTGTTTGATTCACATTTGTTCTGCATATGCCACTGAGCCCAAGGTATTCATAATGTTAAACTCCTAAAAGCCTCAGCTTTCAAAAGGGCCGCGCAGAAGGCAGAAGAGCTAGAGCCTTCCCGGGTGCTATTGTTTTAGCCAGAACGAAATCCCAAATAGAGGATGTCATTTGCCCCCCACACCCCTTAACTGAAGGATAAAAAAATTAAATGGCTCAAAGCTGCCTCCGAATCGGGCTGCGGCACGCTTCCAGCCGCCATCTAGATCGCGCTATCAGAACGCTGCCTGGGTGGCCGGCGGATGCCACCCCCCAGCCTGGTTTCAACCGTCACAACTTCACGGTCACTGTCTGATAGCCAGGGGTGAAGCTGACACTTTGGCACCTCTTGCCTCTCTCCAAACCTTTGCTCTGGGGGAGGAAAGCACCAGGATTGTGCCCCCTCCCGACCACAGCACAGCTGCAAGATGTCCTGCTACCAAACCACTACCTGCTCTGCTCCAGATGGGCCCATGGATTGGCAAAGAGCAAAGCAACCCCTGATGCTTCCTTCGGGCTCTGAAAGGCTTCAGAATAAACAGCTAAAACAAATTACCAAGAGAGATGAATCTGGAAAACTCAAGTAATTCTGGTTGCAGACAGCCAAAAGTGATTCAAACCAGCTTTACGGGGGTTAGCAGGAGGCGTCTCGGCAGATTCCTACAGGTGGTTTCTCCACCACCACCTGCAGAGAAGATGCTCTCTACAGTCGCAAAGATTTCTGCGTAAAGCAGGAGCCTCAAACCCCACAGACACTTTGTCCCCCGCACACATCTCTCCCTTCCTCCACAGGCAAGTTGGAAGCGTGAGCAGATGCGTAGTCTGATGAGGATTAACACACTGGAAATGAAAAATCCCTTAAGTAAATGCTTATTATCTGCCATCCTCGCAGCCGACCCGGCGCCCGGCAGCAGGAGAAGATTTAGGTTGACCATTTCAACTTTCCACAGTGGGCGTCTGTCTTGCTGCAGTAACAAAGAATTCCTCGGGAAGATTTCGGAAACAGAAGGATTATTTAGCCACCCACACAGAGTTCGAAATTTACTAGTCATGGAAATTCAAGATAATAAATGCCATAATTTTGCCTTTAACTTTGCAAAAAAAAATTTTTTTTTTTCCAAAAGTGAATGTTTCTAATTTATGGGGAGAGAGAAAGAGAAAAAAAAAAAAGAATAAAAAAACCTTTCATTAGCTTGTTTTTCCATGGATCAGAACTCCCCAAATATAAGAAATTAACACACTAATGTAAACACACATCTGCTTATGGTCCTGGAACAGATTTACCCAGGCACTACAAAAAGCTGCCCCTTACCGATTAGTAACCCCAATTGAGACTTATTGTATGAAAACGAACCTACAAAGCTTTTTTTTTTTTCATCTTCACCATCTAAATTGGAAAGCAATGGGCCTCCGCTCTTTTCAAAAAACTGGAAAGGATGAGTTACAGCAACGGAGATCACAGAGGAGAGACATGAGACGTGCCAAAGCAAGGGAAACCTGGAAGGGATATTAAACCGCCTGCCTTGGAAATTAAGCACCAGTCTCTAATGAAATTAATAGGGATGAGAACAAAACAAATGAGGAACTTGGTGACTATCAGAGCTGCTGAAACTGTTTCTAAAGCATTTTCAGTCTCGTGGCTTACAGATTTTGGTGCCTAAGCAGGACGAGCCCCAGCTGCCACAGCAGCGTGACTGCAGAGATCCCTGCCCACCGGTTCTGCAGCATCCAATAACACAAACTTATTCTGCAGCCTTTTGCTTCAGCTACAGCACTTCTGCGGGCTCTGCTTGGGTACCCGTCACCATTAATGCTTTGTAATTAAGCCTTCCAAGAATCTAAATGTGGCCGAATCACATGCACCAGCCACGCAAGTGATTCCAGAGGCACAAAAGGTCTTTTATTGCAAAATTCGTATTTTGCACTCAGCAGAAGACCTCTTGTCCCAGCAGATGCACTCCTGGCTTTCATGCTTTCATGCTTTCCTCACTTCCACGCTTTCCTTGCTCGTGTACACAGCAAGTGTTTAACAGCAAGCAAGACCTCCCCTCCCCTTGGCGCTCTGCAGTTAACAGCTCCAAACAAGTTGGCTGATAAGATGCATAATTGTAATATAAATATCAACAGTTCCTGCAGCTTATCTTAATGAGAAGCTTATGACTGGTGGAAGCTGCAATTAAGAGACCTCTGGCCTGATCTGCCGTGGCTGCTCCCTCATTTTGCAATATCCAAAGTGACAGGAGCCAAGGTTAGAGCAAAACTCCTTGACAAGTCTGGGAAAACAACAGAGAAGTGAGCTGGCGTCTCAGAAAAACAAGGAGGGGAAGAGAAACCACGATAAAAAATGACCCTCAGACGGGTGTAAAGCCTAGAGCTACCAGCAAGGCAGTCAGGTTCATCAGATATATTATGCCTCTTATACAAAGCCCACGTTTGCCTCCAACTTCAGGTCTTTCTATTCCCAACCCCCTTCACTACATCCTTAACTTAAAAGGGACAATAGTTTAAAAAACGGTTTTAAAAAAAGAAAAAAAAAATAGTTTGGTTCAGTCTGAGAAGTCAGTCAAGGAAAGCCTTTAGTCCTCGATCTCCAGTGAAACGGTACATAAGGGATTGATTGCTCAAGTTTGAGAGTTCCTTGGGCCCCTACTTAGATAATCTTTATAGCTCACAGGACCCATTGAAGTGGTTTCCAACAGCTAAAGCCTCAGATCATCCTGTCAAACACTGGGACTAGTAAAGTCAGAGCAAGAGAGCAAAAATGCTGGAAGTGTAACTCTGCCCTTCAAAAACAAGAGCGCGCACACACCAAATTAATAATACACAGTGGCAGCCTCGTGCTCTGCTTTTATGCAGCCCCTTCCATAGCAAAGTCCCAACAGCACAATTTCATTACAGCCCTTTCTCCTACAGTGAAATCTCACTGCAAATGAAAATTTCTGATGAAATCGTGTTTTTCACACTCTTAAGCCTCAGAAAAATCAAAGAATCAGATGGCTGTGACAACCGTCAAGCCTACGAAGGATGGGAATCCTGTAGCCAAGCAGGGATCAAAAGGAAGCTGGTGCAGGGTCTGGAGCACGTGTCTTCTGAGGAGAGGCTGAAAGAACTGGGGGGGTTTAGTCTGGAGAAGAGGAGGCTGAGGGGAGACCTCATGGCCCTCTGCAACTGCCTGAAAGGAGGGTGCAGAGAGGGGGGATGAGTCTCTTGAGCCAAGGAACCAGCGGCAGGCCAAGAGGGAATGGCCTCAAGCTGCGCCAGGGCAGGGTCAGACTGGCTCTTAGGAAGGATTTCTTTGCAGAAGGGGTTGTTGGGCGTTGGAATGGGCTGCCCAGGGCAGGGGGGGAGTCCCCATCCCTGGAGGGGTTGAAGAGTCGGGTTGACCCAGTGCTGAGGGATCTGGTGGAGTTGGGAACGGTCAGTGTGAGGTTAATGGTTGGGCTGGAGGAGCTCCAAGGGCTTTTCCAACCAAGATGATTCTGGGATTCTGTGTTTCTCAGGGAGGTCATCAAACATGCCGCCACACCAAACCTCAGAGTCTCCATGACCAAAAATCAGCACCTCAGTGCTACAAGTGAACTCAGAAGAAAATGACACAGATGGCTCCAGGCTCCCGTATTCACTCTGTCCGCTCCAGAAGACACGCAGATGTGAGCACAGTGTTCTGCCCCAGCCAAACTACATCTCATCACTGAGAAATAGCATCCTGGTAACGGAGCTACCCGGCTTCCACGTGGACAGTGGCTCCCACCGAGTGACCCAGAAGATGGCCAGACATCTCTGTGATGCTGTCTCCATGCCCACACATAGGTCTGGATGATCTACAGGACAATGGAAGGACACTGACAACTACAAAATCAATTTAGAAAGGAATCGTGGTAAAAACAAGAGCTTTGGGAGGGATGCGAAAAATATTTAGCAGGCGGGCAGAGGTGACTCCTGCAGACACATGTGGGACAAGAAAGGACGAGCATAATGCTCCTGCAAGCAAGGCAGCTTTGTGCAAGTGGACAGAAAACAAGTAAAGGGCAGAGATGCAGGCATGCTTTTATTTTTAAATTTTTATTTCTATTCCTTTTTTTAAAGAGTTCCAAAAATTGAAAGCTTCACTGATTGACATTTGCTCTGCTCCTTGACTCGGAGGAGAGAGAAACATGCTGCTAATTTTTATCATATTACAACTCGTTCTGATCCTTCAAGAAAAAGATACTCTGGCATCCGTGAACCCGGAGCGTACTTTTCCAGCAGGCACTAAAACCAAGGTTCCAACACTACAAAGTACTTTCTTTAGAGAAATGTACTTTCAATACCTATTCAAGCGCTCCCCGTCGGATGCAGATGTCAGCAAAACGTCGCAGGCTGTATCCCCTGCATACCAGAGAACAATTTCAACTTGCACGTCACATTTGTTTCAATGGTTTGTTCTTTTGTCTGGGAAAGTAATTTTTCAAATGAAGTGCTCAGCCCTTTGTCCCTCGGTACAGTACAGCAGAAACCATCTTTCATGCACTTCTCTAGCACACAATAGGCTTTGTCTCGTTAAACAAAAGAACATGGACTTTCTTTCAATTGTTTCCAGCTGTTTGATCAAGGTTTTATGGGATCAGAAGTCAACAGCAATCAGCATCTGGCTACCTGCACGAAACCAACTCTGGAAGTCTGAAGAATTGGGTATGATTAGCAGATCTAATTATCACTCCAAAGAAAAACCCACCCCGTGTGCTTTTACAGCAGCTCTCTCACTGGATCCTCGTTAATACTCTACACAGACTTTGAAGTCCTAGAGCAGCACGTCCTCATCTGTGGTGGGAACGTTGTTTACTAGCCTTGCTGTAGACACGGTTTTTTGAGCAAAACTCATGTAAAATCACTCTTTCTCAGCTGAGGAACAAAGTCAAAGTACCTCCCATGAGAACAACCCCAGGCCCCATCACTGACACCAAGCCCACGAGCGCCGATGGGCTCCCTCTGCTCTAGCTTTGCTAACTCCTGTATTTCTGTATATGTCAGATTTGTTCAGGTAGGATTTCTTAATGAGAGGATTTCAGGCTGGTGATTTCTCGAATGCAAAAAAAAAAAGAAGCGTTACTGGGTTATTAGGACCAACGAAAATCCCAAGCTCCCTGACTAGGAGCATTAATAATCTGAGAAGATCCCTCGGTGAGTAGAGCAACCCTGAGCCACGCCAGTCCAGAGCTCCCTTACACATCTGCTCAAGGCAAATTAGTTAAAAAGGGATTTCTTCAGTTCAGAGAGATTTTCTTTAGGATCCAGTCCAATGCCAAGGTGGGAAATTAGCTGTGGAATTTCTCACCTCTCCTGTCCCTACTCCCCCATCCACTGCCCAGGTACTGGATGTTATAAGGCTGAACTTGCACATACAACTGTCAAATTTACAGAAAATTATCCAGAAATCTGAAACTCCAAAAGGGTGATTATCACAAACTCCTCTCCCAAAGCTGCTATTACAACATTTCACACAATTCAGCCTCAGTCTCAGACATATCCACTGCAAGTTGCCTTTCCCAGATTTTTGTTCTGTTATACCGTAAAGTGGCTGCCAGTTAAATTTTTTTTTTTTTTTCAATGAAATGGAAGTTCCCTGAAACTTGGAAAAAAATTACAAAATTTAGACTCAAGCCTAAAGACTGTTATAAAATTGAATATTTCTCATTTGGATCATTTCTATGCTTCCAGTGGCAACTCAGATATTGCATATAGCGTATCTGTGTCATGCAAAGAAACACACTACAGAGAAAGAGCCCAAATCCAGGCAAGAATCCTTAGATCAACTCTTATATAATAACTGCATTAAAGAAAGTTTCACCAGGAGTTAGTATGTACTGGCATACAGATATTATAAGTGACAGATATAATTTTAATTTATGGACTGTCTTCATTATTTTGGAGCGACATAACAACTATGCAATTCTGACAGATAAGTACTGTCAACAGACTCTTACTGAAATCCTTATACAGCTTCCATCACAGGAGTGTTAGCGTTGGCTTCAGAGACGTTACGAACATGGAAATCGCATCAGCTCCTCATCTGCACGTCAGCCCATGACATCCTTCTGAACTTCTGGATGTTAACTACTTGCCCATGGTAAGACAGCAAGACAGCGGCAGAGTGTGGGAGACAACAGGTCACCGAGAGGTTATCCAACCTTTCTGAGATCTGCAGAATTCAAAACATCTCAAGAAATCGCTGCTTATTTACTGGCCATTACAGAATGTGACCAAAGTTGCACCTGTTTCTGTCCCTGGAATTATCTTCTGCTTCTCTCTGATGACACAGGAAAGCCTAGAGAGAAACCAGCGCCCACTTGTAAAGGGGAATCACATGCCAAGTCCAACCTATGTACACTAAGGACATACTGAGTCTATAAAAAAACCTTCTTCAGGTTTCCTAAAGGAAAGTAACCTGGAACAGCAAAACCAGCGTGCCTATATCTAAGCTATGATTAAATCCACAGGATTTATCACCTGCTGCTTCTCTTCCAACTCTTCCTCTGTCCCCTAGTGTATAAATGATCATTAGGTCAGACAGGAAGCAAAAATGTCAGCTGTTGACATTAAAAATCAGACATTAAACTATTCTAGAGCCAATCTGGCATAAGCAGCTATTTCCATTTCATACCAGACCTGTGTTGTTAAGTGCCTGCATCTCATCTGCCACTTACCAGACTCTCTCATACCCAAATCTCACCCCATAGCCAACCTAAGTCATAAAAAAGAGAACCACAGAGATGCAAAAAGGAAGAAAACACTGGATTCTCCTTGTCACAGAATCCCAGAATCATCCAGGTTGGAAAAGCCCTTGAAGCTCCTCCAGTCCAACCATGAACCTCACCCTGACCGTTCCCAACTCCACCAGATCCCTCAGCGCTGGGTCAACCCGACTCTTCAACCCCTCCAGGGATGGGGACTCCCCCCCTGCCCTGGGCAGCCCATTCCAACGCCCAACAACCCCTTCTGCAAAGAAATCCTTCCTAAGAGCCAGTCTGACCCTGCCCTGGCGCAGCTTGAGGCCATTCCCTCTTGGCCTGCCGCTGGTTCCTTGGCTCAAGAGACTCGTCCCCCTGCTCTGCACCCTCCTTTCAGGCAGTTGGAGAGGGCGATCCGTAAGAGGTCATTTATGAAAACAGCTTATAGCCACTACAATACACTAATATAGCATCCAATAAATGGAAGAACAAGGAAAGCAATTATCAGGAGGTTGATATTAGCAGTATCTCATTTATTTCCCAACATAAGACTATGAGCGAAGCCTAAACACTCCACAGTGTTAAAAAACCCCAAACAGTACAGAAGCAACCCACCAGGTCGATGCAGCATCAGCACTCCTGACCACACAGCATGCGGATGTGTCCCTCAAGGTCTGGCCTCACATGGTGCCTCTCACAGCAGCAATGGTGAAGGAGAAAGGTCAAAGGGACACCAGCTAAGCAGCCCTCTGTTCCCAAAGAGCATTTCAGTTCGCCGTAGAAGGCCAGCTAAATAAATAAGAGGAGTGGTGGTCTTATAAGAAGTTGATAAGCCACAGGGTTTCACTTCTGAGGCTCTGTGGAGAAGGTTAACAACTCACCTTCAACCACCATTTACTTGGAAATTAAACAGAACTGGCCAGGAACACAAATTACTCTGCAAGCTTCCACCAGAGACACAACTTGTAGGGATACAAGGATAGGTGATCCCGAAGTCTCCATTCATGGGGTAGATCTGACAACTAACAAGCTGTTACTGGCAGCCTGTGGCAGGTGCCCCCGCCCAATGAAAGCTTCTTGGCTGCTGGAGTGTAGCAGCTCCTGATTGCCTTTGCTCTCAGGGCTTCATGGTAGTTGGGGCCTTTGGCCAATGGGAGCCGCTATTGACTACAGGTCAGATTGGGCCTGGGTGTCAATGGAGTCCCCTGGGGGAGCCATTTTGAGCTCATCCTCTGGCACAGCAGCTGCGGTCGAGGACTCTCCCCTTGGGTTGCAACACTGCCCAAGGAAACTCCTTGAGGTGCCTTCTCAGGACACTGCCCTGAGAAGGTCCTCGAGTTTGAGAGTCCTCACTTATTAGGTAAGTGATAGAGCGTTTTGGGTTGTCGTTAAACCCTAGGAAGTTGGTCTGTTCTCCTCTCACGGACATTCAAACTTGTAATTTGCAGAGGGCTAGTCAACTGTGTTGACAATAAATTGCTAATTTTTAGTGGTTGCTTGTTTATTTGAGAGCCTCTGTGACAGAGCCCCGTCACAGCACGTGTTTCCTACTCGCTCATGGAGATGGTAGAACGTTACAGCTGGAGCACCAGCGACCTGTGCGCTGCTGTAGAGCTTTATAAGGCAAAGTGGAACCAGAGCATGTTTCTGAGGCTTCAGAAATAACCGGTCTCCTTGGAGCCTGCCCAGGCTGCAAAGCTTGTTCTTTCTCACCCCCCATTCCCCCCAGAAACACTCCTCCAGAGCATAACTCATCTACAGCACATTCTGCAGCTCTAAGGTCTTCAGCTTCCAGCAGTGTTGATCTTGAGCTTTTCAGACACATTACACTTACCTTAAGAGGCAGAATCACAGCCGCGTCTGCCAACATTTCCATCAGTCTCTCCCTAAAAGCAGCAAAAAGCATCTTCAACTGCCACAGCACTTTGCATCCAAGCCGGAGAGATTTGTGAAATATGGAAGACATTAAAGTACTCACTTTCTCTCAGCAAAGAAAGAACATAGACCTATAAACAACGCCTTGAAGGCATTTCAGCAGCTTAATCTACACAGGGTATTTTTTTTTTTTATTATTATTTTTTAAGTCAATCAGAAATCATTGCGTCCAGGAAGCAGTAAATGACAAGAATTTGGCTTAAAAGGGAGAAAAGCAAATAAATACTTAGGAAAAATAAATGAAAATCACTGAGTATTTCCAAAGACTTGTTTGTTTGTGATAAAGGCTGCAAGGCTCAGCTGTATACAAGCTGTCCCACCCATGCACAGACTATTGACATTTCATTCCAGTGGCACCACGCAGACCGCCAAGCAAGGGGGTCTGTCAACATTTCTATCAGCAACAACTGTTCACAGGGGTTTATAAGGCAGAAAAGCTAATTTTCCCCAGCCCAGCTGATGCTCAGTACATAAGGTCTCTGCCTAAGAGGAAATTATTAGTATTTAAAAACATCACACAAGCGCATTTTACTACTGGCGTGGGAAGAGAAGAGGCCGTGACACCCGAAATCGGTAGTTCTGAGGAAAAACACCCAAAAAAAAAGCCATTTTGCATATATGAAACAAAGTGGGGAGTCATAGCTTAGATATTAAAGCCTCTTTAGCACTATTAGCCAGGAACCACCACGCTGTTAAAAGTAAAACAAAAAAATTTGAGTCAACTACAACAACAAATTAGTTGTGCCTTTATGTTTAAAAAAAAATATTTAAAAGCATAGCATAAAATTACACCTCAAAGAGACTCTAAGGTCAGGGCAAATCTTTGCAGAGCAGTGTCAAGTGCCACGTAATACGTGGACAGCAGCTGAAGCCCACGCAGAACGCAGGTACCTGGGCTTCACAGAATAATGACGACGCTTTTGGGATCGCCCCCAGTGTGGTGCCAGTCCTTGGCCACAGTCCCACAGCAAGTTTAGAATTAAGACCGAATGCCTCGGGACACCTGGTAGTGCTCTCACATTTTAGAGGTTTCTATAAAACAGGCGAGCAAGAGCCAGACCTGGGCCACGTGCACCCACAATAAATCCCATCATCCCTCTGCGGGAGACCAATTTTTATTGTTTGTGCTCGCGGGAGAGCTGATCCAAGTCTCGCTGGATCGGCTAAGTTTGCATTCCAGGACAATGATATCATGCAAGGATCTCCCCATCGGAGGCCCAGCACACAAAGCTCACAGGATTGGGCAAGTCTGATTTCCAGCACCATCGCCAAGCTAACGTCCAAAGTTTGTCACTGGTGCAGGGTCTGGAGCACAGGTGTGATGGGGAGCGGCTGAGGGAACTGGAGGGGTTTAGTCTGGAGAAGAGGAGGCTGAGGGGAGACCTTGTCGCCCTCTACAACTCCCTGAAAGGAGGGTGCAGAGAGGGGGGATGAGTCTCTTGAGCCAAGGAACCAGCGGCAGGCCAAGAGGGAATGGCCTCAAGCTGCGCCAGGGCAGGGTCAGACTGGCTCTTAGGAAGGATTTCTTTGCAGAAGGGGTTGTTGGGCGTTGGAATGGGCTGCCCAGGGCAGGGGGGGAGTCCCCATCCCTGGAGGGGTTGAAGAGTCGGGTTGACCCAGTGCTGAGGGATCTGGTGGAGTTGGGAACGGTCAGGGTGAGGTTCATGGTTGGACTGAATGATCTTTGAGATCTTTTCCAGCCTCAATGATTCTGTGATTCTGAGTTCTTCATCCTTGACTGTGATGGGACAAGGCAGGTCCCGGTGCTTCAAACGAGCTTCACCCCAGCAGCACCAAGCAGGGCACGTCCTGCACAAGGTTCACACGTGCAGCACCACGGGGAGTCTTCTACAGCTACGTGCGCATATTCCCCAAGCACCTAAAAACTACTCAGCCTACAGGGCCATCTCCCTGTCAAATGGCAACAGCACAAAGAAAGCTGCAAAGAGAACCCACCAAAACCAGAGAAAACACTAAAACAAAAATCTGAGCGTCCTTTGGCTGGGGACTTAGAGCCGGGGAAAGCAGCTACATGATACAACCCTTGGAAATGTCACCAGAAGGACTTGTCCACCACATCCCAAGGACCTCAGCACTCAGTAGACTACATCTGGAATAGGGTGCTTGGCTGGGGCTCCCCTGGGACAAGGATGGCATCGACCAGGTATGTCAGGTGGAGACCACTAACATGGTCAGGGACCGGAGCACAGGCCCTGGGGGAGCTGGGCTTGGGCAGCCTGGAGAAGGCTTCAGGGTGACCTGATAGCCATCTTCAATCCCTACAAGAAGGTCATCGAGAAGATGGAGACAGGCTCTTCACAGTGGTGCTTGGTGAGCATAAACAAAATGAGAGGTTCTTACTGGATATAATGAAAAAACAGGTTGCCTCAAGATTCTGCAGCCTCCATCCTTGGAGGTTTTCAAGATAAAACCCCAAGAAACCCAGCCTGTCCTAAAAGTCTGACCTGTTTTGAGCAGGAGGTTGGACTAGAGACCTCCCTGTATGTCCCTTCTAACCCAAACAATCTTATGTTCGCTGAAGATCATCTTAGTCGAAGTTTCTGTGCAATAAATGGGACTGTAGCATGGCCGAGGCTTGGCTTTGTTTTGTTTCAGGCTATGAGGTGTCTGACAACAGATCAGTTGAAGAGTTAAAGGCTGCTTCAACCCTCTAGATCTGTGTACAGGTTTTGAAGCTCAGGGAATGGCTTCTTGCCCGTAACACCCTGCCCTGTCCGATTCTGCCTGCAGATGCTTCACTGGGAGTATCATAAAACGAATTTCTGTGCGTATGCATACATGCCCCCCACACAAGCTCACATACAAAATTAGATCTGCAGTAGCTACAAATATAAGCTATCAAAGCTGCAGCTGCAACAACAGCACAGCACTGTAAAGATACTTCAATAACATCTGATGCATTAAATTTTAAAAAGTCAGATTTACAGGGCCAATGTCCCTATTTAAAAATAAAGCGTGCACAGGTGGCTAATAAAACTGGACTTTAACAGCCACACTTGCAAAAGAAATTTATAAGAGTTAGCAAAGCTCATAGCCTTTTAATTGCATGTCAAATATTGGGCTCTCAAGAACTAAACCAGATTTCTTGCAGTCTGTGCCAAGTGCTTCTAGATATTATGTGTCTGGCATGGGCGCAACCCCATTGGATACGAAGGGGTTAACTCAACCTCCAAGGCCAGAGATGGCTTGAAGGCAATGCCACCAACTCTGAAGTAAAACAGAAAACATTTCTGCCAGCTTTGTTACAAATAAAAGGTTATTAAAAACATTCACATTAGTTGCTAACAGGAACAGCACAAGAAGACGACATTTAGAAGCATTTGAACTCGTAAATACATCAAATTAATATACAACAAATTTCTTTGATCCAGAGGACACGAATTCCCTTTCCCTACAAATCTGTTCATTAATATTTCAACGATCCACTTATGTCATGACACTTGCCAGCATTTCAGAAGGAAAATGCTTCAAGTAACAAAAAGCATCTATAGCTTTTCCTCTGCCAGTGGACTGCTGGTAAGTTCACAGGAGAGGGTGACGGGGAACAGCAGCAGCAGGACGCTCCTCAGAGCTCCCATGCAGGGCTCTCGGCTGAGGTGGTCGCAGATTTCCTCCTAGCAGCTAAATATGCCTCAGTACCCAAACGCCCAAAGTTTCAGAGACTGATGAAATAAAACGACAACACAGTTCACCTAGAGCATCACGGAGATAGGGATCTGGCTTGCGGATCCCAAGGCTCGGGCACATCGGCAAGTTAACGCAAGGCCATTGCTTTTCCTGAACCAGCTGCCATGCAATAACCTGTCCACATGACCAGGCCCTGACCTTGCAAACGGGTCGTAGGTGACTTCTGCAAACCCAAACACGCTGAGCAGTAATCCCGAGACAGTTCACAAAATTCCTGTGCAACCATATGCAATTATGCCAAACCCAGGAAGGGCAGGGAGGAGACGCCACACGCACTGCCCAGCGTGCAAAACAAGAAGAGTCCTCATGCCCAACTGATCACAATCTAGGTTGGACCAAAACTCATTAACTGTGGTGTTATTTTCATTCTCTACACAACATCTGCAATGCTGTAAGACAGAGGGGGAGGATGGCAGGACAAGATAACATTAAATTAAGTTACCACTGGGTGCACAGAGTTGACGTGCCCACCTTGTCAGTTGTAGTCAACCACAAAATACGTGGAGACAAAACAGCCCTCGCTGCCAGAAGAGAAATACACCTGTGAGGTCGGGCAGGCCTCAGTAGCTTCACAGACACCTCAACCCTCTCCAGTCATGGACATCACAGAATAAAGTCAGCTAAAATACAGAGATGGAGAATTCACACAGCTTTTTTTGATTACGCTGCACTTCCACCCACCACCGAGTTCGTCAAGTTCTCACTAGTGAAGATGACAAGACAGCAATTAATTTTGCAAGTTTTAATGAAACATGGACAGAAAGAAACAAAAGAGTCTAGCAAAAGCTAATCCGAATTATGTTGGGAAGAAGGAGAAACAGTACTGAAAACAAGAAGAAACCAGAAGATGTGAACATTCACAGACGCATCGGCCAACGGAAAAGATTGTATTGGCTGGCAGTAGGAAAGTTAACAGGAGGGACAACAAGTTATTTGAAGAATAAATATGGTTCCACTTAACGTGCCACATCAGCTGGTGTTCACACACCCCATCTTATACAACTCCAAAACAGCTCATGTGGTAAAAACTGTTTTTCACTGTAGATGTCCTTCCTCTATGTAATCTGGGCCTTTCTAAAACTTCTTGGTAATGTTCTCCTAAAGAAGAAAGACACAGTTGCTCAAAGTCTCAACAATTAAGATGTCCAAAGCTGCAATCACCAGAAATACCCAAGGATGGGGCGCTGGAAATGCTGACAAACCCCAGCAAACCCCAAACACTCGGTGTTTGCTCTTACTGGAAAGTGACTGGAAACACTGACGCCTAACACTGAAGGGGAACGGCTTCAAAAAAAAAAAAAAATCCTGGAGCAGAAGATACTCCAAGAAGGAAGGCTCTGTTTATTTTTAATGGGCAAACAAAGGTGAAAGCTGGCATACGAGGTATGTAAATCAGCGTGCAAGTGGAAAAGCAGCTGGAAAGCAAGTTGACCACTTTTACCTGCACGCAAAAGCACTGTAACGTTAACGGCAGCCAACTCCCTCGGCCTCTCCGATTTAGGGAAACGTTTTAAGCAATAACACCTATGGGCACATCTTTGTCCTAGTTCTTCACGTAGAGCAGCAGATGCTGCCCCAAAACCTAGAGGCACTTCTCTACTCACTGCCCGCCTGGATCACCCACCCGCTCCATCGTGGGCACACGCACCCAAGAAGCACGTTCTGGCATGCTAACTTTCAGTTTTTTCTCTTCATTCTCCCAGTATCTTTTTTTTTTTTCCCCCCCTTAGAATTGCTTCTTAAACCCTTCCCAAATTTTCTCTGGGGCACAGGAAGGCTCCTTGCCCTCTGTTATCACTTCTGCTAAAGCACCGGGCTGCACACTTGTAGCTTGCAAAGCCAGAGAACATTCATGCAGCCCACCAGGCTTATCTCAAAAAGGTACCAGACCGCTCCCATCCAGCCATATCCATTCTTGAGTGAGGGTTTTTTGGCTAATTATCGAGTTTTGCAAGACTCTTGAGACAGCAAGAGCTACCCAGGTTGTGTTGTGCATACAAAGAGGATGAGTGTAACAGCAGGAAGGGGAACACGTCAGGATCCACATTTTCTTTCCAATTCTGCAACTAAGGCCCAGGTGAGCTAGGTCCAAGTGAACACCCCGTACCGCAGCGTCATCTCAAAAATAAAATTAACCTTCTGTGCATCTCAGAGGAAGCTTTTAGAGCTAGTCGTTAAAGCACCACCAAGACGCAGAGATTAAAAAAAAAATACTAAACAAAAAATCTACTGGTGATACACCAAACCACATTCTCGCTGAAGATATGGAACCGGAGAGCAACCGTGGTGCTGCTGGAGCTCCTTCCATCGCTGCTGCCTGCAGCAATTGAGCACCCAACGTCACTGCGTCCCCGGGGCTGGCACATACATCCCGCTTGCTCGGACCAAGCCAGGGTTTGACTGTACCTGCCTTCATTTATTCCCTTGCTTTTTTTACATCTGTTCCGTGGAAACACAAAGTTGAAGGACATGACGGGGTGGGGGTGGGGGGAGGCAGTATTATTTCCATATGGGTTTGAAAATAAAAAGGCTTTAAATGAAAATACCATATGAGCAGAGGGCTCACACAGGACCTGTAAGCGCTTGTGTGTGTGCACCATATAGGAAGAACGGCCCAGCAAGGCTTTCCCCCTCTCGGAGCCTGATTCTGCCGAGACAAGTACTCAAGCTCTATACTGTAGCAAGACATTTCTTTGCATGTCATTTGGCAGATGCAATTGCGGGGCCCTGCCAATTCACCCCGAAGCCCTCCGTTTTAATCAGTATCACACAAAGTTTAACACATGCTTTGAAATGTGCACCAGATTCAAAGCTTCGCCTCAAGGGGGTCCTGCTGAATAACACATACCATCCCGGCCGCTGCTCCTCCAGCAATTATCTTTCAACTCTGGCTGAACCATTCGAACTGTCAACGCCAGCACGCTGCCAACCAGAGGAAAGGTTGTGGGGTCAGAGCTGAAAACAAGACTCCTCAAGGCTGGAGCGCCAGGAGAACGGTATGGGGTGTTTGTTTATACTGCTGTCTGCTTATAAGGAGAACTCCCAGGGTGCTTGTTTTATGGCTTAGCAGAACTACAAACAGCGTTAAGAGGGGCTGGGAAAAAAAAAAAAAAAAAAAAGGTTAGCAAAGGAAAAGGAGCATCAGCATCCACCAGGCCCCCTCAGAAGGCGGAGAGGGCTAAGGTTGTTTGCACCTCGTAACTGGCAGCATCCTTCCAGCCCCGCCAGAGCCAGCAGCTCCTCATCTCGAATCCCAGACATCACCGGCTTCCCCCGCTGCCCCCCGAGCCTCCCCGCCAGCACCTATCCCTCCCAGCTGCCACGGGCGAAGCACTAAGAAGATATTAAGGATTAGGAAATACAGGAATTGTTAGCGTTGATGAGGATTTCGACAGAACTGGAAGGAAGAGAAGGACAGACTGACACAGCAGTTCCGGCTCTCCACAGTCGCAGCTCCCAGACAGCTCCTGTCAGGGTCAATGCAACTAAACAAAATCCTGCCCTTGAACAGGGATTAGGGAGAAGAGCCCATTACCACTGGAGTCTGCACATGGACAACCTGCTCATGGCTCCCTTTCTGTAGCCTCTTCCCTACAGCACCCACCAGCTGATGAGGAGGTCCCTGCTCAGAATCAGGACCACAGCTGCCCCCAGCCCAATGCCAGTGGTGGCGGCGGCCGCTGGCCCCAGACATGGGCTCTCCCCCAGCTTTTTCCAGCAGGACTATTACTGATTTGTTATTAATTTGAGTTGATTTTAATGATTTTTGGTGATTTGGATTTAAATAAGGAATGATTTAGAGTAACCATACAATCAGTTATGCCGCTACAAAGTCCTTTGTAAAGTCCCAGGCTAAGGCCACGTAGGCTGGTAATAACCATTAACTGGATTTCTGTTCAAAGAATAGGACTCATCATGAGGTACCGTTGTTAGACTGCTCGGTAAGGACGATTTATTGCACTGCATACCAGGTGTTCTAAAAGTTACACTGTGAAAGGGCCTCAAAGCATGTTAAAATCGCAATGTGAGCCAAAATCCTTGGGTCAAGGGTATTGGAGGGCCTTTCTTTTAGGTCAGTAGTTGGTGATGGTCGCAAAAGCAGCCCCACAACTCATTTCAAGACTCAAGTGCGCGTGACCAGAAAGAGGTGGGAATAAGAAAATGAATCACAGAATCATCCAGGTTGGAAAAGCCCTTGAAGCTCCTCCAGTCCAACCATTAACCTCACCCTGACCGTTCCCAACTCCATCAGATCCCTCAGCGCTGGGTCAACCCGACTCTTCAACCCCTCCAGGGATGGGGACTCCCCCCCTGCCCTGGGCAGCCCATTCCAACGCCCAACAACCCCTTCGGCAAAGAAATCCTTCCTAAGAGCCAGTCTGACCCTGCCCTGGCGCAGCTTGAGGCCATTCCCTCTTGGCCTGCCACTGGTTCCTTGGCTCAAGAGACTCATCCCCCCTCTCTGCACCCTCCTTTCAGGCAGTTGTAGAGGGCCAGGAGGTCTCCCCTCAGCCTCCTCTTCTCCAGACTAAACCCCCTCAGTTCCCTCAGCCGCTCCCCATCAGACCTGTGCTCCAGAAGTTACAGGAATTATCATGTTTATGTATGAGAACTTGATTAATATGTATGACTGTATCCTATAGAATCAGCACGCTACATGAGTAAGGTGTGCGTTGTTGGTGAGACGACTCCCCTGCGCACCCGGCCGTTAATAAAGGAGTGTCTGCTTATCTACATCAAATTGGTGTCGATAAGTTCTTTTATCCCCTTTTGGTGACAGGACGGTGCGATGCTCCCACTCCCTCCACGTCGTGGAAAGCAAATAGGGACGCTCCTGAGGAGCGCTGAGCTGCGTTGGTCTTCCTGATCCAAGCGAAGACGGTGACACTGCAGCTGCTGAACCCTGCAGACAAAGCCACACTCCTCCTGACAGCTTCTTGCAGAGGCTGGGATGTTAAAGAGCAGCCCTGCAAGGCACAGAGGGAGGCAAGGCGATGCGTTCTCCATATTAAAGTAATTGCTAAGCCAAGGAATTTATTCATTGGTCTTTCAAGCTAAACTGCTGCTCCTGTGGGTTTCCTACTACAAATTCTCACTGATGGCAGAAGTTACAAGTGAGGGGGAAAAGCTCGAAGCCAGAATCCACAGCAAGCTCAGACACCATCAGTTGCAACAGGGAGTGCTGGGAAACTCACTCCACAACAGTTATAAAAAGGTAAGCCTGTATTTAGAGAAATTGCAGCTGGGGTTCTTAAGGGTGAATTAATTCAGAACTGCAACCTGTATTGTGTTTCTGGGATTAGACTTAAAATTAGGGCCGTTGGAAACCAATGTGGCCTGCAAAGCAAAGCAGCCACATTTACCCTCTCTCTTCCTATGTTTTCCACCCAAAAATAAGCTCCCAACCCCAGCCAAGGGTCCCACGCAGCACCAAGGGCAGCTGATGTGACAAGGAGAAGCCGTTTGATTGCTGAAGCAAGCTACAGCCGGACAAACAGGTACCACTGAGCATCCACATCCTTCAGAGGCTTCTGCGAGCTTTTAGCCCATTTTTTACCCTGAATTATTCAGGGCCCAGAGGTCTCCCACCATCCCGGTTGCACAAACCACCAGGGTACGTTTGAAATCCATCACACAACAACCAGACCGAGCTCAGTTCCCACCCGAAGATCATCTCTCAAGCTTTATTATGAGCACTGGCACGATTTATTTCTGTCTATCCTATTTGCACAGTAGGAAAAACCATGCAAAAATAGCTATTTCCAGCAAAAATTTTTTACCTACTATGTGTTCCATCAACCGTACTAACGGCGTCACAATTAGATTTCACAATTTCCCCAGCCTGTGACAAGGAAACCACCATTTTCCTTCACAGCATCCAAGCATACTACAGGTGCTAGTTTCTCCATTTATTTTAAAATAATACTTATCTAGGAAATGGAGCTTCCTGTCTAAAACACCTTCAAACTGGCAAGGGGAAAGCAAACCACATTCTCCCTCTTTTATTTCCAGTCTAGAGAGTCTAAAGCAGATGCATGTCATTCTGTCTTTAGTTTTCATTCCCTGCAGTGCAAGGAGACTATTTAACCACTATATTTTCCACCCTAAAATAAGTGACCAACTGAAAAAAAAAAAAATAATTACAAGTGTCAGTGAAGCAATCAAGAATCCCCTTTATTTTTAGGGTGCCATTTCTCCTCTGGAGTTAGAACCGTCTTGTGGGATCGAGCCTCTGGAGACCAGGGCAACCAGATGTGATACTTCTACCGTCAGCCTTTGAGTTGATCCAACACAAGTGACAAATACTTCCATCCTGCAGGGCTAAAGCACCCTATCAGTTACATATTTCAACTTCCCCTGCCGCGGAGGGTATTCCTCTCTTACCGAAGAGAGATTTTGATTTTTCACAAAAATCAAGCCTTTGAAACACTTAAATGGTGCCGTTATGGGACTCTCCGGTTGCAGTGATGAACCACGCTTAGATCGCAGCGGATGGAGACTCCTGAAGTCAAACACACACAACGGTGTGTCCAAGCCATCCCATCCCTGTCCACCACAGGAACCTGTCCAACTCCAGAAAGAGACGGGGAACAGAAACAAAGCTGAGCTGTCCTGGAGTAACTTAAGTGCATTTTTGCCCACAAATGAAAGCTGTTCTAAATTTGCTATATATGCGAATTAGAAGAATATGTCGAGAGGCTTAAATGATCTGAGCCTGTCAGCAGAACTTGGTGTTTTTAAAAAAAAGAAAATTAGAAGTAAGGGAAGTCTCGGGTTGCTGAAGGATTTCACTTGGTGATTTCTGCATACACCCGTTTGCAATTTGTACAGGAGTGTCATGCAAAGGGCACGCTGCACGGCACAGCTCTCGAGTCCTCTCCCTGAAAACTAAACCGTTGTACCTCTACTGTAAAAAAAACACAGCCCTACTAGTACGAACCCATCTTCATCTCATTAGTAACCCGGAGACCAGAACTCCCTGGTGACCTGACATCGTTTCACATGAGCCATTCCCTTCTCCGTCGCTTGTGAGTCGGTCACAGCCCATCAGCTGAAAAGCGATGGTTGATATTTCAAAAGAAATGACGTGGTGATGACTTTCCCCGAAAGGGGTGTTTTGTGCAACTGGCAACTTGCTGCAAGAGGCGTTATACTTCCTGCAAATAATAAATATAAAATATTGCTCACCTGGACAAAAAAAAAAAAAAAAAAAAAAACAAACAAAAAAACCCACAAAAAACAACTAAATGGGCAGTGGCCTCAAGAACCGGTGCTGGGACTGGAAGGGCTGCAGCACTCACAAGCATTGAAGATCAGGTCGCAGCGTGCCAGGCTGTTACCTTGAACTAAGGGCTGGCACCATGTTCACATGATTTGCCACATCCCCAAATCTTTTTGCACCTTCAGGTACAAAAAAAAAAAAAAAAAAAAAAAAGGGTTCTTAACATGACTGTCACACCAGGAGTCCCCAGGCTCCCAAAACCTCCTCGGCTTCTCTTCCACGTATACACAGCCAGCCCCAGGCAAGAGCATTCACCAGCTGGAGAAAGTACAGAGAGATCAAACCACCCCATGTGCAGCACAAGAATCCGTTACCAAAACCACTCAAGGAATCTTTAAAAAGAAAAATGAGGAAAAATCAGTTAATTTAAAAGGTTTATTAGTAGCTATATTACAATAAGCCTGAGACATCCAAATGAAAACTGAAGAATTTATCATCCAGGGCAGCAGCATCCTGATGGGAGCAATTCCCAGCACTTTTTGAGCAAGCCTTATTTCCATCACCTCTCTCGCCACGGCCGTCCTGTCCAGACCCCCGTGCTCCTCCACATCCTTTCCCACACATGGTACGCCAAAGCAGGCACACAACCCGGTTTATTAGTCTGAGGTCTATCCGCGCTGTCTCACCTCCAAAGCTGGCACGTCCGCGGGAGACCGGTGCACCAGGCAGCGCCTTCCTTTAAACAACTTAACAGTCTACATAATTAAAACCAGTAGAAGCAAGACCAGTGAAAATTACAGCGCTGAACGCCTGCAGTCCAGGGTGAATAAAAGAAGTTTAACAGCACCTCTTTTCCCAGCTACAAGAAGTGTAACAGCAACTACTAATGGCTCAAAAGAAGGAGCAAAGGGTGCTTATGGCTCAACTCAGCACTGAGCTTTCCCTAGCCTTTCTAAAGTCTTGTGAATCATACCGTCTATCACGATAGTTGGAAGATAAAGGATTTGTTTCAAGTGTTTAAAAAGGTCTAAAAGGCAACCACACAAAAAGCTGGTCCAGCATATGGTTGCCCTCTAGTTAAACTTTTGATTTTATGATGCAGCCATGTCCACAGAACATGCTGGATATGCTACTGGGGATACCACAGTCCCTGTGGCCATTAGTCATACATATGCTGAAATAAAAAAGGCCCATGATTTAGCAGTTTCATTTTTGAGGTCATAAAAAGAATTCAGAGGAATACCCATTTATTAATAAAGTTCCTATGGAGTATAAATTTTAAATGCAGACTTAAAGGCACAGAATTCCTCTTAAATAAACAGAGAAACCTTCCCCAGAAAGCCAGGAAACGTTAGAATAAAAAGTTCTTTTATGATAATAAGCACATTTGCACTCAAATTATGTGATGTGGGAAGAAGGAGAGTTAAAGCACGAGGAAGTACAAAGACCTCAAACAACGTGCACTGGGGACCAGAAACATGCTTACATCTGCACATACCCCTATCACCACCTCCCCAGCGTGGCCCATATGCGCTGTTGGCCTCCAGTCCACCCCTACAGACATCCTCAGCGATGCCTTCATCTGCTTTTCCCATCAAGCAGCTGCCCCATCTACCCCGACCCAAGACGCTAAACCCTAACTTGTCCGGCTGCCACAGCCTCTCCATTCCCACGCCCGCCGGGAAGCCGAGGGATCACATTTAACCTCAAGCTCCTGGCTTGACAATTCGCTTCAGGAGCCACTTCAAAAAAAAATGTTTCCAGTTCTTAAAATCATTCACATCTCTTCCTCCTTCTTCTTTCCCCAGTTTTCCGCTCTTCTGCAAGCAGCAGAGCATCCTACAGCCATAAGAGACCTCGTCGGGTACCGCTTTGGTTCCTGCAGGCGAGCTCCAGCCTGAACACACAAAGCAGGGGACAAAAGATGGTGACAGACCCACGGACAAAGCCACCACGCTGGCTCCGGCTAAATGGCGTTGGGCTATCTCACATCTACATCTTCAAAACCCATCACGGTCGCTGCTGAGTCAAGAAAAGAGCAGGTGGATTGAGTTAAGAAATGCAGACACTTCACGAGGGGTTTGTCTCAAAAAGCTTCCAAATCAAACAGGAAGTGTCAAGTGAATAGTCCGGTCGCCATCGAGATGGTGTTCAACACGCTGCTAAGAAAACAGTTTTCAGGGCCAAGCCTTAATGAAAAAGTAGTGATTTATTAAAGATTTGTCTGTAATTTTAATCCAGGGCAAAACAAAAATCTTTTTATCGGTTTTCTCAAGGAAATTTTCAAAGAGGTTAAGCAAAGGATGCTGAGGATAAGCAAACAACAGGAGTCACTCCTATACACTCCTATTTCTTGGTAGAGGATGGGTGTAAACACATTATCAGCTTCTAACAATTAACATTTTTACCAAGGCATGTGAAGGCATCTCCGAGCTCACACGGGTCTAACAGCCACACTTATCTTCAATAACAGAATCACAGAATTGTCTAGGTTAGAAAAGACCTTGAAGATCATCCAGTCCAACCATTGACCTAACACTGACCGTTCCCAACTCCACCAGATCCCTCAGTGCTATGTCAACCCGACTCTTCAACCCCTCCAGGGATGGGGACTCCCCCCCTGCCCTGGGCAGCCCATTCCAACGCCCAACAACCCCTTCTGCAAAGAAATCCTTCCTAAGAGCCAGTCTGACCCTGCCCTGGCGCAGCTTGAGGCCATTCCCTCTTGTCCTATCACTGTTACTTGGTTAAAGAGACTCATCCCCCCTCTCTGCACCCTCCTTCCAGGTAGCTGTAGAGGGCCATGAGGTCTCCCCTCAGCCTCCTCTTCTCTAGACTAAACAACCCCAGTTCCCTCAGCCGCTCCTCGTACGACATGTGCTAACCAGAGGGCATTAATCATTTCTCCACCGGGCCACAGTATCCCAGTTCACCGCCACTTCACCCAGCCTGTTCTGTGAACCTCTTCCCCAAAAACCTGCTAGCTGAGACCATAGCTGGCCATCAGACTTCTAATCTAAACAGCCCCAGAAGATGTATTTCCTTTCATAATACTTTAATATAACAAGTAGACAAGCAGCAGTATCAAAGATTAAGAAGGTCTTGTTACTGAATTTTACTAGAAAATAAGTTTCTGCTTTACAAACCTGCCCAGAAGCAGAAAACACCATCCCCTTATCCCCACTCCCTTGTGTAAATAGTCACCGCATACCCAGCCACCAGACTGACCTTTGCAAAAGGCTCTCCTGCCTGCATCCAAGACTGTAAAATTTCCTCACTTTTAATAAACATTATTTCTACTTTTTGTGCTCGTTAAAGAAAAACCTCTGGAATAAGAGACACCGCTTAAACCAGCGGGAAGTTCAGATCTAAGGGTGCTTTTGGAAGTCCTGGGGCATGTCGATAAAACAGGGTCCCCGCGGAGCAAGCGGATGCAGGGATCTTCCAAACGCTACGCGTTAAGCCCAGACTTGGCACCGGCAGATCCAGCCCACGTGGCAGGGGAGACAAAGTCTTACACGGGGGCTCCCGCGACCTTTGGAGAGTATCGACTGCTGCCAGAGCACTGACACCCAGCAGAAGGACGTTCCCTGCGCGGCACAGCCAGAGAAAGGCAGGAAAATCTAATTTACTCAAATATACGCATACAAAGCAAAAACAATTTCCATATGCGCTGCAGAAGATTACATAAAGTTAAAAAATGTCTGGGATGGGGATAATTAAGAACACTACACAAACTGCATTTTTAAACATTTTTTCCGGGCCATCAAAAGGCCACCGGGCAGTATCTGGAGACCGAGAAAATGTCCTTCTGTCCCCCGCCGCGCAGGGAACCGCTCGCTCATGTGTTTGCGTTTAAAATGAAGCATTGGGAGGGGACAGGATTTCCCAATAATGCTGAAATTGCCACATGCCACGTTTCTACTTATCACCATCATTTCAAATAAACTGCCTGACAAAACCCTCTCATGTTTTCACAGCTCGGTTAAAGCCACCCGCATCAGGAGAGCCCCGCGTGAGCAGAGCGGGGGCCAGAGCCGGCTCAGCCTCCAAGGGACGTGGTTGCTGCCAGAGGGATACCCACAGCAGGAGACCTCCCCACTGCAGGGCACAGGAACCAGCCTCACCTGCCTTTGTGGACAGGGATCACCAGCAAAGCGGTACTGCACGGCCAAGGTGTGTTTGCCGTTGCATGTGGCCTTTACAGACCAAGCTCGCTGCTGATTTTTACACCAGCTGCTTCGCCCACCTCGATTCTCCAAACTCCCCAACACATTTCTCACGTGTTTCTGGGGCACACGCCATCAGCATGAAGCTGCCTTTTACCCTGACCTCCCCATCCAGGAACCACGGACCCTCTAACTCTCACGTAACCCCATCACTACCATGATCTTTTTAGATAAACCCGGAAAAAGGCCAACAAGATAAACTTTTTTCAGAATCATCTCAGTTGGAAAAGCCCTTGAAGCTCCTCCAGTCCAACCATTAACCTCACCCTGACCGTCCTCAACTCCACCAGATCCCTCAGCGCTGGGTCAACCCGACTCTTCAACCCCTCCAGGGATGGGGACTCCCCCCCTGCCCTGGGCAGCCCATTCCAACGCCCAACAACCCCTTCTGCAAAGAAATACTTCCTAAGAGCCAGTCTGACCCTGCCCTGGCGCAGCTTGAGGCCATTCCCTCTTGTCCTGCCGCTGGTTCCTTGGCTCAAGAGACTCATCCCCCCTCTCTGCACCCTCCTTTCAGGCAGTTGCAGAGGGCCATGAGGTCTCCCCTCAGCCTCCTCTTCTCCACACTAAACCCCCCCAGTTCCCTCAGCCACTCCCCATCAGACCTGGGGTCCAGACGCTGCACCAGCTCCGTTGACCTTTATTGCAAAACACCATCCTGGGATCCAAAAACTAAGGGAAGTGCTTGAAACCACACTTGCAGCAAGCCAAGGAAACAGGCTCCACGTGCCGGCAAGTTGAGCACACCCAGTTTTTAACGTGGCCATTGTGCAGAGAAGCAGACAGGGCAGCTTGTGCATGAGCCAATTTTTAAAAAAAAAAAAATGCAAGCTTTCTATTTAGTCTTTAAAAAAACCACATGGTAGCATTTTTATTACAACACCAATGTATTCAAAATTACTTCAAAATTTAAAAACAACTGACAGACACTCAGGACTCATCACCAACACGTAGCTACTCCTCCGTACTCCTAGTAAAAATGCACACTGAGATCCAGTTACAGTTGTAAGAACAAACCAGTAGCGCAGAGCAAACTACGCAAAGAAACTTGCATCCCCAAACCAATCATCATAAATCCAGGCAACTCAAGGTCAGAATTAAATTTAAATCCAGACATACCTAAAATATTGAAGCACACAGCTGGGTGCTCAACAGCCTTAGCGTGGCCCCATAATCGTGCAGCACAGCATCCCAGCAGTCACAGGGAATGCCTATTAGCAGCTATCTCCAGTGCAAGTAATTGGGGGGGGGGGGGGGAATAAATCTCCTCCTGCACTTCTCATCCACGAGATTTCTTTCTTCCTAAGGCCAACTGCATTTTGATCCTGTGCTACTGAATGTTTTTAGACCAGAGAAAAGCCTATCGGTACAGCGGCAGCTGCACGTACCCACGTGCTATTTAGGAACCTTTGTCCAAGGTATCTGCAGGCACGAGAGGCCGTGGTGAAGAGGAGAGGCGGCGCGTGGGACGCTGCGCTCCCACCGCTGTACGTGAGCGGTTCTTGGTCCGCTCTGACCTGCAGGGATAGCGTTTGAAGCGAGGGAAGTCATCCAGACCTTAGATCTGAATCACTGGTTTCAGAGACGTAGTTCTCTTTCTGGGGAGCTGCTGTTAATCCATGCTCTGAAGTGCTTCATCTTCTCCAGCTGATGGTCAGAACTGTGTTCCTACCAAAATCAGATCAGCATTTTAGTTGTGCACATCATTGTGCAACATTTTGCCTCGTTTTTTTAAGCGTACATTTATGCTTGCATCACCAAGTTGATATTTTCTGCCACTGTGGGAAAATATACTTACACAAACCTCACATTATATTGCTCAGAAATGACAGAGACACCAATATCCATTGGCAAGAAGAGTAAATATCACCTTAAAAAGCATAATTGAAACACCAACCCATTCAACCTCATACTAGATCACCACCAAGTAAACACCAGCTTTGACAGTGCATCCGAGTGATCCAAAAAAAAAAAAAAAAAAAAAAATTTAAAAAATGCTGGTTTGCCTCCATCTATGTGAAAGGCACGCTGAACATTTTGGCTGTCCTGACAAACTTGATCCAATAATGGCTTTTGGATGGGTTATTCCTGCACAGCAGCATTCACCGCGCTCACCCTGGACGCTTTGCAGCACCATCCTAAGTGACCTCCTCCACATGCCGTGCATATTTTAGACATTAAGCTAGATAATAAAACCACATACCGGATATCAGCAAGTGTTAATAAGATGTAATTCATTCCTGGCAAGCCCAGAACTCAGATCTTTAAAAAAAACACCAACAAAAACAAAACACACACGCAGGTTCACAGGGCCAAAGTCCAAAAGGAGTTCAAATGCACAGAGCTACTTTCATCTGCTCGAGCACCGCGTAATTAAGAACAATATTTGGAACGCAGCAAATTCCCCCAGAACCATAGGTAATAAAATTCAGATTTTTAAAAAAAAAAAAAAAACCATGAGGAAAGGAGTCAATGAGAGCTCATCATTTGTACAGCGAGACTATAAGGTTTCTCTGCACGCTGTGAGATCCCTCCAGTTCCCGCGTCCGGCTGACCCCGGGAATGTCTCACTTGACTTCACCCCACCACGGGCTTCCTCTCCAAGAGAGGGGCCAGCGAGCTCCCCGCATCCTTGACTGCCGGCCAGAAACGCAGCAACGGCTCCGAGCACTCCAAGACAGATCCTTCTGATTATCACAAAATGAAATTTTCAGCTCTTGTCATCATCGGCCTCAGATTTGTAATGTTACAAAAACATGATTTCCTTTCCCCATTGTATCAAGCCCTCTTCCATTCCCGCTGGTGAAATCAAACAATTTTAAAAGAATTTATATGATGCTAATTTAAACCGAATGTATTTAGCTGCCAATCGCAGTTCCCTGACTCTCCCAGGCCTCCTGCCAGCTCCGCTCCGTTCCAGAGCGACTATCAATCACGGCCAACAGACCGAGGAAAAAGACCCAGCGACGCAAGAAGCGATATTGGTAATTCTGGCCGTGGAAACCCTGCCCTTGCTTTTGGCAAAACGACGTGAAGTGACCCCAATGCAACCAGAGGTTCCGCAAGCTTCAGCCCCTCATCAGCGAAGCGGCTCACAATACTTTTTGTAGGGTTAAACCCAGCACCTTGCTCAAATTCTAGCAGCGCTTCCAACTCGGCTTTAGCAACTGGAAGAGGCAAGTTGACCTTCCGCTCCAAGCCGCTGGGCGGGAGCGGTATGTCATTACTGCTCAAAAGGCATCGAGTCCAACCTCGGAGATAACTGTTCCCACAAAGGGTGAAGGAAAACCCTTCTAGTGTCTGCACCTTGCTCTCATAAAACAGCAGAAAACTGGGATTTGAAGATGTATACTCCACTGTATCATCTGTAAGCAAACTAAAAACATCTACACGTTCGCCTCTTGGTGCGTCTTGTTTTGACGCTCCCTTGCAACAGCCCAATTAAAGTCTACATGGAAGGAAAAAAAATCATTTCCACTTGAGTATCCATTCTTCTGTTGGATACATTCAAACGCTGAAGCTCTGATGCACCTGTAACAGAGGTGCTGGCAACATCAACAGGCCCAAGAAAAATCTGCCACAACCTAGACCTCGATTTAGAAACCCTTACAGTCCAAAATGGTGGGAACTGGGCAGAAGGTGGCAAATGCTGAGGAAATTCTGCAAGTGTGTAAGGTAGAAAAATACTGAAAGGAAAAGGAACAGAGTGCTTGGCTCAGGTCAAAGCAGGGACCATAGTGCTGGCTGAAAGGCTATCCGGAACTGAAGAACAAATAATGAACTTAAGGGAAGCTCAAAGCATTAGCAGTTGAAATAAACACTGAAGGACAAAAGGTAAAGAGTAAAAAAGTAAAAAAAAAAAAAAAAAAAAAAAAAAAGAGTCTAAAGTCTAACAAACAGAGAGGAAAAAGAAGCAAGAGTTGCTACAAAATGCTTTGGAGGTTTCATTCAGGTGCATGGCTGCTTGCTGGCTCAGACCAGGAGCTTAGATAACCCAGTACTGCAAAATCAAATGCCAGACTCCACAAAGGTGACAACAACAAGGCAGGTAAATTAAGTTCTTCCCTCAAGTTTTCTCCCAGCTTCTCACTGCTGGCAGATCAAGCACCATTCAGTTAGCAACCCACCCCTAACACAGCAAAACACTTGCCCAGCCTGGCTCTATGGCCGTGGATAATTGTGCACGAGGAGCTCCACGGGTCTGTCACCCACAGAATGAAGAACCAGCTTTTTTGCCCCTAATTTCAAGCCTGGCTCCTGCTGGTTTCACTCACTGGGCCCCAGTTCTGTACTGGGGTAGGGCAGGAGCAGCCAGTCCCCACTGACCCCCCGGTGCCTCTCCTGATTACGCAGGTGGCAAATACTGCAGGGAGGAAGGGTCAGAAGCAGTGAGCAAGAACAGCAGGAGAGTGCCCACGGCAGAAAAGTAGATGCCAGTATGGGCTACTACAACTTTTTTAGGTTTGTTGTAAAAAGACAGATTTCTTTAGAGCAAGAGATGGAGAATTAACAGAGCTTCAGGCAGGGTGTGAGCTCTCCCCAGGAGCAGAAGGGGCAGGAGGGAGGGATGTGAAGAACGGGAAGACATGCACCGTGGATTTGAAAGGGACAGAAAGCACAAAGCTACAAAAATATGTCTAGTCAAAAGACAGCAAAGGAAGCTCTTTGAAATGTTGGGGAATTTCTCAGAATTGGTCTGCCTCAGCAGCCAAGGACACGGGGCTGGAGGTGTACATCTCTCCCCACCCAGCAAACCCATCAGCCACGGTGCCAGGAGGTTTAAATACCCCTCCCAGCACCAGGAGAACAACATGGGAAACTATACGGAGAGGACGCAACATCTGCATCCTCTTAAATGTCTCTATAATTGATAAATATCCCTAATAGGATACAAAGAAGTTATTTATTTATTTAAAGCAGCATATTCGCTGCATTAATTGGGCACCAACAGACAAGTGAAATTCTTATTCCCTTCCAGCCACAGAGACACCTCAACCAAGGAAGGATCTTTTAAAAAGTTTGGCTGCCATAATGAACAAATACAGAGTATTTTTGTAAACAATTACTGTTTTAGAAACTGGCGTATCGGGTAAATTCAGCACAAAAACACCTGTAGGCATCGCAGACATCCCCGCCGAGCACATCTGGCTCCACAACAGGATGTCCAGGTCACGGCGTGTTTTCTGGAGATTCAGAAAGACTAGTCTGATTCGATGCAACAACTAACAAAAAAGTTTGCTGAACTCTCGGAGGCAGCACAACATCTCTCCATAGCTCTACTACACAACGTAAGGCTTGGTTTGTTTTCCCAAAATACCAGAAAGAGGTTGAGAAGACAGTAAGGCAGAGGATATACTGTAAATTAAATCGATTAATAGAAATCCTCAAGCTAGAACATTTTAGAGAAAGGATGGTGTTTATAAGACAGAAAATTGAACTTGCCTGTACCTCTACCCATAAACATAACAGCACAATTTTATCATCTTGTGAAAAATTATAGCAAGAGTCCTTGCCATAAATCAACAAGTCCAATCTATCAATCACTACCAGAGGAAGCGGTTTACTGCTCGTGAGAGGTAACATTTCATTACTAGCGGATTTGAATTTCATCAAAGTAGCAAAGTTCTTTTTAAGAGCCACTGTGAGCCATGCTCCCTGGCTGTGATAAGAAAAACCGTATTGAAATTCAAAACCAGAACATTAAAGAAGAGTGGGAAAAGGCAATTCTGGTTTAATACATGCACGGGGATGTTCAATTAATCAGATTCATCTTTACAGACATCAACTGCTTGGCAAATACAAGCAAGCAACAATGAAATTTTACCCACTATTTGAAAATCAGTTTAAGATGTAAAAGAAATTAAGTTGCAGTCAGTGCATGAACTTCTATTGCTTTACCCTGAACCTGAAAAATCAGCACCGGTGTCTCCAGATCTTCCAGTTGCCACCAAGCACAGCAGCACAAATACCCCTATCCTAAATGGAAAACATGGGTTACACACCCCGATGCACCCCCCAGGCTCTGGGCTACCAAGAGTCTACGGCAAAATACAGGTGGGAGAAGACGACGACAAAAACAGACCATCCCTTGTCAATGGTATAAAAAAATCAGAAGATAAAAATTCTAGTCACAAACACGGAATGAAGAATCATTGCTTCACCTAGTAACAAAATTACTTCAGTATTTAAAATTAAGTTTACTGCCTTGGAATTGGAATAGTAGAACTTTGTTTAACATCACTGTGAGCCTCCCTCCTCTCCTCAGACACACAAGTCCTACCTGTTTCATTGCCGTCTCTCCAATCTTGTCAGAGTGCTTACGGATACTCTCCAGGAAATCCTTGAGGTCCGACATGGAAACTTCTTTGATCTCTTCACGCAGCTTTGGAATATTATCCACCATGATCTTGCAGAAGCGGTAGTGGCTCACCTGGGGCAGGTACGTGTGCTCAAGGTGCTCCAGGGTCTTCAGCGCAGGGTAGTGCCTGGGAAAGCAAGCAAGGCAGGTGTGGAAAGAACGGCTATTTTTATCCCACTTCCCCTCTAAAATGTGTATTAACTGCAAATAATTCAATATATTGAAGAATCTCAGCTCTGTTCAAAGGAACATAGACCTCAGCATCCAGGTAACTGTAAAAACAGCGTTTTCCTTTTGAAACAGGGAAGCAGAGGAACACAAAGGCACCCTCAGTAAAGACATTTGGGGCACCATATCACAATACAAAGGCAAAGCTGACAGCCACAATTAGCAGCATTAGGTTACAGGAGGAAAAAATGTACGCTGCACGCACACAGAGGAGCACAAAGGCTCATGGGGAACCCCAGAAAGCCCCTGCGCTGGTCCCCCCAGGAGAGCCATTGGCCCTGTGGATGGAGGTGACACCCATAACAGGGAGCAGGTCTCCAGAAAACCCCACAGACCAGGGGGTCCGGGCCAGGTTTGGGGCATGTTGTGGGACGCAGGGGAAGAGCGTTTGGGGAGTTGTGGTTTGAACTCGAGCGGCAGCCACTTGTTCACCCTCCCTCTGCCTGGGGTGGCGGGGGAGTAGATTGGAGGGATAAAGGGAAACTCACAGGTTGAGATAAAAACAGTTTAGTAATTGTCATAAAATAAAATAATAATAGAAAGTACAAAGAGATAATGCACAATGTGATTGCTCACCACCCACCAACTGACACCCAGCCCGTTCTCAGCCAGCGATCCCGGAATTCCAAGACCACACAATCCCAATCCTAGAAGCAAGAGAGAACCCTCCCTTCCCAGCCACCCCTCCTTTATATACTGAGCATGTCATTACATGATCTAGAATATTCCATGGGCTAATTTGGGGCCGGGGCTCTGGCTGTGTCCCCTCCCAATTTCTTGTGCACCTGCACACAGACAGGACATGGGGAGTTGGAGAGACCTTGATCTCTTGGCAACAAGATCAGTGTGTTATCAGCATTCTTCTCATCCCAAATCCTACACTGAAGACAAAACACAGCACTATTCAAGCTTCTAAGAAGAAAAATTAACTCTATCCCAGCCAAAACCAGGACAGGGGATTGCATCTCTCACCCCTTCCCTGGGTGAAGGAATATTCTGGGTGCACGTGTGTGTGCACCCCCTTCACCCCCACCCAAGAACAGGACAGGACAAGGCTGTTGGTGAGTGCAGAGAGTTTCTGCCTGTTGAGCTGTGCAGCCAGCTGTGGGTGTCCAAGTGTGTGTGCTGTGCAGGGTGTTGTGTGGGTGCCTGCTGGGAGCACCCTCAGCCTCGCTCCTGCTTGGACCTGGGGCAGGGGGCTACACCAGACTCGTCTCAGTGGGGCTGCCAGATTCAGCAACACCTTGAAGTGAGGTACCATAAGACAGAGGCATGGAGACAGGAATACACCATAATATCACAGAATCCCAGAATCATCAAGGTTGGAAAAGCCCTTGAAGCTCCTCCAGTCCAACCATTAACCTCACCCTGACCATTCCCAACTCCACCAGATCCCTCAGCGCTGGGTCAACCCGACTCTTCAACCCCTCCCCCCAGGGGGGGGTGGGGACTCCCCCCCTGCCCTGGGCAGCCCATTCCAACGCCCAACAACCCCTTCTGCAAAGAAATCCTTCCTAAGAGCCAGTCTGACCCTGCCCTGGCGCAGCTTGAGGCCATTCCCTCTTGGCCTGCCGCTGGTTCCTTGGCTCAAGAGACTCATCCCCCCTCTCTGCACCCTCCTTTCAGGCAGTTGTAGAGGGCCATGAGGTCTCCCCTCAGCCTCCTCTTCTCCAGACTAAACCCCCCCAGTTCCCTCAGCCGCTCCCCATCACACCTGTGCTCCAGACCCTGCACCAGCTCCATTGCCCTTCTCTGGACACGCTCGAGTCATTCAATGGCCTTTTTGGAGTGAGGAGCCCAAAACTGAACCCACTCATCGAGGTGCGGCCTCACCAGTGCCGAGCCCAGGGGTAAGATCCCTTCCCTGTCCCTGCTGGCCACGCTAGTGCTGATACAAGCCAGGATGCCATTGGCCTTCTTGGCCACCTGGGCACACTGCTGGCTCCTGTTCAGCTGGCTGGCAATCAACACCCCCAGGTCCCTCTCTGACTGGCAGCTCTCCAGCCACTCCTCCCCAACCCTGTAGCGCTGCTGGGGGTTGTTGTGGCCCAAGTGCAGCACCCGGCATTTGGCCTTATTGAAACTCCCCCAGCTGGCCTCAGCCCATCGCTCCAGCCTGGCCAGGTCTCTCTGCAGAGCCTCCCTACCCTCGAGCAGATCAATACTCCCACCCAACTGGGTGTCCTCTGTAAACTTACTGAGGGTGCACTTGACAAATATACCACAGACTGATGAACTACCATCTAACATGTGTTAATATCTGTATCTGCTACCAGCCTTCTGCTGTAAAGATCCTGGACGTGAGAGCTCTTGGACTTCTTTCCCCGTGCATACCAGGAGTCAGATCCCACCTTCTTCCCAGCTGTTCGAACGCTGCTAAGCACCATTAAAAACACTTTCCACTCAAAGTACTTTTTATTTAGAGAGGTGAAAACAACCTGGATGCAAACCCCAGATCACAGGTCCAACAGATACATTTTCTACAAAGCCCCTGCCTCTCCGGCAACTACTGTTGTATCTCTGGGGTATGTGATCTCCACAATGTTGAAAATAATTATTTCCCCACTCTAAAAGGAATACACCTTATAAATTTTAGAACACAAGAATCCCAGTGTTTCTTCCCCTATGCACAACGCACGCCTTTATATTCTGGTCATGCCCAGTGACCTTAGGGAAGGTACCGTAAATTTTATCCTACCTTTCTGCATAAAAGCACCTTCATAACCTGAAAGAGGATGTTAAATGGGAAAGTATTCTAAGCAAATCATTTTTCTCAAATGCCCTCCCCTCTTTTCCCTGCGGGAAGTGGGAATCCATAGGATTTGCCTATTCACTGTAATGTGGGAACTCTCCTGAAAGACAATGTTAAAATGTGAGACTGTCCCCTCCTCCTGGTATGATCACACGTCTGGTCAAAGGTTTAAAAAAAATAATATCAGGGAATCATGTAGGAAGCATTACCAGGGTCTGTAAAAACATATTTCAGACTAACATGAGGTCACAGTCACCTCTAGGGTAAATTAAGGCAACTTCAGCTGACTACACCCATGATTAATCCTGACCACAAGTACCTGCCACTTATAGCTTGAATTTTTGGGGGAGAACAAGTGTTTAGTCATAAGAAACATATCAGCACCACTGCAAGACAACGGACACTCAGATCCCCATTCAAAATAATTCTTCCTGAACTCCAGGCAGGTCCACAGGAGAGTTGTTTTAACCAGAAGTGGCCTGTCCTGTTCCCAACACCAGAAGTCAAACAGATTAACCCCGTAACCCAGCCGGTGTTTACACTATGGCAAGGTATGAAAGACTATTTGCAATAAAACATAAATCTCTCTGGAGAGAGACTTAGGAGTGCACAGAAAGCCAGAAATTAAACCAGAGGAATAAACACACACTGGGGAGGTTTGTTGTATTTTAAGGTATTGTTTGTTGAACTAGGTGTGAAAAGGTGGCTGCGGGGGGGACAGCACACGGTCACTGGTGGGGTCCCCAGCTGCCGGCCAAAAACAGAGTCTGAAACACGTGGGGGCAGAGGAAAGCTCAACACCACTCTCGTGCGAGGTGCGGAGGCCCACGATTCCTGCGGACGAAGCCCTGCTGCCTCGATACAGACCCCTGTACACATCTGGGGGGCTTCTGCATCCCTTATGCTGACACCTGGGATCAGCCACACTGAGGAGCCACATTCTTGCCCCACTTTGTACCCCCAGGACCATGGCACCAGGGAAACGGGAGCGTTTGCTGAGGAGGGGAAGCAGCATTTTGATAAAACAGAGTCAAAACTGGCTTTTTTTTTGTTTCTGGAAATACCCAAGCCCTGCTCAGGTGGATATAGCTCTACAGAGGCTTCTCAGCTACACGCAGGATGAAGCATTCTTATTTTTTACTGCTTGGAGACAATATGGATATGACAAGTGACCCGGGGTAAAAAAAAGACTGATCCCTCCAGAGGCCTGCAGAACCAGGAGGAATCTCTCGAGGCAGAGATTTATTTTTTTTCTCTCTCATCACTTTCCAACAAGCAGCCACATGCATCCCAGCCGTTGGGAGAAAATCGCTCTATCCCTTCCTCAAATTCTGGACAACAGAAGATGAAACATTTCTCCCCATCTCTTCTCTTTGCTGGCTGCACAGTCACTCTTCCGGGTTTGGACCTTGGGTTCCCCCCATCTCCAGTTCCAGTTAACAGCCACAGATTCTGCATCTGGCAAATGCCTGTGTTGAGTTTATAAACATCACGCAGCAAACAGCACATAACTCATTCTGTCTACCTTGGGAGAGTTGAGTTTATTTACCCCAAATGCAAAACCTATTCCTCCTCTGAGATTGTGTACTCAAAACCCGAGACTCACACTAGTAACCAACCCCCTTGCTGGCTATCATGAAATGATATATAAGTGAGACCGGGTGCAGACACAAAAATATTTGATGTGTTGTGTTACGTTTAGTGAATGAAGCCATCAAAACCAGACAAAGAAAGAAGGAGGGAAAAAAAAAGCCAAGGGTTCAGATTTTCCTTAAATGTGGCTTTCAACTTCTATTTGTTTCAAAATGAACTAATCCAAGGGGGGGGTGGGGGGTGGGGGTGTGAAGGGAAAAAAAAAAAAAAAAAAAGAGATGCAATTCTTAGAAGCAGACCCTGGAAACATTATCCAGAGCAAGGGAATCGAGCGGCATGTGGATTCCCTTCAGAAGTTCACAATGCTATGATCAGCTCCAGCTCCCCACCCCACATCTGTCAACGGATAAGCCCCTTGCTGTTCCCATAAACAGACTAAAAACAGTTGGACAAACTATACGCTGCCCTATTCCATACTGAGCCACCCTCAGGAAGAGAGAGCGAGCTTTGTGAACGGCTAAAGCAGGTCCCCAAAGCTCCTCCGGCCAGCCCAGCTTCCAGGAGTAACGCTTATCTGTTTACCCAAAGCTCCCAGGTCCAAGGACCACAGAAATCAGCGGAGGCAGGAGGGGAAGTGTAAAAATACGCCCATGCAATTAGTTATCGCCTTGTTCGAAACATCTGGTTTCTTCTGTATTGTTTCGGTGACGGATGGCAGGCTCAAAGCAGGCATCGGATCCGGTTGCTCTCCCTGCGTGGCATTCGGCCGGAGCCCGCTGTGCTTTCAGCTGACCTCCTCCCAGCAGCTGCTCTTTGCCCAATTTGCCACCCCCAGGGCTGCAGCGCGCCTCCCAAATCCCACGCTGCTTAAACAAACCATCCCCCAGGATCCCAGCCATGCAAATATCCCGGACTGGGGTTTCATCCTCCAGCATCGCAACAGATGCAGGGTGGAAAAATTCCTAGATTTACAGCTCATGATTTCTGAGCCACAAAGTCCTTTTAGTTCAGCTCACTCTTCCAAACAATTCTTTCTACCCCAAAATAAGCCGTATGCCTTCACACCAACGTCTCCTGCCATCCCACATGACGTCTCTCAGGTCTCTGGCTTCCATTCACAGAATCACTGAGGTTGGAAAAGCCCTTGAAGATCCTCCAGTCCAACCATTAACCTCACCCTGACCGTTCCCAACTCCACCAGATCCCTCAGCGCTGAGGCAACCCGACTCTTCAACCCCTCCCCCCAGGGGGGGATGGGGACTCCCCCCTGCCCTGGGCAGCCCATTCCAACGCCCAACAACCCCTTCTGCAAAGAAATCCTTCCTAAGAGCCAGTCTGACCCTGCCCTGGCGCAGCTTGAGGCCATTCCCTCTTGTCCTGGCGCTGGTTCCTTGGCTCAAGAGACTCATCCCCCCTCTCTGCACCCTCCTTTCAGGGAGTTGCAGAGGGCCAGGAGGTCTCCCCTCAGCCTCCTCTTCTCCACACTAAACCCCCCCAGTTCCCTCAGCCGCTCCCCATCACACCTGTGCTCCAGACCCTGCACCAGCTCCGTTGCCCTTCTCTGGACACGCTCGAGACATTCAATGGCCTTTTTGGAGTGAGGGGCCCAAAACTGAACCCACTCATCGAGGGGCGGCCTCACCAGTGCCAAGTCCAGGGGTAAGATCCCTTCCCTGTCCCTGCTGGCCACGCTAGTGCTGATACAAGCCAGGATGCCATTGGCCTTCTTGGCCACCTGGGCACACTGCTGGCTCATTATCAATCCCCCCCAGGTCCCTCTCTGACTGGCAGCTCTCCAGCCACTCCTCCCCAGGCCTGTAGCGCTGCTGGGGGTTGTTGTGGCCCAAGTGCAGCACCCGGCATTTGGCCTTAGTGAAACTCCCCAGCTGGCCTCAGCCCATCGCTCCAGCCTGGCCAGGTCTCTCTGTAACATCCATCGGATTCTCTCAGATTATATCAGGCTTTAGATTATGACATTCATAGAATGAAATTTAGTTAATAACACCTAAGTACCAAGTCATGCATTGATTGCTGCATCACAACAGTGAGCTTCCCTGAAAAAAAGTGAACATCCACCTAAAAGCCCAACACAAAACAAGATCAGAGCCTGCTGCAATCCCAGTTCTAGGCTGTACCGCAGGAGGCTGAGCAGGACCATGAAGATACCAGCCAGAAATCCAGTAAATTCACTTGGAAAGGCTGATTTTGAAGTCCTACATTTTGAGAACCTCTTTAATTTTTCTGGCACCCAACGGGTGCTTTTCAACTCTTCTAATAAAAACACCGGTCTATGCAAAATTTACCTTTTAGATTTCATTTGCTCTCGCAGTTTGCTGTACATCTCCAGGACTGGAAAGAGAAGGAAAACACACAAGCATTGAGACACAAGCACAAAACAAAGAGATGCGAATTCAAATAAACAGCTGTACAAATAAAGAACAATTTTGGATTCCTCACCAGGAAGACACAGCGTTAGTTTATCAACCGTCGCTGAAATATTTCTCTGTTGTAATCGGCATTGCTTCAGCTCTTCCATTGCTATTATCAACTTCGGAAAAGAAAAGAAAAAAAAAGTTTCACTAAGAATAGTAAACAGACGGAGTAGAGAGGATATAAACTGCTTTGCACTTGTCATGACCATCCAAACAGTAGGTTGACACCAAAGCCTGCTCTGATAACCGGAGAGCTCAGCGAGTGCTGCAGAGCGTTGCTGAAGCAGGGAGGACTGGCAGCTTCGGGTTGTTCAATCAAGTAGCAGAAGCGTTCCCGAGCCTAATTGCAAGTAAGCAAGCAGCAAAACCAAAGCCGTCAAAATACCAGCCTTGTAACACGTCCTGCGAATTCCAAAAATTATTTCCCTTTCCTATTTTATTCATCTCTTCCCTACTCCCTCTCCAAGCTTCTCTTTTCTAGTTCTTCTCAAAGACAGGATGTGGCCGCTCGCTCCCAGGGGGATTCTTACCATCACAAACTAACACGGGTTTTTAAATGCTCAGCCTCCAACAGAAAACCTGTGCATCTGGACAAGGGCAAAACAAGGATCAGCCATCGCATACAACAAGAAAACTCTTTTGTTTCTTTTATTTCCAAGGGGCAGGTCATGGATTTGTCCTCTAGTGTACCAACTTATCTCCACAGCACCACACTGAGATTGCAAAGTCCTTTTGAAATCCCAGGCTCTTCTAGTCCTGGAGGTGAATCCTCCGTTCAAGGTAACACAGAGGTATGTTTATTTGATTCAGGAAGAAGCTGCATCACCTCTGCCCCAGCAGGCATTTTAATCTGTCATCTTTATGGTCTGACTCATTCCAACACAGGGATTTTCTCATTTGTTTCTCAAACACAATGCAGCTGACTGAAATAGTAATGCCTACGTGTACTCAGCAAAATGAAGCCTAGTGGGTGTCTGAGAGGGTCGTTAAGGAGGAAAATAAAAAAGATGCAAAGAGGAGAAGATTTATATAGAATGTGGGTAGAGCAATGTGTCCTGGTTTAACCAGGATAGGGTTAAGTTTCCCCAGCAGTGGGGGGGAGCTCTAGCCAGGTTATTCAGATACCATGCCAACGTCACATCCTGGCAGGTCACATTTTTCCTGGCGCGGAGCGCGGTGCACTCGTGGTCTTGTACATCGTGCTTCAAACTGCTGTATTTGGTAGCTATTTTGCTCTGTTCACTGCTATCGCTATTACTGTTATTGTTATTGTTGTTGTTGGTTGTGTTGCTATTGCACTGTTGTATTAAACCTTTCCTTATTTCAGTCTTGGGGCTTTGTATTTCACTCCCTTTGTGGGGGAGGGGCAGCGGCCTCGTGGTCTCAGACCCCGGCAGGGGCTAAACCACTACACAATGCAAGAAGGACCATCCCTGGGAGTTCTCACACATCCCCATCTTAGAGGTGCTTGAAAACCCTCAAGCATCAGCACCTTCAGCTCTGAAGTGCCTCCAGTCTGTTACTATTCCCTTAGGACGGGGCAGAAGAATGGATATGCTTCGGGGCACATCGCATCCGAGACATGCTCAGCCCCTTCCTTTTTGATCCTGCCTTGATGCCTCCACCTGGGCAGCAAAAAACCCACCCCGACTTTAACTGCTGCTGTACTGCACTGTGAAGCAGAAGCCAGACTCTCCACCTCATATTCATGGAATCCCAGACTGGTTTGGGTTGGAAGGGACCTTAAAGATCATCCAGTCCCACCCCCCTGCCATGGACAGGGACACCTTCCACTAGCCCAGGTTGCCCAAAGCCCCGTCCAACCTGGCCTTGAACCCTTCCAGGGAGGGGGCAGCCACAGCTTCTCTGGGCAACCTGTGCCAGGGCCTCACCACCATCACAGGGAACAATTTCTGCCTTACATCTCATCTAAATCTGCCCTCTTTCACTTTAAAACCGTTACCCCTCATCCTATCCCTCCCCCCTGATCAAGAGTCCCTCCCCCCTTTCCTGTAGCCCCTTTCAGTCCTGGGAGGCCGCTCTAAGGTCTCCCTGGAGCCTTCTCTTCTCCAGCTGAACCCCCCCAACTCTCTCAGCCTGTCCTCAAAGGGGGGTGCTCCAGCCCCCCGAGCATCTTCATGGCCTACTCTGGCCCCGCTCGAGCAGGTCCGTGTCCTTCTGCTGTTGGTGCCCCCAGAGCTGGACCCAGCACTGCAGGGGGGTCTCCCGAGAGCGGAGCAGAGGGGGAGGATCCCCCCCCTTGCCCTGCTGCCCACACTGCTCTGGGTGCAGTATTGTTATGGATGATCCCAGTGACACCACTCAGGGCTGCAGGAGCAAGGCCACAACTTGGTTATTGTTGCTTCAAGTCCCTCCTGCTTCCCAGGCTTTGCCATCCACTAGCTTTCAATCTACGAGCAGTAAAAAAGAAAAATCACTTCCCAAAACTCTCACACAACTCATCTTTCATGCGGAAAAGCAAAATACAGGAAAGAGAAATCAAGACACGTTTTAACAGCAATGCCACGTGTATTATCAGTTATGCTGAGCAGCTATTGATGCTCACTGTAACCTGCTACTAGCAAACAGCCAAATAATGGAAAACCAAAAATCAGACAGAACGAATAAATGTATCACTCACTTCTTTTCCTTCATTCTGCAGCTTTCGGTTGGTGTCCGTCACTTGATTCTGTGGGGATATTGGGGAAAAAAGACAAAGCACAACTACATGTAAGTCAGGACAATATTTCTCACAAAAAAGAAATTATATGTAAACACCATCACTTTTCACACAATCTTCTCTTGCATGGCATAAAACTGGTGATTTAATGGTCATTGCCATTCTGGCACACAGGATGCCCACAGCCACACAGCAAATATCACAGACTTTCTTCCCTGCTACTAGAAAAAAGTAAAAGGCAACACGGGTTAACACTGTTGCAAGGCAGCCTCAAAATGCTGCAGTTTTAACGCATCTGATTTCTGTAGCAGATGCTCACATGGGTTCTCATCTTAAACACTATTTTACCTGAGTGGTGGAGGAATTAAATTTCCCCTCCCCACCGCCAAATAGATTACAATTAGGTTTTAACACCTTACTATCACAGCAAGAACAGAACTCTTCACCATGGGCTTTACCTACAAAGTTCAAATATTTTTTTTCAGATCTTCAGATACATCGCCCACTGGATCCCTCCTTCTGGCTGGTATAAAAAGGTATTTTTACATACCTGGTATATACCTGGTATTAAAAAAGATACGTATTTTCTTTATTAAACCATCTTTCTGTATTATCTTATCAAACTGGGACTCACAGTTCAAAAATTTCCCACTTTGCAAACTTGTAGGTTCCCTGGACTAGCAAGGTCACGGTAGTTCAGCCTTTCACAGCTCTAGGCATCAGTCTGACACAGTAAAGATACACACGAGAACAAAGCTGATTTCTAGACTCATCAGGATAGAAAAATAAGCAGCTCACACATTATTTAGACAACAAGTAGAAAGATGACTTTGGGAATTCTCCTGAATACTCAATGCAAGTTCAGACAGGAGGTTTGTAAACAGAGATACAATCTTCTACAGACCAGCTGGGAGAGCCGAAAAAAAAATAACATAAACTTTCAAGTAAACATGCCCAGCTTTAGGTCTTGAGCAAAAGCAGACAATTATAAAGGTAAATACCAGCAGAGAAGGACTGCTCAGAGTTCAGGTGCTTCACATCAGTCTTAGACTACCATGCCATAAAACTACTTTTTTTTTTTTCTCCTGCAGAATACTCTTTTCACAGCTACTAAGTTGTAAATATTCATTTCCAGGCTCGTCTCTGTAAGATGTCTGAGAGGTTTCTAGTTTTAGTCAGGCTTACTGTGCAGTGGAAGTTGCTGGATTTCAGCCGGCATCATCAAATTTTATGAACTGGTTCCTGTGTGTTTTCAGTTCTGCTCATTCTACAGACAAAATCAGTAACAGAGCTTGGACAACAGCATGAGCTGCGACACGGAGCTCTCAAAGTATATTCAGGAGCGTAAGATCACACAAACCAACTCAAAATCTTTGTTCCTGATGCTTTTCAACAAGTGCAGAAACAAACTGACTTTTTAATGAATTCATCAGTACCGAAGGAATGGCATTTGATGCTCTCCAATTACCCAACAGAACATGGATGGTGCATGGAGCAGCAGCAGTAGCGAGGCAGGACAAGCTTTGAGGTGGATTCAGAAAATAACAGCCAACTCTTTCCTTTCTGAGCGCACCACAGGGTGACCAGTTCAGCTAGGAGGGCAGCTTTGCATTAATATATATAAAATTGATTCAAGATCCAATTTGTTTCCTAATGACTATTGAAAGATACAGGGCAACAACGATCCACACTGGCTCAAACTTCACCAGGTGGTCCTCACACCAAAAGAGGGCAGAGCCATCCAGCCTCACAGGCTTCCTTTTGTTTTAAACACTGGCCATACTGGTTTTTAAGATTACCACGATGCAAGAAGAGGAGTCATCCCATGATCTCCCCGCACACAATTTCTCTACAGCATCTGCATCACATTTCTCCCCCTTCTGCAGTAGCTTCAGCTCTCCTGGCTGCTTGCCCTGTGCAAAAACTGCTCATTTCCTTTATGATGTATTGAGATTTTATGAGCAGGAGCACAGCATCTCTTCCAAAGATTATTTTATTTGCTTATATCCTCAAAATCCCACCAGGAAAAAGGAATCCATGTAGGGTAATTTAAAACTGCTCCTAAAATAATGCCAAGGCTGTACTAGTCTTCTATTAAAATTACATATCAATCCCAGCTAAAGCAAAAAAGTAAGAATATATTCTGCCCTTGCACACTACGAGTTTTCAGGGGGTGGGGAGTTGTGTTTTGTTTTGTTCTTAAGGTCTACATCCACACGGTGAAAAGAAATAGATGATTATTTATATAGACTCTCTGCAGACACGTTGAAGTTTTTCAGACAAGGAGATTTTATAATGCAAGACAGATGCACAGCAAGGGGGGGACAGACAACAGGTGGGCACATGTGAAGAACGAGACAACGGGATCACCCAAGGGGCTTACGGGATGCTCAAGTCGTTCGTTCATTCATCTATATACGGAACATATGGTACGGAGCAGGGCTTGGGCGGGGGGGGTGGGGGTGTTAAACATCATTCTGCCATCATTTAGAGTGTCAGAGTGATGAGAGAGGGGAGCAAAGGGCGCTGGAGAGGAATCCTGGGAATGAGCCCAGAGGGCACCACCGCGACCCCGCACGGCTCTGCCGACTCCGTCCCTCTGTCCAACACCCACCTACTGCTGATTTCCACCCCTCCAAGAGAGGGAAGATGACTGGAGTGATCCTTCAGGTCAGCAATTCATGAACTTCCCAGGCTGGATGGTGCACCCAAAGACGGGGTTCGTTATTCCCCCCCTATGGGGATCCGCCCTACGGTCGTTGCGCTTTTAGGTCATCACTGCATCCTAGGGGGGCAAGATCCCCCTCTTGGTTTCACAGTGGTGAAGGTGAGCTTCCCTTCGTTTGAAGCCAGTTGCCTCAGTTTAATTACATCTGCCTTAATTTGAATGCACTGAGCAATAGAAACTGCTTCCTATTCATCTTCTCTCCCACGACCTCATAACTTCATAGATCTTACGACTGCGCGCAGCAGTACCGCGCATGTTGGCAGAGAGGATTAGAATTGCAGATGTCTTTTCAGAAAAGGGTTTTTTATTAATTGCCATTCAACAGTGGCAGGTATGAAGTCCTAAATTTGGGCAGAGATAATTACCTGCACAAAACAAAGCCAATGACTCCACAGTAGCTCTTTGAAAAGGGACCCGGTGACCACAGTACATCAAACTGAAGAACAGTCAGGGCTCTGCTGTTACTAAGAAAGCGAGTGTCACACGAGTACGCCTGAACAAAGTCCTGAAACAACCCTTCTACACCATTTCACCGGTGACTGACTGCTCTGCCCCAGCTTAAAAACCACAACTAGCACCAAAAAAAAAAAAAAAACCAAACCCCATCAACTGGAAGGACTTCAGAATAGGAAAGTAAAAATAGTGAGATGCCTAGAAAGCACAACCCTCTAGGATGGACTGGGGCTACCTGTCTTACAGAGGTGAACATTCCTCCAACCTCCAACCTGTAGAAGACTGCTGCAAAACCAAGAAGGAATAATCTCTCTTTTGTGTCTGACAGGTCAAAAAGCAATAGACCTAAAAAAGACTTTTCAACCACATCCCCTGAGTTTCCTAGAGAAGGAAGGACAGTGGTACCTGGGGGAGGGTTAACATCAGGTTAGATAAAATCCATCAGGAATGACACAGATGGAGAACTTGTTTAAGAGAAAAGAGATGGACTAGGTAATTTCCTGAGGTTGCCACCAGCACTGTGACTCTGTGATCCTTTCCCCTTCACACCTCAAGTCGGGTTTTCCAACCATCCTAATGTATAATCTATCTTTGACCTGTTAATTTCCAGTGGAACCTTTACAGATGGAGCAGCCAGACTGGTACGTGGTTTCCAAACCCAGCAGCACCATCCATTTATAGGCATGAGAACAGGGCACCACTGCTCACTTCCTAATGAGGATAACATTTGAGCAGTACAAGATATGAAAATGTTGTAGATGTATAACACCAAAACAAACCCCAAAGCAACAAGATTTTCCTTGGAAGCCATGTAAGAAATTGCCACAGTGAAGCTATATAGTTTAAAAAAAAAAAAAAAGCAAATGCAAAAAGTGGTTTAAAAAATGTTATGGATTAAATATCATCCAAATTAAGAAGATGCCTTTTTTGAAAGTGTACCCCATGAATTTCCAATTAACTTTTTAATCCATATATAGATGGTTAATCAGTGACCCAGCATCTCTTGAAAGCAACCCAGAGTTGCCTAGTGCAGAAATTGCTTGCAGAGGAGCTCCTCTGCTGATGGACATCAAGTTCCCAGTTGGGTGCCAGCCCTTCGCAGGGCACCAAAGCAGGACAGAAGGCTTAGTCTTACAGTCCTGAGCAGGTTTTAAGTTGACTTGGGGCCACCTGAAAACCACCATGACAGTATAGCGGGAGGACAGCAGCTGGGCTGCACATGACGGGGGAAGATCATCCAGCTCATATTTAGCATGTGCACTCTTAAAACAATGAACGCTGGTATTTCTGCAAGCGTGATATTATACAAAATACCCCAAAGCTAGAAGCACACGAGCGAAAATACACACTAGAGATGCAACAGGGAGGGCATTTATTTTATTGCTGGTTGCACGTATATTCAAAGACCAGCGCTATTGAGAAAAAGACCAACATCAAATAGAGAATGAATAGCTGGAACAAAATACACTCTCACCACTGGACCCACGGATGATTCCCTGGGGAAACCCTTACAAAGAGGGCTCGGTATTTCTCAAATAAGCTTCTGTGTATATTTTTCCCATGTGCAGTTTTATAGATCACATAGTAATGGAAATCAAGAGAGATCCTGAGGGTACAGAGATGGACTTCACAGTGCGCCACCAACAAAGTAGCTGTTTGTAGAATGGGAAACAGCAACAAGCCTTTGCAAACAAACAATGTGGAATTCTTGGCTAGAAACAATGGCTTTCAAAAAAAAAAAAAGACAATTTCTTTCATGGTATTTCCAATGGCCTCATCCTGGATGAATCCTGGCCATGGAAAAAGCAGTTGTAATAATATGGGTGCTTCTGGTGTCAGGACACCCCCCCCGAAGGTGATCCCAAGAGCACGCGTCCGTTTGTGGGATGGAGCCCGGTGTGTGTGAAGCTTAGACGCTTGCTAGGAAATGCCAGAAGTAGCTTTAAATGAATAAACAAACATATGAAAAGCAGCAGTCAGCACACTGAAGTTAAGAGTTCTTCCTTCTTTTCCAGAAAACTTGCTTTTCTGAAATACATTTTCCCCCCTTATTTGTAATTTCATCTTTTCTAATGCTCGTTGAATGGTCTCCCATGCTTCTGAACTCCCAGAAAGGTCCTTCTCAACCAGTCAGACTCCACCCAGCCAGAAAGCCTTGCCATGCTGGTCCCTGGAGACGCTCCACAGCTTTTTGAGTGCCACAAAACTCAGTCCCCCTCACTCAGTGACTGTTCTGGGAGGTTGCTTTTGGTTTTCAAATCAAGGCCACACCTTGTTGCTGCAGCACGGAATGGCACAGTCTCCCCTGTCTCATGCAGGAAAATGAGGAAGGTTCTCTGACACAGATTAAGTCATTGCTGTGCTTTTTTATGTGCCCCAAATTGTATTTATACAATGAATACCTGTATTTTAAGGCACAGCAGCCAGGCTTAAACTGCAAGCCCAACTTGCCCTTACATGTAGGAACACCTCCGACCTGTAGGTCCTCCTTCTCCCCAGAAGCCTGCCCACTTTCCTTCCCATGGCTTATCCATATTCTGATCCTACAAATGGCTTTTTCCATATACTACTAAACACAGTTTTCCAAGAAACAGGCAAATTCCACCTTTCACTCATCTTTCTTGCAAAGCCCATTCCTAGCTGGAACCATTTTACTTTCTCCATTCCCAGCTCTAACCATTTTACCTTCTAGTTAAGCCAACCAAACCTGGAGATGCCACTGGAAAAGAATCAAGCTGTGTGTTTGCTTACACAGTCTTTCCGTATTTAGTGAAATTAGTAGTTACTTTTCACTACTGTTCCTGCTTACACCTGAGTATCTTACAATACTCTGATGTTCACTTGTTTTTTAAATATTAACATTCCACTCGCCAACATTGGGCCAGCACCTCATGACTGCAGAATCAAATCTTTGCTGATTTGTCTCAGACACAACAGTACCTGAAATGAGAATTCAATGTCAGATGAGGCACTAGAATATATGCTGCTACAGCAGACACACTTCTGGCTGTAGAGCTTATTTGCTTAAGAAATTGGTATAAGGTATACCAGGAAAAGCATATGTTTCCTAATGCAGAACAGGCTTAGCTTTAAGCTTTCTTGTGCTTTTAACTGTTTCAGTTTGCCCAAATAATTTTCAAACTTCACATGACTAACCTATTGCTACAGGAAGAACGAAGATACGTGTATTTTTATTATTATTTTTTTTTTTTAGATAGAGGAGAGATGCTCTAGAGAAATGGAGCAAAGGCGACATTCACATGGTTTCAGAGAATCTCAGAGTGGTTGAGGTTGGGTCACCTGGCCCAAGCCCCCTGCTCAAGCAGGGCCACCTACAGCGAGTTGCTCAAGACCATGTCTAGACGGCGTTCTCTTACCTTCAGTTTTTGAGCTTCTCCTCTAACTTTCAGCAGCTCTGTGATGGAGTCCACGAAGCCCTGGTAATGGAAGTTGCACATTTTCTCAATCTCACGATCATGGTTTCTGATTCGTGCTTCCAGCTTCTCCATGAAACGACCGTGTTCTTCTCCATCATAGACAGACCTAAAAAGAAGATGCCAACGTTGGTCAAGATTCTGATATCTGTTACTGTTGTTACTTACAAGAAATATCCAAAATACAAGATTTAAAAAAAAACCCAACCCTTCTGTGATAAAGAGATAGTTCTGCTTTTTATTTGCATACACCGGGCACCAAACTCAGGTCTGAAAACCTCTCCATTCCAGCCCTTGTTTTCCTTCTTCCACCTGTCAAACACCAGCTTGATGTTCCCTCAGAGACTACAACATGGTCAACCCAGCACTGAATCATCCAAAGCAAAGTCTTCATGTTCTGTCTTTGAGCTCAGCCATCTCTGATCACTATCTGCTGTTGTATGCTGCAACACTGTGGACAATTTTCCGGACATTCTTTGGGCTTCAAGAGTAAAAGCTACAATGGAAAAGTATCCTTTCTAGAGCTGCCAAAATCCATTTCCCTTCCCACCCCCAATTTTGCCAGTGCAGTCAGCCCTGTTGCTGAAAGGCCAACGCTGCTGAAAACTAGCCAAACTGATGGGGACACCTCAATCCAAGGGACAGCGTACACTGTGCAAGTTGCAGGGAACAGAGAATTTTTGGTACAACCAAACAAAAACACTAGTGTTAAATTTAAGGTGGAAGTTAAAAAAAAAAAATCTATCCTTTCTATTTTCTTAAATTCCACCCAACCGGCAAGAGAAGCTTGAATTGCCACGTGAAAACACTTTTTGTTCTGTCCATTACCAACACTCAAAATCTGGTAATGATGATTATTCCCAACCCTTTTGTAAAGTAGCCTAGAAGGCGACACAGAAAGAGCCACTGTGCAGAAGCAATAGATCACGACTGCAAAATAAGCAAATCTTATTCTAGAAAGCAGAGGGATTTTGTCACACCCTGAAATGGTATGGGGTTTTCAGGGGGTTGTTTTCTTGGGTTTTTTTATAGTAAACATTTTCTACAGTGTGTGGAAATCCCACCCTTAGACTTGTTGTTGTGAAGTTTTGAGGAGTTTTGTGAAGTATTTTGAGGAGCAGTGCTAACTCCTAAACCTGAATTCTCTCCCAGGCTGAAAAAATTCCGTACGCAGTGAGCTTTATGGAATCTGAGCTTGTACCGTGTCAGAAAGTAAGGGTAAACTAATTATGCACTGGACTCTATACAGCAATTAGAGAATAAAAGATGGGGAATGACAGAGCTGTAACAAGCTGTAAGAATTTAAAAAAAAAAAATTACTAATTGCAGCAGTGACAAGCAACACTTCAGAAAGAACTACAAGGAGATGAATCCAACTGGACAAGTTAAATCCTTCTGCCTGCAGAAAGTGATGTGATCCCTCCGTGTGATCTGTGCTGACAAGTCACGTCAGAGAATCCCACCTCTGCAATCCACAAATGTCTCAATAACAAAATCCTAAAACAGGAATAAAGCTGGAGGAAAACTATTTATTTATCATTCTTTAAAACCTGCCTTAGCAATTTCAATTATACAATTTCAGTAAACCATTCTCAATGGCAAAACAAAAATGCCAAATCTTTATAAACCTATTTAAAACTTAATGTGAAATAACACAGTCACCAAGAAGTCTTCAAAGGTGACCGTATTGCCTTCTTCATGCCAAGGTAGAAGCTGGCTGGTGCTAAAGGTGAAAAAGAGATATAACTTCCTCAAATTATATGAATGCCACCACTAGCATGATGCTAGTGTTTTTTTCTTAGCGTTTAGCAGAGTTTTGCTGGTGAAATACAAAAGTTGGAGACAGAGTGCCATCTAGTGCTGCACAGCCTCTCTGCAGGGTCTCATGAAAACGAGGCACCTCCGCTCTAACGAGCTCTTAATTCAATGATAACTCACACGCGATAAGCAAATAAAGCTAGACAAGTTGTGTTTTCATTCCAGTATAAATTTTTTAAAAAAAACCTCAACAGTAATTATGGGTGCCAAATAAACGTGCTTGCAGTCAAAGGAAAATACGTTCGGCATTTATAGAGGATCTACTAAAGGGAAAAAAAAACCCTCAATTATTTACAAACTCTAGGCCATCAGACCTTTATGTCTTAGGTTAGTCATCTTGGAGATGGCTAACCTAAGACAAAAAGGTCTGATGACTAAAACCCTTTTATTATTATTTTTTTTTTAGTCAAACACTAGCATTAAAAAAAAGTTGGTGACAGGCAGCAAAGAAAACCCAGCATCTTAGGGCTCAGCTCTAAACTTATATTTAAACAAACTCTGTAACTTCCCTTCTGAGGTCTCCTATTCATCCACAACCCCTCCTCCAATGCACAACCAGCATCCTTCACTTCCATCCTCTCCCTAACACACAAGCAAATGAGCAATAGCCAAGCAAGTCCCAGAGAAACCTCAACATACTCCAAAGTTACAGGATGTTAAGATCGTGCTCTGGATTGAACATCACCATATAAGCAGACTACAGGGACTATGCAGTGACTCTTCACTCAAAATAAACAACATAGGGACTCAGTTTGATCGCAAGAAGAACAAATCTCTCCCCTGCAATCATGTCAAAATACCCCTTAAGTCCCAAACTCTACCATCATCATCTTCGGTTCCCTGGCTCTGGTAGAGGTCCAAGTTCTTCAAGGTGTTTCTTCAGCTGCCTGAGCTACAGCATCACTCTTGGAAAACCATCCTTGTGATACCATGTCCTTGACATATGTGGACTGTTATCAAAGCAACTGCCAGCTGTCTCAAGACCAACTCTGGTTCTCACCCGATGCACTCAACCGAGCACCTTCATTACATATTTCTTCGTTTTCAGGATTACCACATCTGGGGCGTTATACATCCCACTCTCTCCTACTAAACCTTCAGGACACCCACTGCCTTGGCTCCGGATCTACAGGTCTCTCCAGCTGCTCCTCTTTACCTCATTTCTTCTGCCTATACACTCTGCTTCTAGAAACAGGGACAGGGAAGGCATTTACCCCTGTGCTCAGCACTGGTGAGGCCGCCCCTCAATCCCTGGGTTCAGTTTTGGGCCCTTCACTCCAAAAAGGCCATTGAATGACTCGAGCGTGTCCAGAGAAGGGCAACGGAGCTGGTGCAGGGTCTGGAGCACAGGTGTGATGGGGAGCGGCTGAGGGAACTGGGGGGGTTTAGTGTGGAGAAGAGGAGGCTGAGGGGAGACCTCATGGCCCTCTGCAACTGCCTGAAAGGAGGGTGCAGAGAGGGGGGATGAGTCTCTTGAGCCAAGGAACCAGCGGCAGGACAGGAGGGAATGGCCTCAAGCTGCGCCAGGGCAGGGTCAGACTGGCTCTTCGGAAGGATTTCTTTGCAGAAGGGGTTGTTGGGCGTTGGAATGGGCTGCCCAGGGCAGGGGGGGAGTCCCCATCCCTGGAGGGGTTGAAGAGTCGGGTTGCCCCAGCGCTGAGGGATCTGGTGGAGTTGAGAATGGTCAGGGTGAGGTTAATGGTTGGACTGGAGGATCTTCAAGGTCCTTTCCAACCTCGATGATTCTGGGATTCTGTGAAACATCTGTCCTAGTTCAAACGCTAATTATAGTCTGATCTAGATCTTCAGTTAACTGTCCTGAAGTGCCTAGTAATTCAGAAGACATTAAAAGGTGATGCATGCTAAAATTTCTATAGAAAGAAAAAAATCTGACATGTATGCCCACTAATAATCACAACAGCACACAATGTAAAAATTAAGTAAAGAAAAGAAAAAGAAAAATTAGATTTGCTTTGGCCTGTTCCTTCCCTTGGTTGTAAAAAACAAAGCATTGTGACAATGCTATAGAAAATGATCCTTGAGGCTGCTTTTTTTTTTTCTTTGCTATAAAAAATTGCTAGTCAGATAGCTTTAGTTATAAGCCTCTCCCACAAAAAGCCTTTTGATTGAAAAAGTCTGAGGAAGAGAGGTCTGTCCCACATGCACTTATCTTATAACTCTGGAGCAGGCTGTAATTCTCCAGTTGAAGACTATGCTCAGTGACAGATCTGTCTGGTTTACATTTTTAAAGTACACTGACTAAACAAAACCATTTAAGATGACTTTAAAAAGTTCTTGGATTGTACTGTTAAATTTCACAATTTCTGCGTTCATTAAAAAAAATCCACTTCATTTTTTTTTCAAAAGGTCAACTGGAAAAATCTTTCCAGGAAAGCTATAACAGGCAAGCGCATCAGGAGTTCCCATCTGCAGCCTTGCGTTATTGCAGAGTTTAGCCCCGAAAATAGGGGGAAACCAAACCCAGCCCACACCAAGCGGCCAAGCCATTAACAATGGGGATGCTGCAGACATGGCACAGCCGGACGCTCAGGTGCCTTTTCGATTTTCCGAGCAGTGGCTCATGCAGAAGCACGATGTGTTGAGGGCAAACCCTCCCCACCCTCACCCTGTCCCCACATCCCAGAGCTTCACTCGACTCTGCCTGTACTCAATCCTCACTGGATACTCTACTGCATTCTCAATCACTTCATCACCCACAAGAGCAAAAATTGGGGAAAAAGCAGAGGTTTGGGGATTACAGCCCAAGAGAAGATGGAAAGAGACAACAAGCTCAGCTAGAAACCTCTTCAACACGTGGTCAGAGGCAGGACATCTTGGGTCCTGCCACCAAGCACCAACACAACCTATGTTCTCTCCAGCCGCGCTTTAGACACTTCGTCTGGCTGTTCTCAGGCTGGCAGGTCCCAAACCAGACACCATATACATGCTGAAAAAATGCCAGAGGAGCTTAAAGTCATTGCACATGCATAAATTACTGCTAGAAAATATTTAGGAACTAGCTTTGCAGGTCCTTCCTATGTCTCACGCTCAACTGGCTACCAAGAGGGCTTCAGGCAGTCTCGGAGAAGGCCAAGCCACGAGGCTAACCCTGCAACTTCATTCCCAACGAGAGCTGCCTGCAGGATGGGGACTCAGAAATAACCTAAATAAATTCAGCTGAAAGTACAGAGGAGGGAAATCTCTGGGGGCAAAATGAAAGAGATCTGGAACAATGTGAGGAGGACATTCTGGGGACAGTGGAACAGAAGTGACTTGCTTTTGTTTTCAATTAATAAATGGAACAAATTCCTGAGTCTGTTGTGGACTTCAATTTTATTTTATTTTTTTTCCCCCTTTAAACTTCTGTAGTGGTTTTAATCCCTCAGAAACATTTTCTTCTCATTAAGATACATAAAAGCATTAGCAGTTTGTTTAATCTTATTCTAACTTTTGTAATAAACAAATTAACTACTGAGCAATGCAAAAAAAAAAAAAAAGAAAAAAATTCAGGAATGGTGCAACAGCTCCATGGAAAAAAGGTCAAAGAAAGTTTGCAGGACTAATACCTGTTTAATATCTAACTGTCAGTTCACAGCTTCAGGCCTTGAGCTTCACAAAGTTTGTCCGTGCACTGACACAGCAGTAGCAAGTTGTACTCCGAAGACACCCCGCTTACTCGTGTATTACACCTGAAATTATCTCAGGGGAAGAGCAAGTGTAGAATTTGCTTCTTGTTTTCATTCTGCTAATTAAACAGAATTTAAGTCTACTGTGTTCTGCTCTATCACACACATAAGTTTACATTTACATCACGAATACAGAGAAAAAAGCAATTTTTTTTCCTTTTTGAAGTAGTATAAAATATTTAATCATAAATATTTTTCATTCTTATACTTTAGAAAGCATTCCCACATGTACTTTTCCTACTTAAACCCACTTCTCTTGCACACACCACCATCATATTTTCAGTTTCCAACAGAAATCATTCCAATCACTAAAATACAGCAAAATATCAGCAATATCCCGTTACCACAAGATGCTGGAGTAGAAAACAAAGCCATTTCTGAAGAGCACCACTATGCTTTATGATTTGGCAGGATAACCCTGGTTTCATAGCTGGAAACACCTTGATTTCCGCACGGTCCTGGCCTGGCCCCAGTGGATATTCTCACAGCACTCCAGGAGGAACACCACACAGAAAATTACCATAAACCACATGCATACACTACTCAGAAACCATCCTAAAAACCATGTTACTTGTCAATGACTGGCCTCAGCCAGAAGGAGCTTTTCAACAGGGCTTCTACATGCATTTGTTCTGGGCCTGGTTTTCTTCAGCAGTTTTATTAGCAAATTGGAAAATATAATGCAAGCTGTATTTTCAAATATGTTGGTAACACCAAAGTGAAGAGAGTCACAAGTCTTCTGGAAAGCAGCAGCCAAACCTCGAGAAACTCGAAGTGTTTCCAGAAGTCAAGAACGATGAAGGTCATTAAAGGCAAGTGCATGGTAGTGGTCCAAGGAAAGGTCAAAATCTGTAGCGCAAGCACAACAGGATCAGAGGGGAGGCAGGACAGACCACGAACTTCCCACCTGCAATAGCACCTTATTTATTGGCCCATGAAGAGCCAAAGATTTAGATCTTAAGATTTAGATCTGAAGAGCCAAAGGGCTGGTGAGGACACAGGGAGCTCAGAGCCATGGAAGAAGTTCTCTGCTATGATAAAGAGGGAGGAAGGTGAGGAATTTAGCAGAGCTGTTACAGGAAAGATGAGAGATAAGAACTAGGGTGGATTTTGTGATGAAATGCAACTGAAGGTAGCCAAAGCCCTGGAAGAAAGCACACTGGGACACTGGAAACCCTCTTCATCAGAGTTTAAAAATAAGTTGAACAGATGTTTGTTCAGGGATGGAGAGAGGATTTGATGCTGCGTCGGGGGAGAACGGGCTGTGGGACTTCAGGCTCTCGGGCAGTACCACCAATCTGGGGTGGTAGAGCAGTTCAGCAACAGATAAAATACCTTCTGTTTGGTTGTTGGGGTTTTTTAATTTCTTTTTAAGCAGGGTCAAAAAATCAGAAACTTAGAGAACCTCAGCTCTTCTCCCTATTCCCCACTGAACTGCCAGAGAGCAGAGCGGAGCAGAGCACAGACAGGAGCACCAGTCCAACCTCACACCCTCCCGCATCCAACACAAGAGCCCTTTCGGCCTCACCAGAGGAGTACAGTATAAACTCTAGACTACTGACAGAATACAGCCAGGCAGGCTCAGAAAAAAGCCAAACTAAAACACAATTTATAATGCAGAGGCACCTGCCACAGCAGCACTCTGGAAGCCAGCACTGCAAGCCAGTATGTGGCTGTAATATCATGAAAACAGAAGAAAAAACATTGTGTGAAAGCAAAGTAGGGATATTAACATGCAAAACTCTTGTCTTTCAGAAAGTCTCTTTTATATTACAGCCTTTATCAGCACCACACCATACATAAGTTCTAGTCACACCTGAGCCCAGACATTGCATTTGCAGAGTAAAAGACTTGACCAGTCTCAACATCAGTGAAGTGATGAAAAACTTAAAAGACCGGAATACCAGGACAAGGCAACAGGCACAAACCACCCTACAAAGCCACAGTCAGACCATAAAGTCTACCTGAACCACCAAATTCCAGAAAGGGTCAACTTCTGTATTTCTGTATGTGTCTACAGACTGCAGGAGAGAGAAAAGAGGGGAAGGAGTGGTTCCGAAACTAGATACAAGACACCAATATTTTTGGTGCAAATTATCCCCTTCCTAAAAAACGTTTAATACCCTCTCTCACCGTTCAATGCAAAAGCTATGACATCAAGTTAAAAACCATGCACGTGGCCCCATCTTTTTCAGAGAGAACACAGAAGATTGCAGTTCAGCCACACCTCGCTCCCCACTCCCAAAGCACTGCGAGATGAAGCCCATCTCCATCTCAAGGGTGTTTGAGACAAGCACTTTCTACCAGACACCACTCTACTCTTGCTGTGAGATTCACCCTACCAGCAGCACAAGAAAGAGAAGAAAATGAACATTTGACAGTGAAGAAGAAAGCCACCCTCCCAAAGCATACACACATCAGATTACTGATAACAGAATATCATTTTTATAAATTTTATGGAATTAGTATTTTACCCATTACATCCATAAAAGCAGATTAGATTACCACAGAAAAATTTTAATGTCTATACTTGCTGTGTTATTGTCCAATAAATTTTTTCCCTACTAACAAAGTTCATTTTGTTGTCTTATGCATTGTTTAAACAAGCTGATTTTTTTTTTTTTTTGGTGCATTCTTGGCTTTAAGTCTTGGACGCTCCTTTCTGCTGTGAAGCAATGTTGTCATAACATCCAACAGAGGCACAACAAATCCTCGAGACACGCACAATATTAAAGGCGCTGCATTATAAAACCACACAAAGCTCATTCAAATCGACGGCAGCGTGATTGATAACTTCCACGCCCGAAGCGTGTGTACCAGCGCCTTCGCAAGAGGACTGGGGCAGCAACCCCAGCCCGCACGACACGCGGGCTTACCCGCTGCTCACGCGTGGTCTTCAAGGCCAAAGCAGCAGCTTCGCTACCTCCATCACCTCCACGGGCGGTCCGGAGTACGACAAACAGCACTTGGCACGGACGGCCCTGCCTGGCAGCGCGCGGTGCTCGGCAGTGCCAGCTTCCAGCTCCGTTCCTCTGGCAGGAGAGCGTGGTTCATTATCAAGGTCAATGCAAGGTCTCACTCGCAGGCAAAAGTTGAACGAGATGGCACAATTCAGCTCTTCACTGCCAGTTCATTGTGTCGAGAAGTTCCTGACTTCCAGCGGCAGACGGATTTGTGCTCTGCATGCAGCTTTGCCAGTGGAAAGCAGCTTTCTGCCAGCTCCTACTCCAGTCCCACTAACTTCTACCTCCCTGTCGCAGCCCTTATACCCCCTCCCACACCACCAGCACCCCAAAAAGAGGGAGGCTGCTTGGAAACATTTTTGTAACCTTGATCAATTTCACAGAATCCCAGAATCATCCAGGTTGGAAAAGCCCTTGAAGATCCTCCAGCCCAACCATTAACCTCACCCTGACCATTCTCAACTCCACCAGATCCCTCAGCGCTGGCTCAACCCGACTCTTCAACCCCTCCAGGGATGGGGACTCCCCCCCTGCCCTGGGCAGCCCATTCCAACGCCCAACAACCCCTTCTGCAAAGAAATCCTTCCTAAGAGCCAGTCTGACCCTGCCCTGGCGCAGCTTGAGGCCATTCCCTCTTGTCCTGGCGCTGGTTCCTTGGCTCAAGAGACTCATCCCCCCTCTCTGCACCCTCCTTTCAGGCAGTTGCAGAGGGCCATGAGGTCTCCCCTCAGCCTCCTCTTCTCCACACTAAACCCCCCCAGTTCCCTCAGCCGCTCCCCATCACACCTGTGCTCCAGACCCTGCACCAGCTCCGTTGCCCTTCTCTGGACACGCTCGAGTCATTCAATGGCCTTTTTGGAGTGAGGGGCCCAAAACTGAACCCACTCATTGAGGTGCGGCCAATTTAATCAAACCAGATTAGGAGTAATCACACAAGTGGCTCCAGGAGGAAACTTTCTGCAACAGGGACTTCTGGCAGAGACTTGCTGACCCAACAGCACAGCCCAAACTAGATATAGCTCGCTTTCATTTACAGCCTAAGAATTGCTTTCTAAAACTCACGTGCAGGTCTCAAATTAGAAAACACATAGGCTTCAGTTGCCTAAATATAGATGCCTAGCACCCTTTGAGACACCTGCCTAGGGCGTGTCAGCCTGGCACAGGAGCTGCAAAGGCCCACTGCTTTTTTAGAGAGGCAGCTGGAAGCCAGACAAGATAGATGCCGGCATTGCAAGCAGCATTGGGTACCTGCATTTCTGTGGCCAAGTCACTCCCCACGTGCATTAGCTCAGTTTAAGAATGAGAAGTTTTTTGTTTGGGTGACAAACCCACAGTTAAATAGTGCCAGAAAGCAGAGATTCTGAGGGAACTGAGGCAGCTGGTGGAAGAGCTCACCAAGCCACTTTCCAACATTTATCAGCAGTCCTGGCTAACTGAGGAGGTCCCAGGTGACTAGAAGTTAGGAAATGTGACACCCTCTGACCCACCTTCTACAAGAAGGGCCAGAAGGAGGATCTGGGGAACTACAGGCCTGTCAGCCAGACCTGGGTGCCAGGGAAGGTTATGGAGTAGATCATCCTGAGTGTCATCACACAGCACGTACAGGACAAGCAGGTGATCAGGCCCAGCCAGCATGGGTTTATGAACGGCAGGTCCTGCTTGGCTAACCTCATCTCCTTCTGTGACAAGGGAACCTGCTTAATGGACGAGGAAAAGGCTGTGGGTGTGGCCTACCTAGATTTTGCAAAGCCTCTGACACCATTTCCCACAGCATTCTCCTGGAGAAACTGGCTGCTCATGGCTTGGATAGACGCACTCTTTGCTGGGTAAAAAACTGCCTGGACAGCCGAGCCCAAAGTGTTCTGGTGAATGGAGATAAACCCACTTGGCAGCCCAGTGTTCCCCAGGGCTCGGTACTGGGGCCAGTTCTGTTTAATATCTTCATCAATGGTCTGGACAAGGGCATCGAGTGCACCCTCAGGAAATTCACAGACAACACCAAGTTGGACAAGAGTGTTGATGTGCTGGAGGGTAGGAAGGGTCTACAGAGGGATCTAGACAGGCTGGAGCAATGGGCTGAGGCCAACTGTATGAGGTTTAACAAGGCTTAGTGCCAGATCCTGCACTTGGGTCACAACAACCCCACGCAATGCTACAGGCTTGGGGCAGAGCGGCTGGAAAGCTGCCCAGTGGGAAAGGACCTGGGGGGGTTGGTCAACAGTTGGATGAATATGAGCTGGTGGTGTGCCCAGGTGGCCAAGAAAGCCAACGGCATCCTGGCTAGTGTCAGAAATAGTGTGGCCAACAGGACTAGGGAAGGGATTGTCCTCCTGTACTCAGCCCTGGTGAGGCTGCACCTCAAATACTGTGTTCAGTTTTGGGCCTCTCACGACAAGAAAGACCTTGTGGTGCTGGAGCGTGTCCAAAGAAGAACAACAAAGCTGGTGCAGGGTCTGGAGCACAGGTCTGATGAGGAGCGGCTGAGGGAACTGGGGGGGTTTAGCCTGGAGAAGAGGAGACTGAGGGGAGACCTGATCACTCTCTACAACTACCTGAAAGGAGGTTGGAGCGAGGTGGGGGTCAGTTTCTTCTCCCAAGGGACAAGTGATAGGACAAGAGGAAATGGCCCCAAGTCGTGCCAGGGAAGGTTTAGGTTGGATATTAGGAACAATTTCTTCCCCAAAAGGGTTGTGAAGCATTGGAACAGGCTGCCCAGGGCAGTGGTGGAGTCACCACCCCTGGAGGTATTTAAAAAACATGTAGATGTGGTGCCTGGGGACATGGTTTAGTGGTGGCCTTGGCAGCTTCGGGTTAATGGTTGGACTCGACGGTCTTAAAGGTCTTTTCCAACATAAATGATTCTATGAGTCTGTATATGCTCACAAATTGACTTGATGAATGTACTTGAAAAGGCCTCCCCAGAAGATAAAACTAGGAAAGGAAGAATACATTTATTGCATTTCACTTTACTCTTGCAGTTCTCCAATGTTTCATTTCTCCAGGCAGACACTCCACCACATCCCCAGGACCTACGCACTCAAGCTAAGACTTAATAGTGATGCAGAAGAGTCTCAAAGCAATGATGAATTTTCAATTAAGCTTCACAAAAGCTTCGTCAGAAAGGCATTTTACAGACTGTATTTCAGTTGAGGAGGGAAGTGAAGTGACTTTAAGGCAAGACAACAGGTCAAGGACCAGCTCTAGGAAGAGAATCCAGACCCAGAAACTCAGGGCATATCTGCTGGGGTTTAGGAGCTCAATAAATAACATGCATTTGCTATAAAAACCAGAATAAGCTGAGCCTAGCCCTGCTGAGCCAGACCCACTCAACAGGAGCAGCATTCTGGACTCCCAGCAAAACCAATCAACAGGCCTCTGTAAAACAAGAGTCACTAACCCTCCCTTAAACCTCCGTTGTCCCAGGGTTGAGGTTTGGGACTCTAATGCTGAGTTTCGGATGAGTAAACCCTTCCTTGCCAACAAATCTCAACCTCCTCCCCAAACTACTGCTCACTTCTAAACTGCAGTGCCATAATTGAAAGCCCATCCTCTTTCTAACTATAGATGCCTACTCTGGCAAACTCATCCGGAGGACATGAGACATAGTAACAGCAACATCCTCAGAGAGGATAGCTGGATTAAAAGGCAACAGTGTTTGGGATGTACGACTACCAGAGGAAGCCCAGACTCTCATTCCCATGCAAATATTTGTGTTTATTGAAGAAAGGAAAAATAGTAATGGGCTTAAATTGCCCAGGAGAATTAGGTTAAACTTTAGACAAAGTTTTCTAACCATAAAAGTGACAGAAATCCAAAAGGGATTATCAAGACATGTCACAGAATCTCTTTAAATTGATAATTTCTAAGAATGAAGTAGAAAAACATCAAGCAGGAGCGGTTTAGTTGCATTTGCTGCTGGAGAGACCAAATACCTCCTCAGATAGGGAGAGGATTGAGTAGGCAGCTTCTTGAGATCCCTTGAAGCCCTGTTTTCTATAAATCCAACCTACAGAATAGCTGAAGCTCTTTGGAAACCACCTGATCTCAATCAATGCTGTACTAAACCCTGAAGCTGGAAGAAATGGTGTCTCTGGCCCCGGGTGCTAAACCCTTCCGGGGTTTCACAAGAATTTCAAAGAACCCAACTCAACTTTCACTGACGGCAACACACAAATTCCTGTTTCCTCCATTTGTACAAGATTTAGTTATAAAATACTTTAAAGCCTTCTTAAGCGTGCGCTTTTGACAATGAAGAACTTTTAGACTATATATTACTGGAAAAATAGAGCCACCATAAAGCCACAGCCATCTCCGGGGTGGAATACAGCTATTCTATGCCAGACAAGATTCTGAAGGAAACGAAGAATAATTACCCTAATTGAAAATATAATAGAACGCCTTGGTTATAATGTCCCTATTAAAGAACAAATTTCAGATGATAAAAGACATTAAGAGGGAGAGCTTGAACAAATTAGCGTTCGGCCTCCAAAAGAGCCAGGAAACGTAAGGAGCAACCCAAAGCCAGGCAAGCCAGAAGAGCTACAACAAACACAAATGCCCCCAACTGAGGCAAGTATGGAGAGAACTGGCCACGAGCAGAGCTTTCAACTTCCCTCCTCTTTTTGCGAGCACAATGGAAACAATTCCCCCAAGAACAAAAGCGATGCGTCAGCAGGCCCTACTCTCTCAAGCTCTTTCAAGTTGGAAGGACAGTTGATTTGCACCATGTGTAGGATAGGAATGCTCGCTAGAACCAAGCGAGATAAATTTCATCCCATCCAAGCTGGTTAACATTAAGACAGAGATGAATCATCTTTACAATGCCTGTAAACAACACTGTTTAAAAAAAGGAAGAAATCTAATGATACACCCTAGTCGCACTTACTTTGCAGGAAGTTTCTGAACGTTTATACCATATGTACTATTGTTAGGAAAAGTGTCGAAATAAGGGGGCAGACACAAACCCACAAGAATTGGAGGATGTGGATGTAAAGCCACCACAAATGTTCTAATCTCCCTTCTGCTGTGCCTGCGATGGTGTTCCAGCACGTCTAATCCTTTACGACAGGCAGAGGCTGGGGGGAGAGGACACACTCAGAGTAATGGCGTAGATGTACATCAGATGTGCTATTTATAACGAGAGACAGCAAGCTCAATGGAGTCATCTGCGCGCTCTCTCTGGTTGACTCTCACTCTGACCTTTAATGAAGCAGTGATTTTTAAAAAGGGAAACTAAAGTATCTGAAACCACAACAATATGGGTTACCTTTATTTGGTAACTCAGATGTGAAGGAAATACCAGCACCAGAGCACTGAACACGCAAGTCCCAGAGCTACGCAAGTCCCGGTCAAAAAATTGACTACACAAGATCCCGGACTGGACAAAGTGTCTTGGATGTGTCAGGACACTGAAAGGTGTCCCCGCTTAGCTTATTCAGAGGGAGATTGAGAGGCAATTTAATTACTAGATGTGAGTATATTTAGTTTTTTTTTAAAATCAAGTCCCAAGGAGCTGTTTAATTCAGGGAAGAAAATCTTAATAGCGTAAAATCACTTCAATGTTAAGCCAGATAAATTCAAAGCAGAAAGGAGGCACAATAGTTTTGTTTGCATGCTTCCAGAGCCCTTGGTAGAAACCAGCAGAAGAGTGGAGGAATCAACCTCTTCAGTTAGTATCTTCCAAACTGGCCCTGCTCAGCACAACACACACTAACCAGACACGTTGTCTTGCTCAGAGGCATAAGAGTGAAAATTTACAGGCTGCAGCGTACAGATATGTTGTGCAGTACAACCTTAAATACATCTTGCCCTGTAATGGGGTACATCCAAGTCTTCTTACCCTGACAGAACTCCACACCAGCAAAGAGCTGCTGTTCCAATATTTTGCAACGCGATGATCTGGAGTAGTGGTATAACCCCAGGGATCAATACCGGGGGCAATACTGTTTAACCTCTGCGTTAATGACGTGGATGTGGAGACGGCGCCCCCTCAGCAAGTTTGCAGATGATAAAACTGGAAGGAGCAACTGCCAGATCAGAGGGACTTTGGCAGGCTGGAGAAATGGCCCAACAGGAACCTCATGAAGGTCAACAAATGCCAAGTCCTGCCCCTGGGGAGGAATAGCCCCAGGCACCAGTACACACTGGGGGTGACCAGCTGGGAAGAAGCTCATCAGAAAAGGACCTGGGGGTCCTGCTGGGCACCAAGCTGACCATGAACCACCAGCATGCCCTTGAACTAAAGGCAGCCAACAGACTCCCGGGCTGTTAGGAAAAGCGTTAGCCAACAGGTCGAGGTGAGTGATCCATCCCCTCTACTCAGCACTGGCAAGACACATCTGGAAACTGAGTCCTGGCCTGGGCTCCCCAGTACAAGAGAGATATGGAGCTAGTGGAGAGCATCCAGTGAAGGGCCACTACCATGATTAAGGGATTGGAGCGTCTCTCATACGAGGAAAGGCTGAGAGACCTGGGATTGATCAGCCTGGAGAGCAGAAGGTTGAAGGTGGGGAATTCTTTATTAGTGTATATAAATATCTGATGAGGGTTGGGAGGATAAAGACAACAGAGCCAGACTCTCCTCCTTGGTGCCCAGTGACAGGGCAAGGGGCAACATCCAGAAAATTCCATTAAATGTAAGGAAAAAAAAAAAAGCCAAAACTTGTTTTACTGTGAGGGTGATCAAACACAGGAATAGGTTGGCCAGAGAGGCTGCGGAGTCTCCATCCCTGGAGATATCCAAAACCAGACCGGACACAGTCCTGAGTGACCTGCCATAGATGATTCTACTTGAGGGGTAGGACTAGATGATCTCCAGAGGTCCTCCTCAGCCTCAGGTATTCTGTGATTATGTGGATATTTTCACCAACAGAGATCAGTCACCAGGCTTTTCTTTCCTTCTCCACCTCTAAAAAAAAAAAACCTAAAGTAAAATATTTCAGCATTCAACAAGGCCCAGCAAATTGTTAAGCTGATGATGAAACAGATCACAGTTTAAGAGATTCTTTCAGATGTTCTTATCCAAGCAGAAATATTGCCAAAGAGAAATAAAGTTGTAAAATATTACTTCCAAGTTACAGTGAAATAGACAGTGTTTCTAATCAGTCTGGCATTTTAATGGGTATATCTTTATAAATTATGTAAAATAGTTTAATGTGACATGAAGAGAGCTACCTCTAAAGGTCTGATAGTACTGTTCCCAGGGGAAAGAAGAATCAGGTGAACCAAATTGAATGTTTTATTCCTTTATTCTATAAATGCCAGGAAAGCCCCCCAGGCAGCAATATCCCAGGTTACAAGAGTCACATTATTTATGCCCAGAGGACACCGCTATTAATAATCGCAGCCACCAGAAATTAAGATTAACTAATTCAGGTAATTCCTCTTTTTTCAGAGTACAGTTACCCCCTGCTAATGCCTCTATAATAACAGCAGCAACCCTACAACAGGCAATACCTGCACGAGAGCACTGATGGACATCTGCTTTGCTTCTGGGTTTGTTTTCATACGTCAAACATCCCCCCCCCCGCCATTTTGCCATTTAAAAATCACTAGTTTTTACACTGTTAGCTAATCATCTTCTAGGGACAGGATACTGTCAGAATCCAGCCACATCGAGACACCTTCACCCTGTAGCACCTCTCACAATGGGGTCCTGCTCTTAAGCCTCATCTTCCTCTTCTTCCCAAACACGGCAAATTTCAGAAGGGTCCAAGACATCAGCAGATGAACACGCTGTTTTCATCCCTGCTTAACGCAAAGACCAACCAAGTCTTGTTTCTCCCAGCCTCCTCTCCCATGGTTGATGGATTTCAACCACCTCATGCTATGAATGAGATATTTATACTGTCCATGTGGATTCTTCAGTGTCAAGTGAGGCACAAACCTAATCTTTGTGGTCTACCAGACCATCTGCCTTCACAACAGCTGTAGGATGTCAATACCTTTGAGACTTCCCCACCTCTGTCCAACACACTACAACGGCAGCCAAATCCAAGTACCCTTAGAGAGGTAACTCAGAGGCATCAGGACCAGTTTTAGCCTGGGGACCACTTTGGGAACAGAGACTAAAGGACATTATCTCCACCACTATAATATCTTGCAACAAGGACAATAAAAGAGGCATCAAGTGGGGTAATAGGATGACAACAGAACCGGTGCTGGCATCTCCCACCCCTCTTGGCTCACCTCCTGTGATCGCAGGGAAACAACCACAAAACCTGTCACACATTTGGGACTGTCAAAAACTTCAGGTTTCCTGCAGTTTCTTCACACACACACAACTATGGTCCCTGGGTCTAGACAAGTCATTCCTCCTCCAGCTAGGGAGGAAGGAGCTAGTATTACTGCCTTTAAACACTTGGAAGGGAGAGCAACAAGGAGTGATGAGATGTGGTTTTGTTTATTCTGGCATGTAGTTCACTTATTCATGCCTCAGCTATAACAGATTAATACAACAAAACATCAGAAGACATTCAGACACTGGGAAGTGATTTTCCATCTCATCTCTGATAAGCATTTCACTAACAGAAAGCTTAAGGCTGAAAGCATGTTTTCACCTTCAGTATTTCATACACTTTCTAGACGTTAATTACACAAAGGATTTGCAGTTCCAACACAAGGAAGAGCTACACGGACCTAGGTAACAGAATCACAACTTGCCTACAAGCACATTATAATTCAGTTAAAGAACAGAAAAAATAAAAAAACCAACCCAGCTTCCTAAATGCTGCACAGACACCATCCTATAATGTATTTTTTTCTTGGAACCAGACATCCTGTTGATATGCTGTACAGCTTTATAGAGGGAGGTCAGTTATCCAGACTCCCCAACTACTCTATATAAAGGCTTCCAGAAGGATTACTTCAAGTGACCCCCACGAACAGACAAAAAAGAAGCAGTGGGAGGTGGTTTTGTCGGCAATTCTTTTGCAGTGTTGATTTTTGCAGGCCGCCTTGCCTTTCCAAACGAGATAGATTCAAACCTTGCCTGAGCAACATCATGGAGGCACTTCTCCAGCTCCTCCTGCTCATCTGGTCACAGACTGATAAATGACTTGGACAGAACTCAGTCGAGTCAGGCCAGTACTCCGAGCCTGGAGGAGCTGGGAGAGCTGTTCTCCTGCCATGCTCTCCTTCAGGAGAGAGCTGCAAGATACGGGATGTTTCTATAGTGGAGGAGACTGTTTAGTCCCAAGCAGAGACCTACAAGTCAACTGGCACCCAAGGTCCTGAGGACCCCCAGAAAAAGGCCACAGGGTCAGCAGCGTAGGAAGGGGTGAAATAGTAATGTAGGACCATGCTCTAAGATCTTTCAGGCTACTATTTAGCAAAAAACAGCACAAAGAAAACAAACCCCATGCAAGATGTGCTGACAAGAGCTTAATGCACTGGACACTAAACAGAACAGCAGCACCAGGCCAAGAACGGAAAGAAGAGACCTCTGCCAACACCAGAACTGACCTTACCAAAGTCGAGCAAGCAAGACAGATGGTCCATAGGTGCCCAAAGGCTCTCCCCAGTTACAGGGAAATATAGACCACTAAGAGGAGGCACCAACAAACATTCTGCTCCTGAACTTGTGAGATCCTTAAAAGGGCTTTAGGGCAACGCGTTTTAGGAGTCACGACAGCTCTGGGTTACAGAGACAAAATCAAGACAATGGGAAAACTGGAGGGAGACTGGGACACTCGGGGAAATTTGGGAAGAAAGATTGCTCTTGGAGCACAGCTTGGCTAAAACAAGCTCACCACACACACACAAGCACACACTCCTCAGAGGCAGCACTGTACAAAGCAATGGCCATGCCAATACATGGTCAGCTAAAGTCCTCACCAAGCCTGTGTTCAGCCAGCGGGATCTAGAAAACAGATTTTAAGCTGGTGCAGGGTCTGGAGCACAGGTCTGATGGGGAGCGGCTGAGGGAACTGGGGGGGTTTAGTCTGGAGAAGAGGAGGCTGAGGGGAGACCTCATGGCCCTCTGCAACTGCCTGAAAGGAGGGTGCAGAGAGGGGGGATGAGTCTCTTGAGCCAAGGAACCAGCAGCAGGACAAGAGGGAATGGCCTCAAGCTGCGCCAGGGCAGGGTCAGACTGGCTCTTCGGAAGGATTTCTTTGCAGAAGGGGTTGTTGGGCGTTGGAATGGGCTGCCCAGGGCAGGAGGGGAGTCCCCATCCCTGGAGGGGTTGAAGAGTCGGGTTGACCCAGCGCTGAGGGATCTGGTGGAGTTGGGAACGGTCAGGGTGAGGTTCATGGTTGGACTGGAGGAGCTTCAAGTGCTTTTCCAACCCAGATGATTCTGTGATTCGAGTCAAGAGGAAAGTCGCAAACAGGGATTAAAAGACTGAGAAGGTGAAGCCACATGTGCCAGGTATGTGGGGTGATTCAACCATTGCCAGAAATCCTGGGGGCTCCTTAGCCCACGGGATGATTGCTCATGTTCAAGCTTTCTCACCAGCTCTTCCACAAATGCCAGCTTGGTGGTTTATGGCTTACGGAGCACAGAGGAGGGGGCTTTGGAAGCAGCAGACACACCCCCAGTAAGGTAATTCACAGCCACTAAGGGACACAGCACCGACAACAGCGAACTAAAAACCGAGATTATCGCAGCCTTTGGACCACCAGACCTTTAAGTGGCACCGCCACCCTGTGTTGCGATGGCTGAACTACACTGAAGTTTAGCTTCCCCCAAAGCACAGCAACTGTCAAACAATGGGTAATACGCTTTTCAGCATCAAGGCAGCTAAAGCAAGGCCAGCTTTATTATCTGGAAGGCCTCAAGTTGAACTCTGCACGCAGAGAAGCTGAAGCCAAGTATTTCACGCTGATGCATGATCCAGACTCCAACTGCAGCAGGTTTCGTAAGAGTTGAAGCCAGACACAGAATCAGCAAGAGGAAAGTTTGCTCAGACAACTGAAACCTGAACAGCAGAGTTACCAAAAGCAATTTGGAAATAGCGTATTGCCTCCTGGTTGAATAAGCTCAGCTCACCGTTTCACAAGACCTCACTGCGTTGAAAATGAGGACGGCAGCTTGGAAGCCTTGGTTCCTACTTGTAAAGGTGCACCCAAAGTGCGCGTTCTGTAGTATTCCTGTAGTATAGTATTACCAAGGATATCTCAAAACATTTGTGTTTATTTTGGGATCAGCGGAATACTTCTTGAATCGTGTATATGTTAAAACAAGAACTTAAACCAACTGCATACCCTTAAACGCTATCTCTTAACAGAAGCTACCAGAACATCTTACAAACACCAATCTGCCTCAATTTCCCTTTGGAGGGAAGCAAGCACCATGTGTATTTTACACCCTGGCAAACAGGCACAGAAGAATTAAGCGACATGCCTATGGCCACAAAACAAGCCTTGGCTGTGCCAGAAAGCAGAGTGTCTCCAGCCACCAGGCCTTTCCCCAGGAGCAAGGGGAAGACAAGGAAGCTTTAACTTCACCACAGTAAGGCACCAAAAATTTCAGACCATGAACCAAGTTGGTTCTCCTCCAACCCACCTCAGAAGCACAGATATTCAGCGGTCAGTTATTCTAGCCTCCAAAGCAAGACAGAAAACACACCAGCATGGAGCACGAGGAATTGGAGCGTGATGGAGCAGCACAAGCTGTAGCATCCATCGGCCGCGGCAAGTATTGAACGCTTGAGCTGTGCAAGCCCCTCAGCAGGAGAGGGGAGCAAACACACACCGTTTATCCCAGACTGCTCCTGCCAGTCTCCACCACCTCCCATAAAAAGTTCCTTCTCCACGTAATCTCATCATCTCCATTATCCCTCGTTCCACTTCCACCTCCCAAATTAAACAGCCTCCAAGCAACAACAAAAGCAGCTTCAGAATAGGGGAAAGCCCACCATAACGCACAGACAAGTTGTCCCAGTACTGCTTTCCTAGAAATAGTGCTTTTATAATGAGCATAAGCTGTCCATGCAGATTCACTAATTAAAAGACAACTGTTTTCAGCTGCCATCTGTGCAGGTAAAGGTGCAAGTGCCCTTGTGCAAGACTAAACTGTGATAGAAAAGTAATGGGGGTGGCCCTAGAGACATACAAGGCCACACACACCCCTGCAACAGCACCAAAAACAACTATGCCCAAGTTGTTCAAAGGGTTTAATCCTTTCTTCTTCCCCCATTTGCAGGAGCCAGTTGCCAACGATTGTTTCTAGCAGCGGGGAAATTCCCTCGTGTGCTCCCAACTGCAATTGTTGCTCTGGAGCTGAGCACATTCATCCACCATTGCCCGTCACCATCTGATGGCAATTGTCACTGCGGAGCTGAGTCACATTCACACCCTCCTCCTCCTCCTCCTCTGCTCAAGTCAAGACAACATTCCCCCATTTCAAATAACCGCCCTCGTTACAATTCATTTCAGTGAACTTAAGGTTGGGCTTTTTCTGAACTGGTCCATTATGTATGAAGACAATTTATATCTTTAACCAAGAGTTTTGGGGAGAAAAATCAACCGGTGCTGCTGCTTTACAGCATGTTGTTTAAGGATGCAATTCTTCATTACTTTAATTACTACAATAACAGCATGATAGCACAGGAGAAATTAGGAAAATGACCTAATATTTATGGGCAAACATCAAATCAAGACAGCATGATCAGCCTTGCAGCAAGGCATCTTTTCATCTTGTGGTTTTTAAAAGTACAGGTGACCCAGCAGCATATATCAAACCTATTGGATCATTGCAAATAAATTAAAGTTATTATATTGGCAAGTGAGCAGTGAGGAGCTAAAAGAGCTACAGCAGCAGCAATCCTGCATAGCTGCCAGAGTAGGGAGCTCTTGATCACGCACAAAAGTAAGCTGTCCCCGCTGGCTTGGAGAGAAATAACATTTGTTCTGAATTTGGTTTATAAAATCCCAGCGAGAAGTGAAGTATGTGCTTGTTTAGGCTTCAAACTGAGCTACGCACAAATTTCAGCTTAAACATACTTTCATTCACAATGAACGACGTCGTTTCAAAGCGCAGCAAGTCTTAAGTGGCTCTTGACCCACGTATAAAGAGGCTGTAGGACTATTTTTCCTCTCCTATGTTCACTAATTCTGGATGAGGTAACAGGATCTGATCGAGGGCCAGGCAGCTGTGGAGGCTCAGTGTCCAAGAGGCAGATGCTGCAGAGAGCAATCAAAGACCAAGGCTCCCACCAGAGAGATTTCACTCTGTATTTATCAATTAATTTATTTTTTTTTTAATTATTTTCTCCTTAGGAAAAGCTTGAAAGCAGAGTTTTAGCATATCAGGTAGCGACCATGCTGACAGAAACCTCTTAAACATTAAGCCGCACATTGGGCAAACACATTTTTTTAACATCTAAATGGAAATAAGGGCCTAAAGGGGTTGTTACTACCAGGATGTTGCTCACTCTAGGAGTAAAGGGAAGATGACTTTAGTTTGTACAGGCTGTCTCAGCTCTGCACGCACAAGCTAAGAGGCAGGACACAAGACACTTGCCAATCGCCAGGTCCCAAGTATGACAAATTTTTAAGGAAGAATACAACCACTATTTATCATATTTACTGCCTTTAATACAGCAGACCTTCGCACTGCTTTATTAAGATAATTGGTTCAGCAGCTTGGCAAGGCAGAACAGAGCTGGGTACCCACAGCAAGGAGCAGCCAGATGCTGAGGGCTGGAGAGGGCTTCCCAGGGACCCTGGGGACCCAGCAGCGTTTGCTGCCCCACTAAATAGAAATTAAAAGGTCTTGACCCAGCTTTACTGCTACCTCCTATATCCTAGAAGTCAGTACTTGTGGACTTCAGTTCATCCAGCTTGATTGATTTCTTTCCTAGTTGCCTTAATCTATTTAAAGAACTTAATTATCCCAGTTTTTTACTCTAATTAAACTTGGCTTCCTCCTCCTCTCCTTCCCCCCCTTCTCCTCCTCCTCTCCTTCCCCCCCTTCTCCTCTCCTTTTTTTTTTTCCTCATTTGAAAGCCTTACCATTTCCTTTGGGAGGTTACTATTAGAGGATCTGGGCAGATCTAGGCAGCTCTGCTAACTCAAAGGCCACTCACAGAATCCTACATTATATGGCAAGGCCATCCCCTCAGCAAGCAAAAGAAGGGAATACAAGCACACCCCAAGCTGGATGAATCATCTTGGGATGTAGCACACAACTCAAAAGCACTAAGTACCCATAAAATCAACTGTGACATCTTCTGAAAGATATACTTGACTACTTCATGGGGTTGGGGGTTTTATCCTGAAAGCAAGCTTCCAGTTGTTATTGTACTTTGTGCTTTTACACACTGCAGAGTACAGAGCTGAAAGAAAGAAATAAGATTTTATAAATAAATATGAAACATCAGTATCTGGATGATGACCAGAGGCATCAGAGCCTTCTTGGTGGTCCTGCAAGAACCTGACGAGCAACCAAAGCAATGAGTTTGTCAGTGTTGAGCTAGGGAGGATGGGAAGCAAATACAGTACAGAAAGCAAGCAATCGCACCAGGGAGGAAAAGCCCACCAACAGTCCTGGAACAGCAGCAAGAACGCTATAGGAGAGGGGGGGGAAAAAAAAAAAAAAAAAACACTATCCGACCTCACTTCTGTGGGCAACTGTGACAGAGCTGCAATTTTAGGTCTTTGAGCTCCTCGCAGACATCCAGAAGTAACAGATAACCAAAGCAGTAGCCAAACAAAATGCAGCACTACCCAAGCCAAACATTACAGATCCCCATCTGAAAGCACGCTTGATGTGATGAAGGGAGCACGCTAATATCTGTTTCTGGAACTATCAAGAAAATCTCCCTTCCCTTCTTGTCCACTTGCAGGTAAAGCCATCCAGCACATGTCGTGAAGAACACCAAACCCAAGCTCTGAGATGTAACATTCCTCATTTAAAGGGTATGTATTCCAATTAAACCCAAGCAACTAATTTTAAGCCAAAAAAGTGATTAATTTGTCAACAGTTGATAACACTGACCATTTCTATCAAAGCCCGGCTGTCTGAAGGCACAGGCTGAGCTTACTCCTGGAATAGCACTCCACCAGCTCCAAGAGGAGGCAGGGGACAGGGCTGGCAGAGTAAGGGCTTTTACATCCAAACAGTTTAAATTGTAGATTTAGCAGTTAAAACATATCAGTATCACTGGAAATTTATTTCTTCCTAGAAAAAGGCTGGAAGATGAGGGAAAACAAGCTGGCAAAGTAGATATACCAACCAATACAAGGAACACCAACCGATACAACACCTCAAATCCTGCCCCCATCTCTGCACAGAGGCATGGGACCTGCTACCTGGGAGTTTCTCCTATTCTGTGAGAAATAAATAAGCATTATCTGCAGTCCTATAGTCCCTAGAGCCATCCACAGCACTTACCAAAGGATCTAGAGCACTTACTGGAGGATCAGATCCAGCCCCTACAGCTAAGGAGTGGTTTGGGATACACAATTGCAAGTAATACTGACATTTTTTAAAAAGGAATAAAGGAATATTTTTCACAACACTTTTAAGATGCAATCTATGTTGTACTTTCCAACCACATTCCCAACGACCAGAAGCAACTTTCCTTGTCTCTAAGAAGGGTGCTTGAGATCTCAAACCCTTTGCTCCGGCTCAGGTATATTTACCACCAGGAGACAGCATCAGCCGGCAGAAGGACGTGCGGAGTTTCGGGGCCATGGGTAGCAGCAGGCGGGCGTGCAAGCATGCAGCGTCCAGGCCGCGAGCACACGCTCCGGATGGCAGCACAGGAACGTGCTGCAGCTCTGGGGCAAAGGATCCGACCGACTTCGGTAGCAAAGCAGACGTCCACGCTCTGCATCGCTCTTCAGCCTTTCCATTCAGAGGCAAAACATTTGTATTTCAGCTGCTGGATCAACTCATCCCATTTGATTCAGGGCTATATAAAGCAGATGGTCAGATTATGGGTTCGAATTTTAAGAGCTTACCCCTTTAGCTGGACGTTTGCAGCACATGCAAAGTCTAGCAGGGAAAAAAAAAAAAGCAGCACACCTTCAGCGGGCTGAATCACTGCCTCTGAAACACACTGCTCGCAAATGATGCCTACAAGAAGCAAACCCCAATCTCAGTGAGGCTGAAGGACACACAGCACTTCATTATCACAGACTCCCCGAGAGGTCAAACGCTCCTGGGCTGTATCAGAGCATCTGTGCTGGGGGGAAGCCAGCAGAGAGCCCAGTCTCAAGGGACATAAAATAAAGCAGTAATAGGTTTTGCCTGGAAACTGAAGACATCTAAGGCATGCTGTCTTTCAAATGCTTTCTGTGCTCAAAAAAAAAAAAGAAGTGCTCTGGCAGAAAGCAGGCATTTCCACAGCAGGGAAAATGTCACTTGTCCAAAAATCCTATTTAGCAGTTGATGGAGTCTTATCTAATCCTCCTCAGCCAGTGTGATAATCCTAAACAGTCAAATGTCTCTTAATCCATCCCCTGCACCTCCCTGCCCTGGTCCAGCCAGGACCGTGCCCCCCCCAGACCTGCTAATCTGCCCAAGCCAGCGCGGCCACAACCGCTGTCGCGGACGGAGGCACACAGACACGGGTTTAGCAGAGGCAAACTTGTAGGCGAGGTGAACATCAAACCTGATCCATCACAGGATTACAACACTACTGTGCAGCTCAAGCAGTGAGTGGATTAAAACTAATTAGGTTATTTTGAAACCACCAGATGAGGTCAAGTGCTGACATCCATACCTTTAAACCTCTCTGTGTGGGAAGAAGTGAGCCCAGGCTGCCAGGTGCGACTGAAGAGCCAAGGAGTAATTACTTGGCTTTTCCACCACCATTTTGGGGACTACAGCTTCCAAGTAACCTACAGAGTCCCACTTGCCAGCCAAAAAACTCACCGCATACATAGGGCAAATCCTTATCACTAGGTTTGCATAGTTAAGCAGATTAACGGTCCTGCTCGTCCTACAGTGGCTGAGCATCCCTTCAGTAAGTGGTTTGTGTTGAACAGCCCTTCGCTTACAATCCATGGAGAGCAAACACTGACTCAATTGGAAGAGCTCTGGCTCAGGAAGGTCCCAAATCTCTTCAGTGTGTGAAGCAGAAGAGCATATATATATATGAATAACGAGGCACAGGACATGGAGTTATACTCTCTTGAATACCTGCTGCTGTTCTCTCTGGGAGACTTCTGGACCAACTTTGTACTCCTACCTGGTTTTGCATTATATATAAACAGTATTTTGGGGGAGCTGAAGCCTTATACATCAGCTGTGTTCCAGGTGGTTCTCTTTTCCCTTTCATAGTTTCTCATTTTACACTTACCAAAACAGCTCAGCCACTTCCACAGTTCAGGCTTAAGAAAAAAGGATTTTTTTCCAGAGTATTAACTTTTTGCTGACCCTCTCCTAGAAAACTACCATCCTCAGGATTTGCCATACAAAGTCTGGTGTTTGTACCTCGGAGTTATTTGTTTTCCAGCAATGCTTAGCCATCAGCCAGGCCGGAGGTCTGCATGCAGAGGGGGATGTACAGGTGCCCAGGGTCTGTCCCCAACCCAAGTCTGATCCAAACATCAGTGTCACACTGCCAAGGGGAAGTTGGGCACTTGCAACACAACTCTCACATTATCAGGTTTCACTCCAGCAACTGATAAAATAAAAAATTGATTAAATTGATAAAAGGCCTGAAACATCACCTCCACTTAAGTTGTAACCGACAACTATAGAACATCTATGCTTCCATTTCAGCTCATTAGAGCAGTAAGAAATAGGGGGAGGATCAACTAGAAACCCTCCCCAAAACCGTGTATTTGGCTAATAACCTTCCCGACAACCAAAATCTATGCTTTGCAACAAGCCCACAGATTCAAAAGAGAAAACTGGGATTACAAAACATCACGGGTTTTGTTTATTAGAAGCAGCAAATCCAAATTCACCTAGTGGCAAGTATACCATGCAAATCCCATCCTCATCCCTCTCTTGCCCACATCTCAGCAATACATGATGCAGGTACATGATGCAGGTTTTGGTAACAGAAGACAAAGCGCAATAAATGGGCTCTTCGTTCCCAGCAGTGCTTTTATACATATAAAGATAATTTCATGGAGTGGAAAGAGTGAAAAGTACAGAATCTGGGATGTCCTTTGTAGGGTAAAAATATGGTACATGGTCATGTCCTTCATCCCCAGCACTGCTGTTAAAAGATATGCTGGGTTCAGTCTGTGCTACCAAGCACCCTCTACTCACTCTTCTTACTGCTCACCAACGCATCCAACCAGCTCTCCAAAGCTTAACATAAGGATTAAATTAAATGTTCAGAGGCTGCTTAGGAGCAAATGATGTAAGCCATGTAAACACAATTTCTTGAATAAGGTAGTGCATGAGATTAATCAGAAGGCCAGGAATAAAAAGGAAATCAAATGAAACCCATTAGATCCTCCATAGCCTCTCTCTTTCACCAGGTAAAATTATTCCTGACATTCCCATGTTCTACCTTTCCCACACAAGGCACATCCCAAGTAATCTCACTGTACCCTTGAGCAAAGTCACTTGTTTCCTAATCACAGCCTCTGCGCGTCCTGAGACTCACCTCAACCAGGCAACAATACTGTATTTTGCCACTTGATGGCACCAGAGAAAATCCTATATTTTCATACGACCAGGCCAGGCCAGGGAAAATAAGGTCTAAACCCTAAAGGAAAAAGCTTATGGCCAAGCCTTCACCTAAGAACCCAAGAAAATAACTGTCTCCTAGACTATACTACTCCTTCACCCAAACTGCAGCAAAAGAGATCACACCACTTGTATTTACAGGCTACAAGCACGGCCTTTTCCATGGTCACAGAATCACAGAATCATTCAGGTTGGAAAAGCCCCTCGGGATCATCGAGTCCAACCCTCAGCCCGACTCTACAAAGTTCTCCCCTACCCCACATCCCCCAACAGCTCATCCAAACGGCCCTTAAACACACCCAGGGATGGGGACTCCACCCCTCCCTGGGCAGCCTATTCCACACTCTGACCACTCTTGCTGGGAAACATTTTTTCCTCATGTCCAGTCTGACCCTCCCCTGTTGCAGTTTAAAGCCGTTCCCTCTTGTTCTGTCACTAATTCCCTGGGAGAAGAGACCAGCATCAACCTCTCTACAATGTCCTTTCGGGTAGGTGTAGGGTGATGAGGTCTCCCCTCACCTTCTCCTCCTCACACTGAACAGTCCCAGCTCCTTCCATCGCTCCTCACAGGATTTATTCTCCAGGCCCTTCCCCAGCTCGTTGCCCTCATCTGCACTCGCTGCAGCACCTCGAGATCTCTCTCATATTGAGGTGCCCAAAACTGGACACAACACTGCAGGTGTGTAGGTTAGCTCACACGGGACCTAAACCAGCAGCTCCGCTCCAATGGCGAAACACAACACAAATCCACCAGCACTGGTGACAAGATATCGGCACCAACAAAAGAAGAGGAACACCAGTTATTCACCATGGGAGCCCGCGGTGATGGCAACGCTTGGAGGAGGTTGATTTACATGTCAGTGCTGTTGGATCACGGCTGAGCACTGCTTTGCAGACAGTATTTCAGAAGACCCTTCTCATCACTTGCAAGCACAAAGTTGGCGCTTGCCACCCACACTCTGTACCCCAGCACTTCTTTAGCTGCACCCTGCCAAAAGGCAGCACAGGGCAGAGGGATGGAGCAGCAAGAAACCAGCCCCAGGACAGGGGTTACCACCTGGGAAAAAAGCCAAAGCCAAGCCTGAGCACACCAAGGCCTGGAAGCCCCAGCCGGCCCTCCACCAAGGGGTGACAAGGTAAATCCACAATCCAATTAAAATCACCCAGAATTAATCAAGAGTCAACCACAATGCCAAGGTACCGGATTACCCAAAGCTTCTTCATTCAGCAGACAAAAGCAGTCCTGGGATGCTGCACCAGGGCAAGAGCCCCAAGACCACGACCACCCCTGGGACACAACCCGTTCGGCCAGGGGAGGACAGTCCTCCCCTCACCTGGAGCCAGAACTGAGCACTCACTGCTGCAAAACACTGACGAAAACTCCCCTGCTACAGCCAGCCTGGATCATCCTCCCACTACCTGCTGCCCAGCGGGGAATTAAAGGAATTTCTGCTTCTCCATTTGTGTCTCTGTTAGCAGACAAAAATTTCACCCCCAACTCCAGGAGGATACGTCCATAACGAAAACCCGTGGGAGCCATATCAACATCTGTTACTGCGTTCCCCAGAGCACCCCTTAATTCTGAAGAATTAGTAGCATGAACTGGCTGAAAAAGGGAAAAATATATTTTTTTTAAAAAAAATAGCCGGTTTGAGTGTTTTTAAAACATATCATGTTTCAAAAACTGTCTGTGATATGTTTCTGCTTGTGCCAGGTACCCAAGAAACAAGTATTTACTACTTGGTTCAAAAGACCTACTAAGAAGCACTAGTCTCAAAAACATGCAAAAAGACTTTACCTCTAATATATCACTGTTGTTATTAGACTAGACAGCCTTCTACATTATAGCTGCATGAAATCTTAATTAAAAGCCCATGCTGAAAGTTAAAACCAAAAACACAAAGCGAGCTTGTTCTCAACATCAGACACAGACCACCACAGACATTCATTTCCAAAGCCATACATCAGCCGGGGAAGCCAGAAAAATAAAACTATCTTGTGCAAGCAAAAACAAAACCCCATAAGGCCAAATGAGCTTTACCGCAGTAGAGACTGCTTTGTAGACAATCGCTCAATAAGTATTAAGGCTTTGCTTTAACAGCATGTGCTCATCTAGGAACGGGGAATGCAGGTTGCTTTTCCTGCTCAGCAACAGTTTAGGAACACAGAATTACAAAAAGTGAGACAATTCAGTGTACTGACACATCTTACAGACAGAAAACATTATGCAGTATATACAGGCAGGGAACGCTGAGCTTAAATAGTGATGTGCTTGTATCCTGCTGCACACAAAGTTAATGAAATCATTAATGAAACACTGGATTTGATTCACAGAATCACAGACTGGTTTGGGTGGGAAGGGACCTTAAAGCCCATGCAGTCCCAACCCCTTGCCACAGGCAGGGACACCTTCCACTAGCCCAGGTTGCCCAAAGCCCCGTCCAACCTGGCCTTGAACCCTTCCAGGGAGGGGGCAGCCACAGCTTCTCTGGGCAACCTGTGCCAGGGCCTCACCACCCTCACAGGGAAGAATTTCTGCCTTACATCTCATCTAAATCTCCCCTCTGTCAGTTTAAAACTGTTACCCCTCATCCTATCCCTACCCCCCTGATCAAGAGTCCCTCCCCCCTTTCCTGTAGCCCCTTTCAGTCCTGGGAGGCCACTCTAAGGTGTCCCTGGAGCCTTCTCTTCTCCAGCTGAACCCCCCAACTCTCTCAGCCTGTCCTCACAGGGGGGTGCTCCAGCCCCCCGAGCATCTTCGTGGCCTCCTCTGGCCCCACTCAAGCAGGTCCATGTCCTTCTGATGTTGGTGACCCCAGAGCTGGACCCAGCACTGCAGGGGGGTCTGACGAGAGCGGAGCAGAGGGGGAGAATCCCCCCCCTCGCCCTGCTGCCCACACTGCTCTGGGTGCAGCCCAGCACACGGTTGGCTTTCTGGGCTGTGAGTGCATATTTCTGGCTCACAGTCAGTTTTCCATCCACCAACACCCCCAAGTCCTTCTCCTCGGGGCTGCTCTCAATCCACTCCTTGCCCAGCCTGGATTTGTGCTTGGGATTGCCCCGACCCATGGGCAGGACCTTGCCCTTGGCCTTGTTGAACTTCACGATGTTATCAACACTGATGTTATTTTATCAGCACTTACTCATCTGGGTCTAAATTTCTCATCACCGCTGTGACACGGTGCTACCTGGAGGATCCATACTTTGCATGGCTGTTTGTGGGACACAATTGAGGAAACTGGAATCAGGAGGAACAAAATCACCCAAAAGCCTGGAGAGTAATAGCCTTAGCTTGTAACAAAACGCTCTGAATTTTCATTCAGGAATAAAGCTTGTGTCATGAATGTCACAGCATGTCTTTGCTGATTAACATTTTTATGGTGGCACTACTGATTCAACATTTACTTGGAAAACTGGAAGAGAAAGAAGTTGAAATAGATACAAAAATACTGATTTAAGGCTCAGATAAACTGCCCTCCAAGTAACCTAAGAAGTGCCATCTGTTTAGCTTAATGAGAAAAAATAAAGGAGTCCATGTATAGAGTAACTTGATCTGTTAAGGTTATTTACTATTTAATCACTAATATTACTTAATGGGAGTGCTTCCAGCAGCAGGACTCAGTCACCCAGGAACCAGAGCCAGGCAAATTCCCATTAAGAACAAGGCAGGGTTTTGCAAGCAGTAAGAGTAATCTGTTGGTAATAACGAATCAAGAAAGACAAACTTTCCATCACAGCATCTTTTATGAAGATGCCTAATCTCAACTCAAAGTTGTACTCTGGCTCAAGCAAAGGTCACAGCCTTAGGTTAAGGGTTGGACTAGGTGATCTTCAAGGTTTTTTCCTAGATTATTCTGTGATTTCAGAATTTATGATCTGTATTGTGCAATGGTCAGAGTAGATAAATTAATTCATCCCTTCGATCAGCCAACACACCAGGGTCACCTCTCAGTGCTGCAGTGCAGCCTTTGGGGAAGGGGGGGGGAAAGAGAGAAGCAATAAAATTTAAAAAAAAAAAATCCATATTTAACGTCAGGTTCGTCCAGCTGTCGCAAAGCGGGCACCTTCAGCAACAAGAAAAAAAATGGATTAAACACATTTTGAACTGACTCGAGAGCTGAGTAAAGGCACCACCACTTTACATTCCTCAATGTCTAGTGGATCAACATATCTAGCTCTGATAGGTTAAACACTTATGAGAAATCCAAGAGATGGAAGGTAAAGACACAGGAAAATATTTCATTTCCTGCATCAACTAAAGATCAGGATACAGCAGGGCCTGAACGCAAGCAACCAACACGAGCATTTAATGCACAGCAAAGAGAACACAGACGTGCTAGGTGAATTTTTTCCAGGCCTATGAAGATTTTTGCAAATTTACCTTGCAAAATTTGTTCTGAAAAAGGCAAGAAAGCAGAGAAACTCTGGGTGCACAACTTACAAAAAGCCACTTCTGTATGGAGCAACAATCCGTCATTGCTACTTGCACCGAAGAGAAACAGCTCCCGATCCGAAGGCTGCAACTCCACCCGCATCCGTCACGCGCATGACAAGAGGGAAAAAAATTAAATCTGCACGGTTTTGTAGTATAATTAAGCAGCAAGATAACAGCAAGTCAGTAGTTTCCAGATGAAGCTCGCTAAGAATAATGCCCTGAAAAGTTGTGCTTTGACAAATAAAAATTGAGATAGTGATTTCAGTTAGCAATCCACATCGCCTCGTTTCGTTTTCTGGAGCCGCTGGGTGAGGTCCAGCTGAAAGGCAACGACCACACGAATACGTGGCACTAGACTGACAGGGCAGATCTGCAGAGCGATGTGGGTGGTACTTTGACTGGCCTATTCAGCTGACCAAAAGCAGGTACCTGTTTTAGGGCTGCTCTTGTGATACCTTTAAACAAAGGTATCATTTAGGTGCCTTGGCCCAGGCACCGAGACTCACCGTTCCACCTCCATCTCGGCACTCACCGCTTCAACCTTCTCTCTCCCCATCCCAGACAACTCCTAAGCTCAGGCTCCCCTTGCTCAACTCTGGGTCCTGGGACCCACCGCTCAGACTTTATAAAACTTCACAACAAATAACACAGATGTAGAAGCACTGCTTGCTCGTCACTGCTCTGAGCTTGCACAGATGTAAGACTCCAGCAATAAATTTCAAAACCACCAAGCTATTTCAAAATGCAAGCAGCTCGGTTTTTGGTTTTCTTTTTTTGAAGTGCACTTAACAGAATAAGACTAAAAAAACACAAGTGCATTTAAAAGAGTAACACGAAGAGCCCCAAATGATGAAGAGCACCTCTCAAGGGTTCCTAGAGAGTTTTCAGATTTCAGCTTCATGTGCTACTTAAAACAAATCTATCCTTAAGGCAGAACAAAGCGACCCTCTGCAGCTATTCAGGACAGGAAGCAAAGGATGCTGTGTCCAACTGATAGTGCAAAAGGAATTTTAAAAAGGCAACATGTCATGTCTCAGGCCCGGAGCCAATTTGCTTCAAAGGACCTTGGTGTCCCCAAAGGGGAAATTAAGGAGAAAAAAAGCACACAGAGAAAACAAAGAAATTATGCACAAAGCTTTTATATTTTGCGGGGTGCTTTGCCTCCAGCAACGAGCCCTACACGACGGACCACGTGCAACGCTGAGTTGTTCTTCAGCCCCGGGGCTGCAGAGCTGCTCGTTATCACAGGACCCAGGCGTTTCCAGGCCAGGAGGGGCTATCGCAGCCATGGATCTCCTTCACAAACACACGGAGCAGCCCGGCAATTCCCAAAGCAGGCGGAATCATTCTGAAGTTACTACATCCATGAACACCTAATCCGGCCCAAATACGGCGCACACAAAACGTTTCCTCGGTGGGATTTAAAGCAGTTTGCAACTCTATCGTGGTTTCAGCCAGGGAAAGCGGGGTGCTGGAGCAGAACAGAGGATCCTCTCTCCAGCTACATCCCCTCCCAACACACCTTCCCTGCATTTGGTTTGTGATGCTTTTGGGTGAGAGCGATTTCCCGTGCGACAAGCCGGCAGTGCCCAAAGACAAGAGCACTTTGCCAGACACACGTCATCACTCTCCGCAGCAAACGAACCCTCTTACCCCAAGGTATTTTCCCCAGAAAGATCAGCTTGCAAAGCCGCTTCACCTCCAAGCCAACACATAGCAAAGGCAGCAGCAAACAGCAACCACCAGCGAGGGAGTTTCTCATGAACCATGTCCTGCGGAAGAGATTTCTTTAAGCCCCGTCCGACGTGAAGATTAAAGAGCCAAACCCCATCTCTCATATATTTACACCTTTGGCTCGTCAAAATACGGGTGTCGTTCAGCAGCAGTTTAGATGTCTTCCTTGAGAGGAAAAAATAAAGTCCTGACTTTTCCTGTTTGGGAAGTGGGCAAGGGGAAAAACACTGTAGTACGCTGGTTCAATTTACCGAAAAAAAAACCCACACAGGATGTGTAAAAATAGGGCTCCTGATTAGATCAGGACAATCGACTATTTATGAGTCCCACCTTCTCAGCTTGTAGAGGGACTTGTCCCTCTTGCCCACCCCGGACTTGCACGCTCCATGTGGGAAAGCCAGACAAAACAGGGGCCTTGCAGCATTAAGATATATGGATTTAAGGCATGTTTCAAAGCTTTGAAAGGACCCTCTGGTTTAGTTAAGATCAGTTTGATGCCAGTCGAGGACAAATTAATGCAGCTCCTGACCTTCCAGAAGACCCTTTGGACTGAAATCCCGCTGAGGCAGTTTGCCAATCGAAAGAAAATTATCCACAGCAACCCTAGGTGGTAAAGGACAGACCCCAGCTACACCAAAGCCCTCTCCCAGTGTCACAGCACGGGTGTACAACCCTAATGTGGCTCAGGAAGAGATGGTATAGTATATATACATCAGGCACTCAGCACCAAAATTGAGGAGTTCCTGGGCTTGTCCATCTCCAAACCTGAATCAGATCCCAAAATCATCCTTCAGCTTTCCCAGCCCACCTTCTCCCTCCCAGCTGTGGAGGGGAAAAAAAAAACCCAAAAGCTAAAGAAACATCAAACTCCCCATATAATGTCTCCCCACGTAGCTCCCAAGCGTACAAGTGAATGGAGACCCAGGTCACCGGAGCAGTTGCATGGAGCGGCCGCTCGCACACGCGTGCTCCCCCACCCACCCCCTGGGAATGGCTATTTTCAGCCAGTTCAGCCGGTGAAGCTCACGACTAAGGAATTATCTTTACGCGGTCATAGCTGCTTCAAGCATGAGCTGCTCTAAAAATACAATCCACATTAAGGAGACTCAAAAAAGCACGCCAAGAGCTCATTAAAGAGCAGCGGAAAGTCTGTCGAAGCGAAAAACAGCCTTCCAGCTTGTGCTATCAGCCTGAAAACAAGGATGGGGAGGACTTCAGAGAAACATCCAGTCTATCGAAATTTCACGTGGGAAAGCACACCTCCAGAGCCAAGGGCAGGGTCAGCCTCCGCAGCACCTGCAGACAAAGCCCAAAATATACACACACACACACGTGTAGATATGAGGTTTGTATGTAGCAGTTGGAAACCACAAAACTTGGAGCAGGCGCAAAACTTGGTGTCCAATTGCATTAAACAAGTAACAGGACAAACCAGGAGGTAACACTATGGATTAACCTAAAGAATTATCACTGCCATGGTTTTAATAAAAATAAAACTGCTATTGTCCAAGAAAGAGAAGGGAAGGGGAAATATTCACGTGAAGGGCTTGCAGCAGAGATTTAACAATTTAGTTGTATAAAATCATATCTATAACTTGATAGCAGAGGGAGGCCATGAGTCACAACGCCTGAACTGAACAGCTCTGCTTGTGTCCAAATCCTCTTTACGGAAGAGGAAACAACCCACCAGGAATGGGGAAATGCTTGGAATGCCTCATTTTTTAAAGTGCATTCGCATCTTTAAAATAAAATAAAAAAGCAACCTCTTTGCCCTCACATTCATTAAATCATTCCACTACCAGCCTCAGACTTCTGGCTTAGTGGTGTCAGACCAATTGGTACCAGAAAGGCAATTATTTCTGAATTTTAAATAGTTTCCATGTCACAGTGTAGGAGAGTCAGTCCATCTAATCTGTATACAGACCACCTAGAGATGCTGGAAAGTACAAAAAAAGTCCCACAACAGACAAATGCAGGAGAGTGTTGTGAGCAAAGGGTCCCGAGGACCTCACACAGATGTCCCTGTGACACCTCCCATGCTTTATCTTTGAATTTTCCTGTTGCTCAGTTTAAATGACACCTCCTGAACACCACAAATTAACAGACCAATAATTACCAACCCTGCCAGAACGAACACACAGACCAGCCTGCAAGCTTCCAGAAACACACCTACGTCTTTCCCTCCTGCCAGACGGTGGGCAAGCAGACCATAAATCTTGTATTTAAAACTTAAAAAAAAATCTTTCAGAGAAAGCATTCCAAAATGCAATTACCCTAAATACAGCACATTTTTATTCTGCATCTCTGCCAACGTGAAGTCGCTGTTTTTTTCATGGCATTTTTCAGCTTCTGGATGGGAGTATATATGTTTGTATTATCCCTCCCCACCTAGGAGAGCTAGCTTCTCCCAAAACTCCTGGCCAATCACACGCTGAACATAAACAAATTGCTCCTTTATCATACCTTTTCTGAGCAAACACAGTAAAAAACTAAAGTTTTGACACTTAGTAATGTGCTTCTGCTGGAAAACCGTAACACCCAGCCCACTACAGCAATACCAGCTAAAGATGCAAACATCCCATTCACCCAGCCGTACTGCAAAGTAGTGGCCAAGAAAAAAGAAATACTGAAAAAAACCCACAGATTTTAGTGAAGAAAGTCATCCCTGGGCAACACTGCACTCAACTGAAGAGAGGACTGAATCATTTTTCTGTATTTTGCCTCCCCAAACTGGCTCTCATTTCTAATGGGTGAGGGCAGTTATCACAGGGTTTATTGGGTTTTCAGTCCAGTCCCTGACTAAGGGTCCCCAGGACCTCACGCAGACGTCCCTGTGACATCAGGTCAGGGCAAAAAACCCCCTCGCTGGACACGGTAAGGGCTGGTGGTTCCAGCAGAGACCATGTTCTCAGCACCCAGGCTGGAGCGGCTGCATGCTCCCTGCCTGTTCTATTTCTCCCAGCCAAGGAGAGAGTTGCTAGCACCAAACCTTCACAAATCCATACAGAGGACTGAATTAAAAATACCTTTATATGCAACAGCTGAAGAAATGCTTTAAGATACCTCATAGTCCTGTGACTCTTTGTGTATTTAGCTAGTTCTCCCAAGAAATAGAGCAGAAAATGGGGATATTCACACTGCTTGCAGAGATAAGGCAGCTGCATCTGTCAAATTATTCAGCAGAGCTGCAGTTGCAAGCCCTGTGGAAGGGGATAGTCCCCCAGAAGACCAAGTCACAGACATCAGACACGGAAAAAGACCTGTTAAAGGACTCCTAAGTGTCACACAGATTATGCAGAAGGATATAAACACCCTGGTTTTTGAACTAGCCTTTGCAGGACTGCTCCTTAGAACCTTTTAACATAACTTACTGCTAGTCTAAGATATAGAGAGCAGCACTCTCCTCTTCCGACTTGTAACTCATAGGAGTATATTCCACTCCAACATGAAAAAACTCACAGGCTTTCAGCAAAGCACATTTGTGTTTGAATTTATGCATGTGTACTTTGTATAGAGAAAATGCACATAAGAAACTGAGCTGGGGGCAAATTCAATCTGAACAGCAGTTTCAGCTGGCTTCTGCAGTTTCATGTTTTGTTGCTTTAGGAGGTTGAGAAATCACCCACCAGGCAATCTTGCTGCTCTCACCACAACCTCCACCACTGAGGCCAAGCTTGGACGCGGAGCTCAGAGGAAGCATCTTCTCAGTTGAGACTTGGAAGCACAAGGAGACAATTAGCAACATATTTTGGGGCTAGAGGCATCGCGGCATTCAGCCAGCGGGTGAAGCACTCACGCAATCTCAATCTCAAGAGGTAGTTTCCTTTCCCTGGAGGGAACTGGGGCTGCTTAGTCTGGAGAAGAGGAGGCTGAGGGGAGACCTCATGGCCCTCTACAACTCCCTGAAAGGAGGGTGCAGAGAGGGGGGATGAGTCTCTTGAGCCAAGGAACCAGCACCAGGACAAGAGGGAATGGCCTCAAGCTGCGCCAGGGCAGGGTCAGACTGGCTCTTAGGAAGGATTTCTTTGCAGAAGGGGTTGTTGGGCGTTGGAATGGGCTGCCCAGGGCAGGGGGGGAGTCCCCATCCCTGGAGGGGTTGAAGAGTCATGTTGACCCAGCGCTGAGGGATCTGGTGGAGTTGGGAACAGTCAGTGTGAGGTTAATGGTTGGGCTGGAGGAGCTTCAAGGGCTTTTCCAACCTCGATGATTCTGGGATTCTGTGACCTCTCCCCTACCCCATCTCATCTTTCAGCACTGCCTTTCCTTCTCCTCAGGTCCTCTCCCCCTCGCCTGCCTGCCCACGGAAAGCAAACTGAAGAGCTGAGCAGAATGAGCCCTGCAGCACAGAGGCTGCGGGCAGAGCAGCGGGTACACCCCCCGTCCTTAGACCCACTGCGTGTCACAAGCTACAGACAGTGCAAACACAAAAGCAACTGGATTTCTACAAGAAATTTCCCCTTTCAAGCACTCTGTTCCCATCAGGACTCTTTGTTTTGGATTATATTCTCTTCTTGACAAGGAGCTTTATTTTTGTGTATGCTGCCAGACACTCAAAGGCAAGTTATTTTTCAAATAAACGTCACTTGGGTTGAGCCAGGTTGAATCTCAACTTGTACTTCCTGCTTTTATTTCCAGCTTCCATTTATTTTTCTGTCCTCGCCATTACTTGCAGCCTCTGCACTGCAGTTTTATCTATGGTGTAATTAAACATGGTTTTGTTATTATTACGTCTTAAAGACTGAGGACTCCGAGTACAGTCTGAGAGCCTAACAGGTACTTAAGCACTTACATCCCTCATATTTTGCCCTTCTAACTCACCATTGATTATTGTTACTTATAGTTTCCAATAACAATGAAAGCACTACCCTAACTAGCCCAGTTTGGATTAGTTAACCTCAGACTTTAACTGAGCACCCTGCACATTACACTTCAGATGAATCTGTACCAGATCCAGACTTGAGCATCAGCACTAAAAATGCTCAAGAAACAATAATTGTGAATATGCTTTTAACCTGCACGACCAAAATCTTGTCCTGGACAAGACACAGAGATCCATTCAAGAAGGGCAACGTAAAGAAGCGAGCCTGAAATCCAAAAGAGCTGCCCTCCACAACCCAGCTACAGGGCATTTCACTGTGCTTTGGATTTAGTCATTAGAAAGCCAGCATTTGACCTCAACTCTATCTCCCACAGACAGCTGCTTTTAAGGAAAATAAAAAACACAACTTTATGTCAAGGTTATTTTGCACGGACTTCTATTATTAGGGAGAATCTGAGAGGAATTAAATTAGACTGAGCTTCCCACGAGAGAGTATTTTGTTATTAACTTCAGATTTTTCCTATATTTAAGTTTAAAAAAATAAAATTAAGCAAATGGACAAATGAAGACTAAGTGCAGCCAAATAAACAGACAGAAGATCTATGAATAATATATATGGATAATGAAAGAACTGGGTATTTTTGTGACAAAAGAGTTAACTTCTACTTAGACTCATAATACTATTTGAAGCTTTTGGAAAAACACAAACACCCCTGACATATTTTACTGCAATCCATGGATGTGTCATCTATCAAGTTCCCTTCCAGCACCTATTTTGGAATTCTCTCCAAAATAAAGTGCACGGAAGTTTGTCTGGCACGCAACAATTCATGGCACAATACCAACAAAGATGTTCATTTTTAGCTGCTGCTTCTGAACTAAGAAGCAAACAAGCAGGACCAACATATGACAGAGTATATAGAAAGAAATTGTTGGTTTGGTGGGAGGGGGGGTTTTGTCAACAGATAAATTGAAAACCAAAACCCTGTTTTTAACAACATAATTTCACTACAAAAAATTGCTAGCAGGTAGGAGCGGGTGGACACGAGGAACCATCCACCTATTAGCACTGCATGGCCCCAAACCTGCTTTGGCTTATAAAAAAAAAGTTTGTATCAATTATTTGTTTTATTTTTATCCTGTCTGTGCTACCCCACTGCTAGCAGGCGCTCTTGACCACCACAGCATGTGTTTTTGGTCACCGGAGGGTGTCACACAGATTCCCAGGGTCCTTGAGATAAATCCACACCTGCAGCAAAGACCACAAGTACAGGACAAATTGGAAAACCCCAATTTCCACTTTGTCTTGTCCAGAACATAAACGTCCCTGTCTATTCCAGCCAACACAATACACACCTCCTAGCCCAGCTGCATCATTTCCAGCTTGCACTGCAAAAAAAACAAAAAAAAACACCAACAAAAAAAATCTTACCAGGACCACAGCATGCTGTGCCACAAGTTCAGAGGAGCAATCACAAAAACAATCATCACTATATGGATTTAGCCTCTGTTGCTTTGTTTCATAGAATCCCAGACTGGTTTGGGTTGGAAGGGACCTTAAAGATCATCCAGTCCCACCCCTCTGCCACAGGACACCTTCCACTAGCCCAGGTTGCCCAAAGCCCCGTCCAACCTGGCCTTGAACCCTTCCAGGGAGGGGGCAGCCACAGCTTCTCTGGGCAACCTGTGCCAGTGTCTCACCATCTTCATCATAAAAACACCCAATATAAATCTACCCAGTTTCAGTTTAAAATGGTTGTCAGTACAGGCCCTAGTAAAAACCCTCTCTCCATCCTTCTTAAAAACCCCCTTTACATATAAAAAGGCCAAAGAGAAGTTTTCCTAAAGAGAAGTTCATACAGTCCCGCATGGGAGGGCAGGATCTAAGAAAAAGCTCAGACGAGGGTTTCTCTAGCACTTAAACACAAAGGAGATCCAGTAACATCAAATATTTCTGAAGGATTCCACCTCTAACTGGAAGATTGATTTGGTTTCAGTGAGAGCACCCGGGGCAGAAGAGCAGAAGCAAATCAGTAACACAGACTGCACCTTCCCGAGGTGAGCTAGCCAAGCTCTGCATTTCGGTAAGAGCAGCTCTTGGAGCACACTCACCTCACGACTGTGGCTACCCTGGACAGTCAGTTCAAGTCCTGTGGGCAAAAAACTCCCCAGTTTGCGTCGGGCTACAAGATGCAAGCCTGAAGCAATAGCATGTTAACTTGAATTTGAGTTCTGACTTTAATAAATTAAGTTTCCCAGATACTTATGAACTTTTTAGGATAAAAGCATGATAGCAGCACATCGGATTAATCAGAACAGGAGGCAAAAGACAGGTGAGTCATCTACCAAGTATTTTTTTCAGAGGCAACAGATGCCAAATGCAGCATGGACAGTTAGTGCCCGGAAGAGCACTGCCACACGTGTACCTACCCCAGCCTTTCTTTTCTTTCCTAGAATCATCGAGGTTGGAAAAGCCCTTGAAGATCCTCCAGTCCAACCATTAACCTCACCCTGACCATTCCCAACTCCACCAGATCCCTCAGCGCTGGGTCAACCCGACTCTTCAACCCCTCCAGGGATGGGGACTCCCCCCCTGCCCTGGGCAGCCCATTCCAACGCCCAACAACCCCTTCTGCAAAGAAATCCTTCCTAAGAGCCAGTCTGACCCTGCCCTGGCGCAGCTTGAGGCCATTCCCTCCTGGCCTGCCGCTGGTTCCTTGGCTCAAGAGACTCCTCCCCCCTCTCTGCACCCTCCTTTCAGGCAGTTGCAGAGGGCCATGAGGTCTCCCCTCAGCCTCCTCTTCTCCACACTAAACCCCCCCAGTTCCCTCAGCCGCTCCCCATCACACCTGTGCTCCAGACCCTGCACCAGCTCCGTTGCCCTTCTCTGGACACGCTCGAGTCATTCAATGGCCTTTTTGGAGTGAGGGGCCCAAAACTGAACCCACTCATCGAGGGGCGGCCTCACCAGTGCCGAGTCCAGGGGTAAGATCCCTTCCCTGTCCCTGCTGGCCACGCTAGTGCTGATACAAGCCAGGATGCCATTGGCCTTCTTGGCCACCTGGGCACACTGCTGGCTCATGTTCAGCCGGCTGTCAATCAACCCCCCCAGGTCTCTCTCTGACTGGCAGCTCTCCAGCCACTCCTCCCCAAGCCTGTAGTACTGCTGTTGTGGCCTAAACATACATCCTCACTGAAGAAGCTGAGCACTGGAGTTTCTATTTCTACCAGAGACACCACCTCACTCATGCAGGAACACCCCACAAGGTTGGTTTCTGAGCCAAGACCACAGGTAAATTCACTCTGAATTTAAAAACCACCAGGTTCCTCCATTCCCACCCCAAGGCCAGGTCACCCGTTCAGCCTGTTCACCTAACATCCCACCAGCCTGGACCTTGCCCCAGTCCTGGCCAAAACCTTCATCATAACCACATCACCAGCTCCAGAAGCTTCCCACTGCAGGGCACAAGCTTGGGTTGTCTTCTCCACACCCGCACACGCCACCCTGCTCAGCCTTACCAGACAAGCTTATAAAGGAAGCATCAGATTACGTTAACTGTCAGGAAAAAGGCAAGCTGAGAACGATACCAATATATTTAACAGCCTTTCAAGGGCATAGTTTCTCTAACAAAGTCAGATTATAATCTTTCAGTGTCCAATTCTCTCCAAATCGACAGAGAAAGAAGGAAGTGGATTCACGAGATGGTTCAACCATCTTTACTCTCTCTAGCTCCTAACAACCATCCACCCAGAAGGAAAGCAAAGGCTAGCTTATGAACAGTGATATTTGAAAAATATTCTGTTAACAGGTACCATCTTTCAGGAGATTGTATCTACTAGTAAGGAAGTTCACATCCACTTGGGCTTCGAGACATCAGCCTGAAAGTAAAATCTACAGCTATGTCCGTCACCCAAAACGCTGCCAAGAGCTGCCTCCACATTTCCAGCAACTTATCTTACTTTCGAGCCCTCCATTACTCAGCAGAGAGGGGAAAAAAAATGCTTCTTACACTCATCTTTTCCCCTTCTGTTCCTCTTGGATGGCCATAGGGGAAAAAAAAAACCACACAACCAACACTTGGCTTCTCAGTGAACCTTTTATGGAAGACCTGGCAAATCTCTTAACATCACTGACAGATTTTAAGGAGGAGATTTGTTTGCTTGCTCTTGCAAGCCTGAAACTCAAAGCAAGCGTGTAGCTCAGCATCAGTCACAGCCACACACCCTGCTCTGCTCTGTCGGCATCCTCGGTCCCGACATCTGCAGAAGGTACTGCACGGGGGGCGTGCAGCCAGCTAGCAGCTTGGGAGAGACATTTGGAGCTTTATTTGTCCCAGAAAGGGAGGCAAGGAATTATTTCAATGCCGAGATGGAAAAAAATGCTCCTCTGGGACGCACATGAATCATCAGCGTGCTGGCCGAAGGAGAGGGATATAGAGGAGGGACGAGGTTTTTGCAGCTCTACCAGCACCCTCACCCTCTTGGCATGAAGAGCAAAGCACAGCATCTCCAAAATGAGCAGCCAGCAACTGTGGGGACACCTGAGCTCGAGGAGGCTTTGGTCCCCCACGTGTCACAGAATCATCGAGGTTGGAAAAGACCTTGAAGATCATCTAGTCCAACCATGAACCTCACACTGACCGTTCTCAACTCCACCAGATCCCTCAGCGCTGGGTCAACCCGACTCTTCAACCCCTCCAGGGATGGGGACTCCCCCCCTGCCCTGGGCAGCCCATTCCAACGCCCAACAACCCCTTCTGCAAAGAAATCCTTCCTAAGAGCCCGTCTGACCCTGCCCTGGCGCAGCTTGAGGCCATTCCCCCTTGTCCTGCCGCTGGTTCCTTGGCTCAAGAGACTCATCCCCCCTCTCTGCACCCTCCTTTCAGGGAGTTGCAGAGGGCCATGAGGTCTCCCCTCAGCCTCCTCTTCTCCACACTAAACCCCCCCAGTTCCCTCAGCCGCTCCCCATCACACCTGTGCTCCAGACCCTGCACCAGCTCCGTTGCCCTTCTCTGGACACGCTCGAGTCATTCAATGGCCTTTTTGGAGTGAGGGGCCCAAAACTGAACCCAGGGATCGAGGGGCGGCCTCACCAGTACCAAGCACAGGGGTCAGATCCCTTCCCTGTCCCTGCTGGCCACACTAGTGCTGATACAAGTTCTGGATTTTCAAGAACACAAGAAACTTTCGTTCACTGGGACAGCAGCTGATGAGGAGTTCTGGACACCCAAGCCACAGCTCATCACACAACTGTTGAGCTAAATCCTCATCTATTAATACGCCCAAGGGCAGATCCTCAGGCTTCCTCCTCACCCAGCCAGGGCGTGCAAGGACATGTGTGCTCACAACACTGCTATCTATTGTGTAGGACGTGTCACCACACCCAGAGCGGGCAACACAAAGTGAAATCAGCTCTGTGACAACCCTGCTCCCACACAAGGACATCGGGCAGACAGGTCAGGTCGCTCTCCGGAGCGCCATTAAAAGCCTCTCCCCAGGCACAGGGTGCCCGAACTTTATGTGCTCCGGTCGCACCAGTGACAACATTGGGCACATTCACAACCCACTGGATGTTCAGGCCAGAAGCAAATTACTGAAAAACAGGTCAGATAACAGGTTGCTAAACAAGAGTCTAATGCACCACAGGGATATCAGAAAAAAAAAAAGTCACCTTTGCAGATTTGAACCTTTCCATCACTGCTGCCTGCAGTTTAAAATCCCAAAGGCACCAGTGCACCCCAAAAGCAGGATTATGACTAGCCTCATCCTCAGTTTTCTTAATAGCTATGGCTGAGAAGCAGCAGAAACGGAGGATTTACTCACCTGCTGTTCTGCCCCAGCTAATGCTGCTCAGCTCCTTTGTGTTTAAGTGACTGAAAGGGCACAAATCCGTGTGTGTGTGTGTGTGTGTCTGCCTGAGCAAATTGCCAGCCCTAAGGCCAACCCAGCAGGAGAGCTAATTATCCGTACACTGATTTTCCAAACCAAAATGGATTTGGAAGCGGAGAGAGGAAGTTCCAGCAGACAGGCACACCAAGCATCCTCACAAGACAGACAGCACCTGGAAAACAGGCTGGGTATTACAAAGAAACAATTCTCTACAACAACCTAAAACTGCGTCTAGAGATTTTATGAAAGGATGTTACTTCCTAAGGTACAGCCACAGGAAATCAAGAAGCCTGGACTCTTTATTTTCAGATTTTTCAAGAAACTGTGGCACTTAACCTCTGGCATGGGAGGTGGAACCCTCTCGACAAGGACAGCGTCTGTCAGAACGGTTAACCCAGCCCACAGCCAAAGGCTGACAAAGGACGGCAGCTAAAGCCGGGCTGAAGGAACCACTCTGGTGGCTCCTCAAACCCAGGGAGAGTGGGACAAACCCTCCCCATAAGCTTGGACACGTGCTTACTGGAAACACCACGAGTGTCACACACACGAGGCAGCTGACCTGCACAAGTAGAGTAAGCCAAGCTTCAGCAGGAAGATAGAGACATACTGATCCCTCTAAAACTACCATACTAAATTTATGATGGGCAGAGGACTGTGCTGCATAGCACCACCTCCTGAAAGGCCATCACGGCCAGCCCGGCTGTTGCTTTTAGACCAAGGGAAGCAAAGTCAAGCGCTCTGTTGATTCACAGGGAAGGGATTTCCAGAAGCCACCTCCTCCACTGCAGTCCCCACCGCAAGGTCAACCTTCCCTAAAGCCACTACTGACAGACATATGCCTACCCTACTTTTCAAACCCTTCACACAAGATGCTCTGTAGGCAAATGAGGGAGCTACGCCAAGATTAAGATTTTAGGTTTTGTTAGCAGGGAGTTAGGACAGCCTACAGAAGAAAGCACTTGTGCTCCAACCCTTTGAAGTGTTCCAAAATAATGATGGGCTCTCTGTTAAAACACTCAAACCAAACACCTTTGTGGGAGCAGGAAGAGAGAAAACTGTTACTGTCGCACATCACTACAAAGAAGAAATACAGCATGCTTCTTCATTTCTTCCCTACCCAAAAAGGAAATTAAAAAGGAACAACTAGAAGTATTAAATGCTTGTGGGTGGCAATGAAACTGCTTAAAAGACATATTTATGTGCTCTAAGGCAGCAATATACTAACTATGAAAAAAGGCTTTAAACATTCATGCACACACACACACCCCTCAGCCATCATGGTTAAACAGCAGTAGAGGAGACTTTCAAGGAATAAAAGAAAAAATTTTCAACTCCAGAAAACTAAAGAGCACAAATTTGAGTACGCTAAGTGCACGTGCAAAATCATGCAAAAAAGATGTGAAAAGCTGATTAGTTAATACATGAAAAACTAGTTGCTTCTTCGAACATCAGGAGCAGGAAAGCTGCCAGAGCAAGCAAGGGAGTGGGAGCTTTTTCAGGAAAAGTCTTCTACCGTGGAATGGCTGGAAGAATGGTTTGCTGCATCCCACGGATGGGTCTAAGGAGTTTCTACCCCAAAAACTCTCTCGCTGCTGAGGACTGAGAAATTAATAGAAGAGGCTTAGAGCAGCTCAGTAAAATGAACAGATGTGTTTGCTCCACACCACCAAAGATGCGTTACCTAAAACCGCCAGGCCACGACTATCGCTGATACTGTGGTTACCATGCAAGAAGTGGAAGATGGAAAACACGATACCAATTTCTTTAGTGGCTTCTGCAGAGCGTGAAGAATCCTGCAAGCTACAGAACACTAAACGTGACTGGGCAAAATATAAGTCTTTTTTATGAAACAGTTAGCAAACATGTAAAAAGTACAATACAGAGAAGGAGACAACAGCTTCTTTGGGTGGCTTTCACACATCTTCTTCACTAGCACTCTTTGAAAGAGGCAGACTTGTTAACAAGGGGGATCTGGTCAACCTAACACACTTGAATGTTAAAAGCACTGTGAAAATTCAAAGGGAAAAATAGATGGTTGATGTCCCCCTAGTTCAATGTTTCACAGTGGTTTGGAGAAGAGGATGAACATCAAGATGACATTTTGCAGAGGACACAGAACTATTCAGTTGAATTAACTCTAAAACAAAAAGCTGCAAAGGATCTTCCAACACTGAGTATCAGGTGACAAAATGACAAATAAAAGCTCAGTGTCAGCAGTGTAAAGCAGGACACTTGCAGGGGAGGAACAGGGGACAAACCCTTCATAATACACCAACAGTGAGGGGCTCCAAATGAACTACTACCACTGAGGAGGAGAGACGCCAGCCGGATTGTGGCTATACTGTCAGAAGTGTTGGCTCAGACCACAGAGACTGCAAGAAAAAAAAAAAAAAAAAGAGAAAGCAAAGCAGAAAACATCACTGCGCCACTTAACACATCTCAAGACGTGAATCTGCATCTTGATCGCTTTGTGCAGCTCTGATCTTTCCAGCGTCATTGCAGAAAGGTGATAGTTGCATGAGAAAAGATACCAAGAAAAGCAACAGGGATAATGAGCAATTCAAAACAGCTTTACCAGGAGAATAGAATGAATTGATTAAGAACCTTCAGCTCGGAAGGAAAAAAAAAAATTATGACTGACTTCCTATTTTTTGTAATCCTTTGAGGCAGCCTAGACCTTGTCCTAGCGAAAAAAAAAAATTTTAAACCCTAAAGGAATACACAATGCACAATTAAACTACAGAACTCATCACTGTAAAATGTTTCAACACGAGAGCACTAGCAGGCTAAAATGTTGACAAGACAGTTGCGGAGAAAAGATCCATGGGAAGCACCTGAACAGAGAAACGCTGGTACAAACTGTGCCGAAAGTCTCCAAAGTGCAGACTGCAAGAGACTAGAACCATGTGTCTGCATTTGCATCTCACAAGCACCCACTCCTCACTACCCTCAGAGACCGGACAATGAAGAAAAGCTTTTGATGCAACCAGTATGAACACTTGCGTGATTTTCTCAAATATGAGAAAGCACTTCCTTGCATCTGTCCGAAATCCCCGCTGCTGCAATTGTAGTCCAGATCCCAGCCTGCGCACAGTCATGAAAGAAGAGCTTTTCTTCATCTTCTCAACAGCCTGTTCTGCATCTCAAGACGAATTGTGTGCCTGTCTTGTCTCCTCTAGATTAAGCAATCCCAGTCATTTCAGTTTTTTCTCAAAGGTTGTGTTTGCTCTCCTTTGGGAAAAAAGATTCAGAACGTCAGTATTATTAGGCTTCTGCAGCCATGGACTAAATGGCCATTTTATTTATTTATTTTTTAGAAAAAGACAAAAATCCTTCAACCCACTAAAAGCATAATCAGAAAGAGAAAGGACAGTCTAGGTAGACTTAAATGCCACAGGACTCTGCCTAAAGAGGGGCAATCAACCGAGTCCCCAAGCTACTACTTTTCTGCAATCCTCTACAGGCAGGACAGCACAGAGCTCCAAAGATGAGCTCAGCTGCCAGCTCGAGATGAAATACTGCCAAGTCATACGCAGTGACAACTCCAGAAGACACCAAGACAAATTAGTACAGCAGCCTCTCCCTAAAATTCAAGGGATATATCCCCTTTTAGCTTACTACCTCACAACACTGCTGTCACATACTGCTATCGCAGGGTAAGCAGGAAACTAAATCCAGAGAGCTGAGAGCCCAGGCACACGACCACATCCCACAGAATAGGAACAGGCATTTGATAATCTGTCCTTTGACAGAGATTCATTAAATTCCAGAAAGAAATGTACTTCTGTGAGGAAAAAACAAGAAAATAGAAGGTATAAATAATTGAGCAGTACATTCTTGCAAGCTGTTTCCGTCAGGCTGCATTTCAGGGTGCAGACTGAAATAAAAAGGATTATATGAATCATAAGGATTCACCATCTCAAAGTTGTTTGCAGAACCTTAGCATGGCAAATGAGAAAGCATCCATAAAACCTGAGATAATTAAGTAAAGCATACCTTCAGGCAGAGGCTGCTGACGTTCCACACATTAAGCCAGACCAGTCTCCTGACAGACCATTAATGCTGATACCAAATTATTTCACAGGAGCAGTTGCTGATACTTTTTTCTCCACAACAGAAAACTTGGAGCTTAACAGCATCAGCCTGACCAGAAGGGAATGCTAATATAATTCAAGCAGTATTGCAATGAACTGTCTTTTAAAGACGCTTAATTATGTACATATGAACAGAGGCCCAGGCTCATTTTCAGGAGATTGCAGTTTCCCCGTCTGGGTGGCAGGAGAATGGGCTGAAAGATGCTTCAAAAGATCCTGTGAGGCTTTTATTAGCAGGCAATTTACAGTTGTTACAAGCAGCTTCCTGAGCAAGCTCTGCAGCCAGCAGTTAGTCTGGAGATGGTCTGAGCTATTTCTTCACGGCCTTGCTCTGCTGGCAGTTGGCATTTCACGAATCACCGTACGTAAAACAAGGGATGGGGCTTGTCGAGATGGGACTGGCAGAGCCAAGGCGAAGCACAGCACACGGCGCAGCTAAAGGGCACAAAGTCAGGACAACTCAGTACAGTTTTAGCTCTGTTACATGAAAGTTCTTGCAGCATTGAGCCTCAGGGGATTTTTACAGATACTGTGTGTTGTTTTCAGATGCTCTTCAATTCTTACTGTGCCTGAGACCTTGAGGAGGCACTTCTTAGCCAGTCCCAGCATGTGTAAGAGAAGGTGCACCTCATCCCAAAGCTGATCCAGGGTCTCCTCGCCCAAGGCAGGCTCGGCTGAAGGACAAACGGCAGCGATCACAGCCCCCTACCACCAGTAGAGGTGGTCCCAAGAGCAATCAGAAGGACACTAGAGCATCTTCACTCCTCCACTCCAAAATACAAATAGGGAAGCTGTTAAGCCAGACGCCTGTCATTACCCCTCGCTTCACATCTGTAACGCAGACCATTATCCTCATCTCACCCCCTGCAGCAGAGATTAGGACCAGCTTGGCCAGCCTCTGTTCTTAGCACCCAATCCAGAAGACTCAGACTGCTCCTCCTGCTCCTTACTGTGTCACGGTTTCCCCGCCCATCCGACCCACCATAAACCAGTCACACTCCCCAGTCAAGTAAACCAGTCTTCTACCAGGTGAGGGAACTGCAAGCAGCTCATGGAAGAAGGACATGTCCAAGTTCATGGACATTAGATGGCTAATAGCACAACTGGTCCCCATACCCGGTACCCTGCCACCAAATCCCTTGTGCCAGTCTAGATGCTGAGAAGCCACAAAACAAGCTCAAGATGAAGCAGGGGCAAACTGATCCACCTGGAAAAAAAGAACTTAAATAAGGTGGGAAGGGGGAGGGTTGTGTTTCAGCACCCACACGAATGCTGTGCCACACCAACACTGGGGAGGAGCAAATGAAAGATGGGGAAACTGCTTAAGCCAATACTGACCCATCAAAATACACCCCATAGCCCCAACCACGAGAAGCAACTGCACTTAACCACAGGCAGCCTGACCGAGCCCACATCAGTGCCCCTGACTACGGACTAGGAACAACACAGCAGCTTAATGTCTGGTTGGACAAACTCATTGAGCTTTTCTAAATCTAGCAAGACTCAATCTTGACTTTTGCCATCACCAAGTCCCTCACTCCCATCCCCACACAACCCTGTGCTGGAAACAGTAGTTATGCTACCACACAGCAAAACACATTGAAACAGAGCTGTATTAAAAGCAAAACATTTTTTAGCTGGGTTATTTTTCCATCCAGATCTATTTTCCAACCAGGTTTACCACAGAGTTTGTACTAATGAGGCAACTTTCAGCTAAGGAGACACTGGGGGAGCTCAGAGGGGATAAGCCAGAGCCCCAGCACTTGCTGGACCCCATCCTAAAGTTTATGTCTAAGCACAAAGCCTCAGTTTTCCAAGTTCAGCACCAGAAATTTGAATGACACAGGAACGGGGCTGTAATAGTTCCAGCTCAGCTCCTTTTGAAGCTATAGAGGAAAATAAACTGGAGAACATCCCCCTTCCAGGCAATCAGTACCAGCTCAGGAGTCAGGATCTCAGACAAGCTGCTGCTCTTTGCACCATCACGTTGCTCCAGCCTGGACCTGAGGTAGCACCGAACGCTGTCAGCACGAAGGGCTGCCACAACATCACCTCTGACTCCAAAACACATCCAGCTCAGATGCCTCAACACTATCCCCATGCAGCCAGCCCGAGGGTACCACGAAGGACCTCAGATGAGGTCCCTAGGGGAGATGAGCTTAATTACATCCATCAGTCCCAAATTAGAACATTATTTGTCAAGAATTCAAGCCAGGAGACCCAAAATCCTAAAAAAAAAAAAAAAAAAAAAATGCAGTTGAGGACCTCTGGCTCCACTGTTCAAGATGAACCTGGGCACGGGGGAGGTTGCAGGCAGGGGATGAACACAGCTCGCTGCCAGTATGGTAAAAGGGTCAGTCAGAGCAACACTAATCCCAGACACGGTCATGGAAGAGTTGCTAAAGGATTTGGGAACAGATCTTAATTACTGTCCTACTTTAATCTCAGTCAAGAGCTGCTTAGTAGAAACACTACCCTATCAAGTGCGCTTAATTTCATTCTTGGGTTAAACAACACTGTAATCTCTCCAAACACACATAATTAGCAGACAGATATGAAACTCCTATTAAAAATATCATTCTGTATAAAAGCACAGACTGGATGCTTAATTGCTGTCTGAGAAATAACATTTCTCAGTTTTCTAAAGGGGCACAGGTAAGTACTAGTCCCAATATAACTGATAAAATCTCAACCGTTAAGGAACGATTTAGAAAGTAAATATACACCTAAAAAGAAAAAAAAAAAAAAAGACTGATGATACAATTTGCAGGTGACACAAAAGCTGGCAGAATAACAAACCCTTAAACCAGGCAGCCATAGAGAACAATCACTTGGAAATCTTGATCCTTCCCAGCAACTTGCACTGCAGAACCACACGCAAAGGTACAGATGTAGCAATGAGGAGCACAACCCACAGCTACCAACAAGGGTGCTCCCAAAAAAATAACTCTGCATTCAGTAACAAATCCTGTTACAACGCTGGGGAAAAGAGAGCTTCTCCAATCTCTCAGTGTGCAAGCAGGAGACTACTACAGTATCAGTGTAATTTTATCTGCCTCTACAGCGGTGAGGAGACAGCAGGAATACTGTAACTACATCTGTGTGGCCAGACGGGGCTTTTTTAATTTATCAAATGCTGTTTAAAAATCCTTCACCGATTTCAAAAAGCTGCAAATGCAGCTTGAGAGCAGGAAAAGGGGGTTTGAGAGTGACAGACTTGCAGAGCTCCAGCTGTGTAACCAAAAAGAAGTGACTTGAAAATACAAGCCTGTATTTTAACCGTGAGAAGACACCAGGTGTTAAAGGACACTGCAGAGGAGCACGGGAAAGGACAGCAAAACATCCGCAGGCTGAAACCAAGAACTTTTTTTAATGATTAGCAATTCAGATAATCACACGGGCTCATCCTCAGATGACAGGCTGAGCACAGGGAAAAGTGGGTGAAGTTATACAGCCCACATTTACGGGGTGTCACACAAGATAATCTCACCGTTTTTCCTGCCTTTATTCCGCACCAGTTTGAGTCAATCATTTATAATCTAGGAGTACAGCACAGGACATTTTCTACAGAGAGCTAGGGAGAAGTTAAAGGGAGAAAATAAGTGAATCACAGAAGAAAGTAAGACAAAGAAAGCATCAGCCATGCAACAAAGTAATCTCTGTATATCAAAAGTGAGATATTTCAGACATGCTCAGCAAATGCTGTATGAGCTTGCAGAGCGTGCTGCTCAAAGAGTAACTTTGCTCAAAGAGTAACTTTGAGTAGAAACACCAGAAACAGTGTCTGCGGTGAGAATATTTCGGTCCACCGCCAGCTTCCCATCACTAAAAAAAAAAAATGAGCTGAAGTGGACAGAAAGTTCAAAGAGCAACAAACTTGATAGGTTAATTGAGTGTAATAAAAATCAGAGCACATGGGCGTCACAGCTTAGCCAAGAGGTGGTTTTCAGCAAGAAGGAGTTTCTTCTCCCCTAGAAGGTTACCTGATCCTGCAGAACTAAGTGATTCTTAGAAACCTAGATATGGAGAGGAGATCCAAAAATACCCTGCAAAATCAAGAAGCATAACACAAGAAAAAAAAAAAAAGAGGAATTAGAACAGCAGAAGGAAGTGGAATTGGGAGCAATGGATATAATTAGTAGAGGTTGAATAGCAGGAAAGACATCCTGAAGTGGATTATTTTGATTCCAGGAGCACTCCAGACTCAAGGGGATCCCCACAAAGACTCACTGAACTCGCTCGGTGTTCTCCTTCAAACACAATGACATTCACCGCCAGGTATTAAAAAAAAAAAAAAAAGGAGAGAAAAGAGACCTCGATGGCATTGGAGCCACCGGCGTAGCAAGACATGAGACTGGCACAGCTCATCACACAGACCGAGGCTGTTGCAACACTTCCTCACACGCCCTCATCTCCCATTTTATATTTAGAGTGAAATTCCTCTCCTTGAAGAGGGGCAGGCTTCACCCCACATCTGCACAACGCCCAGCACAATGGAGTCCCGGCCCATGCCACTGTCTCCCAGAATCACAGCGAGAACAGACCAGAAAAATAAGGCTGGAAGGGACTTCAAGAAGGCATCTCGTCCTTCCCCTGCCCCAGGGCAAGAATTACTACACTTGCTATTTTTCCGCTCTCCCTGATGGGTGGGACACAAACCCACCCAGACAGATTAATTAGTTGGACCTTAAATTTAACTTCTTAACCCCTCCGTCACCCTCCGATAGCAGCAAGTCAGCCCTGAGCGCTACACCAGGACAACGCAGAGCGGCTGCAGTCAGAGTATCTCACTCTGCCAAGGCAGAAACTGATAAAAGCACAATTCTGCAAACAAGCTCCCGCTGGCAGCAGGGGCCCAGCAGTCCAGACTATTTCTGAACTGCGCTTTGGGACTGCTGTTCCTAGAAGGGAAGCCAGTCTGGCTCCTGAAGACACATTTCTTCCATGATGCCTACAAGAAGTGAGTCACCTTTTTTTAAAAGTTTCCATCATCCTCTTTTCCGGACTCTTCAGCACATCATGTTTACCCTGAGCCAGTCTAGTTTCAACTCTAAAAATCCTTGGGGCAGGTACTGCTTATGCTTCTATCATTAATAATACTCACTGTACTCCAGCAGTTCATGCTAACGAAGCACAAACCTTTCTTTGCCCCAGATACTTATTAGTGTTCCTTCTGTGGGTATGCAAAAACAGACATTAAGCCCAACTCCTCATCTAACCTTAATACTAAGAAACAAGATCAACTGCACTTAGTTCTATGACATGGAAAAAAAAAAAAAAAAACACAACACCCACACTCTTCATTCTGGCAGTTCCCAGACATTCAAACCAGTTTTTTCAGTTTTGTTAATAAATCTAATTCTCAGCATCTCCTACCATTCAGTTTATTTTTAAAGGTTTCACAGAAAAACTTCAGAAAGAAAACTGCAACAAGTCAAAAAAAAAATGAACAAATGGGCAACCCTATAGCAAGATAAAGCCAGTGCTCTACTGCTCCATGAACGAAAAGCTTTCCCACTTTAATTTTGTGCCCGCGCTGCAGTATCACTGCAAGTCAAACAGCTTAAACTCATTTATTTTTAAACACAGCCGCACGAGTCATTTAAAACCATGAGTCTGTAAAACTTAAATATCCAAAAGAAATGAAGGGCTGTTGTGGAGGGGGTGGGACAGGAGGCTCCAGTCCTGTTTATACCCAAACACTCCCACCTGGCACCGTGATTTCCAGTTCAGCAGCTCTGGGGCTGATGCAGTGCACCTGGAAGAGGAAGGTTGAACCAACTGCACTGCCCTGTGAAAGGGCACTGTGCTCCCCTCGCCACAAAAAGCAACAAAGCTTAGTCCTGAATTTAAGTTTGTGATAATGTAGCTACCTAGATTTTGAAGCCCGGCATTTCTGGGAACACACCTCTATCTTGCCCCACCTTTCAGCCTGTTCAATTTGGTTACAACGAGCTGTAAGTATCCTCTCCCCCTTTGCACCATCGACCTTCCGGAGGATAACACACACAATTGTGCTCAGCACTGGGAGTAACACGCTTTGATTTTGATACAAAGTTCTTTGGAGAAGTTCTGTTTTACTTTAAAGCGGGGGAAGGAGGGATGAGGTGTCTCAGTTTGCCAAATCCATTACATGGCTTCTACCAGGACAGTGACACTAACACTACATGGTCTGGCTAGCAAGAACGGGTCTTAGATGTGCATAATCTATCTAAAATACCGTGTTTTAAAAAAAAAAAAAAAAATCAGGTGATTTCTCATGAGACACAGGCTTCAGTTAAAGAGTGAGCTACCGCACCTTTCAGAATAACAACGCAGCAGAAGCCACTGCTGCAAAATCCTAACCAGCATCACAAATACCAAAAAGGCTGAAATGCCAGACCCAGACTCGTGGAAAGGAGCAGAAGGAAAAGGAAAAACGAAGGGGCAGCGGTCCTGGGCAGGCAGCTATACCCATCTGCGCTCCTCGGGCAGGAGGAGAGCTCAGCAGTTAACACAGATGAAGCAACGGGTTCTCCCAGCTGAAGGATACTGCAAGAACCGCTGGGGAAAGATGCTTAATAGGAGAACAAAGGCTCCATTAAGCAAACGGAGGCATTAACTCATATCATCATCAGGATGGTAATTGTACCCATACCCACGGCTTCACAATTAGCCATGGTTTTTGAGAAACGGGACACAAATCGGCAAAAAAGGGCGAGCGACGGTTTACAAGAATAACTTTGACAGATTCCTTGCTAAAGGCAGGAAAATGCCCTCCCTTCCCAGAGCGGGCTGCGGGCACCCCGAGAGCTCCCGGAGGGGCCGGGGGGGGCGCAGGCCCCGAGCGGGGGTCGAGGCCGGCGGGGCAGAACCCGCCGCAGCAGCCGACCCCGCAGCCGGGCGGGAGAAGCTGCTCCACGACCCCGGCTCGGGGCCAAGGGCCGGGCACAGGCCGAGCCTCGTCCCTCACAGCGCCTCCAGCTCCCGGGCAGCCCGGCCCGGCGGGGCAGGGGGAGGCGAGGGGGCTACAGGCACTTCTCCGAGGCGACTATTAAAAACCAATTCCCCTTAACGTTTCCTCATTTCTTCAAAGTTTCTGGGGAGCGCGGCGGCGAGGCGAGGCGAAGCCCGCCCGAGCCCCCCCCGCCCCGGCTGGCCGCCCCCCCCCCGCCCCGGGTCCCACCGCCCCGCCCCGGCCGCACCTGAGCGTGGGGCCGATACAGGCCGTGTCGGTGCTCTCGATCTCCCGCAGGATCCGCTCATGCTCCGCCGCCGTCTCCAGGCTCTCCAGCTCCGCCATCTTCCCCCGCTCCATGGGGCTGCAGCCGAACCCACCTGCCCGGCCCGGCCCGGCCCGGCCCGGCCCGGCCCGGCACCTCCCCGCCCCGGGCAGCACCAGCGCCGGGGCCGCCCGCTCCCGCTCGGCCCGGCCCGGCCCGGCCCCGCCGCGCCCGGCACGCCGGGAAATGTAGTGCGGGCGGGGGGGGGGGGGGGGCTCGGCCGCGGCCTGCGCCGGCGCTGCGACACGCCTGGCGGCCGAGGGGGCGGGGAGCGGCCTCCCCCGGCGGGGAGCAGCCCCTTCCCCCGAGGTCCCGGTCACCGGCCCCGTTGCCGCGGGAGGGGAGCTCCGGGGTGGGGGGCGGCGGCGGTCGGTCCCCGCTGCCCCCCGAAGGGAGGTGTCCGCCATGGCAGCGGGTGCCGACTTCCCGCCGAGGGGACACAGCCCCGTGGCTTCGACACTGCCCTGAGGGGACACAGCCCCATGGCGGGATGCCCCGTGTCGGCTTCTGTGAGGGGACACGGCCCCGTGGTCATGACACCCACCGTGAGGGGACACAGCCACCATAGCACGGACCCTGTGTCCTCTCCCCTGAGGGGACGCAGCCCCATGGCAGGATCCCCATGTCCTCCTCTGAGGGGATGCAGCCCCCATGGTCACAACACCCACCATGAGGGGATACAGCCACCATGGCAGAGACCCCATTTTCTCTCCCCTGAGGGGATGCAGCCCCATGGCAGGATCCCCATGTCCTCCTCTGAGGGGACACAGCCCCATGGCTTCGACACCACCCTGAGGAGACACAGCCCTATGGTCACAGCACCCACCATGAGGGGACACAGTCACCATGGTAGTGACACTCACCATGAGGTGACACAGCCATCATAGCAGGGAGCCCGTGTCCTGTCCCCTGAGGGGACGCAGCCCTATGGCAGGGACTCCATGTCATCCCCCCTGAGGGGACACAACCCCATGGCCATGACACCCACCATGAGGGGACACAGCCACCATGCCAAGGACCCCATGTTCTCCCCTTGAAGGGACACAGCCCCATGGTCGTGACACTGTTGTCACCGGCCATGAGAGGAGGTCCCAGCAGGAATGAACCTGTGTCACTGCCCTGAGCGGAGCCATCCCCTTCCCCACGAGGGATGAACCTCCTCTTCACCAGCCCCATCCTGTCTTTCTGCCCCATAAACGATGTCCCCCCCACCCTGACAAGGTGTCATTGACTGTGGTCCCAAAGAAAGCTCCCCGCTGACACCGAACCGCCTTTCAGCTTGATCCTAGAATGTCCCACGAGCTGACGAGCTGCAGTGCATCCCCCCCTAGCTGAGCAACCCAAGAGGCATCTTCACCCAAGGACACGGTGGAGCTTCCTCTGAAAAACACCACCGGTCCCCAGAAACATCCTTGGATATCAAGGTCTCCTCGAGGTTTAACACTGCGGCTCCTGGGGCTGCTCCCTCCTTTGGAAGCAGTTGGTTATTATTGTTATTATTTTGTGTTGTGAAAACAAGGCTGGAAGGGTCCCGTTCCCAGCCATGCGTTATCAGGTGCAGCGGAGCCGTCCTTGCACGGAGATCCCACGCTCTGCCAGAGGCACAGTGGGGATGCAGAGCAGGACCGAGACCAGGCTATGCAAACCACCGAACGTTTCTGCATTTGCTTTTGTCGTTTCATCTTCTGAGATATAAATAAACTACACTAATTGTACGAGCACGCCTCTGGCTTCCCTCAGCGCTGCTTGCTAAGGTTCAAGCTGCCAGTCTGAATATCCCTGTATCATCACTTAATTAAATGAGAAAGGGATAAAAGAACTTTCCAAAACGTGATGCACCATGACTGGAACAATGCAGGAGGGGCAAGGAGAGCTTGGCAAAAACTTCATTAGTTCACGTGAAGTTCACCAGCTCTTGCACATCGTGCCTACGGTTGCCAAACACGGTGTCGTGCCAGACCAGATGGATGTCGCTTCGGATGTGTTAACACCAGCGAGAAAATCTGTCCTCCGATGGCAGTCACCATGGAGATCTGGTAGAAGCTTTCTGAGGACCAAGAAGCAAAGAGACACGTCAGCGGTGGAAGGAAAGCGGATAAAAATAGCTGGGTGATTTCTGAGCCCAGCAGCCTGGCGCTGCCTTCCCCCGGGGCTGGGTCGGGAGCTGTATCGGCGGGAAGCGCTGTGCATTTTGTGCCTCTTTCCAACCGGCTGCTCTGCCTCGGCCGGCGCTGCAGGCGAGCTGGGGCATCCGTGGCAGGAGGCTGGTGCTTCCAGCACCGCAGTTTACGTGGACAATCCCACGCAGCAAAACCCCGTGACAGCTGCTGCAAGGAGCAGATCATTTGTGACTTGAAACTGCTCTGGACTTCAGACTATCGAGATGAGCCACCTGTGGCTACGGGAAATACATACCCAGCTCCATCTACTGCCATTAGCGGCTAAGAAGATTACTGTTTTTGTTCAAATTAGTAGGGGCTTGTGCTGTTGGGGACTGAGCCAATATTCCTGACGTCAGTGCTAACTATCACGTTGTCTTCACTGAGCTTTAGAAACAAGATCGAACGCCAGCGGTCGAGGAGCGAGTGGCTGGCAACAATCCTTAATGGTTTTAATTACAGGATGAGAACCGCTACAAATGACACCGACGCCAGGTTCAATCCTGACTGCTCAGTTAGGCAATGGTGTTATCACAAATAAGGCTCTCAGAAACAGGGTCTAGCTTTCTCTGGTATGAGGACATTGCTTGGTCCACCAGACTACAGTACAAGGAGGTTGAGCGCAGAGATGGGAACCTAGAATAAATCCTGTGAGGAGCGATGGAAGGAGCTGGGACTGTTCAGTGTGAGGAGGAGAAGGTGAGGGGAGACCTCATCACTCTACAGCTCCCTGAAAGGACGTTGTAGAGAGGTTGGTGCTGGTCTCTTCTCACAGGTGATTAGTGACAGAACAAGAGGGAACGGCTTTAAACTGCAACAGGGGAGGGTCAGACTGGACATGAGGAAAAAATGTTTCCCAGCAAGAGTGGTCAGAGAGTGGAATAGGCTGCCCAGGGAGGGGTGGAGTCCCCATCCCTGGGTGTGTTTAAGGGCCGTTTGGATGAGCTGTGGGGGGATGTGGGGTAGGGGAGAACTTTGTAGAGTCAGGCTGAGGGTTGGACTCGATGATCCCGAGGGGCTTTTCCAACCTGAAGGATTCTGGGATTCTGTGAACTCAATTAGTCATCAAACTCCAGTGTTGACTTTAGTCTTATTTTGTCTCACTGTCCTGCACCAACAGAAAGAATGAGGACCACTGTTTTCAATGCCTCTTATTCAGCAAGAAGAGGAGCCCAGTGCCTGGAGCATGGTGTGACCATGGTGTGACCATGGGTGTGACACAACTAGCAAGATCACATCCTAAAAAAAGCAGAGCATTAACCTCCACAGAGCAATGTGGGAAGATGCTATGAGGCACTGTAACAGTCTGCCTAAAAAGAAATGTTTGGGTTTGACTGGAATAAAAATAAATACTTTTTTTTTTTAAATGTCCACCAAAACATCATATTTTTCTCATGGGGAGAAAAGCACCAAAAACATTTCCACAGATTCATAAATATTCATGTCAGATGGGGAGGGGGAGGGATTTTGTTAACTCATAGAAGAACCTACTAAGGAGCACCAACCATAGATTTTCCATGCACCAATTGGCTTCTAAAGCTATGGTGAAAGTTGAGCATATTTTAAAGAGGAAAACTCAGGGCTGGTTTTGATGCCATTGAAAATCTCACCCGGCCTCCCAACTTCAAATTTCAACCACAGATCTCTTTTCACCCTTGCCCAGTAGAGTCAAAGTAACTGCTGTTACCAAGTCTTTGGTGTTCACCTATGGTGCTGAGGTCTGGGATCAACCAACCTCTTCTTTGATCAGCTGAACAGATTGAGTTCTTGGAGCCTTTTACTCTAAGGCACATTTTCCAGTAATTTACTCATTTATGCAGTTTTTGCAAAAATCACCATATTTCAAGATTTTCCTTAGTCTGTGGGTGCCAGAAGTGGACAGAGCAGTGGCTCTGGTAACAAGCACAAAGAGAATATAATCCATCTGCTCCTCCTCAACGCGGTGTTGGTACAATCTCAGGTGCCATTAGCCAGTCCTGCTGGCCACAGGGTCACGCCGAGGCTGATGTCCAGCTGATTACCCACTGTCACCTTCAATTCTTTGCAGGTCACTGCCGTCTGGGATAAAATTTTCCATTCTGTAAGAAAAGCTACATCCTTTGTCCCAGGACACATGGCATTTGGTCACCTTCACATGAATATTCATTGCTTGCGTCTGGCTTACCGAGCAGTCTGGGACTTGCCCTTATTATTTGCTGCCACAGAAACTTTGTACCATTTGAAAGCCTGTCTACAAGAAGTTTATTTATTCTTACCAGTCACTGACATAAGCATGCTGAATTTGTATTGTTCTAATTTATTAATTAAATCATCATGCAGTACCAACACAAATGCATCAAAGATGTCTATTACCAGCTCATAATCTCATTTAAAAATGATATCGAGTTTGCCTGACAGATTCTATTTCCCTTAAAACCATGCTGGCCGACATTAACTCTTTTATGTTCCCTTAATTTCCTACTAATGAAGTTCCATATAATTGTTTTTTATGGGACTTACAACAGCCTGATGGAGCTTTACAAACTCTCCCTTTTAATTAGTGACCTCTCATCAGCATTTTCCAGTTCTCCAGAACTTCCCTAGTGTTCCAAAACTTCCTAAAAAATCAATGTAACAGGGCAGAAACCTTGAGCAGCCTTTACATAGCCCCGTGTGTGGGTCACCTGAGGCTGCTGGTTCAACAGTCTGCCTCTGTCACTGCTGAAAAGAAAAGTCATCATCACCGTCTACAAATTACTGTGGCACCTGGGATCTTCCCAAATTCAGGACGAGCTGTAATTCTGCCGTTTCACTAGAGCAATACCACCATCAGAATGTCTTTCATTTTTTTTTTAACCTTAACAATTTGCTTCTTACTGTGCTCGCTTCGGTTTTTCATTTTGAGTTGTTATTTTGCTGAACTGCTTTCAACATCTCCAGGCTTCTCTGCTTCCTTACCCACTCCCCCCTCTCGCCGCTGGCTTCTTCCCTTCCAGTTGCCTCCACGTTTTTCCGATTGCACCTATATTGAAACAACGACAGGCGGGCATGATGCCAAGCTACTCTTACATTTGGTCTCACCAGTGTCATTCAGGAAAACATTTCCGAGCTAAATGAGGGGGCTAGCAAAGAGAAACCCAGGAATTAAAAACAGAAAGAAAGGAACAAACAAGGCTAGATGCTGCTGACCTGGAAGACCAGCCTTCTGCAGGGGCCTGGGGGACTTATACCCCACGTTGTGAGACACTCAAATAGTCTCAGGTAACCTCTTTGGGCAGCTCCCTTTTTCTGGGGTGTGGACTGGAGTCCTGGAGCCCCTGGAGTTGCCCCCACACTATCCTTCTGATCCCCAGCCTCTGCCTGCTCCCCGCTTCTCCCTTCTGCCTTCACCAAACCCCTCTGGCCCCAACCCCGCTCTCAGCTGGGCTGGGCATCCTCGGCATTTGCTTTCTCACCCTCAATCACTTGAAGCTGGGCAAGGCAAGGCACACGGTATTTCTAAAGCAACAAGAACGCTGCGGGTGCTGACTCAGCACACAAATCAGCAGGTCCTGTTTGCTCTGGGTGTGCAGCAGCCCGGTTTCCTTCTTCAAGGCTGACCTTTAGCACCCTCCGCTTCAACCCCAAGGGAACAAATAAATCTCTGCTGCCCAGAGAGGTGCCTGCATTTCATTTATCCCCCCTCCCTCAACCACCTTCCACGTTTTTGCCGCGAGGTGCCAACTGAAAGCACCCCTTCCCCCGTGCGCCCATGAAATGCAATTTTGCCCTTTCCAGCAGGGGAGAGCTCGGGGCTTGGCTGCCCTTTCGCGGGGAGAAGGGGAAAGGACTGCAGCTTGGTTGGAGAGGCAGAGGAAGAGAGGAGCCACGGGGAGCCGGCCTGGCTGCTCCTGCTTGTATGGAGGGTGGGAGAAGCGCTGTCAGCAGCTGCCACTTCTGAGAAGGGCCACAGCTCCCTCTGCGCTGATTGCCACCATCCCACACACTTTGATGCCACCCACAGCAGCGGCAGAGCCAGCCTGGCTTGCCAGAGACTCGGTGCGGTGATTCCGCCGTGGTCGTGCTGCTCTTGGGCAGGTGCCTTCGCCTAGACCTGGCTCTGCATGGTTTTATTGCCCCCGAGTGCATTCAGCCACACGTATCGGTAACCGCAAAATAATCCAGACTTCCACAGTTTATTTATGGAGGATAAATCCCCATTTTCCAGCCACTAGGCTCTGTACTTAAAATCCTGTTCTGCTTTACATCTTAGGACTGAAATAAATTTTTAAGCCTCTCCGATATTATCACACTGTTCCCCAAATCCCTGCTTGGGACGTACTTTGATGCTTTTAATTATGCCTCTTGTTTTCTCACGCATTTTATTATACCTTTTTTTCTGAATACAGGAAATTAATAGCTCGGACAGGCTGAAAGAATGGTGACATGGACTTCGGGCACGGAGTTCTGGCTTTCAACCTTTGTGGAGGATTTTTCAAATCTGAGTTTCTGGTTTAATTAAATGCAGGCACGGGTATCTCTGGTGGCAAGGCTGGGGTGAAGATCTTTTGGCAAGCTGTTCTGGGATTTCTAAAGTCCTGCCAAAACCCACATGACATGGCATAGCTTCATCTAGACAGGACTTGAAGACCAGAGATGGGTGTCTACCTGAAGTTCAGAGCTGCTCCTTAGCTCTGGGCTGTTTAGCTGAACCTGATAAGCCCATGTTGGCAGGGAGCAGCACAGTGAAGGAAAGGGCTGGTCTCTCTGTCTTTGTTTAGAAGCAGAAGGACAACCACATTCACCCTTAAGCTTGAGCACAATATATTTCTATTCCACGTATGCCAGGAAGTGGTTAGCACGGTTGCAAGTGTTGAGTTCTGCTCCCTGCCGCAGTTTGGGGCTCCGTGGCTCACCCACGACAGCAGCAGAAGGGGTCATCGTTTGTGAGTAGGAGGGAGATCCTACCTCCCAGCCTGTAACGAGGGGGGATGTCCTCTCCACACGCTCCCCTTCTCATCACAGAGAGCTGCAGGAGTGAGGTTCCTGCTGTGCCGCTCAGCCCATCCTCATTATCCTCGCTGCCGTGAAACCCAGCCAGAGAGCAGCCCCGCTGTATGGGGCAAGGGATCTGCTGCCATCCAAGGCATCTTGTCCTTAGGAGGTCACACAATTAGCAGCTGAACACGATGAGATCCCACAGTTGGGGTGGCCTTTGGGCTACTAAAACAACAAGCAGAGCTCAGGAGTGAAACCACAGTCCTCCCTTCCAACAGCCCATGGGTAGTCATGGCAACGATGACTACAGCCAGGGCCACCTTGTGTGACTTCTAGCCCTGCCCTTCTTGGGTGGTAATGCCGGGCAGAAATACCCAGGGCTCTTCCTGAAAGCTATTGTTAACAGTCTTTTGCAGAAGGAATTCAGTGCTTCCTCTCCAACACGCGTGAGCCCTGGCAGCGTTACAGCAGCTGCTGCTCAGGAGTACCAGCCCCACGGTGTTCCCACCGCCCCTGCAGTGTGTGGGGTGGGTTTTCCCCCGTGGCAGCCCTTCTGCCTTCCCCTGGATTTTGTGGGAGCCCCATTATACCTGTCAGAGGATGCTGAGACCATTGCAAACACGCACGGCACAACAGCCCAGTGCCAACAGGATCTGTGCTGCAAAACGGCTCGGGTGGGTTCTCCAGATAAAATCCAGGCGACTTCTCCAGATAAATCCAACAGCCACAATCTCAGATGATGGCTAATTTGGGCAATTCAGATAATACCTCAGTAGATATTTAAAATCACCACCGCCAAGAGAAATTTTACTTCCCTGGCACTTCTCTGCTGGCTTGCACCAGTGACTCTCCCTCTCCCTGTGCCCTGCGCTGCCCAGGAGCAAAGCCCCCAGCCTCCTCGCTGTCCTCCCGGGGTCCCCCCCGGACTCAGGGGTTGCCCACAGCTCCCTCAGATTTTAAATGCAGCTGACACCTAGTGCTGGTTCTCTCTACTACAGCTTGAGCTGGAAGGGAAGCCCCAATGCTGATGGATGAAGAGCTGGGGGGTTCATGGTGTGCATGATTTTACAGAATCACAGAATCATTCAGGTTGGAAAAGCCCCTCGGGATCATCGAGTCCAACCCTCAGCCCAACTCAACAAAGTTCTCCCCTACCCCACATCTCCCCACAGCTCATCCCAACGGCCCTTAAACACACCCAGGGATGGGGACTCCACCCCTCCCTGGGCAGCCTATTCCACTCTCTGACCACTCTTGCTGGGAAACATTTTTTCCTCATGTCCAGTCTGACCCTCCCCTGTTGCAGTTTAAAGCCGTTCCCTCTTGTTCTGTCACTAATCACCTGGGAGAAGAGACCAGCACCAACCTCTCTACAACGTCCTTTCAGGGAGCTGTAGAGTGATGAGGTCTCCCCTCACCTTCTCCTCCTCACACTGAACAGTCCCAGCTCCTTCCATCGCTCCTCACAGGATTTATTCTCCAGGCCCTTCCCCAGCCTCATTGCCCTCCTCTGCACTCGCTCCAGCCCCTCAAGATCTCTCTCATATTGAGGTGCCCAAAACTGGACACAACACTCCAGGTGTGGCCTCACCAGTGCAGAGCACAGGGCGACTGTCACCTCCCTACTTCTGCTGGTCACACTATTTCTAATCCAAGCCAGGATGCCGGTGGCTTTCTTGGCCCCCTGGGCACCCTGCTGGCTCCTGTTCAGCTGCTTGTCAATGAGAACCCCCAGACCCTTCTCTTCCAGACAGCTCCAGCCACCCCTCCCCAAGCCTGTAGCCATGCAGGGGGTTGTTGTGGCCCAAGTGCAGGACCTGGCACTTGGCCTTGTTGAAGCTCATCATGTTGACGTTGGCCACTGATCCAATCTATCCAAGCCTCTCTGCAGAGCCTCCCTATCCTCATGCAGATCGACACTCCCGCTTCACTTGGTGTCACCTGCGAACTTACTGATGATACTGATGATTTCGTGATGGTGGCTTTTCTGGATCCAGCTTCATCCGCCTCCTGCTTTATGAAGGCAAAGAGGTGCCTGCACCGTGTCGTCCCAGCACAGGACAGTGCCACGGGGTCTGGCCACATCAGCAATAGAGCTGTGCAGCAGGAGCAAATCTCCAAGGGGACTAGGACGTTGCTGAGGGCCCAGTGTTGCCACTGTGCACAGGGTGGGACAGAAGGGGAGCATCTTCCATCTTTTAAGAGAATGACCGTTGCTCTTGCTGGTTCTGGGACATCTCTGTTCATCTTCCCACCCAACGTCCTGGAAAGGGCTCAAACCTTCCTGCTGCCAGAGCGTGGTCCTGGCAGGCAGGCTGAGCCCTGGCTGCCCCAGGAGGGTCTGGGTCAGCCTGCTCATCCTCCACTACCTACATGCTCACCCAGGGGTGAGGTGATGCTCATACTCCTCAGGGGAAAAATCCTCCCTGGACCAGCTCTGCCAGTCGCATGTGGCTTCCTCCAACATTCACCCGACGCTGCTCAGGCAAAGCCTTTCACTAACTAGGGAAGGTGTCCCTGTACTGGAGTCACATCTGTCCAGCCGGTCACCTTCCAGAGCTTTCCCAGCTCTATCACCTTCCCAGTCCATCTTAGATCAGTTCTGAAAACCCGGTGATGACATTTCTACAACGTACAGCCCTTCCCACTCTTCCTTATTCCATGCATTAGATGCTTTTATGTTGTATTTCTTGATGTACTATTCAATTCCCCAGCCAACAGCAACCATTTATGTTTTAAAACATTTTCTCTTGAGAGAGCTCCAGAGCAGTCTGACCAAAAAGCACCTGTTCCCACCAATTACATTAAAATTGTATTCCGCTCCATGCTCTTTTCCAATACTAATTTAATTTTTGCAGTCCTCCTCTGCTCAGATAGCAGCTGCCATTTCTGGAGTCTTTCTTTCACAGGGAAACTTTCTCTCTGTGAATTATCCCTGCAGTCCTATGCCTGGTTTTGGATGGTGGGTAAGGAGAGGAACTAGCAAGTTGGAAAAAAACGCAGATTTATAAAAAGACAGCCATGAAAAAATCAGAAGTAAAAAAAGAAAAAAAAAAAAAAATGCCAGGGCAGTATCTACATCCTTTACTGGATTTAGCCCTTAGTCCAGATTTCCTCACGGTAAGATCCCTACCCTTACTGCAAACCATCTCTGTTTCTCCCAGAGGTGCTCTGGCAGCAGCACTTCCAGGGTGCTTGGAAGAAGGATAAGAAGAGTGCTGTCTCTGGAGACATAAAACCTCAGACTGCAGCACGCCCTGAAATTGCTGAGCAATGCTTAGGATGGAGTGTTCTCCAAGAAAAGTGAAATAGCTGCCCTCAGCGTGATCGTATCAAGTTAAAATTCAGTGGAAGCAGCAAGGTGCTGTCACAGGAGCCAGGGAGCATCTGGTGTAAGAACACAGAAAGACCAGGGAATGAAGTTTCACCTCTGTAACTGCGCAGGCAGAGCTCCTCACATCACGCTCACCCTCACCAAGCTGTTTACGGAGGGTGTCCACCACGCATGGTGTCCATCAGGCAACAGAGAAATATATCTTGGACACAGTCTTAGCAATTTTGGTCATAAATCAGATTTTGCTAATAGGTCAGAATGTTCTTGTTTTCTTCTTGTTTTCTTCTTCGTGTTTATTTTCTTCTTCTTCTTTTCTTCTTCCCTTGTTTCCAGCGCACAGCACGTCACCCCACAAGTCACCAACCTAAGGTCAGGAGATGCCCTTTGTGGCATAAAGTGACATTCAGCAAATCTTCAAAATGACTGACTTAAAAAGCAACAAAGGGAATGAAAAGAGAGCTGATCTGAGGGGGATATTTCGTAGCTCTCATGGGTTATGAAAATTCTTTCCTTATTATATCAACCAGTCCTTACAGTGTGAAAGTATATTAACTTTGTTAATATATATATTAGTTTACATTCTCCACTGCTATTGGAATTTTACTTTCACTTCACTTTACATTCATGCTCACGTAAAACAAACTGAAGGACAGCCCAGCCCTGGAAATAAGGACTTTTCTTCTTGGAAGCTTAGAGCTGTCCATGAAGGCTAAAGGATACCCTGGGTCAACCAAGATAACAGCAGCATCCCAGCCCTCTGACACATCTCTGAAACCCTCTCAGCATCAGCTCCATCATAGATCAGTAACTCCAGCAACACTGACTCCAGGGACAGCTGGATCAATCGACAAGCAGCCAGAATGCTGCAGAAACAGAGCTTCTTTGCAAAGTTTTACTATGATTAATAATCAGCGGGGGTGGGTGCTAGTGATTAGTTAAATCATGTTGTACCTGAATGCTTGAAGGGTGTAAGAACCCTGTGTAAAACCACACCAGGGTGCCCCAGTTTGGCTGGTGCACCTCATGTCCCAGTATGAATAAAAATTTACTCTTGTAGTTTGTGTCCCAGCCTCTCTCCTTGGTCAGCTTGGCCAGTTGTGAATTGTTGTAACACCCGTCGGTGGGGTTTGCGCTCCCGGGATGGGGAATGCTGATGTCCTTCTGCTCCCTCTGCCCCCAGCACATCTCCCCCCACAACAGCTGGACCCAGCCATACAAAATTATTAGATTTACACCAAGATGCAAGTTCCCCATCAGTGACAGGGATGAGATTTTGCTGCAAAGCAAGGAAAACGTGGGCACAGCAGCTAAAGAAGTGATGTTATTGGCACTGATGAAGCAGAGGAAGAAGTCACAGATAACAAGTCCACCCACCCAAGGTCAGGGCAGACACCCAGGCCAGCAAAACGCAGCGTCTGGCCTCGGTAAGTGATGTGTCTGAGCCAGAACAGCAACCCCAGCAGCGAGACTTCCTCAAGAAGTGGGTGGCAAGAGAAAAAATCATGAGTTTTTGTTCTTTTTCTACAGGCGGCTATAACTGTCAGGGCTCAAACCCATCAGGAGGTGACGTGGTGTCACAGGTCAGCTGTGTGAAAGCAGCACCGTAAGCACGGGAAATCATTTTGCTGAGTCTGCAGTGACAAGGAGGTACATCACATCATCCTCAATTCGCCTAAATTTGCACAGTGCAAAGTAAATACCAAAGGAAAATTGTCCTTGGCACAAGCCTGTTCATTTACAGAAGAGCACAAAGGAGGGAATCAGACATCAAGAGGTAGCTTATGGATTTACAATTTCTCTGGAGCTCTGCCCTCCAGTTCCAGCTCTGGGATAGTTTAGTCACCAGCTGCCTCCCTCTGATTTTTTATTTTTAGTGAATATTAGCACAAGCAACTTCTGTCAGCTAAAAAAAACTGTTTCCCAGACCCTCACTCCTACTTCTACACTCTTCGGTGTAGCCTAGTAACAGGTCAGATGGAAGAAATGGTCTGCTGGAAGGAAAGTCCAGCAAAATGATGGCCATTTCCAGCTGGCCCAGCTCTGCGCTGAGCACGGCTACGTGGGACAGGGTGCGGTGCCAGCCTGGGAACCGGGGCAAGAAGCGTGATGGATGCAGGAGACTGGAGCTGCCAAAATGGGAAGGGGGAACTGGCAGTCACTAAAGCAAGTTCTGCCATCAAGAAGCTACTTGTGAAAAAAATACACGTTTGCTGTCTTATTTTTTTGCTGATGATCTTAATTTTACTGAATGTGTAAGATTTGCTTTAGCAAAACAAATATCACTCTTGGGTTTTTGCCATAGCATGAATTTTTAATGCTTTATTAGAACGCCTGAGGGTTTCAGCCCAGTCTGCGACCGCTTAATAGAGTGAAACTCCGCTTCGTTACCTGCTCACACGCCGCAGGACCCATCTGTCCTCAGGATTTAACAGCTGGGAAACCAAGGCCAGCTGCCAGCGAATCCCACACAAACCAGGTACCGCCTGCAAAAACCCGCTTTGAAGGTTGTCTGCATCGTCATGCGCAGAGAGATTTATTTTTATAAAAAGGGGTTTAGGACTCTTTGGGATCAGACAGCGCTTTCGCTGCTTAATAAGCAACCGGTGCCAAAAATAGTGACGGCAGAGGGAAAAGAGGGGTGTGTGCGCAGGAAGCGCCAAGGCTGGGGAGGTGCGTGAGGGGGGGTTACGTGCGCACTGGGAAAAAATGTATCGGAAAAAAAAAGTATTAAAAAAAATGTAGTGAAAAAGGCATTGAAAAACACATTGAAAAAAATAAAAATGTTGTGGAGGAAAACGCGAGCGCGGCCTCGCCTGGGCCAGGCCGGGCCCGAGGCGTCGGCCCCAGCCGGAAGGGGGCGCTGCGGCTCTGGCCACGCCCACCCGTCAGCGAGGCGGCGGCGGGGACCAATCGGAGCTGGCGGCGGTGCCGGCACGTGTCACGTGGTGGGGGCGCATCACGTGGCGAGGCGCGTTGTCACGCCCACCCACCCCCTGTCTGGCCGGGGCCGCGATGGAGCCGCGGCCTGGGCCTGGAGCGGAGCCGGGGCCTGGCGTGAGACCCGCGTCCGGGCGCTGGGCCGCGTCCGCCTGCGTGTTGACCGGCGCCTCCCGGGGCTTCGGGCGCAGCCTGGCGCGGCTGCTGGCCCCGCGCCTGGGCGAGGGCTCGGTGCTGCTGCTGCTGGCGCGCTCGGCGGAGGCGCTGGCCGACCTGGCGGCCGAGCTGCGGGGCGGCGGTACTGGGCTGCGGGTGGAGTGCGTGGCCGCCGACCTGGGCTGCGAGCAGGGGCTGCGGCGGGCGGTCGCTGCCCTGCGGGAGGTGCTGCCCGCCGCCCCGCCCGGCCGCCTACTCCTCGTCAACAACGCCGGTAACAGCGCGACCGTCCCCCCCCCTCCCTCCTCCGCCTCCCCGGGGCAGCGGGGCTCGGCGCCGGCGGGTCCCCCCGGGGTTCCACACCGGCTGAGCCGGGGCTTGAGCGGTGCTTTGGGGGCCAGTAAATAACCGAACCGAGTAAATAACGGAAGGAGCAGTGGGAGTTTCACCCTGTCCGGATCTTACTATTTTATTAAAGTAATGAATTTGGGGAGCGCACCAGCGACAGCTCGCTGCTGGGACCGTGGTGCTTTGCTTCTCACAAGGTTTTACCCGTTACTCAGGGCGTAGGGCCAGCTGGCCACCTTCCTGCACCCTCCTACCGCTCTGCTCCCTGAGTACAAACCTTCAGAAAAACTTCTGGCCCTGCCTTGCGGGCGCTTCGCTTACAATCTGTAATGCCTGTTGCTTTTAGAGCCTTTTTTCACCTGTTGTCACTATGAATAAGACCACACATTGCAGTAGGTAATGCATGCTACAGGAGTTAGGACTTTACTGACTTGGTTCCAAAAGAGAGACGTGCGTGGTGGCCCGTGGGGACCTTGTACTTCAGGCTGGAGGGTTGGGAGCTGTTTGTCTTGGCAGAGGATTAGCACGGCAGGTCCGTGTCCTGCGTCACCGCTGTTGGTTCAGCAGGTGCCCCGAAAGTGATGGGCAGAGCCGGGCTGTGCTGAGCTCCTCACTCTGCGGTGAGACCCTGCTAGAGGTTGGGCCAGCAAAGCTGCTTGCTTTTGTCTTTTTGGTCAGTAGAGACAGGGAAGGGATTTACCCCTGTACTCAGCACTGGTGAGGCCGCCCCTCGATGAGTGGGTTCAGTTTTGGGCCCCTCACTCCAAAAAGGCCATTGAATGACTCGAGCATGTCCAGAGAAGGGCAACGGAGCTGGTGCAGGGTCTGGAGCACAGGTGTGATGGGGAGCGGCTGAGGGAACTGGGGGGTTTAGTCTGGAGAAGAGGAGGCTGAGGGGAGACCTCATGGCCCTCTGCAACTGCCTGAAAGGAGGGTGCAGAGAGGGGGGATGAGTCTCTTGAGCCAAGGAACCAGCGGCAGGCCAAGAGGGAATGGCCTCAAGCTGCGCCAGGGCAGGGTCAGACTGGCTCTTAGGAAGGATTTCTTTGCAGAAGGGGTTGTTGGGCGTTGGAAAGGGCTGCCCAGGGCAGGGGGGGAGTCCCCATCCCTGGAGGGGTTGAAGAGTCGGGTTGACCCAGCGCTGAGGGATCTGGTGGAGTTGGGAACGGTCAGGGTGAGGTTCATGGTTGGTCTGGATGTTCTTCAAGGGCTTTTCCAACCTGGATGATTCTGTGATTCTCTCTGTAAGAGAGCATTGCACGCCAAAATACAAGAGCAAAAGGGATGTGCTGTGGTGTTGAACCCATCTTTACCTACTCTTAACTAATTTATCCCTCCTAGGCTCCCTGGGAGACGTCTCCAAATCCTTCCTCGACCTCACCGACCCAGATGAGATCAACAGCTACTTTGCCTTCAACGTCACCTCGGCACTCTGCCTCACCACCACGGCCCTGAAAGCCTTCGGGGCGCGGCCCGGCTCGAGCAGGACGGTGGTGAACGTCTCCTCACTCTGTGCCATCAAGCCCTTCAAAAACTGGGCCCTGTACTGCAGCGGGAAGGCTTCCCGCGACATGATGTTCCAGGTGCTGGCGCTCGAGGAGCCTGATGTCCGTGTGCTCAACTACGCCCCGGGTGAGGATGGAAGCTCATTAATTGCTATTCATTTTCTCCTGGCTTTGTGGGTTAAAGATTCTTGCAGCTGAGCCAGGCGCAGCGGGAAAATTAGCCCTGGATTTTGCTTCCTTCTTATGTGATTTCTTTTTTTTTTGTTTTTGTTCTTCCCCAGGTCCTCTGGACACGGACATGCAGCTCTTAGCCCGGACTAAGACTGGGGACCCTGAAATGCGTCAATTTTTCCAGAGCCTGCAGGAGAGTGGCCAGCTGATAGACTGCACCGTGTCGGCCCAGAAGCTGGTGAATCTCCTGGAAGAGGACACCTTTCCCTCCGGCGCCCACGTGGATTTCTACAATGTCTGAGTTACTCTCACCTCCACCTTTGCCTTTCTGCTTTGCCTTCTGCTGAGCCACCTCTCGAGTGCCTCCAGCGTGTTTGATGACTGTGTTTGAGCCCCGGGTGCTGCGCAGCTTTCGAGAGAAGACCTCCGGGTGCCTTATAAATACTCCTAGTGCCCCGATAGGCATGGGAGGAAGTTACTGCTTCACTGAGCCCTCCTGGGCACCTGCCAGCAGGAGCGGGGATGTCTCAGCTGCTGGGGATGGGGGAGCAGAGGTGGCTTTTCCAAGGGAATAAGCACAGAGGCTTAAAGCTCTCCTGTGCGGGAGCATGTGTGAGCCAAGGAGGTACCAGGGCATGCAAGGCTGGGTCAGAAAGCCACCCTGGAAGGTCTCAAAGAAGCAACAATGGGGTTAGAGCTGAGTGTCCCTGCGTCTGTCCCCTTTGCCCCGCAGGAGCTGTGTGGTCAGCACCCGAGCGAGTCGCCAACAGGCAAAAGAGCCATTCCCGTGGCCAGAGGAGGTGGCTGTCACCCCAGAGCCCTGCCTGTCCGTCCCCTGTCTCAGTGGTGGCTTGGCCAGACTTTCCTGCAGTTCTGGCATCGTCTCTGTGCGAGTTTTGTGCGTTAAGATGTGGAGCCAAAGCCTGTCCCCGTGTGTTCTGCACAAAGGCAGCAATATCGCCAGGAGAGGGAGCTGGCCACGGAGGAGGGGTGAATACTTGGGTGCCTGGCTGGGGTCACCAGCTTACCTAAACCTGTGCGCAGGCGCAGCGCGGGTCAGAGCACGTCTGAGATGCTGCCCTCGGTTCACACCGTGCTCCTGTTTGCAGGTTCTGGGTCCAAGCCTGGATCTGGGGCTTCAGCTCCTCCCGGGTTGTTCACTTTCAATGATTTGTAGGGTTTTATCCTCGTTTTTTCGACATATTCCAAGAGGCACAGGCACTTGTAGACTTGCCCTTCTAGAAAGCAGCTGCTCTGTAACTTGTGTTGGTGCAGGAGAGCTGCTTTGAAGCACAGTGCCCTGGAAATGCCCGATGTCCCCTGTGCTCAGTGACAGCAACCTCCCTGCAGTCCTCTGTCACCCATTTATTTCAAATTTTTTCCACCTGGATCTACAATCATTAAAAGTTCCGTGTCTCGTCTGGGTCTTCTATATCTTTAAAAGTTGATAAATTTGTGGGAGGAGAGAGCCTGGGTTAAGCACTGTCTTCATCCAATAAGGCACCAACCTGCCGTCCTGTTCTTCCATCTCTGAGCCATTTCATTAACTCTGTGTTAACTTAACCCTGTCCAGCTAGTCTGCTGCTTGGTTTCACCTTCCCTCTATGCTTGTGAAACTCCTTGTTAGCAAAACCCCCTCTGCTGCTCACTACACTGGCAACAGGGTGGTTTTTCTGGGGTTTGATGCCTGATGGTGGTTCATGTGGTCTGTGAAATCCGGACAGACTTGCTGCTGACCAGAATCTCCTGTCTCCTCACCCTGTATCTGTGGTGGCTTGTCCCATCCCCTCTTAGACAGAAATCCTCTTTTGGGCTCTGGCTGTCTGCAAAAAATCATGCCAGTGCTCAGCGCTGGGGCTGCCAAGTCCTGCCCTTAGCGGGTCACAGGCCGTGGGCTGTCCAGAGGCTAGGCTGAAGGTGGAAGAGCCCCCCCAGAAAGGCTCAAGGAGCCCCAAATCGCAGGAGGAGGTGGGTGGGTGCTGGGGGAGGGGGCTGCTCTGATCACAGGGACCCTTTGGTAGCAGCTGGGTGGGAGATGCCGCTGGGTTCTTTGGGGAAGCCGAGGGGGAGGATTGGCTTTGGACTCCACGTGCTTGGTTGAGCTCTGACTGCTCACCGGTGGCTGGGGATGTATCAGCAACTCTGCGTCTTCGTGGAGCATCTGTGTCGGGGTTTATGGTATCACAGAGGTGCCACCCAAAACCAGGCAGTGCTTCAACCCAAACCTCGCCCCCAGGAGAGGGTACGTAAGTCAGGAGCACTGAATTTAAATAGTGAGGTGCTTATATCCTGCTGCACACAACGTTAATGAAATCATTAATGAAACGCTGGATTTGATTCACAGACTGGTTTGGGTGGGAAGGGACCTTAAAGCCCGTCCAGTCCACCCCCCTGCCCCAGGCAGGGACACCTTCCACTAGCCCAGGTTGCCCAAAGCCCCGTCCAACCTGGCCTTGAACCCTTCCAGGGAGGGGGCAGCCACAGCTTCTCTGGGCAACCTGTGCCAGGGCCTCACCACCCTCACAGGGAAGAATTTCTCCCTTAGATCTCATCTAAATCTCCCCTCTGTCAGTTTAAAACTGTTACCCCTCATCCTATCCCTTCCCCCTGATCAAGAGTCCCTCCCCCCTTTCCTGTAGCCCCTTTAAGCCCTGGGAGGCCGCTCTAAGGTGTCCCTGGAGCCTTCTCTTCTCCAGCTGAACCCCCCAACTCTCTCAGCCTGTCCTCACAGGGGGGTGCTCCAGCCCCCCGAGTGTCTTCGTGGCCTCCTCTGACCCCGCTCAAGCAGGTCCGTGTCTGTCTTGTGCTGGAACCTGGGTCACTTTTCACCCCCTTTTCTCTCTCCCCTGGTGCTCAGGGGCAGCCCCTGAGCAGCAGGAGCAAAACTCAGCCTTGGTGTCCCTGTCCCTTCAACCAGGAAACTACATCTGCTCGAAGAGGGAACCTGTTGCAAACATCAAGCACATACCAAGTGTGAATCCTACGCCTGCAGCGATCTCCTGTGGCTCACGCTGCTGAATTTTGCTGGTGAAGCATCCACATGGTCAAAGTTCAAGGGGGTAAGTTTGTCTTCAGCACAGCCACTTGTCACTTGACGGTGCTCCAAGCTGTAATCTGGATGTTTTATTTTCGGGGTTTTCATCCCCTTGGACTCACTGAGCGTGTGTTTAAGTGTTTGGCATCGCTCTGTAAACACCAGGGATGCGCTGAGCTTAGGAGTCCTGCTCCAGGAGCAGAGCTCTGCCCAGGGAGAAATGCCAGTGGTACTCTTAGGGCATCCCCTGCCCAAGGAGAAATGCCAGTGATGCTTTTGGGACATCCTCTGGGTACCAGCATCCCCCCAGGTACCAGCATCCTCTGGTTTCCAGCATACCCCCAGGTACCAGCATCCCTCCAATACCAGTATCCTCTGGGTACCAGCATCCACCAGGTACCAACATCCCCCCGGGTTCCAGCATCCCCCCAGGTACCAGCATCCTCTGGGTACCAGCATCCACCAGGTACCAACATCCCCCCGGGTACCAGCAACCCCTGGTTTCCAGCATCCCCCCAGTACCCACATCCCCTGCCCAGGGAGTGGGCCCATTTCCCATGCTCCGTGAGTCCAGCACCCATGAGTGCTGTGAGATGCAACGACAAAACGATATGAAATATTTTTCTTCCCTTTTCTAGCATTTTCTGTGACCAGCTGAGGGCGTATGGAGACTGGATAACAGACACCAGCGCGGAGGGTGAGACAGCATCGCTGCCTCCGGAACAGCAACGGGCTGTTGGGTGGGCTGGAGCGGGACACAAGCTCAGGCTCCCCTCCTGCCTTTGCACCACCTCATCACAGGTACCTACAACGGCTGATATATTTTTTTTAAATTCAGACTCCACGTTCTGGCACCACGGGACCGTGCCAGAGGCTCAATGAGGAGAAAAAGGGGTATTTAAAAAAAAACAGAAGTTTTGAGCTCTCCTAATTTCAGAGACAGGAGCTCACAGCCCACCTGGCAGAGTGTAGCTGATGGGGCTAACGTGCCCTAAGGGAGCCCCAATATTTGGGCAGTGCCCTCCCATGAGCTAAGGATGAACCCTGTGGCTGAAGGGGGTCACCCCGAAAGGAGCCATCACCTCCTTCACCCCAGACAGGACCCACGGCCTCTGTTCTCCTGAGCAGGGGTAAAGTGGGGCTTGTCAAGCCCAAAATCCTGCCTAGCATGGGGTGTCCCTCCAAGCGGGTCTGCCCCCTTGCCAGCCTCCCACCAACCTGCCTTCCCTCCGTGCCTCCTGCAGCAAAATACTGTGTAAGGCATTTTATCCCTTTTCCTGCTTTATTCCCCATTTTTTTCCCCCCTTTGCTTTTTCCTTCCCATCCCATCCTGGAGAGAAGTGCTGGGGGTTGTGGCAGCCCCGGGAAGGACTGTCCACCCCCGCTCTCCCAGTGCGTGGCTGCAAGGGCCGTGTGTGTCCCCCCCTCCTTGCTCTGAGCTCAAGAAAAAGCAATTGACTTGCTGCTGGGGGGCAGAGCAGCAGGATGGACGTGCTGAGAGTGCCTGGCCCTTCCCCGCTGCAGCGATTTCTGTAACGGATGGGTGTTGGTGAAGGTGTGATGCTTCCCTGAGCCCTGGTAAACAGGGACAGACAAAGCTGGAGCACGAGCTGGGCAGGTGCCTCCTTGTGTGAGACCCCTATAAAGTGCTACCGAAACCCCTGCGATGGCCTCGATGGCAGTTTGGGGCAGGAAGGGATCTTATAGAATCCCAGACTGGTTTGGGTGGGAAGGGACCTTAAAGATCATCCAGTCCCACCCCCCCTGCCACAGGCAGGGACACTTTCCACTAGCCCAGGTTGCCCAAAGCCCCGTCCAACCTGGCCTTGAACCCTTCCAGGGAGGGGGCAGCCACAGCTTCTCTGGGCAACCTGTGCCAGGGCCTCACCACCCTCACAGGGAAGAATTTCTCCCTTAATCTCATCTAAATCTCCCCTCTGTCAGTTTAAAACTGTTACCCCTCATCCTATCCCTTCCCCCTGATCAAGAGTCCCTCCCCCCTTTCCTGTAGCCCCTTTCAGTCCTGGGAGGCCGCTCTAAGGTCTCCCCGGAGCCTTCTCTTCTCCAGCTGAACCCCCCAACTCTCTCAGCCTGTCCTCACAGGGGGGTGCTCCAGCCCCCCGAGCATCTTCGTGGCCTCCTCTGGCCCCACTCAAGCAGGTCCGTGTCCTTCTGATGTTGGTGCCCCCAGAGCTGGACCCAGCACTGCAGGGGGGTCTGACGAGAGCAGAGCAGAGGGGGAGAATCCCCCCCCTCGCCCTGCTGCCCACACTGCTCTGGGTGCAGCCCAGCACTCGGTTGGCTTTCTGGGCTGTGAGTGCACGTTGCTGGCTCACAGTCAGTTTTCCATCCACCAACACCCCCAAGTCCTTCTCCTTGGGGCTGCTCTCAATCCACTCCTCACCCAGCCTGGATTTGTGCCTGGGATTGCCTCCAGAAGCGTGTGTGTGAGGCTTAGGAGTGACACTGCCCAAGCGACTGGCCCCAGGTCCCCAGAGGACCCTCCCCAGCCCCCTCCCCATGCCGGGGGAGACACTGTGCCCTTTGTGCCAGCGGTGAAATGCAGGGAACTGGGTTATGAAAGGAGTCAATGTCACTGCTGGGGTTTTGTTTCCACATGTGTGACCCAATCCTCAGGACAGTGGCGAGGGTGAGCCTCCTAAATCCCCCCCAAAGCCTCCCAAATTAAAACCAGCGTGCACCCAATGACCTCCCAAATCTCAGCCACTGACCTGGGCTGCCCCCGGCTCAGCAGGGCAAGAGGCTGGAGCAAGGTCCCTCTGCCCCTTATTAAAGGTTTCTCAGCAGAGGGGAGAAGAAGACCTTTATTTTCCCATCCGGTGGCCAGAAATGCTGAGCATGGGCCTTTTGGCTAGGACACTGAGTGCCCAGCGAGCTCCTCGCTCGCAAACAAGCAGCTGCCTCCGGCCACGAGGCCAAAGGTAAATGAGCTGCTCTTTCAGCAACGGTGTTCCTGGGGCGGGGGGGGGGGGAAGGTCTGGTGGTGCCCACGCTCCCCACCCAGGGACCCCCATCCTACGTGCAGAGACCCCTGAGATGCCCATGGAGACACCCCAGCCATGCGCATGGCCTGGTGTTAACAGAGGAGATGCCTGGGATGGGGGGGGTGGACACACAACCAACCATCCCAAAACCTCCCACCTCTCAATACGACAAGTCGGGAGCTTTGCAGGGTGTTCTCAGGGCCGTGGCTGGGATTTGGTGGAGGTTCACCAAGCCTGAGAGGGTTAGAACAACAAACATCTTTCTGCTGAGCTGGCATGGTTCTCACCACCTCTTCTCCCCGAGACTGGACACTTGCTCGCGCGTCCTCCTCCCCATAATTCTTCACACTCCTCACTCCCAGCTCGCTGACTTGTTATTCCTCTCCCTTCTACACTGTCCCCTGGTTTTGGTGGCCTTAGTGTTAAGCAAGGAGAAGGACCAGCTCCAGGCTGGCCACAGCCCTCGGAGCAGCCATTTAATGTGTAACGAGGGACCTGTTGGTCCAGTGAGCAGAGATGACAGATTAACCCAGTTTAGAGCCAAAGAGCAGTGGGTTTGCTGGTAAACTGTCCTGTTCCTGCGAGCTTCAAATGCCTTTAATGAGTTATTATTTAGTCTGCGATGGAGGTTAATGGGGGGACATGGCAGAAATGATCTGTGATTAATTAAACCACCTTTATCTGGTGCGGGCAGAGCAGCTGGACTCGCTGGGCTGGGCGCTAAGCTGGGATCAGCGCCGGATCCCCGGCTTCGGCATCACTCCCGGTGCTGCCCTGCACCCACCGAATTCAGTGATGATCAAACCGGGCCCTGCAGACCAGTGGCCACCTCCACCCCAGTGGGAAAGAGCTGGCAGAAATGGGAGTTTTTCCCTGTTTTATTACACACCACCCCAAAGCCAGACTTTGTCCCGTTTGCTGCCGGCCCACGTGGGAAGCAGCCAGGTGCCTTCCAAGCCTCCTTCCCCAAATATCGAGTGCCAAGCCGGAGGCAGGCTGTGGCTGAGCTGCTCCCTGGGATTTGCGGACACTGTCCGGTCCTGACACCGGCTGCTCCCTGTCCCCTTTCCTTCAGCAAAGCCACCGGTTCCCATCAGCACATCCATCCTCCTCCTCCACTGCAACCCACCACCCTCCACTCAGCCTTGACATCCTCCTGGGGCGATGGCTCAGCCCTTCCCCACAGAATAACAGAATCATTTCGGTTGGAAAAGCCCTTGAAGATCCTCCAGACCAACCATGAACCTCACCCTGACCGTTCCCAACTCCACCAGATCCCTCAGCGCTGGGTCAACCCGACTCTTCAACCCCTCCAGGGATGGGGACTCCCCCCCTGCCCTGGGCAGCCCATTCCAACGCCCAACAACCCCTTCTGCAAAGAAATCCTTCCTAAGAGCCAGCCTGACCCTGCCCTGGCGCAGCTTGAAGCCATTCCCTCTTGGCCTGGCGCTGGTTCCTTGGCTCAAGAGACTCATCCCCCCTCTCTGCACCCTCCTTTCAGGCAGTTGTAGAGGCCCATGAGGTCTCCCCTCAGCCTCCTCTTCTCCAGACTAAACCCCCCCAGTTCCCTCAGCCGCTCCCCATCACACCTGTGCTCCAGACCCTGCACCAGCTCCGTTGCCCTTCTCTGGACACGCTCGAGTCATTCAATGGCCTTTTTGGAGTGAGGGGCCCAAAACTGAACCCAGTCACCTTGCAGTGCAGCCCCACACACCAGATAATCCCAGCAGATCCCTGTCCTTCCCATTAGGATGCTGGGGGGAGCTCTGGCAGATCCTCAGCGCCGAGTTTAGACCAGAAAGGGCGAACAAGCCACGCTGCGCCCATCGCTCGCAGCGCCCCATCCCGTGTGGGATCCCACGGGAAAGCCAGAGCATCTCCTTCCTTAGGGATCACCCAGCCACCAGCGTGGCCTCACCCTGCCCGTGTCACTGCTGGCAAAGCTGCCGCCGAGGCCGGGAGCCGCATTCACATTCCTGCCGCGAGCACACTTGTCAGCCGAGCTGTCAGCCGCTCCCGTAATAGGGCCACGGCGGTCACTCGTGTTGGGAGTAAACACAGCCGAATCTGAGAAAACAAGAGCAGAGCCGAGCTCGGGTGCTTCCAGCAAGGCTGCAAAGTACCAGCGCACTCGGCACAGGGTGTGTGGGGGGATGCCCAGCTTTCCCCCCCCACCTCCCCATCATCCGTCGCTGTGAACCCCAAAAAGCCCCTGGAAGGATGCTCGGTGGTGACGGCGGTCCCTGGCATCGCAGGGGTGCGGTCGGCTGCTCCCGGAAGGAAACGCTGGGGACCTGGGATTAAAAAATAGGTTGTTTGGTGGCATCGGAGCTGGCGCAGGGGATAGATGGGGACAGCGCTGGCCTGGAGCTGCTCGGGGACACAAGGCAGTGGAGCTGCAGGTCGGTGATTTCTAGCAGAAACCCACCCCAGCTTTGGCTGGAGGAAAAGCACTTTTTTTTTTTTTTTTTTACCTAAAAATATGGCATTTTGCACATGCCAGAGCTGCCCCGAGCCTGGAGGACCCATTTGGAGAGAGGGTCCAGCCTCTTTGCCATCATCCTCCAGCGTGTCCTCCACCCCTGGGCACCTCCTGCCACCTCCAGCCGTGTCACCAGTGCTGGAGGGGACACATCTGTGGGGTGGGACGGCTCCAGGCTCTGCGCTGGCCCCGACGCGCAGCTCAGGGAGGCTCAAGGGGTGTTTGCACGGGGGCCGGGGGGCTCGTCGTGGCCACAGCAAGGAGGAGGAGCAGCCCTGTGAATAATTACTGCTGGCTTATTCGTCTTGAGCTATTCCTCCAACTTCTAAACCCTCCCCGCAACAAAGAGGCGGCCGGCCTGAAAAGCCGAGGATTTAGGACAAAGAAGGGAGCGGGGTGGCCGAGGGCACGACGCCGCTTCGGGGCCGGGTGGCGATGCCCATCGCGTGGTGCCAAGCACTCCATCCCTAACTCCTCCAATTCAGGCCATTCTTCTTTCCCAGCTTCAGCCCAGCAGCTTCCCAGCGCCCGGTGCAGTTTCTTCACATCCAGAAACCCTAAAAAGCTGAAAACACCATGAAATATTTTCTCCCAGCGGGGAGGGGAGCGGGCGGCTATTATTCTCATCCAAACCAAACCTGAAATGTTGGGGTCCAAAGGGTGTCGTTCTGCCTTTGAAATCTCCCGCGGCCTTTCTTCCCATTAAACCATCTCCCGGCTCAGCTCAGAAGTTTCTTCCCCACCCCCCCTTTTTTTTTTTTTTTAAATTTAATAATAAAGCATCTCAGATCTCCGAGTTGCAACTCATCTCACACCTAAGCGAGATTGCGTTTTGCACAAGCCTTTCAGCTGTTTTCTCAATCTCTCCTCTGTCTCATTCTCAATTCAGGCAGTTGCTATAGGTATGTTTTAATCCCCAGCATGGTAGATTTTAATTAGTCTTTGTACAGATGGCCAATTAACATTCATTACTTTTGCCTTGAGCGATTAATTATGAGTTTGGATAGAATGGGAGATGGAGACAGAGGAAAGATGGGCAGGTGAATAAAAAAAGGGATTTTAATCAGAGTTTGGGATTTTTTTTTTCTTCTTCTTATTTATATATATACACACACACGCAGAAAGAGGAGGGAAGAGAAAAGCACTAACACAGTGCGAGTTACGCTCCCGCTGAACTGCTTCCAGCCCCGGAGCCACAGGGATGGGCTCCAACGGGATCTGTGGCTGGCGATGCTGCGGGGCTGGGGGGCTGCGGCCCGGCCGAGCCCCATGGCAAGGATGGGGAAACCGAGGCAGGGAGTGCTGGGGCCGCACGCAGCTCCCCAGGCAGGCACGGCCCAGCGCTGGGCTGGAAATCAGCCCCCCCGGGCTGGATTTGGGTGCCTGGGCATCATGGTTTTGGGGTTGTATTGGTGGTGGTGGGGACGGCTGAGGGAGCGGTGACACACCGCTGCCTTCCCCCGGGCGAGCCCGCGTAGTGGCGTGCAGGATGGGGCCCGTAACTCTCCCCGCGCAACACCCGTTGACACGTCGCTAATTCTTCCTAATTGATTTTTCACGCTGGCGGGAGGGAGACGGTGACATCCAACAACAGAGCCCTGATGTCGCGGCTTTCTCCTCCATGAAAAGGGCCGGCACCCTCCCCCCCGGAGCCGACATACTTCTCCCCGGCCCGGGTAGCCATGGTGAGACGTTGCCCAAATCCTTTCACCGCCGTGCCGCCGGAGGCTGGCGATGCTCCACGCCGCCCGTGCCAGCCCGCTCACGGCAGCTATTTCGGGCACGCAGGCAAGCCGGCAGGAAAAATTAAAATAGCAAAAAGCCCCCCGGGGCCGTATCCTGCCCCGGTTCCTTGGCGGAGGGGCCGCACCCACGCTTCGTGCCGTCCCGGCACATGTGAACCGGCAACGGGTTGTGCATTCGGCGTTTCTGGGTTATTTTGGCGGCGAGCGAGGCGTGCGCGCGGCGCGGAGCGAGCAGGGGAAGCTGGCGGGAAGGTGGGGAAGGGCCTGATCCTGCTCGCTTCGGGGGAGCCTCCCTCGACGGCAGGTGGGCCCGGCAGAGCGGAGTAACTGCAGGGTGCTGAGCGGCAGGATCCGTCCTGCGGGACTTGGAGGGCTCCTCACGGCGCCGCTGGCTGGGCTTTTACACCCGTTCTGCTGAAATCTGGGGATTTCTTTTTTAGCACGTTTTACATTTTGGCCCCAACCCTCTCGAGATTGGCACTTCTCCGCAGCACAACAACTTTTCTGAAATCAGCCGCTCAGGCGGCGGAGAAGGGGGGGGGTCCAGATCCCTCCCCGCATGGCAGGGATGTGGCCGCTGGGTCCTGTACACGCGGCGTGGCTGGTGGACGTGTCACCTGCATCCCAGCATGGTCCCTGCTAGGATGTGTCACCTGTATCCCCTCACAGTCCCTGGGTGGACGTGACACCTGCATCAAAGCACAATCCCTGGGTGGACATGTCATCTGCATCCTGGTGTGGTTCCTGGGTGGACATATCACCTGCGTCCCCTCACAGTCCCTGGGTGGACGTGTCACCCACATCCCAGCATGGTCCCTGGGTGAATGTCACCCACATCCCCTCATGGTCCCTGCTAGGACGTGTCACCTGCATCCTGGTGTGGTCCCTGGGCGGATGCATCACCTGCATCCCCTTGCGGTCCCTGGGTGGACATGTCACCCACATCCCAACACAATCCCTGGGTGGATGTGTAACCCACATCCCAGTGTGGTCCCTGGGTGGACGTGTCACCTGCATCCTGGCATGGTCCCTGGGTGAACATGTCACCTGCATCCCCTCACAGCCTGGGTGGACGTGTGACCCACATCCCAGCACAGTCCCTGGGTGGATGTGTCACCTGCATCCCAGTGTCGTCCCCGGGTGGACGTGTCACCCGCATCCCAACATGGTCCCTGGGTGGACATGTCACCTGCATCCCCTCACGGTCCCTGGGTAGATATGTCACCCACATCCTGACATGGTCCCTGGGTGGACGTGTCACCCGCATCCCAGCATGTCCCTGGGTGACATGTCACCTGCGTCCCAGCACAATCCCTGGGTGAATGTGTCCCCTGCATCCTAGTGTGGTCCCTGGGTGGACATGTCACCTGAATCCCGGCACAGTCTGTGGGTGGGGACCCACCCCAGGCAGCACAAGTGGCTGAGCCCGTGGGGAAATCACCCCAAACGGTGCTTGAGCACTGGCTCAGCTCATCCCACTTGTGGGCTGGTGAGACTGCACAGAGCTCCGGGGAACAGGCGGGTGCCCCAGAGCATCAAAACGATGCTGGGGACCCTCCCCAAGGGCCACCCCCCACACTGCAAATGCCTCCGTCTCCATGCTCATGTGCTGGATCTGGCCTCTGCGACCTGCAGGATGGAGCATGGCCTCGACCGGACCATCCCCACCAGCAACCCCCCAATTTCACAGAGTTTTTTTGCAGCTGAAATACAGATGGGACATACAGGAGTCAACAGTCCCCGCTGCCTCTAAGGGCAACCGAAACCCCTCACACCAGCTGAAGGCTTCCTCTCGGGTGAGGAAGAGGAGGCCGGGAGTGCAGACGCCTCCGTAAGGCACCGTCCCCACCTGCAGAGCGGTGGCAGGGTATGGCCCTCTCTAAGTATACGCCATTGAAATGTGCACATTTCCTAAAAGCAATATGGAACAGCTAAATATACTGCTCACAAATCTGTTTACACTAATAATGGCTGGGAGCCTGCCATCCATATGACTGCAAGGAACCATTGATTCAACATAAATTAACTGAAAATTACTTGCGAGAGGGAGAAACTCACGGCATTTTATATTTATTTTTTTTTTCCCCTTGTCTTTTTTTCTTTCCCCCCCCTCCCAGCCAGGGAAGTGGGAAATGTGGAGACATTGGCACCTCCGCTACCGACAGCCATGGCTGCGTTTGGCAGCGGCTCTGCTCTTTCCTCGCCGGCCCCTCTCCCCATCCGCAGCGCTGGGGACCGGGATACCCAGTGAGTTGGGATTTTCCATCCCAGCGCCGGGAACTCGAGCTGCCGCCAGGGCCAAATGAACACAATATTTACCCGTTTTCCAAGAAACAGCAATGGAGACGGAAGGGTCCGAGTCATTATTTTGGCGCGGGCAGATTGCTAACTTGTTTGAATTTTTAAAAAAAAGGGAAAAAAAGGAAGCAAAAAACCCACCAGAATTGGCAGCTCCTTGCGTATTAGTCGAAATGCTGCAGACTTGGCTCCCGCTCACCTCCGCAACATAATGTTAAATGGCATCAAGACAGTATATCAGTCATTTACATATGTTGCTTATAGACGCCAAACTTATTAACACAATAAAACTGCTGCTAAGAAGCTTTCCTGCCTATTTTTCTCCTGGAGAATGTCAGTGTTGGAAGCACCTAGCTGCCTCGTATGGAAACACCCGGGGTTGCCTTTCATATGGCACCCGGGAAAATAAATATATGAATCACCCAGGGTCCCCCTCCGACCACTTCCAAAGCAAAGCAGGGGGAGGATGTGTTGATTCAGACCGTTGTGCAGCGGGGGAGGCCGCCAGCACCCAGCCCACCCAGCAGCACCCCGCGAGCCCCGGCATCCCCCCTGAGGCACACCGCCTCCCCCCAGACAGGCACCCAGGTAGGACGGGATGGCTTCACCCCAGGACTGGCTTTAAATCCCACTGCTCCGAGGTGTCCCCGACTCCCTGACCTGTCTGGAAATGTTGGAAGGGGCACCCTGGCTGATTCTTATATTTATTTTCCTGGGTGCCATATGAAAAGCAACCCTGGGTGTTTCCATACGAGGCGGCTAGGTGCTTCCAACACTGATGCTCTCCGCGCGGGAAAGGAGGCAGGAAAGCTTCTTAGCAGCAGTTTTATTGTGTTAATAAGTTTGGCGTCTATAAGCAACATATGTAAGCGGCTGATAGACCGTCTTGATGCCATTTAATGGTGTGTTGTGGAGGTGAAGGGGAGCCAAGTTTTCTGATCTCCCCTAATATAATGCTTGCCTGGTCCCCGCGGGGTTTTGGGGGGGCTCTCCCAACATCCAAGCGGGGACAGCGCATCTCCCCCTCGCGGCACCGAAGCCGTCCCACCTTTCCCCAGCCCCGCGATGGTGCAATCTTGCAGGAGATCTTGTTTTCCTTGTTCTCTGGCCAAAGCTGACGTGAGCCCTGGGGGGGTCGGACATGGGGGTCATTCTCCGGTACCATCCGAGGGAGCACCCAACCCCTTCCCGGAGCTGGAGGCGTAATTTCCTGTGTTGAAATTTCCTGAGATCTCTTAGAAAGACATTTTTGCTGCAACGCTGACCCTGCCCTGCATGGAAAAGTGTTTTTACAGGCAAAATTCTACAACCTGGGAGGGAGGTGAGACATCAGCTGGGGGACCAGTCTTCACCCCCAAAATCAGTGGGGAGGGCTGGCTGAACCCAGACACCGCAGCTGAGCTCTTCCTTGTGCTGTCAGTACTATAAACCCCCAAAACCATCCCCAGGAATCACGGTGCTGAAGCACGGAGCTCCTGGCCACGGCATCCCGAGGAGGTTTAAAGTCTGGGATCAGGGATGCGGGAGAGATCCGCTCCCAGCTGGGGCACAGCGATGCCACGCACCCGCTGCTGCTGCCACCCCAGAGAGCAGGATGACAAACCAGGGTCAGTGGTTTGGGTTTATGGGGGGGGCTGGATTGCACCCCTTGAGCCCCCAGGGACCCCCGGGACCCCCCCCCAGCTCTTCCCCCTGATGCCATACCCACCATCACCCCAGCGGGTCCCCAAGGAGGATGGTGTGGCAGGTGATGCCATCGTGAAGCTGTGTGTGCTGCTGGTGCCTGCGGCATCAGCACTGCTCTGACAAGTCGTGGCACAAGCAGGAGATGCAGATGTTGACCCAAACCAGCTTGTTTCAGTGCTGCTGCCCCAAAACTGCATGTTTCAGAGCTGCTGCCCTCCTTGGGCCCTGGCGTGGGTGAACCAGCTCATCGCTCTGCTCAACCTGTGGGCAAACAGGGGACATGGGGTCCCCAAGGTCAAGCACAAGGTCAGGGGAAAGGTCCTCAAGTGCCCAACCTCTGCACATCACTTCCAACTAATGAGCTGCAAGGACTTTCCCCAAAACCATGCTCCTGTGGGACCACCTTGGCGAGCAAAAATGACCGGAGCAATCTCTGTCCCGGGAGTGCGTGCAGCCTCAGTGCCAGGACGGGCATTGCCACCAACGGCTGAGGGTGCCACAGCTTTTTGAAAGGCTTTATCAGAGCTATGGGCACCTGCACAATCATCTTGAGATGTTTCAGGGCTTGAAGATGATCCTTTCAGGAGCTGGGGGTTTCAACGTCTGCAAGGAGCTGGGTGCAAAAATCCTGTTTGCTTTGCAAGAGTGAAATTGCCATTTGTGACACATGGCTGCAACCACAGAAGCCACAGCCATGTCCACACCAAGTGGCCTCCAGGATCTCCCACCTCTGAGAATGTTGGAAGCCCACCAGGATCTGTCACGCCAGAGCCCACATCTGCGCAGGGTTTCTGTACCAACGTAGCAGTCAGGCCATGCCGGGGAGGTGAAGGTGGCTGCAGTGCCCGTGGAAAAGCCAGTGTGACCACTGTGTAGGTGGGCGAGGACCCAGCAGCATCTCTCCTTGCTGAACTGACCTCTTCCAGCCCATAACTATGTGATCTGGGTGGCTCCCAGTTCCTGGGCTCGGTGGTGTGATCCTCTCTCAATATCAGCCTGGTTCCATAGATTAAAGTTATCTCCCATCCATCCACGTCAATGTACGTATCTACCACCATCCCCATATTCCCATGTCATCTTCATCCACCCAAACATCCATCCAAACATCCATCCAAACATCCAAGCATCCAACCAAGCATCCATCCAAGCATCCATCCATCCAAGCATCCATCCATCCATCCATCCATCCATCCATCCATCCATCCATCCATCCATCCATCCATCCATCCAAGCATCCATCCATCCATCTAAGCATCCATTCATCCATCCATCCATCCATCCATCCATCCATCCATCCATCCATCCATCCATCCATCCATCCATCCATCTAAGCATCCATCCATCCATCCATCCATCCATCCATCCATCCATCCATCCATCCAAGCATCCATCCATCTAAGCATCCATCCATCTAAGCATCCATCCAAGCATCCATCTAAGCATCCCTCCCTCCCTCCCTCCCTCCCTCCCTCCCTCCATCCCTCTAAGCATCCATCCATCCATCCATCCATCCCTCCCTCCCTCCATCCCTCCCTCCCTCCCTCCCTCCATCTATCCACCCGTCCATCCATCATCCATCCATCCATCCATCCATCCACCCACCCACCCACCATTGATGGACCAGTTGACAGATCCACCCTAAAAAAGGGAGCCTGAATTAGGGGGTCAGATGAATAAGCCACTGAAGCCCACTGGGTTGTGTAGGGTCAGTTTATTCCCATCCAGCATATCCCTGAACTAAATGAAATAATTAAAAAAAATGAAGAAGCAGGAGTGGGGGAAGAGCCTGGGACAGACAGACTCTGGACCTCCTTAGCCCCCCACCCCAAAATACAGCCCCATTCCCCCCTTCTTGACTTCAGGGTGGCACTAGAAGTCTGGCGAGAAGAAATCCGGGCAGGACAAGGAGCTGTGCCCATGGGAAGAGCAGGCGGGCGAGGTGAGGAGGAAATGATCCAGCACTTTGAAGTCTGGTCAACTTTTAACATCCCGGCAAGCTGCACCCGTGGCCACGCTCCGGGGCCTGGGGCCTGATTTTCCACATTCTGCCCTTTGATGCTGGAGGCCGATGTGTTATAGATTAACAGAATGGGGGGGACACACACACATGCACTGGGGGGGACGCGCTGCACCTGCCGGCAGCGTGCCGGATCCGGCCCCGGCACAGCCTGCCTGCTCCCGCTGTGGCAGGAGGAAGGGGTGCGGGCAGGGATTGGGGCACTGGCAGGGATTGGGGCGCAGGCAGGCAAGTGGTGGCCAGGGCTGGGGGGCACAGACAGATGGGGATGGCTCCTCCAGCACCCCCAGAGCTGCCCCTCTACCCCCAACCCCAAAGCCAGTTTTTGGTGTTTGTCCCGTCCCCCTCTCCCTCTCCTTCCTTCCTCTTTCGTTTGCTCCTTGGAAAATCCTCACTGTTGTATTTTAACAGGTGTCAGACCCCCCCTTTCCCCCAGCAGCACCCCCTAACCCCGGTGCAGCACCCCCCTGGCCCAGCCCTGCCTGCCCACCGCCGCTGCCGGCCTCGTCCCTGCACTGCGCTGGCACGCTCTGCCGCTCTTTCGTTAAAAAAGAAAATGTCTTTCTCCTCCACCCAGAGCTCCTCCTGGCCAGAAATCCAGCGGGAAGACAGGCTGCTCCTGCCTCACCTTCTCCCCGGGATGCAGGGGACAAAGTTTCCCTCTTAATAAACGGGGGACACCCGCCTGGGGGTCTGCGTTTTATTCCTGAAGGGGATAAAGATCCTGCTTGAATTATCCTGGAGGTGGGAGCAGGCCTGGGAGCGGGGGGGTGAGGGGAAGAAATGTAAAGAAAAATTTAGGTTTCTCGCCCAGTTTCAGTGTAGCAGCTCCCCAGTTCCCTTTGGAGCATCCAGGGAGCCTCCCCTGGACACTGAGCCGGGACTGAAAACCACCGGGGCGAATAGGAAAAAAAAAAAAAAAAATCAATTTAATGGTTTATCATTTTCCAAGAGGGCGATTTAGCCCTTAAACCAAAGCAGCTCCCCCCCCAAAAAAAAGGTTCCTGCGGAGACAGGCTGAGGGGGGATGCTGCCGGCGGGGATTCCCGCGGGGATCAGCCAGCGCCCGGCCGGCTTTTTCTTTTTCCCCCACAGAAGATGCTCCAAAGCCGGTGAGATCCGCACGAAACGAAATCCCGGCCCCGCGCAGCGCTCCGCGGTCCGCGGTTCCGCCACCGCCGGGTCCCGCCGGGCGGCTGCGGGGGAGAGGAGGAGCGGAGGGTCCGCACCCCCGGTCCGGCCCGGGGGGTGGAAGAAAACAGCGAGAGGGAAAACCAAAAAATTTTTAAAATTAAATTGAATTGATTTAAATTAAATTCCACAAATGGTCCGGAGCCGGGCGCAGCTCCCGCGGCTGAGCTGAGCGCTGTCTCCGCATCCTCCTTCCCCTTCCCCTTCCCTTCCCCTTTTCCTTCCCCTTTTCCATCCCCTTCCCTTTTCCTTTCCCCTTTCCCCTTCCTCATCCTCATCCCTCCGCGCCCGGGTGCCTTCTCCACCAGCCGGCTGACCCAGCCCCGCTTCTTTATTTCCATTTTTAATATAAAAATATATTTAAAATGTAGATATTTTTTTTTCCTCTCCCTCTTTCGCAAATAAAAATAAAAATAAAAGCGCTTTGGCGACGCGCTCGCTCCATTTTTAGGCTTTCATTTCTGTGGGGTTTCATGGATTTTTTTCTCCACATCCCCCCCCCCCCCCCCCCGCTTTCTTCCCCGCAGCCTTTTGCGGGAGTGTGTCCGCGGAAAGCCTGCGGGCGCGCAGCAGCTCTCTCCTCTCCGCGGGAGGGGAGGGGGGGTGAGGATCCGCGGGTGCCCGCGCGGAGTATTTCAGTCCAGCCAAGTGGAAAATAGACTTTCAACCCCCTTTGTGCGGGAGGGGAGGGCTGGCCCCCGCCTCCGCGGGCCGACAAAACTCAGAGCAGAGCCAAACTGCGGAGTGAACTCGGGACCGGCCCGCGCAGGGGCTGCGCACCCCGCGCATCCCCCCGCGCCAGCGAAAAAACAGCCAAAATCGCGAGTTATTAGTTTTTTTTTTTTTTTAATTTAATCTTTTTTTTTTTTTTTTTTTTAATTCCCAGCGCAGGATCGGACCCGTGGGAAGAGCGGGCTTTTGGCCGGGGGGAAGGTCCTGCCTTGGGAGGGGGGGGTTACGCGGAGGGGAGCGGAGCTTGCGCGGGAGGCGGGGAGCCGCGGTGGGGCGCGGGGGAGGGCTTCACCTCCCCTCCTTCCCTCCCTCCCTCCCTCCTTCCATCCCTCCCCCCCCGGCCGGCAGCTCCCCGAGCCGCGGAGTTACAAACCGCCGCTGCGGATATTTTTTTATTTATTTATTTAAAAAGCGGGGAAAAAAAAAAAAAAAAGCGGGGGGGGGGGGAGGAGGGGGGGAAGGGGGGGGAATAGGATTTTTTAAAAAAAAAAAAACAAAAAGAGATTTTTTTTTTTTTTTTTTTAAAGAAGAAGGAAAAACCACCCCGCAGCCGGAGCCCCTCTCCCACAACTTCGCGGCGCGCCTGCGGGAGCGGCTCCAGTCCAGTTTTTCGGGCGCTCTCTGCCTCCCCCTGCCTCCCCTGCCTCCCCTGCCTGCCCTGCCTGCCCCTGCCTCCCCCTGCCTCCCCCTGCCCGGGCCCGAGCAAGGTGAGGCCGCCCCCTCCCCCGGGCCCCGCCAGGTACCGGCCGTATTTGTACCGGCTGCCGGGGGCTCTGCGGGCTGCGTGGGCGCCCGCGGGTGGGCGGCGGGGCGGGTGTGTGTGTGTGTGTGTGTCTGTGTGTGTGCGCTCTGCCCAGGGGGGTGGTTTCTTGCACACACACACACACACACACACACACCCGGAGGAACAGCCCCGCTCCGGGTGTCCCCCCCCCACCCCCCCCCCACCCCTCCCCTCCCTCCCTTTCCCCGGCTCACACCATGTTCCAGCCGTCTGCGAAGCGCTGCTTCACCATCGAGTCTCTGGTGGGCAAAGACACCCACCTCGGCCCCGAGGAGCCCCCCCGTCCCGCCGCCCTCGGTTACCCCGGGCCCGGGGCCGCCGCCGACGCCGCCGCCGCCGCCGCCGCCTTCGCCCCCGGCTTCCCGGGCGCTGCCGCCGCCGCCGGCCGGGCCCTCTACGGCAGCGCCGAGCTCGTCTTCCCCGAGGCCGTGGGGCACCCGGCGCTGCCCGTCGGGCCCCACCAACTGGGGGGGTCGGCCCTCCCGCCCCCCCATTCCTTCTTCGGGCCTCAGCACCGCGACCCGCTTAACTTCTACCCCTGGGTGCTGCGGAACCGCTTCTTCGGGCACCGCTTCCAAGGTGAGCGGGAGGCAGCGCCCGGCGGCTCCCGGGGCGCGGAGAGAGCGCGGAGAGGGCGCGGGGACTGCGCGGAGAGCCCCGGGGGCCGGTAACGGGAGGGGAGGCGGGGGGGGAGGGCAGCCGGCGAGGACCCGGAGGCAGAACCTGTTGCTGCTGCAGGCGCAGCCGGTGCTCCGGGCGCTTGCACACCCGGTGCCGGTGCGTTTACACAGCCGGTACTCAGGGTATATGAACAGCCGATGCATTTACACAGCCGGTACTCGGGGTATTTGAACACCCGGTGCATTTACACAGCCGGTACTCGGGGTATTTGAACACTCAGTGCATTTACACAGCCGGTACTCGGGGTATTTGAATACCCGGTGCGTTTACACAGCCGATGCTCGGCGCATTTGAACACCCGGTGCCAGTGCGCTTGCACACCCGGTGTGTCTACACACCCGGTACTCAGCGCCTTTGCACACCGGTGCTCAGTACATTTACACACCCGGTACTCAGAGCGTTTACACACCCGGTGCTCAGTACATTTACACCCGGTACTCAGCGCCTTTGCACACCGGTGCTCAGTACATTTACACACCCGGTACTCAGAGCGTTTACACACCCGGTGCTCAGTACATTTACACCCGGTACTCAGCGCATTTGCACGCCGGTGCTCAGTATATTTACACACCCGGTACTCAGCGCGTTTACGCACCCGGTGCTCAGTCCAGTCACACACGCGGTACTCAGAGCGTTTACACACCGGTGCTCGATACATTGACACACCCGGGACTCAGCGCATTTACACACCCGGGGCCGGTGCGTTGCCGGGGCCGGTGCCCGGGCAGAGGGCGGGCGGGCGGGGGGGGCCGGGGCAGCCCCGGGGCCGGAGCTGGGTCCCGCCGGGCATCGCGGGGCTCCCGGGGATGGGACCGGCGCTGCCGCCTCCCTGCGCGGCTGCCGGAGCCGGAGTTTGGGTTTTCTCCTTCTCGGAACGAAGTGAAAGATTGCGGGTGGGTCTCGGCTGCAAAGCGAGATTTTGTTTAATTCTATAGATTTTTTTCTCTTCCCCTTCTCTTCTCCTTCTCTTCTCCTTCTCTTCTCCTTCTCTTCTCCTTCTCTTCTCTTCTCTTCTCTTCTCTTCTCTTCTCTTCTCTTCTCTTCTCTTCTCTTCTCTTCTCTTCTCTTCTCTTCTCTTCTCTTCTCTTCTCTTCTCTTCTCTTCTCTTCTCTTCTCTTCTCTCTTCCTGTCTCTGTCTCTATCTCTTTCCTTTATCTTTCTTTTCTTTCTGTCCTTTTCTGCCTCTCCCTTTCTTATTTCCTTCTTTCTTTTCCTGTCTCTGTGCTCCTTTCCTTTCCTTTCCTTTCCTTTCCTTTCCTTTCCTTTCCTTTCCTTTCCTTTCCTTTCCTTTCCTTTCCTTTCCTTTCCTTTCCTTTCCTTTCCTTTCCTTTCCTTTCCTTTCCTTTCCTTTCCTTTCCTTTCCTTTCCTTTCCTTTCCTTTCCTTTCCTTTCCTTTCCTTTCCTTTCCTCTCCTTTCCTTTCCTCTCCTTTCCTTTCCTCTCCTTTCCTTTCCTCTCCTTTCCTTTCCTCTCCTTTCCTTTCCTCTCCTTTCCTTTCCTCTCCTTCCCCATCTCCTCTCCATCCCCGTCCCCTGGCTGTCCCCGCTGTCCCGAGGGGACCGGCGGCCGGAGGGGCCCCGATTAGGGTTTATCTGTCCGGCACCAACCCCTCGCCTGGCTCCGGGCTCCGGCGGCTCCGCCGGGGATCGCGGCCGCTGCCGGCGCCGCCCGGGGGCACCGGCCCGCGGGGACACGGCCCCGTCCCGTCCCGGAGCGGCCCCGGCCGGGGCTCCCCGGTCCTGCCCCGGGCCCGGAGCCGCCGCCCCCGCTGCCCCCGGCCCGGCCGCCGGTGCCTCCCCCGCGGCCGGCTCCATCGCCTTTGCGCGCTGTTGCTTCTTCCCTTTCTTTCGGTTTTCTGCTTTTTCTTTCTCTCTTTTCTTTCCTTCCTCATTTTCTTTCCTTCCTTTTTTCCTGCCTTCTTTCCTCTTTCTTTTCTTTCTTTCTCACTTTCGTTTATTTCTTTTCTCTCCTTGTGTCTCTTTTTTTTTCCTTTTAGTTTCTTTCGTTTCTATCTTTTCTTCCTTCTTTTCATTCTTCTTTTTCTTTCTTGCTTTCCACTTTCCTTCTTTCTTTCCTTCTCCCTTTCACTGTTCCTTTTCCTTCTTGTCCATCTTTCTGTCTGATTTTTCTTTTTCTTTCTTGCTTGCTTCTCCCTGTCTTTTTTCTGTCACTTTCTTAGGCTTTCTCCTCTTTTTTTTATCTTCTTTTCCTCTCTTATTTTTCTCTGCCTCCCCCCTTCTCCCTCTCATTCTTTCCCCTTCCTGCTGCTCTCCCCATCCACCCCTTCTCCCCCTCTTTCTCTCTCCTTTCCCTTCCCCTCCCGTCCCCCCCATGTCCAGCCCCACTACGGCACCGAGGGCAGCCGGGGAGGGAGCGAGGCCGTGGCACCGCGGCGCTTGGCGGGGTGGGGGGGTGGGGGGTGAATCCTTCAATATTGGGGCGGGGAAGATGCCCAGGGCTCCCCAATACCCCCTGTCTCTCCTCCCCGTGTCTCAGGGCGAGACTCTCTCCCCAACACCCCCCTCCGGTCACACAGAAGGGGTGCTGGGGGGGTTTGGGGTGCTGGTGCAGGACCCTGACTCTGCTGTCTGTCCGCAGGGAGCGAGGTGTCACAGGAGAGCCTGCTCCTCCACGGCCCCTTCGCCCGCAAGCCCAAGCGCATCCGCACCGCCTTCTCGCCGTCGCAGCTCCTGCGCCTGGAGCGGGCCTTCGAGAAGAACCACTACGTGGTGGGCGCCGAGCGCAAGCAGCTGGCCAGCAGCCTCAGCCTCTCCGAGACCCAGGTACCCACCCCACGGCCGTCCCTCCGTCCCTCTGTCCGTCCGTCCCGCTGGCCGCCGGTGGGAGCAGCTCGGCAGCAGACGGCGGACACAACCGGGGCTGCGCTCTGCAAAATCCCAGCTGGGTTTGGCTGGAAATCCCGCGTGGAAACCGTGGCTGAGCCGTGCGGGTTTGTGGGGGCTCTCGGTGGATTTGGGGAGTTGTTTTTTTGGTTTTTTTTTTTTTAAACCGCAGCGTTCGGTTGTTACAGTCATCCCCGGCAGGGCTTGAGGCTGGGGATGCAGGTCTCACGCCGCGCCACTCTCCAGAGAGCTTTTCTGGTGTTCTTGCTTGCTTGCTTGGGGTGTTTTCCCTGAGAGCAATATATGATTTAAAAAATCCCGTTAAAAAAAGGAGCAGCAACATGAGACCCTTCCCCGAAAGCTGCAAAAACACCCCTCAGCTGTGCGGCTTCGGTTCGGTACACAACCACCGCCGTGCTCCACAGTCAGGATGGGTGCAAAGATGGGTGCCTGCCCAAGGGTGCTGGTTCCAGCTGCAACTTTCTGATTTTTAGAAAAGACATTTCGCAGGCATTTAGATATCGTGAGACCCAGGAGAACCGGAGGGATGGGAAGAAATGGAAAAGCGTACGGTGCTGGGGGGGAAAACAGGGGAGTCAGGGCTGAGCATCTCTGTGCGTGTCCAAGCCCTGTGTCCTGGTGAGCAGCTATTCCCAAATGCTCCGGGCGAAAGTATGCTATTTCCCCTAATATTCACTACTGAGTCGATGGGGAAAGTTTTCTCCAAATGCTGGCTAGGTAGTTTGGCCTGTATTCTGAATTAATTTAATTTTTATCCTTTAATTTAATTGGAAAATAAAGCTGGAGCTGTGGGTGTTCCCGGTACCCACCTGGCTTATCCTTGACCAGGCTCTGCCAAGCAAAACCTCTGAATAAATCTCTGTGAGAGGGAAGTTACTGGGAGGAAAATCTCATGGGGAGAGTGGGAAACTGCAGGTGCAGATATTGGGGGGGAATGGACCGAGCCCACAAAATCCAGAGGCCGTTTGTATCTTGATGCTGACGCTATCCCGGCCCCCCCAGCCCTGCAACTCGCAGGGCACTGGCACCCAGGCTCGGGTCCTTGCCTTGCTGCTCTGTCACCAATCTGGGCTGAAAATTATGTTAAAGACAAAAAAAAAAAAACCCTGAAAGGTCAAAGAACAAATAGTAGCCTCCCCGGGTGGAAAGGGCAGCTGCGGGATGCCTGAGGGGGAGCTCAGCGAGTCCCTCAGATTTTGCATCATTGCCCTGAGCCTAAAAGCAATAATGCAATTTATTGGGGGAAAAAGCAGAGGCATCTGTCCCTAAATCCGGCTGGAGATTTGGAAAGGGAAAGAGGCAATACAGATTTTTTAAATTATTTTTTTTTTATGCGCTGCAGCGTGTTTTGTAGTATGGTATTTCCATGGTTTGGGGAAGCTGCTGCGGCCGCTCGGCGCAGGGTAATTCATCACCTGCGGGCGGGGAGTGAGTGCGGGTGCAGGCGGGAGCGTGTGGGGGGCCGGGGCCGGCTCCCCCCGGAAAAGGCACCGGGCTCGGCCCGGGGGGCTGCGGCGAGTGTCAGCAAAGCGTCCCCGGAGGCAGCAGCAGTTGGCTGGGGGGGGCCCGTGGGGTGGCAGGGAAGACTTTTTCTTCCCTTTCAGCTTTGTGGCTTTAGAAAAATAATCTTTTGGAAAAAATCTTTTAATTGCCTGGAGAGAAATAGCCCCAATGTGCGGAGGGATGCGCTACGGGATGGGCATTGACGTACCGGGACTGGCAGGGCGGGAGAGCCAGCCTGGCTGGTGGCCATGCCAAAAACCAGGCATTATCATTATTATTATTATTACTTTTATTATTATATATCCTGTGATGAGTCCTGCATGCGTGCAAACCTCCCCCCGTCCTCGGTGACACGCATCCCCGGTGTGACACCGGCTGACACAGGCGTGTTTTCACCCGGCGCGGATACCCGAACCCCCGGCTGGGTGTTTTTTATTATTTTCCGCTCCGAGAAGGGGCAGCCGGTTACGGCTGTGCCTGACCTTATTTCCCAGCTGCTTTTCCCCCTGGAAAAGGGGCTCCTGGTCTCCCAGCCGGGGAGCAACACCTGGAGCAGCCCAGGGGGAAGGTGAAAAGGGTACCGTACCTGCCCAGCATCAGGAAATGCCTTGGGATATAAGGTGGGGAAGGGTGGAGGTGTTTAACCCCTTCCCATCCTTTCTCCTATCAAGGAGCTGCATTAGTCTGGGATAAGACAGGCCCAAGCAACAACAACCCCCCAAAAAAAAGGGATTGGGAGAAAATCCAGCAGCAGCCCAGGGTCCCAAAGCGACCACAAGTGGGCTGAGGCTGGAGCACATGTAGGGAGGGCTTGGTGGGGGGATGCTCCTGGTCCAGAGGAGCCACCCGGGGGGTTTTGGGGACACACACACACACACACACACACACACGGTGTGTGAGAGCCGGATGGCACGAGGAGGCTGGCGTGCTGCGGGGGTGCCAGGCAGCGTGGGTGCACGGGGCTGTGGTGGCGGGGAGGTGGGGAGCGGGTGGGGGTACCACGCTGCGCGCTGCGGTCGTGCCGGAGTGGGCGACCACGGGTGGTCACGCCGCTGTGCCCATCGCTGGTGGCGTCGGATCGCTTCACCTCCCCAGGGAGCATGTCGGAGCTGGGAAATAACTGCCCTGAGTTAATTTTGCACCACGCAGCCTGGCCGGCCGGGCAGAGCCTCTCCATCCCCGGCAGGTCATGGTGCAAACGCCACTTGGGGGCCTCCAATCTGCCGTCCCAAAGGCAAGGCCTCAGCTTGGCTCCTGCCTGCGCGAGGTTTGGGGTGATGATGGAGGCACTGTGTAGCCCAGCACCCCCTCCAGGTTTTGGGGTGACGATGGAGGCACCATATAGCCCCGTGTTCCCTACTGGGTTCAGGGTGATTATGGAGGTACCGTGTAGCTCCACGTCCCCTCCCGGTTTTGGGGTGATTATGGAGGCACCGTATAGCCCAGCACCCCCTCCCAGCTTTGGGGTGACTATGGAGGCACCCTATGGCTCCACATCCCCTCCCAGCTTTGGGGTGATTATGGAGGTACCGTATAGCCCAGCACCTCTTCTCGGCTTTGGGGTGATTATGGAGGCACCATATAGACCCTCATCCCCTCCCGACTTTGGGGTGACTATGGAGGTACCATATAACCCCTCGTCCCCTCCTGGCTTTGGGGTGATTATGGAGGCACCATATATCCCAGGCCCCCTTCCCAGTTTTGGGGTGACTATGCAGGCACCATATAGCCCAGCACCCCCTCCCAGTTTTGGGGTGATTATGGAGGCACTGTATAACCCCACATCCCCTCCCAGCTTTGGGGTGACTGTGGAGGCACCGTACAACCCCTCGTCCCCTCCCGGCGTCGCGTGGGCAGGCCTGGAGGTGCTGCAGCCCCGGCCGGGCATCGCAGCCGCTCTGGCGGGAGCGGTAATAATTAACCGAGCGAATGCCTGGGAGTCAGGGGAGGAGAAAGATGCACGTTCCAGATACAGCCAGAGAGTGGCCGCCTGGCGAACCCCGGGGCTGGCAGTGGTGCCCCCCTGCCGTGAAGACCATCCCCAAAACCAAGCTTTTAAAAGTTTTGGGGTGTTTTTAGAAGAAAAGTCCCAGCTGGGACAGCAGGCGTAGGCAGATGCGGGGCTGATGCTTGGGGAGCTCCGCTGCCCTTCAGGGTGGTGGCACAGTTGGGTGACAGCACGGCACAGGCGGTGTCACCGTGTCTGGCCCCGAGTGACGGTGGGGCTGGTCCCCTCCGGTCACCACCCAGAGCTGTCCCCATGCTCTCAGCCTTCCACGGGGTTTGGGTCATCATCCAGGGGAGCTGCCCATGAAGCCACCGGATTTTAATTGTCCCCAGCTTGGTGATGGGACAGGAGCCATCCAGGGACTGTCCCCATCCCGCAGCCGGAGCGCGGGGACAGAGCCAGCCGGGGGGTGGCCGGGCAGGGACCCCAGGATCATCGCCCGGGTCAGACACACAAACACCCGGCATGACAACGGTTAATGGTTTGGGAAGGGATAAAACCCCCTGAGCTTGGGGGTTTAAACCAATTACTCTTGGAGTCAGGATGAGGCATCGTAGGGGGCAGCTTATCCCCCCGGTGCCCACTGTGAGGTTCTCACACTTCCTTCATTGTGGCTTCTGGCCTGTTGGAGCCAGGACTACGGTACCGGCGGGCTCAGGGAGCCCATCCAGCCGGGAATTCTGCCCCTTCCCACAGCCTGGACACTCGGGAAGCGCAGGGGAGCCTCGTCCCGCAGGACACGGCCGTACCCGGCTCCTCACAGAGCTGGGGAGGAACGGTTTTACCCGCCGGAGCCGCTTCATACCCACCCCTGATTTCCACAGAGCCTCACTCAAGCATCTTAATTGCTTTATGCCTTAGTTTCCCCTTCTATAATTTAGGGATAAGGCAACTTCCCCGCTCCCAGAGGGCTGAGAGCTTTAATTAAAGTTTGCAAAGTGCTTTGCAGTCATTGAATGAAAGGCGCCAGCTCCGTATTGTTCCAGAAATGCCCCAAAGCTAGGAAAGAAAATGGTTTGAGTCCGGGGCAGGGGGGGTTATAATATATACCGGTGCCATAAAGCAGCTGTTTCAAGGGACTAAGCGTGGCTTAAAGTCAAGGGCTGGTGCTGCGCTGGCTTAGCTCACCTGGGGAGCGCAGCGAGGTGCCAGCATGGGCTGTGGCCTCGCTGCTGAGGCTCCGGAGCCAAAAGCGGGTGCTGCCTGTGCCTGTGCTGAAGGAAAAGGGGGGAACGGGGTGGTGGGTGCGGGGATAGGGGGGGCTGCGGGCCCCGAACCGCCTGCGAGGGGGTGAAGGCTTCAGCTGGGCCCATGCTGGGTGGCAGTGGCGGCCGAGCAGCGGCACCCAGGGAGCTGTGGGGCTGGGGAGGCCAGGCAGCACCCCGCATCCCTGCCTGCAGCACCCCGCATCCCTGCCTGCAGCACCCTGCACCCCTGCCTGCAGCACCCCGCATCCCTGCCTGCAGCACCCCACGTCCCTGCCTGCAGCACCCTGCACCCCAGCTCCAACACCCCGCATCCCTGCCTGCAACACCCCACATCCCTGCCTGCAGCACCCTGCACCCTTGCCTGCAGCACCCCACACCCCTGCCTGCAGCACCCTGCACCCCAGCTGCAGCACCCTGTACCCCTGCCTGCAGCACCCCACACTCCTGCCTGCACCATCCCGTACCCCTGCCTGCAGCACCCCACACTCCTGCCTGCACCATCCCGTACCACTGCCTGCAGCATCCTGCGCTGCTGCCTCCAGCACCCCACATCCCTGCCTGCGTCACCCCGCATCCCTGCCTGCACGGCACCCTGCATCGCCAGCCGCATGGGCGCCCACAGCACCCCACACCACCGACCCTGTGGGTGCTTTCAGCACCCTGACCCCCCTCGCCGTGCCCCTGCTGCCGTGTCCACCCCGGCGCTGGCACCAAGGGTGGGTGCAGGGGCTTCGGATGGAGCCCCCGCTGCCTCCCCGGGCCCCTGGGACAGCGTTTGACCACCATCCAGCGGGAAAAGGCTTCCTGAAACCTAAATTAATTATCTATAGTTGTCATTATAGGCTATCTATAATTAGCTACCTGGTTCTATATGGTCCAGCCCAAGCCGCCGTGGCCCTGGGACGGCTCCGTTGGCCCACAACAACTTGCCACTGGCCACCAAAGGAAACAGGACTGAGTTTAGCCGCCGGCCGGGCCGCAGCCCCGACACCAGGGTGATGGGCACTGGCTTGGGGTGCTGTCAGGAGGGTCCTGCATCCCTGCCGACCCTGCGTCCGAGCTGTGATCGAGGGTCCTTCAACCATCTTGGGTTTCTCCGAGGCCGGGTTGTGCAGCAAAGCGGAGCCGGGAGGTGGCTGCACCCTGCGTCCTCCAACCTGCCCCATTTATCCCCTCCCCGTTCCCACCTTGCCATGGGCAGAGGGGAAACTGAGGCAGGGCAGGGTGGACAGGGGCTGCTTTTTTTTTTTTTTTTGAGCTTGCTGCCTGGCTGCAGCACCGTCCGGCTGTGCCGGGACCCCTGCGAGCGTCCGTTTCTCCCTCTCCCCCAGGTGAAAGTGTGGTTCCAGAACAGGAGGACGAAATACAAACGGCAGAAGCTGGAGGAGGAAGGACCCGACTCGGATCAGAAGAAGAAAGGTTCCCACCACATCAACCGATGGCGCCTCGCCACCAAGCAGTCGAGCGGAGAAGACATCGACGTCACCTCCAACGACTAAGGCAGGGACAGGCTCCTGGTGCAGCCACCATGGAGAGGAACCCGGGGGAGGAAGGGGGGACACAGGCGGCATCGCCAAATGAACTCTAAGGGACGTCGCCGAAGCCACCGCCGCCGCCCGCTGCCTTTCCTCCGGGGCGCCCGGCCTGACCGGGGACCCCCGTCCCCCCCCCGCCGCCCCGGGGCATCCCTCGGAGGTGCTTTTCGGGAAGCTCCCGCCGCCGAGCCGAGGAGGAAGAGGAGGCTGCCAGGGCACCCGCGGCCCCGGGACGCGACCGCGCATCCTCCTCCGCGCTGGAAGCCGTCCGTCAGCCATGAGATCAAATAAAAACGTCCTACCTAGAAGCTCAATGTACCCAACCCCTTTTTCATTTTCCTTTTTATTTTGATTTTTCGCTTTATTTTTTTTTCCCCCACCTCCCTCCTTTTCTCCATTGTTTTGGTTTTTTGGTTTGGTTTTTGGTTTTTGTTTTTACACAGTTTTATTTTAATTTATTCTTTTATTTTTGTGCCTCTGTGTGTGCGTTCCCTGTCGTAGGTAGTCAGCAGCTGTAGTGTGTGTTACTGCGTGGTAATAAAAAGCAAAATGCGCTGGAAACCTGTCTGCTTGCCTCGGCGGAGGAGGGGGACAAGGGGATCGTCCCCCCTCCCATCACTGGTTGAATGGCCGTGAGGACACCGGTGTCCGTCTTGGGGGGCGGAGAGGGCTGGGTGTCACCGGGGAGGGATGGAGCTGGAGGAGCTTGGTGGCCCCGTAGAGGTGGGTGCTGGGGGGATGAGGATGGCCCTGGGGATGGGGGTGGCCCTCGGGGAGGGGGGGTCCCTCGGGGGTGCCCGGGGGAGTGGGGGCCACCGCCGGGGTGGCCGCAGGTATGAGCGGTATGTGAGACGCCGGCAGCGTCACACCTGCGCCGGGGATTGAGTGTCGGGGAGAGGCAGGATCCAAGCAGCTCTGCCCCAATCCTGCCCCCCCCCCAAATATCCTCCCCTGCCCCGGGGATACCCCCCAGACACGGGGTGCCCAGGGACTCCCTCTGGGCCCCAGGCACTCCTGGAGCCCCCTGTAATGAGGGACTTGGAGGGGGGGGTCTCGGGGGATGAAGGTTGGGCATCCTTCCCACGTCTCGCTGGAGTCTGGGGGAAAGGACACTTGTAATAAGTTTATATATCTATTAAAAATATAAAAAATATATACACACAAGTATAAATTATATAGATAAGATATACTATATATACACCCATATATACCCCCTTATATACAGGTATACACGCGCACAGTATCTACACATAAATGTGTATATGTGTATATATACCGTACTGTTAAATGGATATTTTATACATATCTTAACAGTATATATGCACAATATATACATGTACATGTGCGCGTATAATATGTATATATATTGTATTTTATAATGTATATTTTACATAATTGTGTATTTTGAAATATATATTTACATATTATATATGATATAATGTAATATCGTATGGTAGCATATAGTATATAATATAACTATAGTATATATAGAATATATATCATATATATTTATATATTTTATATATAAATATATAGAATGTACATCATATATATTTATATATATTTTAATATATAATCATAGTCATAGAATCATATATATTATAGATTATATAATCATATCATTATATGATCTATCATTTTATATACACACACACACAAATGTAAAATTTCCATATATAAATCATATATATATGATCATATAATAATGCATCATATAATATATAGTATTTTATATTATATAATCATACAATTATATGATCTATCATTCTGTACATAGACACGGAGACACAAATTTTAAAATTTCATATATAAATCATATATATATGATAATATAGTATCATATAATATAGAATATATTATTTAATCAGACCATTATATGATCTATCATTCTATACATATACAGAGACACAAACTTTAAAATTTCATATATAAATCATATATATATATATGATCATAGGATTATATATGATCATACGATTATATATTATATAATATTATCTATTATATAATCATATCATTATATGATCTATCATTCTATATATACACACCCAGACACCTGTGTAGCAATTCCTGCCCTTGGGAAAGCCCCCTCCTCGCGTCCCCTCGTGCTGCAGGAACGGCCCCATCCCCGGCAGCTCCTCCCCAGTCCAACCACCCCGTACCAGACCGTTACATCCCACCTCCCGCCTCGTCCTTCGCATGAAACGGCCGCGCCGAGGCCGGACCACACCGCCAAGTCTTTAAACTCTTTTATTCCAGACAGATCCGAGTGTTACACAAAGTGTCGCGGTCGGTAACGCTGTCGAGAAGGTTAAAACGCGACGGCGGGCGCAAGGGTGCCCGAGGGGGCCGGGGGCCGAGCGCCCGCCGAGGTGCGGCGAAGGGACCGCTGGAAGACGTGCCGGTGCTGGCGGGCGACTCCCCCCTCGCCGCGTCCCAAGGGACTTGCCGTTAACGCGGTTATAAGGTGCATTCAGATCGGGTGCCGGAGGGCAACGGCGTGAGAAGGGGCAGCTGAGGAGGTTGGGTGCAAAATAAGCCATAAAAAAAGTGGGAAAAAAAAAAGCCAAAAGTGGCTGTTTCCCAAAGTGAGCTGGGGTTGGGGGTATCTACCACCACCAGGCCCACTTCAAGCCTCCACCACCCGCACACCCGACCCCGGGAACGCTCTCGGAGCCGGGCCAGCTTCTCGGGGCAGCGTATTCGCACCCTAAAAACCTTTGCTCAAAGGCTGTCGGCAGCCCCTGCGCTCCCCCCACGTGGCTGAAGGGCACCCCAGGCTCCGGATCTCCATCACAGCCCTTGAAGAGGAGCCCACCAAAGCGGGGTGGGGGACACACACCTACACCTCTTGGCTACGTGGCATCAGTATAACCCTGAGATCTACCAGCCTCGCTTGTCCCAGGGTGGCAGGGCCCCTCCCGCATCCCAGCGATGCTCAGGCAGCAAACGGGGTGACCCACTGCCTGTCCTGCCGGGACCTGGGCAGCTGCCCACGCCCGGCCACACGTGGGGATGCAGAGCAGAAAAATGAGCAACAAGCAAAAATGGAGGGAGCTGAGCTGGGCCTAAGCTTCAAGGTGGGTTCAGGACATGGGTGACACAACCCCGGGGTTGTCCCCCGGCCGGCTCATGGAGCAGCCAACAGACACATCATCCGGGAGGGACTCAAAACTTCTCGCTGGCACCTTTTGCTGCAACCTGGTCCTCATTATTTCTTAATTAACATAGCCAAGAAATCAATTAACTGCGACATTTCTAATTAAATACTACAGGAGATGATCATCTCATTATTATTATCTGCTGAGGTGAACAACTTGATGTGTGTGGTGGGTTTTTCGCTCCCCATTTCTTCCACCTCCCCAATTATAGGAGATAAGAAATGCAAATGGTTGGGTTGTTCTCACAAACCGAAGGCTCCTTTTTGTACATTAGGAAAGTCGAAGAGATTAATTAGCTATTAAGTGAATGTGCATAATGTTATCATTAGCTGTTGTGTGTAGTCTTTTCTGGCACAATTTGCTGTCCTAATAAACAGTACTAATGTGCTACTGCTTTCCCAGCTCCATGCTTTTCGTTTTTAACGCTGTAGGAAGAGTTGAGCACCGTGTTTTGGGGCTCGCCAACAGTCCCACCACGATGGCAATGACCACGCCGAGCCGGCGCTGCGACCGCTGCATGAGGGAGCCCAACCTCGTGCTGCTGGCGAGTGAAAGGGTCTTTTGAGATCCATAAGAGTCAGATTTGTGTCTGCTGAGCCATTCTGTTGCTTTTTAAATAAAAATGCACCTCAACGCCCTTGCGTTGGCTCAAAAGCTTCAGTGTTGCAGCGTGGGGACACCGTGGTCTCGCGTTCCCCGAGAGTTTGGGACCATGGGGCCACCGAAATGTGCTCCTCAGACATGCACCTTGTCCTGCTCAACACCCAGGAGGACAAGCCAGGGATGGAGGCGGGGGGATGCAGAGACAGGTCTGCACCATCCTGACTGCCTGGACAAAGGGGCCACACATAAATTTGGGAGATGGGGACGGGGGGACAAGTCCTCAGGCCTCCAAGATCTTGGGCATCACAGGTGCTACCTCGTAACACCAAGACCTGCAGGTGCTTTTAGAAGAGGTTAGAACAGGGAACTGGACCCTGTGAGGTGGGGGCTCTCCCTTCCCAGCTCCAACCAGGAGCATTTTCCCAGTGTGCTGGGGGGGGAGGGGACACACAACATTTTGAGTTGCAGTTGAACAAAACCGGAGACCAAACGTTGTTGCCAACCTGCCAGAGGCTGTGATCGGCTCTTAGCTCTAAACACCGGCGAACGCCTGACTCAGGACCCCGGGATGTATTTATTTCTCAGCACAAACTCTGCCGAGTTGACTGAGACCCATTTTCATGACACATAAAGCGAAACAAGTTTGACGGGGTTTGTATGGGAAGACGATAAATCCAGACTCATTTAGACCGTTTGATTGTCACTTGTTCGACTGTGCAGCTGCTTTTGAGCCAAGCCATAATCTCGCAGCGCGGCTCCTCTGACATCCCTCAAGCTGGTCCTCACCCCCTCAAGCAGGATCAGGCCCTCGTGATTCACAGGAGCCACGTGGCTTAGTAAAGCCCTAAGTCTATTCTCCTCCAAACCAACACAGTTCTTATAAAGAATCACTGGATTAACGTGATGAGCATCCCCTGCTAATTAACGACCTGCGCAGCCAAAACTGCAGGTGATGTGTGTGCAGGGAAAGCATCCATACTTGCTTCCCATCACAGAGAAAATTGGGAATTGGCTTTTTCCTGAGGCAGAACTTGCTCAGTCTGTGCTTTTCCTTGGGTGTCTCCTAAAATACAGCAAGCAAAGCCCCGACTCCTCTCCTCTGCTGCAAATTCCTCTCTCCATCTGCGGGCCCGGCAGGTAGCTGGAGCTCACAGCCACCGAAATCTTTGACTGGTGATCACGGTGCAAAATCAAATCACTGTCTCCCTCCTTGCTCCATCTCTCCGAAACCTCACAGCATCGCTTCTCCTGTCCCCCCCCCCAAAAAAAAAGAAAAAAAAAATGCCTGGGATGAACAAGCTTTGCAGCAGAATGGTTCAGGCAGCGACAAAACCCACCAGGGAAGGGGAAATGATCCACCCAGACAGACGCCGGAGCCAGGAGGCTTCTCACTGTCAACACAAGAGGCTGTTTCTGTCTCAGGCTCGCATTTCCATTCAGGAGGAAGAAGAAGGCAAGTTGTGCCTCCGTGCAACACAATGTGGCTTGGCTCCTAACTTCCGCGGGCTCGGCAGAGCCGTAAAGTGAAGTTTTAGGCTCAGAGTAGCTTTCTCACTGCAGCACGCACAGGTGGATGCATGTGCAAGGGGGTACCCGGACCCCCAGCACCTGACAACGGCCCTTGCTTCCTCCCACACTCCGCAGAAGGGCCCTTTGCAGGCCCACGGCTTGTCCCAGCTGGTTCTCCAAAGCCTGGCTGCTGCGGTTGCCATCAGTAGGCTGCTGTTGGGGGATTGCCAGCATCCCCGCTCCTCTTCCCGGGGCTGGAGGTCTGTCCCCCTCTTTTACTGCTGCGGGGAGTTACTCGCTCCCAGGGCAAAATACGGGGCCTGATTCTGTGCTGCCCATAGGACAGAAGCCCATGAAATTGTCCACAGGACAGATGCCATGTCCCTGCAGTCTCTCCAAACCCCACCCGGAGTGAATGGGGTGGCCTCGCTTCCTCCGGAGCGTACATTCATCTCATCTAGTGCATTAGAGGAATTCTACTGGGTCAAATCCAGCGGCCCCTTACCCTGGTGTAAATCCAGAATAGCTCCATGAGTGTAACTGGACCCACTCTGCATTTCCACCAGTGTCAGGGACCGGGAGTTGGCCCATCAACAGCAGCTACGGAGAGCCCAGAGATGGCCTCTCCTCCCCTGCACGCTGGTGTGTAAATCCACAAAATTGATTTGTGTTGTGCAATTATTTCTGATTTACACCAGCGTGGGGGACAGAATCAGTCTTCCTGAGCTGGCCTGACCGTTGCATGATTCCAGTTCCTACTGGTCTGACTCCAGCGGGGAGCGAGAGCAGCCAATTGTGAAGAAGCACACGGCGGGGCTCAGGCCTCCTGATTTCAGGCATTGCAATAAATCCTTTGAATACATTCTGCGTCAGTGGCGGTTTGGTTTCCCTGCTCCCCCCACCCTCCCCAAAACCCTCAACAAATTGGCACTTGAAGGATGACAGCCTGCACGTTCGGTTGTGGCCATCACCACCACCACGGCTCCATCCCTACAACAATCCCAGAGGTGGATCTCGCTATTGGCGTCGTCTTCTGCTGGTGACTATGTTCAAAATCTGCATTAACTCCTCTGGTCCTCAAGGAGTCACTTGGGGTTTACTCTTGGGTACAAGATACCAGAAAGCCAAATTACGGCCCCAAATCCATATGAGAGCAGGATCCGGTGCAGTGCTGGGGGGATTTGCCCCACCTCACTTTAAGCACCCCAAAGTGGAGCAGTTGAAGAGGCAGCCAGCCAGCCATCTCCAGAGGGAACTGCCCCACTCTGAGGCTGCAGTCTCATGAAGCCATCAGCTCAGCACGGCTGCCAGGCGAAGCTGTCCTGCCCACTGGTTTCTGCTTTGGGTCCTCCTCCGCACCAGCACAAGGCTTTGGGCAGCATTGGGTTTGCTGGCTGAAAGTGTTGGGAAAAATAGAGAAGAGAAGAGGAATAAGAATAAGAATAAGAATAAGAATAAGAATAAGAATAAGAATAAGAATAAGAATAGGATAGAGGAAGGATAGAAAGGATAAGAGGAAGAAGAAGAAGAAGAAGAAGAAGAAGAAGAAGAAGAAGAGGAAGAAGAAGAAGAAGAAGAGGAAGAGGAAGAGGAAGAGGAGAGAAGAGAAGAGAAGAGAAGAGAAGAGAAGAGAAGAGAAGAGAAGAGAAGAGAAGAGAAGAGAAGAGAAGAGAAGAGAAGAGAAGAGAAGAGAAGAGAAGAGAAGAGAAGAGAAGAGAAGAGAAGAGAAGAGAAGAGAAGAGAAGAGAAGAGAAGAGAAGAGAAGAGAAGAGAAGAGAAGAGAAGAGAAGAGAAGAGAAGAGAAGAGAAGAGAAGAGAAGAGAAGAGAAGAGAGAAGAGAAGAGTTCCAGTTGGTAGGGACCTACAATGATCATCTAGTCCAACTGCCTGACCACTTCGGGGCTGATCAAAAGTTAAAGCATATTCTGTCCTTAGACAACTAGCTTAGCAAAGCGTGGCTTAGCCAGTTAGCTTAGATTAACAACCTTATTTTTAGAGGGTCTATGTTAGGTGGGACAAAGCCCATCCTTCATGTCTGCACAAAGGAAAAGAGCAGATCGATCGTATTTTTGCTAGAAGATCCCTTCCAACCCAAGGTATGGGTGTGTTGGCTTTCCAGTATCTTGAACCCTGGGTGAAAGCCCTCACAGATATGCCTGGCTGTAGGCTCCCGTGACACAGAGTCTTGCAAGATGCCACCAGGACCGTCTGCAGAAGGAGGAGGGAGGGATGGAGGGCGCACAGGCTATGCCCTTCGCTGCTCTAACGGAGCGTTGCACGTCGAACCATGAACGGCTGCTTTTGCACATGATCCCTGGGGCAGGATTGGCATGAAATCAATACAGGACACTTAGCAAACACCCTATCAAGCGCTTCACGTTCATGCACCCGTTGATCTCTACGGAATTATTTTTGTGCAGCATCAGTGTGGAGGTTTAATTCACATCGAAAACAAAATTTGCTCGGTGAAGCCTACTTTCATGTAGTTAGGTTATAACCACGTAAACACGCTGTTAAACATCCCTCCATGCAGTGCTATTAAGTTCTGAGATTCTTCTTTAGCTAGTTCTCTAAAGTGTTTGAATATGATTCTTTTGTTGCTGCTCCTGTTGCTAATTTAAAACTTTTAATATTAATCTTTTTGACTGGTGTGAGGTGTCAGTTCTTTGCAGGTGTTAATTTGCTCCCAGTTCGCCGGGAGCAGTAATATGTTACTATCGCTGAGCTCTATTATTTGTTTTCTCTTGTTGTTTTCTTTTTCCAAGTCGGGATCTCAAGTTTCCCCCTTTCCCTCCCCAAATCTTCTGGGCTGAGATGGTCCGCTTCCACTTACAATCCTTTATTGTAGACTACAGTCTTACTGGTAGTGGCCATTGCGATTTCTGGCTCCAGCCGAGATGTCTCAATCTGTGAAATCAAAGAGGAGGCAAGATCAGAATCGGTATCACGTTGTTGTGTTGCAGCAGGAGCTCGGTAGATCAATAAATTAATGTGGAGAAGTAGAATTTGCAAATAATACTATGGCAATCATGCCTTTTCTGTGTCATTTTAACCTGCTTTACTCTGCTCAAGTCTCAAAACAACCCTGTTTGGATTGACTTGTATTACATGAAATGATGCGCGCTCGCTGCCTTGTGATATTCCATGAATTACAGTGTCTCTGAGAATCAAACGGATTCCACCCATAATTTTCCAGGAGACATCCCTTTCTTTTCCCACAGCCAAGGTCCCCCCGCCTGGTGCTAGAAGGAATCCAGCCCCCCGAGCTGTGGTTTTTCACCCACAGGGACACGGCAAAGCTGAGGGCTGCCTGGTGACACGAGGGGACAGCACACACCCAGGGCTCTATGTCCTCCACCCGGGATGGATCACTGCTAAAACCTACCTACCCCTTCCTCTGCCTCCATAAAATCTCCCGCCCTTTCCCCATTTCTCCCTTTTGCTGGCCTCGCATGAAGCTTCCCCTCGCTCTGCAATCACCCCGAACCTTTGCGTCCCTGGGAGGGATCCGTGGTGCTCCCAGTTCCCACGATGAGCAAAGATCCCGCTCCCAACTGGGACAGGGCACCTTGCAAGACCAGACTTTTAGAAATCCTATACATTGAATTGATGCTGTTGCTGACACAATGCTAGGAACCCACGTTAAAATCGAAATGCTTTTGAAAATGTTTAACCTAGTTAGACAAATTAGCAAAAATTTGTGCAAAACAATTTAGGTATTTAAAATATTCAATGTTTTTAAAAACTGGAAAAACTGTTCTTAGCTTTCAGCTGCAAAAACCCAACAAAATATAACATCAAAGCAATCTTAACATGAGGTGCAACATAACCCTTCAGCAAAGCTGTTAAACAGCTACTGAAGCATCATGGGAAATAGCACTTCATTTATTCAAATGCACATATGTCAGGTTTTTGCACCATATGTCATTCCAAGCTATTTACAGTAATAATTAAATCTTAATCAACGTTTAACCTCTGTAAAATGTTTGAAGGGATCTAATCACCCTTCAGACTGCACTAATGAAGGAGAAATATATAAACATAAAAAGAAAATGATGCATAGATAGCACACCAGAAAGAACAGTAATTGCAAAATTGTATTTCTTTTAAATATAATCAGCAAATTATGTAAAGTAAGCCAACGAGTATTTTAAGTGAAGACATCTTGGGTGTCAGAGGTGTGATCAGCTAATTTTGTACTGCTATCCATAACAGATGTAGCATATTTTCTTTTAGTGCCATTATTAGCAACTTCACCATTTCTTTCTGTGCTGAAACACAAAGTGAAGCATTGTGCCGGGAAGAGTACCCAGCAAAGGTGCAGGAGAGGCGATTCTCACGTACACCGGCACTGACGGGATCCATTTTGAGGGAGGATTAACTCCGATCTGCCTGGCTCTGACGCAGCTTTTCTTCCTATTGTTTTCTTATTTTTCTTCCTGAGACAGAAAGAAAAGATCTGAGGCATTGGGGCTGGGTGGTTTCACCCACTGGTATGAAGATATCAAGGTGGGAAGTGCTTTAAAATGACCCGGGATTGGAGGGGCCAACCCTGACCGTCCATGCTGGTGTCGGCAGGGCAGCTTGGACAGGGCAAAGCCCAACCTACTACTGGGGAGTCTCCACTGAAAGCTAACGGAGTGCCACCACAGTCCCCTCCTCTCCCGTGGGGGCTGGAGAGGTGGGAGCTCTGAGGAAAGTCACATCTGCCTTGGCGGACCCCAAATTAGTGGTCTGAAAGCAAGACCTAAGGGGAAACGTTGAGGACTTGGATGCGCTGAGTCTAGAAGAGAGAAGTTCAAGGGCAGCATGGTGGTATTTGGGCGTGCAAGAGGCTACGGCACAGAGGAAAGGAGTAATGTTTTGTTCACGCTCTCTTGGGACACAATTCAAAAAGCATTGAGTAAGATCCAAGCTGAACAGCAGGAAGAGTATCCTAGTGGGAAGGAGCAAAGTATTGCAACCAAATGCTTGGGGAAGGTGTGGTGTCTCTGTGGTGGGAAGTTTTCAGCACAAATGAGATGAAACCCATCTAGAATAGTTTAAGCAGAACTGAGCTTGTCTTGGTGGAAGGAGACAGATGAAATAACTGTTTGTAGGTCCTTTCAGCTTCCTTTCTATGGGTCCAGGAGGGAAACGGCCCCCTTTCCCTGCATGGCTGAGCTCTTCGTTCATGGCAAGGCTGTACACAAGGCTGTTAGATGGGACGGTGTTAGGAGAGACAGGACGGAGGTGTGAGAGTTCAGAGACAGGTTATGGTGTCTGAGCAGAAGGACAAGGCCTAATGCAAGACGGACACATGGTCAGGGACTCCTCTGAAGGTCTTGAAAGAAGACACAATTGGTCACAGGCATTGGGTTGGAGCTGTGTTATTACTGGACTCACTTAAGCCCCTTTCTGAAGCCTGGGAAGATGTGAAATAAATTTGCTGGGGGGTGACTGGTTGAACTGGAGCAATCTCTGCAGATCCCCTTCTGGTTGACTTTAATAAAGAACATACTAAAAACTGCTTGAGATCCTCAGCTACAGGAGCCCCAAGGGGTGCGTCTGCCCCAAGGAGGCAGGTACAGGAGGGACGCGCTCCACAGCAGCACTGGCAAAGCTGTTCAGAAATGCATCAGGAGTAACTTACTCCTCTCACTGGGAAACCAAACGCAGAAGAACAGGGAAAAGCATTTGGGTAGTGGGCTACAGATTAAGATACACCCTTGTTGCGTACCAGTTGAATATTTGAATCCCGCAGGGGTTTTTGTTGGAAAGTGTCATTTCACCCATTTTGGTGTAGACTGCTAGTCTAGCTGTCCAGCAGCCCAGGCCTGCTTGGCCAACCTTCCACTGGGCACGGCATTGTGAAATGGATCTGGAGACCACAGAGATTCTTGTCAAGTTTTTCATGTCTCGGCTTCAAAGAAGACCCCCAGCAGGCTCCTTCTGGGTCATGGCCGTGCTGGGAAGCCCTCCAACAAGGAACGCCTGACACGGAGGGTGCTCTGAGGAACACGTGCAACCCTGTTGGGACTATGTTGATGGGACCTGCCCCACCCTATCTGGGGTGACTTTGTCCTTCCAAACTGAGTGCCCACCATGGGGCTGGGTTTGAATCATGTCCATCCTCTTCCTCCCAGTGAGGTGGATCTACGTGAGCTGGGGCAAAGGATGGATCCTCTTCCTGGCTCCGGGACGATAGTGCTGAGGTGCCTACCAGAAAAGTGCCTCCTGAATCCAGGAGAAGTGAGGTCCAGGAGGGACGCTACGTCACAACCACAGGGAAGCATGGTGTATAAGCACCACTCCTAGAGAGTGCTACAAGGTTTGGGGGGGGAAAAAAAAAAAAGAGGCTTTCAGGCTGATGGCTGCATGAGCATGAGTGCAACATCGACCACTCGCTATCCTGACATACCAGCATGGCAGACACTATCACGAGGCAGTGGGAGAAGGGGGAATTGCTTTGACCCGCTCTGAGGCTACTGGAAGCTTTGCTATAGATGCAGGGAGATCCTTGCTGGGGACACGGCCAAGGTGCATCTCCAACCTCATCCAGAAATATGGCCAGCACTAGCCACAGCCCGTCGCAATGCCTGGGAGCTGGTGCGGCCTGAGGACGCTCCTCTTTCCTCTTGCAGATAGCCAAGTGCATGAAGAAAAAAGGGAAAAAACCCAAGAAATGGTGTCCCCTGACCTTAATCAAGCAACTGTTTATAAACCAGCATCACCCAGGTAATGCAGGCGGGATAACAGCGCTGGCTTTTTAGCGGTGATCCTGACCCAGTGAAATCTATCCCTCGTGGGGAACAAAGCCACCGTAAAGGGAATCGCCTCTCGCGGTGCCCACCGCGTGCCAGCTCTCTTCCCCCCGTCTCTGCCTTGCAGTGGAAGCCTCTCTCCTCTCATCAGCACAGACAAGGCTAATTGGGGTGATAAAGAACTGGCTCCGAGTGCTGGCGTGGGCTGGAGGAACAAATGGTGCGGTGGTCACAGCTGGTGCTGCGGAGACGGAGAGGGAGAGGGTGTGAGGCAGGCTCCCGGCGCCCAAAGTTTCGTCAGCCCATGTTGGATGCGGGGCGGCGAGGTGGGGGGTTGTGTGTGTTTTGCATTCGCTGCTGACACGGGTGTAGCGTACATGCGCGTCCGGTGAAGCAGAAGCAGGCAGAAAGCAGATGCTTTTTGTTTGGGGTTGATACTCATTTCTATCCCAGCTCGGGAAAAGGTGTAGAAAGGAATGTGCTCCTAAGAGTGCAGGGAGAGAGATAGGTCTAGGCTCGCTGCCAGGGATCCTGTAATGATATGGAAGGCAGCTAGGGGAGACAGGAGCAGATGGATTTGGCATACAGCTCATCACTCAGCCAAAAAAAGGGAGGGGGGGGGCGAGAAGAAGGAAGAAAGCAGCCAATTTTGGTAGGGGGAGGGTCATGCGGACTGGCGGATGCTGCACCGGGAGGTGGGGGAAGGGATGATCAGGCTGGTCACCGCGTCTTCTGCTGCTGCCTTGGCAGTGCCAGCGAGGAGACTCAGTGGTGGCCCCGGTTCGGAGCCTGGGGGGGCTCTCCTGGCGCTTCCAGCAGCCCTCTGCCATCTCCTCCGGGGCCATTAGACAGCAGGGCACTGGCCCAAGGGCAGTGCCAAGCTAACCGAGCCCTAGGGAAGCTCAGTGAGGTGTAACAAGGACTATGGTTAATAAATGGCACCATGAAGCACCATGAAGGAACCACCAGCTGCTGCTTCCCTGACAGTGAGCTCTGTGCACAGCTAGATGGAGAGGTGGGCCACCTCCAGCACCTCTAAAAGACTCTGCCCTGACCTCAGCATCCTCAGTGAAAAACATAATAATTTTCCCTTGGATAGATGAGCTACTGCTCATCAGCCACGCCACAGTCACCAGGCACCTCTGCTTGTAGCCTGGTGCAACCATGGTGTGAAAGCACCTCTGTACAGGTCTACCTTCCACCTTCAACCCGCACTCACCTAACACAACTCTGCTTAGAATGCAGAATCTCATTAAATTTGGTTTAATATGCTTACTTGGGGTCAAAACCCAACTTGATTGGGTTTTTGATGGTCTTGTTCCCACGGTAAGACTGTCTAAATGTTCTTCTTTCAGGTGTTTCAGATCTTCTTTTAATTGGCAGAATGCTGATGGGGCCAAAATCACAAATCTGAACCCATGCTTAATTTTATAAGGCTTGGAAAATTGGAAAATGTATACTGAATGATTTAAAGACAGCAAGATTTTTTTTCTCCTCTGTTCAGGTAAATTCTTTCCAAAGCTTTTCCCAGACATCAGAAATTAAAGTGCTCTCCATGGATCCACTCACTAAGGAATGAGATGAGGAAATCGGTGCGTGCTAAGGAGTGTCTCTTGGAGCTACAGCCAACCGAAGGTGATCTGACAGGTGAGAGAATTCCAGAAACGCCCCATCTCACCCCAAAACCTTTTGATTAAATCACAGAAGACGTTTTTCAAAAGATATCCAGCCTCTGGTTAAGGAGTCCAAGCAACAGTGGAACTACAAGACCTCTCAGTATCCCTCTTCAAAGAGCATCAGCCATCCCCGTGGTTTGCATTTTTCTAAATTCAGACCTCCAGCTTTGCATTTATCTATTTGCTGCACTGAGGAGATCTCTCCTGTCAGAAATTTTCTTCCCATGAAGGTATTCAAAGATTATTAAATCACCTTTGCTAAAAGTTATAGACAAAACTCGTGCTGCTTCTCCGCAAGGCAGATTATTGTTTGAAATACTGATGTTAAAGCTCTTTTCTGACCTCTTCCCAGTTTTTCTAGAGTTAAAAAAACTATGTACCCTCAAACTGGACACATTGGCCGAGAGATGGTCTCATGACTAACGTACATGGCAACAAATAACTTTGTAAATAACTGATTTCTGGCCAAAAAGATTTTGCAGTTTTCTGGCCCAATCACAAAGCTGGGGGAAAATGATTTTGTGATAAAACTGAATTTTGTTAGGTTTTCCTTCAAATTAATAATAAAAATTGAACTTAAGAGTTGACTGGCACAGTTCTCTTCATTTTTTGTCTCTCTCAAGTGTTTTAGAGCCCCCTCTTTTACAGAAACATTCCGTTTCCGTAAGAAAAACATTGTACCTAGTCAAAATGTTTTTCTCAGAAAATGCTATTTGACTCCATTTCCATCTTTGAGGCTGGCCAAGGTGTTAACAAAATATAACCAGACCCTGCGAAGGCACCGCCGCCGCTCGCAGCCCAGCAGCTGGGTGTCCCTCCACTGGTCCCATCGCTGGTCACAACACATCTGTATCCAGCCCCACCCGGGATGCAAGAGCCCCGCAGCTCGGTGGGAGCCCACTCACGGGTTTGACTCCACCCACCTTCCCAAAAAAGCGCTGACTTCGGGGTCAGTGCGGGGAGGGAGGGCCGGACCCTCCGAAATGCAGGGATCAAAGAGCTGCACACCTGTGGGTGCAGAGGCACTGAGCGCTTCCCCGCTGAGGGGTTGGACCCTCCTTTCTCGCCATCCCTGCTTTGATCATCTCCTTTTGTCCGACACGCCAAGGTATGCAACTGCACCAGGACTGACATTCCCCAAGAGCCTGCAACGACCGCCACGCTGCGAGGAGCAGGGCAGATGGGCTTTTCCAACCGGGGCTGCACCAAGGAAGCAGCTTTGCCAGTGGGGCAGAGCCTGTGCACGCTGCCGGCAGCACGCAGTGAAGGCTGTGCATCCTCATGGCACGTCCACGCAACTGGGGTGTGCAACGACGCAGCCCGGGGCAGAGAAGAGACCATCAGAAGATGTTCTGGGAGGGCAGCAGCTTTGGAAGAAGACACCAAGGGCTGGGAGCTGCCGCACAAGCAAATAGATTAAACCTCCCTGATGCTCTGGACTCATCTATTTAGGGAAAAGAAGAAAATTTGTCATGTACTTCTGCATCAAGACAATCACTACCATTAGACCGTGACTTATATTTCTAATGAAGGCATGGCACAGCCTCAACCAAGCAATCAGAGCCTACAACCATGGATACAACTAAAGCCCTGATGCACTACGCCGGGAGAGCAGCTACACTCAGGGAGTAAGAGGTTCCTCCCTGATGCCCTTGGAAGTAAAGCAAAGCCAGCAGCAGATAAAGGCAGCTCAGGAATAAGCTGATAAGAGCAAGCTTAGGAGTGTATTTGATTTATACAACCCTTTCACTGCCTTGTAAGTGGATTCACGTGTCATTCAGCATATGAGTAAGGAACTACCAGGCAGTCCGGGTGTAATTCACGAAGTTTCTTGTTTAACTGCAAATCTGGAAGTATTGCCATGTGCCTAGCAAGTGGGTAACCTGTTAAATCTCTGCAACGTAGTAGCTTCGTGGGGGATTTCACATAAACGACTCTGAATTCAGAGCCCTGTTTCCAAAAAGTAAGTTTTTAGGGACATACCATTCCTCTTCAGACAGTAAACCAGGCTTACGCTGAATTACACTGAAAGAGAAATGCATTGCCTCTGACAGCACCTGTGGCCAGCACATTTACACCAAAGATGCACCTCAGTGCTGCTGCCTAACCTCTGGTTGGACATACCTACAACTAGCATTAAAAAGGAGCATTGCTTGAAATTTATTTTATCTCCATTTTGTCTCCTCGAAACAATTACAAAGAGGAAAGTTGGACTATTTGGCAGTTCTGGCTCTTGAAGGTTATCCGTTTCAGAAGATTTTTCTGGTTTTTGCCATGGATGCTTTGACCACCAGCTCCTGCAGGACAGGGTAGAAAACAGAGGTTTCTCCTCAGACCAGGCTGGGAAGGGTCTGAGTGTGGCACCACGCATACCCCGCTACGACATCTGTTAGATATAAAGTATGTCAGTGACGCTGTTAGTGCCACAAGCTATTCACACTCTATCACATCTGCCGACACCTCTGCACCGTCCCCTGAAAACGTCACTGCTTTTAGCAAAGCACGAAATGCCAAGTGTCAGCAGCACCTTGGGTGCCATCAGGTTTCTGTATTGAGACGAGCAGGAATATTCCTCATGCTCAACAGATGTTTGGATAGAGATGTGCAATTGCTTTTGAGACAGCTACAAGGCTTAAGATGTTATTGCCCTCACCATAAATGGGAACAACTGACTCTCCCCCAACTACCAGTCCCATCCTAGAAGGGGGAAAATAATCAGAGCAACCATCTCTCTAAGTAATCCAGCTGCAGCAGTGTGGATGCCAGGCTGAGACAGTGCCCAATGCTACTGCCCCAGGACACCCTGGTGCACCAGACCCACCTATAAGAGCAAAGCAAAGCTCTGCTGAGCTTAATAAACCCTGGCTGAGTTGAATAGACCCTGGCTGAGTTTGAGCAGAGCAGAGAGTTTGCAGGATATATGGGTCAGTTATGGGACAGAGACTTCCACCGCTTCATGGGTGGACACGGCAGCTTTGGGTTAACGGTTGGACTTGATGATCTTAAAGGTCTTTTCCAATCTAAATGATTCTGTGATTCTATGATTAAGGGCTGGAGTTTTTAACTTCAGCTTCAGGAGTTGCAAATTAGTGTATCGCAGCTTCTCTAAAGAAAAATAATACACCTATCAAAAAAACCCTCAACATTTTAATCAAGTGAGGAGAAGGCAAACGTGGCATTTTAGGCTACTGCCCAAGTGGAGCAGAGCACAACTGCCCACGTGGCAATGAGCTCTCCTCGCCCGGCGACACGTTTGTTTCCAGTGCTCGAGACATGACTGATGGGAACAGTGTCAGCAGGTGGGATCATAATATACAACAGCAGGCACCTAAGGCTGCAAGGTAGCTTCAACTGCTCGGCGTGTCCCTGCCTGTCCTCCAACATGGCAGTTCTACACCCACGTCTCACTCCTGTGCTCCGGCCCCCGTGTTCGTTTGCTGCCCCAAACCAGTCCACCAGTAAGATATCAGCCCTAACCTTCCAGTCCCCCATGGGAACCCTTCTGGTGTCTCCAGATGACATTGAGGACAAACAGACATGGTGAGATGAATGAAAGTCACTCCTAAGAGCTGGGTTTGGTTAGCACTGGGCTCGTGCGGTTCTCAGAGCCTCTCAAGTCTTTCAGATTTATAAAGAGATTGAAAGGTCAACTCCCCGCATGACACCGTCCCTAAGTCATTGCAAAATTGTGGGTTTGAGTCTTCTGGGAAAGAAGAGAGTTGCCCAGAGCACCAGAAACCTCAAGTATTTACAAAAAAAATCCCCAAAAAACCCAAATAAAGGTTTTGAAACCATAAGGTTTCAAATACCAAACCCAAAAAAAAGTTCTTTCTGTCTGTCTTCCAGAGAAAAGAGACATTTCCAGTTCTCTCTAGCAATCCAGGAAGGCGAAGGGCTTTCCTTCCTTTCACACAGTCACTGCTATCCAGGAGGAGCCAGCCTGTGTCCCTGGTGAGCTCAGCACCTCGTTCTGCAACGCTTCACAAGGGACCAAGGAGTAAGACATGAGTAACACAAACTTACCACCCATACAGAGAAATGTAGAAGCTCAAGCATGAGACTGAGCAAAGAATCGAAGTGAAGTTGTGATGGAGGGAAGCTGAGACCATGGCATGATGTGTCCTCCATGAAGTGAAGAACCACATAAAAGGTCTTTGCAGGAGCTAAGCTGCCTTTTCTCCTTTACTCTGGAGAAGAAGATCTGCTCATGTGTAGGAGATGAGCGCTCATGAAGTAAACTCTCAGTTTGCCACACTAAATTAATTTCTAGAGAAGCACTGGAGAGGTGGATGTCTTAGGCTGGTATCACAGTGGGCACACAAATGTTCTGCCTTCAGGCCACCCAGCCTCATGGGGTAAAGGCCCTTCTTCAGGAGAGGACTTTCTCCCCAAACATTTTGTGCACCGCATTCAATCTACAGTGCGTAGGGCAAAAGAAATTTCTTCCTGGCCTCAAGGAAGAACCCTCACATTACATGATGTAGACTTTGGGGGGGAACATTCAAGCCAACTGATGGGTGGAAAAGTCATCAACCCACCTAAAATATGATCTGGAAAAGCCTCAAAATTGCAGAGTTTAGGGTCACTGCTCCTTGCTGGAATGAAAGGCATTCACAAAAAGAGTAAGAGTCACCTCTCCTCTTTTGGAAAAAAAAAAAAAAAATCCTACTTTTGAATATGGACATTATGAATGTAGCAAGTTTCCCTTCTGATGAAAATAAGCTATTGGGTGCATTCTGGTAAGAATCCCTCCAGCAGTTCTGTTGAGGAAGAGAGCATTTTTGCTGTTTGGTGAGAACACCAAACCCTGCAATTCTCTTGCTATTAAGAAGGAAGAGCGTGATGAGTATTGCAGTTTTAGGGACGCCCTTGTTGTTTTAAAGAAACAAAGCAAGTTCGTCAGGATCCCAACCTCCACCACACTTCCTTCTCTTGAAGGACTGACGGCCTCACTAGAAACAGGCTGCTAGATCCAAATGATTTAAAAAGCAATTACAGATAATTATATATACCTGTGCTTGGGAAATGTGATTAATAAGGCATTCTCTGCAGTAAGCAAGTATGCTCACAGCAGGCAAGTCTGGACAACTGGCCGCCTTCCTTTGCTCGTACCCTGTACGTCTCACTTGGAGTAGTCTGAGCTACGGTTGCTTCAGATGAGCTAAAACTGTCACTGAGGACACAGAAAAGGACATACCCAACACTACGCAGAAAGACAGGGGTAGGCCAGGCAACAGCCGGGGAGGAGCTGGGGACAAACATGGTTGCACCAAATAAAGAGGCTGATGGCAACCAAGAAAGGGGACTGAGTTTTCAGAGTGGGCTGGCAGAAAGAGAGGAAAGGTTTTGGCTGTCAGGCCAAGAAAAAAACAGCAAAACCAAGGACCTGCAGGAGGACTGCACAGGGCAGGAGGTGATGGGGACAGCCATCTCCACAGGCTCCTGGCGAGCAGGGCAGGAATCCTTGGGGGAAGTGCTCCTCGAGGAGCTGCTCTGTTTACAGTAGGTGCTGCTGAAAGGTGTCCTGAAGAAAGACAGCAATTAACAGGCCTGGAAAAAAATGGCTTCTTTCCACAAAGTGCCTTTTAAGTATGTTTTTCGAGCCACTTTAAGGGTTAATGTTTAGCTGTTTATCCGGAGTTGTCGGATGTCAGCTCTTTCTTTTGACTCCTAATGGCTTATAGCCATCAGGAGGTGAAGACTCCTCAAAAGAGATGGTGTCAGGAATGTTTTTTTATGCCCACTAGCACCCACACACCTGCAGCAGCCTGTGCTTGCAGGATAGATAGTTTACATACTTGAACCTGTATCCCAGGGACAGAGATATAAACATGAAACCAGATCCCCTCTGACACCACTGCTGAAGCCCCTGGGCAGTACAAAGGGGTCCCTTCTCCCCACACCCACCTCGAATGACCACAAATAACAGTTCGGTTCAAGCTGTCGCTTCCCAGCAAGAACAAGCTCTGCTAGTCCAGGTTATGATTTTAGGGCCAGATCCTGTCATGTTTTCAGCCCCTTTGACTCCTGCGAACGCTGGTCGTGAAACAAAGGACCACTCTCAGGAGCAGACTTCAAAAACCAGCTCGGTCACAAATCAAAGCCTCTCGGACAGGGAACTTGAGAACAAAGACACAGGCTCCAAATCAATCAGAGCACTGCTCACTCGTGACCTTCCCCAGACGAGAGATGTCATTGAGCCTAATAATTACACTGCGAGGTGCAAACAGGCTGAGCAGTTGTAAATCTAACCACCCCAACGTTTCCTAGGGGCTTGTAAAGAGTGATGGGGGAGCTGATACCCCTGAAGACCAGATCCTTCCTCTTCCTCTTGGAAAGAAGGACATTTGCTCCCAGAAGTGACTGAGACCTCCCAATCTCAACCCATTAGGAAGCAAGTAGGCACGGGAAATGCTTTGATTTTGAGAAAGACATGGGGAAAAAAAAACATGGAAAGGGCCCAGAAATGTGCTTCGTGAAACTGGTTCCTTCTCTCCTGGTCATGTCTCAAGTAAGTGACCCCACAGCAAGAGTTGTGCCAGGACATAAATCAAAAGGGCACTGCAACGAAATAAGCTGTGAATTTGGGAAAAGGGAGGCGGCCCTGCAACGAGGCAGATGCAGCGTCTCTGAGATTCCCACCCACAGGTTTGCATCTGGAACTGCTGCTGCATCCAGCCAGATGAGGGCAGAAGGAAATTACTGTGCCACATTTTCTCTATCCTCCTGCTACAGTCCCAGAAAAATAACTTAAATGAGCATCACGCAGTAGCAGTGTGGGAGCTCTGTGGAGTAATGAGAATTTAGGGTTTTTCATGACCTGGGGGGAAAAACAAGGATGTCGCAGTCAGGTAGAATTTGGAACTGTGGGTCAGTTTGATTTTTATAAGCTCCCTGCAGAAACATCAACCACTGTATTGAAGCCCTCCCTGAAGCAGGAGGGAGCTTGTGGCTGTTGGTTCAGCATCTCAGGCTAAAGCACCACTGGCAGTGGAGGAGAGGACTACTAAGTCTGAACCTTCCCCACGTGTTCAGAAGTCCCTTCACCTGGGAGATGTGCTCGAGAAGGGGGTTTAAAGCATGTGAGTCTGCCTATGTCACAGAATCATCAAGGTTGGAAAAGACCCTGAAGATCATCTGTCCAACCATGAACCTCACCCTGACCGTTCCCAACTCCACCAGATCCCTCAGCGCTGGCTCAACCCGACTCTTCAACCCCTCCAGGGATGGGGACTCCCCCCCTGCCCTGGGCAGCCCATTCCAACACCCAACAACCCCTTCTGCAAAGAAATCCTTCCTAAGAGCCAGTCTGACCCTGCCCTGGCGCAGCTTGAGGCCATTCCCTCTTGGCCTGCCGCTGGTTCCTTGGCTCAAGAGACTCATCCCCCCTCTCTGCACCCTCCTTTCAGGCAGTTGTAGAGGGCCATGAGGTCTCCCCTCAGCCGCCTCTTCTCCACACTAAACCCCCCCAGTTCCCTCAGCCGCTCCCCATCACACCTGTGCTCCAGACCCTGTTCCGTTGCCCTTCTCTGGACACGCTCGAGTCATTCAATGGCCTTTTTGGAGTGAGGGGCCCAAAACTGAACCCACTCATCGAGGGGCGGCCTCACCAGTGCCGAGCCCAGGGGTAAGATCCCTTCCCTGGACCTGCTGGCCACACTATGGCTGATACAAGCCACGATGTCATTGGCCTTCTTGGCCACCTGGGCACACTGCTGGCTCCTGTTCAGCTAGCTGGCAATCAACACCCCCAGGTCCCTCTCTCTCTGGCCCTTGCTCTGAATATGCCTGAGATCCCCAAAAAGCTCTGCTGCCACTCTGACATGGAAGTTTATAGTATGGAGGGTGGGTCTGACCTTCCAAGCTCTAAAGCAAATACAGCGAAAGCTTCGGGCTTCTGTCTGTGTCACACTGGAGATGATGGCAGAGAGAAACTCAGGGTGGGAGCAGGAACTGGGGCAGATCTCTGCAGCCAAGAGCAAGTCAGAGAATCACAGAATCACAGACTGGTTTCGGTTGGAAGGGACCTTAAAGATCATCTAGTTCCAACCCCCCTGCCAGGGGCAGGGACACCTTCCACTGGATAGATTGCTCCTGACAGAAGAACCTGTGTAGGAGGCCTACGACAGGTTGGGAACAGTCCATGGGCATCTACAGAGCACAGGAATAACACTGACAATTACTGCAATAGTTAATGATAAGAGCTCATCACCATCCTCTGGAGACACCCTCCCAGCTCCCGTCTCTGCAAGCTTAAGCACAACCACAAACCCAGCCAAACCATCTCTGGCCACCTAAATACTTCCAGTAATGCAGAGACTCCTCCATGCTAGCAGGCTCCTGGGCAGCAGCTTTCCTGCGTGACGCAATTAGAAGGAAACTAAAAGTTGTCGAGTGAATCTGCAGCACAGGAAACAAGCTACTGAGATTTTTCAAATTTTTTTTCCTGGTTGCTTTGACAGGAAAGGTGTTCTGCAGATGCCAGGCTGCCAAGGGGGGCGAGGGGGGAGAAAAGTGGAGGTGTGAAGGGAAAGCCAAAGGGTAGGGCCAAGGGGGAAGCGGTGTGTGAAGTCTGGCTCCTTGGGAAACACACGCCGGGTTTGCAAACCCTGCCCCAGCAGCTGGTGCAGGTGAAGGAAAACCTGAGCTAGGGGCTGAGAAGGGGGGCTAAGCCGGGAACACATCGTCTTGTCTTCTGCTTGATGCTCTCAACCAGAGAGGGCTGGTGAGAGCAGGGAAGGAAGGGAGATGTAGAGAAGCAAATGGTAGAAATGCTCCTGTTTCAAACCAAGGGAGATCAAAACTTTGCCAAAAAATCAGCTGTTTAGCCCAGGGTCAGGTTCAAGTCTGCTGCTCATCCCTTAGTGAGCAGCCTCAGGCCAACTTTCCCTGTTCAGCAGATTGCAGTTACGGCACGGTCACCTTCTGGAGATGTACAGGGGAGGACTCCTGCTGCACTGCGTGACCAAGGTCCCACCTCTCTGCAGGAGCGGCTGAGCCCAGGGCTGAAATCAGGGCTGAGTCCTGGAGATGGGTCCCACGGTGCTTTGAACTGCTCTGGTGACTTCATGATGATTCCTGGTCAAGGTTGTGACTTGATTTGGAGCAGGGAAGGATTTGTCACAAAAAGAGCTGGTAAGAAACACTTCGGTCTCCAGACTTCAGGTCCTTGCCCAGGCTGACAGAAAGGGGAGGCTCCATCAGAAGCGTGGCAGGACAGATGTACCCTTCACTTTGCAACAGTCTCAGACACTTAAAGCAAAGAATAAAGAGATCTTTGTCTTTCCACTGCTCAGCTGAGACATGTTCCTCTCATGGTGCAGGAAGACATGACTCTCCTGTAACGCAAGATGAAGGCCGTGGTCCTCTGAATGTCAAAACTCAGCTCAGAGAAGCTGATAATCATAAATCAAATTACCCAAGAGAGGTCCCAGACTAAAAGTCTCACACCACAACTCCCTGAGTACTTGCAATGGGGCAGGCAGGGCTACAACTGCCTGAAAAAGCATGTCTCGGGTTCAGGGACAACCGGTATGGCACAGCTTGCATCCATACAGCCAAACTTTTCCCACAGAGAGGGAGGTTTTATTTGTTGGGAGCAGTCCCAGGGAGCGCTACCCTCCAGCATCAGCTGGGAAGCCAAAACTGATCCAAAGAGGATGCAGACAGTTAACCAGGCTGGACACCGTGGGCCAGTGACCCAGCTTGTGCTCGGACGCTGCTCGGTTTAGAGTATAGATGTAGTTTATGATTTCCTTAGGCTATTATTTCTTATAAAAGATAGGCCAGCAACTTATATTTGAGCTTTGTGCAACCACGTCCAGCCTTTGTGTGCAGTCATGGCCATTCTGCTGTTCCCCAAATGTCACCTCCTCTCCCACCACTTTACCCTTCCAGGTGCAGGACTATGCTCTGGAAGGGGTCACTCATTTGTCCCCCAACCTCTGAGAGGAACGAGTCCATCCTCATCGAAGAACACCAGACACAAACCTTGTTAAGCACTACCCTTCATCTGAAGGCCAAACCAGGGCTCAACACATTTCCAAGTACCATGGGTTTTCTCTCCAGCCCTGCTTGAACCACATCACAGAATCCCAGAATCATCAAGGTTGGAAAAGCCCTTGAAGATCCTCGAGTCCAACCATGAACCTCACACTGACCGTTCCCAACTCCACCAGATCCCTCAGCGCTGGGTCAACCCGACTCTTCAACCCCTCCAGGGATGGGGACTCCCCCCTGCCCTGGGCAGCCCATTCCAACGCCCAACAACCCCTTCTGCAAAGAAATCCTTCCTAAGAGCCAGTCTGACCCTGCCCTGGCGCAGCTTGAGGCCATTCCCTCTTGTCCTGCCGCTGGTTCCTTGGCTCAAGAGACTCATCCCCCCTCTCTGCACCCTCCTTTCAGGCAGTTGCAGAGGGCCATGAGGTCTCCCCTCAGCCTCCTCTTCTCCAGACTAAACCCCCCCAGTTCCCTCAGCCGCTCCCCATCACACCTGTGCTCCAGACCCTGCACCAGCTCCGTTGCCCTTCTCTGGACACGCTCGAGTCATTCAATGGCCTTTTTGGAGTGAGGAGCCCAAAACTGAACCCACTCATCGAGGTGTGGCCTCACCAGTGCCGAGCACAGGGGTAAGATCCCTTCCCCATCCCTGCTGGCCATGCTATTGCTGATCAGTATTCAACCACTCGGTATCATATAAATCTTGGGGGGTTCTGCTCAAGTAAAAGGTTTCATGGACATTAAAGAAGCTCACACAGATCACCTGTCCATTTTAAGTTCATGTGGAAAATAAAGATACTCTTGCCTACATCAACAGTTACTTTGCCAGAAGAGAAAGTAGATCAGTACACAGGAGAGGAACCTCAGAAGAACCTCTTAATGCTTCAGAAGTCAATGGTGGAGCATCACCTGTGTGTCAGTATGAAACCAAACCTTCAGGGCACAGCTAGAATGCTCTGCAGTCTTTGGGAGACACATACCACTGAGCTTCCAGCCTCCTGCCAGGCCTTAAAGACCTTGCACCACTTCTTTTCTAAGAGGAGCTCCTTCCCAGACCACCCTCCAGCCCAGGGGCAGACTTTGGCCAGCACCTTCAGGTTATCAGCCTCTCAGGAAACCGTTCCTCAGACCCAGAAGCAAAGAAATACCACAGAACTTCTCACTTCTCAAACATTTTTCCCCATGGCAGCTGGCAAATCCTTTCCTTTGCTTCTTATCCAAGTTGGACAAAATTACTGCAGAGAATCCCTCCGGCTCCCCTCCCCCTGTGCAATGTAATCCCAAGGGAGAAATGGTTTCATGGGGACCCCCTGCTGTCTTGCATCTGATTTCCCTCCTAAGTATGGTATAGGGAAGCGTCTCGAGGGCTATGGCTGTGACCTCCATACAGCTCTTTTGTCAAGTGCCATTTCATTAAAAAATCAGCCTTTTAACTGTGGACACATTTCAACCTCACCAAATCTGCTAATTATTGACAGTTGGTGAAGAGGAGATTTCACTTGTTCCTCCTGTTAAACTGCATCTAATTAGTAATTACTGGTTCACTGTCATCTTTACTGCAATAATCCCACTGCACATTGGCTCATTAACCTTTTGCTTTTCTAAAGCAGCCTGCCAACAAGATGAAGGCTAAAACAGATTGGAAAACAATAGCTCAGCCTTGGATTTTAGGCTGTTTATTCCCCTTGTCCTGAAGAACCAAAAGGAAGATTATTTTTAAGAAAAGGCTTTCAGCTGAAATCAGCCTAGTTCCGGAAGATGGCTTGTTTTGCCCTAACCAGCAACCCAGGCCCTTTAAACTTAACCCACGGTGAGGGCATGTGTATTATAGCTTGTGGAAGGGTTTCTCTGTCATCAGCTCTTGCTTCAGCTCCATCGCTCACCTGGGTTTATCCTCCTTTATCAGCACGACCCAGCACACTGGGCAGGGGCTGAGGCAAGTTTTGGTGGGTTTGCAGCACCCTGGAAGTTCAACAGCATCCCCTTGGATGCTGAAAAAATGAATGATCCGGATTGAGCAGGGCCCAAAGGGTGGAAAATCAGTGGAGCAACCCCATGGTTATTTCTTTTGCTGCTACACTGAATTTCATTTGCACAAGTCCCATTTTCAGTTTGGAACTGTCACAGCTGTTTCTATTGGCAGTGCATAGCTGAGTAGGAGTTGTCAGTGGGGATGCTGTAGGATAGGCGGTTAGAAAAGAGATTCCCCGGGGGGCATGGGAGGCAGTTGGAGGTTGTGGGCTAAATGCATTAACTAGATGTTTCTCCTAAACTTAACAGCAGTGATTTATTTAATGCACATTGGTGCATTTAGGTACCTGAGTTAACACTATATTGGGATGAAAAGTGTATTTCTCAGCACCTTAAGCGTGCGCAGTCGCAAGGACCCATGTCTTTACGGCTGACACTAGGGTTTTATTTTTATAAAGTGATCTTCAAAACATCTAGAAACAAGCTGTGATTCTGGAGCACTGCTGCAGACATCAAAGCGGATTCCATCTGTACAAAATCAAGGAAGGTATAAGGTCTTAGCTAGACTAAATACCGACCCAAGAGAAGATCTGGATGCATTATCCTTCCCAACACATGCAGGTTGTTCAGCTCCAGGATCTTCATTTACCCGATACTGGTGTTTCTGTATGCAACCAGAGCTGAATTCTGATTTCTCTTGTTATTTCAAAACAGGTATAACTCTGAACCAGCTACAGCTGATGTGATAAGGTGGCTGCATTTATCTAGCACGTTTATTAAATCTATTGCAAGGCTTCATTCTACTTGAAAACTAATTGTAAGTTTGAGCCCCTTTAGAAGAGTGGATCAAAGGCGGCCAGGCAAGCTCCCATGCTAAAACAAGCGCTTAATAACGCATCAGCTTCTGTGTTTGCTCTCTGACTGAAGAAAAAGGACTGTGAATGTGTGATTAAGGGCAGAATTTGGCTCATTTACAATTCCTGAAAGGGTTGCTGCTCAGACCATAATCATATTTTTGGAACAGAACACGCCTATTACATCTTGTTGTTAATAATTTACTCCCTGGGTAGTGCTCATTACAACTGCATCATCTCAGTCGTGTTATGTTCGTAGCTGCCTCACCTACTGCGGTTATGAGAAAAAGCAAACACACACATGCACACAAATACACACATGAATATGCATATAGAGAGAGGTCAGTGTTCAAACACTTAAAGTCTGTTAACTTAGTTGTCTGACAAGTTCACGGACCAGTGGTGAGTGGCCAAGAAGTCACACGTTCTGAGAAATGCTCTTTGCAAGGAAACTCAGATGTCCAAGACTGTGAAGAAATGGCTCTGGATTGTTTCAGATAAATCACCTGCTCTGCTCATTTGAGCATCCCCACAGTCACCACCGATGAGATTTTGCAGAATGGGAGGAACACCCTTTACACACGCACTCACACACGTTTATAATGAATGCAAACAAGACTGATCAGACCAGGCTGCTACGGAGAACCTGATTCCTTGGCGTCACCAGATGTGAGGTCCAGCTGTGCGTGTGGCCCTAACTCCAGTTGAACAGAGACGAAATCCCAGTAGGGAATGAGCTATACCACCAGCTGTAACGGTTTCTCTTCATTGACATGAAGCGTGGGCAGGGAGCACGTCATTCTGTTTGATCTACTAATCAGCGCTGATTCATGTTTATACTGCAGATAACATTTCATCTGCTTTTAGAAGGTCATTTTCAAGTGATGCTGTATGGTTTCACTATTGCCTGACGCCTGCAATTTGAATAGCCTTTGAAGGAAGCCAGACCTTAATTTTCCTTGTGGCCTAGAATTCATTCAGCTGTTAGCATCAACACAATTTTTCATGCTGTAATATCAGATACTATACATCATAAATTATCTGTCACCCGTAAAGCTAAAATACAAAAGGCAAAAAGACCTTGTGAGCTTCATTTTTAGCTAAAGAAACTAAGGCAATGAATAAATATTTCTGTAGAGCCCGAAGTGTTTAACACTGAATGCCTCAGATTCTGGCACCGAAACTTTAGTTCCCACTGACCTTAGTAGTCACTTGCTATTTCACAGAAGCCCGTGCTAAGCAATGCCTACAGAAAATACTGGAACGTACAAAATGCTAAATTTCAAAACAGAATTGTAGGGTGAGTTTCCTGTCTATGTTGAAAGAATGGTTTGGCTTGGCCAACAGTGTTGAACATGTGCATCGTCAGCAAGAACAGAGAAAATACACAGTGACTGCTGCTTAAGGCTTGAGATGACTCAAAGTCTGGGGAAGTGGTAAGAAATTAAGAGCCCAGGTCACGGGGCTCTGGATCTCGTGGTGATCTGTGGAAAAGAAGTCAACGTGCATCATACTATAGTCACACACGAAATTGCCTCTGGGCACAAAGAGCATGTGGACCTATGGCATGGGGCACCGTTCTGGGGGAACGGTAGTAATGTCACCTTTGGGGTAAATTAGGTTGGGGGTACCTCCAGTGCTCTCCCTTCCCTGATTATCTTGAAAGGAGACCTCCCAGGAAAGGCCATAGCTACCTTCCGGTGGGTGAAGCTCCTTTCCCTGGAAACAGGAGCATAAGGGATGCTTTACAGCCAAGTCTTCTTCCAACAGGAACTTTGGACATGCTCTGGGCATGTACCTTGAACGGGTGCAAGACCTGGAAATACTCCTCAGTCTTTCACAACCAAAACCTCTGAGCAGAACTTGGGATCACAGCAAAAAAACAATGGACAGGGAGCTAAGGTTGAGCTCATGCCAAAATGATTAACATGCTCTGTGGATGTATGAATTGAAGCTGGTGCAGGGTCTGGAGCACAGGTCTGATGGGGAGCGGCTGAGGGAACTGGGGGGGTTTAGTGTGGAGAAGAGGAGGCTGAGGGGAGACCTCATGGCCCTCTGCAACTGCCTGAAAGGAGGGTGCAGAGAGGGGGGATGAGTCTCTTGAGCCAAGGAACCAGCGGCAGGCCAAGAGGGAATGGCCTCAAGCTGCGCCAGGGCAGGGTCAGACTGGCTCTTAGGAAGGATTTCTTTGCAGAAGGGGTTGTTGGGCGTTGGAATGGGCTGCCCAGGGCAGGGGGGGAGTCCCCATCCCTGGAGGGGTTGAAGAGTCGGGTTGACCCAGCGCTGAGGGATCTGGTGGAGTTGGGAATGGTCAGGGTGAGGTTCATGATTGGGCTGGAGGATCTTCAAGGTCTTTTCCAACCTGGATGATTCTGTGATTCTGTGAATTCAAGTAGAAGCAGGCAAATCACATTGCTCCTGCAACTGGTACTTGTGCAACTTCTTACTGGAATACTGTGTCTGGTTCTTATGGAAATGCTCCAAAAAGGATGTTGACTAATTAGAAAAAGTTTAAGGAAGAGCCATATGAATCATTAAAGCTTCAGGAAACACGTCTTTTAGCAAGAGACTCCAAGATTGAGCTATATTCAGTTTCTTAAAGAGAAGATTAAGGGACAGTTTTATCTCAGCCTGTAAACAGCTAGAAGGACAACAAAAAATTTCTAACACGTTTTTCAGTCTAGCAGACAAGTGTGCAAGATTCCCTGGCTTGAAATTGTGAATAAACCCATCCAGACCAAAAAAATTCAATTAACCAGTAGAGGCTGTGATACCAACTTCTGGTCAACTGTTCTAGTTAACACAAAAAGAACTCCAGCGAAGTCCTTTGCTCTGATTGAGGTTTTATCACTTCATAATAGTGACCCTCCCTGTAAATATACAAAGTGACAATCTGCAAATCTATAAGCTCCAAACACCGAATGGTCAAAATGAATGTCTTACAAATAAATACAGCTTAGCAATTTGCTCAACTAACTTCGATATGAGTGATTTCATTAGTCATTCTGCCTGTTTCCTTGGCTAGTTTTCCTCTGTTCACCCCCAGGCTGTGTCTTCCCAGAGCCAGGCTAGAAGATGAAAAGGCAGAACCCTTCAAAGAAGCTCTGGGAAAGTACATCCACATCAAATGTACATCCCAGGCTCTTTGCTTAATGGGCAAAGACTTGTTTTGACTTTGTTAATGCCAAGGAAACACCACTGGCATGGGGGAGGGTGAGCTGAACCATGCTGTCCCCGGTGCAGCTCAGTTCTGACTAAGCTCGCGTCCCCAGACAAGACAGGACAAACCCAGCTGGAGTCTGAGAGCTGAAGTCATCACTCAGAAACACCAACATCCCTTGACTTGTGATCTGATCAGACCTGACCTGGCTATCACTAAAGAGGGACCAGACACCCACTGCTCTAGCTGAGACTCTGCTCTGACTGGTGATCAAGCAGGCAGAACATTATCCTCAAACATTTAAAAACCCACCTTATTTCAACCTGGTTGTCCCCCTGATCCCTGGTGTTTTGATTACTAAATGTTCTCCACATGGGAGAGGCTGGAGCAGACCACCCCTGTGGGAGAACAACAGAGGTGACGGAAGGGAGGAGGATCCCACATGACCATCCCTTGTCAGTAAAAGGTGCGTTTGGTGGGTGGAGCAAAGGTTCCTCTGTTCAGTTCTTGCTCTGTTCGCTTGGAAGGCACATCCCACCGCTCGATCCAAACACTGGTTAGAAGTATGGAAAAGCTGTGGGATATTCATCTGCGCTATGCTAGCGTGCGCTGCCAGGAGGGACTAACATCACCCGCCCAGTGAACCTGCGCTCGTTAAAGTGAAGAAGACAGCAACCGACTCCATCCAAAAACGGTGGAGGCCCCATAGCAATGAGACAATCCAGGAAGGCCAGACAAGCAATGGCATTGGTAAGTCCCTCCAACATACCCCACAGCAGTGACCACACATGTACTGACCTCGGACATCTGCGGGAAGAGGCTGATGGCCAAGGGGAGGGCCAGGCCAAAGGCCGCGAGGCACACAAGGCTTTGGACTGGGAGAATCATCCGGGGACGGGACCTCAGGAGGGATGTTCTGGAAAGGAAAGGCTTTGTTAGACCATTTCATAGAGCAGGTGAGTGCGTGCCATCATCAAAACTGACACTGGTGTTCACCCAGACCCACTGGTCTCCCTCTTCCGAACTGGTCTAGGTTCATCCTTAGCAGGTCATCAAGTTCTCCCACAGAAGATCCCCAGACCTGCAAACTGTGCCTTCGCATCTGCTGGGGTTACACAGCCCACGCCAACCTAAGTGCTCACTACTCCTAAATTAAAACAGGATGACTTCACGCATGCTTCCCCCATTTCAAACCATCCCACACTGGAGCGAAAGGCACACGAGGTGACCAGGCCACACGCAGGTGTCACCTGCATTAAGGCTTTGGAGACTACGTTGCGTGAGCAGAAGGAAATTAGGTTCTTGAGAGAGATTATGAACTTTGTCAGCCCTATCACACAGGGATACTGGAAAAGGCACAGGACTTTGTTAATGGGGTAACAAAGTAGTAAACTTGACAATGCCTTAATTTGTTAAAAATCAAACATCTGCAGAGTGGGCAATAGGGATGTTTTAACACCTGCTGTCCCCAGGGGATATTTATGAGTTCTAGACTTGTTAAGAGCAAACACTTTAAGATACCTGCAAGGTCAGATTCTGATAATGACCCATTAAGTGAGCCTTCTGATGCAATTAACACCGAACCACGGACAACGTTTAGCTGGTAGAAGGTGGCATGTTAAGTATCTTCCAGGATATAGGACAGTTTACAAATTAATGGGAAACAAGTTTACAAGTTAAGGGGGAAAATACAATTCTTGAGGGGTTTGTTCTGGAGCTATTTACACCAAACTGATACCTTCATTCATTTTTTTTCTACCAGTCTGAAACAACCAGGATTACAAACCAGCAACTTGCCAGTGAGTTTTGTTTGAATATTCAGTGTATATTAGCAATGTCAGCAGATTCACTGCTGGGTCACCAGCTCCACCCTTAGTCCCAACGTGCATCTCTCCTCTGTCCACCCTGATCTTGAGGATGGCGACGCCTCACGGCGCCCTGCCATCAAACATGGGCAGAGATCTGCGATCTGTCACTGAGGTGATAAGCGAGGAGCTCTCTTTTGGTCGAGAAAGGTCCAATCAGATGACACTAACTGCTAAACATCACTGTGGTACCACCACGGGGGTTTTAAAAAGCTTTTCTAATCCAATTCACAAGGTGTCCCCCAAACCCAAGCCAACCCTTCCCACATCAGGGCAGGGTGTGCTCTGGCACACGCACGAGTGATTTTTCCGGCACATCTCCGCGTGCAGCCCGAGCCTGCAGCCAATGCAAGATAACAGATTACCTCAACCCCCGTCTACTCCACGTTTACTGCAGGCTACAAACACGCACCTGATGAATTATAACGGAGCAGCTGATGTGTGGGAACTTGTTACCCTGCTGTACGTTGTCTGTGTGTCTGAACATTCCGACTCTTCGCCCTTTACTAGCAATGCTTGCTGAAAGCTGTCTTCATCTTGAGAAGGTTTGGGGGAAGTGGGGAAGGAAAACAAGATCCAGAGCCTTAACTCCTCCAATATCTCAGCTCCTCACTAATAAGCTATCGAGACAGAGTTGATCCTATCAATTTGTGCTGTGAAAGCCAAGCTTCTGTTCTCCAATATTTAGCTACTTTGTTTTGCACAGAGCACAATCTAACCTAAAAGACTCCTGTAGAAGTCCACAAGGATTTTGTCCGAGCCAGGAGAGCGGGTTGCCTTGCTCCGTGCTCTTTAACAAATGAAACATTCAAGAATTGCCATCAATTAGCTGTGATAACTAGTCCCTGGGATGCAGAGGGGCAACTCCTGGAACTGATTTATTCTCCTCCTTAAGCTGTCATGATCCATGAGAGCCCTCGCTGAGAAAATCATATGACCAGCATCCTTCAAGCCTCCCTGGAGTACAGTTTAGAACCAAGACATCACTGCTTATACCACCCCTGACATCTTAATTTGGAAGCTGCACCCTCTTTAATTACTGCCCTGTTGGGGACCTTATAATCACCCAAGTAAAAACTCAACCAATTTAAAAGGATCCCCAGTACAGCCCCCAGGTGTGATTTCCAGGAGTGCTTCAAACTCAGGCCAGTTCAAATTACAATGGCTAACCTCCTAATTAAGAAGTTATGGTTTGCTTTAAAAAGGAGAGGGGACTAATTAACACATGTAGTGTAATGTCTTAATTGGGATTCAGATTCTAAAATTTGTGTGGTTCAGAATAAATGACTCATAATTAGTCGAGAGGTCCACTTCTCTTCTGTCCCTAGGATCTTTGCTCTCGACACAGATCTCAGAAGAATATTAAATATTGCATGCTGCATTTTGTTAGCTGTCAAACGCAATCGAAAACCCTCTTTTCACCCATTAGCCCCCCAGCGGAAGTGAATGATTAGATGATTCCAAAGGGTTTAATTGCAGAGTGTTACAGCAGATTAAAAATAAATAATAATAATATCCATTTGTTGGAGAGTGAATTAGTTTACAACGCTGTCCTGTGTGCTCTGCCAAGGGGTTTGAGCAGGGAAGTGGGGGCCTGGACTTTCAGATCCCTCTGACAGCCCAACTTGGCCACTGGCATCTTCTGAAGCAGACTGCTATGTTCACAGGAGCAAATATCACCTTGCCCTACCAGCAATTCTGCAGTATTTGAAGTTATTTTCACACGAGAACAGTAGATCTACAGACCGTCACCATGTACGCAGGACAGGACCAGCCAGGCTCTGGTGAACTAAACTGTGGCACTCAGGTTAGACAATTCGGGATGGAAAAGCCTGCACCAAGAGAAGGTCTCAGAGCAGAAATCTGCAGGAAGACAATATGATGTATGCTTTATTGTTCCCAATTTTAGAAGCTAAATTTTTGGCACCAGTGGTCTGCCTTGCTAGTACAAGCGATCCGTGTTTATACATCAACCTTTGGATGGCAAAGAACATGTATTTTTGCAAGACTTCCCTCCTCCTCTCTCTTTTTTCTTCTTTTTTTTTTTTTTTTTAAAGATTTGTTTCTTTACCCCCCTTCAAAAGCCCCAAATGCCTATTCTTTCTGCAATTTGCCTTCATAAAATTTGCTTAGCGGATATTAAAGAGGCAGTAACACACTGGGGAGCTTCTCGTTTACTGATCCTAGGTAGTGCTTACTGTTAGCAGATATACCTAAAGCTAGACCTTACGGATAACATTTCAATATGCATGAGTGTGCATGTACGTAGGTATATACACAGACACACGCATACTTGTACAGACAGTACATCTGCTCCGCAGAGACAGTGTGTTGTAGATCTTGTAAATACACCTTCATTCAACTTTCATCACATTGTTCATTAGTGGTTTAAATTTTGCATAATTTGGCAGCTGCCTCTGGCGTTTTTCAAGAGGTACTGTAATTTATTCCATATGGAAGTCAGTTGCTGTACTAAAAAGGAGTTATCAGGTTCAGTGAACCAGAGCTGTATTTGTCTAGAAGGAGGTGTCAGATGCTAAACTAAATATGACAGGAGTTAACCAAAGTCTCCCAGCTGACAGATTCTGTGGGGTTTCTGTAGTGTTTGGTATAAACAGGTTCAAAGCTAATACATACATCGCAAGACGCTGAGGATGCCGGCGGGGTAAGGAAAGCGCTGGAGGCTGAAGCTCCGGCTATCCCGAGGCATCCCAGGCTCCTCAGAGCCCGGGGTTCAAAACACTCCGATGTGAAAACAAACTTTGAGGTGGTTGTCCTCCCTCAGATCCCAGTTCCCCTGAGAACCTCCCAGAGCGGGCACCGTACCACGGCTCTGCTTCAGAGCGCTCGTCAGGTCCCTGCTATCCGCAGAGGGTGTTTCTGAGCTTTTCTCACTCATTTTGGGTCAGTAGCTCTGTCTGCTGTCCTGTCCAGCCAGGCCACCGCTGTCCTCGCCAAGGAGCATCTCCTGCTCTTGGCTGTAGCCCCAGTGCCCCCTCCAGAGGACACAGCAGATGCAAAGCGAGTGAGGTTGGGGGATTTTTGTACTTGATTGACATAATTAAAGGAGCAGTTTCAATGTTTACTCTGGAAACAGCCACAGCAGTTTAAGGTGTCACTGCTGGCAGCTGTTTAGTTTAAACAAACTTCAGCGAGGGTTTAGCTGGACGGAGAGACTTTGCACTTCCAGAGGAGGAAGAGCACCTGTAGGAAATGTTCTTCACACACCGTCAAAAGAAGAATATGCCTAGCAAAAGGCCGTGAACATGAGATCCAGGAGGAACTTCTACCTCACACACATTTCTGCAGTGAAAAACATGGTTTAAGCTGAAGAAAACACCTTTCCTGCACCACAAAACAATGGGCTGAGAAATGGGTATCCATCAGGAGAAGCTATTTTGCATGTCTAGACTGACTTAGCTAAGCCAGAGCAGCTCTGTAATGTTGATCCGCCCTGGGAGCACCCTAATTTTATGAGCTCTACAGGAAAACAGCCCCAAGGATGCTGACATGCTGTGGCAGCTCTGCCACAAGACCAGGAGGATGTGGAGATGAAGAAAGAGTAGAAACGCTCCCCTTTTATGGACACAACTATTCTGCTCCCCGCTTCTCTCTCAGCTCTTGCCCATTGCCAACAGCCCCAGCTTTCTCTCTCCTCCATAAACGCTGCACAGTCAGCTCCAGGGCTTCCGCCTGTCTAGTCTGACCTACATGAGCTCTTGGAGCCCATCCTCAGACCTCCTGCTGCGCTTCAGACCCTCTGAGGTTGCTTGGACTGTGAGGCAGAGAAGAGGCTTTAAGATAAGGAGTTAAGAAGAGCTTATGTTCTTCAAGTTCCACTGCCAGCTATTAGCTCAGAGTGTCCACAGCAGACAGTGCTGGTGGACTGAGCTTGATCACCACTTGTCCAGACCACATGAACCAAGAACCACTGGATTTGGGCTCTCCCACCACTAAGCTCAGCCTACAAGGGAACCTGAGGTTGCACTTCCACGCAGACCTGGGTGGTCTACACATAGACCAGCTGCGTGATGGGCTTCAACTCTGCAAGGAGTCGGAAGCTGGACAAAGGCTACTGGAGAAGTCTTGGGTGATGGCTGGGAGAAACCTGCACCATTTCCCAAATTTCATCATAACTACCAGATAAAAGGATTCACAGAACCATCTGAATAAGGGGAAAAGGGACTAGAAGCCCAACTTAATGCAGTGGATATCGTTGTCCCCACACATCGGTGACATGGAGGTACTTATGAAGTTTCCATTGTCTGCTCCAAAGCCGGCTACATCCCATAGATGAGTCGTCTTCGTCTCATAGACAATGTGAAACCAATATTTTTCCGTATTAAAGTTGCCAACACAGATATTATTTATAAAACTTAAATGAGAATACATCTGCACAAAATAACTGACACCGTGTTCCCCGCATGGCATATGTAGTCTCAAAATAAACATTGATTCTATATGTTAGCTGCTTCAACAGAGCGTCCAAGCAGCAGGAAATGCATGAAACATGGGGAAAGAATGGCGCGCTGCGGAGCTCAGCAGTGGGAGGTAACATTGAATTACTTGGAGAGCAGAGAAGGCGGCCCTGGGAGTTAAAATACACAGCAGGCAAAGAGACGAGAGAAGCCAAGAGAGCTGAAAAAAATGGCACAAGAGACGAGAGAGGCAGCTGGGGGAGTTAAAACATGCAGATGGAGAGATGGCTGAGAGAGAGGAAAGACCTGGATCCAAGTGGAAAGACGACGACCAGGAACTGGCCACTTAAAATAAACTTTTTGACTACCAAGAGGAAAACGAGGGAGCGAGTTCTTCATGAATCTGAAAACCACTGCTGGGAGCACGGAGCTTGCTCCCCGGGGTGGTGTAACTCCCACCCAACTGCAGCACTGTCACCCACTTCCACCCGGACTTAAACGTGAGGCAGGAGAATCGCTCTCCTCCTTCGCCACAACCCCAAATGCAAATGATTTAGTAGAGGATCCAGATTGCGACTTCTGATTCCAGATCTCCAGCCTCCAAATAATAAGCCGTCACTCTTGTCTTTCTCATTTATAGACACTGTAAGGATTTCTATAAATAAATTGATAATGCATGCCTTGGTATGACTCCCATTAAAAACACCCTAGTCTAACTAAAATTCTATGAAATTTAAAAAGTTAAACTTTTCACCAAATGCTCCAAGTTTTTTTCACCTCTGACTTGTCCTGCAGTCACCACTTTAAAAGATCTGGGAGTCAACACCCGGACTGCGAATCCCTCGGCTATGGGAAGGATGATCTCCATGTCCAGAGGATGCTTCCATGTCCTACAGCGATACCTCCACCTCTAGCTGCATGGCCAAACCGCACCCCACTCCCTATCCCTGCTGTTTCTCACTCACAGGCTTCCAGGAATCCAAAGATATTTGATGGAAAATGAAACAGTACAGGCACAAAGCTCTAAGGAGAATTCAGGCAGGCAAAAGCAGCGCCCAGATATTTTTATATCGACAGTTTCATTTGGGGGTGGTGGGAAGGAAAGTATGCTCACACGCCTGAATTAAGTCTTTCTATTAGTTAAAATGATGACATTTTGAAGACAAACTCCTCTATGTCCACATTTGCTTGACAGATAAAATTAGTTTCTACAAGTCCTGCACAGAGCACAGGTGCATTTAGTAAAACTCATATCAATACAAGAAATTACGATGCCCCCAAGTACGAAGCAGATTTTGCTATTAGTTTTATTTAAGCTTGTGGATATTTAGCAAGACCCATGATGGTCCTCAGTGCTTCCTGTTGGAGACAATCATTTCTAGAGCAGCTTTCTACAAACTTCGAATTTTTGCACGTAAAGATTTTTGTCTGTTCACATTGATAACCAGAATATCAAGGATCCTCTGAATTACAGCAGTAAAATAGTTTGTCTTCGGGGGTGATCCTTCTTGGATGAGCTAATCACCAAGGTAGGGTTAGACTGGAACCAGGGCCCGTGTTAAGCCAGCGGTAACACGCGCAGAGCCTCAGCGTGACAGAAAGGCGAAAAGAAAGAGCTCTGTAGTAAGAACATCACAAATCGGTGGCATTTCTGAAGTGTCTGGCATGTGGACAGATGAAAACAGAAGTCCTCTCAACTGACAACAGCAAAGCAGCTTTGATGGGATTATAAAGGCTAGAATCACGCGTCTGAATTTGAAGCGGGGAAGCTGCCAAGATGCCGGGGTACACAGATAAGTGACAATCCCTGTTCTTGCACATGACTTTGAGCAAGCCCTGAGTAAGTACTCCAGAGTAAGATACTCCAGAGTAAGACACGGTCACTCCTGAGCACCTCTCCTGCAGGTAGACCATGGGCTGGAGGACTGTGTGGGTGCATCGGTCTGGGAGCAGGAAAGAGGCTGCAGAGCTTTTGTCATGGAGGAGCATGAAGTGAAAATCAAATGCTTTGCACAAAATTAGGGGGACTGGAATCTACCCCTTGTCCCTGTGTGTCTCCAGCAGTCGCCTCCAAACAGTGGCCAGCAGCAAGTGTTACCAAGACTGTGCCCTGCTGCACGGAACCGCCACAGTCCCTTTAAAAGGGGAGGAAAACAGTGTATTTTGGCCAAAAAGAGCTGAAAGAACTTACTTTAGGGTTCCCAAAAGTTCGTTGCCCTGTTTCTCCCCACACCCAGGCCATGGGAGGAACTGATCTTGGCGAGAGAGCCTCTAGGTGCTAGAGGGTTACCAGACTATATTTTTAAATTTAGATGTTAAAAATCAGTCTCCAAATGTACAGAAGCAGCCATGACCCTTCCGTTAAGGAGAGAAAATTGCCCAGGGGTGTTTCTACAAGGGTAAACAAGGCTAACCAAAGTTATGGGTCAATCCCTAATTGTACTAATAGCTATTTACTTTGTCAGTGGAGTGCTTTAGAGCAGCCATTATCAACAGATTTGTTTAAAGAGTGCTTCCAGCTTGGCTGTCTGGACAAAGGTAGCAAGCCCTTTAGTACCCCCATCTTTCAATGCACTAATCAGGCTCCAGGGGTTGGCAAGGTGATCCCCACCCCACGGATCATTCACACCCAATGAGCCCCTGATGGGTGTCCTAAGGAGCCAGGGGTACCCAACAGCTCCAAGGAGGCTCACAAAGCAGAGGTGTTGGAAAGCAAGGTGGGAAAATGGCCCATGGACAGGGCAGTTTGCGTTTTTTTGCTATTAAGAACTCTGATAGGAGATAATTAGACATGAAATAATAACCCTGCCCTTTCCTGCCAACTCTCCTCGCACTGATGCTCCACGGAGACATCTGCCAGGAGAGAATCTGGCTTAAACAGTGATGGAAAGCAAATTTCTGCACAATTTGTGAAACATATATTCTTCTGGGGATGTCCAAGCCACAGGATGTTACTGAAAGAAAGTACAAGCGAGTTCAAACAGGACATAAACAAGTCCAACAGTGGCCAAGGTGGTCTGGATGCGGCACATGGTCCCCACACTCCCTATCGCTGGCTGAACACGAGCCAAGCCCTTTTGTCTGACCCCATGTGGCAGCTCTAATGTTTGCTAAGTGGAGGACTGAAAACTTAACAGACACTTTTCTGCTGAATTCAGAGAGTTTTGGCTCACGTTGACCCTACAGAACAGGGTTATTTGAACTGCTGGGGTCTCAGAAAAATGGTTTAAAATAACCACATCAATGCAACACTTCAACAGCCTACAACAATGCTTAAAAATGACAGAACATGAAAATTTTAATAAGCAAAAAGAGTCTTTGATGGACCAACGCTAAGAAATATCAATGAATTAACACCTAATGAGGACCTTTTCTCCCTTCCCCTTGAAAAGCCCCCACCCTTTATATTACCCAACACTTACTTTTCCAGTATGGACATAATAATTGGAGGTAGAACCAGTATAGGCATTGGCAGGACCACTCTAGTCAGGGCCGTTTCTAGCAGTGCCTGAAAAGGAAAAACAAACAAACCCAAGACATTTAAAACAAATCTCAGGATGTACCTTCGCTTAGCAATCAACACGTGGGCACAGAAATGGTTTGGCTGGCCTTTCTTCTGTCGCATATGTGAATGAATGTATCAACACACACTTTCAACTTTGCTATCAGCTATTTGCATACAACCTATTTTCACTCCGTTGCTACAAATAATGGGCTGGAGCCCATGCTTGGTCATAAATCCAGTGGAGTAAACAGAGACACCTAATAGCTTCCCCGATTTCACTTCATGTGGCCAAAAGTGCTCCAACATCTCCTCGTATTCCTACGCAAACATGTTAGTGCTGCCTGGAGGAAGAAAGAGAGGCCAAACAGCTGCCTGGAAGGTGTTGTAAGGTGAAATATCTCAGTATGGGCTGAGCAGCAGCTTCAACCCTTCCTCCCTCAACAGAGTTTCAATTTCAGTTACGTGCTGGGGCAACGCAGCACCTCGTTGTCTGCTCCAAGACTTGTTTCTGTTTTTCATTGTCTGCTCCAAGACTTGTTTCTGGTTTTGAATCACTGGTGGTTTATTGCAAAGCATCACACACAGGGCTCTGCTCTCCCAGGAGGACGCCCAACTGTGGAGCTACAGTTGTCCCTCCACTCATGCTTTCTCCCTGGCAGCAGGAAGCAGCAAACAAAGCAGCGAGATTTGTATAAATTACCCTGAGATGAGACCTAGAGAAGATCAGGGGCACTCTAGCAAGCTGTATCACCACCACGGTGTCTTCATGTCTCTCTTCCAACCACCTTTGCCAGCACCCACATGGGATGCCCCAAGCACTGCGACCACACATGGGGTTTTGGCAGATGTAGGCAAAGGATACTACAGATTTTGGATGCAAATGATGAAGGCTTGGGAGCACTCACTCCTTCCAAATGGGAGGAGGTCTGAGAGGCACAGATGTGTTACACTGAGGATCTGCCAAATTTTACACGACAAAACCCAGTACTAAACTATTTGGGAAGAAGGACTGGGATTAGATGGCAGCTGAGCAGAAGTTCTCAGAAGTCCCAAATTTGTTTAAAATGCATGTAAATCACACTTGCAGTACCTTCACTTTTAATATTTATTTTCTATGTTGTCTGTCTTCCCCTCGACCATTAGGATGGAGAGGGGAAGCTGGGTCCTGAAGCCAGTTAATGTAAGTGAGGAAAACTGGCTCAAATAAGTATCTCCGAGCCCTTCAACAGATTGTTTTAATCTCCCTGTTATACAACAATATGGAGAGATATTAGAGATCTCCCATTTCTTGCCGAGGACTGTGAATCTGTACATTAATTGCTGTCTATGAAGTGCCTTAAGAGCCTTGGACAGAAGGAGTGAGAGAAATGCCAAGCATTATATTATTAACTCCTCTGCCTGGGCGTGTGCTTCGGTACATGCTTTACATTTCAGATTAAAGCCCACTTGGAAACAACATGCCTCAGACAATCAGATGATGCTCAGAAGACAAAACTATGTAAGAAGGGAAGAAAAGGGAATAATTGCAGGCAGATGGCAGAGAGTGGAAGGTGACGGGGGAAAACAGAGCAGGTGTTAGGACGAGGATAAAAACATCTGGCTACCCTCACAACGCTTTGGTTGGCAATTGTAATGCAGTTTGGACATGGCAAGGGTTAAAAAGCTACTCAGCTCAAAAATGAAGTCTTCCTCATTTGGAAAAAGGTGTAAGTTATCTTTGCTTCGTATTCAACATGAACTGCTTACAAGTTTCCACAAAGAAATCCTATGGCTGTGAAAGCATCAGGGTAGTACAGGATCTTCCTGATGTCAATCTGCGCCCCTCCAAACCACCAAGGTCAGTCACGGAACTTCCCTGCTCGACACCAGCCTGTGTCCACCAGCACACTCAGTTTTGGGGCTACGCAACCGCACGGTGGGTACAACGTAGGCATTAAGTTTCCTTGTTTCGTTCTTCCTTCACGATGGGTAAAGCTCATCTATTTCTAGCTCTTTTAAGTCATCAATTCCTACAGCTGTGGGATTTGTTGAGCCAGAAGGCCAGCTGTGTACAAGCTCACCCCAGTGCTGGCCAGGAACATCACAGGTACGTACATGTTTTGCAGCAATTCTGGAAGACCCGACAATGTTTCCGTTACTGTCCAAAACATCAATTCCTTCTTCCAGCTCTGTGTGCCTCATCAGGACAACATTGCAGATATTGGCACTAGCTGAGGATGAGAAAAGCATGATGATTAGCAACGCAGCCCTGGTCAATACCAAATGGCAGGCTTCTGTTCGCCGTGACAGCCCTTCAGCTTTGCTTGCATCAAGCTGCCAAGAAGCTTCTGCAAGTCAAGGAGCCACTCTTACAGTAAGACAAAGATGTGATTCTTAAGCAGAGAATAATAACCAAGATAATTTTCTTTTACTCGCAAAAGGATCTGCTGTCACAAACAGAAACGTACTGACGCAAAGAAACACCAGCATTTCCAGACGTTGCTGTTCGCACACGCTCCCCCCCTCCATAGCGATCCTTCACCCGACATTTCGATCTACTAAGTCACAGAATCACAGAATCATTCAGGTTGGAAAAGACCCTCGGGATCATCGAGTCCAACCCTCAGCCCTACTCTACAAAGTTCTCCCCTACACTATATCCCCCAACATCTCATCTAAGTCAAAACAGGTCCTTGTACTGGGCGGCCAGTTGGTCTTAGCCAACCAGGCACTGCTGATTGGCAGCTGCCTCTTCCGATGGTACATCCCAGAGCGGGTCTTAACTCCCCTTACTAGGCCAGCAGACAAACTCTTCTTAAATAACAGATTTTAGCAGGTATGATGGAAATACACTGCAAGGGATTTCACTGAGCTCTGAAGGACTGCTTAGATCTGAGCTCTTAAGAGGAGAGAATTATTTTTTTTAATCAAATAAGACAAAGTTGGGTTGCTTCCATGGACACGTATCCCATTAGTGAGGGTCTTGCTGACTATTTGCCCTTATTTCACCTGTTTTAGGGGAAAAATGGCTCTGTGGGCTTATTTTCTAGAGTTAGAGACCCCTTTCTTTGCTTTAACATTATTTTTTTGAACTATGACACAAACCAGCAGTACTTTGGGTGGCTCTGGTTCCCAACTGACATTTCCCAGATCTCAGCCCTGCATTCATGGCAGAGGTGGAAGCAGGTCTGGGACCCTTTCTGACAATCCCCCCTTGCCCAGCCCGTGGCTTTTGTAGCCTTCTCGAGATGACCCCAAACTCTGCTCCTCAAGTAACGTGTTAAGAGTGGGGGTTGAGAAACATCCTTCCCAGGTGCACCTCCTCTCCAGGGCCCAGGCACTTCTTAAATTTTTCCAAAGAAAAGCTGCTAATTCCTACAAAAGTTTTGGGTTTGACAAACTGGCATTTTCCAGCAACTCCCCCCCCCAACCACCACATTTTGTTGCAAACTTTCCAACCAGAGCTAATACAAACTCACTGTTGCTGCAAGTACCACTGCTTCCAAAAATGTGTTTCTGTACTGCTTGATGGGTTAATATTCGCTAATTAATCTCAATTCATGTCATATAACAAATGTCTAATTTTTTGAGGGTGGTGGGTGGGTGAGCCCTATACGAATGCAGCTCTCTGCAATCAAGGATGATTTGTGGTGACAAATGCTCCTTACACTCGAGAATAAGAGGAACATACACACACGCACACTCTGTCTCTCTCTTTAATATTCGAACTACTGGACCAGTCTTCCTATCTATCAAAATATCTGTGTTATCAACCCTTCAGCTCCTTAATCCAAGATAAAAAAGAAAACAGGCATTTCATTTAAAGCAAGTTTAGCCCCCCTTTTTTTGTTCTTTTTTAACACTCACATGCCCTGTCCTTCTAGCTATCAGTCAAGACTGAACATATCAAAACATACCAGCAAAGACGCTCTGGTCAAGCCAGGACGCACCAGCACAAGGCTCTTGTGAGACTCGTGACGGGGTGTCCAAACCTGAAGCCCTCCCCACCGCAGCTAGATGCTTCTCCCAAGTCTCTGGACCTTATTGAGGTTTCATTGTCCCAAATTTAAAACCTGATTCCAGCCCGTTCATCTGAGAAAAGCAATGGTCTTAGCTGTTCCCGTTCTGCTTTCTGAGAAAGCAGAAAATGCTGCTAGTTATGGGTGAACTTGGGTTTTATGGACGTCGCAAATACAGGGGGGAAGGAGAAATAAATAAATATATGTGTAGACAATTTGATTTTCAGAATTTGGAAAGAAATTGTGATAATATAGCCTGGAAGCCACTTCTGTGAAAATACTGAGTGACATATTGGAAACCGGGTTCAGATACAAAAGCAACCCACCACCCTACTTCTATAAGTGTATATATATCCTTTCTAAACCAGGGTGCTCTCCACACACCAAATACGTCCTCATGCACCACTTAAACACATTTAACAATTTTAACCCCACACACAAAAAAAAAAAAAAAAAGCCCAAGGAGAAGAAATCCTTCATCCTCCTCACCTCTCTTCCCTCCAACAGGTATCTTTCTACCAGTTTTAACTTCCTTCAGATCAGGTTTGGGGGTTTTCTGTGGTTTTTTTAGCCATGTACATCTCCAGTACAAAGCACACCGCCACCAGCGACACCCCTTACCTTCGTGACAGCTATCCACACTCAGTCCTTGGGAAGAAGAGGGTAAATTGGGTTCCCTGCAATAACCCTGGGCATCGATATCCTTCACCACCTACATCTCTGAGGAAGGGTCGAGGCCCTTCTTGCTCCAATTGGGGAATCACGGCTCTGCAGAACACAGTGCAGACACACTCCTCCCCTTCTCCTGCACCAAAAACCTTCATGGAGAACAACTTCACCACCCAGATGATGCTCCAGGGTGGCCAACATCAAGCACAAACACCTTTTACAACAAGCCAGCCGCTGGTTACACACAACCTTGGCCATTTCCATGAGCTGTTCCACCTGGGTTGGTTTCCTGTATCCGTCCTCTGAGGCAGGGGAGGATTTTTTGGACAACTTGTGATTTCCAGCTACTACAAATTACTTTTAGCGGAGGGTGAGGGTGCAGCACAATCTCTCAGCACCCTGCTCCAGTGCCGCTTCCCTGAGTCTGCATCTCCTTGGGATGAGAGACCACCAAGCTTTGATGCACACCTCCAGTTTTCCAGCTGCTACCAACCAGCACAACTCAGCTGAGGTCAGTGGGAGAGGGAGGCAGGGAAGGGCCAGGGGGGAAAACTGCTAAATGGTAGTGGAGCAAGAGCTTTACACCAGCATCTGGCTTTTCATGTAGAAAGAGTGAAATTCTGCCCTTTTGCAGGGGGCTGGTGGTTCAAAAGCGATGGGAAGACGCATCTTAATTAAACAGTTTGTCCAGGTCTGCAAACCAATCACTCGCAGCTTTCAAAACCACAAAACAGCAATTAGTGGGAGGATTCCTGATGTCCTGGCACATAACGAAGCATGACAGTACACAAATAAAATAAGAACTAGAGAATTAATTATGGGCTAAACAAATTAATTACGGGTCCTCAATCAATGCCGACACAAGCGTAACCTCTTTCTCCTTACACCTTGGTGTGAAAATAGATCAACCCGGCGGCGAAGACTTCCCGCAGGCATCTCTGACTCAAACCCAGCCTCAGAGCTGCCTCCCTGGTCTTGTGCTCACCTCTAGTGCCCTCTTGGTTATAAAAACCAAAAGAAAGCTGAAACCCACTAAAAATATATTCCAGGAAAGTTCCAGGAAAACAATAATAACGTTCACAGATCCCCTTTGTACAAGCAAAGTGCTCAGACACAAGATCGAGTGCAACCTACAGACCACAATTCCCGTCACCCCCTGCTCTGCAGACAAGGTAAGCAGCTGTTTTTTCTGGCAGAAAAAGGCAAAGAAACCCAGCAACTCGGGAACTGAAGGCTGGAGGGTCAGAGCAACCAGCTCTCTGTAAAAAAAAGGAGCAGAAAGACCGGAGAAACCGAGAGCAACAACTAGGGAAAGAGGCTCAGCATCCTCCAGCAAAGCTCTGAGGACGTGGTCCTCGCACAGCAAAGGGAAAAGCTGAAAGGAAAGTTTTGCCTTAACACAGTTGAAAAGGGACGTGCCACAGTGAGCGAAGCCCCTTTGTTTCTGATTTCCTCTATGCTTGGACAATTTTTGCACCATCTTTATAAATAAACAAGCTTACATAAAGAGTTACCCTAACGCCACTGGTGATTTCTTCACAGCTAAAATAACTCATTGTTTGTTGTAACCACGGGCTTCAGCAAAGGCCGAGTCCAGCATGTCCCTCTCCTCAGACACCGAGCAGTTAGCTGATAAAATGCAGAAGGGTTTATTTTGTGCTCCAGCAAGTCAGCAGCAGTCTTAATTCTTCACACACTTTGGTCTTTTTTTAATCAGTGGCTCTTAGAAATCTGCATATTCAGAGCAGGAGCATTTAATTTCATTTTTATTGCAAAAAAACCCTAATGCTACCACTTGAAGATTTGATTTGACATGATTCAAACCAGATCTTGCAAATTAAATGCTCTCGAATTTGGCCGGTCAAGGACCAGTCAACGCTGATTATTTTTTAAACTGCTGGAGAGTGGAAAGTGTAGCTTCATAAAGCCTCGGGAGCTGCCTCCGCCAGCAGCTTTGCATCATTTTCCTGCCAAAATGCTGCTTTGCACCATCCCATCACTGTCTGCACCGACGCAGGGACCCACCGCCGAGGGGAGACAGCAGTGACGGCGTAAAGCAGGAAGGCAGGAGTTAGGTGCTCATCCCAGTTGCTTTTAGCCACCAGTAGATTTACAGCCAACACTTTGAATATAAAGAAAAGGTGTTATTTCTTACCGACAGCAGGGAATGGCACAAACCTCTGGATCAAGAGACGAGTGGCGGGGGTAAACTTGTTTGCTCTCTGAACCAGAACATTAAGGCCCACCTTTGAATAGGAAAAAAAAGAAAAAAAAACAAAAACAAAAACAGAGAAGCAGAAACATTTAGCTACAAGGAGCAGGGCAGATGCCACAGCTTGCAGACAGCAGCAGAGCTCTTCAGGGGGACAGGCTGGGGTCTCTCCCCATGCAGAAGTGTTTGAGAACTAAACACCCCACACACTGCAGGGTTTAGCTGTGTTGGGTTCAACTCTTTATTCAATGAAGGGTTGAACCCAACTGTTGGGCTTAAATGAAGAGTTGAACCCAACCGTTGAGTTGAACCCAACCATCAGGTTTAAATGAAGGGTTGAACCCAACCATTGGGTTGAACCCAGCCATTAAGTTTAAACCCTTTCCAGCTAAAAGACAAGCTGGAAACCACTGCAACACTGTTCAGTCCTCCTGGAAATGCCCTTAGCTGCATTTTTACCCAGTTCACTGGCATTTTCCCCATTCAGCACAAAATCATCGGGGCTGGGAGTCCTCACCCAGCTGGGAAAAAAGCCAAATATCAGGGGTGGTGGTTGGCCCAACACAATTCATTCCTCCTCCCAGGGGCTGTGCAAACCACACCACCCCACTCCAATGCAAACATTTGGGCTATAAAGGAGCTATTAATAGAAACAAGAGATAGCAGGCAGTTTATTATAACCACGGATCATTTTTTTGTTGCCTCCTCCAACACTTGAATAATGCAGAGCTCTCCACAGTTTTGCAGGGATCTAAGTCATTGCGTATGTTAATATAAACAGCACGGAGGAGAGTCGCTGCCTCGTCAGCCTCAGCGTGGTTGGATAGTAGTGATAGTCGGAGAATTTCCATCAAAATTTGTTTCAAGCAGAACTGGGGTTATTAATTAAACAACCCCACTCGCAGGGAATGACTTCTGTCTTCAAATTACTCTCCCTCACAATATTTTCTCTTCGTCATCCAAAAAAACCCAAACGCGCAAACAAAACCCAACAGCCCCAAACCGGGAATTTTAGGCCGAAAATGGAAGTCTTTAGCAACGCCTGGCCAAAAAGTTTTCAGCCAAAAATGCAGCAAAATTTAAAAAAAAAAAAAAAATTCAGCCAAAGCCAAAAACCTGACAGCAAATAGTGATTTGGGGGCTTTTTTTAAAAAAAAAAAAAAAAGAAAAGAAAAGAAAAGAAAAGCATGAGAGAACATATTTTGCAAGCTGCTACATTATACATGCATCCGCAGTGCATCTCGTCTTTTTGGAGGCTGAGAGGAAGATGTTGAGAAGCAGAACTGCTGGGTAAGCCCTGCATAAGCAGAGTGCTGGTTTTCAAAACCCGTGGAGTGTTTCCAGAGCCCCACGCGGCTTTCACCAGGACCCCAAGCAGGAACCCTTCCTCCTCTCCTCGGCCACCGCGACTAGCGTCGAGCCCAACGGAGCCACGGCAGTTCTTCTTAGTCTAAGCAAGAATAAGCATTTTCATCTTAATTTTTTTTCCTCTTCAAAAAATGACTGAATGATTTTTGGTTTACATTTTCCAAGTTCTGGGATCCATATTTGCAAAATTTGAATGCTTCCAGAAACTAAAGCAGTCGAAAACGAGTGGCTTTAAGAGTAAAGCTAAGACAGTCTTAAGCATGGCTTTGCTAGTGCTGCCCCATGGATTTGGGTATTTATAGCCTGGATACAGCTCATCAGTGTAGATGACAAATTTTGTTGGGTTTTCAACCTCTGCTTGTAATTTTGATGGAAGGATTTGACCGTGAAGTGGAAGAGCAGCAGCTTTTGAAACAAAAAAGATGTAGCCGAGCCCAGGAGAGACACCGCTGTGAGGCTAGTGGTAATAAAAGCATTTTACTTTCAGATTCAATTTGGTGTTGCAGATGAACTCGCTCCTCCACTTACAGCAACCACCCCGCTGTGAATATGAAATTAAATGTTGCTATAGATTTAAATCCAATCTCCCAAATTCCCAACACAAGGACTAGATTTAGGAAACTAATGAGGGTTTGTTTTTTACAGTTTTGAAACTGCTTTAGCCAATCTGTGAACTCTTTCCCGCAGGTCACAAAGTGGAATGAGGGTAAACAGGTCAAGGAGAGCTCCAACAAGGAGCAGGTACTCCTCAACCTCAGACCACCATCAGTAAAGAGAGCTTAATGAGTTTAACTCCATGGGGCTGGCCAAAGAGCACTGACTATCGAGGCAAATTCATCCTTAAGAAAACAACTGCAGGAGTATTATTGTATTTTTTATTATTTATTATTATTATTATCATCATCATCACCCTGCCTACAGCCTGAGTCACAGATCTGGGATCTACGACGCTGGTGCTGTACAAACACAAAACAGAGTCAGGTGGGATTCATCACACCCAATGTGGTACCTCCAGATGGGCCTTTGCAGCCCAGGGCAGAGAAATGAGCCTTTTTAAGGGTTTTTATTCTCCTCCCAAGACAGCCATTCATGGGTGCTCATGTGGAACAGCCCCAGCAGTGCCTATTCAATCCTGCTGACTACCAAAGGGTTCTGGGGACGCAGCTCAGATGAAGATATCACAGAATCACAGAATCGTCTAGGTTGGAAAAGACCTTGAAGCTCCTCCAGTCCAACAATTAACCTCACACTGACCGTTCCCAACTCCACCAGATCCCTCAGCGCTGGGTCAACCCGACTCTTCAACCCCTCCAGGGATGGGGACTCCCCCCCTGCCCTGGGCAGCCCATTCCAACGCCCAACAACCCCTTCTGCAAAGAAATCCTTCCTAAGAGCCAGTCTGACCCTGCCCTGGCGCAGCTTGAGGCCATTCCCTCTTGTCCTGGCGCTGGTTCCTTGGCTCAAGAGACTCATCCCCCCTCTCTGCACCCTCCTTTCAGGGAGTTGTAGAGGCCCATGAGGTCTCCCCTCAGCCTCCTCTTCTCCAGACTAAAAAATATTCCTGCGCTGTGACCCAGATTAGGGGACAAATCCAGCTTTTTCAAACTGCCTGTTTTTTGAGGTTTCTCTCTCCAGAGCACTTCCTTGATCTGGCTGACAGAGCATCCCACAAGGTGGGCACGGGGGATACATTACACCGTGACTGCTGACGTCCCGCAACACAAAAACGGGGCTGAACGCTGTCAACGGGAGAGCAACCTTACTAGGGCTCTACTACACCTCTGGCAGCATTCTGCCCTTCCTCCCTCCCTCTTCTTCAAGTGCTGAGAATTCCTGTTATTTTGCTACCGGTTTTGTTTTCAGCATCAACAATGTTATCTCGGCAGAAGGACAGTTTGCGGTGTTGCCGTACTTGAAGCCGTTCCATCAGACAATGTCACAGAGTGACTATGTAATAATAAACCAAGATTTCTGTTTCCTTTTCTTTTCCTTCTTGTCTCAAAAAAGTTCTGAACTGATGTCCACCAGGACATGAATGTTAAAAGCACAGGAATTTTTGAAAAAAATCCCTGCTTTATTTTGAAAAAATACCCTTTTTTTTCTTTATGACTATTAAGATATTTGAAGCCTGAGAAATGGCTTTTAAATGTCTGAAGTTGGCAACGATCGAGCCATTTGACAGAGGTCTAACCCTACACCTCTTAAACCAGTTCTAGAGCAGTAAATACACCAGCAGCTCAAGAAGTTATTTCACTTAATTTTGATACGGACTTTTTATAAAATAAAGGAGTATTAGGAGTCCAGCGAGCAAGGTGGACATAGGTTGGCAGATGACACCACCTAAACATCGCTAAGCATCTCTCTAGACTTAATTAATTGCATTGGTGAGATCTCCACTGATTTAAGGGATTCAACTTTCCCAGGCTCCAGTAGCACTGGGGCAACCCTGACCACTGCAGTTGGAGCTGGCTGCTCCAAGTGACCTGGAAAGTCAACTTGTAAGGGGGGACTGGCTCCAAAGCAGCTTATCCTTCAGCCCTCAAATCACCAGATTGCTGAATTAGAACACTAATTGGATCTGATGAGTCCCATACAGCCAAAATGAAGAAAAGAGCATTAGGAGAAGGAAGGATAAAATCATTCATTAGGGCTGAGAGGTGAAGATGGAGGCAGAGAGATGGAAAACTGGGCTGTTTACCAACTGGAGCTTTACCAAGTCAAGGAGAACAGAATGGAGGAGTATAAGGGAAGGGAAAGCAATAACAATCCAAGTGGAGAAGGAAGTTAAGAGGGAAGCAACAGTAAGGAAAGGAAGAAATTTGAGTCATGCCCAAGATGACTGCAGAAGGGATGACCGCAGTAGCCCCATAGTTGGATGCTTCAGTGGAAGAAAATGGTGTCATCTTGAGAAAGAAGCAAGATTGCAGGAGAGGTATGAGCAGGAAAAGAGGGGATTAATGCTGATAATGAGAGAAACTTGATCTGGCAGATGCTGGAGAAAGGAGGATGGCAAGGGCCCATGCCCAGGACAACAGGCTGTTATTTCAGCATCAAGTTTTCCAGGAATCTGGATCCTGCACAGAGGCAACACCACACCTGGGTGCTGTGGGGCTGGGCTGGGCCGGAAGGAAAGGGCACGGATGAGGACAAAGTTGCTGGAAACAAAGACACACCAGTGAAACAAGAGAGAAAATGCTGCAGAGAAGAACGAGGGGTTTGGAAGGCGGCAGTCAGCGAGGACCTGGCGGTTGCCACGTGCTCCTGAGCCCAGAGGCAGGGTGAGGGGCACTGGGTGCCCATCTTTGCCTCTGCTACACCAAAGGCTCGAGGCTGTGCCTTTGGGAAACGGCTCGATGGAGGAATCCCCAGGCTGGGTTTCCAGTCTGAGTGATCATACCACTCTCTTCTGGTGTCTTCTGGTATCTGGACTTGGTCTCTGTGAATCATTAGAGAAGAGGAGGTGCAGGAACGGGAGCTTTTGAGCACAGGTATCCAGATTTTAGAGACAGGCACCGCTTCATTAAAAAACTTTAAGCAGCAAACAGAAGTTTATCACCAGCTCTTCCGATCTACTGTGATTTTCCTCCTGCTCCTGGCTCCCCGAAACAGTTCACCTCCGAGGAAGTAGCTGGCCATGCTCCATCCCCTCCCATCCCTCGCCCTACTTTGCACCGACTTCCTCCGGCTTCTAAGTGTTTCTTGACTGCCCTAAGTGGCGGCTAGTCCTGAGGGCAGTGGGTGGCCTCCCGCGCCGTCTCACAAGCTGATTATGGGCATCACACCAAATTCACAGGCTGTCAATGCAGCCGCTCCACACGGCTCACAAACAATTATCAGGAAGAAGGAGCTGGGATTAGAAAAATCCACAGGGGCGCCTCCACCTAGAGAGGAGAGTGAAAAATTGCGTGTGTGTGAGTTAAGTGTGCAATGGGAGCAGGGAAGGAGGAGCAACCCACGGCTGACGGCACAGGAAGGAGAAGAGTTGCTGTCCCAGAACACTGCGTGCAGAGATGATCTCCCTGCCCCGGGTCATACGCAGATGAGACTGAAAACTTGGTCCAACAAGATCCTGTCCTTCCTGAACATGGAAAATAAAATCAACATCCTGGCTTTTTATCACTCATGAATTTTATAAGCGTAATGAGCCAGTCCAACTCTTAATTTATCTAATTAAAGGTCTTAGATTCTCTTTCTAGCTTTGGTCAGCCACCCTCAAGCATCACCTGGCTTCTTTTAAAGGATAGAGCTGTAAAAGCAACTTTTTATTATCCACGCTTACCGGCATCGGAAGATTTTTAAACCTGTGTATCGGAGCAAACGTATCCCTTGTAAATGGTATCAGCGATACAGTTTGCTGAGCTGTGGGAGTCAGGGCTGCAAGGGCAGGTATCGCCAAAGCCGGCTGTGACACAACCATCACAATGCTAATATTATTTTACAGCAATAATCTTGGGCTTGAACAGTCTTCACCTCTCAGCTTCCTCAGGAGAAGAAAAATAAGATCTTTCTGCTGAAATCCTATGTGGTCATGAGAATGTTTTGGATTGCAAGGGATGTTTTCAAGACAAAGCACAATTCGATTTTGCAAAATACTAACTTTTTTTTGGGGGGGGGGGGGGGGGAGGAATCCAGCTGGTTTAAAAATATAATTTTTGCAACGTCCATTTGTCCAAAAACTGCCTCTGCTTTAATCTGATCTCTCAGACCCACACTGGGCTTTGCTGATTAGACTCCTACGCAACTTTTTTTTTTTTTTTCCCTGATACAGCTAAATATAAAATTTAAGAGTTCTAATTTTTGTGTAACCTTCGTGCTTGACCAGTTCCAACTGCCGCTGAGACTCCTGCAGGAATTAGAATCTATGAAACCTGTGGGAACACAACCAAAAATCTCAAAGACAAATTATTGTGTTTCAAGAATTCAGAAGCTCTGCAGAAACCCTACATGTCACTACAGGAGTTCCCAAAAAGCTGTATTTTCTTGGAAATAACATCACCAAGGCTTCTGTACATATCAAAGTTGCCTCAGGATGACTAAGACACCTGCGTCACAGAGGAGAGATTTCCCACTGCGAGAGCAGGAATTTGAGTCCTGGAGCATCTAGGTTTGAGTTTCTGCTCTGAGAAGCTTCCTACATCGCTCCCAACACCAAGTCACGTAGCTTCTGTCTCTGTTTCCCAACCGTGCAAGAGCTGAGAGCCAAGCCCACCCTCCCGGGGACACCCCAAGATCTGCAGGGGTTCCCGTACCACGTGCTGGGGGTCACTGAAGCACACGCGCTACTCCATAGCGAGAGCCCTGCCCTTGGCTCCTGCCCAAGTGATCTCATTGCACTTAACTTCAGCAGATTGTTGCTGGTTTCTTCTTTCAACTCCCGTTTTGGGCTCGTGAAGGCACCAGCCTTCAGCAGGCAGGAGCAGCTGGAGGGACTAACCTCCACCTGGGCTCTGCTGGTGGCACCCACAGACTCCCCAAAGCCATCTTTTTCTTTGCCCAAAGCCACGAAGCACTTGCACGCTCCACTTCTGCATAGCCACTGCAGGGACAGGAGGGGTGACAAGCAGCTGAAGGGAGGCAACATCTCCAACTGCTACAGCAGGATGAAGATGTATCCAAACCCACAAATCAAGATTAATAGTGCCTGGGGTCCTAAAACTGATCTGTACGAAGCTCTAGACTAGCAGGAATGTTTTTTTTTTCCCTTGCAATTTATCATGGGATACCTCAGCAAACCAGATTAGCTCATTAAAACTGTCTTGCTTCTCTCTAGTTTTAATTTAGTTTGGTTCTATACATATTCAAGTTTAACTCTGTAGATTTTCACAGTTTGTGAAAGCACCAGGTGCACCTACACAGAGCATCAGTAAACCATACTGGCACCAGTTCCCTCCCTCCACTGGCTGGTCCAGAGTCAGGATTTAGGGTCAGGAAGCCAGGAGGCACTTTTAAAATGAAAAGACCTGGGTCTGCCTGTGAAGAGATGCTTTAAACACCCTCCTGTATGCCGCAACCGGCAGTGACTCCAAGGTGAGTCATTAGTAGCTGATAGCACCAAAGTTATTAATGGCATTAATCGCCTGAGTTTTTAACGCCGAGATGACCTGGTAAGGTAAGCTAAAAGGAAACGTTCGAGTCCTGAGAAGGTACATTTTAAGCGTATAGATCAATACAAAATATACAGCCTGGCTGGCAGTCATGGTTACATGACACTGCATCTCTCTCTCTCATACAAAAGAAGACAAAACACCTACTTTTGTCAGAATTTAGCTCAGGTTGCTAAGTGAGAACAACGTATTTATTTGCCTCTGTACTGACAAGACCATAAATCCCCAACTTGCACTTAATAAAAACCTTCTAAGAAGTTACAAACCTCAGTATAATTGAAAGGGGAAGGAGGGAGCCCGGACACTTTATTAATTAGGGAAAACCCCACCGTCCCTCCACTTACGAGGTGCCTGATCTCACACATGTGGTTTTGCTTTCCCTTTCACCAGGGGAGAATCAAGCCCCTATCACAAGGGGGAAGCTCAGTGCCATCATGCCTAGGCAGTCACAACAGACGCTCCCTGGTTAAGTTACATACACCTATATATGTAAAACACACCTGCCACGCCTGCTGCTGTTTAATTAGAGCCCATCCTGTCAAGAGGGGAGGACAACGGAGCACATGTCTTCTGAGGAGCAGCTGAGTGAACTGGGGGGGTTTAGTCTGGAGAAGAGGAGGCTGAGGGGAGACCTCATGGCCCTCTGCAACTGCCTGAAAGGAGGGTGCAGAGAGGGGGGATGAGTCTCTTGAGCCAAGGAACCAGTGGCAGGCCAAGAGGGAATGGCCTCAAGCTGCACCAGGGCAGGGTCAGACTGGCTCTTAGGAAGGATTTCTTTGCAGAAGGGGTTGTTGGGCGTTGGAATGGGCTGCCCAGGGCAGGGGGGAGTCCCCATCCCTAGAGGGGTTGAAGAGTCGGGCTGACCCAACGCTGAGGGATGTGGTGGAGTTGAGAACGGTCAATGTGAGGTTAATGGTTGGGCTGGAGGAGCTTCAAGGGCTTTTCCAACCAAGATGATTCTGGGATTCTGTGATGCCATCAGTACCGATGTACATGGCCCCTTGAGGGCACATGGAGTGGACAACAGATGGACAACGAGGTAATGACCTGGGCACCAAGCTCAGCGACAACACACTGCTTACTGGGAGACGTCAGAAACGTGGCCAAATGATCCTGGCAGAAGAGAGAAACCCCTTGGAGACTCTGCACAGGGGCTTCAGCATCAGAAAGAGCAAGATCTGGAGTTGGTCTTGGCAGAACCTGAAGCCATGATGGTGGAAATTAAAAACCATGAAGCTCTGATCCAAAGACAACGGCAATAACACCAATCACCGTCAGATGCTTCAAGGAGAACGTACAGAGAAACCCAGCGACTCATCATGGCAGGCTCCAGATCAGGCAACTCCTGGGCTAACACCACCGACCTCCAGGCTGCAGGTCTCAGCACCAGTGACAACCCAGAGAGCAGCTGCTCACAGCCCCTGTTCGGACCTGGTTTAATTTGCAGGCATTTAATTGCAGCTGCAAGAATCACTTCTGACCTCAAACTGAAGTTACAGTCTAAGGCCACAGTACTGCAGAGTCAGAAGCAAAAGGAATCAGCAATACAGCAACAAACTGAGTTTAGATCTGGAATTAAGAAACCGACTTATAAAATATGTAAAAAAACCCCAGTTATTAACAATAAAATTGGTTTTGATTATGTAGCTTTTTTAACCTTTTCAAAGTGTGACAAAATTAGCAGAGAGCAGGAGCGTGTGTGTGTCTGCTGGAAAGGGTTTCTGTATAATTACAAACCCTCTGATCAGTAGAGCTCTTGGCGCTAGAATATTTGGGGAAAAAAAAAACCAAACATGTAAAATATGCTTGGTCTTTCTCAAGTCTTTTTACTACTCTCTGCCTTTGTTTGCCTTGCTTAGGAAAACCAGCTGGTATTAATTGCACTTCATACACCACCATCATGAACAGCAGCCAGATATCAGAAAATAAGGCCTAATCACAGGAATCCACTCAATTGTTTAAAAAAACCCCAAAACAATTACCGCTTGGAAAAGCAGTAAAACAGGAGCAATCAAAAGAAAAGGCAGGAAGGAGGCTGGTGTATGGGGAATGTGATAAAAATAAACTACAATCACAGAAGGAGAAATAGAAATCTAGGTTACTTAATGGTAATCAGACTCCTCTAAACGTATTGTCGGCCGCCAGCGAAGTTTGGAGATGCCACACGCTAGTGTGGACCAGGTAGCCCAGCTCCTGGCACATGCCTGGTGGCAGAGACAGTGCAGAAGTGTCACGGAAGAAGTTAGAGATGGAAGAGATCTGTTCCATCAGCCTTTTCACCTCTTCCCCTGCTCTCAATCCTAGCATTATGCCTTCCAAAGTCTTCTCTAGCCTTAATTCAAGTGGTTGCTTCACCTGAGTACGGCAGGGGAGAAGAGATAAAATTCTGGAGCTGGCACAGCTTTCCTTGCCTGAAGCTATGCTGCGAATCGCTCTGGGCTGGGAGTAGATGGGAAAAAAAAGAATATTGGGGAAAAAATATTGAAATATTGAAAAATACTGAAAAAAAGAATATTGATTCCTCAAAAAACTCATCCCGAAGGGCGGCAAATCAGGAGTCCGAGATGTAGCACTGGATCTAAGAGAGAAGCAATTCCTCTCCCTCTGAAATGGGGAAAGAATCAGGTTATTTGCAAAGATTTGCTAAGACTTCTAGTTTAATTGCAAGAAGCGCAAAGCCAAAATCTGCTCTTCTGTACACGTGAGACAGCAATTTGTTTGTCCCTCTCGTTAGATAAAGACGCGGAGGGTGAAGACGATGGGAAGCACAATCACAAGTCAACTGATGTGTCATCTCGTGAGCCTTCTCCCCGCGTCGCTTGCCAACTGCAAACATGGAAGGGGCTCGCTTTAATTAATACCGGGTCTCAGCAGACCACTGGAGGCAGTGGCACTTGTTTTCAGGTCATCTGGTCCTAATAGGCTCACACTGGGAGGTGATTTGTTGCTAACTGACAGCAGAGATCGGTTAATGAGGGCTGAGGCCTTACAATCCAATGTAATGAACCTCAGGGCTATTGCTATATTATTTGTCATCATCCTTTAAAAAAAACAAAAACCAAAACGCTCAAGATGCTGGCTATTAATGCAGATATTTACAATATAAAAATCACTCCCTGCTCTACAGGATTTTGTCTAGGCTGCTCTGCATGGGCAATTGAGCCCGCAATAAGTGGTGCTAAGGATTATCAGGACACAAGCTATTCGACAGTAACACACACGTCAGTAGTGTCCCCAACGGCTCGTCTACGCAGGGACATCAGTGCACAGCGACTTCATCTCATTTTCACACATTCTATGTGCCTGCTCCACTTCAGAAGCAGATGTCCTTCCGACAGCAGGAAGGAGAAAGTATCCATGAAGGCTTCTGCCCTCCACCGCTCCCCCGACTACATCGATGGATCTACAGAAAGCTCCTGCCTCCCCGTAACAATAATCTGACCCTCAGAGCACCACAGCTACAAACCCACCGCTGTTAGAGAGCTCACGGTACTCTTCATATACACTAAGGGCATCCCAGTGGAAGAACCGTCTGGTGGTGGGGCCACGGTGGCAATTCCACAAGAAGACAACAACACCCTCACGGCATCCACACCGCTGGAGGAAGATTTCCTCTTGCACAAGCTTGAAATGAATCACAAAATCATCAAGGTTGGAAAAGCCCTTGAAGATCCTCCAGCCCAACCATTAACCTCACACTGACTGTTCTCAACTCCACCAGATCCCTCAGCGCTGGGTCAACCCGACTCTTCAACCCCTCCAGGGATGGGGACTCCCCCCCTGCCCTGGGCAGCCCATTCCAACGCCCAACAACCCCTTCTGCAAAGAAATACTTCCTAAGAGCCAGTCTGACCCTGCCCTGGTGCAGCTTGAGGCCATTCCCTCTTGGCCTGCCGCTGGTTCCTTGGCTCAAGAGACTCATCCCCCCTCTCTGCACCCTCCTTTCAGGGAGTTGTAGGGGGCCATGAGGTCTCCCCTCAGCCTCCTCTTCTCCACACTAAACCCCCCCAGTTCCCTCAGCCGCTCCCCATCACACCTGTGCTCCAGACCCTGCACCAGCTCCGTTGCCCTTCTCTGGACACGCTCGAGTCATTCAATGGCCTTTTTGGAGTGAGGGGCCCAAAACTGAACCCACTCATCGAGGTGCGGCCTCACCAGTGCCGAGTCCAGGGGTAAGATCCCTTCCCTGTCCCTGCTGGCCACGCTAGTGCTGATACAAGCCAGGATACCGTTGACCTTCTTGGCCACCTGGGCACACTGCTGGCTCATTACCAATCCCACCCCCAGGTCCCTCTCTGACTGGCAGCTCTCCAGCCACTCCTCCCCAAGCCTGTAGCGCTGCTGGGGGTTGTTGTGGCCCAAGGGCAGCACCCGGCATTTGGCCTTAGTGAAACTCCCCCAGTTGGCCTCAGCCCATCGCTCCAGCCTGGCCAGGTCTCTCTGCAGAGCCTCCCTACCCTCGAGCAGATAAACCCTCCCACCCAACTGGGTGTCATCTGCAAACTTACTGAGGGGGCACTCGATCCCCTCATCTAGATCATCAATAAAGATGTTAAACAAAACCGAGCCCTGGGGGACACCACTCGTGACCAGCCGCCAACTGGATTTAACTCCGTTCCCAATGTTTTAAGTACAGAATATTGTGGCATTGCCTTTCCTCGTGGTGCTTTTAAACCTCTCCAGGATGGACAGCCACGGTGTGCAAGATAACCAGGCACTGGAGCTCCAGCTGGAGACGCACCTACAAGTTACGAGGATGGATAAATCCCAGCATCGTTTCAGTTTCTGCATTTATTCAAAGCTTGTTGCTCTGTACAGACCATCAGCTCCTTCACCACCAGGGAGTAAACGGTACAACTCAACGGAGGTACAAACCACCACAGGACAAAGAGCTGATCTACCTTCAGCAGCCTGATGAGCCACCAGTGGTGACAGCCACATTGCAGTAAGAGCAGGCCACTGCTGGTTTGCTGTGATTTCTTTTATCTACAAGTCCTGGTGTAGCTTTTCACACTGCTTCAGAGAACAAGCCTTTCTCACAGCACCACTGATGGTCACTTCTGCGCTCTGAACCTATCTCTTTGCTTCAACTCCTTTGCAGTCAGCCTAGAAGGAACCAGAGAGTTTAAAGACCTGCATCAGCTGTCCCAAGATGGACACCTCCGCTCGCCGCCCAAGTGGTTTCCTTACCAAAGCCTGTCAGCTTCTTGGGGTGACAAAACTCTGCCAACATCACTTCTCTGTGTCTCCTGCCCTGTATCTGCCCCTGTTGCCAAAATGGAGAGGAGCATTAATGCCAACACCGTGGAACCAGTCGTCATCCCTCTGCTGCAGCTGCGCCGGGGGCTGGAGGGCAGGTTGTGAGCAGCAGCTGCGTGAGCTTTGCATTACTAATTCACAAGGTGGAAAAAATTCTGAACTAAGGGTCGAGGAGGATAGTCAAGCTCTCCCATGCTACACCGGGAAACTGTGGACAGAGGACAGCTGCTAACCTCCGCGTTGAGGTTGGTGGGGTGGGGACTCGGGCTGTAGTTCAGCTGCAGAAGCGTGGAGCTGGTGTGGACACATCTTCACAGGGTTATGAAGTGGGGGAGCTCGCACCAGCGCAATGCCAGTCTGTGTGCACAGTCTGGGTTAATTCTGCAGTGAAGGGATGACACAGGTGACAACCAGTACGGCAACCAGTGAGCAAGCCAAGCCAGCAATACGGAAAACTATCAAGCAAAAGCGTATCCAATAAAACAGTCTCCACTCAAAACTGTCAGGCACTTCACCAACTCTACGCCCTTTGCAAAGCCACCTGGCAGCTGCAGAACACAGAGACTGGCTTTGGGAAGACTTTCTGCTGTCCATTGTGGACACGACATGCCAAACCGCTCACTGCTAGTTCCCAGCCAGGAGCTCCTGCCTCTATAGTTCTCCTAACGATCCGCAGCCTGCTCTAGACAAACATTTTACCTTGTAAAGAACTCTAAACAAGCCCATGCAGCTTCTTCCCAGAGGTGAATTGGGGAACCTGAGTACAAATGGTGTGGTGAGCAGGCTGAGTGCCGACCTCCTCCCATGGCACAGACTGTTTGCAGAAAAAATGCCTGCAAAAGGGTGTCTGTGGCTTGGCAAAAGGAAAAAACTCTTGGCCAGAGGAAAAAAATACAAACTGCTGTGGGATCTTTAATGTTTCAGCAGAAAAGGTACAACCGTACGTTTCAGAGACTTATTTGAAAACCCAACATAAGAAGAAACTTCCCTAAGTTGTTCCTGAAAAATGTACCTGCCTCCTTGGGAATTAGCTGACCCTGCTAAAGATGTCAACTTGTGCTTCTGGGGAACCTGAGCGTTAAAAGCCTGATGACTGCACCACGACACCACGACTTCAGCAATGTTAAAATCTCCTCCCTTACAGATTACTTCAGACACGACTTGAACACCGTTTCCAGCTTGAACGCCGTCCACGGTCATTTCAAGCACTGTGGTTCTTCCAATTTAAGGTGCTGAGCCACCAGGAGAAGATCTCCAAAAGCCTCAGCTCTCACACTATCACTCTGCAGCCTCTTTTAACTCAGACTAGGCGAATTCACCACCTGTTAATGCACGTGTGGATAATTTGAGTTCATCCAATGTGCAGAGACTCAGGCAGCACACAGTGCAGTGGTAGAAGTCTCCTTCTGTTGAAAAGTTTGGGCATGCATGGACAGAAACACGTCATGGTTAAAATGTTTTCTGGTTATGTGGACTGAATTCTATCAATTAAAAGAAAAACATGCTTGGCAATTCAAACAAACATCTCAAAAGCACTGCAGTAGTACTGCAAGGGAGCAGTTACTTAGTAGTGAAATATATAAAGCGTTACCCACTGCTATTGAGACAGCACTTATGACAGCTCCCAAGTAGCCCTGGATGAACTTGGATGTCGGAGAAGGCTTTGGAAAGAAAAACAAAACATATTTTCAATAAACAAACTTCTGGTTATTAAAACGCAACCAAGCTTTTTTGTTTGTTTTCGGTTTATTTGTTTTAAACCAGAGACAGGTTTAATTTTGTCATATTGTTCTGTGACACATGGTCTGTCATCTAGCAGTGGCAAAAGCAAGGAAAATTGTAGCCTCACGAGCAAGGTTAAAGGGAATGGAAAATTAATTGGCATCAAAAAATTATAGTAATAGCAGCTTAAAAGAAGTATGTGAATGAAATTCAGCAAATGGTACAAAATTAGCATTCTTACACACTAGTGATGAACCCCAAACTCTCCACTTTAAATATTTGTCTTTGAAATGTTATCTCAATGAGCTGGATGGTTTCCAGCTCAGCTTCCCATCTTGAGCTTCCCACATCCTGCCATGGGATGAATGAAGGCTAACGCCACGGAAGAGAGCAGGAACAGCCCCTCCGCTTCCCGGCACCACTGCTGGTAGTGCATATAAAATCCTCGGGAGATGGCGGCGTGATCATGGAGCCACCTTCTGCTATCCAAAAACCCAGATACCATTTTGCTTTGTGCTCATTTACACATCAAATTAAACCATTTCATACCAGTTAGAACTATATACTGGTTCAGCTCAAGGCACTGAGTGTTACTTATGTGCCTCAAGTGATTTTGAGAGCCTCATGCCATTTACAGCTGAGGTTTAAAATGGAAGTCTACACAAGAGAATGGCCAATCTATAAATTCATCACAGTGCCGACTCCGGAGTTTCTATTAACAGCGAAGAGACAAGACTTATGTTTCCGTGCCAAAACAGACCTAACGCGCCGCACGCGCCGCATATGTTGGGTCTCCTCACCTTTGTCGCGTTGCGGTTTGCATAGTTGACGCAGGCATTGTGGCTCTGATTCAACCACTAAAGAAGAAACAAGAAGAGACAGGCATAAACATAACTTTACAAAAATAACAAAAAAAATTATCTGCAAACATGAGAGTGCTGCAGGAAAATTCATCTCCCTTCGGACGGGCTCGCGACTTGCCACCTCTCTTCAAAGGCTCGTGCATACCCTACGTCCAAGCTAATTCCCTTCGAAGGGAGGGACAGAAATCCTGAGGCACCCAGTGCCCAGAGGGCAGCTCTGCTTCCCCATCCACTTCATGTGCAACTTCTCCTGGCCCACTCCACCTCCACACAACGCCTCAGTGCTATCGGTCTTTATTTTTGCCGGTACCAAATCCATACTGTTATTACGATGTAGCACTAAGCCCAGCAGCCAGTTTATCAGTCATTTCTTAAGCTCCATGGTTCTCAACCAGGGGGTCATAGGAGGTTTCAGGTGAGGAACAGGAGATGAGGAACAGCTGAGGAGTGATTGAAGGAGCTGGGACTGTTCAGTGTGAGGAGGAGAAGGCTGAGGGGAGACCTCATCACCCTACACCTACCTGAAAGGACGTTGTAGAGAGGTTGGTGTTGGTCTCTTCTCACAGGTGATTAGTGACAGAACAAGAGGGAACGGCTTTAAACTGCAACAGGGGAGGTTTAGACTGGACATGAGGAAAAAATGTTTCCCAGCAAGAGTGGTCAGAGAGTGGAATAGGCTGCCCAGGGAGGGGGTGGAGTCCCCATCCCTGGGTGTGTTTAAGGGCCGTTTGGATGAGCTGTTGGGGGATGTGGGGTAGGGGAGAACTTTGTAGAGTCGGGCTGAGGGTTGGACTCGATGATCGCAAGGGTCTTTTCCAACCTGAATGATTCTGTGATTCTGTGATATGCAGAGCTACCATCGTAGGGATACGGATGCCACTAAACTGGTATTTCTGTTCACAACTTTTTGGAGTAGGATCTGCCACCAAAGCAGCAACTGGGGAGGAGTAGCACTGTGTTCCTAAAGGGTTTTATCCACAGCAGCTGCTGGTGATGTGAAGAAAATAATAGTTTCTGTTCCCAAAGCATCACGTTTCCAGTTCAGAGCATGTCAGAACCAAACTCAGAATCACAGAATCATCGAGGTTGGAAAAGCCCTTGAAGCTCCTCCAGTCCAACCATTAACCTCACACTGACCGTTCTCAACTCCACCAGATCCCTCAGCGCTAGGTCAACTCTGACTCCTTCCAGCTGTGGCCAGAACTGAGATGTGGGAGGGAATAAAGTAGGGGTGAGGAGAGACAGAGTGAAACAAGGCACTAAAACATGGGGATCGGTCATTGCCGAGTCCATGGCCCAAGAGCATGTTTTTTCCTGCTGACGAGCTCTCTAGCCTGGAACTTTGGACTTAGCACACCTTGCTTTATTGCTTTATTTAAATAATAGTAATAATTACAAAGTCATCTTGCCAATATGTGCTGGAAATCTGCTTCAATTTTCCAGCTGTGGGGGTTTTTGTAACCCCCACAGCTCATATCTACATTAGCAGGCCCACAGAACTGGGCTAGAGCTAACCTGAGACACGTACATTTTGGGCATCGACAACTGCTTCACCGTACAAACCTGCTCCTACAGAACCCAGAGTTTGTTAATGCAGTAACACACACCGTCCCTAAATCCTATGCTATTTACTCAGATGACTCTCCTTTTCAGAGAGATGTAGACAAACTGCTCAGCTATTGTCCTTAACCTAGAGTTTAAGCCATCTCTAGGTTGAAGACAACCCCACTACCCATTTCTTGACTCCATCGTCTTCCCAGGTGGCCACCTGACACCCTCCTGGGCTTTTTGGGTGATGCCTCTCTAGGCTGCTACTCCTCCTACTTGCATTTTTCAGAAAGGGGTGACCCATGTGCCTATCATGGTGGAGAGAAGAGTTTGAGAACCACTTGTCAAGCAGCAGCAGCTCAGACAGGCTACAACTGCCGGACTTGCCTGCTACGACTTCCTCCTTGAGTGGGCTTGTTTTGGTTCCGCGTTCGAAATATTCTTTCTAGTTTTAAAAGGATTATTCCATCCTTTTAAAGCCAAAAGTTTCTCCCAGCTACACCATGATGGTGGGAATAAGAGCTCCTCACATAAGCCATTTACAAGGCACTGAGCCCACACCAGCTCCCTGAGCTGGCTCTCTCCTCACGCGCTCAAGAGTAACTTCTCCAAAAGCCAACTCTTTCCATTAAAAAAAAAGGTGAAGCAAGTTGCCTTCAAAAATATGAATGAGTCTAGATGTCTCCAGCCACTCTCCCACTCCCAGCAGGTAAAGCCACATGGCCCAACTTATAGCTAAATACCCCAAACCACAAGTTACCAACAATTCGGTTCTGCAGTCTTTCTAACATACTAGGCAGATCCCATTTTGCTTTGATATTTCTTAATCACATAATTCTCTCTCATCATTTACTCTGTAGACAATAAAAAGACATTCGCAACTAAAAATAAGTCTGAAAGTAACTTGGTTTTGCATTTCTGTTCGTGCTGAAATTATACTCAAGTGGGGTGTTTACTATGGATAAAATTCATTCACGCGCACACTTCTTCCCCTTTCTCTTAATTCCCAGAATTTTAACGGGAAATAACACCAACAGCTCCCTACACACAGACTTTTTTTTCCCCAAAGCCCCTATAGCACACTGAACGCAGAGGTCCTTGGCTTTGCAATGCACAGCTATTCCTAACCTTCCTGGGCACGGGGGCTCCCGCTGCCCCCAGCCAGCACACGCTGTACTTCCAACGGGAATTCACCAAGGAAGATCCCAACTACTTGACAAGGTGTCTTCAAAACAGCAGATGTGTGAGCTTAAGAGCTTAAGGACCTGCATTTTCATGGAAGTACACACCATGCAATCATCTACAGCTGTCCAAAATGGGTCCAAAAAGCTGATTTTGACATCCTGGGCTATTTTGCATCTCCCCTGTGATGGCATAAATAGCTGGGTGCTGGAAAGCGGACCTAATATTTTGCTTACAGTCCATTCCAGACCTACCAAGCCCTTCCCTGATTATATCCAGCCACATCACGTCCCTGTTAACTAAAGCATTGCCGGTGCAGAAAAGCCATGTGCATTGGTTTGTCCTCTAGACACAAGTCAACTGCTGCCTTCCCCTTTCCATCCCTTCTCCCCCCATCTGGTGCGCGGCAGCAGACGAGCGTTACCTGCCAAAACACAGTGGATGCCAGCGTCTGGTTGGGCAAGAGAAGACCAACGACCTGCAAGAGAAGAGATGTTTCTCATTAGCAAATGCATTGTTTGGTTTCTCTCAGTGCTCTTCTAGGCATGCAAACAGCAAGCGTATTTCTAATTATCTGAATAAATTATCTTAATTTCTAGCTTTATTTCATTATAGTTACTGAACTTCCCTGCCTATTGTCTCTCCATTTTCTGGAGTAGCATAGCTGCCCGTGAAAGCTTCACATCTTTAATTATTGCTTGTAACACACCATGAAAAGAGTCTGGCAGCAGATATGTCGAAAGATTAGCTCATTAAAACATAATCAGTTTTTTAATCCAGGTATTTCTGGAGAATAACACAAACATTGCATGAATGCAAGAGTTCAAAGTTGTTACTATTGGCAGTGAAGGGGGTTTTCTTATTTTCCTTTGGCAAGTTCGCTGTTTCAAGCACAAGAAAGAAATCCGATTTGAACATCTGAAGACAGGAGTGCCACCTGGAAGCACATGTGCTCCTGTTTGGGAGCCTGAATTTTGTTTCAAGAGAATTGTTGATGTGTCATACTCCGAGCTGCAAAAACTCCTGCTTGGGCTACGAGCTCAGGCTGGCGATCGCCGTCTCCCAGCACCTTTCGGCTGCCTGTCCCAGCACCTCTGGCCAGGTGCTGCCCACTCCTGCGTGAACACGAGATGCCACAGGCTTTGCAAGGTCACCCATTGCGGCACCCGAGGTCACAGACGTGGATGCTGCCTGTAGAGTCCTGAGAGCACCCTTGGGACAGGTCTCAATATACGTCCAAGCACACCCTCTGCAATTCTTTAAAGACCCCATCTCTTACACCCGACGCAGCACTGCCAGACTCCCTCCCACCTTGTTTTACAGCAATCTTTCCTCTTAAAGCATGAGAAGTTGAAGCAGAGGAAAGGGATGCAAAGCAATGGGACTCCCAGCAATAAGCCCAACAGATGTGGACAGGAAGATGAGTTCTTGGGCACGAAACTGGTGAGATACTTCCTAACATCACTGTCATTTTATCCCCTCCTGTGCCTTAAGTGTCTGATAGTTTTGGAAGAAGACGCTCTTCTTGTTGCAAAATCACACTAGCATCTTTGTTAAGAGTATAAAGACTGAACAACTCCTTTTAATCCCAAATACATTTATTTTCAGGACACTCATGTGAACTGAAACACTTCTGAGGCACCTGGGCAGGAAGGCTGTGAGTTCATTCCCACACTCAGACCATCTTCTGCATCATTTTCTTTAAGTTTATTCCTAAGAAGCTGAGAAGAAAGAAAACTTCCCTGTTAGAGCACAGAGAGCCCGCTGCAAGGAGGGATAAGCTAAAGCCATCCCTGCACATCTGCAGCAGCATCAGTTGAAGAGGAGGCAACTTCTATGCTTAAGGACATAAGAGAGAAATAACAACAAACAAAAGGGTAATAGGGTTGGGAGGCCTGATTTCATTTACATCTTCTTTCCTTTCTCCTCCTCCTCCTCCAGCTTTTCCTCCTACAGCCTTTCGTGAAGTTACAGCTACTTTGTACGCTGGCCGGGCGCCAATCTGTGCAAGTTACACTAATTTACTGCTTCCATTCAATATGCGGATCTTGTCATTAATTACTCCGTTGCCGGTCTTAGCCAAACGAATTCAACAGGCGATGAACCTCCTCACCCCAGGACTGACTTACGCGCCTGAAGCCAGCGGGCTAATGAGGCTCCGGAGGAGAGGGAAGACTGCAGGCAGCTACTTACATTGTCAGCTGAAGCTGAGCGCCGAGAAAAATAAAAGAGGAAAATAAATAAATAAAAAAGAGCACCCAAAATCTGTATGACTGAAAGAGGCACGTTTAAATGCAAACTCTCCATATGTGCAAGAGTCTGTCAAGAAATGTACAGCTTCACTTTTAATTACTGTCAGGGGAAAAAATAACTAAGAAGGAAAACAAAATAAAAAAAGCTTCTAAACACTAGAAAAGTACCAGCTACAAAATTTAATTGCTTATCAGGTGTGAACCACCCCTTCGTGGCCCCAAAGCCGGGGCTAAAGCCGCCGCTCGGGCAGCTGTCGGCTCAGAGCAGCCTCGTGGCACGTTTGCCTTACGAGTTCTCCTCTTGCAAGCCCCAAGTCCTGCCTCATGCATCAGCGAGAGTCACCCGCAATCCCGTCTCAAGACCCAGGTCTTCTCTACGTGCTTTGAAACCTCAGCAAGACCCCCCCCATTTTTAAACAGCTGGGGAAAATATGGTGCTTAAAGCTGTGGGTGGCAGCTGGGAACAGCAGCACAGCTTCTGCTCCATCCTCACTGCCCATGGCTTGAGCTGAGCTTCTTAAATGCAGATAAATCTTTCTCCTTGGAGCTGGGATGAAACACAGATCCAGGGTAAAAGGCTACAGCCCAGCAGCTGCCCTGCACATCTCCCCCCTGCACCAAAGGGAGATAATGTGAGCGGCTGGATTCACTCCCTCCGGGGTTGAAATTTAGGTGGGCAAAGTCTCCCTACACTTACATGTACCCCATCCTGTCCCTGCTGCACCCGATTCTGGGGTCAAACCGTAAACCTGCACACAGAAAGGACGGAGGCTAAAAAAAGCAAATGATTGCGACTCCGGGAAAGAATAAACAGCCGCAGGATTTGGTTGTGTCAAGGGAGTAGCTGCTCCGGCCAGAAAAGAAGTGATTATTTTCAGCAAGACCTTAATCTCTTTCACAATGAGCTAAACCATACTGAATTATTTTGCATTAGCTATAGGGGGAAAAAAAAAATACAACCTGTATATAGGCAGCATCATGTATTGACTGATAGGCAGTAAAACCTGTTCATCGATAATCTGCTCACGTCTCTGCCAGTGGCTATGCAGGGGGTTTCACTGACCCCCGAACACCGGGAACATTAGTGCGGGCACAACGGCACGCTGGCACGGCTTTGCGGGCGAGGACAGCCACGCTCGCTCAGCCAGAGCCCACCGCAGGCACATTAAGTCTCTCTTGAGGAAATCCCATCCCCCTATGTGAAATGCAAGACTCAAACTGTTTTTATGCTAGAGCAGGCTGCCAATTTTGTCACTAAATTTCACAGATCGATTGGCATAAATGTTACATTTTAATTTTAACATTTGAAACGTTTGGGTTTTTTTTTTTTTTTTTTTTTTTTTAAATGACAAGAGGTTCCAGTTTATCCTTTACAGCTAGTGAAATTGGGCTCATCTGACAGCTCTCGGCTCCTCTGACAGCTCTGGATTTGGGCCGATTTCATTGTCAATTTGATCGTTAACTCATTTTTGTTTAACCTTTTCTTTTAAAATGCCCCATACAAAGTTACCACCAAACCCTTACACATGACAACAAATAGTAACAGCCACAACGATTTCTGCTTTTAGGTGCTAGCAACCCCGCCACCGCCGTTTGGGAAAGGATCATTACCTTTAAACAAGTACTGTGCCACCGTCCACTGGGTTTAGGAGGATTAAATTTAGCAGAATTGGCTCCTTCAGCCATTTTAACACGTGTGATCTAATAAGCTGAGCCAAGAGCTGGCGGCTGGGAGGACCAACTACCTTCTGGCACCAACTTTGGGTGATTTGGGGCAAAACTGTGTGCCTCAGTTTCCCCATTTATAAAATGGGGTTAATTAACCATTCCTGTTCCTGAAGATGAGCTGAGGTTTCAGCATTAGGAAGACAGGCAGAATTATCTCCCTTCTGGCTTTCGCTATCGAGAGCACCCAAATGCTTACAAATTTCACAATAACAAGTACAAACTAAAAACGCCCTTAGCAATAACCCCCCGGAAAGCACTCGCCGTTTTAATTAATCAAAACGAGAGCGCACGACACCGGCCTCGCCGTGCTGTAGCTTGTCACGTTCAGGAAGCGACTTGTAAAACATGCAAATGGGAAAAAAAAAAAAAAAAGTGTCCAAAGATGAAATCCGAGAGTTGCAGAAGTTGCATTTTGCAGGCAATGAGCTCATCTTGGTCTTCCCTTTCCAGAAGGGAAAGATAAAGATGAAGACATTGCAGGGGGCTGGGCGAACGATGTTCAATAGATAAATAACCTCGAGCACAACAAGCTGTGTCCACAGGGCAGGTTTTACGTGACGAAGCCCTTGCTAACGTGTGACGGGAAAGGTGGGAACCCGAGAAGGTAAGGTGGAATTGGGAGAATTGTCTGAGAGTGCTAAAAAATGCATTTCTTGGTACTTGCAAACAAAGCGGGGGGGAGATGTTAAAATACTTACGATGGGTGTTCCAAAGGGAATGTAACCTATTAAAAAAAAAAAAGAAAAAATAAAAAAAGAGATGCATGCATTTTAATATGCAGTTTTGGGATGGGGGAAAAAAAAAATCACATTAAGACATCCACCAGTTTGGGGTAGAAGCCACAACGTGGCGTGATGGGCTGCACTCACTTCCCCCAGCGCCGTACCACCACGGGGACGCCTGCGGACCTACACCTGATGCACCAAGCATCAACTAGAGCAGCCTCCTGATTTCTGCCCAGTGTCCTTCCCATCCTCTATTTGCTTTTTTTGGGTTGTGGTCTAAGAGTTTCCCTGAAAGTTATAACATCTAGACCCTAAAGCTTACCCTGGTAATCCCAGTCTGTGCCAGTGCAGGGGATCAGCACTTCAGAGGGCACCGTGTTGTTGAGCGGGGCCAGGCACCAGCAAAAACTCACATTGGCAGAAGCGAAGGGATGACAGCTCAGACCAGGAGGTGCTTAGTCTGGACCAGGAGGAGCTGGATGCTGCTCTCTGAGCTGACCTGGTGGCTTGTTGCCACGGCAAGGGGGAGATCCTGCCCCCCTTCCCTGGCTCACTTGCACAATCTGTTCCCTCCCTCGTGCCAGCTCTGGTTGCTCATCAGACCCTCCCACAACCTACCCTCGCTAACCCAGAGGAAAACTCTCCAGCTTTCTGTGCCACTTCCCCTCTTGTTGAGCCTGGTCCCACCAGGACAGTGTGAAGATGCTCACAGAGCCATCTAACAAGCTGCAGAGCCCATGCCAGTTAAGGAGCAGAACTGTGCCACCATAGGTGGGACCACCCTCTTTCACCATCTCCTTTATCAACCTCTCCGCTAGTGATTTTATACCAGGAGAGCTCATTTATTTCTAGGTCAGTAGAAAAAGGAATGGGGTATAAGCTGAAGAAAGTATATTTACATCATGGAGAAGAGGGGGACTATTTTAATCATAGGTATAAGTTAAAGCTGTCTATATTAGAGATAAGCCTTTACCCCAAATCTTGTTGAGTGCCACAAAAATCAAATGCTTCACATTTTTCCCCTGCTAAGTCTGCCAATTTTTGTGCTAATTATAATTCATCTCTATGACTTCCACTAGAAGGTCTCAGAGCATTTTACCAATATTACTGAATTAAGCCTCACGGATCCAATTTACAGTTGGAAAGGGCAGAGACCTGAGAGGAAGGAAAAATTTAAAAAAAAAAAAAAAAACAGAACAAGGCAGCAAAGCAGTGGGTCCTGGCTTTTATCCTCTCCACTTCACCCTCAATATCATCTTTCTTCAAAGAACTAGAAAATAAACCCCACCAACCCTGTTATTTTTCCCCTGTGTTCAGTATTCAGGTGAAGACGTTCCCCCCAAAAATATAGAAAAGGTCCTATTTATTTAAATAGGTCCTTTGGGAAAGGACCAGGCTGCACTTGCACCCTCTAGAGAGCTGCTATTCGACCCAGAGCAGAGGTAGCTCTGGACCTGTGCATGGGTCACCCCAAAGTGGGAAGGAGGAGGCAGTGATTTAATCATTCAGCAGCCCAATTAAGCCACGGACAAGCTGATCTTTCCTGGGCTCCCAACGCCATGGCTATCAGGTACCACCACACATGGAAAAATAGGGCTCATCCCACTCTCTCCTGGAGAGTAAAATCCTAAGCTGCTCGTTGAGCCTCAAGCCTCACTGTTTACTACAAAATTAAAATGTCTGTTATAGTGACGGACACTTCAAAAATGCTAGAAAAGACATTAGCTTGAGTCCACGTTAAAATATCTGAAGGAAAGGAAAATATTAAGTGCTAGATCTCGCATAGTCATTGATCCCAATTCTCCTTGACTGCAAAGGGATTTAGGCATTTGAATTACTTTCTGATTTTGGTCAGAATGTTTACAAGATGCAATTCAAAAACAGGAAAAAAAACCCCAAACAACAACATTTTGCACAAATTCCCAGTAAAATTAATGATTACCCGATTGGGACATACTATACCTGACATCCGAAAAGGCATGAAGATGGTCTCATTTGTGTCAGGATGGATGATGGCCTGCAAAAGAGTCAGCAAACAGACACAGTGAAGGCAGAGCAACAGTTGGCGAGGCACAGCCTCTACAAACAGCACCTTCAACCGGAGAGCCCCAGGGGGCTTCACGTGCCTCGGCACCCTCCTTGCTTTTACAGCTCCAACCAAAGGCAGTTATTGCTCGGCAGCCTCCACAAAACCTCCTCCTCCCGCTGATTTCCCCTCTCCTTAAATAATTTAGCATACATTAATAATTTAGAAGTAAATAATTTAACCTGAAATACAGAAAGCGGCTCTTTCTTGATACTATAATGTCCCCAAAAGCCACCCACTGATGTACTTTAACCCCAGGGGGGTAAGGGCAGATTTAGGAGGGGAAAAGGAGAAGCACAATTCTGTCCCTGCCTCTTTTCAGCATCTCCATGAGGTGCAGCTTAACGTCCTGAAACCCTGCCCTATGAAAGAAAGGAAAAGCCCTTGCTGTGGCAGAGGGATAGGGAGGGCAGGACTGTCTGCTTGGGAGGAAACGAGGGTGTAAATCACTTTATTCTGCTTGTGAAGCAAACGAGTCGCAGGAGAACCCTGTAAGAACTCGTGTGGCTTAGCCACGGTGGACAGATTGAGACTGAGGAACATCTTCCCCATCTGCAGCTATGTCTGCACCAGCCCGCACGGCACGTCGTCGGAAACCTGAAATGCTGCTTCAGGATCTGGCTGAGTTGGGGAAAAAACACGCAGGTATGGTCCGCTCCAGCTGTCACCCTAAGGGTGACCCCAATAAAATCCCCTCACGTGCCATGGGATTTGGATTTGCCAGATAATTCAACCTTTACGTGTATCCGCAGCTTCTCAGCCAACGCTGGCGGCTGTGGACAGCTCAACCTCCACGGAAATCCTAAATCTGTTTTACTGAAAAACAGACAACGAAGCTCACTTGGCCCATTTTTACCAAATTTTACAATCAGCCCAGGAGGTTGCACGGGCATTAACTGGCTGGGGATGAAAAATCAGTCCCCAAGCAATCCGGGACTGCAGGGGAAGAAGGTACGACACAGTTACAAGCCTTACCAAAGAACTGTCAAACTATTTTCAAAAGACTGGAGACATGAAATCTCTTTACTAGACAGGAAGGAGAAAATGAAGACATCAAAATATATAAATACAAAAAAAAAAAAAGAAAAAAATCAGACTCTTTGGTGGCAACAGTGTTCTCTGCATTTACATTTCTGTGGCAAGACAAAACAGCAACTGGCAAAGTCAATAATGGAGAAGAGGACAGCATCACTTAGCAAAAAGGAAAAAAAGCAGCAATAGTTGAAAACGATAATGAAATATATAAAAAATCGTATTACCTGCTTTATTTTTTGAGCTCCCCACAGCTAGAAAAATAAAAGAGAACATTGCATTTTAAAAAAACGAGCAGTGTAGTTTTATACCAAACCCCAAATATTCATCTTTTAGCTGCTGTAGTAAACGAACGCGAGGGACTGCTTTAAACCAGACTCATTCTCTGCATCCTTCCAGGATGTATTTAAAGATCCTTTACACACACCGAGCTCCTTCAAATCTGCGTGGCCAGTAAGACCAGCAAGGCAGGGAAATTATTCTTTCTTATATTGAATGGTAAGAAAGAATAACAACAGCCAGACTTCATGCTCTGCTATAAGCTTTACAAATCGAGAATTATCTCGGCAACTCTGCCGCACGTAGAGCTCAAGGTAAATTTAGCACAGCCTCTCCTTGGATGAGCTTCCTGCAGAAATCGAGGCTTGCTGGGGAACAAAGGTGGAGCAAGCCCTGCAGGGAAATACGAGAAGTATCTCTTCATATAAATCCTGGATGCAGAATAAACCACCACTACTTTTCATCTTTCCACAAGGGAAACGCACCGAAAAATGCTCATGAAGAGGAAAAATCTCATTTAAAACTCTCACGAGCGCCTACTGTTATTTACTGACTGTAATTCAGCAGCATCAAAACACCTCAAATCAGGCTCAGCCAGCAGAGATCTACGAGCACTGAGCAAGAAACATCCCGCGTGAGGTGCAGGTAGAGCTAATGAGTAGGTGCACAACATCAAGAGATGCTCTGGCATATACATAAACCCATAGTTTGCCCCTGCTTAATTAAGGCAGAGGGCTTTCCTTGATGAATTACACCTAAATGCAAATTATAATCTTAAAAAAAAAAAAAATCCCTATTTTGATGTATATCATTCTAGAGAAGGATGAAAAACTGGGACTCCTGTAAAATACCACAACAGATCGATTGCTTTTACTATTAAGAACTGTTCTGCTCAGCTCAAGTCTGGCTTCAACTTCCAGGCACCGGCTTGTGTTACACCTCTGTCTGACAGCCTCCAGCGCGCTCTATTTTTGTTCTTCACACAGGTACTTGCAGCTGCTAAAGCCACCCTTTAACCTTCGCTTAAAGAAAAAAAAAAAATATACAATTCATCCGAGCCAGGAGACTGGCTGTTTCGTTGGCAAGGCGCATTTGCCAATCTTTTAACCACCCTCGTGGCTCTTTTACATCTTTCCAATTTGTCAACATCCTCTTGAATCGAGGACGCCAGAAACCAGACAAATTATTCCAACAACAGTTGTACCCCTGCCAAACCAAGGGTAGGCTAACCTGATGAGTTCTGCTCTTGCTGTTGATAAATCCGAAGACGGCGATAGCTCTTTTTGCTTGGAGAGCTCACGATTACCCACCCAAATACCTACCCAAGCGCTCTGCACATATTTTGCAATACAGGCTTTCACACTTAAATTTTATCAGTATTATGGAATAAATAAAGCCTTGTTCTGCCACTCTTCTTCACCTGACGTTTAGTGCCTTCCCCAAATATAAATCCATTAAAATACTGTTGAAATGAGGTAATCACTCTATTATAAATAGCATAAATTGACCCGCTCATACCAGCAACCCCAGTATTTCACTCCAAATTCAGCTCTCACTCCAGAATTGAAGCTCCGTGATGAACTCCACTGTGTGCGATGAGTTACTGGAGTATTTAAATGTCACAGGCTGATGCACGTATCCACAGGGTTCTTTCCTGGGGAAAACTTCTCTTTTTAAGGAAAATTATTATTCCCCATTTTACCATCAAAAAACAGAGGTTGAGGGACACGAAGAGATGATGCTTGTGGTTGGTGGAGACAAGATGTGTCTACCCTCACCAATCCTAAAATCCAACGGGTGAGAAGCTGCCTGCCCAGACAGCTACCAGGGCTTTTCTGCACCTGCCTGCCCACTGGCTCGATGACTTCCATGGGGTGAAAGTGGAAGCCCTCAAGCCGTAGGTGGCTACTCAAAGCGTCCCAGTAACCCTGTGGCTGCCCAAGTCTTGTGTATCTTAGAAGTCAAACGAAACCACAGGATTTTCCTCTCCAACTGCAAGCACCAAGACTAGCAAAAAGGAAGAGGGATGGTTTCTGAGCCAGCGCTATGGTTTTTTTGGTCAAATTATCTAATTTCATTAATTGATCCCAATATTTATGCATTTTCCTGCTGCAGTGCAAATATTGTTAGAACATGTGATTTCATTACTTCTCAGAAAGAGACTTTACAAGATGCACCTGATGAGTCACCTAAAGATTCTGCCAGCTCATTTTCACTTTTTTATCCTCTAATTCATTTTCTGTCTGCAGCATTTTTCAATAGCTCCAGTACTCTGACGAGTCTTGCCAGCTGGGGGGCTCGTTTCTGAGAGCAAGTCTCTATTTTTGCTGGGGATTTCATTCACGCTCTCTCCGGCCATCTTCGAGCAGCAGCCAGATTTCGATCTCATTTTCACTAGCGTGAATCCAAAGCATCTTCACTGAAGCACGTGAAATGACTCCAGATTCGTGCTCAATTTATGTTAGATTTAGGTCCACGATCTCTAAATATAGTCAGCCTATACTGGGTGGGTCTCCTGTAACAGATGATTTTCCTTCACACCAGCTTTGCTGGATATTACTGGCTCAAAGCAACACAGGGGTTTCGCCATTCAAATTTGGGTGCAAGAACAAAACCTGCTCATACATGGGTTTACACCGAAGAAGCCCAAAGGACAAGGGGGCAGGAGTGCTGGAACGCTGTTAATATATTTCACTATCCACCCAGCAACCTAAGCAGGCAGCAATGGACACGTTTCTCCAGCCTGGGGCCGTTGCAGCCTTCCACCAGGCCAGACCAGGCTCTGCTTCATGGAGATTTCCTTCATGGTTGCAGAGGAATTGGCTCCAGGACCGTTCACGAGTGCTCCCAGCACCAGCATTTCAGGACACTGGACTCATGAATGAGACTTCCATCCATCCTTCCCAAGATTCTGCTTTTTCTACAATTTTTTAAAAAAGATATACTCACCACTTTGCTCACCGCCTACAGCAGATAGGTTTAAAACCCCGAACTCAGGAACTGAACTCAGTTATACAGAAACTTTACGTGCTTTTGACATTTAAGGAAGGGTATCAAAGACTGCCACAACCTAAGGAGAACCAAAGCTACGGAAAGGAGCTAGAGACTGGAATAACTCTTGGGGAATAGAGACCATCTTTGGTTGACAGGACATTCATTAGCATTCCTTATTTAGCAGCAGAATCACAGCTTAGAGATCATTTTCAAAAGAAGTATTTATTAAAAGAATGTATCCAGCCCAAATCTATTAGCTAACACCTGCCACTATAAAAGCAGTACAAAGAGTACCAGTTATTCTTAAAAGATTAACTTCCCTCCTATTAAATACAGTAAGATTTCATGGTCCTGGACTCAAAGATGGGATTTTTTTTTTTCCCTTCTGCACAAAGTTCCACCTAGATTAGAAAACCAGGTCTACAAACTGTTCACCCATGTTTCCGCAGGCTCCAATGCTGCTAAAACAAGTGGCCAGCTCCACCCTACCCAAGTGCAGTTGGCTGTATCCAGACCACCTACTACATCACCGAAGTTGGCCTCGGGTGTCTACGGTCAGGAGAGCACCGATGGATTCACACCACCTACTACTCCCTTGCGTTGCCAGCAACCACCTCCCTACAGTCAGTGGAGGCACAAAGGCAGATTTGATGTCAGGAATCTGTAATAGATGCTCTAACACTTCCCTCCCTCAACTGTACGCACCAACAGGACCCGGGTTCCTTGCACAACACTGTAGTAGACATTGAAATGATCTTAAATCCACGGGTGCGTGCTCTGGATATGCCACGTCAGGAATAACTCTACAGAGAAAAGCCCTTACTGATTAACCACACATTAAACATGTGTAACGACAAGGCACGGTTATTTTCAAAGAGCTAATGAGGAGTCACGTGGTAGATGAGCCTGACATATAAGAGAAAACATGGCAGTTTAAGTTCTGCAAAGACTAAGTGGCCTACCTGTGTTAGACTTTGCACCAACATCACTCCCAACAGTTGACAAAATTCCCCTAGTAAAGACAAGGTTGAAGAGGAAATCCTCAGAAGAAAGAGTATTTTCAGTTCATTTATTTCATCTGTCCAGTCAAGTAGAGACAGAGCTCCATCTTGAAATCTGCTCATCCCCTTCTCGCTCCATCAGGGAAGTTCTCACCCTTTCACAAGACCCCACCTGCGCCCACGAAATCTTGATTTTAATAAGGTAACAGCCTGGAGTTTGCACCCCATCAGAAATTGCCAGTAGTTTCACACTCTAGGAGTTGCAAGGTTTATTAAAGCAAAGCTCAGATTATCTATCCCACACTGAATTCCAAATATTGGGTGTCGGGAACGGAAAGTGTGATGCAGCAAAGCTTGTTCTGAAGAACAAGAGCAAGCTGCTTTCATATGCGTGGCCATTCGGAGGGACAGCCTCCAAAACCAGATGCGCTTTCTGATCACCTCGATTGTTTAAATGATACAAAACCAGAGGAAAAAAAGAAAACCTGGCTCAAAAGGCATAACTTTCTGTGCTTGGAAAAGTCACTGAGAAACGTTTCAGACCAGCAACAAGGATCTGGCATCTCATTAGTGTCAGATGATAGTGATGCCTCTGAACAAGTTTTAACTTCATTCTAGATCCCTTAACTGGTAGTCAAATGGCCAAAGTAAAACACTGGAGGTGGGACTCATCCCCTCTAACAGATGTCTACGATGTAATAAATACCTCCTGCAGCAAAGTCTCTGGATTTCCTTCATGTTAGCGGTTCAACTAATCCCAATGAGATGACCAGTACAGGCTGCATAACCTGAGGCAGCTGAGGGGGTTTAGTCTGGAGGAGGCTGAGGGGAGACCTCATGGCCCCCTACAACTCCCTGAAAGGAGGGTGCAGAGAGGGGGGATGAGTCTCTTGAGCCAAGGAACCAGCAGCAGGACAAGAGGGAATGGCCTCAAGCTGCGCCAGGGCAGGGTCAGACTGGCTCTTAGGAAGGATTTCTTTGCAGAAGGGGTTGTTGGGCGTTGGAATGGGCTGCCCAGGGCAGGGGGGGAGTCCCCATCCCTGGAGGGGTTGAAGAGTCGGGTTGACCCAGCGCTGAGGGATCTGGTGGAGTTGAGAACGGTCAGTGTGAAGTTCATGGTTGGACTGGAAGATCTTCAAGGGCTTTTCCAATCTCGATGATTCTGGGATTCTGTAACCTGCACTCCAGCAGTACTTGCCTCTCTCCGTTGACTTTAAGATGGGACCTACATGATTAGTTCTGGCTCAAAGTGGGTTTGGCTCAAAGATGTAGAAACATCCCAAAGCGTCAAGCACCTGCAGCTCATACCAACTTCAACACAGCTTGCAAAGATACAGTTTCTTTGGATTCCAATAGGAATTTGATGAAAATTTAAGATTTTATGTTAGAACATTTAGGAATCCCAGACCTAAGCACTACACCTTTTCCAAACAGATCTCCCACAGATCTAGCTGAGCAGATCTGGCCCTTCCCCAGGGCGTGAACCAGAAGCACTCAGAACAGCTCCACCACACCCCATCAGCAGGATCGGCTCATATTTATCTTCATTATAAGGTTAAACATACTAGAAAACCCACATTTGCCAGCAGTACTGTGGGACCTTTCCATTTGAAACCTTTTGGCAAGAAGGTAAAGTCTGCAGCAAGTGCAGCTGGAGGAGAACATCCATCCATGGCCTCACCGCTGAAGTCCCACTCACTGAAATAGAAGGCCCATCCTAGACAGCAGGTTCCCTTGATATTATTTCACATTATTTCACTATGCTTCTGAGAGGTTTTGTTGGTTTTTAAGTTTATATGGTGAAGGATGAAGATCTCCCAAGTGCCCACTGCACTGCACTCTCCAACACATCATCCTCTCCCGCAGCACTGCATTTTTCCCTACCACCTTCCTAGTTATTAAAGGCATTTACAGGGGTCAGTCCACTCCAGGTAGCACCCCCAGAACCTCTCAGCAGGTAACAAGAAAACAGATAAGTATCTGGTTTTAGTGTTTCACTAAAACTAAACACCAGTGCCACACTCAAGGCAGGTTGGTGCAGCCCGACAGAGCTACCACGCGTTCTGCTTCACTCTCCACCCGTACTTTCTCCCCCAGGAGTGCGATCACTCATGCTTTGCGTGGCTTTCTCCCACTTCTCTCCAGCTTCAGTCCCAAAATCCCACTTCTTGAAGAGTGATATTTAACATAAAGACAAATGCACACCACAAGCTCCAGCCAAAGGATTCAGTTAGGGCTGACTGCTTTTAGCAAGATTTATAGACTAACAACAGTGGAATCCCAGACCTTTTGGTTCCACATTTAGTGTCACCTGCATGTCTGTAAACCTGACTGATGTGCCTAATATAGATAGAAACTGATGTCTGGCTTTACTAATAAACGTGGAAAAATGCAAAGCATTTGATGCTGTCCCACACAACATCTTTGTCTCTAAATTGCAGAGACATGGATTTGATGGATGGATGACTTGGTGGATCAGGAATTGGCTAGATGGTCACACTCAAAGAGTTGCGGTCAACGGCTTGATGTCCAAGTGGAGAGCAGTGACAAGTGCCACTCCTCAGGGGTCAGGGTTGGGACTGGTGTTGTTTAACATCTTTGTTGGAGACATGCACAGTAGGATCAAGGGCACCCTCAGCAAGTTTGCTGATAACACCAAGCTGTGTGGTGCGGTCGATGCGCTGGAGGGAAGGGATCCATCCAGAGGGACCTGGACAGGCTGGAGTGGTGGGACGTGCAAACCTCATGGAGTTCAACAAGGCCAAGGGCAAGGTCCTGAACATGGGTCGGGGCAATCCCAAGCACAAATCCAGGCTGGGCGAGGAGTGGATTGAGAGCAGCCCCAAGGAGAAGGACTTGGGGGTGTTGGTGGATGGAAAACTGACTGTGAGCCAGCAACGTGCGCTCACAGCCCAGAAAGCCAACCGTGTGCTGGGCTGCACCCAGAGCAGTGTGGGCAGCAGGGCGAGGCGGGGGATTCTCCCCCTCTGCTCCACTCTTTTCAGACCCCCCTGCAGTGCTGGGTCCAGCTCTGGGGCACCAACAGCAGAAGGACACGGACCTGCTCGAGCGGGGTCAGAGGCCACGAAGATGCTTGGGGGGCTGGAGCACCCCCCTGTGAGGACAGGCTGAGAGAGTTGGGGGGGTTCAGCTGGAGAAGAGAAGGCTCCGGGGAGACCTTAGAGCAGCCTCCCAGGACTGAAAGGGGCTACAGGAAAGGGGGGAGGGACTCTTGATCAGGGGGGAGGGATAGGATGAGGGGAAATGGTTTTAAACTGAAACAGGGGAGATTTAGATGAGATGTAAGGAAGAAATTCTTCCCTGTGAGGGTGGTGAGGCCCTGGCACAGGTTGCCCAGAGAAGCTGTGGCTGCCCCTCCCTGGAAGGGTTCAAGGCCAGGTTGGACGGGGCTTTGGGCAACCTGGGCTAGTGGAAGGTGTCCCTGCCTGTGGCAGGGAGGTGGGACTGGATGGGCTTTAACGTCCCTTCCACTTCAAACCGTTCTATGATTCCATGACAAAACAAGGTAAGATAAACCACTGTCTACACTTGCTCCTCAGTGGGAAATCTCACCAATGGACATTTTACAACCCTGCTCGTAATAATCTTTATGTTAAAAAGGTTTTAGCTCTAAGGAGATAAAGCTCAAATGATCCAACACGTGGGATAAATCACAGAGGGTATCTATATACATTTTCTGCCCTGCATCTGGCATGGAAATGTCACCAGAAGAGGCACCAGAAGCCACTGCTCTTCTTGGATGCTGGTGGAAAACTCCTTCCCCATCCTCAACATGGTTGAGACACAGGGCCACGAGCTGCTGCCCGTCTGTAGGACCATAAAGCCTTCGAACAAATCCACACGTGGAAGAGCATCGACTGAGATACCTGCCTGCACCAGAGCACAGCAAGGCAAGCGCCTCGACGTCAGGAACCGGACTGGAAACCATGAGCAATTCCAGTGCAATACACAGATTTACACAGATACAAAACCAAGTGTAGGTGGAACCAGAATCAAGTCCCGACTGATAAAAAAAGATAGCACTTAAATAACACTTTGCAGCTTCGCAGCACTCAATAAACATTAACTAATTAATCCTCACAGCATTCTACTGGGAAGATTTAAGCAGAATAAGAAGCACTCACTGAAAACCATTACTTGCACCAGGGTTGCAGAAGGACTTAGATGCCATTACACAGTTTAAAGTACAGTTTTGGAAACCAGGCTTGCTAATCCAACTTGATTGCTCATGATCAGATTTGTTTCAGCTTATTTTAGCCATATGGAGTTTGCAAATCTAATCTGATTTGTAATCTAGACGTGACTTTATCTAAACTCTCTTAATCCTCACACAATGAGATGAAGCAAAGCCAGTTTGTAACTGAGTAAGAGCATCAACAGCAGCATTTAGCATGGCTTCTTTAAGGTGCGCTAACCTACAACACTTCTGTCCGCCTCCCTAGGTGCCTTTTATCCTCTGACAGTCTGGAAATGATGCCTAAAATGTTTGCCCCATTTTAGTGTCACAGAGACTATCGAGATTGCAGAAGAGAGAAGGTCCAAGTTCAGCCCTTGGACCAGCAAACAAGCCACTTCCTTGCAAAGAAAAGGAAGCAGCAGGACAAGCGATATATCTACATTTTACTGTATCCTGCAAGAGACCAGAGGGGAAAAAAAAGTACAGTTTACTGCAAATGGACCTCTTCGCTCTTCATCAACACTGTTAAGAAAAGCTATTATTCTCCAAAAGGGATGCTGTTTAGACTCTGATAGATTCATTGTTCTCTGCTGTGTCTGGGACAGCATGAGCAGCTCTTCCCGCTGCTAACATGATTGAAGGAAGAACACAGTAATAAATACATGCCCATTAAGCTGGTGAGCCTCTTTTCACTTCACTGATACTAATGGGGAAGAAATGAAACAGTTTCAAAACAGCAAGTTGCCAAAACTGCATTTGGAAAGGCTGAAGAGTGAGAAGTCACAACTGACACACCACAGTTCATGCTCCGCCAACGCTCGCAGGAAGGGGCTGGCTGGAGAATAGCAAATGTCTGTCTCCAAGGGACAATTTCAAAAAGCTGCATTTCTCCTCTCACTACAGATCATTCAGCTTGAGTTTATTTTTAATTTTTATTTTTTTTTCCTCCAACCACCCCCTTCATGTTGAAGGGGTGAAGCTTGCAGGGTGAGGTTTCTAAGGGTACAAAATCGGGTAATAGAGCTGTCTCGCTGCTATCTTGTTTTCTAGCAAAGAGATATTCATGCATATTAACATGCACATATAAGTAAACATGCAGTCAAATGAACAGACAGATTTCCAACAGTAAATCTAGGGACCTATGTTGGACTAGGTGACCTCCTGAGGTCCCCTCCAGCCTCGATTAGCCTACAATCCCACAGCAGACAAAGAGGAAGATCTGGATGGATCAAAAATCTAAACACCTGGTGTCTCAGAGTCAGCAAAAGATCCACAGCTCAAAATGTTTAGTCTTGGTCTTATGAAACCTGGATTAATTTCCTACCTCCATCACAGATTTATCTTGAGCAGCTCAAGCTGGTATATGTTTATGGTACCACAGCCCCCCCCCCATCCCAGGCCTGCACCCCATCCCCTACGTTGTACAGATAACATAGAGCAGACAGAAAATACACAGAGCTGCTCAAGTCAAAAAAATGAAGCATTTTGGGAGTGGGGGAAGGGAGCTTTAGTTTTTATTAAGATCAGCTCTCTGAACCAGCTGTGCCAGGGCAAGCCAGCAAGGAGGTGGGAACACATGGCCGGGAGGAGAGGAGGCAGAGACATGGCAGTGCTGACTTAGATCAGCTCACGCTGCCATGGCATCACACTTCCCCTTGCAATATTCTGGGCACAGAACAAATTTGTACTAGTTCACATATAAAGTTCAGGGAATGATAAATTTAATAGGTACCATCTTTATTGTGGGTGCACATTTACGGACAGAGTCACCTCTGTAAGACTAACGGCTGCCTATGTACCGGGGCTGCATTTAGTTAATTAGAGGAGTTTTTAAATCTCTTATTGGCCCTATTGCTGGCATTAAAAATAAAAACCTCACATGGAAAAAGCATCACTCACTCTTGAGAGTCCTCGTTCAATGCACACGAATCACCCTCAGACACTTCTGCTATTCTGTGGCTCTTTACCTCTCTCTGCTGGCAGGACCACAGGGAGAAGCCGGGGTGCCAGCCTGAGATCAGGACCGAAGGGACAGCAGGGAGGTAGAGGAGGACACTGAACCTTCGTTGTCGTATTTCTTAGACTGTATTCTACTTGCTTAGATACTAAGTTTTTAGGATGGAGTGGTATGAATCTACAAATGGGGCAAACCAGAGCTCTGCTCCTAACTAGCAGCCTAGGCTGCTGCTGTTCATTATTTGGAGCGGTATTAGGCTGATGAGCAGTGATCTCAGGCAGTGGTATTAAGCTGGGAGCTTAGCAGTTAGTTCTACCCCAATTTCAAAGGCAAAAATAATTCAGCGCACAAGGGAAAGGGCACGTTTTGCTGGGCATGCCAGCAGTATAGTTCAAGCATAGAAATACTGCAGGGAATTCTAGCTAAGAAAATAAAAATAGAAGGCGTTTGCGGGGAAAAAAAAGCTGAAAGAGCAGCCTGAAGTTCATAACAAAACCCCCCCGGCACTGAGACCTTACTGCAGTCCCTCCGAGGCAGATCTCTGGTGCCCGAACGCCGCTGTCCTTATCCGATGCTCATCAGCCTTTCAAAGGGCTTTTCTGCCGTGCACATTTCTGCAGCACTGAGCACAAAAATCACACAGGAAAAAGCAGCTGTGTCATAAACCGGGAGTGATGGAAATCGCTCTGTATCTGATAGCCGCCGAGTGCTGCTTCTCTTAACTTTTACCACTGCTGACATGCCAGCATCAATCTGTTCCTCCAATCTGTGCTGGTCTGTTGGACAGGTTGGGAAAGGGACTCACACACACAGAGGACACAGATGCAATCCTACAAATTAGTGAAAGAAGCCTGAGGATAAAGGACAAAAGCCACATCATTATGCCCTGCAGTTGGTACAGCCTTTTGGTTGGAGGCTAAACCCCAGCACCGTCACTCCTGAGCTAGAGAAAACCTTCTCTTTGAAGCAAGCTGGCTCTTCATCCTTGTTTATCAGGCTGATATTTTACAGCCCTTGTTTTTATAGGAGAAACTATTCCCTCAAATGAAACCTTTTTACTCCAGCGGAGATTCCCTCCAGGAGGCAGTTTGGGGAATTGCCTGCCCTGTTTAGAATTGGATATGTTACAGTCTATACCTTCTGCTGCAAATTGGCTCCGGGTGCACTTGTGTGTGTCATTTTCACCTACCCACTCGCAGATCGCACCAGCCACCGGAGCTTCGTGCGAAGGGGCCGGATTCTGCCAACCCCGGGAGCCGCCGGCAGAAACCGTCATTAAAAACGGCTTGTAGCAGTGGGCCTTTTAGCACATCTCCCTCTTGCCACGGAGCCGTCTGTAAGGAACGTGAGCTGAAAAGCTTGCTGAAGTAGAAGAGACCACCGAAACGAGGAGCACAAAGTGCAAAGAACGTACAATCAAGACGGAGGAATCCCTACAGAAGGGCAATAATACAACAGCACCTACGGAGCTGGAAAAGATGGGGCATAAATGACAACTGAACCAGTTTCTCCCATCAACATGAATCCTACACATTTCCTTTTTTTTCCCCTCTCTTCTAAGGATCTTACTATTTTCTAGCTTCCTCTGGGACGGGGAGATGAAAGGGGATACACGCCACCAGATGACACGCCGGCACTTCAGATGCACTTACCCTCCGCAGAAGGCGCCAAATGAAGGACATCGATGGATGCGGTCGCCAAACAGAACCAAGCAATAGGAAGTTTACTAAACTCACCAGTTCTCTTGACATTCTCACAGCAAAATTTTGTACTTCTAAACATAAGAAACAGCCATTTCTTCTATCAAACACTTCTGGATCCATAAAGTTCAATCACCCAACGCAGAGACATGCAACCACCCAAAATCCCCCACCAGGAGACCGAACCTCCCCAACACCATCAGGGAGTTTGTTCTCCAAGCATGTTCTCCAATCCTGTTAAAATATCTAACTCAAGCGACCAAGAGGACAGAAATACACCCCAAATGGCTGCATTACCAAGAACACATTTTTATTTAGAGAAAAATTATGAAATCATAAGAGCCTGTCAGAGAAGGGGCTTAATTATAGTGTGGGGTATTTCCACTACATAGAATGGTTTTGGTTGGTGGGGTTTTAATAAGTGGAACGTGAAACACTCAACTTCATATCTCATAAAACACAAGTCTGGCTCTTAAATATTCAAAGAAAAAGTTGGGTAAATAAGCTAAGCTGAAGAAGTGGAGACTAGAGCATGTTCTCTTGCTCCAATACATAGCACTGAATAAATACTCCCCAAGCAGCTATTAGTCCTCTGTTTTGCTGACTACATAATTGATACATCTATGATAAAAATCATGTTTTTAAAACATTTTTCTAATGTAGGAAAAAAACCTATCATTTCCCTCAATAAAAAGCTATCAGCAGTCTAGCAGCTATCGATGGTTAAAAGATCAATTCTTCATTTTTGCTAATGACACCCAAGAAATAGGTTTTTACCACCTTGAGTTAATGGTCATTTTCCCGAGCGGTGAAACCACTCCAGTTCAAGAGCAAGTGCAAGAGCTACTGGGTGAGTGTGAGAGACCTGAAAGTGGATGAAATGTAGGTGCTGGCAGTGTGACTGTCCATGAATCATCTCATGGAGAGTAACTGGAGCGAAGCAGCATTTATTCTGGAAACAGGCTTAGAGATGGTCACGGGGAACTGGAGCAAAGTACGGTTATGGCTTTGCAGAGGTTTGGGTTTTTTTTTTCTTTAGGTAGTCCATAATTGTTCCATTTCAGCTCATTTTGAAAAATCAGCTCTGAAAATGCAGAAGAGAAAGACTCGCTCTACAAGAACCCTGTCAAGAAGATAAGTGTGGAGGAGATACTTGACGTTACATAGCTTTAGGCTCTTATATTTTCCATTTTTCATGCGGTAAAATCATTTCAGCAAGCAATATAGATTGTGCTGAGCTGTTGTTATGCTTTCAGCTACTGCCTGCCATCCTTCATGAGAGCCACGAATTTCTGAATGAGGAAAAAAAAAAAAAGGAATTTGAACACTGTCAAACACGCCGTACCACAAAAGTGGATCAGACAGGAGATTAGTGAAACAACTCTGTCAAAACAACTTGTCTTCTTGATCTCCAAGCTGATATTGGGGGGGGGGGGGTGTTGGGTTCTTAGAAAGCTAATGCATTAAAACTCTGCCCAAACTGTTATTTTTAAAGGCTTCTAAGGTGATAATGCTTTTAATTCTGATCATGAGGCCTAGAAGGCCATTCAGGCATCTCTTCTATGCACGTGCCATACCCAATCCATACCTGAAGAGCCTGTTACAAGGGTAGCAACTGCATCTCTAAGGGGCTCTAGCAACCAAACCTGAATCGGCTCTTAAACAAAGAAGAGAAAGTTGAATGCTTCTCTCTTGAGCATCACATGAAGTTCTATGCAGCCTTTTTGATGAGTAATACTAGCAAATTAGCCCCTCTGATACAATTGTGATACCACGTCAGATGAGCCAAGTCACTGCTCCAGTAGACACTTCTTGCCCACAGTGAACACGAGGTGATTAGCTCTGTTCACAGGCAAAGAGCAGTAAAAAAAAAAAAAAAAAAAAAAGAAATCAGTCAAAAATCAAATTACTTCTCATCTGCTGATCTTCTGCCAGCATGTGGCAACTTCATCAGTGCATCAGAGGTGTGTGTGACACTCAGTTATCAGCTACGCAAAACATCAGACAGCTCAGTCTTTTATTCCAACATCAACCCATGCACACGAGCCACAAAGTGGGCACCTCTCCAGAGCTGCATTGAATCCCTTTCCCGAATTAGCACTAGAACAACTGCAAATTGTTAATGCCTTGTAGCCAGAATCCATCCTGCAGATAGTGGTGCACAGAAAAGCCATAAAAATGGTAAAACTCAGCTAGAGGAAAGAAAAAAAAAAAAAATGTATTCTCCAGGTGTCTTTGGTTCACCAGTAGAAAATTTGAGGTGATCTCTATGCAAGTGAGATGCTTCCCCTCCCCCAAAGCAATCAACCAGCACATCATATGTTCTGCAAACGCACCAGTAATTAATGAGACACTTGCAGCTGTATAGAGTTGGCACACTCGTATTTAATTCAGCACTGGCAAGCTTGCCTGCAAGCCAGATCTCCCCACACGCTCCCCTCCACCTTCCCCTCTGCCCCTGGAGTTAGAAAACAACCAATGCTCAAAGGGCAAGTTCCGTGGTGTAGCCTGAGAGCAGCAGCCAGCCCTACATCCTCCCAGATTTACTCCTAGATCTTCCTCTCCGTCTCAGAGAAGGAAAGTAGTTGGCTAATCAACATGAGAGGTACCCAAGGCCTGATGTCACCACAGCCTTAGCGCTCAACGAAACCCCATTTTCATACAGATCATCTGGGCCTTTTAGTTCTTTGGTACAAAGGGTCACCACTGGCAAAGCTGGAAGTTGAGCATCATTTTGTGACACAAAAACACAAAGACAGAACGATACCACGTGAGCTGCACGCCAAGAAGATGCCCCAGGGGATGGAAACATCTAATGCCAATAAAAGACACAAAGATCACCTCTGATGCAAAGAGAAGAGCACATGCTTTGTGCTTGCAATGATTAATTGCAGTTTTCAATGCCACAGCTTAAAACTGCAAAGTAATGCCCTCCTACAGGAGAAGTCTGTTTCTAAATTGGTGGCTCTGCTTGAGAGGATGAAGATATCCACCCATTTGGCGATAATCACGCTCTCACAAGAGAGAATCAACCACATTTTGAAGATTTTCACCCGCTTCACTGCAACCATATGCAGGCAAGTGGTTTATTCAAGTCCACTCGAGCACACTTGGGAGAAGAAGAGCATTCAGACAAAAGGGACTCAGGGTTTCCAGGTGTCCCTCAAGGAACGTCACCATCATGGCCAAGAGCTGGCCAGCCCATCACACCACGCTGGGAAACTCCTAATTAATCCAGTCAGAAGTTCCCATTCATCTTCACCCAGATGGATCACAAGAGTGCCAGACAGTGTTTGATGCTTTTATTACCCAATTTACCTCCCGTTTCATTACAGCCAGCCAGTTCCAGGAGTAAAGGACCGATATCTGCTGGCTTCATGGATTCTTTCTCCAAATTAACAATACAGCTTTGGCTGCTTTGTAATTGTGTTTGCTCCTGTCCCACTGCAGCCTGGGCACAGTTATTGTCATCTGCTTTTAGGTCTCTCCCATTTTTACCCTTTTTAGAGTGGTTGTGGTATCCCGGGTGAACGTTCAAGTCTCACAGCCTTGCTGGGACTTACCCATCTCTTGCTCACCTCTCCCTGTGGTTTGGTTTAATTAATGCAGCAAAGCACAGTTAAATATAATAACAAGCACGTGCTGCAATTCCACCCCAGGCTCCTCCTGGGAGAGCTGCTTTCTCCTGCAGTCAGCAAGAACGACACAAACCCCTCTACCATAATTGACACTGTGATCAAAGCGAACCACGTCAAGCTTTTACTACAAAAAATACTTTTTCTCACACTGATGTGCTAAGATTTCTCTAGGAAAGGCATTTTTGGCATCATTTTCTCTCTCCTCCTCTGCCCCATACCTTTATTTTACACTCGGAACCCTCTCACTTGCAGAACAAAGTTCACCTCCTGAGTGAGGGAAACAAGAAGCGGGACGGTTTTGTTTGCTCTCTCTTGATGCCGTTCTGAATGAACTCTGGGTACATCCTAGGTTTGTCACTCTGCAAACCCAAAATGTAGGTCAAAAGTCTGCGTGGTTTGCCACAGGGAGTGACTTGTATTTCATCTGCCTGAAGGCAGATGGGAACTGAGTCATCTGCTGCTGCATCATTCTTCGCTTCTTTCCTTTCCTCAACCCCAGTTTCTTTTTTCTTACCATCAGATTATGGTTGAAAGAATGCAGTGACATCAAAAGACCAGGAGAGCAATGTCTCGTACCGCACATCACACAGGGAGGGAATATTTCCCTTTTATTTTTTGTTGAAGCCATGCCTCTTTCCCAACACAGCACCTACCACACACGTAGCCAGTTTCAAAAGTGAATTCAAATCTCAATTTTCTTCATTTACCTGCTATACTTGTCTTTCTTAAGAAGAAATTATCACAGATGAATGGGGAGAAAAAAAAAAAAAAAAAAAAAAAAGGGGGTTATTTCACCTACAGGGTGTGGGAGAAGAGCTCTCTACCACTTCCATCACTGTTTACTTAGGAGGTGCACTGGTCCCTTGGCACGGCTGCTTCTTATACCCCCTGGTCTGCCAACCAATTCATGCTGTTCTTTATATTACATTAAATTACACGGGACTGAAGCTTTTTGTGCTAGATGCACAAACACACACCACAAAAAAAGCCCCTGTATCGGTGTTATGGTCCGGTGCCTACATGTGGGCAGATAAGGAGAAGAGTTTGAGATGATACCCACAAGAAGAGCAACGATTTTTGTTTTATGTTAATGATTTGGAGATAAAAGGCTCAAAAAGCAGTCTGGCCCCTCTGCAATACTCATCTCTGCTTCCACAAGTTTCATGTGTTCATATAGATGAGTATCAGACAAAAGTCCAGACAACAGGACTGACAGGCTCTCGGAGAGATCACCCAGCCCATCCCTCCGTCCCAAATGACCAAAATCTATTAAAAATGACCCTTTTCTCAGCCACTGCCTAACCCCTGCTAAGACCTTCGCATCAGTGGGGTTTCCACAACCCCCTTCATCTTCCATCCTAACAGTAGGAACATCACGCAGCAAAAAGCACCGCTACCAATGGTATCATCTACAACGTGAGGACAGCCAGAGGGTTATACATAGCCCAAACAACATTTATTTCCGTGAAGAAACAGCAATTATTATAACCAACAGGAACACAGTAGGAGAGGGGGCTGATGCATCACAGTTGCTGGTACAAGAACCTACAGGACTGACGGCAAGGTTTCCTTCAGCTAAAAAAAGCAAACGACTTGGTTTTTTTTCTCCTCTTTTAATTGTACAAGTACACTTTGGAAGGGAAAGGGAAGCAATAGCGTTGGCCAAGGGTAATTGATAACTCTGCAAGTCAGAAACTGCAAACTTTCTACTTATTCTAAATAAAAAAAACCTTGTATGTTTGTATTGCAAGCACTTCTGCTCAGCAACATTTACAACATGGGAACTTCAGAACAACCCAAATTCACTATTACACACTGGCAGTTGAGCTGCAAGGGACCAGAAGCAACATTGCAGAAGTCAGCAATCAACTGAACAGAGCTGGTACAGGATTTTACCAGTAGAAACACCAAAAAAAAGCCCTGCAGCAGTGAATTTGACTGTAGACACAGCCTAAAATGCCACCTCACCCTCCCTGCTTTAGTCCACAGGAAGAAGTAGAAATTTAACAAAGGCTTTTTTCCTCTTACCTCTTTGTTGGTGACTCCTGGGGGTAAAGTCCCATGCTTGTAATCCTCCAACAGCTGCACAGCTTCCTTCAGACGACTCTGCAAAAATAAAACAGCAGCGTGGTCTGCAATGCTTGTCCTGCGCTGAACCGTTTTACTGAAGGCAACGAATTTAAGTTGTAGAATTCTATCTTCTTTCATGCAAATCTTGGGATGGGTCCTTTTTTACCCATATGATATAAAAGGGAAAAGGATGTGTGGATGCTTGTTTGGCTGGCTGGCACAGCCCTGCTGGTTGGGATTTAACTACAGAAGTGGTATAGAGGAAGAAACAAAAGAGAAAATAGAAAAACTGATCTATAGAAGACGTCATAAAAACCTAAGAGTCTTGTGTGGTACCAGAGATCTTGGAGATGAACAAGTTCTCACTTAAAGGTAGAAAATAGTTTAAGACAAAACAGATACATTCAGGTGCAACGTGGAGTATCCATCTCAGTCACCAGTATCACCCCACGTCACTCTCAGATTAACAGCCCCAGTGATGTCTACAGGGAAACCACTTAGATTGAAGACCTGACTTTGCCCCCATGCCCTCTCCCAGTACATGTACTGGGGAGGTGTAGCTGAAGGGGAGAGCAAGGTAGAAGCCTGCACGTATTAAACGTCACCACTATGAACTCAGTGTCCACTAAACATTTACAAAGCAGCAAGTTTCAGCCCATAAAGAAGAGCAGCTCCGCTGGACCCAGCGTTTAACGGCACGCGAGGCAACGTGACAGCACCGCTTTGTAACTGCGCGTTGAAGTCCAAGTCGAGTTCATTTATCTGAAATACTGTGACATTTTCATACACTTCAGGCGGATCTCGGAGTGCCACTACGCTGAACCGCTGACCTGTGCTGCTTTTTTACGGCGCCTGTTACACACTCGTTCAGACGGGGTTTTCGCAACCGGTTCTGTTCTCTCTAAAAATACCAGAGTCAGTCATCAGCGCAGTTAAAGTTAGAATCCGACCATCACTAGCGATTCAAATACAGGCACGTGTAAATAAAGAACTTCCTCACATTGTGATAAAATAGAAGAAAAAAAATACATTTCATGTGTTCAAGGGACCACAAGATCATTAAGCCATGCTACCAGCCTGTCAGAATCATCAATTTACTCCTAGAAGAGTTCTTCATACAAACAGAAATAAGTGTTCTGCAGTTGAAGCAAAGTTTACATATACATATAATACTTTCAAGAATTATACATAACAATTTCAAGAAATATATATATTGTGTATCTATAGATACTATATTATATATACATACTTATATAATTTGATATATTATATTAATATATTATAGTATATTATATTACTATGTTAACAATATATTATATTGTTTTATATATTATATAGAGTACATATACATACTCTCTATAATACATATATTTCTTGAAATAAAAAAAAAAAGAAACCCCACGGGGCAGAAGCAGACAGGTAGAAAGATTCTTTAATTAGCCCAAGCTAAAGAGGAACAAGTCAGGATATAAAGACCGGCTTCTGTGGAGTTAAATCTGCTTATCCAAGCCTGCAGAAAGCACCAGATCACCGAGTAATGGCTCCCAAATATTTGAAGCCAAACAAATCACTCAGCTAAACATTTTCAAAAGCCTCCTGCAGGTTATCTGTCATCCAGATGAGTAACAGCGACTTGGGTTTGACATTTCTGCACTAGCTCTGTTGTTCTGGCTTTTCTAATATTAGTGGCGGAGGACATTTCATAAATAGGGAATATTTTGTCTAAAATATGTAGTGTGATGGTGGCTCATCTAAAGCCCTGTGGCTTTAGTGCAGTGGTGTCAAGGCTCCTCGTCGTCACCGCAGCTCCGCTCTCACAACCCTCCTGTAAATAAGGCGAGAGTCCCCGAGCTCATTACGAGCTGGCGTCCATGGGATCGGTCACAGGGAAACTACTTTTCTCCCTTTCATGCAAACATCAAAGAGTACTTTGTTGTTTCCTTGGAAGCGCCAGCAGTTACGCCAACCTGAAAGCGGCAATTAATGAATGACTATTGTCCTTAAAACATTCAACACACAAGACATATGGAAGAGTGGCAATTCCTTCACTTTGCAGAGGGAGCGGGTTGGGATCGGATCCACGGCTGTTTTTACACTGGCTGAGCTCACATCATCAGCACCACGCTATTTCCAGCCCTGGTATTTCATATATTCTTGCACTGATTAGCAGCTACTCAGCAGAAGTAGAGAGCCTGTACAAAGATGCCAAACGAGGCTTAACATCAGATAGGAACAACCTCTGTAAAAAAAACTACATACTCTTGGCAAAATACGGGCTCAGAGATGGGGCTTGTTCATGGTGGGTGCTAACGCCGAGGTCAGTGCTACCAGACGAAGCTTACAGCCCTGCGTCACTACACACAAATGATAAGTTTTCTGCATTTTGCCCTATTTCTGCCTAAAATTAGCTCCCTCTTCAACTCAGCCTGTCCCATGCTCCATTCCTGACACGTCCCTGCAGAAAGAGCTGCCCATTGTCCTTCTCGCACTTTGCTAAGCCATTTGCGTGGGACTTCCCAGAAGTGCTCTGCATTCCTCCTACCAGATGGGGCTTAGGTCCACTCAGAGATTCAGGCACCACCCTCAACTGCTGGCACGTTCATGTCCCGTCCCGAAGGGGACTAGGCTATGTTGAGAGGATGAAGGATCTCAAAGAAAGATAGTTAAGGCCAACAGCGGACTGTAGGTGCAAACACTTTCATTTGCTCTTTATCCCCATTTTACTGGGACATTGTGAAATTCCAAAACTACATTCATCAGTTTTTACAGATTTTACAAAGAGTATTGAAGATGAAGGATGACTGAGTGTGTTCAAGAATCCCCCCCGTCTTCAAAGGCTAGGCAATCACCCATTTCTCCTAAAAAGCTGGCTATGGAAACACTGTGCCTTGCTCCAAATATCAGAGAATGACTTAATATATAAAAGCTTTCATTACTGGTTCAGAGAAAGACATCCACCCAACTCAAACCTTCTCCAACAGCAGCCACAAGCAGTTTCACAGGGAAAAGCGAGGAGGAGACAAGCAGAAATAACGTCTCCACTAAGCACCTTTCCAGCCTCCCACTGCTTTCAGCCAAGGCTGATGAGGTTTCTGTGGATTTAGTGATCTTCAGTGGATTCCTCCTCCAGTTGCTCGCTCTTGAACCAAACTGCCATCGTCCAAGTAGACATAACAGACAAGCTGTATGTAGCGACAAAAATTTGTGTCTTAACTCTTAGCCCCCTTCCCTATGCATGCATACGCTAAACCTGTCTTAAAATTTAAATGTCTCTTAATAAAAAATAATAGGCAAGTGATAGAGTAAACATGTGAGTCCTTTCCTGGAAGCAGCCTGCATTCTTTAGGAGCATAAGTAAGTGCATCCTGAATACTTCAGTGGATAAGGCTGGTTGTACTTTTCCAAGTCTATCCAATATTCCAGACAGAGAAATGAGTCCTTATTATTCAAGCCAAGTCCTCCTGACATTGGACAAAAAGGAAGAGTTATGAATTAGGATGATATTTTCTGGTGACGCAGCACTAGGTGATGTACTGTTCCTCCAGAAGGGCTGAGGATCTCATATGGAAGAAAAGCTGACCTGGAGAAACGGGCACATGGGATGAAATCCAACGGCCCAGACACGTGGCCGTGCTCTTCTGGGCAGGCTCAGATTTCTGCAAGACCCTCAGGGCTCTGGAGCTGGAACAACCAACTACAATAAAGACCATTTAAGAGTGTTCGTTGATCACCGGAAAACTGTGAAGTACTGCAGGCATGAGAAACAAATCGGAATTTTAGGCTGTTTCAGGCATTTCCAACCTGTGGGAAAAAGTAATCATACAAGATCACAACAGGGCTTGAGCCCCTTGAAGTTGTTCTTGATAGCTCCTTGCCCTGTTGGCCTCACGGTTGTTTTAAAATATCATATTAGGAAAAAAGCTATTTCCTAGCATGAGTATCAATAAAATATAATTCTATAATATTGTAGACAGCCTGATAATCCAGAGGTGGAAAGCCAGACAGCTGAATGACTAATGACTGCAGATCCAGGGAAGACAACCCTTCTTGCCTCCAAAGCTAGAAAATAACCCAGGAGTGCCAGCACAACATTCTGGAGAGCCATTTGTGCTCATTACTGGTATGTGTTTTTGTCACTGAAATTACCTACACTGTGTGTCTTGCAAATTATCTCCACAGAACAGCATGTAACTCTGAATGAAAAACTGGAAGTAATAGATGAATGGGTCTGTGTTCTATTTTTTTCTCCTTCTCTTGAGGAAATCTTAGTAGTTACTATAACAACCCTGGCCAGATCCCATCTTGTTTAGTATGGTAACAAACAGAAAACAAAAAAGCCCGATTTTGCTTTTAAAATTGCAGTCTTCATGAATTTCTCCTTTCAGCTCCGTGGGGGGAGAGGGGAACTTTTGCAAAGAAAAGAGTCCTAGACCAACACTGCTGATGGTTCCCGAGGTTGACAAAAGCCTGGTACAAAAAGCGAACAAAAGTGTCAAACGCAAGGACCACATTAAGAAGATGCCTTTCACATGGCTTGGAGGTGTTCAGGTAGTTTTAGCGAACGACCCACAGCCTCAAAATTTCATTAGTGAAAAGACACGGTTGCCTTGAATCCCTTCTAGAAAAGTCAAGCACGCTCTTTTAACCAGAGCCTCCAAAAAATAGGAAATAACTTTACAGCGTGCAACAGCTCCAAATGCCAACCGGCTCCACTCCCTGGCTTTTAGCACGATACAGCATTATTATGAGAGTTGATAATGTCTAAGATTACACTTAGTTTCCATTTTAACAGGGAAAAAAAAAAAAAAAAGTCTGTCTACAAGGTTGTGCTACTGTTTCAATATTTATTGTTGCCTGATTTCTCTACTGCTATCTGTAGAAAAAAGTGTCACTTGAGTTTTTATAGCATCACTTAAAAAAAAAAATGCAACCACAGTTTTTAGTAGTATGTATCATTTCTTTCATACCCCTTTTCTCATAAAAACTAGAGCACTTCTAGTGGTGGATGATGGGGTCTCAGCTCTCACAATAGGGTGCTAGACAGACCATCTGCACCCGGAGGATGTTCTTACAAACCTAAGCCCAGAAGCAGTGCCAGGGATCTACCAAGCTCAGCGATTCAGAAGCACAAACTCCACGCTTGGTGCTCCACCACAGCAGCCTAAGCCACGTCCACCCGGGAAAGGCTACCCAACAGCAACAAGTCTTTGGAAAAAAGGTTCAGTCATTGCCTCGTGTTGAACGCAGCTGGAAAACACCCCGTTTTGAATGACAGCTCAGTTCACTAAGCCCATGAGAAGTATGCAATGGGCTACCACTGATCTGTGAGCCTGGGTTTATGGTTATGAACAAGTCAGAGCCAGGGCATGAGCCTGCATCAGCAGGATCTCTTGCAGAATTTTGATTCAGACCATCCAGCCCTCTGCCAAGTGATTCCCAGTCACAGTTTGGGAGTTACCATGGGCCAGGACAGCTGCCAGGAGGCACCTTTCAGAGAGGAAGAGTGCTCAGCTGCATGGCATAAGCAACACAGGCTGGCTGCATGGCCAAAAATGAACCAGCTTAGATTTAACCCATCGGTTTTTGTGCAAAGAGCTAATGTAACCTGTTCTGCTCCAACTCAGGCCAACAGGCATGGACTCAGAAGCTCATGGCCTGGAGTACACTTGCAGGACTACATCAACGGAATGCTTCAGTCTTTGTAGAAAGAGTTGCTGAAGGATCACGCTATTAGGGGCTTCGTTTGGCATGCCAAAGAAAGGAGGAGAAAGAACCAATGTAGAGATGTCAGCAGGAAAGTAGCTCGCATCACACTGAGCTGATGGCCACCTCCAGGAATCCTCCATTGGCACCCTGAGTCCCTCACAGCCATCACTCCAGCACCCTGGCAAACAGAAGACAACCCCATTGGGTCCCGTAGATAACTGCACACATACACGCGTCAGACACCTCCATCCAGCACGTGAGCTCTTGTACTGATTCTCCACCTTGTCCTCCTTGCTCTAGGGCACACTGTTTCTGTCTGAAAGATCTGTGCCTTGTCTTCTCTTGGATCTCAACTGATGCCTACACATGGCTTAGAGCTGCCTCCAGAAACCCATATGTGCACATACAGACCGTAATAACAGTCATTATGCCAGTAGCACTACAACATTACTGCTACAGAATCAACAGAAAAAGAGTCAAGTTTTGCATTCGAGGCTTTTAAGAGAAAAACCACTGATGGGACAGGGCATGCTGGAACAGTTTGCATCTCACTCTGCTCATACGACGCTTGTCTCGGGGTTTTGAGGCCGTGTTAGCCCAGTGATGCTCCGCTGCGTGCCTGCGAGTTTCACCGGTTTCAGGTTCGGACCAACCATGACTTACTGGCACATGAGCCAAAGTAAGAGTCTGCTGGCCAGCGGCACCACAAACTCGACGTGGGATATGGAAATCCAGCTGTGCTCTGCCATCAGCGACTCAACAGTTTCCGATTTTGTCTCACTACTCTATGGATGATACATACGGCAGACTTGACTCCAGCTGGCCCTATTGTATTGGATCTACAGTGACAGACAACAGGAGCCAGAAACTTTTTGTTCAAGTAGAGCCAGCAGATGTGACACTGAATAAACACAGACAGTCAATCTGCTGAGTAAGAAGGTATCGTTCATATAAATAACATACATCTAATCCTGCTTCCATTTTAAACCCAAATATGGGAATGCAAGATGCTCGGCGCTCTGCAGATTTATGCTTTGAACAATGAGATAAAGCAAAAGCAGATAACACACAGCCCCTCTGAGCTCAGTTTAATGCTTATTTCACTTTTGCTTTGAATTATTATCAGATCCACAGCTTTCTCCATGAAGAGCTTCCCACAGAGTGTTAACAGTCTGTCCAGGCTAACGTCAGATGGGATAAGTTAGCCCTATCAAAATATCTGCTGGACCCTACTGCTTCTCCCAATGGACCTTAATTACAGAGCAATTAAAAGTATTATTCCAATCATTTTAACCTCACACATTTCAAGAATAGGCATTACACCCACTGAGGGGTTTCTCATGGTCTCAGCAACAGGACTTGTCGGGCTTGACCTCTGAAATGACACATTTCCCACTTATTGGACAAGTTTGCAAATTTGTAGCTGCCAAAAAAATTATTTCATTAGAAAGTCGGTAATGATATGAATTAGCACGCAAGAAAACCTCCTCTTTAGAGGTTACATGCAATATTGACACGAGGTCGGTGCCTTGTTTCAGTATCACACGCACTCAGAAAGCAAGTAAAATTGGTAGGCAGGTTTGATACAGATAATTATTCTACCAGAACCCACTAAAGATAAAACTGGAGCAAGTGGCTTCCAACTGCCCCTGCCACGTGCCTCGCACAAGCACACGCTTCCTTTTTGAGAGTTCAGACTGCCAAGTATGGCTCAACATAACCCAGCACTCAGTACCCATCCCTTGAGGATTAATGCTTAAGAACCTCTAAAAGACAAGGAAGTTTTTAATTGTGTTAAGAATTTGCTTTATTAAAAAAGAAATGAGTAAGAGAGGACTGTCACTGAGACTAATTATACTTGATATCACTGTGCTTGGTTTCCCCTACTCAGAGGGATCACTTCATCCTTCCTCAAAACAGCCACCAGTAGGATGCAATGATGTAACACACAGCAATTTAAAAGAGGATGTAGAAAAAAAAAAAAGTATTTTTACATTTCCCAGCATTTTCCATGGGATTAACCTCCATTCTCATTAGAGACTCATTTATCTATGTTTTTTTTTCATTTGGTAGTGAGCTCCTCCAAGACAAACAGCAATTTATTTGTTCCCCGAGAACCCTGGGCCTGAAAGATGCAGCCATCTGTCAGCGGGAAGGAGCTCGCTGTAAACGGCTGCTTTCTCATCAAACCCTTTCTAGATTTTAATTTGCCACCTAAATTATCAAAGGAAACCAAACAACTTTTAGTTATACATATATACACACAAAGTATTTTAAAGCATAAGATGAGATATACAGAGCACAGCAATCAAAGCAGCTTTTGTGCTCCAGGAAGAGCTTCCCGTGACCTCAGGTGTTCACGTCTATTCTGCCAGGAGACTTCTCCAGGGAAAGACAAGTAGACTTAAGAGAAGTAGATTTCATGAAATAGTTGTAGACTTCACAATACGTGCTGCAGAAGTTCTGCTGAAGCATCACTATCATATAATATCATATAATTCAAACTGCCAAAGAAAACAGACAGAGGGCATTTCCTTCCTTGGAAAGTCACCAAGCCATTCCTGAAGACCGTGAAGTTCAGACCTATGCTTACTAGACCCCATAGAAGGTCACCAAACCTTCCTCATTCGTTGAGGTTCAATTTGGGGTCCAGAATTGCTTGAGGCACTCAGATCTTGACAGCTGTCTCTAGGATAAAAATGGGCCACTCCGATTTTGCTCTTTTTTCCTCCCCTAGGTCTCACCTTCTTAGAAGAGTCTCGTAAAAATGTGTCTGGAAAAATTAAGTTACACTATCTGACTACTCTGTACACCCAACCTTACCAAGCTCTTCAAAAACTTCTAACAATTTGAAAAGGTGACAACAGGCAGGTAGAAAAGCACGAGGCTGAGCCAAAGGAGGTCATCTCAAAGTTCAGAGCATGTACCCAACTCACAGATAGCTGACCCAAGAGTCTAGACACCCTCTACACTCAGTGGAACATGATGAGCAAGATAATTGCCCTCAAAGGGCAGAAGAGATACAGCCCTTAAAATGGGTATTTTAGACCCTGAAAAGCTCACTTTTCCCCTCCTTGGTGAATTTCTTACATTTTCATTCTGGAACCAGAACTGCTTGTTGCTGGAGATAACAAAATGGGCAGACAAAATTACAGGTTTTGGGTACACAGTGAAACCAGACTGAGTTACAGTGCTCAATTTAAATTGTTTCATTATACTGCCATAACCAGAGTGTGAAAGTGCTTACCCCATCCCAAATGTGAACACAGTGCTGCCTTCTTAAACCTCTTCTGTAGCTGCAAAAAGCGTGCTAACTCAATCAAATTCACTCGTATCCCCCAGCTTTGGAGATACATAAGAAGTAGGTTTGAGAGTTCTCTTATTTCTGTATCAATGTCATTGCCAAAACCAATAGTTTGGTCCTGCACCGTGGGTTACCCAGCTTAAAAAAAACCCAACAAACTGCATACATACACACGCTATAGCTTAAATGAAGATTGGAGAAAGGTGAGGAGTATTATTAGAACATGGAAACATTCCCCAAAGAAGATAAATTTTAGCTAAACAGACTGGATGGATTATCTCCACCCAACAGAATTCTCCTCCAAAAAAAGGAAAACAAGCTGAGGCATAACAAAATGGACCAAAAAGATGAGCAGAATCACCTGCTTCTGTCCGAGCAGAAGAACCCCTGTCCAAGTGACCTCAACTCAGGACCTCCCGGTGCAGCCGCCTGGAGCCCAGGGCCCGTGTTCATCCTCAGATACCCCCAGCACATCCTGGCCCCGACCTCATGCCCCAGAGCAGGAGGCTGGAAAGCACACACTTATGGAAACCTACCAAATAACAACTCCACAAAGCTTTCTAGTGCAAATGGCGAGAGAGGGGTGTTTCAATGTTTGTCTGGATCCATTTCTGAGCCTGTTTCCTCACTGTCTTTAGGTGTTCTATTAGTATTCTTAGAGCATGACAAAAATGGCCAAAGACAGTCTCCTTTCTCCAACACCCCATTCCCTTTTGCATGCGAGGTATCCTCTCCTTCCCTCCAAAAATCAATAGGTAGTGAAAGCCCTTTGCATTGTTTATGAATTTCAGAATCAAAATTATGAAAATAGAGAGAGAGAGCGCTCACAAAGTACATACAACAGCCTCTGCATCATCACAAACTCACACCGGAAGATTCCCCACACTGTCAAACACACCCCTTCAATACGCACCACGTTGCACCTAATTAAATCTCTGCCAAGGCAAGAGCCGCACCAAGTTTTCAACGGGGAGTATTGGTTTTATTCTGGCATAGGTGCTTACATCCTCTTTAAAGAGTAGCTCTAGAGTCTACAAAGTGCACTGCATCCGGGTAATATTGTGATTTTCATTCCCCTTTATCATGACACAATGACGACTCTTTGGAATTGCCACATTCTTTTGCTAGCGGGTTACCTCCCCAGCCTGAGCTCCTCAGCAAGGTTTTTGAAAATTGATCTCAGGCTTGATCTGAACCTGTGCTTTCACAACAGAAAGTATAATCTTTGATTTGACGGTGGAAGAACAGCTGCTTTATTGTCTGCAGGTCTCTTGGGCACACACATAAAAGGTATCAAAATGAACATGATACATCTTAGCTTTATGTTTTGGAAAAAAGCTGGCTGGTTTAGGAGAAAGAGATTATTTAAATAAGACCCAGCGGTGGGTCTTTTTTCCCACCACTACCACAGTGTGTAAAGAACTGGACTCAGTTCACTGCTAGCTACAATGAGCAGTTGAGCACCCTGTGTTTTGAGAATTGCTTGCACATATATTTTCATCTTACACTATCCTGCCTCAAAAAAAAAAAAAAGAGAGAGAAAAGAAAAAAGGAAAAAGCAGCTGCCCTTCACTGAAAGCAGAATCCTACGTTTTCTGCCAACAGGCAGAATTTAAGATCACCAGTAGAAATATTTCTTCTAAAGGATTCCCCACACCTATTAGTCACTATTTTATGAAAGCAGAGAAATGCAGTCATGCTGGACAACACTAAATGAAACATAAATGGGCCAGAAACCCAGACACCTGTTAGAAACAGGGTAATAACCATGGAAAAACTGCAACACTTTGCTCAGAAAAGGTCTTCTCGAGTGCAGCCACTGAAAAAACGGAGTGTGAACCCACCCAGCTCGCTCCCTCCACGAGAATTAGTATTTGGTCTCTCATCTATTCACCTGCATTTTTTCCCCATGAAGACTTGTAGGAATTTTCCTTAACTGAAACCAGTTCAGGGTCTCACCAGTTACTAGAGGAAGATGGGAGACTGCCAGGTGTGGCTTCACTGATGTCTAATAAAAGCAAGTTTCTGCTACGCATTTAACAGAGCTCAGTTGGGCAATCAATCAACTGTGAGACACAAATCCACTGGAAACTTGACTTCGTTACTTCTGCTGTTCACAGAAAAACTTGTTTTTAATCTAAACCTGTCTAATAAACAGTACTTTCAGAAAACAAGGCCCGTATACATTACCTCAGTAACAAAGAGAGTGCGCGGATCGATGATGTCCAAGAAGTGCCTGAACCTGCCATAAAATGAAGTCTGGAAGACAAGAAAAAAAAAAAAAAAGATGCGTTCAGTTAGAAATTGCTTTTCACCTGCTGCAGAGAAAGGTTTTATTTCCTCTGTAGAACTAAGTAGCAACTAAAAAGAAGTAATATAGAAGCTATTCACTGGTAACTTGTGATAGGAAGCCTGAAGGAAAAGATGAGGATTTGGACCCTGCTAACAGCAGTGTTGCTATTAACAGGATACTAATACAGATGCTTTAATAAAGGGGTACTATCAAGCTACTAAAATATCCTTTACTTTTTCCCCCCAAAATAAAATATTGCCTGCTTTGCTACCAGACCCCTGCTCTCAGGAGGAGGTCACAAAAACCCACCGTGCAGCTCCAGACCTCCACACCGAGCAGGGCTGTGGCAGGAATTCCCACCCTGCAGTGTCTTTATCGCCGTCCCTGCGCCGCTCAGCCTCACACCCTCTAGTACCCACCATGCAGGGCCAGCAGCACCACGGGGTCCCCAATTTTAGGGAGAAACTAGCATGAGGAAACTCCTCCACTGCTGGAAAAAAAAGTATGTGAAATTATTTTTTCAAATGCTCCAAAAAGAGTTTAATGTCTCAGCATGGGAACAAGTAGTTTTCTCCTTAATGGAAAGAATGAGAAAGATGAGACCAAGCACAAACCCACTTTTGTGTGTTACATTTATTGCAGAATTGTCCAGGCACTAAACTAGGGCTGGCTTTCATCGTGCCAGCCCCTACACAAACACACAGCATAAAACTGACTGTGAACCTTAAAGTATGTAAAAGAAACCATAACTTTATGGATTGAGCTTGTTCTTAGTTGCACATTTGGAAAAAAATCACAGAATCCCAGAATCATCAAGGTTGGAAAAGACCTTGAAGCTCCTCCAGCCCAACCATGAACCTCACCCTGACCGTTCCCAACTCCACCAGGTCCCTCAGCGCTGGGTCAACCCGACTCTTCAACCCCTCCAGGGATGGGGACTCCCCCCCTGCCCTGGGCAGCCCATTCCAACGCCCAACAACCCCTTCTGCAAAGAAATCCTTCCTAAGAGCCAGTCTGACCCTGCCCTGGCGCAGCTTGAGGCCATTCCCTCTTGGCCTGCCGCTGGTTCCTTGGCTCAAGAGACTCATCCCCCCTCTCTGCACCCTCCTTTCAGGCAGTTGCAGAGGGCCATGAGGTCTCCCCTCAGCCTCCTCTTCTCCAGACTAAAAACGCCCCCAGTTCCCTAAATCTAGATATGCTTGTGTTAGGGATAACGCTCCACAAAAGCTGGTGAAGATGCTTTTGTCGGGAGCAGCAAAAGTGTCTGAAGGACCAGAAAGCGATCCAGAGAACAGGGAACAGAGTCTGAAAGCAGGGGGACGTATCTGTAAAACAAGTCAGAAAGATCACAGGCAGCTCTAAAAGAAAGGAGAGCAGTTCTGACTCAGTATTTATAGAAAAAAAAAAAAAAAAATTTAGGCAAGCCCAAAGCACCAGACCATGAAACATTGAGATATTAGGAGCACTCAGGATGCATGTACACCATCACTCAAACATCAGTCTGGATACTTTCATCTGGATGCAGATGCAGGTTGGGTGCCAGCGCTGCCTCAGCACAGCCTAAACTCTCATCTGGCCATGGGCAAGGCCAAACGGGTGCAGGGCAGCCCAGTCTAGCGGCTGCTCTCTCTCCCGTGGCTTCTCCCCAGCAGAATCTGCAGCCCATCGCGGGTGCAGAAAGGACACAGGTCACAGACCCCCACGTGCTCTTGAATATCGGGACCCCTTTGCCCTGGGTGCTCTCCAGCCACGCGCAGGCAAACCTCTTTTTGTGTCTGTAATGCAGAAACACGCTATAAATAAAAGAGCGGAATATGGATACAGCAGTGAGAATGGCATTTAATCACAGCCTGGCATCATTTTATGAAACATGCTGGTTCTTCTCTGCTGAATCCATCGAGCACAGAGAAATATCAGTAATACTGCCTACTTATTCAGGCAGAAATCCCTCTCTCATGGCAGTTTCCAGCATCGCTGCCGTCCACCACCTCGTGTTGCAACACCCCGTTCTCAGCTGCTTACAAAACTCTCTGCTGTTATTTTTCCATGTTCTGCACCAAAAAAAGAAAAACCCGCAACTAAACAAAATAGCTTCACATAACTTCAGAAGAAAAAAGCCCAGTGGTTTTTAATTAGCATTGATTTCATTAACACTAATTCTGGTAATTTCTAGCTTTTGCGAGCTTGGCGTTTTGCTGCTTTACTTTTATTTTTCAGTATAAAGAGCTCTGCAGATGCCACTGCCCTCCACATCGCTACTGCCCGACGCTTGCCAGTGGTGCAGGGAGTGACAGAACGAACGTGTGACTCACTTGGTCCCTCGTCACGTTATCCTGAGCGCTCCCACGTTCCACCGTCCCTCTCCCACTGCCCGTCCTGCTGCACTTGCTCAACGCCAAACAGCAACAGAGGAATTCAGAGCAGCTGGGAGAACGTGGTTTAAACAAGAACAGAAGGGGGGGGGGACTTTTAAATTTAAGTGGTCTCGACTTCTCCACTGCCTTCATTGTTGTGATTTGCATTTCACACTGAGAAAAACAATTAAATAGAATTAAATAGAACATCAGTATTTTACGCCTGCTTTACAAAGGTGTAAACGACAGAAGGCACACGGAAGGGGGAATGAGACCATAAGTTCAAGGGTACACGATATAAATGTTCTTTTAGAAGTACAGATTTAAATCCACAAAGCTGCAGAGGCTCTCAGGAAGCCGGTCCCGTAGCCCAGGGTCAGTTTTCGTTTGGCTCAGGTCCAGCGCTGGTCTCCTGCTCCGATCTTTGCCCAGTGCCACCTCAGTGACCCCCAGCTTAGGACACGTTTCAGCAGCTCAAACCCATCCTGCTGCAATCCTGTTCCCACGCCTCCTCCTCCTCTCCTGCCCTGGGCCAGCGCTGACACTCTCCCGCTGCTGTAACTGTCTGATGGGGGAGCTGAGCGTGCCAAAAGTCTGATCCTTAAACGAGGGATTCACTTTCAGGTGGTGGCGTTGCCTGAACCTGTTCGTTCTGCGGTCAGAGAAGCCCAAGGGCAAAGGCAGGACCGTTCCAGAGGGGTCAGGACACCAGCCCTCAACCGAGGCTCCCACAGAACTGCACAGTAAGGTCCAGAGCAAAAAAAAATAAAAATAAAAAAGCTAATTCTACCATGCAGAGTTGCTAACCATTCCTTCAAATGCTTACGGCCAACATTTGTATCTTTAAGTACATGTACACACAAAACCAACCAGAAATGTTGCAACCCAGTAAGGGAAAAACTGCTTTTCCAGCCTTGTGAAACTTAAAAGATCTGGATGAAAAAGTCTTGGGGCTTTCTGAAGGCTTTCTCCAAGAAACAAAATTGCTTTATCCTGGAAAATAAAAGTCTGGATATACAGGCTAGGCTAGGAACCAAGAAAATTAACCCGGACTGGTAGCAGGCACTGAGCTATGGGCTTGCTAGGAGATGATGGCCAAGGTGTCCTCTCAGATACCATAAAGCACCTCATGGTGCAAGGTCAGGCAGGGCCAGCTGCTGGTCTGCCAGCAGCCAGCACTATTGCAGTACTCACTTCTTTCATCCCCACTTCTAAAAAAATAAAGAAATCACCCTCTTGCTACTGCCACTTCACAGAAAGGGCAAGGGGAGCACAGGGACTTCCTCCCCAGGCTGAAACCCAAAGCAGAAGCCAGTTCTGAAGAACATCGCTGACCATCAGGGATGCACAAAGAGACCAGGTGGCAAGACCCAAGGTGGAGCCCATCCTCCCTCCCCTCGGGCAGGCAACAAGACCCAACTCATCAGCTGTGGTTTCCACTCTTTCTGCATTACCATGAGCTCTCTAAAACGCAATTACATAAACATGCATTCCTTTGTTGCTCTTCTGAGCCACCTGGAAGCGAAAAACCCCTCTTAAAAGTCTCCCACGAAGGGGATTCTGGTGCTCAACCACCACCCAACCTTCCAGCACCCTGAGGCTCAATCTCTGTCACGGTGATTGAAGCCAAAACCTCTTTCCCAGATCCCAAGAAACAGGGTGAGCTGCAGTCCCATGACAGCGAGTTATCCTTTAACACATCCTGATCAGCTGGGCACTCTCACAGGTCGACTCAGCGACATCCCTCATCGCCACCACAGCAGAAGACAAACCATTAACAAACTTCTTGCTCTGCTGCCTCTAGCCCAAGTTCCTTCAAACGAGGCAACTGCATTAAACCTCATTCACTCCCACATACAGGCCAAGATTTTAAAGAGAGCAGCTTTGTTAATCAAGCAACGGAAAAGAAAAACATTCTAATTGGTAAAAAAACACTTTCTTTCCCCATCCCACTTCTCCCCCTCATGTGCACGCAAGCTGGGCTCGCTTGCAATCAAAAAAAAAAAAAAAAAGGGAGAAAAGCAAATAAAGCTCAGCCTTGGAGAAGGGAGAGCAACATGAAAGCAAGATGAGTGGCAGAATGGGATGGGTGGAAGTCCCCAGTTCTACATCTAAAACATCTCAAGTCATGGTGACATACCTTGTTTCATGAAAAAAACAGCCCAAAAAAGTAGAGGAATATGAGTTTGAACAAGTTTTGTTTTGTCTTTTAAACTGATGAATGAGAACCTCATTTTTCCACAACAAAAGCTCTCTTTCTGTGGTCTCTTCGAGAACCACAAAAAATGGAACCAAATTCCAACCAAGGGCAAAGTTGTCTTCTTGAGGCTGCATCCAAACATCACCACTGCGTATTTCACTGCTCGGCCCTCCTAAGCAGCAGTGGATTTACCACGACTTTACAGCCCCTAAGCAAAAAAGTATCCATTGTTTTTACCACCATCCAGCCATGGGAGTTTGTGGGTTTCCTTTTCAGGTAAGCATGGAAAGCTGCTTCACTGCTAGACCTTGCTGGTTGCCTTTCCATCATCCAGGTCAGCTCCTGCTTCCCAGGTTTGGTCTCCTGACTAGAATCCATCAGAATATTTTTAATTAAAGAGTGGTATTTGTTTTCCCAGAGCTGCGTGCAAAACAAAAGGCAAAAAAAAAACCAAATCATAATCATTCAGAAATTAATTTAGGGGTAAATTAAATCAGATCCAACCATTGCAACTCAACTGCAACTCAAGACGCCTTCACGGACTTAACGCAAAACCAAACTCACAGAACAGATCAGGATTTTGCTCTCCAGTCCTAATTCAAATGGTTTCCTGCAAACACCAAGTGTCTACAGGATAAGTAGGAAACCAATAGCCAAAATACAACAGACTATTTTGCAGACCGACCACAAAGAAGCCTTCAAGAAGGGCTTCTTTGGCTCTAACAAACTAAAAAAATTGGTTCCCATAGTGGGGCTACGAGGGCTCAACCCAGAGACCCCCTGAACACATTCACCTTCATTTACACACCAACGTTTTTACCCTTCTCGCTCGCCCTCAGGCTTCACTGAGCACTGCAATGCTTTGTGTGATGGGAGTATGGTGTTTAACTGTGAATAAAAGCCGTGAGAAACACGTAAACACGACAAAATTCTTTCAGCTTAAAATACATTGAACTCCCAAATTATTTTCCAACATCAGATGAATCCACTGCACGTTACTGGCTGTATTTGCTGCACTCCAAAGCAGCAGGTAAAGCCAAGTGATCGAGCCCACACTGACCTTCTCAGTTTTCTTACAAGACCTTTTGGCTCTGCTAGAGGAATGGAGAAGCCCCTACAAAGAAGCTAATTTTAAAAGCGTTGGAAGAAATAAATTCAGACACATGTTAGAGACATGTTTTTTTTTTTACTCCTCTCTCTTTATTATCAAAAAAGCTATTTAAAATTTGGTGTTAATCTAGATCAGACCAGACACTGCCACATCATACTGCGGTTTCTACAGCGAAGAGACACCTCATGGAACACCTCAGTCTCGGGAAAACAAGAGACTGCCCTCAGGTGAAGCACAATATTGCAGTTTCTAGTTTTTATACTTTTCTTCCATAACTGCTTGAAATTCTGCCATTGCTAACAAGCGTTTACTTCCCCGGGTTATGACTGCTTTCTTTTTAAGCTCTGTTAGTTCGAGGGCTTTAGGATACATGGAGCAGCTGGCACTCTCGTACGGAACAGAATTATCTCAGCAAAACGGTGCTAAAACAAACTCCTGGGGTGCAGGACAAGCAGGGAAAGGCCAGGCATTGTGGCAAGTACTTGCCCACGGTCCATATTGTCAATCCTTTTACTTCAGAAACCACTTTCTGCAGGTCGTCACAACGGAGCACCCTGTTATTCCTGCAACTCAAGACAGCCGAGGCACTGCTCGGCCCTTCTCCCACCAGCTACTGCCTTGTCCCAGGCTCTGGCAAACACATGCTCATTCATTAACTCATCATTACAAATTCTAAGAAGAGGGAATTTGATTTTATTTGCCTTTTAAATGCTATTTCAGAGCTAAAACAATGTTATTCACTGTTCTAGCATGTTTTCTTTTGCTGTATATCATACACACAGAATCATCTAGGTTGAAAGGGACCTTGAAGCTCCTCCAGCCCAACCATGAACCTCACCCTGACCGTTCCCAACTCCACCAGATCCCTCAGCGCTGGGTCAACCCGCCTCTTGAACCCCTCCAGGGATGGGGACTCCCCCCCTGCCCTGGGCAGCCCATTCCAACGCCCAACAACCCCTTCTGCAAAGAAATACTTCCTAATATCTAGTCTAAACCTTCCCTGGCGCAACTTGAGGCCGTTACCTCTTGTTCTATCACTTATTACTTGGTTAAAGAGACTCATCCCCCCTCTCTGCACCCTCCTTTCAAGGAGTTGTAGAGGGCAGTGAGGTCTCCCCTCAGCCTCCTCTTCTCCAGACTAAAACGAACCGCTTTCTTTTCCCATACCTCCTTCTGACCATTTCTCCTCCATCCTTTCTCCATCATTCCACGCCAATTATCAGCTAATAGCGGGAAAACAAGGTATTTCCACCTCCCCCCAAGGTTTGAACTGGACACACCAACTCTGCATCCATCCAGCAAAACTTGTCAGGACAAGTGACTGGGATGAGAGGATCAAGCCCCGGGGCACAGGAACAGCCGGGCACGGCTCAGCGCACCAGCACAGCGGCAGCCCCACACCACACTGCAGGCAACCAAACCCTGATTTAAGTGAGAATTCAGGACAGTTCTAGTTAAACAGGATCATTTCCAGCTCTGGCCGTCGTACTCATGCAAGGGATGGAGCTTGCAAGACACCCAGAAGTTTGACCTTCAGCTCCCAAATAACCATCCACGATCTTTTTCGCCATTTTATCCCTGTAACATCTGTTGTAGTAAACAGTTATCTGGAAGAAAACCGAAAAACACAAATTTCATGTGATTAATCGCAGCTATTTTGGGACCACTTCTCACCAGCCTGCAAGCAAGATGAAGTTCTGCAAAGCGACTGGGAATATTAATTCCTTTACATGGCACAGCAGTTCATGGCGAGCACATCACAGCTCCAGCTCGTTAAGGCGGCTGTGCTGGGGGCCACACGCGATCCAGCTGACTCCGAGAGAAGAACCAGAAGGAAACGACGCCTTGCAGGCTCCAGAAATTGGAGGAAGGGCAGCGAAAGAGGTGAGTGACCATTAAGAAGCACTTGCTTATCACCTTAAAGAGGGTGAGTGAGTATTCCTTTAAAGTCTGTGCTGGGCAGCCCTGGGAAGAACAGGAGATATGCACAACTTTACTGATTTAATTACAGCGTGATTTTTAAAAGGATTTAATTAAGCCAGAGCAAAAGGCATGCAGACTTGGGTTGGGGTGGGGTTTTTTTTAGCTAAAAAAATCAGGCTTACGTCAGCTTTAAATTAATTAGGAAGAGATTTAAGCTAAACCAGACCAAATTAAGAAAATTCAAGCCATTGAGCAACAGGACTCTGGCAAGGTATGGCCGGACAGTAGAGCTGTGTAATTGCACACACGTTTGCAGACCAGTCCTTTACAAGTTCGGGCTAAAACTACAGATTCTCAGTCCTTTGATGCTCTCAGTGTGACTTTACAATAATAAAGGGCCAAGAGTCTGTAGGGGAGTAGCTCCTGCATCTCAGCAACTTCAGCCCCCTGCAGTGACAGGTCTGCTCGTGAACGTGAGCAGAGCCAGGGAGCAGCATGGAAACCTTCCACCGGCGTTACGTGGAGTAGTAGGGGCTTACATCTTGTAGCACAAGACACAAACAAACAATCTCCCTGTGTAAAACCCAATCCTGGCTCATAGAGATGTAAAAAAGCCAATGGATGGCTTTTTTGGCAGGTTCTGTGAAGTTAAGAGATAAACATCAAACTCAAAGGTGTCCCTACTTCTTCCTCTTCTCTGCAATTCGCTTTTAAGCATGTGTTTGCAGGCTCACATATAGGATCAACAAGGTCAGCCCATCTTCAGGGCTCAGAAAGCCACGCTTGGCAACCGCAAACACCATTTACCATACGCCAACCTCATCTCAAGCCGTTTGTACGTGCTGGGCTGGACCTGCACATACACAAGAGTTAAAGCAGTTATGACCCAACCTCAAACATTTGTATCAGCAATAGGCCAGGGAAGGGATCTTACCCCTGGGCTCGGCACTGGTGAGGCCGCCCCTCGATGACTGGGTTCAGTTTTGGGCCCCTCACTCCAAAAAGGCCATTGAATGACTCGAGCGTGTCCAGAGAAGGGCAACGGAGCTGGTGCAGGGTCTGGAGCACAGGTCTGATGGGGAGCAGCTGAGGGAACTGGGGGGGTTTAGTCTGGAGAAGAGGAGGCTGAGGGGAGACCTCATGGCCCTCTGCAACTGCCTGAAAGGAGGGTGCAGAGAGGGGGGATGAGTCTCTTGAGCCAAGGAACCAGCGGCAGGCCAAGAGGGAATGGCCTCAAGCTGCGCCAGGGCAGGGTCAGACTGGCTCTTAGGAAGGATTTCTTTGCAGAAGGGGTTGTTGGGCGTTGGAATGGGCTGCCCAGGGCAGGGGAGGAGTCCCCATCCCTGGAGGGGTTCAAGAGGCGGGTTGACCCAGCACTGAGGGATCTGGTGGAGTTGGGAACGGTCAGGGTGAGGTTCATGGTTGGGCTTGAGGATCTTCAAGGGCTTTTCCAACCGAGATGATTCTGTGATCCTTCCACAGCCTTTCAAGAAAATCCCTTCTCCATAATGATGCCCCTTTAGGAGAGAGGATTTTCATTCACTTTTTGAAGTGGAGAATAACATTACACTGAGCAGCACGAGGAGAAACTTCTGTGTTAGCGTCACGATATGGCTCCGGTTCCTCCTGCTGCCTGTCCCAGGGCTTTCAGCAATCACAGTACACAAGCAGCGAGCCACTAAGCTCCTGAGGGGCTCTATCTGTTATTGCAAGGGTTATCTTGGACATAGGAAGCATGTGGTTTGGCTAAGGGGGGTAAAAAAACCCTGGTTGTGCTTTAAACTTAACAGATTCAAGTATACAGAGAGCAAGAAATGATTTTTAGCACTAATAATGTCCTTATAAGACATTTCTGAGATTAGGATGTGTTGAGTTCCAACGTTTAAAATATCTGCAAGGCCAAGCTCTGACAACAGCACATCTCTAACGATGCTGTTGATATCGCAGGCACAGAAATGGCGTGTTTGGCCAACAGAATAAACCAGCCTAAGCACACCATGTACTCCATGACCGTACGTACACGCTGAGCTGTTCAAGGGATAAAAGATGCTTACAGTTCTGGGTTTGATTCCCTCTCCTCCTCTTAAAGGATCTAAGAACTGTGACTTTTTTTTATTATTTCCTTCTTTGCAAAGAGGACAAGGCACGCTCAGGAGTTCTGCTTGCGGAGATGACCACCCTCGACTTCAGATGGGAAGGAAGTCAGCTCACTTCTTGTTTGGTTTCCCCTGTGCTTACAGTCCTCTCACACTAGCCAAGACAACCTCGTGTTACTTTTTAAGAGGGCTGACCCCAATAAAAACCACCAGTTTAACTGGCACAATCTTCCCCCAGCAGTTAACACCCCTGGTTAGCAATCAGCTGCACCCACACCTTATTTAGACCCTTACTGGAAAGGTTTTCTCAGCTCCTCTGAGAGAAAAAAAATGCATTTATTTTGCCCAGGGTAAATGCCTGGGCTACAGGCAAAGACCCCAGAGCACTGGGAACACATATTTAGTGCTCTGGCTCTAGAAGGAGGAGCAGTTAGCAAATCCCTAAAGGGGGAGGAGAAGAAAAAAAAAAAAAAAAGAGTATGCCTAACAAGTTAGAACTACTCGTCAGAAAATTAAGTCCTTATCACACATTCTCAAGCCCAATGTCCTCATTTCTTCTTTTACCTAAAAATAGGCTGCTTCCACTGGGAGGCAGAGGCTCTTTCCAGCAAAGAAACAACAACAAAAAAAAAAAAAGGTGACTCGACAGAATGCCACTTGCCTAAAGATCAGGAAAAAGAAGTGAACTGCAAAACAAGGGAGGGGGAAAAGGGGAATTTAATAACTCCAGAGGTGGGGATGGGGATGGACCGCTCCCGCCTGCTGTCCTAAATTCTGCTCAGCCACTTTCCGGGAGCTCTGGGTCACGGCAGGGGAAGGAAACTACCGTGTCTCCTCTGAACCAAATCCCCAGGCAGCTGAGTTTGCTCTCCAAGGTTTTTGTTCCTAACACACAACTTTTCCTTGTTTCCCACTCCCCCCCGCAGGGACAAAGATGCTTAGCACAGCTCCCTGCATCTCTCCCAGCCCCAGTTTTAGTCAAATCTCCCCTTAAATAGCCCCAGACCTCCTCCCAGCCAGCATTTCAGAGGAAAAGTAAATGCTGTCATCGCACAGGGCTACATCTAGAATTTAAACAGCCACCCAAAGCGTCACTGATCCTTTCCAAAACAAGTAAGGCATCCTTTGTCAGCTGGACTGCTAAAGCCCAGATCTTATAAACATATAAAACCCTGCAACAGGCCACTGAAAGAATGGGAAAGGCCGAGAGCTACGGGGGAAAACGCACTGAATAGCTGCTAGAAAAGGATCGTGCTGTTTAAGGTCTGCTGAGCCCTTGGGCTCACGTAGGTGTTGTTCCCCAGCACTGGAGACTGAAGTTTGGTAGCAAACACTAAGGGAAATAAATAACCATAACTGTCTGACCCTGAGATGAAGGACCTCGGCTCTGCCAGGTCAGGCGATGGGACGTGGTTGTAGCGCTGATGGGTCTGGGTCAGGCTGCTCTGTCCCAGCTCGAGCAGAGCCAACTGGGTGTCCTAAGCCCCGGCAACCTCAAGTCTCCCTTGCTCTGTGACCCCACAACGCTGCCGGACCCCAGACTGGGCTTCACATGTGGGCAGATGGAGCAGGAGAAAGCAGGGGAGCATGGGTTGAGAGCTGGCAGGACACCAGCACCGTGACCCATTCTACAGCTCCCACAGGACCTCCACGCTGCTTTGCAGAAAATTTTACAGGAAAAGGAATAAAACCACTACAGAAGAGAAGGGGATTGATTTCTGATGCTCAGTGTGACCCTCTGGCAAAGCACCCCCGAAGCATCCAGTCCCAAGGGTGCTTTTGCCAACGGGCAACCCTCACCCTGAATCCAGCCGGCGGTGGAAACGCACCCGTCTCATCTCCCAGGAGTGGCAGCGAGGAGAGAGGACGTCTCCGCTCAAACGCGCACGCAATCATTAACATCCTGCCATACCCCTCGAAACATTTTCTAAATGTTGCTACAAGTGACAGTCGCTCCTTAATGAACAGAACGCACCGATTCTGTGCCTGACTCGCTGCCAAGTGTGCCTCGAATCATCTGTGGTGTCTAGAAGGGAGTAGCGTCTCCTCCTCCTCCTCCTCCTCTCCTTATTAAAAAGCTTCATCTCCCCAGCCTGAGCATCCCTCAGCTCACGCAGCCGAGCAGGCTCCTGGCGCGGGGAAGTCACCCCTTCCTTGCTGTGGGGAAAATCTGTTGCTCTGAGGTCCCGCCACAACCTCCCGAACAGGGATAAGGCAGCGGGGGAAGAGGCATGTAGATCCACCACCCGAGAGCTGGCTCCCCACGGGAAATCAGCAACCGGACTTCTCAGCAACCCAAACGGGTGGCTTCGGTCAAGCCAAGCTCTGCGAGCTGCAATTAACAAGTCAGATGGTTGGCAAACAGCAGTCCCGTACAGATTTTGTGCGGATGGTGGGAAGAGAGTCTCCTTGGAGATTGCCCCAATAGTGGCGGGGGGTACACACCTATTAATGAGCAGACTCCTGCTACTCATTCTTGATTTGGTAATTGCAATGGCTCATTCCTCTCCAAAGGAGCCCTACCCAGCTCAAGAGTGATGGAAGGAGGTTTTATGAACTTCTGTCAGCCTGACATGGCTCCACGAGAATGAAGAGTGGTCTTTGTCCGCTGTGGCAGGGAGCCAGCAGGGTGCTTGTCAAGAGAGGCTGTGTAAGGCGGCAGCGGGGCCGAGCTGCTCTGACCCCTGCACTGGCTCTCCTCACCCAGGAATGGCTGCTGTGGGCTGCAGGCCTTCCTCGCCATTCCCCGGTCATCAGGTACCGAGGACGGGACGGCTCTGCCACGCCGATGCTGCTTCCTCACCTCACACGTCGCTCCCGAACCATGTTTCCTCGACGGCCACCTCTGACACCCCACACGACGCCATTTTGCAAGCATCAGCCCTTACCCAACCACCACCCCGACGCCGTGGAGGTGGCCGAGGAGACCCCACAGCTCGTGCTGTCTGTTGTGAGGTGGCCAAAGCACCCCCACCCGGGGGCGGCCCTAGCTCCCACCCCCACCCAGTCCTCCCCGCTGCCCCAGGCCCTGCCCTGGAGGCCCCGCTCCCTCCCAGGGCCGCTCCTCACCTCCCTGCAACCTTGGGCCCGCCGCCACGCCCGCCAGGGCAGGGCCCAGCCCTCACCATATCCTACCGGGGGGGAAGGGGTGGGTTGGGGAAAGGCCGAGGCCGCGCCGTGCGCTGGCACCCGGGACCCCCGCACCCACCCAACCCCGCTGCCCTCGAGCGGCGGCCGCGGGGCTCGAACCCCCGGCCCAGGGGCACGGCGGGACGCGCCAATCATCGCCCGCCGCGGGAGTCGCCGCGGGGCGGGGGGCGGTGGCTCTGAGTGACAGCCGCGCGGCCCAACGGCAGGGGGGCTGCGCACCAATCAGCGCGCCGCCCTGGGGGAGGGCGGGAGGAGAGGAGAGGGGGTCTCTTACGCGGAGAAGAGAGGAGGGGGGGGGGGGTGGAAAACGATGCCGCGTAGAGGGGGGGGGGGGGGGGGCAGCTCCCGCCGCCGCTCCCTCTCCCGTCCCGTCCCCCGCCGCCGGCGGTACCTGCTCGAAGCGGGGCTTCCCCAGCTGGAACGGGGGATAGTCCGCCGGTTCCGCCATTCCCTTCGCGCGCCGCAAGCGCCACTTTAAACAACCTCCCCCGCCGCCCCGGGCCCGCCCCTTGCGGCGCCGCCTCGCTGATTGGCCGAGGCCAACCGCAGCTGCCGCGGGGCACGCCGGGAGATGAAGTCCGAGCGGCGGGAGGGCGGGGCCGCCGCTACGGGGCGGGGCCGCCCCCGCCAGCCAATGGGGAGGGAGCGGCGGCGCGGGGCACGACGGGAAATGTGGTTTGGCGGGAACCTGAGGGGAGCCCTGAGGCAGGAGGGAGAGGGGGTTTGCCTCGCGTTGGGGAGGTTGGACGAGGGTGCCCCCACCCTCTCTGGGCTCCCCCCTGCCCAGGCTGCCACCGCCTGAGGGGAGCGTGAGGCCCTGAGGGAGCAGCAAAAGGTTGGGGTAGAGCTGGGCCCACCTGTGTGGCGTCAGTGCTCTGCAAGAGCCACGCACAGCGGATGTGTCTCTTCCCCTGCCTCCACTGCCACTTCCCCCTTATTTTTGTGAAATATCGATTGAATTTAGCCACTAAAGAGGTGTCTGAGGCAACCGGCCGTGCCCAGATGACAGAGCTCCCTTCTTCCTGCCCTAAAAGCACGTACACTGCGTGGCGCATGACCACGAGGCCGTGTTTCTGACCACCAGGACCTCTAAATAAAGTTCTTTTCTGAACGCAAACGTTTTCACAGTGACACCGACACAGCAGCCAGCATGTGGTGATAGATGATGCACGGGAACGTGACGTCAAAAGCAGATGTTTGCCGTAGTTCTGAAATGGTTTGAGCAAATAATAACACAGAGAAAGGTGAAAGCCCAAAAGCTTCTGAAAAAAACCCCTCAAATTTCATCATTTCCTTCTGGAAATACATATTCTTACTTTGATGGGAGCCTAACAATTGCTATTGACCTTCAAAATACATGATTAAAAAGAAAGAATAGGAAACCTAGAAATAATAAGTTTACTTTGATGCAGACTTATTCATCCGCTTCCTCCGTGTTACGATTTGTGGAGATAAAGGCAAGGTCATGCGGGGCTGGGAGCAGAAGGGGTGTGTATGAAGCGATCTCCAGAATCCTCTTCTCTAGATTAGTGGAATAAGAAGTGTCTGGCCCTTCAAATGCCAGCGAAATTGTTTGGAGGATTAGGATCAATTCTCCAAGGAAGAGCAAAGGGTCAGCAAATAGACTGGAGATGAGGATGAAGCCGGGAAGGCAGTCAGGGTGAAGAGGAAGGCTTGGCGCAGCAGTAGTAAAGACAACAGATTACAGAGCAGATCAGAAACAGATTTTCCATCTAAAGAGGTATTAAACAATATACCTGAAAAAAAGAAATCCCTTATTTTTCGCTATGCAGGGAAAAATATGAACATCACACCGTTTTGCTGTGGGGATGCTGCTGCTCTGCTTTATGGATGTGGTGCTGATTTTTTCTCCCCGCTCTCTTTCCATCTGCAAAACCTATTTCTGTTTTTAGGCTAATTCACCACTAATCCTCTTCACTGAATCTCAAATCTCCTGCAGCTTTGGGTAGAAAAGGGGCAGAAAAGGGGCCCGGCACAGAGCCTGCCACAAGTATGATACCTCTGGTTGTGTCCGAAGCGCTTGGCCCACCGCAGCTGGCCGGTCGGTGGGCGAGGGGCTCCATCGGCTCCCACCCGGGCAGGGAGCTCATGCCGTGCCCCAAGCCTTGTGCTGTGAAAACGCATGAAAAACACGACCCTCCTCAGGAATGGACAGAGGATGAGCCAAGATCAGGTCCAACAACAAATCTGTCCTCAGAGTTAATGGTTTGCTTATTTAATTAAAGGTGGCTGCAGTGCAGAGCGGGGAGTGCTCGCTGCCTGCTGCTCCAGCCCTGCGACCAGGACAGGGTTTCACACGCCTTAAACCTCCTTGTGATCCCCCAGCACAACCATGGCGCTTGCAGCAGCTACATTTTACTGCTGCCCTTCTTATCCCTCCGCTCACGGCACCATGTCGATCTTCATCCTGAAGAACAGCACGTCCTTCGGGTTTGCTTTCTTGTAGGCAGGGTCTAACACTGCTTGGAGCCCCAACACTGTCTTAAAAGGAAAAATAAAATCATTTTGCTGTGACTAATGCTTCGCAGAGCAACTCTTCTTTTTCTAAAGGTTTCATCCCCGTACTTCGCAAAAGTAAAGGCGGAAAAATCATGAGGGCTCTCAATAAATACAGATGATAACCCAAATCTCTCTGTCTCTACCCAAGGGAAATCCCCCTCCCTCCCATTACAGCTAGAGCCAGATAATTGATACAATCCCTAATGTTGACACACGAAATGTTTTGTAACAACAGAGGGGAGAGAATCTGTTTATCTAAAACCACATTTGGAGTGACATAAGACTATCACTTTTTTGGTTAAATACCAGAAAGAATATCAATTCTTTGGCTGATATCAATCTAACCAGATCCATTTAGACTGACAACTCGCATTTCCCTGGTTTGGGGAAGAAGGAGGAGGGGTTGCTTCCCCAGATCAACAACTGTTAAGTCAACACTGACGTTTCTTTCCATTTGGGGGGGGGGGGAGGAACAAGCTCCCCAGCCACCAAGCGAGCTCCTCTAAACACTGAGGGAAATTTGGGGGTCTCAGACAGCCACCCCACATGTGACAGCTGGGTGCAGGGCTGCGCTGCTGGCTCGGGGAGAAAGTCACAGGAACATTTCTTGTCGGCTTCCATCTGTAAAGCCAGATTTTAAGAAAACTTGCGGCGGGCAGCAAAACTCAGGCTTTGAACAACAAGCCCAGCCAGTTCTTCCTGCAGGGATGGGGATTATTTGCATCGGTCCTGAGCCTCTGCTTAAGCTTTCAAGCAGGCAGAGGCATCCGATGTAATCTCGCACAGCAGTTTTAGCATGACCGAGGTCTTAAAATCTTTTTCTTCCTCGATGGATTCCCGCTCCCCCAGCCTCCCAGCAACTGCTGCTTTCTCTGCGCCTCTGCAGCCGGGGGAAGCCCACGCGAGCTCCAACATTTCAGGCTGCCTTTCCTTAGGAGTCTTTCAGGGGCGCACAGTTCAGCGCCCCGATCCTGCGAAGCAGCGTGTCAGATACTCCCCCCCGCCCCCAGCCCATCCAGGCTCTGGGGGCTAATGCGATGCTCCCAGAGAGCTGCTGAGCTCGGTTACGGCCCGCGATCCGGATGGATGAAAAATAAACCGGGATTAGCGCTAACAAAACTCTTCTGTTGGAGCAGCAAAGTCATTTACCAAAGCTTAAGTGGAGTTCATTTTTTTTTTTTGAAGGAAAAGGCATGAATGAAGCAAGCAGTGGGCCTTGAGAAGGAAAACAGCCGAGCGGTGAAACGGGTGGGTGGGATCAGTGCAGCGGGAGGCCAAGGGCTTGGCCGGGGATGGGTCCTGCGCTGAGCCACGTCTGCTGCACGTTGGGGCAGAAACCTGGGGTTTGTGCCCACAAAGAGCGACAAAAGCTGCCTGTTCCCATGAGCAGCGGCACTGACGGAGCCAGGTTTCCTCACCAGCACCCTGAGGCTGAACCCTGTGGTGTCCACCCCAAGCTCTCCTTTCTTTTTCCAGCACGCTGCTGTGGGTCCTTCTCCTCCTCTCCTCCTCTCCTCTCCTCTCCTCTCCCCTCCCCTCCCCTCCCCTCCCCTCCCCTCCCCTCCCCTCCCCTCCCCTCTCCTCTCCTCTCCTCTCCTCTCCTCTCCTCTCCTCTCCTCTCCTCTCCTCTCCTCTCCTCTCCTCTCCTCTCCTCTCCTCTCCCCTCCCCTCCCCTCCTCTCCCCTCCCCTCCTCTCCTCTCCTGCTTTTCCACAAATCCTCAGGAATGCAATAATCAGCTTTACCCTCCTGCTACGCAGGGGCAGAATCAGCACACAACACGGCTGAAAGGCACACGCGAGAAAGCCAGGGGAGCTTAAACCCCCTGGGGTGCACCAAGAACTCAAGGTAACCCTCCAGCACTGCCACCCCCTGCACGTCGGCGGGTGCTTGGGGGCTGTTAATGACGCTGGAAAAGCTGCTGGAGAAGTTGGACACAGTCATTCTACTTCAGAAAATAAACAGAGAAAATGTCACTCCCTGTCCAAGTGTTGTAAGCACAGACGCTGTTGTCAATAAATCAGAAGTATCTAGGAACAGCTTGAACAACTTTTATTTTTTTTTAAAGTGCTTAAAACGTAAATAACAAGCTCTTTATAAACATTAGTTGCAACTATTAAAACATGAAACACACAGAACCCACTTCCTGTGTACATGAAGCACAGGAAAATCAACAACTCCAAACCCCCCCCGCCCAACGCTTCTCTCTCTCATTTAGGGATGTTCTCCCACCCCACGTTTGTAACACAAAACACACGTCGGTTTCTTCACAGACAGGTCGTAAGGCTGAGTCTACGTGACACTCGAGTATCCACATCCCTTCAGGTTTGTTCCAGTTTAAGGATACACCTTGGCGGTTCTTCTGGCCCGTGACTCTGGGCCAGAAGGGCCAGTCAAGGCAAAAAGAAATCACTTGGCCAGAGTTCTTGAAAAGCAAGAAACCCAGTTGTGGGCTGACAACAAAAGCAGAGCACAGCTGCGAGCAACAGCACCCTGTGGAAGACCTTGTAAAACAGCTTGAGCGTGGAACGAGAAAGACAGACCAGGAGGTAAAATACAGAGTAATTGTTATGGCCATGTTTAAAACGGAACCAGTGAAAAGCTGCCGCTGGCCCCTCAAAACCCTTTTGTCAGCACGAGGCTCGGTTCAGCAAAGAGCGACGGGCCTCGGCGTGTTGCCCTGCGCACTGACCAGAAGCGCTGCTCACGCCTCCCTGGTTTTGCAAATAAATCACTAAATATGGAGATCTGGGACACAAGTAACTTGAGAACATTTCCCGCACTTCTTTTTCTCATCCCCCCTCTACGAGAAAACATCTAGGTCCTCAAAACCATTTCCCTCTGGTAACTTCGAGGTTTTAACAAAAAAATGATACAGACTGTGGCTTCGGTGCTGTCGTGTGGCGTAGCCAAGCTGCTTGCTCTTATGCAGAGGATAAAAACTGTGTGGTGGGGGATAAAAAAACAAAACCACATTTACAGGACAGTGGCGTGGAGAAACACAGAACAAAGACAGAAGCATCTTTAAGATGCCTTTTCCTAAGCACAAGTCATTTGTAGATGCCACTGGACTTCTAAACGCTCGAGGACAGACACAAAACATCAGGGCAGCCGTGGTTGTTGCCACCGCTTGTTTTTTTTTCCGTAGCCCCCCCCGCGTCTGACGTGGGATGCCGAGGTACCCCCCGCCTCGGCCTTCGGAGCTGCTCTGCTATCGCAAAGGCAAGGCAAGAGCGTTTTAGCTCGGCTTGTTCCAGCCTCCTCCGAGACGGCGCGGGCTCCCGTGGTGGCAGGCAGTTCGGGGACTGCGTCGCAACGGAGGCAGGTCGTGGGAGGAAGCATGTATTGCTGAAAAGGCCGTACACCCGATACAGCCTGCTGTAGCTCTGAGATTCACTTTATATATTCAAGTGCAAAACATTTAAGCTTTGGAAGGAAGGAAAAAAAAAAAAGGCAGAGCTGACTAAGGCAGCAGGGGGATCAGGGAGGCGGTGAAACGTGATGGAAGAGGAGGGGGAGAAAGCAGAGAGGAGGTGCAGCAAGATCCTTATAAACTGGCACTTGTGTGGGGAGCACCTACAGCACCCATCGCCGCTGGGGGAGAAGCCCCGGGAAGAAGCTGTTTTTCAGGGAGCGGAGAGCCAGCGCGGGCCCCCGGCTCTCGTGGGAGATTTCAGCTCTACACCTCCCTAACGCCCGTCCAGCAAACGCCCTCAGCATCCCTGCCCGGCGGCGGGGCTGCCCCTTCCTCCCAGCCCCCCTGTCCCGTGCCACGGCGCTCGGCTGACTCTGGACTGCGTTCTGGCTGACCACAGCTCCCCTCTGCCCGCTGCCAGGTAAAAGGGAGAGCTTCTCCACCACAGACAGGCACCCGGAAAGGGAACTGAGTTCTCAGGCCATGGGATCTTTTGATTATATAAGCAGAGAGAAGCTTCTGGTACTTTCTAAAACGGGAGAAACACCTTCCCTCAGACCCTCACGTCTGACACCAGAAACAAAGACCCCGCAGCTGAGACATGCAGAGGGAGGAGGAACGTAAAGACACGTGCAGGGAAGCGCAAAGCCCCGGATTACTTCCTCCAAGGGGCAAAGGCGAGTAGGAACGAACGGCTCGTGGCCAGTCTCTTCCCAGGTGACAACTCCTCCTCCTGTACAATAGTCTACAGGCCAGGTATGACCAGACATCGTCAATGACAGCACCACCAATCTCCTTTTCTCCTGACAGCTCTTACCCCAACAGCCTGCTTCTCCAACCTCAGACCTCCAGCACAACCCACTACTGTCTTTATCCAGCTCTATTTTGTCTCGGAACGTTTGGCCCGCCCTTCCCTTGGTGTCATCTCTCAATCTCTACCTCCCACGTCACGTGAGCTGCCCGTGCACAGCTCCTGACAAAGACCAACAGCAACCTGCACGCAGGGGCGGGAAGGCTCCCACCGTCTATGTTTAAAATTAAACTCCCTTAGTTTGGAGCAGCAGGCAAACAGAAGAGCAAGTGGCCCAAAACGGGCTGCGCTGAACTGAGAATTGGGATTTCAGAGCCTGCTTTGGTGGGAATCTGCTATTGCCCTATTGCAAAAGGCACAGTTTTTTGAAGTCATGGTATAGAAGCAAGTAAAGAGAAAAGAATATGAAGGTTTTAAAAGAATCCAGTAACTTTGGAAGATCTACAGGGGAGAGAAGATGCCTGACAGCTCAAGTCCCACCCCAAGGACCCTCCACCTGCACAGGCACCTTCTCTAGCCAAAATCCTGTCAGAATGAGAGAGGGAGAAACACCGTTTCTACACCCTTCCCCAGCATCCCCAAATCAAAAGCTGCGCTGCCAGCCTCAGGCTAACATCACCTACGGTTGTTAAACCGCAGAAATCAGAGGCCTATGGATGGTCACTCAACAGCAAGAAGCACCCAACTCCCAAGAGCGGGTGGCCCACAACACCTCAGGGCGGGCCCAGGCCACCAGAGACCTGACACTGGCGCGTAGATGCGATACAATTCGGGCGGGGTTTGGCACTAACGCTGGCGTGAAGGGGGTCTGCGGTGATTATTGAATTCGGCGGGGAGGGTTTGAGGGGCGCCTGAGCTCGCAGGACGTCACGCCGGGGGTGGCTGGGCGGTCAGACATCCTTCTCTGCGCACGAGCTTCGGTCCTGATGGCGTTTTCCGGTTGGGTGGAGAAAGATGAAGCAAAGTCAACGGTGGGGGGCAGCCAGTGGAAAGCAATTCCTGTGGTTTATACATACAGGAGTCCCCCCCCGGCGCACGCTGGTGCCAGCCAGGCCGGTGATGGCTTGGGAGGTGTGTGAGAAGATCTGCTGCAGTACTGACAGCGCCCAAACCACCACTGGCCCTTCTCCTGTCTGGCAAGTTCAGTTCTCAGAGGGTAACTGAGGCAGGGCCGTGACTCCGCAAGCACGCAGCGAAGGCAGCGACGCTGCTTGCAGTCAGGCTTGAGGCCTTGACGGCCCCCGACTGTCGCTTCGCGTAGCATCTCCCTTGCGCTCGGGTACTGGCACAGCTCGGAGCTGGCTTTTCAGATGGAGACCCTTCATTTGGGGGGGCAAAATGTGGGGCGGCATCCAAGAGCAGCCCCTTCCCCTGCTGCCCTCCGAGCAGGCTCTGCAGTCAGTAGAGCCTTGCTGAGTTTGAGCATCCCTGATGTCATCAACTACGTTAACACCAGTCATCAGAGAAAAGAGACGGGGCAGAGGGCAGGCAGAAGAGCAGCAGGATGAAGACACGGGCGAGGTGGTTGGTTTCCAGCTCTCAAATGTCCAAGGACCACTTAAAGCACTGGCAGGATGAGTGCCTGAGAAGATGCCACTTGGTCACAACAGCAGGAACCAAAGGAGGCATGTGCCTCCTGCGAAGGGCTCTGCTCCTCCCCACGGGGTGCATGACAGCCCAGCACCCTGGAGCTCCCTGGAGCCAGAGCGGGGATAAGCTTGGGCTGGGAAGGAGCAGAAAACCTTTCCCGCTAAACTCTGCGAACAGAAGCCACTGGAGCCCTCTTGTAAGAGGAGGGGGGAGTGCAGGGACGTTTGCAGCGTGTTTACTGGAGAAGTGCTCTAGGCAAGTGATGCTGGTCTCCGGGGAGAGGTTACTTGGTGGTGTTCTCCCCCAGTGGGATTTGGAGGAGCGTGGGAGACTGTTCCATGATGCGCACCAGCAGCTGGTCGATGTAGTTCTCCAGTTCCTGGATGTGTTCTTCCTTCTTGCTCAGCTCCTTCTCCCTCTGCAGCAGGAGCTGGATGAGTTCATCGTGGGTCAAGTGATAATACTTGGCAGACTGGTCCAGTACGGCGGGATCCTGTAGTAGAAACCGAGAGGAACATTCAGCAAGTCAAATGAAAACCACCGCTACCTTTAGTGTTTGCAAGACACAGCAACAACAAAGCAATCGTATTTTCTGCGTCTTCTTTCCAACTCTGACCTGATAAGCCCGAGACACCGCGCAGCTACCCCGTCCTGTCCTCACAGAGCACCTCTCCCCTGTGCCATGCAGCCAACCAGAAAAAGTGGAGACAGAACAACCACCCGACATCCAGGCTAACGCAGCCCCCTCCAGACGGCCACAGGTGACTGTGGAGCACTTCTACCAGCTGAATGAATCACTCGGTTTCCCCAAAGACTCTGCCAACAGTTAAAAATTAAGGGTGTGGGCACAAGGGAGCCCATTAGCTGGGCGTAACGAGGCTGCCATTAGCTACTCCCCCCTTCTGGGGGCTCCCTCTTCCCCAGGCCATCAGCAGCAGGTCTGGATGATGGCAGGAGAAGAGAATTAAGAGCTGAAAAACCCTTCAGGAGGTCGCAGAGGATGAGAGCCTTGGGGGAGTCAAGTCTCCCAGCAGAGCTGGGGCTGCCACACACTGGAGCAGCGCAGGGGAGCAGGACCCAGACAGATCTCGCCCCAGAAAAGCTGAGATGCTCGTAACCCGCAACACGAACTTCGATCAGGCAGCTACTGCACCCTCCACCTTTCACATCTTGTGCAAAAGCAGGAATTTGCTCACACGCTCTACAATAAAACCCCAAACCAAAGCAAGCAATGGGAGAACGATGGGGTGCAAAGATCCAGAGATCAGGTCATGGAGGAATGAAGGAGGCTGGGCAATCAGGATCACAGATATCAGGGTTAATCCATGTTCTAGCTCCTCCACCACCAGTTTTCCACACCTCTGTCACCAACTATACAACACCTCAGAATCCCAGAATCATCGAGGTTGGAAAAGACTTTGAAGCTCCTCCAGCCCAACCATTAACCTCACACTGACTGTTCCCAACTACACGAGATCCCTCAGCGCTGGGGCAACCCGACTCTTCAACCCCTCCAGGGATGGGGACTCCCCCCCTGCCCTGGGCAGCCCATTCCAACGCCCAACAACCCCTTCTGCAAAGAAATCCTTCCTAAGAGCCAGTCTGACCCTGCCCTGGCACAGCTTGAGGCCATTCCCTCTTGGCCTGCCGCTGGTTCCTTGGCTCAAGAGACTCATCCCCCCTCTCTGCACCCTCCTTTCAGGCAGTTGCAGAGGGCCATGAGGTCTCCCCTCAGCCTCCTCTTCTCCAGACTAACCCCCCCCAGTTCCCTCAGCCGCTCCCCATCACACCTGTGCTCCAGACCCTGCACCAGCTCCATTGCCCTTCTCTGGACACGCTCGAGTCATTCAATGGCCTTTTTGGAGTGAGGGGCCCTAAACTGAACCCAGTCATTGAGGTGTGGTCTCACCAGTGCCGAGTCCAGGGGTAAGATCCCTTCCCTGTCCCTGCTGGCCACGCTAGTGCTGATACACCTCGAGCAGGTGGGAAGACAGATTTTCCCTCAGTGGTAGGTTCCTACCTTTAACTTCTTGGAGTCCGTTTTCTCCGGGTGAGAAGACGGGGCCACGGGCTGGACGCTGCTCGTGGTGACCGTCTTCAGCTTCTCCAGGCCGTTGCTCAGCGCAGTGGTCAGGCTGGACCTGTGCTGCTGCTTCTTCTCACTGGAGACCTCTTGCACCGCGGCGCTGATGGGTTTCACGGGGTGAGGACTGAGAAGAACAAAGAGGTTGGACAGTTAACACCCTCCCGAGCTGGGGAGCGACGCTGCTGGCTCTCCCTAGGGGTTTGATGGGGATGGGACCCACTTAGCAAATTTAAGCAGCTCCGCACAGATAAATCCTCTGCGTCTGGGTTGCTCAAAGCTCGCCTGCTCTGAGGAGGGAGAGGAGAGCCAGCGTCCCACAGCTTCAGCGCCATTCCCGCCCAGAGGTGAGTTAAGGAGCCTCAGGAGACACAGAACACAACCCCGTGCCCACACCAAGAGGGCTGTGGGTCAAAACTCCCAGCTGCCAGGCGCTGGGGAAATTTAACCAAGATCCAACGTAAACAGAGGTTGCTACAGCCCAGAGGGGCATTTTGTCGCCCAGGAGCCCCCAGATGAATGTCTGGGGTCACCAGTGATGCTTCAGGGATGCTCCTGCACCACTGTGCCTCCGTTCCTGCACTGCCTCAGCCAAAGAGCCTGGACAACACCACAGAATTTGTCTCCCCTCCACTATCCAAAAGGGAGCGCAAGGAGACTCTGTCTGAATGCACCTTCTCTGTCAGTTACGAAGGGATTACATTTTCATTTATTTTTGCCTCACTCTTCATCCAAAAGTTTATTTCTGGGCTTAAAGTATGTTTGTTTTTCAGCGTGATGGAAAGAGAAGTGACCTGACACTACCTTCCTGCAGGGACCAGGCAGACCCTGGGATGAGATCATAAAATCTACCTGGGAGCTCTGCAAAGCCCCCGCACTCGTCAGACGCAGCGGCCACCCCGCAAAGGGTGATGATCCCACCTGCTGGGAGGCCAAACACTGCTGCAGGGGAAGGGGGACATCTCGCTCGCAGTTCTTGAGCAAGACAGGCAAGCACAGTCTCTCCTCGCAAACAGGGACCTCAGGGTGTAGGCAGGACAGGTTGTGGGGGGAGGAATAACACCCCCAGTCACTGTGTGAGCCAGCAGCCGGGCTGAGACAGTCCCCCCTCAAGTCCAGCTTGTGCTGTAACTGCTCGACTGTGCTTTCGTTCCGTTTCGAAAGCAGAAGGGGTGGATTTCAACCCTGCTCCAGGTGGTGGGTGAGGCTGGGAGCACCACAGGAAGCACCAGGTGAGCGGCCCAAGTCCTCAGGGCTGGTGGCGTCGTGCCTCGTCAGTGGTGACGGGCTCAGGAGGTACCCAGCAGCTTCCCCATCGTGCTGACAGGGCACGTCTCGAGTCCTCTTCAACCACAATGACGCCTCCTCTCATCCCCTCGCTAGGAGACGACAGCGACAGTAGCCACTGACCAGCTCCAACAAGCCAAAGGACGGTCAGAGCCGTCCACACACATGGACAGAGCCCAGGGCTCCTGCGCAGCTTGAAAAGATGGAGCAGGATCCCATGAACCTGAGCGGGAGTTCAGGGGTTGGAGAAGTCGCCGTTCTGCACATCGGCCTCAAGAATTCTCCACCCCGGCCCAAACCCTTCCCCTGCAGAGCTGCGAACACCGTGACGGCGCGTTAGAAGCGGCCCCGCGGTTGGGTCCAGCGGTTGTCTGTTTGTTTCGACGTTAAGATGGGGTGAGGGCGAACCAGACCGGAGGCCGTGCAGAGATCCTGAAAAACTGTTCATTCCCGAGTCTTTTAAAAAACAGAAGTAATGACTTTGCTTGCTTGAACCGACGCTAGCCTCCTTCCTAGCCCAAAACGAGCGGGCTTTGCTGTAGGATCTGGGGAAGGCAGCTCTGCTACCACTGTAGCACTTCTACCGTTCCCCAAAACACGGTGTCTGGGAGGGACAGCAGCTGGGGAGCCGCCAGGATGGCTCATCACAGCCACACCTGAAGAGAAACAGTCCCAAATGCCACTGTGGCCTCACGCATCCCCGCGGCGTCCCCGCAGCCAGCCCAGAGACTAAGGCCAGTGTACGGCTGCAAAAGGGGGACACTGACACCCTGAAGCAAGAGGGCTGTAGGCTCTGGCTGGCCAACACGAACATTCAAACCACTTTAAACCTCTGAAAGGAACTTCTTTTGGAGCAAGGCCACTCTACGGAGTGCAAACCAGCAACAGCCTTGGGACAGCAGTGGGATAGCTCGGACGCGTTTTGAAAGCAGAGCGACATTTCCCATTGCACATCTTGGTCTCAGGCAGCCTTCAGCCCCATTGCCAGTGGGAAAACATTAATTTCTGCAGCGCTGGATGAGGTATTTTTAAAAAATCCTTACCCCATTCTTTCCTGCTGAGAGGGTGGTGTGTGTGGGGCTCCTGCTGAGCAAAGTGGGGGCTCTGCCCCCCCAGAGAGGATCCAAAAGCAGGAGACACGGCTCCGCCTGTGTCCCGCCCCGGGACGGTTGGCACCAGGTGCTGCCAGGGCAGCAGAGGTTGCTTCACGCCTCTTCACAGTCACGTCTGAAGTCCTGCTGGATCTGCCGGGGAGCTGGACCTGGTTCCATCCACCGGTCGATGACTGTGAACTTGAGAGTAGTTGCTCACGCCGACAGCCTGCCTAATCCAGTCCTGCATCTCCAAGGGGAGATAAGTCTGTGATGAAGCTTAACACACGTTCAAGATGACACAGCTCAGGGTGAGGGGGGCCCAGCCCTGGCCCCTCTCTCTGAGCAAGCCTTGCTGGCTCACGGCACAGCTTTCACTGATGCTCCCAAGGTCACTGCTGAGCACAGTGGAAAAACTGGGGAGATTCCCTTACAGCAACTTGGAAATTAAGTCTTTACCAACTCACTAAAATGCTGCTCACAGAGAACAAATCCAATGAAATGAGTCTCTCCTGGGTAAGCTGCTGTGCCTGCAGCAGCACCTGAGGGCCAGACCTCTGTGGAGAAAGCGTCTCCAGGAGGAAAGGGAAGGACTGAGCTCGGGACCAGCAGCTCTTCTCCCAGGTCTGTCTGTGGACGTGACAAGCCACACTCCAAGGGCTCCCTGAGGAATCCAGTCGGATCACAGACTGGCACGTGATTCAACCTGAAACCTCGTTTTTCAGAAGAGGACAATTCTGCTGCACTCCTGACATTGGGAAGGCACAAAGCAGCGTGTGCCAATACCACCTCGGACGTCCCCAGTCCTGTCACCCGCAAGTGCCACGATGTCACACGTCTGAGTTCCCGAGGGATGGGGAAGGAGCTGCACAACCCCTGGGCTCCTCCGAGGCGGCGGCGGCCCCGGGGCACTGTCACGGGCTGTCCTGTAGGTCCCACCTGTAGCAGGGGATGTGACCAGAGACGCCTTCCCAGTGGTGACGGCACCGTCCTGCCCCTCCCCAGAGAGAGGAACCGGGACCCTCCATACACCCGAGCATTGCAGCGGATGCTCCGAGCACCCGCCGTACCCCAGCGGCAGCGCTGCAGGAGCGCGGGGAAGGATCTGCAGACGCAATCCCAACACGTGCTCTTCCGGGCTCCCAATTCCCCGGCTGCGTCTTCAAATCTGGCACACGAGCAGCTGTTCCGGGAGGACACAACCTCCCAGCTCGCTGTCACCGGGCCCTGCCCCAGCCAGCCTAGGCGGGAGGTGCTGCTGTCACTCTCATATACACAGCTACCACTTGCCATCTTGAACAAGGTGACCAGCAGAGAGCCACTCTGGCCACCGCAGAAGAGGACGTGGGACCCCACACCCGGTTGCCACCGCTCCCGAGGAGGGCACATAACCCCAGCACAGCCGACTCTCAATAATCCACACCAGGTACCAGCTCCTCCTGTATCTGTTGGAAGACACCTTTGTCTCAGCGAAGACTTAACGCCTACTCTAAGTTTAGTTTAAAGTCTTTCCTTTTTCCTTCACAGAATCAAAGAATCATCTGGATTGGAAAAGCCCTTGAAGCTCCTCCAGCCCAACCATGAACCTCACCCTGACCGTTCCCAGCTCCACCAGATCCCTCAGCGCTGGGGCAACCCGACTCTTCAACCCCTCCAGGGATGGGGACTCCCCCCCTGCCCTGGGCAGCCCATTCCAACGCCCAACAACCCCTTCTGCAAAGAAATCCTTCCTAAGAGCCAGTCTGACCCTGCCCTGGCGCAGCTTGAGGCCATTCCCTCCTGGCCTGCCGCTGGTTCCTTGGCTCAAGAGACTCATCCCCCCTCTCTGCACCCTCCTTTCAGGCAGTTGTAGGGGGCCATGAGGTCTCCCCTCAGCCTCCTCTTCTCCAGACTAAACCCCCCAGTTCCCTCAGCCGCTCCCCATCACACCTGTGCTCCAGACCCTGCACCAGCTCCGTTGCCCTTCTCTGGACACGCTCGAGTCATTCAATGGTCTTTTTGGAGTGAGGGGCCCAAAACTGAACCCACTCATCGAGGGGCGGCCTCACCAGTGCCGAGCCCAGGGGTAAGATCCCTTCCCTGTCCCTGCTGGCCACACTATGGCTGATACAAGCCAGGATACCATTGGCCTTCTTGGCCACCCGGGCACACTGCTGGCTCATGTCCTTCCACCTTTTTTCTACCATACCTTTTCTTAGTCTACGTGCCACTGACCATCCTAACAGGAGAAAGTTCTAGGAAAGGCAAGCGTTGCCACGGGGACCCTGAAAATGGCCTTTCCACCTTGTCTCTCTTCCCCCATGACAATTAGTCACATCTCCCCAATCTCACAAAGTACTGCAGAACCTCAGAGCCTTCCACAGAGACCTTGGTAACTCTTCAAAGGTTCTTCCATCACAGCAAGTATCCAAAACATCCGTGTTTTACAGGTAGCAAAACCAGAGTAGAGATGTTCAAGGACTTCTCAGGTGTGTTATGACAGAAGCCAGCACTGACACGATGCCCAGCTCTTGGCTCCAAGCCCACTTTCCTCCCACGAGCCAGTCAGCCCTTGGATGCGGTGGATGCGCAGTCAAGCCCAAAGATGACCATGAGCACATACTATTGACAGAGAGCCCTGGGACTATGCTTCTCTCATGGCCTAATTTTACCCTTTGGGATTGCAGGACACTTCTCTTTCCATGAAACACAACAAACATCAAAATATTCAGGAGGTTTCTGTATACCCTCTATCTGCAAATTTTTGAACAAGGTTATCTGTTGGAGGATGAATAATCCAATTCATGATTTGAGGATCTGGCCTCAATAAAGAAAAAAAAAAAATCAGCTAACAGACCCATCTCTTGCCCAGTCTTTGCTCCCGAGGTCATTCTGCATGTCAAACCCATGCCTGAGCCAAGGAGGGATCCCCTTGCAGAAGGGCTGGAGCTGAGTTCTGCTGTGCCCATCCTCCTGCCCTCTCCCCAGGGCCATGACCAATATTATTTTTGGGCCTTTATCATTTCAGTGCTCCCAGGAAGCTCTTTCTTGAGCTTCTTTCACAGAAGTGAGGCTGATCAATCCCTGCTAGAAGACCCAGTCCCTGGGTAAACTCTAAGAGCTTGATCCGTGATACTCTGGGCAGAGTGAGCCCAGGACCGTCTTCTCCTGCCCAGGCAGACCAGGGGAAGGTGCACCAGGAAAACCAGATGAACTGAAGGACGTAGAGCAAGACTCCACGCCCGAAACTCAGCACCTTTCTCTGCTTCACGGCATTTCTACAAGCCCAAGACTGACCTGGGAGGAGGAGCAGCCCCTTCTTTCCTCTGCTGCACCACCACAGTCCCCCCCTTCCCATTCCCATTAGCTCCTGCTAAATCCCACTTGCTCCACAACCAATGGGCACCTTGGCAGGAGGAAGGGGAAATGGTATTTTGCCACCGCCCTGGTGAAACTATTTTTTTTTAATTTTTGGCTATGGAGAGAAGAAGTTTTAGTACCTGATGGTCATTTAAAAAGGAAAGAAACCAAAGCTGAATTAATGAAAAGGGAAGGGGCAGTAGCTGTGCACATGCCACGAAGGAACTCATGAGAGCATTAACAGCTGGAAACTCTCCTGGCAGGCATGGAAAAGGCACCTATTTTGCAAGCACAGGGAAGATGATGGAGCCAAAATTAGCATCGAGTGAAATGCGGATGCAGTTCTGCTGTGGTTGAATTTTCAGCTGGGGCAGGTCTTGGACGCTGTGAAGCATTTGCCCTAGTTCAGGACAAACACGGGACACCAGTGGCCGTTCCCCGCCGTGATCCGAGAAAGCCAAGGCTGTTCAGGCTGGACTCTCTGGGACCACGGGAAGGTGAGGGAGAGAGGACCTGCAGCAACACGTAGAGCCACCTCCTTGGGGTCAGCACAACCGTGAGCTGCTGCTCCCGAGCCGGGGTGCACTTATTGGCCCCCCTGCTGAGAGCAGAAGGGACGACGGGGTTCACCTTTACCAAATAACACCCCCTTCGCCTTCCCCGGAGTGCTCACCTGGTCGTCTGCTGGAAAAAGGGCTTCTCAGCTGGCTGTGTCTCCCTGGGCAAAACCACGAGCGCTGAAGCTTGTGTGTCACCGGACTGCGGCAAAGGGCAGGGCTGGGCGGTTGCGCGGCTGGTCGCGGCAGGGACCCCGCTGCTCGTGGGGCACGCGACAGGGGAAGGGAAATCAAACTGTTTAGGGTTAGTTGCAGCCACGAGGAAAGGGGTGGAGAAGGCCAAGGGCTGGCTGTCATGCAGGAAAGGAGCCTGGCCTAGCGGGTCCCTGGGGAGGTTAGTGGGCGGGAAGCCTTGCCCAAGGGCTTCCTCGCGGAGGTGGGTGAAGCTGAAGCCTCCCTGACCAAGCCTTTCGGGCAGCACAGCTCCAACGGGGAGGAGGGGGTCTGGTGGCTTCTCCACAAAGGGGTTGCTCGGGGCACTGGGGCTGAGCGCCGCAGCAAAGGGATTTCTCGGGGCCGAAGCGTCCTGCTCGCACCTCTCCTCCGCCCTAGCTGGCTTCCAGAAATCGGCCTTCTTGAAGTCTATCCTGCTCTCTGACGAGCACCGACGCCACGGCCCCTGGGGCTCACTGGCGGGGGGGCTGCCCTGCTCTGCCTCCCGGGGAGGGCCGGCCACTGCCATGGGGGTGCAAGGCTCAAGCTGGCCTCCCGCTTGGCCGGTGGGGCCGGCCGCTGGCCCGTGCCGCCCCTCACCATCACCCCACACCGGCTCCGGCTGGGATGGTCTCTCGCCACACGCTAACCTTTGGGGTCGTGCCGTCGGGCCGAGGCCCGCGGGGTGACCGGCTGCCTCCGGCTCTTCCAGAGCCGTCCAGAAGATTTCCAACTGGCCCGGGTCTAGCTTGGAAGGTGGGTTTAGTCGCGACGTACTGAGCTCCTCAGGGAACGGCTCCTGTTTGGAAGCCACCTCCCGCTCGGCCATCAGAGGAGATAAACCTGGCTGGCTCCAGCTCTCCATCGCACCCAACTGGCCTAAGCCGTCCAGGAAGAACTTCGATGGGCAAGTCTCAAACTGCTCAGCCGCATCCGTCTCATTCATCTCTGACCGTCCTTCCCCCAGAGAGATGTCCCCTCCTGCCAGCTCGCTACCTCCCGCCTCCAAATTAGCTGCTGAGTCCGCAGCGGCAGATTCGGCATCTTCGGAGACTGGGAACTCACTCCCGGTTTCAGCTACGTCCGCTCCCAATGTGGGTGGGCTGGGAGATGCCGGAACAGAGGGCTCGCTGCTCAGGCGGCTCCTCGGCAGCTCCACGTCTGCTGTCGGGCCCTCTGCGTCTTCCCATGGCTCCTGGCTGCCTCGCTGCACGTTGCAAGAATCCTCCTCCTCCTCGCCATCCCCTCCGCCGCCCGTGGCTGCAAACCACCTCGGAGGTTTGGGGGGCGGTGCAGCCGAGCTGGTTGCCATCTCCTCCCTCTCTCGGGTTCCTGTCCACGGAGAGAGGATGACGTGCCTCTCGCGAATGTCCGAGCTGAGTTTTACGCGGCTTTCGCTGGCCTCGAGCCGCATGCTCGCCTGGAGCCGGTAGACCGAAGTCCGTATGTCGAACGTTTCCTCCTCACTACTGGCACCCTGGGGTTCCATCCCTGGCTCGGGGGCCACTGGGAACCGTCGTGAGGCCACATCTGCAAGCACCCGCGGGGGCACGGCTGCCACGTTGCTGCCTGTTAGGGTTTCGGAGGCGAGCTCGGGGCTGAAGGTGCTTCTGGGCAACACGCAAGCGGCAGCGTGAGATCCGTTTTTTGCATCGAAGGCGCCTTCGCTGAGGAAGGCTGGTCGTGGGCCGAACGCGCTCTCCTGACTCCCGTGCTCCTGCTCAGCCACGCTCTGGGTGCTCTCCGACAGGTCAGGAGCAGTTTCAGTGGCTATGGTCATCCATCCATTTGTCCCTGCACTAGAGGGTTCCTCCTCATTGATGTCCCCTTCCTCCCTAGCACTCTTTTCAGCAGTTAGTGGTGTTGAAGCCTCTTTTTCTCCTGGATTTCCCACTGCAAAGGCGGCTGTCCAAACTGTGGGCGTGCTGCTTTTCCTCCTCCTTCCCATCGACCCCGCAGACACAGGGCTCAGCACATCCTCTATCACGGTCGCTTCCTGGGTTGTGCTCACCAAGTTTGCCCCCACATCTAAACCAGAGAAATTTGTCCAAGACCGTAGAGTTGTGGGCATTTCACCGCCGATTTGTGAATCAGCCTTTTCAAAGACCTTTGTCCCTTTCTCACGAGGCGGTTCGGCTGATCTTTCTGTTGGGCTGGCTGCATCGGGATCGTCGATGAAAGCCATGCCCTCTGCCACCACCGAAGCGAAGAAGTTCTCCTTCTTCAGTTCTGGTTTGAGCCTGCTCGTTGCAAAGGCATCGAAGGTATCGTCCCACTCCGAGAGAGGAGGAGGAGGGACGGCGGGTTTCTCATCTGGAGGAGGAAGGTCTCCTTGTGATGGGGGAGTAGTTTCTGGAACAGGGACACAAACGCTTTTGGCTGGAGATTCCCCCTCCGGGTCTTTTTGTCTTAGGGAGGCAGAGGGACTGCAATCCTCAGAGGAATAAAAGTTCCCAGCGACCTCTGTTGATGCATGCGGCCCAGACGGGAAACTAGAGAAAAAGTGAGTAGGTGAAGGAGAATTTAGTACCTGGTCAGCGAGGAGGTCCTCAAAGAAAGGATTGCTCTGCAGGGAGTTGAGGAATGGGTTGGTAGGGGACAAGCATCCGGACTGACTGTCTCCAATAGCGGGAGAGAGGTTAGCGCTCGGCATGCTAGCGAGATGGGCTACAGCGGCAGGAGGAAACTGGGCAGGGGAGCAGGGAGGAAAATGAGAAGGAGCATCTGAGCTGGTTTCTACCTGAGGAGACACTTCCAGGCTGTGGAGGGAAGACAAAACAGTCCTCCTGGTTAATGCTGTGACAGTGCTGTAAGCATACACCACACACACTACAAACGCTTCGGTTCAAAGCAATGCAATGATCAAATACATACTCATCTCTCTTGTTAGGCAGAGCAATGATTATGGAGTCAAGGCGTGGAAAGGGCATGCATGACAAAAAGGGAAGGGCAGCCCTTCTTCTAGAACAGTCCTCACAATGTCCCCTTTCTGCCTTAGCAAGCCCTAAGGCTCAGCAGCCCGAGAGGTGTTGCCCACCTCCTGCAGCCCAACGACTCGGCTCATTTTTTTTTGTCAGGATACCTGAGCCAGTAAGAGCACGCAGGACTGAGTCTCTCCCAGTTTACCCCAGTGCCTCATTACTTGTTCGGCAACATTATCAGGATGCCAGCAGACGCGGTGCTCCCTCTTGCACAGGAGGGAGGGTAGCGTGGCTGCGGGCGGCCGAGGAACAAGAGCTGAGCAGGAGGGAGCACGCGGCCAGGATGTGGCTCTGGCTCCACGCTCCGCTCTGCCCACACGCCCTTGGTCACGTCACTTCTGGCCTGAGATGCCTGAACCCCCACAGGGGACCCCAAGGAGGAGGAAAGGATTCAGCACACCTCAAATTCAGATTGTCAGTCTCACTCCTGCACCTCACCCCGAGCTGGGGGTGTCCCTCTGAGGGACTACACTGACCTTTCCTTGGGATTTCATTGATCTTCCTTTGGGAACTCCTCCAGCAACAAGCATCACCCCACGCCCAGGGAAGACTTGCTGCCCATCCTGGAGGATTTCACATCACCCCAACCACCACATTCCCTCCTCCCGAGCTCCCCATCCCCTTGCTCCAGCCCTGCCAGGAGCAACCCTGTCCCCCAAGATGGGGGCACCCGTCACCGGCGACTGCATCGGCCGCAACAGCCGAGCTTCAAAGAGACCCTGGTCTTGGTTTGGGAGAAATACAGACATTGATCAGCCAGCACTGGGCATATCAAAGTTTAATGAGGAACGAATAAAGTAATTGCTTTGCCAATATGCACGGGGTACGTCCAGCCCTGGGGCTATATCTTGGTATTTCCCTGCCTCACCCGAGCTGCTGGGAGGGGTCACAGGCGGCGCGGTCAATGCGCTGTCAAACAGCAAACAACTCTTTTCATCTGTTATTACGGATGTCACGAAAAACCTTAGGCACGTTTTAAAGCGCAAAAATGCCATCTTGAGGCAAAAGTTAAGGATGGGTGAAGGTGCAGCCAGCATCAGTTGCTTTTAAAGCAGGCAGGGTTATGTGCCAGCAGCATACCTTGGGCCGTGAGCGATGGATGGACAGGCAGGAGCCTGCACACACCGCAGCAGCGCGGTAGGACCCACTTCTCCCCATTTGTAGCAGCTTCAAAACCCACCTCATGCATCATCTTCTGAGCAGCCACCTTGGAAAGGTGCCTAGTTACACAATCGGTGCCACCAAAGTCCCCCCCATCCTGGTTTTTAGGTAGGTAACACACACAGCAAGCGGCCAGGCACAACGGGCTCAAGTCCAGCACCCGTCACACGCTACGCCAGATACTCCATAGCAGAACTAGGAATTCAGGCACAAAAAAAGCCCTGAAACCTTCGTTTTCACTCAGACCTGTGGGCAGAGACAGCTCATGGGTGCCCTCTCCTGCTGTCACTAAGCAGCAGTGGGGGCCGTGGCGCAGGTGCCCATCCCTGTCCCTGCACAGCCCGGCCACGCTCTGCTGTGTCCCATGGGTGGAAAACCCACTGCAGGCAGCCGAGCACGCAGCTCCACTGAAGACAAACTGAGCAGCCCAGCTCGTCCTGGGTGTTTTGAATCACAGAATCATCTTGGTTGGAAAAGCCCTTGAAGCTCCTCCAGCCCAACCATGAACCTCACCCTGACCGTTCCCAACTCCACCACATCCCTCAGCGCTGGGTCAACCCGACTCTTCAACCCCTCCAGGGATGGGGACTCCCCCCCTGCCCTGGGCAGCCCATTCCAACGCCCAACAACCCCTTCTGCAAAGAAATCCTTCCTAAGAGCCAGTCTGACCCTGCCCTGGCGCAGCTTGAGGCCATTCCCTCTTGGCCTGCCGCTGGTTCCTTGGCTCAAGAGACTCATCCCCCCTCTCTGCACCCTCTTTTCAGGGAGTTGTAGAGGGTGATGAGGTCTCCCCTCAGCCTCCTCTTCTCCAGACTAAACTATTTTGAGCTCTCAGTGAGCCCAGAAAACGTCCAGGAGAAGTGATGAGAGACGCTGACGGGGAAGGTGACAGCCCTTCAGGCACAAACCACCCCAGAGAGACCAGCAGCTGCTCTCTGCTCAGCAGCCACCCTCTCCGGACACCCACTCTCCAGGCGGTTGGGGTGCTCTGAACCCTGCCTCCAGCACTCCAGACCCACACTGGGCAGCCATGCTGTAAAAGACCAGCCCTGGGGCAGCAGTGGCACAGAACGACAGCATTTGCTCCAGGAGACAGGGCAGCCCAGCTCTCCGTCACCGTTGGCCATCCCAAAGGTCTCCAGGCCATGGCTCGTATTGACAGACCCTCAATTCTTCCCATTTCCTGAATGCAGAGAGATGTCTGCAGCTGCTGGGTGGCTCCACACTCCTCAGCCAAACACATACGCTGGAGCACAGGCTCCTGTTCGCTGCCACTTGCTGTAAATTGACCTTTTTTTTTCTTCCCTAATCGCCCTCAAATTTAAGCTCTCCAGAAGAGGAGCACAGCTGCCCACAACCCCTAGTCCAGCTGGGTGAGTTCAAAATATCCACAAATAGGTTTTATCTGTGGTGGAACAGGGCAAAACACGGCAAATTTTCCTTTCCAGCTGGGAAGGGAAGGTGACAAGACCCAAGTTGAAACCCCACCATCTCAGGGTGGCTGCAAACAGCACTCGCCACTGCCTCCGCTTGCTCCTGCGATCGCTGCTTCTCGCTGGCACTTCCTTTAATGTTTTGGTCCGGATTAAAATCGCTCAGTTGTGATTCTGTTTAAACAGCATTTAGTGCTGAGTATGAGCAACTGAGGCCTGATCCAGCCAGCTCCGCTGGGCTCTAGCACTAAATGGCTACAGAGCATTAATCAGCTGCAGGCTCCTAATGACTGCATGTTGCTAACGACCTTCACAGCTGCCAGAAGGCTGAGTGGTTGAAGTTGCTTCCCCAGGGGATGGCTGATGCCCAGAGCAGCCCCCTCGCCCAGGCAGGCGTGATGGGCAGTGCCCCAAACTGCACTGATCCCCACCTGCATGGGTGGAGGAACAGCTTCAAGGTCTCTTCAAACCCACCCAAAATAACTCTGTCTTCCTTCCCCAAGTCATGATGGGGCTCACGGGGTGCTGGATCTCTGAGAAAGAGCCGCTCTTGGCCACGCCAGCAAGCTGGTCCAGGCTCCAAACTGTGGCCTGTGAGGTCTGGGCCCCCAGGAATCACAATGGTCGCCCCCAACTGCCCCGTGCCCCTCGTGAACAGTGTCAGGATGCCACAAAATGAACTTTGCCTGGGAAACAAGGTGGGTGAACATGAATATTTTCTTGCAGGGAAGAAAACCAGAAGCCATGTAGCTTCTGGCTCCAGTGCAGGACCCAAATCTCTCCCCTGCCAGGCAGCAGTCCGGCATCATCCTCCAGCAACATGTGCAGCCCAAGCCAAGATAAAGATATAAAGACTGAACTTAAATCCATCTTTTTTTGTCAGATTCCGGTTTTCCTCCTCCAAAACCCCCTAGTGAAGTTCCCTTTTTGCTGCCGGGACCCACTGGGACCCACTGGGGCTTGCTCAGGGGCTGCACAAACCTCTCCCAGCCGCAAACTCCTGGCAGCAGAGCCCGTGTCTTTCCCCTGGGTTTTCAAAGCACCAATTGCACCGTCACCATTCAATTCCTTTCCTCAGGACAAGCATCCCCTGCGCTGGTTACCAGCCTGGCACTGGCAGCAGACCTGCTCTCCCCACAAAAAACCCTGTTTCCCCTCTCTGATGAAGGATGCTGGAAGCGCTCAGCAAAACCAAGGAGCCGAGGACGGCGTATTCCTCTAGAGGGAAACCTCGGCTTGTAGCAGCCTGATTGAAGATCTTTGCTGCATTGAAACGCTGACTCACCCTCCTCCTCCTCCCCTACCCCAGCACACAGCTCCGCCAGCCAAAATAAATAGCGGGTACCTTTCTGCCCTCATTTATTTGTTTGGCAGCACTTCACAGACGCGTTTTAGCCTCTCAGCAGAAAAAAAAAAAAAGGAAAATAAAATATTGCTGAGCAACCCCCTGATGGAAAGTCTATTTGAAACAGCTTGTTCAATGCAGGGAGATTTTTTCCCTACAGATCGCAGCCTGAATTTCAGGCTGAAGGCAGCCGCCCCAGTTCCGCAGTCACAGAGCACCATCCCCAGCCATCGCAGCCCATCTGCAAGAGGGTGGGTAACTCTGCACTGTGGAGATAAAGGAAACAGCACATGCGCCGAAAAAGTGGGAGTTTGGGGAGGGCAGGGCTCAAATCCAGCCATAACGTGCCAAGGTTAAGAGCTGCGCTCAAGCTCGAGTGGAAAATCCCTCCTAGGAGGGCTGGATCCAGGGGAGGGCCCTGACCCCACCGCTCACAAGCTGCTTTTTGCACCATTTGCCCGCGGGGCTTGTCGCGAGCAAGGCGGGAAGGGTGGAAAACCAGCAGGACCAGGGTGCCAGAGGGCCCAGCAGCAGCTTCAAAGCCTGGCAGAGATCAGGAATTTCCTCCCACCAGCATGAGCAGGGCAGGATTTGTGCAGAAGGGGGTTGGGAAGAGATGGGTATGGCAGCCTGGGACATTTTTTTACAGGGTGGGAACCCAAGTGGGAAGGAGTAAGAGAATATACGCAAATACTGCTTTTAAATAGCAATTTTGGAGGGGAAAGCAAGGGGTTTAGCTCTCTGTGCTATAACCACTTTGCTTTCCCCTCGGTCCTCACCTGCTCATCATCCCAGTTAAAACAGACAAGTCCTGCTTTATAGAGATTTTCTCCAAAACCACGGGAATTAAAAACAAAATAGCAAAGAGAGAATCTGGGCAGTAGGAGTCCAGGTAGAGGCAACCTGCCAACCCCAATACCCGCTTTTAGGGGTGAGAGTGGGGCTGTGCTTTACCTGGAGAGCTACAAAGCAGATTTGTTTCACCAGGGCTGAGCTGGTCCCAGCTTAGGATCCAACTCACCACCCTGCTTCATGTCCATCCCTGGGAAATGCAGGTTTAGCAGGCAAAAGGAAGGCAGAGGCATTTGAAGAGCCATTTTTCACCCTTGCAAGCTCCCCGCACTCCTCACGCCAGAGGGAAAACATCCAGCTTCCTTCCCTGATCATTTTGACCCTGTGCCTGATCCAACGCAGATGCGCAGCTCTGCGATGCGCCCCTGACAGCTCCCGCGATGGACTCACCCGCAGTGTCACCGTTATCCGTGGTTCTCACGCCACGGTGCTCCTCTTCATCAAACTCTGCAGCCTCTCAGGTTCTCTGCTCTGGAATTCCCCGTTAACGGTGCGTTGGAGGGGGCTGTCACACACAGCGGTGCTCAATCCCACCGACAAGCTCACCCGGCCCACCTGCGCCGCTCCCCACCGCCAGCCTGTCCGAGGACCACGTTCCAATTGTTCCAAACCTTCCTCCCATTTCCAGCATTTAGGAAATGTACTTTTTAGGAGTATGTGATGAAGAAGGAGGAATTCGGGTCAATATTTGGCCTCACTGCTGGATATAAGGGTATGGACTATGGGAAGGGGAGGTGACAACCATGGTGTGGAGTGATTTTACATTTTCCCCCCATGAAAGCAGCAGAGGGAAAGGGTTTTAACCTGTAAATGCCACTAATGCAATTATTTTTACAAGAGAGAGCGCAATTTCTCTTTTTTCCTACTGCCAAGCATGAGATGCATTTTATCACCCCAATTCACGCCACAAAAAGCAGGACCTGTGGAGCTCTGATAACGCTGTCGGAAACCCTGAAAATAGTTAAACCAATTGTTTTAGCCCCAGGCCTTGCCTCAAATAAACCTGCTGAGCTTCTTCCTTACATACAACCCTTGACCACACAACCTTAAAAACAACAAACCCAAAACAGTCTTTTATTCAGGTCTCCAAAGAGCAAACACTATCTTCCTACTGCTTCCATTCAAGCCAGTATCAAAGCCCAGTAGCTGCCACGGATTAGCAAAGCCAGGACTGAAAAGCACAGCCTTTGGGACCTGCTTCCTTGTCAAGAGTCAGCAAACAAACATGTGTAAATAAGGGCTGAAGGCAGAAATATCCAGCCCTCTCCCCGGGTAAGAGCGCGGACAGGTTTGCAGCTTGCAGGGCAGCGCCAGCTCGTGCTCGCTTGCCAATGGCTCAGCAGAAAAACAGAACAGAAAACCTTTTTATAAAGCTGAAGTTAAAACCAGCCAAAAGTCAGCGGCTTCCTTATTTTAGAAAGGGTGCGGTTTTGCAAGAGCAAGTGGTTAAAGACAAGTTCTGCCAAACTCGTCTTAGCTGGAGGCTAATTTAATCCTTAACTGTAAAGGCTCTTTCAATTACAGACTTTTTAACTAATTTTTTGGTCTTGAAAAGCTGACTGCTTTTGATGCTCTTTCCCCAGTTCAGCTTCGGGTGAAACTTGACCTATCCATGATGGAAAAAAAGGTGAGAAGATGCTGCTGGCTCAGCTGATAGGAGCCACAAAGCTGCAGTTTCCAGAATCAGGAAAGCGGGAGGGAAAAAAATCCTTTCTGCGGGTAAGTCAAAGACTTAAAAGTGCCCAAATTCAGAGGCTGGTTCTCTCTACAAAGCAAAGGTTAATCCATCTTCAGCTCCAGAAGTTACACTGGTGACTGAATAGCTCCTCCAGATGCAGGTGGACACCCACAGAACACCCACCGATAAGTGCTGCTGACCTGGGAGACCGTACACGTCCCATTATCACAACAGAGAGGGCACCAGCCCGTATGTTCAACCTGACACCATCAAGACCTAGGAAGCTCTTCAACAGCTTTGCCATGAATCAGGGGCATGGTCCCCAAGGTCATTTAGTGTAAGGAAGGAGAATAAAAATCAGAAAAGTTGAAGTTCTGTATAATTAGAATAAGTAACAACATAGTAATTAATGGGCAGAAAAAATGAAGAACCAGGAGAGCCAGACTAGAGACGGTCCATCTCCCCGTGATGATGGAGAGGCCATTTTTGCATTTAATGAGCCCAGTCACCGCCTCCCACCGCCCAGCTGGGGCCATGTCTAGGACAAACACTTCTTGTAACGTTCCCCAAAGCCCATCGCCCTGGTCCCCAAAGCCCCAGTCGCTGGGCTTCCCCCTCCCAGCCAGGCAGCTCTAGCACTTCAGCATCCTCCATTCGAGACCTCCTCTACTGTCAAACTTAAATCCCCCTTGCTACAGTTTAAACTCATTACTTCCCATTTTCAAATTGCAAACTGCAATTAAAGCTCGTTCAGATGCTTAGAAACACCCCAAAAAGGGGCCCCTGTGAAGTCATTCCCTCCAAGCCAAGCGATTCCTATTTTGGGGAGAGAAAACCCCAGGCAGAGGAGCTGCTGCCGCACGGCTCATCCAAGTTTCTCCTCACAAGACAGCCGCCTGCGGACGGGGTCCTCGGCACGCCACGGCAAACCGACTCGAAGCAAAGCTTAGCTTCAGCTCAGCTTGAAATTAAACTGTGAGCACTGAAGCAGATTTAAAAAACCACAGAGTGAAAACCCTCTGGGAAAGGCATAACGCTGGGAATGGGTTCAGCAGCTGTCATTTAAAAAAAGAAAGGCAGAGGGTTGTACAAAACCAGCGGCGTTTAAGGGCACCTCTGCTCTGATTATCCGCTGGGTTGGATGCTCCAGCTGATCCAACGTCCCTGCCTTGAAAACAGCCGCGTCCCTCAGAGGAGCAGCGCAGGCACAGCTCACCCGGCGGGCTGTAACGCACGGCCCGTGTCTGCCTCCTTCCTAGAACTGCAAAGCAGGAGGAAACCCGCAGGTTTCTCACCCGTGCAGGGAGGCAAAGGCTCCAGAGGGCTTCTCCCATCCCGTGCCTACGGTGTAGGCTCTCGGCGCTTCGCTGGCTGGCTCGGGGCAGCTTGGGGAGCCACTGCTTGAATATAGCAGGATTTTTTATGGGTTTATTTTTCATACGGTATCTTTTCTATTCTAAATCAAACAGCAGGTTTATCATGGCAAAACGGAAAAAAAAAAATTAAAAGAACAATCTTGAGTGGTAATATTCTGGTGTTAATCACATCATTCAGAGATCAGAGTCCTTTAGTCTCCTTCAGAAACAAACTTTGCACTGGGACGTGACACCAAGAAACTGCTGGGGTTTCAAGTCCCCTGGAAATGAAAGACAGTCCCAGGATGTCACGTTTGTCCCTCCTGCTGCCGGAGCAGCTCGAGGACAGAGAGCCCACACCCTGTCTGGTCCTCCCCTTCCCCATCAGCCTTCACGCCCCAGGGAAAGGCTTCGGGGGGAAGGAGCTCCAGGCCCTGCGAGATGGGGGATTGGTGCCTCAGGGGAGCAGCTCCCCGCCTGCCTCGGGCAGGACTGAGCCTCCCCAGCCCTCGCAGCTCCTCTCCCACCCTCATGCCTCTCGCGGGACCGCGGGTGCCATGCGGCACAAGGACACGTGGCCTCGGGTCACGGGGAAGGGAGGTGGCAGCACGTTCTTGCCTCCCGTTGGCCCTAAGAACCATGACATCTGGCGGGGTGAGGAGAGGAGTACTTCTGGGGTGCCCCCTGCTCTGAAGCCACTTACGTCCAAGCAGCACTTTAAAATCAGTTTAACCCGTGGGGGAACCTGGTTAGGTTGAATAAACCATGAGTGCCCTCCTCATTAAAGGAGGCTTAGACTGAATTAAAACCCTTCTGCTTGATAAATTAGGTTAAAGTCAGCCCAGATTAGAAAATCCTTATAATAAATCAACCCTGTAGATTCAACCAGCTCTCAACTGCTGCTAGTTATTTTCTCAGGCTGCTTTTAACCCCGTTTTCTCCCTCTCACCAGCTCTCAGTTGACCTCTGGACCCCCAGCTCAGTTGCCGGGGGCTACGGGGACGGACGTGGGTGACGCACCGTCGCGATAAAGCCGGCACAGAAACAGCACGAACCCCATGTTTTGTGCACCACAAATACAGGGCTGAGGATTTGGAGGGATGAATCATCACACAAAGCGAAAACAATTAGAGATTCATAATCGGGAGAGGGGAAAGCTGGGGTGGGAGGGGAAGAGGAAAGAGCAGGGCTGGGATTAGTTACTTCAGAAATATTAATAATATCTCAAGTTACCAAAGTGCTGCACCCCCAGACCGGACCAGCGAGGTTAATAAAAAAATGCAGTTACATGTCACTGTGTCCCACATCCCACACTGACTGCCAGGGAAGCTTTTTTAGCTAATTAAAGGATAACGATCCTTTATTTTGAGGCCACAAAAACACTTGGCAGGACCACGCTGAGCCTCACCTCTGCAGAGGGAAATGTCCCCCTCTCCATGAAGGGGATCCCTCCCTTCCGCAACCGGGAAACACGACCCAGGAGGGCAAATGGAGTTGGTTTGTGGCAGAAGCCAGGGGAGGATCCAGGAAAAATCACCCTCCCTTCGAGAGATTTAAGACCAAGGAAGCATTTCCCCCGCTATCATCTTCTCTGAGCAATGGGGACCGGCCCTCTGCTGACGCTGGAGAGCATTTAACAGTGCAGCCATTGGAGACGGGAGGCTGGGGCAGCTAGTTAATGGCCTAGACGTCACCACCCCCATTTCACTGACCTGGGTTTCTGAGGGGACTCTTTGGGCTCCTTTGAACCAAACCAGCCACTGGTTTTATTCCTCTCATCTCCCCCTGCTGTCGCGTGGACGGACGAGCCGTGGGAGGGTCCCACTTTCTCCCCCTGGCCTTTGCTCCCCGCGTCACTCTTGTTGCCCCCATGGTGGAAGAGGCCACCCTTCGCTTTCTTGTCTTCCTTCCTCGTTTCCTCAGGTGGTTTGTCCTTTGTCGTCTCCGCAGAGAAGACCATGGGTATTGCAGCTTGAGTCGGCTTGTTCTCTAAGCGACTGTTTTCTTCCATCTTGGCTCTGCCCAGATGGTTACTGAGAGTGACGGCTTTCGTGGAGACCTTGAGCTCTTCTTGCAAGGCTAAGCTCGGAGGAGACGGGATGAACCTCGGCTCGTCTCTTTGCTGCGTCCTCTCAAAGTTGCTGACCCCCCAAGGCACCTCGTGGGGGTTGGGAGGGAGGGGGACGAAGCCGAAGCCCTCCTCCGACCCTCTGGGGACACTGGGCACCGCCAGCGGCGCAGAGCTCTGCGGGACAGACATGGGGCTCTTTGGTGCAGGCTCGTCGCTGTAAACGTGGCTCCCGTTGATGCAGAGGGAAGAGTGGGACACAGGATCGTTCTTTGGCTTCAGGCTTTGGATTGCTTTGGGCTCCAGGACCGGGCTGACTTGGGAGACATCATCACTGAATGCTCTCTTGTGGGTCAGCTTTGGAGATGGCAAGTAGTCTTTCACTGGGGGGAAATAAAACACAAAACAGAGGCGAGGACGTCTGAGAAACAGGCACAGGTACAACAAGTATCGTTATCTTCTACTTGCAAACACTACAGAGATGTATGAAATCATACCAGCTTTCTCCCTCCCAGGCTCTACCAGATTATAATTAAACTACCAGAAATGCAAAGCATGGTCACAAGTATGTGGCTATACAGGCTACACGATACTCTCCCCGAGCCCATCACCTCCCACTGCAGGATCCGGAGAGGAGCCTCTGTAAGATGACAAACCCCTTGTCTGAAAGGATCTGAGATCCGAGAATAAATGCAAGAAACTACCCAGGAGCTACTTAAAGGGCTTATGCTTCCGTGTGACTTAAGAATTTGCATTGAATAAAAGATGAGGAGCCTCTGAGCTCCGCTCCGACAGGCCGGGCTGTTCCTCCGCGTGATATAAGCCAGGAAGGTCCAGCTCCTGCTTCTCCCTCCCACTGCCTGACCCTGTGGCTACTGCTAACACTCAGATTTTTGGGGTTACATGGAGAGCTCGGTGAGAACTGCCTGGACTTCGGGTGAGAGGCAGCTGCTCTCCCCTCCTAGCTGATGCCGTCTCCTTCACGACGACACCAGGACAGTGGGCCAGAGCAGTGACTCCACTCACTCTCCGGCCACGCATGGGAACATCACCCAGCAGAAACTGAGAGGCATCACGTGGCTTCAGCAGCACGGTGAGAAGCAACACGTACCCAGGGACTCCCACCCAATCGGGGAATTTGCTGTCTCCAGCCAATTAAACCATTTAATTATATATTTTGTTTTCAAGGGACAGCGAGAATTAATTCACTACAAGGGCCTTTTTTGTTTGCAAATCGCCGCTCTCTGAGCACCAAGAGTTCAGATTGTTTTAATCACCAGGAACCGGCCACTGTTTCAGCTTTGCCTCCAAGCTGGAGGCGTCTCGTTAGACAATCAGGCAGCAGCAACGTGCTCTGTGTCGCCCAGTTTTTCCCAGGGTCTTTACTGCTACAAATCAGTGTTAGCGACCTGCTTTTCGGGGGCAAAGAAATGGTCCTAAGGAGCCCGCGGAGCCTGTGAGCTCGTGGTGCGCTGCAGGGAGCACACACGGCGTCAGCGTAAGTCAGGCTGTTCGTATGCAGGCTCAGCATAAAAAATAAAATGTTAAGATGTCTCTCCTCGTTCTGGCAAGCACGTTACTGCCAGCACACAGAAGGTCTCGGCGGGTTTGTGCAGGATGCTGCTTCTTAGGTAAGCAATTAGTTAACAGATTTGCAGGAAAACCTCAACAGTCCCTTATAAAGGGGAAAAAAAAAAGGAGGGGGGGGGAGGAATTAAAACTGTTATCCTCTTACCAGAGCGCTCCGTGGACAGACTGCTGTGTCTGCTCGGGGATTTGGTTACCTCAGGAACATTTGCGGCCAAGCTCAGGCTGGCAGAAGAGATGGTACTGTCAGATCCCAGGGAGGTGTTGGACTGCGTCAGGGACGACTTGCGCAGCTTGTTCTTCAAGAAGAAGCCCTTGACTTTGGACTTCTTGCCTCCGATGTCATAGTCATCCTCCATGTCGAGGGCACCCATGCTGCTGGGGATGATGGCAGAGGCCGACTCCAAGTCGTATTTCTTCTTGCCTTTCACCTTGTCCTTCAGCTTGCCGAAGGGCGACCGCGGCTTATCCTTCATGGACAGGTCGAACATGCTGGCCGTGAGGTTGTTGCGTGTGAACTGGATGCTCACCAGGATCTCACCACGCTCCTTCTCCTTCTTCCCAGCCTTGGAATGGAGCTTGTACCACCTGGAGCCAGAGAGAAAAGAAAAGGAAAGGCCTCTCCGTCATTTCCAAGAGCCACGAGCCAGGAAGACCTTGGGGAGGATGGGTGGGAGCTGGCACAAGTGCCCCAGAAGTCACCAAAGACCTGAGTCAGAGAGCAGACCCCTCCCTGAACCGCAGCGGCTTTGTAAGAGCTGTGTCTCCAGCCTTGTCCTAATACTAAATACTAAATTTTAAATACTGCCCTCCCAGTAAATAACCTGGCAAATGCCATCTCGCTCACCCCGGCATCAGATACCGCCGTTTGTTTCAGGGGAAAGTTACTGGTGGCCGAATTTTTGTACGGTCAGTTGATACGTTGCTCTGAGCCCGTGTTTAAAAAAAGACGGTGCTTTGTGCTTGCGTTTTAAATATTCAAGAGCCAGTGACTCAGAACAAATCCTTTCAAGTCAGAGACAGTACCGTAATGGCAAAGGCACTCAACAACATTCATTAAAATAAATTTATGTCAGTCCTTCTGTGCCTCACCCTAAATAAAGATGCTGAAGTTTGCCTAGAAGTGTCCTTGCATCAAGCCTTTAGAGGATGCTGCATCCCGGGAGCTCTTTATGGGCAGGAGAAGCTGCCATGCAGCACCTACCCTATCTAACCCAACCCCACCTTACCCAGGTTACTGGATTTTGGGGAAATATCTGCATTCCAGCCTGCAGTACAGCTCTGGGATCTGCGATGACCTGATGTGATGGTGGAGGACACAGCACACCTGTAAATCCATCACCTTCCCCTCCTCTAAATCCCTTAATTCTGCTGAAATGTCTAAAATTGGAGGCAGCCAGCAGCTTGAGCTGAGGAGAAAAAAAGGACTTGACTTTAACACCCCTCGTGCCAGTTGCCAAAGCCCAGCACCACGCCGTGAGGGCTGCTGAGAGCTCCCAAACGAGATATTGGCTGTAAACACCAGCACAAAGGCCTCACCTGCCTCTGCAGGAGGTTACTGGAGAATGCTCCCTGCTGCCCTGCCCCAGACACAACCCCTAACGCAGACTTTGCTCCGTAGCTTTGCACACAGAGATAGAAGGAGCATGGGAAATGCCTCCAAAACATTCACTGCACAAGGGAAAAAAAACCTCCCAACCTCCAGTTAGGGCCCAAACCTTGCGCAGGGAACAGCCTGAACACTGGCAGGTGCCACAAACTGTTCATAAACAAGAAACTGTTGGTAAAGAGGATGTCTCAGACAACTCGAGGGGGATGCCCTGGGGAGGGGGAAGTGGAGTGAGCTCTGCAGAGAGGGGGTGGTGGACCGTTTCTCTCCCCCTCCCTCCTCTGTTGTTGCCCAGAGAGAGAACTTGCCTCTCTGTGCAGGTACAAGCCAGAGAAAATGAGAACCTTCTGGAACAACCTACTGCGCAGGCATAAGACTATATAAAGGCAACACCCCATGTGTGTCTTTGTCAACCCACCACCTAAAAGACCACACTGGCTACTCTGTGACAACACGGGATCCAAGGATGGTGATTTCCCCTTTTCCTATCCCCTCCTTCTCTCTTCTCCTTCCTCTTTCTGCTCTCTCTCTTTCTTACATATATTCATGTGTATAAGCTTTGTAGGAGTTGAATTGCAATCGGGTGATCAGTGACCGGTTATTAGGAAAATAGTCTCATCTCCAAAGTGCCTTTATTCGTTCTCAGGACGTTTATCAGTTGACTGTTGCCATTTACTCACTAAAATAGTCAGTTAATAAAGTCACCAGCACAATTGTTCCTTGGAGTCCTTGTGGTGACTTGACTGGCTCTTCAATCGGCATGCAGGCTCTCGGGGAATTCAGAAGATTTCCCCTCCTCGTATCCCACCACATGGGATCACAGAATCCCAGAATCATCAAGGTTGGAAAAGACCTTGAAGATCCTCCAGTCCAACCATGAACCTCACCCTGACCGTTCCCAACTCCACCAGATCCCTCAGTGCTGGGTCAACCCGACTCTTCAACCCCTCCAGGGATGGGGACTCCCCCCCTGCCCTGGGCAGCCCATTCCAACGCCCAACAACCCCTTCTGCAAAGAAATCCTTCCTAAGAGCCAGTCTGACCCTGCCCTGGCGCAGCTTGAGGCCATTCCCTCTTGTCCTGCCGCTGGTTCCTTGGCTCAAGAGACTCCTCCCCCCTCTCTGCACCCTCCTTTCAGGCAGTTGCAGAGGGCCATGAGGTCTCCCCTCAGCCTCCTCTTCTCCACACTAAACCCCCCCAGTTCCCTCAGCCGCTCCCCATCACACCTGTGCTCCAGACCCTGCACCAGCTCCGTTGCCCTTCTCTGGACACGCTCGAGTCATTCAATGGCCTTTTTGGAGTGAGGGGCCCAAAACTGAACCCACTCATCGAGGGGCGGCCTCACCAGTGCCGAGCACAGGGGTAAGATCCCTTCCCTGTCCCTGCTGGCCACGCTAGTGCTGATACAAGCCAGGATGCCATTGGCCTTCTTGGCCAGCCAGGCAAGATGGATGAGACAGCAGGGCACGGAGCAACCCCTGGTTCACAATGGGAGAGGAGGGAGAGCCAAAAGCAAGAGATGCCCAGTGGGCACCTTTTAATTCTCCATTTCACCATGGCACCACGTTCAGACGGGGCAGCACAAAGCACAGGCCATGAGGGAACTGTTTCTTCCCCAAAACCGCTGCCGACCCAGCGGTCCTTCACTCCCTCCTCCTCCCACGAGATGCCTCGTCTTTCTGTCCCGGTCCCAGGCGCCGTTTCCAGTGGTGGCATGAGCAGGTGTCCAGCACAGCCACTGCCCCGGCAGCTCTGATCCCTCCCGGATCAAAGTATTAAAATTCCCCTTAACAAGGCGCAAGGAAATCAGACCCTATTTCTCTGTGACATGCTTCATAGGCAAAACACGTAGCAACGGGAAGTGGAAGATATTTCTAGATGTGGGTTAACAATTTCCCAATGATTTCCCAGAAAATAAAAATCCCAGCGGTGTTTTACATCCATATGAAAAGTGAAGTCACTGAAAAGACAAAAAAAAAAGGGAAAGAAAATGTGAAGGGATGGAGATGGGTGTGACCACGCTGAAATCACCAGGGCGAGGAAGAAACTTGAATTGTGTCCTCCAGAAGTTTCTGAATTATGGCTGGGGAAGTTATCGCATCGTGGACAAAGGGAGGAGCTGGAAAGCCTGGGGAGCCTACACTGTGCCTCGGGAAGGGGGCACAACACCCCCAATTCCCTGCTGGGATGCCTGGATAAATAACACGAGTGCACAGCTAGAGGCACCCGGGTCCTTCAGCACACAACTCAGGTGTCCCCAGGATGCAGGAGGGACAGCGCCAGGACTCTGCTGGGCACCCACTGGGGATTAAATCCCCAGTGAACCCATTTCTATTCCTACCACTCTCTTGTCCCACCCCCATACAATGCTCACTGCAAAATTTTCAGTAGCCAGGCTTCAAGCTTGAAAATATCCAGGCGTGGGGGGGGGAAAAAAAAAAAAAAAAAAAGGAAAAAAGCAGCATTAACCCCTTACAGCAAGCCAGTGGTGGCAAACAGCCACCAGAACAGGCTGATCCACTGCCAGGGAGCAACGAGGGAGCAGGAGCAGCAAGTCAGGCGGACACTTCCCGTAGGAGCAATGAGGAAAAGGCTGCTTGAAACAGGCTGCGGCCACAGCACATCAAATATTACGTTGTTCAGTTTGATGCAAGGCCTGGAAGAAGTTCAAGGGGGAAGGGCTGCAGCAGCCTGCCAGCTGGGAGAGGAGAGATTTGGGGGCTGAATCATTTAGCAGCAAAAAAAAAAAAAAAAAAAATCTTGCAAGTGGTTTTTATATCTTACGTCATCCTGTGGAAAAAAAAAAAATCGAGAGAAAATCTGGGTGGATTAACAGAAGGAAAGGCATGAGCTTCTGAGGACGATGAGATGTAACAGCCCGTAAGAGCTCTGCACTGGCTCAGCTCACACAGATACGCTCCCAGCACTTCCCGTCCCATCACTTATAATATTGTTGTCATTAAAATTAATCTGGGTGCTCAGAGACGGAGCCTTTGAAAGAACAAGACTTAAAACCTGATCTGCTTCAAAAAGTGTCCGTTCAAGGGAAAACCTCTGCTTATGCTGGCACTGGATTAAGGAGCTATTTTTGGTTCCCAAGACCTAATCAGCAGTCGGGACTACACCTCAAACAGGGAACAGAGCTATTTTTAGGCTGAGCTCTAAGTTTATGGCACAAGATGAGTGTTTGGGAGGATTAAGTTGTTCCATGTTGGGTTTTTCTTTTTTATGAATCAGTTCCAGTGGAAACAGGAGGTGCAAACACTGCCTCGGCCAGGATGCAGCAGGACAGCGGGGCTGGGGCGGGTTTTAAGTCCCAGCCCAGCTAAACACAAACTCCAGCAGCATCTTTTTGCTATTAACCCCATCCCACACCCCTCGGTTACCCACATGTCTTCCATGAGCTGCCCTCAGAGGGAATTCTGCCCTGGGTGGGGGGTTTCTGGATTGGGGTGACTCGAGCTCAAGTCTCAGAGGGGGACACAATCTCTTTTATGGGACTAGATGACACACCTGGAAAAACAACCAATCTTCTGCCCATACAAAACCCTTTCCAGGTTTGAAATAGCAGCTGTGGGCTTCGCAGCTCAGGCTCAGAGCAATCACTCTGAATTTAACTGGGTTCTATTCATCCGACTATGGAAGAGGTGCGGCACTGAGGAACGTGTGGAGATTGAGGAAGATGCACCGAGCACGTTGTGAGAGACTGAAACATCTAATGATTGTCTCAAAGCCTGGTTGTCTGTGTGCTTTGAGTCACGGGGTGGTGTCAGTAATACCTCGAACGTTCATCAAGGACCAGCTGTGGCCTTTGTAATTAGTCTAAGGAATGTCACCCAAGAAGCAGGAGCGTATGGAAGGATATGACAAACTCCTTAGATAAGCCTCAAAAAGAGGGAAACGTGGACTGAGTGAAACCAAATGTTTCCCATCAAGCACAAGGACCACTGATCACTGGCTCCATAGAGCCTGATACTTTGTGGTTCTATTGTGTACGCCAGATGCCATGTATGCCTTGCAAAGGACTTTGCGACTTCACCAGTGAGGAGGGGATAAGAACTGATTTTTGCCCCAGAAGCTGGATGATTTCTCAAGAAGCATGAAGTCAGCAGATCTGTGGGAACTGAGGCAAAAACGAAGGTGGGCAGGGCGAGCACAACCACCAATCCAACTGCTCATGGAAATGAGTTCATGGAATACCTGCCTCTCTTTGTCTAATATGCAAATCAGCTGATAAGATGAGCTTAAAAGGCAAAAGAGAACTTTGCTGTGTATGCACCCACCACCAAAGAACTGAAGACTGAGGACCAACGGGACGCTGCTGGATCCATGGTGGTGACTATTCTTGCAACTCTATTCTGGATGCTTGCTTGATTTCTGTCTTTTCCTTCCATTCTGTCCTATCGCTACCCTTCTTCACTTTTAATAATAAAAACTGGTTTGGGTGTACGGCATTTGACCTTGTTTGTGTCTTAATCTCACTCCTGGGAGATTAGATCAGGACACACATCCAGCACCAGGCACCCAGGACTGCCAGGACCTGCTCCTTGGAGGTGTTTTGGAAGCTCCTCTTGAGGAAGGTGCCACCAGCTTGGGTTCAGCTCCTCACCACACAGGACATCCAGGACAAGCCACCCATCTCTGGCCACCTACTCCCAAAGGCTGCTTTTAGCAAGGTTTGGAGGGGCCACAGCCTGACACAGACTTTGCTAATTAAAAAACCATTAAACAGGCTGTCTTGTCCCGGTGCCAGAGCTTGCAGAGATCGGGAGCAGGATTGCTCCTAGCTAAGGAGACGTGCTTGGTGCCCGAGTCTGTGCTCCTTCCCTTGCTCCCTGCAACTGCAAACGGGTCTCCCCCTGAACATGGACCCCAGGATGAAACCTGCTGCTTCCCAGCCTGCTGATCCCATCCCAACACCCTTCTGCTCTGTGGAGAGCTGCTCCTTTCCACCCGTCAGCTACTGCCCGCCTGCACTGCCAGGTGATGCTCCCACTGAGACACCTTGGCCCTGGCTGCCCGGAGAGCTGAGCTCGCTCAGAGACACCTCCAGAGAATCACACAGAATGATCTTACCCCTGGACTTGGCACCGGTGAGGCCGCCCCTCGATGACTGGGTTCAGTTTTGGGCCCCTCACTCCAAAAAGGCCATTGAATGACTCGAGCGTGTCCAGAGAAGGGCAACGGAGCTGGTGCAGGGTCTGGAGCACAGGTGTGATGGGGAGCGGCTGAGGGAACTGGGGGGGTTTAGTCTGGAGAAGAGGACGCTGAGGGGAGACCTCATGGCCCTCTACAACTGCCTGAAAGGAGGGTGCAGAGAGGGGGGATGAGTCTCTTGAGCCAAGGAACCAGCAGCAGGACAAGAGGGAATGGCCTCAAGCTGCGCCAGGGCAGGGTCAGACTGGCTCTTAGGAAGGATTTCTTTGCAGAAGGGGTTGTTGGGCGTTGGAATGGGCTGCCCAGGGCAGGGGGGAGTCCCCATCCCTGGAGGGGTTGAAGAGTCGGGTTGACCCAGCGCTGAGGGATCTGGTGGAGTTGAGAACGGTCAGGGTGAGGTTCATGGTTGGACTGGAGGAGCTTCAAGGGCTTTTCCAACCAAGAGGATTCTGGGATTCTGTGGGTGCACACCCCTCCAAAGGGCTTCTCCCAGCGTCACCCCAGGATCTGCCATCCACAGCTGCCGTGGCAGGGGCAGGCAGTCACCCCAGCCCTGGGGATCTCTGCAGGGGGAAGGAAGCAGCAAGCCACCCCAGCACAGACGGGAGAGGAAACCTCAAACAGAAAACTCCTCGCAGCCACCCCAGAAAGGGGAAGAAGCTGGAGGCCCCTGTGAGCTCTTGGGCAGCTCCTGGGAAGCCAGAGGCACTCTGGGGGTTTGCAAGCTCACATCCCGCCGCCCTAACGCTGCTTGCGAGCGCTGGCGTATGGTGGAGGGCTCCCCAGCCCCCCTACGTGGCTGTGCACACTCATTTAGGTCACGGCATTTAATCAGCACATCCGAACTGTCTCCAGTTTCAGTAAAACCCTTTCCTGTGCAAAGGCTCCTCTCTCCTCCCACTCGCCTCCACGGAAAACAGCAAGCCACAGAGCACGGCTGCCAAAAGGCAGGTTTGGGAGGAAAGGCAGAAAGCACCCGGTGTCTATTTTTACATTTTCTGTTGCCAGGATCAATTGGAGAAGCAAGGGAGGCACGGGGAGCAGAACACAAAGCGCTGCTGTATCTCCAGGCCCCCAAAAAACCACGTGTTTTCCCTCATCCTCCAGCAGCATCCCATACCGGAAAGCCAGCTAGTGCTGAGCAAAGGGAAAAACCACCCCGCCATGGGAACACAAGCGCAGGAGCTGTTTGTTAAGGAGAGAAAGCACAGGATGCTGACAGGATGGATTTGCTCAGGGTCAGCGCCTGGTTCGCGCCGTCCCCCCTCCTCTGCTCTTTGTCCTCCTTTGGGCTGCAGGTGACTGTTTATGGGGGGCACGGGGAGCCCCTGCTCCTAGAAACTGAGCTACAGGGGGAAAATGCTTGGGCAGTATTTTCTCCTCGTTGTTGAGCAAACTTGTTTGGGTTTATGAGACAGCAGGTCTGCGCGGGCTGCCCCAGCACCTCCCAGGACGGGAAGACAAGCTGCTGGACTGATCAGGAGGACACAGAGCCACAACCCTTAACAGAAACGCTGACCATGATCTGGGGCTTTGTTACCTTGACCCTTCCACATCCCCCTCCTGATCAAGCAACTCCTTCAGCACAAAAGCAAGGACAAAGCTGAAGCTCCTACCCCATCAGCAGCGTGGCGGGTCAGCATCCTGAAGCCCTGGGGTGATCCAAGCTCATTTCCTCGCTTTGGGATCACTACAGTCGTGTGCAACATCACACAGGGGAGAAAACCCAGCGACACTGGGACGGGAGCAGGCAAGCAGGGCAGCGCACGCAACAGGGCTCTCAGAGATGCCACGTGCACCATCGGGGCACCATCCTGCCCTGCTTCCGGGGAGGGCATGGGTTCCTTTTCAAGAAGAACAGGGGTCCTTCCAAGGAGAACCAGCTTTGCTCTCCCACAGTTGGGGTCCCCAAGGGATCCCTATCCACCCTCCAGCTCAGCTGGACCAACCTCGCCCCAACAAACCTGCCCACGCACCCTGGGTACCTTCAGCAATGGTTCTCCAGTTTCGCCCTCACACTGGTCCCAGTGCCTTCCTAGTACGGAGTTCGAGAGCTTCCTTGGGTGGTTCAGTCCCTTAGCGACTCGTGGTGTTCGTGGATGCAGAGGGGGAAGGACGCACAGCTGGAGCATTTCTAGAGTGCTTCAGCCATCAGGTGCTTCCCAAAAGCCTCCCAAAACCACTCAGCGTTGTCAAGGAGGTCGAGGTTTGCCTCAAACTGAGCAGAAATGCTCCTGCCCCACACAACTCAGCCACCTGAGCTGCCTAATGGAGCAGAGACAGCCCAACGCGGAGTCAATGCCTCTTCCCTGACCGCACCAGCCTCTCATTTACTGCTGATTCATCCCTGCAACAAGGTCAGCCTGGCTTAGGAGAAGAGCCTCAAGTCTTTAATTAAAGACTACTCAGGTCCCTACAGTGACAGAGCAGGACAGAGCGCAGAAAAGGCAATCCAGGGAAAACACGTATGTTGGCAGAAAGGGCATCGCTCCTCCTGGCACGACCCCTCCTCGATGGGCACAGCGTGGGCAGCAAATTTTGGTGAGCCAAGAGCTGAAGCAGCGCTGCGGAAACACGCACATCGCATCGGGCCAAGAGGAAGCTCACCTACCCGAGAAGGGAAGCGTAGGGTGGAAAACAACCCAACCCTGGGGAGTTTCGTGCTTTTTTGTCTGGCTTTGTGTTTTTGACGCAGCTTCCCCCGCCGGTGCTGGGAAGTTTTTCTGCAGCGTAGGTTCATTTTCGTGTCGGTTTTGGATGGCCTATTTTGCAAGGTGATCCCTGTAAGCTGCTAAAAGCACAGATGGAAAATAAACACAGGCTGATTCCCCCGCGGATGGGGAAGAAAGGACTCAAGCAGCTGAGGTGGGAAGAAGCTCATCTCTCCAAGTGTTCCTCTGAGAAGTGCTCGAAAACAAGCTTGAACAAACCAACCCCCCCCCAGCTCGTTAGATAATTCAGCTCACTGCTAACGAAGCAACTCAACCCAGGTTTCGCACGACCAACTCAGCTGCTCAAGAGGCTAAAGGGGATCTCGGAAACAAAGAGCAGGAGCTGTGGGCAGAGAGGGGTGCAAGAGGCTGCAGCTATGGACCCAGCACTGGTGCTCCACAGATGTGTTACATTTTCTGTTGCCAGGATCGATGCAGGAGCACAGGACAACTGGAAACCTGGAGGAGAAAATCCCGCCACTGACTTGCACCCGCACCGGGACAGAGAAGCCGTCCGTCCGTGCTGTGCCGTACCTGTGCCCTGCTGAAGGGCTCGTCCCACAGCTCACAGGCCAGGAACAGAGATTTTGTCACTCCACTGGGTCTCGATCACAGGGAATAGCCTGCAAACTTGCAAGGCACGATGAAAGTAACAATAATCAAGTAACAAGCGCCAGGACAAGAGGGAATGGCCTCAAGCTGCGCCAGGGCAGGGTCAGACTGGCTCTTAGGAAGGATTTCTTTGCAGAAGGGGTTGTTGGGCGTTGGAATGGGCTGCCCAGGGCAGGGGGGGAGTCCCCATCCCTGGAGGGGTTGAAGAGTCGGGTTGACCCAGCGCTGAGGGATCTGGTGGAGTTGAGAACGGTCAGGGTGAGGTTCATGGTTGGACTGGAGGAGCTTCAAGGGCTTTTCCAACTTAGATGATTCTGTGAAAACCAGGGGAAAAAAAAAACCAAAACAGCCTTGCTCGTGTCTGCAGCTCACTGGCACCCCTGAACAACACCCAGGCTGTGCTCCAGGCACGTATCCTGCAGCACCTCAGTGCTCCGTGCCCTGGGTCCACCCCGTTAAGGTCCTGAGCATCCTCACTCCTGCATCCCAGCTGGAACGGTGCCCCACAGGGCCCTGGTGCCTGGCACCTCCCCTTGGCTATGGGGGGACTGGGATGGCCCAGACCTGCAGAGCCCCTGCACAGGCTGTTTTCTTGGCTCAGAGGAGACAGAGGATGGTTGCCCAGCCACCCCACTGCCCCCAAATCTGTGTGACAGCCTGGAGAGGGATGGTTTCAGGAGCAGGGTAGACACCAGGGGCTGAGAAGAGCTATCAACCACCAGGACAGTGCTGGCATGACAGCAAGAGCGGGTAACTTCATCACAAATCAATTTAGGCCGCAAAGATCAGTGGCTTTCCCCTCTCTAGCACAGGATGGGCAGGTAGGAAGAGGAAGGGAGATTTAAGGAGCTGGAAAACGGACCATGAAACATTTATGAATGAAGAAGAGATAGTAATAGCAGGAGACAGAAAGTGATCTCTTCAGCTATATTTATCTGCTTACGCTCCAGAGCATCTAAGGTTTGCATCCTCCGAGTCGTGAACAAGCCAATAAACCACATTTGTGGTCACCAAATGACCTGAACTGCCAGGCCAGCAAGACTAAGGGACGAGGCCCCTGTGCGAGGACGGGAGAGGAGGCAGCGCTGGTTTCTTGCTGCACGAGAAACCAAGGGCACAAAGAAAAGTTAAAAAACCAAGCCCCAAGTTGACTTTGCAGGATTGCAAAGCACAACCAACACTGAGGAGCTGTTCCACAGGTTCCCCCGGTGCACTTGCTTCCGGGGAGCTACTTAACACACAACATGCACAGGATGGGCAGGAGAAACACGTTTTTGCTGTAAATCCTTTTTCACTTCCAAATGGGAAGAGCATCACGACAGGGCTTGCTTGGAAAACCTAGTACCTAGAGGCCACGCAAGGCTTGGGAACGCAGCAGCGCTCATCCTCCGGAGGGGAAACCAAGCCCAGGGGCTTCACACAGCTTAAAATACCAGCTACACCCGGTTCGGCAACAGGTCACGCACCGACTGTTCATTCATTGCATCAACAGATGCTGCAACCCGCTCTCAGGCATGAGTCACGCACGTGAAAAAGGGGGGAAAAAGGGAAAAAGGAACAAATCTTCAAGCCTGCAGCAGGTTGTTCTGTTACACACACCTCTACCCTCGGTGGACTTGCCAGTAGAGAGACCCATGTGCTGGAAACGCAGAGCTGGGGTGGTTGTGGGATGCTGCTCTGAGGATGGAGCTCCCAAACCCCACCGTCCCGCTGGAAACCCAAACCCTGAGTCCCCAGCCAACCTTCTGACAAAGAGAGCAAATTCCCATGGCAGGTATTCGCACACCTTTGCCAAGCACAAGCTCCGGGGTAGGAAGAGAGGTGGGAGCAAAGGTTTTAAAGCCTTTTTCACTCACCAGACAGCATACAGACAGGCTGCAAGGTGGTTTTTTGGACTCCAATTGTCAAGAAAGCCCCACGGAGGCAGCCACCCATGCCAGCATGCCTGCAACGGAGCAGCATCCAGAGCAAGAGGATTTCGACGTCTCTGGGGGCAAGGAGCCCGTTCTTCCTTCATGTGGACACCTACATAAGCACAGTCACGAGCCAACCACAGCGGATGGGCAGAATAACCTGGTCCAGACTCTGCCCTGGCCACAGTCACAGCGTGGACAACACGCTCAGCTCAGCCCAGCGCGACAACACGGCCCCTTGCAGGGCAAGAGGAGCAGAGAGCTGAGCCCACCCTGCCTTTCTGGTCACTGGAGAGGAACGACTGGCCAAAAACATTTTGGCAGACCCCAGAGGGAAGGGAAGGAGTCACCTTGGAAAGATGACACAAGGTGGTAAAGCTCCTGAAGCATGGGGTGAGCACCAGCTGAACTCAGTACATGCAATAGCACCAGCTCCACCCGCGTCCGGAGCTTTGTACCAACAGGTTCGAGGTGTTTTCAGAGCCGGCTGTGGGTTTTTCTGCAGCTGCTAAAGAAAAAAGACAGCTGGAGGCAGTTAGGGCTCTGAAAATCAGTGTGAAACAGAGAAAGAAGCCTGAATCTGCAGCTTTTTGTTTTTTAAGATGATGGAGAGTGATGGGCCAGCGCTCTCGGCCACCAACAGTCCAACCCCAACATGCCCGCCTTGCAAAGCTGGGATCAAACTGCTCAAATATTTTTTAAAAACCAACAAAAGCAGATCCTTCCTGCAGGAGAACAGAGCAAGGGCCTTAAACCCCTTAAACCAGCATTAGCAACTGGGTGCAAATGGGGTTAACTGGGCAGGTAGAAGCAAAATTACACCCTGCCACCATTTCGTAAGCAGCATCACCTCACCGCAGCGCCTTGGTGCTCTTCCCTGGGCTCCCAGCTTGGGCAAATGCTTGCCCGGGACAAGCTGGCCGCCAAGGACCCTATCCCAAGGCCTGCCTGCCTCCTGCCCAGCCCTCGCCTTCGGCAGCACAGAGAGCATCTCGACCTGATTTTTGGCAGGACTAACCCTCTCCTCCCCCTGCTCGGCAGTGTTTCAACACAGCAGGGCGTTTCCTGGCTCGGCCGAGACTCAACAACCCCTCAGAGCTGCTTTTTCAGCTTCAAAACAAGGATTTCATCACAGCTGCTGTTCTCAGCCACCCAAAGACCTTCATGAGTTTTACCAGCCACCTCCAATCAGAGCCCCCAGGGAACAGGGCTCTGTTTGCCCTTGTATTAAAACTTTCCATCCTGAAACGATCAGCTATTTCCTCTCCGCCCTGCTGCAAGGTCTCTTCCTCTCCTAGGCTTAAGGACAGACATGTGGAGGACACGGCTACAGCGATTTGGCCTCGGCTCATGACTGATAAGGAGCAGAAAGTGAGCCCGGGTGTGAAAATCTCCCCTAGGAGATGCAGCCAGGAGCCAAGGCCACGGTGGGAACCACAACTAGCACAAACCACCGCATCCGAGAGAGAAGCCACAGCCAAGAGCCTGCAGGCCACAGCGCGTGCTCTGATGCTAATGTTCTTCACTGATTTTAATTTAACAAGGGAGGGCGACGGCCACAAGCACACCATGGGCTGACAGCGGCCCAGAGGGGTTGGAGAGAGGGTCTGTGCCCGGGGGAAACATCACAGTGCCACGGAAAGCACGTTACTCATCCGCTCTCACCACAGCGAGGAGGGGATGTGATGGGTACAACCAGCAAGGGGAAGGGAAAAGCACCTGGCGCAGGACTTGGCTTGGGAAGGGACCAACAGACAGAGAGGGAGCCCCGGCAGGGATTCACAGAATCACAGATCACAGAATCCTTCAGGCTGGAAAAGCCCCGTGGGATCACCGAGTCCAACCCTCAGCCTGACTCTACAAAGTTCTCCCCTACCCCACATCCCCCCACAGCTCATCCAAACGGCCCTTAAACACACCCAGGGATGGGGACTCCACCCCCTCCCTGGGCAGCCTATTCCACTCTCTGACCACTCTTGCTGGGAAACATTTTTTCCTCATGTCCCCTCGGGGCCCATCCCTTGGCCCTGAGGGTGCTTCTCGCCCCTCCGAGGTCCCACCACTGCTTTGCTGATGAGCAGATGGGCAGCACACATCATCAGGAATGATGTGACCTTCCGGAGGGCTTCTCGACCACCCTGGGGCCAAAGCAAATTCAGAGCAACGTTCCCCTGAGCCACCTCCATTTCAGCATGTTCCTTCCCCAGAGCCGTGCTGCTTCTCCCTCCCCACAGCTGCAGGCAGTGACTGGGCTGACCAGCTCCTTCTCCCCACCAGCTCCTTCTCCCCACCAGCTTCACCAGCACTCCTGGCCTGACTCCACAACACCTTCACCCCCCCGAACCCAAAGAAATCCTTGTCCCTTTTCCACTGATCCTTGTCCCAGAACCGAGCTCCATCAAGACATGCAGGAGAGAAGCCCTGGTGGCCTCAAGGACTTCAGCTAGAAAAGTTTAGCACCCAAAGGAAAGGTTTTGTACCCCGAGTAGCTTCTTTGCTGATGGAGAACAAGGAGAGTGTCTCATTCCTGCTGCCAGGGCGGAGATGCTGCAGCTGCACAGAAGCCCAGACCCCTCTAAGCAACCAGCCCCTCAACAGCAGGGGAGGGACAGGAACAAGTAAAGGCAACTGCAGCAGGGAGGGCTTTGGGGAATTTGGAGCTGGGCTAATTTTGCACAGGTAACAACTCCACAAGACAAGTTCTCTGTCGCATAGACACCAAAAGCCACTCGCTGTTGTTGCTCCCCATCCAAGGCAGCAGCCAGCAAGCAACTGCAAGTCACTGCAGGAGAACACCAGAGCCAGGACTCACGACTCCTCTGCTACACTTACTGTCTCCTTACCCACAGGATCCCAGTGCTGCAAAGTCCTGAATTTTAGTCTCCAAAGCTTGAGCTCTGGCAGCCTGGTGTTTGCACGGCCAGCAGAGCTTTGCCCCGGAAGGCTCATGGCTTTAACCTTTCCCCTTTGCCATGGGGCTGTGAGGTCTTAAGGAAAGAAAGTAAATGAAAATGATATTTCAAAGGGGGAGAGAGAGGGTAATGACAATTAGGGTTTTCCTTTGCCCAGCCTAGGAAACTCCAGGTGTCCACCATCCCTCACCGCCATCAGCCTGACAGCCCATGGAGCAAAATCAAGGCCCTTTCAGGCCTCCACGCAGCGAGGTCCAAGGTCCAACCCTGCAGCGTTACAATGCACCTCCTGCCCTCCCTGACGCCAAGCCCCCACTGAAAAACCCAAAAGGCCAAGCCCTCACCACGCCACCCACCCAAGGGACCACCTTGGCCAAGGGGAAATGTTGAATTGAAGCTCTCATCATGCTGCAGCTGGAGGCATTTCCACCCTCCCCAGATGCTGCGTTGTCGGGGATGGACGCGGAGGTAACGCTCCCCAGCTCGCTGCTATGCGGCAGGGAAGGCAGGATAAGCCCCCGCAGGGGACTGCAACAGCATTTCCTGGACGTCAGGAAGCAGAAGCGATAGCTGCTTTGTGAGTACAGAAAAAGCCTTTTTCTGCTGGGCTGAGCCCTCGTTTTGGAGGGACTGACCACGCTGCTGCTTCCCCGCTGAACTACGACGTCTCCCTGTGAGCCTGTGCCCACCCGCAGACCGTTACGGTTGGATACAGTGATGGTCACCAAGCCAGTACGCAAATATTTTATTGCACGGCCTCATCCTGCCGACAGCGCTGGGCTTTGGGCTCCCAAAAAATGAGGCAGGACAGAGAGCTGCAGGGACCAGGTCACGGGAGGGAGAGGTGAAGACCAGGAGCATCCTGCCCAGGCAAGGCCACGGGCACAGGGGTTTTTTGGATGCAGAAAGGTACCGCGTCTGGAGACACACGTCGGGCTCAGCAGGGCAGTAAAAGGCACGGGTGAAAAATAAAAGCACTATATGGCTCAAATGGAAAGGGAGGAATGATGCTGGGCACTGCTGCTTAGCTTCCCAACCCCAGGCCTTGGGGCTGGCTGAGCGTGGGACAAGCCTTGGGATGCCCAAAAAGGCCAGGAGGGCTCTCAGGCTGCTCTTGCGCAAGTCCAAGAGTTGATTTTTCTCCCGGGCAAAACACCGAAACCACCGAGACATTCGACTGAACCACGCAGCTCATAAACACCCCCGGACACCAGCTGAGGGCTCGTTCCTGGAGAAGAGTCCAAGTTTGACAGAACATTTTCCATCAAGCTGAAAACAAGTATAAAAATCAAAGCCGGTAAAGTTTCCGTGCAACAAAAATCAGCAGGAAAATGAGAGCAAGGTCAACATGCTGACAATCAAGGCCATTTTTTAAGCGGGGTCCCATTCCAACTGGCAGCAGTTTTGTGCCCAGAAGCGAGGACCAAAGGTGGGGTCCTAAAAACCAGCATATGGCACAGACTCAACTCACACATCCCTCACGCGGGGGCCAGTGGTTATCTCCGCTGCCCAGGCCTGGGCATGTTCTGCGGTGCACTCCCGGAGCGGGGGGAGCCTGTGTTTGTTTTGCTATTTTTTAATCTGGTACTAAAATTTCCTCCTAAACAAAGTTGTTTGCAGTAGGGCTGAACCAAACGTCACAAGTTGGCTGGAAGATGAGGCAGCTCGCAGAGCCAGAACCCCCGGGGCTTCCCCCAACCCTTCTCCCACCCGGCTGGACAAGCTCCAGCACTCCGGACACCCCCTGAAAATCAATTGCAGCCCCTTGCACACTGCAGACCTGCCACCACCCTCCAGACACCTTCGACACCTTCCAGCTCAGGGGTTCAAGCGAGCTCGGGGCACAGGGTGAGAGCTCTCCGTCACATTTTCTGTGCTCGCTTCCATCATTAGGGGCCATGAGTGAACATAAAGAGCCTTAAAAGCTCTTGCGATCCTCAACAACACGAGGGGGAGTTAACTTTCCTTATGCAAGCGAAGCTACAGGAAGGGAGGGAGACAGACAGCAAAAATTTGGGGGATCTCCTGCCTCCCAGCCCAGATCCCCTCCTTGGGCTGCAGCAACGGTACCGCCGGGGTGACCGGCAGCACGGACGGTGTCCAGCCGTGTTGGACATTGCACCCGTGGGATTAACAGTCCCTGACACCAAGACCTTTGAGACAAGACCACGGGCTCAGGCTCCTGAAACCTTCTTGGGACTGTCACAGGCTCCCCCTGCTTTGCACAGCTTCTGAAAATTCTGCTAAGAGGAGCGTGGCTTTCCTCGAGACACAGCTCCTATCCCGGCTCCCGGTGCAAAGCTCGCTACCCAAACCGCAACGAGGACGGAGAGTTATTTCACATCCTCCCGCGCCAAAACAACACGTCTCTCCCGGCGCGCCCCAAAGGCCACGGATCAGCTCGCTCTGAAGTCTGCCCACGACGCTGGTTTGAATTAGGCCCGAAGAATTCAGATCCAGCTCCTCCGACGCCGCCCATTCTCCAGGCAGCGCTAATAAAAGCAAAATAAAAACGCCGGGGGGCGGGAGGGGAACCACTCAGACACTAACTCCGGGGTTAGTCACTTCTCCTCTGTGCCCACGCTGCCATTTTAGGGCATGCAGGAGTCTCCACAGGCTGCAGATGCAAACGCGCTGCGTTTCTCCACAGGAAAAGTTTTTCCGAGCCCTTTTCACGCTAATCCCGCTCTCTAGGAGCGAGACTGCGCCGTCTGCCAAGCCGCGGCGCTCCCGCCGCCGCCTCCCCGGCCATGCCCTGGGTAGGAGGGCGAGGGAGGCTCCTCTCCAAGCCTGCAGCTTCGGGCAGCGAGCCAGACTAATTCCTGGGGTTCAGGGAGCCCGTGAGCAGCGGGGACGCTCCTGGAGGCGCGCAGCAACCCAGCAAGCCGGGTCTGCGTGAAGCAAAGCTCAAAAAAAACTTCTTCCCTAAAGGAATTTCATCCACATTCTTGCATTTCTCTGCCTGGCAAAGGCTAGAAAACATTATTATTGTTTTAAAGCCTTCTGGGGGAAGGAAGAACAGCAAATCCCACACATGCAGCGATTTATGCTGGAAGCAATGCAGGGCTGGGGTTCGGTTCCCCGAACTGGGGGGACCCTCCTGCAACAGCACTGTGACAAATCAGGTCATGCCGACAGCCCCCCCCGAGCCAGTGTGGGGGCTGGAAAGCCACCGCAGCCATCGTAAGGACAAACCACCGCCGGTATCTGTGCCACGGCTTCCCGAGAGTGACAGACCCCAGGGGGGGACCCTCCCAGGATGCAGAAGGACCTGGTGGCATCTTGTGTCCCCTGGGACCCCCTGCCCAGGGGGAGGAAGGATCCTGCGATGCCTTGTACCCCACAAGTCCCTCCCGAGGTGGGGGGGGGATAGAAGGACCCTGAGACACCCCCCTCAAACATTCACAACACCCTTCCTGGAGCACATGTGACGCCCCACCCTCCGTGATGCCCTTCCTGGAGCATCCATGGGCCCTGCGATACCCTGTATCCTGCAACGCCCTTCCTGGGTCATACATGGACCCCATGCCACCCCGTCCTCTATGACACCCTTCCCAGGGCACCCACGGACCCTGGGATGCCCCATCCCCTGTGACACCCTTCCTGGTGCACGCATGGCCCCTGTCAAGCCCTTCCTGGGGCATGTCTGGACCCCCATGACACCCTCCCTGGGGTGCCCACAGACCCCATCACACTCCACCTCCCTCACTGCCCTTCCTGGGGTACGTGTGGTCCCCACGATTCCTCGTCACCAGCGACACCCTTCTTGGGGCATGCAGGGACCCTGTGACACCCTACGGCCTGCAAAGCCCTTTCCTGTGGTGTGCACGGACCTGACCACACCCTATCTCCTGCAACGCTCTTCCTGGGGCTCACACAGACCGGTGACACACTTAACAGGGCACACAGGGACCCCCTGACACCCATCCTGGGGCACAGAGGGACCCCGTGACACCCTTACCAGGGCACACAGGGACCCCTTCACACCCATCCTGGGGCTCACACAGACCCATGATGCCCATTCTGGGACATAAAAGCACCCTGTGACGCCCATCCTGGGGCATACAGGGACTCATGATACCCTTACTGGGGCACACAGGAACCCTGTGACGCCCATTCTGGAGCTCACACAGACCCATGACACCACCCTGGGGCACACAGGCACCCCATGACACCCTTACAGGGGTACACAGTGACCATAACACTCACCCTTGGGCTCACAGAGACCCATCACGCCCATCCTGGGGCATACAGGGACCCATCACGCCCATCCTGGGGCATACAGGGACCCCCTGACGCCCATCCTGGGGCACACTGGGACCCCATGACACCCACGCTTTGGCTCACAGGGACCCATGACACCCACCTTTGCGCTCGCAGGGACCCCATGACACCCACCCTTGGGCTCACACAGACCCACGACACCCATCCTGGGGCACACAGAGACCCCATGACACCCGCCCTTGGGCTCACACAGAGCTGTGACACCCGTCCTGGGGCACACTGGGACCCCGTGACACCCATCGTGGGGCTCACACAGACCCATGACACCCTTACCGGGGCACACAGGGACCCCGTGACGCCCACCCTTGGGCTCACAGGGACCCCACAACGCCCATCCCAGAGGCCTCCCCTGCTCTACCCCCATGGGTGTCAGGCGAAGGCCAGCGGGACCCACTCACCGCTCCTCAGGCGCGCGGCCCTGCTGCAGGGCGGGCTCCAGGGGCACCACGGCCTGGCCCAGGAATCGGTCCATGCCCACCAAGGCCCGGTGCATAACGGTGAGCACCAGCCCAGCGCGGGCCGGGCCCGCCGGGGCACCCAGCTCGGGAGGCAACTCGAAGGCGCACTCCTCCCGCCATTCGGGGCTGCCGGTGCTCTTCTCGGCCACCGAGGTGCTGTACTTCTCGCGGCCCAGCTGGATGATGGTGTAAGCGTCGCTGGTGCCCGGTTTGCCGCCGCCCTTGCACCGCAGCCCGCGGGCCCGCACCACCGTCACCTGGACGTGGGTGGGCAGCCAGGCCGGAGAGCCCTCAGCGGGAAGCGCGGCCGCCCGCAGCAGCGCCATGGCGGGACGCTGAGGCGCCGCCGGGCCGGGCTGGGCCGGACAGAACCGGACAGAACCGGACCGGGCCGGGCCGGGCCGGGCCTCGCTCCGCCGCCGCTGCCGCAGCCGGGCCGCAGCGCGAGCGCCGCCGGCCGCCCCGCCCCGCCCCGCGCCACGCCCCCGGCTCGCCCCGCCCCAAGCCACGCCCCCGCGCCCGCCCGTGGCCACGCCCACCAGCCCCGGGGCGAGCTGTGGCCACCGCAAAGCCGCGAGGGGCCACCCTGCGTGTCGCGATATGGCGGCATAGAGGGGGGACGCGGCTGTGTGCCCCTGCAGCCCCCCCGGCCCCCGCCGGGCGCGGCCGTTCGAGGCGTTTCCCTTGTTCTGCCCCAAGGCGGGCGGGTGTGCGGGCGAGAGCCCGCGGGGCACGTATGAACATGCGTGTGCAAGCGTGTGCGGGCACCTGCGTGTGTCTGTGCACGTGTGTCCATGCATGTACAAGCAGGAGGACGTGTGTCTGTGCATGTGTGTGCATGCATGTGCACACATGGACAACTGTGAGCACGTGTGTCCATGCACATGCAAGCACGAGCACGTGTGTCTGTTCATGTGTGTCCGTTCATGTGTGTCTGTACATGTACAAGCACGATCACGTGTGTCCTTTCAGGTGTGTCCATGCATGTGCATGCACTTGCACACATGGGCAAGTGTGAGAACGTGTGTCTGTGCATGTGTGTCCATGCACGTGCAAGCATGAGCACGTGTGTCCATGCATGTGTGTCCATGCATGTAGAAGCATGTGTGTCCATTCATCTGTGTCTATGCACACGCAAGTGCAAGCATGTGTGTCTGTTCATGTGTGTTCATGTGTGTCCGTTCATCTGTGTCCATACATGTACAAGCACGAGCACGTGTGCTTTCAGGTGTGTCCATGCACGTGTGTGCGCTTGCACACATGGGCAAACATGAGAATGTGTGTCTGTGCATGTGTGTCCATGCACATGCAACTCACGCATGAGCACGTGTGTCCATGTGTGTGTGTCCATGCATGTGCAAGCATGTGTGTCCATTCATTTGTGTCTATGCACATGCAAGTGCAAGCATGTGTGTCTGTTCATGTGTGTCTGTGCACATGCAAGCATGAGCATGTGTGTCTGTTCATGTGTGTCCATACATGTGCAACACAAGCACATGTGTCCATTCACGTGTGTCCATACATGTGCATGCACTCGCACACATGGGCAAGCATGAGAACATGTGTCCATGCATGTGTGTCCATGCATGTGCAAGTACGACCATGTGTGTCCATTCATCTGTGTCCATGCACACACAAGTGCAGGCATATGTGTCTGTTCATGTGTGTCTGTTCATGTGTGTCCACACATGAGCAAGTGCAAGCATGCATGTCCATGCATGTGTCCATCCATGTACAAGCATGTACATGTTGTCCATGCATGCGTGTGCATGCACATACAAGCATGAGCACGTGTGTGTTCATGTCTGTCCATGCATGTGTATGCACTTGCACACATAGGCAAGTGTGAGAACATGTGTCCATACATATGCAGGCATGAACATGTGTGTCCATGTGTGCCCATACATGTGCAACACAAGCACATGTGTCCATTCACGTGTGTCTAGAAATGTGCAAGCACAAGCATGTGTGTCCATGCATGTCCATGCACTTACATGTGTGGGCAAGCACAAGCATGTGTGTGTCTATGCACATGCAAACATGAGCACGTATGTCCATTCATGTGTGTTCATACACGTGCAAGCACAAGCATACATGTCCGTTCATGTGTGTCCATACACGTGCAAGTGCGAGCACGTGTGTCCCTTCATGTCCATGCATGTGCAAGCATGACCATGTGTGCCTGTGCATGTGTGTTCATGCATGTCCATGCGCTTGCACCCGTGGGCAAACACAAGCACGTGTGTCCATTCATGTGTGTCCATGCACGTGTAAGCCTGAGTGTGTGTGTCCGTTCATGTGTGTCTGTACATGTACAAGCACGAGCACGTGTGTCCATTCAGGTGTGTCCATGCATGTCCATGCACTTGCACACATGGGCAAGCGCGAGCACGAGTGTCCGTGCACATGCAAGCGAGAGCATGTGTGTCTGCTCATGTGTGTACATGCATGTCCATGCACTTGCACACATGTGCCAGCGTGAGCACATGTGTCCATTCAGGTGTGTCCATGCATGTTCAGGCACTTGCACACATGGGCAAACCCAAGCACCTGTGTCCATTCATGTGTGTCCATGCATGTGCAAGCACGAGCATGTATGTCCGTTCACGTGTGTCCCTGCATGTCCATGCACTTGCACACATGGGCAAACACAAGTGCATGTGTCCATTCACATGTGTCCATGCATGTTCAGGCACTTGCACGCATGGACAAGCGTGAGAATGTGTGTCCACACACATGCAAGTGTGAGCACATGTGTCCATGCATGTGTGTCCATTCAGGTGTGTCCATGCACGTCCATGCACTTGCACACATGGGCAAGCGTGAGCATCTGTGTCCATTCACATGTGTCCGTGCATGTTCAGGCATGAGCACGTGTCTGCTCATGTGTGTCCATGCATGTTCAGGCACTTGCACACATGGGCAGGTGTGAGAATGTGTGTCCACGCACATGCAAGTGTGAGCACGTGTGTCCATTTGTGTGTGTCCATGCATGTTCAGGCATGACCATGTGTGTTTGCTCATGTGTGTCCATGCATGTTCAGGCACTTGCCCACATGGACAAGTGTGAGAACGTGTGTCCATGCACATGCAAGTGTGAGCATGTGTGTCTGTTCACGTGTGTCCATGCCTGTGTGTCCATGCATGTCCATGCACTTGCACACGTGGGCAGCTATGAGAACATGTGCCCATGCACATGCAAGTGTGAGCATGTGCGTCCATGCACATACAAGTGTGAGCATGTGTGTCCATTCATGTGTGTCCATGCATGTTCAGGCATGACCATGTGTGTCTGCTCACGTATGTCCATGCATGTTCAGGCATTTGACCGCATGGACAAGTGTGAGAATGTGTGTCCATGCACATGCAAGTGTGAGCACATGTGTGTTCACGTGTGTCCATGCACTTGTGTCCATGCACATCCACGTACTTACACCCATGAGCAAACCCAAGCACATGTGTCCGTTCACGTGTGTCCATTCATGTGTGTCCACGCACGGCCAAGCGTGAGCACATGTGCCCATACCTGTACAAGCACAAGCGCGTGTGCCCGTTCACACGTGTCCATGCACATACAAGCACGTGCACATGCGTCCATGCACATGCAGGAGCGACCACGTCTGTCCGTTCATGCATGCCCACACCCGTGCAAGCACCAGCCGTGTGCCCGTTCACGCGTGTCCACGCACATGCGTGTGTCTGCATGACACCCCTCGCTGCTGGAGCCCCCGCTGCCCCCCGAGCCCCCCCGCACCGCCAGCCCTTCGCAGGCGGCTTCGCCCTTGACCGTGAGCACACGGCGGCACGTTCCCGGCCTCCCCCAGGATTATTCCCGCCACAGAGCCAGGCACAACCCGCTCCGATATTCAATATTCCGCAGCATTTCCCACGCCGCGGCCAGGCGGGGGGACAGCAGCGTCCCCAACGGGGCCCCAATCCTAAAAAGCAATTAAAAACCTCTCCTAAAAACCCTAATCACTCCACTGCGCCACCAAACCCCCCATTCCCTGGCCCCTCAAGCAAGGTCACGCCGAAGAGGCCGCGCCGGGGTGCTCGGTGGCGGCGTTTTGGGTGCTCACGGCTGGGCTACGCCGGGGTGATCTGGGCCCCGGGGCTTCGATGCCACCGCGATAAGGGACGTTCGGGGCCACCTCGGTTAATAGGACGGGGCTGGGCTGCTCTGCTCTATCGCTCCCATCTCCGGCCTCAAACGCGCCGTGTGGGGGGTTTTTTTGCCTCCTTCTGCTTCGTGTCCCCTCCCTGGGGGCCAGGAGCGTCCGTTCCGCTCGGCCGCGGGGACGCAGGCTGCCCCGATGGGCTTGTGGGGTGTTGCACGGGGACAATGGCCCCTTTGGGGGTGCTGCGTCCCCTTCAGGGGTGCAATGTCCCTTTTTGGGGTCACTATGTTCCCTCTGGGGTTGCTGCATCCCCTTTGGGGGTACAACATCCCCTTTGGGATCACTATGTCCCCTTTGGGATCACTGAGTCCCCTTTGGGGTCACTGTGTCCCCTCTGGGATTCCTGTGTCCGCTTTGGGGGTGCAATGTCCCCTTTGGGGTTACTATGTCCCCTTTGGGATTGCTGTGTCCTCTCTGGGGTTGTACACCCCCTTTGGGGGTGCAATGTCCCTTTTAGGGTCCCTATGCCCTCTCTGGGATTCCTGTGTCCCCTCTGGGATTTGCTGTGTCCCCTTCAGGGGTGCAACGTCCCCTTTGGGGTCACTATGTCCTCTTTGGGGTTGCTGTGTCCCCTCTGGGATTCCTGTGTCCCCTTTGGGGGTGCAACATCCCCTTTGGTATCTGCTGTGTCCCCTTTGGGGTCACTATGTCCCCTCTGGGATTTGCTGTGTTCCTCTGGCTTCCCTGTGTCCCCTTTGGGGTAACTATGTCCCCTTTGGGGTCACTGTGTCCCCTTTGGGGTTTCTGTGTCCCCTTTGGGGTAACTATGTCCCCTTTGGGGTCACTGTGTCCCCTTTGGGGTTTCTGTGTCCCCTTTGGGGTAACTATGTCCCCTTTGGGGTCACTGTGTCCCCTTTGGGGTTTCTGTGTCCCCTTTGGGGTAACTATGTCCCCTTTGGGGTCACTGTGTCCCCTTTGGGCTCCCTGTGTCCTCTTTGGGGTTTCTGTGTCCCCTTTGGGGTAACTATGTCCCCTTTGGGGTCACTGTGTCCCCTTTGGGCTCCCTGTGTCCTCTTTGGGGTTTCTGTGTCCCCTTTGGGGTCAATATGTCCCCTTTGGGGTCACTGTGTCCCGTTTGGGCTCCCTGTGTCCCCTTTGGGGTTTCCGTGTCCCCTTTGGGGTCAATATGTACTCTTTGGGGTCACTGTGTCCCCTCTGGGATCCCTGTGTTCCCTTTGGGGTTTCTGTGTCCCCTTTGGGGGTGCAACATCCCCTTTGGGGTCACTATGTCCCCCCTGGGATTTGCTGTGTCCCCTCTGGGGTTGCTGCGTCCCCTCTCCTTACTTTTGGGGCTCTGCGCTGCTCCTGCTCCCCCCAAAACTGCTGCTAAAGCGACCGAAGCCACTGAGTGCAGGAATAGCCACGTTCTGCCCCAAAAAGCCTCCAAGCAAGCGCAGAAACTGGGGGAAATGGGACAAAAAAAACCCCCTCAACAACCCATATTTTTGGGGGTGGGATGCGCTGTCCCGGCCGTATTCAAATCTCACATTAAAATATGCTTCATAGAGGAATAAAAAACTACACGGGGAATTTCTTATCGCCCCTGAGACGAACCGAAATCCAATTATCCCTCCAGTCCGGTGCCCGGCCCCGCTCTGCCGGCCGCCTCTTATCCCTCCTCAGCATCTGCTTTTTATTTTGCCTTCTTTTGATTGTTTTTCCCCCCTTTTCTTTTTTTTCTTTCTGATTATCTCTCGTCTCGCTGCATCTCCTCCTCTCCACCTCTTTCCATCCTTACCCCGTAATTGGGTTTTTTTCCTGTCTCCCTTCACCTTCCCTGCCCTGCTCGGCTGCCCTGCTCTTATTTATTCATCTCTTTGATTTTTACCGCCACTTTTGCATTTGAGGCATAAAGAGGTTTTTTAATTACCCGTGAAATCAATGATATTTTTTTTATTCTTCTCTGGAATCGCAGGGAAAACAGGGGTTAGCCGCAGCGTGGCAGACGTGTCCCTGCCTTACAGACGCCCTTCGCAGCGTCCTCGGCGAGCCTGGCCTGGGTTAAATTTTGCTTTAACTTTTGCTTTAACTTTAATTCTTGCTTTAACTTTAATTTTTGTTTCAACTTTAATTTTTGCCTCCACTTTAATATTTGCTGCAACCTTAATCTTTGCTTTAACTTTAATTTTTGCTTTAATTTTTGCTTCAACTTTAATTTTTGCTTTAATTTTTCCTTCGACTTTAATTTTTGCTTTAACATTCATTTTTGCTCAGCTTTAAGTTTGGCTTCCTCCTGCTCCGTGGCAGCCGTGCAGCTCTGCCAGCCCTCTCCTAAATCTCATTTCAGTGACTAGGGGTCTCGCCTAACCCAGCTGCCTTGCTGGCGAGGAGCTGGCAATCGATGCCAATGACATGATTTTGCATTTTTCCCCCGTTTTTGATGCAAAATGCCACTCTCCAGCGTGGTGGCCCCTGGCAGCACCCGGTGCTGCTCACCCCCAGGAGCTGACCCTCCCCTCCTCGGGGATGGGAAATGCACCTCGTTGGGTTACAAAGAAATCGCATTTCCACGAGAGCGAAGCAAAGGATTGAAGGATGAGCCAGAGTTGGGGTTGCAGCACCCCAAATCTCCGTGCCGGCGCTGCACATCCCTGCAAATATTCACGCCACCATCAAAACACCCCCCAAATATCCCCTGATTTGGGGGACAGACACATGGACTGGGACTGACAGCCCAGGTTTCAATTTTTTGGGGGGACAAGCTGCAAAATGCTCCCTGAAAATGGGTTGCAAAGGGGATGGCGGGTCCATGCCGGTGATTTCCCTCTGCAAAATCCCGGCTGACAGCGCAGGGATGCCCGGGAATGGAGGGAGGGAGAAGGGGGGAGGGCTGGAGCCAAGACAAATAAAGAGTTCAAATGGGAAACGATTAAAACTAAACTAAACTAAAATAAATCGAAAGCGGGGGAGATAAGACGCGGGCGCCCTCGCTGCCTATTTAACATTCATTGGATTGAATAATCAGGCCTCATTATCTCAAATTGTCTGCATATTTGCCCTCAAAATGCTAATTTGAAAGTTGGCTGCGAGCGCCGTCTGCCTATTTTGACTAAAATATTATTTTGCTTTATTGTGCGTTGTTTGTAGCTCCAGGGGCATTTCCCCTTGCAAACCAAAAGGGAAATAGGAAAAAAAAAAGAAAAAAAAAGGCAAAAAAGAAGAAAAAAACCCCAACATTTATCAAAAGCTGGCCGGGGAGGAGAGCGGCGCCCTGTTTTGCGTAGAAATGGCATTTTTAGGCCTTCCAGTAAAATTAGAGGCGTTATCAGTTTCTTTTCGGGGATGGACAGTTTATCATTCATCTCTGGAAGGAAAATAGGAGAAATAATTTGCTTTTATTCTGATTGTTTGGCAGAGCGGTGAGGGACGGAGGCTGCTGCTCCCCACGGGTGTTTTTCCCCGCTGTGTTCCCCATCTCCTTGCCCCCCATCACTCTTTCACCCCCATCTCCGCTTCGGGGGGCAAAATCAAACCTCTGGGCTTTATCCACCGGATCCCACACGGAAAATCAACCATGGGCTCCATTTGATCTCCGGTCAGGATTCAGAGCATCAATCTATTTACATTATTACCTTTTCTAAAAGTCAATCAATAGATAATAAGGTGGGAATAATGGCCAGGAGTTAAAAACCCCCATTCAGGGCCGAGGATTAGGTTTATTGAAGGGCAATTGCTTCGAAATCGTTTCAATCCGGCGTTAGCGATGCCACGATTCACTCCTTGGCTTACCCACAAGGCTGCCGGCCGCCCCCAAATGACACATTTCTCATGCAAACCCCACGCTGCACCCCCCCAAAGCTGTTTGCACAGCAAACTGCAATTGTATGGGAGATTAACGGGGCTTTGCGGGGCTGGGGGGGAGGCCAGCAAGCCTTGTTGACAAATAAGGGTGGAAATCCGTCGCCATCAATTCCGTGGGTGCCTCCGGATTTGGCAATGACACTGCTTTTGACTTTCCTGGCTGGGCAGATGGATGGGAGGGGGGGGTTAACTCACTCCCAGATTTGGGGGGCAGATGGTTGCACAAAAAAAAGGGGGATCAGAGAGATGCTGGTGGCCCTGGGGATGCTGCAAACCCCCTGCTATGGGTCCAGCCAGGGGGAAATTGGAGGATGGGGCATGTTTGGAAATTGGGGAAATCAGAGGATGGGGCATGTTTGGAAATTGGGGAAATTGGAAGATGGGGCTCATTTGGAATTTGGGGAAATTGGAGAATGGACCATGTTTGGAATTTGGGGAAATCGGAGGTGGGGCACGTTTGGAAATTGGGGAAATCAGAGGATGGGGTACATTTGGAATTTGGGGAAATTGGAGAATGGACCATGTTTGGAATTTGGGAAAATTGGAGGTGGGGCACATTTGGAATTTGGGGAAATCAGAGGTGGGGCACATTTGGAAATTGGAGAAATCAGAGGATGGAGCTGTCATGGGGCGCGTTTGGCCCCGCTGCCCTGTAACCAGCGCATGGAGCAGGACAAACCTCAACCTCCTCATCGCCCCTGCTTGATGCTGCCCCTTGGTCTGGCGAGGACAGGCAGGGCCTTACGGCGCTGCCCAGAGATGTGCCCTTTTAGGGTTGATTAGTGGGGTTTTGGGGGCTGGTTGGAGCCCACCTGTGTTCTCCCGGGTAGCGATGGGCTGGATTGGGGCAGCTTCGCCATGGGATCGGCCCCGGCTGAGGTGCTGCGGATGGAGACATCCCCGGCAGAGTCCACGCGGCTCAGCTCGAGCGCAGGGGCAGATTTCAGCCCCTCAAAACACCGCTGCTGCGGGGCCGACCGGGGTGGTGACGCTGTCCTTGGCCTGCCCTCGGCTCGCTGCAGGCGCGGTGGGACTGTGCTGGCCTTCCTCCTGGAGGTGGCCCTTGTCATCGCCCAAAAGCTCGGCCAGAGCTTGTGTGGCTGGTGGTGACAGTGTGAGTGGAGAGGAGACAGGTCATCATCCTCCACCGGGATCCCCTTTATCCACGTAGTGTCTTGGGAGAAACACCGCAGCCCTGGGGTGTCCCATCCCAGTACATCCCATCCCAGTGTGTCCCATCCCAGCATGTCCCATCCCAATATGTCCCATCCCAGCATGTCCCATCCCAGTATGTCCCATCCCAGTACATCCCATCCCAGTGTGTCCCATCCCAGTGTGTCCCATCCCAGTATGTCCCATCCCAATATGTCCCACCCCAGTGTGTCCCATCCCAGTATGTTCCATCCCAGTATGTCCCATCCCATTGTGTCCCATCCCAGTATGTCTCATCCCAGCGTGTCCCATCCCAGTATGTCCCATCCCATCATGTCCCATCCCAGGGTGTCTCATCCCAGTATGTCCCATCCCAGTATGTCCCATCCCATCGTGTCCCATGCCAGTATGTCCCATCCCAATGTGTCCCACCCCAATATATCCCATCCTGGTGTGTCCCATCCTGCTCTGTCCCAGCCTTGGGGTGTCCAAGCCTGGGTTGTCCCATCCTGGTGTCCCTCCCACCCTGGTATTTCACCCTCAGTGTCCCTTCCCAGTGTCTCCCACTCCAGTGTTTCCCATCCCAGTGTCCCCCATCCCGCTGTCCCATCCCAGTGTGTCCCACTCCAGTGTCCCCCACCCCATGGTCCCAGCCCAGTGTATCGCACCCCTGTGTGTCCCATCCCACTGTCCCATCCCAGTGTCCCCCAGATTGGTGTCCCCCAGCCCACAATCCCAGTCTGGTGTCCCCCACCCTGGTGTGTCCCCCACCCCGCTGTCCCCTATCCTGGCATCCCCCACCCCAGCTGTGTCCCCCCCAGTGTCCCCCACCCTGGGTGTCCTCCATCCCGCTGTCCCATCCCAGTGTGTCCCACCCCAGTGTCCCCCACCCCGCTGTCCCCCATCCCGGTGTCCCCCACCCCGCTGTGTGTCCCCCCCTCCCCCCGCCGTGTCCCCCCCCGCGGTCCCAGCCGGTGCCGCAGCCGCGGGCGCAGCGCGGTCGGGCAGTGGCCTCTGGTGGTCAGCGCGGGAACGGCCCCTCCGGGACCCGCTCGCCAGGACCCCCCGGGACCCCCCCCGGACGCCCCGGCATCCCCCTGAGACCCCCCCGGACCCCCCGGCACTCCCCTGAGACCCCGCTGGGACCCTCCCGGGACCCCGCCGGGGTACCTCCCATCTGGGATCCTCATTAACTGGGAGCCTTCTAACTGGGATGCTTGCTAACTGGGATCCCTGATAACTGGGATCTCTGGTGAGTAGCGATATGCTCAGTAGGATCTACGCTCACTGGCATCCCCACTAATTAGCAGCCTGCTAATTGGGATGTTTGGTAATGGGGGACCCTCTTTAACTGGCAACCTGCTGACTGGAATTGTGCTAACTGGGATGCCTGTTAACTGGGATCCCTGCTAAATGGGATACTTGCTAACTGGGATTCCCCACTAACTAACACACTGGCTAACTGGGACCCTGCTGACTGGGGTCACCGCTAACTGGGATACTCGCTAACTGGGATGCCTGCTACTGGGAATGCTCACTAACTGGGATGCTCACCGAGTGGGAACCTCACTCACTGGGATCCTGCTAATTGGGATACTCACTAACTGCGATGCCCAGTAACTGGGATGCCTGCTACTAGGGATGTTCACCAACTGGGATGCTCACCAACTGGGATCCTTTCTCACTGGAATGCTCACTAAGTAGAAAACCCAGTAACTGGGATGCCTGATACTGTGGATGCTCGCTAACTGGGATGCTCAACAACTGGGAAACTCACTCACTGGGATCTTACTCACTGGAATACTCACTAACTGGAAAGCCCAGTAACTGGGATGCCCACCAGCTGGGATGCCTGTTAACTGGTATACTCACTCTCAGTGGCACTTGCTAACTGGGATCCCACTAACTGGGATGCTCCCAGGTCCATGTGGGTCAGAGATGCTCGGCACTTCGGATGCCTTTAGGAATCAGTCCCAGATGCTCCGAGCAGCAGATTTTTTTTTCTGGAAGTGGCTGTTTTGTCACCACCAGTATCTGAAAGAGCTCTGGTACGGAGCGGAGCAGGGCAGGATTTGTCCTTAGTCACCAACCCCACAAGCCACAGCTCTAAAAAGCCGTGAAACAGAAATAAGGAAGATTATGGAAAAACCCCACCAGTTTTCCTTCAGGAGCATGGAAAGGTGCAAAACCTTTAAGGAAGACATATCCCTTCTGCTTCCATTCTTGATTTCTATCATTCATTCGTCTGCTGGGGGAGGACCCGTCCCAGCCCTGGGTGGGCCCCATCCCTGTCCGGGGGGACCCATCCCAGCGCTGAGCCACCCAGCTCTGCTGCAGGACCCCCCCCAGTCCAGGGCACAGCGTATTTTAGCCCGTATCATACAGCCACAGATGTCATTATTTGCAAAAACTCCTCTGCTGAAGCTCTCAATCCCCAAGAGCTTCTGGACAAGGAGTTCCCAGGGTCAACCACTCGCAGGGTTTTAAAAAAAGATATTTTTCTCTTTTTTTTTTTCTGCCTTTGCCCTCCCAGCAGTGGCAGTGACCTGTGCAGGTGTGAATCCTGCTTGAGAAATCCTCCTTAGAGCTGGGTCAAGTCTATCGAGAGAAGAAGCGGAGCCGCATATCTTAGGATGCTTAAGGGAGGGCTGCGCTCTGCGTCCCAAATCCGGGTGGCGAGACCTTTAATAACAAGAAAGGAAGAGTGGATTTAATCGGGGGGGTCTACAATTCAGATAAAATGATCTGCAGGACCGAGGGTCAGGCCTGGATCCTCCTCAGCCACTTGATGGCAGCCGGTGTCTAAACACTTTGCTTTTTTTCCCAATAATTTCAGCGGAATTGGTAGAAAATACCTCTTTTCCCTGTAAATTGTGGGTGTCCGTAGCCCCCCCAGCCCCCAGCCCAGGACCGGCATGGCATATCGACAAGATGCAAAGGGATTTTGTGGGTGAAGGGCTCCGAAAGCTGGGACGGACGGACAGACAACGGCCAGACAGAGGGATGCTGCAGGACTAGGGATGGACACAAGACCAAGGGGGGGCCCTGGGGTCACCCGGGAGGCTGTCCGGGGCCAGGGGGGTGACCCTGGAGACCCCACTCCTCTGCAGACTGACAATCCACACCCTGCCCAGACAGCCAGGCCGCGGGTTAATGAGCAGCATTGTTATTAATTAGCTCAGGAGCCGGAGCCCCGGGGCAATTCTGGCTCAAAATTAGGCAGGAGCCACCCCCGGGTTCAGGTCCCTGTTCTGGAGCCGGACCTGGTGAGACGAGACGCTCGGTTTGAGGGCAGCGACCCCCCCAATTCCAGCCCTGCCGTGCTCCTTGCTTGCACAGCCTCACCCCCCCAAATTATTACACCCCCGCCTCCATCTCTCCAGGACAGGATTTTCCCACCTGGCTCTCCCGAAGCATCACCAGCATCCCCATTTTGGTCCCGTATCATCCAGATCCCAGCCCCGTGGATGCTCTTAGCCCCCCATCCAGCCCCAGGGGTGCTGGGCACCCCCCATTCTGCGTGGGGGTGCCGTGTGTGTGTGTGTTTGCTGAGCTCCATCAAACAGAGAGAGAGGGAAAAGGGAATAAAAAAAGGGAAAGCCCCTCGTAACCAAACACACCCGAGCCCCCACAGGGGCCTCCTGCCTTTTTATCTCGGCCTTTTCAAGATTGTAATTAAGAACTAATAACGCCAAATCTGCCGCCCTTTCATCTCTGCCCCCCCCCCCCCAAAAAAAGAAAAAGGGCCTTTATTTGCCCCCTCCGCAGTAGCTGCGGGGTGATACCCCCCGTGATAAGCTGGGGAGCATGGCATCGCCACCAGCACGGTGCCCACCATGGGCTTTTTATGGTTTTTCTTGAAAAATCACCCCTCGGGGGGGCCTTCACCCACTGGTACCGGTGGCTGGGATGTGCCCCAGTACCATGGAGCTGGGGGGGGTCCCTGTCCCCCGTCCCCAGCCCCGTCCCTGAGGTGGCCACACAGCTGCAGAGCGGAGGATGCTCCTCACCGGGGCAGAGCCCCGTAATGACTTTTTCAGCGCCGCCGCGATCCTCGGGGTTTATTTTTCCCAGTTTGGAGGCTGCACACGCGTGTGCTGGGTCCTGGGGTACCTCGTGAAAGCTGAGCAAGGGGGGCTGCTGTGGTGCAGATGTGGGCTCCGACCCCCCAACTCCCCCGCGCCCCATTTCCTCCCCAATAAACCCCCCGAGCCCCGGTGGAGTCCTTTGACCGGGGCTCGCTCCCCCGCCGCGCCGGGCCCGAGGTGTGACTTTTCCCAGCTCATTAGGAAAAGCCGCGCGATTTTAAGGATCTCAGACCCTAATGACCATCTGAATCCCATCAGCCGAGAGGGGTGAGCTGGGGGGGCGGTGCAGAGACAGCCCCCCCACCCCACCCCCCCCCGCCACTGCCTCTCCAAGCATCCCCGGTCCTGTCCCTTCACCTCACTGGCCCGGGGTATGTTATGCCCCCCCAAAAGCAGCTGTGCAGGGGGGTGCATGCACGAATTCAGAGTATCAAGGCAGACCCCGAGCACCCCCGGGGGGGCTTTGGTGGCCTTGGGATGACACTGTCTGTCTCTGGACACCTGGATCCTCCTGCCTGAGTATTTCAGGGCCAAAGTCACCCTGAGAGGGGACGGGGGGACGGGAAAGGGGGTGTCTCCACCTTGGAGGTGGACACACGGGGGTCTGCACTCCAGGGGCAGGGACACATGGGGGGGACACCCCCCAGTCGAGTGCAGGGGGACATGGCGGGGGGGGGACGGTCACACACAGCTCCGTGGAGGGCAGGAGGACACGGAGGGGACACGGGACCCCCCGGGCAGGTCACAGGGCGATGCCATCGATCCCCGCCCGCCCCATCCCGTCCCCCCCCGCCCCCCCGCGGTCTCCTCGGGAGGGCCCAGAGTCCCCGCGGAGGGGCCGGTCGGGGCGGGGGGGGGGGGGGGGTGCGGTCGGGGCTGTCGTATAAAACCGGGCGACACGATCCCGAGCAAGACCCCGCCATGCCGGCCCCGGCCCCGCCGCCCCCCGCCCGGCCCGGCCAGACCTTCACCATCGCGGCGCTGCTGGGACGCGCCTCCCCCCCCCTCCATCATCCGCCGCCGCTCTGGGGACCCCCCCCCTGGGGACCCCCCCCGGCTCCTGCCGCCGCCGTCGCCAGGGTCCTGCCGCCGCCGCCCGCCGTCCCCCAGCCGCTCTGCCCCGGCTGCTGCGGGGGCCCCCCCGGCTGGGCCACCAGCCTGGGGGCAACAGGTACCGCCGTCCCCTCCTCCCCGGACACCCCGCACCGGGACCCCCCCGCCGCCTCTCCCGAGGGGACACCCCCAAATGGGGACCTTCTTCCAGCTCCCCAAGGGGGTACCCCACTCAAGGGGACCTCTTCTAGGGGGACCCCAGTTCACCTCTCCCATGGGGACACCCCCAAATGGGGACTTCTGGCTTCCCAAGGGGGGGACCCTGCTCGAGGGGACCTCTTCCAGGGGGACCCCTCTCCACCTCTTCCAGGGGACACCCCCAAATGGGGACCACCTTCCAGCTTCCCAAGGGGAGACCCCTCCAAAGGGGATCTCTTCTAGGAGGACCCCAGTTCACCTCTCCCATGGCGACACCCCCAAAATGGGGACCTCCTTCTGGCTCCCCAAGGGGGGACCTTTTGCCACCTCTGCAAATGAGGGGACCCTTCTCAAAGGGACCTCTCCCAGAGTCACTCTTGTACACGTCTCCCATGGGGACACCCCCAAATGGGGACCTCTTTCCATCTCTTCGATGCAGGGGGGGGCACCCTTGGCTACCTCTCCTGGGGGACCCCTCTCAAGGGGACCTCTTCCAGCGAGGCCCCTGCCCACTTCTCCCATGGGGATGTCTCCAAATGGGGAACTGAATCCCCCACTCCCATGGGGGGGACATCTCCCAATGGTGATCTCCTTCCACCTCCTCAAGGGGACCCCCTCCAAAGGGGATCTCTTCCAGGGGGACCCATGCCCACCTCTCTTGAGACACCCCCCCCCTCCTAAATGGGGGACCTCCTTTCATCTCTGCAAGGGGGGGCCCTTGGCCACCTCTCCAAATGGAGGACCTCTCTCCCAGGGGGACCTCTCTGATGGGGGACCCCCATCTACCTCTCCCTGGGAGATGTCTCCAAATGGGGCACCTCCTCCTCCTCCCAAGGGGATCTCTCCAACAAGGACCCTCTTCTGCCCCTCCAAATGGGACCCGCTGGCCTCTCTCAGGGGGACATCTGCAAATGGGGGAGCTCTTTCCACCTCTTCATGGGGACCCCCTCCAAACAGGTTCTCTCCCAAGGGGGACCTATATCCACCTCTCCAAGGAGATCCTCTGCAAATGGGGGACCCTCTCCCATCTCTTCAAATGGGGGATCCCCTCCAAAGAGACGCTTTTTATCTCTTTAAAGGGGACACCTCCAAATGAGAAGATCCCTTCTGCCTCTCCAGGAAAGGACCTTCCAAGAGGGGACCCCACTCTAAAGGGGACCCCTCCAAGGGCTCCTCTCCACCCTGACCTCTCTTCTCTCTCTCACTTCCAGGCTTCCTGATCTCCAAGGGCCGCTTCCCTGTCTTCAAAGCCAAGGTTGGCAAAGCCAAGCGAGTCCGGACTATCTTCACCAGCGACCAGCTGGCCCGGCTGGAGAAGGAGTTTGCACGGCAGCAGTACATGGTGGGCACGGAGCGGTGCCTGCTCGCCTCCTCCCTGCACCTCACTGAAGAGCAGGTAAGACCCACCACACTCCATCTCCACCTGCCCCCACCAACAGGGCCAGGAAGGCCACAAAATCTCGGTGTCAATGGGTGGGACCTCGGTCATGTCCCTTAACCCCAGGGCAGGAGCTGTGTTGGGGTAGTAACTGCAAATAGTTAAAAGGGTGGAGGATCACAGATGGGGAAACTGAGTCACGAAGTGGCGGTTCTAAGGCCACGTGGAGGGGTTGAACTCATGTCTGGCTTAAAGCTGGATTTTCTCCACCACTGGCAGGTCCCAGCTCAGCTCCTGGGTTGCAGGGGACGGTTTTTCATCTCGCTGAGAACGGTCAGTGTGAGGTTAATGGTTGGACTAGATGATCTTCAAGGTCTTTTCCAACCATGATGATTCTGGGATTCTGTAATCTGTCCTGGCCAGCTGGGGAATATCTGAGGCTGTGGGCACCAAAGGGTTTGTGGAGTGTCTGGGTACCGTCTGAGCCACAGGGGTTTAGCCAGATCACGGTCCATGGAGAAGTCAGGTTTGAAAGCCAAGCTTTACCTCTTCCTAAGGTGAAAGTCTGGTTCCAAAACCGGAGGATCAAGTGGAGGAAGCAAAGCCTGGAACAGCAACAAGCCAAACTGGCCAAAATGGGTTTGGCCACCTCGCAGAGGAGCCCCGACTCGCAGAGCCACCACGGCGAGGAGGACAAGGACTTCCCAGCGGAGTCGGAGGACGGCGGGGAGGACACGGCCTCCTCCCCCGGCTCGGGGGCAGCACCTGAACAGACTGTGGCAAAAAGCTGCTGAATCGCCCCTTCGGGCCACTTTTCCTTGTGTATTATATGAGTGTATCATAGCTGGCAACGAGCGTATCTAATATATACAGGGCACCAATTATTTTTGCAGTGCAAAAATAAATTATTTATGCAACTCTCAGGCTCATCTTTCCGGAGGAGGAGGAGGAGGAACACCACATGCCTGCAGTGGCAGCAAGCGTTCAGTGGGGGCTTGTTCATGAGAGCAAGCCCTGGAGGTTTGGGGGAGTGGGGGACCACCTGCACAGCCCCTCCAAAATTAGCCCCATAGCCAGTGGGTGCTGATACCTCCTTGTGCTCTAAAATAGCTTGCGGGGGGACACAGAGCCCAGGTCCTTGTAGAGCACCTCCATCTCGTTGTCCCAACCCAGTGATGGCATCTTGCTCTCTGGGGATTTTGGAGCTAGGAAAGTAGGGAAAACCCCCCTGGAGAGCAGAGCTGGGGGTGGCTTTGTGAGCTGGGCACCTGGGGTGCCATCTCAGCTGGGCAAGGATTAGCCAGATTTTCATTTTAATTGCTTGGCCCTGCTTAGGTGGATGTAGAGGTTTAAAATCCAGCAGGTTTGGGCTGGATGCTGGCCTGGGGGTGAGCCAAGGGTGGGCTCCGTGGGGAGCTTCACGCCAGGGATGTCTGGGCAGCACCAGCTCCTGCCACTGTCTGTGCTGGGCTTGGGGCTGGAGGAAGAAAAGAGCCAGGTTTATCTGAGCAGGGGTGAAACCTGATGCAAGGCAAGGGGATGAGGTAAAGAGAAGGGGATGAGGTAAAGAAGGGGGGACAATTAAGAAAGGGATGGTGCAAAGACAAGGGGACAGTGCAAGGAGAAGGGGGCTGATGCAAGGAGAGGGGATGAGGCAGAGAGAAGGGGATAGGTAACGAAAAGGGGGATGATGGAAGGAAAAGGGGATGCAAGGAGATGGGGATGAGGCAAAGAGAAGGGGACAATGCAAGGAGAAGGGGGATGATGGAAGGAGAGGGGGGACAATTAAGAAAGGGATGGTGCAAGGAGAAGGAGGATGCAAGGAGAAAGGGCGTGATGCAAGGAGAGGGGATGAGGCAAAGAGAAGGGGATAATGCAAGGAGAGGGGACAGTGTAAGGAGAAGGAGATGATGCCAAGAGAGGGGGCAACACCAGGACAAAGGGATGGGGCGTACAGAGGGGCAATAATCTCAGGAGAGGGAGACGGTGCAAGGAGAAAGGGACAATATATAAAGGGGACGATGCAAGAAGGGGATGCTGTGAGGAGAGGGGGACAATGCAAGGGAAAGGGGGATGCTGCAAGGAAAAGGGGACAGTGCAAGAAGAAGGGGACAGTGCCAGGAGAAGGGGCCGATGTGACGGAAGCGGCCCTTTGTTCCAGCTGTTTCCAGAGCCGGGATTAGCCAGCCCGTCTCAAAGAGCCCAAACTGTGCTGATGTCTCCCCAGGTCTGCTGAGAGCCCAGGCTGCGCCGGTGGGTTTAACCCACTAATCTCGCATGCCGGTGGGTTTATTGCAATCACCCCCGAGACAACAGAGCTTATGGGGGATGTTTTAATATCGCCCGGCCAGGGGCCAAGCTGATTGAGAGAGTTAAGTTGTTCTCAGGACACATTTAATCCCCTGGGATCTGGCAGCACTCAGCCTCGGGCAGGATTGGGCCTTTTCCACCATGCCGGGCTGGGATGCTCCTGCGGGGTCTGCCCGGCTCAGACCCCTCTGCAGCCAGTGTCCGACCAGGGAAATGACTTTAATTAAAACTCCTGGACTTGATTGAGTTTTTCGAAAAGTGACTTATATATAAGATGAATTAAACTAAGTCCATCAGAGTTTTTCAAAAAGTGACTTATATAAGATGAATTAAATCATGTCCATCTCTCTGGCACCTTGGGCTTTGACCAGGAGGCTTTACTCATGGTGGGTTATAATCCTTGAGGGGGTGGCTGGCCCCTGGGGGTTCACAGGACTCAGGATGCCTGTGTCCCCTTTCCTACCTGACAGGGGAAAGGGGGTTGCTGGGAAAGGCCATCCCCTGTCTTCCACCCAGTGAATAACCTGTTTACAGGTTCCTTAGGGTGGGGAAGGGAGCGTATCTGCAGGACAAAGCAGCCAATTAATGCCCCAGTGGGGATGAGAAGAGCCAAATGCCCAGGTCTGACCCTGATAATGGGATGGAGTTGCTGGTTTGTGGAAAAGCCGGATTCAGCTGGGTCATTTTATGCCCTGCCAAGTCCCTGCCAGCCCTGGCATCCTGGAAAGGAGGTAGAAATGCAGCTTCCTTCTCCCATCAGAGACATCTCCCTCGGCAGTCCGGGGAGGAGGTTGTGCAGCTCAGCCCAACTCCTGGCAGCTCAACCGGAGCACATGGCTTGGGATCAAACCCAGGCGCAGCGATTTGGCACCATGGAAAATAAGGGAGAGCGATGCTCCAAGAGCTTGGCAAGGTCCTGGGCTGGATCAGCCCACCTGGGACAGAACCTTGGCTCCTCTCATCCCCCAGGAAAGCCTGTGCAGAATAAGATCTGTGTCTCCTTACTCAAACCCCCAAATCCCTCTAGTCCCTTCCCAATCCTGTGTATCACATTGTTCTCTTAAAGACGCTGTCTTTTTTCACCTGTCTGCAAAAAAACGACTTGGCTTTCAGTGACAGATAATTATAAGGAAGTGAGAATTAAGCAGCGTTATTAAGAGGATAAAGGTTATCTGCTAAAGATGCAGTGCTGAGCCTTCCCCAGTAAATCTCCCACTCTGTAGATAAGTAGGTGACTTGTAAGACAGGTAGGTTGTGAGACGGGTGGGTGGATGTATTAGGGTGGACTGCTCACCCAGAGGAACAGCCTGGCTGCTCTACGGATAAAATGGATGAGTGGATGCTGGGGGTGAACCCGGTGCACTGGGGAATAGGTGCAAATGGGTGGTGGGGTAAATGGGATGGGATTGGAGATGGATGGAGAGATAGAAGAAGGGATAACCGGGTGAAGCTGTAGCATACAGCTCCTCCGTGCCCCCCTCCCCACTCTCCTTCCTGCCAGGATTATTCCTGCTGAGCACATGGCGACGGACACGGTTTGTTTGCACGAGTCGCGTTTACTCAGGACGGCAGAAGTTTGCAGCATGAGGCATTGGGATGCTGGAGCAGCAGGACCCCTCTGGCCCCCCAATCCCCGTGACCCAGCCACTTTCCCAGGAGCCTTTGGCATCCCTTCCCCAAGCTGGGAGCCCCTTTCTCCTCAGCTGATTGCCCCCTCACGCTCTCTTTTTTTTCAGGGGGGTTGCTAAATGGGATTACCGTGTGTCGAGGACGGGTCGGGGTGCTGGGGAGGGCAACCTGCCGATGGCAGAGGTTCAAGGCAAAGCCCAACCCGAGGTGGGACGTGGGGCGCCGGGGTCGGCTGTGCATGTTTCCAGGCTCCGTCTCATCATGTAATCTTGTTAAATGGTCAGGGAGCATTTCCCCCTGCTTCTCCCTCCCCTTTAATTCCCGATTGAAACATCAAATAAGTTTCCCGAGGCTGCCAGGCAGCTCCAATGGCTCCACGCTGCCTGGTTTCAGTGGAAATAATATAAATAAATAAAAAAAAAAGACATCACAAGCAATGGGAGGAAACGCCACAACATCCCATCTTTTGTAGTCTTTCTGGGATGAATTTACCCCAAGCTGCCTTGCTCAGCCAAAGAGCAAAAGCACCGATTCTTTGCATAAAACTCTCAGCTGGAAGTAGCTCCTGGATGCATGAAAATAAGGGTGAAACGAGATGACCTGGCTGGAAATACAGGGAGGAAACCAGGCTACTGAGACCCCTCATTATGGGGTGAGCATTGCAGTGGCCAAAATCTCTAGGTTTAAAGATCTTGAGTTTAAAAGGTTATTTATCCTGCAACAAGAAACACAGGGCTGTGGAGCAGGACTACATGCTGAGCACTGTCAGAGTGAGACCCAGCAGCCCCGTTCCCAAATCCTGCGTAGGGCTGCGCGGGGAGGTTCGGGGTCTGGTAAGGGAACAGCATCAGCCCCGGTCTGGGTTGGCCACGGGGCACAGCAGCTCTGAAATGGCTGCTGGTGCCACCCCACTGGCTCCCCTGCTCCTTCCTCACCTCCCATCCCAGTCTCAAAAATGGGAAGACTTTGGGGGGGGGGAAATCCCTCCCCGGCTCTGCTCCCAGCCACGCACATGGCAGGGTCTGCCAGAAACCACTTTGCTTCATTTTGGTGAGACAAAATGTTGGGTAAAAGAGAAAAAATGATGAAAATTGCACCAATTTCCCCTTTGCAAATGGTTTGTGGCACGAAATCCCTCAGCTTTTTGGCACTGGCACCACAGCACGGTTGGGCGGGGGATGTACAGGGGGCCCTGGCACCAGAGACCCTCTGCAATGGTGTGATTTTATTTTAAAAAGTTGATTAGATCATTAAATCAAGAAAGCCCTGATGGTGTAGGATGAATAAGGGGATCTCGCCGGGAGGTGTGGGACTGGCAGTCAGGTAAAATGCTTCCCAGCTCTGCTAAAACCTCCTTGTGCCTCCTTGTGACGCTCTTGTGCCTCAGTTTCCCCAGCTGCAGGAGGGGGAAATAAAGCCTTGGGCATGCACAGTAACAGCTCCTGCTCAGCACCCCTGCTGAGAGCCGAGCCGGATCCGACCCTTGCTCTTCCCCATCCTTCCCCCACTCCATCTCTATTGATTTAATAAGATGGAGAGGAATTAACGGGGCCGGAGCATTGGAATAATGAAAGATGAACAAAGGGGCAGCGCTAGCAAAGATGCTGCCAGCTTTTAATGATGAGGCCGGGCAGATCCCCTGCTAGCTGTCCCTTTGGAGTGGCGATTAAGAACATACTGTTATTGTTAAGGCAGAGAGATAAATCCCTGCACCGTTTCTGATGTGATCAGCCGGGGCTTCTCCCTACAATTTGTGATCCTATTGTGGCCGGTGTTTGCCCTGGGCAAGGAGAGTCTGGGAACCACTTATGAACCATCCTTTGGTCATTAGTCTCCTCATTAGGAGAGAACAATGTGGGAGAAAAAAGATAATTGAAGGGAGCAGCGGGCTGATCTTGCACTCAGGCCTGTACCAGGGCTGCCTCAATGCTTAGTTTATAATTCCCAATTAATTTTGAATGTATGGTTTTGGGATGCTCTTAATACCCACGATTGCAACCCCTGTGAAGGTGTTCAGGTCTGTGCTCAGCGGGAGGACCAGGGAGCATCCTCCGAGGCCTTGTGAGAGGGTATTAACTTATTTTTTGGGGTCACCCAGGCTTTGCTGTCAGCTGGGTGTAGCCCCATCGTCGATTCCACTCGTGGACCCAACCCACGCTGTATTTGGGGGGACCCCAGGCAGGCGGCCGGGCCCCCAGCACCCGGGAAGGGTGAGGGTGGTGGGATGCAGCAGGTCTCGTTCCCTCGTTTCACATCTGGCTGAGATCTGAGGCCAGATGTGACATCACACCGAAGGGTGTGACATCGAGGAACAGCCCCGCTTGGACAACATCTCCTCATCGAAGGGCTGGGGCAGAATCGGGCCCTGCTGAGCCTCACTGCAGCATGGGCTTAATTCTGATCTTGCCTGGAAATACCAACCTGGGTGATAAATCATAGGAAAGTCCTGAGACTGTGGGGGAAGAGGTGCTTTGCCCCATAAACTTGACAGTGGAGGAGCAGGTCCTGTCCCCATCCCCAAGGCCACCCTGCCCGGCTGGGTGCAGGGCTCCCTGCCCTGGGGAGGAGGGGGAAGAGCCGCAATTCCTCAGGATGCTTGATATTATCAAGTGCTAATGAGACCTGGATGGGATTGAGGTGCTTTGCGGGCCATTAGCCCAAATTAACCTGACAATGCAGCCGGGGCCGGTGTCTGAAGGGCGGCTGGGGTGTGTATTGGCTGTCTGGGGCTGGGGGGAGAGAAGGATGCTGCTCTCTGCCTTCCCCCGCTGCCCGCACCCCTCAGCAAGGGCCCTGCATTTTCCAGGGTTAGTTTTCCATCGCACAAACATGTCGAACGGGCTCCCCGAGAGGTTTGACAAGCAAGAGGTGGAATAAGGTGGTAGGGATGGGGAGGATGGGGGCAGCCTCCTCTGCAGGCCCGCGGTTGGGGTAACATTCTTGGAAGAAAGTCGTATGTTCCCCATGTCCTTGTGTCCATCCCAGTGCTTGGGCAGTGGAGCAAACTGGGGAGCACTCAGCTGGAAGGTAACTGTGATCTCAAGAGAAGCCTTTTCCCCGGAGCTGGTGGCCATTCCTGTGCCGGGCTCTTGCAGGGGGATGTAGGGGGTTGGCTGTGCTCTTGCCACACACAACCGGGGCTCCCGTTGCTGTGTAACACCCTCAAAGTGCAGACAGTGCCATCGCTCCTGTGCTCACCCCAGTTTGCGTCCGTTACTGGGAGCTTGCAAGGTGCTGAGGATCCCCAAGGCAAAGCCACCTGTGGCCGGATCCTGCTGCAAAGAGGAAAGAGGGGGTTTGCCAGGAGCAATCGAGACCAGCACCTCGTTCTGCAGCTCCCCAGCACCTCCTTGAAGGTGGCAAAGCCAAGGCAGAGTGTCACCCCAGCACCCCTGAGTACTCCCGGAGCACGGACAGTAATTATCGTTAGCCTGAGTCATTTCTCCTTTCTAGACTTTATGATGAAGAAACACGCACCCATTATCCTTCGGGGAGAAACCCCATGCTTCTCTTTTCACAGTGAAGATGAATCCCCATTCCCCTCTCCCCATGGGATTCAGTGGGATCCAGTTTGGGAAGGGGCAAATCACCAGCTCCAGGAGCCGCGTGATTTGAAGACATTCCTTGTTGCCTTTTTATTATTGGTTTATGACTTATTATTTATTAATAGTATAGATTATCACAGGAGAAATGGCTGCAGAAGTCTGACACAAGGCTAAACACTAAAGTTAGTGTTCAGCACCCCATTTTTAAGCCAATTTTGTTTTTTTAAGGAGTAAAAAGCTCGACCTCATGATTTCAGACTCCTTAGGTTGGCGGTGCTGGGCTAGTTATCCTAATGAGCACAAGCACACGCCTGTCTAATCAGCAACAGGAGCCCTGGGATCCATCTTCTCCCTAATGGGATGCGACTGAAAGGATGTTCTCGCTTGGAAAGATGTTTTCCCACTTGAAGAAGGACTCACGCCCCGGATTACAGATGCACAAAATCCCCATCACGTTTTCGCGTGTGCTTGCTGTGTGTTTGGGGAAATTTCCGCCGCTTCTTTCGCCCGCTGGGATGGTTTTGCGGCTGGGAGAGGGATGGAAATGGAGCCAGGCTCTCCCCACCGATGGAGGCGAGGTGTGAAATTTCTCATGGGCAAACAAGTGAGAGCTGCGGGGTGCCCAGAAGAAGGGGGACAGAAAAGAAGAAGGGGGGGGGGGGGGGAAGCGGAGGAGGAGAGAAAGCAGCAGCCAGAGAGAAACAAAAATCCCCAAAGCAGCAACCTGGTTTGAAGAGTGGGGCGTTTTCTATGAGGGGATTGTAAAATGCACTCTCTTTCCCCTTTGCAGGGGGGAATAAGGGCCCCCACTCTATCTGATAGTCATTAGCATCAATTAGCCCCGTTTGAAGTAGGCAACATCTTTGTCTCTTTGCAAAAAAAGAAATAAAAAAACCTTTCAGGGAGCCCATAATAACATCTGGAGCAAGGAGAGGCTGAACTCAAGTTCCCCACTTTCATCTCTTGTCGAGGTACTTGGAATGTTAATGCAGCCTCATTCTTTAATGGAGTTATCAGGAAATGCTTTTCACCTCCTTCCCTTTGCTCAGGGGGGATGTTTACAAAGGGCTGGGGGCTTTTTTTGTTGTTTTGTTGTTGGGATTTTTCTTTTTTACCCCCCCCCCCCCCCCCCCGAAACTCCCCCTCCTCTTTTATTTTCTATACTCTTGAAAAACAAAACTGGAATAAAATTAAAAAAAAAAAACACCCCCACCAAATAAAAAAAAAAAGAGGATCAGGCTCCATCCTTTCATCTCCCCTGCCCAGCTCCTGCAAAAGCCCCGTTTCTGGCAGCAATCGGGTGGGGATGGAGCCGGAGGTTCAACCTCATGTGGGCAGGGAGTGGCGGGGGGGTCTCCGAGCCCCCCGCTCCTCCTGGCTGCTGGGTGCTATATTTCCCAAGTCATTACCAGCGAGTGAAAATTTCCAGCTTTCGAACCGAAATGCATTAGCTGAGCACACAGTACTAATGGGAAACAGGACGCGTCATTAGGCAGCGGATTCGGCCAAGCGGGAGAAGCCGAAGGGAAAAGTCAACCGGTGCTTTTCCTGGTTGTCCGTCTGTCCGTCCGTCTGTCCATCCGTCCCGCCAGCTGCATCCCACCGTAACCTCCCCGCTCCGCCGACGCTCGCCCATCCCAGCAACCGCAACGTAAAACCGCTCCCTTAACACCAGGAGCATCGCCAACCCCTCTTTCCACAGGAATGACTGTGGCTGTCACGATTTATTATAAAGAGGAAAAATAATTAAGAGATTTAACAGGCTTTTCATAAAACAAATCAACAACTTGCACAATGACACCCGTACTTGAATCCACACAACCTCTGTGCAAGCAAAGCCAGAAGCTGTGGATCTCTGCGGATTTTTTTTTTCTCAGTGGCAGCTTTTTTTTTTTATTTTTTGGGGGGGAGAGGCTTCGGCACTTGCCCAGCTTTGAACGTGTGATTTCAATTAAGCACATAGTTACACGGCGGCAGGATTGGGGCTGGCTGTTTGGATAAGGAGCAATAAAGCACCAGCTGTATTTATTCACTTATTTTGAAGCTGCTGTGGAAGACAGGATGCTAAACGGCAGAAAAAAAAGTGTTTTAAAAGCAAACTTGAGGGACTCTTTTGTTTCCTGCCGGCATCCTCTTCCCCGAGGTCCCCGTAGCCATCTCCAGGGTGCTTCCTCACGAGCAGGATAATCCGGCTCATGCATTCCCATAATTTCCATTTGCTTTGAAACACTCAAAAATATAGCGATGCTCATTTATAACGAGGTTTATTTCTACAGATTGGGCAGTGAAAAGAAACTTTAAACGGCACAAATCCCTGATTTAAGGCAGGATTTACTGGATACGGAGAGCTAGCCCACGCGCGCGGAGATGGCACACGGAGATCTTTAATGCCGGGTTATCAAACTCGCGGGGGATTTTTGCGCTGTGTCTATTAACCTGGAGACTCCAAGATTTCTCGGCGTTTGCATAAACCCGAGTGAATTTTCAGTGTGACTTTGGTGCTGTGCGGAGATTTGCACAGGAGCGGTTGGGTCTGCTGAGGACCCTCACGTGAGGTGTTGCCCCTGCTTGGGTCCGGGGGGATCCCACGGGGATGGCACCCAAATTTCAGTCGGCTTTTAGCCCGTGTGAGCTCCTGATGTGTTTTTCCCATTTCCCAGCTATACACCCTCCAACACAGGCGGGCAGGTACACCCAGACACATTCCCTTCGGCACGGTGGCAGGATGGGTGCACTTGTGAGGCCTGGGGGGGGAGATGGGGGTGTCAGGGGGGGTTTGGGTGTCCATACGGGGGTCAGTGGGGTCAGGGTGGGGAGCTGTAGGGGTCTATGGGGGTGTCTGTGGTGGAAGGTGAGGGTGCCAGCAAGGTTGGGGCGGGGGGAAGGTGTAGTTGGCCGTGAGGAAGGGAGGAGGTGTCTGTGGAGGAAGGAACAAGTGTCCACGTGGGTGTTTGGAGTGCGTGTTGGTGTGGGTGTTGGTGTGGGTGTCCATGGGGAAGGAGGGGGTGTCAGTGGGGGGGGGCTGTGAGGAAGGAACTGGTGTCAGTGTGGGCATCTGTGGGGAAGAAACGGGTGTTGGTGCAGGGGTCCATGGGGAAGGAGTGTGGGTGTTCGTTCGGGTGTCTCTAAGGAAGGAGCAGGGGTGGGTGTGGGGGTCTGTGGGGAAGGAGTTTGGGTGTTGTTTTGGGTGTCTGTGAGGAAGAAGCAGGTGTCAGTGGGGGTCTGTGGGGAAGGAGCAGGTGTAGGTGTGGGGGTCTGTGAGGAAGGAGGGGGTGAAGGTGCAGGGGTCCATCAGAAAGGAGCCGGTATGGGTCCATGGGTCCTTGGGTGTTGTTTTGGGTGTGTGTGAGGAAGAAGTGGGTGTCAGTGTGGTGGTCTGTGGGGAAGGAGCGGGTGTGGGTGCGGGGGTCCGTGGGGACAGAGCGCAGGTGCCTGTGGGGGAAGATTCGGGTGCCGGGGTGGGTGTCAGTGGAGGTGCCAGTGGGGAAGGAGGGGGGGCGGTGGAGGAGCTGGCGTGGAAGGAGGGGGGGCAGTGGGGAAGAAGGGGTGTCTGTGGGGATGCCGCTGCAGGTCGGGGGGGGGGGTGGGGGAAGCCCCCCTCCGACCCCCCCCTCCCTCCCCGCCGCCGCTTTGCATAGGGAGCGCAGCTCATCCCAGCCCCCCCCCCCCCTCCCCGCTCCTTCCATATAAGCCGGCGGGGCCGGCGGCCCCCACAACACCCCGGCCATGCTGCGCAGCTCTCCGCGGCCCGGCCCGCCGCCGGCCCCCCCCAAGACCCCCTTCCACATCGAAGCTCTCCTCGCCCGGGACCCGCCGCGCCGCGGCCCCCCCGCCCCGCAGCCCCCGCGCTGCCCCGCCGCGGCACCGGCAACGGGCCCGGGCCCGGGGCTGCGGCCGCTGCCGGGCGGCTGGGGCTGGGGCTGGGGCTGGGGCGGTGCAGGTGAGCTGGGGGGGGGGGGTCGGGGGGGGTTTGGGGGGGTTTTCCCACGCGTCACGGGTGGGGGGTGAGGTGGAGCGTTAGGACGGGGGGGTATTGGGGACAAGAGGGGGGTGTGGGGACCTTCCAGCCGGGCGCTTCGCTGGCATCACCCGCACTGCAAAATTACGGGGTTTGGGTCACCAAAAATTGCCCTTTGTAGTTTTTTTTTTTGTTTGTTTGTTTTGTTTTGTTTGTTTGTTTGTTTTTCCGTTTCCCTACGGTTGTAGTTTCCTTTCCCGCGGCCTCTCGACCAGCCCCAAGCTGAAGAGTTGTCTTAGAGCTGTGGGAAATGAAGGAGGGAGAGGGAAGAGTTTCCTAATATTTTTTTCCCCTCCTGCAGTGATCGATAATTGATATTAGCTATTTACCCCCAACATGAAATGGGTGAAGCGAGACCCAGAGCACACGATTTCCATCCTTCAGGCTTGATTTAAGCCCAAGGTTTCAGGTCAGAGATCGTCCCCCCCGTGTCTACGTGTGCCCCCACCTGCATTTTGAGGGTGGCTCAGCACACACTGGCATTTATTTCTCTTTTCGTTGCACCGCAATGCCTGTGTTTTCATCATGCCTCCGAAAAACTGCCGTCATTTCCCAAAGCCTCAGCCCTTCAAGTAATTTCTCCACCATGCCAGCACACCACTGCTGTTGTGTGGGGTCCCCCCCTTCTGTCTGTCTGTAATTTTGCTCTCCCTGGGACCGCTCGCAGAAATGTAAATGTTGAGCATTTCACAGCACCCGGCCTCAAAAACTTAGTATTTTTTAGTGCAGAAGCACCTAAGGAGACAGGTTTTTGTTGTTGATCTGTAGGTAAAATTTACACAGGGGTGCTAGATGATGCTGGCTAATCCATCAGGCTCTCTGTATTTTCACCGAGGAGCATTGTAACTTTCTATAAACAAAATTACAGATCGTTTGTTTTAACAAAGTGCCTCTGCTCAGCTTACTTTTCTTGAAATTCGAGTATCTTTTTAGCATTCAGAGCCTGATCTCGTTGTTGCCCAAGCAAAACCTGCAGCCGAGCACATATTTTGCTTGATTTGATCCCGATAGCTACAATATCCAGATACCAGAAGTATTTGCCACTCTTGTTCTTTTTTTAAAATTAATTAGCATAACAATTTAATCTATCATTTCTTCTGTGAGACAGCATCTGCATAGTTGTGTGTTAATCTATGTGTTATATCAAATATACAGGTATGAAAATATAGTTAAACAATTTGCAAAGCTATTTCCACAAAGTATTTAATGTTTGAAATTACGCTTGAGATGATCCCAGTATTAAAATAGAAAAAAATGTGACAGGTGAAATTATTTTAATGATGAAAATAGTTTTAAGTGCAATTACAGCTGTTAAGCTGTCAGGGCTTCATCCCACAAATCCTTAAACACCCGCAGAATTTACGCCCAATTAATGAAACGAAGTAGGTCAAGGTGCCCATTTGTGCCTGGAGAACATGTCGCTGAAGGAGAGATAAGTAGTGGGTGTGAATTGGCATCATTACGTACAGTATCTTTATAAAAGTTAAAGAAACGTGGCTTGCCACGATATAGACGTTTCACACCAGTCCCTCGTGGCTGCTGTTGCTGTACCCTGGTGACAGGGTGCGATGGCTCCGGCTGCGGGGGACCTCTGAACCTGACCTCTGCTCAAAGCAGAGCTGATCTCCAAGCCGGATCTGCTGGGATTTCGGAGCAGCAACGCTGGGGAGCGGTCATGGCCTGATCCTGCAGACGCATACCACATACTTTGCTTTCCACCCAGAAAAGTCCCAGTGGCTGTACTAGCGGGTTCTCTTTCTTAAAAGTTAAGCGTGTGGCTGGGTGTTGGCAGGATAGAAGCTGTGGTACCATCAGACAGAGCTTAGTGCTGGGCTTATCTGGTTCCTGATACCTCCATGATACCTCCATGGCTGTACTTTGGTACCCGGAGGGGTTCCTGGGGCACACAGAGGTCTCATCTGGAGGTGTCTGGAGCCTTCCTGAGGCTCCAAACAGGAGCCGACTCCCCAGTCCAGAAGTTTTTGGCATTGAGCAAGATGGGCTCAACCGTCCCTCCAGCGCTTCACGCTCAGATGTGTGAAGTCTACACTCGTGTTTCTGTGCATGTTACCCAAACAGAGGCTTTGTGCCTGGCGTGCAATAACCCAGTCTTAACACACTCAGGAGAGATACTGTATTTATTCAGGCCTGGGTGCTCAGTGGACTTTTCCACAAATCAGGCACCCCAACGGCACGTTTTTCTGCTCGTTTTATACACAAAAATCAGAGGTTAGTTCTTTTCCAAACATGCCTATTAGATACTGCTTGGTTAGTGATTAACATATAATTATGGTACAGCTTCTACTTATAATAATAATGCTTCTACTCCTACACACACTCAGGGGAAGGGTCTTAACCTGGGCAGGGGTCTTTTTGACCTGTCTGTGCAGTTTTTAGTGTTATAATGAAGGTAGTTCACTTTCAGGACACTCAAAAGTTAGTTTCATTGCCAAGTTAATTAATCGATTAGTCCCTTTGCCAGGTTGTCCTCCTCAACACAAGCCCAGACATTCTGTTCATGGTCCAGGATGTTCTGCTTATTTTCTAGAGATCAAAGTTTATCCTTTATGAATTTCTTATTGCTAATCAAGGTCATCTTGACCATGATTCAAAGTCTCAATTGACCAAGCTTCAAAACCTCGTAATTGTCCCCATATGTGCGGTAACTGTAGCTACTAGCACAATTATTAACCCTGGCTACTGGCAAATACATGTTGTAACTCCAGAACCAGCATCATGGATGCAGAGTTTTTTTGCCTTGATGGCTGCAGCTCCCTTCCCTCAGCCCTTGACGGTGGTCTCTCCACCCCATGGTCCTGGCAGTGAGATCTGGCTCTTGTGAAGGTCCTTCAGGAGGACAGAGCTGGCCGGGATGAGCCCTGTGGCTCCTGGGGGGTGGTCAGGGAAGCCGTCACACACTGCTTTTGAACATTGAGATGTGTATGAATCAAAATCTGTGCTGGCAGGGTGAGGGCTTTGGAAACCAGAGACAGCCCCGCTCTTAGACTGGTGCCGGCTGGTCCTGTGACAGCGCTGGCGTATTGTATGTTAATTAGGTAATTATGGTTATCATCAGGCTGCAACTAGATAGGAGACTGAGACCAGATCCACTTGTTAGTCCTGCTAATGCCTCTGCACACGAGGAACTTTATGGGTCAGTTGAACCTACTGAGAGCAGAGGACTGAGGTCCAGGATGAGGATCTGCACAAGGGCTCTTGGGTCTTCATCAAGCCAGTCTGCCAGCTTCAGCATCCTCTTCTGGACACTGGCTGACTGTGGGTGCCAGGGCAAGGGTAAAAGCAGGGGCTAAACTCCCCCAACACTTGGGACTTCTTGAGACAGAGGTGGGATTTATACATTCAGCAGCTCTTGATGGACTTTATTATTCTGTTACAAAGATCCTGTACGGATGGAGGTAAAACCCTGCTCACCTCACTGAGCACTGACTTTTTTGGGTCTGGCTGTACATCCAGGACTGTCCTAGGCTGTACCTATGTGTAGAATCACAGAATAGGTTGGAAGTGACCTCAAAAGATCATCTGGTCCAAGTTTTTGTGGGAAAGGGAGCCTAGTTGAGATGATCTAGGTAGGGACAGGGTAAGGACATCCCTGCTTTTCTTTTTGGTGCTGCTTTCTCCCTTTAGTGCGTAGAGCAGCTGCATTTGGATTTCAGCTACAGCTGAAGCAACCCGGGTTTGGCACATCACCGGCGCTGGAGGAACGGCCTCAAATGTGCAGACCCCTTCAGTCACTGCTTCTTGCTTGCAGGTCTGGAGTTGTCTCACTGTGTAGGGGCCAACTCGCTGGGCCCCGCTGTGCCTTGGAGGTCTGGGGGGCCCTGCAAGATGAAGAGGGTCCGCACCGTCTTCAAACCAGAGCAGCTGGAGCGGCTGGAGCAAGAGTTCCTCAAGCAGCAGTACATGGTGGGCACGGAGCGCGTAGACCTGGCTGCAACTCTGCATCTCACGGAGACTCAGGTAAGAAAAGGGGGAGCTGGGGCTGGCGGCTTAGATCTGGGGCTGGGTTTGGTCCGTGGTGATTTCCCTGCCGTGAAGTGCAGTGGGAGGAGGACACGATGCAGAGTGACCTGTGGGACTCCCTGCTGCAAAAGGACATTGAAGCCACGTGCCTGGAGGGATGCGAGGTAGGGTTAGGTGGTTTATGAATAAGAACATCCTTTTCTTAATCCATCAAGTGGAACAAAAAGTATTGAGGAGCACAAACCTGTTTGCTTTAGAGTTCAGGCTGGGTTGGACTAATTGTTAAGATCTTCTGAAGACAGTTTATGCCTTAAGTGTCCTTTTATGACACTGGATCTAAATTTTTTTCTGCTCTTCCCAGTACGTTTCTGCCCCTCTCACTGCAAGCTGCCTATTTATTGTGGAAAGGATGAGCCATGTGATGCTCTGTTGTGGGATCCAAATTCAGCTAGGAAAAGGGAGAGCAAAGCAAGGGCGGTTCTTGGGGGGACGGGGAGGGTGTGAATGGCATGGGGAGCAGGGACAGGGGGTAGGTAGGTGTCTCATTGTGCCCTCTGGCAGCCGTAGCGCCGGGGATGGGTTCAGTGGCCCCAGGGAGCTCGGAGAGCTGCTTCCTTCACTCCCCTGGCCAGAGCCTCCTGCAACTGTGTCCTCCTCTCCCCTGGTCCTTTCCCCCAGCACCACTCTGCCCTCCATAGTGTCCCCTCCTCATGCTCACACGCACTGTGCCCCGAGCAGAGAAGAGGCATGTACCCCTCTTTAAGGAACTCTGCTTTTTGGGGACATCTGCCTCGGAAGCATGTGGCAAGGGGCTCCTGGAGACCTTGGATTAAGTTGTGCCATTTTCCTGCTAGGTGAAAGTCTGGTTCCAGAACCGGAGGATCAAATGGAGGAAGCAGAGCATGGAGCAGAAGGCAGCAAAGCTGTCACAGTTTGGGGTGATACAGCCTGCCACCGCGGACTCGACGGACATCAAGGACCATGAGGAGGACACCGTGGACGTTGAGCTTTGAACAGCTGATGAGAGTCAGCTGCCACTGTTGTTTTTTCAGCCGTGTCTGCTTGATGGAGATACTGAGGATGCAGGCACATCTGTGCTCCTTTGGTCCAAGCGAGACATTACCCTCTCGAGATTTGGAGCTACAGGTCTAAACTGCAGCTGGCTGGGAGGAACCCCCTAAATATTTGGCTGCTATTTGGTAGCCACATGCTGTAATTCCTGGGGCTTCATCACCAGGCCAGGTGATGGTGCCATAGCTGTGGCAAGGCATGTGATCTCCTGTTTGCTCTTGAAGCACCAGGACACACAAAGAGTTTCCAGCAGAGAGGCTGGGGTGACAATCGGATGGTGTCTCTGATGGCTGTGAGCATAAGGGCATTCGAAGGGCGTTGCGTGTGGCTGTGTACTCCTAGGAGGGAGACCTGTGCTGGGAGGAAAATCAACCCTGATTGATTTTCCTGGTCAACTTGACTCCCACGTTTGATGCTTAGATCACAACAAAAAAAAAAGGAAATTGGAAAGCCCTTTGCTCCCACCCGCAGACTATCGTGACTCTTGCAATAAGATGAACAGGGTCTGATCCTGCCCCTGGAACAGAAGTGCTTCCTCTTGTTCTGTGCCTTGGTGTATTTGTGCCTTCGTTGTGGCTTCCCAAACCCAGAGGGCAGAACCCGGTGGGTCTCTCTGTCTTCTGGCATCGCCTTAACTTCGCCAAGGTGTGCGTATGCTGCTGCAGCTGGGAGTGAGGCACGCGGGCTGGCCGAGGTGCGGGGACTGGGGCTGTTATAAAAAAGCAGCTTTCCAACACCTTTGGTGCTTCAGACGACCCCCTGCCCCTCGTCCAGATGTGCCAATTCTGGCCCAGACGGCAGCTGCTCTGTTCTCTCCTCATTATACACCCAGGTGCCATGGGAAACGGCACCTGGAGTGTTGGGTGAGCACATCTGTAACCACCCGATGCAGTTAGCAGTTGTATTTCTGGTGGGTGGAAGGGCTTTGAGGGGTCAGGACCAAGCACTCGACCTTTCCCGTCTGTGTGTTAGCAGCTAAGTGCTCTTAGGCCAGGCTGTCAGCGCTCAGGCTGTCACCTCGCCTTCCTAAGTCTGCCCAGGGTACCAGGCACCACGTCCCGTCAGCTCAGGGTAATTTATTCTGTTTCTTTCTGACCCTGAACACTGTATATCACTTTACTCTTATATTGTTATTTATAGAAATAACTTTTTTTTTTTCCTTAATAAGTGTCACTTATTTATTTGCTTTGCTTCTTAATAAAAATTTAGTGTATTTTAAAAAGAGAGATGGGACTGGTTGTGGGGAGGCAGGGTTGGGCAGCTCCTTGGTTTCTGAGCAGGCAGCAATGCCTCAGTGGCTTCTTACCCCACAGCTGCCAGGGATAGGTTACCCATCCTTTTTTCTGTGTTCAGTTTTCTCTTGTGTTTCTAAGGAAAAGGAGTAAAAAAATTAAAAAACAAAAGAAACTCACCTTCTCCTCCTAAAAAGATCCCTGTTGTCAAAAAGTAAAAACTGCTTTCTAACAGCAGAAGTCTTGAAAGGGTGATTTCTTCTTGCATGTTTTCATTCCTGACATGCCAATACAAATACGAAAGCAGGTTTTTTTCCCCACACTTCTGTGTTTTGCTGGTAAACCTGTGCACTCGTCTCAAGCTTGAAGATTTGGAATGGAGCAAGAACAGCTTTTAAACAGATCAACTGAAAACCTGTAAGTGTCAAAAAAACAGAAGGAAAACACATTTACAACTACTCTCTTTTTAATTTTCAACGGAAATTATTAACAAAAAGAAACCCCAATGTATTTTCATCCTTCCCAAAAGTTTGAGGTTGAGGGTTTTTTTCTTAATAAGCTGTTTTGAACAAAATAAATGCTAAAAAAAGTTGGGTTTTTTTGAAATGGATGATCCTATATCATGCGTGAAAGTAGATAACATGACTTATTATCTCTGGGCCAGTTCCTGCGCAGTTAGAACTATATTTATAGTAAGAAATGTAACATCTGTTTACGATGGGGTCCTCAGGTTTGAGCGGCTGCTCCTGGAGAACAAGGACCTCCATCTGCAGGTGGATGTGGCCAAACCTGTGCAGCTCCTGCTTTGCTGGGGTGATGCTTCAGCAGACAAGTCCAGGAGAAGGTTCCCCCTGTGCTCTGCAAACACAAAAGCAATCCTGGCCCAGCTTCACAAATACTTCAAATTAATGTTGTGGGCACCAGGGCTTGTTCAGAGACATGAAAGATGCTTTGAAGTGTTGCTGGCTGGGCCACGACTCAAAGCTGATGCTTGATGGGTGAAGTGCCCCACCACATAGCACCAAAACCTTAGAAAAACAGGACATGTAATGCTGTTATTACAATAATGTCTTCCTACTATTAGTAGGATGTAACTGGAGTCATGGTAGTGCTGTCTGAAAAGCAGATTTGTCACCCAGTGTGCAATAGGTCAATAATCACACACTCAGCAGTGACATTGCTTATTTATTTTAGAGTTGCACAAGCCTAGGTGCTCAGTAGTTTCCCACAAACCAAGCACAGCAACCCACGCGACTTTTCATGCTATATTTATACACAAAACATGCAGAGTTAGTAAAAGTCCATCCTCTCTGCGATGACTGGTTTGTAATTTACATACAATTATAATACTGCTGATGCAATACTTCTACTACCCATGCTCAGGGGAAGAGTCTTCACCTGGGCAAGGGTCTTCTTGACCTATAGGTGGGATTTTTAGTATTATAATGAGGGTAGCGCAGCGAAGGATACATGGACCTTGAGTTTGCTTGCCAAGTTGGCAATGTACCCTCTTCAAAGCCTAATGGCTCTTGCATGTCCTTGCCCAAAGAAGGCTACCTACTTGTTCTTCTGATTATGGATGCCTTTGGCTTTAACATATCCAAAGAACATCTTTCTTTGCCTAAGCATAGGATTGCTACATTGTTCTAAAAGTTTAACCTTCAACTTGTAGCATTGCTCCACCTGTGTCTAGGTCCTTGTAGACCCCCCCGGGATGGGCATTGCGTGGTGGAGCAGTGCCCTGCACAACCTGCTGCTGGGCTCACTGAGGCCAGACCCCAAAATACAGATGGGGAAAGTGTCCCTGGCAGTTTGTCTGTCCCTTGACTCCGGCAGGGTGGCTGGGAGGTGTCCTGCTCTGTGGCCATGCTCCCGCATGGGCCACAGAGCCATGGCTCCCGCATGGGCCACTGGCCTGGGCATGGAGGTGGCAGGATCCAGCTGGCCACACGTTGCCACCCGGTGTCGTGTCCCCGCCACGAGCCGACAGTGACATCTAGTGACTCCAAAACACCCCAAAACTCCCCGAATATTAAATCCTCCCCATATTCTCAAACACGCTGCAACCACCTGCTTGATGAAGAGCGGGACTTAGTCTGAACAGGCGCTGGCAGCGCCGATGTGAATTTGTAAAGAAACTAAACACGCGTGATCGTGGATTTTAGGCGTCTGCAGACAGCCTAGCAGGAGGTAGCGAGGGCGCAGGGGCCACGTTAGAGTGTTTTGAAGGTTTTGTTGGGAAAGCTGGGAGAGTTTTGGGTGCACAGGGGCCGCTGGTGATGCCTCCTCACCCTGTGAGGGGGTACCTTGTGTTCTCGCTTGATAGGGATATGAAGGCTATTCCCCGCCTGGCTGTACGGTTAAAAAATAATAATTAATAGGGGAGAGGCAGCAACACTCCTGTCTGTTTTTTGCGTGGCTGTGGAAGCGCCCCAGCCCCGTTTCGGGGCTTTTTGGCGGTGTTTTTGGAGGGGGGGGGTGCTGGGCTGAGGGGAGGGCTAAGATGGCCGCCGGCCCCCCGCCCGCCCCGGGGCTGAGGGGGGTGATGGCGGGCGCGGACCCCCGAGGGCGGGGAGGGCCGGCAGCCATCTTCGTGCGGGTCGGTGGGTGAGGGGGGCGGAGGAGGAGGAGGAGGAGGAGGAGGAAGAGGAAGAGGCGCTGCCCGCCCCCGGCGGGTCAGAGCGGGGAAGTCGCCGCCCGAAGATGGCCGCCGCGGCGGGGGACGTGTGCGGCGCCGTAGCAGGGGGCCGCGCCGGGGCCGGGGCCGGGGCTGCGGCGGAGGCGCGGTTCATCAGCAGCGCCAAGGTGAGCCCGGCGGTCCCCCCCGCCGCGGGGGGTCCCTTCCTTCCTTCACGCTGCGGCAGAGCCAATTTTTGGGGGAGAAAAGGTGGTAAAAACCCGGCAGCCTCCCCTCAGGCTGGGCGGGGGGGGCGGGGGTACCCTCAGCCCACGGGTGGGTTTCGGCTTCGGGTGCATCCTCTGACCCACGCTTCTCCCTCGGCAGGGGAAGGGCTTGTTCGCCACCAAGAACATCCGCAAAGGGGAAACCGTCTTCGTGGAGAGGCCGGTGGTGTCATCCCAGTTCCTCTGGAACGCCCTGTACAACTACCGAGGTGAGTGGCCGGCGGTGGTGGCACGTCCTTGTCACCTCCCCAGCGAGGGGACCGCAGGGTCCCTAAGAAGCTGCCTGGTTTTCAACGAAAGGGTTTGGGTTTGCCTTAGTGCCTCCAGGAAGGTGGCCCTGCTGCCATTTCTGCCTCTGCGCTAGAAGTGTTGACAAGTTGAAAACGTTGGGGTCATTTGAGGGATGGTGGCTTCCATCAGCCCCTGAGGAAAGCACTATGTGCCACCATCAGGCACCATCTGCGTGGGAACCCCGATTTTTTAGTGGTGAGGGTGCTAATCCCAGTCACACCACTGCAGAGTACAGCCCACAAAGGTGCCAGAGGCGCCAGAACAGAAAACGAGGGTTGTAAGAGCAGGATTTTCAACTTTTTTGTCCTATCTAGACCCTGCTGTCTTCTGAGCTCTGTTGCGGGTCAGCGACATGGGGACGCTTGTCATCATGTGGCTCTTAAACACTTCTCAGCCTTACAGGGTGGCAGATGAGGGCTGAGGGGGGTTAAATTGCAGCAGATATGGTCTTTCCTATGGAGGGAGTGGTAAGAGACTGGTGCCTCCAGCTTGGAGGTGGTGTTGGTACCAGTCATGCTGTCTTGCTGTGAGCCCTGGCCCCTTTTCTCACTGTGGTGTCCATCTGTCTGTCTTGTCTCCCCGCAGCCTGTGATCATTGTCTGCGGGCTTTGGAGACGGCGGAGGAAAACGCCCAGCGGCTGCTGGGGAAGAGCTCCCTGGTGCTGCCTCACCCAGAGCAGTGCAGCATCCGGAAAGACCTGCACCAGCAGTGTCCCCGGTGCCAGGTACGGGGCTGCTGGGAGGGACCGTGGTCTCTTGGGGTCACCGACTCCTTTACAGCATCTAGCCCAGGCACTTGCATCGCCCCGAGATGGGTGCCTGCCTTTCCCTTCTGCATCGTGATGGCTAAAGAGCTCAGATGGTCAGGGAGGGGGCACAGCTGGGCCTAGGACCCCCTTTTCCTGCTGCCGTAGCCAACGCTGGGCGCTGTGCCCCTCGCTCTAGGTGACGTACTGCAGCGCTGAATGCAGGCAGGCCGCTTTGGAGCAGTACCACCAGGTCCTCTGCCTTGGCCCGTCCCGTGATGACCCCACGCACCCCCTCAACAAGCTGCAGGAGGCATGGAGGTAGGCGACCGACCTGCCTGTTGCTCCACGGGCAGAGGAGGTGGCTCTCCTGGGCTGGGTGATGCTGCCTGGGACCAGGGCTGAGGACCGTCCTTGCTTTGCATCCCTGCATGGGGTGGCTGGAGGGTGGTGGTGGCTGTGGGACACTGCCCAGCTGTACCTGCTCGTTGGGCAGCTGGTGAAGTGGTGTTGGCAGCACAAAGGTTTGGACACACGGCTGAGCAGTTCTTATTTTTCTCCCGATAAAGAGCTACAAGGCACTGAGCTGCGCAATCCTCACTCCTGCAATTTTATAGAGCTCCTGCAGATCTCCAGCCTCTGGGAGATCCTCCTCGTAGCACCCCTGCGGGGACATAAATTGCCATCCCGGCTTGCAGATGACAAAATGGGCACAGAGGCGAGAAGTGACGTCCCTGACCCAAAGCTCGTCACAAACCCCAGCTCTCGCTGCAGTCCTGGGCTTTATATGGGGCCCAGGCTCTAGTTTAACAGGATGGTAGAGGATTATTTGTGTGCTCAGAGCAGGCAGGTGGGTGCAGGCTTCTCCTCACCCTGGATCCCCATGCAGCAATGCTGCACTGGCCGCTTTGGTGTGACGGATGAGCGCGGGCCTAACCACGTGGATGGCAGCTGCCTCTGCCTCCTTCCAGCTTTTTATTTCCATACCAGCACTGATCTGCTCATCTTTTTTCTTCATTCTTATCTCCCAGAAACATGCATTATCCACCGGAGACTTCCAGCATCATGTTGATGGCCCGGATGGTCGCCACCGTCAAACAGGTACGTCTGCAGTTCGGAGCCACAGCTGCCAGTGTGTGGTTTCCTCATCGCGTTGTGGCTGTTACTCCCGAGGACTGATCTCTTCTCCAGCGACTGGCAGGGTTCTGCTTGAATAGATTTCAACGTCTAGTGTTGCCTGGTCATGGAGACAGCTGGCAGCAAAGGAGGGTCCTGTGTCCTGAGCCAAGCAGGTCTTTTTTTCTGTACCAAAATAGTTAGTCAGAACTGAACTTTTCCTTTAGCTCTCTTTCTTTGGCCTGTCTTCCTCAGTGTTGATTCTGACAATGAATTACAACCATGCAACTGCGTCAGGTTGTTTTTGGTAGTAGGCTGGATACCTCTGAGCTCAGCAGGGCTTGTCCTCTCCTCCCTCTCTCCTGGCTGGGGAGGAAAGCAGTGTTGGTGCAGCGCCTTTGCTTGATTCTTTTGTCAGGCTAAAGACAAGGAGTGGTGGATCAAGGCCTTCTCCCAGTTCTGCAGTAAGACAGCAAACGAAGAGGAGGAGGTTGTGCACAAGCTGCTGGGGGACAAATTTAAGGTAAGAGTCTGGTAATGCTTGGATGTGTTGGATCCCTGAGTCTGCCCTCTGCCTGCCTGTGTCTGTGAGCCCATGGGTGCAGAGGCCCCGTTACAGCTGGGATGGGAGACACTGGAAATCCCACACTCAAAGTGGGGGCACAGAGCCACCCATTAGGGGCTGGCTGACCTGACAGAGAGAAAATTGGTTGCTTATAGGGCTTTGGGCTTGTGGTGCTTCAGTGGGACACACTGCTCATTCCTGTGGTGGAGATGCTTCTGCTGTGGCTTGGGACAGGGTGATACTGAGCTGCTGAGCAGGTGGTTTTTGCTGCTAAAACGAGCGGCTTTCGCTGCTCTGAGGGCAGCAGCCTCCAGCCTTACAGGGAAGGACGAGGAGCCTGACTCCTGAGCCTTCTGGCCTGTGCTGGCCCATCAGCCTGGGTCTGACGCCCAGCGGCATCTCCCCACCCTGATGACGGTGTTGCCATGTCCTGCCAGGGCCAGCTGGAGCTGCTGCGGTTGCTCTTCACCGAAGCCCTTTACGACGAACATCTCAGCAGGGTGAGTTGAGCTGCCTCCCGAATAGCCCGGGAGCATGGCAGGACCCTCCGCTTGGCCAGGGCTTCCCTTGGGACTCTGCCCGTTCCTTGCTCTCCCCAAAGCTCCCTGTGGGATTTGAGGCGCTGGCAGAGCGGGGTGCTGCCACAGGCTGGCCTGGGCTCAGCTGCTTTCTCATCTCCCTTCTGCAGTGGTTCACTCCAGAAGGCTTTCGATCGCTCTTTGCCCTCGTTGGGACCAATGGCCAAGGCATAGGAACAAGGTAATGGGGCTTTCTGGGTGCTCTGGGCAGTGGAGATGTGGCACGGAGGGGATGTACAGTCCGTAAATCCACGCTGGCCTGGGTAGTGGCTGGGTTCAGACGTGAGGGAACTGGGGGGGGTTTAGTCTGGAGAAGAGGAGGCTGAGGGGAGACCTCATGGCCCTCTACAACTGCCTGAAAGGAGGGTGCAGAGAGGCGGGAGGAGTCTCTTGAGCCAAGGAACCAGCGCCAGGACAAGAGGGAATGGCCTCAAGCTGCGCCAGGGCAGGGTCAGACTGGCTCTTAGGAAGGATTTCTTTGCAGAAGGGGTTGTTGGGCGTTGGAATGGGCTGCCCAGGGCAGGGGGGGAGTCCCCATCCCTGGAGGGGTTGAAGAGCCGGGTTGCCCCAGCGCTGAGGGATCTGGTGGAGTTGGGAACGGTCAGTGTGAGGTTAATGGTTGGACTGGAGGAGCTTCAAGGGCTTTTCCAACCGAGATGATTCTGTGATTCTGTAAGAGAGGGGAATGGAGAGGCAAACTTAAAAGCAGTCCTTCATCCTGGCTGCATCTAACCCTTTCGCATCCCTCTGCCAGAGCTTGGCCACTCAGAACCACTGAGTTTAACCCTTAGATCCCCCCTTGTGAGGTCCCACCGTGTGCCCTGTGGGACTGTGACGGTGTCCCTCTGCTTCCCGACAGCTCTCTGAGCCAGTGGGTACACGCTTGCGACGCGCTGGATCTCCCCATGCTGCAGCGGGAGGAGCTGGACGCCTTCATTGACCAGCTCTACAAGGACATCGAGAAGGGTGAGGCTCTGACGTGGCCGTGGGCAGCCTCAAGCGGTGCTGTTGGCAGGACCTGGCGGAGTTTCTGCTGCTTTGAACTCTCCCCAGGATTCAGGGACTGGGAGAAGTTCCTGCTGGGGACTGGGGGATGTTCCCCTGGGCCGTGCGAGCCACGCCTGCTGCCTTTGACTCACTGCGTGGCCAGGGCAAGTCTAAATTTGTGGGCAGGTCGGGGTGGCTGGAGAGCCGATCTGGAGGGATCCTGTGCAGAAAAATCCCATTTACACTAAACATTCAAAGACCTGTTTATGCCTTTTTTTGACTGATGCAGCTGTGTGAGTACAGGGACAGACCAGGGAGTGTTGGGGATGCAAATCTTCATGTCCTTCATCCCCTCCCAGGGGGAAGGGAAGGGTGCTTTGGAAACACCCTGCAACACCCCAAAGCAGTGCTGGCTGGGTGCGTTCCGTTCAGCATTGCTGGCCCTTTGTGCTCATGTGGAAGAGCCAGAACGGCCCATGCAAAGCTCTAACCCCCTCTCTCTTCTGCAGAGTCAGGAGAGTTCCTTAACTGCGAGGGATCGGGTCTCTACGTGCTCCAGAGCTGCTGTGAGTAACACAAAGACTGGGAGGAAAACTAGTAGTGAGGAGGGGGATGTCCTGGGCTAGACTGACTCACCTCTTCCTAAAAGCCTCTGGAGAAAGGGGTTTGTGCCTCCCATCTGTGGGATGGGGGTGAGGTGGGTGCTGCTCTGGGGCCTGGCTGCTCTCTCGGGGGTCTCCTGGCATCTTGCCTTGCTATGAAGTGGCCAGTCCTGGCCTGAATGGCTTGGATGTGATATAGTCTCCGCGAGCCACCTGTGTGGTTTAGCAAAGAAACCATCTCCAACCTTGTCTGAGCAAAATGGAGCTGAACAAACCTTTAAAGGACAGAGCTTTTCTTAGCGGGACCATGGGGATGTAGGAGAGGATGTCCCAGCACCCAGAGCTGTTTTCTTTCACTCCTTTCATGAGCAGGGCCTGGGGACGGCTGCTGGGAAGCGAGGGAGAAGTACAGCCCTGCACATTCTTCCGTCAGCACCGGGAGGCAGGGATGGTGCTGTGCACCCCTGGGATTGATCAGGACAGCTTGCTCGCTCTGAGTGGTTTTTGTGGGTCTGGCAGAGCGCCCTGACTCTGCCCCCCTGCTCCGCTGAACCCCCTAATCCCGTGTGAGCTGAGAGTGGCATGCTGGTGGCCCTGAGGTGGATGGGGTGGCCACAGCATTGTGCTGCCTTATCCTTAGCCAGGCCGTGGCCCTCGCAGTTGGTGACACTGGTTCCCACGTGCCTGGGCCATGCAGAAGGGCAGGCACAAGCCCCCGCGGGGTGCGTGGGGTGTCCAACCCTGCCTCTGCCTTCCCCCTCCTCCAGAGACACCCTCATGGCTGCATCGCCTCTTCCCCATAGGTAACCACAGCTGCATCCCCAACGCCGAGACATCCTTCCCGGAAAACAACTTCCTCCTGCACCTGACGGCTCTGGAGGACATCGAAGCAGGAGAGGTGAGACAGCAGGGCCCGCACGAACCCGGGGTGACATCACACCTTGGCAGTGAAACCGAGAGGTTCACTCCACGGTCAGAATTGAGTATAACTGTTGAGCAGTATTTTTTATTAGCAGTGCTGGGGATCGCTCCACCACGAGTGCTGCACTTACTAACAAAACACTCTGACTAATACACAGAAAAACCATACATATTCATCAGATTTCCTGAAAAAGGCAGTCTTATGCTAATGGCTTCTCAGAATTCATTTACATAGTCTGAGCATGCATAGTAAAAATAGAGTGAGGGTCTTCTCCCCTCCTTAGTGGTCCACATAGTCTTCCTCACACTGTCCGCTAGTTGAACTTTAGGTTTTTTGTGTCCATATGTGGTCATAGAGTTACCTCATCCATCCTTCAGCTCCTGTTTGTTCCAAGGGGGTTAGTTTAGACCAGCTTCCAGTTGCTTATCTTGAGACTGGCGTCTTCTTAGACACTTGTTTTTTTAGGTTCCTGCTATTAGGGATGTACTCGGGGAGTTTTTCAGACTGTCCAAGGCCTGTCTTATCTCCACTAGGCAAGGAGTTACAGGTTTCAAAACATCTTACAAGTGGGTAATGACTACAGAGGGTAGTTAGGAAAAGAGTATAAATGAAATTACATACATTGCAGTTAAATACGGGAAAAATAAAAGCTAGGAAAACACAAGTGATGGTTAACTTTAAAACTAGATGTTCTACTTTACAGGTCCTTGTACATTAGCAATGTAAGGAGATCTTGTAATTTCAAGTATACTTGTAGCAACTTTCCTTCAGCAGAGGGTCCCCGTGTCCCCCACATCCCCCGCAGACCCCCGCCCATACCTCCTGTCTCTTGCGTTGTCCTGGCAGAGGAATTCACACCTCATCCCACATTGGGGCTGCCAGACGCCACATTTCTGCCTGACTCTGAGAGGTCCTGGTGCAAAATCACGCTGCTTTGGGTTCGTGGGAAGCGATTCTCAGCCCAACCCGTTTCTTTTTGCTCACAGGAAATCTGCATCAGTTATTTAGACTGTTGTCAGAGGGAGCGGAGCAGACACAGCCGCAACAAGATACTCAGGTAGGGGCTGCTTGGAGGAACCTGGGGAGGGGGGACACCCCTTTGCACCCCCAGCCCGTCACTCTGGGCTGTGTCCCTACCTCAGGGCCCTGTGCGTGCCTTGGTGCGTGGCAGGCTGTGCATGCAGCGTGTGGTGCTCTCAGTGTTTCATGGCAGGGTGTTGTCACGTCCCAATTTCTCGGGACAATGACTCAGATTTGCCGATTTCCAGGTCAGGATGAAGGTGAAACGACACCACGGATTCTTCAGTTCACACAACTCCAATTTTTATTCGCTCACAACAGATCATTAGCATGAAACTTTGTCACTAATCTTTGCATCTTCTGCAACAGGCATTAAACTTACATCGATTAGTGGCAGATCTTATATCCCACTAAGCCTTAAACGTGCCCCAACAAGCCTTAAACATGCCCAAACAAGCCTTGCCTTATATGCGGGCATACAGAATAAAAATGGGAGAGAAAAGGGGAAAGAGGAGAAGAGAAAGACAAAAAGGAAGATTTCACTAGTCCTGGTTCCAGCGTTGGTCCAGCCAGCCCAGGGGTCCAGTTCTGGTGGGACACAGCCACCCGGGGCTTTGACTCGTGTCCTTTTGTAATTCCTTGCCCCTCCTCCGGATGGGCACTTGGACTTGTTAGGCTAATTAGGCATCACGCGCAGTTCATGCTTCTAGAATTCTCCTCGCTTTTGGTACGTGGTGCAGTATGTACCTTCAGATTCTTCTGGAAATGAGTTGGTGGGCTTGAGGGTCGTTAGGGAGTTACTCCCCCCTCCCTGCAGGTGTGACCGTTGTCTGACCTTCCATGAAAACAGCTTCTCTGTTGGCTCTTCAGTCGCTCAAGATAGGGAAGCTCAGCCTCCAGAAAGTGTGGTCCCACCTCTGCAGGACCCCGTCCTCTTGCTGCTCCCCCCCCGCCATTACCTGCATAGCCCCAGCATTTCCATAGAAACAGTTTCCTTTGCCAAAGTTTTTTTACTGGATGGTTGAGACGTTAACTGTGGTTTCAGGAGATGGTCACAGGCGTGCACGCAGCGGGCGGTGCTCTGGGTGCTTCGAGCTCCTCGCATTCCCTTCCTACGTGTCGTGGCCTTGGGGGCTGAGGATTTGGGGCTCCCCCTCTCTCTGCAGGCTTGCACCACTCTGTAGTTGGCTCCTGCAAGCCCTTGCTGTCCTCACCCACCTTCTTTTTTCTCTGCCCTTCAAGAGCAGGGGCTCCTGCTGAAGGTCACCATCCCCATCAGGGCTGAAATCCCCTTCTCCACTCAGACTACCCCCACCCCAGCATGATCGAACCCACAAATTCCTCCGGATTTAACGTATTCAGCCCCTTCCTGGCTGCTCTGTCCCCATCCCCTGCACAACAGCAGTGTTGGGTTGTCCCTGTCTCAACGCCATCATTCTTTTCTCCTTCTACCTTCCTTTCTTCCAGGGAGAACTACTTGTTTACCTGCTCGTGTCCCAAGTGCCTAGCGCAAGCCGATGATGCTGACGTGACGTCGGACGAAGAGGAGGAGGGCGAAGGGGAGACAGATGATGCTGAGCTGGAGGACGAGATGACTGACGTTTGATCCTGGCCCTGGGCGAGAGGAGAGGGAAGGGACACAGGACGGGTGGTTGGGGCGGGGGGGGGAATCCTCCGAGAGGCAGCAGCTTTAAATATTAAAAACAGGGTTGTGTTGGGGGGTCGGGTGGGAGGCCACGTGCCGGTGGCGGGTGCGGAGAGGGGCAGCGGGGGAGCCGGAGGCAGGCCCTGCTCCTGCCTGGCCTTGTTGTGCGCTCTGTGTGTGTGTGTGTGTGCGTGCGTGTGTGTGTGTGAGGCTGTCCCCGTCCTCCCTGGGCGCCAGTGACCCCCCTCCAGCCGCGTCCCCGTCCCAGCTGGGGCTGGCTGGGGCTTGCAGGGGAGGCTGGAGGGGAGCAGGGTCCAGCCAGCCCCTGGGACAGGCCGATGGGTTACCTCGTCGTCACCCCTGAGGCTGCTCCGTGCTGTCTGTGCCGGCCGCGGATGCGGAGGAGCATGTCCTTCCCTACCCCACAGGGACGAGGGGAATGCGTGTGTGTGTCCGTGTGTTTGTGCACGAGGGGTACTATTTAATGTCTGTATTAGCACTATCCACACCCTAAGGAGCTGGGGTCCGTATATATTCTCCATTCCATGCCTTAGCTCAGCCAGCAGCAAGGGGCAAAAAGATTTTGCAGGTGGGACCGAGACACCTTACGGGTGCCTCAGATGCCCGAAAAGCAGAGCTGAGCCTGGCAGGCGCCTCCCTCCCACCTCGGCCCCCTCCTTTCCACGATGCCAAGCCCCGCGCAGCGATTGCCAGGCTTTTTTTGGGGAGGGGGAACAGCTGAGGCTGCCGCTAGCCCAGAGCCCCCACGGGCTGTGGTGTTGGCGTTAAGTGAAGTCACCATCCAAAACCCAAAAATTGTTTTGGGTTTTGCAGAGAGCGAGTCGTCCCGCTGGGCCCATCCGGCTGCTTTGGGAGGAGGATGCGCCCGGGCGGGAGCCGCCGTGGTCGTGCCCAGGGACACAGCGTGGTGCTGGGTGCTTCCCCGCACCGAGATGTCACCGCAGCCGAGCGTTGTCACCCATCCCATGCCGGCAGCCACCGCTCTCTGCGCTGTCCTGCTCTGCTCGCCACGCGGCTGGAGGGAGAAGACGGCTCCAAGCGACCAACAGGCAGCAGGTTGGGGATGCGCCCCGGGTATTTTCCTCCCCTTTTTGGATTTTGGGGAGGTGTTTTCCTGCCGCTGCGTCCTTCGAGCCCGCGGCAGCTGGACTGTGGGACTGCGGGTGACGCTGTAAATGGGCACCTGTGTCACTACCATCACCGCCAGCCCTGCACCCCACTGCTTGTCCCCAGCCGTCCCGGGGCCGCAGCCCCTTCAGTGTTCGTAATAAACCAAGACTGGTGACACGGCCGTATCATTTGTACCCATAAACTGGAGGGAGGGCGAGTGCAGAGACGAGGGCTGCGACCCAGGGGCTGGTCCTGGTGGGAACACGGAGGGCTGGGGGTGAGGGACAAGACACCCGCTGAGGTCTGGGCTCTGGATCTGCGGCCAGTTCACCCCTGGGGCTGGATCCCCAAGGCCGTTGCTGCTCTGGTGTGTGACAGCCCTGTGCTGCACAGGGGTGTGGCAGTGAGCGTGAGCCCTGTCCAGGCTGCAGGAGGCACCTTGAGAAGTTTACTAAGAAAAATACCAGGGGATGAGATTTGTCACTTCATCCCCTGGCTGATAAAAAAAAAAAGAGAAACTTCCCTTTCTCTAAAACTTGTTCACACTTCATTAGCTCAGACAAAAATATACAGATGTTGGGCGAGCCCTGCTAGTACAGACCAAGCCCGTATCTCTCTCCCTCCCATCCCTCTCTGGCTGTAACCCTGCATCCCTCTACATCAGCAGCACAAATTACCGGTGGCATCTTACGTGTCGTTAAAATGTTTCTTGGGGAAGTGCTGGCCTGCTCTGGGCCATCGCCTCCCTCCCACAAAGTCACTACAAAGGGTGCTGGGTGCCAGGTTCAAGGTTGCCACCGCGGGGGCTGGTGGTTGCCCTTCAGCCACGCTCCAGCGGCAGCACAAAGGTCTCCTGGTTGCTGGATCCGGCGAGGCTGGGCAGTGGGATCTCTGGAGTGTGGTGGGATCTTTTCCTCAAACCTGGGGCCCCGGGGCAAGCTCCTGGGATCCACTGAGAAGTCCTCGATCCGCCACAGCCTCCTGCTGCTACCAAAAGGTCCAGGGGGGCTGCATCATTTCGTAGGTGGGGATGCTGGTGACGTTGACAGGGATGGAGATGATGGCCCAGGGGAGCCCGTGCTGCTCCAGGGAGCGTCTGATCATGTATCTGGAAGGATAAAGAGGTGACAGGCGCACGTGAGCCGCCTGAGGTGGGACTGCGGAGCCCAGATGTGAGCGTAAACCACAAACCAGCTCAAACAGAAACTCTGCGGATTAATTATGACTAAATCCACTAAAAATCTGGCTCATCAGATCAGCCCGTATTTGGGAAGATGAAACATCTCCTGAGCAAGGCACCTACCCGTCCCTGCCCAGCAGGAAGAGCGCGGGGATGTCGGCTGTCCGCCTGGTGCTGTCCTGGATCATCTCGATGTAGAAGCTGTCGTTATCGTAGGCGTTGTCTGCGATGATCACTGCCCGTCCGCCGTGCTCCTGGATCACACGCGTCTTCGACAGGAACGAGCAACCCCTGGGGCAGAGAAAGACAAATCTTTGGTGGCCACCGGTGGATCCTTAGCAGGTACAAAATCTTCAAGTGTCAGAACTCGCCTGGAGATGCCCAAATCAAGGACCATCCCTGGCCCCACGCTTCCCCCAAACCCTGCTCCTCTTGGGAGTCTGTGTTTTAGGCACAGGCTGCCCACACTCGGCCATTTTCTCCTAAGAAAAAATCATAAAATCCCAGACTGGTTTGGGTTGGAAGGGATCTTAAAGCCCATCCAGTCCCACCCCCCTGCCACAGGCAGGGACACCTTCCACTAGCCCAGGTTGCCCAAAGCCCCGTCCAACCTGGCCTTGAACCCTTCCAGGGAGGGGGCAGCCACAGCTTCTCTGGGCAACCTGTGCCAGCGCCTCACCACCCTCACAGGGAAGAATTTCTTCCTTAGATCTCATCTAAATCTCCCCTCTGTCAGTTTAAAACTGTTACCCCTCATCCTATCCCTACCCCCCTGATCAAGAGTCCCTCCCCCCTTTCCTGTAGCCCCTTTAAGTCCTGGGAGGCTGCTCTAAGGTGTCCCTGGAGCCTTCTCTTCTCCAGCTGAACCCCCCCAACTCTCTCAGCCTGTCCTCACAGGGGGGTGCTCCAGCCCTCCGAGCATCTTCGTGGCCTCCTCTGGCCCCACTCGAGCAGGTCTGTGTCCTCCTGCTGTTGGTGCCCCCAGAGCTGGACCCAGCACTGCAGGGGGATCTGACGAGAGCGGAGCAGAGGGGGAGAATCCCCCCCCTCACCCTGCTGCCCACACTGCTCTGGGTGCAGCCCAGCACACGGGTGGCTTTCTGGGCTGTGAGCGCACGTTGCTGGCTCACAGTCAGTTTTCCATCCACCAACACCCCCAAGTCCTTCTCCTTGGGGCTGCTCTCATCCACTCCTCGCCCAGCCTGGATTTGTGCTTGGGATTGCCCCGACCCATGTTCAGGACTTGCACTTGGCCTTGTTGAACTCCATGAGGTTTGCACGTCCCACCGCTCCAGCCTGTCCAGGCCCGTCTGGATGGATTCCTTCCCTTCAGCGCATCGACTGCACCACACAGCTTGGTGGTGTTGGCAAACGTGCTGAGGGTGCCCTCAATCCCACTGTCCGTGTCGCCAACAAAGATAAAATAAAATAAAATAGGGCTTCTTCCACCTTAGTGCAGGCTGTTTTCTAAGAGGCACAACATGAAACGCTCTGGGGTAGGTGCACCCTCCCATTTTTCCTGTATACCCACATGGGGTAAGTCACGGGAAGAAGCTGGAGGTGATGGTAAAATATAGCCATGGCACTGTCACCCTCTGCTCCCCTCCTGCCCCAGGGTCCCCCCCAAACAGCTCCCATGCTGCCAGACGTACCCCCTCTCCACCAAGGCAATCTGGTCCTGGATGAAGACGCCATTATTGAGCTCTCCGCAGGCTTCAGGGGGATCCGCTGGGACTAGGTGGATCTGCTCGTACCTTGTGTTCTCCGAGAAGGAGACAGACAGGGGTGAGTGAGGGGGGTTTGGGGCTGCTTCTCGCCCCCTGCCCCACCGCAGCCATCCCCGCTGTCCCGTGCCCTGCTCACCCCTGCACCGGGGGTGCTTTTGGGGAGATTTAGGACTCGGGGGTGCAGGTTGCCCCATTCTAGCCCCTGCTGAGGCTGAAGGCAGGGACCAGCGTGTGCTGCCTTCCTAAGGGCAGGCTCACAGAAGAGTAATTAGCTCCATTTTTATAAAAGGCTTCAAATCACCAGGCCCCGCGATGGAGAAATACTAGGATGGAGGGGACCTAAACTGACAAATTCAGTTAATACTTACAAACACGCCACCAAAATCCTTGGCTGGAGTGGCTGTAAAGATGTAGCGGATGTCTCCAGGGCTCAGCACTTGGAAATACAAGTATTCATGGATGCGTAAACCTGGGTGTGCGTGGAGAGAGGCAAGAGGCAGAGAAAAGAAAAAGGAACATTCCTGAAAAAAGGGAAAATACCCAGCTACCGCTCTTGCACTGCACCACACTGAAGGGAACATACCCTTCGCCAACGCCAGTTCCTGGCCAGGCCCTGGGGCTGAGGACCCAAAATGCTGGATTCAGCCTGGGGTGCATGAGGGGAAGGGGAAAATGCAGCTGGACCACGGGGGAAAAGGGGTGACATGCACCGAGATCGGGGTGCACGGAGGGGAGATGCGCTTGGACTGAGGCAGCCTGAAAAGAAATGCAGCTGGGATGGGGTGCAGGAGGGGAAATGCAATGGGGCTGGGGGGCATGGAGAGGGAATGCAGCTGGATTGGGGTGTTGGATGGGGAAATGTAATGGGGTGCAGGAGGGGAAATGCACCCAGAATGAGGAACTGGTTGGGGAAATGCAACTAGGTCGGGTGCGTTGAGGGAAAGGCACCTGGATTGTGATGCGCCAAGGAGAAATGCACCCGGATTGGGGTGCAGGAGGGGAGATGAAATGGGGCTGGGGTGCACTGAGGGGAAATGCACCCGGATCAGAGAGCGCGGAGGGGAAATGCACCTGGACTGGGGTGCAAGAGGGGAAATACAATGGGACTGAGGGGAAATGCAATGGGACCGGGGTGCACTGAGGGGAAATGTACCCGGAGCGGGATGCCCCGAGGAGAAAGGCAGCCAGCCCAAGGTGCCGGGGCCGAGCGGGCCACTCGCACTCACCGCGGGCCGGGCAGGAGCAGAGGCAGAGGCAGAGCCAGAGCGACCGGCGGAGCATGGCTGCGCCCGGCGCCGCCAGCCGCCCCGCCCCGCGCGCCCCCGCCCCGCGCCCATTGGCGGCGCCCCCACATCGCGCCTTCTTATTGGCCGACTCCGCCATCAATCTCCTGAGGGACGAGGCGGGCAGGCGCGGAGGCCTGCGCGACCCCGGGCCGCGGCTGCGCTGTCGGTCCCTGTCACTTCGGTGTCCCCTCCCGCGGCGGTGGGGCCTCGGCGTCGCCGCCAAATAAAGCTCCATCCGCCAGCCCTGCCCGCTCCAGGCCGCGTGTCCGTTTTTTTTCCCTGACAAATAGTGAGCCGGTCTCCCGGGCTGGTTTCCCCCTCGCTGCCTCTTTATGGTTGCTCGGGGAGGAAGGGCGCTTCGCCGGGGCCGCTCTGTCCTCCCCGTACCATAGAGCGCGGCCGGAAGCGGTCGCCCTAGCAACGCGCGCTTCCCTTCCCGCCCCGGGGAAGCTTCTCGGCGGGCGCGGTGCATTGTGGGGTGGGGCCTGTTTGAGGCGGGGGGCAGCCGCAGCGAGGAAGCCGCCGAGATGATGGTGAGTGTCATCCGCCGCCATCCTCGCCGCCGCCGCGACCCGCTGCCCGGGGACGGCCTCCGCCGCCCGCCAGGGGCCGCGTTGGGTGGGGTTGTGGCGAGGCCGGCGCATCTGTCGGGGGCGGGGGGGGTGGATGGCGGAGGCCGCCCTGCCGCAGAGGCCTTGCCGCCACCCGCGGCGTGAGGGGGGCGAGTCGGGCCTCGCCGTTCCCGCGGCGGGCGCGGTGAGTTCTGCGAGTTGGAGCCGTGCTGCCCGCTTCGTGACGCTCCCAGAGCCCCGACCCGCGTCCTCCGGCCCCGTGGCAGCGTCCCCTCAGCCGCACGGCCCAGCTACTCCCCCCCCCCCCCCACCTCGGCTGCGCGGCCCCCTCGGCCCCGGCGGTCCCCAGCTCGCAGCCCCGTTGCTCAGGAGCAGGCAGGCTGCGGCACAGCGGCGGCGTGTCTGCCTCTCCCCTGATTTTCTCGGGGGTGCAAGGGTTTCTCTTCCGTCGAGATCCCTGGTGGGTGTGGAAGAACTGGGCACGTTTTCTTCCCCTAAATCTTCCCTGGTTTTAGGGAGGCTTGACTGTGATCCTCACAGCCCTCTTCTGCTCGCACAGACCCTCAGCCCCAGCTTTGTCACTCTTCAGCGCAACAGTCGTAGTATAATTTTACTCTCTGCCCGCAGGTGGCTGTTTATAAGCGGGTGTCTCACAGACTTTGGCTGTGTCTGAGCTTTGCCTGTAAGGCATGTTTGGTTTGCTTTTTCGGAAGGGCTGGTGCCCTCTCAGAGCGGTGAGAAGCCCTTGTCTGCTGTGGCCTCGGATACCCTCTACTCTGTCTCCAGAAGAGTTTATTGTCGGGGAGGTGTAATCACTTAAATTGTGCTCGTCTACCCCATCCTCTCTGCGAAAGCATCTTTCGGCAGTTGCCACCAGTACAGTCCTAGAGCGTATACTGGAGACAGCTGGGTGAATTCCAGTTACACTGTGGGAGATGGAAAGTAGTTGGTTTGTGTGAAGGCAGAGGAGTTTTGAGGGGGCTGCAGGTTTTGGTCTGGGCCTTTTTGCATGATGGTAGCTTGCTGGGCTGTGTGAGGAGTTAGCTCGCAGGCTGTAGGGGTGGGAGTAACGGCTCTGCTGTGGGTTCTCTCTTCAGCCAACACCCGTTATCCTGCTGAAGGAGGGGACGGACACCTCGCAGGGCATCCCCCAGCTCGTCAGCAACATCAATGCCTGCCAGGTTATTGCCGAGGCTGTGCGCACTACCCTGGGACCTCGGGGCATGGACAAGCTCATTGTGGATGACCGGGGTAAGCGCTGGGCTGTGGCCTCTCGCAGTTGTGTGGAAAAGTGACTTGGGAAGAACCCCTGAGTGCTTTGCATGCTGGCGGTGTATCTTTGTATCCATTAAAACCAGCATTTGCATCTAAGCAGACTTCAACTTCCTCACCCTGTGCTAAACTCTCACAGTAGAGGTTCGGTTTCTGTCTCAGTGTTTGGTTTAATACCTTGACTCTGGCCTCCGTGGCTGAACAGAAGAAAATTGTCAGACCTACCTGAGAAACTACCCATTTGCTGCTTACTAGCCTGAGTTAAGGCAGCTGTGTCTCGGTTGTGAGATTAGGTAGATCCAGGGTTAGTGGGACTAGAGATGAGAAAGTCCATGCCAGAAAGGAAAAACAGTGTATTGAACCTGACCTTCAGGCATCCCTCATCATCTCTGTTTATTTTTTAAATGAGGCTCATAATACGTGTGGAGTTACTCAGCACTTGTGGCTGAGCGTGAGGCTGTTATTGGGTTGATTTTTTTTAAAATGGGATTTAGGGATGAGACTCGCCTACCTCGGAAAAGACTTGTATGAAGTCACCAAACTAATGTATTGTTTGTGGCTTTTTATTGCTGTTACTGAATGGTGGGGTGGAAGGTCTTAGAATTGTATTTAAATACAAATAGGAACTGTAATAACTCTATTAAAAAGGATAATTGCATTTAAATTTACCTAATAACTAATATGATTGATTTCTAGTCTCACTTTGTGTGAGTGTCAGATTAGAACATCTGTTTTTATCTGTCTGGGGAGGCTATTGAGAACTAAGGGGGAAATGAATTTAAAGCCTCTGTTAATTGACATGGAGAGTTGTTCTGCAATCAAAGGAGCTTCACTTAATCTGCTCCAAAAATGGACTAAAAAGCTACTGTTAATATGGAATGGAGGTACCTGCTGAGACACCTGCTGTGAAACAGCTGTTCTGGGCTCCCCCTCTCCGTGGGGGTGACCCCTTTTGCCCATTTATAGCTGGGTATCTGGCTGTAGGAGTGGATTAAAATATGGTGGTGATCACATTTCAAATCACACAGGAGGAAAAAAACCAATCACTTTGCTGAAGAAAAATGACTTTTAAGTGGAAATTTGGAACAAGAGCCTGTCGTTGTTTAGATATGACAAAATTCACAGTGATGCTGGGCTTGAGTGGGGAACGCTGTGGTGTAATAACAGGTTGGGGCCACATTTGGCCTGAAAGGCAACATGGTGAAGCACAGTGAGGCTGGCTGCTCTGAAATTATTGTTGAATTTATGTCTTTCTGAGGTCTGAAAAGCTCCCTTGCGCGGTGGGTGCCCTTTGACAGGGGCTTTACTCGCAGCAGTCGAGCTCCATTTCCTTTTCTACATCACTCCTAGGCAAAGCCACTATCTCCAATGATGGTGCCACTATCCTGAAGCTCCTCGATGTTGTCCATCCGGCTGCGAAGACGTTGGTGGACATCGCCAAATCTCAAGATGCAGAGGTAGGGGGGTAGCCTGGCCGCACCTGCAGCGTAACACGCTGTGCGCTTTGTGTTAATTGCTGGGAATTGCTCATGGAATGCTGGCGTTTATTCCGGTTTCTTTATTGATTCTTTCTCTTCTGTGATAACTTTCAAATCTTTTACGCTGTTTTCAGCCACATCTGATGGGTGGTTTGGAAACTTGAAAGATATAAGGTTCACATTTTATGAATGTGGGTGACTGGGAGATGAGACTTCACCCTCAAATGGGATGTAGTCTGAACCCAGCTCTTCTCAATCATGAAGGAATCCAACTGAAAGCCTGTGAGCAGAGAAAACTTATGAAATTTGACTTCTTCTGGAAGCCTTTGCATGGTTTTAAGGGAGTTATCGCAGTGACTGCAGTATGGGGATGACACCGTGTTTCTCCTCTGTGCAGGTTGGTGATGGTACCACGTCTGTAACTCTGCTTGCTGCTGAGTTCCTGAAACAAGTGAAGCCCTACGTGGAGGAAGGCCTCCATCCTCAAATCATCATCCGTGCCTTCCGCACAGCGACGCAGCTGGTAAGGCAGCGCTGCTCAGAGCTGAGGGGTGTACTGGGCTCCACCACAGCGTCTGGGGAGAGGAGTTCTGTGCCAAAGAGGAAAAATAACACGCTTTTAGGCAAAATTCAGTAATGAATGGGCGGGGGCAGTGACAGTAGCGATCTCATGATGTCTTACTGCAAACATCAGCTGCCAGCGAGCTGTTATTACCAGTTAGTACCTCTGGAGTGCTATTGCTTTGTTTTTCTCCAAGGAAGAGTGAATAAATGGGAAAATTCATTTCCCATCCTCCTGATCTCTACTGCTCCTTAGTAAACTTTATGTCTCGTGAAGCCCATCAGTGCCATTAAGCTAAATCTTTTTGGAGGTTAACTCCCTTGGTAGCCCTTTGGTTCCCCAGCTCTCTGCTGAAAGCAGAGCCTCTTCCCGATTGTCTTAAACTTATGTTGGTGTGTTTCCTGGAATTACTGTGCTGGAAGGGGTGGGATAGCTTAAATGCTTGAAACTTCAGCGATGTTGAAGTAGGGAATAAAAGATAACATAAAATACAAAGAAGTTGGAGATGTGATCAGCTTACAAGTGTGAATCATTAATCCAGCTGTTGGCTTGTGTTTTGACAGGCTGTAAACAAGATCAGAGACATTGCTGTTGCAGTGAAGAAGGAAGATAAAGAGTAAGTTTCCTTCCAGATGACCTGATCGTGTAGCTGGTGTGAGGGCATTTCTGACTTCTGCTGTGTCTCTGGCTGATGTCTTGAGGTTGAACTGAACACCTGTGGCCCCACACTGGGGTTATTCCTGAGTTTCTGGGGAATTTCCTGCTGCTCTGGGGGAGATTCCACACTCTCACTTGGGCTGCAGCAGAGTATGTCAGCCAGTGTCTTCCAGTGCATGTGGAGGAAGCTTGGTACTAAAATAAGCGGCCTGATTTCTGTTATCCAGCGGTGGTGGAGACTTGCAGCTTCTGCTGCAATCAGTGGCAGCGTTAAATTTCTCTTAAAATCAGACCACTTTTTACCTGATGAATACATGAAGTTAGATAGCTAATAACAGTAAGGAAATGATCCTTTCGACTGAGGTGAGAATACTAGAGTTAATTTTCTCCCTTTTATTTCTCAAACCAAAATGAGTTGTATCCTTTCTGCTGTCCTGTGATGCAAAATTCAGTAGTTCTCATGGTCAGCAGTAACTTGGGAGTTGGATCCCTATTTCCCTGGTGTCCCTTGTATCATCCACTCTGTTAGGGCAACATAGTTACCTGAGTTAATATTTTGGAGAATGTGCTACTGTTTCAGAAACTTCTTAGTGCCTTTGGATGAAGGAGAGGATGCTGAGCCCTGCTGTTCTGCTCAGGCCTGTGGTGTCTTAACAGCCAACCCACCTGGTCAGTGCTAGTTTGATGCTCAGGCTTTAAAAGGGAGAATTGTACTTCTGACAGTCTGGGCTTTGCCATGTCTGCCTTGCTTTCCCTGTCGGTGGAAGGGAGCTGATCTTTAATTCTATGCAAGTGGATTAATCATGCTGTCCATGGTGTTTTCTGAGCTTGTGAAAAGAATCAGTGAGTGAACAAAACCTTGTTTTTTTCTTTTCCTGGCAGTGAGCAGAGAAGCCTGCTGGAGAAGTGTGCAGCCACAGCCCTAAGCTCCAAGCTGATCTCCCAGAGCAAGGAGTTTTTCTCCAAGATGGTTGTAGATGCCGTCATGATGTTGGATGACTTGTTACAGCTCAAAATGATTGGAATCAAGAAGGTGCAGGGAGGTGCTTTGGAAGTAAGTTCTGTCGGAGCCTGTCCTGAAAGGGTAGGAGACACTGATCACAGCTCCTTCGATGGGTTGACTTCAGCAGAAATGCAGCCTGGCTTGATAGTGTCTGTTAAAGAGTTACCAAAGCGAAACAAAGCTGTTGATGTGAGGAAAAAGCGTAGTGAGTAGGGCTGAATTTCTTCTCTGTAGGTAGAGAATCTGGGTTTTTTTTGAGCAAATACACTCTTGCTGCCCTCTGCAGCGAATGTTGTTACTGACAGAAATTCCATTTTCATCTCTGCAAATAATGAAGGTTTTTTGTTTTTTGTTTTATTTGTGGGAAGTCTTTTCTTACTTCTGGAACCAAAAGCCATACAGTCCTGATTGTGTGCATGAGTACCGGCTTAGGAAAAATGCAAAGAAAATGTTGTGAGGGCGCTGATCTAGCGGTGAGCTGGGTGGTTTATACCTGTCGTGTGTGGGACTGCACGCGGGTCCGTGGCAAGGAGTTGTCCTTGGGCTGTGGGACAGCTGGTGTGTCTGTACTCTCTCCTGCCTGTACCCCATGGAGGTTTGGCCCGTCGCTTGGGACCCTGCTGCTGAAAAGTAAAGCCCGCCACAATCTCTCTGAATTGTTATTCTGTGGCTGTTACTGTCTGTAAACACTCTGCGTGAGCATTTTCATTGAGAAGAGACATTATAATTAGGCCATTATCTTGCCCAGACAACTAATTCAGTGAATTAGGAACATTTCAGCATCTGTTTTTGTGGTGTCTGGGCCTGCTGGTGTTCTGAGTCTTGTAGAAATTGGTCCCCTGGGGAGGGGGGTGTCTCCTGTGCTGCATAAAAGTGGCTCTCCCTGCTCCGTATTATTTTGTCCTTGTATTCTGCTGTCAGACTCCTTGGAGAGCTGTATGAGGATGGTGCAAATAATTTAGCACACTGCTTTTCAGGGTTGGCTTGTGAGAGATCCTGGGTCATCTCAGCCTGTCAGCTAGAGCAGAGGAAGTCTGTGCTTGTCCTAGGTTAGGAGAGACAGGGATCAGAGCCAAGTCTGCAGTGCGTGGCCAGATACTCCTGGAGTAGGAGATGTAGATGCTGATTTCTCTCCCAGCCATGCAGTGAAGAAATTCATTTAAGGGGGGCAGTGTTGGGCAGGGCAGTCCTGCTGTAAAACAACCCCGGAGGTGGTGATGGAGCTGGGAAAACCAAACCAGGGCAAAAAAAAACCCCAAGTGCAGGGCTGGTGGTGAGAAGTGTCCATCTTCAAAGGGTGGAAATGGGAAAGACATCAGAGAGAGACCAGATTGCTTCATCCCTTGATCTTCAGGTCATGTATAGCATCTCGCTGTGGTGTCTTGAGGGGCAAAAGGAAGCAGTAGAAGCTGGTTTTGTGAACAGAGAAGAAAATATTTGCTGCTTATTTCCTTTAAAAGTGGGTTAATCAAAGGAGACAGCTGTTGGTGAGCGCTTTGTAAATGAGGGCTCTGAAAGCAGAGTGTCTCCTGTGGGAGTTATTAACCCTGTTGAGAAAACCTTGAGAGGCTGAGCCTAACACAAATCCCTCTCTTCAAGGACTCTCAGCTGGTGGCCGGAGTTGCCTTTAAGAAGACGTTCTCTTACGCTGGGTTTGAAATGCAGCCCAAGAAGTATCAGTCTCCTAAGATCGCCCTGTTGAATGTGGAGCTGGAGCTCAAAGCCGAGAAGGACAATGCTGAAGTCAGAGTGAACACAGTGGAGGTAAGAGTCAAAAAGGGGACCCTGTCCCACTTCCTCACACCCGCAGGATGTGGGATAAAATGGGATTGCCTTCTGCACATTCCCTCCCCCTCTGAAAATAGCTGGCGGGTGATGCTGCCTCATTTTGGGAGAAGAGTATGGCAGACTTTGAACTACAGCAGGGTTAGGACATGTTTCTGCTCGGTCATCATGCCTCAGTTGTGACAAATCGTCAGCTGTGTGGTGACTTCTTCATGCCTGCCAAGTGGCCTTGCAGGGAAAGCTTATTCAGCAGTGCTTTACGTGCTGAAAGAGCCTCTGCATGTTTAAGCAAACAAGGTAGCCGTTTGGACAGTGATTCTCTTCCCATCTTGTTAAAATACCTTTATGAAACGTGGTTGTTCTCTGACACCTTGGAAAGTGTTTAATACATTTGGTTGCTGCATGTCTGTGGTATGGAAAGATCTCCGGGAGCTTTGCTGTTGGAGTCTTGGCCCCACTGTGATCATAAATTGTTTCCTCTCTGCCGTGGTGAACAGGATGGTCCTTTCTGCCGTGTTGGCTGCCGTGTGTGGTGTTGCTGTGTGTTTTTGTAAGCTTTCCCAGCTGCTGCGGCTGTATTTCCGTGACAGTTAGAGCAGACAGGCTTGTAAAGCGTGAGGTTTCTCAGGAGCTGTGGTTTTCCTCTGGGATAGATACTGGAAGTCTCTCCACCCCAATGTCCACGCACAGTTCTGTAAACACCTCTCAGCCACCAGTGTAATCCCTTCTTCCTCCCTGTGCTCTGCTGTTCGCTGCCTCTCTCGCTTCATCCAGCCCCTTCATCGACTTGGTTTTGCTGCTGGAAGCATTTTAACAGACACAGCTCTTTGGCATAAAATAGAAGTGACCTAAAATCACCTGTGAGTCCTAGAAAGCAGCTGTCTGCCGGGACCGCATGGAGCAGCATCGCTGCTGCCTTTGTTTTAGAAGAGCTGCTGCCTTTATTTTATTTTTTCTCCCTTTGCAGGTGCCGCAGGCTGGCGTTTGCCATCCCTTGAACCTGAGCACTTGTCCCTTTCTCTCTCCTCCCTCCTAGGATTACCAGGCTATCGTGGACGCTGAGTGGAACATCTTGTATGACAAACTCGACAAAATCCACAAGTCGGGAGCCAAAGTTGTCCTCTCCAAACTTCCTATCGGTGATGTGGCTACTCAGTACTTTGCAGATAGAGACATGTTTTGTGCCGGCCGTGTCCCGGAAGAAGATCTCAAGCGAACTATGATGGTGAGCTACCTTGTTTCAGAATAAAGACTTTTGATTTAGTTTTAACAATGCCAGGCTGGTCATTCCCAAAACAGGGCAGCAATCGGTGACTGAACACACCGTTCCTTACGAATATTTAAAATAGCATAATTTTTGCCAGTGTGGTTATTAGGTAAAGTTGCTATATACTGGCAAGGCTGTTCCTGATGGAATGAACAATCACAACTTGCCCCTGCACTGCTTTTTTTGTTTCTCTGATGTTGTGATATATTAGGGTCTGTACATTACATCGGTAGAGGTTTGTTTTCCCTGGCTCTTGTTGACTCTGTCGTAGGTCTTTTTCTTTTTTTCTCCTAAGCTTTCTTTGTGTAGCTGCTGGACTCTAGAGCCTGGGAGTCAGCACTTAGAAGCACCATAATCTTATTTTGCTGTCGAGGATTATTTCTGACGTTGGTAGCCTGCCTAGACGCATGAGATGGGAGGGGAAGTAGAAGGGTTTTCTCCTGAATCTGGCCTGCAGGATGGTTTTGCATCAGCTAAAAGGCTGGGCTGTCTGAAGAGAGGGAATGTGCTGGGCAAATTTGTCATGTTTGTCAGTGTTTGTAAAGCTGCTTTATCTCCTTTCCGTGCAGGCCTGCGGCGGTTCCATCCAGACTAGTGTCAATGCCCTGTCAGATGATGTCCTGGGCCGATGCGAGCTCTTTGAGGAGACTCAGATTGGAGGAGAGAGGTAAATACACCAGCTGTGAACTTGTAGTTCTGTGTAAGTGCTCTGATATTAGTTTGAAAAGTCAGGGTTTAAGTGTTGGCAGGTTTGAGCATCTCTCAAGGTGATGGTGGGAAAACAAGATGGTGTTATTGCTGCTTTTTATGAGGCTGAGGCAGGAGTAAACTTTCATCTAAATCACAGAATCATTCAGGTTGGAAAAGACCCTTGGGATCATCGAGTCCAACCCTCAGCCCGACTCTACAAAGTTCTCCCCTACCCCACATCCCCCCACAGCTCATCCAAACGGCCCTTAAACACACCCAGGGATGGGGACTCCGCCCCTCCCTGGGCAGCCTATTCCACTCTCTGACCACTCTTGCTGGGAAACATTTTTTCCTCATGTCCAGTCTGAACCTCCCCTGCTGCAGTTTAAAGCCGTTCCCTCTTGTTCTGTCACTAATCACCTGTGAGAAGAGACCAGCACCAACCTCTCTACCACGTCCTTTCAGGGAGCTGTAGAGAGTGATGAGGTCTCCCCTCAGCCTTCTCCTCCTCACACTAAACAGTCCCAGCTCCTTCCATTGCTTCTTACAGGATTTATTCTCCAGATCTTTCACCAGCTTTGTTGCCCTCCTCTGCACTTGCTCCAGCACCTCTTACATTCTTTAAAAAATACATATTTATTCCTCAATGCCTTGTAGAAAGCGCAGTGGTATTCTTTCATTCCTAACTTAAAAGCAAGGCCTTTTGAGGTTGATTGTGGCACTTGTCTGATAGCCCACGGTGCCACTGGACTCAGTGCAGACGAAGCTGGGTGCTGTATAACCGCGTTCTTCCCATCGCTGGAGGAGAAATCCTCTTTGGGGCTGTCTGCGAACACCTGCTCTGCTTCTGCCAAGTGGAAATGAGAGCAGCGGTTGAGCGCAAAGCCCTAGCAACAGGAAAAGAGTGGATTTTCCTGGGTCAGCTTGAATTTCACCTGTGTATTGCCTGGCTCTGCTCCTTCTTAGCTCAAGATCTGATATAGGGGCACTGCGTAGGATGAAACGGCTTCCGCCACGCATCTGGCTTGTGGAGAACTTCTCTGTTCCCAGCCTGTCATATCGGTGTGAAGCCTGTTCGGCAGCAGCACGGGATGCCATAACCCTTCTCGCGTTGTGCCGTTGGCAGGTATAACTTCTTCACAGGCTGCCCGAAGGCAAAAACTTGCACGATAATCCTGCGAGGGGGTGCGGAGCAGTTCATGGAAGAGACGGAACGCTCCCTGCACGATGCCATCATGATAGTCAGGAGGGCAATCAAGGTAAGGACCAGGGGACATCCCTCCCTGCTATTTGGCATTGGGCTTGTTGGGCGGACCTGGCACAGCTGTAACTTTTCCTAGAAACCTTTTCACACACCAGCATTTGGCCGAGGTCTCTCGGGAGAGACTGGGGAGCTCTCAGCTGGTGGAGTGGAGCATGCAGACAGGCAGCATCTGATTGATTGAACTCAAGTGCTGTTCCTTGGCTGGAGGAGTGTTGTCTTGGCCAACTGCTTTTCAGGCATGCCTGGTTTTTGCCTTCTCTTCAGTACAGCTGTAACCTGTGCTCGTGGGGTTGTGGTGTGTTCTGTAAACACCTCCATCCTAAAGGAAATACGATCTTCTGGGTGTGTCGGGATGGTGAGTTGACTCTGGATAGATGTCAGGTGCCCACCAAAGCTGCTCTGTCACTCCCCTCCTCAGCTGGACAGAAAATACAATGAAAATCTTGTGGGTCAAGATAAGGACAGGGAGAGATCACTCACCAGTTACTGTCATGGGCAAAACACTTGACTTGGGGAAATTCGTTTAGTTTATTACCAATCAAATCAGAGTAGGATAATGAGAAATAAAACCAAATCTTAAAACACCTTCCTCCCACCCCTCCCTTCTTCCTGGGTTTAACTTTACTCCTGATTTTCATCACTTTCTCCCCCTGAGCAGTGCAGGGGGGCAGGGGATGGGGGTTGAGGTCAGTTCATCATCCCTTGTCTCTGCCGCTCCTTCCTCCTCAGGGGGAGGACTCCTCACACTCCTCCCCTGCTCCAGCGTGGGGTCCCTCCCACAGCAGACAGTCCTCCATGAACTTCTCCAACCGTGGCTCCTTCCCACGGGCTGCAGCTCTTCCAGAACTGCTCCAGCATGGGTCCCTCCCACGGGGTGCAGCCCTTCAGGCACAGACTGCTCCAGTGTGGGTCCCCCCTGGGGTCACAAGTGCTGCCAACAAATCTGCTTCAGCGTGGGCTCCTCTCTCCACGGGGCCACAGGTCCTGCCAGGAGCCTGCTCCAGCGTGGGCTTCCCACGGGGTCACAGCCTCCTTCAGGCACATCCCCCTGCTCTGGTGTGGGGCCCTCCCCGGGCTGCAGGTGGGTCTCTGCTCCCCCGTGGGCCTCCGTGGGTGCAGGGCACAGCTGCCTCACCATGGGCTGCACCACAGGCTGCGGGGGTGCCTGGAGAACCTCCTCCCCTCCTCCTGCACTGACCTGGGTGGCTGCAGAGCTGTTGCTCTCACATATTCTCACTCCTCTCTCTGGCTACTGTTCCAGTTTTCTCTTTATCTTTCTTAAATAAGTTCTCCCAGAGGCGCTACCACCATTGCTGATGGGCTCGGCCTTGGCCAGTGGTGGGTCCATCTTGGAGCCGTCTGGCGTTGGCTCTGTCGGACATGGGGGAAGCTTCAGCAGCTTCTCACAGCAGCTACCCCTGTACCCCCCAGCCACCAAAACCTTGCCCCACAAACCCCATACAGTCGAGTAACTCTTCAGTAGATTTGAGTAGCAGGATTGATGCCTGTTAAAGCCACTTGTTCCCTCACTTGGTGCCCAGTCCGAGGGGTAACTGTCCCCTGGCCGTGCAGGCAGGCTGGGAGCGTCGAACAAAATCCAAGGCACGTGCAGGTGTGGGCTCTGCTTGTGGCGTTGCTGGTCCCGTGTGATAGATGCTGCGTAACTGCTGGCATTTCTGGGTTATGCATAATAACGTGTTAACGTGGTGTTTTCTGGTTTAAAAACAGCTTTGAGGCTGAGTGCCCTGAGGGGATGGGAAGAAGCATGTCAGGATTTTCAGAACTTTTGCTTTAGGAAGAACATCCTGATCTCCCTACTGAAACAAATAGGGGGGGAAAAAAATAGCAGATCTTGGCTGCGAAGTGCTGCTGCAAATATTGTTTAATTTGAATGCTTTACAGAAGTGAGGGAAACTTGCCCAGCACAGGGGGCTGTGCTGTGCCATCCCCCCCTGCCCGGTACAGTGTCCCCAAACCACCCCTTTACCTTGTACACAGCTGGGAATTGCTGCTGGGAGCTGCTGCTGGAGGCTCGTGGCCTGTTTCTGAAGCTCCCAGCAAAGCTGGCGGGTGCTGCCAGCAGCCTGGGCTCTAGACTTCCCCTGAGCCTGGTGTGCTGCACCACCCTGCCGTGCAGCCCTTGCAGGAAGGGAGGATTTCCCGCTCTCACCCTCCCTGGAACGAGAGTGAGCGTTTTCCCCTTTTTCTTTCAGAACGACTCAGTTGTTGCTGGTGGTGGTGCGATAGAGATGGAACTTTCCAAATACCTCCGGGACTATTCCAGGACCATTCCAGGCAAGCAGCAGCTGCTGATAGGTGCTTACGCTAAAGCCCTTGAGATCATTCCCCGCCAGCTCTGCGACAACGCTGGCTTTGATGCCACCAACATACTGAACAAGCTCCGAGCCAAGCACGCGCAGGTGGGTGCCCACTGAGGGCTCTTAGGGAGAACCAGCTGGGCATGTGATGATTTTTCTTTCTTTTTTCCTTTTTTTTGAGCCTGCCAGATCCGGTGTAATTCAGCTAAGCCCATGTTAGGCTCGTGTCCTCTTTGATTAAATGCAGTGTTTTCTTTTCAGATCAAGTGTAGGCTTGGTGCAGGTTTCTATAAAAGGAAATGATCTGTTTTCCCTTTGATCACAGCTGTCGGGTGACTTCTAGAGCGGGGAGTTTTGATTTGCTTTTTAAAAATGCATCATTTGTCAGGAGGGAGGCTTCTATATTAAACATTAAAGTAATCAGAGTATAGAAGTTGGCCGAGCCGTGTGTTTTCCGGGGGAGCTGCGGACTGAAGATCCCGATTGTTCGTGATCCTTTCAGACCTTGTACACACACACCACCCGAATTCAGGCAGTTAGAGGCTGCCCCTTAGCTCCTCTCAGAAGCAGCTGCCGCTTTGTGGGGTCGCCCCCACCACATTTCACCCTGCTGATGATTGTGAAATGAGGGGAAACGCCCCAAAATGAGCAGCTGTATCTTGGGCTGCAAAAACCGGGGCTGTGAGACAGCGGTGGACATCAGACCTATAAGGCTTCTACAGCTGCTCTCTGAAATGGAGCATGCCTGTTTTGTGAGGCTTTGCTGGCATGGTTTGCTGCCAACAAAGGCTTTTTGGGTGTGTTTTCTTTCTTTTTTTTGTGTTTCCCTCAAATACTCTTCCTTCATACAGCAAGGTCCAGTCTCTGCCTCTCCCTTAACGTCTTCATGTCTTTGTTTCCCAGTGCACTTTGTTTCCCAGGGCCCCGAAGTCTCAACCAGCCCAATAACGAGACCCTCTTCACTCTTCTCTCCCCCCCAGGGAGGGATGTGGTACGGCGTGGATGTCAACAACGAGGACATCGCTGACAACTTCGAGGCCTGCGTGTGGGAGCCGGCCATCGTGCGCATCAACGCGCTGACAGCGGCCTCCGAGGCCGCCTGCCTCATCGTCTCCGTGGACGAAACCATCAAGAACCCTCGTTCCACCGTGGACACTGCGCCCGGAGGCCGGGGCCGGGGCCGAGGTAGACCCCATAACCACTGAGACCCCTCCCCCTCCTTGCTCAGCGCCACGATGGGGACTGGCACTCTCCTCCCATGTGCAAAGTGAGAAAGAATCGATTTCTAGCTTAATTAACGGGTCGTTTACCAGATGGTCATTTTGAGGGCTTGCAGGCAACCACTGGCCTTGTTTAATTAGAGTCAAATCTTGGCCTCGGCAGCGGCAACCTCCTGAGAGATGCCCTGCCCCAACATTTCCTACACAGCACTGATCCCCTTAGGCTCGCCTCGTCCTTCCATCGGGAACCGCAGAGAGCGGAGCCCTCTTCAATGCTGGTAGTGCAGCGAGCGTGAGGGTTTATTCCTATTTATACTTGTCTTTTTTTATTTTTTTTTTTTTTTTTTCCCCACTGGGGGTTTTGACCCCAGGCTCAAACACAATAAAAAGATGACTTTGTTTCAGTGGCAAACTGGGGCGTTCCTCCATTCTCTGCTGCTTGCTTCATTCCGCAGGGTGGTAGCTTATGGTTAAAGTTAAAAGATTTTAACCTTTCTGCCTGGTTTTTGCCCCGTTTCAAAGCAGGCGCTGTGCTGGGGAGCAGGACTCCTAGTACACCACAGTTTTGCTTCCAAGGCAGATCTCAGTGTGTTTTCTCTCTCCTGGAGCTCTCTGATACTGTGCAGTGACCTTTCTACTTGCTTTTGCTTCATTTCCATCACGCCTTTTGCTCCGTGAAAGGTGTCAAACCTCTCCAGCCCTGGTGAGGGGCTCTGGGAGGGGGGAATGTGTGGGACTGGTGGTGCTTCAGGGGTGAATCCGGGCTCCTCCTGGGGAGACTGGAATCTGGTAGGTTGAAGGCGTTAATGGAGAACAGCGGAAGAAATTTGGTGTCGATCTGGTGTCAACCCTTTGAGATTGCATTTAATTAGGCAAATCGATGGTGCGTTACCCCACAAAATGTGTTGCTTTTACCCTGTTTGCAGAGCGACAGCACCAGCCCCCTTAGTGTGACCCTCGTGGCCATTCCTCTCGCCTGAAGCCCCGTTGGGCAGCGTGGGAGTGGTCGTACTGAAAAGTGGACGCTTCCCTCTAAAACCCCTGTGGCATTTCTTTAGTGCTGGCATTTAAAAATCAAATATTCCCCAGAAAGAAAATGCAGCGCTGCAGCCGGGGAGGGGTAAAACTGGGACTAGGGAGGGGCTGATCCTGTATCCCTCCAGGCCGGCAGCTGCTGGGTTGTGCGTCGTGGATGGCAAATCCTCAGGGCTGAGGGTGTTTCCCCTCTAGTGTCAACTCTAATGATCTAAGATTGTTTTCTCCGTTCCCAAAGGACGTGGGGACAGGAGTTGTCGCTTTGGGCTGTATCCCCCCCGCCATCTTGTCCCACCAAACACTCCCATCCAGCCAAGACCCAGGGGCTGGACCCCCATACCCCGCTTCCACCCTGTGCCACATGGGGCTGCACCAACAGCCACCCTGGGCCCCGTGACCCCCATGCCTGCAGGGAGACAGGGGGAGGAGGGGAGGGATGCTTCCAGTAAGCCCCAAACAGCAACTGGTTTTACTGGTTTGGTGCTGGAGTCAGCCAGCACTGGCCTGGGTTCAGTGTGGCCCCTTGGGAGAGCGAAACCCCCACCTCAACGAGTCTTTATTCAACACTGAATCATAAAATAGCTCTTTCCACACTTTTTTTTTTGTAATTCTTTAAATACACATTGTTTACACTCGGCAAGGTTTCAAAGCAACAACATCAAAGTGCGTCTACAGGTGATAGTACCAACCAAAGTGCTAAAAACACGGTCTCCAACGGGCAGCAGCCGCCGTCTCCCCCGCTCTACCCCGTCCCCGTTGGACCCCGCTGCTGCCAAAACCACCCCAAGCCTCCCCCTGACCCGCCCCCCACGTCCCCCTGCACCCCCATCCCCACCACCCCCCTTCTCCAGGGCAGCATCCTCGGGCAGATTTAGCATCGAGGACCCGCGTTTAGCATCAAGTGACCGTAGGGCCGGGGAGGAAAAAGGGAACGTTTGGTTTTCCAGACACTGGCACATCGCTGCGAAAGACTAAAATAGACCTAAATTTATAGAGATTTAAAAAAATAACTTGGGAGGCAAACTCGCTACCTTCCGGGAGGGGGGAGGTCGCTGTACAGGGGCCTTCGGAAATCGCTCGCCGGGGCTGAGCTTGCGCCGGAGCAAACGCTGCCGTCAAGTGCTTTAGGGAAACGATTGCCATTCCTATACATATATTTATGTGTATATATATATATTTTATATACATATACACATACATATATTATTTTTAATTCTTCTCTGATTATCTCTAAGCAAGTGTGCGTTCCCCCCTTGCTCCCCAAAAGCCATCCCGCCCTCCCTCATCATTGCACCCGCTTGTCCCCGGCCCCAGCCCGCCTCGTCACTCCCCTTCCACGGGGCTCAAGCCCGAGGCTGGATCAGAAAATCCCATTTTTCCTGCTTTTGGGCAGCTTTTCCCTCCACGCTGCTGCACGCAGGAGGGACTGTTTCACCCCCTGTGGGGATTATTTTACTTCCCACCGACGGGGAAGGTCGTGCATCGCCACCGCTCACCTTGCAACAACACCCTGCGATGCTTCAGTCGCGACAAACCATCTCCGGTTGCTAAAATCTCCCCGTTCACTGTTTTTTTTTTCATTTTTTTTAAAGCATTTTGTCATTTGGCACCGATTCCCAATGCTTTTGCTCTACCCCAACCTGCAGCTTTTCAACCCAAAATGAGTGGCTGAAGCCATGCGCCAGCTCCTGGGGTGGGCTGTTCTGCTGAGAGAAAATGTTGTTCAACTGCTTTAAGAGCCTTTATCAACACTTTTCGTGGGTTTTTTTGGTCTGTTTTAACCAAATTTGGAGCCTTTTTGAGGATCCAAACAAGCTGTCCAAGACCCAGCCGTGGCTGTGCCTTGGGTGGGAGCTGGGACTGTGACACATGGCGAGAGGTGGGATATTTTTTTCTTGCCACTTTTGCTTGATAAACAGGTTTAAAAACCTCCTTGGATGGAGCTAACCGGGGCTTCTCTAGGGTCTCGTATGGGGTTGAGCTCCCACTGCAGCTGTCCCTTCCCTACCAGCACCCGCATACGCTGCACGATTTCAGGGCGTTCCTGGGGGATTTGGGATTTCTGTGTGTCTCTGTTGTTTCCAGAGGAAATGGGGTTGGAACCCCCACAACCGCTGGCAGGGAATCCTGCGGCCAACAGGCAGCGTGGCTCGAGCACCCCGTAGGAATGGGGGGTGGGCGACGGGCGTTTCTGGGGGAACCAACGAGGCCACGCGCCTGCAGGATGGGGAGGGAGAGCAGCAGGGAAACCATCAATATGACATTTCAGTGGAATATGCATCCGTTAATGAGCTCGTTGCCATTAACAACCTGAGCAATTAGGGCCAGGGAGACGCAGAGCACCAAGGCTGTGCCAGCCTCCTTCATCCCCAGCTGAGGAGGAGGAGGAAGGGACCCATCCAAGCCCAGGCATCAAGCAAAATGGGGGGGGGGGAAAAAAACACTTTCCATCTTCCAGTCCTTGAACCTGCTCAAGGTCTCGTGTCATGGCGGAGTTTTGTAAAAACGTGGCTTTGCTAAGCCGGAAGTCAGGATTTTTTTGGGAGCGCCCCAAGGGGAGGCGGGTGGTTTGGTCTGGTCTCGGTGACACCCTGAAGCACCGAATTCGGGTGAGCTTGTCCTGCCGTGACTTAAACCCTCGCGGCAGCAGGGGGACGGGGACATTGCACACCCACCCACGCTCCAGGCCACCGTGGCCACCAGCGGCCACTCCGGCCTCGCTGGTGAGCGCAGGAGGTTTCTCCAAGAGTCCTCAACATCTCCCCCCACTTTCCAGCACCCCATTTTCGCCTTGCCTGTGGCCCAGAGGGGCTGGGCACGAGCACACAGCAAACTCGGAGCAGCCACCTTCAGTCTTCGGACATGACTCTCCAACATGATAGTCTTTAAGCATAGAGTGTATAAACATGCTGAGTATATAATTTTCCTTTAAAATCTTTTTTTTTTCCTTCTTTTCTTTATAGAAATAAATACTTACTTTGTTTTTCTTTTTGTTAAGGGAATTTCGCAAGTCTCTGCACCGTTTTGGATGGTGACATCTCCACTGGGACCACAGATGGTAGCTGGGTGGTCCCTGGGGGGGGGTTTACCTTTGCTGGGTGGTTTTTTTTGCTGGTCGGGGCATCCCTTGCTCCTCTTGCCCCTGGATTACGCGTGTCCCAGCCTCCCTGGGGTGGAGGTAAACCCACGGCGGGCACAGCGGGGAGCTCGGCCCCGGTGCCTGTGGAGGGTATGGTGGGACACGGTGGTTTCTCGCGGGCATTTTTTTTTGAGCTCCCCCATTTTGTGCATACAGGGAACAGCCTTCTCCTGGAAAGCTGCAGTCAACAGAGGAACAGAGGTGCTTCAGATGGGGGTTATGGCCAAAAAACCCTACCCTGTTTCAGAGGAGACAGCGTAGACAGGACGAGGGATGGATGAAATGGTCTCCTGAGGTGCTTTCTGGGGTTGGAGACCCAGGAGCTGCCTCCAGCTTCAGCGATTTGGAATCAATTTGATTTTCTATCGGGGGTTCCCCTGTGGGCTGTTGGCACGTGGGGAGTCCCCAGCTCCGAGGTCTGCAGCTCTCGCGCCATAGGTGAGGAAGGTGGTACCAGGATGGGGCTGCAGCCTCCTCTCTCCTGGGGGGATGCTCTGTGGCAGCCCATCACCCCAGGAGGGCCGGAGGAAGGGGAGATGCCCCAGGAAGGACTGTCTCCTTGCAGCCGTGCTGGCCAACAGGCCCCAAAACCTTCCAATGATGGTCCAGAGAAGAGGCCGAACCCCCAAGATCTGCTTTTCCCAGTCGGTTCCTCTCAGCTGAGCATGCTGGGTCCAAGCACGCCTGGGTGGGGCTCGGGGGTGGCAGGGGGCTGTGGTTAAGGCCGGTGTGTCCCTGCTGCTGGCAGTGCTGTGATGGGTGTCCCCCATGGCATGGACACCTCCTGGCACCTTCTCCCCAGGGTGGAGACACTTGATCCTGCTGGATGCCTTTCAAAAGCCTTTTCCTTTGGAAAAAAGAAGGTTGGGTTTTTTTGGGGGGCAGGGGGGATGATGTCCTTGCAGGCAGAAGACAGCCAGAAGAAACAAAGCAGAATTAAAAAAGCAGCCATGGCCATAGAGAAGGGATCTACCGGGGCAGTTGGGTTGGTGCTTTCACCAGCAGCTTTGGATTTCAGGACAATTTGGCCAGGGTTTCTCCTTCAGGCTGCTCGGGAAGGCGATGAGATGGCAAACATGGGTGTCCCATGCCAGTCCCTCTCTCGGTGTGGGACAGCTCGCTCCGGAGGAAGCCTGAGCAGGTGGTGGATGGTGGTGGGGACAGAAGCATGACCCGTGTTTCCTGGTGGACGAGGATTTTGGAGATGCTTTATTGCCTTGGCAGGAAGGTTTTGGGTGGAGAGGAGGTGAGGCTGGAAACCTCTAGAAGAGTGACCGTCTCTCCTGGTGTCCTCTGGCTCCTACAACCCCCCGAGATGCAGCTCTGCCATCTGGGCTTGTGCTGTTGTGGCTGCTGGTTTCTGGGCGGTAGTTACCCAGGTTTGGGTGCCCCTCTGTTAAACAAATGAAATGAAAACGAGCGGAAACCCTGCAGGAGGGCTGGGCACTGTTTCTTCTGGAGGAGCGGCCTCTTCCCACCCCACCTCCAGCAGCCCACAGAGAGGATGGGGACGGTCCAGCCGTGACACGGCAGCGCCGAGCCCAGCGTTCTGCAAAGAGCCCAGAGGGACAGGCTGAGCCATCCTCATCTCCCACACCATCCAACGGCCAAAAAACCCCCCAGAAAGAGAGTTTGAAGAAAAAAAAAGATATTCCCCAAACAAGGATCCTTGGCAACGAGCAGCCACGGGAGGGTTCGAAGCCATCTTCCATTCCGGGAAAGAGCGTAGCTCTGCCTCTTTGGGCAGCCGAAAAATTTCCTTAAGTAGCACCTTCTCGCCCATGAGCTGGCCCCGGGGACGAGCGCCGGCTGCCAGTCACTAAGGCCTGCAAGAGTTTGGTTTTTTTTTTTTTGTGCATGGGCCAGCGTCTCCGTGCTCCAGGTCCGGCAACGGATGAGCGGCGGATGGTGGATTTGGTTTCGCGGGGCCTCTGGCTCCGTCGGGCAGAGGAGGGAATGTGCTTTGTGCTTCCCTGAAGGTCTAACAGCCTCCTTCCACTTTGATGTGTAAAATCTTGGAGAAGCCGGGTCTCTTCCTCAGGGCCTAGAAGAGGAGCAGAGAGCGCGGTTGGTGCAGGACCTGGCAGTCTTGCTGCCTGTTGGAAGTGTGGGATTCCTTCACTCATCTCAAGGACAGATTTATCCCCTGCTCTTCGCCTTCTCTCAAGGACAGTTTTGCAGTACTCTGCCACCTTCTCTCTCAGTCTTCCTCTTCTCCCACAAAAACCAGCGCACCCCTCGCACCAAGGCATGTGCTGTGTCGTTACTCAAGACACAATGGCTTGACCCCAGTCCCACCCGCTCACACATACACACTGAGTTAAATACTACCCCGAGTTTGTGTCTAACTCGGAGGGACGATAATCCAACACCAAATTGGAGGGACAGAACGACGGGTTTGTTTTCCTCCCCAGAAGGGACGCATTCTGCAAGATTTGAGCCCTCGGTTATGCCGAGTGATTACCCGGGAATTAAGTGTGTGTGATTGCAATAGTTTTTGTGTAGTGCTCTAGAGCCAACCTGCAGTTTGTGCATTTATCGTAGGCAATCTTAAAGAATCTGTAAGTGTTGCATAAGAATAAATCGTGAACCTGACTGCTCTTGAATGCAACCAGACTTAGAGCATACGGGCTGTTCGTGCATCTGGTGTCAGGCCTGTAGTTACAGCCCTAATTAGCACAGCTATTAAGAGATAAGTCCAGCTGCCCCCAGCCCCTCTCATCTCTGAGGACGGGCTAGAACGCAAGGGGATTTATCTTTACCAAACTAATTCATCACCTTAAATCCAACACTGCCCCACAGGTTGAGCAAGAGAGAGGAGAGGACATCTCAAATCCCCACCATGGCAAAGGGTCCACCCCAGTCCCACCCCCACCATCACATCCCACAGGGATTTGGCTTCCTTGCAGGACAGGCTCAACACCTCTTAGTCCCATCCCTTGAAGCTAGCTCTGGGTTTGCTTTCTGCTTGGTTAAAAACACCATTTCCACAGGTTGGCAGTAGTTTGGGGCAGGTGGGATTTGTGAAGCACAGTGGTGGGTGGCCACGCAAGGAAAGCCCTTCTGAAATGGCTCTTCTCTGCAGGTGACCCCCAGCCTGGGGGTGGAGGTGGGTCTGTCTCACTGCCCACCAGGGCTTGGTGGTGGAGCAGGAACCGCAGGAGCCTCCATCCCAAGGTCCTGCTTTGCATCTCCCAGGAGTTTCACCTTATGCCCCCACGAGAGCCCAACCTGCTGCAGGGTGAAGTCAACCAGAGGGTGAAGTGAAATGGAGGAACCTATTTTTCCCCTTGGACATGGATGGAGAAGTCTGCCTTGGAGACCCCAAAGAGATCAAGGACAGCCCAAGCCCTGCTGAGCATCGCGAGGTCTGCAACTCAGCTTAAGTAAAATTAACCCTATTTCTACTTTCACAGGTGGATTTTAAACCACTTCACAGTGTTCAGCAAGTAAGTGGCCCTGCGAAGGAGACAACAGCCCTTTTCTGTCCCCGGGGAAGAGACCCACAGAGAAGCGGTCTTGGTTAAAGCAGTGGAAGGAATCACAGCGTGTTAGATCTTGTTTCAGGCTTTGGGCATGTGTGTCTGAAGGATTGTGAGCCTTCAGGGTGTCCCTAAAAAAATGTAAAATGTTCTCTACTGAGGAACATCAGTGGTTGGCAAGAATTTGTCCTCAGACCCCGTGGGGAGATGAGACTGGTGACACATGGGTGACCTGGGAAGGGCATCTTTTACCTGGAGTTTGTTCACCATTTCTTCAAACATCTTCTTGGCTTCAGGGCTGTGGGGCTCCTTGAAGTAGTCCACAATGCCCACCTGCACAACGATGGACTTCAGGTTCCGGCACACACCTGGGGGCAGAGATACCACCTGGCCTCACCATACCTCGGGGGGAGATACCCTCCCCCCAGCCAGGATGGGGCCTAAAACCCACCCAGTGCTCCTCAAGGCCTTGTGCATTTGGGGAAACCTCACCCTGAAGATGGAGGAGGAGTGACTGGAAAGTGACTTTGGGGAGCAGTGCCTGGAGAGCTGCCAGTCAGAGAGGGACCTGGGGGGGTTGATTGCCAGCTGGCTGAACAGGAGCCAGCAGTGTGCCCAGGTGGCCAAGAAGGCCAATGGTATTGTGGCTTGTATCAGCACTAGTGTGGCTAGCAGGGACAGGGAAGGGATCTTACCTCTGGACTCGGCACTGGTGAGGCCGCCCCTCGATGAGTGGGTTCAGTTTTGGGCCCCTCACTCCAAAAAGGCCATTGAATGACTCGAGCGTGTGCAGAGAAGGGCAACGGAGCTGGTGCAGGGTCTGGAGCACAGGTCTGATGGGGAGCGGCTGAGGGAACTGGGGGGGTTTAGTGTGGAGAAGAGGAGGCTGAGGGGAGACCTCATGGCCCTCTCCAACTCCCTGAGAGGAGGGTGCAGAGAGGGGGGATGAGTCTCTTGAGCCAAGGAACCAGCGGCAGGCCAAGAGGGAATGGCCTCAAGCTGCGCCAGGGCAGGGTCAGACTGGCTCTTAGGAAGGATTTCTTTGCAGAAGGGGTTGTTGGGCGTTGGAATGGGCTGCCCAGGGCAGGGGGGGAGTCCCCATCCCTGGAGGGGTTGAAGAGTCGGGTTGCCCCAGCGCTGAGGGATCTGGTGGAGTTGAGAACGGTCAGGGTGAGGTTCATGGTTAGACTGGAGGATCTTCAAGGTCTTTTCCAACCTAGATGATTCTGGGATTCTGTGATTCTATGGAGGAGACCCGCTTTTGGTGACCAAGACCTCTCTAGGGAGGAGGGTGGTCTGCGAGATAGTCCCTGATTGTCCTATCCCAAATCAGGAGTCCTACCATTTCCTTGGGACGCCCTTACTCTTCCATCCAGCAAGCCCAACCACAGTCACACGTGCCATGACCACCAGGAATGGCACCTCAAACCCTTCCTGCCCACTGCAGACCTCTTTGCCCCCCAGAGCTCCCGTCCTGGCAAATGGCTTCAGTAAATGGTGTGACTCCAAACTCAGATACACCAGGGTGAACCTCAGGTGTGCCACAGACATCGAGGCCTTGATTAGACTGAGGTGAGCATGGAGGGAGTGGATTCATCCTCCCTAAGGCCCAAGGCTCTTCTTAACCCATCCTTGGCAGGGGGCTGTTGGATCCCCTCTTAGAAAACTTCCACCACGGAGCTCCCAGCACCTCCCAGTGTCGGTGGTGGCTTCCTGCGCGTGGGGCTGGAAGGCAGGGCCTGGTTCACAGATCTCGATATCTGGTGGCCTTTTGGTCAGTGGATGATGCTATGCCCTCCCCCCTGGCATTGCTACTCACTGTTGAAGTGAAGCAGGGCTTTGGGGGTGACCGGCGTGGAGGTCAGCACTAGCATCTCCAACCCCTTCAGCCCTTCCCGACACACCTCCGCCGCAACCTCCTGGTTTATCTCCGCCACGTGATCCAGCTCCAGGACCTGAAGCCGCATGCAGTTTCGGGCTGGAAGGACAGAGCACCCTCCGTCAGCACCCCATGGGGAAGGGGTGAGGACTACCAATGGGAGCAGCAGGGTGGGAGGGATGGGTGGCAGCAAGGAGGGACAGGGTGCACCCATGGTCCTTGGGGTGGGCTTCTCCATTGAGATCCCCGTGGGGGATCTCCTAGGGGAATACCCTCCCTCCAGCGAGGTCCCCTTCTCCGTGTCCCATCAGGGGAGAGCTGCCTACCTAAGGATGCCAGTCCCTGGACGCCGCAGCCTGCCCCTCCAATGCCCAGCGCCCGCAGGTGCGGCCAGCACCGGCCGATCATCTGAAGGCAGCGGTTGCTGAAACGTGTCGGCTGCTGGCTGGGGAGATGAAGAAGAAAGAGCTGGGGGGGGCTGGTAGAAAAGCTTGCCTTTCCCCCCACCACGAGCGTTCCGCAAGTGGTGTGGGATTGGGACCTCTCCCACCCCACCCACCTGGGGGTCTCCACATGGGAAGGGGGTGTCTCCAAAGCAGATGTTTCCACCTGAGCAACCCCTTGGGCCGTGCTGCAACCAGGACAGGGCAGGTCCATGCACTTAGTGGGGACCCTCTGCCCCAATCCTTCCACCTTTAGAGATCTGAATCAGGCCCTGAACTCTGCTGCTTGCAGTGATGAAAGCAGTCGCAGGAGCCTGGGCCTCTAGCTCAGGTGGAGAAGCCTACATGCCATGTGGTGTTTACCCCAAGGAAGAAATAAGCCAATCAGGGACCTGACATCCAGCTTCTCCTGCTAAGAGACATCCCCCTCCATATACCTCGATCCAGGCTGAGTGCAACAAACCTTCCAGGACAAGAAGAAATGCCCAGGAGGCAGCCCCATGGCATGGAGGTGAGGAACAAGTGACCTGCTCTGTGAGCCATCAACTCCTGAGCAGGGTGGAGCTCCTCCAGCATCTTCACACCCCCAAAATGCTTTTCCAAAGCGAGAGCGACTGCAGTCATCTCCCTAAGCAGCCACTCAACTCCCTTTTAAAAACACCCAGGCCCTTCAGGGCTGCTGTTACACGAGCAGTGAGGAGCTCAGACAAGCATTTGATGTTCAGCGTTACCTACCAGACCCATCATAGCTCCCCTTTCATCTCTGGTGTTAGCACTCTCCCTGGAAACATTCCCGGCTCAGCAGGGAGGTGCCTACACCCAACAGCTCCCAGCCTTCGCAGGGAGAGATGGGACTGAGCGCCTGGTCCCCCAAACTGGCCTCCAGGGTTGCTGCTCATCCCATGAGGAACATCCCCCATCAAATTTGGATCTGGTACACAATTTATTTCCAGCCCAGTGTTGCCCCTCCACCTGGGCTCCTCCTAACATGATTCTTACCACGGATGCAGAGGTGCAACCTGGAGGGAGATGATGTCCCTGCAACCTGCTCCAAGGGCCCAGATGACTTCATGACCCACAGGGTCCGTAGAGCTCCTAGAACAACACAGAGGACATGTGGTGGCCCCCACCGGCAGTGATGCTGGCCTGGGGGCTGTCTGCAGCCACCATGCTGCTACATCTCTTTGCACCTGGAGTTACAAATCTGGTCATTATTTATAACCCATGATCTGCCCATGAACCAGACAGTCCCACATCAATCCATGCAGGAAGGGTCAAGGCATTTCTATCTGGACTTGTGCCTACGGATGTGCAAAGTCAAGGAAAATGAAAGAAGGTGAGGCTGAAGGGGAGACTGAAGATGAGGTAAGGCTGAAGGTAAAGGTTGAAGGTGAGGTTGAAGGTGAAGGCAGAAGTCTTCCAGATGCAAAGGTGGCAAGTGACTGAACTGAGACTGCCGGGCCGTGTACCCTTCCAGAGCAAATATAATGTCCCTGCAGATCCCATTGGGGTGGTTTCACTTGCCACCTGCCCAGCCTGGCTGGGGAAGGTGCCAGGAGGTGGTAAGGATGTTTCAGCTATGGGTGGTAACTTCCAGCCAAGGGCAGTGGCTGCTCCACGGCCTCTGTACCAGCTCTGCGGTTGTGCTATCACATCTGTAGGTGCCTGTTGGCCAAATGTCGCTGCAGAGGTTTGCTGTGGGCTCCTCCGTGGAGCACATGTCTTATGAGGAGTGGTTGAGGGAACTGGGGGGCTTTAATCTGGAGAAGAGGAGGCTGAGGGGAGACCTCATGGGCCTCTACAACTGCCTGAAAGGAGGGTGCAGAGAGGGGGGATGAGTCTCTTGAGCCAAGGAACCAGCGCCAGGCCAAGAGGGAATGGCCTCAAGCTGCGCCAGGGCAGGGTCAGACTGGCTCTTAGGAAGGATTTCTTTGCAGAAGGGGTTGTTGGGCGTTGGAATGGGCTGCCCAGGGCAGGGGGGGAGTCCCCATCCCTGGAGGGGTTGAAGAGTCGGGTTGCCCCAGCGCTGAGGGATCTGGTGGAGTTGAGAACAGTCAGTGTGAAGTTCATGGTTGGACTGGAGGAGCTTCAAGGTCTTTTCCAACCTCGATGATTCTGGGATTCTCTTTTTGGAGGTATCAAAACAGACCTTGTGGGATGCTGCTGGATTCGTGCAGGGGCATGGTGGAGGTGTAGGTTTATCAGGAGTCGTGACACTGATCAGGCGCAGCCACGCTGCCTGCCCACCTGGTGTTTGTGCCACTGGCTCAGAGGAGCTTTTGCTGATGCCGTTGGTTCCCAGCACCAAGTCAATGGAGGAGAGATGTCAGCATCATCCTGATGCCACCAGCCCAAACAGAGGTCCCTGGCCGTTTCACCACACCAGGCCGCCTCCCGAAGACCGAGGCTGCACTTCCTAACTCTGAATGACCTACTTCAAAACTTCAGGCAAGCCTAAAAATAAGAGATGGGTGTTATCTTAAGCATTTCACATGTCTCCACTGAAGAAGCCTGCCAAGAGCCCCTTGCGAGCATGGCGGGTTAATTAGAGCATGAGTCAGAGTCACAGGTTAGCAATGTGCCAGGAGCACTTGGGCTTGCTCTAACACCCGTGGAGGAGTCTTTGGGTTAAACCCAGCAGCACTGGGCTGCCTCATGGTGTGGGATCCCCAGATCAGAGCCGTGTCTGAGCTCACTTGGTCCAAAACAGGAGCCATCTGGGTGTGCTTTTCCATGTGAAGGACTCTCCATCTTGGGCTGGATGAGGACACCCATCGTCTGCATGTGAAATGGTTACCAAGGCTGAAGTGGTTGTCTGCAGGGTGCAGCGGAGCAAGGATCATCCTCCTTGGGTGTGTAGGAAAGGTAAATCCTGTCTCCACAGGAGGAAGAGCCTCTTTGGAAGGTGGCCAAGACCAAGGAGCAGTCAGTGATCTCCTCCAGGACCTGTGACCTCCTCCAAGACCTACACCATCGTGGGCCTTGTGCCCTTGATCTTGGGTGAGGTCTCCAAGTTGGGTTTTAGCAATCCCGTGGCAGACCTGTTCCTCCCTCCCAGGACAGAGAGATCCCAAAGTCACTTCTCCCCATTAGAAGCCTTCATCAGGGGGTGACAGTCAGGTGGGACCTCACTGGGCCCCAGTGTTGGTGCACCTCTTCTTCACCCTTCTCTAACATAAAGCAGTGTCCCCATACCAAGGCTCTGGTCACTCCTCCAGCTGGCGTGAGATCGGTAACAGGATGGTGGGAATGGAGTTGGAGGGGAAATATCTGCATGGGAATATGCCAGGAGAGGATGAGAGTTGCAAGGACAGCTTGGGGACACTCTACAAGGGCTGGGGACATGGAAAGATGGGTCCTTCACCCACAGGCTGCATTCTGACAGGGAATGGGGATGGGCACCAGAGGAGACCCAGCACATCCCAATGATGTTCTCAGCCTTCTCCCAGCCAGGGAACCACACGGTCCCTGTGGGCACGGGGGGATGCCGGTGGCCATCCTTACCGGTACGTGACGGCCTGCAGGGCCCGGCAGTAGCAGCTGGCCAGCCAGAGCGAGCGGTCCGTCAGCACATTGGGGCAATGCGAGATGCGCAGGATGAGCAGGTTGCTGCCCGTCGCCTTCAGCAGGGACTCCAGCCCGGCTTCCAGGCAGCCCCTGCCAGGGATGGAGGCAGGGTCAGGCAGAGGAGCCTGTGCTCACACTCCCCATGGCCACCAGCAGCTCTGGCTGTGGGAGGAGGGGGCCCGGGATGCTGGGACTCACCGTGTGCTCTTCATGTAGTCCTCCTTGCTCTCCTTCTTCCCTCGCTGGCGTGGCTTGAGGTTTTGGAGGGTGAGGGAGTGCATCTGGGTGCACCACTGAGACAGCATGGCCAGGAACTGGGGGGACAGGGGTGGCCATCACCGAGGGGGACACCCTCAGTGTGCCCCAGGCCACCCATCCTTGGCATCTGTCTTTGGGCAGGTCTGCACACACGCGCATGCCATAAATACGTGAAAATGCACGTGTGGGGTCACGCAAGAACGTGTGCAACAAAATCATGGATTTGACCACAAAAGCACGTTAAAAACATGTGCGCATGTGAGCTTGAGCGTGACCGTGCAAGCACACAGCTGTGTGCACCCGTGTTCCCATCACCGTAACAGCATGACAATCAACACAAGCGATGTGCTTGTTTCACCTTTCTGGAGGAAAACTCTCGCCCCGGGCAGTGCCATCCCCATCCCCGGTACCTTGGAGGACACCCGGGCGTTCTCCAGCAGCACCCGTGTCCACACAGCCGGGTGTCGGGCCACGAACTTCCAGTCCTTGCACACCTCGGCCGCCCGCAGCAGGGTCTTGGTGTCCAGGTAGGTGAAGATGCAGAAAAGAGCCGCCCGCATCTTGAGGATCTCGGGGCTGATCACCTCGCTGGAGTGGCCCGGGCTGCCCCTCTCCAGCCGGCCCGCCTTGCCCCCAGCCCCCTCGGTCCTGGCTGTGGGACACCCACCGTTAGTTGCCACTGGCGGTTGGGGATGGCAGCGGAGAAGAGCCAAGGAGCCATCCCCGTCCCCCACCTTCCAGCCTCCCTGTCCTCCCACCCCACCAGAAGATCCCGGTGCGGTCTCACCCGTCAGCCGGCAGCTGCCAGCGGGTCGGGACACGGCGGATCCGGGTGCCTCCGGCTCCCAGCCCTCGGCCTCTGACTCGGTGGTGCGGGAGCCCACGTCGGAGACATCGCCCTCCTCACCCTCGGTGCTGTTGCGGTAGGGCCGGCGGTGCCAGTTTTGGATGGCTTGCCGACGTAACCCCGAGCCCCGGGCGCCGTCCCGCGCCGGGTAGGGATGCCCATCGGCTGTGTCGTCGGTGGGGCAGGGCTCGGCGCTGTCGCTGTCGTAGCAGCCCGAGCTCTGTGACACGGCTTTTGCCCGGCTTGAGGCCCTGGGGGACAGGGATAACCAACCTCAGTGCATCCCCGTCCTGTCAGCCCCTTGCCCACCAAAAAAACGAGTGTCCCATTCAAATCCCAAACTGGCAGCAGGGACAGGGGACTCACCCGGTGCTGGAGGAGGAGCGCTGGTTGGACACACCATAAGGACCGTGCACAGCCAACACCGGCCCCGGGTGCCGGTCTCTCTGTGGGGAGACGGGACAAGAGGAGCCAACATGGTGAAACCCAAAATGCGGGTGGTGCAGCTGAGGGAGACGACCCTGATAACCCACCCGGTGCCGGCTGCGCTTTGGGGTGAGGCCATACCCAAGTGGGATGCAGAAGAGCATCTCCAGCATCCCCCCACACTCCCAGGGAAACACAGACCCACTGAGAAGCACCTTCTCTTGGGGATCACCCCACCCAGGTTTATCCATTTCCCCACGGGAACAAGTTGGGGGTCCCTACACTTCCCCGTTGAACCGTTTGCAACCATCAGAGAAGCCACATGGGTCCCTGCCCGAAGCTGCTGGGGTGCCCGAAGCCGCTGGGGTGCCCGACGCCACCGGGATGCCCGTGCCTGTGCCCGTGGAGGTACCGGTCGACCGGCGGCCTTGGCCCCCGGCGTGCCGCAGCGTCCCAGGCTGCCGTTCGGGGTTGTGCCGCAGCTGCTGCTGATGATCTGAAGCTGCTTCTCGGCCCGGTCCGCCCGGTCCAGCAGCTCCTCGATGAAGTGCTGGAGACGGACCTTGGCGTTGGCCTCGCGGGCGGCCGTCTCCTTCAGGAACTGGTCGATCTGCAGCACCTCCCTGCGTGGAGGGAGCAGTGGGTGACACCCCAATCCTTTCCCACCCCTCCCTGGCTGTGAGTTGGGGTGGCAGTGGGTGGTCAAGGCTGCTCGTGTGCACCCAGATCATTCCATCATCAGCCTGATTTGGGGCTGTGCCAGCCCAGATGGCTCCTGGGCACGATTCGGGGCAGAGCAGGGACTAAGGGGTGCTCCTGGCATGCAGGGTGGATGTGGCCACCCTGTTTTGGGGGGGTAGGATGACATCCCCAGCACCTTTGCTGGGTATCCATTGCTCACAGGACTGGAGTCAAGCGCCTGGGTGTGATAGAGCAGAGGGAGGAGGATGATGATGGTGTGGTGGGATGGCGGAGGGGGATGGCAGAGGAGGATGGCAGCGGTACCTTGCCTCATTTGGGGCAGATTTAAAGGAAAGACTTTAAGGACAGCCTGAAATCCTTAAACCCTGCTCAGCCCTGTACCCTGTTAAGCCCAGGGGTTTCAGGGCCTTGTCTCCCTTGTTAACACATTAATTAGCAGGCACTCACATGGGCAGGGTTTGCCCTGCTGAGGCGCTGAGATGTCCCCCCCAGAATGTGGCCAGCTGTGGGGAGGAGCGTACCAGCAGCTCCGCGAGCCAAGGTGGCCCCATCCCGCCCTGCACACGTGTGTGCCCAGGCACACGCACGTCCCCGCCGGCCTCATCCGCTTCCCAAAACCACGGGCACGCACATGCAGGCACACGCAACCGCCACATGTCCCAAAACCCCGCGCGGCCGCTGCACCCCTGCCAAATGCATGCATACACCTGGGCACACGCACGCGCACAGTTGCTGTTGCACACCCCTGGGTGCACTGCACACACGCGAAGAACCACCCTTACGAGCACCAGCACCATGACAACACAAAGGCAGATGCACACCCCGACACACGTGCACAGCCAGACACAACTGGCGCACAGGCACAGGCAGCAGCATGAGCACACACACAGGCACACGCACCCCCAGACACACGTCCAGTCGGTCGCATGCACAGCCAGCACCGATCACACCCGCACGGTCGATGGTGCACACACGTGTGTGTGCACAACTGCTCTCACACCTTCACCCAGCATCCATGAAGGCCTGCAGATGCACAAACACAGCTCTGCACATCTGTCTTGTGCACACATGACCGTGCACACCCGACCGTGCACACCTGACTGTGCACACCCAACCATACACACCCAACCATGCACACCCGACTGTGCACACCTGACCATGTACACCCAGCCATGCACACCCGACCATGCACACCTGACTGTGCACACCTGACCATGTACACCCAACCATGCACACCCGACCATGCACACCCGACTGTGCACACCCAACCATGTACACCCAACCATGCACACCTGATCGTGCACACCCGACCATGCACACCGACTGTGCATACCTGACCATGTACACCCAACCATGCACACCCAAGCATGCACACCTGACCGTGCACACCCAACCATACACACCCAACCATACACACCTGACCATGCACACCTGACTGTGCACACCTGACCATGCACATCTGATTTGTGCACACCTGACCATACACACCCGATCGTGCACAACCAACTGTGCACACCCAACCATACACACCCCACCATGCACACCTGGCCATGCACACCCGACTGTGCACACCCAACCATGTATACCCAACCATGTACACTTGACCGTACACACCCAACTGTGCACACCTGATTGTGCACACTCAACAATACACACCCAACCACGTACATCCGACCATGCACACCCGACTGTGCACACCTGACCATGCACACCCGACCATGCACACTGGGCTGCACCGATCTGCATGGAAGCATGAAGAAAAAGGAGGGGGCAGCCCTTAGTGACATAATTCCCATTGCTGATTATTAATTGCCATTTAATTACCAATTAATTGCCCCCCAACCTGCCATTTGCGGGGTGATCCTGGTAATGATTTGGGAAGGCTCCTGGTGAGGGGCCCCAGGAGATCTGGAAGGCAAATGGGGCGCTGGCGCAGCGGGTGTAAGGTGATGCTGATGGTTATCACCTGCGTCTCTCTCATTCCCGTGGACTGGGTGGAAAAAAACACCCCCGGCAAAGCAAACGGAGCCCAGGAGCAAAAAGCATCCCATGGGAACAACAGCCTTGTGGTGTTTCAGAGCTGGCAGGGCTGGGAAATGTCCTGGGCAATGTTTTGTTCTTGGGGAAGTGTGAAACTGGCTTTGCCAATGAAAATGATTTCTGATGATTTCCCCACATCTAGGAAAAAAACCATCTCTTTTCATCAGCTCTTCCCATGCTCCCTCTGCAACCTGGCAAGTGATTTTGTTGCTCTGGCTGGAGGAGTTGGGGACTGGTGTGAACAGTCAAGGGGCAGGAGGGTTTCTTTAAGGAAAGGGAGGTCCAGGAGGCAGTTTTGGGGCATAAAACCAGGTTCTTAGGTGGTAATAGTGCCCAGGATCCACCACAGACCAAACAAGGTGCGTTTAACTCATCAATCACCCTGTCTTACATGTCTTCAGGCTCTGCTTCAGACTTGTCCACTCTGGGGACCCTCATCCTGCCACCACACACCGCAGGATGCCCCTGGACAATACCCACGAGGCAGCTGATGGCAGCCCCCAAACCTCCCCATTGCCTGTCCCACACACATGCAGCCAAACCAGGAGGTGTTGCCCTTATCTAGCCCCAGCATCACCCCACTCCTCAGCCCAGGAACATCCCCACCACCAGCTAATCCCGTGAACCTTGTATCTGAGCCACAGTCGTTATTTTGGAGTCAAGTCATTAATGAACATGCTGATGATGGTGGGGATCAAGACAAGTCCTTGAGGAATCCCACCAGGGCTCCCAGCCCAGCACAGCCATGACTGGCCCCCATTAACTTGCTCCTCACTGACTTTCTGGACCCCATGGTGGCCTCCAGCTTTTCTAAGAGACTCCTGAGGACAAGGTCTAATTTTCTTGAGCAACACCGATGGGCAAAATGACCCAATGCTTGACTGGAGGGAAACTCAGGAGCAGTGCTGGGGTGGGAGGGGGTGTTGAGTGGGGAACATGGGATGAAAATGAGGATGACAGTGCCACGGTCCTCACAGCAAATGGAGGTCATATTGCTTGGGCTATCCCACCCTCCTTCTGGGAGGAAAAGCCTGAATTAGGCATGGCCAAGGTGGCCCCTCTCATGTTTATGACCAAGGCACAGGTCGATGAGATTGTTCAGGTTGTACAGGGCTGGATGATTCAGCTGTGGAGCCAGAGGGGATGACCCAGCCCTCGTTTTGGGGGGACACCCTTTGGTACTAGAGAAGGGCTGCAACAACATGGCCACCACCATGTTCCCTGGCAGGACAGCAGGATGGCTATGGGCATCCCCAGCCTGGCCGTGTCCTGGGGCACCGGGGGAGCTGGGACAAGGTGTGACATGATGTGACCCAGCTTGGTCGTGGACATGGAGAGGCCCAGGGCTACGTGGACACAGCCAGCATGGGAGAAGATGCCAAACCTGATAGTGGTGATGCCAATGGGCATTGCCATGGGGGATTGCACCCTAGCACTTGGTCTGAGGGTTTGGTTGGGCTCTTGGGGCTCGCCATCAGGGACCGATTTCCCCCCGCCCCCTGCGGCCAGGAGAGGGGGTGAAGGACTCACTGTTGCTTGCGGGTGAGCTCCTGCTCCTTCTGCACCAGGTCCTGCTTGAGGGACGCCAACATTTCCACGCTGACATCCACCTGGCGGGACAGTTCAGATGCCCGGTCCTCCAGCTCCTGCTTCTCCCGGCTGAGCCGCAGGCTCTCCTGCTTGGCCTTCTCCAGCTCCGAGCTCTTGCGGTCCAGCTCCACTTGCAGTCGGCCCACCTGTGAGGCAATCTTCTGCTCCACCTCCTCCGTCAGCTTCTCCAGCCGCTTGTCCACCTCCAGCTTCTCAAAGGCGCGGATCTTCAGGCGGGCCAAGCCTTCTTCATAGGCAGCGTCCATAGCGGCTGGCGGCGCGGGGGCCGGTGCCACGGCTTTGCCCCGCGTGAAGATCTCCGTCAGCGGGATCTCGATCTCGTGGACATAGCGGGGTGAGGGGGAGGAGGACGGGGCCGGCTCCAGCTCCTCGGCGGGGACAAGGTCACAGGAGAAGCGTTGGTCCTTGCCTTGGAAGGAGGTGCTTTCAAAGTAGTCCCGCCGGGCAGCTGGTGTCAGCAGGGCCCCGTCGGCGGCCAGGGGGAAGACGGCGGCATCGCAGATGCTGTTGGTCTTGGAGAGGACGTAGAGGGTCTCATAGGTGTGGTTGTACTCCAGGTGCGCCCGCAGCGAGGAGAGGCTGCGGAAGCGCTTGTGCTCCCCGCACCGCGGACACCGGTAAGGCAGGTCCAGCGAGGCCATCCCTCAGCTCCACGCCCCGACGCAGGGGAACCGCACAGCCCTGCTCATGGCGCGGGATGGATGGATCGGTGGCACGTGGGATGGGTTGGGGAGCCCCAGGTGGGGGAGCTGCAGCTCTGCTGGGGCATGGTGGGGTGGGAGCCCTGGGGTGGGAGTGGAGGATCCGATGAGTCTGGGGGGGATGTCAGCATCGGCCGGTGCCAGGCGCTAGAAGAGATAGGGGGGGTTAGTGGTACAGGGACGGCGGGTCCCCAGAAGTCCCTCCTTGGCCTTTCTTCTTGGTCCCCTCTCTGCCTCCATCCTCCCCTCCGTGTTCCTCCCACTCATGCACAACCCTTGGAAGGGTGCACAATGCTCAAGAAGGTGCACAACCCTTGGGACAGTCCACAACCCTTGGGAATGTGCACAACCCTTGGGAAGATCCACAATCCTCTGGAAGATCCACAATCCTTGGGAAGATCTGCAACCCTTGGAAAAATCTACAATCCTTGGAAAGATCTACAATCCTTGGGAAGATCCACAATCCTTGGGAAGACCCACAACCCTTGGGAAGATCCACAATCCTTGGGAAGATCTGCAACCCTTGGGAAAAACTACAATCCTTGGAAAGATCTACAATCCTTGGGAAGATCTACAACCCTTGGGAAGATCCATGATCCTTGGGAAGATCCACGATCTTTGGGAAGACCCGCAGCCCTTGGGAAGGTGCACAACCCTTTCAAAGGTGCAAAACCCTTGCAAAGGTGTGCAACCCCTGGGAAGATCCATCACTGTTGGGAAGGTCCTTCACAACCTCGGGAAGGTGCACAACCATTGGGAAGGTTCACAACAATTTGGGAGAAGTACAGCCATCATCCTGATGGACAACCCATGGAAAATCTCTCTCCATCCACCCTGATCTTGCCACAGAGGGATCACCCATGTGCTTTCCTGGCCAACCACCACACAATGAGCCCCTGCAGTGCCAGGGGTCTCCAGGCCCCAGGAGCATCCCTGTGGCTGATGCTGGGGCTGGGTTGCTGGGAGCCACCTTCTCCAAGCAAAGGGTGACCCAGTCCTGCTCGACCAGCCTGTGAAGCCTTGCAGCAGGATTAGTTACTTCTCCAGCCCCTCAGCGGGTCTCATCAGTGATCCCCTCCGGGGCTGTGGGACCCCTCTGCTGTGTTGTCCCAGTGATACAGAGGACCTGGTGGCTTCCCACGCCCAGGCAAGTGAGGGCCCCTGTGAGGACTTGCTTCATCCCCCACTTATAAAATCCTCCAAGACATCGGGGTGGGGGAAAAACCCCGCCCTTGTGAAGCCAGCAAAAATCCAGCCTAGGAGCTCACCATGGTCTTCTCCAGCCTGGGAGGCACAAGGACCCATTGGGGTGCATTTTTGTAGTGTTTTCACCCCAAAGCACCGAGGGCACCCATGGGTGGGAGCATCCCTTGCTCATCACTCTGCAATATCCCACAAAGCGCTCTTCCCACCACCCTAAAACCCCTCTGAGCCCCTCCACGCCTCATAACTGCCAGCCTTGGCGAGCACTAAACCACCACCAAACCCTGTTTGTCCCCAGGGTGGCATCCCCTGAGGCTCAGCACCCACCTCAGAGGGCACAACCGAGCCACGAGGTTCAGGAAACCATTTTTTTTAGGGAAAAATCGGTAAAGGCAAGAGATCTACGCAAAAACTAAAAATAAGATGTGCTGGGAGGATTTCTGGAACTGCCTGGCTGTGTTTTAGGGTCGTTACAAAATGCACCCTTGCATGTTAAACCCCTCCTGGGTGACCACTGGTGCAAGCCCGGCCGAAACCCGGTGAACACAAAGCACCACCGGCAACTTTGGTTGCTGCTGATGGGATGAGAAAGCGCTTTTCCACCGTAGGGATGGGGCCACAGCATCGTGCCACCGGTATCTCAGGCCTGGATCCCTGCCCGCGTCTCCCGGGGTACCGATCAGCCTGGCTCCGTATTTCCCAGCCGTAAGCCAAGGCAGGATCTGGCCCAGGCGGGTCTGAACTCACACATCTCCCGGTCCCTGTCCTGGACAGGTCCTATCCTGACCACAAAACCTCTCCTCCCTCCCACCCCTTCGACAACAACCAGGTTTTAAGAGAATTATTAGTGGAGTCATTACTAAAGCCCACAGGCATCCGGAGCCGGGAAACGCTCCCGGCTGTCGGGAGATTGCAGCAAAGAGCAAAACCCATCCCCGGGCTGCTTCGGTGCCGCTACCTGCGTTTCATCATGGATCCTTTCTTCGCATTGTTTAACATTTTTCCTGCCCCCCCCCCCCCCCCCCCCCCGAAAAAAAAAAAAAAAAATTACCAGCAGGCAGCTCCACTGCCTGGTTGAAGAGGGAAGGGGGGGATGGAGAAGAGGGGTGGCGGATGCTGTCGGTGCCGTGTGCCCGCTGGTCCCCATCCTTCCCTGGCCGAGGCTGCGATGGCAGCGGGGTGGGGGCACCGCGGTGGGCGAGGGTGTCTGGGGATGAGGGGGTTTGTGGGAGATGGGCATGAAAAGCCGGGGTGCATCTAACCCCCCCCCACACACACCTCCCAGCACCTGAAACAAGGAGCAGCGGGTCCCTCCTCACCTCCTGGCAGTGGCTTTGTCCCCGCTGCGTTCCCCCCCCCCCTCCCCGCTTTCCGGGGGCCCTGGGCGAGGAGCAGCTTGGGGACAAGCCACCACCTCCCAGCTCAGCATCCCGCTTCGCCCCATACCTGCTTCTCGCCGCCGACCTCCCGCGCTTGGCTCCTCCGGCGAGGGCAGCATCTCTCCCGCTTGCCCGCTGGCTACTACCGTCCGAGCGGAACGAGCCGGGGGGCTACGGGGTGGGGGGGTGGGGGGGGGGGGTGGGGGGACGACGACGCGCGTACACCCGCTCGGGTGCACAAAGGAGGTGGCTGCTGAGCGGCTCAGGGCTTTGTCGGGGAGGAGGGATGCCGGGCAGGAGGGATGAAGCCCGGGGAGGAGGCAGGAGCCGCGGGAAGCATCCGGCTCCCTGCGGCCAACACCTCCATGCCAGCCAGGCCCTGGGGAAGGAGGGAGGGTGGTGGCTGCGGGAGGAGGAGGAGGAGGAGAAGGAGGAGGAGGAGGAGGAGGAGGAGGAGGAGGAGGAGGAGGAGGAAGAAGAAGGGAGTAGAGGCTGAAGGCCCTGGCGAGGCGGTGGGAGGGCGAAGGCTGCCGGGCACCCTGGGGACGGCGGGTCCCCGGGGCCCTGCGGGGCTCAGGGGGGGCTGTGCATGGCGAAGGCAGGGGCGAGGGAGGGAGGGATGGAGGGAAGGAGGGAGGGCGAGCGCTAGCAGCCGCCTCCTCCTCCTCCTTTGCAGCCTGAGCCCGGACTGTTTCTCTCTGCCGCTTTCCTCCTTCATAGCTCCCTCTGCCTGTCTCCCCACGAACACCGCGGGCCCTCCGCCGGGCCTTGCTGCCATGCGGCAGCCCGCCGGCCTCATCCTGCATCTCCTCTGCCCCCCAGTCCCACCCTTGCCCCCACCAGTGAAGCCCCTGTCCCTGGTTGGGATGACCCTGAGCATCCCCCCAGGGCCGGGGCAGGGGGCAGCTGGCGTGGGGTGAGCAGCCAAGTGTGGGCATGGGCATTTCTCCTTCCCCATCCAGGGCTGGACCCACGGCTGCAAGGACCTTGGCTTGGTCCTGGTCCAGTCCCTGAGCATCCTGGCTTGGTCCCTGGCTTGGTCCTGATCCAGTGCCTGAGCACCCTGACTTGGTCCCTGGTCCCTGAACACCCTGAATTGGTCCCCAAGCACCCTGAATTGGTCCCCAGCTTGGTCCTGATTGAGTCCCTGAGCACCCTGGCTTGGTCCCTGATCAGCCTGACTTAATCCCTGGCTTGGTCCTGACCCAGTCCCTGAGCACCCTGGTTTGGTCTCCAGCCTGGTCCTGATCCAGTCCCCGATCAGCCTGACTTAATCCCTTGCTTGGTCCCAATTGAGTCCCTGAGCACCCTGACTTGGTCCCTGGTCCCTGATCAGTCTGGTTTAATCCCTGGCTTGGTTTTGACCCAATCCCTGATCAGCCTGGTTTAATCCCTGGTTTGGTCCTGATCTGGTCCCTGATCAGCTTAATCCCTGGTTTGGTCCTGATTGAGTCCCCAAGTACGCTGGCTTGGTCCCCAGCTTGGTCCTGACTCAGTCTCTGAGCATCCTGACTTGGTCCCTGGCTTGGTCCTGATCTGGTCCCTGATCACCCTGGCTTAATCCCTGGTTTGGTCCTGAGCACCTTGGCCCTGAGCACCTCAGCCTGGCCCTCAGCGCTGAAGACATCCAGACATGTTTTCATGTCTCTGATGTGGACATGGGGGCACACGGCAGCGCTGGGATGAGGATGCTGCCGGCCTGGTTGTCCCCATCCCTGAGTCACCCCAGGTTTTGGGGGACAATCGCTTCTCCTCTCCTAAAAACAGAAGCACGTGTGCTCACTCCCATTGCACCCCAGAAACAGCTGCCGTGGTGGGTGCCCTCCTCCCTCCCGCCCTCCCTTGGCAGCACCAGCCGGGGGAACAGAGGGCGAAGGCTTGAGCCTGGGTGCCTTTGAAGAGCTTTCAGGCTCAGCATCAATAATAGATGCACTTTTGGAAGGGGATTAATAAAGTCCTTGTGCATTAGGCATGGCCAGCAGCGCGGGGGAAAGCAGGGCTGTTTACTGCCCAGCCAGAGCTGACATCCTACTGAGAGGTGCCCAAAAGACGCCTCTTCCCAAAGGAAATCCGGGTGCTGAGGTCCTTCTTAACAATATCTGGGGTGTCCCTCCAGAAAAAGGTGTTTTCCTGGAGCTTGGGGCCACCTGCATCCCCCGGAGTGGTCCTCACTCAGGATCAGGCTCCCATGCACATGGGATGGTTCAGCTGGTGGGGCCAGCGGTGCTGTGGGCTGATGGGTGCCCACCTGAGGGGCATGAGCACCCTTGGGTGCCATCAGAGGTGTGAGGGACAGGTCCGAGGGGACATTTAGGATTTCGCCCCTCAGCCAGCTTTCCTTCTGGCTCCTTTCCCCACTCCCATCCCTCCTAACAGCCCTCGGGGACCCCATGTCCCCTGCCCACCTTCCCACCCCATCTCCACAGGGTCCTCCCACCCCGTGGCAAGCTGGGTGTGGGGCAGTGGATTTTGCCAGTATAAGGGTATAACTGGGGTTTAACCCCGGAATGCTCCAGCCCACGTGTCAGCAAAGGGCTGGGGGACATGAGGGACCTGGGGAAGGGACCTCCCTCCTCCTTAACACAGTTGGGGGGCAGATCGCCCCTCTCTGGGGCTGGTGAACGGAAGAAAATCTGGTAGAGAGAGTAGATTTGCAGCCGTGCTCAACATCCCCTCCCTGCCTCAGTTTCCCCCTCTGCAAGAAAAGGGCAATCATCCCCAAAATGCCTGAGCAGCCATGACGACCACCTAGCCCCGAGCCAGGGACCTGCCTCCCTGTCCCGGTCCCCACTGCCCAGCTCCCTCCGTTCCCCCATGCACCTTCTCCTCCTGATTAATTAAAACCAATTGTCTCCCCCCCCCGCCCCGCCCCGGCCCTGAGTGAGCATCTCCTGTTAGAAGGATGAGATTTTGGGGATATATGGTTTTGGCTGATTTTTAACTGCTGGAGGAGGGAGGCTCTGCTATCAGCAGCACCTTCCAGGCTGCAAAATCTCCTCCTGAACCATCCGGCTGCTGGCTGGTCCCACGAGAAGGGAAACGGCATCTCTCAGCCGTCTAAAACGCTGAAAAGGAGGGAGCAAACAGCCCCCCCGGCTTTGCAGGGGGCCACATCCTGCCTGCCTGATGGTGCCTGGATCTTCTCCAGCCCTGAGGATGTGCCAGGCTGAAGATGGGGAGCGGGGCTGTATTTTGCCCCGTTTCTTGTGGGTGAAGCTTTCCAGGGCACACGCGGGGCACCCGCACCCCAGGGGGGACCAGGAGCCCAGGGTTGGGGGGCTAGGCTGGGATTTGGGGTCCCCCCAGTGCACCCCACGGCTCTGGATCCAAGTAGGGCAGATTCCTCCAGGGCTCAGCCCCATCGGAATAAACCCGGAGCCATGTCCCCTCTTTTCAGAGAGGGACCCACCGGCGGGGAGGGGGATCCCTTCCCTGCTCTGTCCTGGGACAAGACCCTTCTCCCAGGATGAGCCGCCCACCCTGGGGATTTGGGGATGCTCAGGAGGAGGGTCCCCAGGCCCCCCACTGCACTGACTGATTTTTCTCTCGCTGCTAATTATTTAAGCGCCTTCCCCCCCACCCCCAATACGTGACAGCTAGAGGTCAAAAACACGACAGAAATACCACTGGCATCAGCTGCTATCGGGGATTGAAAAGCAGAGAGCAACCCCAGCAAGGGTTTAGATGAGCTCAAATCTTTAATTAGAAAAATAGACACCATTTTCTAATATTCCTGATTCTTTTTACAAACAAGAAAATAATAGTAATAATAACAATATCACCTTTCCAAAGGGAGCATGACGCACCGGTCGCCGAAGCCCGGCGGCATCTCTCTCCTTCGGGAGAAAGGACCGGTGCAGCCGCAGCCCCCGACTGCGCCGGCCGGTAAATAAACCAGTCGGGAGCGTCGTGTAAAGTGCTGGCAGGGGAAATCACAGTCAGGTCGCTACAAATGCAGGATGTCCGTGGGCTTGGGTATATAAAAAAAACCCCGTCTCGGTGGCGATTTCTTTCTGTACACGTTTTTTTTTTCTTTCCCCTAATGATAGGAGCTGTAAAAATGATTCAGTCGCTGCAGTTTGGAGATGGCTCCGGGCGGCCGGAGCTGCCACATCCCACCTCTGCGGCCAGTGGTCCAGCGCCGCGGCATCGCCTCTGCCTCCCGCGGGCCCTTCTCCTCCCCGGCACGGCCCGATCTGCCGTCGTCAGCTTCTCCGGGGCCACCCCAGGAGGATATTCCCACCCCGGCTCTCCCGTGAGATGCTCGGGGGAACCTCGGGAAACGCCGTCTCCCAGCATTTAGGTCGGGGCTTCACAGTGTCCCGAAGGAGAGACCCACCGAGAAGAACCCCAAACCTTTGAGCTTCTCCTCCGTCCGGGCTTTTTGCTTCAGGTGGACCTTGCTGTGACGTTTCTTCTCGTCGCTCCTGGCGAAGCGGCGGCCGCAGGTGTCGCAGGAGAAGGGTTTCTCGCCGGTGTGGGTGCGGATGTGGGTGGTGAGGTGGTCGCTGCGGCTGAAGTTCCTCAGGCAGATGCGGCACTGGAAGGGTTTGTGGCCCGTGTGGATGCGGAGGTGCCTGTTGAGCTCATCCGAGCGGGCAAAGCTCCGGATGCAGTTCTCCACCGGGCAGGCGAAAGCCTTCTCGTGGGGTTTCGGGCAGAAGCATTTGGAAGAGCACTTGGTCCGGCGGGTCTTCTTCTTGGGCTCGGCCAAGGCAGGAGGGTTGGCGGGCAGCAGGGAAGGGATGGAGGAAGAGGAAGGGTGGCCCAAAAAGTCCGTGGGGGGGACAGAGGGTGAGGGGTGAGGATGGAGGAGCTCGGCAGAGCTCATCAGACCCGGCAGGACTTCGGGCTGGGCCAAGGAGGTGTCGAACTCCGGCATCAACGGAGGAGGGAGGTTGTGGATCTTGGCGTCGGCAAAGTCCCCGCGGCCTGGGAAGTTTTCTGGCTCACAGCCGAAGCCCAGATGGGTGCCGAAGCAGGCAGCGTCCTCTGCCAGGCTGCCGAGCTCCGACTGGCAGCTGACGGACAAGACGCTCTCCATCTTGGAGCCCAGCGGGTGGAACAGCCCCTGGCCACCCTCCCCAGCCGGGAAAGCTTCAGGAGAATGGTAGCCAGCGGGCAAGTAGGCCTGATGCTGGGTGATGGGCTCCCACTGGGCGCAGGAGGCTTTAAACTTGTCCAGGGGTGGGGAACCGGAGGGCAGCTTGATGTCCTGCTTGTTGTCCAGGAGCTTGGGCTGGAAGAAGCACTGCGAGGTGTTTCCTAAGGTGGGTTGGGGCTGGAGGGGTTGAGCCCCCTCAGCTGCGGGGAAGCCACCGTAGCCCTGCTCCGGGAAGGGGGTTTGCGTGGCTCCGTTCAGTTCAGGCTGACAAGCGGCATAAAGGTCCAGCTGGCTCTGAGCCACCTCGGGACAGGGGTAAAGAGCATCCAGGTGCCTTTGGTGGCCCTCGGAGGAGGCGAAGGGGGAGATGCCCAGGATCCCCGACATCAGGTTGAAGAGGGATTCCTGGTCCTGGGGATGCTCCGGTACCGCCTTGATGAAGAAGCTGCCGGTGTAGCTGAGCGAAGGGGAGGGTTGGCTGCCCAGGAGGGAGTAATCCACCGCCCCGCCGCTCATCGGGGGGCCCAGCAGCTCACCTGGGGATGCAGAGGGGACGACGGTTAGAGGGATGGAGGGATGCGGGGATGGAGGGGGGGGGGAAGCGGGAGATGGGGGAACAGCGGGAGGCTGATGTTGCGTCACTGCGAGGTCCCCGTCCCAGCCGGGTCCCCGGGACCACGCAGGGAGCTTTGGGCTTCACCCCCCCCTTCCCCGGCAGCACCCCCAGGACCCCCCGCCTGGGCTAGAGGGGGAGTGTTGAACCCACAGCCAGGGGCTGGGGGGCAGAGGAGGGGAAGATGCCTGATTCCCGGCTGTAGGTATGACTCCCAACGGGGTCCCTCCCCCCTGGCCGGCTTCCCCCTGCCCTCACCTCCGAGAAAATCCGTCTCTGCCAGAAGTTGCTGCTCAGGCTGCTCCAAGCCCTGCAGCTCCCCGGTTTTCATCTCACAGCTCTCCTCGTACTTGGAGTAAAGCGGGTCCGGGCAGGAGAAATCCATAACGTTGAGCATCTCCCTTGAAGGCACGGCCGGAGGAGGGGGTGGGGGGGGCTGGGGAGGTTCTGGGGGCGAGCTAGAGGATGCTCAGGGCGAGCCGGGGGGATGCTGTTGAGGGGCTTGGGGCAATCCGGGGGGTGCTGGGGTTGGGGGGTCCTGTGCCCCCGGGGCTGGGGGGGGCAGATCTCGAGGAGGCGGGGTGAGGTGTGGGGAGGAGGAGGGGGGGGGCAGGCAGCAGCGGCAGCCCGTGCGGACACCCGGCTCTCCCTCCCCGCCGCCCCCTTTATAGCTGCAGCGGGGCTGCTCCGACCTTCCGCCGCAGCCATTTCTGGAGTCCCCAGCGAGGCCGCCGTGACGTAAATGCCCGAATATGGACTCAGGATGTGGGTTAGGGAGCCCCAATAAGGAAATCTCTCCCGTGACGCGCTGCCCCCTCCCTCCCCCTCCCCCTCCCTTCCCCTCCCCCTTTTCTGTGTTGTTTTTTTTTTTTTTTAAAAAATTATTTTTCCATCCATCTCTCTCTTTTGCAACTATTAATCGCGATATTTTTAACAGATCTCTGGGTGTGTGTGTCTGCGCCCCCCCCCGGAATCCTGCCCATCCCCCCCCCCCCCCAATCCCACCTTCCGCATCACGCCCCCCCCCACCCCATGCACACACGAGTGTGCAAGCACACGCGTGTGCACGCAGCTTTGGCTCTCCTGCAGGGTTCAGCTTCGTCCCTGCAGATCCCACGGCTGGGCTGGGGGGGGGAAGGGGGGTTTGGGGGGTGCTGGGGACCCCTCCGGATCCGGCCCTTGCGCCGCAGCAATGCACTGGCGCTTTGGCTCCCCTCCCAACGTGGGCTGCTGTTCTTCCAGATTTACATCTCCCCAGGCTCTTATTCGCCTTCTGCTATTTTTTTCCCTCTGAATGCCTTTTGTTGCTCTTGTTCTTTCTAGAAGCGTGCAAGGTGCTGGGTTTGCTATCCCCCACCCCCCCCCCCCCTCCCCGGCGCCTTCCCTCCCCTTCTTTCCGTGCCTGATTTTGCAATACTTTCTGCTGGCATTTCGTGTTTGCTTTGATTTGGAGCCGTGAAGTGGATCCCGGCTCCTCCTGCGATTGAGCAAGCGGCCAAAAAGAGAAGGCAAACGCTGCGGCCAGCTCCCTCGCCGCGTTTCAGTCATCCGAGTTCATGGCTCCCACCCAGGCCGGCGTGCCATAGGCATGGAGTTGGGCTGGGAGAGGGCAGATCCATCCTGCAAATCCCACCGGCTCGTCGCAGGGGGATGTTTGAAGAGCGGGCTCAACACGAGCCATGATTCGGAAGGATCTTGGCAGTGCTTCCACCCCCACCACAGCGCCCTGAGCATCCTCCCGACCCCCCCAGCCGCTGTGGTGGGGTGAAGCCTCCAGTGAAGCAAGGCTGGAGGCTGTTGCTTTCCCTGCTTCATTGTCTGGAGATTTCTAAATTTCCAACATGGATTTGGAAGCTGATCCTGGATGCGCAGCGATGCTTTGGCGAGCGGATCACCACCAGCATCCAGCACAGGCGGTTCGGCTGGAGAGGGGAAGGTTTTCTCTGGCTGTTGGGTTCAGACCCCACTATAAAACACACCTATAAAAATATTTACAGGTACAAACCCGCCATTTTGCAGTGCAAGGCGGCTGATGAGGAGGTTGCCCCCGCACTGGGGTCTGCAGGAGAAAGCTGTGGGGTGCAGAGGGGCTAGAAAGGAGGAGGGGACCTCTCCCCAGCCCCCCTACCTGCGTGTTTTCCCTGCCTCTGTGTGCTCACAGCCCTTGCTGGAGGGCCAGCTCCGTTGGGGACGTGCAGCAGTGCCCGCATCCGAGTCCGCGGGGCCGCGCGACGCTCAAGCCGGGGCGCAGCGGCTGAAGCGGGGCCCTGCCCCGGTGCTATTGGTGGCTCCAGCAGTGACTCACTGCGTTACCTTGGGCAAATCGCTCCGAAATGTGTCAAGCGGCGATTCCCCACGTTGGGGACAGGCTGTTCATCGTTGCCTCTGCAAAATGCACCGAGATTGCTGGTGAAGAGGTGCAAAGAAGCACTAAGCCCAGCTGGTGATTCAGGGAGTGTCAGGGAATGAGCTGTAAGGTTCAGGTTGGAAATAAAAGAGGGGATGGAGAGAGATCCGGAAAACTATCAGAGTGTGGAAATGGTGAGTGGGATCCAATTATTCACTGTTTCTCATCTCACAGGAGCTGCAGGGAGCCCAGTGCAATGGCCAGAAAGCGGGTTTCAGGCAAACCAAAGGCAACACTTAGCCCTGCAGTGCTCGATGAAACTGGAACTCGGTGCTTCAGGACTTCACGGGGACCAAGATGATAAACAGGTTCAAAACAGTCCATCTGTGGCTACTAAACACAACCCCAACCTGCTGCTTAGGGGAGCTGCTCGATGCCAGTGGGATATGACCAAGGGATGGAACTCAGGGTCCTTGTTCTCTTCTTCACCTCTCCTTGGCTGCGTTAGACGGACCCATCAGACCTTGGCTGCTCTTATTCTATTTGGCTGTACCACATTTTAACTGGGATGTTGGGCTTTAGGGTGTGTAGAGCCTCAAGTCTCTAAGCTGGAGTCCAGATCCTGGCTGTCGCTGCCACGCACATCCCTGGGACAACCACTGCCAGGACAAACAGCTCTTCTTTTCTCCTGGAGATGGAAAAAACAGTCACACCTTTTATACAATGCCATGGGAAGGTCCCCTGCTACTGCCATGGGGCAGAGGCAGCTCTCATAAACTTCTCTTCATCCTCAGAGATGACCCTAAAATAGTAGTGACACTTCAGTTCCCCAGATAAGAAAATAAACAATTATCGTGTGGTTTCTATATGCCTCGACTGCCTGGGAGAGCGCTGCTGACTACACAGGGGTGGCTGTATAGGTACTGTCTAATGTGCCCTCTTCCTCTTGATAAATGCTTTTTTTCTTTTAAGTTTGAGAGACCCACTTATATTAAAAAAACAGTCTGAAGTGACCCTCTTGGATGGCAGTTTCCATGGGAGGAGTGTGGCTGTGTTAGCTCCGACCGTGGAGGTGACACCACGCATGAGGTAATGGGAAAACGTGACCGTGACTAAAGCCAAGCTCTGGGATCAGGTGCTGGCACAGCGTTTCCCTTCCCAGAAGGGGCACTTGGCTGGCGAGGAGGCGGGATAGCCTTCCTGGGGTGAAATGTGTCGTCATAAAAATACGGAGAGGAAATCCGTGCAGTGGCCAGGTCCCCCCTGCCGCACATGGGCACCCCGGGGAGGTACCAGAGCTCAGGCTCTGCCCCGGTTTTTGGGTCCTCTCTCTTTCTCTGGTCCTTGAGATGCTGCAGGAAGCTTTGCTTAAGGTTTTTAAGAGCTGAAGCGGTTTGGAAAGCCGCTGTGGCAGCCCTGTGTGTGTCCACGGGACATCTCACAGCAAAGGTTTACCCAAGCAGAAGGGCTTCGGGTTCCTGCTCCCTTCGTGCACTCTCTGTGCGGTGGGAGCATCCTTGGGGCGGCAAATAACGACCCCAAAGGAAGGAGCGATTTTGCTCCGCTGTTGGGAGCCCACAAGGCATCTCTGAGCTTTCTGGCAGGGCACAGGTTGCTCAGCCCCAAGCTCGCCCCCAAGCTCGCCCAGGACTGCAGCCCTCCGAGCGTGCCGCAGAGCGCAGGCTGCCAGCCCGGGGCTCCCCCAGTCACCTGCCATCTGGAACCGGCTGGCACAAGCCACCGTCCCCGGGTGCCTGCCCACCTCCTCCAGCCAGGGCCAGCGTTTGCTTGGCGAGCTCCTCGCTGGCTCCTGCTGATCCACCCAGATGTTTCCCCCACAGAGCTGGGGGCCAGCTTGGTCCCGGGGTCCACCCTCCTGCTGACTACCCCACCGTACCACAGGCAACCCCTTTCAATGCCACATCAGCCTTCCTTCCCCTCCAGTTTCCCAGTCTGCGCTCCCTGTTGGGGTTATAGCATGGAAATCAAACCTTAATTCTTGGCTTTGTCCCCTGTTTCTCCCTTGGTTTTTAGCTCTGGGGGCTTGCTTTGGGGTCTTATAGTCTGGGGAGATTTTGGCAGGGGGTTGGATGCTCCTGGGACCCCCAGCCCTATTTAAGGGACAAATTCCTGAGGAAAGGAGGCAAATCATCCTCTTCCTCCTGTCTTGCCTTGCCACAAGCCAGCGAGGAGCGGGGGGAAGATCTGGGGAGCACTTTCCCCACCGCATCATGCAGGCAGGGCAAGAGGAGGCAGCCCCGGAGCTGCTGGCAAGGGCAGAGATGGGCAGCACTGATCTGCGGCTGGAATTCATTCTTCCAAAAGGACGGGCTGAGTATTGGTTCATGGCAGTACTACTCTGGCAGCCAGACTTGGGCCCATGTGCCCAAACTTGACAGATATGTAGGGAAAGTATAATTTCCATGTGTCTTCTCCAAGCTCCAAGTATTCATGGCTCATGTGCCTTCTGCATTCAACCTAATGCCCTATATTTAATAGTCCTCAGTGGATTTTTCCACTATTGATTCCTTTATGAACCCTTAGTTTCCCCTACACTGTGAGATGATGTAAGTTTTAGGTGAAGAAATCTCTCTTTCTGTTTGTTTGGAGTGTGCCCACCGCCTCCACGCTTGCAGCTTCAGAAGAGCCTCGGAGAAAATGGGTGTGTGTGCAATAAATCTGCTGGCTGCTCACACAGGGCGATGAATTCCCTCCTCCTGGTGATCAAAACCTCTCTGTGGTGATGGGTATAACTGGGAAATTCCCTGCCGGGAACAACAGCCTCTTCCAAGATGAGAAAGTGGCTCCATTGACTCTGAGCCGCTGGTCCTCAATATTTAAGAAGATGTTTCTCTGATTCAGAAGTAGGGTTTTTTCCTGGAAGCTGGGGAAAAGACAACAACCCTGCAGCACTGCCCTGCCTCCCCTTTCTTCCCAGCATTTCCACCTCTTAAGACCAACAGCGTTGCTTGGATTTTCTGCTTGTGGTTCAGGTTTGCTCTGCAGATGGGGCTGAGCAGCAGAGGGAATTGGGTATTTTAAAGAAACTCCCCTGGGAAGTGCTGCTACTTCCCCCCGTGGTGTTAGGGGCAGGGCCAGAGGTGGGCACCCAAAGGGGCAGCTGCCCTGCCAGCACCCACAGCTCGCGAGCTGCTCTTTGGGTGCGCAGGAGCTGCCAGTAGCACCCTGTGCTCCACGCAAAACCCTGCGCGCCTTTTCGTGACTCCCATCTTCAGGATGCAGAGTACCTCTTTTAAACCACCCCCACCAAAAAACACACCACAAGCCAACCGCAAAGCCCCGATTCTTTTATAAACCACCCCAAACCTCCCTCCGTCAGGCCTCTGAGATGGAGGAGGGACCAGCAACCCAAAATCTTGAAGCTGGCAACGGGCTTTGCCGGGGGGTGGATGGCACAATGCGGCTCGGCAGTGATTCCTCCTGGGAGGGCCACTGGCGATGGCACATTGATAGGCCACAGCCCAGCCGCTGGCTCTCATCTCTGTGCCCTCCATCTCCCCCTTTGATCGCTCCAACCATCTCCCCGTCCAGGAAAACTTCTAGAATACATCGCTCTGCATTTCCATGGCAACTGGCACGCGACCAGCGGTGCTGTCTCCACTGTGTACCTATTCCTGGCGCCGTAGAGAGGATGCTCCGGTGACAGAGGAGACAACCCGAAGAGGTTGAGAAGGGGATCACCATCACCTCCGGCCGTGCCACCAGCCCCGGGGCGGCGGCAAAGGGATGCTCTGAGGATCTTTACTGAAGAGCATCTTTTCTCAGGCGGCCTCAGCGGATTTAAGCAGCACGTGAGGCTCTATAAAATGCCTGCCAAAAGGGGCTTTTTTTTTTTTTTTTTTAATTACCAGTCACAAGGGAGGGATCGCTGGCTGGAATTTCAGAGCCTGGGCACGGCGGGAGGTTGGGGCGGATGGCTATCTCGCTCCAGGTTTTATGTTGCTGCACATCACCATATTCTCCGGGTGCTCAGCTAGCGATAACAGCTCTTCCTGCCCTTAAAATTTACGGATCGCTTCTCCTGCATCCTTGCTTTCTTATCACAAGCAGCTGAGCTTTGGGGTAAAATCCCTCAAATTTAGCTACTATCTGCAGTTTAGCCGAAGGGAATTACAGCCTGGGAGTGACTGCATACGGGGACAGCAGAGCAGCTTGCCAAAGTGGAGAGGTCGCTGCAGCGTCTGTGATCACATCGCCTCCTAAAAATAGGCTATAGTCAGAAATAATCTCATCTCCTGCTCCCCCCCAGCCCCCCGAATAATAAAATCAAACCCAATACTAAAGTACTAACGCTGTGAGCTCTCGGAGAAGCCGGTGGAGAGCAGAAGTGATATTTCTATTCTCTCCCTCATCACGCGTCCTAATCACAATATTTTTAGCATGTGCTTTTGCATGGGTTGGTCAGGGGCAGGAAGATTAATTGGGCTCAGTACAAGCACAGGGCTGAGGCCGAGGCTGTCAGCAACAAAATGATTTGGCTGTAATAAAGTAATAAAGCAGGAGGGGACAATATTCTCAACCTCTTTCCAAATTCACATTTTTTTCTAAGAGTCTGTCTGCCTTGATGTATTGACTGGGAAGCTGCAAACATTTCCAAGCAAGCTTGCCTTCCAGTTTGAATGAAATGATTCATTGAGCCCCAAATAAGTCTTTCTCCACTCATTCGCACAACAGTTTTAACCACCTCTAAAAAATTGTGTATATTTTAAAATAAAGCATTTTTAAAAACAAATTATTGGGCTGTTTTCTTTAGAAAAAGCCTGAAGCAAAACATTTGGACTTTTGAGTTTCTGGGGAGCTTTGAACAGGAGCTCAAGCTCCGAAACAAGCCCTGAGCATCGTTAGGCTCTATCCTCATTAGGCTGGAGGAGCTCTCGAGCCCCATCGCAGATGAAAAGCGAGCGGGTTGTTTGTGTTCTGCAGCTGGGGCAGGTTTCGTTAGGGCAAGCAGAGGCTCGCATGGCACCCGGCAGCCTCAGGGCTCCGGCTGCGCAAGCGATATGGCGGAGGTGTGCCAGGGACGCATGTCCTGAGCGAGATGTAACCAAATGTTGGCCTCTTTACTGGGCGGGTGTTGTCAACCCGAAAGAGAGCTGCCTTGAAATCAGATAAAGGCGTTCATTAACAAACCATTAGAATAAAATCCCCTTCGAGAAGGACAGGGAAGAAAAGCTAAGCTGGCTGGAGAGGGAGGAGAGCGTTTCCTTGCCCAGGGAAAGGAAGAAAGCCTCGAGGTTGCTTCGCCTCCACCCATCCCTCCCTCCCCAGGCCCCCGGCCGGTTTCGAGACCCAGTTTCCCAGTGCCCACAGGGATTTCTGGGAACAGGGATCGACCCTGGGAATGGGCAGGAGACTTCTTTAAGACACTCAGAGTTAAAAGGGCAGTTTTTGTACGTGCCAGTGCAAACTAAGTGAATCAGCCAAGGATGTTGCAGAGAGCCTGTTGCAGAGATTGGAGCTAAATCCACGCTCCCTGCAGCCTGTGTTACTTTTCTAACCACCTACTGTCAATCGTGCCCATGAACCATGCTCAATTACTTACGCCTCTGATTGCAAAGAGGGGGGACACACACCTGGCCCGGTGCCTGCTCGGCGATGAATTTATCCGACAGCTTTTCATTTGTGAGTGTTATTTGCTTCCTTGACCAGCTCACTGCGCCTTTTCAGGAAAGTTTCCAAGAATCCGGAGACACGCTCTCCAGAATCATTAATCAGAGCAGCATGAAGATTTATTAACTCTCCTCTCCATGAAATAAAACCATCAGCCTCCGAAGTCAGCTTTCTATGCCATCAATTCTTCCTCCCAAGTAAATTTAAAGGCTGTCACCGTCAGCTGCTAACGAAGGCAAATTCATCTATCAAGTTCTGATTTGTTGCTTGTGGTTACAGTATCGTGATCTCGACTCATATCCAAAATACAAGAGTGAAATGATAGCAGTCCTTTTTTTTTGCCATTAGTATTAATTATGTTAATAAAACTTAATGATATTCATGCCAAAGGTTGGAAGTGCGTGGAAATTCATGGAACTCTTCAAATTAAGTGCTCTGGTCTCTCAGCATATAATTAGGAAAACTATTAAATATAGTATGGTATGTAAATTAATACAAGTTATATCTATTATATAGTTCAGCTATGAGAGGAGCAGAATTTGCCGTCTCATTTGCAGGAATCAGGTTGCCCAACCCAGGTATAAATGGGAGAATTGTCACTCTAAAATGTATATTCCAGAGTGCATTTTTTACCCCAAAATACCATGGGAGAACGTTCATTTTACTTACTCTTAAAAATGTCTCAAGATGCATTTTGCAGCCAATTGTTACAGATTGCCAGAACCTGGAGGGACACACCACGGGCGTATGAGCGCAGACAGATGCCGCCTCGTACCTTCCTCTAGACATCCCTCAGTGGCCACTGTCAAGGGACGAAGTACGTGCTAGATTGGTCTTCAGCTTGATTTAGAGTGACTGACCCTACGTTCCTGCTCCAACATCATCATCCCATCACTACGGTGCAGGAGGAAGGATACTTCCTGGGTTGTTTTGTGACAGTCCAGCATCTCCTGCTGAGGTCACTCACTCAGCAGCATCTGGGCTTCCGTGCACCATCCAGTCTGGCGATGTGTTGGAGTCCTCTTTGTTCCTGCAAAGAGGATAATTCTCCAATCCAAGGGTTGTCCTTCAGGGAACAATGTGGACTACGGTGGCCAAGGTGTACCAGAGCGTGTTGAGGGGAATGAACTGGCTGCCTCGCATCTGGCTGTATTTGCACTCAAACACACAGCTGGGTCAACCCTTTCTGCATGAGCCCAGTACGGGAAAGAGTCGATGCATCCCCTCTCAATCAGGCTCAGAGCAGAGCCTTGGGCACAGGGGACAAGCCAGAGCAGCTCCTTCTAGAGGAACCTGGAAATTTATGGGTGCAGAGCACAGAGGAGAACGCATGCCAGTGGCTGGCCCACGTTTTCTGGGCCACACATTGCCTTTTTACTAGGATCAGCTGAAGCTGGGAACCGATCATTAAATAACGTGGTGAGGAAGCTGTATATGAGCATCCGTCTGATCTGGGAAGTGCGGGACAGGGGTTGAAACCTTCCTATAAACATATGAATCATCACGAAGCCACACTTCAGGGAGAGTATTTACTCATGTAGCCTGAGAATCTCAATTAGGAAGCATCTCGAGACGGTTTCACAGGGGTCCTCCGAGGGTGTTCATGCCTTTGATTTCAGCTCCTCTCCAAAGTTAACAGAAGGGTCTTTTTGTTCCCTTGGTTCTGGTGGAAGAGGACTTCGAGCTACGCTCAATGTCCCACCTTGATGCAGGAGTCTGCGGGATGAGGACATCATGGAGAGCTTCCTGCAAGGTGACTCACGTCCTGGACTCTGAATATTTTATTTGCCCACTGGCTGTACTCCTGATGGATCTCCCCTGACTCTTTGGCTCGCACCCACTCTTGCCTCCATTCCCTGCTCTTTCCTCTCACCTGGAAGAAGGGCTTTGCATTTGTCAGCAGCAGGGTGGGGAGATGGACAGATGGAAGAAGACAGCAGCTGTCAGTCCTGTGCACTCATAGATTTACATCAGTAAATACTCCTGTGATCTCTGTCAAGAAGCTGCAGGGAACAGAGCGGTGGCCCCAGGACACTCCTTACTCTGCAGGTTCAGACCACGAACCTCCTCTTGTCTCAACTCTCTGCTTTAGACTTCAGCTCTCTCGGGGCCCCCAAGCCATCCCTAATGCTCGCCCTGTTCCCACTATCCCCTGAAGCTGGTGATGCCAGCTGGGACAAGTTGATGCAGCGCTTTCGTGTGGAAGTCCACTTCAGTTAATGACTACCGCCATTAGCATCAGTTATGTAGTTTACACCCAGCTATAAATAAGTGCAGGAGTTGAGAAATTACCAGTGCTCTAAAATTGGGATGTAACATGGTGGCTTGCAGGCAGCCACTAACAGGGTGTGCCATTGACAAAGCACACAGGTTGTCTTGGAGGGGGGACATCCTACTTGCAGTCTATGGGACGTGTCCAACCATCCTGAACAACTCCAACGCTGCAGGCTTGGTGGCATCCCTAACGCCCACGGCCCCAAAGCATCCAGCACGGGACCAAACGTAACTCCGTTATGGGCCAGGTTTGCAGCCAGATGTTCTTCCTCTCTTTGCAGAAGACTTGGCCAAGAGCTGCAAAGAATTAAATTAACCCTCCAAGAAAGTGTTAGTAGAAACCAACGGTGTGTCTCCTTGTTTGCTGCCCAGAGCTCTGCTGGATGGAGCCAACGGGAATCCTATGTTACTCCAAATGGGCAGAGCAGGGCTTGGCCCAGTCTGAATCGTTGACAAATACAAATAAATATAACTGGCATGAAGCATAAACTGCCTGCCAGGACAGTGCAATATCTCCATAGAAACCCCTGACAAGAGAACCCGACGTTAATTTAACGATGGCAGGAATAATGCTGTAGCCTGTTGATGTTGTAAACTTCCTTGTTTGAGCTCTCTTTTTTTTTTCTTAAAGGGAAGTGGGATGTAATTGGTGGAGACGATGCCGGATACAAGGCAAGGGACGGACACGGTGTCTCTCGTGTTGTGACAGCTAGTGATGACAAATGCATGCTCAGCTCGCACTGATTTCTCCTTCACTGCTCCAGTTCACAACTAAAAATAAGCAGAAGAAGGAGCTGAGTCGCCTTCAAGGAATTGTGATGCAATAGATAAATAAAAATAAAAAATGATGTTACTGAATGAAGACATTTCTAAAGGTAGATCACCTCCTTCAGTGCTGGCCCTTTAAACATCTGCCCAGGAAAAATCACCAAATCAATGAGTTCCCATGAAGAATAAACATTCCCTTCCCTACAGCCAGGAAAATTACCCAGAGTTGAGGATGCAGTCAGAACTGCAGACCCGCAGTGTTCAGGGCACACAAAGGTGACTCCCCAGATTGCTAGATCTGTATAGAGAGAAAAGGTTTTGATTTCTTCTTTTTAAAAATTTGCTTTCTGCTTTCAGGTCTCGAGGCAGAGCTCACGCTTGTCTCTGACCGCTGTGATTGCAAGAATCTAGGTTAGACAGAACCTACACACCTAACGGATGTTACATTTTAACTGGGAAATCCTCTGGAAGTCCTGAGTCCGGTTTCTCCCACTCTCTGGGTCCATCCCAGCTCCATATCAAGGCGAATCCTGGGCATGCACTGACCCAATCCTCTCCTCTTCATCCCCTCAGCCTGGGTACACCAGAGCTGCAGTGAGCTCTGACTACTCAGTTCAGGTATTCGGGGGGATCAGGATCCCATGATAAACAAAAATCCAGTGAGTTCAGTTGCGTATTTGGGCACTTTGAATTGCCACCTGGAATTAGCAGCTTCTCCTACCAGCTGAGTAGTGAGATTTGAGCTCCCAGTCAAACATTTAATCACCCAAAGTCAGCTGGGGTGCATCCCTCTCCCAGCAGGTCAGGACCCCACTCCTCTGCAACCTTTCAGTACCTGCTAATTAGACTGGGTTTATTTTGTGCCTTGATCATGCCTCAGCTCCCTGATGGGAAAAGACCTGGTTATACATCATCTCTCCATCCCTCCCCTCCATGTTCTGGTCACCTATAGAGAGGAAATGCATGTAGATGCTCCACAGCCATGAGGTTGCCCAGTTCGACTGGCTGAGGCTTGGGGACTCCAGAGACAACTCACATGACACACATTAGTGAATTAAACATGCGCGGGACCTTAGGCACCGAGGCCAGCTGGTTAATAAACTCTTTACCCTTCAAAACAGGGGGGCTTGTTGCAAGCTGTCTCTTGGGAACGTTCCCTGGCCCGGCTCCCAACCTGTGCTAACTCAGAGAGGAGCCAGAACCAGGAAGATTGATTTCATTGCTGTTTCCTGTATTAATAAAACCAAGCAGGAGGAAAGAGCAGAGCTACTCCCTTTGAGACAAGGCTGGGAAACGTTACTGTACTGCAACGTAGAGAGGATGAAGCGGTTGCCAGGTGGCCCCAAAGGCTGCGGGTGGCTTTGCCATCATAACAATAATGACCTGATGGAGAGGAACGTTGCGAGATCAGGAGGCTGGAGCACCTCCCCTGTGAGGACAGGCTGAGAGAGTTGGGGGGTTCAGCTGGAGAAGAGAAGGCTCCAGGGAGACCTTAGAGCGGCCTCCCAGGACTGAAAGGGGCTACAGGAAAGGGGGGAGGGACTCTTGATCAGGGGGGTAGGGATAGGACGAGGGGTAATGGTTTTAAACTGACAGAGGGGAGATTTAGATGAGATCTAAGGAAGAAATTCTTCCCTGTGAGGGTGGTGAGGCCCTGGCACAGGTTGCCCAGAGAAGCTGTGGCTGCCCCCTCCCTGGAAGGGTTCAAGGCCAGGTTGGACGGGGCTTTGGGCAACCTGGGCTAGTGGAAGGTGTCCCTGCCTGTGGCAGGGGGGTGGGACTGGATGATCTTTAAGGTCCCTTCCAACCCAAACCATTCTATGGTTCTATGATTTAACTCATTAATGCTTGAGAAGTGTTTTAGAAGGGACTATGAGGTGAAAATCCTCTGCCCACAGTCATGCACACCACCACTCACCTGCAGAGCTGTAACTAAAAGGACTTGAGGAGTGAGACCTGGCTTCTGTAGGAACCTGCTGGTGGAAATTCTGCTCTTGACTTCAAGGGTACCAACATTTCTGTAGGTTTTTGCCCTACCTTGGACTTTATGCACACAGAGACATTTGATGCTATACACAATTTTGTTTATTTCATGACTGTTTGGTCTGAATTCTCCTTTCCTCCTCTCCCAATGAAATAAATAAAGCTGATTTCTCAGGAAATACCCATTATCTGATTTGTCCTAGGCACAATCCAGCTGTCCTCAGGGTCTGAATATGATCACAAGTATTTAACCTGAGCTCTGAAACGCAACCAGTTTTGGTACAGAACATGCTAATATTTTCTATTTTAACTTCCACATGGCATTTTCTTCTTTTTTTTCCCCTTCATTTTAGACCTCAGATTCAAATAGTGATAGTAAAAGGTCTAAAACCCACAAAGCACTGGAAGCTCAAAGGTTTCAGAAGAAGAAACATGTCTGTTGTTTCCAGGAGATGAAATGAGGCCACATTTTGTTGGCACTGCTGTGACTTTCCCATGGTGAAACGCTTTGAAGGCGTATTACGTCAGAGATGGTGGTTCGGCACTTTCTCCTCATTCTCTTTGGTGATTATAACCTCTCATTGCTCCAGCTTCCTCTGCAGTCATGGAACAAGGTGATTAATAATATTTGATACTTTTCTAATGTGTTAAATACCGCACTGTTTTGCAAATGTCAGGCTCTTGCCTGAACTGAGCCTGGAATGTTTGTTTCCGACTGTCAGGTTTCACTTCCCTTTTGTCATGTTTAAGTTCATGAAAAACAGGCATTACATTTTGATTTCCATTGAATCACAGGGCCAAGCCAGTCACTGGAGCCAACCAAATGACACTAACTGAGGAGCTGACTCATGAAATTGGCTGGTGTTGAATTACTCTTCCAGAGAAGACTGAAAGCTGAAGGCTTTAACTCCCCAGCGATGTTCAAAATCCTATCGTGCTCTTTGCCAGAACGTCTGTATTCACTTTTCATTATTACCCCCAGAACTTGTTATATCAGGATAATTTGGAACGAAAATTAGGCAATATATATGTACATTAAGTGCTTCCAATCCTGTTATCCCACCATTCACAGAGCTATTTCCTCCGGCAATGCAGACACTATCTGCCTACAGCACGCACAGCACACGACCTTGGAGAACAGATTGCCCCAAATTGGGAACACCAGAAATAAGATTGCCTGTGCGGTCTTTTGCAGGACAACACCAGACTATGGTCAAAACTGGTACAGCATGTCTTGAGGTCCCGGTCCCAAAAGGATCTACGTCATGGGCAAGGCTACAGTGAGGCGTCCCTCCTTTCTACCTCACCCACCTGAGCTGGTTGCTCCTAGAGAAGGACTGAGCTGCCCAAATGTCATCATCCGGAGTCGTGTGAGCTTCTGCAGAAGACCTGTTCCCTCCTGGAATGGTAGGTGGAGCTCAAGCAGGGCACCCTGTTGTGACACCAAATGCCAAGGTTTAAGCCCCCAATTCCTGCCTCAGTCTCTTCTATTACCTACTCCATTTCTGCCCTGCTCATCTTCCTTTTCTCTCTCCTTACTCCCAATCTCCCTAACCCCTTTGGTCCTCCTACATGAGAGACATGTGCCTCACCCCTCCGTGGTGCCTTGGGAAGAGGCAGACAGACTCCTGCTATTCATGTCAGCTCTCGCCCATATCATACTTGGCACCGGCCACGAAAGTTGTCTTGACCTCCTTTACTCCTAACATATGTCCCCTGTGCTGTAGGAGGAGGCAGCAGAGCACATGCTGTTCACATTTAGGGCTGAGATAGACTCGTCCATGGTCACAGGACATGCCTGCAAATTTGCCATAAATCTCATTGAACACAAGTTAAAAAAGCCAGATTTTTCAAAGCTGTTTACCTAAGCCTGTTCAGGTGGATTTTCCTGGGATAGCTATCTCCTTTATCATTTCATAACCCATTTTATAACACTCCAAAACTTTTTCTAATCTGGCAAAACAACATATTTTTCTCCTCCCCTCATTCCTGAAAACCACAGAACTGTTTTATCTGAAACTTTACACAAAATCTCAGCTGGAGAGAGACATTTGTCCCAGAAAATTCTTGTCCAAACAACTACAGTTTGGCAAAAGTTCTGAGCAACTGAAAGCAGGTGTTGGAAATGGGAAAACCTGGCCTGCCTTAATGAACAGAGCCGCTGCAGCAAGAGGAACCAGCAACGGACTGTATATGCTATCTAAGGCAACAGTTTCTTTAGCTTTGCATCCATGAAACCAACTTTATTTTAAACATTTGGCTTCCGTACTGGCAAGACTGTCCTTGGCAAAATGTTATAACACAAGCGCACTTACTACTTGTCTTCACTGTGCGGAGTCTGGCCTCTTGCTTCTTGATGATTGCCCTGCCCCAAGGTCAAAAACATGGATATTGTGGCCTTTATGACTGAACTTTGTTTCAGCAGTGAACAAACCCAAAAAGCAAGTGTCTTCTCTTTCTGAGGTGAGATTCCAGGGTCTTCTAGAGATCTGTGGCTAGCCACGGCAGGCTTTGTTTTGCAATAGAAAATCTTGAACTTGGGTTGCATGGATTTTCAAAGGAGCTTCTAAAATCTTGGTAGAGTGGATGACAAATATATGAGCCAAGGGCATCTTGCTTCACAGATGGAAAGATACAGAAATCATGCTGATAAAATTACTGAAAACTGTAACACACCCACAACACATAGGCTACCATATTTTTTTTGCATGCAAATTCTGGGCGATCCTGTAGCCAAAAATGGCAACTAGAAAAGCAACCTGAGGGGACGCAATTCCTTCATATAACTTTGCGTCCAAGAATAATGATGTGTGTCGGTTCTGTGGATATGTGCTGAACCAGCCAGAATGATTCAGAATGGTTGGCAAAACGGAAGCGTTAGTCACTGTGAAAGATCAAGAAGTTAGTGTTGGCATATCGTGGGCATGTCAAGGAGAAACGAAAACCAAATAGGGAAAGGGTAATGTAATGGAAGAGAAGCTGAGAAGGAGATGGAGGTGGAAAGGGTAACTTTTCAAATAAAGAAGACTCTGGAAGATGAGAGTAGTGCTGGTACAGGCAGGTCACGGATGGGACAAGGTGGTAGCCTGTGTTTTTGCTCAGAGGAAGAGTATCTCCAACAAAGGCAAGCTGGCAAAGACGAATGCGTCTTGCTCAACACATCAGTGCCCTCGGATGGGTTACCCTGCATCCTCAGCCCAGCAGTCCTGAATTGAAATCCATGAGCTGGCACTTCTCTCTTAGATCTGACAGGCAACTGTAGGTCACCAAACCCTCTGCACCAGCTGCTGAAGCAGGCTCAAAGCTAGCCTTAGGCATGCCAAGATCTCCTACCTCTTCTTTCTCACTGCAGGCTGTAGCTTGGGCCAAATGCCTGTTCCAGCTCGGGATGAGCCCTGTTTGGGGTATCTGCTGAGGAGGCAGCTGGCTATTTGGCCTCATACTCTGCTTGGAGAGCATGAACTGGGGCACGGTCCTTCCCAGAGCTGCAGAGGGTTTTTTTCTGGAGAGGGGTTTGTCCAGTTCTTAACACTAAGCATAGACAAACGTGCTGGCTGCAGATAGGGGAGAGTGAGCTGCAGTGGGGGACAGAGTATGGCCTGGCTTCTTTGCCTGTCAGGTAATTCGAGTTAACTCAGGTTTAACTTGAGCATAATACTGGGAAAGCGAGGCCTCCACACATGGTGAGCTTTGCCCACAAAGTGTGATGAACCATGTAAGTGAAGAGGGTGGGCAGTGGTAAGTAGAACCAGTGAAGCTTGATGTCCTACTGAGCTGTAGCTCTTAATTGGGTCCCCTGCTGTCTTGTAAGGCTCTAATTAACAGACTCTATAAAAATCCTTCCATGCCTGGGACATTGACAACATTTGGTTGAAGCTGCCCAATGGCTATCAGCCAGTTATTACTTTATTCTTTTAAAATTAGGAAGATGAACAGACAGAAAGACGCATGCATAGTCACCTAAGCCTTGTTTCCAAGGAAGCCAGGCTCGTAGATGTCTGAGATAGCTCAAGGAATTAGGATGGACATTTTACACCTCTCAAGTGTTGATTCATAAACCCCCACACTAGGAGTGACCTGCCAGACAAAAGTCAACATCACGCTGTCTTGGTAACAGGCTCTGACAATGCGCGCGTGTGTGAAATACCAGCCTGGCAACATCCGAACAGGCATGAAAGGGAATAAAATGCACTTTTAAAATCAATCACCATTTTAGATTTGTTTCTATATTGAAAGGAGCGGGTGAGAACATGAAAAGGTTGAGGTAGAATAGACGAAGTGATTCACCACGAAAGTGAGGGTCAATAGGTGGGGATGGGCTATACATTCAATCTGTGCCGGGCTTTCAGGGATATGAGGACCTGGTGACACTCTGCAACATAAGTGGATGTGTAACCCCTCCTAAGGCTGCATTGTGGGCTTGCATTTTGTCTTTGCAACTAAAAATTACAGCTTAAAACCCAAGAAAGAACACACTGTAGATATTTGGTTCAGCAAACAGAATCTGCAGAGGGCAATTACAAATTTGGGTTTTTTTAAAATAAGTAGATGAAGTTCTATGCTGGTATAAACAGGCTCTATGGCTGAGGTCCCACATACACCTGATCTGCTCAGATGGTATAAAGAAGAGCACAGCAAGTATAAGCACCCGTTTTAAGGCTTGAAAATTACTCCCTAGGCTCTGCTGCCTGACCTCCACTGACCATGCGGGAGCTTGGATGCCTGTTGTACAAGCGGGCACCCATGTGTAGACAAGTAAACTGGGGTCATCTAGTGTGCCTGTTTTCTTAGACCAAATGACTTGGAGCTGTGTTACTGCAGCTTGAAGCCCAAGGGGAACCATTTCTTTGTGGGACTACAGCCAGGACCCAAATAATATCAATGATTATAACTGAAAAAAAAAAAAAAAAAAGAATAAAACACTGATCCAGATAGCACCACATACTGCAATTTCTAAGTCATCACAGGGAGTCCAGGGATTGCAAGTGAGAATTTACAGGATTTGGCTTCAAGTGCATGGCAGCCACAGAGAACTGACTGTCTAAGCACCCACCTCAGGGCCAGCTGCATTTTTCTGGCCTTTCCGGAGGACAGCAGCGGGGAGGAAGGTTACCTATAACTCAGAGATGTGTGTGAACACACCCCACTCCTTTTCTGGGTTGTTTACAGATTTATTACCCAGCACTTCTTCCCAGTTGTCTTTAGACAGACCAAGTAGATGGTTACTTAGAGCAGCAGAAGCTGAGCTTTGAGCAAGATGAAGACAATTCTGAACGTCACAGCAGCGACCACAGCTCTGCCCAGCTTACGCTGGCTCAAGACAGCAGCGACTCCTCACAGGGACTGCTGGATCTGAAGGCTGAATGAAGCAGTGCTGGCAAGAGGTGGCCCAAACCCTCCTGCCCGCTCACCTGACCTTGCTCCATGCCTGCGTCTCTGCGTACCGTGGAGGGGAACCAGTTTGCTCCGAGCAAACTGAATTTTGCCTGCAGCTCTGCGAAGCCTGTAGCCAGCTCTGCCAACTTCCCTGCCTGTGGAATGAGGGAGTGATGATAGCGATATTCGATGTGAATTCCCACCTGCCTCACACGGCTGTTTTGGGCTTTAAATAATACTTACAAACTGCTTAAAAAGCCACATATAGGAGCTGTTATGTAAGTGCAAGTTATTATTATTAAAAAAACATTATGGGTGAGTTATTAGACTGACAGATGGAATTATCAGTGGAATTATAATTTTATCAATTATCTTTCATTTCATTTCATCTCATCTTTCTTTCATCACCCTTCAGCTCTAGGCTGGCAGTCCTAACACCATCTGAATGGACAGCGTATTGCATCAGGGCTGGCTCTCAATGGCAGAGACGAGTAAGCGAGCTCTTCCCAGGCAGCAAAGAGACCATGTTGTAAAATAACCAGAATCCATCTGTGGGTTGAAACAGGCACAAATGATTTAGAACCGACGATAGCTGAGACCTGAATATCATCATTTCCCTCACCAAGGCTGGCTCTCAGCTTAGGCAAAGCAAGTGGCTGCCACCCTCACGGGGAGCTGTGGGTTGCGAGAAGGAAACCTGCCAATGGGAAACATTTACTATTCCCCAGCAGTAATTGTTCTTCATTAGAACTGGCAAACTGCTGTGATGGCGAAAGCTGGTTTTCTCTTATCTTCTTGAGATGTTGGGAAGTTAAACTCGCCTTCCTGCTACTTCAAGTCAGGCTTATGTACAACGGGAAAGCAGCACAGCTGAGGCTCCAAGTCCTTGTGCTCTGCCCCATCCTCTACGAAAACCTGTTGTCTACAATGCACGGGTGACCTGTCGCGAAGAGGAGCTGGGGGCAGAATTTGTGGGGATGATTAGGAAGAGCTCACAGCTGTTCTCATGATGGGAAGTGCAGAGGAAGCTGCTTCCAGTAGGTTGGTGGTGGAGCAAAGGTTCACGGGACTTTTAACAGCCAAAGCCCCCAAAGAGGTGACTGCTCCCACTGTGGTGCAGTTTTGGTAATTACTTCTTGTCTTGGTCTTTGGTGGGCAACCCTGTATAGCAAAGATCTCCTTCCTCCACTTGGATAGTGCCTAGCACTTTTTTTCTGGCTGAGGTTTTCACAATGACAAGACGTAAATATTTCTTTTTATTATTAGATTTCCCTGGAGTGAAACTGTATCCACAATCTGAAAATTTTCTGGGGTATACATCAAGACTAAAAAAAAAAGGGCGCCCACGTAGAAAACAGCTACTGATAATCCTCATTTATGTTCAAGGAAATCCTGTTTTCTTCACTGTACTGGGAATGACTAACTGGGACAACTGGATCCTATAAAACACATCCTTGGGACTCTGCTGCTTTCATACTATTCTCCTCCCCACCAGCCATCCCACCTGTGAAAACTTTTATATATCTGTTATTTGCTACACGTTTTCTTTTAATTGCTACATTTAATTTATGATGCTATTACATTTTAAAATAGATAACCTGCTTGGCAGCGAGTATTCCTAAAATAATCGAGTTCATTAATATGATTAAGAGCAAAATCTTTTACTGCTTCTGGTACTTAATATTAAACTGAAGAATGAGCATTTAAATAGACAATTTTGCATGTAGGTCTCTTATTTTTACAAAGTATAAAAACTCAGTTAATTTTAAAGGTTCCTATCCAAAAATAGTACTGTACTGTACTTTAATAGTAAAGTAATAAAAAAACCCACCTTCCATGAAGTAAGAAAGAAACAAAATGTTAAGCATTGTAAGTTCCCAGACATTCACTGCATGACTAATACTGTAACCATAATTTTCGACTGGTCAGAAACCAAGAAATAACGATGCTCTATAATATCAAACTATGAGAAGAAGATGGTCATGCAGTTAACATGGGGTGATGGTTTATGATTTGTAGGATTTTAGTTACCGTGCTAAATTTAAGTCCTTAATTTTCTTAAATTAAAATTGCTCAGTCTGGCTACAGCCTTTTCTTAGCCAAGTCTGAAAATGAACTACAGTTGCACATTATTAGTCTTACTTTGGAGGTTTATAATTATAACATAAGTAATTTAAGGATGATCTGACAGTTAAAACTAAGGTAGTCTCCCATTACCCTTGAAGGGAATCTGGGGAGGGCAAGTCTTGTACAAATTCAAGGCCTTTCTTCTTTCTCATGAGAGTCGAAGGCTAGGCACCCGTTGCTGTGGGTTCAATAAAATAAACTATTATTTTATTGAACATTTATCATTAAAGTGTCTTAGCCCTACTCACAGACAAGGGCCACGCTGCACCACGCGCTGCACAGACACAGAAATAAAAAGGACAGTCTCCGTCTCGCAAAGGCTACGGACTAAGGATAAGGCAAGATATAACAGATGGAAACAGACAGATGGAGGAAAGCAAGAAAACAATGATACAATGTCAGTCAGCATGACGGGAAGTCAGCTCAGCACCCCAGTAGTCTGTTAAGCAGCTTTCTGCAGGAATCGCGGCAAAATGCGGGGAGCGGCATGGGAAAGAGCATGAAGGTGCCTGTCTGCAGGCTAGCACAGGGGTAACGAAGGCTGGCACCGCTGGCTTCCTGGGGATCATGAAAGGTGAGGGATGTGCCGAGAGTAAGTAAAAAGGGCCTTGAAAGTGAAGAGCAAGCCTTCGAGGTGGAGGCAATGGAGAGGAGTGAGCCAGAGGACGCAAGGCATCGGAAGCAAGATGTTAGGTTTTGTAGCTGGCCCTCGGGTAAGTAGAGGTGGGGTTAGGCTGTGAAGTCCAGAGAAGGGCATATGGCAGCATTTGGAATGGGAGATGGCTGGGGGTGGGTGATGGCATCTCAGAGCCTTCAGGTGGAAAGAGTCAGAGATTTAGACAGCTTGAGTGAAGGGACCAAGGGGAAGAGCCAAGTCAAAGGTGGGGCTCAAATGAAAGGTCTGAGGGATAGTCTGGTGAGAAAAGTAGAGGACTGGCAGAAGCCACTCAGAGCATGAACTGACATCCATAATAGGAGGATACCAAACACAGCCTGGGCTTCTGCTCCAGACTGAGGAGGGCAGGTGGAGTAAAGGGCTGGACCTGCGAGTCGCTATCACAGAGGCAGTACCTGGGTTTGTGTCTGTGAGATTCTCCCAGAGGAGATGTAACAAGGACAGCACACAGCACATAGAGCCCTGGGAGACCTACGCAGAGAGCCTGGGAGCTAGAAGAGAAATATTCTCCAAAGTCCATGCTGAAGGATCCACTGGAGAAATAGGAAGCTGGCAGAGAAAGACAAGACTTCAAGTAACTTCTGGAATTGATTGACAGGTCAGGAAAGCTGAGGATGAAGTATTGGTTTTGAGATTTAACCATAAAGAAGTCATGAGGGAGTCTGGAATGAACATTTCTTAGGTACTGAAAGGGACGGACACTGGTAGAATCCAAGATAGGTTTGGTATGTCCATCTTTGGAGATATTCCGAACTTCACTGGACAAAGTCCTGAGCAACCTGATCTGGCCGGATCTAAGTCCCTTCCAGCCCTGGAATATTCTATGAATCTCTGTCAACAATTGTTCAGTGTGTTCCATGAGCTTAGAAGTGGAGAGAGAAGGCAAGGTGGGGCAGGAATGGAGGTGGCAAATGGGTTTCAGAGTGGAAGTTTCTGGACATGATTGAACCTAAAGCATGATTGTACTGTGAGGAGAAATTAGTAGTCAAGAATGAGGGTGTAAGGACAGAGTAGGGGATGGGATAAAAGTGAGTGCAAAGGAGACAGCGTGAAATATTTGAGGCAAGTGTGGGGATGGTCAAGAAACTCCTCCATTGGTGACCTCAGAGAATAATGAAAGGCAGATGGAGGGCAGGGAAGCACAGAGGTAAGGAAGTTTCACAACAGATGTTGTCCATAAACTCTTGGGAGCATTAGGCAAGATCCTGCCCTTGGAGAGAAGCAGAGCAAAGAAGAAAGGGAACCTCAAGGAGTGAAGAGTGCAAGAGTCTTAACAGTGTATGAGACAGGTAGCAGAACTCGAGATTGAGTGAATCCACTCAAAAGAGTGAATATATAATGGATGAAGTCACCCTTGCTCTTCGTTGTTGCAATTCATCAGACCAAAGATAGACTTTCCTAGCACAGATATCTCCATCTGAGCAAGTCACCCTGGGTTCCCTTTAAAGTCAACACAGAAGATCAGAGACTTTGCGGGCATGCTTCATCTCATCCTAAAATAGAGATCTAAAACAGATCAGCTGACTCATGCCCTAAAAGAGTATGATTTTTCCCCACAGATTATCAAGGGAGTTTACACACCTGAGTTCAGATTGGAAGTCTGCACTGCAGGAATATAACTTAGTTAAGTGCCATGCTGCCTGTCCACCCCAAACACTGCGGTCTGAACACGGGAGCAGGGAACTGGTATCAGAGATGAGCTAAGACTGGGCAACCTTGCTGTGGGAAAGAAGGGCAGAAGGGTCAAAGGTAGAAGAGACTGAAGAGTGGAGACAAGATAGAGGTGAGATGACTGAGCACAGAAGACAATTCATTAATACTGGTCACTTGGACTGTGGGTTTATGGCCAATGCTGAGGGAGAGCAGGCTGCTTCAGAAATTGTCATCAGAGAAAACACAGAAAACTCTCGAGAGTACTGAGTGTGCGGCTCCTCTCGAGAGTGCGAAAGTTGACTAAGGGTTGCAAGTACGAGACTGGGGCTCCTGAAACAGGAGCATGTGAACATGTGAACACCTGCATCTGAATGAGGTGTCTAAGGTCCCTTTAGGGTCAACTAAAATCTGAGGATCAGTTCTGCTGCCCAAACATAGGCATCGAGTGCTACTTGAGATGCCCAGTGGTATCACATCTCCATTTCCATCAGGGCACAGGTCTCCCATAGGTCTGGTGTCGAATTTACCAGCTCTGCACGGATGTCTTGGGCACTCTGCTACATCTCAGGTGGCACTAGATGTACCTACTACTGCGGGTAGGTAACAAGAGTTGAGTCCAGTGAAGTGTAGGAGTGATTCAACTGACCCTGGAGTCGATACCCACATGTCAGCAGTTGAATGCATCAGGAATCACTGAAATCTGCTATTGCAGAAGGGTGAGGGACCTCCCCCACCAGCTCCAGGCAGATGTGGAAGTCCTCGGACTGAACTAGGCGCTATTTTTAGGCAACTGGATCCCATCCTGCATTGTCACCAATTGCAGAGGGGTGTAAACACACAACCCACATGTAGGAACCTCTGTGGAGAGATTTAACCTCAGGTTTAAGTCATCTGTCAGCTGAACTTCACCCTTGGTCTGTAATTCAGATACCCTGAATGCCAAGGCATGAGGGCATTGGCGTGACGGATGGACTCAGGAGTCTGCTACAGAAGAAGACAGGTTGAAACAGACTCCTCAATATTTCAAGCATAAAACAGATGTCTTGGATTCCACAGGCACAGCCTCAGAGCCCTGATGCTACTGCAGATTTTATCAGGGCAATCAGTCTGAAGAACTAGGTAGCCCTAGCACAACCAGGTCCAAAGTGCTGAATGTATTTCTGGCAGCCCTGTGCAGCCCAGAAAGTGCGGACTGAATGGGTGATGGAGTGCGAGCGATTGTGCTGTCAGGGCAGAAGCACGCCGATGGGATGGCACAGACAGAAAGTGTACTGCAGGAGCTATTCTGAACCTGTGGGTAAAAGAAAGACTCCAGTTTCCAGCACTGCCAGTTTGTCATTTTTCATCCCCCACTAAATTCACTTATTTATTTTCTTGTTTAAACTTAGCACATAACTCGAAGAACGTACCGTTTTAGCTTGACAAGTGGTTTATTCAGGCAGCTGATTTACCAATTCAAAGGCTACTCCCTACAGACTCCTACCAGAAATGTAAGCGTTCAGTCGTAAACCTCTGATTTAATTAAAGAAAGACTTAGACCGCCAAACATTATCGCAGCTGGAAAATCCATAATTAGTTGTACATTTTTCCGAAGGAACTTTCCCCTGATTTGCCTGAAACCTGGGGAAGGGCTCCATACATCTATCATAATTTCCTACCACTTTCAGCTCAGGCATTAGAGACGCTGTGTGGGCAGATTTAATAGGTTCTTTCTCGCTTCCTGGTGAGGAGAAGGATTGCATAAGATATGAGTCAAGACACCAGTCCTGAATCTGTGACTGCGATACTTGCAGGAGCTGCACTGTCTGCTTGCTGGTTGGGATGGCAATAAACAGCACACTTTGCAGCAGCGGTATCAGCCTACTTTGGGTCACTGAAGAAAGGTTGACTAAAATGTTCTCTTTTTGCTTGAAATCGGGGGCTCGGCATGACCCACTCTTTGGGAGGAAGGCACTGGGTTTCCTTTTCTCACCCCAGCTTAGCCTTTCACACTCCTAGCTGCATCCTAAGCTTTCCGACCTCTAAGATAAGCTAAAATAAGCTAAGATAAAGCGTTCTTTGGTGAGGGGCCTCTTGATCACTCTCTCAGGGTCCCTGTTTATTCCCAGTCGCCTCTTTGAGGTTGTTTTCCACCCAGGTCCAGAGCCTTTCGACACAGGGTTTTTCCCCCTGTATGTGGAATAAAATTTTAAACATCTCATGCACCACCGACAAAGAAATGTTAAGCTTTCTCCATGTTCAGGTCCCCAAAACCTGGGTCTATTTAACCTAATTTTGGGCATCTTCCCACAATACCTAACTTATGTGCTTAGTTATCCTAGGCACCTTCTGATACTGGAAGGAACCATGTACCCTCAGAGAGTCCATCTTAGGCACGCCGAATCTTTTTTTTTATCATGAAGGTGGTGAGACACTGGCCCAGGTTGCCCAGAGAAGCTGTGGCTGCCCCCTCCCTGGAAGGGTTCAAGGCCAGGTTGGACGGGGCTTTGGGCAACCTGGGCTAGTGGAAGGTGTCCCTGCCCATGGCAGGGGGTTGAACTAGATGATCTTATAGGTCACTTCCAACCCAAACCATGTTATGACCCTGTACCTCGTTAGGGACTGCAAGGCAACTGTTGTCCCAACTTAAATAGCCCAGTTAGGTGCCTGAGGTTTGGCAGAGTGATGCTGGGCCCAAGTTCCTCAGATAATTTTATCTCATTAAACAGTTTTCTCGGTTTAATCCCGATTTGCTCTTTTGAGATCGGAAACGGCAGTTAAGCCCAGATTCTGTTTATCCCTCAATCTGATTTAGACAGAATCAGCTAATAAACACTCCTGCTTTCTCCGATGGTATTTCAGTAATTATGGCAGATTGTTAGCGCTAGCGCAGACAGCAACGAGAAAAATCTTTTTTCAGCTTTCCTCAAAGTCATGTTGACCTACGCCGGTTCTCTTCCACCCGTTCCAGCTCCTATTTCTCCAGCCTAGTAAACCACGGCACATAGCGCAGCCTCCCCATTCATACATTTATTTCCATCATCCCCGAGCAGCACTGACTCTTTGGTGCCTGTGCTCTAGTCATGAGCTCTAACTCATTATTATCATCGTCATGCTAATACCTGGTTTCATGTCCTGCATCTGCAGTTTGAACTCCTTCACTTGCACTAATACATACACATTTCAGCTCCTCTTTTAACGGAGCACTCCCACTGTCCTTTCACTAATCGAATCACCTACTTAAATCAGTCTTCTTGTGTATAAGCACTTTCTTTCTCCTTGCTGCCCACCCTTCTGCCCACTGACACACTTTATCTTCACTTACTTGCTTTTTCCCTCTGTTTTTTTTTTTTTTAATCAAGACTACATGTAGATTACCTCGGTCTCTCCCACTAAACCGCATAAATTTTTTCAATCACAAACCAAGAAAAAACAGAGTGGAGTTGGCTCTGTCGGGTATAAATGTTCTTGAGATGATACCCAAAACACGCAAACACTAAAACAACTGAGATTTTCCAGAACAGCTGAATAATCCTGTTGACCAGATCCCAACAATTATGGGTTTCCAACTACCTCAATGCATGCAAGCCTAAAAACTCAACTAGATCTTCAGCAAAATACTTAAAACTAATTTAGTATTTTGCTGGCGTGCCAAGAGGTTGGTTAAAAAGTGCAGTAGCTGGGGTATCACAACCATTCGTAGATCACTTTTTATCCTCTCAGGCTGCCTAGTACCATCGGTTGTGGTAAGGACAGGGACTCTTAATTAACAGGCCGTTATATTCACAGTATTGTAGATCTGCTTTTATGAAACACATCCAGTGAGGTCACATCCAGAGTCCTCTCCCGCCTGGGTGCTTTTGCGCTAGATAGAAAGAATCCCCACGTTAGAAGCTTTGCAATGAATGTGTTATTGGCACAAGTCAGGACCTAATTTTTAAATATTCCTTTTTCCAAGATATTCGCAGTCAGGAGGGCCACCTATATTTTATATTCTCCTCTGGAATCAGCACATTAATCAATCGCTGTATTTTAATACGTTATATTTCACCTTTAAAGGACTTTACATGGGGGAAGCTGAACTGGTCAGGCCTGGCTCGCTCTGAAAATCTTCCACAACGATGGCCTTTTTTAAAACTCCTCTCTGATTTTTATTTCAGGTGACATTTTATTGGAAAGGATTTTAGCATATTACATCTCAGACTGAGTAAGTCTCTGGATATTGTTAGAAAATTAATAAAGAATGTGAACAGCTTCCTGTATGATGTGTAAGCGATAAACATTCAGAAAACCCTTCCTCCTCCCCTCTCTGCCTGTGAATTGCTCTTCTAAAAATAAAGGGAATGACAGAATTTCTGTATTGTATGACAAGAGGAGCCCTTCAGTCACTTGCAGCAGAGAAAAGCAAATGGCAAGCTTTCTCACAGATGACATTTGGAACTGTTATTAGCGCTACAACGTACGGGCTGAATTCTGCTCTCCCTCGCACCGCTGTAATTAGGGGAAAATGGCACTGAAATCAAGCAGGCTATTCCTCCTACTTCCCAGGGAAAGCAAGCACGGGAGCGCTGCCTCTCACAGCAGTTATTTACTTTTTTATTGCTGCCTCTTCTCTTCCTCACCCAGTCACCCCAGGCACGCACCCTGACACATGTTATTTTCTTAAGCCTCACTCATAAATTATAAGGTGATGATTTTTGGGGATGTGCATAAACTAGGATAGGCTGAGACCAGGAAATTTAATTGCATTTGTAATAGGAGATGGGTTCAGATATAAAGCTGCCTTTTCTTGTCATCATTTTAATTATTTTAAGGAATGTTTGCCTTGACGTACTTTAGCATTCTGATTTATCTAGCGCTGAAAAATAACACCCAATTCACTGCAGAATCAACGCAGACAAAAATGAACATACACTGCCTTTTGGGAAATGTTACGTTGGATACATGGCAGATAACTGCTACGAGGAGAATAAATAACTCAGGAGACAGAAAACGTTATGGAGGCGCCTTTATTTTTCAGTCTACTTCTTCCCTCTACTTAGTAGAGAATGAAAACTGGTGCAGTTATTTATTTTCTTATATCCAGAGAGGTGGACAGTCTGGAGCTATATTCATACGGACAGCTGGATATATTGCTTATACCAACACCAGAAAAGCTTAATTGCTTTTGAGAAGGAGCTCAATAACTTGATGAAAGATTAAACGATGTTCTGTCTGTGAAACATGGATCGTGAAGCTGCAGTCAATGACCCTGGAGACTCCTCTCACTCCTCCGTACCTCTGGAGCGGTGGGGGAAGGACTGTGAATCCCTTCCCAGATCAATGACCTGCATCTTCTGCTGCTCCAGCTTCAACTGTACCTGCTCTTGGTGCTTTAGAGGAAGAGTAAGTAAATAAAACACAGCTGGACAATTGTGATTTTAGGGGGAGATTTCTTTCTTGCTCTTGCTGACACCCAGCTGCAACATGCTGCTCCATACTTGCACTGAATGCCTCAGGGAGTGCATTATGGCTGTGTCTGGGGAAAAGCGGAGCTCCTTCTTCCTTCATGGCACCCAGAGGGAAGCAGTGAACGACTGCACGGAGCCCACTGACACCCACACCTAAAAGAGTCCTTGCAGAGGTTCATCTCAACTTCTCTGTCTGCCCAGGCAGCAGAGCATCTCCCCAAACAGAAGGCCTGTCCTTTTGCTGACTGTGAATACAGTCCCTGATCGACCGTCACAGACAGACCACCTCTCCTGGGGGAGAGTTTTGAGCAAGCTGAATGGACTTCTTACCTAGGAAAATCACATCTCAGCCCCTGGTAACACCGCCACTATCTCAAAATGTCTGCCGCCAGATTTTAATGTATGCTCACCACCAAGCCCCAACGCTCACTACGATCAGGTATCAGCTCTCTACAAGTGGACTCTAGCATAGAAGAGCAAGGAAAACAGTTCCCTGTCACAGGAAAAGCAGGCAGCCACCCCACTCATTTGAAAAACCCCTCACGTACAGAAATTTCCCCTCAGCACGCACCTACTTCCAGATCACCCGATGCCTGCTAGCTGATGCCTGCAAGTTGAGGCCTGTAACAATTAGTGATCCATTATACCTTAAATATTAAGAAATTATTTTGTCAAACAATGTTTAACTTTGTATTTAACAGGGCCTGAGTGATTAAAATGTAGAGAAAATATCCTAAACTTGAGAATAGATGCATCCTGGCAGAAATGGTCAAACAAGGCGGATAAGAAAGAACATCTTGGCCGGACAACAGAGTTGGGAGACATCCATGGAGAAGAAAATGTCCTCAAAAGACTTGTGACCATAAAAGGGAAAAAAGGGCTAATTCCCCAAACGACCACCTGAGACCCCTGTGCACGCATAGTGTAATTTTGCAACGCCAGCATTATGTAGATGTAATAGATACGCAGAACGGTGGAGAATTCTTAGCAAATGTATGAATATTCATGTGTTTAAGGTATATAAAGGATGAACTTTTGTTTTAGCGTATGCACATTAGGTGGAACGATCCCCCATGCACCCAGTGCTGCAATAAAGAGTATCTGCTTACTAAAAACTTCAAACTAAGTCTTAGAGGGTTCTTTTGAGACTTTCCGGTAACACACCCTGACTCAGCAGGCGGCTGCGGAGAGCCGGGAGGGAAAAGGTTGGGGTTGGAGGTTGGTTGATGTGCGTGGAGACGCACCCGCCCCCCTCAGCGCTCCCATCCGGGCCCTCAGAGCCACTCTGCCCGCCAAAACGCCGGCGCGCGCTCCCTCAGCCGCCGCTCGGCGGCGCCCGCCCCGCCCCGCCCCGTCCCGCCCTCCAATGGCCGCTGGCGGCGCGCGCAGGGGGCGGTTTCCGCGCATGCGCCGCGCGGGAGCGAGTCCCTAGCGACGGAGTGGGTTGGCAGGGCGGCGGCGCACGCGCAGTAGGGCGGGGCGGGTTGGCGCCGCGGCCCCGGGGCGGCAACCGTGAGGGGAAGGGGGCGGCCGGGCGGCCGCTATGGAGCCGGGAGAGGGGGAAGCGGAGGAGGAGGAGGAGGAGCGGGTTCCTGTGAGTACGGGGTCTGCGGAGGGGTTCGGGCAGGCGGCCTGTGGGGCCAATGTGGCAGGGAGGCGGTAGCAGCTCTGAGCAGCCCCTCAGCCCGTCTCCGGCCTTGGGGAGGGGGGTGTAACAGGCTGGTTGGTTCACTCGTGTCTCTCTTTCCCTCTCCCCGGGCAGGGGGAACTGTCCTGATCTCACTGCCCCGGAAAGGGGATATCACTGGCTGATTCCCCCCAGAAAAAGGGGGGATGCAACTGACCTGAGGCCCCCCCCTTCTCCTGTCCCGGAGAAAAAGGGGGCTGTGACCGGCCTGATCCCTCTCCATCCCCTGAATTCATCCCTGGGAGAAGGGTGGCTGTAACTGGCCTGATTCCTCCTCCCCTCCTGGGAGGAGGGTGTGTGTGTGTAATTGTCTTCTTTGCTTTGTGCCTTATTCTGCCCTGGAGAGGGGCGGGTGCAGTTGGCTTGGTCGCTAACCCCCCCTGGGAAGCCAGAGCCAGTGGGGCTGGAGTGGCCTCAGGGAGCCATTCATGCCCTAGAAGGGCTCATACATGGCTCTGTGCTCTTTGCTGTGTTCGTATCAATGCTAGAGATGAGGAGGAGGAGATCTCGGGAGATCGTGGATGTCCCATCACGTCCTGCCACCTCCATGTACTGGAATCAATGTTTTTCTGAAGTTGCCCCTTGTGAGAGCATTGGGAAGCTTCCTTCCAGTGGTGTTGCGCTGTTCTGGCACCTCGTCTTAGCTGTCCCGCTGTTCTCATGGTGGTTTCCAGAAGTGTAAAGGGCTTGTAGCACCTACACAAGTTCTCACTCTTGCAAACTGTTGGGAGGCATCTTTGTGCAGGGTGCTTGAACAGCTCATGTTGGACACTGGAGTCTGGAGAGGTTTATGGATATCACATCCACCGTTCTGTGTTAGGAAAAGTGTAAGAATACAACCCAAAATGAAAAGTTACAAGGTGGTGATCACTCCAGAGCTTTGTTCCTGAGCTCTGAAGGAGGTCAGAGGCGCAACAGCCAAATGGCAACCAGTGGTAGATGCCATACCAATTCTACAAACATTCCCTGGGAAGAACCATGGATTGGTACAGGTTTCAGTCTTATCAGGAAAAATGATAGAAACTAAATCAAAGAATGGAAACAACCATGTGAATAAATATGGCATGTTAAACACCTAACAAATATGTGAATATGGGAACTTGGATAGTGTAATCTTAATTCATTTTCCAAAAGCCTTGTGCTGAAGGACCTTTACCATATGTTTTCAGGAAGGCTAATTTGCCACAGAAGGGGCAGTTCTTGCACTACTGTGTAGTCTTGTAACTAGAAATGAATTGCATTTGAATGCTGATTTACAGACAAATTTCACAGTTAACTTTATGATTCCAAACTGTATGTGATGTTACAGACCAATGAACTTGCCTCCTGCTCCTTGTTTTACCTTCACAGTGTTCATCACAGGTCAGTTTGTTTTGATCCTTTCTGGGTGTCAAGTTTTGTTGTTTTATGGCAGCTATTCCTCCCTTTGCTGTGTTTGTTTTGCCTGGTGGTTTAATTGCTGCTCTGACAACCAGAGCTCAGCTCTGGGAATACCAGATGGAGCTGAGCCAAACTTGTTGCTAGTGTACTGCTGCTCTTCTGGGTCAAGGGGGTGCAGGTGCAGATAGATAGTAGGCCAGGCGGATCTTCTGTCTGTTGTAGAATGGCTGCTCTTACACCTTTAGTGTATGTTTCTGTTGCAGGAGACTATTTTAGCTATAATCTCAATTGACAGAGAATAACATTGAAAACGGATGTTTGTAACTTGTAACACGCAGGACTGTAGCTTCACCAGTGCCTTATAAACCACGAAGCCCCAGCTCACCTCTCTGAAGTGACCTGTGCTGCTGTGTCCTGGTTACTTTTTGTTGCCTCTGTGTTGTTTTGTCACTTACTCCAACAGAGAGAAAACCAGCGCAGCTAGGCACTGGACTGTTAACCGCGCTTAAAGCTGGCTTAAGAAACATCTACTCAACTCTTACCTCAAGTTTTTGCTTACTGAAGAGAGAGTGGGACGGTATCTTCCACCAAAGTGCCAGTTTATGATCATTTAAAGGCATTATGGAACTTCTGGCATCAGACTGTTAAGAGTGGGAAGAAATTCTGTAACCAGCATAGTGATACTTTTTACTGTTTATACTATCTCTTGTTTTATCAGTGAATATACTTTGTCCATTTCCTCTTTTAGTTTATTTTTGATTTTGAGGATGATTTAAGCCTTGTCCTGCAAACTTTTTGATTTTGCATTTAGCTAAGTGTAGGTATTACAAATAAGATCCAGGAGGATCAAGTTTTTGTTTCTTATTCTTAAATGCTCAAATTGATGGCTGCATTCCAGAAAGCCCATCATTAATAGAATCCTTTTCTTTTTTAAAGCTAAGTAGAAATATCAAACTAAGGTACCTAATGACAGGAGTGCCTTTTATTTCAATGGTAATTTAGTGTGGTAAAGATAAAGGAATGAGCATTTTCTTAAAACTCAGAGGACAGTATAATACAAATTACAGATCTTGTAAGTATGATCTAAACAAAAAAAAAAAATATCAGGGGATACTCAGTGCTTTTTCAGTGGTCCAAACCCAAGAATTTAAAGAAGTAGTTGACCTTCAGGAACGCTGTTAAATGTTCGTATTGGAGTTATGATTTGGACAGCAACCAGTTAAGGGATTTTTGCACAGGAATGAAAATAAGCTGCCTTGTGTGAAACTAAATTTTTTGTCTTTATTTGTAATAAGTAGACAAGAGGTTGATGCTTGAGGGAAGCTAATGGTTTTGATTAATAACTGTTAGGTTGCTGAAGGTGCTGAAGCAGTGTTAACGTATTAGGAATTTAGTATGTTCTTATAATTGGAAATTAGGCGCTCGTCTAGGTTCCATGTCCCACAAGAGGTTGGACCAGATGATCTTTTGAGGTCCCTTCCAACTGACCTATTCTATGAAACCCAAAATAATTAGTTCTGAATCAATAGAAGGAGGAATCCAGCTTCAGTTGCAAAGAAATGGGATAAACCCATAGTTTCATTTAGATTTTCCTTACTCCGTGTGCCCAGTAGAAGAGCTTGTGGGTGAGAGGTAGTGCCTGGGGTGGTGGAGGCTTAGGTAAACGACATACGCAAGTCCAGAGGGCTGGACAGGGTGGATCTAAGGGGGGTGGTGGAGCTCGCTGATGTCATGAAAGGCCTGTCTCTATTGTCTTTGAAAGGTTGTGATGACTGTGAGATATCTGTAATAACTGCAAAAAGGTTGGTTACACTCTTTTTCAAGAAGGGCAGGAAAGAGGCCCTGAAGAACTACCACACAGTTAGCCTAGTCAGCTGTTCAAAGTCGAACTGGTGGTATTCCTCCGGGGTCAATCCTTGGGCTAACGCTGCGTAATGTCATCAATGGTGACCCAGGGGGACAGGGTGAATGCACTCGCATCGAATTTGTGGATGACAGCAAGTTGGAGGGAGTGAATGATATGCTGGAGGACAGGGCTGCCATTCAGAGGCACCTTGGCAAGCTGGATTAATGGCCCAAGAGGAATCTCGTAACCTTTAGCTATGAAAAATGTAGAGTCTTTCTCACTGAGGAAGAAAATCCCCGTACATCAGTACTGACTGGTGGCCCTTCAGAGAAGAACCTGAGGACCTGGTGGATGGCAAATTGAATGTGAGTTGACAGGTCACCCTTTGCAGCCATGAAGGCCTGCCATGCATTGGGCTGCGTTAATAAGAGCAGAACAGGCAGCTGGAGGGAGCTGAATATTCCCTTTTCCTGGCCACAGCTGGATCCTGTGTCCTGTTCTGGGCTGTCAACGAAGTGGCCCGAGGCTGGTGGAGGCCACCAAGACACTCAGGGGGCTGGAGCATGTGGTGGATGAGGAGAAGCTGTGGAGCCTGGGTTGGTTTGGCCTGGGGAGGAGGAGGAGGAGGCTGAAGGTTGTTTGGCCTGGGAAGGAGGAGGAGGAGGCTGAAGGTGAGGATCTGGCAGTGGCACTTCCCTGCCAGAAGGAGGGTTTAGAGAAGGCAGAGGAAGACTCTTCTTGGAGGTGCACAGTGCCAGGCCAAGCAGCAGCGATGTGTTACAGGCAGGAGAAATCCGAACAGGAGAGGAGAAAGCCAGTTCTTCAGGAGGAGGGTGGTGAAGTGGTGGACCAGGGCCCTGCAGAGGTGGTAGAGCCGGCCTCCTTGGGAAGAGTCACAGGTTGAGAGGCTGAGGCCTGAGCAACCTGATCTAGCCTTGAAGTTATCCCTGCGTCGAGCAGGAGGTTGGTCTAGGTGACCTCAGGAGGTGCCTTCCAACCTCCGTTACGCTGTGATTACACGGGTAAAACTCTGCTCCAGGCATTAATGTGTATTACAGTAATCAGCTTTCAGGTTGCCTCGCAATGCCCACGGCCGAGGCGTGACTGAACAGAGCGCTGCCAGCCTTGGAAGCTTTACCTTCCTAGGAAACTGAGCAAAAAATAGGCAGATGTGGTGCAGATCAGCAATGATTAATTTTCCACTCGTTTTAGGACACTCCATAAAGTTACTGATGTTATAAACTTGACAGTGGAAACTACTATTTTTGAGAGAATCAAAACGATGCGCTGACAATCTTTGAAATGTCAGTGTATGTTGTGTAAATACACGTTACCCTGCTGGAACCCTTTCAGCACATCCGCCCCAGTTTACTGTGTCATGAATCTTCCCTTGTTACAGTTGAGCTTTGCTGTGCTGGTTCTAATCTCTCGTGGCCATTCGAAAGCCCAATATTTGTCACACAAAAGTAATAAAATAGTTCAGAATTTACACAGCACCTGGTGTACGGGTTGGTGGTGCCTTTGTGCCCCGAGTGGTGTGGGTCTGGAAAGTACTGCTAGCATGCCAGTCCTTACTCGAAAAACAAGGTACGGCTTAAATAATTTGTGTTTCTCATACCTGACAGCACCAAATCATTGTTACATTCTTCTGAATAATATTTTTGTTATCAATATTATTTACTGGTACGTTCATAGATGATCTTCCAGTGCTGAATTATTTGCAGATAATGAGAATTTTGTTATTCATTTCACTAGCTGGACTTAAATGCTAAAAATTTTCATGTGATTCGTGGTACTGGGCTTCTGGCCAAAAAAAAAATCTCTGATGTCAAAAACTTACTCTTCATTTGAATGAGACTTTTTTTTTGTTTTTTGTTTTTTGTTTTTTTTTTTCACTTTGTCTTCTGACACACAAAGTAGGGTTGACACAGACTATAAAGCCACAATAAATGAAACTGTTGGTTTATTGTGAAATGCAATCGCGTTTATGTAGCGTTAAGGGAATTCTGAGTTTGTGTGTAGCCTCTGACGTGCTGCATGACAGTTGCTTTGCCTGTTCATTACAAGCTGATAATTGTGCCATGAAATGAGCAGCTAGGTATAAGACAGTGTGACCTACATTCGTAGTGTTCTGGCAAAATCGTTTCTTTAATCTGCAGGGACACAGTGGTCAATTCCGTGTTTTAACAGGTAAATAAATATGTGCCTGTTTCTCCCCGTTCCTTTGTTCCTTCCGCACAGCTGGGGAAGACCTTGCCCTGCAGCAGCGGGTTGCTGACTCCAAGTGGCACGAGGCTTGCACTGCACATCAGGTGATGGGAGCTGCTCTCACCTTGGCTTGCTTCAGTCAAATTCATGCTTGTCTGAAATATAAAATGTTTATTTAATTATTCATTAATTGTGGTTTTTATATTGTATGTGTGTTTATCCACTAGGAGTAGGCGATAAAAGCACAGAAATGCAAGAATTTAGAACAAACTATTTGAAACCACTCGAAATAAATTGTTAAGAAAATACCCAGTGTGACTGTTAAGGACAATAGATTTCAAACCTGTTTAATTATTATCTCTGAGGGGGTAAGTGATCTAGTAGCCAAAGGGGTGGTGGAGTGTGATTGTATTGTGATCTCTGAAGAGTTTTTGATCTTGGGACAAACCAATCAAATATACAGCAAGTTTGGAAGGCATTTCAGCTACAGTTTTTGATGTGTTTTCCTGGCTTGCTCCTGTTAAGTATTTTCATTGATGAATCTCATAATTAGTAGATGGTGAGACTCAGAAAATAAGTAGATAAGGCTGGGCTGGGGAAAGTGATAAATGCTCTGGAAAACGATACTGGAATCGGGAATGTTCTTGACAGAATGGGGAAAAATAAGCCCTGAAATTAGCAAGAGGGAATCCAGCAAAGGCAAATTCTGGGTGGGATCTGCCTCTAGTGCTGTTATGTCCTGATCACCTTAATTTGGTGTAAATGCTCTCTGATGTTGGAAGAGTTGGTCCTGAACTCCACTGCCTGTTTTTGCAGAGCTGATGATTTTGCAGCTGCCTGTTCAGCTGGATAAGGAAACTGAAACACCGTTTTAGACTGAATTAACCTGGCCAGGTACCTCTGATTTTTAGGAGGGAGAAATGAGATGAAATGAAGGGTTTGGAATAAATGATGGTCTCTTTCTGATGTTTTGGGGAGATCAGATTGTTAGAATTACACATCTAGGGAGCTCTCTTTCCCATATCTCTCTACATCTTTGTTGTGCTGTGTTCTATTGTATGATATTTTTACTGGGATATTTTCGGTGTTTTGTGGGTCAGAATAAAGTAAGGAGAGCTAAGCCTGGATATTCAAACTTCCAGTAGTTCAAAACTGAGAAATGTTCCTATTTCATTATGAAATGCAGCATCAGTTAAGAATGCCAACAGGAGCTGCTGTTCCTACCATTTAAATTAATGGCACTGTGTTGTGTGGAGGTGGTTGTAGTTTTTCAGCTTTATTTTTGTCTTTTCCTCTCATTATGTATTTAGCAGCAAAAGCTAACTTTTGATGTATTGGATTTCAGGAAGAAAAACCTTGTTAAATTCTCTTCATTTGAGTTTAATTATATGGAAGCCCTCAGAGATGATTATACTAATTTAGTAAATCCTAACTTATTTCTCGCTTGCAACTGCTTTGTTATGTACCCTGTACCCTGGTACACACAGTGCTAATATGTGCCAGATTTCTTCCATTGTGCTATTTCTTTAATATTGCTCTTCGGTATGAGGATTAAAAATGAAATAATGAAGCAGAACGTGCTGTTGCCCATTTGCTTCCTTCCAGCTGCTAACCCATGAGGTCCTAGTGACTTGGCTGTCTTTGAAAAGGAGAGATTATTTCCTTTATGGTGTTTTGTTAATGCCGTGTCAGGTTTCTTTAAAGAGCGATGCTAAATGCATTGCACAGCCTTATGTATGCAAGCATGAGCAGCTACAGCTGGTGAGTGTGTGGGCCTTAAGCCTTGCCTTTGAGCTGGGGCATTTGTTATGTGAAAACACAAATCGAGCTCGGGTGCTAGCAGGAGAATCCTACTGGTGTGGGAAGTATTTGACTGCAGGGAGCGATCATCTTTCCTTAAGGTCTTCCTATTACTTAAGCATCTCAAGTTTTTGATTCGCTTTGATTTAGAGCATAACATTTGGATATACGCAGTCATAGATACAGGCAGTTGTATAAAACTTTGCATTTTTTTCTTTTCTTTGAAGGAAATTTTGAAAGAGCAAACTCCAAAGAAGTCTTAGGTTTTTCTGGGAAGATTTTCTGAAATGTATTGGTTTAACTAATACAGTTTGAGAGAAACACAGACATGGTTCTTGTGATGCTGAGCGAGAGATGAATGATTTAATTAGTGGGATTGGAATGGGTAACTGTGTTGGTTTTGCTGAGCGTTTGCTGGGTGGGCTGCTCTGAAGCTGGGGTGGTAGGATTGCTTCTGGATTTGTAGAGCTTCTGGCTTGTTTTGAGTGTCTGGTTTTTCAGGATAGTTGCCTTCCTGGGAGAATCAGTCATTGATGGCAAAGCTTTCTTTCACATGAGATTTCTTGGGTTGAACATTACTGATGTTTTCTGAGGAGCATGATTCACTAATTATAAGTGTATTCCTTTCTCAGGGTTCCTGCTTCATCTCCCACCCCCCGATTCCAATCCTCTTCCCCTCCCACCCCGCAATAGCATTGCAGACAGATCAGAAGTTTATGGGTATTTTGATAAGAAACGCTGACAGCGAACTAGAAATTGGAACTGGTAAACCTGGATGGAGTTGGGAGACTAACAATGAGCGTTTCTTGCTTTTCTGTCATATTTTTTTCTGCTTGCTTAAGCAAAAAAGAAGTATGTTTCTTGTTTAGATCAGGGAGGTGTGCGCTGCAAAATCATTTGAATTATGTTTTAACAGGAATTGACTCTAAATATCTTTTCTCTACAGTTCTGCCCCTTTCTTCTACAGTCTGCCAGTGTGCAGACCACCTTTCCTGGTCATGATGCTATAGCATCACTGTGACAATGACAGCAGCTACTTACATGAAATATTAAAATAGGTAAAGGCTATCACATTATCTAATTGTGATACAAACATTTATTTCATATCTTATTTCACGTTCTCATTCATTCTTTAATCTCCCTGGCTTATGATGCTGTAGGTGTTCTTCTTTTTGACTTTCTCTCATAACCTACAGGCAAAGACAGATGAAATTTTAGAGCATCAAATAAGAGATGTGCATTATGGTCAGATCGGACTACTTGGGGAATCGGCTCCGCCGCTGATTTGCCATATTGTTGTACACTAAGTTCTCTGTGCCTAGTAAAAGGAGGATAAATATTTATCATGCACATTCTAAAGCAGTGCTGTGAATCAGTGTTTATGAAAAAAAGGCGCTATGTAAGTACTCTTAGCAATAGTAATACTACTTTGATTCCTTCCTGCTCTTCTGGGTGACTGAGTATTTGAGCCTTTGGTAGCTCTGGATATAATTATACTCTGAATCTTCTAGAATATTGCTATTTGTAGTAATCGCATCATAACTCATTAGCATTTCTTCACCAATTTCTTCTTGAGAAATCTGCATATGATATGTCTTTGGCTCTGTTTTCCCAAAATAAGACTGGTCGAACCTATTCCAAATTCTAATGCAAAATGAATGGGTTTTGAAAACTGTAAGTGCTAAGGGAGCATTTGGGAGGATGAAGTACTTCTGGGAAAGAAATTTTCACAAAGTAAAAACTCAGTTGTACTTTATCCTTCTGTACTCTCATTTTACCCCCATTTGTCCAAGACTTGTTCAAGGTAAATTCTCTCTCCAAGGAAGTTTCTTGCTGACTTCAGGTGACAGTGAATTCTGCTTTTTTTTTTCTTTTTTTTCCATTCTGTGATAAAATATTTTGGTAAAAGATTAAGATATGAAGCTACAGGTAGAAGAAACCTGTTCAGATTATGTTCTTCATGTTATTTTTCTTGCAGTGTTGTGACAAAGAATATGTCACTTCAGGTGCATTGAAACTCTACGGGAAAAGGCTGAAATTCCAAGTTTGTCTGTAAGGTTTAATGAAATTGTTATCTTGGTGATATTTTGTTTAGGTTGCCAGTCAACTTTTTTTTTTTTTTTCCTGAAAGCAAGTTAATCAGTAGGCTTTGGGAACTGAAGAATTGTCTTCATGTGAAGTGGTTCCTCTGGCATGCTGGTGGGTAGTGAGGGAAGTCTGCGATGCAGCTGCTGGCGGCGTAGAAAAAGGATTATAGTTAAGTGGCTGACAGGTATACGAGTAATGAAATGATTATGAGAGGAATTGCTCATCATAGGCTGAAGAAGGTCATTTTAAAGGGGAGAACGAAGAATAACACGTGCAGTTTGGTTGTTTAGTCTTTTGTTCATTGTGTGCATCTTGAATGCTGTCATTACTCATCCCTTCTGATGCCGTCTAGAACACCCACTTAATTAGCTGTGCTCAGCATATCTAAATAAAATCAGTACCTTTTTTTTGGAATTAGTTTTCTAATCACACGATAGGTCCCTTACCTAACGCTATTAATTTCCAGTTGGATTAATAAAATTGCCCTTTTCTGAAGATGCATATTGTACAACCAAATTTTCAATAATGGGCCGTAATTAAATTACCAAATAGCTACTGGAACACTTTGCCTTCAGAGTTATTGTCACATACACTTCAGTGCTGCTTCTTTTGATGACTTGATTAATATGAACAATAGGAACTAGGGGAATGCAATAGGGGTTGAATATATGCATACAGGCTGTAGTTATTTAGTCCCGATACAAAGCCCAAATGAACTTATTTTGTGCAGGGAATTAATTTGGAAGAGTAGTTTCTGCCTGGTTGAATCCTAGTTTCATAGATGTGATTTGCACGTGATCAGTAATAAACATCTTCCTTTTGAGTGCTATAGCTTTTTTTAAACTTGGACAAAAATATTCTTGTCATTCCGAGTTAATTTACTTGGCAGTGCTGACCTGTATAGAAAGCTACGTCATGTTTTTATTTCAGTGATGCTATTTTGTGGAAGGATTTAAGATGGCATATGGTACTGAAATTCTGGAAATTGTTGTCCTTCCAAAAGCTAAAATTTGTGAGATTACTATGTAGAGTTGAGGTTTTTGTAACTGTGCCTGAAAAACGCAGAGGTGTTGCCCCAGTGGTGTTCTTTAGTTTGCAACTGGACATTTGAGCAAGTGGCTTATTTTAAAGGAAAAACTGGGCGTTTAAGGGGTAAAAGGACAAATCTTGAATTGGAACTCCATCTTGCAAGTGAAGTGGGCTGCAGTTTCCAGGGAGGAAGAGTTTAAGGGTTACCTGTTGTTCACGGGCAGAATTTGGGCTTTGCCAGTGGGTCTTGGCAGTCTCCTGACCTAATGCTCTTTAAAGGCAGGAGAAGTTCAGCTTATCTTCAGCTCTGCATGTTCTCAGACTTAGTAAGGCTGAAAATAAGCTCTTCACTGGAAGCTTGGATGCCTGGTAATTGGGAATTAGAGGGAAGGCCCAAACTCTCTCTCCGTAGGTGACAACCCAGCCACTGTGGTGGTGATTATTTCAGGTGTCTCCTCAACACATGAGTCAGAATTGAAGGGGTTTTCCTCAGCTTATCTCTGAAATTTGTAAATTCACTGTCTCCGTGGTAGAATTAATGGCTTCTTAGGAACATAAGAGATGGATAAAGATTCATTTGTGATGGCTGTAATTTATATTTTTGTAGATGGTTTGAAGATGTTGTTATATTTTGTAGAAGAATCACATTCGACTGAGGTGCCATAAATAGTCAAGAGTGAACTCACCTTTCTGAAGTTCCAATATGGACTAGCAGTCTTACAATAAATTAAAAAAAATACCAAGCTTTTATTCACATCTTTCCAGCTTTTTAGGGCATAAGAAGAATGAAACAGAATTCATGTGTCAACTTAGCTAATGTAGTAAGTAATATTCACATTTAAAGAAACCGATCTCAAATGTGGAATTTTGCGTGTTTCTTTTACATTGAAACAGGTCTGTATTCTGGACTTTTCTCTAAGTTTGTGTCCGATCTCTTTTTTTTTTTTTTAGAATGTAATTAATATTGTCATGAAAACTCTCATGGCTTGAGGTGGTTGTTTTTTTTTTTTTTTTTTGTGATAAAGGTTGCAAATGGTATGCTCAGTCCATCAAGGTAGATCTGTGCTACTGAATGGAAGTTTCTAAATGAATGTTAGACTGATTTATCAGAAAATCTATTTAAAAAAAAAGGTAGTTGTCCCTGGAGGACTTCATAACTGAAGGCACACATCCAACAGTATTACAGTTATTCATGTAGAAGACAAGCTTCTGGGAAATCATTTGCTTCTTTCTCACTGACCCTCTCCTTTTCTCAGTCTGTGACCTTTTACTCCTGCCCTTCACGCGTCGCTTGCCCACGTGATGGGCAGTTGTATTTCTCATGGCAGGCAGATACCACCAGACAGCAGATACAGAATTCACAGTACAGGAGGACGTCGCAGGGAGCTTCCTCCTGCCCCTGCTTCCGTCACATACCCCCATTTGCTGCCATGGCCACTGAAAAATATACCTCCAAGGCTAGCCTGGCTTTTTAAAATATTATTATTAGTGGGTTAAATTTGAACTAGAGTTGACATGAGGAAGACGATGAGGGCATGGAGGGGTATTAAAGAGGTGGGGGAGCTACAAGTCTTTCTTCTGGCTAAGGCTTCATGTTAAATTGCTGCATTAATAATACTACCTGATATTCTCCAGTGCTAGTCTCCAGGTTTTTGGTTTTTTTTTTTAAACTACTTTCCTGGAACACTTTTGTTTGGGCTGAACCTTGGTGTTCCAGAAATGTCTATTTTCACAATTATATACCATTATGTTTGAACCTGGCTGTCTGTCTTGTCTGGGGAAAGCTGTTAGAGTCTCTGTGACCTCAGGCATGGGATATTATAGAACAGAAATTTCATTCTGACTTCAGAACAGCTTCCTCTGTTACCTCGTGGGAAAAAAATGTTACAGCTGCTTTTCTAGGCAGAAGTCCAATTTATCTTCAAGTCATGCCCTCAAAGTATGTCAGGTATTGCTAAATTATAATATAGAAATCAACCTAGACTTTCTTTAAGTTACATACATGAGACGGCTTTTAAAATTTAGTTTACAACATTGATAAATAAAAACCTTCTGTTTTTAGTAAAATAATAAGTGCAAAAAAATAAACAAAAAAATTACTATTAAAAGATCCAGCAACCACTGTTAATAAACCAGATGCCTGACTTTGATCAAGGTGATGAGTCTTTTTGGTATTTTGTGATTTACTTGGAGCTGTATGTACATGGGTTGGAAATGAGAAATAAATTTCTGGCCCTCACAAATGATTGGCTAATGTGCAGAAAATCACGCTCACTGTTTTTTGGGATCTAAAGTGACAAAAAAACCCTGCCTCTTTTAGTTACGTTTGGGTCACTGAATGGAATTTAGGTCACTGCCTAAGTATGTTGAGGTAGATGCCCAACTTTCGGCGTTGGGGGTGGCTGGAGTATTTTATATATTTCATTGTCTGTTACTTAAATATACACACATGTTGAAATATCAAGACATTATTTTCTTTTTTTAAAACACATATTGTTTCTTTTAGCCTATTGCAACAACTCCACCACGTCATGGCTGGAAGGAGGAATCCTTAAGCCGCAGCAGTAGCGAAACGCAGGCGTCGGTGACCAGCGGGATCTCCCTAGGAGAAGCGATACGTCAGAAAACTGCCATTAACTGGGTATTTCTACTGTGCTTTGTTTTGCTTGTGGTTGAAGGTTAATTATGCGATTGCAAATAATATGAAGTGCTTTATCTGTATAATTTAAACCTCCACCATCCTTGCCCTGTAAAGGTATGCGTTTCTGTATCCTGGAACTGCAGAAAAATAGGACTGTTGTGAACTCTGACAGGTCATATAGTCTAGTCTTGATCCAAGTGCTACAAAGCTTTTTGATATTTATCATTCAAAACTGAATCCCCAGTAGTTCAGCGTGGTTTTATTTATTTATTTTTCGCTGCCTTTCTGTTTTCTTGTTAGAAACCTGTTATATTTTCCAGTGTAATGTTTTCTTCTTTGCAACAGTATCTTTGATCTGTATTCAGTTTCTAATTTGCTATAATCCTGGTCCTGCTGCTGCCTCTTAGACTGTCAGATCTGTCTGCCTCTTAAATTGTCAGATCTGTCTACCTCAAAATAGCCGATTTACATGTTAGCACAGAACCATGCTTCAGTTCACGTGAAATCTGACTACTTTTAGACCTTGGTTTTAATGACGTGTTCCATATGTGATTAAGACAAACTGTACTGACATCATGGTACAGTCATAGTAGTTCTAACTGATGGATATGCTGCTAAATATTTACTCTGAGAATTGCATAAGATCACAGGTGTTTTGATAAGATTGAGTTGATCAAATATTTTATTTCCAAATGATTATAAGAATCTTGTGCAAAAATTATAGTTCACATAGCAAAATTCTGATGTGAAAAGTAGCTTTTAATACCTTAGTAATATTTCAAAATCTAGAAGAGCTTGCAGTATTAAGTAGGGTTTGTACTGTACTTCTGCCAATTCACCGGGATGCTTTCTTGCTTATATTAATGTATATGTAATTATAGGTTATATATGCTGCTGATAATGGTTTGCCATATAAATGATTGATATTCTTAATTCTCTGCACTCAAGACTGGTCTGTGCCTTTTCCATAATTAAAATTTATCTGTTTAATTACTCCCCCAGTAATCCCAATGCAAATTGTTTAATGAACTGTGTGAACTAAAGATGCTTCTTTTCATTTGAACATGATCTGAAAGTCTTTTTCTTAAAATATACCAAAGAGTTGGCTAAGATTCTCAGGCATTATCTGTGTGAACTCAGAATTTATGTAACTAGAAACTTTCTTTAAAGACAAATCAAACTGTTCTGCTTGTTGCTCTGCAGTTGTACAATGCAAACCATCTTTACTATGCAGTGTCAGGAACTGGGTTGGCCCAGCATCCTACTAAAGCGTTTGTCCTTAACAAGATTTTTCTAAGTGACAAATTTCATTCTGTTTGGAAAAAGTCTTCTGGGGTGGATATCTCCAGGATTTGGAGATGGAGCTCAGTTTCAGTCAAGTGGTGGAAGGCTGGTCATCAGATAGTAAGCGGTGACAACTTAGGCAGTAGGGACAACTGATTTGTGGACTTCAGCAGTTCATAGAGCATCGTAATTCATCTACATTAAAAACTGAGTATTTGTATAGGATATACAATTTAGAAGCAATAATTCCATTGTTTCACAACTTAGTCCTTATTTCCTTTGTAAACATGGCTTATAAAACTTTCTTGATGCTTGAGCACTTTTTTTTTTTCCTTCCTTACCTTTTCTTAGGGAATTGACTCATGGTATCAACTTCCACCAGAAGTGGATGCCAGCCATTTAACTGCTGCCTCAGAGACTAAGCTTGGCCTGACTTGTGACAGAAATGACCTGACAGAGTTCCCTACACTGGAGGAAGGAGTGTTGCCTTCAGCAGAAGCATCTAGAAGGCAGTCTCGTGGAGACAGAGCACATGGCTTACTGCTGGGTATGTTCAAAGCTGCCTTTTGTTTAACTGCTTTACTTTTCTTTTTAAATCAATTCCTGGATTGTATCAGCACTAGCGTGGCCAGCAGGGACAGGGAAGGGATCTTACCCCTGTGCTCGGCACTGGTGAGGCCGCCCCTCGATCCCTGGGTTCAGTTTTGGGCCCCTCACTCCAAAAAGGCCATTGAATGACTCGAGCGTGTCCAGAGAAGGGCAACGGAGCTGGTGCAGGGTCTGGAGCACAGGTGTGATGGGGAGCGGCTGAGGGAACTGGGGGGGTTTAGTCTGGAGAAGAGGAGGCTGAGGGGAGACCTCATGGCCCCCTACAACTCCCTGAAAGGAGGGTGCAGAGAGGGGGGATGAGTCTCTTGAGCCAAGGAACCAGCGGCAGGCCAAGAGGGAATGGCCTCAAGCTGCGCCAGGGCAGGGTCAGACTGGCTCTTAGGAAGGATTTCTTTGCAGAAGGGGTTGTTGGGTGTTGGAATGGGCTGCCCAGGGCAGAGGGGGAGTCCCCATCCCTGGAGGGGTTTAAGAGTCGGGTCGACATAGTGCTGAGGGACATGGTGTAGTTGGGAACTGTCAGTGCTAGGTTAACGGTTGGACTAGATGATCTTCAAGGTCCTTTCCAACCTAGATGATTCTGATTCTGTGTAATCCCTAACCTGGATTTGACTTCTTTTAGTGAGAACTGGTGTCTACAAAATATGTTCTGTGTCATTTTATTGTCAAAGCCCATCTTCAAAATGAGATAGAGGGCTTGTGTACCTGCCCTGCATCTTTTAACAGGGAAACCGATTAGCTTGTGTTCCTTCAGAATTAATAGTAAGTAGGGTGCTCTCTAGGTGAGGTGATAGTTCTCTGTGTCCTTAAAATCTGTATTAATTTCTTAGTCAAAAATATTTTTAATAGTAAAGGAGATACAGTTGCATTGATAACATAAAAAACTATTTGATAAGAGCTTGCACCCCTTTTCTCATGTATTCAAACTACTGTGTACTGCTTCTGTGTTTCACTGCTTTTTATAGGATTTCTTTATAGACAAAGTAATCTTCAAATACAGTTTTCAAGGTATTCAAGGTATTGAATACCTTTCTCAAGGTATTGAAAAAGAGGTTTTCAATAGCCCTTTACAAAGGTATAAGTGTTAGTGTTCTTTAATCAGTATATGTATTCCTTTTCAGATAAGAGGAAAAACTTAGAAATTATAGCTAGAAGTACTGTACTACTGCAAGATTTAACCCAAACTATCCAGATAAAGGGAATTACTTATGTGGAAGTTAGCGTAACAAAGGCTACATGAAAGGGGAAGGTGGTGATTATTTACAAAATGTCTTAAGTAAGTTGATGTTTACCTACTTTCCCTGTTGCACTCACAAGCACCAACTCTTTTTTGTGGGTTTTTTTTGTTTGTTTTTTTTTTGTTTCCCCCCCTCCAAGTGGTGTAGCTTGCCTGTAACACCACAGCCTATCTATACTGGTGATCAGGTCCTGGGGTGGTGCTTTGCGGTAGCCGGCTGTGCTGTTGGGCTAACAGAAGGAGGAGCTGTGTATGTGAAATGCAGCAATCTTGTTGTCATCCTCCCGTTGTCAGAGCACAGGACCTTCTGCTGATGAGTGTTCTGGTGCTTAAACACAAGTTTATACACACATTCTTAATTCAGTCACATCAATATTAATATCTTTGTTACACGTCCTTACATTTTTCTCCGGGTTTGGACAATACCCGTATTGACATGTACCACATGAATGTGGATATTGATCATCTGGGCCTCAGGATGTTTTTTCAATTGCTGTGTTATCTTCAGTGGTGTTAATCATAGCGCTAAGAAGTGAAGATCTGTGTGTGGTCTATTACAAATTTTATCATTGACAATGCAATTTGAAATGCAAAAAACCCCAACCTGTGGGGTGTTAAAAAGCTAATTGTAATACAGCTGTGAGCATCCTTTAAGAATAATACACCGATGGTGAATAGTTAGGGTTTCTTCATCACTTAAGTGTAATAGTGGTTGGTTTTCTAACATAATACAGAGTTTTCTGACTTGATGTTTCCTTGTACTTTAACTCCTTGTTCTATTTATTGTGATTCACCAGTAACTTTGTTCCAGCCGTACCAATCCCAGTGTAGCACTCTTCCACGTTATATAATTCTGATATATAATATCAGAATATGTAATTCTGATACAATATCTGATGCATGATAGGGGTGGACACTGTATATGTTTCAGCCTGGATATATACAGGAAGGACGTTACTGTTTTTTCCACATGGGGTTCAGTTTTCTGATGTGATTCCCACCAGGCTGAGTACAGGGAAAGAATGTGCATGCAGCCATTTCCAGTCTCAAAGGTGAGAGAAACATTAACTGCTAATTGCAGGGAGTTGTTGCTGCATTCAAGGCCAGCATTCTTCAGGCTGTATTCATGTAGGACAGATGAATTTGTTCTAACTATTTTTCATAACATGTTTTTAGCTCTATTAATACACCATTAGTGATGCATCAAGCTCTCACTTTAGGTATCCAAAGCGACTGATGGATTATTTTTGGTAATGCTAGTGGGGATTGTGCATCTATTATTTGGCAGTCATCTTTATTTTTGACATAAAATATGCTGGTTTTTATTTCTCCTAATGACATGGTTGTATTCTGTTTCGTGCCTGGAATTTACACCAATCTAGGCACTTGGGTTTTGGTTTTCTCTGCTCCCTCTCCCCCTGCCCTATGACTGTTCGGTTTATTTATATTTTTGTGACAATAAACCACTACTTATAGTGTTTAATATTCTATTAGTAGTCTTTATTTCTACCACTTGCATTTCAGTGCAATTTATATTCCTGCCAGTAATACTTTCCAGTTCTAACACCTCTACTTTAGAAAAGCTAAGCGTTTCTATTGCTTCTTTTCACATCTAATCATCACAGCTTAGCTGAAGATTGGTTTGAGAAGTTCCAAGACTTAATATTTCACCTGTTCACCTTGGTTACATTCCTTTTCATCCCTGTGGACTCAGAGTGTTCTGGTCAGTTCTGGTGGTATCATTTTTAGTCTGCTGGTAGTAGTACATCTTTGAAAAAGAAAACTTCTCTTTATAACCCAGCGTTATTCTCTGCATTTTAAGACACAAATCATATTACTGATTCTTTGTAATAATTTCTAATAATCCTCAAAAATGGTGCAAATGGAGATGCCCACTTTTTTCACTCATTGCTGTTAATCATAGGAAACACATCTGCACCCAACAAGATAAATCTGTTTCTCTTGGAAATAAAGCCAACTTTTATCAGATCCATTTTTCTTTATTACCTTTATTTGCTCGTATTTTCCTCTTGCTTTTTAACTTCAAGCTTCAGCTGTGGCAGTTAATCTCTAAAGAATTCTTTCTCTTTTTGTACATGCACATTTAACAGCGCCAAAATCAGCAAAAGCAGAACTAAGCAATGCATAGTTAATAATACTCATGGCTGAAGTGGTTTACTTTCTCTTCTGTGCTATCTGTGGAAGACAAAACTAGCCAAAATGTTATCAATAGCTCTTTTAGTTACCCAGGCTAGAACACTTCCCTTACTTGCCTTACTGCAGTTGCGTTATTTCCATTTATTGCATTTCTGCTTCCTTACACATGCAAGCTACTGTGCTAAACAACTGTTCACCAGACCCCCAGACGTGACTGTTATTCACTGATTCCACTCTTAAATTAGCAGTTGTTGCATTTAGGCATAGATTTCTTTTTTTTTTTAAACTCTTAAAAGCTAGTTCTGACATCAGATTCAGTCATGCACTGTATGTTAACTTTGGCTTTCAAAGTTACCTCTGTCAATTCCAATTGAATTGTGAACTTTTCCTGCCCAAACCTTTGTGTATGTATACTGTAACTTACTGTTATATCATCTGTTAACTTCTTACCTCCTGATAACACTTGTTTTTCTTTCTTTACTTTTATCACATGGCACCTAGACTCCTTTTATGTATATATTTGCAGATACTTCCTTGGAAACACGTAACTTAACAATGCTGTTACTAAGCCCAAAGTGTTTCTTTTTTGTATTGATATCCCTTAGAGGATCACTCTGCAAAATCAAGTGTTACCCCACCCATTAGGTTATTATATTTGTGACTCACTTTTCCAGGACGTAACTGAAATTGCTGAATAAAGATGCTTCAAAAGCTGCTTTCACTTCACCATTAGGCTAGATTATTTCACAAACAAACAAAATCATTGCAGGCAAATAACATGATTGCTTGTGATACTTTAAAATAAACCTGTGTTGCTTCCAGTTCAACTTGCAGTTTATCATTCCTGTACCTGCTTGTGTAATCTTACTTGTATGTAGGTTGCTTTTTGGGTTTTTTTTTGTTCTGAAGTTAAGCAACTGCTTAAGGGGATGGAGTTGAAATTGCCTTGGGAATAACCTGGGAGACATTCATGACAACTCCTCAGGGTTTTATGAGTTTGGCTGTTACTACAATGTGCAGCTCTTACTCCTTTTCATCAGTTTTTGTGGTTATTTTGATAATGCTTTGATCCATCCTTTGTGAAAGAGTCTGTAAGGGGAGAGAGAACGTTTCTGGTGGATCTGGATCCAGAGGTTCCGTTTCATAAGGAACCCCTCTGAGGGCCAAGGCTCAGTGCCTTCCACTGTAGGTCTTGCACTGATGGCTACAACTATTCCTTGTGTCTCCTGTTAGGCTTTCTTCAAAGATTGAATTTGGGATTGGTAACTTGGATTATCTGGTTCAAAAAATTGCCATTTCTCTGCTTGAACCTCATGTTTTACTCATTCAGGGATTCTCTTGTATATGGTGGTGAATATACATGGATTTCTGTGAAGGAAAACAAGACAGGAGATGACTTCTATCTGTAAAGGCAGAATCTGGGACAAGATTAGCTTTGGTAGAAGTAACACTTCTGCTGAAGAAACTTTTAAAATCCTGTGGGTGATACGGAAGCATTAAAGGAAAGACCAGCACTTTTTCTTGTTTCTTAGAAACTTTGGATAATGTACTGGAAATCCCAAATATTTTCCAATACAGAGTTAATAGACTGCTTTGAGTCTACACTGGACACTAAGCCCAGTCCCTTGCTGCCCTAAGCCTTTTCTTTTTTTTTTTTTTTTTTTTTCTTTTCATGTTAGGAAGATTAAGTGAAGTTCTGTATTCTAGCATAAGAACACAGGCTGACAAGCATGGTATGGCTGAATTAATTGCTGGCTGCTGTGGATTTGAAACTATTTCTGAGATGTTTTTGAAGAGGTTTTCTCCTTTATGAAATAAAAAGCACTCTTGGCTCTCTCATGTTTGGGCCTACAGACAGCTTTGTAATTAAAAGCCATGTGTGCATCACAGTGAGCTCCTATCTGGCTAGAATTGGTTAATATTGAATAAAACCCCATTTTTTATGTTTTGCCATGTAGGAAATTCAGGTTTAAGACATACCAAAAAGTGGAAGGACATGGCAGGTTGGGCATGCTTTGGTTTTGCCTACATCCTCTGTATAGGATTGCTGTATTTAGTATATTTTATAGCATTTTGTCCACATTATTATGGTTTGCAAAACTGGAATCCCTTTCATCAAGAAAAATTTCCTGTTATTTGTCAAGGTTTGCGTTTTAAATGCAACTGGAATTAAAGAGAAAGCATAAGGCTTTTTAGTATGATACAAAGATGTAAGAATTCTGTATCCTGTTGATATTTTATTTGTTGCTCTCTAGCAAGTGTGCCAGTAGCTACAGCCTTTTTGTATATGCACTAAAATTTCCAGATATGGGAGAAAAGGTGAGAGGGAAGGGAGAAACATAAGCTATAATACTAATTTATTCCTTCTCTTCAAAAAGTGTTTTGAATTTCATTTAGGGAGGGGGGGAAATCACAATGACAGTTGTATTGAAATTGCTCCTGCTACATTGTGGAACAGATTGACAAAGCCAAGAAGGTTTTGTTTTTGTTTTGCCTTCCTTTTTTATCTCCACAAATGGTAATTTGACTCTGGCATTCAGAATTGTCAGCAGGCTGTAAGATAAAGTAGCATGCCCAGCTTTGCTTGTTCAGTGAATTCAACTGTGAGGAAGCTTTTGACCTTCAGAGCGACAGCGGGAAGAATTACTGTTTTGACACAAGATGCTCGAAGAGTGTTGTACTGACGTCACTTGCTGCTTTAAGCCTCGAGCACCTGCTTCTCTGCCTGCAAAACCTAGGTTATGTCTGAGCATAATGAGCCCCTAAATCATCGTAAGCATCCGAAATATGATAGTGATGATCTTTCTGCCTCCTGAAGAAAATAAGTTACTGAAAACATCAGAGTTCATGCGCTGTAAGATTCAAAAAAAAACTGGAGGAGGTAGAACAGGTGACATGGCTGAAGTTATATTTTATATATATATATAAAAAAATCAGTTTTGTATTCCCAGTTAAATGTCATCTATTGAACTCCATAAGGGTGCTTTTACAGGTCATCTCTGCAGGTGCTGCGGGGGGCAAGCTGGAAGAGAGGTGTTCTACCGAGGATGTGGCTGCAGTGAATCTTGACTATTGTCTTTCCTCCTTTTTTTTTTTTTTTTCTGTTCCCTTTTTTGTCTCACTCTTCTTTCCTGGCCTTGTCAGTCATTTGCTTCAAGTCAGTGATCACCACCACAGTTCTTCTGACTGGAAACCTCTGGGGAGGGTCGGGTACTGTCAGATTTCTGCTACATGGCAAAACCAGAACGCTCTTTGGAGAAGTCAGGGGAGCAAGATTGCCTGAAATGGAGGCTAGGCTGAAGGTACAGTTTCACAGTGTATTTAGTCAGCTAAACTGCTACTGAAAAGCAGGAGTCTGGCTTTTCCTTGTTCTGATGTATCCCCTCTGCTAAACCCACTATGTGAATCGGTGCAATCAGATCAGCTTGCTGTTCAGACTGGTTGGAAACGGAGATGGTTACGCTTCAGCTGGATCAGAGTCCCTTGCCTGTGCAACAAAAGGAGAGGGAAAAACATCTCTGGGCTGGGGTGGAGAGATTGGGGCTGTCCCTTCTTGCTGAGGTGTAGTCTTACCGCTTCAAGCGGAGACGGAGAATGCGGAGGCTTTTGTTCAGGACTACATCTAAGAGGCTGAGGAGGGAGGGAAGAGATTTATTTGTGCTGTTCAAATAACTGTTGAAGCCATTAATGATCTATCTAAACTGCCTTGCACGTTTTGTAGAGAGCCAGCTATGTTGTTGTATCGTATCAGCGCACTCAGAAATGTCACCTAGGCTTGCATAGCTTCAGTGTTTTACATTGGATTCTTGTTATATATTATCTAAACTGAAATGCTGTTAATGACCAAATTTCTGTTCTTGCATACGTACATACAAATGTAATCAAGTCACCCTTAATCTTCTCTTTGATTATATTACACAGATTTAGTTCCAGGAGGCTCTTGAGATGAGGCATGTTTCTTCAATCTTTTCTCTGATCCTCCTGCGATGTTTGCAGATACAGAGTTATGGTCATCAGATACCATTTCAATAGTAGTTTCAGTACAAGGTTGGAAAGGCTAGTCCTACTTACTGCTAATTCACTATTCTTCTTCTTATATGTATGAAAAATTTGCTTGCCATTTGGGATGCAGTATTGCACTGGCCTATCAGTGGTTTGTTTGTCATGACCCCAAGTCCTCATCCGAATTGTTGCTTTCTGAGGTAGCCCTTGACTCTGTTAGGTTTGCTGGGCTGCTTTATTCCCCTCAGCGTGTGACTGGACTTCAGTTGCACTAAAACTTGTATCTTTTGCCATGCTGTGATGCCAGGGGACTCAAACTGCCCCGTATCAGTGGTCTGTGCAGGGAGATAGTTCTTGCTTGGCAAATAATCTGCCTCATCCATGTGCCTTCACTGTAAGAACTTGGCTGTAAAATCCTTATTTCTGAAGTTTCCAATAGGGCAGGGACAAGAATGGCTCTTACAGGGGCTGCCTAGATGTGTACCCATGCAGTGAGGATTTCCTGTTTATAATTCTGCTTGGAGAATGCTAAATCATTTTTCATCTGTTGTAAGTGCTGGGTTGACTTTTCTTAATACAAACGTTGAGTGGTACTTAAATTTTTGTTGATATATCTTTAAAACATTGATTTATCAGCCAAATGTTGTGACTTCTGGGGGGGGTGTGTGTGTATATGCATATATGCACATTTATTTTATCAATACATGCGTAGTTACATTAAAAAATTGTTTGGCAAGATCTGTTTTTGACAGCGTTTGACAGCTTTTTTTTTTTTTTTCCAATTATTTTTGGTTCTCTCTGTCAGTCTTTTTTATTTCTTCATTTACAAAGACAGCACCCAGTCTTTATTGTGCAGAAAAGCTTTTTCTTTAACGACTCCTGATTTTCAGTTTAGCTTGAAAACACATTTTCATTCAAAGTGAAGAAGTTAAGCTGAAAATCAGGAAAGCTTATTTTCCTCTAATATTGTATGAATAAAAATGAGATGCCAGTTCTGAAAACTTGAAGTGTATCATGATGTGAGATGACAAGTCTAATTTGATAACTGCAATTACTATTGCCTTTATTCACTAATATAATTTTAAATGTAAAACAAGATTTGGGAGGATAAAAAGTACATCTAACACAACTGAGATAGTTTAGATTCCAACTTGCTTGATGTTTCTCAAAATACGTTTTTGCATCTTTAATGCAGTTCTGTATCCAAGCTAACTATAGTGAATCTACTCAGTATTTTCAAGTATAATGACAAAAAATTTGAGTGAATGCACACTAAACAGAATAAATGCACTGTAAATACTGTCTACTCCCAGTTAGTGGTTGGGAATAAGGAATCTAATGTGCAAGCTCTATTTGGTTCTAAGTCAGTATAAGCTACTGAAAACAAACCTCTTTGTTTTCTGTAAAGTACATTTTAAATAAATGCTAAGGAGATTACAGTGAATTAGATCAGTCTCCTGTTCCATGATTTTTAAATCATGATTCTAATTGTGATTTAAATCACATAAGTACTAATCAGTCTGGTACATTAGACCATAATTGTCGTTGTGCCCTGTAATATAACAGAGCCCTGAGGCAGTGTTGTATTATAAATGAGACATCCCTGACCTTGTTCCTTATTTTCTTGGCTCCTGCTCCCCCTGTGCTGATGTTGCCGTTTTCTTCTCTGTTTTTTTACACTTCCACATGTGTTATCATTATTCTTTCATCCAGCTTTGCACAGGTGCTTACCAGTCTACGTTGGAGCCTCTTCTGAATGCCTCCTCTTGTCAAGTTGCTCAGGAGTAGCTATTTGTACCTGTTTTTTTTAAGATACATATAATTTCTTTTCCTAGAAACTTCCAAAAAAGCAGGTGACTTTTAAAACTTTTCATTCATGTTTGGTATTGCACATAGTTAAGACGAAAGTGAAATGGAGTGGTGATTAGTGCAATGCCTTTAATAAAGTAAGAGGGAGAGTTTAGCTTCAAGGAGGTACTGGGTGCTAGAAAAACTAAGACTCCCCACTTAAGTTGCTACAGTGTGTTTGTGCCATCTGTACTACAGATGCTAAAGTATAAATTTGGCTTCCTCTAGGAGACATTAGGCTGGCCATGTGGTGGAGACAGCTGCCCAGATAGGATGGAATCCTTGAAACTGTATCACAGTCACATTATGAGTTTTCTAGCTGCTGCTGAGGTGGGACTAGGGGGCATCCAAATTTTGAGCCTGTGTCATGTAGAATTATTTCTATCCATATAAATGTCCTCTTACTACACAGTGTTCTAAGTAATTTAAGAAATGTTGATTGGAAATATTAAATTAAAAATGAAGCAGAAAGGTCATCTTGTGGTTGGATACCACTCATCGGCTGATCTAATACAGGCCGTAGAAAGCCTCGGGATAAAGCTGACGTAAGGTAAATCTGATTTTTTTGTATGAAATGGTCATCTTATCTGATGTGATCATGCTTCTGTAAGTGTTGCAGAGTATAGCTTGGCTGAGATGGTTGAAAACTAATGAACCTAAATTAAATGAATATGAATTCTGGTTCTGAAAGTCATACTCTTGATGGCAAATAGCTTTTTTGCTTTAAAAAAAAAAAGCTTACATAACAAAGTATTGGAAGTAATTTTTTTTGCATCCATCAAACGTGTATGTAATCATTTACACTTATCAGATACCAGCTTATAGTTGTGTTTATTCTTGTGGTATAAAACATTTCCGTTTGTTTTTGTAAGCAGTGAACTGGGAAAAGAAGTGCCAACAACCTCAAAGAACAAAGAAATACATGATCGAAATTAAAATTTACTGCTACAGTAGTAGACAGTGGTACTAGTATAATTGTGATGACTAAGTTTTGTTGTTATTATGGAAATATTTATTTTTAAATAGTTTTAGTGTTACTACTATTATTGAAATATTTATTATTGAAACACTAAAGAAAAAAACCTATGCAGCCTTTGCTATAATCAAAATTTATGGAAAAATGGAGACTGGAGAAGGCATCAGTGGGGATTCTTGGTTTTTAAAGAGGTAAATGGTGATCTGGGTAGAAGCCCTGTGGACATTCTCCAACATGTACAGACCACACAGAAATAACACGGGGAGGTGCTGACTAGTGAGTGGAAAAGGACAGGGATGTGCGCAGAAAGAAGTTTAAGGATGAGAGGGTAAGTTGGGGATGTCAGTGTCATGTAACGTTTTGGGATTGACGAGAAGAAACCTGAATTCAATACGTGGTAAGAAAGCTGAATTTAATATATGAGGGAATATGCTTCAGCAGAGGATTTAATTGATGGGATTACATCATTTTCACTGCAGTTGGCATGTTTTTGAATTTTGAAGGCTGTATTAGTTGGCAGAGCAGTTGAAAGAGGGATTGCCTGGAAAGCTTTTATTACTGTGTTATTGTTATTTTTAACAGATATTCAGGACAGTCAATTCTCTCCCCATCTTCCGCTGCTGGTGTATTCAACACAAGGCCAAAGATTGTCAGATGAGATGCTTCTCCAGCAATCAGAAATGGATTTTTTTCCCTTAAGGTAGGATAAAGTTTCCTGGTGTCATGACAGAATGCAAACCTTTTTTCCTGAGTGGCCATGAATTGTCCTACATTTGAGAATTAAATAATTACAGTTTTATGGTCACAGAAATAAGACAAAGGTGTGGTTTACTCTTTGTTTTGAATAGACAGAAGGCATTGTCAGAGTTCTACTAATCTTTTTATTTTGCCTTCAAAAGAGTTTGAACAAGAGAAAACCAGAACAAGCCTCTTCTGAACTTGTTATCCTAGTGTAGCTGAAGAAAATGGGAAAATGAGGAACTCCACCCTCTCAGACATCTTTTTAGCTTTCTTAAACTCTGACATAAACTTCGTGAAATTTTGGGCACAAAAATCAGATACTACTTCTATTTACAGTAGTAAATACATTCATACATATACATTTAATAATACTGTAGTTTGTATGTACTGGAGTAATATATATTATGTGTAATTTAAAATACATATTTTTATATAAAGTATGAATACATAAAGAAATAGCTATTTCAGTAGAAGTCTTTGTCCAAGCCTTCATTTCAAGGTGTGATAAATGATTCCTTTTGTGCAAAGAAGAGGGAAAAAAAGAAAGTGTGCATATAAACACACATATTTACAGTGTCATTGATGTTTAGGCTTCCTTGTACTTTTTTTTTTTTTGTGTGACAGGAGGCAGATTTGTTACCTAAGGGGATAAACTGTGACTTCACTTTGTGGATCAGAACTTAGTTGCACCAGAGCTGGTGGTCTACTTGCATGACGTAATATAATTGGGGTTTGATGATCATTTTCATATAAAATAACTATGATTTCAAAATCCACAATAAAAATATTGGAAGTTATAGGAATTTGTTACTTGTCTTCATCTGGGACCTGGCTTATTTTATATCCTTTAAAGAAATAATTGATATAATGAAACTGAAGTAGGTGATTTATATTAAAAAAAAAAAAACCAACACAGACAAATTTCCATATGTAAGTAACTCCTGTATTTTATTTAATAATAAACATCCTGTTAGTAAAAAATACTTGCAGTTCTAAATAGGTAGAAAAATACTGACATACTAAGTAGAAACTAGTATTATTTTCAAACCTTTATTTTAAAGGGCTTTTTTATATTGTTTGGACTTTCTTTACATTTCTTCATTTTGGCCTGTTTAGGGGATGTATATATGTGTATGTTACTAAACCCCAGTTATTTGTTTGAGTGAAATTCTACTTTTGCCCCTTATATTAAAGCAGAGAATATGGCTGTTAAAATAAAAAATATGATCAGAAATTCACTTACTTTTCTTGCCTCTTACAGAGGAGTCCCTGATGTTTCTGGTGTGTCTGAGGAGCATTCAAAGCCTTTGCACACCTGTGAAGCTGTGTCACTGACAGACTCTCCCTCTGATGCACCCAGCGACTGCTTTACTTTGTCCCAGCATCCTTTTTCGTTCAGACTTGTGGAACCTTGTGATGCCAGATGCAGTGGTGGTTTGTCTCAACAAATCTCTTTTTCTGGACAGCTACTTGTGAGCAAGGAGGCAAATGAAGACTGTAAAAATGTAACTTATGAGGAGGCATTGATTCCCCCAACAAGTGACAGTTTAGCAAACTCCACCTCCCAGGTGATGCTAACCAAGGCATTTAGACTGAGCCTAATGGAAGCCTCTCTTCCAGTGCAGACCTGTAGCACGTCTGTGAAAGATAAACAGTTCTTCCGTGACAGCGCTGTACCAGCTACTGGTTTTGAGCTTCCAGAGAAAGAAGAAGGGTTGCTGAGGCATGATGAGTTCTCATCTTCAGGAAACTCCTCTTGTAAAACAGCACTGACTAAGAATTCAGAAAAAAGTGAAAGAGAGGTGCAAAAGGAAAAGGTAAAAATGGCTGAGAGTGAGTCAGAAGGGTGCATGAGGCAACTAGAGCAGCTGGAAAAAGCAAAGAACGTTCCTGAGATTGATTTATCTGATAATTTATCTGATGGTTTGAGGAAAGACAATTGTAAAAATTCAGATGCACAAGATGATTTTTCTGCAAAAACTTCCGAAATAGCCAAACTGCCGAAGGAACGTGAAGTGGATTTAAATGGCTCTGAAAGCTTGAAATTCGCGGCTGCTACTGAGGAACTCCGGGGAGCTTTCCTAGATCACCAGCAGAAACAACTACCTCCTGCAGTGAGATTTGAGAAGGGGGAGTTTATCCCTACCGTGACAAGCACCAGTGATTGTGCATCTAAACAACTAGTTGTGACTGACATGGAAGCTCCTTCTTCATGCAGTGAGGATGCCCCAGTGGAAGTAGAACCTGGAGTGAGCAGGAGTGAATTAACTATTTCAGATTTTTCCATAGAGAGGGGCCATAAAGTTACAGGCATTTCCCCTTCCTTAAATCTTGTAGGTGATGGCTCATTCTCTGTACACTTTGCTCATCCAAGCTATCAGTCTACTCCAGGGATACTTCTACAGAAAAATGTTAAGGCAGAAGAACTTGGTGTCCTTGTGATCAAACCAGATATTCAGGCCTCTCCTTCCTGCTTAAATGAAGAAACTTCAGGGAACTTGTCTACCAGGACACCTGTATCTGTTGAGAAGCAACATGCACTCCAATGTGCTCGGAAAGAAAACAATGAATATTTTGAGTCCTTAAAATTGAAATATCCCCACACTGGAAGAATTCAGTCTCTCCCATCGCTTAGCTTCATGGAGAAGGTAGGGGCTTGGAACATGAGCCAGCCAGAGGAGGCAGCTGATGCAGTGATTTCGTGTGACCCAGGTGGAGTTTCTCCTAGAAGGAAAGCCTACAGCGCAATTGCCAGTTCTTCAAACAATATTTCGTCGATACAAAAAAGTGGTAGAGATCCCAAAGATTATGTTGCTGCTTCCTCAGGAGAGACAGGTTCCCTGGGAAGTTTGCATTTTCATAATAAAAACTTACTCCTTGTCCACCCTCTTACTAGATCTCAGTCTGACAACGCGGTAAATGTTTGCAGTAACAATATGTCCTTGGTTGAAGTTACTCCGCCAGCAAACTCAACAGAGGCAGTGCAGCCTCTAGAAGAAAAAAGTAATGTTTTAGTATCTGAAAATAGCTTAGGAGGCTCTGTGATACAAAAGTTTATAGCTGAAATTGTTTCTGGATCTAGTGATGAAGATTCAGAAGTTAGTAGTAGAGGACAAAGTTCACACCCAAATGTTTTTATGGCCAGTGCAGGAGTTGCTCAACTCCTTAGAGAGGACAGAAACTCTCCAACTGATGACTGGAAGAATTGTGATGCTCTTGAAAATCAGTCTCGCACCCTAAATATTCCTACTGGCCGTGTCAGCATGGACAATTTCAGTGATATTTCCCCAGATAGTTTGAATCTTCCTGTTAGTTCTGGAGAAAGTAGCCATGGGGGCTTGGGCTCTGCAGGGTGCTCTTCAGTGGTTTCCAGGCACCACTTCACCACTGCAAAAGATGACAACTTCATCCCCATTGGAGCAACTTCTTTGGAAACTCCAGAGAAAGAAGAGCTTAATATTGAAGAAAGGATCCCAGTAAGTTAGTTTTTAATAAAAATTTCTAACTCTTTTTTTTACCTTTTGGTTATGAAGAGATCAGAGTACTCTTGGCTGTCATAGAGTGAGGGACAGAAGTGCAGAAGGTACCACAGGAACGAGACACTGGCATGGTTATAGTTCGCTTCCAATATCCAGTCACGTTGGGAGCCTGTCAGGCAGTAGTTCATCTTCTAGAAATATTAGCAAATACATCTTTTATGTAAGCCTAAAAAAATCTTAAAGGACCCTTCAGAACAGATTCTAATTTGAACTCTCATTTCAGAGTTAGGCCATTTTTTTCCCCCCATTGTTCTTTTAGAAGATTTTGGTAAGATCTACATCACTACAGACTAAATTAAATGGTTTTACACTGGTCTGTGCTACTGGTGAATTTCATCCATGATACTAGTTCAGCTTATCTTAAACACAGAGGTGGAAAAAATAACTTTTAGGTAATATTTAACATGGGCAAAGCAAGCATTGGATATGGGAAAGTTTTTTGTGTTTTTTTCCAGGTATAGACGATAGTATCATGGTAACAGAATACAAGAAAAATGTAAAGATTGGTGCTCTTTTAGCAGAGCATTGATAAGCCATTTCTGATCTTCCAGATTCTTTCAAAAGATCAGGTTATAATTATCCAAACATGAGGTTGAGACTCAACTGCTGACTAAGGAAATGCTAGGCTGCAGAAAAGAGAGATGAACTTCACACACCCACGGATCTGCAATAATAGCAAAACCAACACAGAACTCCTTGGCAAATCAAATTGCTTTTTTTTTCTATAAATACTGGTTTTGCTTGTTCACTTTGTTCCAGTATCTAAGGCATAAATTCTTGATTCTTTGTATATTGCTCATAAAAGATGTTTGAAGCCTCTATATACCTTTCCTCCTTTATATCTCATTTGGCTAATGCAGATTTCTTTCTTCCATTCCCCATTTTAGGATGGTTGGTGAGAATGGAGGGCAGACTGTGGCAGCCATGTTAACTATACTAATAGCTGTTGAGTGTTAGAGAAGATTAAATGCAGATTTATGTTAATGATAAACATGTAATTATCTTCTGAGTAAGTGGCTGTTCCTCTCACAAGATGACTCCTATAATCATTAGATCTTTGGAACTGTGTTTCAGAAGCACTCTTCTCTCAGTTGTCTTTGCAAATACGTGTTGAAACAAATATAAATATTGTAGGGAGGATATCTTAAATGAAATTCATGAGATGTAAAGGTTGTCTGTTACCTCCTTTTTTTTTTTTTTTTTAAAATGGCTATAATTAGGCATGTTCTCCAGCCCTAGTTCTGAGGAATTATGCTCTCATAAATCACTGACAAGGTAAAAGAGATTAGGTCACATATATGGCTGTTAATATGTAGGTTTATAATAAAATAATAGGAAGTAGAGTTGGCTAAGATCTATAAGGTAATTTATTTCCTTTTGTTGGCTAGTTTAAGACATACTATAGATGAGTTGAAATTAACTTGCTCCTACAGGTTATTAAGTCAAGGCTAATTTTGTTTTTTTTTTTTTTTTTCTTCATATAATGTCTGTATATAAACTTAGATGCTCTGTGAAAAGGGAAGGAGTTACTTTCACAGGAGATCTTAAACAGTCTTTGGTAGGCTCTTACCTCCATGAGACTCCTCCAGCTTTCAAAATATATTAATACAGGGAAAGATGCTCTGTGTGTCTGAACCGACCATCTCCTGGGTGTTGCACAGAGAGAGTTGGTCTCATCCACATAACATTTTTCTCTAGTATGTCGCAGAGTTTTAGGTTTTGAGTATGATTTTTGTTTGGCTTCTCTAAACTAACTGCTTTGTTTAATGTTAATGAAGTTATACTTGGATAGTGATTTTTATAGATAGATATATATGTGATATATAAATAGTGCTTGTGTGTATTTGTTCTGTACTTATGGAAAAGGGAAAAAGACATGCATTTTGTGCCATCTTTACTAAGAAGGGGTTATTGCTTTAGCTGCACTAGTAAAACTAAGTCTTGGTTGTACATAGAATTTGTACTCTTGAGTATCCTATGGTTTATAGACTTAAACCAGTGCAATAGGTGGTTTCTAGAAGTGGTTTCATAGCCCAGGAGTTTTTTGAGGTACTGCTGAAATTTGTTCATTGCATGCTAGGCCACTGAGTAGACGGGCCATTACATATTAGACTACTTGTGTTCCTTGGCCAGTACGAGTCTATTCCCTACAGCAACATCACAAAAGCTGTTTCATGATGTTTTTTAACCAACTCTGATAAAAGGGTTCCCAATTATTTGCCTTGAAGACTAGCCCATAATAAATTTGTTCTGAAGAGTGAGGAATTTTCCTGCTGCCTAGCTGGAATTTCAAGTTCTGACAATGTTTTCTGTGCAGCTGTCATTTGGGGAGGAAAAAAGTTTTTAAACCAAATATTTGTGTTCTCCTTCCAGCTGGCAAATATCATTTAGACAGGTGAGGCTGAAGTTTACCAATCTCCTCTGAAGTATCAGACTTGTTGCTCATGCAGTGTACAGAGCGTGCATTTGAGTAAAAAGACTATAAGCAGTCGACTCTTTTCACAAGAACAGGATATGTGGCTTCTTCTTTGACCTTTTCCATCGCTTCTGGATCCTGTGGAAAGGGCTGTGCACTGGTTTGGTGGTAGCAGGCTACTGCCAGTTGCTATCTTTGACATGTGATGAAGAAAATGTCAGGAAAGCCCCAGGAAGAAAACTGTTGGTGAGCGCAAGCACAAGGAATCACCAGCAGAAACAGTTCTTGCCGCTTCTGTCCGAATTGCTGCCAAACATAAATGAATGAGGACTAGATTGGAAGATGTGTCAGTTGTTCTGCTGGGCTGCCTGTGGCTTGTGAGGTGCCCATTATGTAGACCTAGTCATACTAGCTAGAAAAAAGGCTTGTCACTCACGGTCCAAAGACTAGAATAAGCTGGAGATGATGTCTCATATGTGACTGCTTTAGTATTTTGGGTGAACTGTTAGCGCGAGTTGAACACGATGGAGGCTTAAGATGTTTTAAAGCAAGTTGTTTGCATTTAAGATGACATGGAAAATGAATGCGACTTCAGAATCCATTGACATTCTGTGAGAGTGCCATATGTCTTACTTATTTCTTCTCTTGGCAGCTTTATCTTCGCAACCTTGGCATTGATCAGTCACCTGGAACTATACTGATGCCGTTTGTACCCCGAGGACCCATCAGGGAGGTTGAATTTTCCCCTTCAGAGCTTAGAACGCTGAAGGACTCCACTGACATGCTGACGAGGGCCGCTCCGCAGCCACAGGGTATGGGCAAGGAAGACCTTGTGCTTAGAGTGCACAGAACTTCAGACTCACCTGTGAGGTTGCTCTTGACCTGGTAGTGTCAAGAGTGTTTCTGCTCATGCGATGCTCTGTTTCATTCATATGAGTTGATCTTCTTCCATCTCAAATGTAAAATGTTTGGCATTGGAAAAGTGAGCCTTTTAAGGCTTTTAAGCCTTCTCACTGAGGGCTCATGGCTATGTGGCATGTTCTAGCCAGTGCAGTGGCATTTTATCTTTTTTTTCTTTATTTTTCTTTTTGTAAGAGTTCTTAAGAAGGAAATGTGTTGTATCTGAAGATTAAAGAAATGTTACCAGACTTTTTCTTTCTGTGAGAGAAATGTCTCAGTTTCTCTTTCTTTCTGAGACTTATTGGTGTGTTCAGTGTGACAAAAAGTCATACACGTTTTATAACTGTGACCAGATCAGTTCATAAATCCATCCATCTCAAAACATTAAAAAAAAAAAAAATCAATATGACCTTAACAAGCGTTGAGTCATTTCTATATGAAGAACTGAGTGTGCTCAGTTAGGGTTAAGATGTTCTTTGGTGGCATGCCCATGCAGTATGTCATTAAAATGTGAAAATGTGCATTGCAACTATCTAAAATACGTATTTTCCTGAGCATATTCTGTTTTGGCATTTGAATCTTGTACCCAGTGGGGAAGAGCAAATCTGAAGTCTCTTCCCAACAAGTGCCTGTCTAACCCTTTGAATATCTGTGGCTTCAGGAATCCTGCACTGACCTGTTTTTCTGACCAGAAGTGATTAAATGCACCTCTTCTTATGCCTGTTGGGCTTATTTTCTTTTATTATTTTTTCCTTCTTTAAGCAAGGTGGGAGACTCGGCAACTGAAACAACTTGGCAATCAATACAGGGGCAGAGCTGTCCTCAGTAGAGAGATTATTCAGCTGAGCTCCTGACTACTTAATGTACTTGAAAATATATCAGAGTTGGGCCATGAAACAAAATTGTGTTTGAAACAAATAAAATTACTGTTGGCAGGCCTACCTGGGAGCTGGCTCTTCACTGTTGTGTGTACCTGCCAGCATGGATTTAAGAACAGCATTTGCACTTAAGTTTGGCTGCTTTTTTTTTTTTTTTTTTTAATAGAAACAATTAGGTGTTATATATCCAAATTCTGTAAGTGCATCTTGTCTGCTTTTGGACTTTTCTAACCAGTAGTGGGAAGCAAGCTTATCCATAGTGTGTCCTTTGCCTTATTCCAAAAGGATATTTTGGAAATACCCTCAGCCCTTCTGTTTCTTGCAGGGATACTTTTATAATCCAAGTGTTCATTTGGATATTCAAGCACCACTGTGTCCTTTATCTAAGAACATTTATTTCTAGTTTAAGCATTTATTTAAAAGCAAGTTATTTAAGTCAAGATCTGTAGTTTCTTTGATATTCCCTATTTATCCAAAATGGTCTAAGAGATTTCTTTCAGTAGACAATTCTCATGCAAATCTTAGTTCAAGTCTCATTCTGAAAACAGTTTCCTAAATGTTTTTTGATATTTTAATTCTTCCCTTCCTTTACAAGCCCTGTAGTACAAGAAAAAGTAGTCTTTATTGATGCAGCTGTTTTCTGGAGCCCCAAACTTAACGAATCTTCTGTTTCTTCGTAGATAAATTGCTGTCAGCAGTTGAAATTATGCAAACAAGTTTTAACTCCGGCACTTCTACTCTCAGTATGTCTATACCAATGAATTCAGAAGTTGGCTCTGATATTCTGTCACCCCGTGAACTCTCTCCCCGCTTCTCAAGATCTTTTGGAGACAAACCAGTGAGTCAGTGCAGTATGTCATGCCACCAACTGGAGATCACTGCTCCGCTTTCCCTGCAACGGGCGGCAGAATGTTCAGCTGTCTCCAAAGCAGCTGAACCAAACCAGCAGCCGCAGACTGTTTCACCTGACTGCCATTCCGACAGAGAGAGTCCCATGCTTGTTGCAAAAAGTGTTCAGGATCTGCTAGCTAAAAATGAGTCAAAAGATGTGAATAGCAGCCCGCAGAGATGGACTGCCAGATCTTTGGCTGGAGTTACAAATGAGGTGGAAGTTGACAGAGGATCACAGACTTCAAGTGTAGGTAGTAAGAGGAATAAGGGTCAAGAAAGTGGTTCTTCAATTGCATCTGGTGTTTTGCAAGAAATATGTAAGCTTTTGGCAGAGGCAGACGATATATCTGGCAGGTGGCATGATCCTGTCTTTTCCACTGCCTCTTCTAGTGAAACTGGTGAGTCTTCCCCAGCGCTGATTAGAAAGGAGGATGGCACCAAAGATTCCAGGTTAGTGAAAGACAGAGTCCCTCAGTTTCAGAAGATACCGTCATGGGATGAGACTATGACCAGGAGAAGTATGCAAGAGGAGGGGTTGGTAATAAAGCCTCTGAATTATAACACATGCAATTTAAGATGGGAGAATTCTTTTGATATTAATTTGCACAATAGTGAAGAGACGATGAAGGAAATGACCAAAGAGTTTAGGACAGGTAAATCTGTAGGAAGGTCTGAGCCAGAAGGTTGTAGTAGTGTAACTACAGACAGAAATCAACCTGGTTTTGTGGGTCTTGAACAAAGTGATGGAAGTAGTGAAGTCAGCACTGGAAGAACCTCAGAGTTGGGGAATCCTTCTTCCTCAGAGCCTCTAGGCAGTGTCACCAGTGTCGCAGGAGGCTTCCAGAGCATGTTGTCTAAGGGTAGTGCAGCCAGAAGCAAGGCAGGAGGCATGCGAGAGCGCGATGATAATAGCAGTGGAGATTCAATAGCTGCCTATGTCAGAACCCTTCTGGGGAATCCTTCTTCCTCAGAGCCTCTAGGAAGTGTTGGTGTCGCAGGAGACTTCCAGAGCATGTTGTCTAAGGGTAGTGCAGCCAGAAGCAAAGTAGGAGGGATGCGAGAGAGCGATGATAGTAGCAGTGGGGATTCACTAGCTGCCCGTGTCAAAAACCTCCTGAGGAATCCTCCTTCCTCAGAGGCTTTAGGCAGTGCCACAGATGTTTCAGGAGGCTTCCAGAGCATGTTGTCTAAGGATAGTGCAGCCAGAAGCAAGGCAGGAGGGATGCGAGAGAGCGATGACAGTAGCAGTGGGGATTCACTAGCTGCCCGTGTCAAAAACCTCCTGAGAAATGGATCACCTGTTGCACACACAACACAAATTCTGAAGAGCACAGATGAAGAGGAGAGGAAAGCACGAGGTAATGAAGCATCTCAGTTGGGTTTTATCAAGTGATGTGTTAGAATGGCAAATCTTTAGGTATATGTTTAAGGGATTACTTTGAAATGAAGGGGTATGGATGTATGAGGACCTCTGAGGTCATCTGAGTCTGCTCCCCTGATTTTAAAGGTGTTTATATTAATTTATTAACGATAAGCTTTAACAGGATAGGGCTTAAATGTTCAAAGTTTTTTAGTCATCTTACATCGTATGGGACAGAATTGAACTTTCTCAGTTTGAATACCTTCTTCTGCTTAGCATTGACACAAAGAAGTGTTTTGTCCACATAGCTATTAAGCATGTGCTAGGGATTAGGGACTGTGTGAAAGAGTGTTGACTTGAGTCTGAGACTGTAAAGATGACAGAACCGGGCAGTGGGTCTTGGATTCATCTTTCCAAAGAATGAAGGTGGCTGGTAAGATATAAATGTATTTTTCACTCCAAGCAAAACAATGTGTCACTGAAGAATACAGATTGTTGAAAACTATGTAACTGAAAAAAATGCAGCCAGTTTTATTGTTGACAAAACAATGTACTATAAATTTAATAGAAACTGTTCTGTAAAATACCTGTTGAATTTATAGAGCTGGCCATTTTTAAATTGTATTCCTGGTCAGTCTGTCAGCTCTGGTATTTGATAGTGGTCTTTGTTCCCTCAGTCACAGTAGCTAGAAATGCATAGTAAAGTTTTGATTATAAGTTATAAAACTGTTATCATACATGATGTGAGAAAATGGAAAAGGAACTACTTTCTGGTTTATGTTCTTTGTGTAGCATGGGTGAAGGTAAAACTGGCCAGCCGATCTCAGGAATCTGTGTCAGACTCGAATGAAGAGGACCAACAAAGACTAGAGGAAATAAAGGCAGAGCTGCTTCTGAGTGCCAAGAAATCTGCACTAGCCAAGGTACAAAACAGACAAACTACCTGCTCTGGAGAAAATTTTTGAAGTGGGAGATAAATGCTACTGTCTTGCTTGTGATCTTAAAATGATGAATTATATTCCTGCAATAATTTTGAAGATTGGTAGCTAGACAGGGAGAGGGGGATGCAAACTCATGAGAGCTGCTTGTTTCAGCTTAGTCAGTTCCTACACATGTTTTAGGACCAGCCATGGCACATGCTGTTGTGGGTGTTTTGGGTTTTTTTTGTTTTCCTCAGGCAGTAGTTAGGTCTCTTGGGTGAGGGGGGGTGGTTTGGGGTGCAGGGGGTGGCACACAACTGAAGATATTCTGACGGAAGGTATGAAGGACAGAGATGTGGTCAGCAATGATGTGATGGGAGAACTGGTGTTACTATGGAGAGAAAGTGCACACAGCTCATGATTCTTAATTGGCTTAATGAGTTCTGCTTTTCACAAAGTATTTATGCATATGCTGATTGTGCCTTGTAAACTCCTTCTGTGGAGTTTACAAGGCAATATCATCTAGGTAATAGCTGTATTTGTTGTGTTACTTCCAATGTGTTCTGAAATGTTTACAAAGGAGTGTGATATTTATTTTTGCAAGGGTGTTTCAGGGAAGGAGGGAGTAAATTGTTCCTCCTTTGTGTTGACTGTATCAAAGATAATGGGCTTCGAGTTCGAGGAATAGTCATCTTAGGAGAGAAACTCCTTAATGGTAAGGATGATGAGAGGAAGATTATGGAGTGTTAGTCATAGTATGTTTTTAAGAAGAGCTTGGGTAAGTATCTGTAAAGAATAAGTGTAGTTAATGCTGGTTTGGGGCAGGGATATGGACTAGATGAGCTTTCAGACTCTTACAGCTCTATTTTTCTGTGAAAACTTGACACTGAATTGTAGTCATGTGTTGCATATCTCCTTTGGAACACTTCTAGTTCATTTATTAACATATAATATATCTGGATTGGAATTTGTCTAAGTAGGAGTATATTACCTTTGATTTGACTTTAAATATCCATTTTCAGCATTCATCTGATGGCCAGTCTAATTGTGTCATGAATTCTAGGGGCTGTCTGTGTGTCCCAAGATAGGGCACAATTCATAGAGAGTATTTTGATTAAAAGAACAGGCTGGAAAAATGTGGAGATGCTTATATACCACGAGTGGTGGATGGATGAGTTGGTGGAAGAGAGACTGGATAATTAAGCAGAGCTAAAGGTTGGGGCAGTTTCTGAGGAGAATGTAGAAAACTTGCATTTGAAAATACAATCTTAATCTGTCCTTAATCAGGTGTTTCCGAAAAATGTCCTTAGCTTTAGCAATATCTTCCCTTTTTTTTTTTTTTTTTTTTTTTTTTCTGTGGACTGCCTGCCTCCCAGGAAAAGCGGTAGGGTTTTGTTTGTTTGTTTGTTTGTTTGTTTTAAAAGCCTTGCGTCATCAAGAATGAAAAATAGTGTTTCAAGAGTAGTCCGTGTTCACAGAATCACACAATCATCTAAGTTGGAAAGGACCTTGAAGATCATCCAGTCCAACCATTAACCTATCACTGACAGTTCCCAACTACACCATATCCCTCAGCACTATGTCGACCCTGTTTGTGTTATGGTTTCTTGGGCATGAACAGTGTTGGTAATACAGACATTAGCTTCCAAAAACCATCAGACTAACTTTTCAGTTATTCATGTATTGATGTAATCTCAGTGGGGAGCCTGGGAAAAAAAAAAAAAAGGTAATTTTATTTAATTTTAGAAATTCAGACAATTCTTAAAAAAGAGAAACAAAACACAAATACATTTTTTCTTCAATCTACTCAATGAAAAACTAGAGGCCCTGAAGCTTTTTTCCCCCCAACTTTTAGATTTTTGTTAGATCACAGCTTTGTCCCTAACACTGACTTGTTACAGCCTGGAACCAAGTATCCTACCTTTATGTGATTCAGTGTCAGCTATGAATTGTTTTATCCCAATTTAGAGTAAGAAAAAATTAATCATAGTTTTGCAAACCACGATTCCAAGAAATTGCTTTAGGTCAACCATAGCATTTTTTACTTTGATCTTGATAGTATTTTACTCTATGATGGCTTTAATTTCAGATAAAAAATGGCTTTGAATTTGCAGAATGAAGGTGGCTGGTAAGATATAAATGTATTTTTCACTCCAAGCAAAACAATGTGTCACTGAAGAATACAGATTGTTGAAAACTATGTAACTGAAAAAAATGCAGCCAGTTTTGTTGCTGACAAAATAATGTGCTATAAATTTAATAGAAACTGTTCTGTAAAATACCTGTTGAATTTATAGAGCTGGCCATGTGCTGACTTAGAACAGAACAAAGATTATGAAAAGTTTTTTTCCTTCTACTAAACTTTAAAGACTGAGAAAGACAAACTGTTCCTAGCACTCAAGCAAACAATTCTTTCGTCAGACCATCATCTTTATTTAGTGCTTCTGATGCAGGCTTATGATGAGTGTTCTTTCTGGAAAGTTTAGACTCTGCCTCTTGTTTTTATAGGTGACAACTCAAGAAATATAATGTACCACTGTGATATTTTATTGTTTCCAACAGGAAGCATGTGAAACTTGTCTATAAAAAAAAAACCAAAATGCAACAAAGGAGCAGGACAGCTTGGGAGAGTTCTTCTCAGTGATCTTTAATTCCAAAGATTGTTCCATCTTTTGAGATAGTCAAGTATCAGTTTGATAGCTGTTTGTCACTGGTGATGTGTTAACAGACGCGCTAAAAAAGAAGCATCATAATGATTTCTCAAGTTCTAGCTGAGCAGAGTGTTTAAGGAGGTGATTGGGACATATGCACATAAATGGGCTCCAAACATGTACTCAAGCGCTCAGCTGAATAGTGGCCCAAAAACGAGAACATTCAGTATGAAAATTTAATTTTGAAGATGTATCTCTAATAGCAAACAATGCTCATGAGTGTAACTCAGAATTGTATTTTCTTTACTTTCTCTTTGGTAAGATGGACAAACCTTGAGCAGTGAATCTGTTCTCTGTACACTTCATCTGTGGAGTCTTTCTGTTGATTTATCGCTCTTCCCTTACACAAGGAGAGAAATACTTACGCTGTTATGCTTTTCTAGTAAACACTTAAAGTTTGACAGAAATGCTTAGGAATAGATGGCAAACATGGAACTTTTTTTTTAAATTTCATACTGATTCCGTTTGATACTGACTCTTCCTAAAGGTCTTAACTGGCCATTCATGGAAAGAGAAAAGTACAGTGCCTTGGCCTTGCTTAGGAGGAAAAGGAAACAAAGGCTGTGGATTTATTAACTGCAAATATTTTGTAAATAGGCAAAAAAAAAATGTCAAATTTCAGATTGTCCAGAGATGGGTCTTGTGAAACTTATGATAAATTGATGGCACTCTCCTATAAACCTGTTTGTGATGAAGAGAGGCAAAGAGTTGCCAAGACATTCCTATAGATACGTTACTGCTTGATGAATAATTCCTACATCTGTGGCCATGCTTGTGTGGCTGCAGAGATCTGGTTTTCGCTGGAGGAGGTAAATTGGCAGTAGGGTATTTACTCTTTTGATAGGCTTGAGGAGTTTAACTCTAAGATGGGTGATGCTCTTCAGTCACAAAGAGCTATAAGCAACATGAAGTTTGTTGGAATTTTTAGGAAAAACATATGAAAAGTCAATCATAGGTTCCAGAAATCAGCCCTGTTAACTGTTCTTCCACTGAAATCATTGGAGTCTTTCCAGATAGATTTTCAAGAATAACAGGGAAAAGCCAAAGACTTGTAGGTCGTCTTCTATCTATTCCAGGAGCATTGTCTTTCAAATTTAACCTCCTTCTTGTGCATGTGCATTTGATTTGGTCCCCCAGTTGAGATTGAGGGGTTTTGAGTTGCTGTTAGATGTAAGTACAGTTTCAGCATATTAAACCTAAGAATTTTCCTTCTAAATTGAGGACCTTATTACCCCACCTGTATTTTTATGGGTGCCAAATAGCTCCCTCTTGACTTACCTAAGAGCGTTCCCCCTTTGTATACAGTATTCTTCCACTATATGCTGTATTTTTCCACTCCTTGTACTTTCTCACTTTTTCAGGAAGTTCACTGAGTTGTAGCTATAAATTTGCACTGCAATCTCTTGTGGATCATATGCCATACAGATCTTTTTTGGAAAGATGACACATAACAAGCACAATAAAACATGTGAAAGGCTTGGGAAGATGAGTTTATAGCAACTTCTGTGCTTGCTTTCAGTAGTAGGAGTTGCTGTGTATTACTTCAGGCCGTTGAACTGGGATGTGGTTTAAGGAAGAGATCTCTCACCCCTACCCTGGCACAGGACTGCTCTGTGTCCTTGCATTCTTCTACAGTCCCTTGTTGTCCCTCTTGGCTATAGGAAATACAGGAAGCCAGATAAACTAGTTTAGTTGCCTTAGAATAGATAAGGCCACAGAAAAGTACAGTTTTAGAATAATAATCCAGAGCTTGCTAAAATAGTTTACTGCTAATGACATCTGGGATGTAGAAAGGAAGGAAAATCTGTTGTGGAATACTTGTTTATATTTTGTGACTGACACCAAAAATGTTTTCTGACTGATTTCCAAATTCCGACTAGGGTGTAATCATCCAGGGACCTGTGTTGCATTTTATTAATGAAATATACTCTGCTGTTTCCACAGTTGTTCCAATCAGTAGGAAAAAATAAATATAGCCTCAATTTTTATTTTTATTTGAGTAAGCTTATCTGGCCCATCTCCATGGCAGAACATTTATCTCAGATTTGCTCTCTGCACCTCAATGGGAGCATTGTAATTTTTAATGACACTTAAATTAAGGAAGTGCAGATACTGATAAATTAATAAAATGATGATGACGCTTAAGAAATTCTTTCTAAAGAAGGCTGGTGGCCTGTAGTTTCACATACACTAAGATGAGCTCAGATGATTTGGATGTAAGGTTTGATGAAATTATTTGTCTTTTGTCTTGTCCATTCCCAGTGTTCACTAACCATGATACTGCCTCTGACGCTAAACTGACCCATCCAAAAGAATTGGGGTGAGATAATGTAAGAGGGAGCTGCTTTCTAGCGTGTTGTGTGAAGTGTGGTGTGGGATTTTGTGTCAGGAATGGGACTGACTGTATGATACCTGTTGTAGTGCGTGTCTAAGTGAGGGGAATCTCAGTGTGTAAATAAGTGTTAGTGTCTCTAGAATCGATACAGCTACTTCCAAAGGTTAGCGTTTGAGTAGTTCTGTTACTGCCCCTCATTGGAGCTGCAGTGTTAACAGATCAGGTGAGTAGTTGCCTTAATTTGCTTCAGGGCAAAAGCTGTTGCAGTTTTTTGATCAACACTGACAGTAATAAATTACTGTGAGTGGTAATATAAGGTTTTCCCAGTTGGACTTGCAAGGCTTTCTCTTTCTGCTCTTAGAGTATGCATGCATCTGGGAGTGAGATGTTTTATTCACTTGTTAGTAGTGTGATCTTTGATCAAGAGGTATTTGCGTTTCTTTTCTTCCAAACTACCTTCTCCTTACACCAGTCAGGTAAGTTGCTGGAAAGATCAACTGTCAGCATTTGGGAGTTTCTGCTGTAATGAGAGAAGTCTTGGAAGCAAAGGTCCCATCCTGTGATCGCTCCACAAAGTAGGGGAATGAGGGTGGTGAGAGAGAAGATCATGTTTTGTTTATCTGTCTTGTTGATCTCGGTAAATCTCTGCAGGCAATGAATGTGCCTTGTTAGTATCTGCTGTTTGTAATGAGTTGAAAGAAAAGTCTGGAATATCTAAATTTCCTCGAGTGTTTAGACACATTTATTTCTACATTTCTTGGCAGGTGACTAGAGCCATTTGCCGAACCCTCCATATTTTTATCTCTGTATGGTATATTTAGTGCCTTGTGTGCAAAAGGTGTGTTGAGAAAAATCAGGTTACGTTTTGAGATGCCAGGAGAAGGTGTAGGTTCCTTAGCGCTGTAGCCCTGGGAATTTTCCAGTTAGCTGCAGTGTCAGTAATTTGCCTCATTAAGAGGCAGCTGAAAGGCAACACCATCTGATGAGTATGCCTAGAGAGTAGGGTGTGGATTTTTTCTGTCTGATTCTGCTGAGGGGCTATAGCATATGTTGCTTTAGTTTTATTTACCTGGTATGATAAATTACTGTTGATTGTTGCTGATGGGAGTTTTTTTTGATGGTCGAATGGGGCTTGAGGTGAAGGAGAAGATGAAGCGATGAGGACTGGAGAGCATGCTGAAAATGGGAATGGTTAGTAAAATCAGGCAAAGAAACCAGGGTAGAAGTTAGTACTAAAGTAAATCATTAGTTTCAGTTTCCTAAATGCCCACAGGCAGGTAATTTAAGACACAGTATTTTATACTGCTGTGTAAAATACGAGCCAGAGATACCTGGATACATGTAGCAGAGCCCTAAGTATAGTGGCTCTGATACTGGGGGGTGATACAGATGTGGGACAATTTGCATGGTCAGACAAAGGTGTAGATGTCACTTATTTTTAAAAATATGAACAAAGACAACTGACAGTGAACTTCCTTGTTTTTGATGGGATTAAGGTCTTATCTGTTGTGAGAAATACCTCCTCTTTTTTGCAGTATTGTCATCAGCTTTCCAAACAAAAAAAACAGTATTTGTGGCAAACATACCCATTCTGATGGGAGAATGAAAATGATCTGCACCTGAGAATTGGAAAGTTTTTACAAGTTATCATTTACCTTAAAGAGCAAATCAAAGCTCTGATTATTTTCAGTCATTTTTTAATTATTGTCATCAGTGGGCGGTGACCGTAAAGATAGAAAGATTTATTACAGCTCTTGTCTGAGAGGGAAATTGGCAGACTTGTTTTAGGGGAAAAAGGAAGAGCAATTATGGAAAATTAAAGCTTTTCTAATTAAATATTTTCTTATGCTTTGTAAAGAACAGCTTTCTTCCCACTTGTTTCTGTGTAACTGAGTTCCTTTCATTTTAGTTCTGCTTCATAAACGCTAGAGTCAAACAACTCAAGTGCAAGGGAAACCCTTTTATATCAAGTTTTCTGTTTCATACAGTGATAGTTATGGCATAGCAAAATGTCAGATGCAGAATTATCCCTGTAACTCTAAAATGTCACGTAATGTAGTGCTTTGATAGCGTGGAGTTTGTTTGGATTCTGGCAGAAACCAGAAGAGGTTTAGTGTGTGTCTGCTCCCTGATTTCTTGGAGGTTGCCAAAACGTTAACATTGCATACTTCATTAAGGTTTGACCACATGTAATTGGAAGTAAACATGGGTTTCTGCGTTGGTTTGGTTTTCCATGGAGCTACGAAGGGACACCTTTCATCAGTCATTTACAGATCACAAGTAGTTAAGTTGTATACACAATCACTATCCTTGGAGATTTTTGAAACTTGACGGGACAAGGCCCTGAGCAACCTGTTCTGATGTTGAAGTTAGTCCTACTTTGAGCTAGACTAGAGCTCAGACTAGAGACTTCCAGAGGTCTCTTCCAACCTAAGTGTTTCTGTGATTTTGAGTAGCTAATTGGCTATCTTTTTAATTAATAAGATTATCAGTGAAATTATAAAGCTTTAGCAGGGTGTCTTTGTCTCTTCCTAAATCCCTTTGAACTTAGATGGTGAATAAATATTCATTCAAAAGAGTAATTTTTCTCAGTACATTATGAACTGGGTTTATGATAAATGTCCAGCTCTGTATGAAGCCAACTGATAGAAAAGAAGAAAGGTTTTTTTTCTTGTTTTCCAATGAGTGGAGTGATGTTGAGAGGTATTTACAACTCAGTCTAAGTAACAGAGTTACAACTTGATAGTTCACAAAACTAAATGGTTCTATTATAGATGTCACTGCTGCTGTTTGTTATAGCATCAAAATCATGTTAACTAATTTGCTGGCACTTAAAATATGACAAATTTTTAATTAGTTCCATTAACAGATGAGTTCCAGAGAAAGCGTATGCTCATTCCTGATGACAGACTCTTGATTATTGACAGCACTAGTCTGTCTTTGAATTCTGCAGTCCAGATTTTGGCGAGGGCAGGAAGTTGTCCACATAACCTATGTGAATTCTTCTATATTTTTCAGGATCCACGAGTATGTGTTTTGGAAGCTGCTTCTGAGTATAGCCATAATCAGGAACAGGACATAGAGTGTTTCCAAGCTCCAAGTGACGAAAGATTTCAAACTGAGAAACACACACAAGCCATCAGGACTAAGGAGACTGTAGAGTCAAGCTTACAACAAGCCGTGCCATTACATCGAGCTGATTCTTCTGATTGTTGCCTGCTGAAGGATATGCAGTTTAAAACTTCAAGTTCCGTTCAGACACCGATGCATCGAAGAGTTACAACTAGTCATTCTGATGCTGTTGTTGAACTTCATCCCCCATTGCAGAAGGAATGGAACGCATGCGCAATGAGGTCTGCAGCTGCGTCAGATGTTCAAACAGACGTCCGTTTACCAGCTCAGAAGAAGCTGTCTATGGAAGAGTGTTCTGAAGATATGGTGAAGCAAATTACTTCTATCACCTTTTCATCCCGGAAACGTTTGGCTTCCATGGCATTCGGCTGTAGTCTTGCTAGAGATGGCCTTGATGGGATAATGCCTTTGGAGGTTGACTCTGCTAGCCCTGAGGAACAGAGCCATGGCAAACAACACTGGGGAGGATCTAAGACCTGTCCTCCTTCAAGTCCAATGCTTGCTGGCTCAGTGTCTAATGAGATTGGTTTTGCTGCTGAGGAAGACAGGTTTCATCATGTCTTTGCTGACAGTAACAGAGTTGGAGCTTATCAAGAAACAGACTGTTTGTCAGATCAGGATTCTGTAAGCATCCATGCTGATGAAAGACAGACCCTTAGTGCAAAAAATTCTAATGTTCTGCCTCAAGATGTGAGTGAATTGGGCAGGCATAGTGCCAGACTGGTGGGGCTTGACTGTGATACAAGATTGAGTCAAGAAATTAATAGATTTAATGAACCCCATTCTATAAGCTCTGACCAGCAGGAGAAAAGAAGCCCAGCTGGTCACATCCAATTGTATGAGAGCTTAGAAGGTTCAGCTCCAGCCAGCCAAACTGATTTGCTGAAGGGCCGTATTAAGTTGTTGGCAGAAGAGGAGAAAATTCCTTCTGATAAAGTACCTCTCGTTCAGAAAGAGGCTGCGAGAGAGCAAATCGGTACATCTCATCATTCATCTACAGATGAGATTTTATCCACCACGTCTGTATCTCATTCATCACCAACTAAGAAAGTACTGTCTTGTGTCCACATAACCCTTTCCTCAAAGTGTAACAACTCAGAGCTGCGCAGTGACATGAATACTGAAAATGAGATGAGATCGGGGAATAAACCTGAAGTTAATGCTCAACCAGTGTCTTTAAAAACTCCAGAAACTTTAATAGAAGCTGTTTCTAATTTACCAGCTGCTAACCTTATTCCAGAAGATCAAAGATCTTTATCTTTCCCAATGCCAGTGTCTTCAGCAGATCCCTGCCTGGTGCTTTCCTCTGTTACAAGCACAGCAGGGCAAGAGCAGTCTCTGCAAACCACTGAGAGACCACAAGTCACTGTTCGGGGTTCAGGAGGGTGTAGTCTGAAGAATATCTTCAACTCTGTAGTTCCTGCAAAAACTGTGAAAAGTACTTCTGATGCTACCACTCAGATAACAACAGAAAGTCCTGAAAAAACAACCTTTTCAGCAGAAATTTACATTAATTCACAAGAAGGTGAAAATGCTGTCCACCAGTCATCTCTCCAGAAAGCACATGAACTTCCCAACAATGCAACTTCATCTCTTAACAAGATTTCCCCTTTCCCAAGGCAGAGTGGTGAGCAAATTAGCATCTTATATGTATGTGTAGACTTTCATCTATTCAAGTTTGAGATATTTATAGGTATTAAAAACCAAAAACAAACCCAGCATTTTTCCGGAAGCAACATTTTTGAGATAATGTTGATATTTAAAGTTGCTCGTATGGGAAAAAAACCCAACCCTTAAACTTGGCCTTTGCAGTCCTCTGGGTAGGGAGTTGTATCAATACAGTTGTGATTCAGCTCAGGTTTATCTGGAACTGAATTTGTTGTGTTCAAGTCTGGTTCAAGAAAATTTTCTGACATCTGTTTCTAGATAATTTGAATTGCTTCACTGCTTAGAGTTTATCAAGAGATATATCTGATTACTGATTTACTCTAGTCAAGGTAGTACAAAATCTAAGAGGAAAATATGCATGTTGCTATTTTCAGTAGAATTAAAATAGCTTTTAAAATCTGTTGGCAGAAGAATGTGGATGTTGCACAGTGTTTTCCCACAGTGGTGTTTTATACTAATGTGTATGTAGACTTGGATACTTTTCCTGATTTTTTTTTTTTTTTTTTTTCTGGGTTCCAGGCTTTGTATCTCTATTCGCAAGGTGTTTAAAATAGTATGAGTTGAGAGAGCAGATTCTTACAGTATATCAGAGTGCAAAAAATATTTCAGCTATCTGATCACCTCTGCTCTTTGCTATTAGAAGTCAGCTAATGTTCTGGTCCAAACATTTACTGGAATTCTGTTATGACAGCACACTGTTTTTATTGACTTGAGAGACAGATATCCGTGCTCATTTTAAATTATTTCATTAAGCATGAATCAAGTGAGAGCTATGTGGATTACGTGAGTTGGGTTTTTTTTAAGTCAGTGTTTGTCACCCTAGTCAGAAATTTAATATTGAATAGGTAAGCAAGCTGTTTTTTCTAGCTAAGCAACAGTCAACCTTCTAAGCATTGGGTGGGTATTAAATAATTAAATAAATAATTAATAATTGCAATTTATTTTCCTAAAGAATAGGATATTTCTCTGGATTTACTGCAGTGAACATCTTCAGCAGACTCCTTGGGTCCTGATTTGTTGCTTTTATCTTCAGTTGCCTTAAAGGATTAAAGCCTGACTTCTGCTAATTGCTTTGCCTTCCTTCCCCACAGATCAGCCCTTATTGCTGCCATATAAACCTTCTGGAAGTACTGGGATGTATTATGTTCCTTATCTAAAGGCAAGATCCAAAATTTCTCCAGATGGGTCAGAAACCAGTGTTGAGAGCTCTCACTCAGGTACTTATTTATCTTAGGTCTTTCATGAACTACAACTATCACTTTGCATTTGGATCAAAATACATCAAAATATAATTTCGTATGCAGAATTGTCTCAGTTGAGCTCAGAACTCTTCTGTCCTACCGGTTTAGAGCAAGTGCATTGATTTTAATAGAAATATGTCTTTGTTCATGTTCACACCACTTTATAACACAAAGATGTGTATAGTCCTGACTGAAGGCTATGGTTTCAATTTCTTTGATGAAAGGGATGTTAGTGCTCCATTCTGGCAGTGAAAAGAAGCAAGGCTCAGTGTTTTACAGCTTGATAATTCTTTACTTTCCTGTGGGAATTACTATTCAGTTTGGTCTCTTTCATATTTCTGCCAGCTCTCCTCCTTTTTAGTTCCCTTATTTATGTACATTCTCCCCTTTTTTTTATTAATTTGTTATGCGTGCATTCTGAAATATCTGCATGACACAACACGCATTTCAGATAATAGCTTTCTCAGTGCTGAATTTCTTTCCATGTTAGGGGATTCCAGTGTAGAAAGCCTTTCTATAAACAATGTAATTCATAACTGTGGTTTAAAATACATATTCGCCTCTTCCCCACATCCTCCCATCTCCCAGTAAAAAACACTTCCCATTTACTAGGGGAAAGGATGCTCTGTGATTCATCAACTTCTTTTGCTTTGCCTGCTGTTATTTTTCAGTTCTCTTCTATACATAAAGATCACATCACTTAAGCATTGTAGGTCTTATTTGCAGGTTGTTTTCAGTCAGATCTTTCTGACATCCAAAGTTATTTGTAGACAGAACTACTATTACAGAGGTGTCCAGTTCCTGACAGATGTGTCCCAGGGGAGTAGGTTGATACAACAGTGGCAATAAATGCACAGGTTAGTCATTATAGTCACAAATTGTTCTTGTAATTGTTTATGCATCTCTGCTCATTATCTTTTTCCAGTCTGTCTGTTGTAATATGGTCAAAATGAGAGAAACAAATGTGATGCGAGTCTGTTGTTTTGCAGAAACTTATGATGCTAGATATAAAAATTCAGTATGCATATGAGGCAGTGCAAGGTTCTAGAAAGAATTGAAAACTAAATTTTGTTTTCTAAACTCCCTGCTGCAGCTGGGATTCTTAGCTCATGAGCAGTAGCTAAAGGAAATGGAGTTGAGCAAGTCCGCTGAATGTAACCAGGTGGTGTTGACAAGGATGATAAATCAGTTAGGGGCCATTTCAGGTTTCTAACATTAGGAGGCAGCGATATGATAGTAAGAGAGCTCTGCTGTTGTCTTGAATTCTTCTGTAGAGGTTATGCAGACCTACTCTAGTCTTCCAGTTTTCCTCCATTGCTATTCTGAGCTTGGAAAATAGATATCTACATCAGTCAGTGAAATGTCTGGAATTTTAATGTGAGCAAGAGGGAGCCTGGACATTCCAAGTCCTGTGTCTGGCTTCCTAGCAGACTCGTCTAATGCTCATTTTCTTGTATTTGTCTCTGCTCATTAGTAGAATAGATAAATTCTAGCTACCTCTCAAATAAGAACCTTGTCACCAAAGATCATGGAAAACAACGTGGTGCAATACCTCCTGCTGCTGTTACTCACTAGAACCACTCACTAGGAATCATGATTGTTGGTTGGTGAATATACTGGCACCACTACTTGGATAATAGGTTTGCTTTCAGACGTTGTCTTTGTTGTGAAATTTCTGTATCTATTTTTCCTGCTTCCTCTTTCTACTCATAGTTATTGCTTTCTTTCTCTGCAGAGTCAAATGATGCTCTTCCTCCAAGGTTTCCAGCAAATGTCCTTGGTTTAAGGGATGATAATCCTCCAGATAGTACAGCTATCAAGTGTAAAGAAGGAATCTACACGAAGAGGGCCAAGCCCAAGCTAGCCTGGGCCAAGGACCAAATGATACCACTGGAAGCTTCCCCAGGTAGTTAGTGTGTGTTTAATTTTACATGTGATTTCATACACATGAAACAAAGCAGAGCAAAAGAATTACATTGCAGGTTCCAAGATTTCTGGTCTCATGAGATTGCTAATAGTCTTCCTGAAGATGCTGAATTTGACTCGTTTTTCTCTTCCTTATCTTTCTGCTTCTCCCTGACCCCCAAACATTTGGACATTAGTATTTCCTAGCATTCCAGTGGCTCCAGTGCTTATCAGAGCTTTGTAAGATCTTTTTGGGTTTGGTGGGGTTTTATTTGGGTTTTGTGTTGGTTTTTTTTTAAGGCACTCTTAAGTTTGTGAAGTGCAAAGTCTTTATTTAAGTGTAGAAAGAATGGTGGTGTAGAAAATGACAGAAATTCCCTGGTAAATAAAAGCAGGTGGGATGGTTCTGTATATTGGGTCGGGGTTGTGTTCCTGCCCACAAATACACCGCTGTCTTGTGATGTCATGGAAAGTATCTCTGTAATGTTGGTATTTAAATGAATTTTAGTTTGATTTAACTGATGTCTCCTTCTTCTTCCCCTCCATTAACCTTGCTGGATGGTACTCCTGAGGGATGAAGGTCAGGGTTTACCACTACAGTAGCCTACTTTAAGGCTTTATTTGTTGAGAATGCTGACAAAATGAAATGATGCTGTGCTAACTGACATTTTGACACTGTATCTCATGACAGTAGCAAAAATTAGTCCTGATGGCCACTCCTTTTGTACAAAACCTCATTCTGTGATTTTGAGTGGCTGATAAACTTCCTCCAGTCTGTGTAGAGATGAGGATTTTTGTTGTGTTTGAGAATTGCATCTTGTTCCTGGACAGAAGTAAACAGAAAATTGCTGCGTATTTGCTGTATCTCCTAAATGCAGCTATTAGTTCCTCAGGGAAGCTGTTTATTGCACAGTACAGTATTTTGGGACATGTGCTATATTAAACAAAGAGTGAGCAAAGTGCAAGGGGGTAATAGAATTGTGGCTGTTAATGAGGGATAGGACGCAAAACGTGAACTGCATAATGGATTCTGAATTAGAGAGTTCCTGCTCTCTTCTAAGCAGTCACATATATAGGGGTTTTGGGAGCCCATTTATTTTTCTTAGTATCTCATAAACTTGTTATATGAAGACATTCAGTGAAACAGATTTTTATGAAGTACCTCAGCGTGATTATTGTTGTCCTTAAGCAGGCAGCTCTGTATGCCTGGGATAAGGTCACCCCACAGGGCAGTGCTGATGTATTGGTAGGGATTCCTTCTGATGATTTTAATTCTTTTGAATTAATTCTTCTCTTCAGAATGGAGAGATTTTGGTATTTCCAGAAGATGATTTTTATTTCCAGAAGGTAATTTAGAATGATTGCATGAGACACACTGAACTGCATTATTTTATGTTCATTTTACTTTTTTGGTACATAGGACCAATAGTTGAATTAGTGCAACAGTAAAGACAATGTTGTCTTAACCTATTTTTTCTAATGGAAGAAATAATTCTCTGTGAGCATTTATGAAATGCAAGGATATGGAAACAAGTGGAGTAAGAGAGAAAAATGCTTTTCTTCATTCACTGTCGGTAACTCAGAAGAGGAATGCTCAGTCATGGCAGTAGAACTCCAGAAAGAGTGCATATATAGAAGTGAGCTCGCTGAACAGGAATCTGCAATAGCAAACAAAATAGCATGTTGGAGCAGAGATCAGTGGATACTTGTCTCTCTGAACAGCCTGCATAAAAATGAAAGGGGAACACAAGTGTTAATATAAAATTATCTAATAGTATTTTTCTGTAGCTGTGGTGGTCTAAAGCCACAGGCAAGAAAAGAACTGTAAGTAGAACTAATCTTTTGTTAAACCAGCCAGTACAGCTGGAAATTTAAGCAAGCTTTCTGAAGAGACTTGCATGTCTAAAATCTTCTCTGACTTTTCAACTGTATTTTTAGATGGTCTAATAAAAGATTACCTCTACCCACAGAGCTTGTCTAGAGCTTAAAATTATGCAAGTTATGTATTTTTTTTAAAAGTTTCTCTGTATAAACTTATTTTTATTTTTTGCCTGTTTGCATTCCTTCCATTTTGTTGGTAACTTTTTAAAAATACAGAAATAGCAAAAATTCTTCATAGTATTCCCAAGCCTGATCTCATTTGTCAGGAGGATGTGGAGGAATCCTCTTACATGAGTATATAAACACTGACCTTGTATGGAAAGACAAACTCCTCCAACTTCAGAGTTAGTGAGACTGGGTCTGATTATGCTATTCATGATCTTGACATTGCACTGAAGTGTCTCTGTGTCGGGAAGGGAAGAGATGTATAAAACGTAAGGAAAACAAGTGACTGAATAAAAGTAAGGTTTATGAGGCAGTGTTAACAGCATGAATTCACGCAATTGTGACCCTTCTTGAGATTATTTTGCATCACATCTTCCTATGTAGAATTGAGGTTTTATAAAAACCTAGCTTGTGATTCTTGGTGAGGTAAATAGGTATTTTCCTCCTGGGATAGGGAGAGGCTTCGCTGTGGGACTTGCCACCCTTTTGCTGAACCAGTGGCAAAGCTTGCTCAAGTGAAAAAAAAGAAGACCTGCTTTCCGGTTCTGTTTTCATCAGTAGATCACAGTCACAGAAACAAGAGTGTTTCAAACCAAACAACAGAAATACAAACAAAAAAACAAACTTGGGAGAAAAGCTAGTACGAGTGTGATTCCTGCCATTAATGGAGCTTGACAGGCATTTGCTGACAGCTCCCCGCTACCTAGTCACTGGTGGTACCGTTAGTAAATGAACTGTTCTTTTTTTTGTATTAACTTTTTTGTTTATACTAAAGCTATTACTGTTCTATAAGGCATCCTTAAACAACATACTTGGCTAAAATGACATGGAATGTCTTGCAATAAGCATAGAGGCTTGCAAAATCCTTCTGGCACTAGCATCTATAATTCCTACTTTCTGCCTTCGTGGTTCGTTATATAATTCAGTCTGTTGTACAAAGAGCATAACATGAAACACATTTTTACTTTTTTAATTTTGATTTTTTTCTTTTTACAGTATATTACAAACAGCTTTAAAATTATTTTGGAGTATATTCCTGCTAGCACGTGCTGCATGTGTACTTAATATATGTCTATTACAAATGAGTTTATAATTAGATTTCTGCATATAGTTCTTTGTGATTTCAGATAGTAGCATATTCTGGGGGGATTTCAGTGCTGCTTTGAACTAAAATGTGTCATCTGAGCTTGAAAGCAAAGCAGGGCTAGATCTCGGTGTGCTGTCAGAGACAGTTCTAGGAGCTGTACAGGAAATTATATCGGTTGTTCTGAGTTTGTTAAGAGATAACGTTCAGGCATAATCTTAGGGGACGTTTGTACTCCCTGTGCATTGGTCTGAAAAGAGGCAAACTGAGTTGCGGCTGCCTGTCATGAGTTTCCATAAATATAAATAAAGATTGAGTCCAAATTTTGGTCAGAGTAATTACCTGTGGTATAATTATATTCCTCCTTCAGATTCAGTTGGGTATAATATTCTCTTGGATTCCATGTTGCAAATGATAGAAAGTATTATTTATGTACTTTTAATAATGCTGCAACTTCATTTCTAAGTTTGTTGCATTTTTGGAATTGGGTACAGCGATTCCTGCTTTTAATCCTTTGAAGTGACTGGAAAGTGTTAGAATGAAACTCATCCTGTTTATGATTTGCTGTTTGCTACTTGCTTCCCTGTAAAGAAACAAAAAAGTAAAATGTTTTCCTCTCTTCTAGAACGCACAGATCATTCGAAGTCTGTAAAAACCACTCATTCAGTCTTCAAATCTGCACGGTTCTACCTTCATCATCCAACGCCCATCTGTGAGAGCTACTTCCTGTCTAACAGCGAGCTGTCAGAAGACAGTTCTGGTATTGGACATGCTAGACCTTCCTCAAGTGCTATCTTGCAGAATTGGAAAAAAGCACATTGTCATCCGCGTGTTTTCTCTGTTTGTCATAACAAAGATGGTGGAAATGAATTCTGTCCGCTCGCTGCAGAAGCAGATTACAGCAACAGCGAGTATCTAAATGTTAGCACATCTTTGGGGAATGAAACGCCACGGAAGCAGCTACTTCAACGTGGAGGAAGAGAAGCAGAACAAAAGGCAGCTAGAAATTATCCTTCACCAAGTAGCCAAACCACTCGCCTTAATGAGAATGTGGAGAAAGACCTACCACCAAGACAGAGCACCCACTCCACTGGTAGCTTAGATGAGCTCTGGATTAAGTTTTTGGAGTGCCAGAAGAGACACCAGCACCGTGATTTTAAGAGTAACAGTGAGCTGTCCCTTGTTGAACGCCTTGATCGGTTGGCCAGGGTCCTTCAGAATCCCATTCAGCATACACTAATACCAACAAAATCTGAAAATAATGTCTCTGAGAAGAAAATAGAGGGAAGAGAACAGAATAAAGTAAAACTGCCAGAAAAAAACCTGTCTGAAAACACCTTAGAGCCTAATGCAACACATGTTGAAGAAAGACCACGAATAACCCATGATAAAAATAACCTTGTTGAGCTCGGGAAAAATAGGTCAGGAGAGAAAATTATCCGCCACATGAATAAAATTTTGGAGCACCAGCAGTACTTGGAAACTCCTAGTGACACTTCCACGGAGACAAAGCTTAGTAGAGATCACAGCACCACGATCAGTTCCACCACCTCAGAATCAGATGTGATGACCCAAACAGAGACAGAAACTGCTACTCAGACTGAGGTGAGCAGTTCCATTTCCACCATTGATACTGCCAGGCTGATCAGGGCTTTTGGGCACGAAAGAGTGCGGCTGTCACCAAGACTCTCCCAACTTTATTGTACAATCAACCACCAGAAAAGTCGCTCTGAAAAGTGGGACAAGGGAAGTGGCGAAGAAGTGGGTGTAGAATATCCAAAGGTCACTTCTGAGAGACACAAGAAAAGGAAAGATATCCAGGTATGTGGTCGGTTAGACCAAAAGATAATTTTAACTGATCTTTACAGGAACTCTTAAACTGCTGTACAGCAGAGTTTGTTAAAATTTTCCAGAGAGTGTTGTTTATACGGTAGGCTTCTGTCTTTGATCAAACAAGTCCCTCTGCCTTTCCAGGAGTAAGGACGAGATCAAAATATCTTAAAACATCAATTGTGCTTTCTTTCCCTTTGTTCTTATTTGTCTTTTTTCTCTTCCTTTGTCTTGGGAAGCCAGATCCTGCTGTATCTGATTTCTAGTTACCTGCAGGTGCTTTGCTGTAGCAATCCTAAAGACAGTGGTGGTAAGTTGAGGTTGTAGATTTTGACTTCGTATTGCTACCTGAATATCTCTGGGCAATGATAGATACCATTTCATAAACAGGGGAATTATTATTTGAATTTTATTACTGTTTCTCTATCTCAAATGTTGGAATTACTTTGTCTTGATGAGTGTTGGTTGTAAGCTTCTTCAGTTTTTCTATTTGACAGTTTAGGTGTATTAAAAGACCAATTCTTGACCCTAAGGATTCTAGGTGAAAAGTCTGGAGTAAAGCTGTTTTAAAGTGGAGAAAAATCTTTCCCATCATTTCAGTTGAATACGTCCGTTGCCCTTTGGAGGAGAAATTCAAATCAATTTCCCAAAAGGGAGCCTTGGCAATGATTTGGTGATTATAGTAAGAAATTACAGACTTTTGGTGTTCTGTAATATACATTACTGCTGAAAAGTACAGGAACAAGTGAGAAATATCTTTTTTTTGTACTACCAGAAGAAAGTGGTATTGTCATCATTACTAATAGATTTCATTGAAATGAGTTAGGGTTTTTTTATAGAAACAACTCAGACTCATTCTATGTGTCAAGTAAGCTAATGAATGCATGTCTGGGGGAGAAACAGTCTTTTTCAAGACTAAGAATGGTTTAAAAAATATTGTTATTTATATTTTTATTTGTAATATTTATTTAAAGGTAAAATAAAGTGGTCATAAACATTGCAATATTAGGACCATTAACCAGAACACTGACCATCTAACAATGAAATTAGGATCCAACGTTTCTCGCAGGGTTGTGGTATTTAGGAGATGATTTTATTCCATGGCTATTTGGACCTTAAAACCAACGTCTAATCTTTTGCCTGTTAAAATCACCTGTGAAATAACTGATTGCAGTAGTACTTATCTGAGAATAAAGGCTCACTGTTCCCAGTGCTTGATGTTGCATTGAAGCCATGTGGCTTTAGAAAGTAGTATCTTCTATTTGCTGATGTAGTGTTCTTTTTAAAAATACATATAGACAGACACATGACCCACCTTAAATAAGGAGTGAGAGAAAATTGATGACAAAATGGCGAACTTAGTTTAAAATCAAAATTTTGGTAATTTCTGTGATGCTTGGCTGAGCAAAAATCAAGCTTTATTTTTTTTTAGTTGCAAATATCTGTGGTTCAGAGACAGATATTTATTTATAGCAGGAGCCCTACTCCTAGAGAGACTACTGTATGAATCTTTCAGGCAAGTGCTGCATTTTGTAGCTCGTTTTTTTTATGACAGCCTATTGTCAGCTCTGCTTCCAGAAAACTTGGTTACAGCTTTTTTTATTTATAGCTGCTGAACCCACCCCAGAAGGTTTTTTATCTATTCCAGTTTCTGTTATTTCTAAAGCACTCTTCAAGCTGCCATCTGGTAGCAGGTACAAAGCTAAAGGTTGTGCTATTCAGCTGCTGAAGGGCTTTGAAAGCACTGCACTGAATATTCTAGTCCAAATAGGAATGTGCATGTCAATATTCAGTATTGAATGGCTGCTTATATTTATTTCTGCGGGCTGATATGCATGTGCATGTAAATGGGTTATCTTGGGGTTTTTTTCCTTCCTTTATACTCCCTTTTGCTGAGCACATACTCGAATTTGCCTCTGTTCTCTGAAAGAAGATACATATCTACAACATCTGTCTAGTGCACTCTGCTAGAGCTGTAATAGTTTTATAAAACTAAAAAACCAGTTCTTGCCAGTATGCGTGAGAGTAGAAATTGCCTCCTTTTAATGTTGAAATGAAATTATGTTTAGCATTGAAGTGGTGATAGCAGAGGTTCAATAAAAAGGTAATAAAAAAACCTCTGCTCATTTCCATCATGGCTAGCGTTATGAGTTACTAATAGGATACTAATTGCTATGATCAAGGAAAAAAAAATCTGTTTCATAATTAAAAATTAAATTCAGCGGAGTTGCAGAGATCGGTCTGTGCTGCACTGTTGGATTTGAAGCCTGGGGAAGCACTGTCAGTTAATTGCTGTTAATAAAGCACTAACCTTCTCTGTATTTTATATAACCAGAAAGCTTGTGGACTAGATACATTACACTTACAGAGTATATTCCTTTCTAAATGGCTGTAAAGTTATAACATGTCATAAAATTGAAATTAATTTATTATTCCAGAGTTGTGCTGCTTACATCCCCGCAGCTGGCACTTCTGTTTGTGTGAATGGTGAAGATGTGAAACTGGTGTTTTGCCTAAGTCATGCTCTTACCACGTGTCTTCTATTTCTTGTTTTTATTGAGTTTAATTTTCTTCACCTGGAGAACTTTGTGTAATGAGGGTCACAGGGTGAGACAACTTCCCATGTTTTGAAAGGCCTTTGCTCTTTCATGCCAATGGTACAGAATTGGAGCTCATTGTGAATTTACAAATCAACATGTTCATCTTTCAAGACAATTTGTCCCTCCAGCAAACCAGCAACCTTTAAAGGCTTTTTGTTTGAGAGGGTAGGAATATAGGATTCAGTTTACAGGTTATTCTCCTTCTTTCCAAAGTAGTTTGCAGCTTCTCATGGAAGTCCAGCCAACAAATGATCTTGCCACAGCAAAGGTTTTTTGTAAGTCTGTCTTGACAGGCCACATTGTCCCATGAACTTTGAACAAATGAGTTGGAGGATGCTCAGCACCGTACAGAATCTGATCACAGGCAAGCTCTTGCCTTACAGAAATAATGCACTTTTCTTACTCTAACGGGATGCTGAAAGTGCATGAGGATAAAGTCAAGGCTGGCTGTTGTGTGGCACAGCAATAAAAGACACCAATCAGCCTGTGATAAACATCTAAATAACAGAATGAACGTACAACAAGTAAAGAGTGATGGCTATAGCTTTTTTGCTGTTTAAAACCCACTTTCTGATCATTTTGGTTAGTATTTCAGGAATTTCTCTTCTTGTGCATGTTTGTTTTTTCTAGAGTGCAGTCTCCCTTTCATTGGATTCAGCTTCTACAAGCAGCAGTTCTTGGGGGCCAAGCTCTGCTCTTAGTAACAAGCGACGGACTCGGATGCTAAACAAAGGTATCCAAGCAGGTGAGTTGTTGAATCCCAGGCTTCTCTTTTCTGTATTTGCTTCTGCCTTTCATCTCTGGAAAACACTCTCCAAAGCCTGTTGCATGTTTCTGGTGATGGGTATGTACAAGCAGCATTCTTCAAATTCACTTTGAATGCTCTTAGAGAGAGATGTCATGTTCTAAGTAAAATGAGCCATTTCATTTCCTTTCTTGGTCTGCTTTTAATAGCCAGTTTTGTCACTTACTTAGAAGTTTATTAACCTCCTAAGCTTCTGATCCCTTTCAACAGCAAAGGTGGAGTAACTGTATTTTTTTATACGTTGTTTTTTCTGCAAGATATCTGCTACTCACAGAATGTATTTTGTAGGCATCCTTTACTTCAGAAGGCAACTGCAGTGTTTCATATTCTTCTTGGTAATATTTTGGATGTTATATTCTATTTAAAACAGAAGCTGATCCTGGACTGATGCAATTCTGCATTTGGGTTTTTCTGGTGGCAATTATCAGTTTTTTCATGGTTTTCATTTACATGCTAATTTCCAGTCATCAGATTGAATAACAGCTTTGTTTTATTCATCAGACATCAATTATTTGTTTATTACTGCTTTTTTCTGTTTCACGTGCAAGTGGATTGAATCAGAAAAGTATTTTCATGGCTTGTTTTCCAGATCACGTTATGACTTTTTGAATGTTAGTTGACACCTTCCACTTTATATGTTTCTGTTAAATATTTGTGCTGGCGTTTCTGTTAAACATTTGTAGTGCTGTGAGCAAACCAATCTTCTATAGCTAAAACATAGTTTCAGATGGGACGCACTGGATAAACTAATAGGTCCATGAAAACCTGCAGTTCCATTGTCCAAAATGTAAAGCTGTGTTTTGAGCCGCCATTGGGTCTTTCAGCAGTGGATTTGAAGTTGGTTCTTCTGAGAGTCAACTCAGGTCCCCAGCCAGGGGCATGGTTCAGGTTTAATTCCTGCCCCCCATATATGTGTGTGTATATATACGTGTGTGTGTATATATATATATACACACACATATATACATGCTTGCTTTGCTCGGGGCACTTTACACCACTTTAATTTTACTCAGATTATCATATAGTAACAATCCTGAGTCACTCTAAACTCTCTTTGAATTGGAAGTGGGAATAGAAAAGATTTTGCCTTTTGAAAGTGGGGTAAAGAAAGTGATCCAACTAAAAATTAAGGGTCATCCCCTGAACTACGCATGTCACGCGTGCTGATGTCGGAAGTCCTTCCAGCTTCTCTGGAATAAGATGTTCTGCTTCATTTTCAACTACAGGAGACTTGGAGATTGTGAACAGTGCAACTAAGAAAAACACTCGAGATGTTGGTGTGACTTTTCCTACCCCAAGGTCTAGCCAGCCAAATCAACGGCCACAGGAACCCTGGCATTGTGTTGATGGTATTTTTGGAGAGTCAGATGGTGTGGTCACAGATCATCAGGCAGCAGGAAGCAAGGATAAGCAGAAGGGACAGCCAGGCAATTTTTTTGTGGAGAAAAGGACTAAAAAGAGCAGGCTGCATTTACCACAAGGTCAGTCCAAAATACACTTTCGCTGCAGACCAGAAAAGCTGTACATCTCAACAGCAACCAGCAAAATATGTGAAGAGGATTAGCTAGGACACAGAGTAGTCTGTCAGTAGTACAGTCTGTCACTAGTACAGTCAGTTCTTATTCTGTTTTTAATCAGTGAATTTTAAACAGAAACACTTAAGTCAAGTGAACTCTCTAGTGCTCTATTGTGATGGCATTTTCAGTCAAGCTGTTAGAAACAACCTAGCCAGTAACGGTAGTAGGTGAGAAGCAATGAATAACGGAAGGAAAGATGAATGAGATGGGAATCATGTAGATACTAAATTTTGATTTTCAAGGTATAAAAGGTTCTGTTAAACTCTGGGTAGCTGGTCGCTGTAAGTTGTACTTACTGTTTCATGTACTGAGGCTTCAAAGAACAAGTATTTTTTCAGGAGTACTTGAGGGAGGATTGTGGTACCTGAAGAACTAGACTCGTCTCCCTCTTTTAGCTAGAGTTGCATTTTTGGGCCGATGGTGTAGCCTCCTCACTTTTTTCTTTTTCTTTTCAATTTCCTGTCAGTCTTCACAATGTCATGATTAAATGTTTAAAAATATTTTCCTTAGTCATCATTGCTGTTGTTGTAGGGACAAATCATACTCTCTCATACTGGTTTAATTTAGAAATTTTAGAATATCTACTCAGAGTACTAGCTGATGTATTCAAATCCCATTATGTATGTAAACTGTGAGTAATCTAATTCTTGTATACATATTTAACATTTAGAAGATGTAAAGCATTTGATCTTCAAAAATATATATAAAATGTCATAGGGCTTAGGACAGCAGAGAGGCTCCTTAAAGAGATGTAATTGCTGATAAATAACTATTCTGTCTATAGAGAGAAACTTGCAAACTAAGCTATTTTGTGCTTTTTCAAAAGTGTTGTTTGATAAAGACTTGCTGGTTTTCTGACACTTGGCAGAGAAATTCTTTTGAAACTGCCAAAGGTGTCTGCTACAGAGTCCCACTGTTATTAAACTGAAGTGAGTATTTATTGCAGTGTTAAGCCACTGATTGGATTTAGCTAAGACCTTGGGCATTGTTGTGGTTTAAGCCCAGCCGGCAGCTCAGCCCTACCCAGTCGCTCGCTCGCTCCCCTGTTGGTGGGATGAGGAGAGAATCGGAAGGGTAAAAGTGAGAAAACTCGTGGGTTGAGAAAAAAACAGTTTAATAGGGAAAGCAAAAGCGGCGCACACAAGCAAAGCAGAACAAGGAATTCCTTCACCCCTTCCCTTGGGCAGGCAGGGTTCAGCCATCTCCAGGAAAGCTGGGCTCCATCACACATAACGGTGACTTGGGAAGACAAACGCCACCACTCTGAATGTCCCCCCCCCTTCCTCCTTCTTCCCCCAGGTTTATGGGCTGAGCATGATGCCATATGGTGTGGGACATCCCTGGGGTCAGTTGGGGTCAGCTGTCCCGGCTGTGTCCCTTCCTGACTTCTTGTGCCCCCCGACCTGCTCGCTGGCGGGGTGAGAGGCAGACAAGGCCTTGACTCTGTGTAAGCCCTGCTCAGCAATAACAAAAACATCCCTGTGTTATCCACACTGTTTTCAGCACAAATCCAAAACACAGCCCATACTGGCTACTGTGAAGAAAATTAACTCTATCCCAGCCAAAACCAGCACAGGCATAAACAGTCGTAGATGGGGATGGAAAACAGGCACATATATTGTGTACAAATCTTGATTCTCTTCTGTGGCCTTTTAACAGGGATTTCATGGTTCGTCCAAGCAGAAGACTTGAAATCTGAATCTAGGAAAGAAAACCATTCCAATTTCTTTTCTGGTCCTGGACCATCTTGGTTTGAACCATTGACCAGCACAAAGCCTTGGAGAGAGCCTCTCCGGGAGAAGAACTGGCAAGAGCAGCAGCATGGCAACATGATTCGTCCAGCAGTTCCGGAAAGAGATGCTGAGCACAGGTGCTTGCAGCCATTCGTGAAGCTGACGCTACAGGTAAAGCCATACCTCGCTATAAGGCTGCTGAGATCTCGGTAGGGTTGCAGCAGTTATGCTGAATCTTTTGGAAACGCTTTTTGTTCCTTTTATTTTTTTATTATTTCACCTTTATAATCATTGGAAGTCAACGTGTTACAAACTGTTCCCGCTTAAAAAAAGAAAAGTCAAAAAAATCCAGTAAAAACAACAAATGCATCCTTTTTGCTTATGGTAATCTGTCTTCCCATAATATACTAATCTATTTGAATTGATCTAATATTTTAGGGCTTAAATCATTTGGCTTCAGGAACTAGAGGGAATGCAACTGACATAATATCAAGTCATACTTGCTTCCATGCAGAAATAATACTATGTGATATATATAGTACATGATTAAAATGGGCTTTAATTCATACAGTGCAAACTCTGTGTGTGTGTACAAACACACACGTGCATTACGGTGAACACTTCAGATCAGGAGTGATTACTCTAAATACCAGTGGAAAAATACCAGATACACTGTACAGAAATATTTTTGAAAGAGATCATCCACGCAAATGAAATGTAAATTGGGAAGTGCTAACTAAGGTCTGAAGTTTATCTAAGTTCAGTTGCATCTGTTTGTGCACTCAGAGACTGCCCCGTGATGGAAGTGGGAGTGTGGCAAATGGAGATGGCTTCCAAAATTCCACTTCTTAACCAAAACAAATTCCTAATGTTGATGTGCCCACTAATTTATAACAAGGGAGATTGTAATTTATAGAATCTTCTGTCCTATGGGCTCAACTTTAACTTTTTGCTATCCTTTTTTGAGAAGAGGTTTATGTCCCTTTTCCTAATCATTTTAGCAATTTTTTTTTTCTTTCTGCCCAGTTAGTTTTCTGGTTGCTGACAAACAGTTTGTTTAACAAGTTCTCTGAGGATCTACCCAGCATTAAGGATGCAAGATTTTGTACGTTAGAACAAATACTACTTTGGGATTTTTTTTCCCATGCTTTGCTAATGGTGTTAGATATTTTGTTTATTCCCTTCCAGTTGTAGGGAGACGGTCTGGCCACTTTAGACTTTGTTTTGTGTCATCCCATCTTAGGAGGCTCTTGCAGTGCATCGCCCCGATTTCATCTCCCGTTCTGGAGAGCGTGTGAAGCATCTGAAGCTTGTAATGGAGGAGAGGAGGATACAGAGCGTGCTGCAGTCTGAACGAGAAGAGCTATTTAATCCTCCAGAGAAAAGAAAGGGCTACAGGAGTGCAAGTCACATGCTGTCTGACAGAGGTACCTTCATGGTTCTGCTTTGTACATTCTATAGAAACTAGTGAATTTCCACATTATCCTTAAGGGTGTGTGTATTTTTAATAAAAGTATTACAATTACTTAACATTATTGTCTATAAGAATCCATAATTTATAAAGGAGTCACATTGTTGCAGTAGTATTCTTTGTGAGAAGTAGACTTGTTCATTCTTATCTCAAAAATTTTCCATTTAGGTTTTCTGATTAGAGAAAAGAGAAGAACAATTCCAAAGAGCGAAATGGTTCAAAGATCTAAACGGTAAGGTTGAGAAAATTTTGTTTCAGGAGGATAAGTGACCTGGGTAGAAAAGATGGATGAATGGTGTCTGCAGTCAGACAATTGAGTGTTGGGGATAACTCAGCTTTTTCAGTGCAAGATGTAGGCACCTTATCAGAGGGACAAAGCACCTATTTAGAAAATCTGAGAAACAAGATCATTTTGGACAAATGATTTCTGTAAGTAAACCTGAGTATTCTGCTGTAGTGTCTGCCATCCAGGCACTACAGCAAACTCTGCAAGTACTGGAGCCTGAAAGGAGAAGAAATGTAGGGTGTGGGCCACTAGAGTGTCTGTATAATTTTAAACATTAACAAACTAGGTAATTGGTGCAAGAAGTGAGGTTTCATTTCACCAAATGAAAGTAACTTGATGTAAGAAATAATTACTCACAAAGGAATACAGAGGCTTTTACCCTTGAAGAAAACCACCTTACGATAGATTTTTTTTTTTTGCCTTATTTTTGACTCAATTCATTATAAAATGTACAGTGCACTAACAATGTATTAAATATTTGGAGTATCTATACTACAGAGAGAGCATGTGAAGGTATAATAAAAAATTGAGCGTATTGCAGCTAGATTCTGAAACAGTAGTGGGGTCAAGAGGAGGTGGTTTGGAAGAGTACCAGTTGAGAAACAGCATAAATACTTAAAAGTAAATTGGAGACTTATGAAGTCATCTCTGTTAAGTTGTAAAGTTACATAAAAATACAATGATACTGTAAATTTTTTAGAGTCAAAACAAAACAAAGGTTGAGTGTACCTTGAGGCAAGGGATATTTTAAGTAGTTGGGATTTCAGCATATATGCAAGTGCTTTGTGGCGTTGAAGTCTTGGAATGTGCAGGCAATGTGCAGGGAAGGGTTTGTGCTGTGTGAAAGGGACAATACCGTGGGCCAGGACTGTTTCACAGCATCTTCCTCGCTAGCGGCAATGGGATGGAGCACACCTCAACAGGTTTGCAGGTGACACTGAACTGGGAGGACCAGTCAGGGTGCTGGAGAGTAGGTCTACAGTTTCTAGAGATCTCTGCAGGCTGGAGGAAAGGGTGAAGAGGAATCTCATGAAGTTCAGCAATGACAAATACCAAGTGTCTCCGTGGGACAGAAACCCCCCCCAAGGACACCCTGGTGGCGGTGTCTGAGGACAGACTGCCTGTGGAGTGGCCCTTCTGGAAAGGGCCTTGGGGGCCCGGGAGCTGCTGGGCAGCAGATCGAACACGAATTGGCAGTACGCTCTGGCAGGGATGAAGGCCAGCTGCACGCTGCATGTCATGCAGGTGGAGGGAAGTGGATATTCCCTCTGCTGAGCACTCATGGGACCACAGCTGGATCCTGTCTCCTGTTCTGGGCTGTCAACAAAGTGGCCTGAGGCTGGTGGAGGCCACCAAGACACTCAGGGGACTGGAGCCCATGGTGGATGAGGAGAAGCTGTGGAGCCTGGGTTGGTTTGGCCTGGGGAGGAGGAGGAGGAGGCTGAAGGTTGTTTGGCCTGGGGAGGAGGAGGAGGAGGCTGAAGGTTGTTTGGCCTGGGAAGGAGGAGGAGGAGGCTGAAGGTGAGGATCTGGCAGTGGCACTTCCCTGCCAGAAGGAGGGTTTAGAGAAGGCAGAGGAAGACTCTTCTTGGAGGTGCACGGTGCCAGGCCAAGCAGCAGCGATGTGTTACAGGCAGGAGAAATCCGAACAGGAGAGGAGGAAGCCAGTTCTTCAGGAGGAGGGTGGTGAAGTGGTGGACCAGGGCCCTGCAGAGGTGGTAGAGCCGGCCTCCTTGGGAAGAGTCACAGGTTGAGAGGCTGAGGCCTGAGCAACCTGATCTAGCCTTGAAGTTATCCCTGCGTCGAGCAGGAGGTTGGTCTAGGTGACCTCAGGAGGTGCCTTCCAACCTCCGTTACGCTGTGATTCTACAAAATGTCTACTGAATATATACAATATATATGTTGTTATATATGATTGTAGAGTCTAAAAATAATGTTTTATTTCAATTTTAAAGTATTTTTAGGGCGTTATTAGAGAGGTGACAGAAGTGGTAAATATGGGAAATATGTCTGTTCCCCAAGGAACACATCTCCCCATGTTTTACCTGAAGTAGAAGGATTCAGGTTCGGGTCACTTGGACTGTGAGATCGATGTATCTGAACTCGTATATTTTCAGAAACTCTGATTTCGTAATAACCAAAGTCAGCAGGATTTCTATGGAGACTGATTCAGGCAGTCACACTTGGTGACTTTTTTTTGTTCTTGCTGCTGTCATACTCCAGCTCTCAGTTGGAGCTGAGAAGTAATTTATTCTGTACCATTCTTTCGAAATCCACACCTATAATGAGTGCAGAAGCTTTTTCTTTTTCTCTGTGAGGGTATAAATGGAATTTCTCATGGCAAATTAGCTAGAAGTAATGATGAAAACAATTTTTAATGAATTTACCTATAATTCTGCATTGCCCACTTCTTGCTCTAAACATCTTTATGGTGGGATGGTTTGTCAGGGATAAATCTTGATCTTGTGTTGAGGAGAGCCCTAGAATGGCAAAAGCGTTTAGAGGATGGTGAGGTGGTAGTAAAGCAAAGCCCCAAATCTTGGCGGTATCCCTCCCTCCATCCAGTAACACACGCATAGACCTAGCACCCTCTGCTGCCTTCCAGCAAAGCATAGGAGGAGTAAAAGAAATGTGAAAATGTGATTTATTTTCTCTTTTCTGTAGCGGTAATCTGGGTAGTGACATTTTTAAGAAAGATGACCTCCTAAGAGCAGCTGCAGAGAGTAGGAAAATAGGGATCCACAGGAAGGTAGGTCACTGGAAGGAGTGCAATTTCTTTTTTTTTTTTTCATTTTCTTTTTTTTTTTTTTTTTGATGTTGGATGTGTATTTGCTTGCTTATCAACTCCACTGTGAAGTCTGATGGACTGGTAAACACATTTGTGTGGGGGACTGTAGAAGCTACAAACGTTTTTGGCTCTCCCTAGCTGATGCTGGTGAATTAGACAGGAAGGAAAATTCAGTCCAAATTGAGATTTGGATTTGATTCCTTGCTTTTGTGATTCTGCCTACTTAGTTATGCATTATCGTAGAGCTTCCTATTTGTTTTCCAGCTAACTTCTCATCCTTCTGTCCTTTAAAACATGCAAGTGACACCTAACTTGTGCTGATGAAATAGCAAATGCCTGCAAACTGATACACATTTGCCTCCCTCACTTCTCTTGCTGGGCTGAAGTATTATTTCTTTTCCTGATGGAATTAGTACTGAGGCAACTGTCAAAGGTGCCCCTCCTGGCTGGTGGGCTGTATTGATTTGCAGCGTTCAAATGAAGTGTGTTAAAGTGCTCTCAGATAATATGAGTTGAAGGCATAGATGTGTTTACAAATATTTTTAAGTGCCAACAGTAATTATACAAAGATATTATACTGATGTAAGAATGAAACAGTCTCTAAAGGAGCATAATGCAGTATTGTATCTGTAACAGGTTGGCTTTAGTGTTTTTTTCTATTTGCTGATTATCAAATCAGCATGTTAGGAAAAGAGTTAGAGTAAGATCTGTCTTGCTGGAAATATTACAGGACTGAAATTTTTGGACATCATCGATTTTCACCTCCCATAAACCACAACGTTTTTGAAGCTGCAGATTTCTTGGCAGCCACTGTCATGAAATTAGTAAAGCTTTATGATGTCAGAGGAAGATTTGGGGAAGGCAGTGTGAGCCATACGCTGCCATCCAAGCTCTCGGGTTCCTCCTTTAGATGGTAGCACGTAAAGCAGACTGGAATAGTGCACTGACTCTGCTGAGCACCTTCTGTTCAGCTCAAAGCATCCCTCACCTAAACTGGGGCAACATTGTTGAATGTTGAAAATACTAAAATATTGAAAAGATGCCTAAATGGCTTAGCTCAGGTTATTCTTGTGATAAAAATATTGCTATTGGTGGATAAACATGTTGCCCAGCATCAGCATATCCTCAAAGCAATGGGGCTGTTCTGTACTGAAGATACTGAAGCTCTACCTTTCGCAGCTGGGTAATCACATCAGCTGTCTGGTCATTTTAGTGTTATAAATATTCCTTTTAGGAGGGTGCTGCTTGTAAGAGAAGGGCATTATGGGCTGTGGGAATTTCCGGTATCACAACTGCTATATATTCTGCATTTTCCCTGTGTGACACTAGTAAACCCCCAAATAAATGTTTCTATGCTGTGGCTGGCCAGTAGCCTTTAACAGAATGTGAAGATAAACCAGAGGATGTTGTTTTTATATCAGTAAGTTCCTTCCTTCCAAGTCACTATTTTTGACTTTTTGTATTTACATTTAAGGATCTATGAGCAGCTGCCAGAGGTGCAGAAGAAGCGGGAGGAAGAGAAGAGAAAAATGGAATATAACTCATACCGCCTGAAAGCACAGCTTTACAAAACGGTAGGTGTTCTGGTCAAGTATTTTTATTGGAACATTTTAGAATCTTTTTTTCTTGAGGTCACAAGTATTGCAGCATTATAGTAATATTTACTAGATGTTAATTCTGTGGTGTTATTTTGCAACTTCTAGATGGATAGGATATATCAGCATTTAATCAGGGTCAAAGCAGTCAAGCTTAGCAAAACACGGAACACAAAAATCCCCCTACGTAACCTGAAATCCTTCCAGTACCTACACGTGGTGTATGGAAAAAAGACAAGGAATCATGGTCCAGATTAAAGCATACAAAAAAAGGCTTTGGGCAGTCTTGAGGGCAGAACAGAGGGATTGTGGAGCATATTTAAAGAAGATATTCCATGGTCAGGCTCTTTGACCTGAAGGCTGCCGGTTTTGCTCTTGTGTACCCTTGCTGTAGGTGGATTTAGCTTACCCAATTCACAGCCAACTTTGCAAACAAAGCCTGGAGTCATCATTCTTAATTTTTCTCCAGTGGAGTACTGGCAGTCCTGGTGGTAATTTGTTAACTTTGGGGGCTGTGGATTTCATCATTAAGTGTTTGTTCAGCTGATGGTGTGGTCTTACCACACTGGCCTGGATCAGCCTCAAATCTCCTCTGTCTGGCAAGTTGTAGAATAAACCAGTGTCCCTAAGTGTGGGTATGACTAACTTTGAACCACAGACACTTACAGAGCAGCTCAAGAACGGTTTCTGTGCTGGGGCCTCACCACGTAACCAGCAGCAGCGCAAAGGTGGGGTGAGGACTCCAGGATTTTGGTGAGCAGGAGAAGGAAACTGGGGGCCCGTTTTACTGGGTTAATCTAGGACTCTGCTGAATCCTGCCTCAGTCTGCCTGGAAGCAATGAGATCCCTGCAGAGAGCTGTTTCTGTCCCAGCTAACAAGTGCTGCTAATGCTCTTCCCCTCTGGCTCTCCAAGCTGTGTAATGTGTTTAACAGACAGACACAAAGCACAGCTTTAATTAATGATAGGAAGATTGAAGAACCCTGTGCTAGAGATTCACCTGGGTTGAGCACTGTAAGTAACAAGGAAGAGAGTGTTCTGTCCATATGCCCTCCCATGTGCACACATCTGATTATTTAGTATTTCTGGATAACAGGCAGTATCAATTTATACACAGTGATGTGGTGAATGTCCTGAGGAGGCCCATTTGTTCCCTCTGAGAAGTGCATCTCCAAAACTGACCAGTGTATCACTTTGGAGCTGCTCTTAGACATCCATATGCTTAAGCTTTCTCTTAAGACTTAATAAGAACTAAAAGTTGAGAAACAACAGTTTGCAATAAACACTGAGGTTCTAATCTGATTTACCTTCTTGCTCTTTAACTAACCCACACCATAAAATGTAGCCTTCTGGAGAACTCTGGTAGCAGGCAATAAACTGCATTATAAGCCTCAGTAGTTTAAGGACACGCATTAAAAATTAAAGCTGTGGGGTTTTTTTTTCCTCTGGATCTTAAGGTTGCACTTCAGTTTTAGCATTGCAGTTTTTTCATGGCTGAGTTGTCCTACCAGAGTTGGAATAATAGGGCTAGTTATTTGTTGGGAACAGCAGTAATTGGATTTGAAAAGTCAGGGCTTGTAACACGATGTATTATCCAGAATACCTTCCTAATCTGATTGTGGGTATTTACCACTAGAATTACTTGAATTTGATGCTATGCTTCTGCAGGGTATATTCAGGATGGTTTTTTTTTCCACTAGTTTGAGAATTTCAGATGCTGGTACAATAAGGTCTTATGAGTTAATGAATGCTGTCAGTCATTGACTTGAAGTAGCGCAGTCATCTGGAAGCAGATAAGGAATCAGATCAAAAGTTTTGTATATAAGTGTGGTTTTGATTGGAAGAGGGATGATGATTCATTGCAGTAAATATTGTAATCTTTTTGTCTGCCTTGATGATGCAGAATAGCTGTAAATACATTAAATGGTTTGTTTAGAATTTGGTTAATGTGTTGCTGAGAGCATCAGTTTCTAAGCGGATCTGATTGTGCGTGAAAAAAAAGAACCGCAGATTTTGTGGCATGACTCCAAAGATGACACAGAGTATTAGGAGAAGAAAAACGGCTGGTACAAAAGCTAGACTAAAACGGTGTGTAATCTAGGGTTGTAGCATCTAAATGATTTGTAGCACTGTACTCAGACTGTGGGCTGAGTATCTCTCATAGCGGCAAGTTTGTGAACTGCCGATGTAGAGCAGCAGATCAGTACTCTGAGTCTTGTTTTAATTGCAGTTGCCTAGGGGAGTCTTGTTGTGCCTTATACAAACCTAGGAGGGGACTGTTCCTTCCACGATCATTTGGCATATATCCAGACAAAGCTTGGGAAAGGAGCAGGGGGCAGAGAGTTGAGTGTCCTGCTCGAGGTTTTTGTGTGGGTCAGCGGTGGAGCCAGGCGTAGTACTCGTATCCTCTGACTCCCAGGTCAGCGCTTAGTGACATGACCTGTCCCTAAAGAAACCTTTGTCCTTCACTCTTTGGATTTTGATGCTAGCACTGATCATCTTGATGGGGAAAAGGTACACTCATGCCCCAGCAACTCCAGAGTGCACCTTACTAGGTGAAAGTGCATGCTCAGGCACCCTGTTCTGGAGTGTCCAAGGCTTATGCTTCTGTTTTCTTGCCTGACTTTGCACGGTGCACATGTTAATTCCTGGTAGAGAAACACTAATGAAACTGCAGGTGGGGATGTTTTAAACTGCAGATGGGGATGTCTTAAACTGCCAGACCAGCGGGCTTAGCGAAGGAGAGTCTGAGCACTTATTCTCCTCTCCCAGCACCTGTGGCTGAACACTCTGTCTTAAGAGTGAAGTGTGCTTATATCCTAAATTTATCACATCTCAGCCATGATGTAATGTGGCCCTGGGACACTGGTTGCTTCTATTTCTGTCACTGATACCAAAGGAGTAGACATGTAAAAGTAAAACTAGGCGTACACCTCCCTAATAGCAGTACTGCTGGCTCTGAGGATGGGATTGCCTAGCAGTGCAGCGTGCGTGACATTTCTACAGGGTGTTGAGGGCTCACAGGTTAGGGGTGATTAAAATTTGGGAAAGGAAGCAATGAATTAAACATGTACGCTGCCAGTCAGAGCTGCCAGTCAGAGAGGGACCTGGGGGGTGTTGATTGCCAGCCAGCTGAACATGAGCCAGCAGTGTGCCCAAGTGGCCAAGAAGGCCAATGGCATCCTGGCTTGTATCAGCACTAGCGTGGCCAGCAGGGACAGGGAAGGGATCTTACCCCTGTGCTCGGCACTGGTGAGGCCGCCCCTCGATGAGTGGGTTCAGTTTTGGGCCCCTCACTCCAAAAAGGCCATTGAATGACTCGAGCGTGTCCAGAGAAGGGCAACGGAGCTGGTGCAGGGTCTGGAGCACAGGTGTGATGGGGAGCGGCTGAGGGAACTGGGGGGGTTTAGTGTGGAGAAGAGGAGGCTGAGGGGAGACCTCATGGCCCTCTGCAACTGCCTGAAAGGAGGGTGCAGAGAGGGGGGATGAGTCTCTTGAGCCAAGGAACCAGCGGCAGGCCAAGAGGGAATGGCCTCAAGCTGCGCCAGGGCAGGGTCAGACTGGCTCTTAGGAAGGATTTCTTTGCAGAAGGGGTTGTTGGGCGTTGGAATGGGCTGCCCAGGGCAGGGGGGGAGTCCCCATCCCTGGAGGGGTTGAAGAGTCGGGTTGACCCAGCGCTGAGGGATCTGGTGGAGTTGAGAATGGTCAGGGTGAGGTTAATGGTTGGGCTGGAGGATCTTCAAGGGCTTTTGCAACCTGGATGATTCTGGGATTCTGTGATACATACTCATATCTGTACATACATAAGCATGGATAAGTGTTTGCTGAAGTATCCTCACCCCGGAATTTAAAGGTGTGTTAGGTATAACTGCATATTGATGCAATTTATGGGCCAGTGCTTCAGAAGAAAAATGAACACCAGCTTCTTAGAAATGTATTGTGAGGAGAAAACAAACAAACAAACTTGTGTGTTTCCAGTGTGAGCTAGTATGTGGGACATACTGCTCTCTGGAGGCAGCGTGTGTCTCGTCTTTAGCTTAGGGAACCAAGAATAATGATCTTTGTGTCCAGGTTGAGGGATGAGATGCAACTGAGTTTATTTGGCTCAAAATAAGCCCCCGAATTAGTGAATATATATATGAATAGAATTGATATGAACAAAATTTCCTTACCTTTTGTAAAGTACAAGTGAAAATACTTATACAGGACACCTGAAATTAAGGGCTGGCAGTGTTGTTTTAAGGCGTTTATGTGCTACGGTGACAATGTGGGGCAATGCAGCAGGAGGTGAAGAGGGAATGAAATCACAGGTTTGTTAGCACTGAGTGAGGAGGGCACCCTCGGGAGGAAACAGTATGGGCTCATATATAACTGGAAACTTACCCAAATCCCTGTGCTAGAAGGCGAATGAGAGTACAGGCATCCTTAATTTTTCGAATTGTTAAATACTTTATTAAGACAGCAAAGTTATTTTTGTCACAGGATGCACGTGGGGCTGGGCTGATGTTCTGTCCCAGTATGCCTTTGCTTTTGTACTTTTAATTTCAAATAGAGCATAAAATCATATTCATCAGATAAGGGGATGGTGCATGCCCTTTAATTTTGGAAACTGTGTAGTTGAGACAGATTTCTGATCTGATGGCAGCATAAATCAGAACTCTTTCAACCCCAGTGAAATGAAAATGAATTTTGTGAGTTTATCAGATGCAAATTTGTTCCGTTACTGAAGCTTCTCCATTAGATGTAGTCATTTTTATAAATAGGGAGCATGGGAGAAACCTCCATAAAGGGGATAGCAAAATTACTGCTTTATCTATTTCCCTCTATCCCTTAAAAAAGAATAAAGATAGCATTCAGGAACACTAAACACTCTTTTGTTTATGGATGGGACATGTCCTTGGAGCCTATACAAGGTAGGGGCCACAAGGTGTCACTACCCCAAAGGAAAAAGCACATCCTTCGAGAGGTGTGAAACTGAATTGCACTTTACTTGCTGCTTTACAGTAAATCTTTTTTTTTTTTTAATGTTTGTTTTTCATCCCCTTGGCTACATTTTCCCTCCTCTCAGCGACATGTTAGAGTTTTTTGTTTTGTACTCATTTCCTGGAAATGGAGCAAAGAAGCCAGATAACATCTAATTGCCGTCTGGGTTTGCTTATTAGGTTGCAAAAGGGCCTTCGAGCTGTTAAGACTGATCAGAGGTTTTGTGGTGTGAGACGTTTTGAGCCCTACTGAGGCTTGATGAAGTACTGAGGGCAGATTCCACACTGAGATTCATGTCAGCAGCTTTGTTTTTTCTATGTCTGTATGTAAGCAGAGTATATTCTGTACTGGTTTATACACTATAGTATGTGTATGTAGTCTGTACACACACAGTGCATACTCTGCGTTCGTATAAATAGCTGAGCTGTGTGTTGCGTTCATCTGTGTGATGCAGAAGGTCTCGTCAGGCAATGGCTGTATCATTCCCACTGCTGTTAGTAATATATGAGTTACCCAAAGCTTTTCCTTTATCCTCCACTCCTCTAAAGCCACGTAACGTGTATTCCACGCTTCACAACGTCAGCGATCTGCTGGCTGAGCTAGCAGAGTGATGAGGGTTTCGCTGGCCGGATCATCGCCGTAAGAGCGGATCGCGCTCGGAGGAGCCTGGGGAAGGACGCCCTAACAGAGCCACCATTAGCAGTGCTTCCTACAGATACTCAGAGTCTGGTGCAATTTGTGTCCAAGGGGCTTGGAATCTGTCTTTGGATTGATGTTTTTGTGTTTTTTTTTTTTTTCTTTCATGAATTTGTCCAGTTGCTTTGTGAGGTGTAAATGTCTGGTGTTCGCAGCACCGCAGGGCAGAGTTCCACAGTTTAACTGCACAAGGCAGTGACTCTTCACACAAAGTATTCTGTGGGTTTTTTGGTTTTGTTTCTTTAAAATCTATTACCAGTTATTTTATACGATGCCTCCTCAGATTATTTTTGGAATAGTCTGCAAATAATGTTACCTTTTCACCTGCTTCAGGCTGCTTAGGATTGTACAGACTTTCCTCTCTTCCACCTCAGTCATGGCTCATCCCTCCCACTGTGGTGAAGAGTCCTGATTTATTCAGTTGTTTATTGTAGAAAACACTTTCTGTATCTTCCACTCTGCTTGTTACTCCTCTCTGTAACTGTCTACTTTCCCTGTGTCCTTTCATAAATGTGTCGCAATCTGGGGAACACATGACTCCCAGAAGTCTGGATTCAGAAGGTGAAGGGAGAGATATGCATCATGTCTTAAGGAAACAGTCTGTCAGCTAAGGTCAAGATGTATTCTGACTCTTTAGACTTGTTCCTCACCATTTCCACAGCAGCCAGCCCAGGGGTATTCTGGTGTTTTTCATACTAATGAGTGAGAAAAACCGAGGCTGCTTTAGCTGTCCTAAAAGGTGTAAATAGCCCTTTCTTAGTGTTCTATTACCCTTTGATATTCTGTTCAGAAAACTTACTAACAATAAACCTCATGCTTAGCTTTTTAAATTTTTAGACGAATAATACTCATCTCTCTCGCTTTGTTTCTATCTTTCAGAAAATCACCAACCGTGTCTTAGGGAGGAAGATTCCTTGGAACTGATAGAGATCTCCTGTTCAAAGGAAGGTGTATTGTGCTTAGCAAACTTGTGGAGTAAAGGAGATTGTGATGTGAAAAGATAATACAGTAAATACTTGTGCAGTGTACGTTTTGTGGTGTTCAGTTGTGTTATTTTTGTACTAATATAATCTTGCCCTATTTAAGAATCAGTGATTTGATATGAATGTCAGGTTTTAAAATAAAAGGCTGGTTTTTGTAGTGGTGTTATGCACTTCTAATGTAAACATAGTTTGGAACTACTTGGTTCATAATGTATTTATAACAACCTGATTGGAATAGCAGTTTTATATATTTATTTTAAATTGTTTTTAACAATGATTTTTAATTTTTTTTTAATTTTCTATTTCAATGTAGAAAACTTGTAAAGTTTTGTACTGCAAAAACCCCTTAAATAAATACCATCAGATCAGTTTGTAGTAACTATTGCAGCAATCATGACATGTATTTTCGCTGTCTATACGGACAACATCTAAAGAAACCAGGCAGTGATCACCTCTTTCTCAACACAGAACTGAAGAACTTCCAGGGTAACTATAATGACTGTTTAAACTGGACGTTACTAGCACTAAGAGTGGAGGAGTTGTGACTTCACTGACCTTTTGCTTGGTTCACTGTCTTTCTGTATGAACCAGGAGAGTCTAATCAGAGAAATTTTTATGATGCTGGGAATTTTTAAGCCTTGCCCCCGAGAGTCCCCTTCACTTCATTAGGGGCTTGTGTTCTGACAGGATACTTGGGTGTGCCCTTAACTAGCATCACAGTGGCAAAAGATGAAATATAAAGGTTGTGGTTCTTGGTGATAGAAGCCTGAAGTCTCAGTTTCATTTGCTTATCAAGACGGAGTTCGTAGGATGTACAAACAGGAAAAGACATCTGAAAACTAAGTGGGTGTGAACAGTGGTTTCCTATTTTCTGTGCTTCAGGTGTTCATAGTAATTTAGTTCAAGGAAAAGCTATAACGGTAAATGCAATTCTGCAGTCGGTGAGGCACAACTCGGAGATTTTGACCTCTTGTGTTCACTAAGAATTTCATAAAACTGTTTCACCCCTTGGCTAAGCCATCCAGCAGCGGCTACGGTCCAGCTCTGCCAGATACCCTTGGAGTTCACATTGGGGTGTAATGAATCAAATCTCCAAATAAGGGGAAATAATGTGATTCCCTTGAAGGTCAGTAGAACTACACTGAATTACACTAGACAAAGATTTGGCACAGTATTTTTCAAACTGTGTCCTGTGCTGGTGGTACCACATGCTGCTAAAGCAGCTGTCAGAGCTGCTGCAGAGTGTGAGGATATATCCAGGTGTAAAATTTGTAGTTTACCTGGATGTACTCATCAGAATAGCGTGCAAAAAAACCCAACCAACACGAAACCACGATCTGGTATGTTGGAAGGCATAGCTGGTCTGGTCTTGGAAATCTGAAGTTTAAAAGTGCAGGTTAAAAATAATACAGTATCACACGGCTGTGATAAATCATCTCAGAGAATGGCTTATCTCTCCAGAGCTTTCCACTTTTCAAAATCTCTTTTTACCTATTTGCTCCTTCCACTGTCATGTCCTTGGGTTCAGTTTGGATGCAGGTTGCTGCTTTCCCTTTCGAACCGCTCTTCAGGGGCTAAAAAGCAGCTTTGTAGTTGCTGAAGCAGAAGGTGCTAAAACTTGCTGCTGCTGACATTTCTCGTGCGATTCTCTGATATACTTATGAATAGGCTTGTTCCTTGCCACAAGAAATTCAGTTGTGTTGGAGTCATGACAAGATCTTGCCTCACTGAGTGCTCATTTAAAGCCAGTTAGCTTCTTAAATACCGCTTTTAAGCTTTCAGCTGATGAAAAAACAAGAGAGTTTAAGGGCCCTGCTGATGCCTCAGGGGATTCTTGGAAGTCTTCTTACAGTGAGATAACACAGCCCGTGGTTGTTTTTATTTAAATGTCCGTAGTGTGACTGTTTGGTGCTCCCTAACAAAAAGCACAGAGGCCGGTAATCAAGCACGTTGCAAAACAAATAAAGGTAGAGGCAGGTCCATTTCAACTACTGGAAGTACCCATCCTCATCGAAGTAGAGAACTACACACTGTAAAACCTTTCAAAACAAAGGAAGAGCTGCTGCAAATTTGGGTTTTTTTGTTTTACCTCGCTTAAAAATGTTCACGAACTACCAAAGTAATGACAGTCGCTGTCGTTCTGTGAGTTGTTAGAGTTGCACCTTGAGAGATTTAGCGACAAGTAGCTGTAATTCCTCATTTGGTAATAATACTGTAGCTTTTTCCCTTTGCTAAGGGAGAATTATTTGCTTCTGCTAAACACTTTTGCTTTGGGCACGCTTTAATATATCAGAATGTGCGATCTGAAGATTGTGCTTGGATGTTTCACGCCGGTCTCGGGCTGCACAAAGTGTCTACATTCTGCTTTCTGAGATATTGTAAAGCAAACATTCTCTTTGCACACACGGGGGGGGGAGGGGGGGGGAATGAAGGTTTTGTAGAGGAACACTATCAGATTGTTTGACTTTTCTCCGCAGAGGAGCGAGCACCTGCAATTCCAGGTGAAATCGGGAGGAGCTGAGGCTTCTCAGAACTTCTGAAAATGAGATTCTGCGTGGCTAGGTTTAAAGGAGGCAGGTCTCCTCCTCAGCCCCGTGCTCCACCAGCGTTATCATCCGTCCTTCTCTTGATTTCTTCATGAGGGATGTAGCGAAGCTGACTCGCACCCATTCCACTACCATTCCTTGTCATCAGGTCAGATAAAGCTTGTGCTGGGGCAAAGCCTCCACTGTTTATAGTTCTGATGGAAGGAAGCTGCTGACATTTGGAGTCATTAGTTCCAACATGCAAAACTTGTTTCCAAAAACTCAGGAAATTATGCTTGTCTTGTGTTGATTCCAGAGTGGAGTCATCTCTTCTTAATCCACTGCTACGCAGAGACTTTTAGGGCAAGTTCTGCAAATCTTTGGAAGTTTAAAGAGAACAGAACTTTTTTTTTTTTTTTTTTAACCTTCCAGGAGCAGGCTTTTGTTCTTAGTTAATCAGAAACGTTCTTTGATCAGCGTTTGCCATGCCTGCCCCTCACAATGATTATTGTGTAGATGCCTGTTTGAGTCTCACCGAAAGGCCAGCTATCGTAGCTGCTGTCTCAAAAACTGGGGAAGGCCAGCACGGTTGTCTGTTGTCTCTAGAAACTGAAAGCAGCTTTGATCACTGTTCATTTGTACCTTGTTCATCATCAGGTAAATGCACTGGCTGGGCTTTGGCTTTGGACTGCCTGTAGATGTGCCGTCTACAAACTGAACGTGAGGTGGGAAGCGTGGTGGATGCGGACGAGGCAAGGAAGCGGCAGAGAAAAGGGGTCTAAAAAGCCACCTTAAGCTTTCAAAGGTTCCTTATTTTAAAATAAGAGGCTCGTTTGGCCTCCAGAAGCACCTTTCATTTCCTCTTTCATGACCATTTCCACTAGTTCTACCCTTTGTGCTGTAAATTCCACCCCTACGGACCTTTTATAATAACATGGTAAGTCCTCTGGTTCTTGGCGGATGTTTTTGGGGTCCTTTCTACCGAGAACCATTCTCAAGTTAGAGATCTGCCACGTCAGGCAGTGGATGTTGTTTGGGACATGTTCTCTCATCGCTGGCAACTGGAAAGATCACCATGGAAACCAAGTGCGGGGATGATGTAAAAATATAGTTGAAACGCACAATTTCCTTGGAAGTGGATATTCCCTACAGAATATAGTCGTGTCACTGTACATCTGTCTAGATATGGCCTGGTCTGGGGTGGTTGACTCCTGGAGGATGCTTCCCAGAAGGACTTTTGCTCTTTGCTGCTGTCGTGGTGGATTCAGTAGTGGTCGTGCCTGTGGGAGAACACAACCAAATGAAGAGGAGGAGCCTGAAGACAGATCTGCCCCATGCGAAAACAGGTAAGCTAATCTCTTCCACTTATCCATGAGAGCATCCTGGTTTATAATTCACTTTTCCTGAAACAATACCCTAATGAAGAAATGACTTCCTGGCTGGCTGTTCGTTAGTCCGGATCAAACTTTAATCCAGTAAAGAAGATTTTAATATATCACTTCCTTTATGCTGCATTTATTAGTTGGCCAGCTGGGTGGCTGTACTTCTGTAAAGCTTAAAAGTGTAACGTGAAGTCATTGGACATCCTCCCCGTAGGCTTGGGGAAAGAATTTGGCTGAACTGCTGTAAATGGAAAAGTCACGATTCTTTCACACAAGCAAGGTTTGAAAGTCAAACTTTTATTAATATTTTTCTCCCTACATCAGCAGATAAACTGAATCCTCCAGGCCAAATTAGACCCTGCGGGAGGGTGAATGACCTCTGCATGACAAATGAAAGCCACGTTGATTAATACACTTCTGGAAGGCACTCAAATTCCACGGTGATGAGGACAGTTGTGATGTCTTGATAGGGGAGAAGGTTGTGGGGTTTTTTCAATACAGTCTAATTTTATTCACGTACCCATGTGCTGCAGCCCTGTCGCTTTCTAGCTTTGTCAGAAGCTACTTCAAACTTGTCTTCATGATGTAAAAGAGAGACTCCAGCTCCTTTCCCCGAAGCTGTGTTGGCTCCCCTACCCAAGTTCGATTCGGTACTTCCCGTGAATCACCCTGCTGCTGGGGGCTCGCTGCTGGCCGCTGCCCAGGCTCGTTGAGTCATCTGCTGAGTAGCCAGCCTTGACCTTCCTCCGGAGGCGGGTAAGTCTCTGGACTCTGCGACTCGCCAGTTGGATCTGGAGGAAGTAGTGTGCCAGGTACACGCCGTGGCCTCCTGAACGAGGAGTTAAGTTCCTGTGGCACTGTGTGCAGACTGAATAGTCATTTTAATAGGAGATGATGTGAAATTTGGCCTAAGCAGGCCTTTTTTGGGGGTCTATCAGGGCACGGGTTTTTACAAACGGTATAGAGCTGTTTTACTATGTTACAGCTGTCCTTGTCCTTTGCAGAAGGACCCATAGCAGGCTCAGAGTGATGGCATTTGTGCTGATGAAGCAGTGGTGGAAGACCCAAAGTGTGGGTGCCCTGAGCACACCTCCTGGGCTTGTCTGCTCCATGCGCTGGTTGTCTCCCTCACAACTCTGAAGTGCCTGGGAGGACAGAAGCACCTTGAAAATAGATATGGAGGGGCTCTCCCTGTCTTTAGTTCCATGTTGTGAGTGTTCCCCCGCCCCTGCTTCACACGTGCTGCTCTTGGCTTAGGCAGAAATCCCCAGTCTTGGGCTCAGCTGCCAGGCTGTGTGACCCAGCTGCAGTCCATGGTCGGGTGCCACAGCCTCTGTCGGCTTTTGTCAGCAGAGAGATCGAGTGATCGAGGCAGGGGGAAGAACGCCTGTTCCTTTGCACAAAAAAGCCTTTTATAAGCTGCTCTGGATAACCACCAGCCGTTGCCATCCCCAGCCCCATGGTGGGCCATGTACTCCACGGCCGGTGGCAAGCAGACATCTGCCTTCACCGAGCCCCAAGACTGTGCTATGTTCAGTAGTTTGTGCTGGTTGAGAAAGTGAAGGAAAGAGGAAAAATGTCACGTAACATAGTAACGGTGAAGCTATGCTGGGATTGATGGGCTGCCAGGGGAAGGCTGGAGCCTCTTGCGTGCCCTGGGTTTCCTCTAACTACTCCATCCCAGCCCCTGGCTCACCCCTCCACGGCAGTCCTGGCCACCGACTGCCCTTTCTTGGAAAGACTTTTCGCGGCTCTCCGCAGCTCTGCGCAGCCTCGTCCCTCCGGACGTTGCTGCTGATGGTTTCCTGATGGCTGAAAGCCCCGTTGTGCATCTGAAATCTCGCCCAGTTGTGTGCCAGGCTGCTGATTTACAGCAGCTCTACACAACTTCCACCGAGCTGCCTGGATCCAAGAAGGGACAGCAATGCCCTGTTTCTCACCACACTTCCACAGCTTTCTTTTTAGGAGTGACTTTATTTTTTGCAGTGTTTGGCCTCTCATGGAAGTGGCGGGACCTGCACAGCCCCTCCATGGTGAGCTTTAGCAGGAGACCACCTTCAACTTCAGCGAGTCCTTCCTGGTGCTCTGCAGAGCTGGACCCAGAAAGGGTGGAAGATTCTTGGGAGAGCTTGTGGTGAGAGTGAGATGTTGCTAAATGCTATTAACCCACCTGAAAAACGCTGTGTCTGAGGCTAAAGGGGGCTAATGGGGAACACTCGTTAACACTGTCCAGATGTTTGCATCTGCTGCTTGCATCCGAGGGTAACAGGACCTCCGTGTGTGTTTGAGTGCCAGGAGGGCTCCCACCACACTCCTGCAGCCACGGCTGTGCCATTTCCATTTGCCCTTTGTGCTGGGAAACCCCACAAAAGTCCCCTGTCCCTTCCTCTCCCAAATCGTCACCTTGAGCAGGCGTGTCCAGAGGTGCCTAGAGCCCTTCGGGTAGGGCTGTCCCCATTTTTAGAGTAAAATAATTTAAAAAGCTTTCATTATTAGCATTAATCAATATTATTATTAGGGCTTCACTAACTATTGGTGAATCCTTGCCCTGACCTTAGGCGGAGAGTTGGGTGACCCCAGGAAGGGCCTGGAAAGGGTCGAAGCAGAGCAGGGACGGTGCTGCCTGTGTGGAAGAAGGAAAGTGAGTGGCACCCCCTCCCCACGCTCGCTGTGCGGGGCCCTGAGCTGTGACACCCCCCTGCTTTGAGGGGGCTGGCTGCTGGCACCCATCTGTTAGAAAAAAATTATTATTATTATTAATAATAATAATAGACAACTGTGGAGTGTGTCGGGTGCAGAGGTGGCTCTGGGCTCATCCATCCTGCTGGGATGGAGGGGGTTATTTCATTGCCTTTTTTTGCCCCCTCCCCTCCCTTGTGCAGGCAGCCTGTCGTACCCTCCTGGAGCAAAGGGGGTGAAGCAGCGGGGGGGGACCCCGGGGGGGGAGTGGGCGGCTGCCGGCCCGGCTGCAGCGGGATGCCCCGGCGGGGGGAGCCTGGGAGCCGCCTTCTTCTCCCGTCTGGTTTTCATTAAGCGGCCCGGCTGGGCCAAGAAACACAGCAATAAATAAAAGCGAACAATGCCGTCCGTCCCCCCCCCCCACCTTCCCTCCTCCTCCTCCTCCCCCTCCCTCCCGCCGCCCAGCCCCGGATTCAGCCGGGCGCCTGGGAACGGGGGCTCCGGCCGCCAGGGCGAGCGGGACCGGCTGGGGGGCGAGTGAATGGGGCTGGGGGGGGGAAGCCGGGCGGAGGGGAGGGGACCCGAGAGGATAAGAGGGGAAGGGAGGGCGGGCGGCGGCGAGCAGAGACGGTGACAGCCCCGGGGAGCGCCGGCATGGCCGGGCGGCCCCCCCGCAAACCCTGCGACCGCGGGGGCTCGGCTGCTTTTTGGGGGAGCCGCATCTTTTTTTTGGGATGGTGGTGGTTGTTGTTGTTGCTGCTGCTGCTGCTCCCCGGGCGGGGGGATGCTGCTGGACCGCGAGGTAAGGAGTGGGGGGGGGTACCCCAGGGTGCGGGGGGGCACCCCGGGGTTTGCAGGGGGAGCATGGATGGGGATTTAGGGGGGGGTGGGGGTGTCCCTGGGCTCGGAGCAGGGGGGAAGGCTGCGGGCAGCGCTCCCTCCCTTCAGCCCCATCGCCCCGCGGGGGATGTGCCCCCCAAATCCCCCCCTCTCAGCGTGTCCCCCAAAAGCCCAGCGCTGTCAGGGCAGCGGGGCTCTGCGCTCTGACTCTATATGGGCTGGTTGGGCTGGGAGGGCTGCGACCAGCCGCCCCTCCCGAGAGAGGGGATGGATTCGGCTCCTCACACCCCCCCGCTCCCCCAGCACCCCCCGAACGGCAGAGACACCCCTCGTCTCCCCATCCCGCACCTCCCTTGGGTCCCCGCACCCATCCCAGCTGCGGGCGGTGGCACCTTGAAAGGCAGCGGCTTGTGCTGCCGAGGTATGTTTTGGGGTGAAACTTGGCTTTTTTCTGTTGTTGAGGAAGTACGTTATTTTCCCCAGAGGTTCCTATTACTTTTCAAATAGGAGGAATAGGGGGGCTGCCAGGTTGGGTTCAGCCTCTTTTCCCCATCCCTAATTCTTTCCACAACCCCACCAGGAAGCCGGGGCTGATGCTTCTCCACGCAAAGCACCATTTTTATTATTATTTTATTTTACTTTCGAGCTTTGCTGGGTTCGCTGCTGCAAATAAGTTTTCCAGCAACTCAAAGAGAGACCCGTGCGAGCGGCGGAGCTGGGAGAGGAACGGGGAGGGTGGTGGGAGCCAGAAACCTCTGTTTGGATTTAAAGAGGAGAGGAGGAGCGGACCAGGAAAGCTGCCGGCTTCGGCTGGAGCCTGGGCACCGCGGGGCTCATCGCTGGGCTCGGGCATCCCTGGCCGCAATGATGTGAACATCCCAAAGCGCTGCTGTTCCCCACGCAGCTGGGAATGAGCGTGTTTTCCCCGGGGAAAAAAAAAAAAAAAAAAAAGGAAGGGTGGTGGGGAACCCCCTCTGCACTACAACTGGGTTTATTTGACTTAGATTTTTCAGGCCCTGTCTCATGCTCTGAGGGTCTCCGATTCCCAGAAAAAGTTATAGTCAAAACAGCGAGAAGCTTAATCTAATAACCAAGAGGTTTTTACAACGTGGCCCAAAGCCCAGCCCTGTAATCCCTGCAGAACGGCTGCCCCTCACCTCCCATCCTCTCCCCAGACAGCGTGGGAGAAAGACAGGCTCTGCAGCGAGCCGGGAGAGGCAGCGGCCTTCTCCCTGCCCTTCTCCCTCTGCGAAGAAAAAATATCGTTTTGTTTTTTCCCCTTTCTGTGAAACGGGAAGGCAGCAAACCCCACCGGAGCTGCTCGCCCTGCGTGGCTGAATGCAAGTCGCATCGCAGCCGTGCCTCAGTTTCCCCACCAGAAAACGAGGCTTAGGTAGGGCTGGGGGGTTGGAGGGCCTGGCTAAGGCTTTCAGAGGAGGTGAGGAGAAGAAAACTGGGCTCCTGCCACCACCTTATCTGCAGTTATTCCCGGAATCTGATTACATGCTATATATAATGAAAGTTGATTAAATGCCACCGTGTGATAGCGCCGGGCATGTCCCTGGTGGGAGGGTTGTGGCCAGCCTGGGTAGCTCCGTCATGTTAAACAATCGCTCTGCAATTCCCAACAACTCCATCTTTTTTGCTTTTTACTTTTCAATAACTTTGTCTTTCCTGAAGCCAAATCCCCCCAGATCATTGCACGGGGAACCAAAACAAGCATATAAAATTATAAAGCCATCAGCCCTGTTATTCCACTCCCTTAGTAAATAACTTTGCCCTTTGCTGGGGAAGGTTACTAGATCCCAGCTTTCACTGACAACATTTGGCTTGGCAAAGTGGTCCAAGTCTTGACATTTTTGCTAGACTTCATCTCCTCTCTGCAGCATCTTCAGATTTTTGTTTTTTTCCTGTTGTTGTCCAGGCTTAAGTCATCAGTAGCTGCTCCCTCTGCTGTAATCAAATACAGCCACATTGTTTCAGGGAAAAAAATAAATCTTAGAAAGTCTGCCCGTGGCTAATTGAGCCAAGGAATTGCTTGTACTGCTCTTTTAGCTCCTCTGCTCGAGCCCAGCTCTGGCTGGAAAGATGATGGCTCAATTTCTGGGTGATCGAACCACGCTTCCCCATCCCGTAAATGACGACAATCAATGGTGTAAAAGCATAAAGCCAAAAAAAGAAAAAAAAAAAAAAAGGAAATAAAAAAGGCTGTTTGTGTAATTCAGGAGAGATGGAGCAGGCGGGAGGATGTGCTGCTGCCTGTGCAGCCCCTGCCCTCGCCCCGTGCTGGGGTGCTCTGGGGGTGCTCCCTGGGGTTTGTGTGGGCTGGTTGGTGACAGTCGGGATGTGAGTGGGGCCAGGGTGGTGCCACTCATGTGCCAGCTGCTTCTCCAGGGTGAGTTTCAGGGGATTTAGGCCACTGTTTTGGAACCTGAGTGAGCAGCAATGCTCCCAGGAGGCTTCCAGGAGCGAGGGTGGGCCGGTGATGAGGGTGCTGGCCTGGGGACGGGGTGATGCTTTGGCATCATGCTGGTGTCCATCCCCCAGAAACACCCAAGAGGTGGCCTTGGATGTTGGTCAGAGTCCTCAGGTCTCCCACTTCACTCCTGATGTGGCTGCAGAGGAGCTCCTGCTCTTGGGGGCTTGCAAGGTCTGTTCATGTGCTCACCAGGTCTTCTCTTGCCCAGGGCCACCATCCCACGGAGAGCGGGTCACCCCACACTGGCTCCTCAGGGGTCGTACCAGACGAGCCGTCAGCCTGGATGAAAAGGTAAAGGCAGGGACGGTTCCTCCCCCGGGCACGGTGCAGCCAGGTCCTGCACCTGGAGGTCTTCATGGTGGGACTCGGATGAGAGGTTGAATTTCAGGTCCCTTGTCGAGTAGATATGATGGACCCATCACCCTGTTCAGATGATGGACAGATGATGGACCCATCACCCTATTCAGATGATGGATGCAACAGTGAGTTAATTAAGTGTGATCTTAACTATTGGGCAGTAGGATGGATGGCCAAGAGCTGTGGGGTGAGCAGAAGGGAGCTGGGCAGTTCAGAAGGAGGAGGTGGAGCTAATTTCTCACAGTGCTGCTTTAGCTGGGGTAGGCAGACCAGCAGTATTAGCTGAAGGGAAGGTGCTGCGGGATTTAAGAGCAATGTCCTTGGGAAGACTGCGGAGAAGCTGGGCCCAGGCTGCGGGAAGGAGAGGACATCTCTTCCTAGGGCTGCTCCGCTGGCCTGTTGCACCTTCCCCGCCACCCCCAGTGCCTCCAAATCCACTTGATGAGGTGCTTGTGGTGACCCTTGCCTGAATTTGGCACCTTGCCCAACTCTGGGGTCAACCGGCTCCGCAGCTGCCCATCGGCCACAGCAGCTGGTTGTACCCAGCAGCTGGGAGGGGCTCTGGGGGCTGCGGTCTCCTTCAGGGCGGATCAAATCGCTTCCCAGCACAACAAGCACCGATGTGGATGGTTGTGGGAAACCGTTGGGTTTTGGGGATGAGCAGATTTGCTGCTGAGAAGATTCAGTGCTGGGAGTGACCTTCTCTGGTGGCATCTCCCTGGAGCAGGGGCTGAGGACACAGCTTTGAAGCCACCTGAGGTGCCTCCAAGTGAGGCCTCCTTGCTCCAGGCAGGAGATACCAAAGGTGGAGTCAACCCCACTTCCCAGTTTGTGCTGCTCTGACTCCTCCGAGGGGCTGGATGGTGCCTTTTCCCAGGGGAATTGTGAGCATCACTCCCATCGGTGCTGGCTGCTGGGAATTGTGCTTCTCTGTTAGCTGAAACAGCCCATCGTGTTGGGGATGCTGTGGTCAGCCTGCAGAAATGTCCCCTCCCTTTCCAGCAACCCCGGATCACTCTATATTTAGGTTGGAGGGCACTTGAGACAGGGAACGCGTGGCAGCGGGAGGTTTATTTATACTTTTGCTCACACTCTGCTGCCCAAAATTGCGCTGGGTGGGTGCAAATCCATGTGACGGGGGACATAGGGCTGGGACGGCCACTGGCCAGGGTCGGGGTGGCTGGGAAGGTCCCGGCGTGTTTCCTGGCATCTGCTCTGCCTCCGCTGGCTCCAGCCAGCCCGAAACAAGGAGGCTCCTGTTCCTCGGAGAGGGGGGAAGGCCAGGAGAGGGAGGGTGGTCGCAGCCGGGAGCAGGGAGACTTCATGGGGGAAGGATGGTGGCAACCAAAGGACGGGGTAGGGGTGAGTGGACTCCTTGCTTGCGGGCAGAGCCCCAAACCGGCCCTTTTTGCCCTGGTAGTGCTGATGTGTGTATTTTTAGGATCAATTTAGTCTGCCCCATCCCTGGCCCGTCTCCTTCTGCCCTCTAGCAAAGATCCTGGAAATAAATACAGCCATGTGATTGCCGCCAGCCTGCTCTGTCTGTCTGGGCAGGGCTGGCTTTCGGAGCAGGAGTCTGCCCCGAAGGAGACAACATCCGAGCGTGTGAAATGATGGGTTCAAGTGTGGTGACAGCCCTGAGGCTCCTCCGTCCCTTCCCTGGGGGCTGCTCCTCTGTGCAGCGGGTGGGATGCTGCGGGGTGGCCCCTGTCACCGTCCTGGGGGATGTCACCGTGTCTCCTTTCCCTCCTCCCCGAGGAGCAATGTCGAGCCAGTGGGACGAGGGAGGAGGAGGATGGTGGTGGCGGCCCTGCGGTCCCATCGTGTGCGGGCTGGCATGGTGCTGGGGGGGGGCGGACCCTGCCTCCCCCCTCTACACCCTCCTCTCTCCTATTGTTTGGGGCTGAACTCCCTGCAGGCTTGACGGCTCCCGACACACATGGAAGTGATTTTGGAGAGGCCGGGGAGGAGGTCGTGGGGACCCTGATTGCAAACAGCTCCCTCGTTGCCACCGGCTTGAGGTGGGATCCTGCCCCACTGCTGCTGGCATCCTCCTCCTCCCGCTCCTTCCCTCCAGCTCAGGGCACAGAGTGAAAGCTCCTGGAGCTGACCGTGGGCTTTTCCAGCCCTTCGGAGCTGGAAATGGAGGTTGGGCCCAGTATCCTGGCCCAGGCGTTCCACCAGTATCTAGCCCCAGAAGTCCCCTGTCCCCACCCTGGGGACCCGCCCAGCCTGTCACGCTGCCTGTGGTGTTCCCTGACTTATTTCTTTTTCCCAAGTATGGTTTCTCACTGCAATGGTTTTAAACTGAAAGAAAACACCTTTAGACTGGACATAAGGAAGAAATGTTTTACAATGAGGGTGGTGAGGCCCTGGCACAGGTTGCCCAGAGAAGCTGTGGCTGCCCCATCCCTGGAAGGGTTCAAGGCCAGGTTGGACGGGGCTTTGGGCAACCTGGGCTAGTGGAAGGTGTCCCTGCCCAGGGCAGGGGGGTGGCACTGGATGATCTTTGAGGTCCCGTCCAACCCCAACCAGTCTGAGATTCTATAAATCACAAGGGCTGAGGTGCACCCAGGCAGAGGAGCCCCTCAACCTCCCTCCGGGTCTCTCCTGGCTCCCTGTCCCTGTGCGGGAACACACCTTGGCACCGATGGAGCATCCTTCCACCCACCGCTTTCCCCCACACCACGGGCTCGTCTGCTGGGTCCCTGGAGCAGCCAGTGTCTCCCTGTCCTGGGGGTGGGATGTGGCCATCCTATTCCTCCTTGCTGACAAACGCTTGGAGCATCCTCTCTGGTCACGGTCAGGGTGTGATACCCCGGGCCCCTCCCCAGGAAGCATCGCATATGTGTGGGGTCACAGTCCTGCTCTGGAGGAGGAAGGGAGGAGAAAGGGAGGAGAGGGTTTGGGGCGGGCTGCAGGTGCTGAGGACACGCACTCCCACAATCTGTTTCCTGCAGGGAAGCCCTTTTCCCTTTGCAAGGTGTGGCAGGACTGAGCAAACCCTGATGTGGTCCCTGAGCCAAGTTGGCTTCAAAATAACCAAAATCCTGCCTCTGCCTCCAGGGCCTGAATTGCCCTGGTTCCTCCAACTCCCCTGGAGCTGGCTGCCCCCAGGATTCTTTTCCAGCGAGCAACTGGAGTGAGAGGTTTGTCCTTGAGGTCTTGGATCCCCATCCTGGTGTGTATTTAGGACAAGGCAGTCCCCAGGCTGTGTTCTTCAAACCTTAACTCTGCTGCTCAGATCCAGCTGCCTGGCGAGGACCTGGCTCAGCCATGATGCTCCAGCTGCAAAACCCATCACCAAATCCTCTACGGAGCATCTCCTGGTACCTCCGATCCCCGTCTTCCTCCTTACATCCAGGCCTGCATGTGCTTACTTAGGAAACCAGGGCTTATGGGACCTGCCCGAGCAGATGGCCGGGCTGTGATTTGAGCTTGGCTTTTGGATTTTGGTTTAACTAGTGATTTCCCAAGGGGCTCAGTGCTCTCTGAGGCCGCTCCTGGGAGAGCCACTCTCCTGCAGGGCAGCAAGAGCTTTTCCAGCAAGGGTGAGGAGGGAGCCTGGGCGAGGAAGATGGCCAGGAGCTGTGGGGAAACAAAGATCATCTTTCCCCTCAAAGAGCATCGCTCTTGGCCTCAGCTCCTCTGCAAACATCGCTGCGGTGTTCCTGATCAGTGGATTGAAAAAGAAAAACAGACTTGAGCTCGGCCCAGTGGGTCTTCTGGGCTGCTCATGATCTGGGTCCCAGCCAGGGCAGATTCATCCCAGCTGCTCTTTGCCTCTCCCAGCCCAGCCCCTGGTGGGACTGGCTTTACTGGGATGGCCTGGAGAGGGGCCATCACCTCCACATGCAGCCAGGGCCGAGAGAAGGGGGTTCCTGCAGCCTGTGGTAGGGACTGATGCGTCCTTTTCATGGCTGCTGGAGAGAGGAGGTGGTGGTGGTTGGGTGGGGGAGGAAGATGCTGGAGCCCAGGAAGGTGCTGGAGACCCAGATGGTGCTGAAGCCCAGGATGATATTGGAACTTGGGATGATGCTGGAGCCTGGGACAATGCTGGAGCCCAGAAGGTGCTGGAGCCCTGGATGGTGCTGGAGCCCTGGATGGTGCTGGAGCCTGGGATGACACTGGAGCCCAGGAGGATGCAGGAGCCTGGGAAGATGCTGGAGCCCCAGATGATGCTGGAGCCTGGGATGGTGCTGGAGCCCAGGAGGATGCTGGAACCTGGGAAGGTGTTGGAGCCTGGGATGATGCTGAGCCCAGGAAGGTGCTGATCTCCACTCATTCCTGGTGCACCACACCTTGGCAGGCAGCTCATGGGGACCCAGCTGCCTGCCAGTTAGGCTCAAGGCAAAATTATCAGTGTTTAATTAATGCAATAACCTTTCCTGGCCTTAGAATTGGGTTATTTGACTCCTCCCTGGTGTGCATGGTGCTCTCACCCTCCTTCTCTCTCTTTTTCCTGCTATTCATTTCTCCAGACACTGAGCTGGTTTCAGCCCATCCCAGCTGAAACCAGGATCAGTCCCCTGCTCCCCGTTGCCTCTCCATGTGCTCTCAGGGGAAACTGAGGCACAGGGAAGGGGAGAGCTTGCAATGCCTCACCTCGCAGGGGGCGGACACAGATCCCATTAGCAGTGGTTTGTTTTCCAGCCTTCAGCAGCCGGGGAGACGGGCCGGTCCTTGCATGGGGAGCTGTGGATGCCGGGATAACCCTGTACAAACACGTGTCCCTTTAAGACGGCAGCTGGGAAAGAGCATTTTGCCAGTAAAGGCCCTTAAGTCGAGGCAGGGAGTAATTGCTGGGGAATTTAAAACCGAGAAGGAGCCGGCAGGGACTTGGGGAGAAGGAGGAGGAGGAGGTGGACTGCGGGGAGTGGGTGTTAGGGAGATCAGAGACGGGGAGAAACAGGCTTGAAAAAAGGGAGGGTGAGAGGGGGAAAGAAGCGAAACGGCAAGAAAAATGTACAGACCATGTTTGGCCAGGGAGTGATGTTTGTATAAGATCATGTTCTAAAAATACAGCCCATTCCCACCATCACTGAAGGAGGGGAGCCCTCTGCCCTGGCTTCCTCCTCCTCCTCCCTGCATCACACAGGGCACCTCGCCAGGAGTGGGGGACCGTGACCATGCTGTGACCGTGGCCGTGGCCATGGCTGTGCCAAAGGGGCTCGCTGGGAAGCAGCAGGGCCTCGAACTCGGCTCGCTTTGCTGTTGGGTTGTTGTTTTTTTTTTTTTTTTAAAGCAGTGTGTCTGGTCTCCTTTTTTGGAGCTGGGAAGACTGTTGGAGGTGGAGGGGGGGCTCAGCCAGGCCAACTCTGTCACTGCGTCCCCCTGGGGTAACCGGCACCTCCCTGCCCTCGGGAAATGGGGCCATAAGGACTCAGACCCACAGGTCTCCTTGGGGTCAGAAGCATCCCCATGGCCAATTTGAGCAGCTTAACAGGGTACCTCCATCCCTAGAGCTCAATTTGGGGTGGACCTGCAGGAACACCCATCCTGGGAGCACAAACCCCATGTCTGTGGTGCAGCAGTGTTGGTACCTGGCTGCCCTGCACCCTGAAATACTTTGTCCCGTGATGCTGCCCCTTATAAGCATGATGGTCCCTGGGGGGGTGACTACCAGGTTGAAGGTCCCCCAGTCTCCCCATGGGGTGGGGACTGGGTTGCATAAGGAGCAAAGCCCTCCCGGCCCTCTCCATAAGGATGAGAGGGGACAGCAGGATCTGACCTCTGGTTTAGCCAAAGCTGGGAATCACCCAACTTTGCCCCCGCCCCGCTGCATTCCTAATGAGTGGCTGTAAAACCCCGTGATGTTAAGAGCAGCCCAAGCCAGAGCTGTGCAGGGATGGCTCCTTCCTCTCCCCTTTCCCTCCAGAGCTGGGAAAACCTCTCCAGCTCACAGCCAGGGTGCTGGGGCCCCGCAGTGGATCCCGAGCTCGGGGCCGAGGGCTGGCAGCCCGCTGGGCTCCCTGCATCCATCATGGATGGGGAGGGACCGAGCAAGGGAGACAGAGCCACCCACGCTGACCGGGCCATAAACAAGAGACAGGGTGATGCTTTTAGTGTCCCCAGGGCTGGAGCCAGGGAAGGGACATTGGGACATCAGAGGAGGGCAGTACTTCTGGGCTCCAGCCCATCCTGTCACACACAGATGAGCCGTACTGGTGTGGATCCCTGCGTAGGGTTCCTGTTTAACGCCCTCCAAAGTGAGGGAGTGAGTAAAGCCACCGTCATCCTGGGGAAGCTGAGTCAATTGTTTCCTCTTGCTGCCCCGCAGTATTTTTAACGGTGCCCTTATCCGGTGCCTGGGTGGTTACTACTTATTTCCGTACTCCTCAAGGGTGCACGCAGGTGCTGACCCCACCAGGGACCAGCCTCTGCAGGGGATGAAACCCTTTTCCCTGGCTCAGGATCACCGGTGGGATGGAGCCATGGTGGGATGGAGCACACAGAGACCCTGCTCAGGATGCTCATGGTGCTGCTCCCTGTCCCATATCCCGTCTTGGTTCTCCCTTGTTGCCTTTCCCTGGGGAAGCTGCCAGCCGAGTTGGGACTTACTGTCTCACCCCATCCTTGTGGGGTAAATCTCAGTGCAAATCCTCTTTTATCCCCTGCTAGGCTGGGAATTCATGGGAAATCAAGCAGGAGGGTTTATTTCTCACCTTCCACGGGCTTGCGGCAGGGGATGGAGTAGGTGGAGCAGATCCACAGAGGAGAGGGTGGGATGCACCCTGAGCTGGGGAGCAGAGGAAGGTGCTGGGGACAGGGATGGGCAGAGGAGATGGTGTCTGGTGGGAACAGCACAAGGTGCCCCATGGTCTGTTGCCGGCTTGAATGGAGGGACTGAGCTTTTGGGAGGAGAGAGGTGGTACATGTCAGTGGGGGATGTCCCCTGCAGAGTGACTGGGGATGCTCAGGGACCTCCTGGCCCCCCCCCGAGTCCCCACTGATGCCCGCCCCTGCCCTGCGGCATGTGTGCTCACTGCTCCTGCTGCGTTTTTGTAGTTGGAAAAGCAGCTCCTGCTTTTCCAAACAGCGATGGGGCTCAAAATCCACTGCACCTGCTGCCCTTTGTGTTGCTAACAGAGCAGTAGGTCCTACAATAATACAGGCAGGCAGCATCCTGGGCTCTATCTTTTCTAACCCTGTCCCTCCTTTGCTTCCTCCATAGGTGCCAGTGCCTGCCAGAGCAAAGGTGGCTGTGATGGCTGAGGGCAGAGAGCTCGTCCTGGTGCTGGAGAGGAACCAGTAAGTGTTGGGTCTGGGGCTGGGGAAAGGTGTTGGATGTCCCTGGCATGGTCCCACCTGGCCACCCTGTCCTGGCTCTCCTGCCTGCAGGGGAAGGGACAGCTCGGTGTGGATTCCTGCCAGCTGCAGCTGATGTGGCAATTTGGGCTGAAATGTTCCTTTTTCCACTGCCCACACCCGTGTTGTGCATGAAACAGCCTTGGCTCAATGCCGCAGTGCAGGATGCAGCACAGGTGAAGGCGAGGTGGGGTGCTTAGGGGATGGAGATGTGCCAAGCGGAGGCTCAGCGGGGTGGGCTGCTGTCCTGCTGGGTGGGCTGATCCTGTGAGGTCTTTGGAGGCGTCTCATGGTGGGCACTGCTGACTGCTGGCAGTGATTTGGAAACCTCTGCTGCTCTTCTGCTGGTCTGTTCTGGGGGTTGGCCACCATTCCTGGGTGACCTTGCCATGTAGCCTCGCTCAAGCCTTTCTGGTCTCCTTCTTTGGATGCAGGTACCAGCAGCATCTGTCCCTGTGATGCTCACCCAGCCTGGCATCCCCTCGTGCCAGGGCTGGAGCAAGGAGAGCAATCATCTCCATCTCCTGCCCTGCTCTCCTTGCCCCTCTCCCCAAGACCTTGTGACATTTGTCCCCTTGCACATTCAGGTCCCTCCCAGTGCCAGGCGGCCCCGTGATGGAGCAGGGTAGAAAGCTGATCTCTGCAGGACGGGCTTCTGCTTCCACTTCTGCTTCTTGCCAGCAGCTGGGGGAGGCTCATGCCTGGCAGATCCCTCTTCCTGCTGCTGTTTGTCTACAAAAGCAGCCACCACTGTGTCCCCCATACAGCCCTGCTGACCTGCAGAGGAGCTTTTGGTGTGTTGTTTTTTAGGACTGTGGTCAATGGTGGGGTTGGCAGTGGGGGTTGAAAGCTCATGTGCAAAGCTTAGCCTAGTTTCTTAGCCTGGTGCACCAGGCCTGGAGATGTTTGCATGTCTTCTCATGATGCTAATTCTGGCTTGGTTCCACTTTGCCATGATGGATGAGTGTGGCCAGAAAATGAGTGTGGCCAGGAGGTGTGAAGGGCGTCCCTGGTGGCTGTGGTGCCTCTGGCAGGACTGGAGGATTGTGGGGCATTGCAGGATGCTGAGCTCTGGATGAGGGCAGAGTGCAGCAGATTGAGGGGGTTGGTGGCAGCAAAAGGGAGCAGAGCACCCAGGACAATCCATGGTACTGGGGATCATCCATGGCACCCAAAAGCATTTGTGGAACCCAGAACTGTCCATGACACTCAGGACTGTCTGTGGCACCCAGGACTTTCCATGGCATCAAAGAGCATCCATAGCACACCAGACCATCCGTGGCACCCAAGACACCTTGTGGCACTTGTGATAGTCCATGGCACTCAAGATCATTCCTGGCACCCAGGATATTATGTGGCATCCAAGAACATCTGTGACACCCAGTGCAGTCCATGACACCCAGGACGGTCTATGACACCCAAGACATGGCACCCAGGACCATCCATGTCACCCAAGACCATCCATGGCACCCAAGGCAGTCCATATGGCACCCAGGGTAGTCCACGACACCCAAGACTGGCTGTACTGGTCTACTGAGGAGACCAGTACAGCCCTGGCCGTCTAAGCTGCTGCCTTGTGCCAGCTAACAGGGCTGCCTTAGACCTGGTAGCTCATGGGCCAGTGAGGCCATGCTAGACCTCAAATCTTCTTTTTTTCTGGTACTGGGAGATGTGGTTGGCCTCCAAAACCATCCTTTGTGGTGTTTTCCAACAAGGCCTTCCCTTGAGCTGGAGGAAAATACACATCTCCTCGCCCTTCCTTCCCCGGCGCTCCTGGTCCTTGGCCTGCGCTGGAGAGGACATCCCAGTGGTCTGAGCTGTGCTGGGACTCACTGTGCCCCTGGGTGGGTCTCACTGTGCCCCTGGATGGGGGATTGGCTCAACCCTCCCAGTTGTCCCTGTTCCCCAGGGATAGAATGGAGGTTTTTGCCTCTCTGCTGTCCTCAGCTGACCTGTCCCCATCCCTGTCCCCATCCTGCATGGGCAGCTGCCCATCTGCCCCCACACTGGCCGGACACTTGTCTTGCCAAGCTGCCCACGGGTCCCTTTCCAGGAACCAGGCTGAGCTGCTGTCTCCTTTCTCTGCTGTAACTGGAGTTACTGGTGCCAGGCACCCACTCACAGGCAGGCTAGGAAGGCAGGAACATGCCCACAGCGACATTTTTGGGGCCAAACTAGTTGCAAAATAGAAACCAAGAGGCGGGAGGGCTATTCTGGGGCTGGCTGCTTGGTTTATTTTCCTCTGCTGCAGAATAAAACCTCTGGGACAGGGCCAAACCCCACAAATAAAGGGCCAAACTGTCAGTAGGGGTAAACCCAGCCCTGCTTTCTTCTTCTTTGGGTGGCCAAGACCCCTGCATGTGTGCTGTCCCTTGGGAGACCTGCTGTCCCCACAGTGCCTGCAAGCTTGTGGTGGAGCGCCCATCACCCTGGCATCTGGGCAAGGCTGTGCAGCCTTCAGCGGTGTGGGAAACCTCTATTCCTTTCTCTTCTCTCCCACCACCCGTGGGGTCATTTTGCTCTAAATCCCTCCCGTCTGCTCCCTGGGACCCCCAGGCCCTTGCACTTGTTGGTTGCAAGCTCAGTTCTGGCTCTTCTCCACGGCAGGAAACAATTTGTCATCACAGGATGGGGCTGCGACACGGGCGGCCCCGGGACTGGCTTTGGTGGGTGTTGGCTGGCAACTGAGGGGAAGCTGAGGCACATGGGTTGAAGGCAGAGGGGTGCAGGTTTTACTAAAAGCAACCTGAGCTTTCTCATGATCAGCTCTGTTTTTTTGGGGACCCCCCCCCCGACCCTGTTGCTGGGGTGTTGCGTCAGGAGCATTACCCTCGCTGTGCCATGAGTGAGGTGAAGTGACATGCCTGGGGCTGGAGGGATTGGCTGTGTTGGAGACCCCAAACCTCCCGTGTTCTCAGCTGGACCCCGAATACTTCTCCCCTTCTTCTGCCAGTGGGATGCTGGATGTTGATAGTCCCAAGGGGGCTTTGGCGCTGATGGAGAAGCTGTCACCCTGCTCGGCTGCTCGTCCTCGGGGGTGATGAGGTGGCCCCTGAGCCAGAGGTGGGTGGGCAGCTGGGCTCCTCTGATACAGGTCCCCTGTCCCAGACCAGTGGGACCTTGGAGCAGAATGGGCTGAGACACAAAGGGGGACGTTGGGCTGCAATTCATGTCCCACTGGCCATGGGCAACTGCTTGTTGGGGACCAGCCCTGAGGCAGCGGTGATGGCCGCACTGCCAGCTCCGCTGCCCAAAGCTTTGCAAAGGGGGGCAGGGAAGGGGGACCATGCTGATGGCTCAGCCCTGAGTGGCTGCCCAGGGCTGGACACAGAGGCTCGGTGTCCCTGTGCCAGGACACCCAGAGCAACAAGAGGGTCCTCATCCCTCTCCCCTCTCTCTTCAGGCTGCTGGCGCCGGGCTACACTGAGACACACTACACCACGGACGGGAAGCCTGTGATGGTGACTCCCAACCACACGGTGGGTGCTGGGGGATGGACGTAGCTCATCTCTGCTTTTCGGGGTGCCTTGGCACTTGGGACGAAGCCAGAGCCCCACCGGGATGAGGCGCGGTGTTTTCGCTGGCAGCATCCCCGGCGCCTGTCGGGGGAGGAATGCAGCAACACGTGGCTCCTGTATCTCTTGGCCGCGATACAGCACCTCGGGAAATAAACACAGGCAGCGCCGGGCTCGAGCAGCTCTCGCTCTCCCCGACATCCCCCCACTGGCTTTTTGTCACCCTTCCAACACGCCGAGCTGGGCGCGGGGCTGTCTGTGTCCTGGGCTGAACTACTGGAGCTGGCAGCCTCCTGGCTCCGTCCCTCCCGTTCCCTGGTGCAGAGGGGACACCCCTCGTCTGGCTGGGAAATGCAAAATGGGTGGTTTTTGGGGCTGAGCACATGGGGTTTGTCACTGCCCAGTGCTGTGTGGGGGTTTCTAACAGAGGGTTCCATCGCCTCTCTCCAGGACCATTGCTACTACCATGGGCACGTCCGGGGCTACAGCGGCTCCTGGGTTGTCCTCAGTACCTGCTCGGGAATACGGTATGGAGATGTGCAGGGCGGGGGGGTTGTGGGGCTGGTGAAGAGGGGGATGGATCTGGCTGCCCCCTTCCTCTCTGCAGGGACCCCCTCTGGGGACCCCTTGGAGCAACACCGATGGTCCTGCAAGTCCAGCTCCAGATGCTTCACGGGGCTGATTTGCCACCTCTCCCCTTCTCCCATCCTCCACCCCACCCCGGGAGTGGGCAGGGAGGGGGAGAGGCCCTTTTTCTGGCAGCACAAGCTGCCTTCAAGGAAATTCATCTCTGGAGGAAGCTAACTAGACCCACCACCCCACAGCGGGTACCCCAGAATTGAGCGTCACCCCGTTGCAACCACCAGCTGCCATCCTGCGTTCACGTGGTCTGACCGGCACAGAGGTTTTAGTGCTAAGGATATATTAGCTCATAGGGTCGTACTGACAAAGACCCCCATCTCTTGTCTTTGCCCCCACCCCGGGTATGGACCAAGCTGAGGTGCAGTGAACTTGTGGGGCCTCAGCAGGGGCTGGGGGAGGCAGAATGAAAGTACCACAGGAGCCATCGGGGACTGCTCTCCATTGCCAGGGGCCTGATAGTGCTGAGCAGCAATGCCAGCTACTACCTGAAACCTTTGGGGACCCCTGAGCCAGGCCACCACATCATCCACCGAGCAGAGCACTTGCCCATCCAGGGCGGGACCTGCGGCCACGGTGACGATTTTGGGAGCACCATCGCTGACATCGCTCGGCTCTTCCAGCCGGTGCACCACCGGGTAAATCCATCCTGGGGTCCTTTGCTCGTGGAGGGGCAGAGGGCTGGGAGTGGGGCTCTCTGCACCCCTGCTAGATGCCTGCAGCTTGTGTCGGGGTGCCCATAACCCTGGCATCTGGGCAGGGTTGTGCAGGCAGATGGGGTGTGAGGGGTCTGGGTGGGCAGCTTACCTGGTTAGAGTTTGGGCAGGAGACCTCAAAGGGAGGACGTGTGGGTTGGGTACCAGTGCTGCACCGTATGGGGTAGGACATGCTGCAGGGTGCCTTTGGGAATGGCACTGCAGCCACTCAAATTTTCCTTGTTGCCTCATGCCTCAGTTTCCCCTCTCGGCTGTCCTTCTTGAGCAGTGTCTGGGAAACCTGAGATGCCCAGCACTGTGGGCTGCCTGCTCCTTCACTCCTCTGAGCCTTGCTTCTGTCTTGTAGGCGAAGAGAGATGCTTGGAGAACCATGAAGTACATGGAGCTCTTCATCGTTGCTGATCACACACTGGTGAGTGCTGTGGGGGAGCCTGGTCCCCTGCCGAAATGCTGGGACCCCTCTCTGTCTCCCTCCCTGCTTTTCCTCTGGTGACCCTTCCCCATCCCCATCTCTCTGCAGTACAGGAACCAGAACCTCAACCTGGGCCACACCAAGCAGCGCATCGTGGAGATCGCAAACTATGTGGACAAGGTAATGGCCAACAAGAGGGACCTGCTGGTCCCTTGTGACCACCTCCATCTTGTGACCACCTCCATCTTGTGACCACCTCTGTCTTGTGACTACCTCCATCATTGAAAGCACATGTAGAAGCACCTGAGCTTGGGGCCACCCTGGTGGTGGCCCTCAGGGACTGTCCCCATGTCACTAAGGCTAGGAGTTTAGATGACAGATATGAGCATGTGGTGGAAAATGTTTTGCCTTTTAGGCATTGTCAGCTGATGGGTGGTGTTGTGCCACCCTGACTGGCTCCTGTGCCTACACCTGTGTTTGTACAGCTCATGCTTGCAGGTGGATTGGGACAAATGTGTCCCCAAGTCACCCAGCTGGAGGGAAAGCATGGAGACCCACCAGCTGAAATGCTGTGGTGGGGATGAAGGACGTACAGCAAATGCCAGTCCCTGTCCTCTCCATCCCTGTCCCCTCCCTGCAGTTTTACAGGTCGCTGAATATCAAGGTGGCCCTGATCGGCCTGGAGGTGTGGACAGAGCGGGACCAGTGCGCCGTGACCAGCGATGCCAATGCCACGCTCTGGTCCTTTCTGCAGTGGAAGAAGGCGCTGAGGACACGCAAGAAGCACGACAACGCCCAGCTGCTGACGTGAGCACCCCTGTGGACCTGGGGGTGTTGGAGCAGGGGGGTCCCAGCTTGGACTGGGGTCTCCAAACCACCCCTGGGGTGCTAACTGCCCCTCCGTTCTCCTTCCTGGGCAGGGGGAAGACCTTCAGGGGGACAACCATCGGTATGGCCCCGCTGGAGGGGATGTGTAGTGTGGATAACTCTGGAGGTGTCAGTGTGGTAAGAGGGGCATGGGAGTCCCTGCTGCTCCTCCCAGACTGGGGGACCCCATTGCCACCCTGTCTTGCTGGGGTTCTTCATGGGCTTGGAGGACCAGCCATCTGGGGTTGGTCTTGGGATGCAGCCTGAGAGGGAATGATGCTTCTGATATCCCCTCACCCCTCTCAGATGTTGGCCAAGTACTAAGGAGGGTGGGAAAGGGCTGGTTTAAAGGTCTTCTGCCCCATGTACACCCCCAGGTTGCAGCTAGCAGCAGTGCTGGGATCTCCTGCGTTGCTTCTGCCCCTCATATTGAATAGCCCCTGTTTGTTCCCTGCTTGTGATCTCTGGTTTTGTAGGGTCATCACCCCACATAACTCTTCTCCTCCTCCTGATGGGGTGATGATGGCCCTGGTGACCTGTGGTCCCTAGGTAGGGTGCTGTTGTGAGGCACCGAGGTTTCTGGGTTTTGGGCTGTACCTTCCAAGGCCCCAGGTTTTCAGCAGTTGGGACTGGCAAAAGAGCTTCTCAACAGTTCTGTGTGGGACTTTTAGGAGACCAAACCCCCACTTCTGCCATGAATCATCCTCCATCCCTTTCTCTGTCCCTCCCATGGGATCCAGTTGCAATCCCAGGGATGTTGTGATCCCTCCATCACCCTAACCCCATTCCCTGCTGTCGGATCACCCCTCTCCATCGCTCCTGGCTGCTGTGCTGATGCATCCCCCACCCCTATGCAGGACCACTCGGAGCAGCCCATTGGAGCAGCCGCCACTATGGCCCACGAAATTGGCCACAATTTTGGCATGAGCCATGACAGCACGGGCTGCTGCGTGGAGGCCACCCCGGAGCAAGGCGGCTGTGTCATGGCAGCAGCCACAGGGTAAGTGGCAGTGGGGATGGGATGTGGCCCCTGAGCTCCCCAGAAGGTTGTGGGTGCTGTTTGCAGCTGGAGGTGCTGGGGAGCGGGGAGGAGGTCCTGTCCTGCAAGGCACCATTGTGGGTGTGGTGCCCTGTTGCAAAGGGGGAACTTGGCTAGTTGCCCTCCTCCCCGTTTGCCTTGCACATCCCAATTCCCTGGAGCAAGCACATCCTGGGGCTCAGGAGCAGGCAGGGCTCGTGGTCTCCAAGGGGTAGGAGAGGGTAGCAGAGGGGTAGCAGCCCCATCTCAAAAGAGCCAGGGGTGGAAGCAAATGGATGTTATCTGGTAGACACGTTACAGGAATTCAAGGCATTTTTCTTGTGCTAACCCACACCTTGGCACAATGAAATTATTCTTTATTGTAAGATTGGAGGGCCATGGGGCGCCTAGTCCCCTGTTATGCTGGTGGGACTCACAGCAACATGGGCCTGTGGTGGGGTGAACTCACATCCCCTACCCCAACCCCACTAAATCTGGATGTGGGATGCTCCGGAGTGGCAGTCATTACGTTTCATGCCTTCTGGCGTCCAGCCAGGGTTTGTTTTCCTGTGCTTTTGCCCTTTAATTCCCCCCAAAGCACAGATCTGTATGAAATTCAGCCAGTCGGTGACACTTTCCCTTCCAAAGTCCTTTTCTTGTTGGGTTTTCCAGCTCCCAACAATACAGTCATCCCAGATTTCCCTGCACTGCAGAAAAGCAGCTGTTTATTCTCCATTTTTTGAACCCACTCACTCTTTCATGATGCGGTGTCAGGGTGTCCCCAGGCTGTTTTCCCGTGGCTCTTGGGGCTGTCAGACCATGGCGCTGACCCCGTGGGGTTTAGTCTCTGCCTAGGTGGATTGTGGTGGGGAAAAGCACCGACTTTCCAGGATGAGGCAGTTGTGCACTTGTTTGTTCAGTTATACTACTAATTAATTATCCTGCCCCCACCCACCGGGTCTGGATGCAATGGTGCAAAGCAGTAGCAGATGCTATAGCTCAGCTGTGCCCCTGCTCACCCCCGCAGGCAAAGCTCTCTGAGCTGATGTCTCCCCGTGACATTTCTTCCTTCTTATTTTTACAGAAATATTTTTTTTCCCCACATGGGCAGAAAACACGTTTTTGACTGTCTTCCACCTATCCCTATTTGCACCTTCATGAATCAGCTTATTTGGTACATTTACTTGCTCACCCTCCCATAACTTGCATGGATTTACAGCTTTCCTTACAGCTCAAGAGATTTCCCCTTGACTTCAAAAATACTTTTAAAAAAACCCCTCTGTGTCATCTCGGAAATGAGATGTTCTAATATGAAATAAAACTTTTTTCAACAACAGGAGGAAATGAAACAAGCACCGAAGCAAAGGACAGTGCACAACTCTTACTCTCTGCTTCCTCCTTCTTAGTACATCACACACAAAAAACCCACAAACTTGTGCAAAAATATAGAACCATGCTCAAAGCTTCTCTGCAAAATCACCATTTCTCTCCAGCTTCTTATGGGACAGACCAGTTAGGCTGTTAGAGAAATGACCTTACATGTTGTAGGCTCTGATTTTTATTTTTTTGCTGCTCAGGCCTTCTGAATGATTTAATAATATTTTTTTTTGGTGTTTCTTTTCCCTTTTTCTTTAATTTTTTAGAGGATTTTTCTCCATTTCACCCTCAGGTGTATTTAAATAGCCCCAAACGGGTATTTCCCATCAGCGGTTCAGTGATAGCAGGCACATATTTAGCAGACATCCTGAGCAGATAGTCACTGCAGATGTGGAGACCCGCCTTGCAGTTAGGACGGGGGGGTCTGGGGTGTCCCAGGTGCAGAGGAGCAAGGCACAGAGGTGACACCTCCACCAGCATCAAGCTGGCAGAGCTTGCAGGCGTGGGTGCTCCTTGGCATGGGGGTCTCCAATCTCCAAGAGGCCTCTTGCTGGAGGGCTGATGCTCTGGGGGTGGTGTAGAGCAGCTCTGCTTGTCCACCCCATCCCATTCTGGAAAATACTTGGGCTCAGTGTGGTGTCTCCTGGTTGTTAGTCTGGTACTCAGCTGTGCAAGCTGGAGTGGGAGATGTTAGCGGTCTTGATGCATCTGGCCGATGGTGGCTTCTGCTCTTGGAAGGGTTTGTGCCAGTTTGCCTGTGTCCTTATTTCCCAGCTCTGACTGTGGTTTTCCACCTTCTCCTGGCCCTGATCTCCCTGGTTCCCATCCCTCCCCATCTGTCCCCTGCGCAGACACCCCTTCCCTCGCGTGTTCAGCTCCTGCAGCAAGAGGCAGCTGGAGAACTACTTCCAGAAGGGAGGTGGCATGTGTCTCTTCAACCTGCCCGACACCAAGGACCTGGTGGTGGGACGGAAATGTGGCAACGGCTTTCTGGAGGAAGGAGAAGACTGTGACTGCGGGGAGGTGGAGGTACGGCGCTGGGTGTTGTATTGCTTTCCCACAGAGGCTGTTGCAGCTCAGCTCAGCTGCTGGGTGGCAGGACATGGACCATGTGGAGCAGGGTATTTCCAAGGGAAAGAAGTTTGCTGGTGACCATAGGGACTCCATCCCAAGGGCTCTGCCCAGTCCCACCTTCCTAAATCCATTTAACCTGGTGCTGGCTTTCTTCTTGACTTTGCCCTAGAGTGCTCAGGTCTTCCTCATTCCCCCCGTGCCTCAGTTTTCCCGTTGGCAAAATGAGAAGAGCAGTGAGTGAAGAAGGGGCTGAGGGCAGCCATGGGGAAGGGATGGACTCGCTGATCATGGTGGTGTCTTTTCCCCACGCAGGAGTGCACCAACCCATGCTGCAACGCGCACAACTGCACGCTGAAGGCAGGGGCCCAATGTGCCCACGGCGACTGCTGCCAGAGCTGCAAGGTAAGTCCCCCACCGTGCCCCCCCCACCTGCCCATGAGCTGAGCAAGGAGAAATGGCACCCACCATTCCCTCGGGACTCATGTCCAGAAAGTCAAACCCCCTGGTGCCAAATGAGGGTTATGCGTAAACTAGTGTCTGCAGGGGAGTCTCTGCTGGCTGCTTTGTGGCTGGGGTCCAGCCCAGGAATTTACCTTTATACCTTGACAGCCCCGTATAGTCCTACAGGGGGCGTTATAGATGGTTTATGGCCCCAGCGTGTGCCAGGAGGCACAATCCCAGCTTGTCCCCCTTGCTGCTGCTCAGTGCTGATGTTTCTCTCTCCTCCTGCTGCAGCTAAAGGTGGCAGGGACGATCTGCAGGGAAGCAGCGGGATCCTGTGACCTCCCCGAATACTGCACGGGTGCCTCACCCTACTGCCCAGCCAACGTGTACCTGCTGGATGGCTCATCCTGTGCCTATGGCGAGGCTTACTGCAACAACGGCATGTGCATGACCCACCATCAGCAGTGCGTCCAGCTCTGGGGACCAGGTGGGTCCCACCACCTCCTTACCATCCTTCTCCAGAGTAGGATCCATGTTGTGGCTCAGTGCTGGGTCTGCACATGGGGTCCCCGTGGCCCGTGGGGCTGGAGGAGTTGTGCTGTCCCCATCCAGGATTGGGGGCTGCATCCGTGGGGGTCTGGGGGTGCTGTGCACACACACTCACAGGTGTCTGGGCCTCGGCTGTGCCCATCCACCCACTGCCTATGGGTCACACACTGCATACAGCCCATACATTATATACAGCCCCTATGCTGCATATAGCCCCCACCATAGGGTACCCTGCCCCTGTGCGCACTACGGTCCCCATACCCACAGTCCCAACATCCCGCTCGCACCCAGGTACCCCCCTCTACTGCTCCCACCCCATACAGGGCACATAGGTCCCCATTTGCATAGCAGTGCTGTCACCCCAAGGGCCAGCGCCTGTGGGTGCCCCAGGAGAGCTGCAGGGAGCACAGGGAGGAATCCTCCCCCAGGGCCAAAATCCTCCACAAGACCCCACAGGAAATGGCATTTCATCCCTCTTGTGATGTTCTTGGCTCGGCACCTGCAACAGCAGCTCTCCCAGAAACTTTTCTGTGGTGTTTTCTCCATGAGCATCCAGATGCTGCTCCTGGTTTTGGTATTTCTCCCCGCTGGCTGCTTTCCCCATCCCATGTGGGACCTTTCTCCCTCCCTGCAGGTGCCTGGCCGGCCCCAGATGCCTGTTTCCAGGATGTGAACATGGCCGGCAACACCTATGGCAACTGCGGCAAAGACAGCCAAGGGCGCTATGTGAAATGTGACAAGAGGTGGGTGCAGTGCTGGTACCCATGGGTGCCCCATCTCCTCCCACACTCACAGCTCCCCGCTGCCCACCCCTGTGAAGGGATTGGCAGGGTCCTACCCCAACCTGCTGGCATCACCCCTTGGGCCAACTCTGTTTTGGACCTGAGGAAGCCGCCAGGTCCTTCCTGGACTCAATCCCCATCACTGCTGGGAGGTTGTCCCACCATGCATCACCTCCCAGCCCAGTCTGAAGGGAAAATCAAAGACACCATCAACAGCAGATGCTATCTGCGGAGCGTGTGCTCTCCAGTATTCCCGGTCAGACCAGGGATGTTAGAGAGACCACTCCTGCCTGTTCCCTCCAGCATTTCTCTGTGCTGTCCATCATTTATCTAAGTCCTTTCTGAATGTGCTGAGCCTCTCCCATCACAGCCTAACATGGCCATAAATTCAGAGGGAGATGAGCCAGCAAGCAGTGGCACAGGGGGCGATGAGGCAGTGAGGGGGAGGTGGCTGGTACCCACATCTCCTGCCCTCACCTCGGTGGTCCACTGCTCCCAGGGATGCTATGTGTGGCAAGATCCAGTGCCAGAGCTCAGCTAAGAAGCCCCAGGGGACCAACACCGTCTCCATTGACACCACCATCCGCTTCAATGGGCGGGAGGTGAAGTGCCGAGGCACCTACATGTACACCGCGAAGGACGACGAGGAAGACCTCTCTGACCCCGGGCTGGTGATGACGGGGACAAAATGCGGAGATGGGATGGTGAGTACCTCTTCCTAGGGCTGGGGTCATCTCCTTGGCTCTTATCCCAGCTCCAGTGTCAACATTGGCTCTTCTCTTGGTTACAGCTGGGCCATGGGACATGGTTTCCTCCATGCTTGCAGATATTGCCCATTGACATCTCAACCTGGGCGTTTCTAGGCATCATCAGATGCTTGTGTGTAGGCCACCAAATTCTCTCTGGCCTCCATGATTCTTTATTGATTTAATGCACAGTGGAGCAAACCCAACAAGAATTACGTGCCCCAGGACTTGATGGGTGAGGCTTCCTCCTATGAATAAATTGTTTCCCAGGGGAAAGCTATGTTCGGAATCAAGATGACAGATCCAAACAGATGCTGCTAACTGAGCATTAGTCTCTTTTACAGCCCCTGCATCTCCTAGTGCTTTACAGAGCGTCAGTTCAGCTGAGAAAGGGCAGAAGCCTGGTAGACAACATGGTAGTAGGGATGCACGCCAGAGCTGGCTGTGGAGAAATGGCCTTTGCTGTCTGGCATTTCAGTTGTGAAATTTTCATCCCAGTTTGGGATGGAAGGCCAAAATGTCAACATTTTCATGAGAAAGAATGGCTGGTTTTGAAATCCAGTGTCCTTTTTTCTTTTGGCTGGTTCCTGCCTTTTAGGGCCAGATGGGAAATGCCTTCTCCAGGAGCTGCCAGGTGGGTTGTCAGGGGAGGGAGGTGGGAGTGGTGGTGACTGCTCTGCTGAGCCATCCTGGATGGGGAGAGGCAGAGGTTCCCTGGGCTCTGCTGAAAATTGGAGTGAAATGCGTTGACCTGGAACAAGATGATTTAACCAACCTGCATTTTCCAACGGACTACATCCTTCCAGAGGACTCCTATCTGTAAAGTCAGAAGATCACTGTCCCCTCTCTCTTGGGTATGTCTCTAACCTCAGCTTCTTGGCGCTCTCTCAGGTTTGCAAAGATCGCCGGTGCCAGAATGCTTCCCTTTTTGATCTGGAAAAGTGCGTTTCCCAGTGCAATGGCCATGGGGTGAGTTATTGCCTGAGACATACAGCAGGTTCCTGAGATGAGTGCAGATTCTTAAACAAAACCAAGTGTCTCCCGCAGGGATGAGCCTTGCAACACAGTGGGCATCTGCTTTTCGTAACTCTCACATGCATCAGCTATGGGGAGACTGAGCTGAGATCTTTGCTTACCCACGTTCAAGTTAGAGGAAAAAGATCATTCATGATGTAAGGACCATCTGCAAAATTTGGATCAAGGTTCCATTTGAACTGGAGAGTGTTTAGAGCTCAGAGCAGGTGCCTGTTCTCTCTGAGAGCAAAGCAAGAGTTAGAAACACAACTGGGACTACAAAAAGGCAGGGAAATGGTTCAGCGAATAGCAAGAGCCTCTATTGTCCAAAGCTTAAAGGCTACAAAGATTTGACCTCTGCAGAATGCAGGGCTTTGTCAGATAAGGCAACAAGAATGTTGTGGTTTAATGAGAAGAACCCAAGGGGAAGACGTTTAACAAACTTCTCGCCTAACAGAAAGTATTAAGGGTGTCAGGCTTGTCTAGTCAAGTGGTGTGAAAGCTGAGGGTATAACATACCTGTTTTCAAGGTTTCTGCAAAGAGCAGGGAAATGAAAGTGTCAACAAAATATTTCTGTACATTGTAATCACAGATTTGAGGGCAACACAGATACGATCCAAGTGATGTCCAGGGGGTGAATATTGGCAGGGGTTAAGCTCCTTCAGCTCGGACTCCTGCCATTGGCTGTCTGCTCTCACCCCCACTGTACAGACCATCGTTTCCATACATTCCTTGTGGTCTCCAACCCTCCTCTTTCTGCAGGTCTGCAACAGCAACAAGAACTGCCACTGCGATGCCGGCTGGGCTCCACCCTACTGCGAGAAGCCGGGCTTGGGCGGCAGCGTGGACAGTGGCCCTGTGCAGCACGACAGTGAGTCACGACTTCTCGTGTGGTGCCTTGTGACACTGGTGGGGCTGGAGCGATACCACGAGATGGGGAGATAGGGCAATAACACTGCTGCTGACAGCTCTGTTGGGTCCGTTCAGGCAGACTCACAGCCTGTGCCCAGCTCTGGTTGCTTGGTGGCCACCCATTTTTATCAAAGGTCACTGGATGGTACTGCTCCCTTTTTGGAGGTGTGATCAGCAAGGATGTCTCTAGCCTGGGTGGCCAGGAATGGGCAGATGGGACTGACATTTCCATTGAGTGAAGCCAGAGGCTGCTGGCTCTCCCAGCCCCATACTCATCTTTGTGCTTTCCCTGCCAGATCACGAAGCCATCTTAATAACCCTTCTGCTCATCTTCCTGCTCTTCCTTCCTGCCCTGATGATGAGCATCTACTTCTGGTACCGGCGGGAGAACTCGCTCCTGAATAAATGGATAAAAGAGATGAGGAGAAGGAGCCAGGAGACATATAGGTGGGTGATGCATCCTCAGGCCTTTCTCTCTTGAGGTTCTAGTGAGACTCTGAAACCTTGTTTTCTTGCCACTGGCATCATCCAGGCTGGTAGGAACTTTTGTGGGGGAGCTGGTGGTGCACAAGGTCTATTTCAAAGTGGTGTGAGACCTGGTTTGAGATATGAAGAGCTCTCTCTCTCCTGGGACAATCTGAGGCTCTCAGATCTCCCCTGAGCAGAGAACAGGAATGATCAGTTGGACAGGACAATCCCAGAGAGTGATGATGAATGTGGCCTGGTACCGAGGAGCTTTTTTGCCATCTGCTCTTAGCAGGCTGCAAGAGCTGGAAGGGCTCTGAATTTGGATATTCTCATTATTTCCCCTCCCAGTAATGCTACACACACACACATACCTCAGAGCCCCTGCAATAATTTGAGAAAAGAAAGGAGAACCAAAGAACCTCCTTCATTACCCTCGTTATCTCAAGACTTGTCATCCCTGATCACCCAGCACTGCAAGACTGTCTGTTAATGATCTGTTAATGGAGACAGCATCTCGCTGATGTGCAGCATTTCAGGAGGCAGCTGTTGCAAAAATGGTTGCTTTATTTTGCAATCTGTGATTTACATTTACGATCCTGGGCAGGAAAAAAACCATCAGTCGAAAGTCAACCGGTGGCCATCCCAAAGCTGCTTTCACCTTGCGGAACATTTCCACCTCCAACCACACTAATAAAGTAAGTAATAACTCACCTTCCAGGTTTGCTTTCCCACTCTGGGGCTTGATACTTGTGGGTGATCGCATCTGCCACTAGCAACTGGGCAAACAAGTGGTGCTCCATGCTGGTTTTCCTTTGTGTCTACACTGAGAGAACCTTGGTCCGTAGTACACATCCCTCCTAAAAGTGAGTCTGTTGAGCTCTGCCTGCTCAAAAAAACCCCAGTGATTGCCAGGAGCCTCTGCCAAGAAATTGCCCATCACAATGGCAAAGCTTAGCATGGGCTGTGCAATCCCGCTGATGACTTTGTGTTGGGTCTCCAGGGAGACAGATGCTTCTGCTGCTGGTTGTGTCAGCTCTGGTGACCTTGGGATGGTAAGCCTGGGGCTGAATTTAGGAAGAATTTAGGTTTTTTGAGCATGGCCACAGTGGCTGAGAGCGAGGCAGATGGATGATGTCTCCCGTCTGGTGGAAATGTGGTATGGATTCACCAGAGCTGTCCATGCTCCAGATCATCCAAGATCAGCACCTTTCTCATCCCTGTGTGCTTTCACATGGTTAGTGAGGAGCAAACATGTTCAGCTTTTGAATGGGATGGTAAAAGTGGTGGTCCCAGAAAGTGGAATAAATACCCAGTGCTCCTCCTGCAACTTGCACCCAGACTTTGCGGGACATCTACTTTTCAGCACCAAGGAAAACACACCTAAGGATTTTTTCCATACCTCTGCTTTTCTCATCCCCACAGGCAACACGAGCTGCGTTCCCCTCCAACCCCAGCGCTCACCAGCCCAGCTCTCAGCCTGTCAATGTTGTCCACCCTCTTCGCCCAGCTCCCCACTCCATCCCTCCACGCCCGAGAGACCCCAAGCCTGCTAGGCCACCTCCACCACTCAGCAAATCGCCCATGGTTCCCACCAAAACAGTCGTCTCCCAGGCTAAGTTGCCACCTCCAAAGAAACCTCTTCCCTGCAGCCCTGTGAGGACCCCATTGGTGAGCTTTGCTGGTTGGCTGTGCTTTCCTGCCAGATTCATAGAAATTCTCTGTTTTTTGCTGCCTGTGGCTCTTTTGGGTTGGGACTATTAAGGAGCTGTCACACCATCCAAAGAGATGAAGCTCTTGCAACGGTGAAAGTTCATTAGATAATGAGAACATTTTAAGGTAGTTTGGGGGGTGTGGTTACATGCTTTGAAACATCTCAGCTCTGCAGCAGGTGAGAGAGGTTTGTAGGAGGTCACTGGATGCTCCTCTAAGGATACTGTCTCTCCCCATACACTTTGTGATCCCAGATCGTCCCAAAGCACCAGCCCCCCCGTCGGCCACTGCCTGGAAGTCCTCTTCTGGCCAAAGAGCTGCCTCCTGCACATGGACAGACCCTGCTGGTCATGGTCCCTCCTACCAACTTCAAGGCGTTGGGTACAAGGGCCATTAGCCACCCCACGAGGCCATTAAAGTAAGTTGAGGGAGGAGTTCAGCTATCTCCCACCACTGTTGGGGTCCTGCACGTGGATGCAGTGGGGGGTCTTGTGGGTCACGTCTGAGTGGGACATCCCAAATGTCACTGTGGTGTGCTCTGGTCTTCCCCTCGTGGTGTCTTCACCATGTCCTAGGTTTCTCCTGCTCCTTCCTGATATAGCTGGTGTGTACAGGTCAGGCTGCTGAAGAGCAGGAGAAATGGATGAGGCTTTGGGCAACTTCATCTAGTGGAAGGTGTCCCTGCCCATGGCAGGGGGTGGGACTGGATGATCTTTAAGGTCCCTTCCAACCCAAACCATTCAGTGATTCTATGAAATGCTTGAAGCCCACCAGCTTTGAGGTAGCTGGTCTGTAGGGCACTGGGGATCTTTGGTACAGGGGATCTGGGAGCAACAGCAACAGGTAGAAAGGAAATCAGAAGATACGCCAAATCCTGCTACGGGGGGAGCAAGCACAACAAAAGTGTTTGTCCAGATGGGGACCTTACGTACGTAAACAACCCCTTGCACATGCTCCCTCTTGCGTGATGCAGGAGAAAAGCCTGCCCACCTGAGTGAGGTACCTGTGGTGTCTGGGGTCTGCACTATGCCTCCACCTGGCAGGATCCCACAAGGTTTGGCCAAAGTTGGCCAGTGGGGACCGAGGTTGGGACTTTGGGTCTTATAAGGTCCTGATGGACTAAGGGAGAGGTCATCGTGTGGTGGGTGCATGTAGCCCCTTGTCCTGGAGCATGGAGGGGGCTGTTGGTTTGCTGCTGGGGGACCGTGGAGTGAAGGGATGGACACTGATGCTCTGTTTCATCTTTCCTGCCTACAGACCGATGCCACCTCAAAGGTGAGTCACAGACACCGTGTAACACCATGTGGGATGGTCTTTGCTGCTTGTGGGGGGATGGCCTTTGGTTAAACACTGAGCTGGGATGCAAGAGACTGTGGGTTAAATTCCCCCCTTCCCAGAGGCTCTTAGATGAGCAGGACATGTACCCAAACAATAGCAGGGCTTGGGCACCTGTGTCTGAGGGAATGGAGGACACAGGCTTTCCAGTTTGGAGCTGGGAGATTCAGTCCAAGTCCTTTACAATATCACCACTACTTTCAGCTCTTGCTGTATTGCTAAACCCTCTGGAAATAGGTCTGTGGAGCCTCAGGGGATCGTGCTTGCATCCACTCCTGCTAGCCAAGGCTGGTGGGCCATATGCAGCCACGGAGAGGAGGCACCACGGTGGACTGAAGTTGGCCCTCACCCCAAAACAGTCTGCTTTAGTAATTACTGCTTTCATGTTCTGGGACCATTTTAGGTTCCTATGTCTTTGTAGTTGCCACCACAAGGAGGCTGAATAAGCCCCAAAATTTCTCAGTGTAACTCAATCCCTATAGCTCATCTCTTCTAGTAAATAAAACAGGCTTGTTCTGTGGTCCCAAAAGAGGAAGATTTGGCACATCCCAGCAGCCAAACTCAGCTCCCTCCCCAGATGGGGTAGTTTGGTTCTTGCTGCCCACCGGGAGCAGTCCCTGGCTATCTTCTCTTGAAACGGTGCCCATGTTAAAAAGTGTTGACTGGCAGGGCTAGACTTGTACCTGGGAGCAGGACGTGCCCATGTCCTGGTCTGGATTTGTTACTTGACACCACCAACATGGTAAGAGAGGGCCAGGGAACTGTTTTCTTTCCTGGATGGATGAGATGAGAGATTCTGTAATTCCCAGGATGGACTATAGGATCTGCATCAGGTTGGTTGATTTGATGATGTCTCTTAGTAGTGCACGAACCACCTTGGCAGTTTTTGGGAAGCTGAGAGCAGTAACCCCTTCAGGGACATGGTTCCTGCAGTTGGTGAGCTCACAGTTCTCACCACTGATTACTGCCTGGTGCCACCACATGCTTTGGTGGATTTTGTGTTCTATCAATCCGGGTTTTGAGGCTGCACCAAAGGAAAACACTTCAAAGGGATAAAATTTGGGATTGTATTTTTGAGAGAGGACGTGGGTGACCGTGACAGTCCCAGGTCCCTTCTGGTCTCAGGGACAGCAGCTGGTCTGGCTTCCCTGAACTGTGGGAGGATGGTTGTGGTGGAGGTGGTAGATGCTTGATCTCTGCACTCGAATGAGTTGTCTCCTTTCTTCTTGCTTTAGGCCAGTCCCAGCCATCAAAGTCCAATCAACCTCCTTCCCCTTGAAGAAGTGACAAACCAAGGACACCTTAAGCCCATCCTTCCTGAGCTGGCTCTCCTGATTTGCACTGCTGCTGGCGACAGGGGTCTTTTATTCTTCTCTTGTTTTATTTGTCTTTTGATACCAGAGGACTATTTTTATAAGACAGAATATGTATTCAGCACAAAAACTGTAGTGGTGGGGGGGAGGAGAGGGGAAATCGGTACCATGACATAACTAAGGGTTGGGGTGGGCTGGCGGTGGGGTTACCACGATGGAGACTCCACCACAGCTCCTGGCATCACTTCCTTGCCAAATTACCCCCCAGCTTTAGTTTCTTCTTGACATTGCACGTGGGCTGGGATGGGGTGACTTGGGATCAAGAAAACATCCAACACTGACTTAAGATGCTGATGACAGTGGCAGCGAAAACCGTGTAATATCCTTCTAGCTACCTCCTCCTTCTCCTCCAGGCCTGATGAGACCCTCCCCACCACCCACTGACACCAGAGTTCAATGCTGGGCATTGTCTCCGGCAAGAGCCGGCATTTGCCATGAGAGAAAAGTGGTTTCCAGTTTGGACTGTGCCATACAGTGCTGGGACATTTCCGTGAAGGATCCAAGTTCTCAGGCTCCTCCTGGCCTCCTGCCTGATTGCACAAGACAAAACAGTGACAATCCTGGGGCCATACCTGGAAGGAGAAGCTGCCTGGGAAATGGTTTAATGTCTGAAGTGCTGGTGGCAACTGGTTACCAGGGTGCTTTTGAGGGGCTCAGGAGCCCTCCATAAAACATTGCATGTTCCCTGCTCATGGGGCAAGCCCATCAGTGGCTCTGTGAGCTGCTAACACTCTGCTGTCCAAAGGGGGAAGGAGCCACAAGCCGGGAACAAGAGCAGGAAGACCTCTTGCCCGTGTCATTGGCTTGCCCAAAGGCCTTGGCCAGGCCATTGCATTTCTCTGTGCCTCAGTTCCCCCCGTCTGTAAAATGGGGGGGTAATACCTACCTCACAGGGGTGTTGTGAGGTTTAACAAACTGATGTCTTGAAAGGGCTTTACAATCCTCAGATGAAAGGTGCTGTTGACCTGCACAGTACTATACCGTGCTACTTTCCTATGACTTGACATGCGGCTCTGTCAGGGTCTGAAATGAGAACAAAGGCTTTGTACAGTCCCCTGGCTCCTCTGGCTCTTTTCTTGCTCAGAACTTCCCTGACCCTTTAGACACCAAGGACTCTGGGTCTCCCACCACACTGGTGCAAACAGATATCACTGAAACCCCTTCTGTTAACCCTTAAACCTGGGATCATTCGGCCCAACTGTGTGTGACATGTCAGCTACTCTGGTAGACATCCCATCTGTCCTAGGACAAGTTTTTGAGCTGTGTCCAATCAGTGTAAAGGTTCTTCATGATGTAGGCTCAGGGACAACCCTCAGGAAACTGTTCTGGTGTTTCATTATCCCCAGTGTTACAAAATGGGCTGCTAATTGCAGGTTGTGGTTACAGCCACCTTAACCTAAGCTGTCCTTACTCTCTTATTTTCAGGCTAGTTTGAAGTCTTTGGTCATGCACATGGATCTTCCCTGAAGCCTCTCTGGTACCTCCATATCTAGGTGGGATGTAGGATCCAGCAGCTCCTCTTACTCTGATAAGAGCTCACAAAATCACAGAGTCGTTTAGGTTGAAAGGGACGTCTTGGGATCATCCTTTGATGACCTCCAGAGGACAGTATAAATAAACTGGTCCCTAAACCTTCCCAAGGTCCCATTTTTAGTGATCTCCTAAGGACTTCTGACATGGTCAGACTTGAGGAAGAGCCTGTGGAGCTTCTGGAGACAGGAAACCCTGCTCCCTGCCTATGAATGCCCTCCCTTCTACTGTCCAGTATAGGTGCTAGCAGAGGGTTAAACAGTTGGAGAGGATTTGGAGAAGTTGCTGCCATGATGAAGTGATCAGAAGAAACTTTTCTCAATAAGTCAGACCATCTAACTTAATGACAAAGTGAGAAATGACAGCACTGCAGTCAAACACCTTACTGTGAGACCAGTGATTGAATTATCACATCAAGCTTCTACAATGTCCCTGGGCCTGTATTCTTGCCCATTAATGTCACCTACGTGGCCATCACACTCCCCTTTGTCTCCTCCTGTTGCCAGTGGGGAGATACGGAGAGTTCACCTTCTACAGCTATCCAAACTTCACCAACAGTGCAGAGCTAGGACATGCACATTTTGGGGCTAAATTTGAGCTATTCAGGCTAGAAAAGAATTGATAGAAATCCCCATTTCTGATCTCAGGGAACCTGCAAAGATGTACTGATCTAGGGTTCTGCTCAGCAGCAGAATCAGTACTCAACAATGATGTTTTCACACTTCTCAAAGACCCTTTCTCTGCCTGGGAGATGTTCTTACATGCACCAGCAGATTTTTCTTGAGGCAGACTGGCTGTGCCATGGTGCAGAATGGCCCGTCATCCCTTTTCCCCAGGCAGGAGCAGCAGTGCTGAGAACAGCCCTCCCAGTCCACATGCCCAGGCCAACTCAGATCTTCTGCCCCTGAACTACAAGCCCATTCCCCTCTGGGAGCAGAGGTACAAGGGGGTTGTAATTCAGGGATGGTGCACAGCGGTCTGTTTGCTGGCTCTGTCTAACCTGAGATGGTCACAGGGAGTGCAGATGGATGATGTCCATCCTAATCACCCACAAATGTAAGGCGTGGCCTGTGGTCCATGGGATGGATGGGACTTGAGGACTGGTTAGAGAAATTCACGAATCCAGGCAGGGCTTTTGGGTGTCCAGAAGACACTAGATGGCAGCAGATGACCATGAAAGCCTCTGCTCAGCCCTGTCTCGGGATTGTGGCTGGGATTTCCAGGGACCAGATCCTTAAGTGCAGATTTACCCCTTGCTCTTTCTCCCCTACCCCACCACCTGCAATCCCATTAAAAGTGTGAGCTGGGCATGAAAACTGCCAAGTGCCTCTGATGACGCGTTGAGCTTGAAGCCCATCAAGTGGAGCATTCCCCTTTATAAAGGGGTCCACTGCAAGCTTGGGTACCTTTGGAAAATGATGGTGGAGAGCAGAAAAAACCACAGCTCTTCACTGTAGTGTGCTTTCAGCATCAAAGACACCTTCTCGGCTAATGGAGCCTCCCTCAGACAGCATGTGCTTGGTGAAGGGTGAAGGGGAAAGGGGAAGCGGTGGTGGTGGTGGTCTTGTCTCAGTCATTTCACTGAAACCTGGGGCACTGAGACATGCATCGTGGTCCCATCTGCTGCTTAAATATCTTTTAGTCTCCCTAGGGCTAGGAGGGGTGGGTGTGAGATAGAGGATCAGACTGTTTTGCTTTCATCACCTTGACATTTCTGTGGGCTCATCCCAGCTCTGCTGCTGTGTAGGCAAACTCATATATCATGTCTGTCCCTGTACATACTTTACCAGCACCAGAGTGAGTACACTGAGTGCTATAACCTGCTTTAGTCCATCTGCACTTTTTGGCATTGGTCTGGACAGCTCTTGCAACAAAAGTGTCCACAAAATGCTGCATCTGCTGGGAGGTTGGGCCTCACCATTTCCCCTCTGGTCAGGTAATGGAGAACCTGGGACCATGATTATGGAGATGTGTGCTGAAACTCTACTTCCAGTAAGCTCTTGAGCAAGGGCTGAGGCTGAGAGGCTCAGGCTGATGCTTTGCTGGTGGTTTGAGAGATCCTTTCATGTGCATATTTCTCATTTATCCATGTGGCAGAGTTTGTGTGATTGAAACGGGGAAGACTAAAACCTCCTGGCTGGCTCAGGAGAACACGTCTACATCAAACAGCTTTACATTGTACATGCTGGGGAGAGCAACCATGCTTCTAATTCCCAGTAGCATTTTGGAAGACAGGTTAGGTCCATCTCCTCAGTCCATCTAATCTGATGTCCAATTGTCAACAACAGCAAGATCCAGACATTTCAGAAGTCAAGGTGGAGCAAAGCCCAGCTCCTTTCAGATTTTAACCTGATCTCTGATGGAGCCTGGTGTCAGCTCTTTCCTCTGTCCTGGTATAATTGCCCTTATGTTCTTCAACCCTTCAGCGATGGAGAGCCCACAGTGCTACAGGGAGCATCTTCCTGTGCCTTCCTCCCCATGGTACAAATGTTTTCTCCAGCTTTGGTCTGATTAACAGTCTCCATCTTCCTCCTGCACTGAGATACTCTAGGACCTGTGCAAATGAAATAGGGGAGAAGCTGGGTAACTTGGGTGAGCCATCTCCAGCGATGTCTCTTTCTCTGCATAGCTGCTCTTCTCTTGCTATGTCTCATTGTTGTCAGCATCCTTGCCAAGACTTCTGAGGTCCTTGCACACCAGGCACTTTGCAAACAACAAAACCGAGAGCTTGTGATCCAGCCTACTACGAAATTAGTAGGGGACCTCTGGGCTTTCTGGATGGTTTCACTCTTATCAGGGCTGATTAGGGGGTGTAGGAGTGTGCGTGGAGGTGTTTTAAAATCTCCCAGGCTTCCTTTTAACATGGTGGTCTCCTTGGAAGTAAACATCTAGGTGATATGACAGCCTCAACCCATGAAAAAGTCCTGCTGAACCGGTAGGGCTCATTTGGGCCCATTCTGGTCCTGGAGGTGGCCAAGGATATGTGACACTGTAGGGAAACATCTCAGGTAGCAGTGGAGGGGAGGTTACAACCAGCTTCATCTCCATGCTGGCAACTCCACACTGAGACCGAGTTATTGGTCACAGACAGACCTGGCCGGGACACTGGGCCTCAGTTAGGTCCTGTGTTTGAGGCAGGACTGATGTAGCTTGCTGGAAGGAGGACACCATGACTCTGTGGATGTCCAGATGCAGAATATCTTCCCCAGCACATTAATGGACTCATTGGGACTGGCTGCTTTTCCCTGTGGAGCAGAAGTCAGCTCAGTTTTCAAAGGGACTCAGGACTGTACCTCCCTGCCCATTTCAGGGGGCTACTGTTGCCCACCACACTTGTGGTGAAGCCAGCAAGATGTCCTTGCCCAAGGGCAAGTCGTTGCCTCTGTCTCCATGCCTCGGTTTCTCTCAGTTTGAGAATGGAGCCATCAGCCCTTCATCTGTCCCATCCGTGTCCTGTCCTGCCCAGTCACACTGTGGTGCAAGAACCAAGGCAAGAGGCCAGATCCTAACCCACAGCAGGTCCATGGGCTTCTGGCCTGCTTGGGCTCTGCAGGGGTTTCCAAGGGATGAAAGGGGATGTGGAGGAAGGGCCAAGCAATGGAGGGGACAAGGGAGAGTCCCCAGCAATTGAGTGGCTTCCAGTGAGCTTCAGAAATTGGGGGGCTTTTCTGCAGCACACTGGGGAAGTCACCTTGGGACAAGAAGTGTCATCCTTGGCTCCCTGGAGCCTGAATTTTGAGGTGCACCAAGTTTGCACTGAGTTTGCTGTGGGTGTCCTGGCACCAGGCAGGCTCTGTCCCATGGGATGCAGCCTGAGGTGACATTGCTAGTGTAAAATGTAAAACCACCTTTTTTTTATATTTTTCTCATTTAATGCTGCATCCTGGGGTGGGAGAGATGAGGGGGATGGACAGCTGAACTGGAAGTACACAGCTGCAGGCAGGCATGACACTCCCAGTCATACAGAGCACAGGCAGACAGACTCATGCACAGAGCCAAAGGAAAAAAAAAAAAGCAAAGAAAAAATGGAAAAAAAAAAGGCAGTGAAGCAGTTAATGAAGAGGCTCCTGCAGCCGAAGAAGTTGAACCATTCATCATCCTCCAGCGCCTTTTCTTTCCTTTTACTTTATTTGTCTTTGGCAAAAGACGATTGCTCTCTCCACCCGTTCCTGCCGTTCAGGGGCTGATAGCTCTCTCCTTGGAGCCGAGAATGGTCCCATTAAAAATGAAAGTATAAAGCACAGCTTGATTTTAATTCACTGCGTCAACATTTCTATATATACGGAGGGAAGGAGAGAAATAAATTTATAATATTATACACACACATGCTAAAGACTGAGGTCCTGTTGAGTGCTGTCACTGAAGTGTTGCCTAAAGCTATGTCTTATCTCTCTAATTTCCAAGTATTTCTTAAAGAAGTGAGTGTCTTTCAAGTCCCAGCACTATGAAGTACAAAGTGAGCTTGGAGATGGAGAACTTCTGTGTCAGCAGTGTCAAAGCAGGATGCAGTTCTCCCTCTCCAACTTTCCTTTCTGTTTTAAATCCTTGCTCGGAGAAACAAATGAAGAAATCAGTGCAAGTTTGGGCAACATTTGGAGCTAAGGTGAAGCTTTACCCTGTGGCTTCGTGATGATGTGGCATCTTGATGTGAAGACACTGCTTCTGCTGTCCACTGTGGTTTGAAGAACATGGGCGAGCGGAGGCAGGGCTGTACCTGGATATCAGAGAGCACAGTGCAACGTGCCTGTTTTGGCCCCAGATGCTCAGCTGAGATAGTCAAACCAAACCATTCCAAAGAAGTAAAATTAGGAAGTTGGAGAATGTAGAAATGGAGGTGGAAACAGTGTGGCTTCAAATGCACTGCATGAGACCCAGGTGTTCAGCTCTTGTCAGCAGATGAGATATATAAATGAAGGAGTTGCTCTCACGTAATTAGCAAAGACAAACTGAATTATTGCCTTGAGAAACATATCTCAAAGCTCTTTCCTGGCCTCCTTTACACAGTGGCCACTGGCGATATGCTATGAGATGTTTGCAGGGGACAATCATGACTAGCCAAGGGCTGAATGGGGCTGACAGTGCCCAGGAGAATGGCTGAGTTTGTTGTCACCCCTCCAGCCCACACCTCCACTGTGCCTGTCTGCAGAAAAGGGCTGAAGGTCAGGATGTTGCTCACCAACCTTTCTCCTCGTACAGGGAAAGCTGGTGGGACACTCGCCCAGGGACAGAGGGCTGTTTGTTGCTATTACTGCCTCTTCTTTAGTACCCAAAGGTGCTTTAAAGAAATAGGTATAGACGAAATTTTTGTCATAAAGAGACCATTTTATATTCATTGGGTTTGCATAATAATAAATAAAGAAGCTGTTTCAGTCCAAAGTAGCCCACTGTGACTGAGGGACTTCCTGCACTTTGTGATCCCAAGGTTTGCAGAGCAAGGAGCTTTGGTCATCTCTATGCTTGTAGATTATAATGTGCTTGAGAATGTTTTGGGGGTGCTGAGGCCAATGGCACAGAGCAGTCTTCATCTGTGTTATTAAATTCTCCTACCTTCAAAACAAAGTGGCCATCAGCAAACTGTCTGCTGGGATGATTCATGGGCCACACGAGTGGCTGAGCTATGCAAGAATCATATAATGCTTTGTGCTAAGGCCAAACGTGGGTCAGGAAGAACTAACAATTCAGCAGCTTGAGTTCAGTCCAGTGTACAGTTCACAAGTACAGACACAGATTTTGGGACTAGTCTGAGAAGGAATATGTTTAATCTCTGTGGCTCTCCTCAAGCAAGGATGGTCCATTTTCGGCCCTCCTACTTCTGGCTGTGGTTGGTAGACAAGGGGTGAAGGCAAAAGAAGAGAGTCCTTAAGCCATCTTAGACAACATTAGTGCAAAAGGACTGATCTAAGAGGTACCTCTAGAAGTCTAGAGGAGGAGTCACTGGTGCCAACATCCACTTTCATTGTGAGAAGCCAGTTATTTCTGTGGTCACTGGTGTATATGAGGAACAAGAATGTTAGGACCTTTGCAAGGACCCTTTCATTTATAAATAGTCACCTTACCAATCCCAGCCGGATCAGCTTGATACAGCTTTAGGACTAATTTTCTAGCAAGGTGTGAATTTACCCTTTTGGATTCACAGCAAGACTCTGCTAACGTAAAGAAGAGCAGAAAGCACAAGGGGAAGGGCAAGGCAGAGTTTCCAGCTGCGGGACAGGACCTACCATGGCAGGACTGAAATAGAGGGTATCCAGAGCTTGAGACGCACTCTCACATGGTAGCCCTATCAAGATTGCTCCTGCTGTGTGAAGATCTCCAGCCATCAATGTATGTGTTGGGGCAGGACCTGAGCTGAGTACATACATCAGGTCAAACATGCAGGACAGAGGTACAGGTGTCATCCAGGGAACATGTGACAGGAGGTACCTGGTCTCCATTGGACTTGAGGTGACCAAAGACCAGAGACCAACTTGTCAAGCCACTCTGCTGGCTTTGCTTAGTGAATCCAAAATGAGTCACAGCTTGGATAAACAGCCTTATTTTCTCCTGGGCATAAAAATAAAGGTGGCTTTTTCAACTATTTTTTCTTCTGCTTCATTTTGTTGGGTTTTCTCCCCCTGATTGCCCTTTCCAGAAAGAAAAGGCATGACCACAAGACAAAGTTTAGTCATTATTTGAGTTTCAAATCATTCCTGGCATGATATTTTCACCACACAGTCTTCTCAACAGTCTTTCCCAGGAGGGATTTGCACATGTGAAGCTTTTGTATTGCAAGCCTCTCAGGACTGAGTCAAGGTATTATCATCCATTCCTGTGCCTTGTCTCTACAGGGCTCTGTTCCTGGGCACTTTATTAGCACCAGTCGTGCAGTTTCGTATTTGCATGTTTTTCGTTTTTATACCAGCAGTGAAAATAGCTCAGTTCCCTTTGATGTTCCCTTGGATGGAGCTCTTTTTTTTTTTTTTTTTTTTCCCCTCTCCTTTTAGAGCAGAAGCAGAAGAAAATCAATTTAAACAAGATGCAGAAAGGTTTCAAAACACAGTCTTAATCAAGTCAGCTTTGCCTCCGATCTTCCTCCGGCTCAGCTCTGAACCACCCCCCAAACCTGGCAGTTAATGACAAAAGAAAATCAACAATGACACACTTTGAAATCCTTGGCACTGAGTGACATGCACAATACTTAAAAAAAGCCCAACAGACAATTGGCTGGAGAACTTTCTCCATTGAACTTCAAGAAACACGTTGTTTTCTGGGATGGGAAATGGCTGCTCTTCTTTTCTGCTCTGTCTTGTTAGAGAACAGGCCCTGGAGTACAGCTAAACTGAGCTCTGCTGTATGTTTAGCTGGGGGTCAGGATCTTCTCCAGGACTTGCAGAGCTGAGACTGGGACATTCCAAACACGCAGATGATGTTGTCCCTTTCAGATGCCCTGCAGCACACTGGGAATGTCCTGTGGCAGGGTTTGAGGATGGAAGAGCACAGGTAAAAGTGGCATGACCACCCTTTTGGATGCCCACATGCTGGATCTCCAACACTATTCAGACAAAAGCTTGGTGTAAAAAGAGCTTTGAGAGCTGCTGGCCCTTTTTTCTGTGAAATGGTCTTGGTAGCTTCACACTGGGTCTGAATTCTGCTACCTGGACCTTGCTAACCTGCAGAGAACAGAGGTCTTTGGAGATCTTTCAAGTAGAGTTTGCAATCCTGGTCTCTCCTTGAGAGCCAGGGAATGACCATGGGGTTGTCCTGCCTCTGATCAGGCTCCTCTGGTGCTGCAAAGTTCTGTGACCCTCTGGATGAGACAAAGCAGAATGTGAATTTCATCCATTCCCAAGGAATACAGAGGTGCTGGTTGGAAAGGCCCTCTGTTGGATGTCTGGAGTGTCTGCTCCACGCCTTTCCTCTTTTTCTTTCCAGGAAAAGGCTGGTGGTGATGGCACTTTGGTCAATGCTAACATCCCTGCCAGCTTCAACAAGGGAGTCTTATAAAACCTGGTCTATGCTGGAGACACAAGTGTCATGCAGAGTAAGAGCCAGTTCCTCCTGGTAAGACTCCTCAGGGCCCCTTTCAGCCCCTGTCCCCTGAGTGACAGCGATATGTGCATGTGTGTGGGTTACACCATCTGCTATGGTCAGGTTGTTCTGGCTCCTATGGTGGTGATTCACTTTTTTACCATCGCAGGTCTGCAAATAACACAAGGACTCTGCCAAATGCTGACCCAGCCTCAAGGCCTTGAAGATTGCTAGCTTTGTCACCATCTACCTCCAAAATAACATCACACTTGAAGTCTTCATGACTCCAGGGCTGATTAAGTCTCTGTCCCAGTTATTTCCCCTCCTTGCAAGCACACAACAGGAGTTATTGCATTTAGGACACTGCTTACTTGCTTACTCTGCCAATGAAGGAGGGCCGAGCAGATTTTGTGCAAGAACTGATGAGAGGTGGACTCTGTACTTTCTCCTTGATCCCTAATGACCAGCAAAACTCAGTCTGGAGTGAAAGCAGGAGACGGAAGGTTTGCAGCAGAATACCAATTTTGATGATTATACGCTGCACCGACACACCATCAGAATAACGGGGGGCAGCTGATGGATTTGGTAGCGTCGGGTGCTTAACGTTCTGCCTTGTTTTGCCTCCTGTCATTTTGCGGTGCTAATGGCTTCTCCGTGATTTGTTAGATTACACAACCTCAAGGACACTCAGCTCCCTCCTTCTTTTCTCTTCCCTCCTTCTCTTCCTGTGTGTGCGGACGTGCACTTTTGTTTTAATAGAACCTAAATGACATGTCTCTGCTTTGGATAGAGTTCAGGAAAGCCATCGCAAGGACAGTAAAACCACAAGCATTCTGTGAATGATTTCAGCTCTCCCTTGATAAGCAGGTGACCTGTTCCAGCGATGAAGCTGGGGGGCTATTGATTCAGCTCAGGGCAATTGTGCAGGTTTTTGCTGAATTGGCTTGGCACGTTGGCTGAGATTACACCTATTTTCATGACAAGAATGAATAGCTGCTCAGCTGTTCTGTTTGCCTGCTGCCCAGCAGGCCTGGGAATGGAGGAACTGCTCCAGGAAGAGTCAGGGTGTCAGGTAAATACTTGATGCATTTCCAGTCATAGACCTTACTTCACCATCGCCAGCTCATGGGACAAGAGATGGTGCCTGGGCTGGGGAAGCCAAGATCTTCCCAGTTCCCAGAGTGAGAAATATGTCATAGCTAAATCCTATGGTCCATGTAGGAACAAAACCTGGGCATGCATTGTGCTGCCTCACAGCCCTCTCTTGCTTTCCAAGAACAGAAAAACCTCTTGCACAGTTCAGGGGGAACCCTGCATGAGTACAGCCTGCAGAGGCAGCAGAGGAGGACTCCAGCTAGGGGCAAGGACAGACAGACACCTTTAATGTGTAGGTCCAGCAGAATGGACCCTCCAGGCACACTGCATCCCTTGTGCTTGTGCCTACCTTCAGGTCATCTCCTGCAAAGGAGTATTTGAAGGGGATGGGAAATAGAGATAGGATCTGTGATACTCTGGAGGTGGTTCTGGAGGCCACTATGAAATTGCCAGTCTTTGGGTCTCACCTGGCTGTTCTGCCAAAATCACTCGACCAAGTTCTCTTCTCAGATGACATCGTGGCAGCAAATGATTTTGCTCCAGGACCAGTCTGAATGGGTGGGTTTATGAACTGTCTCTATGTGAGGATCAAGGGCTTTTGCACAAACCACAGAGCTGGACCATGGTATGGACAGATGTTTAGGGCAATTTGGCTCTTGTCCCAACCCTGCTGACCCATCTGGCCTGGCCTCACCATACTCTTACCCTCCTGCCCCTAAGGCTGGGAGGAATCCAGCAAACAGCTGTCCCTCTTCATTCCATTTAGGTTGACCATGAGCAAGAGTGTCTTCTTTTCTCCTGCTGCTCTGCCCAAATTTTGCCTCTCCTCCTTAAACCAAGCTGTGCCTGTCTCTTTTGGAGGAAGCTGGGTAACTCACGCTGCACATATCTTGTTGACATAGAGTCGAATTGCTGTTTAGCACACATTAAAAAGACTAATGGGGACAGCCATTATCTATTGAGAAGCTGGTGTCTCCTGAGATCAGTCATCTAGATCTTATGTTGATGCCCTGGTGTAACTCATGTGTCTGCTATGTGCTGCTCCTGAACGATGCAGGTGTCTTGCATACCTTTGGGCATCTCGGATGGCACAAGATGCCTAGAATCATAGAATGGTTTGTGTTGGAAGGCACCTTAAAGCCCATCCAGTCCCACCCCCATGCCACAGGCAGGGACACCTTCCACTAGCCCAGGTTGCCCAAAGCCCCGTCCAACCTGGCCTTGAACCCTTCCAGGGAGGGGGCAGCCACAGCTTCTCTGGGCAACCTGGGCCAGTGTCTCACCACCCTCACAGGGAAGAATTTCTTCCTTAGATCTGATCTAAATCTTCCCTCTTTCAGCTTAAAACCATCACCCCTCATCCTATCCCTCCCCCCTGATCAAGAGTCCCTCCCCCCTTTCCTGTAGACCCTTTAAGTCCTGGGAGGCCGCTCTAAGGTCTCCCCGGAGCCTTCTCTTCTCCAGCTGAACCCCCCCAACTCTCTCAGTTACTTCAGGTAACTGAACTGAGCCTTTGGTCTCCACTGGCTGTGACAGGAGTGTAGACACCTACACATAGACACTGAAATTTATGTGTTCCCATCTATCAGTTAATCCCACCTAGGGATTCAATGTGGTTGTTAATAATAAGTGTCTAGCAGGGCAGGAAGGGAATGTCTCAATTATTGGGCTTATTCAGCCTTGAAAAAATCATTGCTGCGCTGTTGGGCACCTGCAGCGACGAAGCTGCTGGCAGGATGTCTCAGGAGATGGTGAACCCTGCAGATTAGCCGTGGGGGGCGTTGGCTTGAGCATCTTGGCTGGGGTGAAGCACAGATGAGACCTTACAGCTGTCATGGAGGCAGCAAGGAGAGGAGATGGAGAGCCCACAGCTGGGCTTTGCCTTGTCCAAGAGGGGCAACGCACATGTTTGAGGGGCTGGCTGGGAAGTTGCAGCTGCAGCAAACAGAAGTGGTCCCACACTGCAGACCTGCCCCACTGCCTAGTGCGGAAGGCAAAGGGATTGATGTGGAAAGCTGTGGACCAGTCCAGCCCCTGGGTCCCCTCTTCCCTACAAGGTATAATCCTGCTGCCTTTGCAGCAGGACTCACTTTGCTCCCACTCCCATTTTACTCCTTGCTTTGCTCCCACCCTTGCAAGAGGAATTACTGGGTGGTGAATAGCTGCAGAGTGCTCTTCTCCGGCATCGGCGGCTCAGTCAATAACAACAGCCCCCCGTGTTGTTCCCTCCTACCGCATGGGACTTTTTCATTTCTCTTTTGTCTTCAACTTCCAGATTCCTCTTAAGCTTCAAAACTGAAAGATCCCTGTTCTCTGTCCTTATCTGCAAGGTGAAAGGAGGGAGAAATTGTCTTCTGCCTTTGGGAAGATAAGTCACGTTGGAGTCTTCCTCTTTAGAAAACTCTCTAATACCATTTATCAATTAATTACTGGGTTGCATTTAGGTCCATTAATTCCCCCTGCTGTCTTTCATTTTTGGAAAGGTCTGTGATGCTCAGGAACTAATTGTCCTGGTCTTACACTGCTTTCTTTCTCATTTTCAAGTTAAGTGGATGTCAGAGCCTTCTAAAGCTGCTCTTGTATTTCCCCTGCAGATTTCTCTGCCCCCCCTTCTCCTCCACCCCAGTCATGCTCAAAGCAGATTTGGCTGGGTTTGTGGGGAGTGGATTAAACTGTGTGGCCCAAGCTTTAAATCCTAATTCTGTTCATGAATCAATTGTTGCTGAAGCCAGGAAAACATTTTCACCTGGAACTTTTTACGCTGAAAGATACACTTTCAGGTCACCTGCAACATGCTGTGGCTTTATATCAATCTTGGTTCGTTGTTTGGGTTGAAATAACCAAAACAGACAATTCTGAAAAAGAAAAGCTTCAATTTGCTTCCCCCCCTCCCAAACAGTTTGATGTCTCTGTTTGAAACAATATTTAACTTGCTTCACTTCAACTTAAAACACAGAAGTATTTATTTTAAATGGAAAGAAGTTCCCAGGTAAACAAAATGGTCTTATTTTTTTCAAATTATTTGCCAGTGAAAAATTGAAAAGTATACCTTTCAGATAGGTCCAAAAGAATGGTTTTCTTTAGTTCAATCATAAACCTTTTCTCATCACCCCCCTACCCCACAATCACCATCCCTGATGTCACCGAGAAGTGTAGAAATGCTGCTATTTAAACCCTGTTTCAGCAGGGAAGGATTTTCTAATCTGTTTGTTGTTAACTAAGCCAACTTTTTAGAGACCTGAACAGGGTCAGTCCCCTGGGGCAAGGTGGCTGATACTGAAATTCAGCAAGAACTCAGCATTTGAGGATCCTTTTCCCCGGGTGTCCCATGGATATTGGAGGACATCATATTGACAGCCAATTAGAAGAAAATCTTTTATAAGCCCCCTAGATTTGGTCACAAAGAAAATGGATGCAATTTTGCTAATGCACCTAAACCCCATTGGATCCTACTGAGATGCAGATGTGTCTGGTGGGCACAGATGTGGTTGTGCCACAAGCCGGTGACATTAAAGCCCTGTGAGTTCTCCTGTTGCCATGTGTCTCTGGAGATGAGGAGGAGATGGCTGTAATACAAGGAGAGGGCTTTCTTCCAGGGTGTCTTCACCCAAGACCATGGGCAGGTGGTTGCTTTTGCTGTCTCCAGCACGTCATTTATCTTAAGTGGGGAGAAACAGGCATGTCTGTGGTTATTTTTCCTCATTTTAGCCCACCAAAACATGAACTAAACCATGCTGATTGCTCTTCGGTAATGACCCCAGGAGCCCAGACAGCTCAGCAGAGCTACTGGTGCACCAGGTACCTGAAGCAGAGCAGGCTATCCTGCTTGTCAAGTAGGTTCAACAGTGACTGTGTGAAACCAATAGCCTAAAATACAGGTCATTGCAATGCTGTAACCCCCCAGCAGGTGGATGGTTGGGCAGACTTCCATGGTGCATCCCGTAAGAGCTGTGGCACCAGCCAAGGTTACTGGTTTGGAGGTGACTGGGATCTGGTCACGCTGGAACACAGGGGCCACAGGGCAGATAGACGCCCCTGGTCTCCTTGCTGTTGCTATGGATAAGAAATGCTTCAAAAAGGAGAGGATCCAAACTCATGAGGCGTGAATACAAGTGCAGCTCTCAAACCAAGTGTCTGGAACTGGGAAACCATCGTAATCCCTCATATTGGAAGGGTTCAAGGCCAGGTTGTCTGGAGCTTTGAGGAACCTGATCTAGTGGAAAGTGTCCCTGCCCATGGCAGGGGATTGGGACTAGGTGATCTTTAAGGTCCCTTTCCAAGCCAAACCATTCTATGATTCTATGATGTTAGAGGTAGATAAGCATGTCTGACCCAATTCTAACTTTGGACTTGCTGCTGGGATAGCTTGCTGAAGAAAACAGAGCTGGCGAGATATGTGGGCACCACACTGCAGTTGTTCAGAGGACTGGCCAGGTGAGCACATAGGCTAAGAGGTCTCCCCATGCCAGTGGCTACATGGGGAATGCATAAGGCTCCTCTCCAGGAGGCTCAGAGCAGGGAAATCGTAAACAGAGGTGCTGAAAATCCGATTAAGTCTGAAAATTAAGTATTACAAGAAAATTAAGATTTACAGGCTCAAAACTCCCACTCCAGAGAAGGGGAACTTTATGTCTGGGTTTTGCACATTCAAAAATATTCATGAGGGGCTGTCCCTTGGGTTGAATGGGACATATATTTAAAAATTCACTGTTGGATGGGGTGCAACAGTTGGGCAGAAGCAAGAGGTCCTGCTGAGGTGGAAAGGGGTTAGCAAACTGGGAGGTACGAGAGGAAAATCCACATCTGCACGGGTCTGGTACGCTCATTATGTTTTCAAATTCAGGTTGAAATTGTGCGCAGACCTGATGCAGGCTCTTACACTGGGGGTGAGCTTCACCTGAGGAGAGCAACAAAAGCATCCTGGTAAAATAGGATTGTGGCGAGGCTTTAAGTTAACTATCTGTCTAATTAGTGAGTCTCATTCCCCATTTTCCACTAAGCCTCAGTGGCACTTGAAAGCAGCTGCTGCCAACGGTGGCTTTGTGCCTGCTGCCTCCGTGAGCAGCCTTCTAGCAGCGGCAACCCAGGGAGAGAAGCAACTAACCTTTCTTTCTCGGCAGCTAATGACAAAATTGGGCTGTTTGAAAGCCTTCCGAAATCCTGGGAGGAGGTGGTGGTGGTGGGAGCAGAAAATGCAGTGCTCCTCGCTTAGGTCTGATCTCCTATCTACAGAAGACAGCAATCATTCTTCAGGGACTGAACTGGGGTGAAAAAAACTTTCAGGTACCATTAACCCCAGAGATGCTGCACCCCACAGCCAAAGCCAGCACCCTGGGCCACCTCTGCAGCAATTCCCATTTGCTCCCTGTGCAAAAGAGATTGGATCTCTCACCACCCATCTGTTCTTTGAATCCTTCCAGGGTGAGCTATTACAGGGCAGTGCATCCCTCTCCCAGATTTGCCCCTCTACCATGGGAGGATTTATGTGCACACATCCCAGTTGGGCTGTATCAAGTGGTTGCCCCTACACTTTCAGGTTCCTCACCAGCTTCACATCTGGTGCTGGGTTCCTCCCCTATGTGGGAACATGTTGCTCGACAAATGGAGAGCCTTGGAGGACTCAAAGCCAAAGCCATCCCATAAACATCACCCTACTGTTATTTTTTATCATGAAAAAGCCGATACAATAAGGACCTAAAGCTGATCCTTGCCTCTGTGTCTCCTTGTAGGTGATGGTCAGCTTCTGGTTGTGCTTTCAGCCATCTTTCTGTTGCTTTTGTGGAAAATTAGATTGATTTTCTAAGCTGTGGATGTGGTTGCAATTGAGAGAGTTAGCAGACTCTCACTTTGTTTGAACAGGAAAAACAAAGCCAGCACTATCTGTTCCTGCTTTTACTGAAATTGGGGGGAAGTATGAGAAAAGGAGCATTAACTGGTGTTAGCTCAGTTCCTTCAGGGTGGAAAGTGAAAAATGAAGTAACCCTGGCAGCATGTGGCCACGCTGCCTGGAGAGCCATTAACTACCCTTGATTGTCTTTGGTTTCTCATGTCAGGGTGGAGCAAAGAGTGGACACAGCAGACAAAGCCAGTTCTCAGCCTGAGAAAATGGAGTTTCTTGTTGTTTTGCTGGATGTTTGAAAAATGGTGGGATGCAACACAGATAGGAACAAGTTCTGGAGGAAGTATCATGGGGAATATACATGAATTTCCTTTTATTTCCTACCTCCCTGGGGTACCATGGTGGCAGAAGAAGAGAGAGAGGTCAAGCCGATACCTGAGGGATGAGGACAAGGTGCAGCTGGACCTGTGATGGGTTTAGGAAGTTTCACTGAACTTTTTGAAGTGTGTGCAAGAAGACGAGGGGATCATTTACACCTGCAGTTTTCAATCCTTTTCTTTGTGAATCCCCAATATGCTACAATAAAAAGGCAAACACATAAGGCCCTCCAAGCTGAATATACTTTTCTTGGGCATCTTGATCAGATCCCTAGAAAACCACAGGTCCTTGGGTAATCTGTAGGTTGAAAACCTTGGAGGACACAGAAAGAGGGACAGAGAGAAACTTGTGCCGCAAATCGTGGAAGGAGAAGACTAGATGTGGAAAAAGGATCAGCTGTTGCCATGCATTAAGCCTTAGCAAAGCCTCTTTCCTAGTGGGGTGACAGCAGCTTAAATAAATCACCTGGAAGGCCGGAAAGAAGTGGGACTGTGCTGTGCTCGGAGCAAGAGATTCATGATGCGCAGGTGGGCGGATGCTGTTTACACAGTGGGTTGAGCAATCTCCATCCGCCGAGGCTGGGGAGCTGCAGCTGGTGGAGGGGAAGCTTGTGGGGACTGTAGGAAAGGTCCTTTGGGAAGGGCATCAGCAGAAGGATGGAGGAGCAGGTGGGCGAGCGAGCTCCTCTGCACCGGCAGACCTCAGCGCTGCACAAGGTGGGATGAGGAGTCATCATCCCAGCTTGCACCATTCCCCCAGTGTTTTCTGTGTGCATGTGAGGGTTGTGCTCTTAAGCAGTGCAGGCTGGGGCATGACCTGCTTGTGCACAAATGCCCAACCTGGAGGGTTAGAGGAAGGTGGAGAGGTACCATGCAGGGTGGGAATAATTTTCCTGAGCCCAGGATGGTCCTACTAAGTCCATCCATCCCGCCCTATTGCTCCCCCAGCTTTAGGCTCTGTGTAGATCCTGACTTCACTGCTCAGCACCCTCAAAACTAGATTAAGGGTGGCAAAGGACGGTTAGTTTTCTTAGGAAGCTGGGGAAGACCAGGTGCCACCTTTGCCCAGTTAATGTGAGCTGCCTTCAGTCAGCCTCGCCACCTGGATTTTAATTTTCTTTTCCAGACACTCAACCAATAGTTCCTTCTTCCCTCCAGGTGGGAAGGCCAGAGAGCAAAACCCATCCTTCATGCTGGCCCCTTGCCATCCATATTTTGCATTAGCAGCTGTTGGCCACTTTACTGCACAAACCTTTGCTTTCTTTCCTCTTTGCCCCCTTCACCCTCCCCCTCCCTGCTCCCCCTGCTCTTCCTCCTTCTCCTCCTCCTCCTCTGGCTGCTTGCCGATGCCAAGCCAGAAGCCTGACAGCCAAAGTGACATTGTAATTTTCTCCCTGGCAAGGGAACTGAAGAGGTCTGGGCTGTCTGAGGACATGCACAGCAAAAAAAAAGGAGGGGAGGAAGGATGGGATCTGCTTTGTAAAGCTCACTGCAATTTTGGATGGAGGGGTTTGGTCTGCCCAGGGAGTGAGCTGGGTTGTGGTTCCCTTTGGACTGGAAAGCAGCAGATTTGGTGGTGAATGCTCATCTTTGGGTGATGAGTACTGGCCCCAGGTAATGAGTACTCCTCCCTGGAGATGCTGCAGATGTAGCTGTGCTGCAGCCCCACACCTGGTCTCCATGGGTAGATGGTTCATGGAGTCCTGAGGGCCCTGCTTGGATGTTCCTCCAGCTTGGGGATGAGAGGCTGTCCTCTCCTCTCCAGCAGCGTGAAAGGGGACACAGTGAAGCATGCCAGCTCCCTTTACCAACCTGCCCACAGCCTGGCACACTGAACTTCTCTGGAGCTGGGACCATGGGGCCTCCTGGGGTGATGTGAACCTCCTGTGCACCCCCACTCTCAACCCATCTAGACAAAATCATCATAATCCTCCTTGGTGGGTGGCATTCATCTCCATTTTGTGCAGATGATACTCACTCTCTGTTAATGTCCACCTTAAATAACTCGCAGGGCGGTTCTGCAATTTTGGTAAAGGCGGAATCCGTATGTGTGAACGGGGGGAGACGGAGCGAATGTGTAATTGGGCTTAATCTTTCCATACTCAAGGAAGCAACAAAACATCTCTCTTTGTCTATTTAGTCAAAACACGGCGACATCATTGCTCTACTCCTCAGGAACAATAAAGATGCAAATAATGTCAACATCTCCCAGGCTTTTGCCAGGACGGTTACTGTGGAGAATATTATTGCGTTCTGATTACTTTGTATGAAATCCACTATCAGTGCCTGTGCGTGGCTTTGCTTCTTGAGGATGCTGAACTGAACTGGAATAAAAATGAGAACCATCATCTCTGCTGTTTGGCCTCCACGCTCTGACTTATGTTTAAGCTCTGGAGGCAGAGCGGGGGTCTTTAGCAGTGCTGGGAGCAGAGAGCAGGGTACATGTGTGGTTTGTGTGGCATGGCTTGTGCGTGCGTGTCTGGGGGTGGAAGGATGTCTGGTGCATGTGAAGGCGTGTGGATGTATGGTGCAGACTGAAGGGAATGCAGTTAATAAATTTCCAGTCTCCTTCCAGTCTCCTTGGCTGCGCTGTGACTAGGTTTAACATGTACTTTTTGTAGGGTGATCTGGGATAGTCACTTCATCCCCTTCCCCTCAATCTCCTGGGGATGGGGAGTCTCACATGCTTTGAGATCAAAAGTAGATGGAGCCTCTCCACCTCCTTACCATGAGCTGGGGATGTACCTAAGGCAGGTCTATGCTGCAAACAGGAGTAGGATATGGGTTAGGATAAGGTCTATCCATTCCTGAGTGCTGGAGGAGCTTAGATGCAGCAGGAGGGAGAGAGGATGGGATCTTAGTCTGAGAAACAGTGACAGAGAGAGTTATCAGCTCTTCTAAGTTGCATCCAAGTTTTCTTTTCTCTGGCTGGTGGGAATTTTTGAGGCCTAATTTTCCTTGTGTCAGTCCCTGGGACGTGGTGTTTTGGGGACTCGTAGGAAAACAGTGGGCTGATCTGTGATGAAATAGCTGGATGTCACAGCCGCCTTCTCTTCTGCATGAATATGTAAGTCAGTTAAGCTCAGTTGTATCTGCCTAATAGATATATATATGGACAGATAAATATTTATATCTGAGCAATACAGAGCCAGAGTGATGGGATATGCAACCTGGGCAGGGGAAGGTGGGTTGGATGGGGATGCATGATGTGGCTGGTGTGGAAGGTAATGAGGTGGAGCTGGAAGGTCAGAGAACCTTTGAACAAGAGAAAACAGAGTTTTTCTGGACTCAGTGCTAAGTGAAGGAGGCTGGGGCCAGGGAAAGACTGCCCTGAAGGTGAGGGTGATCTTAGTAAGACAGGTTTTACTGCCAGCTCTGGCATCAGTGTCTCCTGCTGATGTAAATAACTTGCTGCATCCCAGGAACAATGTGATGGTGGGTCCCAGTGGCCTCTCTGTCCTGGGAGGATCCAGGAGCTGGTGGTGGTTTATGTCAGTACAGTAACTGTCAGCTCCTTCCCCAAAAGATTTTGTTACCCATCAACAACAGCCACGAACCGCTCATCACCTGTGACGCTGAGAGCTGCATCATATGACTTTAATTACTGCTGATAGGAGGCAGTGACAGATATTTATCCAAAAAAAGAATCCATTGCTCCTGAATGAAATATTTAGCTGAAAAGTGAATGGCATCTCTGATAGCGGAGTTGAAAAAAATTCAAGAAAAGAGGTAAAAAGATGCATGGTAACCAGATATCTGGCACATGCGTGAGGTTCATATTCTAATATCTAATGTAGGAGGTTTTCTCAGTGTCAGCGTGCTGCTCTAGCTGCGCGGAAGGAATAATTTCCCAGTAGCATGGGCTGGTTGACAAAACTCTGTTTTCCAAACACTCTGTTCCCAGAATAGTACTGATACAAAAGTAGAATTAAACTTTAAAAGGAAAGACTTGATTTTTTTTTTTCCCAAGAAATTTAGAAACAAAATAAGATGTGCTTTTCAGTTCGGCTTGGATTTAATTCTTCCCATTTTTAATTGTTGAAAAGTTGTTTTATTGGAAAATGAAAGGCATAAGACTCATATTTGAAGTGCAAGAGTTTTCCTGGATATTTCATTAATTCCCAGCATGAGAATAAGAAAAGGTGAAACAGGAGCCCTCTCCCTAGAAAACAAAATTACAGTGAGATTTTCATTTGCAAACACCAATGTATTTGCATCTGAAATCCTGTTTGGCTCTATCAGACAGACAGATCCTGTGTCTGCTCCTTTCCCTCTTGCTTCAGTTCATGTTTCTCTCTTCCCCTTTTGGGGGAGGAATTGTATGATAAATAGTTTTTTCAGTTATATCCCAAACCAATGAGTTTCAAAGGGACTGTTCAATTTGGTTTGTTTTCCTTCAGCACCGCAGGAGCTAAAGGTTGTGCTGTGTCATGTGTCTGCACTGTTGAAAACCAGTGAAAAAGGTCTTTAAAATCTGAAGGAAAAAACGATGCAGGTGCCTACATCTACTTTGAAAAGAGATTTAGGCTCCTTAGGTCATTTCTGTGTCTTGGACGTTCTTTGCTTAGTCCTGCTGAAAACCTGCAGGCTTTTGCTGCCCACCTGTTATAAATCACAACTGCCCTGATGGCCCCACTGGTGCAGCCTCTCCTGTGGTGCGTTTCCAAGCTTGGATGGTTTCTATCTCTGGCATTGCTTTCTTGTCCATTCTCTAACCAGTTCATGCTCCAGACTCTGTTTTTCTTTCCTTCCTCTCACTCCCCAGCCCTTCGCTTCAACCATTTATCTCACAGATGAAACCTTCTGAGATGCTTTTTGAAAAAAAATCACAAGCTGAGAGAGTCATTTTCTTCCAATACTGCAGTAGTGATGTCTTCAAAGACATTTGACAAATCACCTAAGTGAGACCTCTTGTCCCTGCGCTTGCACTTTAGTCAGGGCAGAATTTTATCTCGCTTTTCCAGGGTCTGCATGGCTTTCAGTGGTGTTTAACTCACTGAACACAACTGAAAGGTGAACTGAAAAGTCAGGCAGGTGGGTTATTTATTTCACTGTAAGACTGATGTCCACCCTGGAGAGGATGGCAGCTCTGGGAGGAGCACAGAAAGGGTTTGATTCTTTCTGCTGGCTCCAGGGTTACCAAACTCTCCAAGAATCAGGGACCTGTCTACCTTCTCACCCATCCCTTACCTCCTTGTCACCCCCTGAGCCCCACGACACCTCTTCAACCATCAATGCCTGCCACTTCCTTCACTGTCTTCAGGTGCAACCCACATACTGCCAACCCTGCCTGTTCTTTTGTTGCATCTCCTCTTCCTCCTCCATGCCTCCCACCACTCCACCCCTGCCATCCACATTTCCCAAGATGTGGGTGCTTCCCACCATTCAGACTCTCTAAATTTCTAAAGCATCTGCTCAAGGGTGGCAGATATGATGTGGGACAAAGGGTGACTCATTTTAGAGGAGATGCTGGAGGGCAGATAGGACAACCAAGACCATCTCCAGTGGCACTGGATGCCCTGGATGGAGAGTTAACTCAATGCTCAGTTCAGCTGCCTAAACATTTCTACTGCCATTGAGCACTCTAAGGCATCCTGCTTGGCCTCCAGCTGCCCTAGGTAGGTGCCCAACTGTGCAACAAGTATTTAAACTCCTATGTAGCTACTGGAGATCTATAGATCCCCTCAACTCCCCCAGAATTAGATCTCTCTGGTCAGCAGAATGAGTCTCCAGGATCCCTTGACTGTGTTGACTGGGCCTCCAGTCAACTCAATCCCATGAGGGGATTAAATGCACCCTCAGTAAGTTTGCAGGCAACACCAAGTTGGGCGAGAGTGTTGATCTGTTAGAGGGTAGGAAGGGTCTACAGAGGGGTCTAGACAGGCTGGATTGATGGGCTGAGGCCAACTGTATGAGGTTTAAAAAGGCTCAGAGCTGAGTCCTGCACTTGGGACACAACAACTCCACGCAATGCTACAGGCCTGGGGAAGAGTGGCTGGAAAGCTGCCTGGCGGAAAAGGACCTGAGGGGGTTGGTCGACAGCTGCTGAACATGAGCCGGCAGTGTGACCAGGTGGCCAAGAAGGCCAGGAGTATCCTGGCTTGTGTCAGAAACAGTGTGACCAGCAGGACTCAGCACTGGTGGGGCCACACCTTGAATACTGGGTTCAGTTTTGGGCCCTTCACTACAAGAAAGACCTTGAGGTGCTGGAACATGTTCAGAGAAGAGTAACAAAGCTGGTGCAGGATCTGGAGTGGCCGAGGGAACTGGGGGTGTTTAGCCTGGAGAAGAAAAGGCTGAGGGGAGACCTGATCACTCTCTACAACTCCCTGAAAGGAGGTTGGAGTGACGTGGGTGTTGTCTCTTTTCCCAGTAACAAATGATAGGACAAGAGGAAAGGGCCTCAAGTTGTGCCAGGGAAGGTTTAGACTAGATATTAGGAAAAATTTCTTCCCCAAAAGGGTTGTGAAGCATTAGAACAGGCTGCCCAGGGAAGGGGTGGAGTCACCAACTCTGGGGGTATTTAAAAGACGTGTAGATGTGGTGCTTAGGGACATGGTTTAGTGGTGGCCTTGGCAGTGTTGGGTTGACAGTTGGACTTGATGATCTTAAAGGTCTTTTCCAGCCTAAATGATTCTATGATTCTAAAGTCTGCAGTGGGTACTTAGACCCTTGGACAACTACATGGAGAAATCTAAATGTGGGTATTGAGATCAGTGAATTAAATTACATCAGAGTGGAAGGTGAGCTCTACTTGACCATCCACACTCAGATCCTGAGCTGTAACTTGGCAATCCCTTTGCTAGGCAGGAAGTGAAGAAACACTCTCCCCACCATCTCCACCTTTCATTGAAGGCCATGATGACTAACAGAGCTGGGACTCTTCCAGAAAACTTGGACAGAAGCAAGCTCTTGCAACATGCTCAAAAACAATTGAGCTATTGTGCTTTAAAGAGGTACCACCCAGTGGTAAGTGATCTCGTACACATTTAGAATGTGCTGGTTTCAGCTGCTGGGGAGCATTGGTAGTTTGCTCATGCTGAGTCATGGACCTGGACAGATCTCTGTATCTGTGGAAAGTGCCCTGGATTGGTTCAGGAGCCATTGGGGTGGAGAACCGGTTCCTTCAATCTCTGTAGTTTTGCAGCACAAAGCACTTAAGCTATTTAAGGACTCCAGAGGGAATATGGGTAGCTAACCCTGCATTGTCCTGCGTTGTTCAAGGCAATGAGGGTCACCGCTGTAGATATCAAGACAGGTTTAGGGCCACCAAGCATCAGCTCCAAGTGTGGTCCCCAGTGAGGAAGCAGGTGCCTGATGTTGCTGGGTCTTAAATGCTTACTTCAGCTTATTCAGAGTGTTATCGAACAGGAATGCTTTTCTTAAAACCTTTGCCACCCACATTTTTCCAATCTCTTTGCGTTCCACCCTCCCCACCCTGCCCCCACAGCCAGCTGTTCCCTCTCATGACAAATCTTTCCTCCCTTTTGCACAGGCTGTGCCAGCACTAATGCCCCCACCGGTATGGCTACTTGCCCTCCAGCAATACTTGAGCAAAACATCCTGAAATGGATGTTCTTATCTGGCGTCTATTGTGTGCAGAAGGGAATGGATTCCTTGCTGCTAATTGCCAATGCTCTCTGCAATTTGTTGCACATTATTTTTCCCCCCTCTAATTAATGAGTGTTTTGTGTTCTCTCTGCTTGTTTTGTGGCTCTCACACTCTTTCCCTAGCTCAGTCTGTTTGCTATATTTTTTTCTCTGATGCAGCTTTCTCCCCTCTCTTTCTGCCCAACATCATCTGTTTGCTCTCTTGGGGGGTCTCTTTCAGCTATACCACTGCTGTTTCCAGCACGCCAAGGTTTTTTTCACATCTACTTTTCTTTTTTTTGTTGTTGTCCTCCTGATTGCTTTCTCCCCAACTGTTTCTTAAACACTCCTTGCATTTCTGCTTTCAGAGTGTGCAGAAATTGTCCAATCTACTCCAGTTTGGACTTGGGTTTGCATTTCTAGAAATTTCTCTGGGTTTTCTGGGTTGTTTTATTTTCAGAGAGACTTCTAGCTGATGGTGTTTGAGATCAGGGATAGGGCTGGCAAGTCCTGAGGGACCTTGGACATGTGACAAGAGAGTATCCAGAGGGTCAAATATGCCATCCTTCTCCAAAACTGTTGACATAACTAGTTGCATATGAAGTCCTTGATTCAAAAAACACATTGATGATTTGGAAAGCATTCAGAAAAGTGCCACTAGAAAGATCCAAGTTGTGGCAAACTCACTGTCCAGGGAAAGACATGGGTTACGTGTCAGCATGGATTTCACTCTGCTTATCGTTGGAGCCAATTGCAAGACAGCTCTGAGGCAAAAATGAAGTAGATTTGGCAAGCACAACAGCTTTCTCAGGTTATTAAAGCTCAGCAGTGCTCAAACTAAGCTATGATTTGGGTCAGACCTTGCTTGGGCAGCTGTGCTGTATATGGACACAGGGAGCTCATCTATGCCTCGAGAAAAAAAAACCTGCAGGTCTGCCAGTGGTGGCAGAGAGCCCTGGGCAGAGACTCCCATTTCCTGATCTAGTTGCCTTCCCTAGGCTGTGGCTCTGCTGGGACCTGCAGATCCCTCCCTAGCTCCTGGGGCCGGGTGTTTTAGTCACAGACCCTGCTGCTGGGAGAAGGAGATTTCTCACAATTTCTTCCTTGCCTTCCCCCATCTTCCCCAGCGACATTGCTTCTCTGCTACTGCCTGCTTGACAAATGTGGGCAGATGTGCTTCAACCCCCAGAAGCACCAGCCCTTCCACCCTCCCCTGTCCAGCCCCATGGAAGTGCCTGTGCAGTGCTGGCAGTCGCAGGTTTGCAATGCACTGGGGGGGACTGTGGGCTGCATTCATACCCCCATCCAGCACTTGGAAGTGTTTTCAATCAGCAGCAGCAGCAAGACAACAACTGGTGAGATCTTTGCACAACAGCCTGCTTTTCTTGTGGGAATAGAGGCTTTGAGGAAGCTTGGACTTCTCTTTAATCAGTGCTGACTCTGCTGCTAGCTGAAGGCAACATTTTGTGTTCCTCAACTCAGGACAAAACAGTCCTTCCTTTGCACCATGGCATGTTCAACACCAGACAAGGCTGTCCCCACCAGGTCACCATATATCCTGCCTCTGAGAGTGGGTGGTAGCAGATGTCGAAGGTAAACAACAGCACAAACACACAGTGACACTTTCCCAAAAAGGCTCCAGCAAGTCACCAGCAGGCTGCAGCTCAGGATCTTTCTGAGCCAAAATGTGGCCTTGACATTTACCCGATGGAGTTTTCTTCCATGAATATGTCCCCAAATCTGTCATCAGGGACAAGGGGAGCTGCATGCTCTCCAGAAACACTGCAGGAAACAGGAGCTATGGTGAACAGCCCTGACATTAGCAGACAACCACCCTGGACTGACCTGCATCTTCCCTCCCTCCACCCATGAGAATCCAAGGATGTGAGAGATGAAGCAGTGAGTTTCTCCTTCACTCATGTGGAGTTTTGGTTGGTTTGCTGACCATCTGGGGGCTAAAATGTGAGCTGTAAATGCCTTATGCATAAAGCTTGATTTGCTTTCTGGGTGTATGGCTTTTGCTGTGACATGTTCATGACTTCACAGGTGGGGGCCAGGACTTATGGTCGCACTACAAATGTAGCTAAGCCAGGACTGGCATCTCCAGATTCCCAATCTAATGCCTTCTTCCTATGACAATTTGTTAGTTTGCAGGGGCACAACTCTTCCCCTGTTGATGGTCTCTAAGTCAGTGACGGACAACTTTGATGGTTGCCTGTGCAAAAGTCGATGCCATGGTTTAACACAAGCAACAAGCTGTTCTGAGCTGAAGATCCCAAATGCTCATCCAACCTCCAGGAGCTATCTCCCTTCTATCTAGATGCAGTAGGCATGACTACCTTCTTTCTTAGGAAGTCAGATATCTATCTCCTCCAGATTTTATCTAATCAGAGATGATAGGACAGAGAAGCCAAGAATCCCGATTTCTCACCTGTCAAGCTAAGCACCCCAATGCCCAATCATTCTCTATGCAAAAGTTTGTTTGACCCTTGTAAAGCTTTCAAATCCATGTGTGGATCCTGCTGTTTGGGGATGGGGAAGATAAGGTCCAGAGTGAGGACCTGCTGCTGACATCTGGGACAAGGACACAGTCTCTTGCCTTGCTTGGCCACATAGAGCTTGGAAAGACAGTAATGCTCATTCCTGGGGTCTGTGCTGTCACCTTGGCTTGAACAAAAGCTGCAGACACTGTGTGGGTCAGGAGTCCCGTTGCTGTAGCCCTCTACTTGAACTGCACAGGAGGATTCTCTTGTGAAGGGTTCAGTCAATGACAAGTTGGAGATTTCTGAAAATGTAGCTGGCCAAGCAGTCATCTCTGACCCTCTCTGCTGCAGGACCAGTGTGGAGGGAAAGGAGAGGTACCCCACAGGTCATGCTTTAACCCCTTATCCTCTTATCTTCACAGCCTCACTATAAACCAGATCTTCTACCCCAGCATCTCCAGACCTGGTGTGTTTGGGGAGGAGCAAAGCTATTTCTTGTGAAGGAACATGACCACCCAGGGATGGGCTTTTACCTGTGCCTTCTGCTCTGCGCTCGTTAATGGAGGCCATTAAGTACCCTGCCGTGCCGTGGCAGTAATGGACTGTGGCAATCTAAGCGTTTCCCTGGGTAAATGTTTAGCATTCCCATCTGCTCCTTTAAAATAATGCAATTTAACCTAATTTTTGGTGTCAAGGCATTTGTTTAGGGAAATTATATTCTGTCACCAAGGTGTCAGGCTTGTCTAGGTTTTAATAAAATTATAACACCCTGTGCAAGATGGTAAATGAGTAGTTCCTGTGTTCAAGCCCTACCTCAGACCAGCAATATTTCCTGCGGTCCTGGAGTAAACACTAGATGACAGTCCTGCAGGAGTAAAGCAAATTCGTTGTGACTAAGAATCACCTGCCACATGGCTGGGAACAGTGGGATACAAATATGTTCCGGCATTGGCAGCAGGTCCCGCTTGAACAGGTTTCTGCGAGTAAGTGGCTGAGCTACTCAGAGGTGATTTATTCTTAACCCTTGCAAGAGAAGAAGAAAAAAAGAATTTTAGGGGATGTCTGAGTTAGGAGTAGTTTCCCAAATCTTCAGTGTAAGTCAGGAAAGGAAATGGGGAGACCTGGAAATGTCTAAAATCTTGGTTTCTAGTGGCCATAAGGACAGAAGGAAATGCCTTGGGAGACCTAAGTGGAACATTTAGGTAAGAACTTTTCTTTGAGCCTTAAAATTCAGGTTAAAAATAGGGGGCTGGAAATTGGTCCCTCTCTGTTGTAAGGACATCCCAAACCCATGAAGGTGGAGCACATGGGCTTTCCATCCCTGGCTTTCACAGAATCACAGAATCATCTAGGTTGGAAAGGACATTGAAGATCATCTAGTCCAACCATGAACCTAACATTGACAGTTCTCAACTGCACCAGATCCCTCAGCGCTGGGTCAACCCCACTCTTCAACCCCTCCAGGGATGGGGACTCCCCCCTGCCCTGGGCAGCCCATTCCAACGCCCAACAACCCCTTCTGCAAAGAAATCCTTCCTAAGAGCCAGTCTGACCCTGCCCTGGCGCAGCTTGAGGCCATTCCCTCTTGGCCTGCCGCTGGTTCCTTGGCTCAAGAGACTCATCCCCCCTCTCTGCACCCTCCTTTCAGGGAGTTGTAGAGGGCCATGAGGTCTCCCCTCAGCCTCCTCTTCTCCACACTAAACCCCCCCAGTTCCCTCAGCTGCTCCCCATCAGACCTGTGCTCCAGACCCTGCACCAGCTCCGTTGCCCTTCTCTGGACATGCTCGAGTCATTCAATGGCCTTTTTGGAGTGAGGGGCCCAAAACTGAACCCACTCATCGAGGGGCGGCCTCACAAGTGCCAAGTCCAGGGGTAAGATCCCTTCCCTGTCCCTGCTGGCCACGCTAGTGCTGATACAAGCCAGGATGCCATTGGCCTTCTTGGCCACCTGGGCACACTGCTGGTTCCTGTTCAGCTGGCTGTCAATCAACCCCCCCAGGTCCCTCTCTGACTGGCAGCTCTCCAGCCACTCCTCCCCAAGCCTGTAGCACTGCTGGGGGTTCTTGTGGCCCAAGGGCAGCACCTGGCATTTGGCCTTAGTGAAACTCCTCCAGTTGGCCTCAGCCCATCGCTCCAGCCTGGCCAGATCCTTCTGCAGAGCCTCCCTACCCTCGAGCAGATCAACACTCCCACCCAACTTGGTGTTATCTGCTTTAAGCCATGGGAAAGAGAGCTCCTGCAAAGCCCCTGTTCAAACTGAGAGAGAATACTACTTTTCTTTTGTGAAAAGGGAAGGAATTTACTGCACTAACACTGACAGTGGAAGTCACACCTGACTCATATTTTGACTGGCAACTCAGTCCCAAGCAGAAAACAAGCCCTGTCTGAAAAATATGGAGCTTTATTCAGCCCAGGGGCTTAACCAGTCCTGTCCCCTCCAGCACGGGAGGCAGACCCATTGCTGAGTGTGTTGTTTACATCCATCTGCTGCTCTCACCGATGTTCCTAATGTGAATGCTTTTCCACATAAAACAAACTGTGTCAAGAAGAAACATATGTTAAATAAAATCCTATCGCCCAAATGGAGATTTAATGCATGTTTGGATACTGGGCCAGCTCCCTGCTGACTCTAAACTGGCATTGTCCCACCAGCTTTCTGCTGCTGGGTGTTGGTGGAACCACAATGCTTTACACCAGCGAAGGACCTGACCCTCAATTACACTTCGTCTGGCAGCTGATGGGTTTTGCACTGTAGAGTGGATGGACTGTTTTTCCCGGCTGGGAAGCCCCAGCCATCAGTGCTGATGTGCTCCTTGGGATGGGGTTGGCTCCATGGTAGGGTGGCCAACAAGCTGATTTTGCTGGAGAGGGGTTTTCTGGGTTGCTCCATTTCAGGTCTGAGCCCTGAGTTTGCTGTGTACCCTTCCTTTAGCCAAGGCTGCCAGCATTGCACTTTAACTCCTAAACCTGATCCAAGATTTCCAGTTTCATGGGAAAGGCTGAAATTTCCATCCCAGAATGGCCATTTCTTGGTGTTTGCTGCTGAACAAGGGTCCCATTTCCAACTAGCTCTGCTGGAACCCTTTTCCCCTCAAACCTATCACTCATAGAGGTATCACTGCTTCTGGGGGATCCTGAGATAACTCGCAAGATGCAGACAAATATAAGATGTAAAGGATTTCAGAAACCCTCAAGAAATGACCCTGCAAGTTAGAGTATCTTCTTTTTATTTTTGGTCTTTTCCTTATGACTATTCTAATATGGACCCCTCAGGGAAAAATGGAATAAAGCATACGTACGTTACAGGGGCTTGTTGCATTGACAGTGTTTAGCTTGCTCAATTAACTGGAAAATTCAGAATTCACATGCAATTTTACCATTGAGGGGGAAAAAAACATCCCTGCCAAGACAATAATACTGTTAATATAAGTCCTAAAATAAGGTTGGTAAACAAATAGACAGTGAACCTGCAAGGGGCAGGGGGACACTTCCTAGAGAGGGGAAATCTCCCATTACAAATGTTTCAGTTTCCAGAAAGGAAAGGCATCCAGATTCAGGATTTCAGCTGAACTTGCATACATAAATATCTGAACATTCAGAGGCGATCTTTATTGCCTTTTTTGTAACTAAACCCTGATTTTCAGCATCCAAAGTCCAACTATCTTGAATATTGTCTGCTAAGTCTAGCCCACCTCCTTACGGCTTCTGAGTTGGAAATGCAAACCTGAATTCACAAGGTGAAGGATTTGTTTTACAGCCACTGGGGAATCACAGGGCTCATGGCCCCTAATAAAGTCCTGTGTTAGATGTTTAGATTTTATCCCATCCCCAGCTCCAAGAGTGGACAGTGTGAGCTCCCACATGCCTGTGAGTCATTGACCTCTCCCAAACAGCTGTGTTCCAGCAAAATGTTTCAGTTGCAGTGAATCAGTATTTTTTTGGTGAGGGCAATAATCCCGCAGTCCTGTTGGGTCGCAGAGCTTGTTGGAAACCTCACAGTGGGTAAATGTGAAATCATGGCCGCTGACATCAAGGGATCGATGTGATAGTTAGGGAGATCAGAGCTACACTTTCTGGGGGCTTTCTCTCTGCACAATCCCGATTTCCCAGGGCATTACAGAAAATAAATGTTTCTGTTGCTATATCATAGAAGAAGTATGTTTTTAAACCAGTTTTTTTTTTTTCTTTTTTTTTTTCTTTTTTAATGCCAAAAGAACTCCAGGAGAGATTCAGCTCCAGATTCACATCCTGGTTTTAGCTCTGTACTTGCAGGTGTCTCCTAGGAGCAAGGCATGGGAGGTCATGTTGTGATTTGGTGGAAGTTGTAAGTATAGTCCAAGGAGTTTGGAGAGCGGTTCTGCTCCCTCTGGAGCAGACACTGGCTCAGCTGAATTGTTCTCCAAGCTCAAGTGTGTATTTATTAGGGGCTTGACTCAGTTTCTTAAACACAGCTGTCTAGTGGCATTTGGGCTGCCCAGGACTGTCTGAGATGCAGAGGCTCTTCAGGGCGTGGGTCCAGGGGGTGTTTGCACGAGGATTGTAGACCCTGGGAGACTTACACCTTTGTAGTGTGGTGACCCTATGGATAACCTACACATCCTTCATATCACACGTTACATTTCGGCCAGCATCAAGCACCCAGATCGCACAGAAATGCTTATGTTTAGGTGTCTGAATCTGTGTGCAGAGTGTCCCCCTCCAACACATTGTGGCGTGTTAGCAGGCACGGTGGCGCTGAGATCGCAGAGCGATGAGAGGACTCCCCAGGGAAATCTCATTGCTCTCTGGCATTTCCACCCAGCGCTTTTATTCAGATGAATGGGGGAAGACACCAAAGGACTGCAGGGCCCCGATGTGTAACAACCATAAGGGACCTTTTTGCATCAAGGAGCAGCTGTGTGCAGCAGCTGTGTAGTGACAAAAGGCCATTTGAGTTCATAACTGTTCCCATCTAAATGCAAATACTCTCATGTTCATGGGCTAGTGAGGGGAGGGTGCATCCCCTGCCTCAGTGCTCAGGGCATCCTGGATCGCTGGTCCTTCCACACAGCCAGCTCAGGTAGATCCAGAATGGGAAAGTGGACCATGGGCTATTCAGACAGCTGTTATACAACTATTCCCCACATCATATTCTCTATCATTTGTCTTCTCATTTGACCTCCTGCTTTGGGGACTCTTCTCTAAATCCAATACCAAGAGACTGGGATGGAGAAAAATGCCAAGAGGGAGTTTGGCACTTAGACACATGCCAGGCCATAGGTGATTGGAGCCATTGAGTCTGGCCTCATCACCATCCCATGTAATCACTTGGCTGAGGATAGATCCAGGTGGTCATACATGGCACAGCCCATTCAAACATTGCAATACCCACAATAGAATTGAGATTGAAAAGGATAGAGCCTGAAAAGCTTTCAACATACTTTGGAAAGACAAGAAAAGAGAGAGAATGGCTTCAACATTGATTTAGGACATTACAAAGGCAGATAATTTGTTGAGTGGGAAAAAAACCCTCTGTAAAATATCACTTCAGTAACTCACCCACCACATCCATTAAACAGTTCCAGTATGGTGAGCTCAGAGCCAGACATGGCTCAGAAAAAGTGTCCTTCCAATGGAAAGTGTTTGAATTTCCCTTGGCTTGCTCATTTGTAGAGGTGGAGTAGCGGGTGCTCAGTCCTGGGGCAGAAACTCCATTTCAAACCTGTGTGGGAGCAGGAACTTGGCGGCTGTGGGCTTTGCCCTGTTGTTTTCCATGACTCTCTAAGTATATCATACATTGCCAAATTAATCTTCAGTTGCTTCCCTACCCAGCCTTGTCATCCTGGTTGTTTTGGTCCTGTCCACTCATGGCTGGTTGTTTGTGGTCCACCAGTCTCATTGCCCTTGAAGAACTAGAGCAGAGGAATATAGTTGTACAAGCACCTTTCTCTCAGAAGAAAATGTTAGTTGCTTTGGTACTGAAGTCTCACCTACATACAAATCTTGCTCTTGGTTCTCTTAGTTGTGTTACAGGACTCCCAACAGCCTTGATACCTGAGTTAACCACTCTTGGTGTTATGCTTCCTTGCCAGTGTATCAAATGCCCAGGTGACAGCTCTGACCTACATGTTCAAGGTCTCCTTGTTAAACAGAAGAGCCAAAGATGGCACTTGAGCTTTGTAGGAGTTGATTTGTCTATCTTTGTAGTTGGTTTATTTAATAGGTGTCTTGTGTTTGAGCTGAGATGAAATGCTTTACACAACCTCTTTTCCCAGTCCATCAAACCAGCTCAGCCTTTCAATCATTCCCCTATCCATGACCACAGTTTGGTGAGGAAGCTTTGAATTATTTTATTGCAAACAAGGAGACAAAGATAAGACAGTTGAATATCTGGCTTGGTAAACACACGTTACCTCAGCAGGAAAATTAGCCCTGCAGACAGGACACATGGACTACTCTAATAATCCATTGCTAATTCATCAGCATGGTTTCGCCTCCATAGGAATAATCAGCAGACTCTAGAAAGGAGTTTATTAGTCAATCAGTCCCAGTGATTATATTTATCTTCTGAGCACACGCACACATGCACAAAGTTGTTTTTTAATAGGACTCTTTCAGTCCCTGCTGATAATAGATGAAAATAAGGAAAGATTATGTTGACCCAAAGATGTGACCAGGTTTAGTGAGATGGGGTCAGGTTGATGGAGAGATGTATCAGATGTTTTTCACAGGGGAATATTTGGCCCTGGGGTCTGCAAGTTTGAGAGAGTGGGGTGGTGTGGGGACTTGGTCTACTTGGGCCCATCATTCTCCTCATAACAACATCCACCAAGCTTTGTGTCGGTTTATCATGGGCCACCAGGATGAGGTATGAATGTTGCCAAGAGAGCCCTCAACTGCTGGGCATCCTCTCTGCATGATTATGGACCCTCAGCATCAATTCTCCTTGAGGATCTTGTGGGTCAGGTTTGCCTCAGCTAAGTCATTTAATGGGACTAAAAGGCTTTTCCCAATCATCTCCCACAGTGATTCAGTCATCAAATCCTGAATGTGCAGGTCAGTTAACCAAGTGATCCAGCACTGGCCTTGCAGGGTCTGAGACTGCAAAACATGGGCAAGAAGAGAGGCACCTGGAAGAACCCATCCAATGAAATAAAAGCTATAGAAGAGGAGTATCTCAGAGGAAAAGAATATGTTGAAAGTCTCAGCTGATATAATAAGTGTAACTCTATCCATGTTCCAAGAGTAGCATCTATTGACACAGCTGAACACCTGACTCACAGTCTCTACTTGTCAGTATCTGTGTCATTATTATTTGCTTTTAATTGCCTCTGACATACAAGGTCCTTTGAAGATGACTGACAATGAAAGGGGTGGATCACCTGGAGAACAGTAGAACATGATGCATGGACTGATGGGAAATGTCAGCGTAAAAGTTAACTTCTAAAATCACGAAATATTCTAGCAATCCAGTAGTCAAGACTGGAGTGCAGGAACTGCAAGGGCTGTGCAAGGCTGGGACAACCTTGTATGTGGACTTGTTGGGGCCAGGGTGGATGAGAAATGATCAGAGGTGAGTACAGTTGGGTCTTTTCAGGACTGACTCCCACTCTGATGAAGTGGAAGGAGGGGATGAGACAGTGCCACCAGGAAAGAAGATATGTGTGGAAGAATCCCCTTTGATAACAAGCACAATCTTTTAGCCTTCTGAGGCAGATCATTCTCACAGGCCAGAGTGGTTTTAAGATCCCATTACAACCCGAAGCACATTCAGCCATATGTAAGTAGCGATGGGTGCTCTGTGCTGGAGGGAGAGAGGAGAAAGATCTCCCCATCCTTGTCCTCTTTCTTATGCTTTCTCCCTAGGCATCATGTCTGGCTCATGGTCAAGGCACTAGATGAGGCTAGATGGACCTGTGTGGTGGCTGAGATCTTCTGGATGGTGGGCTTGGGCTTATCAGAGCTGTTTTCAGCTCAGAGCATGGAAGGATTAGGTTTGTCACTGTCCGCACCCAGACTTGCAAGGTTATCCACAACTGGAGAGGGACTTAGCTGGGATACTGGCCCCTCTGCTACTAGTTGAGGCCACTGTGTATCTCAAGGGTCTTGGAGATATCACAGCTGGAAAATGTCAGCCCCCGATCCCTGTTTTTGTCACTATTCCCAACAATCATGCTTTGTACAAGTCATGATACAGGCAAGGGACTTCCCAGCAAAGTCAAGTGTAGATATGATCATTTTGGGTGAGATTCTTGCCTCCCCTAAACCTCTGTTGACTTAAAAGACTTCATGAATTTACTCTGCCCTGACACCAGGTCAACAGAAGAGAGACACAGTTCTGAAACCGAAAAGTCCTATCCTTGTCCAAGTATGATACAGATAGCCTTGCTCTAAATTTAACTCATTGATACTTTCTAATGTGAAAAGCCTCATGGATCTTCTTTGCAAGCAGCATCAGCACAAAAAAAAAAAAAAAAAAAAAAGGCAACATTAAAAAAAAAACCTCCAAACAAAACATAACTGTGCAAATAAATACCCTTTGCAATCTGGATGTTTTACGGTTTGGGAAACATTCTGAATATATAATCCAAGCAGTTATATTGCCAAGGAAATGTCACATAAAACCAGAAGAATCATAGCTTAGATCAGGGAGATAAAAAAGGACAACACAATCTAATCAGATGTGACAGATGCAGCCCAATTCAACATAACAACCAGAGCCAATGGGGATTAGCTTGCAGAATACACCCCTTTCTCCCTCCCAACCTCCTCTTCTTGTTCCAATATTCAGACCTGTGTTCATTTGAAGGGAAAATAAATTGCATTTAAAAAGCTCTCCGGAGGTGTCAGAACTGTTAATAAGAAGGCAGATCACTGCGATCTGGTGGGGGCTGAGCATAATCTTCCAAAAATGTGCACCTGGATCTTGCTTTTTATTGGCCTAAAAAGCAAGCAGGACTGGAAGAGCACTGATCTGCTTGGGATTGCTCCTGGGGTCATGGCAAGGAGGCAGGACATGACTAATCACAGCTCTGCCAGAATACATCCTGACCATGTCCAAACCAGCAATGGCCACTATGAGGGCCACCAGCCCTTCTTGCATGTGAGACTGGGGACAGACTATGAGTTGAGCAGTGGCTCATACCATCTGTGGGATGATGTACAGATCATTTCCAGGCCTTGGGGTTTGATTTGTCTTGCCTAACCTTAACAGTCTACACATCTACCATCTGATGTAGGATGTCCCTCTAGACTCTGGGGTTGGGCAGTAGAGAGTGATTGGCACCTCTGGTAGGTGATTATCTGTCCTTAGACAAGTCCTGGCCTACTTCTTAGACCAGCTCAATGAAAGACATTCTGGATGGGAACTCCACTCACTACCACCAGTTCCTCTACTCACTGCAGATGGTTTACCAGAGGCCCCCAGTACTTAATTACTTTAGAAACTGTGTTAGCATCTTTTTCCCAGTAGTGCTGGGCACTTCTAGTCTTCACACAGGAATAGGGTGAGATGGGACCAGGCAGGACCCTACCCACTATCCCAGGGAGGTGGAAGGTGGGTGAGCAGCATGGTTTTGCTAGACTAGGTGGAGTGAAGTTGAACTTGGGTCAAGAAGCAATTCAAAAAGCCAACTGGGCAAAGCCAGACGCTGTCCTTTGCCTGTCTCACAGGCTGGGTACCATTTTGGATAAGCTGAGGGAGATGAAAAAGGCAACACAGCCAGGAGAAGGATGATAAAAAGGCTTTAATGCTTCAGTGGATCAATTACATGAAGAAGAACACGGCCAGTCCCCTGTGGTGGTGTTACCCAGTGTCCTTGCAGAGAGCAAAGAGTAGTCCTGGTCTCACTGACTTAGACCTGACCCAAGTAACTAACATCATCATTTGCTGGCAACTCTCTCTGGGGTCTTTTCTTCACCATGTTCCCTGCAGAGAGAAGCTGATACGGGGACCCGGAGTTGGTTCCATTACTTTTTTTAATTCCCACCTTCTTGGAGAGAAAGGTGCTATTTTTGGTGGGCAGCAATAGCATTGGGGGCTGGTCTGGAGGCCAGACAGGTGTTTTATTTTTACTTTTTTTTCCCCTGGTTTGTTCTAATTACATATTTGAAACTTCTCTGGAAATGATCATCACCTATTTAATGGCTCATTGATTTTAGGGGCTGCTGTATTTTCTTTCTCTCTCTTTTTTTTAACTGTACATTTTCATCACTACTGCTACTATCACATCTAATCATAGACACAGGAGGATGTGTTCTTCCATGAGAAAGGACCTGACACCACAGCACTGTTACTGGGTGGTTTCTAAGCATCTGCTCCCTGCAGACACTGGCTTCCTCTTGCTCTGCTGAGCCCTGTGAAGTCTCCATGGTTGTCCCCCTTGATGTTAGAGAGAGGAGGGTGTTGGTGAACTTCTCCATCCTTGGGAAAGCACAAGGCGATTCAGGAAAGGCCCTGAAAGGACACCACCTGATGATTCTCACAGGGACTGCAAGGCAAGAAAAGCTACTTATCTTCTCCTCTCTGGATTCCCAAGGTGGCACTGAATTTGCCAGTGTACCATGGGATCAGGGAATGGTTACAAGCTCTTCCCCAGAAGGGATAAAGAATGAACATGTGCAACCAGTAGCCCAGGAATGGGGGTGTGTGTTCAGTCCATCCTGCAAAAGAAACGAAGGGATTCTAGAGAGCTGTTGCAACTTCGTGCCTAGACGGTACTTCTGCAGCTCACTCCCTCCCTGAGTTTTTCAGTGGATGTGGAAACTGCCCTGCAGCTCACATGCAGGCTTCAGAGATTTCTTGTTAGGTCAGAAAGACATTGTCCCCCTCCTATTTAATGGGATGAAAGTTGATTTTGGGGAAAAGAATAAAATGCACCTAAAACTGTTTTTAAAGCCTTTTCCAGAAGTGGACACTCCAGCACGGACATTGATAAGTTGATCCACTTTTATTTACCCTTCCTAGTAAAAGAGCAACCAGATGTAATTCCTGTTTGATTTTGTCCTGCTTTAACATCTAGCCTCAGGATCTTGTTATCTCTTTGTCTGACAGACTGACAAGTGATGCCAGATTTCTGTACGTAATGAGGGGTCTCGCAGACTGTGCTCCAGCCACCCCTTGGCCTTCCTCTTTCATAACCAAAAAACTTGAAGTCCTGGGTCATCTCCGGTCAACTCAGACTTTCCAATCATTCATCTCTCTGCTCTTGCTTTCATTGTAAATACCAGCACAAGATGCAGTGTCCCAGTGGCTCTACTGCTACGTACAGACATGATACTTGGACCTCTCCTTGCAAAATCCCTGGCTTGTGCATCCAAAACCCACACCATCTTCATCATCACACCATGAGCATCTGTACTGAACATACGTTGCATGGTGTTATCATGTTCATCAGTTGCTTATGTGCTCCTCACTGTATCATCTAGGCTGCCTTGTATCAGCCATGTATTCTACCAGGAGCACATTTCTTCTGTAGACTTCACTGGTGGGGCCTCGGGTTTCCTTGTGGGTCACTGATAGGTACGAAGAGAGTGCACCAATCCCTTGGTCACCACCCCTTCCTTGCAAATGTTTCCCATTTGTTGGCACAAGCTGCAGTCAGTCAAGGGCTTTGAATCCCTTTAATGTGTGCCATGGTCATTTTTGATCATCCTACCTGTCCATCAAAGGGCTGTAGTGTGGAAAAACTGATATCTTTCAGGAGTACATTAAGTAAGCAACATTGCTTTTAATAACCACAGTGCTAATCAAGTCTCCCCTTTGAGTCTCACACAGAGAGCTGCCAAAACAGATGCGTGTCGATCCGTTGGTTTTAATTTGGTTGCAGACTGCCTTAATACCCAGACTTTTGCATGCAATTATCAAAACAGAGTATAATCTGGAGCAAAGGGGTCAACATAGCGCTGAGAGGTATGGTGTAGATGGGAACTGGCAGTGTTAGGTTAATGGTTGGACTAGATGATCTTCAAGGTCCTTTCCAACCTAGATGATTCTGTGATTCTGTGAAAGCATTTCTCATGAGTAGGGCTGCCTCTCCAACCCCACCTCCCCTCCTTCTCCTTCTCCCTTGTGTGTCAGCCCAGCTGTGAACTCTGCCAGCCCACCATAAAGTGTTTGACATGTCATGCTGTGAGCGTGCACAGCTTTCCCTGCCTTGGGTTGTTCCCTCTTGCCCTCCGAAGGCTGGCAAACACCTTTGATAAGCAATCTGCAGCACCTCACATCTCCTGCTGCACAGCAGTACGTGTGCGTGTGTCAGGGTGGAGATGTGATGGGAAGGTGTGGAGATATGTCTTATCCGATCTGATGCCATGAACTGCAGTCCTCTGTCATGGCATGTCTGCAGCTCCTGGTTTCTGCCAGGAGGATACTGATAGATTCCCCAACACTGGAGAGCTTGGAGTGGTGTAAAGAGCATCAGCCTCCAAGGAAGTGCCAGGGTGCCTCTGCTTTTCTTCAGCCCCATGTCTATCCATCCCTGGCCGTCTGAACACCACAGTACTCTTAACTTGATTTAGGACTATAATTGAAAATTATATAAAAATACAAATCCATGAGTAAAACATGGCCTCTGGGAGAAAGCACTGAGTGTGTGTGTCCCACTTGGCCAGGTAGTAACCAAAGGGCAGGTATGGATGCCATAAGGCACATGGAAAAGGGGAAGGCACTGGGACGATGTACTAAGGTTGTGTGTTTTAACTGGAACAATTGGTTTTCCAAATTCAAGGGCTTGTGTCAAACCTACCCACACGCAGTCATGAGACAGAGATCACCCATAGAAAGATGAGTGATCCAAAAGTTGTGTTGGACATAAGCTTATGTTTGGACATAAATTCACTATGTCCAAAGTTTTATAACAGTCCCTCAGCTGGCAATACTGTTTAACATGAATATTTCAGCAGCTGATGCACTTTTAAATTCTCTGTTCTAGGAGTTACATGATTATGCTTTTTTTTTCTTCCCTCTCTAAAACTAATTTGTAAAAACTCTTGTAATCGTGGAGGAAAGCTGAAAAGTAAGACCTCAAGCACCTTAAACATGAGCAGGCTGATAAGAAGCACACATTCTGGGGCTTTGTAAAAAAAAAGTTTAACCTAAAGCTGGTGATTTGGGAGAGGAGGGTGGGTTATACTTGTGCTTTTTTAACTGCTGATGACACTGTCCTCCTCAGTGCATGACCTGCTCGGGTCTTTTTTATTAAAAAGTACTTTTTAGGACCTAAGTACATCTCTGCTTTGCTTCATATATATCAGTTTAGAAACAAGGGAGTTGATGCAGTATCGTATCTTGTTTATGCAGTTTGAAGAGGACATGCGTGATAATAGCTTGTTTCTGCAATTAGAGAAACACCTTAATGATAGCAAAAACAGTGTGCAGGGTAGAGGCAGAAAGCAATTGCCATAAAATCCTGAAGAGCAATAATGTCTGTGCCCTGTACAGCATCCACCATCAATGATTTTAGGGAGCAATTCAGAGAAAAAACAATATGAACCTGGAAAATTTTTCTGACCACGGTATGATGCAAAGCCAGATGTTGCCCCTTGCTACAGTAATAGGGGAGTCATGAGCACTAAGATTTTAAGTACCCTTTGCAAAGCCCGCTGTGCCCTCCCACAAAGCCTTCGGAAGCACAGTGTGAAGACAGTTTAGGTCTTTATATAAGACCTGCCCACCACCACAGTTAAATCTGTGCTGGTCACTTTTCAGTTTTCATAGGCAGGAAAATGCCTTTAAATGTCAGAGCAAAAAAAAATCAATTGTTTTTTATCCTGCAAAGGAGGAGGACTGGGAGGCAGAGGGTGGGACAACTGCAAAATTAAGCCGTTAATCTTTCAACAGAGGACAAAAACAAGGTGGAGATATTTGCCACCAAAGGTCTTTTTAAGAGGGTGATGAGAATAATGCTGCATCTTTCCTGCCTGTTTTGCCAGTCCTGCACAGAGGCGAGAAGCAATGAGGTATGAGAGGAGCTTTGCAATCTGGTTACCTGTCATCTTGGGAGAGGTTTGTGGTGAAAAAATCAGCACCTCCCTTGAGCGGGATGGGGGAAAAACATTCCCCTCCTGTGTTTAGTGTCCCAGGTCAATGGTGGTTGGCCCTGATGCCTCTCCTGTCTGTTTACCCACTGCTGTGCAGGAGGAGAGGGGACCCTGTGACCTGGGCTCTGGGCTGGGACATCCTTGGGACACCCTAAGGCAGAGGTTGCCTTGCACCCACAGGAGTTGTCCTGAGTACCCTACACAGACTTAAAGGGTGGCCCACATTCTGGGTGCAGGTGGGGCAGGATGCCCGGGCTCTCCATTCAGTGGGTTCAGCTCACAACCTCCCAGATTCCTGCCTTTCTGCCACCTCCAGCAGGAATTTAGGGCGAAAAAAAAGAAAAAAAAAAGAAAAAAAATGTAGTGTGACATTTGATAAATACCTATAGGACTTCCAGGCCAGGATTAGTAAGACCATACCAGTCTAGGTCTTCTTAGTTAAATCATGAGCACATCTGATCTCTTACCAGACAGCAGATAGCTACAGCCAGGACCATGTAGAGCAGTGGTCTCCAGATGGGCTGTGGAGCTTAGCAGACCCTCTAAGTTTTTTGAGAACCACCCTCAGGCTTGCCATCAGACTGATTTTCAGTTTGACTGAAAATCCTGTAGAAGTGGGATGTTTTTGTGGTCTACCTAGTATGGTCTGTGGACATCAGACAGGACACTTATCCTGTCTATAACATCTATGGTGACAACTGAAAAAAAGCAAACCAAAAAATTAAACAATTCCTACAGAATACACTGTCTGCTGGATGCATGCACTTACTCTGTTTGAGACAAAAAGAGGAGAAGGGTGAATTGCACATGACAGAAGTTGTCAGTTCGGGTAGGATTCATTTGTCCACATTTAGATTAATATGACCTACTTTCGGATGTCTACCTGCAATAAGATGAATTGCAGCCTAGAAAGAGAGCCGAGACAAATGGATATGTGTGTTGTAAATATCTGAAGTTATCAGAGCTGCGAGACAGAAATAGAGGTGATAGGAGAACATGAACAGATCAGTGTTTCACATCATTATACCTGGAGAGGTTCATTTGCAGAGCAGGAGCCATCCTGTTTCCCTGCATTTTATTTTTGTTCCTGTGGTCCCATGGATGCACATGCATCCACCGCCCTGTCACACAGATTGGCTTTCTCTCAGGCCTTCCCTGTCCCTGTTGAATGCTATTTTGGTGCCATACTGGGCCCAGAAGACTCCCAGAGATTTTTTTTTGCTGGCTTTTCACAGCCTTGTTCCCACAAACAAGCTTTGCACCAGACCTGGAGCCTCGCCACTGCTTGCACAGGCTGTTGCACCAGGACCAAGTGAGCTTGGCGAGGTCTCACCTGCAGCCTCTATCATCCTCCCAGGGACTCCACAAAAGCAAAATCCCAGAGAAACAGAGATGAATTGGGCCCTTGGTCTGTATTTTGTACAGACTTCCAACATAGTAAACAGCACCCCAGGAGATGCAGCTTAGTCCTTTCAGCAGGTCTTCGGCTGCAGCTCAGAGCTGCTAACTCATGATGACAACAATTGTCAGCTCCCATTAAGATTAGGATAAAGGCTTTATCAGGCAAATCGGTGTGGATGCTGCTGCCCTAATGTTATTTTAAGTGACTCCTTCTCCATTACGGGGAGATTTGTGAAAGATCGGGGCTACTAGTCCAAAGCCAAGCCACTGGGATTCAGAGTCTGGCTGATAATCCTCTTCTTACAAAGAAACCTCCCCTCTGTAGGAATCATGTCTTGCTTCTCAACAGTCTGTATGATTATTCCATTTCCTTTCAGTGGACAGCATGTTTCAACACTTATTAAATTGCTGTTTCTCTCAGCAGGGTCTGGGAGCCTGTTCTATTGCATCCCAAGAAGCACAAATCTCCCCCTGCGTTGGTGATAGCTGGTATCTGATCAATAGCAATGCAATCTTCTCTGCTGAGTTTTAAAGGCGTTTGGTTGGGCTAAAAATCAGTAAGAGTCATTTGATTCCCTTGGAGGGATGCCCTCTTACACCACCTGAGGATCTGGTCTCCATATTCTCTTTACTTTATACAATTCAGACCTTTCAGACATTCATTTAATAGCAGTGAGAGTGCAGGATTTTGAAATGGCTGGGTTGGGATATCTTTTGTCATTGTTGTTTTTGTAAGTGCTTCACAGGAAAAGGCACCACTGAATTATCTGTAATGTGTGATACCAGGAAAAAAAGCTTTCTTCTGAATAGCATCCAAAATCCTCAGCTATCTGTCCAAGCCTGTAGAGCAGCCCTGTGACAATGGTTCCTCTGTAAGTGAGTAGGTGGGTTTGTTGGGCGTTTTTGGCACAGAGGAGCTCAGTGGTGGCCTCTCTGATGAGACAAAGTGTCCTGGGTCAGACTAAATATCTTGCCTATCCACTGTCTCACTGCATGGCTAAGGCTGATGCTCTGGAAAGGCTGGCAGGACAGGGTGAGCGTGAAGTGATGTGCCCTCAAAGGCTGTCCCAGCCTCCAGCAACATAGAGGTTAGGGAATTAGCTGAGTTTAGTGACATTCAAAGTGGAGATGATCCAGGTCACTGTGAGAAACAAAAGTTGGCAATGCTTGTTGGAGATGGCTCTGACTTTTTCTGCTTTTATTCTCTGGAAGTTTGTCTCTCAAACAAGGAAGAAGGAACAGCAGATGCTGATATGTCTGCAATATCCTTCAGTAGTTTGTAGGGACGTTTGGTGCTCACACAGAGGACAGAGTAGGGCTGATCCATGAAGCCTAATGGGACTCTTTCAGTAGCTGCAGGTAAGCATGACAGCCTTTGGATAAATGACTGGCTCAGACCCACAGACCCCATTGCAAAACTGTGCCAACTCCAAGCTGGTCTGGTGGGCACCTCCGAGGAGAGACAGGGTGTGCTGAACTCCTCCTGGAAGGCTGAATGCATAAGGGATTCTGGATTTAGGACCCATGTCATTAGGGACACAGCGTGGGTAGCTTGTGGATCCTTCTGGATCAAACATCTTCCTCTGATCCCAGGCATTCCCAGCTGAAATTCCGTCTTGTGCATCACCAGCATCTCCATTCCCCAGTATACTGAGGTAGCAGTGACATGGTGCTTTGTCCTGCCTCCACCCCAGGTAGGACCATTTGCTTCAGAGCCACCATGGCTTGACCCACAGCTCCTTGTGCTGGACTGTGTTCTGCTGTCCTTTGCTGAGAGCTTTATCACTGCTGAGTAATACAGAGAATTACTCGTGGCAAGGCGTCGCTGGTGACTTCATTCTGGGTGCCTACCTTCATTTTGCCACTGAAGCCCTTTCTACACTGAAGATGGGAAGGGCATCTGGATTGTTTCTGACAGGAGTATTTTTTTTTCTCTGTTCCCATTACAAATGCCCTATTTCTTGGCAGTTGGCCATCTGGGAGAGTTATTCTGGCTTTCAGCCTCTGCGCAGGAGGTGCTGAGTACTGGGTTGCCCGTGGTAGGTAGAACTCGGCTGCTGAATAATACAGAGCTGGAAATCCTCATGCAGATGGATTAGAGAATGTTTCCCTTAAAATCCTGCCTGCCTCTCCACTTTGCAGCATAAATATCAGTGGTGTGAGTGGCAGGATATTGAGGGCTTAGCAGAAATGTCCAGTAGACATCGGCAAAACTTCTATCCCTGTTTAACAGACTGGACAACTGCTGCCGATGTGCAAAACTGTAAGTTGAAGTGCTGCAGAAATTTAGAATGAGTCAGAAAGCTGGGAACAGGGGCAGAAAACCAGCAGCGGGCTTTTAGATCCACGTTTTTGTATGCAGAGATAATGAAAGATCCAAAACTAGGCTGATGTTTAGGACCTGGCAGGCAGGAAAGGCAAAACACCATCAGCACAGCACTATGACAGTCTGACACAAGGATGAGAGGTGGCTGGCCGCTGGGATAAAAAATGGCTCCGGGCACCAGCTGCTGGCAGGCTTTTTGGGCAGAGAGGGACAAACAGTACTGCCAGCATGGACATCCACATCCTCCTCGGCTCAGGTTGCTGATGCACATCCCAGCTTGCCATGAAAACCTGCCCTGTGCTGCTGCTGAGCATGTGGTTGATACCTGGCTCCCCGTGCTGGGTAAGTTACTGACCCCCAGCCCACTGCAAAGAACTTAAAGCCAGCAAGCAAATTTAGACTTGCCAAAACAAAGACCTAAGATTTTGTGTTAAAAGGTAAACTTCTTTAGAGGTCAGGAGCAGAGCAGTCCCTGTAGACTGTGACACTGACATCATCAGGAGGGTTTATAAGTGTTACACAGGACTCTTTGTTTTCACCTTCCACCTCTCTACCAACAAAAATAAAACCTGATAAAGCCACCAGATGAAATAGTGTTAAGGCTGTAAAGCATAAAGCTGGAAAATGCTGCCTGCAAGGCTGGCTGTGTAATCTGCATCCCCCTGCCTCCACCGTACATACACTGTAAACTCTAAGTGCTAATCACATACTGCTTTTTCCATTTACTCCCTATCGCAGAGTACCACAGCAAGAGAATTTCCAGAACAAAAGCCTTAGCACAAATTGATGAATACAGGCAAACCAGTAGATATTCCCTTAATCTTATTCTTGGAAATAACTGAACGATTTCTGTAGATGAGGTCAATCTGAAGTAAAGCATCCTGTGTAGAAAATTTTAGACTATCTGGTTTCAGCTTTGCAAAGTTATAAGTTACTGCAAATGAGCTCTTGTAGTGGAAAGTGTTAGGCAGCCTGAACTATAGGTATTTGTACTTTGTGTATAAAATCCATGTTTACACGGAACAGATCAACTTCTTGGGGTCCTCAACAATTGCTTATAAATTTATTAAAGCAGCTCTTCACTGGTGAAATCACAATCCATAATCAGATCCTTGAATTAGAGTGATTTTTGATTGCCTTCTATCAACCTCAAGCCTAGCTTAAAACTAGAGCCTTACAAGGCAATTTTTTGTTTCCTGAGACAGGTCCTTTTCCCTTCCCATCCCATTCAGTGAGGAATAGCCCTGACATGCTGCAGGATGCCCTCTTGGTGGCCAAGGTGTGGTTTATCATGCTCTGGACCTCCTTCACTTTAATTTCAGCATGGTGTATGATAAAAGTTAACAGTGAAGGGAAACAGGAGATAACATCTCCTTGAGAAGAGATGTGCTGAGGGTTGTTGAATGCATGGAAACTCTGCCTAGTTTGGGAAGCCATAAAGGGCTGGATGCTGGGGTTGCACTCAGGAGTTTTGTCATGGTATTGTCAAGTTCCATCAGACCTTGAAAGAAAAGATGCTGCAAGGAATATTTCTTGCTTGGGGCAAAATCCTTTTGCAATCTCTACAAGGGCTGTAACAGAGAAGTGGAAAATCACTCTGTCCAACCAAATATCTGCCTTTCCTTCCTCCACCGAAATGCTGCCCATGGATATTAGCGAGTCCGGCCTCGAAACACCTGGGTGATCTGAGGCAGCATTCTCCTTTTGGATGAAGAAAGAGAAGCCCCAGGGTGAATAAGGGCTGGATTTCAACCAGCCCTTTTGAAGATCTGGCTCTTCATTCACAGTGGGAGTTGCCAGATGCCTCATAGTCAGGAACAAATCTGTCTCTTTTTTTTTTGTTTTTTGTTTTTTGGGTTTCTAACAGGAGCTGAGCTCTTTGAAATCTCCTGCCTGATCTTACTTGTTAAAAAAATCACATGGGCAGCCTGAGGCAGAGCCAAGTTTTGAAACTCTTTCCCAAGTCTAGCAACTAAAGGAGAGGAAGAAATCTCTCCTTGGGAAGATTGCTTCCCAAGGGCTTGGCTACCTCAGCTGCAATAGATGGGGAAATAGGTCCTGGCCAAGTGGTGGCTTGGGAAGTAGAATATGTAAGAAATTTCATCTGCTGGTGAAAACACCTTATACCCACCAGCAGGTGAGGAACATTTGCCTGGAAAAGTTTTAAAGGAACTGGGCAGGATGCTTCCCAGGCCTGACCTCATCTCACCCAGCCTTACCCATCTCTCCTGAAGGTGCTGATCTCCCTCCAGTGACTAGAGAGGGAGTTTACACTAGTTTAAAATATATTCCTAACTTTCAGGTAGCAAAAAAATTGATTGTGTCCTCACTTTTGAGCTGATTTTCCTTTAAGTCTTGAAGCTTCTTGAAAGCAAGAAGAAAGCAAGAGTACCAGTATTTTAAGGTGGTAAATGGATGGGTTGTGGTAATGATACGTCTGCTGGCTTGCCATTGATTCTGGACTGAGAAATAAAGAAAGAAGGATCACTGACTGGAAACCTGGGAACTACCTCTGTATGTGACTATGTGCAAACATAGCTGTGCTTTTTCTGCCTTTCAAGTGGGTTTGAGTCATTTTACAAACTATAGACTGATGTCCAGACTCCTTGTTAAGCTAGTCCAGACAACAAGTGATATTCCTGCATCAAAAATTCACTGCTCTCTACATCCTCGTTGAATTTCTGACCTACATTCCCGATGGTCTTTTAAAATATGAAGGTACAGATGTGCGCCAAGGATTTAAAACACTGGAACCCTGCGGAAAAAAAGATCTTTGGCAATGTTGCAGAAGAGGGTCTCATCTGGTGTGTGAATGGGAGCAGTTACTCACTGTCTGGTTGATGAGGCCAGGATTAATTCACTGTCTATAGCCAGGGATGGGGTGGTGGGGGCGAGGGTGAAATGGGAGAAGGATCATTTGCAGCCAGTTTAACTTACTGGCTAAGAGGATTTAAATGGTGGCTACTTCTCATCTGACTTTTATATGGACTTTTAAGAGGAGAGGCACCTGCGCAGGACTCAGTCTGGGCTAGTGTGTGTGTCTGAACAGCACCGGGTGGTGCATCAGGACTTTGGTCTTCAAGGCTGGTCTAGTATCCATGGAGTCTGCACTATCAGAAATATCCATGGAATCTGAACGCGGGACTCCAGTTTAGGGACACTTATACATGGGCACGGGACATCTTAAAACACTTCTGGGTGCAGAAAACCAGATAAATGGCTCAGCAGACAGAGCCCACACAGTGTATAGAGGGACCAGACTCAGCAGAGCCTCTCAACATGAATTGATACAGTGGGCGTCAGACCTATGGAGGGTCTGGGCAGGGTCTGAGCTCCAGCTCTTGGGGTCTGTCCATACTTACAGGGTGCAAGACTGTTTTCCAAGAAGCAGAGGTTGAAAAAGACCTAACAGCTGAGGAGGAACTCTCTGCCTGGGGCTAAACAGGCTTATGCCAGCCTTGGCCTTATAAACAATGGATGCTTTAGCGAGAAAAAGGAGGCTATGTCATCTGCTTTTGGCAGTACTGCAAAAGTTACAGGAAGACTGTGTCCAGACTGGGATCAACAGTTGACTGGAGAGGGTTCAGAGAAGAGCCAAGGAAATGCTTAAAGGGTTGGGAACCTGTTTAGTGTAAGAAGCTCCAGGATCTCACTGTGTTTAGCTCAACAAAGAGAGGATTAAGGAGTGACTTTGTGCCAGCCCATGAATGTCTGCATGGAGAACAGAAATCGATGACAGCTTTCTGGTCCTGCAGACAAAAGTATAACAAGGGTGAGTGGCTGGAAGTTCGAGTTAGACAAATCAGACCAGAAAAATATGCAACTATTTTAACGATGAGGGTAATTGAACATAAGAGAAGCAGGCAGAGGTTGTGTTGCATTCTCCATCATTAGCGATATTTGTACGGAGGCTGTGTTTCAAAAGAAGGGATTCTTGTTTGATCACAGTTATTGGATCTGAGGTGGGAATTAGTGCATCAAGCTCATGGGCTAGGCTGACCAGCAGGTCAGAGAAAATTATCGCAATGGATTTTTTCATGCCTTTTTGAAAAATCTATGAAGTTCCAAAAGCAACTGATTTTTTTTTTTTTTTTTGGGGTGTGTGTGTGTGTAATAGGGAATTGAGTCAGTTATAAGCTGTTACAGATAGTGCAGCAGAGCAGAATAAATCACCATAATCAAAACAGAGCTGCCTTATGACACTGAAAGCTGAACAATAAGCCTTCACATAAATCCACTCCACTTATTAGGTAGAAAAGCCCAGATAGTCAATATTCACATTAAACATCCATCAAAAAATGCTTCACAGATTGCACTCCCATTTGGGAATTTCTCCATTTCATAGTCAATTGAAGCTGTATAGCTGATGATTGCTATTGGATAACACCACCTTCATGGGATGTAAAATCACCTGGGGAAGGGAAGCTTAGATAAATGGGGGCAGCCTGGAGCAGCTCTGCTAATACACAGTAGTTGGGGGTCTCATTTCATACCCAAAGGCGTTACTCCTCTGTAGGACTTCTCTTGCCTGTGCGTGTGGCAGATGGTACGTATGAACAGGCAGACATAAAGAGGTTCACTCTTGTATTCTTGGCATTTATCGGGAGATGGCATTGCCGTCTCTCAGACTGATTTTCCTAAGGTAGTAGTAGCTCTCCATGAAGTCTGCAAGGAGGCAAATTTTGGCTTCCAGCAGCCAGCCTGTTGAGGAGACATGTCAGGGCCAACAGTGAGGAATAGTGGGATGATCTGGAGATGGTGGAGGTGATTGTTTCATGCCATTTCAGACCAAGGGTCATGACCGGAGCCATCCCAGCTCTGCAGCACCACAAGGGTAGGCTGTCCCTAGGCTGGCATGCATCCACCCTCTTAAATGCTGTGCATGGAGGCAGGCTGCAAACTTCTCCTCTTCCCTTCTCTCTGCCACATCAGGGAATGGTAGCCAATGATTTTAAATGACCAATGGACGTGTTTGACCCAGGGGTAAGGAAAGTCTTGATGTGAAGAGAGTGAAACACCTTAGCAGGAGTGAGGGCTGAGAATGTCACAGGTCACAGCTACGACCACCGGTGGACCTGGATCAACCAGGACCTGTCACATTCCATGTTTCAACACAAGCTTAAAGGCCACAATGCCATAAGGATGTGGGAGGCAGTGGGTATTTTTCTAAGAGACCTAATGCAGACAAAGAGGTGGATGGAAAAAGGGGCCAGAAAGAAAAATGGAAAAGGAGAGAAATGGGAAATATAATAATTGGTACAACAAAGGGGGGAAGAAGACATTGCCTCCATTGTGCATATCTTAGCACTCTGCCGGTGCTGGCAAGTGCTCCAGATCATGTGTGATATGAAGCAATAAACATTCCTGGAAACTTTCAGTTTTAAGCTCTTTGAACCTCAATTCTCCATTTGTAAGTAGGGATAATGTACTCAAAGGACACAAAGATTAGTTAATTAATGGGTTGTGACATACTCTGATGCTGTGATAATGAGCACTGCTAGGAAATCTGTGATTAAGGCTCTGGTTCAGTGTATTTTATTTAGAAAGCTAACCTGGGGGACAGGATCAGCCCCTGAGGCCATCTGAGCTTCCACCCCTTTCTGTCACCTGTACGGGGATTTCAGCACTGTGTTTTGAAAATGGATTAGAGCCCCCCCTGAAACCACAACCTAAAATGTTGGCATGTCTGTATATGAGACAGATTCCTAATTTACAGTTGCTATCTTACAAATGTCCTGCTGGGTCTAGGACTCAGTGTCGAGAGCAGTGTTTGGACAGTGTATGGTAGAGAAATCCTGGTGCTACATCCTGCACGAGGAGAGATGAAGCCATCAAATTTGCTTGGGGAGCACCCGTGGAGCTTGATTACTCCATGTGATGCACAGGTTTCAGAAAGGGGTGGAAATGTCACATCATCCTATACCTGGAGCTGTCTGTGTTGCGACATACACACATATACATACAGGCAAAAATACTGCAGCAAAGATATGTTGAATCCCATAGAACCAGAAGGCTGCAGGGCTGAGCCCTGGTGTGGGAAAGCCAAGGAGAGCTGACAAGGAGCCATGGCCCAACCACCAGTGGAACTGCAGAGGGTTGGGTGATTTTGAGCAAGGATTGATTGTGTCTAGCACTTTGGGCAGCTGTTGAGGGAAATTAGAGGAAACTCATGAGGAATTGGCAACAAGATGGTCCAAAGCAGCCAAGAGTCCTGAGTCTGCTGAGAAAGGACCAGCAACCAAGGTCACTGTGCAATGCATGGACAAGGGCGGCATGAGGGACGCAGGCTAAAGGCAGCATCCTTCCCTTGCCCTTCCCAAGAGGCAAAGCAGGGCTGGAAGCCAGCGTGCCCAAAGGCCCCCATGAGTCATCAGAGCCCTCAGAGAGGTCTCAAAGGGAAAATGCCTCCTTGAAGCCTCCGGTGAGTCAGGCTTGTCACCGAGCTGATGATTGGGAAGCTTTGAAGTGATGGGGGACGAAGGCAAAGGGAACGAACGTCCTTTCTGCGTCCTCTCTGCTGGTGGACTCTTTCACAAGCTCCTTGCTCTAAAAATCATTGCAAGCTCCTCTTGCTATGTGAAATGACCTAAATCTTCCTCAGTCACCTCTCTCCTGTTTAACTGCTGACATGAGAGCACATAGCACCCACACATGGGGCTCTTGCCACCTTGCAGGGGATGCTCAAGCTGCAGTTGCTGCTTCCCCATCGTGAACCTGTTGTGTATATTTTTCATTTACAGCTAGTGTAGAAAACACCCAGTCTTGTTCAGGAGGGACTGAGCTGTGTGGGGGTTTAGTTCATGCCCTGTCCTTTCAGGCTGCAGAAATACAAGATTAGAGGGTGTTAAGGGGATGCCTCACCCCACCAGGCTGGCCCAGGGTTGGAGCAGGAGTCTGGGGCAGAGCCAGGCTTTAAACTACTTCTGCACATAAAATTCCTCACCTCCCCTTCCTGCTCCCATTAACAGACATTCCTTGGATAATTCCTCCTTCATACTGGATTGGTGGATCTCCTAGTTTTCATTTTGCTGAGGCTTTTCTTTCATTGACTTTTTTAAGTCAAGTCACAGGGGCTTGAAAGAAGATGACTCATCCCCTTAGAAGTCCTGGCAGCTCTTATCTCCTCTTTGGCACCAGCTGGGAGGTGGGAAAGAGGGAAGGGGAGTAAAAAAAAGAAATCAATACATCTTTTGTATGATTTTCCACAGCTTTCTGTGCTCTCTTTACACTGCCTCTCAGCTGGGGAAGATAAGGTAATTTACTTGGTGGCAATACTCTGCCCTTTTAGACTATAAAAGCCTTAATTCGTTAACAGAGGTACAACGCGAACAAACCAGTAGGATGGGAGTAGCTATTTTTGTAGCATTTTAGGCTATAATGAAGGAATCTTTCCTCCCCTTTTAATGTATAAATATACATACAAATACACACTGACAGTACCAATTGGTATGAGGGTGGTCTACAAATCATGATGCTCACGGAGAAGATGGATAAGATTGACCATTCAGAGACTTCTCCAGGATGAAAAATAGGATATAACAGATGATGGCCTCCAAATAGACAGTGTGTGGCCCCATGCAACAGGTAGTTAAGTTGATGACTCTATTCTGCAGGATGTTGTGGATGCCAAGAGGTTATATAGGAGTAAGAGGGAAAAAAGTCAAGGAAGAAAAGGTATCAGATGTGGTACATTAAATGAAGTCATGACTTCTGCGGAAGACCTGAAATATGAAGAGCAGGAAGAATAATCTGGAAACTATCACTATGTGCTGGCTGATTTTCACGCTCTTCCGTTGACAGCTGCTGTTGCCCACTGGGCCAGGTAAGCCTGTGGTCTGGCTTGACTTTGCTGCTGTTGTATATCCTCCCTCATCCCCAGTGAGACCACGTTTTATCCCTTCCCACTGTATGGGACCTGGTGTTGTCACCAAACCAATGTAGTGTTTGTTAGAAGGACACAAGTCCCCAAGTTGTGGCCACCAACTGCTGCCAGGTGGCTGAAAGCAGCAGTGACCTGGGTGAGGGGCATGTACCATGAGGCAGGAACTCAGCCTGGACACCCCTGAAATTCAGAAATATCTGTGAGCTGGCATGTCCCATGGCTCAGGTCAACACCACAATGCTGCCAGGTGCCTTGCACCATACTCAGTGTGGGACTGTCCTCAACTTCAATGCAAACATCCTCGAAAGGGAATGACAGGCTTTGATAAAAGGACCAGAGCTCTGCTACCAATTTTGTTTTGAACCCTACAAAGCCATACTGGGTGATGCTATGCTGAGGGTTTTGCAGAGATACCTCCATCAGCCAAGGGATGGTTCATGCCACCAGGATGTGGCAAGAGGCAGGGGAGGTGAGGGATGTGGAGATGAAGTTTCAAGGCCAACAGGTGTTTATCAAGGCACAAAGAGTGGAGGATGAAGATGTGGTTCTTCTTCTGCATCTCAAAACACATCAGCCAATGCTACCACTGTACTTAAATGTTGGGAGCAACGAGCAAGTTTGTTTGGAGAAGCCCAGGTACAGAAAGTGGTGAAGTCCCTGGCTCCCATATACTGGCCCATCATGTTTTAATGTGCTGCAAGTAAGAAATGCATTACAGAATCATCTAGGTTGGAAAAGACCTTGAAGATCATCTAGTCCAACCATTAACCTAACACTGACAGTTCTCAACTCCACCAGATCCCTCAGTGCTGGGTCAACCTGACTCTTCAACCCCTCCAGGGATGGGGACTCCCCCCTGCCCTGGGCAGCCCATTCCAACGCCCAACAACCCCTTCTGCAAAGAAATCCTTCCTAAGAGCCAGTCTGACCCTGCCCTGGCGCAGCTTGAGGCCATTCCCTCTTGTCCTGCCGCTGGTTCCTTGGCTCAAGAGACTCATCCCCCCTCTCTGCACCCTCCTTTCAGGGAGTTGTAGAGGGCCATGAGGTCTCCCCTCAGCCTCCTCTTCTCCACACTAAACCCCCCCAGTTCCCTCAGCCTCTCCCCATCACACCTGTGCTCCAGACCCTGCACCAGCTCCGTTGCCCTTCTCTGGACACACTCGAGTCATTCAATGGCCTTTTTGGAGTGAGGGGCCCAAAACTGAACCCAGTAATTGAGGGGTGACCTCACCAATGCTGAGTCCAGGGGTAAGATCCCTTCCCTGTCCCTGCTGGCCACGCTATTGCTGATACAAGCCAGAATACTCTTGGCCTTCTTGGCCACCTGGGCACACTGCTGGCTCATGTTCAGCTGGCTAGCAATCAGCACCCCCAGATAGCTCTCTGACTCGATCAAGAGGCACCAGTTACTCCTGCCCTACAACCCATTCCTCTGAGGACCAGTGCCACCATCACCAGGACACAGCTCCTGGCACTGTATTTAACTGGTCTGACAAGGTGGTGATTTTGGGGGCTGGTGAGGAGGAGGGGGAATCATGAAGGGTCTGTGCTTCAGGGGTGGTGGTTTGGGATCCAGCAGGCCCTGGATGTGAGCCTGGTGAGTGGTCTGCTGGTGAGGAGGGGACACTGGATGAGGAGTCTGTGCTTGTGGCTCTGCAGGGCCAAGGGGATGAAGGGAAGAGCACATGCATGAAAAAAGCAAGTCCTGAGTGACTAACCTGTTTTTTCCAGATGTTCTAGGTGAGGCTGGTATTAGAGGGTTAACTGTCATTTTGGAAAACCATGGGGTAAAAGAAAAAGTAAATAAGTGCTAATAATGTCCCCTACTGATCAGCTTTAACTACAAAAGCAATAGAAAAAGGTCAATCGAAGTAAAAACCTTTGCAGAAAATCTCTTAAACGCTTGAATCCCTCAATTGCTTTGCCTCAGGTTGGTGGCTTTGGGAACCGACCTTTCCCTTTCTCTGTTGAGAGCAGACCCCATTGCTACTCTGTGGCTGACTGACACAGCCCTTTGCCCCTCTGGGGCAAATCTTCCATTGCAAGCTCCATGGCTGAGGCAGACATTTGGTGGTGCAACATCTTGGACCCATGTCCAGCTCCACCACAGACTTGCCCTTTGCTGGGAGGTAGAGACAGGAGAGATGGGAGGGAGGTGGGTTTCCAGAAGGATTTTCTTCCAGGGCCTGTTCTGGCTGCAAACTGCCTGTGAAGGGAGAAAAGCCTCCTTCCACCCTCTGAACCATCTCCAACAACGTGTTCTCAGAGCTCGATGACAACCTGGGAGGATCGTGGCTCTTATTACATGCAGCAGTTCCTACACGACCTCCCCAGCTTCCTGCTGCCTCTGCAAGAAATTGTTGCTCCCTTCTGCAAGACTTGGAGTGGGGTTTTACTGTTTCATTTATAATAATAGCACTAATAATGATAATAATATGATGATGGGGAAGACGGAGGTCTGTGGATTTGTTGAAATGTGAGCTGCTTTCCACTGTCTCCTGCTGCTTTTATAGCATTCAGGGTTGGTGGGGCGTACTGAAATGCCCCAGCGCCCCTTTTGCACAAAAGCCACAGCTCAGACTCAGTGCTGGCTAGTCACACATGCTGTTTGCTTACGGGAAATGGACATTGAGACCTGTTGTGTATTTGTTTTGCTGGAAAAAAGGACCTCGGTCACAGAAGCTGAAAAACAGAGGAGCTACACCCCTCGGGGAAGCCAGCTGGGAGAGGCGAGCATCCTGGAGACAGCTGGGAGAGCTGCCTGATGTGAAGCCAAGCATTTTATCAGAGGGTGGGATGTGCCCATGGGGATAACCACCCCTCTTTGGTTTCTGGCTGGATCTGTGCAGTCACTGCACAGATGTTTGCAGGGAAGTGTTTGCCCGATGGAGCTGGAAGAGATCCTGCAGAGAAGGGGCTGGCTGGTGCCTTTCCTGGGGAAGGCAGCAGGTCCCATCCCTGCCCTTCCTGGGCACACTTTGACCTCGTGCCACCCTCTGTCATTGTTAAATGCTGCTGGGTCTTAACCTGCAGAAGAACTGGACTCAGAGCAGTGTGGAGCCTGGATGTGATACCTCCATGTCTTTGTAAATAGGAATAGGACCTTATTCCTCTATGATCCTCTATCCCACCCATAGGGATCAAAACCAGGTGAGGAGCCTGTGTCTGTGTCTCTACAGGGCCAAGGGGCTCACACCTGCAAGTCAGGCATGTGAAAGCATCTCCCATGCTTGTTTTCAATCAGAAACTACCCACTCATCCTGACGGTGTCAGGAGGTGCTTGGACACACAGAAGGTGAAGAACTGTGGTGTGCTGGGAGCCAGGATCTGCAAGGGCTGGCTCCCAGACTTCAGTTCATCCTCATGGGGTGGGTTGCTGCTCCCTTTCACCACCAACCAGGCATGTCTGGAAGATGTCAAATGCTGGGGCCATGGCTTTAGTTGGCAGAGCCCCAAGTGGATTAACCCATAGCACATCCTCCCTCGCTTAACTGTTTCAGTCTGTTGGCTTCGTTAAATTAATCCCAGAATCAGTAAGTTTGTTTGCTAGAAGGACTTCATGAATCAAGACATTTAACCCTTTTAATGGCTGGTCTGCACAATGCTCCATCTTACAGCCTATGGCAACTGAGATGGACCAGGCTTCATAACAGCTCCAGGAGAAATGGTAACATGTGTAGAGCTGCAAGACAGACAGATAGTATTTGTCCTGGTGCTTTGGGAGTGAGAATAGAGATAGTGACACTTGTCAATCACAGCCATCACTCTCCTGTCATTAGCAGTGATGAGGAAACAGTGGAAATGCTTTGGAGTGTCAGCACAGCAAACAGAGGGGTGGCATCACGTTTCCCTCCCCTCCCACTCTGGGGATGATCAGAGGAGACCAAATTAGAGGCCAGTAAGTTGCAGAGATTCCGTCTTCCCTCCCTCTCACTTGTCCCTCTCCTCCCAAGCCATTTATAAGGTCTGTGATTTGAAATGGAAAGTAGTATGTCTTAAATAAGCATCATTTGCTTCTAGTTGGGGTGCAAGGCTGCACAGAACAAAGGAAAAAAACATCGATTTGGGTGGAACATACTGTGTTGAAATGCTGGATTCTGGTTAGCAGGAGCCTGCAGGTGCTTGTGTAGGGAAAACTGCCTCTGGGCTTTGCCTCATGGGCTGTAAAAGAGCACATTGCCTAGAGTGCTGCTGGCTTTGTGTACAATGGTGGGTAGAGACTGGTCCAGGCTGGCACTGCAACCCCAGTTTATGTCCCAACTTCCTTCCTAGGTAGTCAGGAATATGGCACATCCAAGACCACCAGGGATTAGATAATTTCATGGACAGCAGGTCCATAAACAGAGATATAAGAGGAGCAGGGATGTCCCTTTAATATCCCCAGTGGAGCAAATGAGGATGCTGGACAGGTGTGGGAGAATTGACAGAAAGGATTCTGGTTCACATCATCTCGCTAAACTGAGTCTCTTATTGGTGCCATGGGAGGCAATACACTGAGCTAGATGTACTGCTGGTCTGGCTCTCTAGTGTACAGCACGCTTTAAGCAGTGAAAGCACCAACTGACCAGGACTAGTTACTATTTGGGCTGTAATTCACGTGCTTGGGGCTCAATTCTGGTTCTCCAAGGACTATCCAGCTTGCAGCTTTGGAAAAGTCCTTTAATATTACTATATTTCTGTTTTGCATCTCTGCTAAATGCAGAATTATAATAAGGTCTTGCTCTCATCAGGCATTTCTCCTTCAGGGGGTCTCAAAGGGTTTTAGAAAGGAGATTGCAATATTTTCCTCCATGGGGAGGAACATCTGTGACAGTTTCAGTCATGCCAGGGCACTGGCTGGGAAGGTGTTAGTGGGTACAACCCAAAATTATACCAAGAGCTGAACAGTCTAGAAGATGTTCCCATGGCCTCACCCTGGATAAATGACCATGGATAAATGTCCAAAGATGACTTGTATAGGCATAGCTGGAACGGACAAGGTGGAACTGGTGGGATGAAAGCTGAACAGAATTTGCCACCTGCCAGTTCATTAAGAGCCTTGAGGTCAGTATGCAAAATGGCATTTGGGGTACTTTATTCATCAGTTTTACAATGAGGAGAATGAGGGCTGGTGTGCACATCAGTGCAGCCTTTGGGGGACTCCAGCAAAGTTACCAAAGAAAGCAACAGCAGGACCGAGGTGCCCTGTGTCCTACTCTCCTCCCTGAGTTTCTGGAGGAGACTGTTTGCAATGTGTTAACTCTTAGGAGTGGCAGATACACTGATGGCAGTGCAAATAGCATTGCTGCTGTTCCCAAGGGAGCCTGGGGAGATCTAAAGTCATTGCAAGCTCTTTCAGGCTATTCTGGCTGAAGGAGAAATGATGGCTCTCTCCTGTCAGTCCAAAAGTCAGAGTTTGTTGCAATCCAGGGTGGAGAAAGGGACCCTTAGTGCTTTGAGGCCAAGCAGCTGCTAAAACACGCTCCTTAGAGAACAGGCTGAGCCCTCCCCTACATCCTTGAGGGTTTGTACAAGAGGCAGGAGGAGCTGACCCAGTCTGCCAGATTGGATCAGCCGTGGACACCAGCCCCAAGTCCCTTCTCCAGCACCCTGCAGGGACGAAAACATGCCTCTCACCTCAGCTGTCTGCAGCACATTGTATCCCTGTGCTCCTCCTCCTCCCCTCCCACCTTGGACTAATGTCTGCCATGTTGGAAGGACCACTGGCATCACATTGGTTTCCAGTGGGTGAGAGCAGCTCCTGGAAAAGCTGAGCAGGGTATAAGAGAAAGGAGAGGGTGCCATGGGCCTGCCTGTGTGTCTCCATGTGTGTGGACAGCTAAAACAGCCATGATAGTTGTAGGCCATTGGCTTGTCAGGTGGAAAATGCTCTATTTGTATTAGATGCTTTGCCAAGGTCTATGTTTATAGAGACTGGGTCTCCCAACATAATAAGACCTGCAAATGAAGATGTGATTCATCCAGATACTGGTTTCTTATTTCTTGCTATGGTCTCTGGGGTCAGGCCTCACATGAGAGCAAGTTGGTTTAGTGCTGCTGAGCTGCTGGAGCTGGTGGGAAGAGCTTGGGGCTGAAGCAAGGGGATGCGGCTCTGGCTCTTCACCATGCAGGGCAGAGTTTCCTCCTTTAGGTGCCCCCTGTCCTTGCTCTGGACAGTCATGGGGGATATGAAAGCAGGATCTTGGGGAAGGAGCTGGAAACAAACAAGGAAGCATATGCTCTGGAGCCAAAAAGGCACAGACGTGGTGTCCTTTCCACCCTGGGCTTTGAGGTGAGTACGCTGTGGCAGGCTGGAGCCCAGTTCAGATCTGGGATCCAGGTCCCCAGCAAGTGTGGGAGAAGCAGGAGGTACCAGTGAAGCAGTTTGGCTGTGAGGACAGAGGGAAGCAGCAGAAGGATGCCCAGAGGCAAGTTTCAACAGCTGTGTCTGGAAACGGCTGCAATTTCCATGGCCAGTCCCATGAACCGGGACAGCAAAAGGTCTCTGCAAAAACCCTTGTTAATCCCCATGAAAATTTGCAGATGTTGTTTAGCAGTGTTAGAGCAGTGTCCTCACGGATGCACGTCCTGCTGCACAAAGCTTTCAGGCCAAAAGGGCCACTTGACTGTCCACTGGGAGAGTGAAGCAAAGGTGTCCCTGGTTGAATTGTTATCCCCAAAGGGAGAGGCTGAGCTGGGAATGGAAGCTTTTCAGGATGCTGAGGGTGTGGTAGGGACATGGCGGTGTTCCTGTGTCAGTGGGAACTCAAGCAGAGCCAGCTTGACTTGGGGAGACTTCACAGCTTGTTTTCTGTAGAAAATGGGTGTTGGTGATTATCCTCCATGTGTGACCACCCATCTCCCCCCTGCCTGCAGCTGCTTCTGAACCAGTGAGGCAAAGTCTTGGAGCAACAGATTTCATTTGCTGCTGGGTGGTGGGGGTCCCACCTTGCTCCCCTTCCCCCAGCTGCCCTGTCAGCCTGATGCCAGCTGTTTACACATCTGTCCACAGTGATAATTCAAAGGCAAAACTTGCCCTGCTTTAGGGAATCAGGGGTCATGCCGTACAGTCTTTTCCCTCCCTTCATCTCTCTCTGCTCATGAGACATTTCAGGAGCCCAGTCAAGTGGGTTTGTTTTCCCTGGTTCGTGCACATCTCAGCTGACAGCCTTTGAAATGCCGCCGGTTTGACAGGAGTATTAGCCTTGTTTAGGTCTGCCATGGCCTTCAAGGTTATCACTTCATCTCACGGCTAATTAAGAGTGACCTAGTCCATGCCATCACAGGCTGCTGCCGTCATTGATAGAGACAAGCGATGATAAAGAATAAACTGGTGTTTAATTAGCCTGTGTGAGTCTCTGCAGGTTCCTAGCAGAGGCTGGGGTGGGAACGGGGCAAGGCAGGATGACAGAAGGACTTTGCTGATCTTTGCTTCCCACCACAATGCCCACTTTGGTTTGTTCAGGCTGGAGAAGAGCACAGGCTTTATAAAGAGCAGCAATGGGTCCCACACAGTGGAAGACAACCAACCTTTCCCAGGCACCACTGACCAGTGTGCCAGGTGGCTTTGTGGTCAGCCTGGATCCATCTGAGAGCTTCTCCCACCTTCATGCCCTTACTTCATTGATTCTGGGGGCCCTGAGAAAGCGAAATAGCCCTCTAGGGTCAAAGGTGCCTCTAGGCATACAGAGCAGTGTCTCTGACCAGCAGATGAATAAGGAGGAAGATTAAAACAAGCAGAGGATGACCTTTAGGGTTGCTGCATGAGACACAGGGTATGTTCAGAGACACCTCAGCTCCTGTCTATGAAAGCATTACGCAGCACTGTCATGCTTAGTAGTCACCTTCAACCTTCTCTTCGAGAGGCAGAGATGGCCTTTTTGTATTTAACAGCTCTTGACACATTTCCTTCTGGCCCCTTTCTGAACCCCTGTAATAGCATTCCCAGCCTTCTGTGTCAAGGAGTTTTGCAGCTCAGCTGGGTAATGAGCGAAGAGTTGCCTCCTTTGGTTGGGTTTTCATCTACTGGGGTATTTCTCCTCTGTCTCAAGAGGGAGATGCTTTTGGATTCATAATGAACTTGATCCTTGTGGACTGCCATGGTGTCTGGATCTACATGGTGGCAGCATGCTCCTTTTTGATGACTGATTTTCCTCTGAGGGTTTATTTCCTGGTCAGAGGGAGGTACCAGCCATGGTATCCCTTGGTCTGAGCAAACTGGTAGATAAGAGGGACACTGTTGATGAGCCAAAGATCTGAGACTCTGCAGTGATAGAGATCAGCAGAAAACTGTCTCCTCCACTCTGTTCTTAGTGTTCTGGCCGTGCTGGCAGCATTACACACAGTCTGACAACACCCGTCTGCCTGTGACGGACAGATATAGGTTGGGTTTCAGGACAGCCTGGACAGGGACAAAACCTTTTTGCTTCATCATCTGGGTCAGGCTCCATCCTCCAATTGTCAGCTTGATTTAATTTCTGGGAGGAAGACCCTTTGTCTCTCAACCTTTTTCAACTGCTTTAAAAGAAGAATCATGTCCATGGGGAGAAAGCAAATTAGCAGCTCCAAAATTTCAGACAAAAAGGGGTCCAGGCTGCTGCAAAGAGCTAACCACTGTGCTCTGAGCCTGCTGGTTGCCAGCTAAGGCCAGGTCAGCTCTTGAGACTTCGGGCTTGCCCAGGTAAAGCTTGCCAAATGGCCCAGCAAGCCCAGTGACCTCCCTGCCTGCAGCTGAGCTGAGATAATAGAGAGGAGAGCTTTGCTCTGCACTATGTCTTCTGAGTGAAGCCACCCACCAGGGAAGCAGAAGGCAAGAAAAATGTTGTGAAGCTGATGTTCACCAACTGGAACATGGGGTGAAGATCCTATCAGTTTGGACGTGGGATGTCCACATCCCTTTCCAGTGGTTTGGCTCAATAAAATTTTTAGCCATCCCCAGTACCTCATTGTGGTCATTCTGTTTTTTCAGTATCATTCGCAGTTTGGGTCTGGGGACAGAAGGCACCTCTGTGGCTGTCACTAGTCAGGCAGGGACAAGGTCACCCTTCCACCTTGTGCGTAGCACAGGGGAAGGTGTGTGGGGCGAGTCCTTATTTTTGTCCACATTGAGGGCAAAGGATGCTTTGTTGCTAAAGAGACCAGCACACTGGGTATCCTTGGAGTCCTAAATATAATCTTCAAAGGAGGCTTATGTGCCTGCCCGGCTCCTCACCAGCATGGCTCCCTTTGATTCCCATTCGTCCTTGACCCACTTTGGACAGTGCTGGCCCCGTTCCCCTGTGTGACAATGTGCTGCAGTTCTGGGGGCGGTGACCAGGGACTCCTGCAGCTGATCACACTCGCTTCATAGTGGATGCTGTGGGCTCTGGACTGGCCTGTCCTGCTGACCACAGGTTGCTGAAAAGCAGGGAGAGGAGTTTGAAGGGTGAACCCTGCCAGTCTCACTCACCAGCTCTTCTCCAGGCTGGACGTCCCTTGCAAACTTCCACACTTCTGCAAGAAAACTACAATGAGCAAACTTAACAAAAAGAGAGAAAAAACCTGTTCCACAGAGTTGTCTTAAGAACTTGAGTTATTCTGAAAGGCCAATATTTTTTTTTTTTTTTTGTAGTCACAGGAGACGTTGGGCTTTGGTTTTCTGACCTCTACGGTCCTGAGCTACCAGGCTGTGGAGCTGCTACCAGCTGGCTGTGTCAATCTGTCCCTCATCTGTCTGTCCTCTGGGTCTTGCTGACTAATCCCCCAAGCTGCTGAATGCCTTGCCAGCAGCCACCAGCCTGACCTTGAGCGGGGTATGCCTCAGGCTCTGGGAATACTGGACGTGGTCTGGGCATTGTGTCCCCTGAGACCTCCAGGCCTTTGGTGACCTGTCCCTGTGCTGGGAATCCAGGCATCAGCAGTCAAAGGAAAAGGTGAGCTGGCTGCCCTGTGTAGGTTTTAACGGGGAGGTGTAGGTAGGAGGAATAAAGCTCAGATTCTGCCAGCATGCTATGAGTTCATCTCCATTTCATGAATGGAAGAATAAGGTCCAAATGAGAGGATTTGGACCCTTGAGAGGGCCTCAAGTCTGCTGTCCACAGTCCATTCTCTACAAAGGTTGCACTGAGATACAGCCTTGGTCTCCCCAGCCACGGGGTCTGTGCTGCCCCACTCACCAGATGTCCAGGTCCATGACCAAAGTGTGGGGACACCAGGTCTGATGAACACTTCTAGCCCTAGGGAATGATGAAAAGTGGGTTCCTCCTTTCCAAACAACCACTTCGACACAGTTCTTTCTGAGCATTAATGAAAATAACGACAGCCATTGCAAGACCAAGCTGGCACCTGTGTGACCTAGTGAAAGACAAACACTAATTTCACTAGACAACACTCAAGAAAGACATAGCAAAATTTGTGATTCTGGCCATGGAGAAAAAAAAAACGTGATGGAAGATTGCCTGGTACTTGACAGAATTAAAATCTCTAGACAAGATTTTCAACCTTCTGATTTTTTTTCCCCTCCCTCTAATAAAAGTCAACCAATTATAAATATTATTAGCCAGATAAAAACTGCTGGCTCAGGCACAGCTTTCAGACATACCTATTTCCAGATTCTCATCACTTCGGCTTGCTCCAGCTGCCACAGAAACAAATGAGCTGACAGCTTCAGAATTAGAAACCCTCTGCCACCTTCTCTTTGCTGAAAGCAGTGAAAGCTTTTTTTGGAGAGAGAGAGATTAAAAAAAAGAGTGATTTTTTTTTTTTTTTTTATCCCAGTGTAACTTAGGTTCCAAAATTAAGAGACCACCTTGAAGACCTGCAGAGCTGGGTAGCTGCAGAAGTGGGTTTAGAAGCAGAGTGGATAAGTGTGGCAGCAAACACCTTCAGCAATTAGGAAACTGTTCAGATTTTTAACATTTATTGCCCTAATTCCTAGAGGATGGGTAGGGCTTAGTTTCCCAAAACTCTTAGGGGAGCATCTGTAACATTTAGTAGCCATTAAGCTTAGATTAGTTTAGCTTGGAGAATGCGAGTCCAGGAGGAAGGAAGGACTAGTTTTCAGCAGCTCAGTGTGCAGCATCACACTTACTCTCATTTTGGGAAGAGTCTGGAGCTCCAAGCTAGCCCTGACGGCATTGGAAGAAAGCAGAAAGAGGCAAAAATTTGTCACAGCTTAGTTGTTTTTGCATGAAGACCTTCTGAAGGCTGAAGGGACCTGGATTAAAGGCCTGGCAGAGGAGGTCTTGAGAGGAGGATCACACTGCACCAGTGGTTTCTTCAGTCCCACCACCCATCCTCCTCCTCAGCCCACGCCCTCTGTGCACCTCTGCAGCTGTGACCACACTGCCAGCGGCCGCTTCCCCAAATACCCTCTGTCCCACTTCCTTGAGGTGTCTTGGTGCCTCCCAGACCCTTTCCTTCATCACTGCCCACCCACCTCCTTCTGCTCCTGTCATTCCTGACTTCAGCATCTCTGCGGTAGATACCACAGTGGTGGTCTGTGCTGGGGCAGTCAGCTCCTGCTCTGCTCCATGTATTGCCTTTTCTAACATCTCCCAGGGTCATGGACAGAAACTCTTTGAACTGTGCTTGATTCCCATGCTCCACACCTCTGAGAGCAGCTGAAAGGGCAGCTGAAGGAAAGCAGAAGGGACTTTATGGGAATATAAGAAAAGGTTTTAGAATCACAGACTGATTTGGGTTGGAAGGGACCTTAAAGCCCATCCAGTCCCACCCCCCTGCCATGGGCAGGGACACCTTCCACTAGCCCAGGTTGCCCAAAGCCCCGTCCAACCTGGCCTTGAACCCTTCCAGGGAGGGGGCAGCCACAGCTTCTCTGGGCAACCTGTGCCAGGGCCTCACCACCCTCACAGGGAACAATTTCTTCCTTACATCTGATCTAAATCTCCCCTCTGTCAGTTTAAAACTGTTACCCCTCGTCCTATCCCTACCCCCCTGATCAAGAGTCCCTCCCTCCTTTCCTGTAGCCCCTTTCAGTCCTGGGAGGCCGCTCTAAGGTCTCCCCGGAGCCTTCTCTTTTCCAGTTGAACCCCCCCAACTCTCTCACCCTGTCCTCACAGGGGGGTGCTCCAGCCCCCTGAGCATCTTTGTGGGCTCTTCTGACCCCGCTCGAGCAGGTCCGTGTCCTCCTGATGTTGGTGCCCCCAGAGCTGGACCCAGCACTGCAGGGGGGTCTCCCGATAGCGGAGCAGAGGGAGAGAATCCCCCCCCTGCCCTGCTGCCCACACTGCTCTGGGTGCAGCCCAGCACACGGGTGGCTTTCTGGGCTGTGAGCGCACGTTGCTGGCTCACAGTCAGTTTTCCATCCACTAATACCCCCAAGCCCTTCTCCTCGGGGCTGCTCTCAATACACTCCTCGCCCAGCCTGGATTTGTGCTTGGGATTGCCCTGACCCATGGACAGGACCTTGCACTTGGTCTTGTTGAACTTCACAAGGTCTGTACATCCCACCGCTCCAGCCTGTCCAGGCCCCTCTGGATGGATCCCTTCCCTCCAGCACATCGACCGCACCACACAGCTTGGTGGTGTTGGCAAACGTGCTGAGAGTGTCCTCAATCCCACTGTCCATGTTGTTGACAGAGATGTTAAACAGCGCCGGTTCCAACCCCGACCCCTGAGGAATGCCACTCGTCACTGCTCTCCACTGGGACATCGAGCTGTTGACTGCAACTCTTTGAGTGCGACCATCCAGCCAATTCCTGATCCACTGAGTGGTCCATCCATCAAATCCATGTCTCTCCAATTTAGAGACAAGGATGTCATGTGGGACAGTGCCAAAAGCTGTGCACAAGTCCAGGTACATGATGACAGTTGTTCTTCCCTTATCTGACAACGTTGTAACCCAGTCGTAGAAGGCCACCAAATCCATCAGGCATGATTTGCCCTTAATGAAGCCATGTTGGTATGGTTAAGATGGGAAAGAGTAAGGCAGACTTTAAATGGGAAACATCTGGTGCAGAGGCAATGCTGGTGTAGGTGTATGTCACCGAGGAACCTGACAGGCAGATGGGGCATAGCTGCTAAGCTGGCAACCCGAACCATAAGTAGCATAGAGCCATTTGTCCAGCACTAAGCCTAGACTAACAAGGAGGCAGTGATCATTTCAGCTTAGGTCTGAGTCTGACCCTGGGGATAAGCCAGGAGTCACTCAGCTTATTCACACATTCTCTCTGGTTTCCTCCAGGCTGGGTTTTACAGGCTGGGGTGGATCCTGGGAGAGCCCCTGATTGTAACATACTTGCATTTCACGAACATGCTGCACTTTTTGATGGGAGACAGTGCTCCAAACAGAGAGATGAAGACGCCCTTCATATTTACACTTTCCTCTAGTCAAATTCAGAACATTTCCTCAGCTTCAACACATCCCACAGAATTGCTCTGGGGCCAGACCCACGCATTTTGTGTGACAGCTCCCAAATTTGAGATCAATACAACAACAGCAAACTGGTAACATACAGGAATGTTGTGAGCCAACTGCTGGGCTGAACTTAGAGAAATTCAGAGATCTGGCTTCAAAGTTAAACAAAGGCCTCTCCTGGCAGGCTGTTCTGACTGTTCGCATTTTCAAAGCGCTTCTGCACTGAGTTCATGGGCTGTGAGTGGTGTCATTTTACCCTGATGGCACCATCCAGCAATTCTCCAAACAAACAGAATCAGCAAGAGCTCTGGAAAGAAAATGAACTGTGCAGGGGAGAGTAGAAGGGCCTGACTGAGTGAAGACATTTTATTTGGAGAAGGGGATATAATAATGCTTAACGTGTACTCTCCAAGAGCCCCATGCAGGGGAAAATGTGTGTTTGCATGGGGGTTAGTGGTATCTAAAGGATAGAGAAAGTGTTTCTAGCCTGATGTTCCAGATACAGACTTGCAAAATTACTCTATTTAGTTCAGTTGGAAGGACCTGGGCTGTATTATGGAGAGGAAAACAATTTGTTCATAAAACTTTGTTGCCTTTCATGATCAGAGATCCCTGGAGAGCTGACAGCTCTTCTGGCTACACTCCGCTGTCCTCAGCCACTTCAAAAATAGGCTGAAGGATGCCAAGGGCAGTGAGGCTCATGCCCAGGGTGTGGATTGCTCATGTGGTCCCCCTGCATCAGAAACACACTCTACTTATCATCTCTGGGAGCTTTTGCAAATCTTTGCTTAGCAGAATGGCCCAGAGGTAGCACTGACTTTTTTCTGAGGGTTGAATGGTGATGTCTGAGGGAACCTGTGCCCTATCCTGAACAGATTGGTTGGTTCTGGGGATGAAAAATATTTGCAAGCATTTTGGTTCTATTGGTCTGATGAGAAGATGGGTGAAGATGGCTTGGGAAAAGTGTAGTGGCATTTGGGTTATATTCCAGGTCTGTGTGCATGGGTGTACCAAAAGTTTTGCTCGACTGTACTCTCCAAACTAAGAAGGACCCAGCCACTTGCCCCTTGTCTGCTGTGCCATGGCTCTTTGCCTCGCTCTATGCCACTCCCAACATGATACCTCTGGTTCAAGCCCCGTGCTGCAAAAACAAACATTTTCTTGGTAGTAGATATTTTTTTTTAGTAAGGACAGATGTCCAAACAGTAATTCCACTGATTTAGATGTGCTCATTATGTTAACAGGCCATGCCATGATAATTCCTGCTGCAGTTACTCCCTCTGTAGTCAGTCAGATCCCACTTCATCCAGCCATGCAACATCTCCAACATGGCTGCGTTATCACGGGGATGCCACCTCCAGAGAGCTCACTCCACTGGGAGGTTGCAGCGTTCCCCCCAGGTGAGTTGCAGCAGGAACCTAACTATGGATTACACAAACCCAACATTTTCTGCCTTAATGTCACTTCAAACTCCTGTCCGTTGTCTCAGTATGGGCCAAGCTCAGTACAGGCATGGTGAGTCTCAGGGTGTGGGTGACAGTCACCTGTGTCTGCTCCGTTCCTCAACAAGTAGGAAGAAATGCCTTCTTTGCTTGCCTTGTTTTTGCTGTGTTTAGCCCAGATGTTTGAGGATGCTAGGAAAACTTCCCTGCTTTCTGGACCAGCCAGGAGGATGAAGGGATGGACAGTGTCTGTTGATGGAGGGCTGGTCACGTTTCTGGCCCAGGAGGAGAAGGAGAGCACAACAAAACTTCAGCTCCTCTCTCTCACTGCTCTGTGGCTGGATCAGAGAGGCTGTGCAGGTACCTTGGCCTCAGGTGCCCTGGGTGGAAAGGACAGAAGCTCAGCACCACCCTGTGAGCTGTGGGTTTGTCTGCCCAGGATGATGCAGAGGAGAGCAGACACCGATGTCACAGCTATAGGCGCATCCAGGAATTTTCCTATGATGTCATTTGTCCATTACCAGCTCAGACTACACTTCTTCTTCCATGGGGAATGAACACCTCATAGGGAAAAAAAACCATGGTAAACAAGATGACCAGGTAATGTTGTGCCTTGCTAGCAGACTAAGAACTCAGGCTTCACCCTAACAAAGACAAGTAGCATTGAACACTGTCACCCTGATATCCAAAAGGTGATAATGAAGCCAATGTAGCATGAACACCTGTGGATATATCACTGGTGAATTCAACCCTTCTGTGATTCTGTGCACAGCCTCAGCATCCTTCACCTCTCCTGGAGATCATGACCATGTGAAGGTAAAGGCCTTGGGTGGACAATTCCCCACTGGAAGCTCCTGGGCAGATGTTCATGACCAGATTTCTGTCTTCTCCAGCAATAACCCAAACAGCTCAGTGCTGGGGCTGGGATAATGGGCAGCGTGGTTTCATCCCAGGAGTCATGAAGACTTTTATCACTGCTGAGACAGGCTGACAAATTAGATTATTAGCTGATTAGAGCTCTCTGGGAAATCAGCACACCTGCATATTACTGTTTTATGCCTTCTTTTAAGTTCCTCATAAAATAATCTCCCTCATCCTCCCTACCTTCTCCAAAGACCTGGCCTTGCAGCTGTACAAGCAAATTACATCCCCTCCATTTATAACCATCAAAGGGAAAGCAAGAAGGGGGGAAAAAACCCCAACCCTCAATGCTAAGAGCATGCATTAAAATGTTATTAAGTCTCTTGAACTTCGTTTGCACAGCTGGAGCTGTCCCTGGTCTCTTTGGAGAACCAGCGATAGGAGTGGGATGAAAGAAAGGACACCCCTTCATGGCTTGCTGTTTTCTGAGTGTATCAATGCAGCATCTTGGCAGGATAAATGTGTCCCTGCATGACACATGACACATTTCTTCTCCTCGTTTCAGACAGATGTATAAATAAACCAAATGGATAATCGTTGGTGTACCTGGGGAGTCGGCAATCTACTCGCAGCATCTCCCACAAGGAGTTGTAAGTGGAAAGAAAGGCACATTGCTTACTCTGGGGGTTGTGCTCGCATAACATCTCAACTGCTGGTGCCAAATAGAGATGTATTTTGCACCTCAGGACCTGTTCACCCCAAATCTAAAGCAGCCTGGGAAGGCAGGAAAAGATGTCCGACTTTTCCTAAACACATAGACAAACAAGGGGCTCAGTTTTGCTCCCTGGAAACCTGGGGTAGCCCCTATGAAGTAACCCCCTGATTTGTGTTTGTCATTGCACCCCAAGAGGGGAAGGCCTGGAGCAGGTGGAAATGCTGATGAACTTGTTGCAGAGATGTCTTACAGTCGCTCAGTGAAAAGGAAAAGTATTTTAATGAAACACTGGGGTCTTTTAGAAGAAACTTGCTAAATCTCAGGATTTTCCTCATTGCTAGCTCACAATCCACATGTAGAGGTGGCACCGCTGTGGTGACAGAGTGGTGTTCGAGGGAATGAGGTCCCTTAGAGGCACATTTGCCACTCCAGCTGAGAGCTGGCATCCAGTAAAAAATCATAGAAAGGGTCAGTGCCCTCTGCAAGGTTTGCTGTGATGGAGAAAGCCATGGTCATGTCATCATGGACATATAGCTTCAATCTTACTCCTGGCTTGTACAAACATCAATGTAAGGCCTTTTCATCACAAACTCCAACTTCTGTTTTTTCATTTTTTATGCTATTCTTTCCTCTGGAGCTCAGTACTCATTTTTGGCTGCCATGGAGCTCTGCTCTCCCTGTAATGCCTCTAACCTTCCCTGATGATCTCTGCCCTCTCTGGTTTTGGCTGGTGTTTCCTACACAAGCCCATTCAGTTCTGCACTCCTGCCTGGATGGACCCTACAAAGCAGGGTGACGACACTATGAGCTGAGGAAAAGTAGTTCTGGTCTGTCACCTGAACACCCATTGTAGCTGCTTGGCAGATAACAGGTTAGAAATAAACACAGGTTGTCATGAAGTTTGTGCTGAGGGAGTCTTTGATGCACTACAGCAACCAGGACTACACAAGGGTAAGAGGAATTGTTCACCCTAAACCCTATAGCCCATGCATCAGACCCAAAAGCTGAACTGGGCATGAAAAGCTGGAGGCAACTCCAGATTCTGCCTGGTCAGCTGCAAGTCAAAAGGGCCAATTTAGTAGTCCAAGTCTGACAAAGTCGCCTCCCTGGGCATCCCAGCTCTGAAGGTGAATGGTGGCTTTCTGGAGGGTGGTCAGTGATTCATGCCAAGCAATGGTGAGCCCCTAGAGAAATGCATATTATGCCACAAATCCCAGTGTCATGGATCTTTGTGGGAAAAGGTTGAAGCCGTGGGTTCATCACATCAGAAATCCTGATGCCATGGTGGCACTAAATGATGTGAATCGTGGTGCCAGGTTGTAAGTTCAAGGTAGATTTTGGAGCACAGCAAGGGACTGAAGCCCCCTCACTGGAGGGTTTTTTTCTCCATGGCTGTGCTGGGGCTTGTGCATCAGGTAAAGGGTGATGTGACTGTGCTGCCTGCCAGGAATAGCAGAGGGCACGAGGCAATGCCAGGCCTCCAGATGCAGGATGGGTTTGTGGATGGGTAGGTTTGTGGAAACTGATGTTGCAATGGACCAGCTGTTGTATCAGATCTCCAGGGATGTGGTGCCACCCCACCAAGGTCCAGGACCAGATGGTGAGAACCTCTTGTGAGAACCTGCTCTGTGCACTGGATCCCCTGCAGCAAAAAATCATGCACCCATCTGCCATCTCCTTGGACCAGCGGCTGATGTGCAGGGAATAAAAACACCTTATGTGTGCGTCACCCCTGGGGAAACCCTGAGGACAGGCCTGGCAGCAACTCAGCCATCCCCACACGCCACCTCTTTGATTAAAGAGAAAGGGAGTGAAGGAGGATGGAGGGAAAGCCCGTGGAGGAAATCAAATCAAAATTCATGACAGCTCTGCCTTTTTATTTGATGATTTCAGGGCCGTTCATAAATTTACATATTTAATTAAATGCCACAAGCAAATGATTTTTCCATTAGGCTCTGTGTTCCTTATTACACTTCACAAGGCGCAAGTTCTCCTTCCTTGTGTGCAAGGCCAGATAACGCTCCCCTGACATTCAGGAAAGCAGCAGGAGCATATTTCCAGGGTTTTTAACACCGCGTGTTTTTTCTCTCTCCCCCATCCCTGCTTCTTTTCTGAACAAGCTTGAAAATAAGAGGGAAGTTTCCATGGGGTTGTCTCCTTTCTCCCCCTCCTCTCTGCCAAGGATGTCTTTGAAAGCCTGATTCAGAAAAGAAGGAAGAAAAAGAAGAAAGAGGAAACTGAAAGCATTACAAGAAATGAAATGGGGAGATAAAACAAATAAATAAAGCCAAAGGGAGGGAATACAAAAAGCAAGTGAAATCTATCCTTCCAGGCTGGTTTAAGAGTTCAGAGTTTATCGCTTGGAGCTCCCTCCTGACAAAAGGAGATCCCAGGAAGAATCCCCTTTCCCCATACATCGTTTGTTCCCCTTTCAAGAAAAATTAGCTGGCAAGCTCCAAGTGTGGGGCTGCATGATGGGGTGGGGATGAAAGGCTCTCCAGTGTTCTTCCACCTAGCTCTTGCTTTTGCTGGTCCTCCCATCGTTTCTCAACATTGACTCTGTGGTTTGTTCACAGATGAACTGAATTTGCTTCACTGAAGTGCTTTGGGACAGTTGCGTTTGGCTCCAGGTGACCTATCCTCTCCTTAAGAGCCTGGAAAGGAAAAACCTCCTCGTTCCCTTCCACCACTTAGTCCCCTGGAGCCTGTTGTAACAACTCTCTACACATCTGTAGTAAGGGATTACAGCAAAGATGTTCTGACACAGCAGTTTCCAGTATCTAAACAGCTCAGCACTGCTGCTTCCTTGTGGGCTGAAGACATCCAGGGAAGAATAATGCACAAGAGCAATGAAAAGCAGCACAGTGAATACAATCTGGCTCAGAAAGTCCCTAAATGGGAAGTTTTTATGCAAAAAGGTATTGTTCCACACCTACCCTCTTCTCAAAGCTCTTCCCTAAGCACCAGTTATTGGGACTTTCAGGGACAGACTTTCCACTGTTTTGCAGCCCTCAGCTCCCTTGGAAAGCACCAACGTGGAGATGTGGAGTGGAGCCATGAGCTCTGTAACAAGGCAGAGCACCCTCATTTGCAGGATGCTGTATTCATGCTGATTAGCCATGTCCTCAGTGGGGTTATTACCTTGTGTGCGGTGCTTAAACAGCATGAATCCGGCTGTCACGGGGATGACTGGATGGTTCTGCCACCTCAAAAGATGTTGAAGCATCTACCAGTGAGTGCAGAGGCTGCCACCATCATTGTAGCCCAACATCCCCCAACCGCAGAGGGACCAAAAGTGCAGTGCCTAAATGGAGTCCCACTGTTATTCTTTCAGGTGACATTAACACCTCTGGCTCAAGGAACAGGTAATGTACCATGCATGTTTAAGAAAATAATCACCCCCAAAATAACAACAACAAAAAATCATAGTCTGGGAAAAAGTCATGGGAGGGTTCTCTCCAGGTGATCATCCCCTTGTAGGAGCAATTGTCTCTCTCCCTTTAAGTCACAGACTCTTCACTTCTGCTTATGGAAGTCACTTGAGAAAAGTAAAGCAAAAGCCTCATGTAATCCTTGCTGTAGCCAGCATGCTCAGGAGACTGTACCCTTTTCTATCACAAAGAAAATGAGCCATTCAGCCTTTATTCCCAGGAAAGAATCACAAAAACCCACTTATCTCCTCAGCAATGCTTGGATGCTTTGGCCCTTCTGCAAGGATTGGGTCCCTGAATGCCACTAAGCAAATGTTTACTGAAAAAACAACAGCTATGGCTGTGGAAGGATATTTAGAAGTTGTTTTGCTCTTAATGTTGCTGGAGAGAGAGGGAGATACATAGTAAATTGGTTCTTAGGATGCATGACGCTACAGGGAGCCGGGTATAATAAGGCAGTGTGATCATAAAACCTCTCGTCTCATCCTCGTAAAGGAATTTGACCCTCTCTGGAATTTGTCATTGGGGATTATAGATGATTTTTTTTTTTTTTTTAATGGTTGCAGCCAGTGACGGTCTTTCAGTTGCAGTCAGAGCTGGGTGAAGCTCGTCTGGAGCTGCTCTCAGCCCACCTCAGCATGGGGGAGATGAGGGTACATAACATTTTGCTTTTGCTCACTTTCCCCTTCCCCCAGAGAGCTTTACTTCCCTGCCAGACTGGTGGGAGGGAAGTCAAAGGACCTTCCTATTCTCTGCAGCATCTTCACGAGGACAGAAATAAGACCTCTATTATACCAAAAGGGAAATTGAGGCATCTGCTTCCCACTACTCGCTGAGGTCAGACAGCAAGGGTCTGGCTGGACAATTATTATAGATTATATTTTACTACACTGCCACCTACTCAGCTGCAGCACATCCATCCATGGCTGAGATTAGGTCAGCTGCTGGATCTCAGCTGACAGGTGGCAGGTCCTGCCTCAAGAGTCACAACTTATTAAAATGTAATTGCATTGTAAATTGAATGCATTGAACTATTGTCTGACCACCATCCAAATCTTTGACCAGGATGGTAGAGAATGTTAATTATCTGATCTACAGACCCCAGGAACCAGAGAAAAGTTTATCTACAGACCTTACTCAAGGGCTATGTTTTACTTTGTTGTAGGTTTTGCTCTAGGAGCAAGATCCTCACTCCTCTCTCAGCTGACACGCAGAGGTACCACTGGGGGTGTAAGAGGTGGTGCAATCTCCTGCAATATGTGGGTGAAGAAGGGCCAAGTGGAATTAGAGGAAAACCTTGTGCAAAACCAGGCTCATCTTTGTTCTTTGCAGAGTGTAGAGGTATGGAGGTAGACACTTAAAACAGGAGCACAGAAACATTCCCAAATTAATTGACCCAACTAAGATGCAGGATGGGGTAGGTCCGAATGCCATGCTATTGAAGCTATAATGCTTTCAGGAATTGAGCTTATCTATCCCACTATGAAGTGACATGAAGACACACCAGCCATGGTGGAAAATGGGATGCAGGAATGAGTTTGTGCTTCATGTGGCACTGCACATGCCTGTTGGGGATGGAGCACACAGAGACTCTAGTGGAAGAAATCCTTGGAGGGCTGGGTAGTAGCTGTTTCTAAGCTCTTTAATCAACAGATGATTGAAGAAAGTTCATGGGAAAACTTTTATTGGGAAACGACATTCTAAATGAAGACAATTCACTTGAGAAAGCCGCAAGCCCAGTATGACAATATGTAGGTTATGCTGCCCAAGCCAGCTTAACTCTTCAGCACTGGAAGCAAAGCACTGCTAAAAATGAAGGCTGAGAAAGCTCTGAGGTGTTCAGAGGCAGGTCATCAATGGCTACACCTAAGAGGTGTTACATATCTGTTACATATATCAGACACCATTTTTATTCAGACAATGACTTTGAATTGTAAGAGGTGGTTGGACTGAGCCACCCAAGGAGGACACACAGAGAATTCAGTGGCCCAGTCCATTTTACTGATTAGTTTGTTTTCAAAGTCCATCTCCTGAACTTCCTTCCCCCTGATCAACAAAGCCAGAGGGTTAAGGACACATGACTGTTGTTGGGGCTCTGGACAGGACTGTGCTTGAGTTTAAAGCTGTAGTGTGAAGCAACAATAAGCCCAAGTTTATCTCACAGGTACCCAGTCAGCAAACAGAAGAGGGAGAGAAACTGGGATGTCTCTTGAAATGTCCACTCCCAGGTGGACTCATGGTCAAGGGGTCTTTAATTCTTCAGGAAGGGTAACACAGACAGAACAAGGAGAAAACACAACACAAGCACCAGGGAGCATCCAGACAACATGGTACAGGCAGGCAGGAGCAGAGATCAGCACGTAAGGAAGGCAACACAGTAGGTTACAAGGTGCAACACAAAAGCACCTTGAGATGTCCACAACTTGTGTCCAGTGCTGGGGTGCAAATGCCTCCCCACCTCCTACGTGAGCCCTCAAGATCCTCCTCTGTGGGGCTGACCAGGAGAAAAGGCATCGTTGCTGGTTGCTGGGATTGATGCAAAGGAAACCAGGGGCTGCTTGTCTGTGGGTCCTTCAAAGGGTCCAGGTGAGGGAGATACTGACCCAGAGTTCAGCTAATTTTCCACCATTGCTCCTTCTCCCCTTTCAGCTCAAACCTCTCTCCCAGTAACACCCCTGGTCTATCCAAAGCAGGGGAGAGCAGATGAGTGATTTCACTCCAGAGCTGTTCGCTGGAATTGAGTCCGTGCCATCTGCTGTGGCATATGCTGTTCACACGACATGCCGACTGCATTGATGAGCAGACAAAATTGGATCCGCGGGTAGACGAGCTCCATTAATGAAACGTCACCAGGATCTTTTGGATCCTGTGGAGCTGTGAACATATCTCGCTCTGGGGAGACTTCAGAGGGGATGCCAGAAAAACATTTTGGGAGGGTTATCTGGACGGTGGCACACATCGTGAAAAAGGAAGGGGATATTTCAGTGAGCAGACCAGAAATGCAGCATGTCACACACAGAGGTAATAGAAAGATGGTGTTGAGCTTAAAGTCTCACTTTGGTAATGACTGCAATTAGAATAGAGCTCCCATTAAAAGAAACACAATTCCGTTGTGTACACAGGCGGAGAAGAGTAAATACCCATTACTTTATCCACTTTATCTTTCTGTACAAATGTGGGCAATCAAAGGCTTCTGCTTTTTGGCAAATGAGCTCGTTTACTGCATCACCCACCCTGCCTGCTCTGGGGGGAAGCTGGAGGAGAGAGCTGCTCATGCCTCCTTGAAGGGAAGCCAGCTACCTTGCTCTGCAGCTCGGCCCCACCGTCCCTCCCCCTGGGCTTCATCCCACCTCCCGTCCCCAGGCTTTGGTGTGCAACTTGGCCCTTTTACGGGCTGTGTGGCCCCAGATATTTCATCCTCTCCTTGTAGGAAGGAGTCGATTGCATGGAAGGTCTTGGATGCTGCAGCATGGTGGGTCGTGGATGGGGCTGGTTGGGAGGTGAAGTGATGTTGCAGACCTTCAGACCTGCTGAACAAACCCTCTCCACCACACTCTCCTGCAAGAACATAAGTGCACGCAATGTGAGCTCAGAAAGATTTCCTGGAACAACAGGAGGCAAAGGCAAGTTCAGGGATGGTGCAGGGAATAAAACCCGTTGAAACCCATTGTCCCTGCAGGGATCCCAGTTAACACGGAGAAGCTTGTCTCCCATACCATATGATAATGGAAAATGAGCAGCAAATTGACCCATTAACAGTGCATCCAGCTGGGCATGCTCTTTCTTAAAGCCTTCCTATTGATATGTAGCAGAGAGGCCACTCTAGCACATGAAATGATGTTTGGTCAAATAGTTTATTATGCTGGAAAATGCAGATTTGGCTTGAGTGAAACTCTCAGTGAACTAATTTTCCAGTCATTTGGTCAAAACCCACTTACAGGATTTTTTTTTTTTTTTTGGGGGGGGTTGCTTTTCAAGATTTTTCTGCTGTACAACAGTAACAGCAGTTCAATTTTAATAATTTTGTCACATGGAATGTTTTGATTTTTTGTTTTTCAGTGCTGTCCCATTTCAAAATTTAGCAAAATGCAGTGATTAGTCTACAAGTAAAATGAAGGGAGGGAGCAACAAACGGAAACCTTTCCTTTGAGATAGGAAAAAATAATATCTTATTACTGTGCATCCGGAAATATTTTTTTTTCTCTGATTTGAAGAGAGAGGTGGGGGTAATGCTGCATTTTTAATTTTGTTCTGTTCTTTGGGTTTTACTCTGGGTGGGCCCAAAATGTATTTGAACAAGTTATTGCTGCAATTCTCCCAATTAAAATGGAACAGCTTATTTCCCACGGCATAGAAAAGGCTGCAAATAGAATCACGAGGAATTAGGAGGAGCAGGAGCCTTTCTTATGAAAATGCATAGATTTCTAGCCTGAAAGCTGATTGCTGATTTGCTTTGGGCTTGGGGTTGGTTTTTTTCTTCCATTTTGATTGATGCAGTGAAGTTTCACTCTACGGGGAGAGTACGATTCACCTATGGGTCCCCTTAGGGGGATGCTCCATGGTCTCTGGCTATGATCTCTACCTTTTGTGTCCCCAGAACTGCCTCCATCCTGGCAGAAGGAAGGTCTCTGCTGCCTGGTGATGGAGGCACATCCAGTCTCGTGGTGAGACATGAAAGCACCCTCCAAGCCATTCATTTTGCTCATCGAAATCCCTGTTATCATATTTGATACATGCTTATCTGGTATTCACAAAACTCTGTCTCAGACCCCAAAATACTGCTGGCATCCTCCAGCCCTGGAAATGGGAAGACTGTGGGGTCACATCTGTCTTAGCAGAATAAGTAGGGGAAGCAGAAGCAGGGGGCTGCTGCCCATACCACTGAAGGCGATTAGGAAAGTGATGCCATCATGGGAAGTGCCCATCACTTTTCATTTGCAAACTCTTCTCTGCAGGGATCACTTTCACACCATACACAAGAGCGCCAGGGAGCATATTCCTCTTTCGTTTTGGAGATAAACTTAGATCATCAATATTGTTTGCTAAGGCTCCGTCCAGAGAGAGGAAAGAGCTTTGAAATGTTGGGCTGAGATCCTGCAGTGATGCGAAGGGGGAACATGTTCTGCTGAGCTCAGAAGGGAAACAAAATTTACCAGATTAAAATTGAAAAAAGAGGAGATTCAGACTCATGCATTAGTCTGAAGAACAGAACACAGAGAAATTCTCTTACTCTGATTTTCTGTGCAGCCCAAAGGATCAGAGATGTCTCTGATCCCTCCCTGTCACAGCAAAACAGCACAGCTCCCATAAGGATGGCCCTGCAGCCTCTGTTTGGGTTCACACGGGTTTTGTGGCACCCTGAGGATGATGTACGCTCATTACAGCATTATTCTGGTGATGGCAAGGAGGTGAGGAACATCTCTTTGCAGGGAATGGCAGTGAAAGCAGCCAGCTCTTCTCACATCAGTAACCTTGTGAGACCCCCATTTTCTTTCTCTAGGGCCTCTCTTGGTGGATTCAGCCAGACCCCTGAATGATGTGACCCTTGCAATGCTGCATAAAAGAGGATGTGGCACCAGACCCATTGCAGAAAAGGAGAATAGGGTCTATTTTTGGTGGAAAACTGTCCTTTTTTTTTTTTTTTTTTTTTTTTTTTACTATAGTGCACCACCATAAATCGTGACTCAGGTTCAACACCCTCATGAGGGAAATAGTTTCACCTCGTCCCCTTGCCTGGCAGAGCAGCTTGTCCCCAACCTCAGGTTGGCATGGGGTGGTTGCCCACAGGGGAGGTCGGTAAGGGCCTTTGAGATGTGCTGGTCCCAAGCAGGAACGAGAGGTGCAAAGTCTGCTGGAGCAAAAATTCTTGTGTGCTCATGCTGGCTGCATGGTAGGGTAGATAGGGAGCAATGTGTACTCATGCTGGTAGGAGAGGGGAGATGGTGGCCCCACCTCAGGGTGCAGGGCTCCCTTGCAGGGCAAACCACATCCCAGCTGGAATGAGGTAACTGACAGTTATTTCAACCTGGAGCCAGGAGGCAGGAGAGAATGGATGGGTACAGCCACACGCAGATGACCTCTCCACAAGACCTGCTCTCAGGTGTCTCTGTGACACGGATAAACACCCCATAATGTCTGGCATAGCATATGGGTCTCATGCTCTGGAACAGAAGTTACAAGACCTCAATTTATCTGTAAGATTCTGGTCTATGCTAATCCACTAAACCTCTGGCAGAGCAGGGGTTTAAACACAGGTGTTCCCAACCCCCAACTCGGAGAGAGGTGAAAATCCCCCTTTGCCCTCATCCCCTACAGGAGACTGTTCTCTCCAGCTAAGTTTTCTCCTTTCCTATCCTCTTATTGTTCGGCAGTGAAAAACCCTTATCACAGGCACTCATGCAGTGTTAATTTTGAGTGATAGTTGCCTTCCAGCCTCAGGAAAAACAGCTGCTGAATGTGCGAGGTTGGTACCATCCTTCTGTCGCTCTGGGGCTGGAATGCATTCACTCCTGTCTTCAAAGCAGGGAAGGTGCTTGGAAGAGGCTGTGCTTGTTTCCCTTGCACACATCTCTGAGAGGTGACGACTCTTCTTTGTGCCACCCCTGCTTTGAGCAGGCTTCAGGTGCAAAAGAGATTGATCATCCCTTTGGTCATGCTTTTCCCACTGTGGTCCCCATTGACCTGTCCCCTGAGGCAGGGCCACCAAACTGGCAGAGAGGTGGAGGATGGGTGGAAAATTTTCTTGGCAGAATATGGGAAATCTACTCTGGGAGACCAGAGAACCACCCTCCCCATTTCACAAACAGGTAAGTAAGATGCTGAGGGGCCACAGATCGGATTGTCAAGAGGAATCGCATTGCTCAGCACCATTGGCAGCCTGCACTTGGCTTGGCCAATGTCACCCAAAAAAGCTGTAGGGTGGCTGGGACACAAATATCCATCTTCTGAATCTTTAGGCAGATGCCCAGACACCTGATCATCCTTCCCAGTGTGGAAGCTTTTTCCAGAAGTGCTTTCAACAGCTGGACACCACCTTCTCCACCATGGTTGTAATTAGTTGTGACAACTGCTTTTCCTGAAAGAATAAAATGAGGATGTGCGAGTGGCTCTGTGACCACAGCAGCACAGCTCTCTGCTGTCAAGGCCTGGAAAAGCATGATGCCTCCGGGCTCTGATGGCAGCCACAAAATACCCTTCTTTCCTTAATGCTAATTTTATTAGGGTTTTTTTTTGAGGAGGAGATAGCCCATTCAGACTGCTGTTCTTCAGTGTGCTGGGATAGGTGAAATGAAGTTGTGTTATCACAGTGAGAGTTGCACAAGAAGACAATGAGCTTGTGTTTTGAAATGCACAGAGACTCTGAGGTTGGGTTTTTTGGGAAGGGTTTTTTTCCTGATTTTTTTGCTAATTTTTTGTTGTTGCTGATTTTCTTTTTTCTTTCATGGAGCCGCACCACTGGAGAAAATACAGAACAGTTTTCCTCTATTAACCCTACACACACACAGCTGGGAGAGAAGAAGAATCTGAGAATGTGTGTGCTCCTTTTAGGGAGCCTGTTAAAGCACTTATAGCTAATGCCTGGATGTGATACAATTAACAAGGCAGATTCATTAGCTGGAGAGGCAAGTAGGTAGTTCAATCTGGGATGCTGGCCCCTTCCCAGGCACAAGCACCCCCACAAATATACACCTATCCCACGGGGAATGACACTGGAGAGAGGAAACCTTAAACACAGGGGTGGTGTTGGGTTTTCATCCCCAGCCCTGTGCATGGTGTAGGAAGAGATGCTTTGCTTCCCTAGTGCAGGTGAGAAAATGTGTGCGAGAAATTTTGGGTAGCGACTGGGTGAAATTAGGGCTCTGTTTAGCACCGTCACTCACTGCTTCTCTCCCACTTACAATGGAAAAATGAAGAGGAACATGCCTGAGCTCCTATGCACGAGTCGTTCATCATCTGAGTGGCCTTCATGAGGGACACCAATGCTGCTGAAGGCAATTCTTGATTCTTAACCCAAGGAGTCACAAGTCCAATTAGTTCCGGTGGTTGTTCCAATGTGTGGGAACAACCCTGCTGCATGTCAGAGGGCACAGGAGAACTTGTGCTCTTTGAGGTCTTTCTCTCAGCGAGGACCCATGGGGATCTCCAGTTCTGGGGTAACTTTTAGCATTTTTGCGTCATCGAGTCTCAGGACATTTGGGGCTCCTGGGTCCAATGTCCAGCTGGATACCAGGTAAACTCCCAAGTCCTTTGTCTGCTTGAGGAATGGTAGATGATAGGGAGCAACACTGACCCCCCCTTAGTGCACCATGAATATGGGATTTTGAGTTGTGTCACTCAACAAGAGATGTCCCCCAGATAAAGTCTATGGAGACCCCACCTGCCCCAGAAGGTTCCTCACATTAAACCACGTATCTGACAGACTTGCACAGAGCCTGACATCTAATCTGTACATTTATGTACCTCCAATATGCGTGTGTATATTCATCACTTAAATAGAAAGCCACCGGGGGCTGTAACTACCTTCCAGGCAGAGAAAACTAGGCTAATTTTTTATTTCCAAAACAAAGGCCTGAAAGTTCACCAGTCCACTCAAAAGGTGACAAAAATCACAAGCAAGATCTCCAAGGACAACGGAAGTCTGTAATTCTGCTATTTTTTTTCTCCTTGCAAAGGGCCAAAGCAAGTGTCTAAATAGAGAGTACGTACGTGTGGGGAGGGAGAGGACAACCACCTTCTCCGTCTGCCCCAACTCTCATCCTTCCCTTGCTAAACAATCCCATCTCCCCACTTTCTGCTCTTTTCTCCCTATCCTGCCTCTTCCCCCCTTTTTTCACACAAGTTGTGAGATTTGGCTCATTATCCAGCTTACAAAGTGGCAGTGGCCAGGACTCTGCAGCCATCAAAGCTGCTTAAAACACATCCCCTCTGCTCCTCCCTCGACACTGCCACAGGGCTATATTGTCCATAAAGAAAGCAAACCACCGGGTGTTGCTCCCTCACAACCCATTTTCCTAGTCCACAATAAACTTTGTAATCCTCCCTTTGTGGATGGCAAAATGCTAATTTTACCAAATTGCATGGCCCTGCTCTATCACTACTGCAGGCTAAAAATCAAAGCTTGTTTGACATAAATGACATCAACTGGCACCATTATAACCTCCACACTACAGAGACCGGCTGTAAAGCCTGTGTCAGAAGGAATATCTCTCCACGTATTATCAGCTGATTTAAATACTAATGAACCAATAACCACATTTGAGCAGAATAATGGGCATAATAATAGAAGCCATAAAAAACAGAGGTACCTGTGATATTCTCAGAAATATTTCCAGGCTCCTTTCCACTCAGGTATTAACCCTGTTAGTAACTCTGGCAGGAAGAAGCGGGGAAAAGGATGTCCAACAACACTCAGACACAGCTGCAGAAAGGCATTTAAAGGCACTGCATCTGGAAGGAGCTGTGGACAGGTTTATTCTACGTTATGGTCAGATGCAAGAAACCTTCTGGTCTCACTCCATTTGTGGGTTGATGGCAAATATTTCCATGTTGGAGGGTTGTCTCTCGACTTGTAGGTCAGTGCAGACATTTAGAAGATGTTTTCAAGGAAGATAATACATTGGAGAAGGACTGGGTGGTTGTGGGTCACCAATTCCCCTCTGCGCAAAGCCCAATGGCAAGCCCGTGGACCAAGCCCCTGGTTTCCATGTGTTACAACAGATGCTTGGACACTGTCCCAGATCTCTCCCATCAGGTCTTGGGGTACTCCACTATGAAGAAGAGCTCAGGTGCCTAAAATCTGGAGGCTTTAAAAAAGACTCCTCCAGAGTCCAATGGAGCATGTTCATGTTTATGAACCTCTGGACCATTCCATGGCATGACATCAGGTCTCAGTGCTAGCTAGCATTAATGACTACTTGTCTGCCCTCAGGCTGCTACAGTTTCATCTTTATCCACTGTTGTTGTTATTATTATTGTTACTATTATCATTATTACTATTTTAATTTTCCTTCTCAGAGTTATGAAACTTGGCTGCAAGCAGGGGATTGGAAATAAGAAAATCCAGTCCTGGGTTACACCAGAGAGGCAGTACAGCAAGAGAATAGGAAATGAAGAGCAGCAATAAAATGAATTATTAAAAAAAAAAATCTCCTATCCCTGAGTTCCTTGATCAATTACTGTTGCTATAGTAAGAATATAAGTTATTACAAAGGAAGAAGAGAATTAAAAAATGAAACCAAGTGAGGTATAGGAATTAGTCAGAGACGAATAGGGTAAATAAGTGAGATCTTAGGGAAAGATGATCAGGAGGTGGAAAGGGACACATCTGCTTCTTCAGCCTTGCCAAGGTGTCAAAGGGACTTGGGGTATTCAGGGACATTCAGGAGGACAAAAGTGATCTTGTAGAGGACATGCCAGTTTTGAGCTAAGGGCAGCTGGTTGCAATATCTGCCCCATCACTGAATAAATCTCTGAATCTCTGCATGATTCATTCCTCAGGGTCATGCTAAGTTCATCAGCATTTCTGAGGTGCTTGGGACTCACCATTTACCTAGAGAAGATCCCCAAAACCTCAACCAAGGTTTGTCTAGTCAGAGTAGGTGCTGAGGGGAGACGAAGAGAGGACTGTTTTCCCCAAGGTTTTTCAGCTGAAAAGGGACAAAGGGAGCTTGGAATAGGTCCTAGGATTAGATCTGCTGTATTTATTTCTGTCTCTGAAGTATAGGAGCTGTTCAGGCTTTTAATTCTTCTGAGAAGAGCTGGATCATGGTTAAGCCAAGCCTGTGATGTGGAGAAAGGGACACATATTGTCCTTGCTGAATGGGCACTGTTGGTGCTACAAGGACTAGGGATCCAGGCAGGAGAGCTGGGGCTTTAGGGAACTGAGCCAGTTTGGTTGTCTTTTTTTTTTTTTTAAATATCACAGTTGTCATATCTACACAGGTTCTGCTTCCTGGTGATCCAACACCCTCCTTCTGGTGGAGGAACTGAAGCCCCATGGCTCTGTCTACAACAAGGTGAAGAAAAAAATGTTCCTAGAGAGCGAACAGTCCTTTGGCCCCAGAGATGCTCCCTGACAGCAGGAGAAAGCACACTGCAACCGTGTGAAGGGGCCAGGGAAGGACTCCAGCTCTCTGTCAATCACCCTCGCACCATATTTTGGTAACAAAAGCTTTAAGAACAGATGATTCATTTGACAGGAGCTGCAACGTTCCCTGTGGTGAAGGTCAGTTCTAACCTTCTGGTGCAGCACTGCGCATGGCTGGCTAGTGTCGGACCATGAGCAGCAGTCCGCAGAAGTGTGAAGGGTAATGAGGTGTGTGATAGGGAAGAAGCCAAACAATACTTCCAATAGCCTGTGCATGCTATGGACTGAGTGTAGATCAGGTGAGGACCAGCCAAACCAGTAAAGGGATGAATTCTGCACCTGCTGCATCCACAAAAGTCTGGAGTGACTGGACCAGTATTGTTGCTCTATACTTACACTAGTGAGATGAAAATCTACATCTCTTTAATGGAGAATTAGCTAGTGATACTGCAGAAGTCTTTGCATAGACTCGTAATCTTATGAGTGTTGGTGAGATGGTTTCAGAGAGCCTGAAAGGAGCACCAGTGCGAAGGTGAGTTTCTTGCACTCCCAGCCAGCCCTATCCAAGAAGGGGAGGCAGGACATGCAAGACTTGCTTGCGCTGAATTCAAATCTAGAGTGATATCTTTAGAACTATCAGCATTAGTCCAAACTGACACTGATTGCATGAGATCTGAGAAAGCCTTTTGGACACACACTTGCAAAAGGTAAGGGAAGCAGCAAGCTTCAGCTGAAGTTGTGAGGGTCCTGACAAACTATTGCCTCTCTGAAACTACGTTGTTGCCCCTTTCTTGTGGAGGTTAGGTTCAGGCTTTCCGGACTGGCAAAAGATCCCACTTATCCTCCATCAGGCATGCCACTGCTCTGGTGTTCTGCTTTTGAGGTTCAACCTTGAGCAGAAGACATGTCTGTGACCAGGTATGATTTTCAGCTGCACCAGCTGGAGGGTCTCAGGCTGACACCCAGCCCAGATTGCAGCAGTCCTTAACCTGAGCTGGGGAAAGCTGGTCAGTTTTTATGTCTCTAGGATGAAACATTTCCTGGCATGGACAGGGGCTTCAGGATGCCTTTATGCACCTGAAGGCACAAACCCCCTCTTGCGTGAAAAGCCTAACATCTGGGAAGAGGACATAACTGGTTGCCTGCACCATGGGGTGCAGGCATGGCTGTGTCCTAGAAGATTTCCAGCAATGTAATAAGGAAAAGGGGGCATCATCCCATCACCTTCCCCACAACCATGTGCATGTGGTCCATCTAGCAGAAATGCTATCAGAAATGGTTTTACCAACTTCCACCCTCCCATGAGGGTGTTGCTGGTGAAGGCCCAGATTTAGCAGTGGAGAGAGGCAGAGAAGGCTGTTCTCCCCTCAGAGAGTGATGGGTCAGCCCTCTGTGTCGAGTTGGGTGCCAGTCACCATCTTGCTTACATTAGTGATGAGCTTTTGGGGCTTTTCTGTGGCTTGGAAATCTGTTCTGTCATTTCTGGCTGGCACTGAGATGCTCTGGGGACAGGACTGTGAGGGAAAGGTAAGAGAGAGTTCACTTTTCTGAGGAACAGATCCAGCTCTGTCTGAAGTCAGTTGTTTTCATCACACTGAGAGCCATCAGCAAAGCATAGTTTACATCTTTTCAAAGCATTTTCACCCTTGGTACTGGTGCAACCCAGTTTCCTGCTTCCCAGAAAAAGCATGCTGAGAATCCTTACGGATCCATGTGGATCACTGATGTTATAATTTTATTTTTAACAACAGTACTGTTCTCTAATCAGAGGTATCTGCCATATATTGGTTAAAGCTTTCCAAGACCACACAGCCTGGATACCCACTATGCCAAAAATTTCAGGTTAAACTGTTCCATTTTGGCAATGTCTGCAGCCACTGAAAACAGGAGCTTGGAAGAACAACTTCCAGGAAAGTTTAATTCTGCTGGGGGCTTATTGCTGTTAACAGAGGAACTGACCCACAGCTAGTCTGTGGGACAGCAGAGACGACTCATATGTGACATGTGTTAATGCTGAACTTAAAGGACATGGAGTGGGGTACACACAGACAAATCAGAGCATTGTCAGGACTGAGATAACAAGATGATAGACTTTGAAGAATACACAGATACCTCTACCTAAAAGCAACAATGAATTAACTAATTTCTTGGCCAAAAGTAGGAATTGTACCCAGGAAAACTCATTTGCCCCAGCAGTTGCTTATGTGCCCAGTGTCTAGATGGAGGACAAGGTGCATTATGATTATGGCAGATAACTTCGTGCCTCACCAAAGAGACCTACTCTTATCAGTAATTTCTGGAGCAGAGAGTGTCTTGGGCCCCATGGATTGTGCTTATCACAGAATAACATGCTGTTAAACTATAATTCACCATGGGAAGTTTCTCTTTAAGCTGGTTTAAGTAAAGAACTGATAAGTTGATAGAAGGAGCCCAGCTCGCTTATGGTGACCTTTAAAAAGAATATGACAGGGTTTCACTGTCAAAGTTGTTTTGGCTGGACGTGAGCCACAGGCATGAAGTTGCTATCAAATTCAAAAACTGATTGCTGAGATTCTGGAGAGAGCTGGCATGTAAACAAAGCTTTAGCACATTTCCCCTCTCTCCACTTGGCACCCATCGAGCTGAACTTGGACAAGAAAGTCCCAGGACTGGAGACTGCACCATCATCTTTTGTATTTTTTTCCTCTCAGGCATTGCAACCTGCAGTGTCTTGCTTGCAGGAATTGCAGGGCTACTCCAAGGTGGAAAAGGAAAAGGATTGTTAGAGGCAGCGGACTGTGTCCATCTGGGTGTGCAGAATTAGTGCCACATCCAGTGTAGAGCAGCCGTCAGCAGCCACTGCAGCCACACCTCGGATTTGAGACCTTCCTGCAAGTGCGGTCTCAGCAGTGATCATACTTCCATACGTATAAAGCTCCCCTGCTCAAGGCTGAGGGTCAGCAGGGGAGTTACACCAGAAACTAACCCATGGAGCAGCTCAAGGTTGCCATGGGAAGGGGACAAACAAGATTTCTTGGCCCCTTTTGCTGAGCAAGTAGTCCAAGAGATTGACTTGGGACTTCCCAGAGCTTTGCAGTCTCCTTGAGCTGTTCTTGTCCGTGTTAGCAAGTGCCTTTCAGCACAGAGCAGCTCAGGGAGATATGGCTAGTGCAGCTCTCAGGTGTTCCCTGGGGACCTCAGGAAATTGTAAGTGGCTCTTGTGTTTAAGATTGCCCATGTTTAAGGTTGGGTGCCCTGTTCTGGGTATTTTGCTTTCCATGTGGATGCGGTGCACGTGGAGGCCAATGCACCGTGGGAACAGCTCAGCTGGGGAACTCAGCAGGTCACAGAGTCCAGCCCACTCCAGAGCAGCATCTCACACACAGCACCCATCTGCCTGCAAAACCAGCTGGGCTGCAAGAGAGTGGCTGGGGAGGGACACGGTCAGAGAGCCCATGGGTGGAAACTGCTCTGCAGGCTCCCACGGAAAAAGGGTTTTGTCAGTATCAGAGCAGCACAGAGGGAGAAAGGCTGGAGGAGGAGAACCAACCGTGTCTAACCAAGCTTCCATCCCTGTCCATCACAGTGCTGCCAGGACATCAAGGGGTGATGGAAACATCATCTCCAAGGCTCATTACCTCTTCAAAGCTGAGCCCAGGGGAGTGCTTGCGCTCAGTTCTTGCATGTTGAGTACAGGTGAGAGACTTTTATACAGATGCCAGACTCCAAGTCACTGTTTTCCACAGCAGAATTTCCATATTTCTGCTTGCTAATGAAGATATATATATATATATATATAAAGCCAGGCTACCCTAGAGACCCCCATCATTTTAAATCTAGGCTGGGCAAACCTAACTAGAAAACACACAGTGGGAGACAAACCTTTTCTAGCAGTGAGGTAGATGAGATACGCTAATAAGATCTTTTCCCATCTCTAATTTCTATGAATCTAACTGCTCATGCAGAAAGCAGGCACTGAGAGATTTGGAAAGCTATTTGTGTGGGTAATTGACATTATTTTCTCTGCTAGGCAGTACGCCCAACTTCCAGTGTTAATATAAACATTTTTTTAAATGATAGCTTGTGCATTTTTGTGGGCATAAAACAGCATTTGTATTTACAGCCAAAATGCATAATAAATAAATGCATACATTCAGTAGAATATTTTATCTCCCTGGAAAAAAATATCTATTCAGGCTGACCAGAAGTGCTTGTTCATTCTGGCTGGACTTAGCAAAACATTTTGATTAAAAGCACATAACAAAGAGTTTGGGATTTTTTTTGAGGATGTGAAATGGTTTTTGATTGCCCATTTCAGCACAAAATACTTCCTTTTTTAGAGGTTTGAAGTGATGTTTCAAATTTGACCTCTGTTAGCCTTTATTTTTAGAAAAAGCTGAAACAAGAAAACAAAGTGTTTATTCCAGGTTTGGTTCAACCCACAACTGAATGCTTTTTTTGGGGGGGTTTTCCTATTTAGTTTGTGGGAGAATTGTTTTTAAAAGCTTGAGCTAAATCACACTTTATTCCTCCTATGTCTGCCATGGGGAAATACAGTTGCAGTCATGTTGTGGGGATGGAAATGGCTTGAGATTGTTTTCCCCCCTCGCCACCCTCCCACCACTGCTGTCCTTCCCTGCTCTGTGGCTAGACCCCAGTTGCATTGGCTAAACTCTTAGGGCCTTGTGCTCTAAACCAGATCTGTAAGATGATTTTACATGTATATATAGAGTAGTCTTGAAAAAGGAAAGGGAAAGATTAGGCTATTTAAACCAAATCTTTTCTCAGAGCAATCTGGCCACATGTTCTGTTGCCTTGCAGTAACACCTGGTCCTGCACAGTGGGTTAATTGTGGTGCCCCTTTGCCCAAATCACACATAGCACCTCTTATCTTCTTTGCACCTTCCTCAGGTGGGCGTTGATGGTATGTGGTCCATGGAGGGATGCTGGATTAGAGGATTCCTGCCTTCCCTCTCTCCTTTGCGAAGCTCCCTGCTCCTTCCTTTCACTCTTGCCCCACTCCTGCTTCTGCCCACTTAGCAGTCTCCAAGGCAATGCTCTGAGCCAGATCTTTACTTGGCAGTTCAACACGAGGCCCCTTCCAAAATATTTTTATAGGATGATGCAGAGCAGGATGGAGTAACTAGGTCAGGAAAGCAAAGATGTAAGCCAGCACTGCTGTTAACAAATAGGCATATGGCACCTTCTTCACTACTTTCTTACCCTGATGTCCTGATGCTGCCAAACATGTGCTCCACCCCAGGTCTGGCTGTATTAAAACACTGGATGGAGTACATCTTTTAAATCCCTTCATGAAATACCTCTGACCTTGTCTCTGTGGGGTGAGTTATTCTCAAGATGAGGGCCCCAGACTCCTCCCCACGAGGGATGAAGCAAGTGCAACAGAAGCAGAAAGCTAGATGGAAACAGTATATAACTAACTTTAATATGATTTCCACTCTCTGGCTTGGACTCCCAACCTCATCAGTCCAAGTAGAAGAATAACCCTTGGAAAGCAGAAAGGAGTTCACGTAGTGCAGAAAGGACTTGAGATAAATCAGCTCTGTAGTTAACATGTGCAGTCCCTTCCTCTCACTTCAAATTCTGCCCCTGGTGCAAGCCAGTACCTGTTCCTGGGTTTCATGTAACCCACCTTCAGCAGAAGATACCACAGTTAATGACTGATTTCCATCTGGTCAATCTCAAAACAAGGGTCATGGGAAGGCAAAGCAAGAAACAGCCTACCGTAGGCAGGAGCAGAGCCCTTCTCTAAGCAAATAGGGAACTGGCACCCCCGGGGGGGATTTCAACCATGCAGCTGCTTTGTGTTTTTGGAATAATACAGCTCAGTTTCTGCCTTGGAAGAGGAAGAGTTGGGCCTGTGACTAGAGCAAACAAGGTGGAACTGAGTGAAATGGGACTGGAGGGCATTTTCGCACCGTGACAGTAGCCAGCTGTGAGGATGGGAAGAGGGAGTCCTGGCAGATCACTGCTGGGAGCCAGGATGAGTTGCCCAGTCAGAAATGGAGCGTGTCCAACATCAGGAAAACCTCTCATTAGCTAACACAAACCCAGCTTCATGCCATTTGCTATGGCTAGGATGCCACATAGTTCCTGCGGCCCTCCCATGCTGCAAAAACATTATGGCTGAAAAAAATGCTCCCTGGCTGGACTGGTTAACAGAGAAGTGGAAGGCTGGCGTGAAAGCATCCTTTCCTCTAGAGTAAGAGAGAGATCTGCTCAGTAAATCTCTCTGCTTAATGGCTGGACACCATGAATCAGAGGGAGGGAGCTGGGCACCAGTAGCGTGTGTCGTGGCCCTGCCTGCTTTGGTGGAAGATCAGCCGTATTGGCTCAAAGCACCTCCAACGCCAGCTTGCAGTGAAAAGCTGATTTTGCATGGGCATGGCTAGAAGCATTCATAAATTTCCATCCTAGTACTGTGGTGCAGGGACTACCATGTACAGGAAAGAAGCACTTTGCAGAAGGCGAAGTATAGATCAGCCCCCTCATTTAGGAAGCTTTTTTTTTTTTTTTAGGGTTTCAAACTTTTAAAACCAAACCAAAGGACCTATTTTTAAGGTAGGGAACTCCTCATGGTTGATTTCTTAGCCACTGACTGAGTTTAGTCTCTGAGCCTGAGGAAAAAGCTCTGTTGCTAAAGCAGTGCTCAAATGTTTCTCTTTCCCAGTTCTGCAGCTAACAAACATATGGCAGTAAAACATGAGGAGAGTGAGCCAAAAACATGGCAAGAATATCTGGACAGGCTTCTGTAACCTTTCTGACAGGTGCAGTTTGGCAGCATAAGATACTGGAGCCGGTTTTAAGCGGCATCAACGGAATGCACAAAAAGCATTGAGTCAAGTCCCTAGTCCCAGAATGGGAACAGAAATGACACACAGTCATGAACATCCTCCCTCGTTGACAAAGCACGAGTGAAGGGCGAGGAACAAACAGAAATCAGTTGGCAAGGAAAAAAGGGAAAAAAATCACCGTCACGAGGTGAAACTCAACCTCCCCCAGTGAAATGTGGTAGTGAATATATTAAATGCAGAAAATATCATTGTGCTTCCAGAGGGACGTCTGTGAGTTGATGGCCCCATTCTGGGACCAGGTATGTATGAAATCATTGTTTTTTTCTGGGAAGGTTACAGGTGAAGTCTGGATTTCATTATCTCCCTGCCTTCTAGCCTCAGAAAAAAAGTCATGAGATGATAGTCTTTGGAGACAAGTTAATTTAGACTGGAAACATCTAGCACGTCTCCAGCCTGCTGAATGCAGCAGCTAAAGAAGCTAACTCTTGTCAAGCTGGCTGTTCACCTAAATAAGCCTCTGAAGAGGGGGTGACAGCAAAGTCCAATTGCTCATTAAGATTTTGTAACTACAGACCTCTCTGGGGAAGAAAGGAAGTTGGTCCTCATGTGAGCAGTGCTAGCCAGGCCATCTGCACAGGGGATACCTCCCTGTTCAGTCATGGCTTGATACCAGAAACTTATTTCAGAAAGTGTCATTTAGGAAGTGCTAGCTGTCATGGGGCATATAACTCCTGCATCACTGGGTAGGAATCCAAGAAGTTGACACATGCAATTATTATTATTAACTGTTATTCTTATTTTTAATATCAAACTATGTTGGAGATTTCATTTGAAATAAAGAAACCTCATCACCACAAAACCCACATGTGCTGGGATTCCCATTGGCCAAGCTTTGATTCAAACCACAATGAGACCACAAGCCCTTCTGGGGACCTTCCGTGGAAGCAGGAAAGAAGAGACTCTTCCCTTCACTAATGGGATGGTGCTCAGGGAGAGAGGTTGAGTGATCAGTTATGAAATCTGGGAGGAGCTGAAATTTGAACCCAGACCTTTTAAACGAGCCCCATGGTATGCTCCTAATTAAGAAAGCACTTCTTGCATATTGTGTGATGGGTGTAGCTCTCTTAAGGTGTCTGGGCTCCTTGGAGGAGAAAAGGATTTTCAACATCCCATCAGCTCATTGCTCTTGCTGCAGTTTCCTTCCAGTAAAATAGAGATAATACAGCAAAGAAACAATACCACTAAACTTGTTATCAGTCTTTCCTTGCTTATTCCTCCCACCAAACATTTCCTATCAGCATTCAACCAGCTAATCTTCTCCTTTTGTCACTGAAACAAAAACACTTGCTCATTTTGTGTCATCTCCAAATACTGCAACAATAGAAGAATGCAGCCATTAATTACCGAAATTGCCATTACGAGAGAAAATTATAGTCATTAAAACCGAGGTGAAATTCATTTGTACTTTCCTCAACTTCTCCTTTTTAGATGTTTACAAAGTCACCAACTTAATGCCTCCAGTAAAGACCCCAGAATGCAGCAAACTAAAAAGTTTGAGAAATGTGAGTGGCATGCTGTCACTTCCAAGAGCGCTTCTGCTTTACTGATACAAATGTTCCTTTTCTTTCTCTGAGCTGTACTGTAATCTGGAGGTCCATGGGAAAAGTGGCTTGGTTTTCTTTGTGATCCTATTTGCTGAACCATGACCCTGCTTGACATTATGAAAGATTTGTCTTGAATGGCCTTCATCCAAGCAGCATGGCCAATGCCCACACAGAGGGAGGATCAGCAGTGACAAGAAGTCACTCGATGATGTCTTGATCACTCTGGATATTTTTGGGCTTTCTGTTTGCTTCCACTCACCCTTCCTGCTCTCTTTCTCTCTACTACACCTACCCTGGTGCTCCTGCCCCTGTGCCCTCCTGCTTCAGCCAACCAGATATCAGAATTTGTCATGTGTCTCATTTGAAAATCCTGTCACTGTGTGGGAGCATGAGCCCAATAGAAATGGAAAAAAATATAACATGCCGTAGGCCACTGGAAAAAGGCCTGCTGAATCTCCCTGATAGATGAATTCAGGTCAAATGTTAAATGAATCTGGAGCATTATTTTTGCTGGGAATTCCAACAGCCTGAAATTGGACACCAAGAGGTCATAGATCTGCAGGGTCAGTGGCTTCACAATCTCCTAAACTGCCCTGATGTGATGGAATACAGGGTTAGAAAATGTAGCACCATGCCTTTATATTTCTTGAGAATTTCTTGAGAACTTGAGATAAGGCTACTACTCAGAAGAAGGGCCTGTGGAAGAGTGGAGACCTGTTGCTAGGTTTCACTTCCTCCCATTGATCTCTTGTAAGTGTTGCTCTCCACCTCCTCAATGTGATGTCCCTACAGCTCCAGAAATGTCAGGACTGAACTCTTGTGCATCTCTGTTCATGGAAAATGTGGGATGGGATCACGGAGCAGGGAAGCACAGCACTGCTAGAGACAACATGAGGAAATATCACAGCCTATTGGAATGGATACAAAAGCTCTTGCTGATTTAATTCAGCTCTGCAGCAGCTCCAATGTGCATAAACTCTCATGCTGAAGAGTGCTGGGAAGCACAAAAATTTTCAACCGCTGGAGCAATTGAGGTGCTTTAGTAAGCAGTCTCTGGGCCTGCCCAGGGTAACAGACCCTCCAGAAGCAGCAGTGGTTGAATAGGTTGGTCAAGGGGGAGCTCGAGAGAAGACAAAACATACCTTACGGGGTCTATTGATCCTTGGTGTGGTCTTTCTTGCCCTTTCTCCTGTGGACAACATACCTCCAAGGACTGTTCTGGCCAGTTTCTCAGAGCCATTTGCTCCATGAAAGCTGTAATGTCACTGGTCCAGATGGGAGGTTTAACACACAAACCAACACCCAATCAGACTACTAGGGAACACGAGCTCATGTGCTAAACTCAGTTACCATCATCTGACTGTGTTGATATTAGTGATGATTAGTAGGAGTTAAGAGGAATCTGATTCATTGGTCTTATGCTGGATGACGGATACCTGGCCTAGATACATATCCAGACTTCATAGACATATATATAAATTGTATTTGCCATTTTCCGCAGACTTCAGCCATAGGCGATGCTTGAGAAAAAGGAAGAGCATGACTAGTTTATGCTATCAAGATAAAGGTTAAACACCCAATTATTGTGTTTGGTAGCAAGGTTATGGGCCAGCACAATAAATGACTTTGTTAATATCTGCCTGGAAACTCAATTCCATTCCTAGCCACAGACTTGGCCTTTGTGAACATTGTTGTTCAGCAGTAGCATTCAGGGTGTGTTTCAGCAAACATTTTTCCAAAGCATTTTCTTTACACTTGGTTTTAAGTCTTAATTTTCATTCTTATTTAGTCACAGCAATCACTTACTGCAAATAAAAAAGCTAGATTCTATTATTTTTTGCAAGGCTTTATGACCAGTGACAAGAACACCCTTAATCTCTGAAATTAGGTGATTTCTTTATGCTATCGTCTTGCTGTCAACTATTTCACATCTGTGAGATGCCTTTTGATGAACAAAGATGTACCTTGAATTCCAAGGCTTCTCCCCATTTTGTTTTTGGACAAAACTGCATGAACATGGCTGAACAACTGCCAATACATCACGCAATCCGGTGTCTTGCAGTCGCTTGGCCAGTTTGGGACCCTTCCCCTCAGACTGACTGACAAATATTCTTATAACTGGGGTAATTCCCTTCAGATTCAGACTCAATGTAATTTTGTCCCATTTTTTTCTCCCTCAAGTTTTACTCATTATGTAATCTCTTGCTCTTCTATTTTTGCTGGCTTTCTTTCAACTACCTGTAATCAAATATTTCTCTAAAAGAAGTGCCCAAGGTTGGATTTTTTTTTGGTTTTTGTTACCATCGCTGGAATGAGCATGTGGTTGTATAGTTCACAGGCTCCTTTTAAACAGACGGCTAATTACTTATGAGCAGCTACAAAAGTTAACTATAAATATGTAAATTGGAAAAGAATAAAATACTCGTTAAACATTAGGCATTTACTATGGAAATTAAGTGTCATTAGATGCATAAAAGACTTTCCCAACATTTGTTCTTGTGGCATTTCTCTTTAAGCCTTCATTAGTGTAGTGATCCTAATAAACATAGATATGGGCCACCCTGTCTAAATAAAATCGCAGCCATCCTGAATGTATGCCCAGAACTCAAACCCAAACATTTTTTTATTTGTTTTCAGCTTTGGAGATATTCCATCGCTTTCGTTTTCTTCCCCAGTTTGCATTTCCTCTTTGCTTCTTCATTCAGTCCAACAAGAGGGGTAAAGCCTACAACATAACATCATCAGAAAAGCTACTCACATCATATTTTTGACTGAATTGGAGCCAGATATTAGAGAAGCATAAAACATTCTTGGCAAAGTATTTAGAAAAACACTAATTTGGGGCTTTAGAGTAGACAAAGTAGAGGGCTGGTGCAAAATTCTTAGAGAAAGGGTGGGAAATCCATCTCTGGGAGCTGGAGATCAGACTAGACACATATTTTTTCAAAATGAGCTAGGGATGGATCATCCTTTCCTTGAGTCTGTGAAACCCGTCATCATCTTCATGTCTTTCAGCCCAGCTCCTATCATCATCATTCAATATCTTCTTCTGTGTCAGCCCAATCCATCTCTAATAAGCCATGACTGCAAATGCAGATTAGTCCCTTCCTCAACAGTTTTCCTGGACCTTAGAGGTAGTGACATGGAAAACCTCACGTGGAAGCCCCCAAAGATCTGGAACAATTTTCTGAAGGGCTTCTTAGAGATGCACCAGTGTGGTCCTATCAATTCCTGCAAAGTCAATATGCTTACAAGGTCACTAGTGCTGAAGAGTTATCAAATGACCTGTATGCAAGAAATTTATTTGAACTCATCTTCAGATAACAAGAGGCTTGTGTGAATGGTGGTGGGGCTTGGTAGACATGTGAAGTCGCCTTTGATAAAGGTCTAGGGCACCTGCTGCAGTGGGTGGACTGAAAGGATGATACTTTTATCTCTCCACCCTCCATGCAAACCAGTCAATCACAGTCCAGACAAGCTCCAGCACTGAAATTCTAATCTCAGCCAAAAAAGTCAGAGGGAAAGGTGGAAATATTTATTTTTCTGTAAATTTTCCATAACTTAGGATTGATTTGTCAAAATGAAAGAAAAATAAACCAAGGAAAATCACAAACTTAGAAAAACTGTCATGAAAGCATAGCAATTTTTGTCCTTTCTCTTTCTGTAGCACCCACCCACACATAGTCAGCCTGTTGACAACAGAAAACCTATGATAAAAAAAAAAAAAATGGAAATTTTGTCACAGAACTTTCTAGATTGTCCACTTGTTTCTGGGAAACATACAAATATATCTGTAAATTATTTCAAGCCATCTCCAAGCAGTCAATTCAACCAATGCCCATGTCATTTTAGTCCCCACAGTAATTAGCAAACTTGTCAATGTGAGAAATGCTGTGATGTGCTCCCACATTGGAGCAACCCAAATTTACTGTGTTGGTTACTGCCCAGCACAGCTTTGCTGGGTGGAGGAGGGAAAGTCTCTTTATCTGCCTGACAGCCATGACACAGGATTTTCAGACATTTTATGGGATTTTGAGACACTTTATGAGCCAAAATCAGTTGGTCAAAGGCTATGGATGCAAATACTGTGCCATGCAGTGTACATCTAAACATTTTCCATATAAGTATATTCAGTGTAATATATTTTTTCTCTCAAGTTGTTGCTTTACATCTTTTAACTATTTGTTTTGCAGCAGTATCTTGCTAGTTTGGAGAACAGCTGTCCCATTTTGCAGCATGTCAGTCACATGTCAGAGGAGAATTTCCTTCTCTCCACAGAGTTGAAAGTCCTAGTAAAAGCACCATGAAGGGTCTTGAACCTTCTGTTGTCCTCTTCACCATCCAGGTGAGATGGCTGCAAGTTGCTCCTTCAGCCAAGGTCTTCTCATGCAGTCATTTTAGCTCTCAGTTGCCTGTCTAAGGAAGAGGCAAAGAAAAATGCCTGAGTCATCTCAACCAACATTAGTCAGCTGGTGGGTGTTTGGCTGTAAGCTGGCTTGATCCCTCAAGAGGGGCTGGGAAGAGACTGTGTTTTGGTGGCTGTTCACTGGTCTGGAAATCAGGATCTTCTCTGAGATGTATTTTAACCTGTGTGACATGGGGTAAACCACCAATGTGTTCTTTATCTCATGCCCACAATCATAAAAGAACCTCACAGTGATGATTTGGACACCAAACATGGTTTAGGTGATGCATCATGAGAAGGTGATCCATCATAATATATATTTTCATTTCCTAATTTCTTCACAAACCTTCTTTGATTTATCCTTTGCTGCTGATGAAGAAAACTCACAAAGGCATGTGAATACAGCTTAAGGGGTAAAAGACTGATAGTAAATGGGCTTTCTAGTTGCCTTTTGAAGTAAATGCTGGTGTCCTCAGACAGCCTGCAGGCCACAAGCAGCAAACTGTAATATACCATAAAACATAAACAATACAAGGATTTAAACCAGAAACAACTGTCACCTGAGACAGAGAAGCACTGTTGTTTGTAGGGTGCTTGTACTTCAAGGATGTGCCTGCCCAACTCACCTGAGGCAACCCTGGGGCCTTCACGCTTGCACCATGTCCTTCCTTGAAGGTCATGACTGTGCTCTGTCCGTGTGTCCTGCTGGAAACTGCGTGGAGGGTTTCCTGCTCTGTTGGGAGGGGAGACTCAAGGTGCCATGAGAACAGGCTTTCTTTGTATGTAGGCTGAAAGGCAAAAATGGGAGACCCTTCTCTGCAGTGGAAGCTGCTGTGAGATGCCAAACTTAATCACTTCAAACTCCATCGGCCCTGGGGACCAATATTCTTTGGACCTTTGTTTCTCTATGAATAAACACAGCCAAGTAGCTATAAACTCTTTGCCTTCCAGCCACAGCTTTTCTTTCCCTGAAGGTGTGACGGCTTTTGCATCAACCACAAGACATCATTGTCATCTCTACTTTGTACCAGCACTGGTGGGTTATTAAGGGACTTTTATGTCTGATGTGTCTCTCCAAAACATTACATCTTGAAGTTCACTGGACCAGGGATTGAAACATAAACAGTATGTGATTTTGTGCAGATGGCTGAAGACCTGGATCTGTTTTATTTATGCTTCTTGGAAAGATGTTATTCAATATGCTGCTGGAGATTTAAATGTTTATTCTGAGCAATTCCCAGACAAAATTTAACTAGCAGTCAATGGAAGAGCTTAATAAGGGGTGGGATGGAAAAAAGTCTTTTTCTGTGTCTGTGGACCATAAATCACAGATGTTGCAAGGGCCACAAATCTTGGCTTTTCATGCCATTTAATCTCAGTTCCCTAGCTGCTGTTGAGGGAGATTTAAAGGCTGCCAGTCTGCTCCTATGAGACATAGGTGTGCTGATTTGCTCATTCTTTAAAGACTGACACAAGTTGAAGGGCTGGTAAAGGCTTCTACAAGCACAACATTGTGTCCTGGAAAGGGGGAAAGGAAAGCTCCCTTGGTGATCAGATCTGCCCTTGGCCTGGCTTAACGAAGTAAGACACATCTTGCTCTGCAAATGTTGAGATAGTGCTAAGTTATTTTGATCAATGATCAAGTATGTCCTTTAGGTAAAAATGTGTGCCTTGCTCCTCACTAAATCATGTCCAGGATCCACTCCCAAATGCTGAATGCTATGGTCCCTCTGTCCAAAAGTCCAAAAACCAGATTTCTTCTTTGAAAAGCTCATCAGCCAGAGTCCTCCCAGAAAACATCTTTGTGTATCCTTTCCTAATTGCTGGCCACTTTTCAGAATATTTTTGTCACCTCCCTGATCCTGGAAGCAAAAAGAAGGTTTAAAACTTTTTGCTTTACTTCTGGGAGACGGCTGCAAACACAGCCAGTGCTTGCAAGCAGAGGAAAAGCTGTGTTGGCCCCTGTCAGGCCTAAAAAGCAAGTGACCTGGATAAAGCGATACACAGTCCTGGAAGTCTGAAGTGTCTCTGCAGATTGGCAAAGCTCTGTTAACTTGTCAAGCCAGGATACATGAAGTAGGGCCCTGGTCCAACTCGAGTGTCAGCCTCACTGATGTCAAAGGCTTTCTTCGGTACCTGCCACATCCGAGATGCTGTGTTACCTCTCATATCTGAGGCTGCATCCAAGCCTTTGGAGAAGAGGGTTGTATTGGTGCTGTGAGCACGGAGGAAAAGACCAGACATCTTTGTCAAGGCTGTGGCATAAGCAACAGACTTGCCAACAATAAGTGATGCTTTTAGGAAAGCCCAGCCCCAATACTATTCATTTTTGTAGCCAGACTGAACTTCTCTTCTCCTGTTTTACCTGCTTCTTTCTTGGATTTATCTGAAATAGCAACTCCATCTCAGAGATCTTTATTTTTAACAGCCATGAAGTGTCCCATGCAGGCATCAGGTCCAACAGTTGTCCCCCCATCCTGGGACAGGGAGGGCTTGGAAAAGGCTGCTTGGATGCACCCAGCCAGGAAGGGTCCCAGTCACACTTGTCTTCCTCCCTGGGACACTACTGCCCCCCATTTTGCAACGGCCTGAAGGGACCATGCACAGGAGGTGAGATGTTCATTAGATGATTTCTGCCAAGGACCTTTGTCTCCATGTGTGTGCTGGCTGTATAGAGCACTGGCTTGTCACAGCGAGCAGCCGAAATACCTGTTCAAACCCAGTTTTTCCTGGAGGCTTTTGTCATAGGAGTCCAGGTCTCTGAATTAACCAACACATAAATAAATAACTTCCAATCACCAAGCCCTGCTATTTTTTAAACCTGAGAAACCTCCTGGCAGGTGCTCAGGAAGTGAGTTCATTGCCCTGGGGAATAGTGATTTGTTTTCATACATGACATGATGCTTTATTAAAGGACAGAGGCTATTTCGTGGTGGCATTTCCCTCTGGCTCTGTTTGGTTCCCTTCTCCTCCACACCAGCCATGGGACAGGAAGGATGAGGGTGAGAGAAAAGACTTTTAAACCCTCCTATCTATTCAGCTGGCCAGATCTAGGAGGTCTTCTGTGTGTTGTGACATGCCTGTCTCAAGACTGGAAGGTTCCCCTTCCAGATTTTCTTATTCTTCCTATCCCAAACCCCTGCTTCCTTAATGCAGGGAGGAAACACCTGAATCACCTCAGAAATGTGACTTTAAAACCATCTAGGTCTCCAGAGACAGTGAAGATAGCGTATTTTTAAGACACAGATTACTTACAGAATAAATTGATGACTCCTTGATTATGGTTGGCTGTTTGAAGTATATGATGTTGCTTCTCATTGTAGATTTTTTTGGAATAATGTCATCCAATGAACCTTTGGGTGAGCTGGTAGTGCCTAGCAAAGCACAAGCTCAGTAACAACATGTAATAAACTTTCCTTATCCAACTTGGATTCAGGTGGGATATCATATCAACAAGCACATACCACTGACTGATGCCAGGAGGGGTCACAGCCCAGTACTGTCCTATGAAAAGCAAAGAAGCAGCTTTGGTGAAGGTGACAGTGGTTGGGACCCTAGCAAAGGTGCTTGGCTTGCTCTGCGTGGAAATGAGTGCTGGTGCTGAGCAAGGTTATCTCCCAGCTTCTGAAGCAGGCCCAGCTCCAAAAAACCACTGTTATCCTACACAGTTAGCAAGACTAGCTGTAGCTGCTTGAAGGGCTGGTACAAGGCATTGGAGAAAAAGAGAGCCTTTGAATTTCTGCTAGGCAGGTCAGTAAGTTCTTTGTGGAGAGTTTGGAGGGCTCCTCCTACCCTCCTTCCATTTTCAGATGAACAGAGTCCCCAGTTACAGGGGAAAAGGCATCCACAGCCTGCAAGGCTGGGGACTGGCCCCAAACCATCTGCTCCCCAGCTTCCTGCAGGTACAGCCAGGAGAACCAGAATGATCTGATGTCCATGACAGGTCCTCATCACTTATCAGCAACATTGTCCCTTCAGACCACTGTGTGAGCATGGAAGGAGGAAGCAGTAAGGCAGATGGGGGACAGGAGCTTGCCTTGATTTTTCCCACTCCCCCTTCAGGAGGTGATTGGGGCACTCTTAGCTGATGCCTTCAGGGAGGCAAAGCCTTCTGCAGGATAAAGTCTTCATCCATTAAGCCCACAATGCAGTTGCTTCCAGTCACATGCCAGCGAGCTTCCTATACAAAAAATTTCCCATACAGCTCTCAAAGCAGGGCTTGTGTACATCTAGTAACTGTCCTGCACCTTAGTGATGGTTGAGTGTTGCTCCTTTTGCTTAGATGCCCTGCTGAAAAGCATCCCACCAAAACCCATCAACACAAATTAATAAATTACCACCGGTCAGCAGAGACACCATAACTGGCTGGTGGGCTGGTGTATGTTCTTGTCCTAATGTAACCTGCATCTCAGCTGATTAGCTATAACTCAGTGATTAATGATAATTTGACTGTCCACCTGTGCTTGTTCTTCTCACTGGTGCTGCGTTCCCCATCTCTGGGCCAAAGAAACTCAAGGGGTTCTCCATCAAGCCAACACATTACATCAGTGCAAGAGGGATCAGTGTCTGGTGTCTCTGAGAAGTGGGAATGTGAAAGAGCACTGATTTACGAGAGTTGGAGTGAAGTGGTAAGTGAAGAAATACCTCCTTTTCCAAGATGCTGCCCTGTGTTTTGTAACCTGCCTCATGGTCACCAGATGATTAGGACCTTTCCTGAACGCATGATTTCCCTTACCCTGAATGTTTATGATGGCTGGTTTCAATTATTTCTTTCCTTCACACTCTGTATTTCAACCTGCCTCGGATGAGCAATTCATCTACTCTATCAAATGACTTACCAAGATAGATTTCACATACAAGGCAAATATATTTTGCCTCCTCTCATAATTTCACAATGCTGTTTTTTATAATTCTGCTTCCCTTGCCTTATTCCCAGCCAACCTTTACCCAGAGCAGAGATTTCCACCTGTGCAAGGTGGGTAAAAAATGCTATTAGATAAGTAGCATTTACTGCTATTTTGTCTTGACTCTTGTGCCACAGCATTCCCCATGTTACTTGACTTGATATATAGAACTTGGTCAGAAAAATGTTGGGGCCCTTTTGTAGGGCTGCAATAGCCCTCCACCACAGAGCTTCACGTTGATGTGTATGTTCAGAGCAACCGGTGCCAATGCAGAGTTGCATGCAGTTGTGTTTTACCTATGAATGTGCACTCACACGTGACCATCAAGCACCAATGATGCCATGATGCCTGTGAAAAAGCTCCTTTTCCCGCATATTTATAGTTTGTGAATCGTTGATACCAATTCAATTAATAATTGTGGGAGAATTAAGGGAGTTGGTACATTTAATGCATATGCATGTGGTTTCTCAGTCTTTATTTTCTTCTGCTCTTAGTCAGCATGGATGGAACCCACAGAGGGTTGATAAATGAGTGATGAGGGCTTGGAGGGTGATTCCTTGGAAGTGGCATTGTGTGGGAGCCAAAGTGGGTACAGACACTGGTATGGTACCCAGGTGAGTTGAGATCTATGTCAGCAAAAAGCACGATAAATATCCAGGCGAGGCTGAATGAGCACTCAGCAAAATTCATCTGCAGTTCATTGAGGCAACACATGGAGAGAGTTCACGGGGAGTTTATCATGGGAACTGTTGAGGGTTAATGGCCAGCAGAGCAGATTGAGCTGTGGGATTACTAAATAATGAACTTTTCTCTCCAATAAATTTGGTCCTGACTTATAAAAAATCGATAACATGCTACACTTCAGACATTTTTTTTTTCTTTTGGTGGAGGGGAATGTGGGCTCAGAGTAATTTTTAAACTACTCTTTCATATATATATAAAAATATATTTTACCCTGACCATTTATACGAAAGCTCTGATGTGCCACATTTATTGCAGCTTCATCACCTAGATAGATTTTTATGTGGGTGCCTGGCTATTGCTTTGTTTAATCATTCCTTTCTCTTCCCTCCCCAGTCCCTTGCCTCCCTCCCCTTCTATGCTTTTTATGACACTATCACCAGCGTAGATCTACAGGAGGGTTTTCATGTGATATAGGATGTCAGAGAGGTCAGGTCAGCTGGGACAGAGCCAAAAATATTAGCACTTTCTAGCCACTGAAGAGAAAAATTGAAATAATAGTTAGCACTTACAAACTGGCAGATCTTCAACTGCAAGAAGAGTGAGAGCTTTTATTTTGTTTTGTTTTATTTTGTTTCTAAGGGGAGAGGAGATGGTTTCAGTTCCTGGCTATAGAACAGACTTTCACTGTGATGTGGGCTTATGTTTGGGTTACGTTTGGGTTGGAAGTGGGTGCTGGGCTGGTATCTGCTCTTGGACTGCTGTGTTTCCTGAGTTTCCCACAATCCTACTTCTCTCCAGCTCTGTATGGAAGTATGTCCCTCAAATGACCACACGTAGCGTGCTCCCTCAAAACACACATCCCCTTCAATGTAGCTAAATAATTGCTTGCATTGTCCTGGAGCTAAATTTAAATTCTAGAGATGTATTGCCTGGATTTCAGCTCGCCTTTTACCTTGGGTATTTTTTAAATCCTGTCTGTTCTTCAAGAGGTCAATGTACAGGACTGGGAATTAAACTACAGGTAAAAGGTCCTGTTAAGCATTTGAACACCATGACCTTCAGCAAGCTACTCAACTGCTTTGTGACTTTTTTCTCTCTCTCACATAAAATGATAGGAAAAATCAAATCCAGATGCCTTGTGGTGCACAGAGGAGTCATTCCATCAAGGACTTTGCCTCTTTGACAGATGTCATGAACAGGTATGGGTGTATGGTTGCATAGTGTGTCTGTGTGTGTGCTCTACTGCCCTAAAATGGGTGAAGTTAGAACTGTTTTGCTGTGTGCAAGTCTCTTCAAATCCTATATGATTTCAGAGAAGCTTTTCCTTGAAGGAGGAGGAATTTTACAACAAGGACAACTCCAGTGTCTACGATTTTGCTTTGTCTTTGTGTGGGTACAACACAGCAGAGGTGCACACAAGTAGTCAAGATACCAAAATCTTATTGACCATTGCTCCAAAGTCTGTGAAGCTGGACTCCACTGGCGATGGGCTGTGGGTATATGTTAGATGCAACTACTGCAGGGAATAGAAAGTGACTTCTTCCAGCAGCATCGGCTGCTGTCCTCACTCTTTTTCCTGGTAGCAGTGACAGCCAGCCCAGATTTTCAGGGATCTCTTGGACTCTGTTACAACCAAGAACAGTCGAGCCTTGGTCAAACGATCACAGAATCATAGAACATCAGGTTGGAAGGGACCTCAAGGATCATGTGGTCCAACCTTGCTTGGCAAAACCACGCTCTAGACAAGATGGCCCAGCCCCTGTCCAGCTGAATCTTAAAAGTGTCCAATGTTGGGGAATTCACCACTTCCCTGGGGAGATTATTCCAGTGGCTGTTCTCATTTTGAAAAATTTTCCTCTCATCCCCAACTGAAATCTCCCCAGGAGTAACCTGTACCCATCACCCCTTGTTTTTTCCATGTGACTCCTTGTAAAAAGGAAGTCTCTATCTTCTTTGTAGCCACCCTTTAAATACTGGAACATGGAGATAAGGTCTCCCCTAACCCCTCTCTTCTCAAGGTTGAACAGACCCAGTTCTCCCAGCCTCTCCTCACATGGCTGCCCAGGTCCTTGATCATCTTTGTGGCCCTTCTTTGGACCCTCTCCAACCTGTCCACAGCTTTTTTGTATAGCAGGGACCAAAACTGAACACAGTACTCCAGGTGTGGCCTGATAAGAGCTGAGTAGAGTGGGATAATGACTTCTTTCTCTTTGCTGGTGATGCCTTTGTTGATGTAACCCAGCACCCTCTTGGCTTTCTTTGTCACCGCAGCACACCGGTCACTCATATTGAGCTTGTTGTTCACCAAGACTCCCTGGTCCCCAGCTGGGTAGATCCCAGCCTGTGCTGCACTCCTGGATTATGTTTTCCCAGGTGCAAGACCTTACACTTGTCCCCGTTGAACTTCATAAGGTTCTTGTGGGTACACTCTTCCAGCCTATCCAGGTTTTCCTGCAAGGTTGCTCTTCTGTCTGAAGTCTCCACTTTCCCATTTAGGGAATAATAATTCTTCCCGTTTCAGGTAAAGAAGCAGCCATACCTGATGTGGCTCTCAAGAAGTCCTCAAGAAAGCCATGACTGGGATGCAGAAGGTAGGTGACAGGGAGCATTGCAACAAGAGCAGGGAGACCTGCTCCATCCCTGGGTACCATATTCATCAGCAGGCCCACACAGGCTCTGTCTGTTTTCTGATGCCACAAGTATCATGAGGATCTTCATGAGTGATGTCTTCTCAACAGGAGCACTGCAACCAGCACTGGGCCAGCACTGCTAATGGATAAATAACACTTTGTCCTTGCTACTGCCTTAGGGGGAAATGACCAAGCATACTAAGGGCACGAAGGCATTGTCCCATGTATCAACTCTAGAAAAATTACTCTCAGCAATGCTATGGGAAGCAGCTAGGAGGATAAACTCTATCATCAGAGTGTCAAAAGCAAAGAATGAGGAGAAGTTTCTGGCTTTATAATTGCAGGTCGTTTCACAGCTCTGTGCGGGTTGGGAGTGGGTGGTGACCTTCAGGTTATGGACAAGATAACATCCCTGAAGGGCAGCCAGTCGGGCTGCTCATCTAAACCAAGGAGACTACTGACTCGGTTCTCAACCCACTGTTGACTCTTTCAGAGGGCTCCCCTTGTCCATCTGCTGACAGTCAGGCTTCAGCAAGAGGTTTCTAATTCAGTGTCTGTGTGATTATGGAAAGTCCTCCAGAGCACAGGGAAAAGCAAATGAATGGGACATTAAAATCAGTGTCTGTGGCTCTCTGTTAACCCTTTCCTTAGCACAGTGCCTGTTTGTGGTGACTTACAGACCTCCTTAAATCCTCTAGAAATTTGCAGCACACTTTTCTGACAGCTATCGGAGCTTAACTGTCTCCTTTTGCTCCTAATTGCAGTTATTAAGTTTTGGAGGGAGGAAGATTTATAGACATTATGAAATGGCCTAAATATGATTCTTTTCCTTCCAGTGTCATATTGTACTCACTTATTTGGAAATCTTGACAAAAAGCAAACAGTTGGTGCTCATTAAAATGCCATCATGCAGGAATGCAGTGACATTTAGTGGAGGATGTTTTGGAGTTGTCTTTGAACTTTGTTCGGTGACTTCTCCACAGAGTTCAGGAGGTGCCTCCATGCCACAGTGACACTTCACTGAGCTAAGAAGCTTTCAGAATGCTAGGGATTGCCACTGTATCCCAGAAGAATTTGCTTTTGGTATCTACCATGTGAGCCTCATTCATTAAGTTGAGTTGCTTTTTCCCCTCCGGCTTTTGTTTCACAAGACAGTCACAAACATATTCCACAAAACCCCCATGCAAAATAGGTTACACTTTCAAGAAAAAGTTTAAATTGGTCCTTGGGTGTGACAAAGAAAAGAAAATCAGGCTACAAGGAGGGGTTAATGAAATGTGTGAACCATGAGACACCCAGACTGTCTTCTCTGAAGAAGGTCTAAGTCCTCTCACCTTCTCTAAGGACCATTGTGATACCAAACCATATCACAACCTGGTAAGTCAACAGCTCAGTAGCCCTCACCTCCTCTGTGATGATTGCCATCAGAACGGTAGCATTTGGCAAATATTATGGTGGTTGTTGTCATGGACCTGAGCCCTTGAATCCCTGAAACACACTGAACCATTCATCTTGTATTTGAGATTGAAGGATCTAAATGCTAACTCAATGCAGTGTGGGTGCCTCTCTCCTGACTCTCTTTAGTGTTCACCTCTACAGAGTCACCAAAGAAAAGATAATTTCTCAAAAAACAACATATGGCTGCACAAGATGAGTCAGAACTTCCTGGGATCACAGTGAGTCTGAGCTTGATAATGTTGCTTTGGTCCTTTATAGGACACAGAACTTAGTCTGGGATATACAGGCTGTTTGCTATGGCTTCACAGAATTACAGAATGCTTGAAGTCTGAAGGGACCTCTGGAGGTCATCTGGTCCAGCCTTCTGCTCAAGCAGGGCCACCTAGAGTTGGTTACCCAAGACCGTGTCTAGATGGCTTTTGAAGATCTCCAAAGATGAAGACTCCACAACCTTCCTGAGTAACCTGTGCCAGTGCTCAGTCATCCCCACTGTAAAAAAGTGTTTCCTGATGTTCAGACAGGTCCTTTTTTGTTTCAGTTTGTTCCTGTTGCCCCTGGTCCTGTCACTGGGCACGACTGAAAAGAGCCCAGCTCCATCTTCTTTGCACCCTCCCTTCAGATATTTACATGCATTAGTAAGATCACCTTGATCCTTCTCTTCTCCAGGCTGAACAGTCCCAGCTCTCTCAGCCTTTCCTAATATGTGAGATGCTCCAGTCCATCATCCTTGTGGCCCTTTGCTGGACTCTCTCCAGTATGTGTCTCTCTGGTACTGGGCAGGCCAGAACTGATACACTATCCCAGGTGTGGCCTCACCAGTGCTGAGTAGAGAGGAAGGATCACCTCCCTCAACCTGCTGGCAATGCAAGCCAGGAAGCCATTAGTCTTCTTTGCAGCAAGGGCATGTTGCTGGTCACCTTGGTGTCCACCAGGACCCCCAGGGCCTTTCCTGCCAAGCTGCTTTCCAGCTGGGTGCCCCCCAGCACATACTGGTGCCTGGGGTTTTTCCTCCCCAGGGGCAGGACTTTGCACTTTTCCTTCTTGAACTTCATGAGGTTCCTGTTGGCCCATTTCTCCAGCCTGTCGAGGTCCTTCTGGACCTTGGACTGTGGGACCAGAACAGCATGACCCTCTGGCTTGTTTTACTTCCCCTTTAAAGAAGAACTTGGTGAACCATTATCAGTTGAACCATCCAGTTACAGCATCACCGTGGTTTGGAAAACATCAACAACAGAAGCCACCTGCTGTCACCAAAGCCCAGAGCACTTTGCAGAATTTGCCATCCAAGAACCAGCTCTCGTCTGGCCTCTGGTGCTTCACTCTAACTCAGGCACGGCAGTTACATGGTGGGGGGGGGGGGCTGCCAACCTGAGAAAACTAGCAGCCGTACAGCAATAACTGTTAATTGACCGAGAGCCGCTGCTGTGGTGCCAACTAGAACAAAAGAACAAGCAGCTGGCTTTGCCATCTGCGTCTGTTTAAATGCAGCTAAAAGAAACTCCTCTCCAGAGTTCCCAGCTGTGAGGAAAGGTAACAGATCCAACGATAATGTGGGGTTGCACGTTGGCTGGGTCCGTGGCTCCTAGTCACTCAGACATGTCAAGCCATTTGTGATAAGCTTCCCAGCTCTAGTTTTGTAGAACAGAGTGGTGATGGGCTCTGATGGACACAGTCCTCCACTCAGCTGTGCAGCTCTAAGTTATTTCTAGCCCTGGTTGCAGTCCACCGTGAATAAAAGACCAGGTGTTCAGAAATCACTTGGTGCCTAAAGTACGTGCAAGAGCTTTGCTGTGTCCTATGTCTCTTTCCATCTGGATGGGCTTAACAAGGAGAGTTCTGCAATGCTTTACCTAAGAGTGCTGGGACACAGGAATGGAAAAGGTCACCTATGAAATCTGTCTCCCAAGTCCCAGGGGTCACGAATCAGGGATCGTGAATGTCCAGCCAATCCCCCAAAACCTGCAAAATGAATTAAAAGCATATGGAGTCTTTTTTTTACAAGGAGTTTCACATGATATGAGGTGAGACAGAGGGAATCCCCAGTGTGCTGGGATCCTGCTAGGAAAGCTGAAAGTTAATATCTAAATAGGGTATTTTACCTTCCATCCATAACATTGTTAAATATCCAAACTGACCCTTTCAGTGACAAAAAGAGGATTTGCTACATCTACTGCTTATTCATGAAATTCAGGAGTCTAGTCCAAGCTACCTGGGGTCTGCAGGAGATGAGCCAGTCCTACCTAGTGAACCAAACAGGGCCAGCCAGTCCTCATTGACTCCAAAGGGGGCCCAGACACTAGGTTAGACTGGAGTCTGGACTCTCAGCTGGTTAATGTTACCTGGGACGCTTTGAGACATCTTGAGTAGTTCTTTCCCTCTCCCTAGACTATCTGTTGTGTGTTCGGTGTCTTGTGTTTACACAAACTCAGTTCCTTGTGGTTGCTGCCTGTCTGAGACCTGAGACAAGGCAGCAGGACCCATCTCTCTTTCTAGCATGTGGGGAAGTGATACTTGTTCTCCCTTTTTGTATGCCCACTTGGAACAATTCAGTGTTTATTTCTTCTTGGACATTGCTGTTTCCCTGATAGAAAACATACAGACAGTCTTGACAGAGATGAGAAACTTTGAACTCACGATCTGGTGACTGTCCCAGGGAAGGAATTGCACTGTTGTTTTGTTTGATTCACCGTGGCCATGCCTCTGCCCATTCCCTGCAGCTCAGACATGAGTCTGCCAGGACAGATATTTTCTTTAAAAGGAGACAAATCCAGACAGCCTTTCTTCTTCCTGACCCTTTCCTGAGGTTTTTCCAGAGCAAGCCTCTTGCAAAGTTTATGTAACACTGTGGTGGGTTGACCCTGGCTGGACTCCAGGCGCCCACCAAAGCTGCTTTATCACTCCCCTCCTCAGCTGGACAGGGAAGAGAATATATAATTGAAGTCTTGTGGGTCGAGATAAGGACAGGGAGAGATCACTCACCAATTACCACATCATGGGTGAAACAGACTCGACTTGGGGAAATTAATTTAATTTATTACCAATCAAATCAGAGTAGGGTAATGAGAAATAAAACCAAATCTTAAAATGCCTTCCTCCCACCCCTCCCTTCTTCCCAGGCTCAACTTTGCACCTGATTTTCTCTACCTCCTCTCTGCCAGCAGCACAGGGGGACAGGGACTGGGGGTTGAGGTCAGTTCATCATCCCTTGTCTCTGCTGCTCCTTCCTCCTCAGGGGGAGGACTCCTCACACTCCTCCCCTGCTCCAGCGTGGGGTCCCTCCCACAGCAGACAGTCCTCCATGAACTTCTCCAACCGTGGCTCCTTCCCATGGGCTGCAGCTCTTCCAGAACTGCTCCAGCATGGGTCCCTCCCATGGGGTGCAGCCCTTCAGGCACAGACTGCTCCAGTGTGGGTCCCCCACGGGGTCACAAGTCCCACCAGCAAACCTGCTCCAACGTGGGCTCCTCTCTCTACGGGGCCACAGGTCCTGCCAGGAGCCTGCTCCAGCGTGGGCTTCCCATGGGGTTACAGCCTCCTTCGGGCACATCCCCCTGCTCTGGTGTGGGGCCCTCCCTGGGCTGCAGGTGGAGATCTGCTCCTCTGTGGGCCTCTGTGGGTGCAGGGCACAGCTGCCTCACCATGGGCTGCACCATGGGCTGTGGGGGTGCCTGGAGCACCTCCTCCCCTCCTCCTGCACTGACCTGGGTGGCTGCAGAGCTGTTGCTCTCACATATTCTCACTCCTCTCTCTGGCTACTGTTCCAGTTTTCTCTTTATCTTTCTTAAATAAGTTCTCCCAGAGGCGCTACCACCATTGCTGATGGGCTCGGCCTTGGCCAGTGGTGGGTCCATCTTGGAGCCGGCTGGCGTTGGCTCTGTCGGACATGGGGGAAGCTTCATCAGCTTCTCACAGCAGCTACCCCTGTACCCCCCAGCCACCAAAACCTTGCCACACAAACGCCATACAAACACATACAACACTTGCATCCAGTTTGTTTTATTCTGATTGCAGTTGGTAGCATCCAGTATTGCAGGGGCAAACCAGAGCCCTGGCAAGGGGAGCCCAGCCCTCCAAAGACTAGTCCCAGAGAAGTGCTCAGCTCTTCCTGGTAACATCTGGAAACCCTTGGGCTATGTGGTACTCAGTCTTGGTCTCACATTGTTTTTGTGCAGGGCTATCCACTTAGCAGTGATCTCTGTTTAATAACTGAGAAGCAAATTCCTGGGAACAGCCAACTAAAGCATAAGATATACAATAAAGCATCCTGTGAGGGATTAAGAAAAGTACTGTTTGCTGGGGATTATCCAAAACCAGGACAGTTTTATCTATTATGTTTCTACCTCACTGTGTCTCTGGAAGTTCAGAAATCAAGGCTGTCTGTAGGTTCAATGTACTCTGTGACACTCAACAGGGATAATTTGTAGGGGATGCAAGGTCTCAAGAAGATGAAAAGGAAGCTCTAATCTTTACTGTGCACTACATTTGCAGGAGACATTCCCACGAGCAATGACTTTGGTAGTCTGATTCATGAGAGAATGACTGTCTGGAGGCATCAACCCTGAGAAAGGACGGAAACAAAAAATAATTATGAGTTTGACATCATGTCACAGTGTGCAGTAAGCTTGGTGCTCCTTGAGCTCGGGGCCCCAGATAGCTCTTGATTCTACAATGTTAATTAGGGTCAGCCTTAAGGCTGTCAGACACAGTCCTCTTGGTTTTCCATCTTATCTTGCAACTGTCTAATTCCTGTGATGATCTCATCTCTACTCCCCATGCAGATCTCCCAGACCTTCCTTTTCCTATCATGGGTTTGAAAACTATCTTTCTATGCCGGTCTCAGAGAGAGGTGGCTCAGGACCCCAATTCTTTGCTTCAACAACCATCCATATGGCGTGGAGGGTGACATGAGACTGGATGTGCAACTCCTGGAAGGCACTGAAAAGGAGCCTGGGAAACATCTTGATGTCACACACAGGAAAAAAAGGTAGAACAATGCAGGGGTGGGCACCTCACATAACTTTGGCTGATGTAAGTGATACCAACATGGTCAATAGACATCACTATAGTCGTAGCCAAACTGGTGTATGAGCATGACAAGACAGGATCAAAACGCTCTGTCTAGCAGGCACATCCTGAAAACAGAAGGATCAAAACTCCTAGACATAATTTAATGAACGTGCTTTCATTGGGAAGGGTTTTCCCCAAGACATCCTTCCCTTGCTGTCTCCAGAGCTGGTCAGCCATTTCTGCACTCTGTTGGGTGTAGACAGGTAGAAAAGACAGGCATGTAATACATGCTCTGTCCTGAAGGCTTAGCCATTATCCTTTCTCATTTGTTTGATTTCCTATTTACCGTAAAGGTCACTCTACCTGAAAGCATTGGGTGGCATTTGGGAGTTTCTTTTCCATGAGGCAAAAAAGTAACTAAGGTTACACTGGATACAGTAAATATTTCTCAGTATTTACTCTGTATTCATACACCCAATGCATGTCAAAGTAGGAAAGCATTCTTCAAGAGATGGAAGAAAAGCTGATAACAGTAGTGTTCTTTATATAATTCAGGCACAACTATCTGTCAACAGAGCAAAGTAATTATCCCAATAAGATTTCATAAAATGAGAAATCATGGATTTTATAAACCTTATTAACATGCGGAGTGAATGCAAAACAACAAAAGGAGTCTTAAAACAAAATGTTATGTTAAAATCAATATTGATTGCCGGGGATAAGTGTTATATGAGGCAGTAAAATACCATAAAATTCCTCCCCAAAACAAGGCTGTAGACAAACCAAAGGAGAGCGAATAGCTCTAAAGCAGTCTAATCGCTTCGCAAATTGGGGAAGGAGCATCGTGGTGCTGATTTGTTCCAACATCAGCGTGCTTTTCCAAAAAACCGTCCCTCCTCTTTTCCTTCTCCTGCCCCCCTACAACAAGCCTAGATAATAGCCCATTACTGAATGCACCATAATGGTGCCTTCAGGGATGGGATTAGAGTAAGTATCAATTTGGAAATTAGCAGCCTGGTTCAACGAGCAGCATACCAGCCCTTTGGGCACAAGGAGACATTTGAAATTTGCACATGTGCTGCCTCACCAAACTGCTGCTTTCATTACCCTCTTCCCTTCTCCTCCCTGACAACTCCTACAGTCTCTTCAGGCAGACAGGCTGTTTCACACCGGCTCGTTGTCAGCAGCCATCACCACCGTGCTAAGGCGGATATTTGCCAGAGCATGCTTGTGTGGTCCTCCAACTGTTGGCTTCCCCTCCATCCTTCCCAAAATTATGTCCACGAGCCCCAGAGTAAGTGTGTCCCAGCACTTGGGTGATGGCATGGCAAGCCCAGGAACAGATCCTAGTGATGCTGAGCATCAGTGTGCACTGAGCTCCTGTCCTTGTAGTACCAGGCTCTGGAGTCACCAGTCTTGAGCAGTGAGCTATAGTCTGGTGCAGCCTGTCTTGTGGTGGTTTGTAAACATCTCCAGACCTTGCTTTGGGGATCTAAGACTGCAGCCCCACCCTGCCATATACACACCCACCAAATACTCAACCCAGATTTAAGGCACAAAGCCCCGTCCAAGCACTGAAGCTTGTCTCTGCTATGCATCATGCCCTGAGTGGGGTCCTGGCCTCTCTGGAGGGAAGGGAAGCTGTACTGCTCACTGCCAGCAGCATTTCACCCTTGGGCTCCTCAGCAACCAGGGAAGGGCAAAATGGATCTGGAAGGACAGCTGTGCCCTGACACAGATCCCGGGTCTTCTGTGTCAAGTGTGGGTTACTGCAACAGCGTCCTGCTTGTCAGAGCCAGCACCCCGTGTCAGCAATGAAATAACATGGTCTGTTCTCATCCCTTCAAAGTTCACAGGCCAGATGTGGCTGGACAGCCTGATCTGATGTCCTGACAAGCTGTGTCTGGTCACAAGAAAGGGATAAACTGTGGTTTTGCATTTTATTCAGAGAAGTGATTCCTTGCAAGGCTCAGCATCCCTGAGAGATGCAAAATGACCACCCAAAACCATGTCACCTCTTTCACCATGAGACTGGGCAGGAGGGTCCTCCCACCATGAGGGCTGTCATGCTTGGGAACGAAGAAACTTGAGAGCTGCTCTGCCAACCTTATATCTTGGTGGTGTCACCCACGATGGTTCAGACAAACACACACCTCCTTCTGCCTCACTAAAATAATTTCCAGCGCATCTTGGAAACATCTGGTGATGCCAGAAAGGTGTTGCAGAACTTCCACAGATGCACTCATGATTGACTCATAGTTGTGTCAGTGCTCTCTGGAGTAGCTAAGGCCAAGTGAATGGCTGGAGATAGAAGATTTTGAATAGGACAGCAGAAGCCAAGATGGAGTAAGACTGCAACTTCACTCTGGAGAACATTGGTGCAGTAGGAAAACAAAGAATGTGGTATACAGCCAAGAACACGGGTGGCTGGCGTGGGAAGAAGGAGATGACTGAGCAGCTTCTGAGGTCACCTGGGCCAACCGGGGACTGGACTTGGTGAGCTGAGTGCCCTGGTTGTACTGTGCTGTTATGAATAAACAGCCATATCTACAGTCAGAGAGCTGGAAGATCCTCAGATGGAATAAAAAAGGAGGTAAGTATTTATAGCTCAGTCTAAATTAACAAATAAGTGTGGTAAATGAGAGAACTGCCAGTAATTCATTTTAGTGCATAAATTCCCTGCAGGAAGATAGATAATTAATAGTCCAACAAGTGGTCAGAGACAGGGACAGTCAATATACCTCATTTACTCTCCAAAAGGCATATCAGTCACCCTATCTTCTACCTTATTTCTCTGACTGTAATAGCATCCCCTTTAGAAAAGGTCAGAAAATGACTCAAATTCTTCGTAACTCTTGATGTTTCAGCTGTTTCAGGCTGGTGTTGTGTTGTCAGCCAGAGTTGTAAGCACTCTGGTGCCAGACAGGACAGCTGGAAAGGAAAGGAAGTTAAACCCACTCATTTTTTGTAAAGTAATTTTAGCTTGCAAAATTCTCCTTTGTTTTAACAGGAGTTTGCCTGGGATGCAGTCAGAGGAAGCCCTGAAGTTGATTTGACCTGAACCTGAAGACCTATGGCAAAAGTACATATATGTAAAATACACCTGGGATCAGAACAAAGCCCATGTTCCCTGCACTCATGTGTACAGACACAGACACATGCAGATCTGGGCCATTGACTGGTTATGTTATAGGTAACATGAACTTAACCACAGGTTGACTTAAAAAATGGACTCTGGCTGAGAATCCCAGCCCTGAAATCACAACAGGTATTAGAAAGCAGTGACATTTGGTATAATTTCAACAAACAAACACAGAGCTACAATTCTGGCATGTCAGCTCTTTTCACTTCACTGGAGAGGCTGAGGTGAAACAGTTTGTTATTTTGGAAAAAAAACCCCCAACACTAATTAAGAATTTTGTTTCTTTCTTTTTTTTCTTCCTTAACATTTCAGGTTTGCATCCTGACTCAGAATTGGAGCAAACAGGAAACATCAGAACTTCCCCCAGGACAGAAATTACATTTTTTTCCACTGCTTTATTGTATCCTATCCTCTTCCACAAGATGTTCCATTGAAGGTGAACCTTCAAGGGAGTTTTTCCAACTGGGCCCTTAATAACTATGTCACCCTTAGGGTGAAGAATGTGTCATCAAAACATCTTCCTCATCCTCACTCAACTAAGCCAACCCATTGATAAATGACATTAACCACCATTCTCTCATTCCTCTTTCCACCCCACTAAACAAAATGATGCTCTTCAGCCACTGCAGACCTCAGCACTAAGAGGCTTTTTTTGATTTGGGGCTACTGTGGGCCATCATTGTTGACTGGTGATGGTGTAAATATTGTTTACAGCTTCCCCATCTGTGTTGATATGCAGAATTAATGCAGTGTACACCACATTCACTCGGAAAGGTTCTTGCTGTGTTCTTAGTTTTGTCTTTTGCTTATTGAAATGATGGCTTGTGTCTGAGCACCAGTGACACCCTGACAGGTAACTAGGGTTTTATTCTTTTTATTTGTTGTATTATTTATATTTTCCTTAAAATTACAATGCCTCTCTCTTTCCATAATCAAGTAGAAGATTTTATCTCCTTGAACTGGGAAAACACAGATGTATGATAGAAGACAACATTTTAGGACCCATCCCTCAGGATAAGCTAGTTATCATCCAACAGACTCTCTACCCACATTGACCAGCCATGTGTGCTGTGAATTGTTCATCTCTGAGAAAGGCTAAAAGTGGGAGGGAGTCAATGGGCAACACCTGACCATTGCATCAGGTGTTGGGTGTTAGCACAAGAGGTCCCAGCTCCGCTGGAGTTGCTGCAGCCTGTCAGTGCCTCAACCCTGATGGCCCTGGGTGGCCATAGGTGTAGTTACTGCCAACAACAAATGGAATAACTCAGTTCTCTGGAGTTTTATTCCTACTCCAGGCTACTGTCCATGGCCAGCTTGTGGCTGGAGGTGGCCATTGCAGAGCTAGCTGGTCTACAGCCAGAGCAGTTCCTACCTCTCACTGTGGATGCAAGCACGTGGCTGAAGAAAGGATCACCACAAAGGGTAAGGAGAAAGGGAAAAGGAGGTCAGTGCTTATGTTCTTGATCTGCTCATAATCCCTTTGCAACTTCCAGCAAAGCAGATCAAGGCTGTAAGCTTGACCAAGCGGGGGGTGTTACTCATCACTGTGTTTTGGAAAGTCAAATAACAACTGAACCCTGATCCTGACCTCAATGCCTCACAGGGATAAATTAAAAATAATAAAAAATAATGTTAGTGATAATATTAATGATGAGTTTTGCGCTGCTAAATGGGAAGTTTTCATTAGCAGCAGTATTTCCTTCTGTGACTGGCAGCTAATTTGCTGCAATTGATGCCTTACAAAATGAACACTGAAGTGTTGCTGGGAATAGATGGGTGAGTATTTCTCTAACCAAGCACTCTGGGTCAAATGCAGAGTGATCTCATGCAGCATGTCACATGGCTGGCCTGAAATGTCAAGCCCTGCACTTGGAGACAGGGGTGAGCAGGCCAGGTCATGTCTGGTATTAAAAGGAGTGCTTGTGCCACACTCCATCCAGTGTCTTGAATTGTGAGGACCCAAACAATCCTTTCCTTCATTCTCCAGCAGAGTGGTATTTTTGGGAAGACAAGGAGTATTAACTTCCTCGCATCTGATTATTTTTTTTAATCTTTTTTTTTTTTTTCTTTTGACACACACCCTACTTGCATAGTTGAAGGCAGGAAGGGTGGGATTCAAGTCCAGACCAATGGCTGCATCAAAGGGACAACAGAATGCTTAGGTCATCTCCTTCTGCCCCACTGTCCCTTCAGCAGAGACCACAGACACCTTGGGGTTTGCTTTTGTTCATCTTGGGGTGCTGGTGACCTCCCAGGAGGAACAGCACCATAAGTGGGAGTTGCAGGCACACAGCAGTGATTTATCTGTGTCACTCTTACAACTCTGCTGCATCAGGACAGCAGTCAAGTTGCTGCACCCCATAAGGAAACCCCTACACAGAGCAGATGCTCTGGAGTGATCCAGATCCATGTGCTGCTCCTGTACCTAACACAGCCATGACTATAAGGAGAAATTCATGCTTCCTGCTCCACAGTGTTGCCAGACTTGGCCTCTCTGTGCAGGGAGGGAGGTGGCTATAACACGTAAGATCACCTCCCTTAGATGCCAGAGGTTATTTCTATCCGTAGGGAAATAAGGAGCCAGCGTTTGCAGAGTAGGTGCTTCATGTTGATTGCCTCTCTCTTGACCTTACACAGCACAGTACTCATAGCAACATCTCCATTAGCAATATTCATCCTCAGCTCTCTTTATAGTCGATGGCACTTCTATGGCATGATTCATCCCACCAAAATTAGCCGAAACAGATCACCCGCTGGGAGTGCGGATTTCTTACTGCTGACTGCCAGGTGAGCCAAAAACAATCAACTCAGGTGGTGGCACTTGCAATCTGTGTGTCTCAGGTTGGGGGAGATGAACACTACTCCCCCCAGGACTGAAGAGGATTTCAGATTCGTGAAAATACTATAAACACCTGGTACAGGCAGGAACTCAATCATAACAACTCATCTGATCTGGAGAGGAGGACATCTATCCCTCAGTATCATGGCATGGAGACATCTCTTCTCCTGTGTTGTCCCGTCAGAGCTCACCTAAAAGCTGGGATTTGCAGAGAAAATTGCCACATACTTGTCCTTGTCTCTTTGCACATTGGAGACAACAATATTAAATCTCAGTCTTCCTCTTAGTTTTTTAGCCCTCTTCTGATATTCCACTAGAGGCAGCATGCTGCTGAGGGACTCCATAATTTCTAATTTTTCTTTTCCCCCTCATCAAGCCAACCATTCTATTATGAAATGGTGATTCCATTTCTTAATCTTCATATTTTCTTCTCAGTGTGTGTTTGCTAATCAATTTCACAAGCCACTGCAGGAAGAGTGGGGAGAAGGGCTGCTCTCCTCCTTCATTTGGGCCTTTTCCCTGAAAGGGAACCACAGAATCACATAGGTTGGAAAGGACCTTGAAGATCATCTAGTCCAACCGTTAACCTAGCACTGACAGTTCCCAACTACACCAGATCCCTCAGCGCTAAGTTGACCCTACTCTTAAACACCTCCAGGGATGGGGACTCCACCACCTCCCTGGGCAGCCCATTCCAACATCTAGCAACCCATTCTGTAAAGAAATACTTCCTAATATCTAGTCTAAACCTTCCCTGGCGCAACCAGATGAACACAGTTTTCTGGGTGGCCTGTAACTCAAGTTAGACCTTCATATATATGGGCAGAAGGGACCACTGGCACTGGGGTCTTGTAATGGGGAAACCATGGCCTCTAGCCCCTCATTCCATCCAAGCATGGATGAGGAGACTTCATTCAGCAGTTTCTAATGTCCCACAGTAACTGGCTGGAGGATCCCAGGTGACTTCTCAGTTGACAGCTTGAGGGAAAATATAAAGATTAAAGCAACTGAACTACTCTAAGGGCACAGCTTTTACCTCCAACTCTGAACAAGTTGCAAGATCATAATAGTTGAGCAACTCATATATATGTGCAACTCATATATATCATCCCTGCAGTTCTGTGCAGGCTGGAGGTGCCAGAACTCCTTTTCCACTGGTGAAGCTGAAACACAATTTTCTAAAGGCACTCAGGTACCTAAAGATGCAGCCATGCCTAGTGGGGTTTGGAAAAATGCCTATTTTAAAGACTCTCTATAGGGATCTCTCTTCAGACTCCTGGGTGCCTCTGGAAAGCAGCTCCAGAGAGTCTACAGACACACAAGTTGTGTTGAAATCCTCCAACCAGGGAGCAGTCTCTGTCCTTCCAACCACCTGGTGCACAGCAGCTCATGTCTATGTTGCTGACGCTCACCCCCTAGAGTGGTTCCTCTCCTCTAGGCCCCTCTAGCCAGCATGTAATTATTTTTGAATGTGTGTGTTTTCAGATCAAAGAACCTAAAATAAAGCAATACCTGTGTTGTAATCAGACTTATTGCATGTCTCTGAAGGTATGAGTTGCCTGCCTTGCGGTGTGAAAATATGGGGGTAAAGGGAGTTCAGGGGGTCCAAACCTTGATGGGATAGTGATGAGGACTGAGATTCTGGAGAAATCCCTATTGCTTATAGGACATTCTTCCTGGGGTTAAATATCCCCAGAACAGTACTGCGGTTTAGCTCTAGAGTTTTCTCACTCGTGAAGGGAGTTGAGAATGGGCTAATGTATTGTGCATTGTAAGAATTCAATGGATGTTTACAGTATTTTGAAATTATCCCTCCTTCCATTCTGTGTTGCAAGGATGTGTCCAGCCAAACCTTCATGATTCATACTATAGAGACATCAGATCCTATCAACACTTGAGTGTTTTGCTGCAGGAAAGACAGGTTATCTTTCCTGAGTATGACGAAAGACCACTTGCAGCAATTTGCAGACAATACCCTAGTTAAGCACAATAGACCAAACAATTGTGTGTCATTAGCAACCGGGCAAGTTCAAAGGCATTTGTACTCCCACCCAGGCACTCCAGTCAGTCTGCTCAGTATTATGAGAGCATTGCGTGTGCTTCCTGAGAGCTCTTCTCCATCAAACCACCAGTATAACAAATCGTTTGTGCATTTTTGCATAACAAGAAATGGGCTTGAGGTTTTCCTTCAAAGGTTCAAGTGCTGAGGAGTTTTCTTACTTAGGATAAAGTGGTGATATATTTGGGCATCCAACAATCTCCAGATGTTGGGAGGAAGTAAAATATACTCAAGGAAAGAGTTGTTTTTTTCTTCCAACTATCCAACCAGGGCATGGAAATAGCACTTTCCATGTGTTGTAACCTGTTGTAACTGCCAAACTGATGCTGGGGGATGGCTGCAACACTGCTTACAGCAGCAATCTCATGCTGCAAGCATCAGATCCAGATCCAGAGACTGAGCTGCCAGAGCTGTCTCCTGTCTCAAGGAAGTGTTCATGCACGTCAGACACCCCTATCCATATGTATTTGTTTTAGATGTCTACCCGCGCTGCAGATGCTACCAGTCCAAGACAGTGAGTCCCACTAACTATATCTTTGTGAAGTTTTGATGTCCAAACTGACAAAAACTAGCCTTAGACACCTAGAATGAGCCCCTAGACTTTTCAGAAGCTATTTTGTGAGCATTTATAGTTTATGAAGGAGATCTTGGCAATGAATTAGATTTTTTTTTTTTTTCCCTGTGGGACCACATCTTGTGTCTAGCAAGAGCACAGCAGGGAAAGTGTGCAGCTGAGAGAGCTCGCAGTCTGACTGCAGGTGAGGTCCATCGGTCCTTTGCTAACCAATAACTGAACATGATTTCCAGTGAAACCTATTTTGAAAGAAAGTCATTGGACCAAGACCTTGCCTCTGAGGTTGCACATGGTTTTCAAGGTGATGCTGAACTTTGTGCCCCAAAGTATGTTTCCTGCTCTGAAGTTTAACAGAGGGCAACCTGCCCCTCATGCTTCAATAACGAGCTGGACTCAGGAGGACATTTGCTGCCAGCTCTTATGGATGATAAAGCACAATTTATGAGATGCATTGTATGGAAAAGAGGCAGCCTTTCCCTCAAGGTGTATGTAGCAGATTGGCCACAGCTAGAGGTCAATAGGCCAATGCTTGATGGGGCATGGCTAGTCCTTGCATGTCATTTGGACACCTTCCTGCAAGCAGAGAGCAGAGATTGAGAAATCAGCAGGATTGGTCACTCTTCCTTTCATTGCTTAAATTATTTACTTTACTGTTTTCTCTTCTCCTGGAAGCTGATTTGTCAGAGCAAGCGAAGCAGCTAGAAAAAGAGTTGTGGCTGCAGCAGGAATATTACAGCAATTAGAAAGGGCCATAAACAGTTCCCTACATATGAAACCGCTCATTGAATTTGACAAGCAGCCTTTTCTTCTTCTCCCAGCCACCAAATACAATGCAGTCTCTTTCCCTTTCATAAATGCCAGCACTTTTTTTCATTCCCACCAAGGGTCCCGTGCACTCAGATCAATACACTCGCAGACTGAAAGAGACCTTTCTCCTCACTCGGAATGTCTTGTGGATAGAATTAACGCTGATGGAGTATGTCACAGTCCAACTGTAATTTAGAGACACATCATGAAACCATGCTGTCCTGGCACCACTCCAGCTGTCAGATGTAATAGAAAAGTAAAACAGCCTCATCTACCCCAACGGCAGACTGCTCTCTGGCAACCACTGATTTAAGCTTCCTACACGTTGCGGTGTGTCATTGGAGATGATTGATGAGGTACAAGTGGATGTTGCTTGCCCGTTCCTGGTAGCAGTAGGCAAGTAGCAGGTACATCAGAAGAACAGCTGGAATGATTGTGTAGGGCTCATTTCAGTGTTTTCCTGGACTAGAGAGAAGACAGAGGACATGCTATCAGAGCAGGATGTTACATATAACTCCATTCTATATTGGGTAGGACTTAAATTTGTCGAAGTTTCTGCAACCTCCATAGTCATGGGGGAAGATCTCTATCTCTTTACACAGTTCCCTCCCATTTATATGGTGTCTGAGGGTTAAAATTTCATAATATTTCAGAAATTAGGACCAACGGGGATCTTCTAGACCAGCTGTCCTGCCACGAGGTAGAATCAACTTTTCCCAAACCAGTGCTAACTTGTCTCTGTTGGGTCATTCTGGTTAATGTTTCCCTTGAAGACAGGCAGCATGATGAGAGGGGGTATTTTAGGTGTTGGGGTGCCCTTTTGGAAAGGAGAGATTAGTGTGACTTGGAGAGGAATTGTGGAGTGTTTTACACCAAGCTGAGCTGCAATCGTGACAAGCAAGAGCCCTTGGTGAGTGTTGACTGCCAACAAGAAGCAGAGCAAGCATCGGCACAGCAACACTCAGGTGGGCACAAGGGGCTTTTTGCATTTGGCTTGGATCCTCTGCACCCCTGTGTTTGGTTCCCTTTGTCTCTGCTCCAGAAAGATGTTGTTTAATTGGAGACAGTTCAGGGAAGAGCCGTAGGAACAACTGAAGGTTTGGGGATGAGGATGGCAGGATCAGGGGGAGGACACATGCCTTAAGGATGGGAGGCATATGCTGCCTGGTGTTACGGAGAAAAGGTTAAGGGGTAATTTATCATTGTCTGTAAGTACCTGCTTGGGAACAGTAATTTGAAATGAGAGAGCTCTTCAGTTTGTATCACAAAAGGATAACAAGATCCGCTGGCTGTGAGCTGGAGTGAGGTGGTGCATTTTCTGAGACAAACATAACAAAAGGAGTAGGTGGAGGAAGGGCAACCGCGGGCAAGAGATGCTCCAACCCTCCACCTCCAGTGGTTACAAACCCCCTTTTCCTTAACTGAGGGATCCTGCACCCGTTCTCAAATGGCAAGGCTAATTTGAGAGGAAAAGAATGGAGAATTCGTCCCCCTCCCCATGAAAATACCAACATTGGCTTTTTCTTGCAAACTGGGCCAAAAACACTGACACTCCAAAATTTTTTGCAGCCTAGTAATTCCAAGAGATCCAGACATGCCAGACTGTTTGGCTTCAGGAATTTTAACCCAAATGGCACTTAAATAAATTCCCAAATCAATATGCCTTGAGTTCATTACCACATTCCCCAGTATTCTGCTGGAAATCATGCCCTTTGTTAATCAGTGTTTTCTCATTTTGACTCATTTCTTGTAATGTCATTTTGCCCACTACCATCTATGTGTTACTGGCCTTGTTCCTCGGCTGACCTGTACCTCCCACATCAAGCTTGGCCACTGATTCTCACAGTACATCATGTAGCTTAGGCAGTGAAGAAATGTCTTTTGCATTGAGAGACAAAATTCTTCAGAAAAATCAGCTCAGAACACAGCTTAAAATCTGGAGGTCCCGTTTTGCTAATGTAATGTCCACCTGAGAGAAAAGTGTCACTTGAGACCAAAATCACAATGAAGTCATTACTTCCTATCAAAAATACAATTAAGGCCAGGCGCAAAATGAGACATTTCATTCTTGTGTCATATAAATCAAAAGTTTTTCCACACCAAATTTAAATGGTGTGAAGAAACCCTCCTGGGAAACCTGTTTGACTGAAAGGTCCATGTCTAGTTTCAAGAATGATCCATTCAGCAGACTATGGTGGCTTTTCCACTGTGGGATTCTGTTAAAGAGAAATTGGTTTTATTTGCTAAATAGAAAAAAAAAAAAAAAAAAAAAAAAAGCAGCAGCTCTATTTAGCTCCGAACTCTGGGTCTATCTGTGGGTATTTCTAGGCGTCCTGTCTTAAGACAGTTGGATAGACCACATTTGCCCTAACTAGAGACAAGGACAGGAACCTGCACCAGGGGGAGGTTGTCCCATCATACTGTTCAGTGTTGCATGTACCAAAATTTCTGGCTACCAAGCATTCAGATGGACAATGCAATTTTCATCCAAACGCACTGCTCCTGGGCAGCTGAATGCAACCAGTCAGCCAGAGCAAGGGCTGATTATGGGAAACATCTGGGATGAGATGGGAATTCCCCATTCTACAGTAATTTCTTGGACTATTTTAGGACTGCTTCTCCATAAAGTGGAAGCACAATATTCTCCAGTGCCCTAGCTGTGTAACTGAGGACTGTTCAATACCACAGGGATGGAACAAAACAGCTTTTTGTTAGGCTCGAATCATCCAAAGGAAAAGCTTTTCTTTCATGGCCTGATACTGGTTTCTACAGCGTCAATGAAATCTTCTGGTTATTTCAATGGGAGAAGAAGCAAACTTGTTAACTGCATGTGCCTGTTGGTAGCAATCCTCACCAGTTATACCTTGCACAAAACCAGTTTCTGCCGTGATTGAGAGACGTACCCGACAAGTTTCCTTTGCATGTGCCAAATGCACTGATAGCATCTGGGATGAAGAAGAGAATGGGTTTGCTGGCAGCTTGGCTGGTGGTTTATCACACCCTTTGGAGTGGTGCCTGCCAAAGCCAAGAGCAACTTCATTGTGTGGCTGGAGGTAGTTGTCCATCCGTTCGGTATGAATGCAGAGCTTGGGGACGTCTGCCCAGTCTCAACACACATCTTTGCATGGAGGAAGGTGTTTTATCTGCCCATGGAGACAACATCTGAACTGATTATGTTATTCCAAAGAGACCCACGAATGCTCTAAAATATCGCTCTGTCAGGCAGGGAGCAGAACTGAGGTCACGTCTTGTGTGGGAGTTAGATTTCAGCTCTTGCCAGGTGACAGTGTCTCTTTTACCACTTGCCTTGCTCTTCACTCTGAAGAGGAGGGTGGCCATGCTATCACCACACAGCTGACTAATGCACTCTTTTTGGGCATGGAAAAACAACTCCCAAATTGTCTTTTGTGTTTTGACTTAAAATAGGCTGCAAAAAGCAGTGTTCCTTCTTGTATTGAAGTCGGAGGCAACAAACGTGTTGACCTTTAAGGAATGCTTATCCTAGGCCATATGTAGGGTCTGTTGGTCCCAGGATTTACCTGCCCCCATGTCCTCTGTCAGCACAAGGCTTCTCAGACACGGGCACTGCAATTGCTGCAAACAGCCTGTGAAGGCAACATGCTTATAGAAGTTTTCCAATGCTGGCTGGCCCTGAGAGACACTTGTGATCTAAAATAAGAAGAAATGCTTACATTCTACTTTCATCTCTGCCCACATCCATGATCCAAAGCCTTGACTCATAGCTGATCTTGTAGGCTGCTTACTTTCTGGAACTACTTCACACGGGAGGATTCACTTCCCTGACCTTTAGTTGTGTAAAAACCATGTGTCCATTCCAAAGCAGATGTCTACACTCTCTTTTCGACCACTGGATATAGATCAGGTGGTATGACTAAGCCTCAGGAGGCACTTCCCTCTCTGTGGATTAGACAGAGAGCCCAAAGTTAGAGATGCTTCCCATCATACGCTGTCTATATGTTTGCTCTTAGGCATGTCCTGAGTGGCCTGAGGCCTAAGCACCAGACACTCTTAATAGAATCCCCAAAATAGGCAGAGGTTTGCCTGTTTCAGCATGGGATCCCACCTTCCAAAACAGGTCTTGCAGACCACAGCTGGAGCAGGGGAGAGGGACCTTCTTTCCTACTGCAATTAGTTGGTGGCTACAGCATTTACCCAAACAACAAGAGACCAGTAAGTGATGCCTATCTCCTTTGCCTACAATGACATGAGTCTGCTTGTCCTCCGTAAGTGCTCCAACAACATAATAACAGGATACTCCAACAACAGGAGCTCCCTATTTCTGGCAATGAATCTGCTCCACTTTGTCATGGAAGATGAGAAAGAGTGATGAACATCATTGGAGCAGTGACTACAGACCACACTTTCCTCCTTCTCACTGCTGCATCATGTAGTCAGGCATCTGTTCTGCCTCTCTAGCTGGCTAATACTCTGCTTCTCAGTCCAAGCTCCAAAGAAATGCCAATCCAGATCCTGTCAGAGCCAAAGGTTGACCTCCCAAGCCCCAGTCTGGGAGGGTATTGGCTCCCTTCCTGAAATCCACATCGTTCAGGGATCTCTACAAGTGAGTCTGAACAGCTCTGTGGCCTTTAGCAGGGCATAAGACAGAGAGATGGTCCAGCTGGGAAAAGGATTTATGGCCAGACAATGAGGATTTTTCATGGTGTGACATTTTATTGAGCGCTGATGTGTTGTCATGAGTCCCGTGAGTCACCACGAAGGCTGATCTCCGGCTTCTCAATTCTCAGCTTCTCTTTTGTCTACTGGGTTTGCTTCTATTAGGAATTTAACACTAATGAAATTAAGGTCTTTTGCTTCTGAATGAATTATGGCTCTAGTTCATGCCAGAGCAAGAGCTCTGCTGGAGAAAGGGGCAACAGAAGCATCTGATGAGGCTGTGAGATGGTTCAAAGAATTAGAGGCAACCTTGTTCTTGCTAACAGGCCTTGTAGTTGGTCTTTTGGAGTTAGATTCTTTCAGGAGAAGCTGAGCATCAACTGCAGTCTACAGCTCAGGGGATATCGGCAAGAAAAACATTAAAATGGGTATTCATCATGGAAAGCATCAGATGGAGAAGTTACAGATACAAGGTCTATGTTAAGCCTGTCTGATGCAGGGGATTTAAGGATTTCAAGCTTAGGAAAGCCCATTTGTGGATGGCAGGTGACGAAGCAGCTTGGTCCACTGTGATCCCAGAGAAGTAAACCCAGGGTCTCTGATCTAACAGAATCACTTATGGATTTGGTATACAGCTGGGTAAACAAACCTGAGGATGATCATGATGGGAACAACAGTGCAACAACAGATTGAATATAGCTTGTAAAGCTGAAATGGTGACTACCTTGACTTGATCCTGTCCCAGACCACTGGTATCTTCTGTCCAGGTCCTGGATTTCAGCCAGTCTCCTGCGATGAATCACCATTGTCAGTGTTGGAAGCTACCTCCTCAGCTCCAATGAAACTCTTCTCAAACAAGGTGTGTAGCTGAATTAAATGGGTACAATGGTGGCAATGTCTCTGTTATTGGTTACGGGGCTGATATGTTTGTCCCTCTCTGAGCAGATTTGAAAATCTCAGCCAAATGCTGTCAACCCTTTGTTGTCTGGGGCAGCATCTTCCTTCATAGCTCTTCTGAAGTGTGTTGCTCGTCTGCTGTGAATTATGAATAATAGAGGCATTTGTGCATAAATGGAGTATAAATGGAATGATGGAGGCAATGTGCATAAATACCTGACACTAGCTAATGAAGATGAGGGAGCCAGACTCTTCTTGGTGATGCCCAGTGACAAGCTGAGAAGGAATGGGTGTCAATTAAAAAACATGAAATGCAATCTGAACACAGGAAAAGGGGTTTTTTTACTGTCAGGGTGGTGAAACACTGGAACAGATTGCCCAGAGGGGCTGTGGAGTGTCTGTCTGTGGAGATACTCAAAACACGACTGGACATGGTCCTGGGCAAGCTGCTTTAGGTGACTCTGCTTAAACAGAGGGGTGGACAAGATGATCTCAAGGGGTCCATTCCATTCTAAATGATTATTTGATTCTGTGATTTGTAAGAAAGCAAGACCAGTCTGTGGAATGTTCACAAGCAGAGAATATATACAAGTATCTTCTTTGTGTAGACAGACTACATCTTCCTCAATTTTCTCACAATCTGTGATTCCCTACAGGAATAAGATAACCGTGGAATAACTTGATTATGGTACCGTAAAAAATTAATGGCACAGAAGGGACTATCTATGCCGTGCTGTGTCCACCTGCAGAAGTGTGGGCAACTCATGAATATGTGGCCAGTCCAGGAGGACTGACAGATCATTAATTCCACAAGCTGTAAAATGTTTCCACAAGGCTCATGGTAAGGACAAATAGAAAAGTCCAAAGAAACTCAAATGTGCTCCAGGAAGAGGCAATAGGAGAGCCAGAGCTCCGTCATGGTCATGACAGAAAACCTTTGGTTTTTTTATCAAGACCAAGTTTGTAGACAGAAACAGTATATTTTGTTAGGATAACCTATCTGGTGAAAAAGAATGAAGTTCTCAGAGAGTATGGCCCTTCTCCAGGCTCAGATTGGAAACAAGGTGATAGACTCTGGGCCACCCTGCAGAAGAAGGCAAAAGGAACTGCAGCAGACCCCGCAGGTTGAACAAAAGGTTGGGAACAAAAAAATGGAAAATTTCTTCTTTACCCCAGCTCTAGGATTCAGTTTAAGTACCATCATTCTTAGCTGGATGAAACCAGTACATCTTCATTAACCAGCAAATCTGTGCAGATTCTGTCTTCCTGAAGATTTGATCTGTAAAGGAGGTCTCTGGACCCACCTGGAGGCAGATTACCTATCCATAGGAATAGCCATGTGGAAGGAGATTTAGAGACAGAGAAATTAGGCAATTGTTTTGTAGGAAAGCTTATGCCAAAGAACTCAATGTTGGCATTTTTATCCTAAGTCATAACAGCTTCACAATCATGATTCAGGACCCAGTAGTCGGGCATGGAGGTAGCTGCTGTAATTTTACATGCAGGTGTTTTATAACAGGTGTGCATTGACCTATATCTTGAAAAGAAGAAAAAGGAATCAGATTAACAACTCTATTTTAAACACAAGTTCTCTTTGTAACAGACCCTGGAGGGTAGTTTACAATTATGCAGAGAAATGCTGCTTACAACCAGCAGAAAATTACTACAGATGCATGAAGAGTAAGATGAATATAGCTCCTAAACAATGTACCACTAACGTACATAGTACTGTCTTCTGAAAGGATCCTCTAGAAACAGTCTGTGACCTAAAACTGCGACCCAGGGTTAGCAGGTTGTGGAAGTTGTGTTTTCCTTGTCCAGGGCTCCTGTGTGATCGAATGGTGCCTTCCTCCAAGTTTATGGAGCATCCAGAACTTCCCAAGTTTTCTGAGATCAACAGTGGCAAATGACTTTCTCAATATGGGGCCACCCAGCCCAGGCCATTTCCTTGTATGTTTTGAATGTGTCTTCATGTGAGTAACTTGAAGGTGAGAAGTTTGCATTTATGGAGCAACAGCTTACTAGGGCGAGTTAAGAGTTTCTGAAAAAATGCTATGTGTTTTCAATTCACACCATTATGACTCTGTGCCTGGCACTTCATTCTCACGCCCCCCTGCCCCTACTCACCACCTTCTAGCAATTTGCTGAGTGTTTAATTCTGCTGCTACTGACCCAGAGGAAGAAATAGAAAGTTTTTATTCCAGAAGAAGAAGGAAACTCATAGTTCATCTGTCCCTATTCTTCTTGGCTTTCACCCAGCTCTATTCTTTCCAGGTGCCTTTCCACTCCACAGAGTGGAGGCCTTGAACGTGCTCCCTTGTCATCCTAGTGAGGAAGGTTACACTCTCCATCTGTGGTCTCTGCCAATGGCATCTGTCTTGAATTTGAAGGGAGTTGGGGGAGAGCAAGCAAGGGGACTCCACGGATACAACTCTCAAGGGCAAAAGGTGGAAAAGTTCCAGAATCAGTCTCAGAACTGTGTCTGACTGGTGTGAGTACTGTCAGCAATGATGGAGAAGTAGGCATCTCCTTCTTTGCAAGAGTCATGACAGCCACTAAGAGACCCAACCCCTTCTCCCTGCATACAAGTCAAGGGAGTCCCTCAACAATTGCTGTTCTGATGGCAGAGGAAAGTTATCAGCCATGCTCATTCCTACAGCAGTTGTGCAGAAAAGCAAGGCTGACACCTTCCCTGTGGTGGCATAATGGGGAAAAAGGGGACAGAACGTGTAAGATGTGGGCTTGCAATGGATTGCAACCATCCTAGAATGATGGCAAAAAGACCAGCAACCTGTAAGACATTGCACTGGAGGCTAACAAAGTACACCAGCCTGTTATAACCTTCCTGAGGTCTCTGGGTAGAAACTGTTGCCCATCACCAGGCTACGTGACTCTGTAGTTGCAGCTGGGCTAGACAAGCCTTTGGTCTGTGCTGGTGTGGCATGAATTCATCCTGTCAGCTTTCCCCCCCTCTTGTCCCTTCCCAAGCTGTCCTGAAAAAGGAAAGCACTCAGGAGGGCACCAAAAAAAATTAACTGCCCTACGAGGCTATATACAACCCTCAGGCCATAAGCAAACCACCTTAGTGTATTCAGGAGATATATGCATCAAACACAGCTTGACTGGTCATATGTTACAGATAGACCATGCTTTCACCCCTCAAACACGGCCCTGATTTCTCATTGCTGAGCCCCCTTTCTGGAGCAGCTGTAATTTATGAACAAGATGATAAAGAAACGAAAAAGAATCCTGTCAAGGTTCTCTGTGTGTGTTGTAAATTGTCCATATATCAAAGATATTGCCTACATTCAGCATTTAATGCTATCAGTAAAAATATAATGTGAGGGGAAAAAAAGAGGTTGCTCACAAGGAAGAATGAATAATCTGTGTGAAATATTGAACCTGTAAAACCAGCATTTCTCCTTTTGGCTGGAGTGCTGGTATTTCTTACTATTTAATTTACATAAATCAATGATGGAAAAAAAATGTAATAACAGAAATCAGATTCTGTAGCTGCAGGGAACCTAGGGAATCTGAAGAAGGATTTTGGGGATTATAGACATGCTCCAAAGAAAGCAGCACTGGCGAGACAATTTTTTCTAAACTTTTCTTGTTTTTCTTGCTCAGAGAAGTTAGACCCTGTTTCTACTTCCCAGAGATGAGGTGATGCCAGGAAAAACTATTAAAATTGGCATTTTTAACTTTACGCTTGTTGGTTCATTGGTTTGCTTTTCCACAAAATTTTGACTTTTAAAATGGTGACCTCAACTAGTTCTGGCTAATTAAAATAATAATAAAAGTTGATGGAAATATTCTGCATACTTCAATGTTTGTTGAAAAATCTTGCTGGAAAGCAATCAAAACACACTAGTGTCATGTTATTATGGCCTCAGAACAAGAGAGGAGAGACCTGAAGCAGAGCAGGGACCTGGATTGAAGGTCAGGCTCATCCTCCCTAAAGATGCCCTAATGCCTCCCACACTAAACCTCCCTGATCCACTGATGGACCCGTGTAGAATTCAGTCTTGGTTTTCCCTGTGGCTTGTCTGAACATCAAGGAAGGTGAGACAGGACAGGGGAGGAGGGCAGCTGGTCTGAGGGAGCTGTGTGGACCCTGATGATAGATTCTGCCTTGCTCTTGACTTGCAGTTCCATGTGCAGTGCTGGAAAAGGAGAGTGGTTTCGTAAAGACCCCAGAATTCAGCAAAGCCTGGCCCCAGCAACCACACTGGAGCACTTGTCCAAGGACCCAGAAAAAGGCTGTAACTGGGTTCTTCTGAGTGACATGGAAAAAGCCTCCATGTATTTTTTTTCTTCTGTCTTCCTTTGTTTTCTCTTCCTTTGCCCTGAAGAAGCTGTTGATTATAATTTCAGTGCAGTTTGAGATGCAAGCTTAATGGAGCAGGCCTTTCTATTTTTGTACTCTGTGTATTGTCATACGAAATAACATGGATTATATTTTGTTGTTGTTGATGCATTGAATATACTTGATATTTAAATCCAACAGTGTTTATAGCAGGCCGAGATTCAGGGCTGGGATTGGAGAGGCTCGAAGATTGCTTGTTTTTATTATTTATTTTGTGGAGAGATTGAGATTCTGCCTGGTGGTTTTGTGGGCTTTGTTTTACTGTTTTAACCAGGCAAAGTTAAAGAATAAATTGGAATGAAGGGCCAATTCTATCTTCCTTACTCATAGCAAGCACTATCTTGATCCTTAGTTGATCCTACTGAAAATGATTGCTACCAACTTAGAGTTTTATGTTAAAGGTCTAAAGGTCCAGTATTAATTCTTTGTAGCCATGTTATTGCTCCTTCTGATGTGATACTTCTAGTCTTAGCTTTCTCCTTACCCCACCATGGTGTCCTGATAATTCAGTTCCCAATGTGTGCTGTTCTTCATTCTGTTAGCTTATGCTGGATAACCAGAAGTTTCACTGAGGTCAAGGACTAGCTGTGATGCTCTCTGAACTTCTGTTGTTACAACCCAGCATATAAAAAACTGCCTCACTCAAGAAGCCCTGAAATGGTCTAAGAACAGGTATAATAGGGGACTAAGAAATGATATGAAATGGGGTAAGAACAGATAAAATGGACTGTAAACCTATTGCCCGGAAAACCCCGATTTAAGGGGATGTGGTCCAAATTAACAGGGTGGTTCAGTTTCATGCAGAGCTTGACTTGCAGAAGAGGTCAGAGGGAATGCCTGTGCTGGGCTGAATTTGGTTATCAGAGTGTTCCTTTACTGTTTCTCGACATTTCTTTGCAGGCATCTGGAATGCATCCAGCACCAAGAACGCTCTGCAGTCACAGGGAGAGGACCCCTTCTTTTTCTGGATAATTGTTGTCCAGTCCAGATATTTTAGCTAGAAGGCAGAGGCTATGTTGCTTAAGGACCTACTGGGATCCCAAACAGATTGATAAAAGGGTTATTTTTCCATAAGATTCCCATTCCATTAGTGTGTATTCATTTAGGGTTGAATCCTTCAGCTGTCATCTCATATCTCTTACATCTCTTATATCTCTTGTATCTCTACCTGAAACCTCCGAAGATCCAGCTGGTACTAAGCTGAAATTTCTAACTCAGAAATTGTGCACTGTGAAGCGGAAATATTTTAAGTTTCAGAAGTAGCCGGACAGAATGTAGTTAGGGTCAGTAACCTCAGTGTCCTGTAAGAGGAGAAGGAGAAAGGACACAGGTCCTGAATCAGTTTAGAAGTTGGTAAATGAGGTGAATTCAACTAGGAAAATTGAGGAAAGTTTAATTGCTCATTGGGAATTTGAAAAACAAAGTTAGGAACAGGGTAATAAAACCAGGTGTGGTGTTATAGCAGGGTGCAACATGTGTGGATGCAGAGATTTGATGGCATCTGATGGCAGCATGGCAGAGGCAGGGAGAAACCGGAAAATGAAGAGCTTCTTGCCTATTAATGCAAAGCAGAGAAGAGCCAAAAAGAGTTCAAGCATCTGAGGAGTCCTTGAATACTGCAGTTGAAATAGCTTCAAGAAATCTCCCCATTCAAGGCTCTGCACTGAAGAGGGTTGAGTGCATCTAGACCAGCCTTGACAGCTTTATCTTACCTATTCATCAAACCTTACTGTGAGGGGGATGCTGTGACCTCCCCCACGAGCCAGGTGCAACGTTTCACTATTTGGTGGATAGAAGGTTTTCCCTACTATCCCTATTTTAATTTTTTTTTAAAAATTCAAATTAAGCTGCCTTCCTTCTTGTCCTTTTCTCAATGGACATGACAACAGTTGATGTCAGTCCCCTTTATAACAACATTTTACGTATTGGAAGAGGGTTGCCATGCCAACCTTTTCTTCTGTTGCCAAGCAGAGGATGTAGTGATAGCTCCACTTCCAATTCAGCACCAGGCACAAGATCTCAAGGGGAGCCATCTCCTCCGCACAGAAATACAGCAGCAAATTCAGAGCACCCAACCTGTACAGTGTCTCTGACCAAACCCTATCGCCCTGTCCCTGCTGAGTCTGCTGGAAGCTAACCCAAGTCAGATGCACCTGGTTTCTGTAGCTGAGCTCTTTACTCTTGCATTTCCTGGCACAGGCAGGGATAGGACCAAGTTGTGGCTTTTTCCACATGGGAGGTTCAAACAGAGTAGAAAGGTTGGCTCTGAGGAGCGAGAGGAACTCTGTCCTTGAAACCATGTACCAAACCTCTGGCATTGCTTGTGGGAGGTTTATATATGCTTGAGAGGAGCCGTGCTTGGATCAGATGAATTGGGGGAAAGGATCAGTGGCAGCAGGGTCTGGTCCAGAGTATCAGCCCTTGCACCCAGGTATGAGGAAGCCCCTGTTTACTGCTGGTGACAGAAACAATGAATCTGCCTTTTAAACAGAGCAAAGCAGAAGATGGAGCAAGATCAGTAATGAGGAAGAACCTGATGTCTCATAGGGCTTCCCTGAGAGCAGATTGTCCAGGAGAGAAACGTGACATTTTCAAGGTTGTCTAGGTTGGTAAGACCAGTGTTGATACGTGTCAGTCATGTGAGGTTGAAGCTGCTTGCTGTGATATTGCACAAAATCACCCAAATGGTTCAGCTGGTGCCAGCCATGGGAGTGTGTGGGTGGTGGGTGTGCTTGTGTCAGCGCTGTACAGCACGGATGGGAAAGCCTGGGTGCCACCCTCCATGACTGCAACCTGTCTCATTCTGTATCCCTTTTTCTCAACGTGCTGCATGTCGGCCAACTTGAGCTGCCTTCTGCAGTGAATCAGTCTGCTCTCTCACCATCGTCTCTGAGAACTGACCATCATCAAAGCCACAAGCTGACCAAAGGGAAAGAGAGCCCAAGAAGATGAAGAATTAAGACCTGTACATTCACAGGAATTATATTTTAAAAAACTACATCTAAAAGGAGCTGTGGAGGGGAACAGGGACACAAAGCCAGTCTAAAACAATTTTTTTGCCTTATCCTTAAAACCAACATCAGTACGAGCAAAAGGCAATCAGGGTTCGTGTCTGGGTACAGATGAGCTGAGGATGTTACATGATGTTTGGTCATTAGCTTTCAATGAGACCGTGTGTCAAGGGAAAGGGTTCTGCAGTTCGAAGAGGGGATGATTTACAGACCTGAGAAATAACGAACCTTGTAAGGAACAAAGCTTGGAAATAAAACTGCATGCTCCACCTGAATTGCTACCTACCCGTGTGTGTACTCAGAGCTCATATTTAGTGCTTCTGGTGGCACATTGACAGACGGCTTAGTGAAAACAAATGTTAATGTTAATTAAGCTGGAAAACTTCCCAGATTTTGAGAATGAGAGTGTTTGCTTGGATAATAATTCAGATAGCCTGTGCCCCACTTAACACTTTCATTGGGAAATGTGATCACTCAGAAACAGGGGATCAAACAATCGAAGCTGCTCGGCTAGATCTCAGGTCTTTTTCCTAGGATGGAGGGGTGCTGCTCCTTGTAGCATCTTTCCCAGCGCTTTGAACACCCCAAGTTTCACTGATACAAGTGGTCAGACACCCCTCACCTTCCTTGTGAGAATATACTCTGCTAACAGAGCTCACATCAGGGAAACGCTTCCTGACATACCTCCTAAATCCTCCTTTACTGAATTTCAGTCCAGTGCTTCCAGATGATGGTAATTAACTTCTCTTTCTGCAGAGGATAGCAAATAGCAAGAGCTTGGCAGTATGAGTAAGGACAGGTTGGGCAGGGTTTCCTAAGCATACAGTCAGATCTCCCTGCTTAATCTGTATAATTTTAGTTCTGTTGGCTTCAACTGGTCTTCACTGACTTGCACCAGCTAATGATCTGGCCCATTGATTTTAAATTCTTTTCTACATCCTTTTAATTCAAATCACGGTCACCAGTGCCAGCCCGAGCCTTGCGAATAGCAGTGAAGGGCTGTGGGCTAAATAGATGCTCCAGCTCTTATCACAGGGATGGGAATGCTCATGTATTTATTTATTTATTTATTGCTGAAAGGACTGGGGGGAAAAAAAATAATAATTAGGAAATGAGGGGATGCACACAAATAGCCTAGAAACCCCTGGTAGCACTTCTATCTTTATAGGCCACGTGATGGCTCAACACATTCCTATTTTCTGCTTCAGTGAGATGACTTTCGTATTGTGGATGCAACATGCGCTGAGTCCCAGCTGGCAGCTCAGCTAACCATTGGTATTGTAATTAAACCTCCTTGGCGTTCAGTTGGGGTGATGCTCCCCAGAGGTCCCCTTAACATTTTCCAAAGGGACAGAAGATCAGCACTCAGATGCTGCCGGAGCCTGGTACAGGCGGGCTGCCAAGAACGGATTGCGGAGCGGTGAGGGAAGCGCTTGCCCTGGCTGCCATGTCGTGCAAGGCAGGATGCTCTGCAGACCTCTTGCTGGAATGCAGGGAGGCACACAACATATTTTCTTTTAATTGCTACTTGCTTAGAGATATCCTCCGAACTCTGTCATCTGGGCAGGAAGAGTTTTCTGCTTCTGTGTTTCCCCTTTATGACCTTCATATATCCATTCTGGTTTGTATTGTGGCAGGCCTTCAAAGCTACAACTAGGCTGTGGTAGATGTTGGGCTCACACCAACTAAGAATATATGTCCTGGGAAATGTGCCATTTCAGTACACTTCCAGCAAAGCCATTTAATCTAGTAAAGGCTCCACCCTAAATCATAGGATTGATGAAGGCCATATTGGATGAGGTGTGATGACTTCTGTTATGCTCCATGTGAGGTTGTTTTTTACGGTGGTCCCTTTCCAAACAACTGAAAAACTAAACTGAAGGAAAAAAAGAGGTATTAAAATAAAACCCAGAACGTGAGAGTGGTTTGAGATGTGGTAGGTCATCCCTCAGTTTGCTGGCACTGAGTCCAGAAACGGTGGTTGAGATGCCCACTGCTCTGCCTGAGCTTTTTGATGCAGCACCAAGAGGTCAGAGGGGTGGTTAGGAGAGGTGGTGACTGGGGAGAATCTATATCTAATCCTGTGGTGGTTTGACCGCCAGACCCGGTACAAATCCTGATAGTCTAAAAAGCCTGTGAACCAGCAAAACCCTGGAGCACTGTGCTGGTGATGTAGCAACGGCAAGACTAGAAGATATCACTGACCATTTCATTTGACCTCTTATTTGTTATTGAATGTAGCTGGTTTAGCAGCATATTGAGAGCTTTAAGTCGAATGTGACTTCCTCTTTGAGGAAGAAATTCAGTCTTGATTTGAAAGCCTTCAGCAGCAGAGAGATGCAGTGTTTTCCATGGCACTTTGTTCAAATGGTCCATCACTGTTAAAAATTATTTCTATTTGAATATGTCAGGATTCCACTTCCAGTCATAAATATACCTTTCTCCACAAGATTAAAGATTGCTTTGCTAACCACAATTTTCACCCTATGAAAGTACTTACACACCTTAATCAAATCAGTCACCTCTCCATCTTCTTTTTTTGATAAACTAAGCAGATTGGATTGCAGAAAGTCTCAGTGCAAGGCACTTTCTCCAGCTCTCAAGTAATTTTTCTTGCACTTTTTTTTTTTTTTTTTTGGACTCTCTTCAGACCTTTCCCCAAACTCCTTTTTCAAACTGACAGCAGACACCCAGCTGGTCTACACATCTCAGCCTCGCTGGTGTCTTGCATAGAAGCGGAAAACGTTTCTCCTTTCCTAATTACAACTCCCTTGTTTTCTCCAGGGTCTCTGTTGATCTCTTTGCTACAGCACCATGGTGGGAATTTCTGGTGAGCTGCTTGTTTTCTGAGACCCCTTAACCCTATTCCCTAACATGGTCTGCATTCCTTAAATCTCTATGGATAACTTCGCAATTGTCTGTTTAAAATCCTTCCTATCCCTGTCATGACCGATAATGTATTTACTTTGAGTAAAAGCTCATGTTAAGCAGTGCAGGGCTTACTACATGCTTGTGCAGATTTCTCCTAAGCCAACATTTTAAGTGCATTATAACAACTGAACAACTTCTAAACAAATACATTCCCAGTAGTTTCTTAATATCTTCCTTGATAATTATTGTTAATCAGATTCATGAAAAACAAATAATTCTTACATATTATTTTTAAAAATGTGAGAAGAAGGTGAGACCATCTTGAGGCATGGAGAACATGTTATTACTTTCTTCTCCTCAACTAGCAATGAGCTAAATATCATTGCTGAGATCCCTTGTGTTTTCAACATGCTCTACAGTTCTTTAAGCCTGGGAATTTCCCTAATGTCTTTAGTTTTTCTACCCAACTATCTGAATTTCTTAGCTTCTCATTTTTGCTAATTACCATCTTCCTAGTTCTGTTTTTCCTCTATTGTCTTTTTATTTCTAATTGTCGCCTTCATTTCACCATTGGGCCAAAATGGGATTTTAGGCCACACTGTCCTTTTTCTTGATCTGCAAATAGTGGTTTTACATGGAAGTGTGACTTGTATCAATGCTCCATTGTGCCGGAAATTGTATAAAGACAGAATGACAAATCAGTCCTTGCGACAGTGCTAGCGCTAATTATAAAGCAAGAGAGAACAGTGGATACAGGCAGATGGGGCTGCACAAGAAAACACTCAGGCAAATATTCCCAATTGCACCTCACTGCAAAATCTCTCATCCAGCCAAATTTGACCATCTTTGTGACTCTGTGATCATTTTTTACTCATGGAGGGACAGCAAGCTCCAGTACCTGTGAAGCCACCTTTTCCCTCTACCCATCACACTTGTGAAGAGATCACAGTTGAAGGAAGAGGGTTAGTTTCATTCCCAAAGATGATTTTCTGGGGGCCTGAATAGGAATTAACATGTTCCAAGAGGTTTCCCTGTCCTCTGCTGTAATAAAAAGACCTTCCAAGGATGGAGAAAATCCAAGAGAAAAATGACTTGAGACAATTTTGCTGTCAGATTGCTACTACAAAACAAACCACTTTAATTCAGCCACTAAAGGGAGAGAAGACAAAAAAACCCAGAAAGGGTAGAAAAATGGAATAATTTGATGTTTCCAGCTGGTGGCACTATGGCCAATATAAATAGTCCAGAACTGGTCCAGGAGATTATATTGAAAGCTGCATCTGATCAAAAGCTTATGGCTAGAAGTACATCATGGTCTTTGAATAACAAGTAGGAAGAATGAGGGTACTACCTGGCACCAGAGGTCTGCCTAGCCAATTATCTTCCTTCAAAAAAAGGCAAGAGGCAAGACACATCTTTTTTTTTTTTTTTTTTTTTTTTTGCTATAAAGGAGGATACCTCACAGGTTTTGCTATATAGCTGCTAGTTCAGAGTCTCCCTTCACGCCTTTAGGAAAGCCTGTGCACAAACCAGTTTTGGGGACTCCAGCAGCTTTTCATACATTTCTGGGTCCAAGTTGAGGTGACTGCTGACACCTGGGACACCCTGAAAAATGCTTTTTATCAATATAACATCCCCCTTCTGTGCACAGCTGAGCTTCTTGAGCTCAGGAAAACATCTATGTAGAACAGATGTGTCAGGAAAGAAGTTTAAGTCATAGTCCTTTTTTTTTTTTTGCACCTTTTCCCCTCAAACAGGAGTTTTGAACTTTGTGTGGGTGAAAAAAAAAAAGAAGGTATTTGTGTTTTCTACTTGCTTTGCTTTTTTGGAAAGCTCTGCTGAGAAAGAGCTCTCCATGTAGAGCTCAGCAGCTTCCTTCTGACCATAGTGTGTGTTTGGTTGGTGTTGCCAGGTTTCTCATTTTAGGGATTCAAATGAACCCCAGAACTCACTATTAATCTGATCAAAATGCTTGAGGTTTCATGTGGCTTTGTGAGAAAGCTACAGAAAACAGAGATACTCTTGATTTCAGCACAAGAATGCCCAGAGTTGCTTCTGGACCAAGGCACATGCAATTTTGCTGAGGTTCACAGAGCTTTCTGCCCCTCTCAGTCATTGCAGGCTATTCCAGGGATTTCTGCAAGATAGAAAAACATATTGATTGATCAATTAATTGATCCGTGAGTGATTGACAGCCTGTGTTACCCTGGGTGCATGGCAGAGACAGAAACCTTGAGTCACTATCCTAAACAGCAATTGTAGTGAAATTAGGGTTCATTTGTGAACATTTTCTTTTCACCATTTCTGTCTCAGGACGTATACTGTAAAGAGACGTCATGCAAATAAACATGAACATTGTATATCCAGAGTGACTGTCAAACAGCCAGATTAAGAACAAGGAAAATGGGCACACAGTGTTCAGTCATAAAACCACTGGAAAAGATGCTCAACAATGAAGTGGAATTAAATGAAATTCTAGCCACTCAGAATACATTATCCCTGCAGCATGTCCATGAAATCACTCTCTGAATTGCAGAGTAATTTGCTCTTAGCCTATGAAGCCTTTCTGGTTTTTTTCCCCCCTTTTATCCCCCCCTCCCTTAATATTTTTTTTTGTTGTTTTTGATAGCAATCATTTGGGAACTCGTTTCTCACTCATTTTGCTCCCGAAGGAAATATTCTGCAAAGGAACAATAGTGATGTGTCATCATGACGTTACGGGTCACTCATTCAGCGGCAGTAATGTGCCCGCTTCCCAATTGCTTTGCCTGTGTGCACTAAGCTGCTTCTGGAAGGGCTTTCATGTCCTTTAACTCTTTATGGGATTAGTGGCTCATCATTCCAGCAACCACGAATTTGCCTTTGCAGAGGAGAAAGCTGCATAGACTGACCTGGCAAGGGTTCACATGAAATATTTTTCTTAACATCACCAGCATCTCTGATGGGGATAGAGGGAGAATAAAACTGTTGAGGGTCTTTTGCTGGTGCAGAAGTTAAAACTAGCTTGACCCAAAACAATGATGGACAAATTCATTTCCCTAAAGAGCTCCTGTGCTGTAGATCCTAGGTATGATGAGCTTCATCACCAGCTGCACAAAGTATATGGTTGCTTGAGTTTGCAGAGAGCCTTGGCGGAGGGGCTAGAAGGGATTGCATCATAGGATGTGAATGCTGATGTAGCTTGTGGTGGTGTGACAGTGAAGTCATGCTCCCTGTTCTGCAGTTCAGGAACTGATTGTGGGGTTCAGGCCCATGTGCACAACCTACGCAGGAGCAGCATCTGTCTGTTTTGGGCCTGGTTTACTAAAACCATTTAGCCTAGGCATCTGTGCTGTCTTCATTCGCCTGTGTGTTTGTCTGCACATCTACCCCTTTTCTTCAACGGTAACTTTTGAATCACTTAGATAATTTCAAACAAAGGGAATGTTTTCAATATATTGATCTGTGAATACATTAAATTCCTTTGGACTTAATGAAAACAGACAGCTGGGCAGCAGAAAGGTTTTTTATTATTGAAGCTCATAGGATCATCTAAAAAACCCTACTAGACACCAGAGAATCTACTCAAGCTCCATGAGTTCCTCCGTTCACAGAAATACTTATTAACATAATTAAAAGCCCCAAGACACAGACTCATCCCTGGCTCACATTTCCTCTTGCCTTTCTACCACTGGAGAAGAGGTTTGAAGAGCTATTAGATTTGAATAGCAGAGATGCTACATTCACTTTGCTGCGATGTGGATGATGACATAGAGGAGCCTCGAGCTCTGCGAGTTTTGTTTTGGGGCTTTTTTATTTTAAAAAAAGAGACAATCTGTTCATTTCACAGATGCTCAACAGCTCTTCAGAAATAATACAGGTGTGCACAGAAACAAATCTGCTTTGTTTACCATGTAATAAAGTCAGACAAAAAAAAAGAAAAAGTCATTGGAGAGTCTTTTTCTTTCTTTCTTTCTTTCTTTCTTTCTTTCTTTCTTTCTTTCTTTCTTTCTTTCTTTCTTTCTTTCTTTCTTTCTTTCTTTCTTTCTTTCTTTCTTTCTTTCTTTCTCTCTTTCTCTCTTTCTCTCTTTCTCTCTTTCTCTCTTTCTCTCTTTCTCTCTTTCTCTCTTTCTCTCTTTCTCTCTTTCTCTCTTTCTCTCTTTCTCTCTTTCTCTCTTCTTTCTCCTTCCTTCCTTCCTTCCTTCCTTCCTTCCTTCCTTCCTTCCTTCCTTCCTTCCTTCCTTCCTTCCTTCCTTCCTTCCTTCCTTCCTTCCTTCCTTCCTTCCTTCCTTCCTTCCTTCCTTCCTTCCTTCCTTCCTTCCTTCCTCCGTCCCTCCCTTCCTCCCTTCCTTTCTCTCTTCCTTTCTCCCTTCATTTCTCCCTTCCTCCCTTCCTCCCTTCCTCCCTTCCTCCCTTCCTCCCTTCCTTTCTCTCTTCCTTTCTCCCTTCATTTCTCCCTTCCTCCCTTCCTCCCTTCCTCCCTTCCTTTCTCTCTTCCTTTCTCCCTTCATTTCTCCCTTCCTCCCTTCCTTTGTCCCTTTCTTTCTTCCTTTCTCTCTTAATTTCTCCCTTCCTTTCTCCCTTCCTTCCTTTCTTTTGGAAATAGCTTTTCAATCGTATCAAAAGAAATTCAAGACATTCAGCAATGATGACAACAAAAAGAGAGTTTGGTTAAAAATAAGATAAACTAAACAGTAAAGCCCCTTACTTGGGGGAAAAAAAAAAGAGTTAAAAGTTTTTTTAAAAAATGTCTTTGTATTCTTAAATTGCTTTTGTTAATTGAGTCTTCAGTCCTGCAAAGACTCACAAATGCATTTAACTCACAGCATCATGAATACCTTCATGGACTTCAGTCTGCTTTCTCATGCTGAAATGTCAGTTATCTGGCTGTGGACACAAAAAATTAAGTTTTAAAAACAATAATTGTCTAGATGTTATTTATCTTCCATATCACAAGGTTTTCATCTTCCTTGGTGTCCTTGTGTCTCATTTCAATGACATTTATGCTACTGTATCTCTCCACACATCTAGGTTGTCAATCCCAGCTAAATTTGCTGGTGTCTGCTTATAAAAAAACTACACAGACATAAAAAAATTGATCCAGTAAAAGTCAATAAAAATGTGTGCATCAGCAAAGCATCACAAAATAATCCAGAAACATGTTTTTACTTATTTCTGCACAACTGCCATAGTCAGGTTCAGATGACCACTCAAGTCAACGACATGATACCTGCATGAATCTGGTGTAACTCAGTAATGAAATAAGAAGCTGGGGATGGGATTCAACCTGGGAAAGACAAGTGAGAAGCGATAATTAAGTCTGGAAGTCAGCGTACGGGTGCCACGGAAACTATGGAGAGGATTAATTCCTTCCTGCTTTTTCCACTACAACGACTAAGGATCATTGAAGGAAGTAAATGACAGATGGGTTCAGAAAGAAAATGAACACAGATGGAGTTTTTTATCTGCACATCGGGAAGAGGAGCAGAGGAACTCCTTGCTGTAAGATGCTGTGGATAATAAATAGTCACACTTGTTCGAGGGGAGAGTGGAAAGGAACGACCTATCCGCTGAAGGCTCATAGAAACTAGATCTAGTCCTAAAGGTCCTTTAGCCTTGAATGATTGAAAGCTGGAAGATACAGGTGCTTGTACTTAGAGTTTTCACTTGGTATCTGCTTTTAGCCACACTTACAGATGGTGCTGGGCATATGGTTTGACCCAGTAGGGTCTTTCCTACATTATCATTGATCTGATCTCACATGAGCTTTGAGAAAGTTAGGAGTGGAAGTTGAACTAGTTGAAAAGGCTCTTTCTCTAGTCTGTGCAAGGTGATCAGCACTGCGAGGGAGGAATTAATTGCAGCCTAAAATAGATGCCAGTCCCTGTTGGCTTGAAACATGATGCTGATCCAGTGAGCGTAACATCCTTCAACTAATTCATGGACAGGAAAGCCTTTGTACCCGCAGATGGGTAAAAGTGTGCATTAGAAATTATCCACTGGGACATGTCTATGCAATAATAAAACAGGGCAAAGGATCAATCTTTGATCCAAAATCCAAATGATGCAGTGACTGATCTCCACCATGCCCCTAGAGCAGGGTGCACTTCAAAGCACCAGAACATCTAAAGGACTGGCAGTGCCCACACAACCCAACACTTTCCCTGAGTCTCCTCTGGGGCCATGGTCTCCTAAGACTCTTGATGCACTCTTAGACTATATCCTAGATTATGTGCAGACCACCCTGCAACACACTGGGAAGTAGTTTTGTAGCACTAAATATTATAACCTCAAGGTCCTTAATGTGGCATGATGGCAGAGGTTAAGGTGCAAAGCAAGTTGGGATAGTGTTGGAGGACTGTGTAGGGCAGAGGGTGCCAATGTCTTCTTGTCCATTTGCTAAAGCATCATGCACAACCATAAAACACGTACATGACCATATTATTAATAATATCATAGTACAAAAAGCTTGACTAAATTCAGGATCTCCTTGACCTCAGCACTGACAGGCACAGAAAAGAAGTCAGGGTCTTCTTTTAAGAGCTGTCATGCGTTACACAAGGGCTAGCAAAGCACTGGCTTCCCATCTCTATATGGAAGTGGTTGCATCAAGGTACAAGGCAATGAAGGACAAGTCCAAGGGAAAGTTGAACTATTTCTTTTTTTTTTTTTTATATGCAATTGTCTCTATGCACATTTTGTATTTCATGGACTTGGCTTGACAGTTTAATTTAAAAGCCTTGCCCCCACTTCTAGACAAGGATGTGGTCTAAAACCACATTTCCAGTTGGTTGTCTGTCACAAGAAGAGTATGAGAAGGGACTCACATAGTGGTGTTACATGGGAATCAAGAACTGGATTACATCGTACTGCTTTCTGATCCTCCTTGAGATGAACACTTCAGTACCACTGCCACCAGGAATAGCCCACAGTCTTTCCTCAAGCTGTCTTTATCATTGATATCATGATCTAGCACAGTGGTTGGGACCTCAGGTTCATAAACCATCAGAAACACCAGGTCATTCTGTGTCATGGTCCTCAAGGCTTTCCAGTGAAAGTTGAAATTTCTTAATTTCAGAGAAAATCAAAGATAATTTGGTGGTTATTCCATTTCCATGGAGTTCTGACTAGAAAAAAAGAGATTGCTTGTTCAAAGTTCACTTACACTTCAGGATTCATTTGGCAGCAAACACCTAGAACTGGCAGAAACATTGATGATAAAATATTTCACAAAGAGGAAAAGTCTTTTCAGGCAAAACATGTTGTTTTCTGGGAAAATATTTCTGATCATTTCTTTTCCAGAAGCAAATAAACAAACCATACAACCAGAAAACCCTTTTTCTTCAAGCTTACATGATTTCTTCCATTTTATGTCATGATTATCCTTTAGAAAAAGGAAACAACAGTGTGGAAGACTGGGAAGTAGAGCAAGGTCTTAGAAAAATGAAAGAAAAAAATATTCATCTTTACAGATAGCTGTGAAGATGAGTGTGAGAAAACCCATTAGGGGGCTGTGTGTGTCTCTGTGTGTGGGGGGAAAGAAATGTTTATTTAATTCATGACTTCTCTCTGACCCAATTAAATTATGGGTTGAATGTCTACTGCCAACATCCAACCTGTTCTATTCCTAGGAATGCAAACAAGTCTGGGAATTTCTGACCCAACAAACACATGTCCTGCCTTCTCCTTGACCCCCTAACCACAATGCTGTCCGCAATGGAGAGCCTTGCCTCTCCAGGTGTGCTCGTAGAAGTGAGCCTCAGGTTGTGCTGCAGTCAGCTCAATTCCTCCTGCCCTCGCTCTGCAAACTCCCTCTCCTCTCACAGTAAAGATTTAAGGAAGAAATAATAGTGGTAGGTCATTATGACATTTTAGTGTGTGTTTTATAGGGCATCATGACTCACTGATTCAGGGAAGAACTTTGCAGCTTGCTACGAAATTGCCTGTTTCAATCAATCCTGCTGGTGGCTTCTCTAGGAATTTTATGAAGTGTAACTTATATATGTGTGTGTGAGTGCATATATATATATGTATATATAGGGGGTACTGTATTTATTTTTGTTTCTGGAAGAACCAGTTAAAAACAAAAATGAAAATACTGTAATGAAAAACATGAAGCTTCAAAGTGCTGAAACCAGCACAAGACTTTATCAGGTCAGGAGAAGAGAATAGCTGTCATGAATAACCCTGGCAGGAACATCTCTTAGCTCAGTTGCTCAGAGAGTTAGCAGGGTCGTTGTCTTTGTTTTGCTTCTTTTTGAATTGGATGCAGTCACCACCTCCTATGGCTCTAAAACTCTTGGGCCAGTGATTCCTGAGCTTTGTGAGTCTTCATGTCATGGGTGAATGGGTCATAAATCAACCTGCTGCTGCTGGTGCACAGGAGCAAGTTTTCTCTGCAGTGTTTTCAGTTTGGATACCATACAGGGAGGTCTAAGGTCTCTGAGGATCCAGAGACCTTGGCTACTGCTGGTGTAGGTAGCCTAAATACCCCAGGGCAGAAACATGTGCACAGTCCATGTGCCTCAGTAGAAAAAAAACAACCCTACAGTTCCACCTCCATCTTTTCCTGAAGGGAAAAAAAAAAAGACTCTGGAGATAGTATTACTAAATATACCTCCAGGTTGGACTTGAAGCAGATCCTGAGTAATGATTAAAGATGCTTGGAGGGAACTGAGGCACTGAAGTAAGAGACAGAATAGTACAAGGGAAATTCTATATTTTGATGGTGATTTTTGTAAAGGTTTCATTTTGGGTGGGGACAGGGACCCTGAACACTTCAAATGACTGGACAGTTGTGTTGGGCCTTTCAGTATGGAATTGCACAAGGAAGGAACCCGGCACATCCTTTTCTCATTTTGGGGATGGCAGAGATGTCTCCATTGTCAGTTAGGAGATGGCAGAAAGAACATGAAGGCTGGGAGCAGAGGGAGAGCACTTTGCTGTTGGCTACTTTTGGAAGGGCAGGAGGCCTCTTGGCTCATCCAAAGGATTAATTTAAACTACTGCATCAAAGGAAAAGGAGCTAAAGAGAGAAACTGAGGCAGAAGCTGCTTCCTCAGGAGAGGAGCTGAGGCTTGTATCTTACATTTTTTTGTGAGGGAATAAGTTAATACAAAACATCAAAGCCCTAAAGAAGGCAAGACTGGAGGTTATCTATTGGAAATGCATGGGCTGTGATGAACATGCAGTAAGACAGACATACAGCAGGGCATCCATGGACTTGTTATCTAAGGCTAGTTTCTTGGCAATGAAAGGGGTGCAAGTTCTTTATGAAGATGAGCTATGAGTTATGCTATAAGGCAAAGCGTAGGAAAGCTCTCAAGGAAGAAGTACAGCCTGCTTGTGGGCAGGATCTAGGATATGACATAAATAGAAAAGGGCATCTCACTGTAACTGCTTGGGGGTGACATCATGTTCAAGTGTGCATATCAATGTAGACTTAATCAGTATGTTCTTCTTTCTTCTCCCTTTTCTATAGACAGGATTTACACTCCTGAGATAGGAGATTGTACTTTTGCCTGGAATCTTCTCAGGTTTTCTCCAAATGGATCCTGTTTCCCTATAGTTTATGCATAACTAAACACTCATATCTAAACTAAAGGCACTAGGGGCAATGAATTTAGAGTATAATCCTATTCCTATCTGAAATCACTAGCAGAATGCTCACTGAGTCTTATGGAGAACAGGATCAAAATACGAGGAAGAAGAAGACCAAAAGGCTGATTGTGCCAGCAATCTGACTTTCAAGCTGGTCACAGTATGTAACAGAGCTCTAAACCCTGCTCTCCCAGGATAGGATTCCAAGGATTACATGGAGCTTTTTGACACCCATCTCTGATCCCTCTGTGGACACCTTATTGCAGGGAGAGACACAAATCAAGTCCCCAAGAAAACAAACCACCAAGGTCATGCTGCGGAGAGTGGTGATCAGCAGCATGAAGTCTAGTTGGAGGCCAGTAATTAGTGGTGTGCCCCAGGGGTCAATACTGTGTCCAGTCCTGTTTAATATCTTCATTAGTGATCTGGATGATGGGGAAGAGTGCACCCCCAGCAAGTTTGCTGATGACACCAAGCTTGGAGGGGTGGCTGATATGCCAGAGGGTCATGCTGCCATCCAGAGGGACCTCACCAGGATGGAGAAATGGGCCAACAGGAACCTCGTGAAGTTCCACAAGGAGAAATGTAAAGTCCTGCCCCTGGGGAGGAACAACCCCAGGCACCAGTATGTGCTGGGGGCCACCCAGCTGGAAAGCAGCTTGGCAGGAAAGGCCCTGGGATCCTGGTGGACACCAAGGTGACCCTGAGCCAGCAACATGCTCTTGGGGCAAAGAGGGCCAGGGGTGTCCTGGGGTGTGTTAGACAAAGCATTGCCAGCGGGCCCAGGGAGGTGATCCTCTGCTCTACTGAGCACTGGTGAGGCCATGCCTGCAGTGCTGGGTCCAGTGCTGGCCTCCCCAGTACCAGAGAGACACTGGAGAGAGCGCAGTGAAGGGCTATGAAGATGATGAAGGGACTGGAGCATCTCTGCTATGAGGAAAGGCTGAGGGAGCTGGGACTGTTCAGCCTGGAGAAGGCTCAGGGGGTCTTATTAATGCATATAAATACCTGAAAGGAGTGTACAAAGAGGACAGAGCCAGGCTTGATTCAATGGTGCCCAGTGACAGGACCAGAGTGCATTTAAGCCAGATGAATTACTTCATAAAGTTTGTAGAAGCTTAAGGTATTTGAGCCAGAAAAAATGTCTGAAAATTGTTGGTGGGTTCAAAAGTTATGAAGGAGGACTAAGACAGACAAGCAGATATTTCAGTTACATAAAGGGCGCATCTCCTTAGGAATGCAGCCTAAAAAAATAATCACATCCTTCACAGAAAATTTATGTAGACAGATCCAGCAGACATGAGCCTGAACTATGCACACATCCAGGATTCTCGCTGGAGAGGAATCCGCCCACCCGTATTGTCTCACTCCGAGATCCTGGCAGGAAGCTTTTATCCCATCCAAGATGTGTGTTGTCCCAGAGCCAAGATGAGACCTCACGCCTCACAGGGTTTCAAGTCCACACCTCATGTTCTTCCTGGGGGTTTCAAACATACCTGCCAAAAATAACAAGCCTTATCAGTGATTTTTTGGGTTATAGTTGTAAATCTGGTGACATGAGTCTCAGAACTCTTGACAACCTCAAGAACAGTGGCAAGTGTCTTTGACATTGGCCTCATATTTCCTCTCTCTTGACTGGATCCACACAAGACCTCAAACACAGCTGGTGCATGTTCTCCAGGAAATAAGGGGTCCTGCACCCAGGCAAGTTCCTGACTCCCCCCAGTTCTTGGACAGATCATTCTGCCTGGTTCTTGGCTGGTTAGAAAGTGGTGGGACAGAGAAAGCTCACAGTTCACGCTGCTACTCAAGGATTCACTCTTTTAGCACAGCATAACTGTGATGTCAATCAGAAGATGTGTCCTTACTTACCTCATATGCATTATTGCCTAACAAGGAGAAATCCTGCTTCTTCCTGGTATGTGGGTAGAGAGGAATGTACAGCACTGTTACATTGCAAATGAAAAAAGACAAGATACTAGCTAAAAGCAGGGTTCATGGGTGCTGCTTTCTATATTTTGAGGTCAGAAGGGCCTTTTAAATCATCTGGGACTTGCTGAGGGGGAGTAATATAGAGAAGTATTTACATTAGAGATGATCTACCTCCTCCAGACTCTAGCTGAACCCATGGAGTTAGTGGGTCTCTTGTAGATCTTATGACCCATCTGCCAGACTCTGGTGGTCGACATTGCTGTCTTAGAATATCACAAATAGCATATGTCTAGAATATCATTAGACAGCAAGTTCAGATGTCTGAATTGAGCTCTGGTCTTCCTATGTCACACTTTAAACCCTGTACAAAGTATCCAAGCATGAGATAGACATTATGGTCTATAGTATGATCAGTATAATTTAGTCAGTACAGTCAGCGGACAAGGTAGATCCTCCAGGTGACATCTGTGTTAAATCAGAATAATCATGGCTTGCACTCTCCTGTTTGCATTGACTAGTTATCTATTGACTACAGTGACATCAGATAAATTGGATTTAGCCCCCCATGCTGTAGTCACTTCATCAAAAGGAATGGTCAGCATGGTGAGGTTGGCAGCTAAAAGCATTATGACCACTTTGGGAATCTGTAAGGGTGGGTCATGGGCTAGACGTAACCCCCAGGAAAACAGCACAAAGACCATATTGACCGAAGGAAGGACTAAGAGAGCGGTATCTCCACGCGTTCCTAGAATCATGAAAGTGCTCAGGGAGGGCTCTGGAGGTCTCTAGTCCAACTTTCCACTTGAAGGACGGCTAGCCCCAGTTCTAGATCACATCAGCCATACCTCTCCTTGCTATGCAATGTGGCATATCCCACTATCTACAGCTGTCTCCAACCCTAAATATTTTCCCATGGCACAAGCATCAGAGGGAGATACACCCTAGGTCTTCCCAGGTACAGTGGGAAAGAGAGTTAATTCTTGAAATCCTCCCAGTGAAGTGAGCTTTGGGATCTGGTGTCTCAGACCATGTGTAAGCCACAGATAACCCTTGATCTCAGGGGTAACGCCCTCCAGTTTAGAGCTGAACTAGGCTCCAGAGAGACTTTGGGTGTGCGGGTTGCCACCTCACCCTCATATTGCCTTGCAGCAAGGATAATAATAATTAGCACTGGCCATTGAGGTTTCATGGAAACCCTCTGCACTGTTAAGTAATGGCCTAAGGCATCTGCATTCACAACTTGTATGTGTATGTCTTAAACACTTCTTCAGAGGGTGCTTGACACAGCATGAAAGAAGTTACATCAAAAAGTCATTGTAGCAACATATCCATGGAGGCTGTGTCAGTTCCCATCAGGTAAAAGTGTTGCACAGGTGTCAAAGAGCATCCAAACTTCATTCCCTAAAAACATGGAATGCAGTGGTGTAGGGCTGGTTGAACAGGAGTCCTAAAAAAGCAGCATCTGCCTTGCACAGTAGCACCGTTTTGTTGAGATGCTTCGTCCTGCTGTGGGCTGATGATGTCCCATTGCTGACAAAACTGTACCCATGGTTAGGACAGTAAGCAGTGCCCCCAGAGCAAATGGGGTCGATTTTGCTTACACACCATATTATACGCTCTTCTGTGCTACTCATGTACTGCATTATACAGCAAGTAACTTCCCTGTGAGGATCTCAGTGTCATTAAGAAAACAACCAGTTTAAAAGCATCCCTTGGAGACACTGGTACTGGTGGTTTTATAGATCCAGAGGTCTGCAGGGCAGGGGGGACATTTAGATCACGTAATCCCAGGAGATGAAGCTTGCAGGGGAGCCCTCAGCCCCGCTTGGTCTGTGCAGAACCAGGGAGGGTGAGAGCAGGTTGGCCTTGTAGAAGTAATTTTTTTTATAGGTGAGGTTCAGCTACTGGAACACTGATATTTGTTTTCTTATCTGTCACATATAGCTCACACTGCATTTCCCCTTATATTTTCTATTTTAAAGTAAGAGAAGAAGCAGGGATTTCATTACTTTCCTCCCACAGAGGCCAACTATTCAGCACAGGTAGAAATGGCATCTTAATTTCCCTTTTACTGAGCAGGTTGATACCTGCTATATCAAAAGGATGGCATTTCTCTAAGAGCAGGCTGCAAAACTCCAATGAAATGATAAGCACAATGAGTGGACAATCATAATTCTTTCTCTGATGATATTTGGAAATGAGAAATTATAACATCCTATTTCAGTGGAACAGAGGGTTGGGACTTATTTAAAAATGGAAAGAAAAAAAGTTCCCCTTTCCAGGAAGAGCACTTAACAATATGCAAGCAAAGTGGATAAAAGCAGCTCAGTAACAACCCCAATTGCATAGAGCTTGTCCCCTGCATTCCTGCACATCTTTGCCTTTTTGACATTTAACTTTAATTTATAGCAATTTAGCTTGCTCTTAAAGGCTGCACTGTACGTTTGGGAAAGCAAAGTGATCTGTGAAATGTTTGTCTGAAATTCAAATCAGGCACAAAGTACCTTTGTCTTTTCCTTAAAAAGGAGAAAAGAGAGTGCCCTCAGCCCCCCGTCTGAATATACTTATTTTGTCATAGAGAGAAATTATTCTTCTATTATAAATTCATGAATAGATGAGAGGACAACTACAAATTAGTTTGGCCCACTGGTCAAGAGTTACAAAATTTGATGTCCACAGTTAGATTCCTAAGTACGCAGTCAGGTGGGACCTAAGGTCCCAAATCAAGGGAAGAACACCTAGGCATATGGTTCATCACACATCCTCACCCCATGGCATGTGCCAGCCCCAGTGTCTGGTCAGAGCTAGTACCTCACCACAACTCACACTGCAAATTGGGTCCAAAGGGGAGTGATTCTGAGCTCAACCAAATTCCCAAGATTTTTAGGAGCGGCTAAGAACTCTTCTGAATAGACCAGCCATGCTCATGATCACTGGCTGTGCTGGGACCCCACTGCCCCAAAGGTGTCATTGCTCTTTGTGTGTTTTCTCCAGCTCCACGTGTCTGGAATAACACAAGGACCATGTTGCCACATACTTGGCTTCATTGCACTCCCTGATAGCACCTGGGGCATTACTCAGGGATTCAAAGCCTTCAGGGATGGCGTTGGAGGACTGTGTTGATTGGAAGGAGCCATCCTATCCGAGATGCTTGATGGAGTGAACCGTACACTGAATTCTACCCAGGCATTTCCCCACAGGTCGATATTCTGAGCTGGCCAAAAGTCAACCTGGGACAACAGTGATGGGATACAGTGCTTCCTCCATAGCATCCTTGTATTTAGCAATGGAAATGTACCATATGAAAACCAATTAAGTTCACTAATCCTGCCTGAGATCAAAAAAGGGCTAATTTTCTTCTATGTGAAGGAGCCACATCAGATCACAGAAGAGTCCATGAGCACCACAGTCAGAGCAGAAGGACCACGTGGTCATGAATGTGTGCGGGGAGAAGAAATAAGAAAACACTTTCTAGACAGCAGCAAACTATTTAGTTGGTATGATTGCTCATGGAGTCAGAGCTTTCTACAGGTGTCTGGCATTCAAAATTATTGGCTGTTGAGATTTTTCTGTGCTGTCCATTAACATTAATTCATTGTCTGAAGATATAATTTCCTTTTGTTCATTTTAACAAAACTAAAGCAGTGATAGATGTCTGGGAAAGAATTAATTCTGACTTTTTTTCTTTTGCCTCTTACTGCTCATGAATTCTCTGCAAGCGATCTGTGATTTTCCCAAGGTTGCCAATTATTCAAAATTATTCACTGATGACCTTGTGAATATTCGTGGCCTTTCTGTTACTTTTAAGGAGTCTGTGAGCAGGATAATGTCTGAAAGCAGGCACAGGTCTGAGGTTCAGGAATTGGTCTGGCATCCAGGAGAGTTACATGGGACAGTGCATCTCCAACTGGCCTTAGTCACGTCACTTAATGCCTCTGGGCTACCAACTCCACATCTGAGCTGAACCTTCCCTTCCGTGGCAAGGACTGCTTTGGTGATAATGGCGAAATTATTCATGTCTGCAAGGTGTTTCTGTGCTAATGTTAGTGTAGGGCCAAGGTGGAAATATCCTGAGCCATTAATTCAGAGAGGTGACATAACAAAGGTTGTGCTTCTGGTTGGATGAGAAACTTAAAATCAGGTTTCTGGGGCAATTTCAAAATTTGAATGCAAGTTCCTAAAAATTGTGCACTCACAAAATATAATCTATTGCTTTCAGTGTGGGAGCAAGCGACTGAAATCCAATAGCCATTTACATACAGGGCCTCTTTTAGCCTCATAAATCCATTCAAAACTCCATCCCTGTGACCATTCTTGGATGCTGGCTGGATTCTGTAGCAGTTGCCTCAACAATCTCAGTACCAGGACTATTTGCAGAAAATGCACACTTGAAAAAGAGTCACTGACACATTTGAAGAGGTTTGTTTAAAATTTCCAGCAAATACTCATGGAAAAGCCCTTCTCAGCTCTTACTGTAGCACTTGTTAGAAGCAGTGCAAAAATCCATCCTCGGAAGATCAACCCCCTCCTGTTATTTCCTTCTTTCATCCTCATCTGACAACGGGGTGAAAATCTTTTTTGCAGTCCCCTGCTTTCACAGCCATGTGCTGGGACTGTGCCTATAGCGACGTGCAAGTCCCAGCTTCTCAGAGGCTTAAGGTAACTAGAAGACGTGGGTCTTGGCCAAGATGTTCATCATTAGCGCATGGCTTCACATCATGTGTGTATCACTATGTTTGCTTATTGCCATGTTATCTACTTTGTTGCCTCAAAGGAGATAATGTGGATATTAAGGACATCAGAGTCTCCTCTTCTGCATAATATTCCTCTTCCCTGGCAATTCCTGCTGGGAGAATTATTCTTGCTTAGCACAGACATGACAGCATTGAGCCCATAAAATCACAGCTGAACTGCAACATATCTTTTAGACAAAAGTCCTATCTCACTTTAAAACCTGGAGTGATAAGGTATTTACCACTGGTTTTGCAAAGCTCTTGCAGTTCTTCTCTGTGCAGTAAAAAAAAAAACAAACCACCTTTCATTTCCAATGTGAAGTTTTTTTAACTTCAGTGTCCAAATGTGTTAGATCAGCATGTGGGGAAAAAAAATCTAATGTGAGCTACGGGTCCCCTAACACCAGAGGTAAATCTTGCTGACTCAGGCATTTATTCCATGTTCATCATTGCTGTCTGAGCACGTGTGAACTACGCAGGAAACTGGAACTGTTATCATTATTTTGATAGACACAGCTTGTCTCCAAATGGCCTTGATTTTCCTCTGTCCCATCCCTTTTACCACGTGGGACATAGTGGCAAGCTTCCTTTTTTTTCCTCATTTTTTTTTTTTTCATAAAATGCCTGTTTTTCTGATGCGTTTTCATTTGACATCAGAGCATAAACCCATTACTGTTCAGTTGGGTTTCCTCTCCCCTTTACTCCTTAAATGTTGCTGTTAAAATTGATTAGAAAAATGATGGAGAGGGCTGCTGAGGAGAAGCATGACAGTGCCTTTGATCCATTGGTCAGGTGTGCTCTGAACTCCCACCCTTCCCTCCAAAAAATGTTGTGTTCCCATCGCTGCAGCAAAGGGTTGCTGGCTGGTTGCATTAGTAGGTTCAGCTGCTGAGGACAAGCAGTGAGCACTCGGTCCATATAGTGAGATGGGGAGAGATGAGGACACGTGGCCGTTCCACCAGACTACTTACACCCTATGGTGATGCCTTGCAGAACCCTTTTGGCCTCAGACAGCTGTGAAGACATGGGTTTCCTCAATCGAGCCTTACAACAAAGAGGCAGAAATATTTTAACTCTACAAGGTCCAAGAATCTGGCCACCCACGCACACCAAAGAGGTAAGAAATAGTAAAATCCATTTAATTTTAAAGCCTCCCCTAGATTGTTAGATTGTCCCAGTGTGGATATGAGTTACTGGTGCCTGAGGAAAACTACATGACACCTCATCTAACAAATTAAATGTTTCCATGCAATTAAAATGAAGCACTCAGCCTTAGTGTAATAAACTTGAGGCTATTAGTATTCCTAGCGCTGTTGCCTTCATTGTGCTTTACAGTGCCATAAATATAGGCTCAGCATGATGGCTCAGCAGGCACTGGGCATGGAGAAAAATATCTTGTAATATTTGTTATTAAAACATTAAAAAGTCCTTTACTTGAGCACACACATTTTTAAAACGTCTCTGACTTGGAGCCTCTGCTTTTAATCTCTCTGTGTGCCCTGTGGCACTCCATCACGGCTTCTTGCTGGAGTGGCAGGGAGAGCTGCTGCGAAGTGCTGCATCCCCTCAGCTGCTCTGGGGCACCTAAAGAAACCGAACACTGGCTTGAGGTGAAGACCAGGTCCAAAGGTGGTAGAAATCCTTGTGAGTTTTTCCAGGGACTTGAATGCTGGATATGGAGAAGACCATTCAGAGAAGGAAATGTTCACATCTGGAGAGTCATAGCACCTGAGCATAATCTGGTACCTCCAGATCAAAAATCCTGTCCAGACAGGATCCACCTTTCCCTGCATTAGCTGTGGGACTCAGCTCTCACATGTGACACTGAAGTTCAGGTGCCTACATACGAGGTGTCCAGGTCCCTGCTATAACTTGAAGGAGAAGAGGCATCTAGAGAGAAATTAGTAGACTTTATTTAATGCTCTGTTGACTGTGTAAACATGTCTGGTGCTGTTTGAGAAACCCTGGGGTGTCTGAGACACCTGTGCAGTTCTGGCTGACAGGACAGAGGACCCACAGGAGACCCAGGCCCTTTTGATGGCCAGGTGGCATTACCTGGAGGACCTGACCCAGCTCATAGGTTAACATGTCACAAAACAAAACAGCAAAAGTTGTAGGTGTCTCCATGTTCTCTAGGTGTGCAAACTCTCCATGGAAATGTTTTTGGTGAAGTCAGTGGAGATGATGGTGTGATCCATCTGGCTGAATGAAGGCGTCTTCTTTAGCATGGGATGAGTCATGTCCTAGACTCCACCAGCAACACCAGCAAGCTCTTCCCAGGCCGATGTGCTCAGACAGAGATGTCTTCCCTGAAGACAACCAGGAGTAAGCAGACAGAACTTATCTGAAGGCACTTGAGCACATTTTGGAGGAGACACCTAAAAGTTCATAACATCCCACTCTGCAGCCTTGTGGTCTGACGGGGAAGTAGCACAGAGAGCAGAGCTGGAGGATTCCTGCTCCAAAGCAACGCAAAGCTTGGCTCGTGGGATTTGCTTGAGTTAAATCAGGAAAATGTGACTCTGCACTGAGAAAGGTAAAGCTGAAAATGTGATTAGGAACTAAGAGCTGTGCTGAAGGAAACAAGATTTGACTTGGAGTTTGGAGAAGAAACAGCATTGTCTCAGGTATTCTAACAGGAGTTATCCAAAAGAACTGTATTCCCATTTCTCTCTCTTTTCCAGCAGCCTGGAAGATCTTATGAGGACCAACTTCTTCTCTGAAATCCAGCTGAGTTATCTGTGCCATATTTCCACCCATGCTCTTCTATTTACACCCTCATTAGTATCCCAGAGCAGTATTCTTCCTCTGCAAGTCTCCATAGACAGTTAATACATTTCACACCCCAGTTTCCCTCCACTGCAGCCTGGCTAAGCAATGTGTATTTGAATTCATTCGGACAGCAAGGTTGCAAGGGTTTTAATAAAATCCAAACAGAAACTCTTTATCCACTAATAGTTTCAGCTAAAAATAGGCAACAAATTTCTCTGCTGAGATTTACTCCTTACATACTTGGGCATATGCTTGTGGGTTTGAGCCTTTTTCTCTTTCTTTATCCACTATGTAGGTACTGCTTTTGCTCAGTACTTGTTCTATTAGTTACACTTAGAATTGCCAGAATCACTCTTCTTTTTCAATGACTACATTTGTTTTTTGGTACTTGCTTTTGCATTTCTATTTTTGCTTTAGAATTTCTTTACCTCCCTTCGTTTTCATCAGTCTGTAAGGGGGTGCCACTCATGGGATCATGCTAAATTCCTAAGCTCAGCTGGACTGTTCCCGTACACCCCTGGATCCATGATACCGTATCTCTTCCCACAGCTGTTGAAAAAAACATGAAGCATCTTTCTAAATCACCTGAGCTGGACAAAGCAAAAGCAGTGAGAAGTGACTCTCTTTCCTCAGTATTAGATCCTTGCTAGAACTGTCCCTTTCTCTTTAGAAAGGGACACATCATTGACTCCACATTATTTCATAAATTCTGCAATTTCCAGTTTAAAAATTTGTTAGTGGATTTTCTTAGCATCCTCTGCAGCACAAAATTGGGTGGTTGATTTGTGCTGTGTCTGTTCACAGCATCTGAGAATCCCCTTATTGCCTCTTTATCAATAGCCATCCTGCTTTTCCAGGCAGCTTTGCAATTTGTCTTTGCTATTACAGATGGATTTAAAACAAGGATTTTTATCTCTCAGCTATTTCTGGCTCAGTATCCCTATCACCTCTGCCATCATTCCCCTCCTACTGAGATTCAACCACCGGAGAATGAAATGCATTTTGGAAATGTCTTGTTTATGCCACATAAAGGATGAACTGCCTAGCTCAGGAGCTGCCCCTTTAGCATCCTCATGCAGGCATCCTCAGAGAATCTGGAACTTATTTCTTAAACAAAACATTAGAAAGTTTGAAATCCAGTGTATGAAGGCATCACCCATGTGAAACCTGGCAGTCAGGGGTGCATGAAGGTTACCTACTGGGAGAGTTTTGAATGCAACAGCACAAAACTTCTTATTAGCTCCCCAAATGCCCTTAAACTTTACAGACCATCACAACATGGCCATCTGGATCCTGGGCACATGATCTAAAGAACAAAGCACTTACCATTTACAGTACATAAATCTGGGGAGATTTCAATGTAGGTGATCATAAAAAATGTAGACGCACTAGAGGTCAGAACACTTGTCTGATGGCAATAAGAATAATAACAATGCACAAAGCAAGTCTTTTTCACTTAAATTTCTAATATCCTTCACCATTAGAAGTGAAATGACACTCACATATAAGACAGTGGGAGAAGACCAACCAGGGCTATCATAAATGCTGGAGGAGAGAAATCTAGTCATAAGAGACTGAGGGACCAATAAAAGCATGTGTTACCTAATCTAATTGATTCTCACTTATTTTTGGCACTTCAAAGGTTTTATTGTTGCTCCAAGGGAAATGCAAGTGCAAGGCATCAATCCAGACCTCTGTCTTCTCTGACCATGGGTGCTTCACTCAGTGTCTCATCAGGAGATTTTGGTATTCACCGGCTGAATAAAAGTTCCATCCTGAGAAAATGTCCTGCTGGAACTCGCATGGAAATGCATTCATCACATAGCTTTCTGCATTTTCAAGTGAAAGAAGAAAGAAACCTATGAAGCCTTACAGTCCCTGTCCTTCCTCCCCCGCTATGTGCACTCACCCTAGTACCGTCCAATTAGCGCTAATTGACGCTTTCAGCAGTGGGAGCTGAGGATGTCCAATTCCGTCTGTGTTTCTGGAGAAGGTCACTCCTGGTCCCAGGCTGAGAGGGAGGTGTGGAGGGAGGCACTTGCATGGGCACGGGGGAGTGTGCTGGAGAGAGGGACTGGGAGAGCACCAGGTCTTTCAGCAGAGATGCGGCTCCATCCTTCTCATTACCTGTCACCGGGCCTTTTAATTACCCTTTCTCTCCCTCTCTGATAATCAGAATTGCAGCTCCTCCAGGACTCGTTTGCTGGAGGTGGGCAATGGCATTATTAAAGTCTGCCATGTACCAAATGTCAGGGACCAGAACTGTCACATCCCCCACGTTTGTGCACCTGGCATCTGATCCTCACCACCTACTGATCCCAGTACGGATCCTCCCTCGGAAAACTTCCTGTCGGGGCCAGTGTGTGGCAAATACCACTCAGTGCTGCCTGCGAAAAGGTGGGAAAAGAAAACAAGAGGCCAAGGACCTCATCAGAAACATGCAGATGTAGCAAATTGCCCAGGTGGGCAGGTCCTCCGGCCGCCGGCACTCACCAGCACTTCCTGAGCTCCCCAGCATCTCACTGACATCGTACAGCAGAAAAACCTTGCAGGAACTATAATTTTGCATTAATGTCTGATTGCCTCAGCATCCTCTTTCCTCTCCATGGCTTTTTACACCTGGATCAATAAGATTACACTGGTGAAGGCAGAGAGGGAAAAGCTGTGTATCTGAACCTGTATAACATGAGCACTCATCCTATCTGGTGCAGGATCAGACCTCAAATCCCTCCAGAGTCCTTCTCCTCTGATGAACAAAATACAGGCTGCTACATCTGCTGGCTTTTTTTTTTTTTTTTTTTTTTTGGCTCAAGGGTAAATTAAAATATTCAGAAGTTTCTTTGATCTCCCTAAGACAGAGTTTAGGTGTTTTTCAAGAGCTTTATTTTGCAGTTATCTGAGTAGCCACCATTTTTTGACAAAAGCGTTATGATGCAAAATGAAATGTGAAAGGGGAAAATGAGGAGGTAGTTGAAGGGGAAAAGAGAGAAAACACCACCAGGGTGAGAACAAGAAAGAAGAAAGACAGGAGTAGAGGGAGAGGATGAGAAGAGGCATGAAGCAGAGATCAAACATGGGATCACGTGACATTTGAGGACTGTACAGATCATCCTGGAGTGGGGAAATGGTCAGGTAGGAAGCAGTCGATACTCCCTCAAAGGGAATAATGGGAATTTTCTTGGTTTTCCAGCTTGGTACTGTGTACCCAGGCAGCAGGCCCAGCATGCTGTGCTGAGGGGTCATGAAGGGCCATGTTGTGCTGCTGTACACCATGGCTCAAATTAGTTTGGGTGTTTCATGCTTCAGGTGGGCATTTGTTGTGTCATCCCAGCTGTGAAACACTTTTGTTGAACCCAAAATTGTCAAGGATGGGCACAGCAAATGCTTGTAGAAAGGCACAGAACAACAATGCAGGGAAGACGACTCCTATCACACCATACAGTATGATGGAGAGGCCATAATCTGGAGGAGGACATTCTCCAGTGTCCCTTGAGGAACCGTCACATGGGAGGACACACTTCTGGGCTTTGCAAGCAGTTTCCACACTTCCATGGTCAGAGTCAGTACCAGAGTCAGTGGGTACCACTCAATGACATCTCCAGCGTAGGTGCACAGCAAAGGTGTGGGGACAAGTCCTCCTGGGATGAATCAACAAAGAGAGAGATGGTGGTGAGGATTTAATCCCTGAATCTGGAATAAAAATTTGTCAGCAAAGCAAGCTGTGAAGTGACTAATCTGAGCTATTCTAAAATGACAGCCTGTGAGCATGCTTTTAACTCTGTAGTACATGTAACTTACCCAAATACTGGTCTACATACCCCAAAACTACTTCTCTTTCCAGCCCTGAAGCGATACGGATATATCTGAAGAAAAAGTGCGACAGTGCCTACTCTGATAATGATATGAGGGAGTCTGGGGGAGCTTTTAATAAAACTCAGTCACGGGCACAAATTGCACCTTTCATACTGGCTTTGGAGACAGAATCATTTTCATCTGGGGACAGGTGCTTTCGGGGCTACCTTTATTTAAACAAATCTGTCCTTTTCTCTGAGATGGCAGATTGCAATTACGGCACAGCATGCTGGTCAGAACAGGCAGGGCTGGGGGTCCAAATTTCCATCCTCCAGCCCAGACGGGAAGGGAGGTGTCTCCCCTGACAGAAGCAGCTGTTGGAAAGTGCAAAGCCATGACACGAATAAGAGGCAACACACAGCAGCGAGACTAATGAGTCTGCTGCTCGACTCTTGGCTTATTTAAATTCATTTTGGACTTAGGGAACTTTTCCTGCATTTTTTTCTAATGTTCCTTTGTGGTTGAAGGACATTTGTGCTGAAGGTAATCGGGTGGATTTAAAGTCCAATGTCCACCTGTTTGAGATGCTCAGGAAGGAATTTTTTCCCAAACAAAGCAAATTGTCTCTGGGTCAGATCCTCAGCTGCTGCAAAGTGACAGACATCCTATGACCTCTGCTAAGGACTGGACATAGTGTGCTTTAAAATGCTATGTTTGTCTCACTGTTGTTATTAATTTGTTAAAGGCTGAAATCTTCAAAGGGAGCCAAAGGAACATAGGAGCCCAGATTTTATTGAAATGTGGCCAGGCTTATATGAATTTCTCCAGGGTACATAATTCCCACAGTGCTCTTGGAACAATCCTGGCCAGTGATGTGATCAGCACTGTGACACACAAACAAACAAGGCTATTGGATCTGCACTTTCTGCGCCACACTCCTTACCAAGGTGGTGGTTGAGGACAAGGAGATGGACAGCTTAAAACAAGGAGGTCCAAACAGATCCTCTTTGGAGGTTTAGAAATGCCTTATCCTAGTCCCATCCTAGTGGGACTCACGACTAGGATGGGGGCTTCATGACATCCATCCTGGCCTGGCAGAGGTTTCATTCTTGCCTCAGTGTAGGGTTGTCCCAGCCTTCTCCTCGAAGGCAAAAGACAGAGTAAATCAGCACCAGGTCAGACTGCCTGTGGGCTGCTTCAAATGAGAGGGGCACATCTCAAAGAGACTGTCCCTGTAGGAGTCATCGATGGTTTTCTGGTTTGCGATGTCTAGGAGGCTAGGCTGGACATCCATGAATGCTTACATATCTGTGAGCCTACCCTGGACATCTAGAGGCCACCAAAGCATTGGAGCAAGGGGTGCCCACTAACAATTTGTTTAAGAAGTGTAATTGAAGGCAGGAGTGAGGCCCAGGGGATTCCCATCCCAAGTAGGAAGGTGTTTTTAGGTTTGGTGAGTGAGACACATTGTGTAATTCTAATGGGTATGCCCATGGCCTAACACAGAAGGTGAAAGATCTTCCTCTTTGTTAGATCAACCTCTCTCCCAGGTAAGTCATTCATAAAAGGACAGTGGTACAGCTATCTTTAAGCCCCAATGGACCCAAGCCATCTATTTAGGGCTCTTCAAATGGATGGAGACACCCACCTCCTCAAGGGAAAACATTTCTGAACACAAGGACCAACAGCCTTGTTGCACAGTGCATCCCATTCTTGTCCCACAGATCTACCAAAGGATCCCCATTGCTAGGTATGTTAGCCTCCCACTCCAGGCATGGTTCAGGGCCTTGTGAAGATGAGGGATGGTTTCCACCAGGCAGTGGAGACAAGGTTGGTCTAGTCTGAGGGAGGGGTCAATCTTATCCATATGGGTGGAAGTTGTGTTGAGGAAGGTATGGCCTGAGAGACACCTGAGGTTTACAAGGCCAAGATGCCTTATGTCTCTGAGATGGTACCTCTTCCCTCTTCAAATGGGGAGCATGAAGTGAAGTCCTTGCTCAGCTGACTCAGATTGCCACGCTTCAGGATCCCACTAGTAGGGAGTAAAGTTATAAAGAGCATCTGTTACTAGATTGGCTTTAATTTGCTTGAGGTATGATCGAGGTCAGCAGCCATCAAATTCACTGTCCTGGGATGGGGATGCACCACTGGGATTTCCTGACACAGAAGTGAGGAGAAGGCATGAGCTGCTGGGACTCAAGCGAGGCTTCTTGAGAGCATGATGGAACCCCTGTGATGAGGGATGGCTGGGCTGAGACCTTTCCAACAGCCAACAAAGAGTTGGGGATGTGACCCAAAGTGACGTGCATGGGGTCACACAGTCTGAGCAGCAGAGGCCAGCCCTGAACCCCGTTGCCTTCCAAAACAGGCCGGCTTTCAATGTGTGTCCTGCTGGCTTCCTGGTTAAGTGATTGGCCTGTTTTAAAAAGCAAAGAGGATTGATTTGCTGAAATGTCCTTTTGCATGTGCAGCTTTCAGCTTGCAGCTGCTGCTTTAACTGCGATACAGAAATTGCTCCTGAGACAGGAAAGAATGTCAGCTTAGGTTAAAAAAAAAATTTAAAAAGAAAACAATCCTGCAAACTTAAGCAAAGAAATTAGCATGAATCTGGAGCTTAGCAACAAGAATCATTCCTGAAACATTTCAGTAATAATTGTTTTAGTCTAGTTTCAAGGAACAAGCTGTGTCCTGTTCTTGGATTCATGCTACCCTGGGATTAAAGAACTCAACTGGATTTGCAATATGTCATTTCCTTCGTATAGAAGAGGTGTAAGGTGGGAGTTTATGTTCAGATTGGTCCGTGACCTCATCAGCTTTTCCCAGCAAAGCAAGAAGGTGACTAGATCAGCTCTGGGGAGGAAGCCAGAAGGGAAAGTTAATTAATGAGGATTTAAAAATGGGAAGCTTCACCTTCTGAAAAATTTCCCTGATTTTGACATTTGTTCTTCTATTGAACTGAGCCAAGAAAAGCAATATATTAAAAAGCATTTGGATCAAGCAAGAGAAAAAATTGTCTCCAAGGTGGTAAGATTTAGCTCAGTCAACAAAAGGGAATGCCAGATACCCTGTGAGCTACCATCCAGGCAAAAAGAGGAGCACATAAAGCAAACCTGGGACTTACAACACTGAGAACTAATATTTCCGTGAGGAACTGGTAGACCCAGAGATGAGTGCCAGTGCAAAATGAGAAGACTTGTTTGGATTATTCCCCATTGAAATTCTGTTAAAATCAATTTTCTCATCAATTTTTCTTAGTTCTGAATCACTGTGATTCCCAATGAGATGTAAAAGCTGCTTTTGGCCATTTGGGGTCACTGAACATATAAGATCTGTGCAGTTTTAAATCATTACAATTTGAAAATGCACATAGTCAATTTTTTTCGCATCGTAATTTCACTAAATTGGTCCAATATCATGAACAACCCATACATAATAAATATCAGAATGTTTGCAATACCACACAAGAAACATGGAAAAACTGACCAGGGTTGCAATGCTCCAAGCCCGTTTCCACTTGGATGAATCAGAGGAGAGAAGCCTTTGCTCCTTTGACTTTGCACTTGTCTTTTTGTGAAAGTCTCCCTCACAAGAGAGTAAAGGTGAAAGATTCTCTTTCAAAAAAAATCTGTAATTATATCCACCCACAAAGTAAATCTACAGCTTTGGGGTCCTCATTCCCACTCTTTGCATGCTTCCAGCTATACTGATTTGGCTTGTGAAAAAGGAAAGCAACCCCCATCAGCTTCTCCCACTACACCACTGTTCTGCAGAATTCGTCCTTGGCTCCCTTAGCTCAGAAGCCAATGAACCTACAAAGACTTCATGTTTTGGCTCAGCATATCTCCAACAGAGCAAGTTAAGCAAGCAAAGTCTCCTCCAGCTTCTAGTTATAGTTGTGGCTTGGGTCAGAGAAGCAAAAGGAGCCACATGGGAAAGCACTAAGGCCCTGCAGGTTGGTTTGACTTCCCTTTGGTCCTGGTAACACTGCTGCAGACAGTCCCCCTGTTTTTCAGAGATCTACACCACTGAGAAGGTTGGGCTGTTGGATCAGCCACAGCCATGAAGCTGCAAGATGCAACGGAGATGTTTTTGTTCACACCAGGTTTTTGTATTCATAGCCCAAAGGGTCACAGGTTCATCTGGACTGGAAGGAACCTCAGGACTTTTCCAGTCCAACCTCCTGCCCAGAGCAGGGTCAGCTACAAGATAAGACCAGGTTAGTCAGGACTTTGTCCAGTCTGGTCTTGAAAACCTCCAATGATGGAGACTGCATTGGTGTTTCAGCCCTTTCCAGTCCTGGAGGATGATTTCCTTGCTGCTATCTTCACATATATATTGGGTGTGAAGGTGTTATTTCAAAGAATCTGTCCTAGGGAATAGTCAGCTGTTATCTGCCACCTGTGAAAAAATGCAGCAACCCTGAAATGATCAGTCTGGGGCTATGATTACAGGTCCATAGAATAACATAATGCTGCATTTCTGCCCTCATGTGTCTGGCTGTAAAAGTCTTTGCTGTTACAAAAAATGATGGCTTCACCTAAGTCCACAGTGAAAAAAATGACCCCAAAACCTTGGATCACAGGCATGAAAGAACTGTCCTACAGCTTAGTCCATTATCCTGCTTGTAAGAGCAGACACAGTAGAAGCTATAAGAAGAATATGAACAGGAGCACACACATGACACTACGACAAAATACTCCCCCAACCCACAGTAATTCATGGCTCGGTGTAATTAATACACCTCATTGGATTTCCCACCAGGAACTCATCCAATCGACTTTCCAACTGCTCTAAGTTTTCAGTGCACACCACATATTGCAGCAAGGACCACCACTGCTAACGATGCGTGTGAAGAAGCACCTCCTTCTCTTCTTTTTGGTCCTGCCTTCTGCTGCTTTCCTCTGATGTCCTGGCACCCCCGAGGGGGGAGAAGCAGTGCCATGCTGGCTGGGCACCCAAGGCTGGATCCTGGCTCAGGCTGTGAATAGTGCTTGGAAGCAGAGAGGTGCTGCTATTCCCTGCTCCAAAGCAAGTGTGGACAGTGGAGAGTGTAGCACTAATGACCCGTGTTGTTGGCCAACTGCCAACTGTGTTTGCACTCCAGAGCCAGGGGAAAGTATATTTGGGTGCTAGTGAGTCCCTCCAAGGCTGCCATTCTTATAATCTAGGCGATTACTCCGGGATTGAGAGTGAGGGCTTGAATTACATGAAAACCATTTACTCATCAGTGTCTCAGCTTCTTCATTTATAAGCTGGGACTAGCTTTGCTTCAAAGCAGCCAGGGAACACAATTTGGCTTCTATAATACCTTTATCTTCAGGTGTGTAACCCATGTTTTATAGAAATTATGTAACTGGGTGAAACTCTCGACCGGGAAAAAACATTTCTGCTAGCGAATGAAACATTTCTCCAAGTCCTCTCTAGGTGTAAAGGGACATCAGAGCTCTGGTTTAAAGCTCAGAGAGTAAGAAGCTCCTTCTGCCATCTGATGGTGAATGGAGGGAAGGAGTCACAGCACTATGTCTGCTCAGTGTTTAGCCAGAATTACAAAGGACCAAACCTTCCAGACAGAGGATTGCTTTTTGCCCATCAACTGATGGCAAGGACTGAGAAACATGGCCACAGGGAAAGCTTCAGTTTCAGATGTCCATCCTTAACCTCCTCCAGTGACACTTGCAGCAATCACCAGAACAGAAGCCAAACTGAGAGTATTTCATGGGGTGCAAGCTGAAACACTCAGGAGGAAAAGATGTGAGAGTGGGTTGGGAATGTGGAGCGACCCTTTGAAGGTCCTCTACGTGCCTGTAAGTTTCTCAGGTATATTCTTATTTCACTGAGAAGACTATGAGAAGCTACTTCTATTGTAATAATGTTCCCATCTAACCAGCCCACAAACTAAAGTGACCCACAGCAAGGGGAAACAGTTAGCATTTCAGGGAAAGGAAGACTTTGGAATTGACTCAGGAACAACATTACTGGTGCAACCTTCCTTCTGGCCCCTGGAAGCTCTGTTCCTTCCCACAACTGCCCCACAACCTGACCAAGTTCATCATCATTGCTGTGCCACCCTTGCTCTTCCACCTGTCCCAAGCATGGAGCTAATGGTCTCTCTCCTCTGTCCTTCAGCCTCATTACCTGCACCCAGGCTCCTCAGCCCTGAAAAAGCCAGTCCTCCCAAGTGTGGTGGTGCTTGCTTTCCCTGGCGTGCTGTGACCCTGGGTTTTGAGACCCCAAATTCTTTAGCTCTGCAAAGTCCCAGGACGCCTGACAAGGCAGTGAGGTTTCTGTCATTGTAGTTAGAGGGTGACTAGTGACCACATAAGTACCAAGTCTGCAGAGTGAAAGGTAAATCATGCCTCATGTCAGTGGTGTTGAGTTGATGGAGGTCTGAGAGGGAAACAAACCCCAGCCTGAGCCAGAATGGTGGTCTTTCAAACTGATAACAAGGGCTTGGTTTTACAGAGGGTGACATTCCTCAGATTTTTCCTTGTGATTAATGTTTTCCTTGTATGTCCTTGTCACAAGGAACTCCTTCATTGCCCAGTAACCCTTTGAGTGCTGCAAGACACGTCTGGCACACAGCAATAAGGTGTCAAATCTAGACCCATCATGGTGAAGATTTGGGGGACAGTCTGGGCTCCCATGACCAAGAGTGTGTGCTGAATTGATTAGAGTAACAGTCCTTAAGACCTAGTAAACAAGTGGCTAGTGGGATCTGATAAAATAATTCTAGTAGTAGAAAGATGCCTCACCAACAGTATTGCTCACTTTGAGGCTCCTTGCATGACTGTTGTGCTATAAATCATGTTTTTGAAATGGCTGAGCTGGCAAAGATGATGCATACCAGAGCTTTGGACCTTCTCAGGGCTGTGGACACAGCTTCTGCAGGGCTGTGCTTGGGAGACAGGCTTTGCAGGACATAGTGTTTTCCTACAGGAGCCTCTGTTGCCCCAGCAGTGGGAATGTATCTGGGCAAGGGCCACCTAGGAGCTGCCTAAGTCAATAGCAGAGAAGATCTGGACAGAGCCCAGAAAGTCTGGGAAGACATTCAGCATGGAAATAGCCAAGGACCATCCTCCTCTGCAGTCTGCTGTGGTTTGGGGTCATGCTGCAGAGTCCATGCCACTGTGGAGGCCTTGAGAAAAGCACACAAATGCATCATCACTGCTTGACTGCCCAATGTAAACTCAGGTTGATTTCCAAAGCTGAGTCATGAAGTAGGATGGTATGAAAAGGGCAGCATCCCTTACTCATGCATGAGATATAAGTGTGTGGGAGGAATGGAGGAGCTTTTGGGTTCCCAAGGCCTTTTGTAGGTCTGAAACAAAAGCAGTAAACTTTAAATCAAGATTAGGATGGAAAGGATTATTCCATGTTTTACTTGCTGATCAGTGAAACAACTGGAGCTGGTATCACTGGACCAGAGATGTTAGCAAAGCAAGAGTTGATATGGTTGCTAGTTCTCCTTATGTGTCTTGTTTATGTTCACAGAGTGTGGTGGCAGCAGCAACTTTACTCATCTGAGACCTGAATCCTTCATGGATGTCAGACCTTCACGAATAATGAAGTATGAGCTGCTCTTTCCAGGGAAGGGAACAAATCCTGAGAGTGTATCATCACAGAACTGAATAGGCATGTGAAAGCAATGGACTGTGCTTTCCACCATGGGTCTGGTGCATTTTATTCATGTCCCTGTGTTCAGGTGCAGTGCAAGTAGCTGCATTCAAAAAACTATACATCTCTTTCAAACCACTTTTGGTCCCCCTGTCCAGGTGCTGAACAGGACCCTTGGCATTTCTAACAGGTTCACTTCTGTTGGTTCTCGGCTCAGCTCATTTCTTCCCCTTGCCTTTCCATCATCTTGGGCTTTAAGGCATATCCCTTCCTCCACAGTGAGCTTACAGCAGTGGCTTCAGTGCTTCTGTTCCCTGCAAAGCTGCATGAAAAGGAAGCCAAGAAACTAATGCTAATTGTAACCGTAATTAAAAGCCAAGTGTGAATACTCAGTCAAGGGTCAGCTTGGGTGAAGTCCCAGGCACGGTAGCAGAGTGGCTGTTTCAGGAGTGGGAACGTGCCTCATGCCTGAGCTCTCAGCAGCGCAGAGCTAATTGCCTCTGGAGGAGCACTGAGCTAGAAGAGCTGCCCAGCTTTCAAGACCTGAGCCAAGCTCTTCACCTGGAGCCGTGTGGTAGCAACAGCTTGGCCACATCTTGAACCCAGAGGCTGCATGGCACCATGACAGGAGCTCAGGGACCAAGAGACAGCCAAAGCTTCCTTCCTGAGATGTTTCTGTCCTTGGGAAGCTGTGTTGGGAACTGTGACAAGACGGATAGATGATCCAGGATGAGGTCTGTCCGCAGAGAATGTACCTTCCTTCTGTTGGGACATGTGTGATGGGCACAGCTACGCAGCACAGCTTTGTAGAACCTTGGCCTGATCCTTCTACTCTAGGGTGCAAATCAGGAATAATTTCACAGATGTCATGGAGGTATCGGATAGGCTTTTTGGAAGCTCCTGAGGGGTGAGGGTTCCCTGAGTATTTCTATTTCATTAGTCTGATTTATATATACTTTACCAGGGTTGTCACCTGGAGGTCATTTCCAGGGTCCCAGCTATTCTGGATTTTGGTGCTTGAAACACCCTGAATACTGGGTTCAGGTCCCCCTTTCTTTTCTTCACCCCCCCTCACTTTACTACCAGACCTTTTCAGTCTGAATCTGCCTGTGTGAAATTGGTGTGAGGTCAGAACATGGTGCAGTGACATTTAACTGCCTTTTTAGCTATCCTCCATCCTGATGTTATACACCAGATGCATCTTCTCTTTGAACCCTCCCAGAGATGCTCTCCCACTGACTTCCTCTGGAGCAGTGTTTACTCCACTCTCCCCAAATAGCAGATCCAAGCTGTCCACTCACCAGTTAATCAAATGCCCTCTGAGTAGCTTGACTGTTTGGCAACAATACATTTGAAAAGATGGCTTGAAAAATACTCCTGCAGGAAACCTTCCTCTCCTCCGTCCCACTGTGGTGGCATTGTCCATGTGTCTCTATAGCTCATTGTATGGCAACAAAAATGTCTCTCCTTTCTCTTACTTAGATGAACAAGGATTTACCAAAAATGCTCTTTTTCTAAGAGACCACAGGAAAAGTGTTTCAATAAGATGAAATTACAATAACTTGGTAAGAAAACTTTACATCGCTTGGGGCTACTGATGAGGTGTCTCAATTGAAACAGACATTCAGAGAAATATTTTCTTCAATTGCTACTACTGGGTGATGAGGAAGAGCTGTGGCCCTAATTTCTTGAGGTAACTGTAGCTCTTGGGGCTCTCTTGGAAGAATTAGAGGATTTGTCTGCATTTCTTGGCCCCTTTTGCATGAAGTGATTGCATTTTCCTCTGGGGAAGGACAGACTTTCCAATAACTTCAGAGCACCTGTCCCGAGGTCAACATCTGTGCATTTGTTATGATATGATATAAAAAATGTGCATTGCTGAGTTTTCATATAGCTTCACCGAAGAGAGCCAGATGTAGTTTCTCTCTGTTAAAGAGGGTGTAAGAGTATGTGGCTTAGTAATAAAGTCTCCGGGTCTGGCTCTGATGGATAGCTACATGCAAACCAGTTGGGAATGTGCCTGCCCAGAATTGCACCCAACGAGTGTCAAAGATTTCAGTATCCTGTAAGGGAAACAAGATGATTTTATGAAACAAGTTGAGATGGATCCAACTAGCAAAGTCAAAGTAGCCACCAGTAGAAAGTCGGGTTTTTGCTGCATGTAAATAAGTTATCAAGAAAGAGCAATATCTCAGATGTCACCTTAACGGTTAATACAACGTTATCCAAGTAATTTTGGGTCATCAGATGCTGGATATAGACAATGCCACAGGCTATTGTAAATCTGCATAATTGGTACTTAATCAGTAATAGTGGAATCAGTTGCAGCTGTAATTAAGAGTGTGAAATTTCAGTGTTTATTACATCGGTGTAATGAAGACTAATCCCATCTCAGTTTAAAGTGGAGTAACTCTTGCCATCAGCCACCACCAGAAGATCTCCAGTCTGCACAAAGTGGCATAGCTTATTGGATGGTGATAACAACTCTACGATGGTGAGACACTGACTCACAACCAGCTGAGGATCAGGCCTTTCTCTGTGTGCTCCTACTCAGGCACAGCAGAGCTCAGAAAAGCCATGTAGAAGCAAAGAAAACATATTTTCTCCTGTTCTCATACTCCTGAGCCTCTTCCTGGAAAAGACCAGGCAGTAGATGATAACAGCTCTTTGGGCTGACCTAGGGAAGGCTGGTCTGTGATTGAGATATAGGTCTCTGGGGACAGCAACAGTTGAAGTCTTTCCAATTAGCACATTGGATTGGAGTCAAGAGCTGTCAGGGCTTTAATTTACTAACCAGTGTCCCTCTCCCTATATATCCATGTGACAGCTCATTCGTTTAAGGTTGACAGAATGCATGGTTGGCCTCTAACTGTTCTCCCATTCATCTCCCTCCCCTGTTTGGTTCCTCAAGAACATTTTCCAAAGGGGAATTTCCATGGCTTGTAGACGTCCAGGTCAATTTATGCTAAATAGTTATTTCTGCTGAAAAACAAAAGATCAAGTCTCTCTGAGTTCTTTTTATGCCCTGAGATGAGGGATTAGGTTGGCGTCCATCATAGTAGAGAGAAGACAATGTCTTCCTGAACTGTGTTTTGAGCAAGCTGACTGGACACCAGCAAAATATGGGAGCTCTGTTGATCCTGTTTGTCCAAGGTCAAAATAAGGGTTAAAAAAATTGCATCCTGGTTCCATGAGAGGGCCTGACACTTTGGCCCAGAGGACAGACTTCCTTGGAAGACAAGTGTATTACATGTTCACCATCCCTATGCTTTGCGTAGGGTAGGCTCTCACCAGTGTTCCACTAGCTAGCATGTCCCACCAGTGTCAACACTGCATCACTGCTGGGATGAACGTGGACGCCCTTCCTTATTTTTTTTGAGTGCGTATTAACTGTCACCAACTCCCGATCCTGGCACAAGCAGTGAATATAGCCCAACGTTCAAGAATACACCCAAGTATGAGTACCCCCAGTAACTTCCTGAGATTCTTTGACAACTGTAGGTGAACAGTCAAAACCAACAAACCATTAGCAGACATGCCATAGAAACCCTTCTCTTTGCCTTGACTTTTCCTTCCATGTACAACCCACCCTATATCCTCATTAAACACCTCATGGTTTCCTACCCAGAGCTGTCACTGTGCCTTTCTCTTTAGACTGCAGCAAATCTCCCAGCGGCCTTAGGCAAGAATATAGCTGACAAGTTCTTATATCCAGAAAGGACTTTTATCACTGTTTGTTCTTAAAGCACATGAATCCAGACCAGTGGGCCTCGTCTGACCTAGCATCCATCCCAGAAACTGGTTCTGCTTGAATGTCCCCTAATATTAAACACCGTGAGTCTACCTGCCCACTCTTGAGCCGGTTGTCTACAGTGGGGTTCCTCTGGCCAAGTAGACAGGTCTGCAATGTAGTAGTCCTCACTGGAGCAAGTTCTATGGGCTCTCTTTGTAGCCAGTGGGGTGAAACAGGATACAAGCCATCTGGTTTATTTTAGAAATTTACTTAGGAGGCGATGAGTCATTCATAGAAGTACCCATTTTGCTCCCTTGCTTAGAAATGGAGGGTGGGCAGCTAATTCAGATGGAGATGTGTACACCGAGTTAAAGTCTTAGAGATTTAAAGTTTAAAGACTTCAGATGATGTGAATCCAAATGACCATAATTACAGCGTAAATAGGAAGGAAAGACACTCCAGCATCATTATGATGCTCGTGGAATAAGGCACAAGAATAAAAATACAGAGCAAGGACCACATGTTCTGCTATTAAACAGGCATCACGGGTCAGCTTCCCAGCTGGTGGGAACTGGCTACCTCTTTTAACTTCCATACTCCTTGACCAATGACCCTGAGTACCAAAAGGAAGCTGGGAGGAGGTAGAACAAGAGCAAAGTGAGGATTAGTTTGAAGATGAGTGTAAAAGCCAACAGTTTCTCAGTGTTGGTGAGGTTTCAAGGGCACAAAGACACCTGTGCTTCAACGGAGACTGACGGGAAGCAAATCCCTCATGGTCCTTTGTGCCTTTGAATCTTTCCTATTCAGCTGTATTACAATGAAAACTACTGTAAACTGAGAGCTGGGAGGGGGAGCAGGGATCAGAAAGCAGTGAGCAAGATCAGTCTTGTTAGTTGTTAGACTGACAAGAATAATGGAAAGGAGGAGGAGAGGGCACGAGAGAATGCAAAAGCATTAGGCAGAAATTCTGTGAAGCTTATGCAACCTAAAATAAAATGTGATTTGCACGCAGTGCCGTTTAACCTCACGCCCCTGTGACTAATGAATTTTCAATGCTGGGGGATAGAGAAAAACCAAAACACAATAACAACAAAAAAAAGCCACAGCAACCCACAATTAGCTGGCAAGCAGCAAAAGGACGGTGTTTTCCCCAACCTACTTTGCAAAGCTTTTTCAGCAGTGTATCGTAGGGGGCATCAGTGGGAGATGGACAGGCTCAGCGCAGGACTTTAATTCTCAGGCATTGTCTGACTGATAAAGATTTTAATTGGAGTGTTTATGTTTCCAGTCCTCCAGCAACACAGATCTGCTCTGATAATGTGTTTTAAGGGACCAGAGGTAACATTTGGAAGATAAATGCGGTGTCAGCTGCCCACTGGGTTACGCAGACATTATGGCCCACTGAGGATTCATTATCCATTATATTTTGAGAGCTTTTAATGAGTTTTCCAGCATCCACCTCTGGTTTTATGGAACTTTGCCTCTTCCCTCTGCTTTTAGACACCAGACTGGATTATCACCTGATGTAAATCAAGCCACTTTTCTTGACTGGCTTAGGGACACTGTCAGGGAGGATCCTGAACAGCAGAGTTACCTGAAGACAGGGCACTAGAGCTGCTGTTTGTATGTTGTTTGTTTGCATGAGTCCAGTATCTTTCATGGATAGGGGTGTCAACAAGGTAAGGGTCTAGGAAGAGAAGCAGCCCTTTGTTCTCAGATATGGGAGACAGACCATATATACAAAGGGAAAGGAGTCACCCTCTACTTGATCTAATAGCCCATGTGGCCATCAGAATCTCTGAAACCATGGGTCAGAGGAGGACAGATGGAGGAAATTCATGGTTACACTTCCAACAGCCAATGGTGAGATCAAGTTTCAGTCCCTAGCCAGCACTGGTTCTTGTTTGAGGATAGGATTGACTGGACAGTGACCTGTGGTTGTTTTAAACACAGTCCTAAAGCACCCAACAGTGTTAATTCAGGGAAGGCTGCAGGCCCTCTACTATGAATCTGGCCTTATCAAGGGGCAGGAGTGCCACTCTCTCCCTGGTAAGCACAGACAGTGTCCTGCATCATTTGTCTTCACTGTCTCCAGTGAGCATGAGAAAGTTGGTCTGACACAGATTTATTTATTTTAAGTGAATGTGGGACACATTCCAAAGTGCCACATTGACAGCCTGGGAATGCATGGACCTGCTTTTACCCTGAAAATAGGGACAGGAGAGAAAACAGCCATACAGGCTCAATCTTCTCTGCCCACCCTCTTTAATGAGGTTCAACCTCTTAGGAAGATGCACCTCCAGGTAGAATATTATCCTCCACCTCTTAAAGCCAATTTGCAGCTGCTTCATAGGAGCTTGCTAGGCTCCTCTCCAGGCTTGAAATAATTTCAAATGAGTGAAAAGCTCCTTTGGGTCTTTACAGCTGGATTTCAACAGCAACCTAACAACAAACAGCGCTGGAGCCCTCCAGTTTGTCCCCCTGAAGTCCACATGCATCTAAAAAAGGAACAAAACCAAAAGGAATGTTTTCTCTTCAGAGGTGATAGGAGGTGAATTTTTTTTCCCAAGATTTCTGGTCTCTTCTGGTTGTTTCCTTGCAGCTTACCAAAGCCACCGGACTCATTTCAGCTTGAGAACATGGAGACATGAAATATTTAGAATTGGCACTGGCTTTATTTTCAGACTTCCAAAGGCAGTCCAACAGGAAAAGTCAGACTCTGAAGATTTATATGCTCTTTGAATAAGCACTGAACACAGCTTTTAATTGATCACAGTTCATTTAAAGTGAGAGCTGAGCAAAGCTGGGGCTGTTGCAGGGTCAGGACTAACAAAGACACACTTCCACATGCCCTTGGAAATATCAGTGTTATAGGCAAGATCCTCTGCTCCTGGAAAATTCTTCCTCCTAGCAATATACCTCAACCTAAAATCCCTTAGAGGACTATGCTGGGGCATGGCACACGTGTGTGCTTGTGCGGTAGATGACGTGTATCACAAAACAATGTCTTCTTGAGCTCCTTGTGGGTCTATCTAATGAACGTCCTGCACTCTCTGATGAAATTATAGAGATGTGTGTAAGGAGCAGGAAAACCAGCAGAACAATGTCCGGTTTGCATCAAGAGGAAGATTTATTTTAACCCAGATGATTATCAAATTTAAACTGCAGTCTGTGAAAGTTCTGGCTGAACAAGGATGCTAAAAAGAGGATTTTCACAAAGAAACGAAGAGACTTTCCTTTAAAACCCATGCCTGAGACAGCCTTCGGGAGAATTCACTGGCTCTTCTTCCTTACAGTTAGTTTAAGAGCCGAGGTGGCCAGCGATGGTTCTCCACCTGCATCTGGCTGCTGGTTTGCTCCCACACCTGGGTGCTGTCATGTGCCTGGTCCTGATGCTCAAACATACCTCTGATGATGGATTGAGCTCTGCGGTTGCTCTGAGACTTTTGCTCAGGAAAGGTTTTTATGTTGTTTCTCCCCTCTTTTACCCACTTCCCCACACAGAAAGGGAGCAACCTCTTCTCTTCTCCCTCTCATTTTGGGCTGTAATCACCACATCATGGCTGTCCTCACCATTGCTGGCTGATCAGCAAACTCCAAAGGAAAAAAGCAGAAATTAGAAGTTGTTGACTGGTTTGGACCAAAAGTCGTGTAGAGTCCAGTGAGTCATTTTTCACAAAGAATTAATTCAATTAAAAGAGGAGGGATGGGGGCAGTGTGTTATTTGTGAATATGGGTTGAGTGTAGCTGGTGGCTTCAGCTGAAAATAAAAGTACAGGGATGATGGAAGGGAAATGTCAAAATGTTTCTTTTCAACCTGTCTTATGTTTCACATCAGAAACACCAGAGCAATTTCAAAGCAAAACCTTTCAGCTTCTATTTGTCATTTCAAAGTGGAATTTCTCTCAGAGTGGACCGTTTATTTTTAATAACTTAGAAATGAAGCAAAAAAATTTAATTAGGTGGTCAAGGGAAATATTTTGGGTTGACCCTAAATGATTGTTTTTTCAGCTTTTTTTCATTTCTCTGAAAATAAGAGGGGAAATAGTTGAGCTTGACTTACATCAGTTGTTTTTTATTGATTTTCCAGTAAAACCAGAAGAAGAATGATTCCCAAACTCTGAACCTTGCTCTGAACCATGCTGTATCTCTTGGTAGTGTGGGTGGAGTACCTTCTCCTGGTTATAAATAGTCTGTGCTTATAGACAGTAATTGAAAATCTAAAGATTTGAGAAAAAAACAAAGAAGAAAAGCTTTCTGAACTTCTCGCCAGCTTCCTGCATACTGTCAGCCCTCGACACTGCTGGGGTTTTAGCTGGAAGAACATCACTCCTTAGATGTCCTTAGATGTTCTTAGATGGGCAGGGCTGGAGACAGCGCTGGGGCAAGGTGCTGGATGCGGAAAAGGTAAGGCAATGAGCAGGGAGCCTTGGGGTCGCTTTAATGAGCGTGACACCGTGCCACTGCCAGCTTGTTCTCTTCCCGCAGCAGCAGAAGCATCAGGGGAGGAGAGAGCTTAGTTCACATTAGTTCCCTGAGGAGACCGTCTCTGCCCATTGCACTTCATCTGATCCCATTCTCCTGTTTTTCTCTCCTGGGAATGGGGCAGTGAGCACAGAAAAGGAACAGAATTTGCTCCCTTGGGGTGTCTTGTGCTAACACACTGCCCAGTGCCTCCCAGGACTTGCAGTCTCTATTTAAATACGCTCATAAGAACATGCTGACTTGTCTGTGCTTCCTACTGAGACCTACAGTATGACCTGCAGGGTCTGGCCCAGAACCTGGTGAGCAGACAACATCCAAAAACGGCAACCAAAAAAGCAGCTCAAATGCTTCGATTCTGGTCTCATGTCAGTTGGGAATGTGGGTCACCTTCCTTATAGATTTCCTGTGATTACAGTGCCTCCACATTGTCCACTCCACACTGCAGCAGCCAGATATACCCACAGCTTTTGTTCTTAAAGAACTGGTGTTATTTCTGTCTGTTTCTAGGTCTTTCCTTTCCTCCTCCTCCCTATCCTCCTCCTAACAACTCCCGAATCTGTCTATCAGTTTCAACCAGTTTCAAAGCAGAGGGAGAGTTCTCAGAGCCAAGGAAGTTTGGGAAAAGAAGCAGCAAGGTGAGGGACCCACAGGAGGCAAGAAACCTTAAATATATTCCAAAGGTAGAAAAAAAAAATCAGTCAGCCATGAGAAAGAGATAAAGGTCCTGGTCTTCATAGTTATAAGCAAAGAGAGAAAGTGGGTTTTGTTCTCAAACACAGGGATTTGTTTGCAGAGGGATGTGATTGATTGAGGAGCATGGAGCTCTGTCTGGGGATGGATGAGGAGCTGACTGAGAACTTATGGGTCAGGATTAAAGGGAAGGCAGGGACAGGTGACATTATAGTGGGGGTCTGCTACAGGCCACCTGACCAGGAAGACCAAGCAGATGAGGCCCTCTATGGACAGATAGGAGCAGTCTCATGTTCACAAGCTCTGATCCTCATGGGGGACTTCAAGCACCCTGATATCTGTGGGAGGGACAACACAGCACGGCATAAGCAATCCAGGAGGTTCCTGGAATTCGCTGATGATAACTTCTTTCTCCACGTGATAGGGGACCCAAGAGAAGAGATGCTATGCTCGACCTTGTTCTCACCAACAAGGAAAGCTGGTGGGGACCATGAAGCTCAAGGACAGCCTTGGCTGCAGTGACCATGAAATGGTAGAGTTCAAGATCCTTAGGGCAATCAGGAGGGTGCACAGCAAGCTTGTTACCCTGGACTTCAGGAGAACAGATTTTGGCCTTTTCAGGGATCTGCTTGGCAGAGTACCATGGGATAAAGCCCTGGAGGGAAGAGGGGGCCAAGAAAACTGGTTAATATTCAAGGATCACCTCCTCCTAGCCCAGCAGCAATGCATCCCAACAAAGAGGAAGTCAGGCAAAAATATCAGGAGGCCTGCATGGATGAATAAGGAGCTCATGGACAAGCTCAAACACGAAAAGGAAGCCTACAGAGGGTGATCTTTAAGGTCCCTTCCAACCCAAACGAGTCTATTCTTCTATGATTCTATGAAAGATGTTCACATCTCATGACCTTGAGCCTCTGTACTTCCCTGCTCATACAGTTCAACAACATAATCCAGTCTAGTTTTCAGGCACTTAGGACATGTTTTAGATTCCTCACCAAAGAACAAGGCTGTAGTGGCTTTTCTGGCCCTGGCCTTTGCCTCATCATTACTCAGTGTATTCCAGCACAGGACATACTTCAGTGCTGAGCTCCACAGGACCTTACTTGGTCCATTGTCAGGACCCAAGGAGCTTGAGGATGCCTGAGATACCCTGCTGACACCAGATGTGATTTTTTTTGTGACAGTTTTCCAGAGGTGGACCAGGACCAAAACAGGATCTGGCACGTTGCCACTGAAAGGTGATGGTGTAAACACTTCCCCAATCACATGAATGGGGAGCTGATGGCTCTTAGTGGTAGTTGGAAGGTGGAAAGAGATGATTTCCAGCCACCCCAATGCAAATCTCCTCTGTAAATCTCCCTTGAAACCTCACACATATGTTGGGGCTGTTAGCACTGAAATTCAAACAATCTGGGATTTCCTTTCCTGACACATTTGTATTCTCCTGAGAGAGGACTCTGTTCTGTGTCCTGTCAACTCAGCATTGAATCTGTGGTCAAAACCTCTCCCTCTCTATATACACCATTTTTATACATGTAAAAAGAAAGACAGAAAGGGAAAAGAAAAAACAAAACCAAAAACCAGAACCAAAAAATATCATTAAGAAAAGAGTTGCTTCTCCAGTCCCAGAGGGAAGGCACAGAAAAAGAGGATCTTTGGAGGCAAAAGACCAGCTAAGCAGACCGAAATTCTTTGCACTGAGGCTGTAAGCTACAAAGTTTACCACCCATGCTCTCAGCCTGATTTCTGGGCAGCTGCACCACAAAAAAAAGTCTTGCAAACTAATCAAGCCATACTTTATGCTGCTTCTAGAGAACACTTTGGGGAAATTGCTTGTCTGTAATGTCTGTCGGGGAAAAAGAGAAAAGGAAAGACATCTTTTTACATGTGCATTTTATTTTACAGCATTACAGGGAGGACCAAAATGGACTGGGGGAAGGGGGTTGGTGCTCACCCCGAGTGTATATTGACTCCAATGGAGCTGCTGTACATACATTCATTTACGCCAGCTGAGAAACAAGGCCTGGGGTTCTCATTATACAGACAACATTGAATCCTGATTTATTGCTCCCCAGGAATGACGGGAGGGAGATGGAGGGTCAGACAGCATAAAATCCAAATAAATAGGAGGGGGGAGTCATCTGGGGACAACTAGTGCTGCTAAAGTTTCAGGACAAACAACCTGTTTACTGTGGCAAATCTTCCTTCAACACCATCAGGGAGTGAAGGAGTCCTCCCTTTTCAGCATCCTGGAGCCCTGTGGTGGGAGTGAAGCTAGGTTTTCAGAGGGGATGGAGACTGCCTCCACCGCATCCCTCAGGGAGCAAGGCAAGGAGATCAGTATGGCTGATGGGACTGTGAGAAGCCCCTCCATGCTCTGGAAATTGGATGAGGGTGACGGTGGGGAAAGATCACACAAACCTCTACACAGACACGAGTGGGAGTTGTATCTGCAAGAGGGTGTTGCTTGGAGATTCACAGGGCCCCATTATTATTTGGACCAGTACTGTTTAATATCTTCATCGATGACATGGATAGTGGGATTGAGTGCTCCCTCAGCAAGTTTGCTGATGACATCAAGCTGAGTGGTGTGGTTGATGTGCTGGAGGGATGGGATGCCATCCAGAGGGACCTGGACAAGCTAGAGAAGTGGGCCCACGTGAACCTCATGAGGTTCAACAAAGTCAGGTACAAGGTCTTGCACCTGAGTTGGGGCAACCACCGGTATCAATACAGGCTGGAGGATGAAGGGATTGAGAGCAGCCCTGCAAAGCAGGGCTTTGAGGTACCAGTGGATGAAAAGCTGGGCATGAGCCAGCAATGTAAGCTCACAGCCCAGAAGGCCAACCATATCCTGGGTTTCATCAAGAGAAGCGTGGCCAGCAGGTTAAGGGAGGGGATTCTCCCCTCTGCTCTGCTCTCATGAGACTCCTCCTGCAGTGTGTCCAGCTCTGGGGCCCCCAACAAGAGTTGTGGACTCATCCTGCAAATATGATAGCCCTGAGCTTAACACTGGCTCTGGGATGGAAAAGGATTGGCAAAACTGTGTGTGCCGATAGCGCTCTGAAAGTTGCAACATCTGGCTTCCTAAGAGGATTTAGGTGGGTTTACCCTTTTCTACATAAAAGAGAGTACAAGACAAAGAGATATTCCTGTATTGTCCAGTATGGTGAAAAAAAGCCACAATAAACAGGAAATTTTAGTGCAACTATCTTCTCACACAGCAATATTAGTTGACCATGAGGCATGACCCCAGCAGACACTTCATTCATGGAACAAAGCTTGGAAGATGCACGTTGACACAGAGCTCCGAGCAAGACCTTTAGGAAATGCTGCCCTGCAACATGTGGGTATCATAAACCATCTCACAGAAGGGAGTCATCCTCATCATTGGCCCAGGGATTTCCTGTTTCAGAAGGAAAACCAAAGCCTATAGACCACATGTTTTAGTCTGGCCAGGTATTATGGGGTTGTGTCTGGGAAATACTGGATTGAACAGCTGAGTTGAGTGAACATAGAGGTATCTCCTGGCTTTCCATCTTAGCACACATCTTGACAAGGCTGGAAAACCAGTGGCAGAATTAAGCAGAAGGAAGACCCTGGTCATGGGAACCAGAGATTTTGAAGAAAACCACAATTAGTCCAGAGTATGGTGCCGGAGAATCAGGTTTTCTGATAAGTGGTGTCATGTGAGAACCAGGGGAAGAACTGCGCAGCTTTCCCCTTGAACCGCAGAAGGATCTTTAGGAGGACAAGGGAGGAAAAATACCTCTGCAGATCTGCTGACATCCTTCTCTGCTTCTGGATCCTTCTGCATCCTTCTCTGCTATCTCTCCTTTGGCTTCCTGGAGCAGGTAGAATATTATCATGCCTCGTGAAATTCTGGGATAGGAAGCTGTGCTTCTGTGCTCCTATCCTCCAGCCCAGGGGGGAGATGAACTACAAGGGGGTATATTATAATTGTGGTTGGAAGCAAAGAATATCCTCAAGTGCTTCCCTGGAGGAAAGCCATAATAGCATGTAATTTTAAAAGTTGTGAGAGAAGTTGTGGGAGAATACAGGCCTTCAAAATAACTTTTTCCCTCACTACTGGAGTGGTTATTGGAAACACTAATTGGAGAGCACAGGGTAAGAGCTGGGATGCTATGATGCTTAAAAAAACCCAAACACACAGAACTTCCTGGTTAATGAAATGGAAGAATCCCTTCTAATAAACTGGAAAGCATTCTCTGAAGTAGTAATACAATGAGTCATCCTCCAGGAGGGGTTGCACGGCAGAAGTATTTGGCCCAGCAGTCAGAAGGGAAACCAGCAAAGGAACAATTATCTGGGAACTGGCTTTGCAGAAAGTATGAAGTGCCAAAGGGAACAATCATGGTGTGTGATGCTGTGAGCTACCTAAATGTGAATGGAAGTAGATATGACATCCATCAATCACTTGATTCAGGATGAAGAAGTCTGGACAGTAAGGATTTAAGAAAAGCAGAGTTTGGCAGGATTTCTCCTAGAATGTGATTCAATACATTAAAAAGTGGCATTGCATCCAGGGGGTAGCTGTTAAAATGTTTACCATTACACCATTTTTAAGAGTGATTTGAGGGGAATGAAACAATTTTATTTTATTTATTTTTTGTGTGTGGAAAGTGCTTGCTTTCTTTGAAAATGCTCACATTTCTCATCGAAGACTGAATTCAGGGAAGCTTTTTGCCAAAACCTCACAAAACACCGGGTTCAGTGAAAGGTTGATTTTTTTATCCTTGAAAGAACAGAAGCTTTTCTGTTTTGATTTTATCTCTGTTTTCAGGAAAGAACAAAACATTTGCTAGCCACATTCACCTTAAAAGTTGGTAAGGTCAAAGTCTTGGAATATCTTAGAAAACTTGGAAGTGGTCTCAAAAGTTTCAGTTCAAACCTGCCTCTGGGCTGTACTTACATCATCTGAGATAAGGAATCAATGGATGGTACTAACATCAAGGCCCTGAACAGTCATGAAACAAGCTTTGAAATCGGTGCCAATATCTGTCTCTGAATTCTCCAAATTGTGGAGACAGCTGCCAAGGACAGATCCAAATTCCTCCTAATCCAAGACAAGATCTGAGAACTTTGAAATGTAACTCAATTCGAAACCTGGATCTGAATTCTGCTGCAAACACCTCCCTCTTATCCAGCAATGCCTTCAAAAAGCTTCAGAGGCACCAGAACATCCAATCAGGACAAATCCAACTAGTGCAGCTGAGTAGGGTTTTTAAGATTATTTTTCATTGCTGGTTAGCAAAAGGGAGGACAAGATGTGTGACAAGAGTAATATGCACAAATACACAAGAAGGTTGCCTGCTCTGTGACAGACTTGTTGGTTTGCTTTAGCATTTCCTTGCCACAGACACTACTAGGACAGTCAAACTCTGCAGTGACTGGAGGCCATTTTGAGGCCAGGTAGGGAACTGACACTAGCAAGCCCTCAGGTGCAGATGATCCCTCCCAAATCCAATGAGAATGGAGGTTGGTTCCCTGATGCTTTGTACCATTCCAAGATTTTGTCAAAGAGTAGATGAATCTCTCCCAAGCACACAATTGAAATGTGGTTGCAATGTTCCTCACCCCGATGCTGGAGAAACGTGGCCATGGGCAATGTGCAACAGGAGGACAACCAAGCTTCAAATTTCCATTGCATGGAGCAATCTGTGACACATTCACATGTCAGCATGACATGCTTCAGGCCTCAAAACTTACATTTGTCTCCTGTAAAGGACCCATTTGGGGCTGATGTCCTCCAGGGTTTTAGGGGTCTTGGGTTCCAGATTGAGAACCTGCTCAACCAGCTACCCATCTCAAGGAGTGGAGGTGGAAAGGTGAATTTGTTCTTGCACAATACATGGAAGAGATTATCACCAGGGAAAAAAAAAAAAACCAAGAGCTCCTTGGTCAGGGGCATTGGTGAAGAAACCCAGGAGAAATATTGTATTCTCTGAGTCCCTGGAGGTATTTAAAAGATGTGTAGATGTGGTGCTTAGGGACATGGTTTAGTGGTGGGCTTGGAAGTGTTGGGTTTATAGTTGGACTCCATGATCTTAAGGGTCTTTTCCAACTTAAATGATTCTATGATTCTATGATGCTTGGAGTCAGGACTTTTCTGGCAGACTGGTGACCTTCCAGATAAGCATATCACTACCTTTTCAGCTCTCAATAAGGTACCCAAGGAAGTGGTCACTCCAGCTCATGCATCCCAGCTCTTTTCTAGCCCAAGGATAATGGTCAGCTTAGATCCGGTGACATGTTTATGGTCAAGCACAAGAGATGAAAGGTGACACCAAACAACAGCCAGTGCCTGGGTACCTGGAGCAGATGAGTCCAGTGGATTGTCCTCTTGTACAAAAGAGCTACTTGCCTGGAGATTTGCTTGCCCAGATGCTCCTGAACCAGGGAAGGGATGGGATCATAACTGGATCAAACCTACACCAGGCTTCAGAACAGCCCCAGACACATCCCAACGCAGCACTTTGACCTCATCCCTGCACAACCCACCTGATGCTTTCCAGGGAGCGAATACTCACCTTCTATAGCTGTGTACACCATCAGCCAAACCTGTTCATGGATTTATATGCAGTGTTTCTGCACGATGTGAACCCCACTACAGTTCCACTGTTGCTGTATGCGGCGTGGCTGGCTCCTTCCCCATGCTTGCACACCCCTCCATTCCCAGCTCCTTTGTCAGGATTAAGGCCAGCTCTTTGCTGGCCACCGAGCACATTTCTAGCAATTGCCTGGCCCCAGGATTAGATGAAAGGAGAGCGGTCACGGGAGAGCTCTGGAGATTTGCACTTCCTTTGCCAGCATCCTGAAAGACTGGTGCATTCACAGACACAACACTCCATTATTCATGCCTGAAAGATGGAAAATAGGGCACATTATGATATCAAAACCCAGCACCTAAAATCACTCACTTTGTAGTCTGCAATTGAAAGCATATATCTGGCCGTATTAGAACGGAGAAGTTTCTTTTCCCAGCGAAATCTCTCCTTTCCCACTGCCGTGTGGGGCACAGCTTTCTAGCTGTGGCTGCTAATTCTGCAGGCAGAACATCTGCCCATGTGCTTGGGGCAGCAAACCCCATCACAGTCCAAGCCAGTCTTGATTTATATTGTGGCAACCGGGACAACCATCAGGTCTTCTGTTTTTTGGAAAGGAGGCATCTGTATATATGTAAATGTGTCCTGTAAATCAGCACCAGTGGAGCTGTGGCTTTGCAAATTCCTGTTTCTGTTAAAGCCACTATTTTTTTCCTAGTCCTGTGTGGACAGGTGACACAACAGTCTTGTTCACTTTTGCAGTGACTGGGTGTTTTGAGACTGAGACCAGAACAAGTGTCACACCTCAGAAACAACTTTTACAGTGGGACTTGCTTGGCAGGACAGGGACAAACAGCTGTGGACATCAAACATACGTGTTGCTGCTGTCTTATTATGTGGACTCACAGTCTTCTAGAAGTGGCATTCATTTGTTATAGTGATTAGCTGCTGTTACAGACCCAGAGGATAAGGTTCATCTGATCAGCCTTCAGATGTTTGCAGTGCAGGTGACTATTCACAACCATTGCTCTTCAGAGTCCATGGAGCTGAGAAGACATGGTTCATGTGAACAGATGTAGACATGCACCCTGGGACAAGAATACTTGCACCCTAAAAACGCGTGTTTCTTCCTTCTGACTCTAAGGGAAATCTCAGTGATTGTCTCCAGCAAACAGTCTGCCACACATTTCGAGTTCCAATCTGGTCTTCCCTGTTCACCAGGGAAGACACACCACCAGGCACACCCCCGAGACAAGTCAGGGCAAGAAAGAGGTATGTGAGGAAGGAAGTGCCCTGGCAATGAGGCACTTCGCTGCCAGTTGGCTCACCATCTGCAGAGACTGCCAACACCTGCCTCTTTCGCAAACATCTGTATGTGCTGACAGCAATGACATATGAAGGGAAGATCTCCGGTGAATCCTGGGAAGCAAAAAGGTTCAAAAACAACAAGACAGTTGTACAGAGTATGTGTTTGTCTTCCTGTAAAAGCATGTTCCATGTAAAGGCTTCTCAGATAATTCTTTAGTCTCTGCCACCTCTCCTAAGCACTACTTTTTTTTATATAATTGAGGAAACTGAGGCAGGCTGTGGTAGCAGAAGTGATGGTTCCAAGGATGTTAAGCACTGGGTGGCAAAGCAAAGGGATGAACCTGTATATCTAAATGGTTAGGCCAGTGTTTTGAGCAAAATGTACAAAATATGCCCGCCTGGATCTGATATCGCTCCCTCTCCAACTTGGGAGGGAGAATATTGGCTGCAGGTGACCTGCCAGCAGCAGTTTTAAGGGGAAAGGGAAAAGGAGGAAGATTAAAGGACAGAACCAAAAGCTCCTCCCTTGTGGCATCTTTTACACAACCGTTTCCCTTTACAACGTCCCAAACATCCATTAAGGAAGCTTTTAGGATCAGCCCTTTTTTGTCTTACAAATGAAACCAGATGCCAAAGCCCCAGAAGTGGCCGCAGCAGTAGAACAAACCAAAGCAGCAGATTCACCTCCTGAACTTGGCAGCAGCATGAGGCCACCTTAGCAAAGTCATCACGGGACCATCCATCATTTCACAAAATTGCTGCTGCTCTAATTAAAGAGAGACTGTAAAGATTTAGTTCTTTTATCAAATATTGGAAAGCAAAGGGACTCACTGCCAAAGTGATTAAGGTCTTCGTTGTTATTCATAAGTAGGAGTTTCACTCAATAAGCACCTATGATAGATGACGAAGGGTTGTTTCTGCTGAGGAGCAAAAGGGCCTGATTCTGTATGGACTGGAGCATGGAAGGGGTTTTATTTTTGTAACCTTCTAGTTTAACAATGGCTTATGGGAGGGGATGCTCATTTCCCATCTAGCTGTGATGTGAAACAGACCCTAATATATCTTTTCACATGAAAAAAAAAAAAAAAAAAGGGTTCAGGGGTGTATTTATTTGTTACTTCTTCCTCTGAATATCTCCATTTTCTCAATTCTTGTTCCTGCTGCAGCAGCTTTGGGAGTGTTTCTCAAAACCAGAAACCCGAGTGAGGTCTCAGGCAATCCCATTGCAAAGTCAAGCACGCCAGGGTTTGGGGTGAGCAATCATCTCCTTTCCAATGCCTCCCCTCTCCTGACAAAGCAGCTGTTTATGTTCTGGTTTATGGAGGTTTTGGGTCATGGAGGAAATCATAGAACTAGGAATGAGAAATGTGAGTTATTTTTTTCTTTTTACTGAGCAGGTTTTCACCAGGAAAAAATGACTGTGGGAAAAGTGTTCACGTTTCATCATCAAAACTGGAAACATCCTTCACTCTTTAGTGCCAAACTTTGTCGTCTTTCAACAAATCTTTTGAGGTGTGGAGGAGGTCTGGTACTTCCAACAACGTCAAAAAAAGACAGTACTTTCCCCTTTTATTCCACCTTCTAATCACATCCTCCCCTGCCTGCCCGCATCTCCCCAGAGTTGCCTGTACCCTGCTGCTTTCTCCATCCCAGCTCCTGTTTTTCTGCCCTGCTGGCATTTTTGCAGCTTGCCTGGGGGTTTTTTTATTATTTTTTCTGTTTTTCTGCCATTTAGAAGTTTTGGTAACTCCTTTCCAGTGAATTTTTTGTTTTGGCAAATGTGCAAAGCCAGCCCCTCAGGGAGAAGTCAGCAGAGCATTTCCATTTCACTGCTAGGGACTAAAAGTTACTGAGTACCGATGCCCTTGAAGCTGTGTGCCTTCCTCTAATTTAATATAGAGCCTTTATGTGAAGTTAAGGACAAACACCTTCCCTTACAGAACCACTCCCTATGACAGCCTCACTAATTAGTTGTTATTAACTGTGATAACAGAGCTATCAGATTTAATAGGCAGCAGATTATGGCAATTACAGTGAATTCACTGGGTACGGGAAGCTGGAGGTTTGGCTCTGGGGACAAACAGGCAGATTTTGTCAGGCAGCACACACAGGGCAAAGCTGCTGCATGGAAGGGTGCTCCTCAAGGCATGAAATCATGACTGGGAAGACGTACCAGCCAGTGGGACTGGGAGTGAGGGAGAGTAGATATCATAAATGTATGAAAATGCAAAGGGTAGATTTGGAAACGTCTTTCCTTTCTTTTCTGTTTCCTTTCTTTTCTGTTTCTCTTGTACTTTTGCTCTGTCTCTCACTTTGCCTTTGCTCCTCTCTCTACTCCCTTCCTCCAGGAGAAAAGAGTGAGGAAAAGAAAGATGAGAAAATTACAGAAAACACCAACATGTTATTGCTTCTTCCTGTCCCTGGCTGAATGTCTCTGATGTGTGTGAGCTGGTTTTGCCTGCTCCCCTGAGCGGTCGTGGAGAGCAAGGCCAGCATTTTTGTAGGGTGCCAAGGACCAACCTGAGGCTGAGTCTTTCCATAAAAAGTTATGAAAAGGGGTCTGAGGTCCAGGGGCCACCTGGCTGGAGGGGTGGTGGTGTGGGAGGAACCTCAGAGGTCCCCACAACTCACCTCATCAATGATTTTGGCAAGTTCACCCACCTGGACCTGTCCAATTAACCAGAAATATGGAAACACTTCTGAGGACCACCTCATCCTCCCTTCCCGCCATGGTCGCAGCCTCTTCAGCAGCAGAGGCATTTCCCTCTGTGTGTGTTTTTCCTTTTTCCCTGCTGAATTTTTCTTCATTAAATCAGCCTTTGGGAGCAAAACCAAATACAACATACTGACATGGCAGCCCATCACTCCTCGGGAATGCATTTACCAGAGGCAGCCCTGGCTGCTGTTTTCCCCATTATCATCGAAGCTGACAAAGGCATCCTCCTCCAATTTCTGTAACGTGGTGATTCCCATCCCCCACTGTCCCCTCCTCTTCACTCACCCCTCAAGCAAACAGCTTGGCTGGAAAACCAATCTACCCTGCAGAGACCCTGGAGCTGCGGTTGCAGCGATGGACCCTGAGGGTCCACTCCTCTGCTCCTCAAAGCTGAGCCCCCGTCCCCCATGCAGCACCCTGGGGAAGGCACCCCACACAAGAGGTGGAGGAAAGGCAAGAGGCTGAGGGGATGCAGATGTGAATTACCCCACGCTTCCACTTTGCACTTGATTTCTTAATCAAATTCCAGGAGTGTCTAAAGACTACCACTGAGATCAAAGCCTTGTTAGACATGTCATTGGAAAAATAAGTAGACCCTACCCCAAAGAACTGCTGATGCAAGCTGTGAAAGGGTAGGGGAAGGTGGCTGCAGAAACAAATTGTCTTGCCCTGGGTCCAAATGCTGAGTTACAGCCTGGACTACATCTCCCATCCTTTCTTCTGAATCATCTCCCATGGTTTCTTCTGAGGCATAAGTGAATTTTACTGGCAAATGTAGATGTCAGAAAGAGCTTTACAAGGTATGGTAAGGAGAAACCGTATTTATTGCTCTATATCTGCTGCACAACTCTGATGAGATGTTGCTGGATGTCTTGCAGGACTTGGGCTTGAATTGGTTGCTGTGCTGTATGTAATGAGTGGACTTGCTGTGGCTGGAGCTGCAAGAGTTGATGTGTCAGGGCTAGAAAGGTGCATCAGCTGGTAGCACAGTCACCGTGAAGGGTGAGGGAACTATGCTGAATAGGTGACATCCCCAGACCTGGAGTGGGATGGAAAACAGGGCTTAGGGAAGCACAGACCTCCCAAAGACTATTTTGTACAGCCTCCTCTGTTGTAACAGGATTCTGCTAAGGTTTTATGTCTTCTCCAGAAATTTACAGGGTCTGTTTTCTGCTCCTCTCCCTCCCACCTGGAAGCTACCGTCTCAGCACAACCCAACTGAAACCCCAGAGGGAAACACCTCAACTAACAGTTGCCCACTTACCATGGGTTGTCTAACTCTAGCTCTGAGGTTAAAAAAATTTTTTTGGTATATCCAGAAAGGGCCAGAGCTGATATCCATGAGGGATTTTGATTCAAAGCGGTTAGAATAAAAGAGGTGTAAATACTGATAAATGATCCTCTTCATTTTTTTTTTTTTTATCTCTCACAAAACAGAAAAAAAATGGCACAGACTCAATTTCTATAATGTTCTGTTTTCGTCTGTAAGAAGAAAATTTTCAAGCTTAGGTGCCAAAAGCAGGAAAATTAGATCTGTATTTAGACAGTTAAATAAGAGGCTCAATTTTCAAAGGTACCAATACCCTGTATTTCTAATTGCTACCAGAAGAGACTGAAATCTTACTTTACTTTTAAAAGGGTATTTTCCAACTCCAAAAAGAAAACTTTTTTATTTGCAAAGCATTTCCACAGAAAATGTCCATCAGGGGATGAGGGACAGAAGCCCACTGAAAAACAACAGACATGTTTTTTCCTTTTAGAGTTCAACTCCTGGCAATAGGCAACCTAAATGGATTCAGTAGCAACGAAACTACATTGATCAAAGGTCTCATGCTCAGTTCTTCTTCCATTCCTCTGCAGTGAAGGGTTGAACTCAAGCTACAGCCAGTGAAAATTAGGAAATTATGGGACTTTCAATGCTTATGTTTGCCCTCAAACCTATTTCTTCACTTTGCTTTATGGTATGAGATTGTCTCTCCAGGCAGCTCTCTTTACTCCCAGTCTTAATCCACTCTCTCACAGTAATCCAACCCTGCACATACTGGCTCAACTCCATTTATCCATCCAAAACAGGAGGTACTGTGTGCAAGACTGGACACCATGGGGAAACTGTGGTGTCTGTGAGAGGATAAGGTAGTGGGGCAGCCAGAAAATTGCGTCCCAAGCTTTCATGGAAGATGCTCCCAAATCCCATCAAAAGGATAAGAAAATCTCAGTTTAAACTTTCTTTCAAATTCATTCTTCCCTGCATACAACCTATCTTCTGCTGACATCTAGTCCCTTTCCTGAGCTTAGTACATCCTGAGCTTAGTATATCCCTACCTGCTCCATATGTTGAAAGTATAAATCCATTATTATATAAACTTTATTATAATGGTGATCTCTTTAGTTCTCAGTACAGACAGGGATATTGTCCATGTCATTGGAGTGCGAGCTTCAGGATTTGACCCTGACTGGACCAAATCATGAGAGAAGTTGGATTAGGTCTGGCATTAAGAACTTCCCACCATTTCTCCCCAGATGCCAAGACCCAAGTTTGACACTGATGGAAAACCAGATGCACTTAGATAACGTAATGCATGGTGGAATGGCTATCAGTGTCAGAAAGCAAAAGAAAATACAACCCAAAATTCTGAGGGAAAATGGACATGCATAATGAGCCACTGAAAACCAGTCTGGTGCTGGAATGAAGAATAACATTGTCTGGAGAAGAGCTGTCATCTAGAGACTGGTGATCTTCGTCCTCTTGTCCTCCTGAGAAAGCTCTGAGACATGCTAGCAAAGCCATGTGGGAAATATTTCCAGTGTCAACCCTCCATGCCAGTGGATAAACAGAGGGCTTTAGTCCCCAGGGGCTGTCCATCAGCTTTGACGCCATTCCCCTAACACTATGATTTACTAAAAGAAAAACAAGTTTGGAAAGCAAATGCACAGACTTTCCAAGAAGGTCCCCAGCCACAAGGAATAAGATTCTTTGCCCCAGGATGCATTTTATGCTGCATTTATGCTCATGCCGACTCCGAGAGGACAGCCTCAATGCGCAGGGTATTGTGCAAACACTCAACAAGAGACATTCCTTTCTCAGAAAAGCTGGGCAGCCAGATCAAGGGCACCAAACCCGCTTTGCAGGGTGAAAGTTATTCAGGCAGCTGCTGCTTCTGGAAATGCAAACAAATTGGCACTGGTGTATAGCTGTTTTTACAGCATTGTGGTTATTCCCTAGTGTCTGGTACCTCTAATAACTTCATGGGATGAACCATGGGTCGTCATGACATGAAAGGGACTAAGGTGGCATTCAGGCCACTGAATGAGGTCGGTTGCCTTTGAAGATCCTCTTGCATTACACAAGTCAATGATAACGTAGCTCAGTTATTAAATATGGTCACCTTGATTATGCAGCAGGACACAGGCTGCTCTCCTTGTTATTAGAAAAAGTTTAGAAATGAACACAATATCACCATGTTATTAAGGAAAGGAGGAGGGAAGGAAAGCATTTCAGCAATAAAAATGTCAATCTCTGGTTTATTTAAAAAATATTAAAACAATGAGTTGCAAACGGGAAATCTAGAAAACTCCTTTGATAAATGTCAGTACTTTTAAATTAGGACAAAGGAATTAGAAAAATGGAGGCTTATGTTTAATTCACTTGAAAGCAAATTAAAGGGTTCGGCTTATGGATGAAAGAGAAAATTAGGTTATTTTTTTCCCAGAGAGTTACCAAGGCTACTGCAGCCCAGAGAAAACCACAGTTCAGCACACAGCTTGGCGAGCTGCTATTGACAGGGCTGTTTGCACATCTTAAGTGGATTTAGGAGAAGTGGTTCCATTTCAGGAGTCGGAAGCTGGACCAGACACTGTGTCACATCCTGGCAGGGACAGCACCTGGTTGGGTCTGTCTAATCCAGGGATTTTTCCCAAAATAGTCCTTCCTCCCCCACACTTTGCAAGGGAGGTGATGGTATGATAAATATAAAGCCCCCAGCAGCAGGATGTTTGATTCTTAAGATGATCATGCACTTCTGCACCTTGGTGTGGTACCTCCAGCATTTTCACCTGGGCTAAATATCTGGTTTTAGAGAAACGTTGCCCCTCAGTCGATGTGTGTATGTCCATCACCAGTTTGTATTGCCATGGCTCAAGCTGGGAAGATTTCCAACAGAGAAATGGCTGAACAAGTGCCCTGTTTAAGGAAATCCTTACTTTCAGGTTCATGACTTTACATTTTGTACTATTTCATCCTGTTTCTGCTCATTCTCAAGATCTTCTTTCTGATATTCAGCTCCTCCCACATTTCATGGACATTTCTCAGCTTTGTTCCTCAACAGACTTCATTAACACTTCATTCCCACCTTGGGGGCCAAAATTGTTGTTGCAAACCTTAAACAAATCAATCACCAGACAGACTCAGGAGAAGCTCCACTAATAGATGTGCTCCCCCATCCAGCACTGTTCGATATCATTTCCCCATTAGCCACTTCCTTACTTTTGACATGGTTCCCTCATCAAAGTCTGTCTTCTCTCACTGGAGTAAGGAGGTTACCCCATGGCACTGCATCCATTTTTCATTTAAAATTCAAAGAAGGGAGATTTTTCACATGCCCATTTTTTTCCTGCAAAAATTTATTTTATCCAAGAAAATACCAGGTTTGCATGCTACAATCTCTTAGCCATTCCCTATGTCTTTAGCGGCCCCTTTCCTCCGTATTGTTATAAAGCCCAGCAAAGTTCTGAGCAGCAACAAACATCTCTGATGTCTCCTGTATTATCTCTCTCTTTCAGATATAAGCCCTGTTTTTGCTGGTCCCCAGTCCAGAGGCTGCACCTTGACTTGATTGTTTCTTTTTGTGTCCTTGCCCCCAGATCCGAAGTTGCACATGCTGGTCCTTGGAGATTTGGTGATGGAGAGTAGCCAGTCCTTCTGATACGGTGCTTTTGGGATAGAACTTCCCATTTCTCAGTGCATTGTCTTTCTCAGTATACTTTGCTCTTGCCACGCTCTTCAATATTTCATCTTAACTGAAAGCAAAGGTGAAATTTTATTTTTTCTTCCAAGGGATCTTACCTACTTTATGGGAGAACATATAACTGGATATCAGCCACAACCTCTTCCCTTATTTCACTGCATAATGTCTGCCCATCAGCATTTTCTTTTCAATGTATTCCATGACCAGACATATGAAGAGTACAGGGGGATCTGGGTCATGACATCACTCTGATTCCCTTTTCCTTTTGCTTACCTCACAATAATTGCAAACTGTGGCAGATTAATCCTGCTGTATCCCACTCAAGGCTTGATTGAACTCAGCAAGGTGAGGAGTATGATTTGCTGTGTTTATTGATGGTGTAACTCTGCAAGGTAGTGTGGTCCTCCAACTGACCTGGCTGGGAGCTCAAGCTTCCCAAGATCTCACCAAAGGAGCAGCGTTTGCAATACATACAAAGGTTCCCAAGGTCCTTGTTTTTTCCTGGAAAGTCAGACTTGCTTGGCAATGAGTTTAAACACCCCACAGGTGCTGAGACTCTGAAGTCCTTTGAAGTATCAAGATCTTCCTAGAAAGGTTTCACAGCAGCCACAATTATTGTTCTTTTGTTTTGCTTTTTGTTTACTCCTAAATGGTAGCAAGCAACTCTCCTTCTCTTCTGTCAGCTCAGTTAATAGGTTTGTGTGACATTATCCCAGAAGTTCAGCAACCAGAGTCCCAAAACACATCAACAAGCAATAGAGAGGAGCAAGGGGAACACTTCCTAAACTGGCAAAGCCCAGCCAAATTTGCAATTCACAGCTCTTACACTCTCATCAACAGCTGATAAGACAGAGCCAAGCCCCTCCTCCTGCCCTCTCCTTAAAACCAGCAGCTACAAAACCTGACTAAAGAGGTGATGCAGGTATTACAACTGATGCCCAAGCACAACAGACAAGGATGAACATTACAGTAACTTTTCCAGAACAGGAAAAGGTTAATCTGTCTCTGACAGTGACCAGTAATGGATATCTAAGAAAGAGGATAAGAATGAGGACAGCACGGGGCAAAACCTTTCAAAATACTCCCCTAACCTCCAACCTTGCAGCTCTCGGAGTTCCTGAGCCACAGGTGAGGTCTCTGTAATAACAACCCTTGCTGGAGAGCTCTTCTGTGAGATTGGTTGATTTTTTTGGAACCATGTTAGCTTTTAACAAAATCCTGTGTCAAGGCAACAACACACCAAAAATCCACTTTTCCCAATCAGTTTTGGATCTGCTTCCTTCTCATTTACTTTCCTGACCCTCACTCTGGTGTGGGATGAGGCAGAAGACAGGTGATCTCCATCTACCTTGCCCAAACACATCTCTGTCCTCTGCTCACACCTGCTGAAGAGACAAGGTAGTCAGGCTAAAGTCACTCCATCTGCAGAAGCTGGTCCACACCTTGGATCATATGGTATAGAGGAGGTGAGTGAGAATAACCTCTCACCTGACTCTGCAGGTGGAAATGCTTTTTCAAGGAAGTTGTTCGGGAAAGGTCTAACAGCATCAAAATCCCAGTGGCAAGTGTGCTACCACCTTTCATTGAAAACTGCTGCTGTGGCTCCATGTTGTCCCCCTGCAGGGCATCAAATGAGGGTTCTACAGGTGTATGTGCACAGGGAGGGGTGTCACCCAAGAACCTGTCCAGTAATCATCCTACTTCAGAACATCCCATGCTGGCTGATGCAGAAACATTCTCCTGTGCCTCCAGGAAAGGTGCCAGCCATCCCTTGGCCTCTGAGTTTATCGCCTCACTCCTTGAGCTTTAACACCTCCAGCAAAACCCTCCTATCTCTGATTCACCTCATTTGGGTGACCTCCTAATTTTTGCTCCTATAGAACAAGGTTTGGTCTGCCTTCCCTTGGTGCCCATCACTCCTTCCTCCCTCCCTAGGGCTGTCCAACTGGATTTGCCTTCATGGATGTTTTTCCTGGGCTAGACTTTCACATATTTCTGGTGAAGAAAAAACAGTTCATCCTTTTTCTTCCTGTTCCTGAACATCCTGGGCACAGCAGGTAGTGTATTCCTGTTTTGTTCTGCAGGTTGCTTTGGTAAATATTTCTCTTTGCACACAAGCTTTTGCTTAGGGCCCGTATGCTTTGACCCTGAGAGGAAAATAGAGTCTGGTTTTGAAACTCAGATTATTGTTAAAGCGAAGAAGGGCTGGGTCTCTGGGTTTATACACAGCTGATGTGAGGGTGGATGGATTTCCAGAAGTTTTGAGTGATTATAACACAAACCTATCAATCATATCAGCAGTAGCAGGCTTTTTTGAAGCGACATCAAGGAAGCTTGCATAGCTGACCTGAAAGCGTGTTGCCTTTTTTTTTTGGCCTATCTTGGTCTAAATTTTGAGATTTTTCCAATTGACTCCAAACAGTGAAGTCTAGAAGTGTTTTGAGCAGGGGTTACTCTGGTCTTTCCCAGTTTTGGAGACCAAGATAATCAGGGTGTGGGGCTTCTACCCCACCTCATACTGCTTGGTGCATCCTCCCCACGTCTGCCTGGCTTTTTCTGCTACCTCGGCAGAAGGTTCCGCAGATTCTCATATTTCCCACTCCACTTCTCTAGACGGTTTCTTTCTTTGTCTAAACCTCCCCATGTCTCCTGGCCAGCAGTGGTTTGTCTTGTCCCTTGTGTGTCACGGGCCAGGAGTCTGCCACCATTTCCCTGAGGGACATTTTGAAGGAAGAGACATTTGTGCATGGGTGTTGTCAATGGATGGATGGATATTCTGGAATGGTTCTGGCTGTTTTCCAACTTCCCTAAATTGCACAAATCCCTTAATCTCTCAGTCATCACTTCATTGTTCATAAAAAGAGACAGCTACAGCTCTCTTGCCTTGTTCCTATGGCTATTTTTGGTTTAAGGGATCATTTATTGTCACAGGAGTGTGCACGGTAGGGTCCTCCACAGCAATCTTACTCAAGGAAGACAGACCAAAGTTGTGTTCTAGTTTCCATTGTAACCTGTTTCACTCTCACAAGAGCATTTCTTTTAATCAGCATATTTTATGTGCCTTCTCTGCCTGGTGATTTCTCAACGGACCTACCCAAACAATTCTTTCTTTCATTGCCTTTGCTAAATCTGTTGTCTGGAGCTCTGGGGAGCAGCTTCTCGGGATAGGTCTAACATGAGCAACAATGGGATATTTTTACACCTGACTGATCAATACCTTGATTCATTTATAAGGAAAGGTAGCAGGTAATTTTAGGAGGGATGTGTGTATGTGCATGGAAGGAGTGTTTTTTACTTAACTCTATTCATCTCAGTATCCACCCAGAGATCAGGAGAAAGCTCAGATCTGATAAATAAGGCAGCAAGGAACAATGATCCCTCTCTCTTCCCAGTATTTGCAGCATTTCTCTTCTGGATGGCTTTTCCCAGTGCATGGGTCCCCCCCTCATGAAAGTAATTACAGAAAAGGCAGGAAATGGCTCCCTGTTGGGATGGGTGATGGGGGTTGTCTATGCCTGGACTTTCCCACCCCAAAACCCCCTGCTATTTTTTTTTTCTTCAAACTTAGGAAGAAATGTTGTTTTCATGGCACTGATTCCTTGACAGCTTGTCCTTGTCTAGAGGGGGAGGTTGTAGCTTGTCCTTAGCCCAAGAGGGACCATCAAGGCTGCCTTCACATTGTCTCCTTCAGCTCCAGCTGTGCAGATGGAGGAGGTTGATGCAGCTTCCCTGATTTGACCAAAAGGAAGGTTTTCCTGCTGCTCAGACCTCAACAAGGGGTCAAGACATTGTGCCAGGGGAAGTGAGTCCCCACATCCCTGCTCTCAGCACCCTTGTGTGAGGTGGGACACCGAGCCGAAACCATCCCTTCTTTAACATGGGGCTCTGGTCACGTCTCTTGGTCCAATGGCATCAGAATATCTCATTCCTGAGGAGAAGGCAGACATTTTCCAAGGAAAATATTTTTTTCATTTGTTAAAAAACCCACAAAACCTCACATGTGTTCCAGTGATATTATTTTTCCTGGGCTAACAGCTACTTCAAAAATAGAACACTAAAAAAGAATCTGCAAAATAATTAAAAATAATAATAAGCAGAAAAATCCAATCATTTCCCCAGTTTGCCAGCTAGATGTTTCAATTGCATCTCATAGTGATTTCATTTTGAAATTTGCTTAAACATAATCATACTCTTAAGAAGTAAAAAAACACCAGCTGAAGAGTAATGCTTTTTTTACTCTGAATGAGGTTTTATTAACACTTTCTTTTTCCCCACTGAGTAGCTCAGGAAATGCTCATTTTGGATGTGAAATACAGTTATTAAAGACATTCATTTATTTACAACTTTTCAGTTCTGACAGAGGACTAGAAAACTCACTAAATGAACAGCTCCAGACTGGAACATGGTAGAAACTTTCAAGAGGAGAGGAAGGCCAGGGGATCACACTTTCCCTTTGATTTGCCAAGAGGAAAAAAAAAAAAAAAAAAAAAAACCAACCCAAACAAAAAACCCCCCACCAAACTAAAAGAAAAAGACATATTTTCTCAACTTCTTTACGCTTTATATATAACATCTGCAAATCACTGTATGAATTATTTCCCTTCTCTGTTTTGGTCATGAAAAATAAAAATGTGCAATTCCTCTGGTTTTCTAGGAGAACTTGCTGGAGGATTAATGAAGTGATGCCACGAGAAAATGCAAGTTAAGAACCCTGAACAGCTCCAGTGAAAAAACCTTCAGAGAGCATTTAAATACCTGTTTAGCTAAAATACCTGAACCAGCAGTCAAGAAAAGCTCTTGCTGCAAATGTTCAAAAGCACTGTCTGAGCTTTCAGTGTAGAGAAAGTGCCCTGGTGCTTCTCTTAATCATCAGAGGAGCCTCTGTGTTAAGAGAGACAGGGAAGGAAGGGAGAGGAGAGGAGAGGAGAGGAGAGGAGAGGAGAGGAGAGGAGAGGAGAGGAGAGGAGAGGAGAGGAGAGGAGAGGAGAGGAGAGGAGAGGAGAGGAGAGGAGAGGAGAGGAGAGGAGAGGAGAGGAGAGGAGAGGAGAGGAGAGGAGAGGAGAGGAGAGGAGAGGAGAGGAGAGGAGAGGAGAGGAGAGGAGAGGAGAGGAGAGGAGAGGAGAGGAGAGGAGAGGAGAGGAGAGGAGAGGAGAGGAAGGGATGGGATAGAAATTGAAGGGAAGGGAAGGGAAGAGAAGAGAAGAGAAGAGAAGAGGAGAGGAGAGGAGAGGAGAGGAGAGGAGAGGAGAGGAGAGGAGAGGAGAGGAGAGGAGAGGAGAGGAGAGGAGAGGAGAGGAGAGGAGAGAGAGAGAAGAGAAGAGAAGAGAAGAGAAGAGAAGAGAAGAGAAGAGAAGAGAAGAGAAGAGAAGAGAAGAGAAGAGAAGAGAAGAGAAGAGAAGAGGAAAGAGAGAGGAAAGAGAGAGGAAAGAGAGAGGAAAGAGAGAGGAAAGAGAGAGGAAAGAGAGAGGAAAGAGGAAAGGACCTTTCCTGCAAGACTGGGTTAGGAGGTCGAACAGAGGTGGCCGTGTTTACAGGTCATGGACTTGGGGATGAGGCTTCTTACTCTGCCAGTCAGTTAATTACTGGGTGAACCCGAAGACATCGCTCCCTGTTTTGTGTCTCAGCTACTCCATGCATGAAATGGAGGTAGTAGAAAAGGATGCTCGCTCATCATCATCAAGATTAAGAAGCCAGGCTCTGCTGCTTGGCTTCCTAAAAGAGGATGACCCGCTGGGACATGGGGGTCAGTGGTGGGGAAGGCTGGGGGGTGGGAGAAGCACCAGGGGCCAGTGGCGAGGGACCTTTTTAGGTACTGGATGGGCTCAGTGCGCCGTGGGGAGGGAGGTGTGGGGGCCTCGATGGAAGCACATAACCTGAATTTACAGAGATGCTTTTTGGAGGAGATTTGGAAGGTGATGTTGTGGGAGATTAATGGAAGGGATGACGGCTGGGAGGGGTGGTAGGATGTGGCCCAAGACTTCGGGGCTGTGTCTCTGCTAGCAAACAGTCAAGACCAGGACACGGGTCCCAAGAGGATGGGGCTGGCGCTGTCACCCTGAGCGAGTCTGAAGCCGCAAGAGATGAGGGTTTGGGGGGGTGGGGGTGCCGGGGGTGCAGCGGGGCAGGAAGAAGGACATCCCGGGGCTGGAAGAGGTGAAAGGGGCCGTGCCCCGGGGCGCCTCAGGCTCACCCAAGACGCAGGACCACGAGCTGCTCTCGGTTGGGGGAGTTCCCCCCCCCCCCCTCCGCTTCCCCGGGGACAGGGATGCGGGGCCGGGGGGGGGGCGGGGAGGAGCGGGGCCGGGCCGCCAAGCCCCTCCCCGCGGAGTCTGGGCGGCGGAGAGGCGGGGGCGGCGGCGGAGGCAGCCCGGGGAAGGCGGCGAGGGGCTGCCCCGCCGCTCGGGCACGGCGGAGCCTCCGCCCGGCGGGTAGAAGTTTGGTGCTGAAAGAAGAGAGGGACCAAAAAAAAAAAAAAAAAAGAATAAAAGAATAAAAAATAAGCAAGGAAGTGCCTCCTCCCGGAGGGATGCGGCGAAGAGCGGCCGGAGGGAGCCCGGCTGCGGGCACGACCCGGGGCCGGAGCGGGGCTGAGCCGGGAGCGGTGTGAGCGATCGCCCCGGGGGGGCCGGGCCGGGGCGGCGGGGACGCCTCCCGCCCTGCCCAGCCTCCGCGCATCCTCCGAGCCGAGCCGAGCCGGGCCGGGCCGGTCGGTCCGAGCCGTGCCGAGTGGGTGTGATCCGAGCCGTGGCCAGCGGTAGGATGAGGGGCATCCTCTACTTCTGCACGCTGATCCTCCTGGGTGAGTAGCGCGGCGGCACGGGGGCGGGGGGGGGGGGACAACTTTCTGCTGGGGAACATTCTTGCGGGGAAATTTTTTTTTCTTGGAGGTCCATTTCTTTTTTTTCTCTTGGAGGTCCATTCCTTTTTTTTTCTTGGAGGTCCTTTTATTTTTTTCTTGGCGGTCCATTTTTTTTTTTTTTTCTTGGAGGTCCATTTGTTTTTTCTTGCGGGGACATTTCGGCCACCCCCGGAGCACGGGAGGTGTCCCCCTCCCCAGCACCCTAGAAGCAGTGGCAAGCCCCGGGGGGAGCAGCACCCAGCTTTCTGTTGTCTCCTTTGCTCTGGACCTAAGCGCTGGGATCTTTCCTCCTTGTCACTCCGGAGAGTCCTGTTTGCCGCGGAAATGGCTAAATTTACCCCGGGCATTAAAGCACTTTTTGCTGGGGAAGGGGAGCTCGGAGGGATGTGTTCTCGACGAGGGGCGGGGGGGGACAGATTTTGCACGGCGCCGGGCAGCCCCACGGTGGTGCTGAAGCTGGAAAATGTCGGGGTTCGGGGCGGTGGGAGCGGGCTGGCAGCCCCAGCTCCGCGGATGTGCTGCGCAGCGCCGTGCACCGTGTCCTGAGCGCCGACCTGGGCTGTCCTCAGGGCTTTTTGTTCTGTTTGTTTTGGTTTTTGCACCGGGAGCGGGGGGCTAAGCACCCCAGATGCCTCCCCCATCCCCCTGTCCGCTCTGAAGGCAGCCCTCGTCCTCTGTCGCGGCTGGGAGATGCTGTCCCCCCGTGGGATGCCGCCGTACCGGCGGGGGGGGTTGTGAGCTGCAGCACCCCTGCTTTGAGCAGCCCTCTCGCATTCCGCTTCTCCCCAGCTGGGAGCTGGTTTTCCTCCGTGCCATTCCCGGGGCTCCCCGCACCCCTGGGCAGAGCCGTGCCCGGGGGCTGGCAGCTCCCGGCAGCGGGCAACCGCGGCTGGGAGCCGCCTCCCTGCCTGCTTTTGCCTGGTTGCAACCCACCAAGCTCCCCTTAGGGTATTTTTATTTTTTTTCTCCCCTCCCTGTGCTTCTTTGAGATAGCAAAGCCAAGAATGAGTCTGTACTTAAATAGCCCAGGAAAGGCTGTGGGGAGGCAGTGGGTAGGATGCGGCGGTCCTCTTCGGGTGGCCGCTGGGGGAGGAAAAGGTTTTGGGATGTATGGAAGTGGCTGGGACATCCCGGCACTGCTTCCTCCGCACCCCGAGCATCCCTCCTGCCAGCCCACCTCCTGGGGAAGACCCCGAGTCATTTTTTCCCTCGGTGGGGAAGGCTTTGTCAGAGCTCCAGGTAACTCTTCTCGCCGGCTCTCTCTGTCACTAGATGTCAGCAGCAGCAGCAACTCTTGCAAGTCCCAAAGGCGGGGGGGGGGGGGGGGAGGCAGTTTCGACACCCCAAAAGGACCCATCTCTGACCAGGGAGTGCTTTGCTCCAAGGGTTTGGGGGAGCACCGGGAGCTGGACATGCCCCAGGTTGGGGCGGCTGCTGCCTCACAGGGGCTGGAGCTGTGCCCTGGGCTGGGGAAGGTCTCAGCCTCCCTCCGAGCTGGGGATTTTTCCTGCAGGGCTCACAGGGCCTCTGGGTGGGAGTCCAGGTCTCTGCAGGATCCATTTTCCAAGTGCCTCACTGATTGACTGCCTGATTGACTGGCTGGTGGACTGATTGATTTTCTCTAGAGAAAGGGGACTTAAAGAAAAGAGCAAATGGCCAGCTCTCCACTGTCAGCAACGCAATTGGGAATAGTGGGCAGGTGTTAAGGACACACTCATCACCTCCAGCCCAAGCCAGAGCAAAGCCATCAGCTAGTATTCATGTTTCGGCCTTCTGATCTCAGTGTCTCCAGAAGGACCTTTTAATCTCTGAACTGGCATTTGACCCTGCAGGCTCGGCATCATCCCAGCAGATGCCATTCAATGCCCTCAGCCTGCTCTCTAGATATTTTCTAGATATTTGTGTTATGGATGGACAAGGGCTGCTCATTTCGAGGTGCCTGGGGAGATTCCCTGCAGGGATCGGAGGTGCTGGGGTGCCGGGCTGGAGAAGGCAGCCTCTACAACTGCCAGCGTGGCAATTCCCAGCTTCATCCACGCTGGCTGCACACCATGAGGGCTGCAGTGTGAGAGCCTTGCTTTTTGTGTGTCCCCCCCCTGCCATATTTAGGATGATCCTGGGTGGAGGAGGCAGGGCTTGGAGAAATTGGGGCTCTCTGAGGTGGGACTAGGCATCGTCACCACCATCCAGCCTGGAGGGAGAGCTCCTGCTGCCTCTTCATACCCAGCTCCCTGGTGGCACAGGCCCAACCTACATAGCTGAACATCATTTTTATTTTCCTCAACCACTTTTCAGCCAGATCAGCTGCTTGACCCGTCTCAACCAGCAGCCACATGAATGCCAGTGCCAGTGGCAAGGACAGAACAGGAGCACGCAGCTGGGACCAGGGATGTGGCTTTGGGGAAGTTCGTTGCTGCCGTAGCGTCCCCTGATATTTGCTTCGTGGTATTGGCTAGAAATCCTACCCACAGGACAGTGGTGAGGCATTCAGGAAGACTTTATGGAAAATCAATGCTCTAGAAAGCACTGATATACTTAAAGTATAATTTATTTTACAAGGACACTGGGTTACACTTGTAACCAGCCCCCAAAGCATTGCCCATCCCTTGTGCAGCTTTCAGAGGACACATCAGTCCCAGCACTAACACAATAATAATTAAAGGATGAGAACAAAAATCTGGTCTAGAGTTGAAAGCAGTAGTTTGCTACGAAGTCCCCATGGGACCAAGAGTAATTTCAGGATCCTGCCCTCCATCGCAATGGTCCAGAAATGGCATCTGAGCTGTCTTCTGCCCACAACTGCTGCATTTACCTGGCAAGTTTTACTGCACTTGGTCGTTAGTGTAATTTCTGGCATATGTTTCCCACAGGCTTTTCACAGATGCAATCAAACACAAGAGATTGTCTGGCGGCTTTTCACCTGGTTTGGGAACTCAGATCCCAGGGGGAGAGCAAAAATCTCTTGAAAAATGCGTCTGTGTGTATGAGAGAGGGAAATGCTCTTTAAATTAGTGCCTTTGTCAGTTCTGACAGGAGCAATCCGTTATTTGCATCAATAAGAATGTGATATTTATGCCTCTCTGTATTGGTGTGGAGGAGAAATAAAACTTCTCCCTCAACAGGCTGTCCTCAAACACTCTGCAAATTCCTCTGCAAGGATCTCACCACACCCAGAGAGTATTTTTTCCAGAGCTCTGGAGCCTTAGATAGTAATTACTGCTGGGTAAAAATTAGTACTAGTTAAGTCTAATAATTAGTATAAGTTACAGTGAATAGTGCTTTATTTTCCTTTTGGAGACAGAAATGTCTTCTCTGCTCTCCTGGCAATTTTCACAGACGACTTCTATTGTGCCTGAAATTTCCTTCATCATTTTCACACAAGACTTGTTCATTTTTATAACTTTCCACTTGGTCATTTTTAAACATGACTTTTAATGTCGTTAAGGTTTGCCACCTTTCGATAAAAATACTCTGCTACCAAGATATCCATGATTTCTTTTTCCCTCCAGTGGATTTTATATTCCTTTTGCTTCCTAACAAAAAAATGACCTCTTTCTTCGCAACCCAAAAGTGGAAGAGGACAAATTCAAAGGTAGTTCTGCTAAAACATTTTTTTTTTTTAAAGGACACATTTCACTGAAAAAAAGGAACAAAACTATGAAAAGCTTGTTCCTGTCAATCTTCAGTTCAGTGCAGCTCCCTTGTTTCAAATGCATCTGTCAAAATCCCCTCTGGTAACACCTCCTGGCAATGAACTTCACGCCTGGATGGACTGATGGTGGGAGCTGTGTGACTGTGGGTGGGGGAGTAGGGCCGGGAAGACATTTCCACCACCTCATGTGGATTGCCTTCATCTCTTTTGGCCATCACAGCTGTAAAGGTTCAAATATGGGCATGTTGGGGCTGGACTCCTGGTGAAAGCAGAGTGCAAAATCATGGTTGAGAGGCTGAGGTGGACGAGAAGTGGAGCCATGGATGGGCATTATGTCCTGGAGATAGGAAAGGAGGAAAACCAAGTTTAGTGTGACTGGGTGGAAGAGTGTGTCCAGGGGTTGTGGTGGTCAAGGTGATGGAGAACAAGGACCCAGGACTGTCTTATGGAGAGCAGAAAGGGTTTCTGGAAGGTGAAGCCACCATTTGTCCTGGGTAAGGAGAACCTGGGACTACCACAGGGAAGAAAAATGAGCATACAGGAAGGATAGGTATCTTCTAAGGTCACATCACATTTAAATCACCTGTGACTCCTCCAGGATTTGGGACTAATAACAAGTGATGCCACAGCTGGCTGCTGCTGAGCTGTAGTGAGCTTGATAGGTGTTAAGAAAGGTTGTTATCTTCATGAATATTTCCAGGCATCTCTCTGCATCTTACTAGAGCTGAGTTGGTAAGAAGTCTACCCCAGCTGCCGATCTGCCTTGGGGGTCCTTCAGTCACTCAGCAGTGACACATCTTTCTCTGCCACTGGGAATGGCATCCCTGGAAGGTGCAGGGCATGGCCAGACCTCTGGTGTGTCCTCAGAGCCTGCTCATCTCCTGCACCCTCTGGTCCACCTGACTGGAGCTGTTGGGGGGACTGGGATTTAGCTGCCTGCAGCAGGTGGCTTGAAGGAATGAATGACTCCCAGAAACAGAGACTGAATAAACCTCTCCGGGGCCCTGGTCCACAGCTTGACTGTCCTCATAGGGAAAAAAGTGTTTCCCTGTATCCCATTGGATTAGATATATGTTCCCCAGCTCAGAATTGCCTTGGCCACATCTGGTCACTCCTGAGTCGCATCTCTTTTCACCTCCCTTCATGCGAATCCCTCTTCTTCCTCCACAGGCAGCTCCTCAGTGCACATGTTCCTCTTTCTGTCCAAAGCCATCTGGAAAGCAGTTTTCATGAAAGATGCAGTAAAAATAGTTGCGCTGTGGTTTTGATTTATTGAATCCAACTGGAAAATCCTGTCTGCAATACCTGCCCTCACTGAGGGCTTTGATAGCGTAATTAGCAGCACTCCCCACGCTACTGCTGACATATGGGTTAGGGGGTCATTTTGACACACAAGTGCAGGCAGCTGGTTTCAAGTTCATGGGTCCAGTTTATTGAGGAGAAGGGGATGGGGCAGGTTTTCTGGTGCTTCTTCCAAAAGGAGGATCAAATTGCTCATCTTTCATACATCACCAGGCTAAGCCATCTATTCTTTGCCCCCAGGGGGATGGCAGTCCACTGCGGGATGGGATTTTAAACAGGTCCAGATGTTAAAGGGCTGCGAGTGAAGACCTGAGAAACTGGTGGGTTTTGCTCTCCTCTGCTCTTCCTGTTACTTGTACAACAAAGAAAAAGGCCAAGCACATAATTCGAGTCAAGACTCAACTTTAATGTTTTTGTCTGAGCTGCAGGTCTTTACCTGCAAGCGGTCTGTGCTGCAGACTGCCTTGCAGGAGGCGTTGTACACATGGGTTTCACATCTCTTCTGCCTCGAGGGAGTTTAGTGGCTAACGGCCGCAAAACCCATGAGGAGTAGGGGTGCCTGTGGGAAGTGCTCAACTCTTCAGATAGGCAGCAATGGGAGCATCTCTGGGAGTACCTGTCTGCATGATTTGAGGTCTCGGGAGGCTCAGAGCTGAACTGGACTCAGCAAATGCTCAGAACACATCTTGGGAGAGCTCCAGGGTGCCTTCAGAGATGGCGGATTGAACACAATCTCTGCAAAATAATCAGGTATTGCTTCTAGCTTTGCATCACACGAGGTTGGCTGATGCCTCTGCAGCAGCCACCTGGGAAATCCCATCATCCTTGATTAATCAGAGCAAAGGAAACACAGGGCAGCTACAGCCTCATGGGAAGGGAGCCTTCACTTGGATGATGGCTGTAAATTTTTTGGAGCAAACCTGGTGTCTGGGCCACCACTCGTTCAGAGTTCATGTGGTCCTGTCTCTGAGAATTTTACATAAACAGTCAAATCAATCGTAAAGGGTTTTGAATTTCTCAATTCATCTTCTTTTACTGTGGCAGCTTTTATTGAATGCTTTGATCAATTTTTTTTTCCCTCCTGCTGCCCATATTGGACCTTCCATAAGTATCAGCTCCACCATAATTATAACTTGAATTTCTTACTGTCCATCGGACATCTGCATCTCCCATAACTGGTGCCCAGGACCTGCAGACTGGCTCCCAAAATGTTGGCTATAGATACAATGATTTGGCTTACAGCCAACCTGGCCCCTTCTTCAGACTTCCCCCAGAGAGAAAAGCCAGGAGGAAACTCATAGCTTCTCAGGGCTACCTGTCTCTATGACTTTGGATAAACAAGTCTTAATAACAGGCTAGCTATTTCTTCTGAGATTTTAACTTCCATGCATGTGAAGAAAAATGCATTTCCCCATGACAGCCTTCACGGCAATATCTCTCAGATATTATACAGCTGACTCGGTTACCTGCAATGTGGAAATAGGTAGCAGATGTCTCTTGTAGCACCGTGCATTTTTTTTTTTCTTTGTTGCTGTCTGTGTTTTCCTTTGATGTTCAGTATGTACAGCAGAAGGCACCTTAAAAAGATGTCACAAGGCTTGAGGCGACATAAATCCATGCACACTGAATCTGCTGTAATAAAGGCTGCAGGTTAGGACGATGTGTTTGCCATCTACTAATGGAGAGGAGAGCAAACCAGCATGCTGAATTATTAGACAGGGCTCGGAATGAATCAAAGCCATTTGACCTGTTTGTGTAAAGCCCCAGACAAGGCTGAGTTTGCCTAAGTGCTTCCTCTGCACGGTGAGGAATTACACTCCTCCTTGCAAGGGTTAGATGATTTGACACATGAGTTATAGCAATTTCACATAGGTCCTTTTTTTTTTTTTTTTTTTTTTCCCTTTCCAAATCCGTTCGTTTTGTTTTTTCCTCTTGGTAAAAGAACATAAGCCAGCGAGGCTGCTTGAGAGACAAACTGCATGCCTTGGTCTGCCTGTCACAGCCACATCATCTTTTGGAGAGAGGGCACGGGCAGAGTCATCTCAGCTGAGTTTTCCTTCTAGTGTGGGAAAAAGTGCTCAGGGGTCGTGGTGCTCACAGCCTATAAATACCTTCAAGGTAATGTGAAGGAGTTGTTCTCCGCCTCGCAAGGAGCTGGAATGAAGAGGGACTCGAGCTGGGTGTTAGGAATAAAAGCTTTGCTTTCAGCCAGGACATCTGATTACTGAAAGGAAGGAAGAAGTGTAGGTTTCCCTTTGGGAAGATAATGGGATCACTTGGGAGCTTTTCAAGCTTTGTAGGCTTTAGTAAACCTTAAAGCCACAAGTAGTGTTGCCCAAAGGAACTCCTGAAAGGTGGTCAGGTGCCCCATTCCCAGAGAATTTCCTGGTTTTCCCTATTTGATTGGAAAGGTCATCTCCTTTTTGTGATGATTTAGGATGTTAATTGCAGGGATAAACTAAAGGAAATGTCCTGACACCCAGATGAGGAACCTCCTCTAGGATCCAGCCTTAGGGGGCTCTCCTGCTGTTTTGGGAAAAAGATCAGAAACTGCGTTAAACTTGCGACACACAACTTCTCTATCAGGGCCAGAAGTTGTGGGAAGGGAACAGCAGAGAAGGTCCCGACCAGAAGGTCTGGAGGCGAGAAACGGAGGAAAAACAACTCCTGAGAGGTTGGATAGAGGATGCAAATGAAACTTAATAGGAAATCCAGGAGCTGGGAGGAGGAAAGTGTAGGACCATAAAACTCTGAGAGTCTTTCTGGAGCTGGGGAAGCCCTAAGGGTTGGCTTCCCCCATCTGCAAAAGGTGATGTGAGTCTCCACAAGCGAAGTGCATGTGAAGTGACAGCTCGGGGACCCATCCGTCAGCGTGGAGTGTGGAGGCATACGCGCTGGGTGAAGCAGCTTCAGAGTTACCACCCTCCTGGGACTAATGCAAGGAAATTTATCTTCCTCTCCTGATATTGCTTCATTCTTCCTCCCTACAGACCCAGCCAGACCGATTCTTACTGTGTGCTGGAAAGCCTGTTAGTAATTAAGTACCTGACTCGAGGGGGTCCAGAGCTCTAGTTGAGTTCGTTATATGCTATCACATTACCAATAAGTTTTAATTATAATTGGAAGGACTAGAGCGAAAAACAAACTAACAAACGAACAAAAAAAGCCCAAATAAAAGAAATCCATTGAACTACCCCAAAAGTGCCTAATCTGCAGGTTGGATGTTGTCCCACGAGATAAGGAATTATGTCATCTGTTTCTGGGTGTCTCTCAGGTTTTGGAAAATGATGCAAAATCACTGCATCACGGTGTAAAATAAGGATATTTTTACGGTAGGGAAATTATTGTGAGGCAAAACCAGGAGACAGTGCAGCGTTTGACCTGGGGTATTTGTGATTGTGTGAAGCAGCTAACTACAAGCTGGGATCAAAATTTCTCATCAGCATATTGGGAACAATGTGACTTTTAGCAGCACCTGCTGTGCACACAATCTACCGAGCTCTTATTTTGGTACTCAGGCAGGAACTGAATTCAAGTGCAGTAGCTGACTAATCTGGTCTGAAAATCTTCCCATATCCCCTACACAGGGATCAGTGATCCTGCTTTGCACCAGGATTAGAGATGTGCGCTGTTAAAGAGAAGGGGCTGAATTCAGCGATGTACCACAGAGACGGGAGCAGCCATGGGGTGCAAAAAATAAAAGCCTCCGATAGAACAGCAGGCTGGAAAAGAGGAATTCATTCCCCCAGAAAAATACTGAGCTTTTTGTACAATTTGGCTTCCAAACAACAGTGACAAATCAGGAATTGTAAAAATTGCAATAAAAGATAGTGAGTGGAAAATAAAATACTTATTGAGGATAATTCCAGGGGAAGAAAAATGAGGACTAAAATAAAGCCTTAGATGTTTCTGTTCTGTTTTGCCTGCTTTTATTAAGAAAACAGAAAATTATCTTCCTGGAGGGACCCGGACAGGAAGAGAAATGGACCCTGTTTCTCACTTGTCCCCTGCCCACATACCACATAGGGATGGTCCCAGTAGGCTGCAGGAGATGGGTTTCACCCCACCTGGTTTTCACGTGTTCTTCTGAACTTTTCCTTTAAATCAATGGAGAGAGGTTGACAGGGCCAGAGGGACATTTACCCTCTCTGCAGATCACTGTTATCTCCAAGGTCTACGAAGCGAATCAAGGTGACAATTTTAGACCTTTCCTTGATTTTGCTTTAAGTTCAATGAGATGAACCCCACCTAAGCCACCAAGGTTTCTTGTCTTTCAAGAGAGAAGCTGGTGATGGAGGGAGCAGTCAAGGAGCCATCATTTCAATGTACCCAACTAAAAAAAAACTAAAACAACAAACAAGATAGTAATATTAAAACATTATTTAGCACTATTATTCTACTTGCAAACCCCAGATTTTCTCAGGGAATGCATTTTCCCATGGTTAAAAGAGAAAGAAAGAAATCCAATGGGAAATTTCCAACTGTTTCACAGACCTGACAGCTCCGGTCACAGTGATGATTGGAAGTACCTGGAGTTGCTGACTCTGCTGGGGGTCACAGAGGCCACTCATATATCACAATGCCCAGGAGCCTTTGGAGCAATGGAAATTTGTCACACCTATTAAAAACCCTGAAGTGGTTTTGGCCATGGCCAGCTAGCCATCTTCTTGGCATTGGTCAGGAGCTAGCACAAGCCAAGGACCATTCTCAGTTGGTTTGAAAGCTGGTGCTCTGTTTTGAAGGGGAAAAGAGTTTCGTAGCACAAATGAGGCAGTTCTGGGTCATTTGAACCAGCACCTTGAGTTTCATTAATTAACTAACCTAGGCATAGCACGAGAGACCACCCTTTCCCTCCCAGACGCCGTCCGCTTCTCAGACAGCCTGCAGATGTTGGATAAACATGTTTCAGCTTAATCTCTTTCAACCCCCTACATTCATCTTCCTTTTTGCTGTTTCCAGCTCAGAAGGCAGAACACTAACAATGACATGAGATAATATAAAATAAATGATAGCACTGGCTAATTTGTTCAGGAACAGATAAATCCCCATTCCAAATGCACGCAGGTGTGTGCAAACCCACAAGCACGTAGACCCGGCAAGGGGCCAGGGATGCGCATACGCAGAGCGAGTCCATCAGAAGTTTCTTGCAGAGCCTGTGCAGTGGCTGTATCAGCTCTGAAGTGTCCTCTCCAACAGGCAAAGCCTTTCTTGGCTTACCATTGCAGTTAGCATGACCTCGTGAAAGATAAGACACATGAGAGAGGTCTGAGGAAGCTTGATTTATCCAGAGTTGAAAAGGGAAGAAAGGCACAGGAGAGAACACGATCACACTCTATAAATACCTTCAAGGTAACAGTGCAAGGGAAGGAAGAGGATTAGTCACACTTCTGTAAGACAGGGAGGGGAGGAGAGAGAGCAACAGCATGAAGCAAAGGAAGAAAAAGTTTTAAGCTGAGTATTAGGAGCAAAATGTTTAGGCTATTTTTCTTTCTCATTTTTACTGGAAAAAATAAATTACAGGGCCTCAGTTTGGGCTAGGCTTGAGGCTTGATGAATTTTTTTTTTTTCAGGAGAGTTGTGTGTAATGGGCATGAGGATTAAATGGTACATCGATGTGTAAGATCTGCAGGTCTTAGATGCATTTGTGAACTAAACAAGGGGCCTGTGTAGCCTCTGAGACAGCAACAGTGTCACTAGGTGCAGGGTCACCCTGCTGCCTGGTACACAGTTGGAGATTGGCCAAAGTTCTTTCACCCCTCCCCCTTTTCCCTGCATCCCATATATCCCACACTCATGTTGAAGGTACCATGGAAAGATGCTGCTGCTCAATAAAGGGTCTTAACGGTCATTTGATGGTAGAGCTGGGAGCTGGCTCAGTGATGGATCAGTCAGGGTCAGCCAAGAGTCTCAGGTAGCCCTGGGCTCTACCTGTTAATAGGTGATGAGGTAGCTCCTCCTCCTCTGCAGTAGAACAGCCTTGTTCTTGGTGCCTTAGGCCTGGGCTCACCCTCTCCACCTCCCAGACCCACCCTGCTCCCAGGACACAAGGCCTCCTACCCTGAGACCTGGCCCCATCCTCCCTGGAAATGGAGGTGAGGAAGGCAGGAGCTTTGATACAACCTCCCTGAGGGATTGGCTCCAAGTCAGGCTTGGACAATCATTCTTATTGTCACCTTCCATTACACTGGGACGCAAAAGCAAATGTTTTCCAAAAAATGTGTGTAGCTGCTGCCAAGATTTTTCCCTGTCTCCTCAAGCAAGTGCCAAGAACTCTTTCTTCTCATAACAAATCAACTAGCCAAATATAGGTGTCCCTGGAGAAAACCCTTCAGGCTAGTAAGAATTAACGAGTTGATTCAACTAAAGGTAAACAAGCTAATTATGCTGTTCTTCAGACTGTGGTTTCCTGAGAAAATGGATCTTGTGTATGTGTGTCAGTCTGTCCACCTCCAATAATTTTTGAGCCCCCTGGCCAGGTTACATAGGTTTGATAGGAGTCTCAGGAGATGTTCAGATCCCACAAGTTGATGTGAAGTTGGCTGTGGAAAAGGGAATGAGCTCCTAGTGTTGCCCACTGGGGGAGAAGTTAGTGAAGTTCATAGCAGAAAAGGTGCATGTGAAAGGAGATGTAGAAATCCAGGCTCCTTTCATAGTGCCACTTATTTTTTCCCAGCTAAGCAGTAAAGTGTCTGCTGAAGATCTACGTAGAGTCAAAGAAGCGGCTTCCTGGGGCCATAAAGGGCCATAAAAGGCCATGCAGCCTGCAAGTCTGGGGAGAAAAGTAAGAACTTTACGTGGGTTCAGGACTGTTCCTTGGAGGTAAAAGCAGCTGAGCACTGTCAAAGGGGAAGGATGGTCCTGTGGATGTTAACCATCGCAAAGTAGCATAGCTGTGGACACTAACATGATGTCATCTCACAGGCAATGCCCAGGACCGTGGTCCTGGACCATCTGCACCTTCCGAGGAGGGCTACATTTTCCAGAGGGATGGATATTAGCATGGAATTTTGCAGGAACTCCCCCAGGTTGTGTTTGCTTGCTGTGATGTCACCTTGAACATGCCAGGTATGCAGGAGAATTGTTCAAGGGGCAGCAAGTAACTGTTGGTGATGAAGGGAATTGGGGAAAGCATAGGCTGGTCTTCAGAGGGTCCATGGGGCCAGGGTAGAGCTTCCCAAGATGAAGTCCACCTCATTGGACAAAGCATGGACAACAGAGAACACCTGGTTGTAGTAAGAGTTTTCACCAGCTCCAGTGTGTGGTGCAGCTCTGCTTGCACCTCCCATATGCTGCTTGACTCAGATGTGACACACAACATTCCTGATCTCCGTCATCTGACGTGTTGGGTGGCAAAGGTTAATGGCATGGCATGCAATGGTCAATAGCTGTCAACTACAATAGATATTGTGACAGCCTGCAGCGTGGAAGGGGCAGGGATTAAGTGAATTGGCTGGAGCTTTCTTTGCTTCTGTGCATATGATTTGTGTGCGCCCATCTGAACCTCACTGCTCGTCATCCCATGTACTGCTGCCCCAAAAATTCAGGAGCTGGTTCAGGGGTGCAGAGTTTCGCATCTGCCCCATGGCATTTTATACAGAAATCACAAGGTAAAAGATCAGAAAGGAAGAAAAAGGTGAAAGAGAAGGAGGGAAAAAAATGTTCCTTCATGGTGCTTTTGTTTTCTAACAATGTTGACATTATGTGGAGTAACCGAGTATAAAATCTGCCTATCGTTTGGGAGCTGGTGTGCAGAAAAGATGCTATTATCTGAGCCTTTTATGCCTCTTTACCCTGTCTGGATCAGAGGAGATAAATGCGTAGATAGGAGCTGAGGCTCCTATCTTTATTTAAGCTGTCAGGTACTGCTACGTTATTTTATGCTGATTGTTATAGAAAGCCTCCACAAAGAGATATATGTTTCTATATTCCCCCACGTTTCCTATTTTAATCTATAATTTAATAATAAAAGAGATGTATTTCCCTATATTATTTTTATTTGTAGTGTCAGTGCTTCTCTTGCACTCTTATTTTTCAAATAAACATTCACAGACACAAAGCACTTAAAATATGCACATAATCAATCTTCTCTGTTCTCTTTTGGTCTCCCTTTTGACTATTATTGCAGTCATGTTTTAATTTATGCATTAATGCAAAAACATTTTTAGTATAAAACAGGTTCCCCATGGGGACAGCAGACTCGCAGTGAGCACATACGCATGAATGCATGGCCATAGTTACATTCAAGCATGTTCCCACACCAATCCCATATTCACATGGCTCACACGTCTGAAGTTAAACACATGTACACATGAAATGAGGCACAAGCCACGTCTGTCGATGTGAAATAGTTGATAGAGCCAGGATCAGGTTGGACCAGGTTGCCCAGAGAGGTGGTAGATGTCCCCTCCCTGGAAACATTCAAGGTCAGGCAGGACGGGGCTCTGAGCAACCTGATCTAGTTGAAGATGTCCCTGGTCACTGCAGGAGGGTTGGACTAGATGGCCTTTAAAGGTCCCTTCCAACCCAAACCATTCTGTGATTCTAAGCATCCTTAAGCCCTGCCCTACTGTTGTCCGATCTGGTTATCTATCAGCTCACTGGCATAGTTTTGGCTCCTCCTGACCAAACAGTTCCTTAGCACACTTAGGAGGTGTCGTAGATCCAGGACACACGGGTAAAGGTGTCTCTGCTGGTGGGGGAAAGGTTTAAGCATGTGGGCACAGGCAAGCCAGAACGTACCTTTTGACCTCAAGGCCAAAGATTTTGTCCAGGCTTGTTTTATGCAGTAGTACAGATAAAACCCAAGATGCCATCAGAAGCAAAGGGCTAAACTCGGTTTCCAAAGAAACGCTTCCCACCAGGAGTTAGCCATTTCTCAGCTATTCCTCAGTTCAAGGTGAACACTGAGGCCAAGTTATAACTGGGTCAGCAGCCAGCAAATGTGAATAGGAAATATATGGGCCACAGGGCTTTGCTTGGGTAAGTCTATGTTTAACCTCCTGCTTCTTCACAAACATTGACAAGGACAGGGACTTCCTCTTCTTTTCTTCTGGCTGAATTTCTACTGGTTTTACCTGTACATACCCCCATGCAGCCAACTATCCAATTAACCCAATGCTTGTGAAAGGGGCTGCTGGAAAAGCCAGTGATTGACATATTGAAGCATGGGGAGAGCATCGATGTCCAAGACTGAAAAGTGGGGGCCAGGAGGGACAAGGGAGAGGCCATTTTGGGTAACTAGTCAAAAGTGCTCCATTTCTAATCACAAAGCTTTCATAGGTAAACCGATCACTTTGATGTTACATGAGATTATTAACAGATGCTGGGTTGATTTACCCATCAGGGCTTGAACAATATCTTCCATAATATTGAGATGTCTTCATCATATTAGGGCATTGAGCTTCCCATAGTTTTCTGGGAGATTTAGGTTCCTTAGAAGGAGGTAGGTCATGAATGCCTATGGATCTGGAGACAGCTATCTAGTGTATGTCTAGATCTTGGGTGAGTTTGCTTGAGTTGAGCCCATAACCATGATTTCTCTGCAGCTTGGTCTCTCTAAGGTTTGTGTCCTTACCTGCTTGAGACATTGGTGTAGACATCAGTCAAATGGCTCCAGACAACACCATAGGAAGCACCGATGGTTGAAGCAAACAAAGGGCTTGTGAGCTGTCTTTCTCTCAAGTTTAACAAAGGTCCCTGAAAACATTTCAGCTCACTTCTTCCTGTGTAAAAATGTCTTTCAGTCATCTGAAACCACTTAGAATCATTTGTCTTTTGGGGGAAAGTGTTTTCCTTCTGCTTTGTTTTTATTTTGAGGTTTAAAAGAACAGAATAGCCCTTACGGATCTCAAAATTTTCAGTGGGAAGATAGCAGAGCAGCACTTGGGAACACCAGTTTGATTAACTTGAGGCTGTAGCTGGAGTGGGCTGTGTGACCAGACCAGACTCCTGAGGTGCACAATGACCTCCTGGTGTGCAAAAGTCCTACTGGGGAGCCTGGCCTTCAGGACAGAAGGATAACTAAAGCTGTTTGAACAATTCCCAAGCAGCAACTTGGCAGCATTTCAGAATTAAAATAGTGAGACAATTAGTGGAAGTAGTTTCAGTCTCGATTATTTCCCTCTTATGACAGAAAAAGAATCTGTGGAAAACTAGGACAGTTTCTTTCTGAGTGTGTTGAAAACATATTCAAAGAGAAAATGAGGGAATCCCAGCATTGGCCCAACATCTCTTACTCCTGCACTTCTGAACCCTGTGCCATTCACTACCCACCTCTGTCCAGCATCTCAAATCCTGGCTATAGAATTATAATAGGAGTTATCAGGCTTGTTAGCTGCATTTTTACTCTATCTAGTCTAAACACCACCCCTAATATCCAAGCCATAGGAGTTATATTTTTTAGAAAAAAATAGGAAAAATGAACATCTATATAAGGGATTCCTTCTGCTCCCATGTGAAAACTCCAAAGAGAAAAAAAATATATGAAAAAACAACTAGGAGTCACTGAGTCTAATATAGACATGTCTCCATTCTAGTGATTGGTGGGGGGGTCAATATTACTGTGTTTAAACCTCAGATTGTGTCAGGTCATCAAGGCTGCAGGATGTTTCTTGAGCTCCATCACTTCTCGTGTTGGCAGTGGAAGGGCTGTTCTTGGAGATGTACAGGAGTCCAGATTCATGGGGGGACGAAAGGCACAAAGACTACCTGTTGATTCCTTCACACTGTGTTCAAAGCAAGAAGCAAAGCTGTTCTGCATCGCAGAAAAGCAAAGTGTGAAAGGGCTGTGTTGTCCTATCCCGATCAGTTCATAATTTAGGTTGGAAAGATGCACAAACCATCTTTTCAAGCACATTTCCCAAGACCTACGAAAACTCTGTGGTGTGAACTATAAGCACATGCTCCCTGTACCCCCTGACACATGGTGACTCTTCCTGCACACACAAAGTGCAGGACAGGCTCAAGAGTAAACTGAAGTATTTTCTTCCCTGGGGACTTTGTACCCATGTTGCCCAAATTACTGCTCAGCACCCAGCTGGGGCAGAGATTCACAATATCTACATGGTGGTTTGGAAGAGCTTATTTGAGACAAGGAGGTCACCTTTTGTGGTCTTGGTCCACCCAGTCCACCGATGTCTCTGCCTCCCAGAGAGGTCCATGTGGGAGTTGTTATTGGAACTGACAGCATGGACAATAGGTCTGTAAGGACTCAAGAGTAGTCTTAGCCCTACCAATGACCTGAACTTCTGCTGAATGACACATATCCTTATTTATGTTTTTCTTCCTACACAGACAGGGAAAACACATGTCTTTTGGTTTCATGTAGAAAATTTATCAAAAGCTTATGTGAAGAAACGACTCAGCTTGGTCCCACTGCAAAACTTTCTCCTCCTCCACCCCTGGCCACCTTTCTTGGCAGCTCATGACAACAAGTTTCTACCTGTAGCTTTGTCACGGGCCCTGAAAGGCTGCCCATCTCCCCAAAGCCTGCTACAGTGAACCTCAGAGATCTGGTCTAATCAGCAGGTTTGCAGAGAAAATGAGATTTTTTTTTCTTCCTGGCTGACTTCCAGGAGCAGCTTCAGCTCTCCAAGGCACATCTCAATTAATTAATACAGTCAAACCTTATTAGAGACAATCGTTGGCCAGAAATTACTCAGTCCTGAGTTCTCTTTGCTTTTCTCCTTGTTGTTTCTCACTTTTGCTTTCCTCCCCACTGTCCTTCTCACCAATGAAGCATGTCCTGGTGAAGCCTGATGTAGAATGGGAGCTTCTTTAGTGTGCAGTGGAAGTTCAAGACTCCTCCTAGCCCAAAGCCCTGCTGCCGTCGAGGTTCCTAAGAAGATCTCAGCACAGCCTGGCCAGAAACCATGCAGTTAACTGAGGCTGGGCAGCAGCAGGTTACAGCAGTCAGGGTCCCAGGGGCTCTTCTGTCACCTCGGACTTGACATTGGTGGAAGATCAGTGAGCTATTTCTGTGGGACAAGTGAGAAAGTGACCCAGAAAGCCACTGTGATGGGGGCCACTGAATTCTGGAAGTGCTGAAAGCCCTCCAGGCAGATTGAGATTTGACCTGAGAGCTTCTGAGGCTCCTAGAAAAGGGAGGGAGGGAGGGAGGGAGGGAGGGAGGGAGGGAGGGAGGAAGGAAGGAAGGAAGGAAGGAAGGAAGGAAGGAAGGAAGGAAGGAAGGAAGGAAGGAAGGAAGGAAGGAAGGAAGGAAGGAAGGAAGGAAGGAAGGAAAAAACTAAACCCAGCACACTCAAAACCAAAGACCTAAAGCACACATCAGCAAATACAAATGGTGTTTAGTTGGTTTTGTATCACCAGCCACAGCTGCTGCAGAATGCCTCACCTGATTTTTTTGATGCTTTGGAAAATACTGAAGTGCAGGCAGGACATGGTGTAATCCTTAGGGGTAGTACGTGGTGCCGAGGGAGGAAAGGCTGGGGCAATGTGAAGTAGAGACAGCAAGATCCCCTGCCTGCTGCGAGATGCTGCTTAATAGAAAGCATGTGCTGGGGTGTTTTTTTTTTTTTTTTCCCTGGCTTAGCAGGAAAGGCCTGGGGTACCCCAAGACCAGGAAGGTCCCCTTGCATCACGTCCGACCCTACAGCAGCCCCATGCATGAGCCATGGCCATGAGTTGGTGGTGTAGGGATGTCTGGGCATGCAGCTTGCAGGAGCCCCGGCTGTCTCTGAGCCTGGGCGATGAGTCTGCAGGTGGTAGAGCCGTGGGCTGGAGGGTGAGCTGGGGTTCATCCACAGCAGGGAGAAACTGTGCCCAAAACCAGGCTGATCTCTCTCAAAACAGTGGTGGCACAGCAGGAGCAGAGGCTGCTTTGTGCCTGTGGGTAAATGAGAGGCATTCTCCAGGGCTGTCAGAGCAGCACTTTTCAACAGCTTCAAATTATTATTATTATTTTCTTTTAACATGAATGCAAATACGTCAGCCTTTCTAGGTGGCTTCATTAACTACCCAGCACATCACTCAGAGCCTCACAATTCTTGTCAAGTGCTGACATTCCCATCCCATGTTCATTGCAGAGTCTGAATTCCTCTAACTCCATCTCGTGATGGAAAAGAGGTTTAGGGTAGGATTAAAAAAATATCCAAAAGATAATAGCAATTGTTCTTCTTCCTTGCAGTCACTAAATAACAGGGCAGGTACCTGTCAGAGTCACTGCAGCTTACACCCAGAGTATCTCAGGGTTTTATCACAGTGGTACAGGCAAAAACCGAGTCCCATCCTGGGTTTTACTGGGTTGGAGTGGAAAAGACAAGTGGGGCAATGCCTCATCCCTTCTGTGTATGGGAGGAAGAAATCCTTATCTTCCCCATTTTATTTCTTGATTGAACAGAATAGAAACAAGGAAAGTGCTACAGAGTCATTATTAAAGCTCATCAAACTTAAAAGCAATAAATAAATCAACTAACAACAGAAAATCCTTTTGTTATGGAAAGGTCTTGATTAGTTTGTTTATTTTTATAAATGGATCAGGTTGTTTGTTTGAGCCTCAATACATGCCATTCCATTTCCTAGGAATTTTACCCACCTTTAGCCCCAAAATATTATCAAATAGGGGACATGCATTCCTCTGTCATGTATCTCAATGTTGGAGACCCCCACAAGACTCACCCATGTCTGCTGCACCGTTTGTTGGGCTGCCCCAGTGTCTCTATGCATTCCCCCTTCCTGAACCTGCCCTTGAGACTCAGCATTTCTCCTTGAAAGCCTCAGCTCCTACAATCAGATCCTTATAGGAGAATTTAACCTCTTTTCCCTGAGCAGCCACGTCATGCACAGGGAGAGATGCTAGAAAGAAAAATGTAGAAGACTGTGACCTCCCATCCCTTTTGGGATGCAAACAGCCCTTCCCTTGTGCTGATCCCTTTCAAGGCATGTCCAGCCTGACTTTGCTTCTCCCACTGCATCTCCTCTGTCCTGTAAAAATATCCTTCTCCTCTCAGCCACAGGCCATCAAGAAGACCTCTTTCAAAGCACTCAAAACGTGGGAAAACTCAATATGTTTCCTAAATAAATGAAGTATGAAGAGGTGGTTTCCACATCTCCTTTGAGGCTGGGGAGCTCAGTTGAGGGATTTTTCATTATACTGTAAGAAAATGCAGTTGAAGAGGCAATTTTCAGGAAGGGAAAGTCGTGACCAGCCACCCCTGGTCCTGCTGCATTTCAAGATCAGTAAAAAAAAATATGTTAAGGATTTGAGCAGGAGGCACAGCACACGGGCTGGCTCAAAGATGTCGAGAGAGGATCAAACCCATTGCTTCAGGTGTGGATGGAGAAGACCATGCTGGCTGATGTGCAGGGAGGGGCAGTTTTAAGTATGTTTTAGCAGTATGTCTAAAATGTCTGAGCCTTGATCTTCAACTGTACAAAAAAGGAGTTGCAGGCTTTCGTGTCTTTGAGACTTTTTATTTTAATGAATGATAGGTACTCCAAAAATTGCAGACTGAACTGGCAAAAGAAATGAAGGAAGTCTGAGGCGCTAATTAAAACACCACAGTGGCTGTTTTGTTACTCATACAACCATGAAAGCTGTAGGCACCTCAAACCAAGCTTTACATTTGATGATGCAAGTGATATTTTATAGCTGAAGTAACTTTGGCTGCGCTGGCTTATTATCAGCCTTCACAGAACCGTACCTGCCTCCTGGAGGCTGTGAACCCTCCTGGTCCCTGGAGGGACAGAGGGCCATTTCTGGCGACCCTTTTCAAATCAAAGACGCTGTTGCACACAGGAGGTATCAGGGTGTCTGAAAGCAAAAGCATCTTTGGAAAGGTTCAGAGCACATGTCTGCAGATGAAATTTTCTTAGTGCACTGGTTGGGAGCAGAGAAATGTGAATGGGAGAACAGATTGCCAGCCTTTTAAAAGCAAGGCTGGGAGCTATAAAACCAGCTGTATATGGAAAGACAAGGAGAAGTCACGGAGGAAGAAAGAGCAGTCTCCTAAGGTTAAGCTCTTTCAACTTGAACCATTGCACCATTTAATTCTTACAACATTCAATAGTTAAAGGGAGCTTATAAGAAAGGCAGAGACAGACTTTTTAGTAGGGCCTGTAGCAATAGGACAAGGGGTAATGGTTTTAAACTAAAAGGAGGGTAGATTCAGACTATATATAAGGAAGGAATTTTTTATAATGAGGGGGATGAAACATTGGAACAGGTTACCCAGAGAAGCTGTGGCTGCCCCCTCCCTGGAAACATTCAAGACCACGTTGGACGGGGCTTTGGGCAACCTGGGCTAGTTGAAGATATCCCTGCTTATGGCAGGGGGGTTGGACTAGATGACCTTTAAAGGTCCCTTCCAACCCAAACTATTCTGTAATTCTATGATTCTGTAACATCCATTTGGTTGCACTGACCTCTGGGGAAAACAACCCCCTGCCACACTCCCGCAACCAGGCTTGGAGAGGGGACCTGTGGTCAGATCCTGGTGGCTGCCACAAGGCTTAATGATGGATGAAGGCAGTAAAGCACAGGCTCTGCTCACTAATCACCAGGAGTTTACCCAGGGATAGATGCTGTTTGCTTGTTTCTCAAGCCCTACTTTTGGATTTGAATGTAGGAGGACAAATGGGCATTTGGAGGAGAAATGGGCGTTGGAAGGGCTTGGCCAAACGGTTGTTGATGTGCCTGGGTGTGGACGTGTTGACAGTGCTGTAGGGAGAAGTAAGGAGGGTTTTCCTGCTCCTCTCCAGGGCTACTGTGGTTTGGTTGGCAATTTTTCATACCCTCACCCCTCACCACAGCCTGAGCTCTTTAGTCACTGTTTTTGTTTTTTCTCAACAAAAAATTTATCTAATTTCCAGAAGTAGCCATCTGTATGCCTCTCATCACCCCCAGATGATCTGCTTCATGTCCCCCTTTTCTGCCCCACTCTGCACCCCACTACCAGCTCTCAACTCCCACCCTGGACCCCCAACTCACATGCCTCCCCATGCCCACCCAAACCAGCAGCTCCCTCCTGAACCACCCCAAACCATCACGTCCCTCACACGGAGCATTCAGCAAAGGTGATACCAAGGTGGGAGGAGGGGAGGAACACGACTCAGCACAAGTCGGGGGTGTTACAGAAAACCTTTAACTTTCCCCAGCCCACTTGTGTTACTCCTCCATGTGTTACTTGGAGGGAACCCACAAAACCTGCTTTGGAACCGGTGCTCCTGCCGCCTATATAAGACCCCTTTTCTTCATCAGTCTGAAAGAAAAGAAAGAATTTTTCCTTTTAGAAACATTTTAAAGTTTATTAATACTCAGAAGGGCTTCTGGTGTCACTATCACAGTAAAGATGAATTATTCCAAATCAGATAAAATGACCACATAAATTATCAGCATAAAATTTGTCAAAGTCATAAGTTTTCCTTTAAAACACACAACTCCTTCCCAAATAGCAGAGGAAACCTTCCACACTCCTGATTCACCTGATACAAACACCCGTGTGTATTTTTAGGAACTGTATCTCTTAATGCAGGATCCGAGGCAGGTGGCCTCTGACTTTTTGGGTTTTCTTTGCTTGTATTTAGACCTTAATCTGCCAGTATATTATTCTTTAGGTTTGGAATAATTTGCAATATTCTTTGTATAACCCCAAAATACTTTGTCTGAGAAAAGCTGCCGTGCACAATTCCTTGTAAGCTACTGCTAAAGGAGGTTTTTATCTGCTCTGTAAGCAAAGATAGGGACTTCGGTTAGCAGAGTCAATGCATGCAAAACCCAAGTGCTGTGTTTGCAAACTGAGTTATAATAATGGTTATAGGTATTCCAGGGCCGTAGCAGGAGCAGCTATTCACTCTGGGAGGTTCGGGTTGGACAGAGGAACAAATGAGTCGAAAGCAGGGATTTTAAGCTCAGCAACTAAACTAAACTGAAAACCCAAGTGAAGCGAAAACACAGCAGTTAATGGGCAAAAATGGGCACGGGCTGTGCGGACACCTGAGGTTTTTGGGGGACATCTCAGAGACTCCTCATATTCCACTCATTTCTTAGCATCGGGAAAAGCATCACCCCCTTGGTTTATTAAAATGAACTCTTCATACTCCTTTAATAGCAAGTAGATGTTGGGGAGAAGCCACTGTTTTCAAGATTATACCCAGGCGGCCTGTCAGACTGTATTTAATGCAGATATTCTCAACCATCCTGAGACTAGAAACTTAATGATATTGAAAGGAAAAGGAGCATCCCTATGCTCCAGCAAAAGGGAAACCCTTTTTAATACTTCTAGTCCCTCTGCACTGGGGACCAGGGCAGTGGTAGTCAGCACTCACCGGGATTTCTAACCTCCGTGAAGGCAGTGATGAGGTGGTGGGATGGGCGAAGGGCTCTCACGGTTCCCTGCTTAAGGGTCTGGGTTTGATGTCTCTTGTGCCAGTCCATGAATCTGGCTGCTGTTGGTTTTCCTTAGGGCTCTTTGAGTTTGGGGTTTTGCTCTCCGGGTTGTTTTCTTGTCTGTTTGTCCCCAGGTCTCCACGTCCTGATGGGAAGCAGAGACTGCTCTAGGCCAGTCTCTCCTCAAAGCCAAAAGCAAGCAGCTAATAAACCATGATGTGTTTTACATATTTGCAATGTATTCCATCGTAATTGCACTGTCACTTTCACTCTTTTTCCCCTCAAAGGTCTGATCTTAGGGCAGAGAGCGTGATACTGAAAATTTTACTCATGGTTGCAGTTGTCCTGTGGCCCAGGGCTGTTGTTATATGGCCACTCCAAATATCTCTTGATTTTTTCTCCTCTTTTCACTTTTTCCAAAATTTTACAGACAAGATCCAGTAACCAATGCCAAGTAGTTAAATCATCCAACTCTTTTTTTTCCCTCCTTTTCCTCTTGTTTGCACAGGAAAAGTCTGTTATCATCACAAAATTTTATTTCCATTTTCAGCCTTTCCATATTTTTTTCTTTATTTAAAATCTTTTAAGGAGGCTTTTACGCTCTCCATTACACACCATTTGTTTTGCACACGGTATCAAAAGCTCATCAGTATTGTATTTATATTACTTAAAAAGTCAGGGGATCTTTTATCCTCCCAAATAACCTTTCAATAGAGACAGCCCTGGGGTCAGATGGTTTTGAGTTTAACATGAGCAGTGTGTTGTGTATCTGAAAGTGGCAGTGGATAAAGCTGAGCACACTTTCTGGTCAGTCCTACTTTATACTTGTGTTTTTCCATGTCATGCAATGATATGTGTCCTGGTTGGGGACATTTGTCCCACAATCTTCTTTGTCTTCTGAAGACCTTGCTTTTAGCTAGAGGTCTTTCAGAAGATATCACTATCAGAAGATGTCTCAGATTGCAGATACTTCTGCAGTACCTATGGAGAGGGGGGCAGAGGCTCTTGTAATGTTGCTTTTGCAAGTGTGACCCTGCACCTGAAAAACCCTCTTTATTAATTTGAAAATAATTTTTTATTATTTATGCTAGATGACCTTTAAGATCCTTTCCAACCCCCAAAATTCTATGACTCTATGATTTAACCCCTGCTTAGGGAGAAGGTTTGCAGGCTGGTGAGCCATCCCTTTGGGTGTCGGGTGACATAGGACAGACAGAGGAGGGACATGGTAGCTGAAACCCTGCTGCAATAAGAGGACCCCCAGGGACCCAGGATGGAATCTCCCTAATGTGAATATCAGCATAAAACAGCTCTCAAAATTAGAGTGGTAGGGATGGTATCCCCCTCCTTTATCTTTAACTGATGCTTCTCCTCCTTGTTACTCCATGGAGGATCACTTTGTCAATGTTTTAAGCCAGCTGGGTCTTCTGGAGTGGTACAAGATGGCATCATGCAGGTGTCGGGTAGATGACCCATGGAAATGCTCATGGCAGGATATTGTAGATGTTTACGTGGGTCTGTGGGGAAACTGGACAAGTTCCCCAAAGAGAAATCTGCTGAGAGTCACTGCCTTGCATAGAAACCACTTTTTGCTCAGGATGTCCACAGGATAAAAATAGCTGAAGACTGGAAGTGTATCAGAGAATAGTATCATGCGCTGGTCCCATTTTTGTACTCTTCCCCAGGCATCTTCTGTTAGTCACTGCTGCACACAGGCTGCTGGGTGAGATGCACCTTTGAACGGCTGCTGCTATGTAAATCTGGGTCAGAGGAGGTTAAACGCCACTTTGTGGGGTCAGTGTGTGATTTAAGGACTACAGAATAAAGGTCTGTCCAGCACAATCCTTCCCTGTGCTTCCAGTTTAACACTATCAGCAGCTTAAAAACTTCCTAACTCGGAGGTTGTATCGAATCCCTCCTGTTTAATAGCCCCAGGAGATACTGAAGTTTTATCCCACCGGGACAGGCGTCTGATCCAGGACTCCTGCTTTGCTGTTTGCTTTGTGTGCACTTCCAGTCCAAGCTCCAAGGATGGACAGAGTTAAGGCTGCAATTCAGTTATGGGGGAGCTGGAACAGCAAACCCCAAACCACTGAACAGAAAGCATCAGCCTCCCCAGACTCATACTTCCTCTGCAGCCACCACTCTGATTTTATAAGAAATTAATTACAAGCAGCAATGCACCCACGCTCCCCAGAGGAGATGCTGGGAGAAGAGGGGTTTGGGGATGCTGGCAGGATAGGCTCGGTTTGAGCACAAGCCTGGTCTTGTGTCGCAACCCTGAGGCGTCTTCCCAGCCCGGTGGGGAGGGAAAATGGACAGACAACAGATGGAGAGACGAACGCAGCAGGAGGAGAAACTGTTTTAAGAAGAGGGTGGAGGAAGGGAGAAGAAAAATTCAAGCAAGGGGGAGGGTGTCAGCATACTAGAAGATGATAGTTTGCCCAGATTAGTCCTTGGGGGTATTCATGCCCAGGGTGCTTTCTGATGCTAATCAGGCAGGTGAGGGAAAAATGAAGATATAAGCCTCTCTCCCAGGGTAAGAAGGGATGTGATATCTTTGCTAAGTGAGGAGGGAGAAAAAGCACTGCTACCTCAAGTCCAAGGCAGCCACTCGCAGCACAGAGCCCTGAGCCAATAACTCAGGGGCAGGAGGGATGGAGAGTCAAAATACTTCTTAGTCACTCTGATCAAGGTTAAGGATAAGCTTTTCACCCATTTGTCCAGAACAAAGCTAATGACTCCTTTCTGAATCCAGAAGCCCCATGCTGTCCCCCTCCCATCCCAGTCTGGCTGCTCAGGGCCCACCGAGGTGGACAGACTGGTCTTTGCTGGGCTGTCTCAGCATGGAGGTGAAAAGGTGGAGGAGTCCACCTCTGCAAGAGTCCAGCTCTGCAGACATGCTCAGGGTGGAGAGATGCTGCAGGACTTCATGGCAGCACCGGGATGGACTTTTCCCAGCATGTGTGTGCAAGGATAGAATCAATAGTGCTTGAATAGTTGAGGCTGGAGTGGATTTAAAGCAGCTTTTATAAACTTCTTTAGAATTATTTTGTTAGGAGTGGTTTAATTTTGGTCTCAGATGAGGGAAGATTACTATTTTGTTCCCAAAAAAGCTTTGTCAACTTGCCTCTGAAACCTTTGAAATCCAACAGGGAGCAAGTGCATCATGATAAGTTAATCCTGATTTCTTCTACAATGTTCAAAATGATCCTACATCTTGCAGGAGATCAAGAGCACCAGCTCCCACCCCCAAGTAACAGATTTTCTTGTGACCCAAATATCATCTGCGTTTGCTGACTCAAACAGGGGAATTCGTAGCAACTTTGCAAGACCCCAACTTTGCGAAGTTGCCTCATGTAGCGGTTTGTGTTTGACAAGTTTTCCTTGAGTCACTGAATATGTAGGGAAGTAACCTATCTCAGGATGAGATCATGGACCCCAAACAGGCCCCGAGGCTGAGACCCTGTTGTGCAATAACAGAATAAAGAAGGGTGAGAGGGAAAGCAGGAAAGGGAGGTGGTCTGAAAAGTCTAACTAAGCATAAACAAGAAAAATAAAACTTAGGTTTGTCAGTCTGGAGTTTGTGTTTGTGCAAAGACTAGCAGTGCAGGACTTATGCACGCTTGGCAAGGGTGGAAGGAAGGAGTGTTTGCTCTCCTGGGATTAATTTAACTCATAGAAATGTGATCCCAAGCAAACCAGTTGATTTCCAATGTCCAGGGAAAAAGGAAAAAAAAAAGCAAAAAAGTACAAACCCCAAATACACCCATTAAAGAGAATTGCAGTGATATATAAATAAACATAGGCTTATCCACACCCAAAGCCCAGATTCCCAGCTAAATTCTTAGTTCTTCATCCCCGTATTTATCAAGGATCTCTGCTGATTCATGTCTGCTGAAGTTCTGGCTCAACAATTTTAAATGGCCAGCGTTCCTTTAAAAGATAATCGGCACCTCCAAAGACTTTTCTTCCTCCTGTCCACCTTCCCACCAGGATAAAAGATTCCCCCGCATAATAATTGGCCAAAATGGAAATTGCACACGTTTTTCCCTAAGGTATGCACAGCTGAGCATCTGCAGTCTCAGCTGGGAAGTTTGATTTTATTCAGCCATTCAGCCCGGGTGCTCAATAAAAAATGCAAGAGCGACAACAACAAAAAAAATCAAAAATCAAAGGGCAAAGGAAGGTAATATTGCTGTCAGCTAAACAGCTCCTTTTAATCTGGGCTCTGTCCTCCTTCTGAGGGGGGAATGGTGTTGTTATTAAAGTCAGATGAGAGGGAGAGATGGGATCCTAGGTGTGCGGAGCTGGAGTGGTTTGAGGAGATAAGATGTAATTTTCAGAGGCAGAAGCTGGAGCTTTGTTGTTGCAGAAGGGGGTGTGTGTTGCGGGGAGTCTATGGCGAGCAGGAGAGACATTTAGACTTCACTTGGTATCAGCACAGGGCGGTACAGGGCTGGATCTGTGTGGTCAGTCAGAGGCAGACCCAGCTGGAAAAAAAGAGTACTACTTCTGTGGTTTTTTGGATGACGATTTGGTCTGAAATCTTCCTTTCCTTATTGGGAAGGTGTGGTTGCTCCTAATGATATAGCTCCTGCATCCTTTATGGCATCCCAAGGCATCCAAAGGGCATGGAACACCTCTGTATAGGCCTGTGGATCCTGCCCAGTCTCTCCACTGGTTACAATGGGAGCTGAGACAGCTCCCAGACACGTTACTGCCTCACAGATCTTCTATGTGACACTGAGCTCCATGCTCCAACCCCAAAATGGTTAAAGAAGTCCCTTCTTGCTTGTGACACTGGGATTTCCCTCTCCTGGTCCCTGTGGCTGGTGGTGGCTGGAAGGACCTTCTGTCATTGATGAAATGCTCAAGGACGTTTGGCCAGTTAGCCAGTTTTGGAGGAAGGTTGGAGATACACAACACAGTGCAAGCCCAACTCTTCCAGACAGCAGCCCAGTTTGAATCCCCAGACACCAAGCAAGCAGCCTGATGTGGAGAGGTGTTTTCTTCCCTGCTTCTATACCTTGATTTTGGAGGAACAAGGACAATGTTTGGCACCTCTGCCAGGCAGACCACTGTTATGCCAGGAGTGGTTGCAGGCAGCCACCTTCAGGACGCCAAATATCCTGGAATTACAAGAGAACCTGTGTAGCTCCTTCACATTCTCCACCCTTTCAACTTCTGCTCAGAGCCTACATTTTCCAACCCATTCTGGGCAATTCTCCATTATGATTACAGATAATGCTGTGGCATTGCACAGAATCACTGAGGCTGGAAAGGACCTCTGGACATCACCTAGTCCAATCCCCATTCTGAAGCAGGGTCACCTAGAGCCAGTTTCCCAGGACCATGTCCAGCTGGATTTTGAATATCTACAGGGATGGAGACTCCACAATCTCCATGGGCAACCTGTTCCAGTTTTCAGTCACCCTCACACTAAAAAGTGGTTTTACTCTGTTTAGTGGAAATGCCTGTGTTTCAGTTTCTGGCCATTGCTTCCAGTCCTGTCACTGGGCACCACTGGGAAGAGTTTGTCTCTGTCTTTCTTACTCCTCCCAACAAGCATTTATCTGAAGGCAGAGCAGCAGCTGCAAAGCAGAGGCAGACTGGATCCAAGCCCAAGGCTCAGTTGAGTTTCTCAGGTTGGGAATGTGTAAAAACTTGAAGCCACAGGACTGGTCTGGGGCTCAGGGGAGTTTAGGCTATCCCTTCTCTGCCACTGACTTCTCGTGTTCCCTGGGAAAGCCACCTCACCCTGTCAGGTCCATGCCTGCCTTGTCTCTTTGCATTAAAAACCCCACAGTGATGGATGAATGGGTCCTCCTTTTTATTATTTCAAAAAGGCTTTAGAGTACTATAACCACACTCAATGCAAGGAATTCCACTTTTTTAGCACTGAAATGGAGCAAAAATTCAGCAATAGCCTCAGTTTGATGAGAACTGGGTGTTTCCCTTTGTTCCAAAATGCCCATTTTTTTGTCCCGAGGTGCTCATGTGGTGCTGGGAAAAGAGGGGAGAGAAAAGGAAAAGATTTCCTTGTTGTATGAAATTGTAAGAGTCTGTGCATTGTGACTGCTAAGAAAGGGGAAAAGCATCAGTCAGACATGTTTTTTGAAAATTCCATCTGGATTTGCCACTGAGACTGCTCTTGCAGTCACTGCTTAAAGACCCGGTAAGTTCAGACCCTCCTTTTGTAACTCACCCGAGATGCAGTCTCATGGTGGTTTGGGTTATGCCCATGTAGGCCCATCCAGAACCTCTTCAAAGAGCTACTGCAGATGCTTGTTGGTGGTCAGAGGGACCCAAGTGTTAGTCAGAGCAGGTTGGGGATGGAGGACTTGTGTGATAGTGCTCAAAACCAAAACAGATGTTCATACAGTAGCTCACTGCTGCTTCCCTTTGCCCAGCTTTATTTTGGTAGGTATTGCTCTGGGATTGCTGCCTGATGAGCACCAGAAAAGTCCCATGATCACCCACTGTTGACTGAGATCCATTTAATGAGTTGTCAGAAAAGCAACTTTAGAGCCAGCCCAATCTCTATGGCAAGAACTAGGTGTGAGCAACTGTTTACTGTGGCTCCAAATATCCATGTCCTAATCTCAGCTTTCAAATTATCCTTTTTGTTAGGATCAGGGCCTTCTGCCTTGGTCTTGAAGACCTACACGGCAGGGACCATATCTCCCTATGCTTTAGAGAGAGGTGGTGACATGAAGGGGGACTCCACAGTCTCCTGTGCTGCAGAAATGGTGATGCCACCATGGTCAGACCCAGAGTGAAATGACAGAGAACTAACTTGCCGAGGACTGTGCCACCAGCCTGTTTCAGAAGTGGGAACAACCCTGACGTTTCCCAGTTGTGTTTGATGCTTATCAACATGCCAGAAGGTTTGTCAATGAGAAACTAACCCTAATCCTCACTATCTTGATGGGCTTTTTTTTTGTGTGTGTTGACTACTTGATCAGAAAAGTGTCTCTGAGCTTTAAAGCAGTGAGAAAAAAACCCCACACTTTCACAGAAAGGTAGGGATGTGAGCTCCCAGAGAAGACATTGGTGTGAGACAGTGAGAACCCTCTGGATACCTGAGTGTGTAACATTCAAACATCTTCCTGCATTCATAAAATTGGGGTCAATAACACCATTACTGATGCTAACTATGGCAGTCCCATTTCCCAGAGTGTCAGCTGTAATAAAATAGCTCCCCAAATGTCAGGCAGAGCATAAAGGATATTAGAAGCCTAATGGAACACATTCATACTTCTAATTGTGAGTAAAAGATCAGCAAACGACTGAATACTTCGACAAGGTTGTTTAATAATTAGGCCAGGATGCAAGAGATAGGATTCAGCTTGTTGCTGAAAATGAGGCAGGGCTTATGATGAGGGGAATAAAGAGAGTCTTTTGCAAAGGTAATTTGAGAGGAAATATTGCTGGAAGAGTGCTGTAAAAAATGTCATGGATATGTTCTCAGCGTGCATAGTCAACGGGAGGGCGAGCTCGCTGCACTTATTGCCCAGGGAGGAGACTGCCAGAAGTAGGTGTTGGTGAATAAGCTAAGTTTAAAGAGCAACTCTGTTGTGTTTGCTTTCATTTGGGTTTTTACATCAAAGACCTCGTTTATCCTCCCCTCCAAGCAAAAGGCTACAAGAGGCAAAGCCATCCTGCTACCTGAGCAGTAACGAAAACCCAGCGGCTTTGAGCTAGAAACATGAAAGACCATCTTTGTGACCCTGCTTTGACTTTGACAGTCTCTGGAGATCCTCCCCATCCCTTGATTACTGCGATTCTCTGAGTGATGCCATCCCTTCATGTAACTGCACTAAACTGGTGGGGAGATGTTTGGTGTTGCAGAGATATGGGAAGTTTTCCTTGTCCTACATGGGGACATGGCACTTTGACCACCTCCTCTCACCACCTTCGGTGACCCGATCCCAGATAACGTCCATCAATGATGGGAAGAGTGTGGCCAGAAATGGCACTGTGGGTCTGCTAAGGGTAAAGAGGGTGTTGTGAAGATAGATTTGGGGAATACAGTAAAGTAATGAGATACTGCTGTGATAGAGAGATTGATGAATGCCTGCAACAGATAGACAGGAGATGTTTGAGAAGATCCCAGTGGATTTTAGGGTACAAGTTTCCCACCAGTGTGATGCTGGCTGGATTTTGGGACAGGAGAACAGGTGAGATATCTGCCCTTGCCTCCACCGGTTGTGCTTACAACTCCCATGGCACCTTCAGCAAGATCAGCAAAGTGTGATCGCTGGTATCCTGGCCCTGTTCCAGCAGTAATAATTATATCCTGCCTCCCCAAATTCCTCCCGTACTCTCAATTAGAAACAATTTTCTTCTTCACTTCATGACCCAAACAGTTGCCTCGATTAGTTGTGCAATGTTGATTAAACAAGCCAGTTCCTATAGATGGTTGGAAAGGAGTCTGTGGGGATTTGAGCACTGATGGAATGCACAATATTAATAGAAATCAATAGAATTAATGGGTTAATTCTGTGCTAATACATAGTGCTGGAGGAGAAGTTAGGCTAATGAAAATGCATGTATTCCCTAAACTATTCCATTTGCATCAGATGATTCATCCACCACTGCTTCTTTCAAACAACATTAATGAGATTAAAAGCACATTTACTAAGTGCACATGACCACGGGGGGAAGGGAACACCAAGTTGCTTTCAGCAAGCTCTGCTTTACCAAATTCTCTATGTAAGGTGCACTCTCTGTACCTGTTTTTTTGGAGGTTAGCTGGGCATGTGTTGTGAAAAGGGGGATTTTCCTTTGACAGCAAGCACCTCTGCAGGATGATTTGTCTATGGACCCTTCACTAGATCTGCCCTGGCCTAGCTAAAATGATGGTGAAAAGTGAGAAGCTATAGCTATTTTGATGCCATGCTAAACCTTGCCTTGCATCGGCTTTAGTTTTTTTTATACTAGATAGACCCACCAAAAAACAGTTACAGCTCCTGAGTTTTCTTTCTTCTGATGCTGATTGGTGATTGGAAACGGGTCTCAGTGGTACCAGTAAAATGGGATAACAATTGAAAATATCTGGGGTTGCAAGAAGAAAGGTACATTTTCAATACACTTGGACATCCCTGGCTATCACTGGGCCCCAGCACTTTTTAAAGGGCAAGAGGAAATATTGGTGAAGTAGGGTTCATTTAGACTGAAAAGGAGGTGCAAGGGGACACAGCCTTGAGCAGCAGAGGAGATAATCACAGAATTATAGACTGGTTTGGGTTGGAAGAGACCTTAAATATCATCCAGTCCCACCCCGCTGCCACAGGCAGGGACACCTTCCACTAGCCCAGGTTGCCCAAAGCCCCGTCCAACCTGGCCTTGAACCCTTCCAGGGAGGGGGCAGCCACAGCTTCTCTGGGCAACCTGTGCCAGGGCCTCACCACCCTCACAGGGAACAATTTCTTCCTTAGATCTCATCTAAATCTCCCTTCTTTCAGTTTAAAACCATTACCCCTCGTCCTATCCCTACACCCCTGATCAAGACTCCCTCCCCCCTTTTCTGTAGGCCCTTTAAGTCCTGGGACGCTGCTCTAAGGTCTCCCCGGAGCCTTCTCTTCTCCAGCTGAACCCCCCAACTCTCTCAGCCTGTCCTCACAGGGGGGTGCTCCAGCCCTCCGAGCATTTCCATGGCCTCCTCTGGCCCCGCTCAAGCAGGTCCGTGTCCTTCTGATGTTGGTGCCCCCAGAGCTGGACCCAGCACTGCAGGGGGGTCTGACAAGAGCGGAGAAGAGGTGGAGAATCCCCCCCCTCGCCCTGCTGCCCACACTGCTCTGGGTGCAGCCCAGCACACAGTTGGCTTTCTGGGCTGTGAGCACACGTTGCTGGCTCACAGTCAGTTTTCCATCCACCAACACCCCCAAGTCCTTCTCCTCGGGGCTGCTCTCAATCCACTCATTTCCCAGTCTGTATTTGTGCTTGGGATTGCCCCGGCCCATGTTCAGGACCTTGCACTTGACTTTGCTGAACCTCATGAGGTTTCACATGGACCTACCTCTCCAGCTTGTCCAGGTCCCTCTGGATGGCACATCCCTTCCCTCCAGCATGTCAACTACACCACACATCTTGGTGTTACCAGCAAACTTGCTGAGGGTTCACTCGATCCCACTGTCCATGTCATTGACAAAGATGTTAAACAGCGCCAGTCCCAACACCAACCCCTGAGGAATGGCACTCGTCACTGCTCTCCACCTGAATATCAAGTTGTTGACCACAACTCTTTGAGTGCGACCATCCAGCCCATTCCTGATCCACTGAGTGGTCCACCCATCAAATCCATGTGTCTCCAATTTAGAGACAAGGATGTCGTGCGGGACAGTGTCAAATGCTTTGACCAAGTTCAGGTAAATGACATCTGTTGCTCTTCCCTTATCCATCAGTGCTGTAACCCCATCACAGAAGGCCTCCAGATTTGTCAGGCACAATTTGCCCTTAGTGAAGCCGTGGTGGCTGTCACTAATCACCTCCTTATTTTCTGTGTGCCTTAGCACAGTGTCCAGGAGGATCTGCTCCATGCCAGGCACAGAGGTGAGACTGACTGGCCTGTAGTTCCCTGGGTCTTCCTTTTTCCCTTTTTAAGAATGGGGGTTATGCTTCCCCTTTTCCAGTCAGCAGGAACTTCACTGGACTGCCACAACTCCTCAAAAATGATGGATAGTGGCTTAGACACTTCATCTGCCCGTTCCCTCAGGATCCACAAATGCATCTCGTCAGGTCCCATGGAGTCGTACACCTTCAGGTACGAACTCTCAAAACTGATCTTCTCCTACAATGGTCAGTTCTTCCCTCTCCCAGTCCCTGCCTGGGACTTTGTGCCCATCCCTTACATCCTTTTATAAAGGGCAAGAAGTCATGGGCTTAATATAAAGCAAGATCAGGAGTTAGGAAACACTTTCTGAGCACTACAAAAGAGAAACACTGGAGCTGTAGACCTCATGGAGGTGTGTAAAGTGCAAGTTAGATGCACATCTGTCATCTGTCAGACATGAGTGTGATTTCAAGTCAAACCCTTTGTTTTTGACTCAGGTCTCAGAGAAGCTCAGGTACAAGGTTTCAAATCTGTCCAGACTCCAGTAAATTTTTCAACCTTCTCTTGTTCTTGCAAAACCAAAAGGTCCCCCCACCTGGATCTCAGTGACCATGAAACCAAGTTTACCTGCATAAGAAAGGACTGAAAGAAATATCCTTCTAACATAGTGGGGATTCGATAAACAAATGGCACCTGTGTAGAGCCTGTGACCAAACACTGCAGCCGTTGAACACACCAAGGGCTGCACTGCATATGCTATAATGCATAAGCTGTATTGCACACGTTGTTTTGCATATGGGTATTGCATACATTGTATTGTATATGTTGTATAATGCATTTGCATTATTGCATATGCTCGACCAAAGAGCATTTCAGCTGTGGCCCTGTGTGGTCGCTCTGATAAAAGAGCCCTTTGTAGGCTGCATCCAAAGGCCACCCGGGCAGCTTATGACTCAATTCAAAACCAAGGAAGGAACTTGCTTTTGAGCAGTCCAGACACAGGCCCTGGGACAGCCTCAGCCTTAAAACAAAACCCACTGAGCAGGCCGTTATTCTAACCGAGCAGAGCAGGTTGCAAAACCTTTGGAGATAGTTTCCCCTCTGCGGGAAATGTTGACAAAACCAGAGGTAAAAAAGACAATCCCAGCAGCCCACTGAATTTTTGGCAAAAGAGAAAATGGTTTTGGCCGAAAAGGAGGTGATTTGGATCCTGAGCTGCATCTGTAGTGTATGCTGGGAGATGAACTCCAGCTGCAAAACTCAGAGCAGAAGTGAGCCAGACTGCAGGACTCACCATGGCCACAGTTCAGAGGCCACATTTATCTTAGTTTGGGGGCATTTGGATTTTGGATTTAAAAACAAAAGTATCTATCATCTGGTCTTTGTCTGTGAATCTCCATCTGCTCTGTGCAAGGCCAGAGCTTTGGGTGGGTAAAAAGAAATTCCTGATCCCACAGCAGTTTGGGAAAAAGTGCTTGGAGAGTTTATTTTTGGGCATCTCCCCAAAAGTGGGAAAGGAACCAGTTTAAATCACCTGGACAAAAAGCTTTGTTGCAAACAAGCGGCAACAGCCACCAAGTTTCCCACATGTCATAGCAAGACTGATGTGGAGACTGCGAGTCATATGTGTCCCGCTGCTGTTCTGCATCCCCCGAGCTCAGGGATTCTCTCCGCCAAAACCCCTGCACTGCCCTTGGGTTTCAGTTTGTGCAATAAGGCTGGGCTGATGAAAGGGGACACCTTTTAAGTGATGGTCAGCTCTCGCTCCCCAGGAATGCTACAGCTGGCTACTTCTCTTAGCGTCCCACTATCCTTAAATCACCAGCTGAATGAGTCCTGTTATCTCCAGAGTATCTCCACTTTCCTTTAAAAGATGTCTTGGTTTTGACCCTAGACTATCCCAATCCATGTTTAGGAATGAATTCAATGGTCAGAGCTTCTGTCAATATGAGGATTAACTTCTTATTAATGAGAATGGATTTTATTTTTAAAATTGCCATTTGGGACAACATTTTCCCCCTCAAAATAGGCGTTGCCCAAAGTAAAATGCGAGGAAGAGGTTGTTCCATCGGGGGGAGGGAAAGGTTGGTTAGATAATTTGAGGAAAACTCTTCCTTTTTGGTTTGAAAGAGGTTTCTAACCAATTCTGCTTTGTACAGTGACTCTGCAGCTGAACTCGGGACTAATTCCCCAAACTCACTGTTCACTCTATGGCATGAGCAACAAGCTTTCCTGCTAACAGGGGGTCTCTTATCCTCTCCATGGGTAGCCATGAGACAGTGCCTTTACTCAGCCATGCACATACAATGTCAATAGAGTCTTTTCCTTAATTTACTAGAAGTGACATTGATTTCCCACTTGATCTATTATTCTTCTGGACCTGAGCACCACTGTGTTTTTCACATAATGAGCTCTGTATTCAAAAGCACTTATGCAACGTGGGAGCCTCATTTCCAGAAGTGTTTTACAATTTTAAGGGCGTGTGTCCCAGACTACAAGATCAGGAGAAATCTTTCATTCCTGTGCCCATTGGTGTACCTTGGTCTGGCCCAACATTGGATCAAGGCTTTAGCACACCTCAGGCTCTACTTTGACCTACACTTTGGTTTCCATAGGAAGGAAACCTGGATTCACAGCCTGGAAGGACCCAGGGAGCATGCAAGCCAGGACTGCTCATTTCTGTGACTCTTCCTCTCCTCTCTCGATGAACTATGAGTTAGTTAGCAGTGTAGAAGTCTGTGAGTCTGTGTGCTCTGGGGTTACCGGGGGTGTTGGCTGCTGGGACTAGTCATGGGTGTGAGCAACCATGGTACAAAGTCACTCGGGGTGTGTGTGCACATCTCTGTGTCGTTTGGACTCTAGCAAGAGGCAACATGGGCATGAGATGTTCCTACATTATCACTCAGAAAGGAGCAGGGCAGATCAGCCTCAAGCTGCTGCTTCCTCTACTCCCAAGCCAAAACGCATGATCCCACATGCAACCCAGTGGCCTTGTTGTGGTGACACCAAGGAAGAGTCTGGCCTGCAGCGTGCGACTCCCATGTGACTGGCATGTGTGCTGGTTTGGATGTGCCATGATTATCTGCTGCTGAGGATGGTTTGGAGGGCTTCGCTCTGCTCTCGAAGCAGCCAAATACCTGCAGTGTTCAGCAGGAGGTCAGCCCATGGTGCTTCATTTGATCCTACATGAGCAAGTGGCAAATGAAAACCTGATGTTCATTTTCATGTCCTTCACTCCTGATTTGCACCAAAAAAAGGACATCACTGAATATTCAGAGCAGAGACTCAGCAACAACCTTACTGACCACTGTCAGGGCCGGAGCCTCCCCAGTATGGATGTTTATGTGTCCAGAAGAAGAAGCAGGGATGACCGGTCCCACCAGCAAATCATCCAGCTCATGAAACTTATCTTTAATCTCATACTTTTATACACCACTGACTTCACTGCAGAATTGACATCACCAAAAATAAGACCAAGGTCTGGTCTGCTCCTTGTGCACTAGAGACATCTGTGATATTTGCAAAAACCCAGAGTCACCAGACTGAGCTCCATGGAATTACTGTGGCTTTACAGTTTTGTAACTGTGATTAAAACCTTGTCTATACATTAATTCATATTTCACAGGCTTTTTTTTTGGATATTTCACATTGTGAGTCCACTGGGGAAATTCCAGCTGCATGTTCTAGATTCATGATCTGTTTTATTTTGTCATCTATTCAGTCTCTTGTCACCGTGGCTACTCAGTCAAAGGAGAGGAAAATTATTGTGGCTTTCCCCCAGGCTGGTGTAAATCAGCATAACTTCAGTACAGTCATCTGAGTCAGCCGTGTCTTCAGTCGGTTGTGCCAGCTTCTAATTTCATGAAATTGGGGATTTCTCCGTAGAGAATGGCACTGCAAGGAGCTGGGAATACACAGGACAAGTGTAGTACAAAATTCCCAGATTGCAAAAGCAACCTAGAGTGGGACTGTCTGAAGAGGGGGTGGATGAAGAGGAATGGTGCCTGGTTCATGATTTTGAGCCAGTAAACAACTAAGTTTGCAGCCAGCATCACTAACAAGAGGATCTTCTAGTTCAATACCTGGCCCCCAACCATCAGCTTAAACTTGTAGGAGATACAGGAGGGTTGGGGGCACAATGCTTGCTGAACCCAGGTGAACTTCACAGGGCAGAGAGAAGTTCAACCCATCTCAAATCTGTTTCTATTAAGTCTGTCCCTGAAAAGTGCCCCACAGGAGCTGCAAGAAAACTGGAACTGGGTAAAGTATGAAATGAGCACTTCAGAGGGGATGGCTGTGGTCACTAGTGACACAGAGGCACCTTAGAAGAAAGTGGATCCAGCTCCATAAAACAGTCAAAACCAGGTTGAAATGATCAAAACAAACATCTCCAACCCCACCTCCCAGCTCTGGAAACCAAGGCATGGAAAAGTTGAGGGACCTCTAGTGCCATTGTTAGGAACGAGACCAGGAGCCTTCATCTTAGGCTCATGTGTTGTGCACAGACCACACCATCCCACCAGGCATACATCCCACCTCTCCAAAAGAGGCTACGTGTCCTCTCATGAAGCATAGAGTGCACAACGTGGTGTTCACTACTGATCCCATGTGTGCTCTTTAGATGTAGAGGATTGGGGAGGGAGGGGGTTCAGCAATGCCTAGAGATGCCTGTGCCCCTCTCTGAGATAATTTGCAAAGCTGTGAAGTGTTCATTTTGGAGATACTGAGGAAGTGGGAGATCTCACAGGTACATTACACCTGCTGGTATCTTGTGGGGGAGGAGAGGGAGAATGGTCTGATCTTATTAGAGAAGGTTGAGGTAGAAAAGCCAAGCAGTCAAAAGACAGGCGATGACAGATCCAAGGCTCTCTGTGCAATTTAATTCCTTTCCCCTGGTGCATATCCATTCTGATATGGTCTTTAATTGCATGATTAAAATTATTGATACTGTTCCTGGACAAGATTACAATCTGTAGTGTGGAGGTACTGAGTAACTGAAGACACAAATCCCCATCATTGGTACATAAGCGAGGCAGATGCAATGAGCTTTTTCTTTATTTGAATGCATGGTCCAGCTTTCCAGAATGGGAGAAAAACCACAGTCCCTTGTCACAGAATGATGATATTTTGGTGGAGAGAAGAGTTAGAGACCATGGTGGACAGGCAATCCTGATGATTTACTGAGAAGATATTGTATGGAGGACTCAAACCCTTCATAGACACAGAAGTGAAAACTCCATGCTACAGCAGACCAGCACAGCTGGGGGGGATGCCAAAAAAGTGGGGACAGGCCCCCTCCCCATGCCTGGAGGGCAGATTTTGAATTATTGCGTCAGTGGATTAAGGAACTACAGAAATAGTTTGTAATTCTGCAAAGACCTTTTAGGGGCAGAGATTTTAAGGAATGAAGTTGTTGCAGAAGGGAGATGAGTGGTGCAGTGATTCTGTTTTCAAGAGGAGGGGAAAAAAAATTTAACCTCACAAGGAAAGCTGTAATAAGAGGTGGGGGAAGAAGCTGGGCCAGATACAACCCAGGGAGCCAAGAGAAGCACATTTTGGCAAGAAGGGTGATCAACCATTGGAACAAACTACTCAGGATGATAACAGATTTCTTTCTCTCTTGAGGTCTTCTAATCTATGGGGGCTCTTCTCTGAAAAATATACTTGAGCCAAAGACAAATTATAGGGGCCATTACCACTGTAAGTGGATGCAATCCTTTGGACTGTGTAAGGGAGGTCAGCTCTGACCTCCTGGCCTCTGAACTCATGAATCATATATTCCTTTTGCTTTCTGAAGGGCCCCTGCCTCGCTCACACAGGCAGCACTGAGGGATTTAATCAACTACTTGCTGACCACAGCAGAACGGTGATGCTCGCGCATCCTGGCTGTAATGCAGGTCCTGTTAGAGGAGCAGCCGAGTGCTTCAGACCTTTGCCCTCTTCCACCCATGGGTGTTTTTTGCTCCAAATAACCTTATACTGACCCACTTCTAGACTATGCATATTAGCTCTGTTCTGATCAACAACCACATCCACCCTCTGTTCATCCAACACAGACCCTTCATTCCTACAATCCCAACGCCTACCCTAATTTGCTGCCTCTCCTTGACCTCGTTTACTTCATAACAGCTGCTAACAACTCAGTATGAGACCACACAAGCAAGGGAGCTTGAACTCACACGGACATCCTAAAAGTGCCCATCTTTTGCATTTCCAGCAGGATCCTCCTCTGAGAGGATCATGGGTGGGTCTGGTCTGGAAACAGGCTCATGCCCGTTCCTTCCTAGCTGCCATCTCTCCCTTGTGGTTTCTGTGGTTTTAAATGGATGTAGCAATTTTCTTTTCCCAACGGCACTGCAGTCACTGCCTCCTTTGGTAATTCCCAACCTTCTTCTGCAATGGGACCTTTCTGCTATTGAGCTGGGTGCCATGGAGAACTACTACCATGGCACAAGGAGCTTAATTCTTCCTTGGGTACTAGGAACCTCAAGTTCACCCACAGCTGAAAAAAGATGAAAAGCAGCTGCTGCAGCCCTTTGCCTTATTGTTTATCCCCGCACAGAGCCAGGAACTCTGGCCCCTGACTGCAACAGCACTTGTGAACAGAAGCATGACTCTATAAGGTGAAAGGCAGCAGAGGAACTGGACTTGACTGGTAGTATTGTCTCTGGCCAGGTCCCAGACAGCTCTGAATCACTTTTCATCATGTGATGGAGGAAGGGGGTCCTCACAGTTAGTTGCTGGCACAATTTGTCTTCAGCAGAGCAGCACAAGGCTGAGAGCCGCCTCAATGTGCCATGTGAGGTTAAAAAAGGGTTATTGAAATAACAAATGCCGTTCAAGGAGAGCTATGATTAGCTGGGCTTTATGCAGACAGTTAGGAGGAAAGCTGAACTTTATTGCTTCTGGCTTTTTTAGCTGCCTCTGGTCTATTCAAGCTTCATGACACTTAATATCAGATTAAACGTTAAACTTATGTAAACTGGGAAACTGCAGTCAACAGAGAGCAGGGAAGAGAGACCAACCACACTGTTACCTACATTGATTAGATGATAGAAAACGTGATTTCCCTTTAAAGGTCCTGTTGATTTAAGTGTCTGAAATTCACTGATGTGCAATAGAGTTTTTAATAGTCCACATGTTCCTGGTAAACTTTCATAATCAGTTTCCCTTACACTCTTTTTTTATATTATCCGTGATAATCACCTTCCCCCAGCTCTCCTCAGCAAGCTTTTCTGAATTTCAGGCTTGTTTGCAACCTGCTGACCTCCCTTCACCCCGCTGCCCAATATGAAACCTATGAATAACCATTGAAAGTTATAAATAATTGCAAGTGTACAGCAGCCAGTAATTAAATTTTAGGATTCTGCTCCTGTTCCTGGAGGGACTCTTGCTTTACAAGAGTAAGAGAAGCCTTCGAGCAAGTAACTAGACCTTTGTGTGGATCAAGTTGTCTTGGATTACCAGATCATTTCTTACAGGAAAATTCTTCTTTGTTTATTTAAGCTGAGACTGGAAAGAGATTTCCAGGACAGAAATAGGGAGGGCATAAGGAGAAAGTTCAGCATGAAGGTTCAAACCTTGCTTAATATCTTATTATTATTTAATTTCTTTCTATCCCCTGGGATCTCTTGGGTGGAAGGAACACATAATAGCCGTAAGTGCAGGTCTAATTCAGGTGAAGACATCCTGACTTCAGGATGCTGTTTCCTTCTTTGGTGTTTCAGAAGTGTTGCTTTCCAGGGGCCCCAGTGTTTATAGCAAATGACACTACTGGCACTTTGCTGGTGTGTTGCACTGTGAAAGCCACCTTAAGCAAGCTCTGACTCTAGCTGGCTGGTTCCAGATGCTTTATTTAATCCCTGACACAAGCTAGAGGTCTTCTTTTTAATTATCTTGCTACTTCCCCTGACAATGAAGTTAATGATCCCTGCTGTGGCCACATTTGACATCTGGGACTTACATTTTCACTATCATCTCTCATTGTTTCAGCACACCTTCAGCAAGCATCTTGTTCCTATGTGATCAGGATTAAGCTCCAAGGGTTATAACCCTCTAATTTCATATAAGTGTCTACCTACAGCTGAATCGGTTGCCCTACCTAATGCTCTGCTTGGTTTCCAGTTGCTGCTCCAGAAATGTGCAGACTTCCCATGGGACTGTGCCACATCTGCAGTCCCTGTTTGTGTCTCAGATACCCTTGAGCATCCTGAATGGCATCAGGATGCACCCACAGGTGGGCAATCAGCTCCTCAAGTGATATAGAAACATTAGATACCTAGCTCAGATTAGATCAACTAAATGAATGCAAGACAACTCCCATCTTTCCTCTATACAGCCCTTCTATGACAAATAATTAAATATTTGCTTTTCATTCTGTATATTCTGGTTTTTTTAATATACTGCCCTCATCATTCATTATTTGCCCATTTCTGCTTGCCTCTTGCCCAGTGCCTCAACTCAGCATCTCTAGGGGAAACAAATCCCTCATCTTGGTTTTGAAACAAGCCCAAGACATGGTCACTTTTTCTTCTCTATCTCCTACTGTTTTCACTGTGTTTCCCTGTTCTGTGGCCTCCACATTGGTTTTATGCCTTTTATTGCTAACAGTTAGCTGGATGAAATATCTCTTTTGCTCTCCCTTTTATGAGATGTATTTGAAAAGACTTGCCAAAGCTGCTTAGATCTTTCAATGTTGCTTCTTACTGCTCTGCGCAGCACTCTAAATATTACATGAGGTACAAATATGAGGCTTGCATTGCTTCCAGAGGTAGATTTTAAGCTGAGTTTGATGATTAAAATAACACCTCTGGGTCTAACTTGCAGTCAGCCCCTGATGTTCTGGGCAATGTAGATATACATAATAAGAAACACTCCTGTGTGTAAAGTTGTAGTAATGCATAGACTGGAGTTGTTATGTGACTGTATTGGTAGAGACTATACGATCATGCTGGTTTAGGATGAGAAGGGTGGATTTCAGCTCCTTCTGGATTACTCATGGTATGTCCCAACTTGTGAATCCTTCCATTTACAGCCTCAATGTCCCTTTAATGCGGAGTTTTATTTATTTCAGTATAAGTTCTCATGGGTTTGTGTTTTTACTCTTCCAACACATCCTGCCTTTTCCCTTTCATGACCTCCCACCCCGTGTCTGTTGTGCATCTCTCCCCATCAGTCTTGCTGGTTTTGGGAGTGATCACAGCTAAGTGAGGCTCCCTAGTCTCTCCTGTAGTTGCTGAAGGCATGGAAGTGTTGCCAGAGAGTAACTGCAAGCACTTAATTCAGGTTCCTTTATGGATCGCCTAACTCTTAATCAGCTCTGTGTTGACTGCTTCTCTGCAGTGATGCTGTAATATATATTATCTACCTATATACCTACTTACATTTAAATACATACTTACATTTAAATACATACTTATATATATGTAAATACATATATATAACTGCATACCTAAACTTCATCTGTCTTGCATCAGTGCTCATTTCTCACTGCCTTTTCTCTTCCTCTCCTCTTCAGCAAGAAGCTTCTCCAGTTTTTCCAACTTGGCTTTCTTCTCTAATCTGTTTCGGCCTTATTCAGCCTCACTTATGCTTTGGACTTGGAAACTCCAGCCTTCATGTTTAATATCTAGTGTCAGAAGCAAAAGAGCAGGGTAGACATGGGAAGAAGGGATGATAGATAGATGCAATGACCCGGGCTGGTACAGACATGTACACAATTTTGTCTTTGAACCCAAGGTTGCCTGAAAAAATGCCACTGGAGAACATATATTGGAACCCTGTGGTTTTGTAAAGTCAGGAGAAGGACCTCTGTTCTTTGATTTTAATCATCATTCATCTTCATAAAACTTCAGGGGGGTTTAGCTTTTGTTTGAATGAATTTTGTGACTTCCAGAGAAAACAGAGGCGGGGGAGTATAATTGAGAGCTTGTTTAGTGCCAAATTCATCTTAAAGCACAGAATGCAAATCGCATAGCAAGTGTTGAATTATATATGATTAAAACTGCTTCAGCCCTTGCAAAGAAAAATAAAAAAGAGCCTTTTTATTCACCAGTTAATAATTTACAAAAAAAAAAAAAAGTGGATGGAACAAAAATGAACTTAATCACACAAAAAGGGGTCACAGTTCCTGCTTGACATATGTCTGGGTTCTCTATCATAACAGTGCAGTGCAGAATGCACCATCATTTAAGTGTTTTAAAGAGGTACATTAAGAAGAGAGTTCATCGATAAATGATCCTTTAAAAATGGGTGAGATTCTGTCCTTACCAAAGAATGCTCAAGGTCTGCACAGTTGTCTTGGCCTATCACAGATGCTCTTCTGTTTTGCAGGCAGAGCTGGAAGGTTTTTCAGTGCTTAGCTATATGTGATGATGTATAGGATAGATAAGAGTGTGTTGAAACCACTGAAGGCATGATCCAAATACTGTCCATTTTTTGCTAATAATTGTTAGTCTGGCAGTAGTTCAAACTGAACACCCGTGGACTTTCCTGATCCAGAAAGTGCCAGAGATCAAACAAAGAAAATGTAATTTTCTCCTTGCTTCTCTACAGTGAGGATGGTAACCTGAAAATGAGTCCTGGCCCCTGCTGAACCAACAGTGTTGACATGCTCTTAGGACTGTTTGATGCAGTGGGCATCACAGCTCCCTCAGAGAGCTTGCTGAACTTTGTGTACTGAGCCTCTGTCTTTGAAGGCATTGCACTTATTTTACTATTGGCAGGAGTGGATGAGGGGATGCTACGTGCTCTGCCTTAAGATCAAGCCTGCAGAGATGGTGTTGAGACAAAGGAGGGTGCAGAGTGAACAAATGGGCTCAGCTTGCCCTTGAACAGCAGTTCCCTCAGCTCTCTGGCAAGAGTGGCAAAGGAGGACACAGACCTCCAGCGGGTGCTGAAATGTGCTTTAAAAAACCAGCCACCTTTCTGCTGCTTTGGTGGCAAAGTGTCAGTGTTTGGTGGTAGCCAATGATATCTACAGAGCTTCAGTAGCTGTGACAGAGCTGTGACAGAGCCTGTGACAGGTGAAGCAGGGAAGAGCTACTTAGGGACCGTTGGCCAGATCTATTTGCTGAATAAGGCAGAGGCACTCATGGATCTGAAAGTTAAATACAAAGGGGAAAATATCCTACCATCTCTCCTGGGATCCGGATATTCTCTGGGGCTTGGTCAACCTGCTCAACACAGGCCTCTTGAATACAAGAGAATAATTTTTTACAAAGAAAGCAATCATCCAGTGGAATAATCACCCCAGGAAAGTGGTGGATTCCCCAAATTTGGATGTTTTTAAGATTTAGCTGGACAGGGGGCTGGGCCATCTTTTCTAGACTGTGCTTTTGCCAAGAAAAGTTAGACCAGATGATCCTTGAGGTCCCTTCCAACCTGGTATTCTAGTATTCTATGTTTCCAACACTAAGTTTTCCACCATCCCCAGCAGAGCTCTGTGCTGAGCCCACAGGCAGCTACTGTGGGTAGTATATGAAATATAAGTATATTTCATTTAGAAGTGAAATAGAATTATATTTCATTTCCAGGATAATCCAAATGACTAAATTTCCCCATTGCCATGCTCAGCGCATGCCCAACCCTGCATTCAGCCTCAAACAGCTTGTCTTTCATGGGTTAGTGTGGTGGTTGCAGCTCTTGCTGGGAGGAATTCCAAACCCGTTTCCTTTGTTTCCCAAGAGTCCCTAACCACCAGTTGTATAATTATCCTCAGAGGAGGGAATACTGCTTCTTTTTTTCACAACAGTTGTACCAGGCTTCCTTCTTCTCAGCTTTGGTTTTACACACCTTTATGTTGAATACTTCAGCGATGTCACTGCTGATCAACACCAGTTTAACTGTGAGAAGAGGGAGATGCCTTGTCTGGAAGAGCCAGACTTCATACAGACTTTATTCACCTTTCATTTGTGTCTGACTCCAGTGTGGTTTCTTTGATTTTGAGGTGGTTGTTCTCACTTTACAAGTCCACACCAGCCACAAGGCCTTCAATAATCTACAGTGTCGTAGGAATGGAGGACAGGAAGGGACCGCACGTACAAAGCAAGCTGCTCCAGCAGAGAAGGGAAGGATGCAAGAGCCATTTCTGACAGATGCTTCTGTAAATGATTCCACTGTTGGGGATTAAACAGACCCTCTGTAATCTGTTCCACTTTTTAACTTCCCATATAACATTTTTCTTAATATCTAACTAAATCTCCCTTGTTGCACATTTCCTGAAAATTACTTCTCCTCTTACATCCCATGACAGTGGAAGGCTATCTATCACTGTCCGCTTCTGAACTGTCTTGTTTACATATCCAAGTGCTCTGATTTTGTTTCTTCACAGCCTTCACCCTAGACTACACAACCCTGTTCTTTCAGACTTTCCTCAGTTGCAAAACCACTTATAATTTTAATAAAATTCCTCTGGGATCTTGTCATCTTCCTTAGCACGTGTTGCCCCATCAAAAAAGTGGACCCAAACTCCAGCTAAAGCCTCACTGGAGCTGAGAATTGCAGGATAATTGCTTCCTGTGATAAATTTGTACCACTCATGTCCCAAACCTTGTGTTCTCTGGTTTGCATCCTGTTGCTTTTTCTTGTTCAGCATGTGACCACCTCTCACCCCATGGTCATGTCTCCCATACTTCTGGAAAGCCACCCATTTCCTAGGTTTGCTTTTCCCTCCGGTCCTTTTGCACTCACATTGCCCAGTGCTGCTTTTGCTTCTGGTAAGTGTTATCCTCCTGGTTTCAGACACTGCCTTTAACAGCTCAAGATCATTTTGAATTCCAGTCTTTTCCTGCACATTGCTTGTGACCCCCTCCTCATCTTCTGTCATCCACAAATTACATAAATCTATTCTCTATTCCATCATCCGAGTCATTATGAGAATATTGAACAGTACCCGACTCAGGACAGACCCTTGAACACCTTCTTAGTCTGAAAATGTGCCTTTGCTGCTCTTCTTGGAGCACAGTATTCATGAGCACCCACTTTACCATGATTGTTCAGAGGCCATTCTTATGGGCACATCATATGGACCTGTGCCAAATAGCTTGTAAATGTAAAATAATACTGTGTCACCCCTTACTCTCCTGGCCAGTCTTATCCACAAGATTGGTCTATAATTCATCTGGTTCATTATTTTGCTTCTTTAAAAAGGGCATTTCTTTGTCTTTTTCCACTTCTTTGGGATCTCATTCTTGATGAGGATTGGGAAGATAAAGATCTTACTTTTCCACCATTTCTTGTAGTTGATACACACAGACTCTCTGACAGGTACCAGCAACCCCTGGAGGAACATATTTCTCTGAAAGCAGTTGTGTGGCATGGGGGTGGGATTTTAAAACAGTACTTAAAGGGAAAATCTCTTATTCTATGGAAAATGTGGTGGGATATGACAGGAAGCAGCCTGGATGTCATTTTGAAGGTCTTGCCCAAAAGGGTCCTCAAAGTGCTTTATCCCCTTGGAACTGCTGCCCATCTCATCACCAACCACACGTCCTGGCTTGGGCAACAGCATAAGTTCAGGGTCTTGCACTTCATTTTCTCAGAGAAGGAGAAGCCCTTGACATGCATGCCAGTTACAATTCTGTTCCTCATTTAGCAGTATGTACCTGTCCATCACTGGATCATCAGCACAAACATCCCTCTCCACACCCTCAGCCTTGCTTCATCAACTGCTTCTTGGTTAACAACTCCTCCATGGCAACTAACGGCAGAGACCAAAACAGTTGGAAAGCTTTTTTATTGTTTTCATTTTTTCCCCAATGTAAATTCTTTTTCAGGTTTACATCTTTAAAGAATCTGAAACACCAGATGGTATCAGGAGCAGGAAAGTGATACATTGCAAAGAAGTGTAGACCAAGAAAGAGGAGTGCTGGGGTTAAGGGGGGGTAAATTAAGCTAAAACTTTAGTAAACTGAAAAATAAAATACATCGATAGTGTGAGTGGATCACAGGCAAGGGATAAGTGAGGTTCTGACTTATAGGTAAAATCATTAAAAGAAGGAATCTGGTTTACAAAAAAAGAAAAAAGGAAAAATAAAACGATATCAAGATGTCTTTAATGGCATTTGTGAACAAGGCATAGGAATCTGTGCTGTCAGATCCTAAGTGCTCAGTTCTTCAGCCTCCAGAAATGCTTCTCGGTTCATGAGACAGAAATTAAGGGAAGGGTTTGGACTATCTACTAACACGGAAAATAATTTTTAAAAATAGAAGCCACTGCAACGTGCCTGCTCCCGGGAACAGCAGGAAAGAAGGACAAGTCCCTCGGACTGAGATTAGGTGCCAAAGAACTCAGTAAGAATATTCAGAGAAAATATTTTCCTTTGCCTGCCAAGGGAGATGCTTTCAAGACAATGGCTGGAGGTGTGTTTTCTTTTATGCTGTTAGCTGTCCCTCTTGGGTCCTTGCAAATTGCCCTGACTGAGAAGACTTGGAAAGGCTGCATTTCCAATGCCCCTGATGGGAGATGTTGCTTGTACAAATTTCCCTCTGGGTTTTAACTTGCTCCTGAGACTTTTGACAGGAAAGTGCAAGAATTATTTGAAGGAAATGAGGGCATTGCAATACACAGAGATGACATCCTGAAAGACTGGGTGGGGGACAGCAAAAGGAGAAGATAACAAAAAGCTGCAGAAATTGGTCAGGAAATGGGGCATGGCAAGAGATATCTAATTTAAAATCAGAAGTGTAAGATATCTGGGAGAGAATATAAGTGAATCAACATACACACAGACTCTGGCCGAAGTCAGATAATCACAGAAATGCTGCTTTGACAGATAAGAAAGATTCGCAGATCTTGATGCCTGGAATAAAACAAGATGGCAATTCTTCTTTCTGGAATGTGCAGAAGGACTCAGAAAGAAAGAGGACTGCCAACCTGGACAGGAAGTTTTGAAAGCCAAAGAGAGAACAAAGCAAACACCTGAGTTTTGGCAAGCTGTGTCACCCAAAGATGAACCACCTGGCCAGTAAATCCTTCTGTAAATGGCTCAGGACAGTGTGACAAAATTCTTTGTGTATTTTGCAGGCTGGTAGCATTGGTTTTCAGAAATACTTTGGAAACAGCATCTTAATATGTAGAGGGATGCCTTTGCTGCAGAAGATGTTAAAGAAAAAAAAATCAGGTAGAGGAGGTGGATCCCAACAAAAAATGGACCCCAAATTCATTGTTCCCAAAGCAAAAAGCACGTTCACCTTCTAGAAAGCAGGAGGGTGTTTAGCTTTCATTTTCCAGCTGCATCCATGAAGTTTGAGCAGTGTGCAAACCAGCAGAACAAGAGCTGAGAGAAGGCACAGTCCTGAGAGTGTTTGAGGCATCTGGTCTTGAAGGCTATGTGGAGAACAGCATAACACATGCAAATCTGTTGGAAGACATTTCTTTCATCTCAAACGCAGTAGGGAATAAACTTCTGGAGGCCACAGCAAAAGACAAGACATTGCAGAAAGCTGTTAACAGTGTCACTGAAAGAAGGCTTGGGAATTACATATCAGTTCAGATCAAAGATTGCTGTAATTGATAGTACAGCATACAGATGCAAAAATTAGTAGTGCCAAAAATACTACAGCCCTGAGGTATTCTATAGAATCTGTGAGATCTTGAAAAACATATTGCGGTGATCACAAATGAATATAGAGATGAAGAAAATTAATAGATGGATATGCATGAAATGTGTCAATAATTTCTACCTTGGAGAGAAAAAACAATGATGATGGGTCAGATACGGTGGAGCTGTTGGATTATCCAGGGTACTTGAGACTGCATTTTTAGAGACTCTTTTATTAAAGTATCTTGTAGGAAAGAATAAACCTTTATTTGGCAGATATGGGCTTCCAGAAATGTTCATGTTTTACATCAGCCCATACTTAATTGACAGGACTTTGAATGATTTTGAGGAACTGATGAATGCCAGAATTCTTCAGTCAAATTATTTGAAGCAAAGTGGAGTTAAGGGAGTTAAAAAAATTACATATATATATTTATATATATTTGTATGAAACTATTACAGGCTCTGCAAAAGATCTGTATCTCACTCTGCTGGTCTTAAGAAGTCTGCCTTTAAGGCATTGATTGTTGCTATCTCAAACTTTGCTCAGAAAGATGAGAATTAGACTGCCTCGCTTATTCAAGTCTGGTCTGGGAAGTTGAGGTGATCTTGAGGCATGCATAGAAAGATAGATAGATAGACAGACAGATAGATAGACAGACAGACAGACAGATAAAAATACACATACAAAACCAAATGGTAGCTGAGGAGCTCAGTTACTACAGGCTTTGTGGCTGATGACCCCTGAATGTTGTTTTAGTGGCAGTTGAGCATAAGCTACAATGTGAGAAGATTTTCTGTTTATAAATAAGAAGATGTAAAGGGCTTATGCTCAGTTTACTTTCTGGAAAATAGAGACCAAGAGAACACGTTAACAGCATATTCCCTGATCTCCAGTTTCCATATAGGCCTGTGAAACATTTCTTTTAAATGTAAATCTTGCTACAGATGTGGACTGTTGAGGATCCCCAAACACCACAGTCCTAAATTCTGTGGGGATCACACAGCTCAGTGACTGTCACAGAATCACAGAATTGTCTAGGTTGGAAAAGACCTTGAAGATCATCCAGTCCAACCATCAACCCAACATTAGCAGTTCCCAGCTACACCATATCCCTCAGCGCTATGTCGACCCGACTCTTCAACCCCTCCAGGGATGGGGACTCCCCCCTGCCCTGGGCAGCCCATTCCAACGCCCAACAACTCCTTCTGCAAAGAAATCCTTCCTAAGAGCCAGTCTGACCCTGCCCTGGCGCAGCTTGAGGCCATTCCCTCTTGTCCTGGCGCTGGTTCCTTGGCTCAAGAGACTCATCCCCCCTCTCTGCACCCTCCTTTCAGGCAGTTGGAGAGGGCCATGAGGTCTCCCCTCAGCCTCCTCTTCTCCAGACTAAACCCCCCCAGTTCCCTCAGCCGCTCCCCATCAGACCTGTGCTCCAGACCCTGCACCAGCTCCGTTGCCCTTCTCTGGACACGCTCGAGTCATTCAATGGCCTTTTTGGAGTGAGGGACCCAAAACTGAACCCACTCATCGAGGGGCGGCCTCACCAGTGCCGAGTCCAGGGGTAAGATCCCTTCCCTGTCCCTGCTGGCCACGCCATTGCTGATACATGCCAGGATGCCATTGGCCTTCTTGGCCACCTGGGCACACTGCTGGCTCATTATCAATCAACCCCCCCAGGTCCCTCCCTGACTGGCAGCTCTCCAGTCACTCCTCCCCAAGCCTGTAGCGCTGCTGGGGGTTGTTGTGGCCCAAGTGCAGAACCTGGCATTTGGCCTTATTGAAACTCCTCCAGTTGGCCTTAGCCCATCGCTCCAGCCTGTCCAGATCTCTCTGTCATTAAGGAGTAAACACTTATCACTGCTCTGCCTTGAGTAGAGTAAATGTAGCCATTAGAAGCACCAGACAAATGCCTGTACTAATAGTTGGAGCATGTAGAACTTCCTTTCCTCTAAAGACTGGAAAACCAGCCTCATGACTATTACTGATAATGAACTTGAGCATGTAACCCAAGTAGGGGAAACTGTTCTAAATGTCTAGCATGTTGCTGATGTCATGAATACTGCTTTGGTTAAATTTGATCAATTTATTCCATCAATTTCCCCATATATAGACCTCCATTTGTCTTTTCATGTCTCTACGTAGGATTGTGTCACCCTTGTCCCACGTTCCCTGCATCTGTTTGCAGAATGCTCCACTCGTTCCTTACCTGAGACTCGTATCTAGGACAGGGACTTTTTACTTCCTTTCTGTGTGTCAAACTCAGGTGACGACCAAGGTCATCGGCTTCTTGATAGTGGTACAGAGCAAGTCATCAACATTGCAACTGTAATTGGTTGCCCAGAAAGGTGGTAGAAGCCCCATCCCTGGAAACATTTAAGATGAGGTTGGAGGGGGCTCTGAGAAACCTGATCTAGTTGAAGATGTCCTTGCTTATCACCTTTAAAGGTCCCTTCCAACCCAAACCGTTCTATGATTCTATGATTTTTTTTTTTTTTTAAGTCTCCAGCTTCCCATCTAACATTGCCCTTTTTTGCCACAATTCAGGGTGGCACATGCTTAAAAACATCCTTCCTCCCTCCAGTGGGGGCTGGACTTCTATCTTTGGGGCTGCTATAGCCAGAACTTGCTTAGATAAAGACCAGGACTACTGCTTTCACTGTTGCAGTGGAGAGCTCTGATGTGTCGCACATTCTTCTCAAGGACATCGAAGAGGAAGAGAAAATGTCACAGCACCGGACAGGGCAAACAGAAGTCACCCGCATGTGGAGCATTACTGATGATTGTGATCCTTTTTATATTGCTCTCAGTTCATCCAAATGCAGCACCATTTGAAGTGATAATGACTCCTCTTTCAGTGGCAGCTTTCATTCGAAGTATTTTGATATGCCAGTAAGAGTTGCTTTAAAATGCCAGCAATAAATACACATTCAAAGCAATACACTTATTGCCTCGGCTGTAAAGTCCATATATGTTCCCATCAGCTGTATTTTTGACTAAATAAATGCTAGGCATGAACAGCACTCACTGCATTTGCCACAACCCTCCCTACACACACACACACACTCGCACATGCACGTGCATGCAAAGGCTCTCTCTTCCTTTCCCTCTGAAAAGATGAGATTAAGGTTTTCCAAGGGATGCAGGAAACCTGTATGCTTCCCACTTTGCAGCCATGACCAATTACACCGCTTCACTGTGCCATGTCTCTGCAGGAAAATGCATAATAGATTCCTCTCTTAGCGACAGGATGCTCATGATGTCTTCTTGGGATCAACCCAATAAAAAGAGTAAAGATAATTCTGAATATCAAGAATCCTCGATATTCTTATTGAGTCACCTTCCTTGGGACTGGCTTTCTACAGCATATGACAGTCAAATACCACACCTGAAGCCACAGGAAGTCATGCAATTGAAGCCTTTATTCACCATCATCTTTTGAGTGAATAAGGGTATGTCTGAGCCCTGTCCAGCACATAAGGAGATCTCTGGACAAGGAACTTGAGAGGGCAGAAAGGTGAAAGAAGACAAGGTGGTGTGATTGAGTGGACCCAGACAGAGCTAGACCTAAAAAGGAGCCGTCTTGGGTCTAAATTTACTTCGCTGTGCCTCAGCAGAGAATCTTTATGTCTCTATCACATGGCCAGGACATTTTAAAGTCAAACTTCGGTGGAACTTGTGGTCTTACATGTATCTATTTTAAGTACTTAGAGATCACCTCTAGCCCTTGAGACCTCACAGTCTTTAATACAGTCGTCCTTACAGCTCTCTGCTAGAAGTGTTCTTATCTTCACAGACCAGGAGCTAATATCCAGAGACCCTCAAGTTATCCCAGAGGATGGGATGCTTATTTTTAGGCACCCGTGTTAAGATCCTAGTAATCACAAGCCCCACTAACCACTGTCTCCTGTTGGTGGTATAATTGGTTAGCTTTGGGATGGGGGAAGCACCTCTGTTACACCAGAAATCAGGGACTGAAGCTCCCTGATATATCAATATCATGGTGTGCCCAAATTTTGGCAAGCAACGAATGTGACATGGATCTCATCCACTGCCAAAACTCATATCTTGTTATACGATATGAGTTTCAGAGTACAGATTTCAGAATAGTGTGTACCCAGTTTGAGGCTTCATGGGTGCTCAAAAGTTTGAATCTTTCTTTCCGGTCAGATGGATTAATCTTACTCGGAATAGGTACACAACTATTGGCAACCGGGTCATGCAGAGAGCGTGATGGTTTGATTTGCATCTTACTTTCATAAGAATATTTTTTATAGCTGATTCGGTGGTTAGTCTGGCTGAGTCAGTCCAGCAGGATTTGACATTCCAGAGGCATCTTTAGAAAACAAAGGCTGAAGCCTTGTCCAAAAGGATGTGTTAGTGTAGGACTGTAATGATATCTAGGGAAACTTCACCCCAAATTATCACGAGAGTTTTCATAAAGAATTCTTTTCTCCTTAAGGATAACGGAGGCATGATGTATCTTCACCAAACCACAGACACCCAGAGGGCTTCAGTTTTTCTTCCAACTTGAAGTTTGCAGACACAATCCAACAACTAATGCCCCAGCCCATGATTTTTTTTTTTCCAGCCAGGTTCTAGACATTGACTTGGTGGGGGACAAATAAATCGCTTCATCTTTTCAGGCTTCATCAACGTCAGAGTGACTCTTGCCTCCTTGGCAAATGGCTAAGAGAGCTACAGATGAGAAGGGCTGTCGAAGACAACTTGGGGATTATTGAGTTCGTCTCAGCAGATGTCTAAAACCTGACTCAGTGAGCCCTCTTTGGCTTTCATTTAACACTTATGGCCATCACTTTTCCCTCCCATTTTGCAGTGTAAGTTCTCACAGGGCAGAGCATAGCCCACTAAAAACTTTTGTACATCATCTGACTTGCGTAGAGCCATCGTGTCAAAGGACAGGTGGGGTGGTTTGCTTCACAAAAGTCCTGTCACAGCAGGAATCTTGACCTACAGGACATCTCAAGTTTTCAGGCTTCTCTGAAGCTATTTAGGTGTCAGGTATTAGTCTACGATAAGCAGGAAGACAGATCAGAGGAGTGTGGTTTCTTCTGGTTTTTATTCCATACAATGAGTAAATTATCTTCTATGTGGATCAGCTATTAGAGGAGAATGAAATATTTAGTGAATGTTGTTGTATTTATTTGCATTATTTCCCCAGTGACTGTAAAGTCCTGCTTGAAGGCACTGAGCAAATACAGGCTAAATATTGTTTATAACCTGAAAGTAAGGGGGAAAAGGTCAGAGCTGTAGGTACAAAGAGTCAGGCAGCACAGACTTAATGCCTGCTCAAGACATGCAGCATGTTTTTGGTCTGAACTTTCCAGTATTGCTTTGACACCCTCAGACATTACATTCCTGATGTGTTCTCAGCAAATTCCACCCCCCACCCCCCACCCCCCACCCCCCCCATTTGCCCAGTGCTGACTGGGAAGAATCGATAGCAAAAGAAGATCAGTTTGCACTGTGGGATTTCGTATTGTGTGTGTTATGTTTGTAAAACCATCTAAGTCCACAGAGGGCTGATCACAATGAATGGTGTTATCCTCTTCACATGAGCTTCTCTGACCTAATCCAGCAAAACGGTGAGCCAGCCCTCAAAGTGCTCGTGGTGTTGGAGCACTGAGCATGCACTGAGCTCAGGTCAAGAAAGAGGGAAAGGAAGGAAACTTTCCCTTGCCTGAAGAACAGCATCCCGGAGGGGATTGCTGGGCACTACAAAGTCCAGATGACAGCTATGAGTTCTGGATGAGGTGTGTGGGATCTCCTGGGAGGGCTGTTCTCAAGCAGGTTTTGGGGAAGGACCATTGGTATGGCAGAGGTGTTTACTGGGGCAGCTCTGCACATGCTGCGGCTATTTCAACAGTAAATGGGAAATGAAGTTTGAGCTGTATACAAGGGCTTGTTCCTTAGGTGATCCTGAGCACTTGGCTGTAAAATCATGAGTGAGAACATAGTCTAAACAAGGTTTAGCAGCGACAGCCTGCATCAGCCACCTGGCCCCAGTCATGCATCACTATTGGTTTATGAATATTTGAGAAATAGTAGGAATATTTCTTACAGCCTCCCTTTCCCATCATTTTTCACTCCAGAAAACTGTGTGTAACAACTTATTTCTGACATCTCTGGGTAAGTTGAAAGTTTCTGGATATCAGGCAGTTGCCTATCAACAATCACCAACATTTATCCTGAAGATTTAATTTGATCCAGGGTCTTAAGATTGCCCAATGATGGCCATTTTTCCCAGCTGAACACAGAGGGATGGTCGGGTGCCCACTTCAGATTTAGACCCCAGTTCTTGCAGGATGCAAATACACTTTGTATTGTCCTCTCCCAGCTGTTCCCATGGCTTATGTTCTGGCTGGAAGACTGGCTCTGACATGAAGAGAGCTATCCACCTTTGCAGGCAAAACAAGGTTTGTAGAGGAACAGGCTCTCACATGCCCTGACATGTTGCATGTGATATGTCTGATCAGCAGAAGACCTCTGAAACACAGCAAGAACATGAGGTGGCAGAGCAGAAGGGAACCCACATCTTAGAGGATGTGTGAGCACAGGAGATCCAGCCGGAGCTTGAGAGGGGTGAGAGGCAGGAGCCTTCTGCAACATACTTGTAGTTATTGTGCAAGATTTGGCAGGCCCGATTTAGGAAGAATTATGTAAAAGGTGTCCACCTAACCTAAAGGGGTAATAAACCACTCCTGTTGTTGTTTTGTTAGAGATTTTGGGTGGTTATTCTCTTAGCAACATATATTGTAAAAGCAAACACCAAATGTTCTGGAGTCAACAGCTTGTCATGGAAATAATAACAGCATTCATCACTCCCTAGGACTGTGTGTGAATCAGGGGTGTAAAAGGATTCACATCTAATACATACAAAAACTGGAAGGGAGGGGGTCGTATCCCCAAGCCCCAGGTTAAACAGCACCATAACAAACAATGTGGTTCCTCCTAAAACAGCTGAAGTTGGTTGGACCAGAAAGACAGAGTGGCAGGGCCCCGTGTTGGTGCTCCCCAGGCATTTTGCTCCCCATTTCCAGACCACATAGGGTCACCCTTCACACTTCTGTACCCCAGGCACAGCTTCATTCCCTCAGTGAAGGAAATGGTCTCCTTGGAAGACAGTCAGACCTCCTTGTTCAACAAAGTGCACGTTGAGATACCTGTATAAGAAGAACCGAGGGTCTGTTAAGGCAATGGGAAGAGCCAGATTTTTCTCTTACTCCTACACATTAGGAGTAGCTTTATGTAAGTGTCACTGAGGTAAGCAAGAACAGAAACAGATGTGGAGCATAGCTACAAACAGGATGTGAAAATAAACTCATTACTCCATCTGCCCACCGTAAACAGCGTGAAATTAGCAGCAAGCAAGGAATAAAAATCCAGACAAATGGCCTTTTAAAGAGAGCAGAGGGAGCTGGAAGGTCTGCTATTAGAAAAGCAGAGGCACGGAAAGCCCGAGCCATGCACAACTGGGTGTGTATCACAAAGCCCCTGGTCAGTCAGGGGCAGAGGTGGAGGAAAATCTCATAGTGGAAAGTCCACAAGGCACTATTTTTGAAGGCAAAACCAGAAAGGCCACTCCATCTTTGGGAGAAAAGACCTGATTTTGCTTTTGTCCCTGCCTGTTAGGAAGCACCATCTATTTTATAAGCCACAGATATTTTTTTTTTCCCCTAAGAGGCGCCCTCTTAATGTTGCATAAAATTACTCTCTCAGGGGTAGTGTGAAGAGGAAAACGTGGTGTTATGTTGTCTCAGTTGCAAAGACATCGCTAACAATAAAAGCCCCTGAATGATTTGGTTTTTAAGTGACATGATTATGGAATGGGTCATTCGTGACGCTCCACTTCAAGCACCTCTGTCATAAAGTCTGAATGGGGGTGTTTTATGCTTTGGGCTTGGGCTGTAAATATTCACCCCTGGCCTTTGTTCTATGAAGCAAGTCTCAGCTTGAGGATATATTTACTTAAAATTTTGCAGAAAAATTTCTCAAATGGTCAATCTGCTTGATTTATTTAAAGCAGGATCCCAAAGTGTTTTACAGCTTTTACAGGTTGGCTGTGTTTATAACCATCCTGGGGAGTATCTTCTGCAATTCATGTAGCAGAGAGGGGGAAGGAGGGTCATAATTTCTATTTTAACCTACTTTTCTAGCAGCTGACATGACACTGACAAAGTCATCTCTTCTAGAATAAAACCTGCCATGTTTTATCCTCGTCCAGAAGAGATCTTTTGGAGAAAGCCAGGGTAAAATAAGTCAGACACTTTTTTCTTCTTCTTGGATTCTGCTCAGATATGTGCATGGAAAATTCAATGGTGTCTGAAAGCAGCGACTATGAGCAGCTCTGGCTCATTTTATGGATCCCAGTGAAATTGCAGACCAAATGATATTTCAAGGAAACTAGTTCCTTGTGTTTTGAGTTCTTCAAGATATGATAGCCCAAGGCAGAGTTTCCTGCGTGTTGGAAATAATTTCTCTCTCCGCATTTGGCAGATCCAAACAAGCCTTGAGTGCTAAATAAACCAGCTCTATGAATAAATCAGGGGTAGAAGAACTCAAATTTGAGGTGTTGTGAGACTTGAAATAACTGAAAGGTTGACGTTGGCCATGAGGCACTTTGAAATAGTCTGGAGTTTGATGAAAAGTTTTGCATTTGAGATGCCATTGGGATATTTCAGGAGGAAACCTCCTGGTGGGTTCACCCAAAGTTTGTAATAAACATAATTGAAATATCTGAACTCCAGCTGCTACCTTTTACTCTAATCAAGAGCAACAGAAGCAGCTCCTTCTTCGCAAACACCCAGCAACAGCTGAGGGAGAGAAATGGATATACTGGGCTCAAGTGCTGAACTGGGAGAGCAGCAGAGACTGGTGCAGAAATTCAGGGCAGAAGAGGTAGCAGGTAGAAGGAAGAAAAAGGGACTTTATGGAGAGATCAATAGACTCTTGGAGAGAGAGGAGATCTCATGAAGTCCTCAGAGATGGAAATCAGGGCCCCATATTCTTCTCAGGAGAGAGGATTTTCTAATATTGTCTGAGTTGGGTCTCACCAGGAACAGACCATGGAGGGGCTCAAAAACCAGAAGGTGCCCCCACCTTATCAATCTTGTGAGGGGTAAGGTGTCCTTGTCCTTCTGGTTCCTATCCAAAGGGAGACAAGTTATGTTAGGGACAAGGAGTTCCTTTGGGAAGGATTTGAGATGTCCTTCTTCAAGGTCATGACAACAGTTTCTGTTTTTATGGTACAGCAGGATCTGACATTATGTTATAGGCACAAGGATTGATTCTCCCCTTCATAAACCAGGCTTCCTTCTTCATCACTGCCCCAAGCCACAGTGCAGTCATGCCTGACCTAAGTCAACATGCTCCAGAGCATCACACCAACTGGAAAGAGTGTGATTTGCCTTGTCTTGACACCCCCCCTCCAATCTCCTCTCCATCACTTGGGTGCCACCACGTCCTGCTGAGCATTGCTGAGCCTCTGGCCCTGCCATTGCCAGGGTGCAGTGATGCAGCCATGAGCCTCAGGGTGAGCACATCCCCAGGAGTCAGTGTGGATGTGGCCAGCCTGCTTTAGAGGGGAAATGCATTTAATAGCATGGAATTAGTTCCAGCCCATGGGGGCACAGGACCACTGAGCCCTGCTAAACTAATTTATCAGTGGTATCTGAGGACAATTTACAGAAGCTTGGAAAAAGCCAAGATAAAACAGTGGGAGACCTGGGGAGGTGGTGACAGTGAACAAGGGCCAATTCTAGAGACACATGTGTGCTGACTCCATGTCAAAACAGCACACACAAAGCTGTTTATAGCTTCAGGGAGGTGTAGGCAGAGTTAAATCATGTGCAAGGAGGACAGACTGGGGTCTTCATAGTGTTGGGCTGCTGTTAACTTTGGAGGGCAGAAATGAGAGAGAGACCTGGGGGACCAAAGGGTTTAAAAAGGTTTTTGTGCTCCAAGCAGAAAAGAGCAAGCTTGGATGAGTTTCTGCCACATATAATCCTGGCTCCAGGCTGACCCTGTCCAGGGTCACTCTCTCAAATCAGGACAAAACAGGTCTCCAGGAGAGAGGTGACTTCTCCTTCTGGCTCCTCAGCTGCTGCTGGTGGCCCAGCAATATGAAAGAGAGGGTTGGGTTGAGGTGTTGACTCTCAGGTTGTGTCTTGTCTCCTTACCATCCCTCCCACTTCCTTTCACCCACCCCTGTTCCCCTGCAACATTGCTGAGCAGTGCTGTAGCACACTCGAGCAGCCAGTGTTCCCCATCATGTGGGCACTCCATGAGTAGAGTGGCAAACCTGAGTATTTAAACTCTCCAGTTGACCTGTTGCAGAGGGATCTGGCCGCTTAAAGATTTCCGAAGGAGGGTCATTGCTGGTAGACTGGAGGATGATGAAAGGGATTTCCATCTCTCATGTGAAGATGGACATCCCAGACTGATCCAGCTCATGGGCGACACAATTAATTTCCCACTTCTCTGGTTTTCTTGCAGAAGGTATGGCGGAAGCTGTCAGCTCAAGCAGGGACTGCCTTCAAGCAGGTGAGTCCTGTACCAACGACCCCATCTGCAGCGCCAAATTCAGGACCCTCCGGCAATGCATCGCAGGCAATGGAGCCAACAAACTGGGCCCCGATGCCAAGAACCAGTGCCGGAGCACCGTGACGGCCCTGCTCTCCAGCCAGCTGTACGGCTGCAAGTGCAAGCGAGGCATGAAAAAGGAGAAGCATTGCTTGAGTGTCTACTGGAGCATCCACCACACGCTGATGGAAGGTCAGTTGAGCAGGGAAGATCATCTCTGATGATCTTCCTAAAAGGGAATTACTGATGGGGCTTTCTGCAGAGCTCCCCAGCACCAAAGTGGCTGCCAAAAAAGTCACTCCTGTAGTATTCCATTCCCTCTCAAGGCCTACTGACCCCCACAGCAATGGCATTTTGGGGAAAGCAACCTTGAAACCTAAGACACTTTCTTCCTTTTTTTTAACCTGGCTTCTTTTTCACGATGTTCCCAGTATACCTTGAGATCTTTTGCTGGGGAAACACATGGTAAGTTTTGTATCTAAGTATGCTAGCCAAGACCATGAAAGCCATGGATATTACAGAAACACTATACAAATCATGGGCATTGAGGAAAAACCAGCATGAACTTAAAAAAAATCACTCCCTTGGAGGCTCTCAAATGCACCAGTGTCTTTGGGTTAGTGAAGATTTGGGGCTGGTGATATCAAGTTGGAATTTAGAGTGTTCTCAGAGCCAGTATTTAGTAAGTTTGGATTTTGACGTTTTTTAAGAGTCATCATAAAAGTGCACCTCAGTGGCCATAACTCTTCCTTGTCAGGCTGGTGAGTATTTTATGCACCATGAAAATTAAAACGGAGAATAAAACAGAACCTTCCAGGCATAGGCTGTGAAATAGATTAATAAAACACCACTGGCTGAAAGCTGAAAGGAAAGGTACAGGGGTGATAACACAGGCCAAAAGGCCAAGCAAAACAAAGAGGATGGAGACTATAATACACAGGCTTGCCAGAATGGGAACTGCTTCATCAAGTTCCTGGAAAGATTTCAGGTGCGACAGCTTGCAAGGTGCAGAGCATGGTGCTATGAACTGACTGGGGAAATAAGAGAGCTCAGCACCCTCCAGGATCCAATCTTTCCCATAATTACTTGCCAGGAGAACTTGTTTGCATTGAAGTGAAGCCTGGGGAAGAGGTGGCAATCCAGCCTCTCCATTCATCTTAACAGCCTGCATTGCAACTCCTTCCCGGCTGAACTTTGTGGCCTCAAGTTTTGGACACGGTTCATCTGTGACGTGGTTTTGCAGGACAGTGGTGTTGGGAGGGCTTCTAGCTCTGGGATCACTGCTGAAAGAGCAGTGAGAGGATGGCAGGCAGTGCTGGGAGCAGGCAGGGGGCAGGCGCGGGTCTCCAGATGCAGAGTAGGAGATGGGTGCTGGATGGCCAGCTTGGATGACTTTCCTGCCCAGGGGCTTGGGCCTCCATCCTAGGGATGACTGTGAGAGGGCTGTTATCAGAGACTGCCAAGACTCTGCCCTATTTCTCTTATGTCATGTCCTGAGCCCCACATTTTTTCAAGCAGACTTCACTTGTAATGCAGATTCACGCTCCCAAACCTTTGATTTCCTCACCTTAATTTCCCCGGGGAAATATACTTCATAATAGTCATGTTTCAGAGTCCTTACACATGTTTAATTGACTGAGAAAGGAGGCCAATCCACATGCTCCGTGTAGAGCTTTGTCTCTCAGTCATACATACCCAGGAGGCTGTAAAAAGCTTCCTAGAAGCCCTCTTATAAAATCAATTGTGAAAGTGTGTGCTCAGGGAATTTACAAAGCATACTATTTACTCAGCTTCTCTTGAGCGTGCCTGTGTTTAGCCACCTTCCCATTTGGAGACACAATAACATGATGACAACCCGATAACAATTCTCTGATAAGGTGCTATATCATCAGGACATAAAACTGCTACGCTGGAACATACAAATGGGCCCCTCTCCAGTCAGTAACGATGCAAGATATTTCAATGAAGGTGTAAAGCTGCCTTGTAATGCACCTGTGGTAATTGCACAGGGCTGGGTACCCTGGGAGCCATTTCTTCCTGACCGCAGCTGGTGATCAGCATATGCCCGGAGCATGAGGTTTGATAGTCCTTTTATCCCAGCCAGTACATCTGCTGCTGCTGTCCATATCCATCTAAATGTCTAATAAAAAAAAAAAAAATGATACTGAGCTGTTTGCTTCAATAATATTCTGTGGTATCCATCAGGATGACGGGGCATTACAGACCATTGAGCGGATGAAAGGGAAGCACCGATTGAATACAATTAGCTTCCCAGCAACTTAAAAATGAAGAGAGGAAGTTTCTGTGAGAATTGTGGGTCATTAGCTCTATGCCAAGTAAGAAAGGGCTGTTGGCAAGGAGAAGGGGAGAGGTGTTAATAAATATGAGGGGGGGGTGCGTGTTGTCACACACACAGACCTCTGCACAGCCCTGGCTGTGTCCTAGAAACAGGTGAGGACCATTGACAGAGACAGGGACATATAGGAAATAGCAAGAACGGTAATGGAAACCCCATGTATTTAGGGAGCTGGTGGTCTGAACTCTGCCCATGAGCAATAACCTGTGCTGCAGTCTGGTGTCCTCAGTGGCAATCCGTGTAAAGGAGCCCAAGATTTGAGCTATAGAGGGTTGCAACTCAACGGGTCCCCAAGAGGCTGTCCTACTCCAAATTTGTCAAATATTTTTAAAAGCTGGTTACATCCCGTTCCCTTCTTTAAGAATATGGCCATACATCAGTTCCTGAGTGACTAAGTATTTTATTATTACTTTAGAGCACATGTCCCCTTGGGCTCACCAAGCAAACTTGAACTGCGTCTCTTGAACCTTGTATGTCTTGGACATCCCTCAGTTGCCTTCTCACTAACTTTTCTTTTCAATCCAGGCATGAATGTACTGGAGAGTTCCCCTTATGAGCCATTCATCAGAGGCTTTGATTACGTCCGGCTGGCATCCATCACCGCAGGTAGGTGGGTGGGAAGATACTCTTACACTGATAGGTTCAAACAGGGGGGAACTGGCTGTGGGATCAAGCTCTATGGACAAGGCAGTCCTCTGTGGTCTCTTATGGTCTCTTCAGAAAGCATTGCTGAGATCTTGCAATCATTTTTCCAAGGAGCTGCTTATGATTCTGGTGCTAGACTGTTGGTAGAAGAACATGTCCTAGAAAGAAGCACTTTTGATTTTTTTGTTCTTTGGCTTTTTCATGTCCATATTGAAGGGCTGGGACTGAGGGACATGGTAGGAAGGCCTCTTCCAATGAGCCATCACAGGTGGGCTGATTCTCCTTAGCAGGTGGATGACCTGTGCCATGCAGACACCCTGCCGAGCAGGGACTGCTCAGGTATCGTCAGGTATGAGAATGTGCATCCACATCAGTCACAGGGTCAAACTCTGCAGGCAAAAAGATCAATAACCCAACCTACTGGTTGATCCCAGTCACAGCCTTTAACCCCATGCCCTGAGGGCAACCCCAGGACTCAGACCCATGTTCTGCTCTGCATCATGTAATCCGCTTAATAACATGAGCAGAGCTGCCCAGCACCTCTTAACCCCCCCGAGGGCATGAACCCCCGGCTCAGCAGTTAAAAGGTCAGTGCAGTAGCTATTAAGCCATCCATCACCAACAGCACAGCTGCCACCACAGTGTTTGACTCTGCTTAAGAACCACAGCCATGGGGAAGCTTTACCGATGGTCATTTTTTTTTACCAAACTTCCCATCTGAGAGCAGGTTATGTACTCCCCATGTGTTTCTGGCAGATGTGCCAAACCAGCAATCTTGTTGCAGCTCTTTCCAAATGTGCACTGACTCTGGGGTGCCATCCACAGCTGGAGTGCACCCAAGCGAGGAAGGAGAGGAAGGTCTCTGCAGCCGACGGATGTCTGCGGTCCCCACGATGGCGAGCCACTTGTTAGGTGAAAATGTCCAGGAGCAAATTAACCCATCAGCCCTTGACAATCTGAGCAGTGAGGGGAAGGGGGGGTGCTCTGTGACCTCACATCTTCTTATTGACTCCACTTGACTGATTTGAACATGGAAAGTGAAGCATGCAGAAAGCTGTTTGCTGGGTCATGGCCTTCTTTACTAGAGTTTTTCCCCTTTTGCTGAAAGTCCTACAGGGCTCTTCAGAGCATGGTGAAATGTAGGGTTGGGGATTTTTATGCATGGTTAACGCATTGCCAGGTTTTTAAAGCAGACTGAAACCAGTTTGGCAGCAAAGCAAATGGGCCCAGAGCAGCAGGGATGTGTACGAAAGGACTCAACATCCATCTAGGGACATGAAGTTTCTTGGTTTAACCTTTTTTTTAGCTATTTATACTGATCAACACTTTCTATAACATAACTTATGACCTGCCACCCCATGCTTGTCCAGGGCCCAGGATCATACAGTCAGCATTTCCAAAACACCCTCTTTCAAATCTACCCAAAAAAAAGAAAAAATTCCCAAGAACTTGTTGAAACATAAGACATCACCATGACTCTATGCCAACTCAGAGTAACAGATATTTTTAACCCAATTTTACATAAACAATATATGGCCACTATTAAAACTGTACAAATGGAATTATATCCCTCCACTCTAATTGTAGTGGTGATTTAAAAAGCACATTCTCTGTTGTTGCATGGGAAGAGGAGAAAAGCTAGTGTGTTCCCTGTGATTCATTAGCTGAATGGGTGATGAAACCATTCCAAGTAACTGTTTCCTACACATTTGCTGACAGCTCCCCAGTGTAAAACAGCGCTCTAACAATATTCATCTCTGGGCATTTTTAAAGGGAAGTACCTGCATGGTGGGAACACACCAAGCAAATGCTTCACCCATCATAAAATAACTGCAAAACTTGGAATTTGACTTCCAGCTCACCGTAAGCAGCGGGAACAACAGGAAAGGAAAAATAAATGCTCAGAGAAGGACCATCTGATAATGTCAGTGAAAATGAAGGAGGGCAGTTCTGAAGTGCTCAGAGAGACTGTCAATGTTTTAACACTTGTCAGCACTGACTGGCTGGTTTTAACTCCTGGCCAAAGATAGGGCTTGACTCTGCATTGGAAATTTATCATTCTGGGGATTATTTCTCTGTGAAAATATCCTGCTCTGCTGGGGTGAAAGTCCTTCTGGTGTGCTTCAGGTCATGGGCTTAATTCAGAGAGGTGAAAAACGGCTTCAAATTCATTTTCTCTCTCACGCTTGGAGGACCCTCATCTTATCTGTCCGATCAGACAGAGCCTAAAGTCTCTACCGACTCTTACCAGGGATTCTGTAGCATTTCCCCCCTCTATAAAACAGAGCCCCACCCATCTTTGAAGGAGCCCTAAAAGCAGCATTATACAAATACCTTTCCCTCTTACCTATTCCCCACATTTTCGGAGGAGGTTGTTGGCATGTAAACTCGTGAGACCCTTATTTGTGTACCGAAGACTGTGTTTCTAATCCATCCCCACATTTTTTGTGCTTTATTTTCCTGGTTGTTTCCCCTGCTGCAAGTTTTCCTCCAGCACACCCCAGCTCTTCCACCAGGGCTGCTAATCTGGGACTTTCTTTCCCCTCTTCTTTAAGAGGATGGAAATTTGAAGTGATTTCACTGAAACCAGTGAAGGGTGACCTTACGAAAGGTGTGGGGAAAGACCCACATGAGCTCACACACAGGCAGAATCAAGGTCCGAGGGGCATCAGGCTGGATGGTAGCTCTGATCCCCATCTTGTGAAGGCACTGTTGTTGCTTAGGACATGGGCATGCTGGGCAGGACTGGTCTGAATGGGGAAAGCCAGAGCACTTTTGTGGTGCTTTGAGACCCAGACAGCTCTCACATAGCTAGACAGGTCCTGGGATGAACATAGCACAGCTGCTGCCAAAGCCAAGATTGACCCTCCGGAGGCCTGAGGAAACTCATTGCGTGCAGTAGAGAGTCTGAGGTGCAAAGGTTAGTGCAGGCCACCCATGTATCAGGAGACCCAGCTTTGCCACTGACTCAGTGCTTGATCTTGAGCAACGTTTTGGAAAAAAGAAGGTCCATTAGAAGAGATCCCATCACACTGGTGGATCCAGTCATGGCCATAAGTAGATGCACTTTCTAACAACTGTTGTCTTCCCAGGCCCCAGGTTGGTTAATTCACATTGGTAAAGTGTTATGAGATGCCCAGGGTAGAGAAAAGCTTCATTATATTAAATGTAGGAGCTTGGTGGAGCAGGCTCTGGGGTGTGAGGTTTGTTGTGTGGCTGTGGCACCTCTTGAGAAAGGTGAGTAGGGAAAGGGGATTTGATCCTGACAGGACACAGAGAGCAAATGCAGACTTCAGCCCTGCCAAAGCCTTCCCGGATGGGTGGTGGTCTCACTGAGGTGGCCATGGATGGAAGCAGGATGGGGATGAAGGTCTCAGCACAGGGTGGTGCCGCTGGCAGGGAGGTCAATGTAAAACCCCATCAGCATCTCCCACCACCCCGCAGGGTCTGAGAACGAGGTGACCCAGGTGAACCGGTGTCTGGATGCCGCCAAAGCCTGCAACGTGGACGAGATGTGCCAGCGGCTGCGGACGGAGTACGTCTCCTTCTGCATCCGGCGTCTGGCCCGGGCCGACACCTGCAACCGCTCCAAGTGCCACAAGGCTCTGCGCAAGTTCTTTGACCGTGTGCCACCTGAGTACACCCATGAGCTGCTCTTCTGCCCCTGCGATGACACAGCCTGTGCCGAACGCCGGCGGCAGACCATCGTTCCTGCCTGCTCCTACGAGTCCAAGGAGAAGCCCAACTGCCTGGCGCCTCTGGACTCCTGCCGGGAAAACTACGTCTGCAGGTAATGTTCATGCACCGGGGTGGCCAACATGGAGATCTGTCCCTTGGTCAAGCCTAAGGCTCATCCACTGGTGACCAAAGCCAAGTCACTCACCTGAAAGGTGCTGTCTGGAGGCACCCATCCCACCACAACCCACCAACACAGGCCATTGCCAGAGTGGCTCCTTCCCATGACCCATGTCCTTGTCTCATACTCTATACAGAAGGTGCTAACACAGGAGAAGATTTGAGATGTTTGTGCTGGAGTTTTTCAGACCTTTTCTATGGGTTTTTGGCTTTGATTGTAAAGAAAAACCTGCTATGGAAATAGTTCCAGGAAGGTGCAAGCCAAGCAGGGATGTGTGGGGTGCTTGCAGCTACTTGCACTAATCTCCTCACTGTCTATCTCCCCCAGCCCAGAGCATCCTACAGGAGCACCCAGGATATCCTAACAGTCGCAGACACTTGTAGATACCTTAAACCCATGTCTTTCTTTTTTAATTAGAAAAATTAATCATATATATGAAAAATATACCCTTCTGCCGCAAGCCCAGATGTTCTAGTGATTGCAGTAGGAGTCTCAGAGTCACAGTTCTCCCTCCAGATCCACCACACAGTATGTGGCCAGGGTGGTTTGCTGCTCCATTTCCATTTAAGCCTCATGTATGCGCCCATGCACAGACCCATCCCAACATGCACACTCACAGGCATGCTCCTTAAGAGTTTTTCCCTCAGCTGTACTATTTTCACCCCTCTGTTTCTCAAAAAGTCTTTGATATTCCAGAGGGTTAATCCACATACAGCTCTCAGGAGAGGAGCCCATCAGTTAGTAGGAGATGTAGCAACAGTCGTACAGCACCAAACGTGGTGATCCCAGCCCAGTGTCCTGTGTGCAGCTGTGGCCATGAGCAGACACCTGGAGAAGAACACGAGAGCAAGTGTAGGACACATTTTTGTGTATTGTCCCAGCCTCTAATTATTGTGGGCTTTGGGACTTCCTGAGCTGAACTTCCAGCAGCCATCTCCTACCAGCACATCATCTTTAAATTACAATAAAAAAATTATGTCTTTTCACGAAGGGAGGTGAGAGCAGAAGTATCCTCTTGGACAGATGGACTGATACTAATAACCTCACCCCTGTACACCCCAGAAATGTGGATGAGGGAGAACAACTGAGCTATACATCTGAAGCTGACCCTGAAAGATGCAAATCCCCTGAGCCACACCAGCTCTTGCTCAGGTTTCCCTCAGCTACTGAGGGAATCTGAAAAGGAGGGGTACTGCCCTCTCCCTAACAAGACAAGTGGGCCCAGGGGGGAACAAGAGGTTCAAAGGGGAGAGTGTTCCTTCCCAGGAGGCTGGAAACCATTTCCTGCAAGCAGCACAGCTGTTAATTATCTGATTCCTTGGTGTCTCAATATATAATATAAAACATCCTCTAGAGACACAGCAGGAGCAAGGGGTTGATGTGTGACCCGGTCAAAGCTAGCAGAGCAGAAACCAAAAGGAGAGCCAGTAACAAATCACGGCACTTTAAAGAAATAGAGGAAAATACTCCATGGCTAAACCTGCCCGCACTGCTTAGTCCTCCTGCAGCTTCTCCACAGCTGTAACCCCTTGAATTTCCCAGCTTGGAGGGGTGGGCTCTACTGACATGAATAGTACAAAACCTGCAATCACCTCCCTCCCCTTAAAAATGCAGCAAAAATTTGGGCAAGAAGAGTTTGCCTGGCCATGGCACAGGAGAAAGGGGTTGGTATGGGGCAAATATGGGAACAAAGAAAAGAAAAAAAAGGAGAAGAGTGGGGAGGAGGAGAGAAGCGGGCAGGAAAGCATGAGTTGGAGTGCTGACACTGACCAGGAGCACCGACAAAATGTCTGGACGAGAGAGGCTGTCTGGGAGGAGCAACGTGCTCAGTTTTTCTGAGATTGCCCAGGCAGAGCAAACATTTGAGGTACCCAGTTCACAGATCAGTCACTGCAGGTTGGTATCTAAAGGGCCTTGCCTTCAAGTGTTGACAGTGCTAGTGCTTGCTTGAGTTTGCTAAGCAGTTCAAATGCCATGTGAGATGCCTTTTCACCTGGCCATGGGATGCCTGTCTAGATGAATCTGAACCTCCAGTAGGTCCTAGGTCTTACCTGAAAGCCCCATGTGGATGTCTTAGAGATCTTACAATGTCCAAGCACCACTAGATGCCTATGTGCCAACAACTGACTCATCCCTAAAGAATTAGTTGGCAAATATCTGCTTGGCAGCATGATTTACAGAGTTTATCCAACCAAGCTAGCAGGGGAGCCACATGCAAAAAGCAATTTGGCAGTCTGTCTGAATGATGCACCTACTTCCCTGCATGGCCCAGACAGTCCCAACAAGCCCAGTGTGTGACTCAAAGCTCCTTTGTGCTACGTGCTTTGGTTCGGTGCGTTGATCTAGACAATGTGAAAATGAAGGCACAGAGTTCTGTGGTGAGAGCTGTATGTCACGCACATCTTGTACCACAGAGTCCCATCTTCTCCTGAGAAGCAGAGGATGTGGCAGCAGCCCTGGTTAGAGAATTTCATGCCTGAGCCTTTGGGCATTTCCCCTAATCTGAAGTTGAGCTTGTCTACATTTAAGCACAGTCTTTGAAGAGAGAGAAACTGGACCAGAGTGATTCTGTCTTCCAGCAAATCAGCCCCAAAATGAAGGCAGTAGGTCTCTAGGGGAAGTTATTACCCAAGAATCGGATAATGGCAACACAGAATGAATTCCCTCGCTATCTGCAACAGTTCTTCTCTTAAAAAACAGCTTCATACATCAGAAAACAAACATTTCTTCCAAGACTGGCCCTTTCTTGCAGTCCCAAAGGAAGCCTGTAAAACATTAACTACAACACCTATTCATGTCTCATCTCAAAGGGATAAAACCTTCTTCAGGGTTTGTTGGGGTGCGGAGGCCAGGAGAGTATAAAATGACATTCATTCACACTGGTTCAGCAACACCTACAGCAGCAAAGGATTTTCCAAATGTGTTCCCTTCTGTAACCACCACCAGTGTGTTATTATGTCCCTTTTTGCCCCGAGTATCTGTGCTGACATGTCCCATTTTGTGCTCTCACTCCATCAGGTCACGCTATGCAGAGTTCCAGTTTAATTGCCAGCCGTCCCCGCAGGCTGCGAGCGGTTGCCGGCGGGACAGCTACGCTGCCTGTCTGCTGGCCTACACAGGGATCATAGGTGAGAGGCTGCATCCTTTGGCCGGTCTCTCTCCCACCCTCTGGGTGGGAAATATCTTCTCTGGGTGGGAAACATCTCCTCTGGGTGGGAAATATCTCCTCTGGGTGGAAAACATCTACTCTGGCCAGCTGAAAGCTGTGAGGACAGTCAGGTGGAGAGCTGAGACTGGGATCTCAGGGAGATGCTGGGCTTTCTGCAGGGACTAGAGAAAGAGCCTAAGCTGTGAGCATGGATTAACTTCAGGATAGCTTCAGAAGAGGGAGAAGAACCATGCTCCATGAGCTGCTGCAAGATCCCAACTTCTCTCTCCAGTGGAAATAGATTGGCCATTCCAGGACATATGCTCTGCCAGGGGTTCCCTGGTGCCACCACCAGAGATGCCGCTGGAAAATACCATCCACTGCCATCTTGATGACTTCAGAGAGTGTCAAACTGGGTTTTTTTGATGTTGCAGAGATGCAGCTGGCAGTAATTAGCACAAGTACATACAGAGTCCAAGGAGAAGTGCCAGTGTCCATTGGACTTGGTCCATCCTGATGGATGGGATAGATTGACAGCTTGACAGGGTCAAGATTTCATTCTGGTTTAATCCTTCCTTTGTTATCTCTGACCATTCCAGAGATTGAATTTGGCTTGACAAATGACAGCATGGAAAACTTTTACACACATTCACATAAAGTTTTTGAATGTTATTAGCGAACCTGAGTTCCCATGAACTGCCCATTCCTTGGACTGATAGAATGTTTTAATTGGCTGAAGGCTTTGGTGGTCGTGGGGTAAACAAAAGGGTTGCAACTGCCCCTCTTCTCCTCCCTGGGAGCAAACCAGACCTGTAACACCAGCACTTCACAGTTTTTCTCGTGCTGCCATCACGGAGGGGCTCAGCTGAAGCTGTAAGCACAGCAACCCAAGAGAGCAGCAAGGTGGGAAATCACTGTCCCTTCTTGAAGTACCAGCCTGGCAGTAACACTTACCCATCCTTCCCAACAGGCAGCCCCATCACACCCAACTACATTGACAACTCAACTTCCAGCATAGCTCCCTGGTGCACGTGCAATGCCAGCGGCAACCGGCAGGAAGAGTGTGAAAGCTTTCTGCATCTCTTCACTGACAATATCTGTCTCCGTAAGTATCACCTGGCACATTGCTGCTCCAGCAGCATCGCCCGCAAGCTGGTGAGGCTTCTTGTGAATGAGAGTATGAAGATGCCCTGGTTCTCAAGAGTCTATAGGTGTCCAGCTCCCTGTGCTTTCAACAAAGGAGGTCTGAAGACCCTCAGGCATGTATTTGGGTGATGAAGTCAAAGGAGGCTGGAGAAGGGATGCGTGTGTTTTCCCTTGGAGATACTGCCCTGACAACACTTTTTTCCATCTCTTTCCCACACAAAGAAAATGCCATTCTGGCCTTTGGCAATGGGACCTACCTGAATGCAGCTGTGGCCCCATCCATTCCCCCCACCACACAGATGTACAAGCAGGAGCGAAATGCCAACAGAGCCGTGGCGACACTCAGAGACAACATCTTCGAGCACCTCCAGCCCACCAAGGTAAGAGAAGGCTGACCCTGACCTAAGAGGTTCTTGGCCGTGTCTATACCTCCTCCATGCTCTCCAGCCCTCCTCACCTCAGGTCCCTCTTCCATCTGTGTCATTTCAGCTACGTGCAGACATCCAACCTCCCCTCCACCTCCTGGAGTCCCTGATTCACCCTCCTCTTCATGCCCTGACATACTCTTCCCCAACATCAAGCGCAGGGCAACATGCTCCTATCCCTGACTCTGCCCTCCTGCCTGTTGGTCACCTTGTCTTTTCTTTCATAGGTGCTACAGAGAGATATGGGGTTTTTTAAAAGTACTGGGAAATTCATGAGTTTTTCAAGAGTGTAAAAGGGGAGCCAGGACCACTGGTTTGGCTCCTCACCCTCATGCAGGGCAGCCACACAGCTTCAGACAAACATTTCAGCTGCCTGGGACACAGGTTCTGCCCTTGTTAGATGAGGATCCTGGAGGTCACAATGTAGAGGCTTTACTGACTAAGGTTTGCTAAGCGTCAGAAAATTTCAGATGAAAGGTTCTAGTCATCAGCAAATTGTTAGTATCAAAATAATATTAAACTGAAATGACTTTAAAACGAATAACAAATTAATTTACTGATGATGGCAGTAGTAGGCATTAAATATTTTATTTTTAAAATAAAAAAAAAAAAGACCTTGATATGCCATGTACCAGAATAATTTTTAGATTGAAGTATTTTATTACTGAATAATTAACAGTGACCCTGTTTTGCTGAGTGTTCAGGTAACAGAAGCTGTCAGTTAACTAGACTCCAAGGACTGAGCGTGGGCTTTGCACTGGGCTGGCCGATACCTTCAGCAAGCTTCCACACACGCTTTTTTAAGCCTCTTCCCTGTTTCTTTTTCTGGGAAAACATCTGATTCACCTCCCTCCACTCTGTTTTCACAGAGCAGCAAGTTAGGAGGTGCATAAATGTGGCTTTAGCTTCCCTCACTGCTTTTCAGGACATTGGGGGCCATGCACAGGCATAATTTCATCAGGCCATAAACTCTGCATCCAGGAGATTTGGAAGATTTACTTCTAGATTATGTTCCCCAGACCTTAGTGCAATCCGAGTAGTGGCCTGAGGTCCAGACCTTGAACTGAGAACTTTATCTTGGAAGTGATGGAGAAGCTGTGAACCTCCCTTATTACTGACAGTCCAGCCCAGACATCCAACTACTGCGGCCACCAGTAAGTGGGAAGCTGGAGAAAGCACCTGCAGTAAGGGATGGCCCTACCACATCACCCACCTCCACGTGACAGCAGCACATCCCTCTGTGAGTGCTACTGGAGCATGGTCCCTGACGACACTGCAAGAGAAACCAGTGAGCTGGGTCTTGACTTTAGACTCAACTTCAGATCCAGATCCTGTTCTATGTCTAATGAGGTTGGTGCCCCTGGATTTCAGGAGGAAAGGTATGATGGACCAATTAGTCCATCTGCTTCCCATCTTCATAGCAGTGCAGAGCCTCGGCTCTTAATTATCTCAGTTACCAACTAATGCAAATAGAGGTCTCTAGTGAGCAAATTTTCAGACATAGGTGTCAATGCACTGTAAAAGAAGGGTGAAGTTTGTCTGCAAAGGGCTGGCACCCAGGGTGAGAGTCAGTCATAGCATAGAATCATAGACTGGTTTGGGTGGGAAGGGACCCTAAAGATCATCTAGTCCCAACCCCCCTGCCATGGGCAGGGACACCTTCCACTAGTCCAGGTTGCCCAAAGCCTCATCCAACCTGGCCTTGAACCCTACCAGGAAGGGAACCTCTCTGGGCAACCTGGTCCAGTGTCTCACCACTCTCACAATAATGAATTTCTTCCTTATATCTAATCTAAATCTACCCTCTTTCATTTTAAAACCATTACCCCTCATCGTATCCCTATACTCCCTGATAAAGAGTTCTTCCCCACCTTTCCTGGAGCTGCCTTTAAGTACTGTAAAGCTGCTAGAAGGTCTCCCTGGAGCCTTCTCCAGGCTGAGCAATCCCAACTCTCTCAGCCTTTCAGCTCAGACGCATAAACACATGGACTGGATTTTGGAGGAAGCCACCTGGCTCCCAGATGCTGCTTGGTGAAATGTCCACCAATGGAGATGTATTCAACATCCAGGGGACATCTCCACCCGCAGATGCCACCATGTCAAGCCTCTGTCCAGCAGTGGCTCCATAAGCTGCATGGATCTCCATTGACCAGAGTGGGCATCCAGACACCCACAAAGACACCTCCAACCAGTGTCCAAACCTGTGGGCTGCACACCCAGTGCTGTGCTCATGAGGTGACCATGCTGCACACCACAATGCTACCACCACCTTCACCACCACATCTCCAACAGAGCTGAGCTCACTTCCAGGCTAGACCTGAGCTGTTGAGACCAGCCCTGGCTCCTGCTGCACATATACACACACAGGAGGGCTTCACAGTCCCCAAATCCTAAATCCTCAGAGGGACCAAGGTGGGGAACAACCCCACGCCTCACCCCGTGCTGTCTCCTTTCTCTTGCAGGTGGCTGGAGAGGAGAGGCTCCTGCGGGGCTCCACTCGTCTGTCATCAGGGACCTCCAGCTCAGCAGCTCCCTCCCGCTGGGCAGCCTCTCCGCTGCAGATGTGGCTTCTCCCTGCTCTTGCTGTGCTGAGCCTCTTCGTGATGTGAAGCAGGGCGGGCACACGCCAGGCAGAGACTCTCTTTGTGTTGGTTTCTTTACAAAACAATCAGACCAGTAACTTTTCGGGGAGGGGGGGGGGGGGGGAAGGAGGGAGGAGATGGGAAGGAGACGTGAGTGCGTGGGCATCCCTTCCTCCTCCTCATCCGTCTGCCAATTTATTTGATTTTATACAATCAGCATCATCGACAATGGGCTCATTCTTGGTCCTGGCCACCTTTCCGCCCCACAGCTTGGTGGTTGTCTCTCCAGCTCTCTGCAGATGAGGTCAGAACTATGGACAATTCCCTTGGAAAAGGTGAAGGAAAGAGTTGAGCCAAGAAATAAGACCTGCAAAGGAAATGCTTTTGCCTGCCCCAGCCAAGAGGGGAAAGCCTTTTGATGGATGAGCTGTCAGGAGGCTTCCTGAAGCCCTGACCCAGGTTGCGGGGCTCTTGACAGGACACATAAAGCGATGTGGAGTTCAGACTGTCTCCAGGGTTGCTCAGGACCTGAAGGGCAGCCCACCTGGTTCAGATGGAAGAAACCAGAGCATTGGTGAGAAGGTGGTTGGTTTTATTCACCGGAGAGGATCTTGAAGCACCTCTGGGCAGGACCAAATAACCACGCTACGAACTGGCTGGTGGGATTATCCACCCGCTTGAAACCATCGCCAGTGTGCGACCAGCATGCATCTCCAAGCTGTCACCTACCCCTCGGGCCCTCCTTTTTAGGGAAACGTGTCATGTATTGATGGTGTTCAGGAAGAAACACGTGTGTTGCGTTTTGTTTACAGCTGGCTTTCTTCGTGTCCCAACCCAAGCATCTCTATTCACTGGTCCAGTAAAGTGTTTGGGGTAGGTATTTTTTTGTCACGTCCAAACAACCAGAGGCCAATGTTGTCCCACTCCAAGCTAACCTGTCTCCATGAGGGATGAATGTGTGAGCCCATGGGCAGGACTCGATGTGAGCCCAATGCAACCCACTCTCACATGCTACCTGTGCATTTGCCAGTCTCACAGAGAGGTAGAGGGTCTTCAGACAGGGGATTTCATTAGTTTCCCTAGGAAGAGATAAGATAGAAAAGGTTTGCTGGATACCACCCTGGGGACATAAATATCCAGCCAATTTGTGGAAAGGCCAAGTCATGAATCATGTCATGGGTAGGGAGTGGATTGCTATGGTTCCCCTCCTTGAAGAGCTGGCAGAGGCAATTGCTTGTGTGCAGGCTAGCACATGAAGGACATTGCCTTCTGCCAAGTCCTATTTACTCAGCCAAGAGGTCATTTAAGCAAAGGCTGATGAAGTGACTGAGCTGCAACCAGAGCCCAGCTGGAGGATGAGGACAAATATCTCTCTGCTCTCTTGGGCACAGAGGGGTAGATGCGTGACCTTGGGCTACCTGAGCATTTGGGGGTCTTCCCTCGAGGAGGTGAGCTGAGGACTCCCCCTGACTTCTTGGGAGACTGAACCCCTCACTAGATCAAGCCAAGAAAGAAGATGCTAAGGAAGGGTGAGAAAATTTCCCACGATAAATGCCTACCCAGGTTGACTGCCACAGGAGGCACAGGAATAGCTTCAGATTCTCCCTATTTAGGCCTGGGCTTTGAAGCAGACTATTTATTTCTTGTTTTGTGTTCCTCCAAGGAACATTGTTAGTTCCTTAGCATTTGGATCTGTAGAAAGGCTTAGCAGCAGCTGATGCAGCAGAGTCCAGTGCTTTTTATTCCCATTCCCTGCGGAACACCTTCCATTGTTTATTGCTTTAGATGTTGCTGAGAAACTGCAGCAACTTCCTTGGGTTTGGGTCCAATATGAAACCACTCTTGTTTTCAGTTGAACACCTGTGGATGTGTAAGACATGCACAGAAATCCTCCTGGCTGCATCCTATGCAAAGTTCTGCTCCTTGAGGTCCTCGGGGCTGTAGTACCTGGTTGTCCTAATCCAGGGCTGTGCAAAGGAACATGCCAAGATCCAAGTGCTGTGCGCAGAGTGCCAGGTCACACTCTGAACTGAAACTTGCCTGTGAGAGCTTCGCTGCCAAGAGGCTCACCCGGATCAGAAAAGCAGGCAGGGAGGTAGCACTACAGGCAGGAAAGTCTCTTCCCTCCCTTCAAAGTGCCACAGCCGTGCCCCGAGTTGCTGTGAACATCTCCCCTTTATCCAGGACATCACATCGGTGTCCTCTGAGAGACCGTGGAGCCATCACAAGCAACTCAACCACTACCTGCAACTCTGCAAAACTTGTGTCATCTGAGCCACAGGCGAGGAAGGGATTAAACCCTGATGCTCAGCCCTTCAAAGGCAAGGAACTACCTCGACATCATGAGGTCCTGCTGTGAATTGCCTTCTTCTGCCACTTCCCTTTCAAGTCCTCTAGTCACGCCCTGCTCTTCTATACATCCAGCCCTGGCAAACCTGTCTCCACCAGCCTTTGATCTTGCACGGGCTGAGTCTCTGCGTAGGGTGGGCATCAAGTATCAGCTGCTTTCCAGGAGTACCCACTCCTGCAGTCCTTCATGGCTCCACTCCTGTGGCTCTTAAAGCTCACTGGCGGTGATGTTGACATGTCACTTTGCCATTTCCTTCTCTGATTGACAGCCCGCAGAGATAGACTTTTTCTAGGTGGTCATGATGACTGGCAACCCCACTTCAGCTCTCCCTTAGGACTGGTATGCTATGAAAAATAGATGTGGAGAATCCTACTCATAGACCAGAGGGGATGGAGGAGACCTCCAGAGGTTACCTAGCACATTCCTGTCTCCCACAGCAGGACCAGTGGTCTGTTTACACTTTCTGGCAGATTTATCTTAAATGATTTTTTAAAATTACAGTGAGACACATCATCATCTCCCATGGATTTCTGTCTTGCTTTAAAGACTCCTCAGGTTGTTAGTTGTCTCTAAGCATCACAGGCCAACGAGACCCTCAGTTGTCCTGTGTTGTGACTTTGGATACAGCATCCTTCAAGCACTGTCCCAGGCCATGTCCTGCACTCCCGGGGGTTTCCTGTGGTCTGGGGATGCTTTGAAATGAAGTGAGTAAGGCACAGAGCAGTGAGCCTCTTGCCTAGCAGAAAAGGGCTGAGAGTTTGGGATGGGCAATCATATTACACAGAATTAAAAAAAAAAAAAATCCCCAAACCTGCATGACTTTTTCCTGATCATTTCACACTTTTTGCCAATATTTAATGTCAATTCTCCTTCCAAGCCTGTTCACAAATCAAACTTTGCAAAAAAAGGATGGCTTTTGAGCAGACCTTTTGGAAGAAGGAAACTTAATTACATTCTTCCCCACTCACAAACACATGCGTGCAAAGGCCGTTTCTTTTCCCTTGTGAAAAGTCAGTAATTTTTTTTGACGTAATTTCATCTCTGTAGAACTCTGTGAAGTGAACAACGGATCTTCATTTTTAAGTCTCTTGACTAACCACCAAAGTCATAGCAGCTGCTTGTAAAGGCAAAGGACTGACCGAGCCAAGAGAGAGAAAGGGAGACAATTTTTTTAGGAATTACTCCATACACGGGGACTTTTATAAGCACAAAGAAGAGGCATGGGAAAAGAAAAGAAAAAAAAAAAAAAAAGAAAAGAAAAGAAGAACCAGCTAAAATTTCTGTAGCCACCAAACTCTATACTTTTTGGCTACTCAACACCGTTCCCAGTGGTTTGGCAGTCCTGAAAGCCAGTGAAATATTGTGTATGTACAAATACCACATCGTCATCAAAGCAGAAACATGAGGAGGGAGGGAGACACTGCAGTGGGGAGCCAATGCTGGAGCAATAACCCCACAGGTAGCATGGTGATGCTAAAGTGTGCGTGTGAGTGCACACGTACACGTAGGGGAGGATGGTTGATGTCTGCCTATACTACTGGGGTATAACCTGTACTTATCTCTTCTGTACATGTCAATATTCAAACATATCCATGAATAAAGCACACATGCATTTTCCTGACCTCCTTGCTCCTGTCTGTGATGCCAGGCTGCCCGTGCCCACATGTCCTGGCTGGTGCATCTGCCAAACTCACTGGTCCCACACCGTAAGGGAAGCTGGAAGACATGAGGGGATGTCTGGGGGGGTTGGCAGAGCAGTGAGGCTCACATGCCCCGTGCTTGGCTGGAAACCCAGCTCTGATGTGCTGCCTACTACCAAGGAGGGTCAGGAGGTGAAAAACTGACTCTGCTGAGATGAAGAGACATCAGTGCCACCCAGGAAGGGGACGCGGACCCACGCAAGTCCTGGGGCTGCTTGTGCTGCATGCGGGGTGACATGTGCAAAGCTTTGGGAACAATTTGGGGAAGATCTAGCTCAAAGCTGGTGCCAGCGCAGGAGGAGGGAGGCATTGCAAGATGTAGAAGGGATAGGAGTAATTACACCCGCAGTTATGGCACGTGGAGCCACTAATGCTGAGATGCCGCCGCGTAACCCAGGTGGGTGGAAATAATTGGGGGCTGCTGGTGCTGCACCCACCCGCAGGGCACAGGAGGAGGGGAGATGGAGGAGGAGGGAGGGTGGCGGTCCATGCCAGCCAGAGAGACTTCTGTTCGTGCCACGAACATCTGTGAGTTATTTTTGGTGACTTAAAAAAAAAAAAGAAATCACAGGAAAATTGATTAGAGGCAAATTGAATGTTTTCTTGCCAATTTTGGGTGGGAAAATAAATCCTAGAAAACAAATGTATATAAAATTTATATAAAAATAGAGAGTGAAATTCAAGTCAGTTCCTAAACACAAAGTGAGTTCAAGGTCGAACCCAGAAATGTTGTGCTTCTTTCTCCCCCAAATCATGTTTGTCTTCATGCACGCACGAAGCAGCTGAGGATGCAGAGGGGGAGCAAAGCCTGAGGGTTAGGCCAGACTTGGGACCTTTGTCAAAGCTGCTTCCTTCCCTGCAACGTGCGGGCTGTTTCGGTGGCTGGGGTTTTGCCGACACAAAGAAAATTTCCTGGGGACGTTCCAGCTGGTTGAACCTGAAAGGCGCTCTGAAAACATTGCAGGTTTGATGCATTTTCCCCGTTTCTTGGCAGGTGGCCGCTCGCCCAAGGTCAGTGCCTGAAGAGCTGGTGGGGCTGCTCTGGGGGGAGGGGGGACAATCACTGGAGCCTCACCAGGGCCAGACAGCCCCCGGGTCCCAGCGGGGACCTGGCGTTGGAGGAGACCTCAGGACTCTGGGTGGGACAGCATGTGCTGGTTTGATTGATCCAGGGTGAAGCATGAGGCTGGTTAGGACACCCTGGCTCTGGGTCATAGCAGCTGGCTTCAGGCAGGCCTGGAAATCACCCTAAATTTAGAGTGAAGAGATTTTGGAGCAGGATCACCACTAATAGCTAGAGGGGGCTTTGCCTGACCCTCACTTCTATCACATCTCCGGGTCTGGATCTGGTTTTTGGGGGCACTGGCTGTGCTTGCAACAAAACTGAGCCCCTCTCCCTCCTCCAAACCAGGGACACCAGACAGGGACAAACACTGAAACAAGAGCAGGTGAAGTGATTTTCCCCAATTCCCAGAGAAAAGGTCCTCAAACCTCTGTAGCCCCCAGGACAAAGAAGAGCCTGGGGCATCTCTAGAGGTTTGGAGGAGAGACCTGAAGGCAGGACATGCCGGGGACCAACGACCCCCCGTCACGCTGCGACTGCAGACGCAGCACAAGTGAAATCCTGCAGCTGATGTACAACTGCTGTGAGGGGACGTTTAAAGCAGAAACAACAATTTACCATCCGTTATCTCCATGCAAACGGTGCTAATGTGCTGATAGAGGTGGATGCATCTCGCTTCGGATATTAAAATGTTGTCTTTCTGCACCGCGTGCGGAAACGGCGGATGTTAGCCAAAGGGAAGCACTGCAGAATTAGCTCTGACATGAAAAATGTTCAAAGCGCTTTTTTTTTTTTTTCCCCTAGTGTGGTTTTTTTTTTTTTTTTTCCCTAAGGAGAAGTGGAAACCATTTCTGGTGGGAACAGGGATTCCAGGGAACGTGTCAGTGGAAATACTACCAGTCAGGCTGTCGGAGGCACGTTGTGGCTGCAGACTGGAAAGCAGAGCTGATAAAACAGTCAGCGAGCTGGTGGTGGGACGGATGGAGAAACGTGGACACCAGAGTTATCTCCATCCTCTGTTTTAATTCCCCATCATGACGATGCTTCATGAGCAGCTGTCACAATCCAGACCTCCCCGCTAAACCTCTGTTTCCAAACTGAATTCAGGGATCAGTGTGAGGACCAGGAGAGATTAAATCCCACCCTCCCAGGCACTGCTGGTCACCACTGGTGGGGTGAGATCTGAACCAGCCCTGGTCGTACAGGCTGTGTGTATGCAGAGCTGCACTCAGGCTTCTCGCCAGCAGCAGGGCAATGAAGAGGAGCAGGCTGTTAACCTCCCCTTTAGAGCCAGGGTGGCCAGAAGCACTTTTGGCAGTGGATTTTTGGTTAAATTCCCTGCAGATGTGGCTTTTGGGAGATGCACGAGAAGGTCTGACTGGGGATCCAGGAACACAGAGAAGCAGAGAGGGAAGAAAGAGTCTGATCGTGCACCACAATGTCAGATCTTGCTCTTTTCACAGAACCACAGAATCATCTCGGTTGGAAAAGACCTTGAAGATCCTCCAGTCGAACCATTAACCTCACACTGACCGTTCCCAACTCCACCAGATCCCTCAGCGCTGGGTCAACCCGACTCTTCAACCCCTCCAGGGATGGGGACTCCCCCCCTGCCCTGGGCAGCCCATTCCAACGCCCAACAACCCCTTCTGCAAAGAAATCCTTCCTAAGAGCCAGTCTGACCCTGCCCTGGCGCAGCTTGAGGCCATTCCCTCTTGTCCTGCCGCTGGTTCCTTGGCTCAAGAGACTCATCCCCCCTCTCTGCACCCTCCTTTCAGGCAGTTGCAGAGGGCCATGAGGTCTCCCCTCAGCCTCCTCTTCTCCAGACTAAACCCCCCCAGTTCCCTCAGCCGCTCCCCATCAGACCTGTGCTCCAGACCCTGCACCAGCTCCGTTGCCCTTCTCTGGACACGCTCGAGACATTCAATGGCCTTTTTGGAGTGAGGGGCCCAAAACTGAACCCACTCATCGAGGGGCGGCCTCACCAGTGCTGAGTCCAGGGGTAAGATCCCTTCCCTGTCCCTGCTGGCCACACTAGTGCTGATACAAGCCAGGATACCATTGGCCTTCTTGGCCACCTGGGCACACTGCTGGCTCCTGTTCAGCCGGCTGGCAATCAACACCCCCAGGTCCCTCTCTGACTGGCAGCTCTCCAGCCACTCCTCCCCAAGCCTGTAGCGCTGCTGGGGGTTGTTGTGGCCCAAGGGTTTGGGGGCAGATCTTACTTTCCCTAAGACATCCCACGCAGAGCTTGTCACTGAGTCTCTGGAGTCACTGAGGAGAAAACAGCCCTCCAAGGGCATCATGGACCTGACCTGTGTTGGCCATAGGGTGATGACTGGTGTCCCAGAATCATGTGGCCGAGGGCATCGGGGCTACCTGTGTTGCAGACACAGTTTGGGGAGGTTTTGCTCTTCCTGGCCACCCCTGTGGTGGAGAACACTGGGAGCTCAGCCCAACTCTTAACTGATGGTGACACCTGGCTCCTGAAGCACTACCGCCAGCCCATAAACTCATCAGCAGCTCCCATCAGTCAGCTTATTAAAAGATGCCCCCACCTACTTCACCTTATGTCTCTGAAAATTTCTCTGAGTTTTCATTTTGTCACTTGATCCCCTGCTTTGTTGCTACTTAATTAGATGAGAAACCAAAACCCCCGAGGAGAAATACAAAAACTTCTGCAAATTATTTTTTCCCAAATGGTAAATCGTGCTAGCTGTGGAGCTCTGGCTCACTTGTACACGTCTCTTCCCCACCCCGCCCCCCTCCCGCTCCCCCCCTCCCCCACCCTTTTCCTACTAATGGGGAAAAAAGCAAGTTCTTGTGCTTCCACCACACCAACAGATGATTTAATACCAACCAGTGATGTGTAACACATCCAAGAACTGCCCCAAAGCCCAGCTTTTACTTGGGTAAGGAGAAACAACACCCACAGCAACCCAAAGTCCAGACTTTCTAGAGGGTGATTGAGTTAAATTGGTTGCTTTGTAAAAAGACTTAAAATTGCTTCCCCTTTTTCTGTAGATGGTTGATATTTAAGTCCTATGGGAAGAAAAGCTGCATGGCAAATACCTCTCTGGCTCCTTACCCAGTGCATTCATTAATGATAGGTGATGCAGAAGAGCGTCGTCCTGGGCGTACAGAGAGCCTTGGGGAGCCTCCACGCTCTCTTCCATTCTTTCCCTGCAAACCTCTTTTCTTGGCTACAACACAAGAAGAAAACATCAGAGCAGGAATGAAATACGGCCCCATACCTCTATGTTTTATCTTGCTGTCCAAAACGAGCTTCAACCAGCTTTAAAACCACTACCCCCTGCCCACTTCATTTCAAGTCTGGACACACCACGCTGTGCTTTCAGACGGGTGTGCTCCGCTCAGCTTGGCAGCAATTTCTGAGCGCCGGGTTTTGGCATCCAAGTTTAATGCCATGGGATGAAGTAGCACAACAGTCTTAGGAGATGGCGGTGACTGAAACCTTCATGGCTCATAAATGTCAGGTTCAACTCTGCTTCATCTCAGCAGTGCTTAATTTCAAAGCTGAAGAGAGACATAAAAATAAATGGAGAACAACGGATTGCGTCTCGGCAGGAATGTGTGTCTGGATGCCGGGTGTGCTGCACGGGAGCTTCCGAGGGGTAGGAGAGAAGAGGTCACCTCCGGCTTTGCTCTCCTGGCTTTCATGGGCATCTGAAACACCAGCTGGCACCAACATTTGATAACATTGCAAAATTGTTAGCAACACTCTTCGGATGATGGTTTCCAGGGATGTCAGATTTTTTTCTCTTCTGGTTCAAGGGAAGGAGCAGTTTAGCGGAAAAATTAGCAGTGAAAGTAAGAAAGGGAAGAGGCTGAGATTTTCTATTTGTTGGGCTTATTTAAAACCCAAATGCAGAAGTCCTGAGCTTTGGGACAGCAACAGTCACTGAACCAGACAAGGGCCAGTTGTATCATGACAGCAAGGACTCATGACCCCAGCGCTGAGGAGGCTGGAGCAAATAAATCCCCTCTCCAGCCCCGACCACCCTGGACAACCCGCATGGAGCATGAGCCCCTTCTTCTCTCCAATGAAGACTTCGACACCTCTTTGGGATGCTCCTCCCTTCCACCACCCTTCGGAGACAGCCCTTGGGAAGGTGAGGGCCAAGAGCTTCCCTAAGGCACCTTAGGGAAGATGTAGGTGAGGGTGGTGAGTCTGGGGGACGGCAAGGCTGGGTGCAGACACAGCACCTACCCCCATGCTTTGGTGGAGGACACGACCCCTTTTTCCTCCTCTCAAAGGGCAGACACAAACACCTCGAGATCCACCATCACCGTGGTAGAAACCCACCCTCACCCCAGCCAGGAGTCTGAAAAACATCTTGAGTTACTTCCTCCCCCCTTTTTAAGAAAGGGGGGAAAAAAGAAGAAAAAGCAGGGGAAATTTTTTTTAACCAGATCATCTACTTTTTATTTCAGAGGAAAGATTTGCATTATTTATTTATATACATGTACTTCACATTTGTATTTAAAATGCACAGACCTCCCAATAATTTTCTCGTTCCTGCTTTAAATTAGCTGTTATTTTACAATACAAAAAAATTATACCAAAAACTGCAGTCCTAAATGTGTGTATGTATAACACCCACAGTCCCCAGCAATGAAATAGTTTACAATACTTGCTCATATTTACATATGAATGCAATAAATGCTAAATTATACATATTAACAAACTAAGCTCAAGTCTGAACACAGATAAGAAACGTAAATAATTACAGAACAAAGAAAAAAAAATCCAGAATACAATTAATTCAAGGATCTTAGTGTAAAGAACATTTATTGTGCACAAATTTCAGAGTAATATAAAACTCTATTTTTATTTTCTTTTTGCCTTTTTTTTTAAAAAAAAATAATGGACTGACATATGTTACACTCCACAATTATTTTTTTTTTTTTTCCTTCTTTCTTCTGGTGAGGTTTGTGGAATCAATGATAAATGTAGAGGAAATGTCTAAAGAACTATAGTACCTGGAAGACGCACAAAAATAGCCCATGTGTAGTGTTAGAACAAATTAATAAACTGAACAAAACCTGCCCTGATGCAGAAGCAGAAAAAAAACAGTGTATACACATTGTGGTAGTATTCCTAGCATGGGAAACTAACCTAATTTAAGCAGCTATCAACAGAAAGAGTGTGAATTTGTCTAAAATTGCCAACAACACGTCCCAAAACAAGAAACACACACCTACCCCTCCCTTCCCTTCGCTCCCGTGTCCCCGCACGCTCGCGCGTCTTCCAGCGGCCCCTTCCCGTTTCAAACATGCACAACTCCCTCTCCCGACCTGCTCCCGGCTCAGGAAGCTCCAAAAACCCAACCCCCTCCCTCCCCTTCCCCTGCGGGATTCCCAAATGAAGATTAAAAATGAAATGGGAAAAGAACGAGACACCCGCAGCTTACTGTGAGGTGGATGGATGAGGTTAAGAGTCGCTCCTGGCACGTCGGGTCCGTTCTTTCTCGCAAGCTCAGTGCCGGCAAACCCCAGTTTGCAGGGAAAAGGGTTTTACTGGTTCAGAGACGCAGCTGATGCTCTGTCCCTAACTCAGGGGTTTTGTGGAAAAGAAAAAGCAGCCGCTAACACGGGGAGCAGTTAAGGATGGAAAGGATGGAGAATCAGCCTCATCTTTGCGGCACTGGACTTTGAGCAGGTTGCAGGAAAAGCCTGAAGTTTTATTTCAGGCTCTGGAGTGAGGGTATTTCATCAAAAGCTCATTTCAGCTTATTTAGGGCCAAGCAAGCTGAGCTGCCATTTTAAAACCATACTATAAACCCAGTGACTATGTATTTTGGTAAATGTTTACTGCAGAGAAAATGATGTTTCTGAGCAATATTTAGTATACGAACTATCCCTAAGGAAGCGTGTACTGCCAAGAGGGGCTGTCACGCTTTTATGGTACCATACCATCAAATTTTGGTACATTATACGCTATGACTTTATGCTAATCACAGACATTACCCAATCGTGTATAGCTTTCTTTTGGCAATTTCAATACAGTGCATTTTAAGCCCAGGGAGAGTGGCAATAACTCAAAAGTTGTGTCCCATAAATCTTCTTGTATCCAACATCTTGACCCACACTGTGGCAAGGTCTCCCATCACTCATGCTACAACAGTCCAGAGAAAATCCTGGGCTAAAAAGAATGGAAAACAGTGAACCAAAAAATGTATGTTATTTGGAGATCCAATGGCACTGTTGCTTTCTAGAACAAAAGGGCTCCAACATTCTGGATTTTTTATTAAATTTTTTTAAAGGCTAGTCTCAAAGAATAAAAATGTTTTGAGGGTTGAGACCTTGAATGCTGAATTTCAGCCACTTATAAACGCTTGAAAATACTGATTCTGAATGGAAATCGCTGGCACAATCTTAATGGTAGAGGCTTAAACTGCTGACTTAATCCTCCAAGTAATGACTACTTTAAGTACATTTATTACTTGTCTTCAAGCGTTGCTTTTTTCCCCCTTTCAAATGGAAGAGCTGTATTTTATTTCGCTTATACATTTAAGTGAAATGCATTTGAATACATAAAAGTCAAGTTATGCCTCCCTGCTTTATACTGCAAGATATCACGAATATAATTTGATGTTTCTTTAAAGCTCTGGAAAGTTTTCTAATACTCATCATATGAAGAAGTTATTAAGACAAAACTCATACATCATTTAAAATGCATCAAAAATACATTCAATATTTTTCTGGTTTATATACACTTTAAATCTCTCAATGTTCTGCACGCTACTGTATAGTTTATGTACAAGTGCAAAATCAGTGTGTTATTTTTCATTTATTTACAGATTCTCCCATGAAATAAGGTCACTCTTTCCCCCCCCCTTACCTCCGAAAGAAATAAATCCACAAATCCTTCACTTTTGATATTGGCCTGGTGATAAACCACCAGCAATTCTTCCCCCCCATCCATTCCCACCTGCGTCTCTATTTTACCTTTAAGTTGGGATGAAACTGTTTGCAGCAGAGATATGTATGAGAGTTCTCTTTTTCCCTCATCAGTATGGAGATAAGATGCAGAGCAGAGCTACATCCTAAAGGAGCTGTTTTGTTTTATTTATATAAATAAGTCTCGTTGCTCTATTTACATTTTTTGGTTCTGCTAAACCTCAAAGTTTGATCATTTTTGCTCGTCTTCCCAAGATCTGACACCTGACTTTGTGGCTATAATTCTGGGCACACTCCACCACAAGCTTTTGAGACCGGACAACCCAGCTTGCCGGGGGGGGAAACAAACACATGTACACCTTTTTGTTAATGCAAAAATATATCACCCCTCCAGGTCTATTGTTCAGAAAGCTGTTTCTATTCAGGAAAATCGAAGCAACAACTTCAAGCACCTGCTGAAGTGCTGACCTGAATACAGAGACTTAAGCACATGAGCTTTCTTAATTTGGGTTGGCAGTTCTCCTCCCAAAGAAAGTGTTGGAGAAGCAAGAAGACGACATCTCTGAACGTGAGGATGGGCATCACGACTGAAAGCATGTAAAGTAATAACAGGGGAGGGATTTTAGTCCAGTACTATTTCTCTAGCTCAGGTTAGCCCTATACACATAGGAAGTTAGAAAATATTTTCAGGAGATGAATCTGTCTGAGGTAATCTGTGCATCAGTTAAAACTTAAATTGCCTAAACTCCTTCATTCTAAAAGACAAAGCTCACCCCCTTCCCTCCCATAATTTCTTTTCCCCAGAGGGCATTTAAACTTCTAGTGAAGAAGCAGATGCATTATATATATATATATGCGCACACACACACACACACATATATATATTTAAAATGCATTTTTTCCACAATATTTTTTCTGCAGTCCTGTTGTATTTGTTAAATGACACAGTAAATCAGAATTATAATCCACCACGGTCTTTAAGCCAGCAGGCCATCCCCCATCACTGCTGTTCAGACATGCACAGCAATTCCCATCTTTATTGTGATGCCGCTGTGCTCCAAAGAGCTGCTTCAAAATACATGGTTAAAAAAACCAACCAAACAAAAATGCGTGGCTAATATGTGATCGATCACCAAAACATGCACATAAAAAGATGCAGTTACTTGGGTTTCATTTTAGAAAGAGTGCTACCTGGCCAGAAGATTCAAGAGCGCTTTCCTTCATTCCCCTTGATTTGTTACTCCTCCATTTCATAACTACTAGATGTCCTCATCAGAAACCAGCAACTCAGCGACCTGAATGAAACTGCACTGACTGTGATTAAGCAACAATTACACGCCTTGTTTGGCACCTTCACGTAACATCTTCCTACCAGCTTCAACATCACAACTTTGCGTGGCCCCCGGCACCGTGCCACATTCCAGAATCAAGGGAGATATCGGGCACCAGCATGCAGAGACTGGTAGGTTAAGTCCAACCTTGAGCCTCAAAACATAATCCCAACTAGTCAGAGTCCTTCAGATGGTCTGATAAATCCCCCAAAAGCCAAGCCTTCTCTTTGCTGCTTGCAAGTCCCTTCCTTTCACGAACAAGCCACCTTATTCAACATCTAAGACATCAACCCCAATGGGAAACAGCAGTAACTGACCACGTAGAACTCAAACCTGTTGCCAAACGAAGCTGCTCTGCTTGCTTTTTATTTGAAGTTCTTTTTTACTTCATCCTCAAACAATCTGGCACCTGAAGTGTTGCTTTTTACACCCTGCAAGGAGATGGAGCAAATCTTACTTCTGAGGAGCGATGCCTCTGAGCCCCAGCACAGCTCAGCTCTCATCCAGAACAACGGCAGGAGAGAAGGGGGAGGGAAAGAGGCCAAACAGGTGGAGAAAATCAGAAAAAATATAATGTATCTGACCTGGAACACAAACTGCTTCTATTAAAAGCGCTGGTGAAACCAGGAGTTTTCTTATGAGATACTGAAACTCTACCTTCCCTCCAGATATTTCCATCTGGTTGAGTAGTTTGTTGGTCAGGAAAATGCCATTTTCCCCTGACTGCATGTGATATATTACAGAGAACACAGATTGCCTTGGGTGACTATATATATGTGTGTATACATATATATCAAAGGAAAATAATTATGTTAAAAAGAAATGTGTGTAGCAGTCTCCTCACTCCCTAGATCTGTTCAAGTCTAGGCACTTGTGTGTGGTGTACTCCAAGCAGGTTAAGACTATGTAAACACTGAGTCCTTCAAAAGCAACGTTCAGCTTCTCCAGGTATCGCGTGTGGTCTGAGCAACACACGACACCGACCTTTAAACCAGCCCAGCTTTTGCATTCCTGATGTTCTGGACCACGATGACTACAAAAACGCTGTATCTGGAAGAGAGTTCCACTTAAATAATGAGGGAATAAATTTATAATATTAAATGAAAACAAGGGATGAAGATGCTTTGAAGATTAATAGTAGTGTTTATGTGTTGAGAGCTGACACCTGTAAACACTGCATCTTTTTCTTTTTGTACAGTTTGATAAATACATGAACTACAAAGCACTTTCCATGTATAAACCTGAGTGTCATTCATATTGGACTACTGTTCTATTTACAGGGACCATGAATGGCGGCGATCGGATGTTACTGGACCTGCAATAAAATTATTTTACTTTAAACTTGAAGAAAACAAAGGAGCAATCTGAAGCCACGTGTCAGTAAAACTTAAGTGGAGCAGTTGTCAAATAAAGCCAACTATCACGTAGATGAGAGAAAAAGTTGGGTTCAAGGAAGTTGTGTTTTTCTGAGTGCTTCTAGTCTCTTGTGACACAACTCGGGAAATCTTTCTCCTCCTCCTCCTAGGTATTACTTTTCCGTTTTGTTTAAAACCCTATACAGTTTCTGATGTCCATGCATCAAATACAGGTTCCTGGCTGTGCAGGGGGCTGCTGTTTCCGATTTCGTATTGCACCCGATTTCTCTTTGTAGGCAATTGGCATCTGTTGTGAAATGTCCACCAGCGCACTGGCCACTGCAAGACCTGAGGCAACAAAATGAAATAGTCATGGAAAGAAACCGTCACAGAAACAAATCCTTCCGCCACAGCAGAGAAAAACCCTCCAAGCCACAAAATGAATATAATTTTTGGAGTTCTTCTTAAAAAAAGCAAACTAGAAAAAAACATTTTGGCTTAAGAGATTAAACTCTAGCTGCTGTTCTGAAATAAGCTTTTAAATACTGCATGTTTTATTGAAAGCAACTGCAGTAGAAAAAAGCTGGAAATAAGTGTGGGTATTAATGGACGTGAAACCTGTAATATTGAAGGGAGGTGTTTTTCTCTGCACCAGTAGATGTGCCGGAGTTAATCCTCAAAACACATGTGCATGCATGTTTCACGGCACTTCCTGGACATCCATCATCTCTGCAACCTCCTCCCAGCAAATCCACAAACAAACCACCATTGGCCATCTGGGATTTAGTTCAACGCAGCTCACGACCAAACCACCCCATCTCAAACCTGGCTAATACTCTTTTATTAATCCTCTGCCTCACTCCATGCTCACTGGGCACTGGAGAAACCCCAGTTAGATCTAACTGCCCAGGACATTCTGTCTCGGTGCCTTGATGTCAGGTTTAAGTGCAAAGGAGCTGAAAACAAGGAAACCTTAAGCTGGATGGAGAAAAATTCTTTGTCCAGAGCTGCTAAGAGAAGGGCACGGATGCTTTGAAAGGACTTGATGTCTCTCTACAAATAGAGCTGGGAATGAAGGGGACTACTGCATTCATCCAACCTAGATGCTTCTGGGATATGCTGGGAGACAAGTTACCTTCATAAGTAACTACTGCAAACCTGTCTGTACTGAATCCCCCTTTTTCCCCAGCCACGAATTAAAGCGTAATCCAAATATCAAGTGTTCATCCATCAACTGACCCGAGAAATTGAATCAACCCTCAGGTCGGAAGCTAGCAGGGCCCAAGCTAGCTAGCTTAAAATAACCCGAGCACATCCTCAGCTGCAGTGGGGGTACAGCAGTTACTACGGGATCAGGTCTGAAACTGTAAGGTGACTCTGTAAGGCTGCGGAAGGAGCACAGAGTTCACACCAGCAAGTAGAGACAACGATATTCCTCACCTGACTGTCCTGGTGGTGGTATACCCCCAAGTCCTCGAGGCAACCTCACGAATACAGAGAGAACGGCTGCTTTGTTCCCAAAGCAGGGCTCCAGCGCTATGGGCTTTGGTACAGTCTGCAGCGAGGGAAGGAAGAAGAGAAAACAAATGTTATACAGTGTGTTACACCCTCCCTCTTCCCCCAGCGTCATCTTTTTCAGATCGTACAAGCTTCAGGGCATGAACCATGTTTCTGTGCTTGGCAAATTTCCAGCACGTAGCTAAACCCAACGTTAGTAACAGTCAAAACCCTAGCCATTGCAAAACACCACATTTACTTAATAAAAATCTAGCTATTAAAAAGTCAAGCACTGCACAAGGCTTGTATTTCTCCCTAAATTCAATAACAAAGGAGCCGCTTATGCTAAACAACAGGATTGAGGATTTTTTTTTCCTTCAAAGCCATCAATAGTGTATCGCAAATATCAGCACGTCTGACCACTGCGGTTCGGCGGTTCAACTTCTATCTCCAGAGTTTAATTCCACATAACACCTTCACTGTATGCACTAACACAGTGAAGAACATTTACCCCCAAACCACTATTTCAATGGTGTTTGCTTTAAGCTGTGCTCCCCCACTTTTGTCTTTCATTTCTGTTCTTTCCCAGGGGGTCATGTTAATTTTCCAGTGGCCTTCTAGACCACTCTGAACTATGTTCTTAGGTAGCTGCTTGCTCTGGGAGCTGGAAGTGCTTTAGAAAGTCTACTGGATTGTACTGCCCCCTTTTTAAACTGAAAAGCAGAGGTTTCAGCAGAGCAGAGGACCAGGTTTGTGATCCTGGCTCTGCAGCTGGCTTCAGTGACCTGTTGTATCCTAAGATGAACTACTCTTAACATGTTTTACTGAAGCCTGTTTACTTTGAATATGAATATTCCACACTTACGTTACAAACATGGACATGAAACAAACTTCTCAGATCAAATGTGAATTGATAACTATGAAGATATGGGGGACAGCCAGCTTTCTCCCACCCTAGAGGAGCAGGGGACTGGATCCCTTGCTGACCCTCAGTGTCTTTGAACATCACCCTTCCACTGTACACTTGTAAAGATTTTATCTGAACGATCAACAGCTAATTTGAATATGTCATTAGAAAGACAAAATGTAACAGCACAGCCCAGAAACTAAAATACGTTCTTACCTGAGCCAGGCCCCAATGCCACACACAATTACACGTGACCAGCGTTATTGTGGGATGGCACAACAGTAAGATGAAGATGTAAGTCTACGTCTATGAGTACCTGCTTTTGTTCTGCACAAGCCAAAAAGGCTGAGAAACACTATTTTACCTGATAGGCTCAGTGCTTTCTGATTTCTTTTGTATGGACAAATTCTACCCTGGTATTAATGAAATAATTATTTCTTTTTCCATTAGGCATAAAATTGTACTACTGTACTTATATGTTCAACAGAAACTCAATACAATGTAAGACACTGAAAAAAACGAACAGGAGTCAAACAATGCTATTAAATTACTGCTGCTCAATAAAAAAGGAAAAAGAGATGACAGCAAGCAAAATGAAACTTAAAACTGTTTTCATATCTCATATTTACTGTAATGATTGCAACAACAATTTGTTAGTCTGTGCAAGGTAGATAAATACATATTCTACAGGCTCTAACGATGTAAGCTGCCGTCTGCCTAGTTTACGACTGCAGATTTCTCCATCTTCTCCCCACCCCCAATAAAGGGATCAAACTCAAAATAATGCTTTTCCCACAAAGCAACCAAGCATACCCTGGTGCTATATCCCACAGGCGACTCAATTACCAGAGGTAATGGGGAGAGCACAGAGAAGGCAAGTGCAGAAATACAGCCCACAGACTTCTGCTGCATGAGTGGGAGCATGCACCGAGCACAAAGTTTATTTTCTTTTGGAGAGAGCCAAGTACCTTCCTTATTCCACTGTTAATAAAACAATCCTGCTGATTCCCAGAGGTTGGAGCACAGTGCTTGGGTGTTAAGTGTGAGCACCCACACTCATCCTCAGCATTAAGCAGAGCAACAAAGACCAAGAAGAGAAGTACTGGGGGCAAGAGAAGGGTGAAGGAGCAACTGAACAAGCCAAGAAGATACAATCTTTTTAATACCTTTTTAATGGATGGGGTTTTAACTCCTACTGGATTAATGACCACAAAAACGATCAGGGGGCTGGAGCACCTCCCCTGTGAGGACAGGCTGAGAGTTGGGGGATTCAGCTGGAGAAGAGAAGGCTCCGGGGAGACCTTAGAGCGGCCTCCCAGGACTGAAAGGGGCTACAGGAAAGGGGGGAGGGACTCTTGATCAGGGGCGAGGGGTAACGGTTTTAAACTGGAAGAGGGGAGATTTAGATGAGATGTAAGGAAGAAATTGTTCCCCGTGAGAGTGGTGAGGCCCTGGGACAGGTTGCCCAGAGAAGCTGTGGCTGCCCCCTCCCTGGAAGGGTTCAAGGCCAGGTTGGACTGGGCTTTGGGCAACCTGGGCTAGTGGAAGGTGTCCCTGCCCATGGCAGGGGGGTGGGACTGGATGATCTTTAAAGGCCCCTTCCAACCCAAAACATTCTGATTCTAATCAAAATGATTCTGCAACTCTGTTCCTTCCCCAACACAAATTTTTCAGTGCAGCTCTACTCCAACATGCTTTGTAATGCCATGGGGATGCACAGCAGCACGCTCATCATCCTCCAGTCAATACACAGGAACAGGAGGTTGGAAAATACTTCTCCCAGTCACAAAATCCAGCACTTCACTAAGGCAGGTGACTGCACATAGAAGTGCAACGCTCTGCTTTCAAAGTAGTTACACTTCCAGCCTGTGCCATCACCTCTGTGAGACCTTTCCAGAGGCTCCCTGCTCCTGGATCTCACCGCTCTGACACCAGAAACTTTCTTCTAACCTTGATTCTTTCCCACCTAAATTTATTCATCCGTATGACGTTCTTCTGTGCCTTGACCCTCTCGCTGGGCTTCACCCTACTGTATATCTTCACCTTCATTTGGCTCATCAGAACGAGCACCGCTCTGAATTTCTTCTCTGAATGCAAACACTCCCTTCTCCAGCTCTCCCAACAGTCTGCTGCTCTGGACCATGGGTGACCTGAGAGGTGTTGCAGGTTTTGACAGGGACTCCGTAATGGTATCAAAACCACCCTGATTCTCCTGCACATCATAAAACAGTAAGGAATAGAAGGAATTCATTACACAGCTTTCAGTCACAGAGCTGAAGGGACTTTGAGGGTAATTTAGCTCATCTCGCAGCCCCAAGCAGGACCCTTTCTCCTCCTCTGCCCTTTCCAACTAATGAACTCTGAGCATGCAGCAGAAATTCTCATTACGAGTCCCTGTAGGCACAGTCTTTCCCTTTCCATAGGATTTTTATTTCATTCTTCAAGGTCACACATCTTCCTCCTCTCTGCTCTCCCGATCCCACTGTGAACCATGAGCAGCTCCTACACGGGTGTCACTAGTGCTGAAAGAGGCCAAGCAGGCAGCCAACGCTGTCCCCCAGTGAGTGACAGGAGACCCCAGCCATGCCAATACCTAAAATTCAGTGTTATTTCATGGGGATGAGTCTGACCCTCATACTGCAGTGAATTTTTAATCTATCTGATGTACCATGGATAGCTGAGGGCAGAGGACATACCTCTGAGCTTCCTTCCTTCCCTTGTCAACCTGCTCAGAAAAGCCGAGTGTTAGTAAAAAATTCTTAATATTTCATCATATGTGGAACTTTTGTTGCTGTTAACCATGCAAAGCAAGGAAGTATACTTTCTATAATGATGCATCTAAAATGTGTCAGGCAGTTGCAAACGCATTTGGAAGGAATTAAGCACAAGACCATCTTGCTGCAGCTAATCTCGATCTTAAATCTAAAAGGGAAAAAAAAATGGTCTATTGTCCATCAAAACCAGCCATTTTCCCCGAGACAAGCTACAGTTAATAACAGCAAAAACCAGCATAAAGAATCAAGTCCAGCAAATTTATTTTTGACAGCACCAGTTCAGGCACCTGCTTTTTGAACTGTGACTCATACTGCATCTCATCTCCGAGCGTGCGCTCGCCAGGCCGAGAGACAAAGCGCAGCCTGATGAAATGACTCACGCGACGAGTGATGGGAATGTTGAATTTGATGCGAGCAAGAGGTCAGCCGGGAGTGAAGGGCATCCTGTGCCCTCCGTGAGATACAGAACAACCTGGCGGTGGAGCTCAGGGACCATATTCTGCAGACAGGGAGGAAAACACGTGGGTAATGGAACTAGCAACTTAACGGCAATCTTGATTGGGGATCTCGCTCACCGCTGGCCTCGCTGTGAGCCTGCTTGTGTTTTGCCATGACTTATGTAGGTGCTACCACGATGCAAAGCAGCTAAGGAGAAGCTGGTTGGCTTCATCAAGTTGAATTTTTGTGGGGAGAGGTAAGAGCAGCTTACGTCTCCTTTCCTTCCCCACCTCTGCAGCATGTCTGCCTCCTGCGTGGTTTCCAAACACTCTTGTTGCAGATCCAAGCTGCTTTTCTGCAAGAAGGTTCGGAGTGGACTTGGGAATCGGAGATCAGGTCATTCTAAATGCTTGTTCTTCAGTCTGACAGGTGGCTTTTAATGGCCCACTTAACAAAAACCATAAAATACGTAGACCTCCAAACTTTGTAACACCTTTCATCAGATGGTTAAAACCAGCCTCTGCCAGAGACTTTCATTTAGAGTGTTTTGATAAACCCATTGTTGAATTATAGAAGCAATTCCTTTTTATTGAAGGCTTAATGGCACAATAAAGTAGACATTATTCAAATCTATGCAAATAAGGTGCATCCCTCAGACACTTGGCATATGACGACTGCTTTGAGCGGTGCCTGAACAGCAGAGTCCCACACTGGGAGGGGGGCATAGAGGGGAGAGCAGAGCCCAGCTGCTGGAGTGTGTGGATGAAGAGCACAGTCAGTGGGATAAGAGGAACTCATCTTTGGTGGTGGGTCACAGAACCACAGAATCATCTCGGTTGGAAAAGACCTTGAAGACCCTCCAGTCGAACCATTAACCTCACCCTGACCATTCTCAACTCCACCAGATCCCTCAGCGCTGGCTCAACCCGATTCTTCAACCCCTCCAGGGATGGGGACTCCCCCCCTGCCCTGGGCAGCCCATTCCAACGCCCAACAACCCCTTCTGCAAAGAAATCCTTCCTAAGAGCCAGTCTGACCCTGCCCTGGCGCAGCTTGAGGCCATTCCCTCTTGTCCTGCCGCTGGTTCCTTGGCTCAAGAGACTCATCCCCCCTCTCTGCACCCTCCTTTCAGGCAGTTGCAGAGGGCCATGAGGTCTCCCCTCAGCCTCCTCTTCTCCAGACTAAACCCCCCCAGTTCCCCCAGCCGCTCCCCATCAGACCTGTGCTCCAGACCCTGCACCAGCTCCGTTGCCCTTCTCTGGACACGCTCGAGTCATTCAATGGCCTTTTTGGAGTGAGGGGCCCAAAACTGAACCCACTCATCGAGGGGCGGCCTCACCAGTGCCGAGTCCAGGGGTAAGATCCCTTCCCTGTCCCTGCTGGCCATGCTAGTGCTTATACAAGCCAGGATGCCATTGGCCTTCTTGCCCACTTGGGCACACTGCTGGCTCCTGTTCAGCCAGCTGGCAATCAACCCCCCCAGGTCCCTCTCTGACTGGCAGCTCTCCAGCCACTCCTCCCCAAGCCTGTAGCGTTGCTGGGGGTTGTTGTGGCCCAAGGGCAGCACCCGGCTTTTGGCCTTAGTGAAACTCCCCCAGTTGGCCTCAGCCCATCGCTCCAGTCTGGCCAGGTCTCTCTGCAGAGCCTCCCTACCCTCGAGCAGATCAACACTCCCACCCAACTTGGTGTTGTCTGCAAACTTAGTGAGGGTGCACTCGATCCCCTCGTCTAGATCATCAATAAAGATGTTAAACAGGAGTGGCCCCAAAACTGAGCCCTGAGTTGCCATCCACCAGCCCATCACGGAGGAGCTGTGCCCTTGACAGAACACAGAGCATGCTTGTGCCCAGCCAACGGGCACAGCAGCAGTCAGAAACATGTCGCCAGAAGACCATCTCCCTTCTGGTTGCAACCAGGATGGAGGTCAGCCAAGGGGATGCTGTAGTGCCTGGGATGTGTCTGTCTGTAGCACAGATAACTGCAGCCAGACTACTTCCCTAAAGCTATTTCTTGTCCTCAAAGAAATATTGTGAGTGTGCTGGAGCGATGCTTTTGCACAGCCGATAGCCCGAACCTTTCTCCTGTGAGGGATTTTGACTGTTCCTCCACACCAGCAAATGGATGAATGGATATGGGAGGGGAAAAAAACCCAACAACTAGGAATCAGGATAGAGCAAATGTCAAACAAAGACCAACGAACCAGCAGAGACCAACAAACCAGCCTGGTGCACAGATTCAAACACGCTTTACTGGGCGACGTGCGCCGTCAGAAGGTGCACTGCAGCATTTGGCTTCTAACTGGGAAGCCCTATCATGTGTTTTGTGCTAGGCAGCACTTGGAAACAGCGCCAACCCTTTTTTTTGGATGAAAATATAAAGTTAATGATATTTTACTAAGTGATGACACAACCCCATTGTTCCTGGAGGCAGTGAAATCTGTCCACAGATGACTTTATTGGGCAAAACCAGCTCTAAAAAGCCAAGCGTTCCAGTTGTTTATGAGTTTTGATATGTACTTAATATGCATAAAGCTTAAACAATTATAGAAGTTAAAAGCAGTAAGAGACCTATTAGGTCATCTAATTAGTCTGCCTTCTCCAGCAGGATTTTCTACACAAACAGGGCATTTTCCAGGCCTTTGTCTGGGCTATTTCTAGGTGACCCAGGTGTGGAGTGCACCACCAGTTCCCTCAGGAGACAATTTCACAGCCAAATGCTTTCCGCAATCAAGTTGAATTGCGTGATGTTCCACCCAAACATTTCTTTTTTATTTCATCTCATTATTTCTATTTACGCTGCTTATATTCAACAAATTCGAAAGGTTAATAATGTGTCACATAAAACTAATGGCTAGAACAATAAATATTCTGTGTAATTTAAAAAACATAGCATCAATTTTATTTAGGTTCTGTAATACATTGCCAGCATATTGCTTTTCAAAATGTATTAAAAAAAAATACTGTAGAGAATTTTTTTTCCTTAACAAGAAAACATATTTCTGTGGTTTGATCAAATAACTCTTACATGGTTTTCAATTTCCAGTAAGGAAATTAAAATAAAGGAAAAATCTTATGGTGGGGAAAGAGAAGAGGAACATTACTGAAACAGTTCAACTTTATTATTTGATTCCACTTCTTCAGATGATTTCACTCTGTAGGAAAAGGGTCAAATTCCATTTGCAAGTTTTTAAATTGTGCCATTAAAAGCTGAGTGAACATTTGTAAAATAAGTTACAAGCAATTTTGTATAAAAAATAGAGTATTAAGTTTTAAAAATCATATTCTCAGGGTAATATGTATGTCCTCCAAGATAGAGATGAATGAACTTCAGCAATAATTTGCAGTAAATGAGTCTAGATTAAAAATGTACATTTACCTTGTCTGTGATATCTACCTTGGAAGTGGCATGGGGCTGGGGAATGAATTGCTCACAAACTCAGCCCCAACATTGGGTTCCTGCATGTGAGGAACTCAATAAAAATCACATTCAAGCTTTTAGATGAATGCTAACAGTCTGAAATTGAAAACACAGACCCGAGCATCCTGAGTTACCAATAACTGGGAGCATATATGCAAACCAGCCTCTCAGGGCACCGAGTTTGCTCCCACCGCATTTAACAACTGCTTTCTATTTTAAAGTGCACATTGTCAATCCAGCAAAACACAGACACAAGCTCGCGGTGAAGGAAAGGATTTTGCTAGGCAAGTTTGTGTTTCAAAAGCAGTCACCCTGAAATGACAAAATCTCCTGTCACGGCTTTGAGCACTGCCACTCACTAAGCCAACGCTTGCCCTTCTTTTTCAATTCCCTGCTGATGCCCTGGGGAGGGGATGGGACGGACGAGGCCATGGGTATCAAATCTAGGCAGAATATATACGGCCAATGGTGGGCATTTGTTTTGATTTTGTACGGATGAAGAGGCAGGACTTTTCTGGGTTTTTTTGACCATTTGGCTGGTTTTTGCACATGAAAAAGTATAAGGAAAAAACCCCAATGAAATAGGACAGTTGGATGAAGACTGCAAACACAAGACACGCAAAACAACTACTTGGTGTAAAGGAATACTAATAGTTCCCGGATAATGTTTTTGAGAAGCTGCTGGTGTTGTTAGTACTTCAATCAGAAGAGACACTTGTTTGCACTAGGGGAGATAAAAAAAAGCTTAGAAAAACCCTCTCCTGTGGGAAGCTTCATGCTCCTTGCTCTCCCTCCAGCAAATTCCTCCGTATCAGCTAAAATCAGGGTCCATCCTGCTGAAAAATTTACAGTCTTCAAATTTAAAACTAGTTAAATCTCAATTATCAGCCAAATATTCCCTAAATACAAGGCAGGCTTAAGAGATGTCTCTCTTGATCTCATGATAGCTCCCCTTCCAAATATTTATATTCTGTATTATATTTTGGAAGTGGCAAAAGTTCCGCCCCAAGTCCTTAATTTTGCAACAGAAATCAAAACAAGATACCCAGCACTAGCTAACTGGAAATAATTCATTAGGTGAAGGTTTTATCAGGTATTTTTGTTGTTGCTCTCGCAGAAGGGATCACAGCCAGACTATAGGCAATTCTAGTGCAGCTAATCCGTTTTACACACCTCGCCTGCCCAGATAACGCTCCCTTCTTACCACTGGCAACTCCATCTAGCACAGCGCTCCTTCAAAGGGGATCCTACGCTTTTCCATGCATTAGAAAGTGGGCCAGCGTAAGCAGAATTAACTCCAAATATAAAGTACAAGCCGGGATGTCGCTTCTTGTTGTATGTCCCTCGTCAAACTGATGCAACGGGAAGGCTCCTGCCATCCGCTCGCACACACGGACCGAGTCTAATGAGTGGAAGTTCTTTTGCTAAAGACAAGGAGACAGCTACACACTGACATGCTTTGAACGCCTTAGCATTAATGCAAGGAAACGCTCCTAGAAGCAGCAAACACTAGAAACCCCAGAAATAATATATTAGAAATTAAATTGCATTTCAAAAGCCAGAGCTAAAAAGCCCGAGCGGTCTGCCTCAGACAGATCAGGCGAAATAAAACCAGTTTTTCTGGCCTCGAAGGCTGCATGTGAACCATCTCCAGCAAACGCCACATCAGATTAAGATCATTCAGTTTGTGTTTTCCTCCCTCAATTTCATCTCCTTCCTCCAACCATTATCCTTTTGAGGATAATGAATGACTGTCCCTTTCAGCTTATTTACACCACCTCTGAAAAACCCTAATCTGCTCTGTCCCCCTCCAATGCATCTCGATAGCCTGGTCATTTCTATTTAAGACTGCTTTTATATATCACAGCTCAAGCCTGCCATCCTTCCAAACCTGCCTGCTTACACAAGGACCCCCAGTCTCAGCTCGGTGGCACGGACAAGTGCGAGACTTCGTGCTTGCTGAGCTTACGCTAACCCAGCTCATTTTAAGTGAAGTGGATTGGGAAGGGTCACAGAAGCTGGTTCATCAGCAAATTTGATGGACTGATAATGGGTCAATAACATGTAAACTAAAGGGGAAATTAATCACCAAGAGTGACAACCAGCACAGGTTAACGGCCCTAAAATTGATCAGTTCCTTGGCCCTGAACTTCTGTCACCGCACAAAACAGCCCAACACAGCAGGGCTCAGAGCTACATGTAAAAATTAAGATGAAGTCGCCCTGTAGAAGCACTGGAGCTGGACGATGCTTCATTTCAAATCACTCCTCACCACAGTGGTACCCGTGCAGCTTCCCCAAATCCATCGCCCATCGTACAGGACTTCCAACTTCTCACTTCTCTACTCATTACTGATAGTTGCAGCTTCATTGCAATGTAAAAGGAATTTCACAAGGGCACCACTCAGATGCGAAATACAAGTAGCCTGAAAATATAAATCTGTGGTATCCCTTGCCCGCTCCTAAATCAGCCCACCACTTCATCTCTGTACTTCTTGAACAGATGGGACCTTCTGGCAGTCTTTAAACCACTCAACAGCACTTTCTTCCATAACAAAGCAAACTAATTACTAGAGTGAGATGTTATTTTCCATCAATTTTTCTGCTATTTTTAAGGAATCAGCCAGCTTGGTGAGCTGATGTCTGATTAAGGATTTGCAGTGAAGCTATTTTGCCCTCAGAAGCCTAACACAGCAGAATTAAATGCACGTTGGCATGAAGGTACAGAACATGCTAAATGAACTTCACAAGGATTTTGCTCACCAAATACTTCTCTCATTCCATTTAGGCAACTATAGATGTGGACAGCCTGTCAATCACAATGCAGAGATAATCACCTCTTAGCACTGGCTTTGCACGTTGAATCCCTGAACACAGCCCAGCAAAGGCTGCTCTACGGATCAGCCCTACTAGGCAAATGCTCCATTTTACGAGAGTGTTTTTTCAAATCCTCTAAAAGCTTCCAAGACAGTTTTTTTCCAACTTAAGGATAATTTTTTCTAATGCAACAATTTTCTTGTTGATCCTGTAGGTGATTTGCTCAAGCTAAGCATTTGCTTACTATGCTGTGTATGTGTTTTTCCCAAGAATCTACTAGCGTTAACTTCGTGCCTTTACCAACTCCAATGTACCTGGAAATCAATGTCAAAATCATAAACTTTGCAAATTCTTTCAGGAAAGCTTCTTCTAAAAATGGCTGCAGAGGACTATAGGACTGAGATTAATTAGATAACAAGACCTAAAAGCCTGAGTTACAGTAATACCAGTTCAGACACTTGGATGAGTCCCAGACACTCAGCGATGTTAAATACTCTTAGAAAAGAATTGTGATACGCAGCACCTTCAAATGCACGAAAAGCTGCAGAGAAAAGCCAATGGATTTTGTAATAACTGAGAAAATTTAGTGGTAGATTTGTGATCCAGTGGGTATTTGTTGAGTGGGAAATAAACCAAAGCAGCTAGTTACGTGTTGCCTAGCTGCAGACTGTAATATGAATAGTTTCCCTGCAGGTAAATCACTTTCTATTACTTCTAAGTACCCCAGGAAAAATACTAATTGAAAACATGGTTCTAATACTGTCCAGCTGGAAAACATTAGCTTAGGATGGAACTAGCTTGACACTGGCTGCCAATTGGCTATGCACAATGGAAAAGGAAATTAATCTCTTGCAGACAAGATGTCCCATTTTCCACTTCTCCTTTGTAACCCTCAAATAAACTCGTTATTAACCAAAGGCTTTGATTCACACGGGGAAAGAAAAACATCAATGCATTTATGATAACACAAGTCTGGATTTCTTGCATTAAAATGAAGGCTCTCAAATTTTGTCCCAGTGAATGGCAGAGCAACTGGAGAATGGTTTACGGTCCAACAGCATAGCAACATTTCACTCTCTTCTTCGCTAATAATTAAAGAACAGACAAAAAACAAAGAAAAATGCAGTTCTACAATTCATCCCAGCCCATCTTCCTGCAGCTCCCTCCTGCTAAGAGCTTTTTTTCCCATGCAGGTGCAAAAGGGATGAGGTGAAAAACCGAAGTTGACCCCATAGGTATTGAGACTGCTTTTTCACTTCTCCTCCAATTCATTTATATGCAGCTTCCAACAGGCCAGACTATCTCAGAAGGGTCATTCCCTGAGTTGCTCACAACCCACAAGCTTCCTGAGCCTCGCCTCTCCCTCTCCCTCTCCCTCTCCCCTCGATTTCAACTTTGCTGAAACACTCCAGACTTTTATGTATTACTTTTATCCCCTATCCAAATTCTCCAGGATGATAAAAAACTATATAAACCTTCCCAAAATTTAGCAACTCTCCTTGTCATGGAAAAACATCCTTGTTCTACACCCAGATCTTCCAGCAGATTAATTACCTGCTGGCACAACAGTCCATGTCCACATTCCCTACTTGGCTTCAGGTTACTGTACAAGGTTTGTGCCATTTGCCAGAATCAGACCGTCTCATTTATGCTTCAAGTTGATTAAGAAACATTTGTACGAGTTATCAGCACAGAGGGCAATTAGCAGTTGGTAACAATTTCTGGGTCTAAAAAACGGACATCTGTCCACAGTCTTACTTATTATGCTTAAAACCGGCTTCTCCATCCGTTCTTGAGTAACCCGAGGGGGTCAGACAAGTGAGATATGGAAGATGACAGCAGACATGGGAAAGCAAGGAAGCTTAGCTGCGAGTGACAGAAAGATGAAATCCTGTCTGTGGTGCTGTCTGTGGAAGCACTTCAAAAGAGAAGAGTTCAACATTCCTATAATCAAAGAAGAAACTGAAAAGAAAACAAAAAACAGGGAGGGATGGAGCAGAAATCGAACAATGAAGCCCAAATGAAAAGGGAAGAAGCACTGTCAGCTGAACGAGAGGAGAAATAACACACTAACCAGAACATATGAGATCCAAAGTTTACTATTGTCTCTGTAGTCTGAGTGCAGACAAACTTGTCAGAGATCAGAAAGTTTGGGAGAGCTTTGTTCTGGGCCCGATCCTACAGGACAGGAGCTTACAGTTAGCTTATTTCCAGAAAATGGAAAGAGGGGAAGGGAAGTCAGAGAGACAGACTGCAACCCAAAACAATCAGCAGCCAGGCTACAGCCACCCAAATCCGCCCCCAGCCCGATGGGAACATCCATACACATCCCACGGCTTCTTCGATGAAGCAATGAAAAAAAGGCTCACTCTAATTTGTTGAGTGACAACCCAATTTTAAAAGCATCTATTTCAAAGTCTCGGTGAGCTATTAGCAGCTAATGACTTCCAGTGCCTATCATCCTTGTAATAGAAGTAGAGAATTTATAAAAACTCAGAAAAAATGAATGATCTGGAGTCAAATGAAAGTCAATGAGGAGTAAAACCACTCAGAGCCTCCAAGGAAAGGTCCCAGAGACAGGTCAGCTTAGCTGCCCTGTCACTTAATTACCCCAAAGTACTGAGTACCTTTGAAAATTTTACTTTATTTTCACTACACTGCAAGGTTCATCTCTGTAAAACAGGGACGATAACCCCTGATTTCAGAAAAAGGTAACGATTAATTCACGAAGCACTCACATATGGGGCAATGGCAGGAATCATTGAAGCTAAAGGTTTGGATGGAACACGGTAAATAACCGGAACAAATGATGAAACTAAGACAATACATTGAAAAGCTTCTACATAGTGTCCACCCAGAACACGCTGTAAGATACCAATCAGGTGGAAAAAGTGTTAGAACTTGCCATAAAAGACTATATTCACATATAAATAAGGAAGAGCTAAAGCTACACAGGAAATCTTAATTCTGGCATCTCCTGATACTAAGGCCAAGACTTAAATATTATTGCTCACCAAACAGAATTTCTGGGGTCAGATTGTTTTAATGCGCTTTACAGTAATTAAAATACACACATTTTTTATAGAAAAGCATAACTTTCTTTCTTGTCACAGTAACAGAAGGTGAGAAACTTTGTGCCTGGACTAATGAGGAAGACTTCCAAAAAACTGAAGTCTAAACAAAGCAAAACAGCTACCTTAGACAACAAAAAATAATCAGTGTTCTCAGGTTCTTAAGTTTTTCTTTTTGTATACAAGTCTAGCTAGTCAAAGCATCACATTAAAAAGTTCTTTTAATTCATTAGTCTCCTTTTAAATATGCTTCTCCTAAAAATACAACATGTTGTGTCTAAGAACATGCCAGCCTGGTGTAAGACAATGATTTCGCCACACTCCTATCTGCGCATCACAAGATGTATTCAAACATATATTTATAATCAGAAATATGTTAACACTATTACAGTACACAGACACAATTATATTCCTGTTTGCTTTATCACAGAAAATGGTTTCTATTTGCAGCACCTATAACTATTTCTAGCCAAATGTTCTACGGTTTAAAGCTGCATTCTTCTCTATTACAAGGCATAAAAACTAACAAGGCAAACACAAAATCTCATACCCTACACACAGTATAACTTTTATCAAAACCAGCCCAAAAGTTGTAAATGCATATCTGAAGGGATAAAAGCAAATGAAAACATTATCTGTTGGCCCTCCCGGACTTTCGGTTTCTTGCAGGTATATAACAACTGGAAGATTTGGAATTGTTGTGTTAACTACAGTTTAAAACAAGCATCATGATTAATTGTGGTAGGGCCCATCCTAAAGCACCAACTCTCACCTTTATGCTTCCCCCAATGAGATCTGGCGGCTCTTCATCTGTTTCTAAGGCAACGTTGATGGAGGCAAAGGGGCGACTTGCCATCTGTTGCATCTCACGGAGTAGTTGCTAATTTAATAAACAGAAAAATATTATTATCATATTGTTCCAACACAAAGATGAAAAAAACATGTATCTGAGAGGTTCTACCCAATACGAAGGGATATCAATGAATATGGAAAAATAACCTCCTGGTGTTTTAACGAGTTTAACGGTACAGACAGATAATTGTAAATATTCACGTTACCGCAACTTAACAAGTTACTGCAAGTAAAGCTACATGCAGAGTCTTAGCCTGAGTTGTTTGTGAGGGAAAATCCATCTGCTTAAGTCTCCATAAAGTAGTTATTTACTTTTTAAGCTGTGATACCCCAGTTGTTTGTCATCACCTGTTTGGGGCATGACAGGATTGACTCCATAGGATTTGTAGGAACCATTTTAAAATTAAACTAGCAGCAGTACGTAACTACTGTAAAAAAGAATTTGATATTTTTTATAACCACACTAGCAAAATGCTGTCAGGCGCCTATTGAATAATCATCCTTTTTTATTGTTTGTTTCCTTTCTGAATGCAGCAAATGTATCAAATGGCAAGCGTGTCCTTGTTGCAGTATGTTTTGTTAAAATAGAAAACCTTTTTCTGGGTAAATCTCTGCAAGCCTTCATGACAAAAGACATCTTTTTATTGTACTCTTAAGCACTTTTAAGCATTACGATGCAGCTCTCTTTTTTTAAACACACAAAAAAAGACACTTCCTCTATGGCTGGGCTGGAAACAGCTTTATAGTTTTACCTGAGCTGTGGACACACTTCTTTTTGGCTTTAGTGGCTAATCTCTAAGACTAACAGCAAGCTACACAACCTGTAAGTGGATGCAGAAGCCACAACCCTAATTCCCAGAAGCAATGGGTTTGATGCAACTCAGTGCCCCTATTTAATAAGGAAAGAGGCATACACTTTGTAGAGCGTGTAAAAAACCAGCAGTCTTACCCTTAAGTGCAGCAATGGCCTAAGACCACTTGTTGTACACAGCTTTACAGATTTAGCAGTACTGCTTAGCTGCACCAATACTAGTTATACTCTTTATACTTTTAAGCTAGATTGAGGCACTACCAAAGGCCCTCTATACTTCCCACCATAACCACCTGCATTTCCCCATTAATTCTGGGCAATTGGACACTCCAAGCCCTAAATGATCATTTATAGCACTCAAAAAGTGCTAAAGAAATCACCACAAAATGCATCGTGCCCCAAATAACCCAGGAAGATATACTGCCCACATCCAGCACAGCAGAAGAAGACAAAGCACACAGGATAAAGGAAGATGCTGCTATCTAGTGTGTAAGTCATTTGGACAAAACTAATTACATCATCATTTTCCTGAACTCATAAACCTTCTATGGTCTCTTCTTTACCAAGCCATCTTTTAGTTGTGGTGGTTTTTTTGTGTAGAAAACTGAAGACTCCTGCTGTAAGCTTGGGGTTCAGGCAAGGTGGCAGGAAGGCAATGGGGTCAATGCAACTAAGCTTGGGGGGAGGTATATAAGACTCTTTCGTTCTCAGTTTAATAAAAAAAAAAATATAAAATTGCACTGCCATAGAAGGCAAGTGGCAAAGTTTTGCTTACTTTCTGAAGGGAAAAAAAAAAAAAAAAAAGAGAAAAAAAGGCATATTGGAGCAGATTGTAGATAGTCAAAAAGCAAAACCACCCAACGAATTCACACAAACGGAGCTGTATGAAGCATTTGCAAGGAAACTTGTGTATAACTCACACTTGGGTAAAAGAACGCGAGGAGTTTTCGAATATTTAGAGCACACCAGCAGATTGCAGACTAAAGCAAGTGTGAAACAGATTGCTGGGTTGTTGTTCCTGCAATTGTCCCCTTCAGCTATCATAAAGCGCTTTGTTTAATGGCTATAAAATCAAAGAACAAGCTGTCCTGATGAAGATGTCCAAGAGACTTACGAACTAAAAGCTATTAGCTCTTTGAAGGAAGTTTAGTTTCCTAAAGAAAATGTGCTATTTGGCAACATGACTCCTACTGAAGTCAATAGTAGCTTCAAGAAATAAAACCCCGAGCAGCACGGCGAAGGCAGAGATGTGCTACAACACGAGCAGTGGGAAAAGCAATGCTGACAGCATCGTTATTTTCTTCTTTTCCTGAACTGGCCAAGGAAAGCCCTCGCTTTTGGGGTTGTCCCAAAGCCAACTGACTCTCAGCATAATCACGGCCAAACCAGGTAAAACCAAAGGTCCAAGCTGCAACCAAAGCTGTAAATGCCTACGGGAGAACATGCTTTTCCTAACATCAGTTTCTGGTGTAGCACAAGTCATGTTACAAAATTCCTCCCCAAAATTAAGAATAAATTTGAGAAATAATTAGTCTGTAATCAGAATGTCACTCTTTCCCCCAAGGCATGCACGGAGCATGTTTAATCTGTGCACGTATATATCCTTCGATATTTGTTTTGTATGTCAAAATTTTAATTAAAAGATTTTACTGTGTTGTAAGGGAGAAATTGTGGCGTTTCCCTAGCCAAGACATTGAGCATGTCATTAGAAATCAGCAGCAGTTAACATCAAGATACCCCAGAACCTGGCTTACCCTCATTCCTAATGATTGGCTTTCTGAGATTTAAACTAATGAACCTCAATATTCTTTCAAGCAAACCTTTGCTTTTTACATCATGCAATTAATAGGACAACCTGGGAATATTTTAAATCACTTGGGTCTGAAGAGGGTTTTAAAGGCAAAATGTTTGACAGGCTTACAATAAAAACACATCAAAAAGCGTGTATTGGAACACACCACTGGCCTTTAATATTTAAGTAACCGCAAACTGTGAGAACCTGCACAACTTTCATTTGCATTGATTTTTTTTTTTTGGTCACTAATAAGTAGAAAAAACTCAGTCCAAAAAAAAAATTTAAAAAATCACAAATTAAAGCAATCGCAGAACGGGGAGTGTTGAAACAATGCCTGAAGGTTTTGGTGCAACCAGACACTAAGAGGACCCGACAATAAACCAACTCCACAGTCTCCAGTGGAAGAGAAAAAGAGCAGGGAGGTGAGGAGACCACCGGGGTTGTTCATCTCACAGCGCCCAGGACTAGAGGTGCAGATCCAGGAGCGAACGGTGCAGAAATGCAGTGTTTCATACCAGGGATTCTCAAAACTCATACATGTTGAGTAATGGATAATCCAAAATGAATAGTGTTTTACTGATGGGAGAAAAACCACCAGAGGAATTGAGGAAAACCTTTTCATGCAGTAGCAGAGGCTCTCACACAAAAGAAAAACAGCTATGCAGGTTACCAGGTTAATTGACTAATATAACCTATGCTGTGTTTTCTGACAAGAAAAGGCCGAACATTTTATTCACGATAATAAAGCAATCACCAGACTCTGTATAACCATCCTGCTACCATCCATCTCAGCAATTGCCCCCTGCAGAGTCTTTTTTACGAGCACAGGGCTACAGTTCCTTTTGGGATGAGGCTCTGATATTTTCAGCCATGGAAGGATGCTGGTTTTTCCAGAAGAAGCCACATGTCTTGGATTTTATTTGCTCCTTATAAAGAACAGCTTTAAAAAAAAAAAATCTAAACAAAAAAGCTATCTAGAACTTGTAATGAACTCAAGTTTTTACGGGAGTATTTCATCTCAGTTTTCAGAGAAGGGAAAAAGAAGCTCAAGGAGGAAAAAACCATGGGTGAGCTAACTGAATGACGGGCACGGACACGCTTTGATTTTAAGGTAGAGTAAAAGAGAAGCAAGCAGGACCCCACAGGAAAGGGAACAAAATATTTCCAGCAGACAGGACATACTCAGGCAGGGTATCAGCAGGAATGTCTGGTACCACTACCACCAGTCTACGGTCGAATGAGGTGAACTTTAATAAGAGGAGCCAGAAAAGAGGAATAGTCTAAACAGGTTTTTTTTTTTCCAGGAAATTTGTAGATATAATCCTTCAAGGCATTTCTGAAATTCAGATCTTTCTGGACCCATAGCTTGTTTTGAGAAGTATAGCTACTGCGGGCATCCTCAGGAGATAACATTTTGGTTTTAGAAGAAATTTCGTTGAAGATATTTCAACAGAGCAAGCTACATGTTCCTTCACTTTGATGAGACAAGTACGATTAAAGGTCATCCTTTGAAGCTTCATATTACAACCTCCGAGGCTGCAATGAATTTGAGATGGTGCTCCAAAGTTAAGGCTATGATAAGCCTCCTGCTGAACTGGGTCTCTACTGCCGTATTTCTGTACCACCATGAAAAAAATCAAGCTTCCCTCTCTTATGAACAAGCAAAATCACCAGCTGGGTTGTCCATACTGTCCACAGCCAACTTTAAAAACCAGGAGACTCTGAAATCAGCTGCGTGTTTTGGACCACTACCCTGCCTGTATTGCAAAGATAAATTGTTCCAATGGGCCAAAACCCAGAGACCTCACAAACAACAGCGAGTTTCAAGAAAGTAACAGGTCCAGTGTCATGGAAAGAAAAGAAAGATAAAGATAATGAATCAAACCAACCTGTACTCTTATTAAGATGTTTAGAAAGAAAAAAAAAAAAATATTTTGAGGCAGAACAGAATATTTGGGATTTTCCTGTATGGAGCCAAAGCGTAGAGCTCCACCACACAGAGTATAAAGATGCCATTCTCCAACGTGGACTCAGCAACTCTGGCTGGTGTTTATCCCCCCCAACTGAAGCGAAACAGAGGGTGATAAGAAAACAGAACAAAGTTGTCTGCCTCTTCCTGACCTGTCTTTTAAACAGCATCAATTCTGCAAAGTTATTCAGGGGTGCCAGTCCTCTTACACGTTCCCTCCAAGGCTCTGCACAATGCACAGAACACACAATCCAATCCAATATCTAAAGGTCTTGCTGCACACACTGAGCAAAGGATAACAGAATTCTCCCAGTGAGGCTTGTTAGCTCTGACTTGGCCACTTACTAACCAAAGTCACAGTGATTTTGTTGAGGTCAGAGAACCTTCTGTCCTTCCAAAACGTAGTGGGTAGAGTGGTTGCAATGGTAGACAGGCATTTTTATCCGATTCCTGCACATCCTGCGTTGCTTTAAGAGCTTCAGTTGAATTCAGAAGGTGGCTCATCCCATTTATGCACAAATACATATTTGTGTATGCACATAAACTATCAACTACCTATTTCCAGGCATGACTAACTTACAAAACCTTGCCTGGAGAACCTGTCGCAGAGCTCTCCTGTAATGACATCTGCCAAAACTGCAGCTCGCAGGCTGCTGACAGCCAACGTGGGAAGGGGACACCACCCTCCTGGGGTTCCCAAGGGCCTTTGGAGAAGGTGCCCTTCCCGGTGGCAACGGCAGCTAGACAGAGCTGCACGCCTGCGTGGCCAGCACTGACGGGTGCTCAGGCAGTGCTGTGCATTACTTTGAAATAACATATATATTCTGCTGTGGGAACCTTTGCTTTATGTTATAGTTACTTAGTGACCTTGGGGGAAAGAGGAGAAGACAAGGGAGTTACCTACAACATAAAAAAGAACATCAGCAAAGAAATAAACATACAAGATATAAATACTGCAGGAAGATGAACCACATTGTCTCAGAAATAAGTGATTTAAGGCATTTAGCCACAATTACATTAACTACCATGTAAGTCAACAAACAAACAATTTTCTCTGATGCTTCCATCATCATTGAAAATTAAGTTTTTAAGCCCCTAGAGCAGTGCACATATTAATGTTAGCTAATTAGTTTTGTAACTGACTTTGCAGGCTATGTTGAAAGATAGAGGAGGAGAGAATTAATGTTCAAATGCTTCTCAACAGGCATTTCCACACTTCAAAACTATAACAAACCAGAAAGCAAAGCTGCTGGGAAGTTGCCTCATGCTGAAATGACAGAAGATATTTAATTCAGGGCTGATTAAGATAAGTAAGTTATTCATCATAATCATGCCCAGTAGGAGGGCACAGAAAACCTGACCTTTAATAATAAGAAGATATCATTTCTTTTTAAAAGACCAGAAGTATATAGTCCATGCAGACTAAAATATATACCACTACCAGATAATTACACAATAGCAGAGTGCACCTTTGATTGACTAGAGCTCTTCTAGCATAATTATACAACACTGCTTCTCTCCCTGATTTTTCCAAATAGCTAAATTAGGTACCTGTACCGCTGATTCCTATCATCAGAGAGAGACCCAGGAGTCTGAAATGACAACGGCTTCAATACACAGGCATTTGTGGGGCTTTTTAAACAAGGCTGAACTCTCCTAGAGCTAGACTTGATAGTCTAGCTTCACCATCCCAAATACTGGCCAACAGCTCTGGTTTTGGGATATACTAAACCCAACTTAATTCTCTAGTGGCAGCACCACTAAAAGCACGTGAGAAGAGCTCAGCTGGATGCCATCACTGTGTATGTGATTGCCAACCTGAGATGACGGCGTCCGACACGGACATATTAAAGCTACAAATGATCAGCTGTTAACTGGCCTGAAAAGTTCTGTAACTGAACTGAAAGTTCAACCAGAGATGAGCTCAGTTCAGCACAGAAGTGAGAGTAGCCTGTTCAAACTAAAACGGACCATCAACCTGCCCCTAAGCTGGAATTTCTTGTCAATGTTAATATTTTGGGATGTTTCTCATCTTCAAGGCATCTCTTATTTCTGCTACAATTTCCTTCAGTTGGTGACCAAAGCCTCACAGATCACTGCAGAGAGCACGCAGCATTTGTATTTTGGAATAAGGCTACAGGCGCTACGAGTTGGTTCCCATTCATAGATTTTAAATTTAGGGATAGAGCAAAGTTACGATTATTTGATCTGACCTCCTGCATAGTATGAGCCACCAAATTGCACCATGGGATTGACCTAGAAAAGATCTTTCCAAAAGCACTCAAATTCTGAGCGCCATGTTTCTAAAAAAAAATTGTTGGCATTGCTACTCTTGCCATTAAAAAGAGGAGAAAAACAAAACAGCTTTTGACTTTTTTACCCCCAGCTGCAGAGACTGGGTGTTATGCCTTTGGCTGATCGTTTACAAGACCCTCATTCTCATCGTGAATCTTCTATGATTCCTTTTCACAGACACAGACTCACATCATCAAATCTCAATATGTTCTTCCTTGGATAAAATGAGTAATTTGTGACGCTTTAGTCTCTCACTTATCTTCCAGATAACAAATTAATCCTGCAGTGTTGTTCTGCACCATCTGCAACACCCAAGACATTGCTGAGACCAGAGTGGACACAGTACTTCAATAATTAGTTACACATAATGCTAATACTGCTCTTATTTTATTACTCTACTTATAATCGCAGCAACTGGGAATTTACATACGGTTATTAAATCACCACGGCCACCACCATTTCAGTCTATTGTCCAGGGAATAGGTATTCTGGGAAGTAAACTCACCTTAACTATTTAAAAAATACATACACAGGCTTCTGTTTCACACTGTAGTGAGACAACTGAGTATGCTAATCATGTAATCTAGACCTCCTTACAAGTTATCTGCTTGCCATGATTTCTCACTCTTCCAATTCATCTTTTCTCTACAAACTACACTAACGAGTAGTTAATATTTTCTTCTCGGCTGACAGACACCGAATAGCACTGTTGGTGCTATCGAACGAGAAGGCCTACATGCCAAATAACTGCTGGGAGCTTGCAGAATACAGCAGCAAATTTCGGCACCAGCACATCTCATTTCTTACAAGCCCTCCAAAGCACCTGAGACTGCCCAAATCTAGGGACATTTGTAGCCTGAACTTTTAATGTTCTTGCATAAGGCCGACAGTAAACCCTTCCAAAACACTACTGGAGTCTCTAGACAGTGATGAAGATCCTGATTTACAGTTACAGTTTGAAAATATTCCAATCCTGAATCCTTTTCTTTGACTAAGGATGCCCTAAATCACAGTCTAAGAGAGAAGATAGAAGAGATGAATGAAAGACTAACAGGTGAGAGCAGGAAGGGGAAGAAAACGAAGGCAGGGCAATAAATAATAGATAGCACACATCCCTTGGAAAGTCTTTGCTGTAAAAATGAACACAGAAAACTGCCTGCCTAAGCGGTATTCAGTGTTCATGGACATGACAGCAGAGGATGCCAGTGAAAAAAAGAAGTGCTGCTACGTTTTGAATACACTTGGGAGGGAGAAAGGTTTCAGCAATGAGGTCAGGAAGGAGAAGAATAATCCCTGCAGTAAATCAATACACCAAACCCCTCCTGAATAAGTTGGGCAGTGCACAGAGTGAAAACATTCAGTCCTGGATAGTCTTGGCAAGAAAGGAAGCAAAATGTAAACTGTTTTATGCATGTTAAGGGTGCAATCGAGCTCTAGACACCCAAATTTAGTTATGCCTATACGTGCTTGGTGTTGGTGCTCCCAACACAGCTCAATGGGGCACAGAGAGTGATCCAGCTGACCCTCACGCAGTCAGTTACACTGGGTTGGCCAAATCATTATCCACGCTCTATTTGCTGGAAATGTTAAGAGGAGCTATTTCTTGCTGAAAGTGGAGGAGATGAAGCAGACTGAGGGTGAAGAGAATAGGATTTGGATGCTAAAATAAAACAATAGGACAGAAAATTCACGACAGCAGATGAGCATATTAAATTTCTAATGCCACTCTCATATTTTGTGCATTACTCTCTATTACCACCTTGATACATTTAACGTGTCATTTTCTAGAGACAAAATAGAAATGTTTCCTATCCCTATTTCCTAATGTCATTCACCTCATCCTAAGCCTCCTATAAAAGCTGCCTTTTTATTTCCATTTTCCCTCTTTAAGATGCCTGAAGATACTTAAACTCGGTGCTCACTGGAGAGGGAATAAACACACAATTTACAATCCCATCTCCTCCATGCCTGATATGACACAAATTGTTCCCATTTTTACTTCAGGTCAAGTTTTATACTCTGCAAGGCCTGAACTTTTGCTCAGTGCTCCAAACTCATTTTCCTACACCTATATATTTGCTACGCTGTGTTTGCACACCCAGAAGACCCTTTAGCCAGAAGGTTGAAGAACATCAGCACTGACATGTGCAAGCAGCTGGTCAAAGAGGATTAGCTGCAGAAAGGGGAAAAAAAAAAAAGTCAGGAGAATCTGATGTATTTTACAAGATTCTGATGTAGATTTTGGATTTGTGGTACACTGCTTTCCTGGTAAGGAGTAATGCAAATGCAGTTTAGCAAACGATGCTGCTCTGTTCCATTAACCTGATACACCAAGCACTGCTGCACAACTTCTCCCAGCACATTTTCTAAGCAATATTGTCTGAATAATTTTGACTACTAGACCTTTCAACACACTCCCCTTTCCTGTCCTATACATATCTCAGATTAAGCTTCAGCTATCTACTTCTCACTCTGCACTGTGATAAGCAGTTAGGCACTTGCAATGCTTATACTGGAAGCAGAAGTGATTGATAGCTTGGAATTACCTGCAGATTGCATTATATTTTACTTACTTTTGGGTTAAGATTAGAAAACGCGCAGAATTACTGCAGCACAACCCATGGGAGACAGGCAACTGTAACGTGACTACTTCTAAAAATATAGCCCAAACCAGAGAAATATCTTCCTCCAGGGCTGCAGCATATATTAACTTAAAGCTTACAATATGCTGGTTGAATCGGGTGTCCTGCCGCTGCTGCTTAATCACCTTTCACCCTGCCTCTAAATTGTAATATGGTGGGAGGAGGTGGTCTCCATCAACTGCGTCAGGAGTTTATAGAGGGAGTGGAAAAAGCAATAAACCAAAACCTGTGTTCCCCAGTCCAGCCTGCAAACTCTCTGACCCAAGACTCCTGAAAGGGTAATGGAAAGAACCAAAGAGAGAAGCCACTTCCAAAGGAAGAAAGAATGGCAAATTTAAGTGTCACACACTTCAAAACCATCCTCAGAACAACAGATGGGTAAGCCTGTGTACACTTAAGAGTTGCAGTATTGTATTAATCATTATTTTAACTACTAAAGTTTAAAGGGAGCCTTGACAGGATTTATTGAGAGTCACAGAATCACACAGAATCGTCTAGCGTATAAAAAAAAAATCCTGCAAGCTATAAAATCATCTTAGATAATACCAAAAAGTCAAAGAACTTTTGGGCAGACTTTTGTTTCTGGAGACAGTCTTTATTAATATATCTAATAATGGCATGGCAAATATTTAAAAGTTTCCTCAAGTTTTACAAGTATTTCTAACAAAAGAGGAATGGAATAGCAGAAATCTATGAACTACAAGATAGAGCCACTAGATGAAAATGAGGAGCACGACAAGTAACAGCAAAAGACAGGAATCTGCCAGGAAAATAACACAGTGATGAGCTGCCCATCAAATAGCCACACGTGTAAACTGAATTTAGACTAAACCACACCAATACGTTGCTAGTACTCCAGCTTTTTTCCTCAAAACATACATCAGACTGAAAGTAATTTATAGAGACATGTTTCATTTAGGCCACTGCTAAAATATTTTTAACTGAGCTCCAAAGCACAGTATTTACTTCTCAGTCTATATTATACATTCCTAGATAACATTTAACCCCAGGAGCCAACAGGGAACGTTATGCTGACTCCAGCTTACTTTCTTGCCAAGAAAGTGAGAAGGAAAAAAACAGCCACCCTAGTAAAAATTTATCTACCATCAGAGAATACAGAAACCTCAAAGACTTAAATTATTTCAAAGATTAAGGGTTATCTCTTTGAAAACCACTGATTATATTACGCATTTAAGTTCACTAGTAAGAGCAAAAACATCTGAAGCAGAAAGAGGAAGAAGAGGACAAGAGTTATCAGACATCATCCCGCTTTATTATAAGAAAGAAGATCCTCAGACTGAATAAATTTATACAATTCCTACTACTGCACTGGAAAGTACATCCAGATATAGATTTTTGAAGATATGCAAGAAACAGGCACTTGCACAGAATTTCAGCACTGTAAAAAATAATCCCCAGAATATTCTTGATCAACTACTACGTATGAATAAAACAGTCTTCAACAGGTACATGCAGCTGCCAAGAGCTTCATCCCAGCAGGACACCTGGGAGGAAAATCAGTGGGAACAGGCAGATTTCACCCTAAAATCCAAAAGCGGGGGAGAAACACACCTCACTCCTTAGGGAAAGGTACTTGCTCTTGGGTGACAACGTATAGACACCTACATATAGAAAGTACACATGGACTCCCCTGAACAAAGCCTGGCTTCTCTCATTTTGCATACAAGAAAACATTGCACAAGACAAAGCTCCTAAAAATAATCCCAGGCACAGCCCAGCCCAAGCTCTGCTGTATTTGTACCTTATACAGGGCTCTGCCTTCCACAGATTTAGTGCTTACCACAGCAAAAAACCACCTGGGAACGTGTGGTTGTCTGCCTTGCAGCACACAGGACTTGCTTCTCTACACAGCTCTACTACACATTTCTGCATTTATGCTTAAAAATGAGAAATAAGGACACGTTCTTTATGTTATTGAGGGACACTGGCCATCCTAGCTCGGTCACCCTGCGTGCTTTGGGTGTAACACGAAATTAGCTTCAACTGAGAAGCAGGAAAAAAGGGCGGTGAAGAAAAATCCCCAAATGCATCAGGGATAAACAAGGAGGAACCATATTTTGAGGGGTGTAAAGCACACATTTTTTACATGTTGAAAACAAGAAAAAGTTGGGAAGCTGCTATGGTCCTTGGCTCAGCGAAGAGGAGAAAGCTCTAGCACTGGAGGTTGGTTGCCTTTTTAAGCAGTACATTACAGCTTTCTAAGTCGTGGGTGGCTTCTCCCACCTTTCTCTTATACTACTATGTTCCAGGGGGAAAAAAAAAAAACAATAAAAAAAAAATCCCACAACATTTAGATAAGCTTTTAATTTAAAAATGGGGATTAGCCTTTTAAAAATCAGATTAAAGAGGGAGCTAATGTGGTTCAGAGCTTCAGTGGAGAAACTTCCTTTTTGAGACAGAATCTCTTAATTTGTGGTGGGTTTGTATTTATGCTGTCTAGAGTTCTGGGAACGCAGGACACTGACCCCTATTTTTTGTGCTTCACAGAAACTGCAGCATCAGGATACTAAAATAGCATCATTTGTCACTGAAACTGTAATCAAAAGTACACTATTATAAATCCCCAAACAGAAGCATTTATAGATTAGTGGAGCTTATCCTTAACTGAAGGTTAATGCTATGCATATGTGAATAAATACAAGAGAGAACAACTATAAAAAGTCATTTAAGAGATAGCATTCAATTTTGTCATTTCAACCTCTCTTCGTCGTGATGCCCAGCAACTTTGTTTAATCTTCCAAACCACAGCTGCCACCAGGAGCAAAGACAGGAAACAACTGTAAAGGAAAAAAAAAAATAAATCTTATTGTCCTTGTTCACAACATAACAGCAGCTAAAAAACTCTAGCAAATAAAAAGAAACCTAGACTAAAAGTCCATATAATACTTAGAGGTACTTTGATGAAAGATAATATAGCAGTGCAAGGTGTTTTGCACAGTTCAGTGCTCACGACGCCTGGTGAGGAATGATGCACATCTATTCTCAGAGAAAACCGTTGTTCCAAAGTTACCTGTTTGACCTCCTCATACACTATCCACCAATTTTCACCAGGAAATCAGAACAGTAAGGCTGAAAGATTTAATCAAATTGGAAAAGCCAGTATTGCCTATCTTTGGCCATATTTAAAGTGAAAGGATAACCCAAAAAGGAAAAGCCTTGAAAGAAACAGAGAAAACCGAGTATCTTTTCTTTTTCAAATTACAAAAATAAGGATATAGGAGTTGGATTCTTTTTAAGTGGCTGTTGCAGAACTACAAGCATTTCTTGATTTCCCCAAATCTACATTGCTTTTCTTAAATCTGAAGAGGAGAAAAGGATGAATAGATTTATCAACTTCTAGGGAAAATGCAAAGAAGCAGATTTAACAAAAAGCAGTTACAATAATAAGAAGAATAATAAAAGGCGACTTTATTGACAGTTACGATCTTATCACACTGAATACTTAATGAGCAACTTCAAGGCACACAAGCTTTCTAAGATAAAAATTTTTCCTTTTGTGTATCTGAACCTCAGTGAAAGCTTCTCGTCAAGTACCGCACTGATGGGTAAGAGAAAATGTCTCCCAACCTCCCTCGCCACACTCTTTATATTTAAAGAGAGTGCTTAAAGGAAGATTAACCACAAGAGATGACTTATTTCCTAAAGTGCACTATTCACACCCACCGCTGTGCTCTGTATGCCTGAAGAGGGATTTCAGTTGAAGGGAGAACTGCTGTGCCCCTCTCCCTGCCTCTGGGCACGGCTCGGTTCTCGCTGTTCTGGGGCTCCCAGTGGAGACCCACAGCCATGCAGGAAAGACAGAATCACAAAATCATTCAGGTTGGAAAAGCCCCTTGGGATCATCAAGTCCAACCATCAGCCCAACTCTACAAAGTTCTCCCCTACCCCACATCCCCCAACAGCTCATCCAAACGGCCCTTAAACACACCCAGGGGTGGGGACTCCACCCCCTCCCTGGGCAGCCTATTCCACTCTCTGACCACTCTTGCTGGGAAACTTTTTTTCCTCATGTCCAGTCTGACCCTCCCCTGTTGCAGTTTAAAGCCGTTCCCTCTTGTTCTGTCACTAATCACCTGGGAGAAGAGACCAGCACCAACCTCTCTACAACGTCCTTTCAGGGAGCTGTAGAGTGATGAGGTCTCCCCTCACCTTCTCCTCCTCACACTGAACAGTCCCAGCTCCTTCCATCGCTCCTCACAGGATTTATTCTCCAGGCCCTTCCCCAGCTCGTTGCCCTCCTCTGCACTCGCTCCAGCCCCTCGAGATCTCTCTCATATTGAGGTGCCCAAAACTGGACACAACACTCCAGGTGTGGCCTCACCAGTGCAGAGCACAGGGGGACTATCACCTCCCTACTTCTGCTGGTCACACTATTTCTAATCCAAGCCAGGATGCCGTTGGCTTTCTTGGCCACCTGGGCACGCTGCTGGCTCCTGTTCAGCTGCTGGTCAATGAGAACCCCCAGACCCTTCTCTTCCACACAGCTCCAGCCACACCTCCCCAGGCCTGTAGCCATGCAGGGGGTTGTTGTGGCCCAAGCGCAGGACCTGGCACCACAAGACTGTGGTGGGAGGAAGACCATGACCGTTCAGTACTCCCTGCCTTTGAAAACAAACTCAGCCCTGCTTCCAAAAATCAATCCTTATTGCAGATCCCCAAACTTCTTATTTCTAAACAGTACTGTGGCTTCCACTGTGCTCTTCCACCTTACTCATACAAACATCCATGACCCCGACGATGACTTCTTCTACTTGGACGTGAAGCCACAGTTGTACTGCTGACCAAAAATCCACAGCTTACGATGATGGATGGCATCTCATCCCACCAGTGCCCTGCTGTTCCCTCTCTTCATAAATGCTGCCCTGTTTGCCTTACACGAGCTGCGAGGGGCCGCCGATTTTGTCCTTCAAGCACTACTTCAGCAACTTTACAACAGCAAATCCTTTTGCAGAGAGAGGAATGCAAAGATGTAGAAATATTTATCATTAAAAAAAGGACAGACAGCAGGAACCATTCCCTGAGATGCAGAAGGAGGAGAGCCTGTTCCTGATTACCTATCACTATCCATAGCCTATATATTATGAAAACTGTGTGTGATCGAGCATGAAACACTCAAGGAGCAGCCAGTAGGCAACATGACTATATTTTTCAAGCTTAGATACGTACAGAAATATGTCTTACTATCATCTAGTATAAGATATTAAAAAATTGGCACTTGTGTGACTTTAGCATTAAAACATCTGCACGGCTTTAAAAGACTCCTACGGTGCCTATTTCTTTATAAATTTAAGCAGGATCACTAAGAGATTTGTCTGGCCTTTTTCATTTGAAGAGGTATGTATTCCAAATCACTTCCCCAACATTTTCTCTAAATGTTAAAATCTGACATTACTTCTCTGTAAAAGCCTGGCCATTTTTCTGCAACTACAAATAGTTCAGACAAGCACTTTTAATGGCTATTTTATTTTCCTTTTTGAGAGGTACTGGATTATTACTGACTTTTGCAGTAAAAAACCAATGTGCCCCCATTAACTTGTAAAGCATATACATGAAATCTTTAATTGCTATTTTGGTAAAGAAGCTAACATGTATTATTCATGATTGAGGATTTCATACCTTTAGCTTTCCCTTTCTTTCCTGAAGCTCCCCACTGCTCTATTAAGTGCGATAGCCTTCTACCACCAGGAAACAGTATTCCTCTTCTGGACAAGGTCACGTTTGGACTAGATGGATTTCTACTTATGCCACACTTGAACAGGCACAAGTGAATGATGGACTAGCAAAATTTTTGAGTGCCCGCATTTGTCTTGGGACTCCTGTTAGCTCCCCATGGCATGAATGCCACCACACTTACTTGGTGGCTTTGGGTAAGCTTTTTTCCTTTTTTTAAGCTTCCTTTTCCTCAAAGAAACCTAAAATCTTCCTAGGGTGCAATGTTTGCTGTATCTCTGAGATCCAAAGAGGACAGTGCTCCCTAAAGAGCAAAAATCCAAAACGTATCCATGCAAAACCAGCACAGCTGAGACCATGAGCTAAATCTTTGGTCTGCTTTGTTTTCAGCAACATTTTAACATCATTGCACAAATGGAGGGTGGAAATAAACCGAAATCTTCAAGGCAGCAGGGACAACTGTTCCTGGCTCCACATTTAATTTGACCATGAAAACAATATTCAAAGCATCTGCAGGAGTCCCCAGGACAGGCTGCCAAAGCGCAACGCCTGCCAGGCGATCGCGTCCACGTCATGAGAAGCTTCACCTCAGGACAAGGCATTTTAGATGCAGCTCATGGGCAATGGCTACTGCCATAGCTTATCTGAGTCTACCTCCTCGATACCCCTTTATCTAGGAAAAGGAGATGGAAGTTCAAAGGATGGAGGAAAAAGGCCAGATGCTTCATCAATCTCCAGCATCTCTGTGTTCTAAAGACCCATTTCAGAGAGATTTACTTTCAGGAGTTTCAAGCACACAGATGAAGCTACTTTGTGCTGTGCACAACCAGCAAAGTGAATGAGATCTCCACCTTTCTGTAGGTGACCCTTCCAAGACGTATGTGCTCCATTCACATGTATCTATCAGACAGCACCAGGAACCTACACACCGAACTGAAGATACGTGTCAAAACATGCTGAACTCCTATGAGAATGGCTCCTTTTTAGGAAAAATGTGACCTCAGCAAGTTATAAACGTCAGGTATGGACCTCTTATTTTTGGTTGATTTGAACATGGTATCTCCCTACATATTCATTTACTCCCTTGGAAAAGAAAGCTAGAGTGGAGAACTAAGAGGATCACCTTTATCCTTACACTAAATCCTCTTTCTGAAATTGCACAAGACTGTACATCCCAGAGTCTTTCATGGGTTTTTCTTTCCTGCCTCACTTCTGGCACCACAGCCAAGACTTTCTGAAGAAAGCACAGAGAGGAATTAACAATTAAGGACTAATAAAAACTCCTTCTAAAACACTCACCACAGTACCCTCTATTTCAGAGGAACAGCACCATACATCTTTGTACCGTCACAAGGAGGCAGCAAATACCCACAAAAGCTATAAAATCACTAAGGAAATATATTTTCCCCCTTGTACTACCTCCCCTTGGCAGCACTTGGGGAAGAATAAAAGGCAGTGCCTGCTTGCTGAGCTGCAGTCCATCACCTGCTGGAAGAGCCCTGGGGGAGAGGGAAGTCAAGATCTATCTGCTGGGTTTACTCAGCCTAAACCATCCTGAAATAAGTTAAAAAGACCTGTCCTCGCATCAGTAGCTTTAAAGAAGCTTTTTTTTCCTCCATACCTTCTCTTGGAAAGCAACTGTGTAAATATGGAAGCAGTAGAAGGGAAGAGCTGCAGGGAACAAGAGCCGTGTTGGAAAATGATTTGGAGCGAAAGCCTATGGTGGTTGGCAGAGTCTTGGTCAAAGGCCGTGCTCTGCCCTGCTTTCTCCTGAACAGCCTCAGCCATCTCTCTGCCAGCTACCAATATCCACCCATTTCCAAATGGCTTTAAAAATAAACCTTCCCTGCAGGCCTTGCTTTACCTTCTCCTTCTGTTTCTTTCTTTCTCCTCCAAAAATAATAGCCTACCAAGAGTCTCCTGTTCATTCAAGCCTTCTCTCTACACCTCCCCCATCTCAAACAATGTTTTTGTACAGTTTCTCCTCACCCGTCTCTCTGAAAAGAGGATAAAGGAGACAGAAATACTCCTGAGCTTGTAACATCCCAGCGCAGTCTGTACGCAGTCCTGCAAATGTCACGCACAGGCGAAGCGGCACATCCAGTGGCTGTACCTGAACTATCAGGCCAGTTTGAGAACAGTTTGATTTTTCCAACAGAAAAAGAGGAAACCAGAAAACTCAGATGTGAAACCAGACTGGAAGGAAAAAGAGCCATCTAGAGACATCTAACACCCCCGAAGAGTTTTTCATCCCAGGGAAATTTGAACGTGACTCCTCATTTGGGTCAAGTTCTATGAAATGCAGCTTTCAGTGGCCTATACAAGTTCTAAAAGTTTGTATTTATGCAGCATAAATATTGTAACACAGGGAGAAGTTACATTTACATTTTACAAACAATATTCTATTTGATAAATACCTTACGTAATTCTTAATTATTTATTAGATTATTGAAATGCAATAAATAAGCAACGTGGCTATAAGTCATCTCCCCTCAGATGGCCTCAACACATGCACTAATCATTAGCTGATAAGCCTTCAGCGCTCTTTATACCACAGGGTATGCCCACCCTGACACAAAAATCTGAACTTAAACACCCTGTCTGGTTTTATTATATACTCTAAACTCCTCTTCATAGCAGAGAGGATATTCTCTCCACTCCAGGTATCCTTAAAAATCTTCAAACAAGTATGCTTTCATTTTTAAATGGCTGGAAAACTTCATCAGCACTTTGATATGATGCATTCTCACGAGGAGAGAAGAAAATCCATCTGGCATATTAGGGCCCAATTATTAAACTCTCCTACAATGTTTATCAACATCAGAGTTGCTAGTAAAAAATGGCAGTTTTAAATGCCAAAATATACAGCAGCTTCAATACTAATATGCTTTAACATATATAGGTCACTTAATAATTTCAGAAAGCACCGCAATGATTACTAGAAACACATCCCAAATTATTTTGATGAATTGGAAGCTATTTAAGTGCTATTTAAAAGTAAATTTTAATATGCTGGAGAGTTATAGGACACATTTTTAAGTACTCGATGCATTAAACCTCAAAATAATTGGAACAAGTACATAATGCTGAAGGAGTGCGCAGGGTTTGCACGGTCGGCCTTTGCCAAACAGCTATCTGCAGCCAACAGCAAACCAACAGATCTGATCTACAGATTTATGACCTTATCTTTCTGCTGAAGACGGCACCAAGGTTTAACAAGCCATAATCCACCTTATTTGCAGCTGGTGTTTCTTTTGGGTCTGTTTTAAAAATCTACTTACTGGCTAGCACAACCAGTCTGACACCCTGTAAAATGGTGGCAGCTTCCACAAACACAAGATCAGCCTAACTAGAGGTTTGAGGTCTTTTGGGAAAGCAGGTATTAATATATCTGTTTTTTTGTTTGTTTGCTTTGGGTTTTTTAATTTTTGTTCTGCTTTTTAGGGCTCAGATTTGCAAGTCCTTCTATGATATCACAAAGGGCATAACATGAAAGGGAAAAAGTCATCTTGCAGGTCTGGAAGATGGAGCTTTAAGGAAACACATCAAAAATCACGGGACACATGATGAAACTGGAATGGAAGTCAGTGTTATTTTGACCTCTGTTTTGACAGTTTTTCCCTCATACTGTTTGCAGGCAGGAGAAGAAGCCACGCCGAAGGCAGGGACGTCTGAGCAGGCTATAGCTATGCGTGGGACTGGGGACCAAGCACGGCGCTGGCCCTGCAGCCTCCTTCCATTCTCAGTTCTCCTCTTCTGTAGTCTCTGCACTAACCTGGTCATCTTGTTAACTTAACCAGTGAGAAATACCCACAGGAATTGCAGACAAAAGTCCATGGCACACCCTAAAGAGGACACCTACGTCTGGTAACTGAACTGCTCTTTGGTGTCCATCAGCTGGAGACAGCACACACAGAAACCTAAATTAAAGTGTCAAAGCTATACACTAAATCCCACTCAATAAACGTTTAAAAACCCAAAGTGCTTCTATCACACCCCAAACCACTACATTGTCACAGGAGATTTTAGAGGCCAAAAGTATAAAAGGGACCAGATAATGATGACACTAATTAATGGAGGAGAGACCAAATGGCCTCACCGCTCTGGTCTGCATGTGACCATTGTGAAAGACAAAGTAAAGAGTGATGATGACAACATGGGAAGAAGGAAGTCATGGATGCTGAACTGTTAAATGTCTTCATTTTGTTAGAAATAATGTGAAGGTATTCCCAAGCGCTTCCGTTTCCTTGGGAAAAAACAAAAAAAAAAAAGGGGGATTCGGACTATAGTTTAGGCACATATTTAGTAATGCCATTTGTGCTGCAGTAAGAAATTATTTAATAAGGAAAGAGAGTAAATAAAATATCTGCAGCACAACTCCAGATTTAAATTGTTGTAACAGGCCATTCCCATTTATTGAAAACACTGGGCAAATGCTTACAGCCAGGAAAAACAGTATACAGCACATTAAACCATCTGTCTGGCTGTTGTACAGAGACAAATACTGCTCCCTCTGAAGTTTTTCTGGGGAACAAGTCCAATTATTTGCACCAAACTAAAATTACACTATTTGATATTCAGACCTTAGAAGAGGCACGTGAAGTTTCATGTGCCACCATGAAAACAGAAAATTGGCAACTTTTGTTCCATTCATGAAATACACCCATTTCTCTAACAATCATTGTAAGACTACGACAGGTTTACAGAGTCAGCACTGAACACCCCTAGAAGGACGTTTCAAGGGCAGACATGAAAGATGAGACATACAGCAGCCAAGAAATGGGGTGAACTGCGCACGTGAGGACACAGAGGTGCAGTAGAAGACATCAGAGGTCTACTGTAAATCAGTCTAACATAGCTCAGGATGAGATCAGAATCATAGAATGGTTTGGGTTGGAAGGGATCTTTAAAGGTTATCTAGTTCCAACCCCCACCCCCCACCCTCACCCCCCACCTCCCGCCCACCCCAATGACCAGGGACACCTTCCACTAGATCAGGTTGCTCAAAGCCCCATCCAACCTGGCCTCGAATGTTTCCAGGGATGGGGCATCTACCACCTCTCTGGGCAACCCGGTCCAGTGTTTTACCACCCTCATTGTAAAAAAAGTCTTCCTTACATCTAGTCTGAATCTACCTTCATTTAGTCTAAAACCATTACCCCTTTGTCCTATTGCTACAGGCCCTACTAAAAACTCTGTCCATATCTTCTTTAGAAGCCCCCTTTAAGTATTTAAAGGCTGCAATAAGGTCTCCCCAGAGCCTTCTCCCAGCTGAAGGTGATTACATTTAACAAAAACCTCAGAGAAAAATCAGTTATGTGCATTCATACTCTCACACCCACAAATGCCAGATATATTGGCCAGCTAGTCTGGCCAACACCACTTTGGCCACAAGAACCCCCAGCAGCGCTACAGGCTTGGGGAGGAGTGGCTGGAGAGCTGTCAGTCAGAGAGGGACCTGGGGTGTTGATTGACAGCCGGCTGAACAGGAGCCAGCAGTGTGCCCAGGTGGCCAAGAAGGCCGATGGTATCCTGGCTTGTGTCAGCACTAGCGTGGCCAGCAGGGACAGGGAAGGGATCTTACCCCTGGACTCGGCACTGGTGAGGCCACCCCTCGATGAGTGGGTTCAGTTTTGGGCCCCTCACTCCAAAAAGGCCATTGAATGACTCGAGCGTGTCCAGAGAAGGGCAACGGAGCTGGTGCAGGGTCTGGAGCACAGGTCTGATGGGGAGCGGCTGAGGGAACTGGGGGGGTTTAGTGTGGAGAAGAGGAGGCTGAGGGGAGACCTCATGGCCCTCTACAACTGCCTGAAAGGAGGGTGCAGAGAGGGGGGATGAGTCTCTTGAGCCAAGGAACCAGCGGCAGGCCAAGAGGGAATGGCCTCAAGCTGCGCCAGGGCAGGGTCAGACTGGCTCTTAGGAAGGATTTCTTTGCAGAAGGGGTTGTTGGGCGTTGGAATGGGCTGCCCAGGGCAGGGGGGGAGTCCCCATCCCTGGAGGGGTTGAAGAGTCGGGTCGACATAGCACTGAGGGATATGGTGTAGCTGGGAACTGCTAATGTTGGGTTGATGGTTGGACTGGATGATCTTCAAGGTCTTTTCCAACCTAGACAATTCTGTGATTCTGTGATTGTGTCCCACAGAGAAGATAAGGGATACTGGCTGTCAGGGCCTTGCCACATCTCCTGGCTGCTTTCCTGGGGACAGCGAGCCTGGTTTATAGGGTTTATAGGTCTTTTATACACTACAGGGCTCAACAGCTTCTTTGGCACGACCCTTTGGCTTCAGTCTTGTCCACTTCACACTTCCGACCTTTTAGCCAAGTCTGTTGGTCGATACCTCCATCTCCTCATTTTGAGTTTCTTAGGGCTGCTACACTAGGAAAAGGAATGGCAGCAGTGATGTGCTGTGACCTTGTTGCCACACTTCTAGTTTTGGAGCAAGAGTTCTCCTCCTGACTGGCTGCAGGGTTACCAGCATGATCCTCGACTGCCTTACAGCCAGCTGTGTCCCCAGTTAGAATACAAACCCTGCTTTCAACTCCTGTTCTGCTGTTTCTTCTGGTGCTTACACCTCCTTATTTCATTCAAACTGTTCTTAATACTCCTCTTACAAATCTCTACAGAGCTGGCCAATAAAGCTGAGAAGCACAGAAGAAATACAGATGTACTTTTTCTTTTTTTTTTTTTTTTTTTTAAAGAAAAGGAAGAAAAAGGATCATTTGTGAGCAATATGAGTTTGGAAGGCCCAATATTCATAATAATAAATGTTTTCACATCTTCTGTATGCAAAAGTACACGGGTGAGAAATACATATTATAGATAGGTGCAGTGGCATACATAGATTTTTTGAAAGACAACGAAGCAGAGATACTAATAAAAATGTTTACTAGAGACTGTCAAAAGAGCTCAAACTATCTGCTGAAAGACAACAGCCAGATTTGTAAATTAAAGAGATATGTTATAAAAAGCAGAGAGGAGAAAACAGGAAAAAAAAAAACCAAAACAGTTTGCTTGCAATTCATTTAGCTTTGCAAAGGTTAACAACGGTTAGAATATCATTTCTCCTGCGGGTCCAATTATAATGCAATATTAATGACCCCGTAACTTCACCGTTCTGTCCAACCTTTATCCACTGACATTTTCTTTGCTTAAAATAAAATGTTAATGTGTTGCAAAATAAAATAACGCTAACATACAGCCACACACGCTGAACGCTGACTCCAGAAGAGCTCCAGGAATCTAACAGCACCTCTAAATGTGAGGCACAGCCCATCTGACCCACAGTAGCCCAAGCTTCTAAATGAAATGGAAATCAAATCCAGAGCCACGTTTCATCCCGCTCCACTGCCTGATGTTGTTTAAATGCATGGCCAGGTTCCTGGCGTCTCTGTAACGTTGTGTGCCTCACAGTCAGTGCAGCCAGTGCCTGCGATACTCCATAAATTCAGCAGTGCTGGAGTCTGGCAATCCAGCTTGCACTCCAGTGCCCGCTGGAGGGACTGACTTGCTCTAAATCATCACAAATGTCAGCAAGGAAACTGAAAAAATCTAACCCCCGCCCCTCTCTCTCTGGTTCTCTATGCAGTTCAAGGCACGGCTGCCTCTTCCAGTAGCATGGCAGAAGAGCGTGTCTAGGATGGGGTTACAACAAAGGGAAGAAGGTGGCTCCTAGAAGCTGGAAACGGGCCACAACGTCACCAGCACAGAAGAATTTCCAAAACTGCCTGCAGAATGGCAAAGTGAAGCAAGACCCTTGAACATGCTAATGGAACGTCATTCTAAACATCCATTTTCCAGAACAAAGTCTCTTTTTGTGCCCATTACACTCCAAGAATTGATACATATCTCAGTTTTCGAGTTAGAGGCCTATATCTCAAACTGTCTTTAGGCTTCGCAGAAAGTATTTTCACTGCCTCTACTTAGTGTGCAAATTTTCAGCCAACTCTATCTCATTAACATCACAGGGGGCTATCAGATATTACTTATTTATGGTCTAACTCGGATTCAACTGTAATTATGAAATGCACCCTAGAGCATTAAAAATGCAAGCGTTTCAATAGTTTCCCCTACAAACAGCAGAGATGAATCATCACGCTGCTCTAATACACCGGTTATTTAGCGAGTTATAGTGACTGTAAAATAAAATACTGGGAGAGGAACTTAGCAGTAGTTACAGTTAAAAAAAAAAAAAATCAAAGAATTTTTAATGCTTAGTTGGAAAACACCAATAAACTGTCTTCTCCCAAATATACACGTTCTTATTCCTCTGGCATGTGAGGATGTTAAATAATATTGCAACATTACTTCTCAAGGAGCTCCATGTGATAGCAGTGAGGGAGGGAAGGAAAAATCACTGCTGACTATCTTCAATCTGCCTATCTTTTGGACATGTATTTTCAGCTGCATGTGCTGACTGAGATATATAATGCACATATCTTCTGCTTCAAACTGTGATTCTCTTCCAATAATGGAACTGAAGGAATCGCTCATATTGAAGTTTCAAACTCTCATATGCAGGTGGATCTGGGTCTCTAAAGAACTAATGGGTAGTTTTTAAAGCGCGGATTGATCTTACGCCATTAAAAAGGAACTAAGGAACCAACTGCTTCCCTGTTTGTTCTCCTTCTAAGTAATTACCCTGCCACGGAGATTTTTAGGGAAGACCTTGACTGCGATGGATTCAGCAGAACAAATGCTGAACCAGGAGTAAACACTCTGTATCAGTGGAAGTAAGGTGGTAGTTGAAGCCTGGTGTTCACCTGGGATTGTATTAAAGCAAATCTACTCTGTAAAAGCTACGTACTAAAAAAAAAAAACCCCTAATATAAACCACTTGTCTGAAGGACCCACCTGGAGCTCCTTGCTTTAATTAAATTTAGCATGGAATCTAAAGCGAGACTATTCCTATTGCTCATTTTAAAATGGACATAATATTACCTACTTTAAACCAGGTGTAAGATCTGGAGTACTGTTTATTCCATGTATATCCCTCCTGAAGGAGTTCTCCTTATTGATTAAGTATTGGTTTATATTTGTGGAGTATTAACAGTTCCTAAAATAGAGGCTAACACATTGGATTTTGAAACCTTAAAGAGATGGCCTACTATGCTTCAGGAGAGATTTAACCTCCTTCTTAGGGGTACACTTTTTTTGGAGGATAGAAGAAGAAACAAGTATTAATATTGCTTCTGTTGGTTCCAGCTCCTAGGAATCATCAGTTCAATTCACACTAAGAAATTAACTTTACCAAGCAGTTCATGAAGGACAGAAGGGTATTTGGCTTCAATTGTGCTGAAGCCTATGTTCGTATTTAACTTGACATATTTTCAGAGTTCAGTTTAAAATCAAAAGGCATTACCTAAAAGAGTCTGAAATCAGTCCATGCTTAACTCTTTACAAAATCAGTTCCTTAATTTATAATTTGTGGCTGACGATGTGTGAATATCTGCAATTTCTAGAAGTCATACGTTATTTGTATGATGTGGTAACTCAGAAGACCTCTCCTATACCATTTTAAAAGAAACTTCTCCATTTGAAAAAGACTCCCCTGGCCCCAACCTCCCTTTCCCTGCATGCACAGGCCAAGATGTATTTGCAAAGATGGGCAGACAATTTTCTTAACCTATTTCCTCATTAAATACTGTAAACATAGCAGAGATTTCCATTTTCTAGGCTGTGATGTAAGCAGGATGTTTAAGTAAAAAAACCAAACCAACAAAAAACCCAAACACTATACTGAAAAACAAAAGCCAAAGATCTTTCCTAAATAAGAAACATTTAGCTGTCTTAAATGAAAAGTACCTGAAAAACGTCACAAAGAACTGTACCAGGTCCATAAAGTTGCTGTGTTGTGAGAATGCAATCTGCAAAAGAAAAGCAAATGCTTTCTATTACTTACTGAAAAGTAAATTGATATTTAAGATGCACTGCTGCAGGGATCAAAAAATTACAGTGAAATACATATTTAGTTAAGTCAATTAACATTTTCGAACACTGTTTTGAAAAAGCACTGAAATATTCTGAGGGAAAATAAAACAAACCATAACTTCACAGTATTTTGAAATCATATACCCCAAAAGATTCTAAACAAGTAACATCTCTCTCTCCCAACAATGTTCAAGGAATAGTCTTCAGTACACATTAACTACCTGGGAGAAAACACTAGTCCAAAAAGTTAGAACACAGAAGTTTCACAGAGCTAAAAATAGAGCATCTTTAATTACTGTAGACACAGCGACCCAAAGTACAACATTAAAAAGTTTAAAACGCATGCTCCTAATCAAACAATATTCTTACATCAAAATCTCCTCGAATAAGTAACTTACACCAAGAGCAGCAAAAAGGCATGAAACACAGAAGATAATAGATACTGTAAAAACAGCTATGGCATTCATCTTAACTCACTTTCCTGCAATCCCCTCAAACTGCAAAGAAAAGTGAAAAACAACTGAATATTTTGGACAAAAAACAGAGGGAAGAAGCGAACAGGAAATTGGGAGGTGGTTAGAGGCAAAAGGAAAGATTAGGGAGCCTGGTTAAAAATAACAAAGCAGAGGGGAGACAAGCCAAGAGAAAGGCAACTTCTGCAATATTAGGAATCAGAAGTTCTTTCCAGGTACCTCCTATTTCCTCTGACTATCAATCTCAGCACCACAACAGGATATTAACTCTTTCATGAAGTAACTGAATTTATTTGAAAACTGAAATCTGCACTTACAAAAGCTTTCCATGGATATTAAATTCACTTAAGGCATCATTTGCTGGGTTTTTTTTCCTTCATAAACTGCACGCTATGGCAAAACCACAAATCTTTCCTCCCAGCAATAGTCACATTCCAAAAACTATGTATATATGTAAACGAGTTCTTGCTTGGAGATCTGTTGCTCAAGAACACCTTCTATTATAATATTTGCTTTAAATATCCATCGTAACTTGGTATACAAGCTGCCCAAAATAATTTTCTTATGAATATATTGAAATGTTCTTAAGTCGAAAGCTCCTTTACAGTGCATAACTTCTGTTTCGCTGGAACGCTAACTTGAAACCTGCAGACCAGATGCTTGTGACCTCAATATTACTGCCTACAAAAGACAAGAAAACACATAGTTTCTTGCTGATTTTTTTTCCTTATAAAGTGCTTCCCAATAGTTTTCTGTTTAGAAAAAGAGAGCGAGTATGATTTCACTTTTTATTTTAAAACTCAGTGCATGGTAACTGAGGTGGTTTTATATTCGCATAATTATTCTGGCATTTCTTTAAGGCAAAGAATTTTCTTACTAAAATATCACATCCCAAAATACAAACATGTAATATATCCAGTATATAGAAATACAGTCTGAGAATAGCTATGATGTTGACTATAAAGATGCATTTCAAAACAAAGACCCTATTATGTATCAACAGCCTATATTTAAAAATCCTTTTGTAGAAAAAGAAAATTAAAAGCCCAAAGAAATCATCAACAGGCCAGTCCTCTGCAGATGATCATTAGGAACAGTTTCTGTGATGGAAACCAAAGCTTGCTCCAATTAGAAGAAGAAACAAGTATCTGCTAATTTAAAAAGAAGACAGATTCTATGAAAAATTAATGAGACTGCAAACATCTTTAAACTGTTACCAGAGAACGGCTTCTCATTTTTTGATAATGCAAGTGTAGGAAACAAATAAAACAGAGAAGGAAAATTTGGGTTTGTTTCACACAGCAGCACTATAAATGCTTTACCAGTGGTAGCTCTTCTGCCTACCTGTTGGAGCTCTTCTCTTGCAAAGACCAACTGAGGATCTGTACCTCATACACAGATTATAAAAAAAAAAAAAAAAAAAAAGCAGCCTAGGTTGGTCTTTGCAATTTACTTCTCACAAGCTGAAAACACTTTATGCTATTAAAGCTGACCAATCTGTGTCACAGGCAATTTAGTATCATAATTGTTAATGGTTTGCTTACTTAGAGCTTGATTTCCCCTAATGTAATCTGTTCCTAGAACTTAATTAATTCAGTTACATAGAAAGTTTGGTTAGAAATAGCTGTTAAATGTAGACTGTTCGTTCTGGATATAGGAAAAATATGGCACAGATTTCTTAGCAGTATAGATTTTTAATTAAGTTTAAACGATGGTAGAAGATTCATTTATCCATTCTCAAAAAACTAATTTTGTACCAAAGGAATAAACAGTGTAACTGCAGGAAACCACTGTGTACCTCGTGCTGGGGACTGGGTCATCCTCCAGGTACTGAGCAGAACTTCAGCTCAGCTGCAAAATGAAATTGCCACTTTCATAACATACGTGTTCTTCAAAGATGTTTTATACTATGTTCTTTGGAATAATGCAGTATTCTTAAGTAGTTAAGATCAAAACAGATCAGAAAATTAATTACGTTAATGCCAGAAAATATTATAAAGCTTGCGTCTATCTGATCTGAAAAGGCACCTGAAGAAGCATACCAGTCTATCAAGCTTTTTCTAATGCCACATCATTTGAAGTATCAAAAAACTTTGGCTGCTTTCCAGATGAACAAAAGTAGCTGGCTATATGAACTGATAAAAATGTATAATTAAGAGGTTTACTTTCTTCATCATTTGATTAGCATAAAATATTAAGCCATGAATAAAATTCGGCTACCTCCAACTAGCCAACATCTCAAAAGTGCGCTAGTTTTGAAATCAGTACAGATGTATTTCAAAGCAGTTAATGGCAAGTACTTGGCCACAAAATATCCTGAGTAAAGGAAAAGCAATTTGAACCCAATTGACATCCAATTGACATTTCAGTAACAGTTGATATTTCAAACTCAAAATACTTCTGGACTTAAACTACAGCTGGTGACTGATATAAATTTTGACAAACAAATTGGGACGATTACATACCAGGAATTGGTTTGCATTAGTACCCAGGTTTGTGCTTCAAGAGAAAAGAAACTTGAGAATAATTTCAAGAGAATAATTCTGTACAAAAATGGGTCCAGCTGACTCTTAGTTCAACTTATTTTAAAACAAGTTCATCTTAAGCCTGTAAATGCAACTGTATTTGAAGTTATTTAAGCCTCCATTCTTTTGACTTACACATGCTTTGAATTCATTAAAAAGTACTTGAATTTCACATAGCACTAAGAAAAATTAATATCATCAACCCAATGAGAAATTATGTAGAAATATTTTTTTCATTAAGTAGAGCAAGGAATAAATTCAAGTAACTCCTCTCACTTACCTAGCATAAACAGATTTACAGATAAATCATCACAACATAACTCCTTCCACTTGTGCTGGAAGTTACTGTTATTTTAGAGAAACCAAAGCCAAACTATTACCCACAATGGGGATGAGGCAAATCTCTCTCCAAACCCAAATAACTTCTAATATTACACAGTACCAACACCAATATTATACATAATGTTAGTACTCCTAATCTAAACTTTTTAACTGAAGAAATGTTCTTCAATACATTAGCAGTTCAAGTATGGCATTTTCATAACATAATTTGGTATATTTTCAGTCTCTAAATGATTAAGAAAACATGAACACACAGAGAAAACACCGTTTCTAGAAGTTTTTTCCCCCCCCCTCACAATTCAGGATTATTTAACTTGCCGTATTTTTTCCTTTTTCCACCACTGCATAAAGTGACTCAATTCACATCAGTGCTGCTTTACTTTTCAACCCTACTTCATATTAGGGACAAGAAAAAGGGAAATTGGAAATGATATTTTGAGCAGGACACACACTTGGAAATGATATTTTGAACAGGACACACTCCTAGAATACAACTGTCAAGGAGAGAAAAATAAAGTCTAATTAACTTATGAAACCAGAGAAGTAAACCAGAGACATACAACAGAGAAGGCGCAACGTGAAGCAGGCTGCTGGAGCGTGGCGCTTGCTGTGAATTCAGAAGATACCAAAGGTCCCTACTGCTAGATCCATTAACCTCACCTGGCAGGTGGGAGAACGCTACAGCACTCGTGTTTCGAAAGTCTACGCGACCACACAGCACTGAAAACCACAGAAATTCAGAGATTTCAGGCTGCTTTGCTTTTTATTTAAATAAAGCTCCAGCACGAACAAAAAGCAGCACATAAGACTGAAAGACGAGGAGCTCCAAGGGCTTGCAAAGAGGTGAAGCCAACAGCCAAACAAGCTGCAGATGACATTTATGTACATCTTCCTCTATTTCCTCCTCAGCACCTCCCCTGTCTCTTCTTTTTTCATGGTTAGAGGCAAGGATTCAATCTGACCTTGGAGAACACAGACAACAGTAACAGGATGCCGTGGCCTGAATGCTGAGTGCCGGCACTTCTGTCAAAGGACCAGCTGAAAAACAAATGGTTTTTAAGTATTCTTGAGCGATGCCAAAGTCATCAAAACATTCATTTTGCCCTCTATGATAGCGACGTGGGGAAAGACTGCTCTTCTGCTCAAAAGAAACATCGTTCCCTCTTTCAGTTCTCCTTTAAACACAAATACAATGTGCTCCAGTGAAACACATGGCAGAAAACACGTATTGTTCTTGGTGCTCTCCACTCAAAACAGGAGCAGCAAGCCAACTCCAACAGCCTCGGCGCTGAGGTTTCAGGAAAAACCAAGCCAATCCAGCTCCACCACCTAAAGGTGGTCTCGGCTCTGCCACATGCTGCTGTTGTTTTATGTGTTCTGTGAACATCTTTAATGAGCCAAGGCAAGTCGTTAAGCCAGCAGAGAGCTAACTGTAGGAACACAGGGTTTTTTGTTGGTATTTGTGAGCTGACCCTGCTGACTGAGGGATGAGGCAAACTCAGCAGCAGCCCAAGGGGGGAGCAGGGCAAGATGACCCTTTTTGGGCAGGTGGCTCTCAAACTGTCTCAGCAGCATTAGCTCCCAGGACAGCTTTTCAGAAGGAAGCATCTGTTCACCTCTACAGACGAGATCTATGGAATTCAGATGCAGATTAAGACATCTAAATACAGGAACACAAAGATATGTGCCTATCACCGCTTTACACTCAACGGAAACCTCATCTGTAATTTCGTTGGCCACTGTGTAGGTGCCTAGTACAGGATTACCCGAATAGTTCCATACCCAAGTCTCCATCTAGAATGGGACCTTAAACACCCAAGGCACATGAAGACATCTATTTGTAGACCCCTACATTTAGATGGTTTCAATTTCCACAGTGCATCCTTGCCCTTGGTTTCACAGATGCACTAGAAGCTCCGTTCACTGCCTAAACAGGGGTAACCCATTGGCATTCAGCTGCCCCAGGACATCTCACCCGGCCTCCAGCCACTGCTCCAGAAGAACATGGGCCTCTGACAAGTCCTAGGTCCTATCTGTCATCCTCATGGCACTACCTGGCCGTGTTTAGGCACTGAGTATCACACCACACTGCTGGACTGAATGCAGCTACATTTGTGGGAAGGCACACAGACGTTGGAGCAGATGTTGAGCAACAAAAAGAAAGAGGCTACTGACATCAGTGTCAAGAGCACAGAGAGACTGGAAACTGGGTCAGCACGCCCCAGTGTTAGAAGCTTAGATGATACAATGAAAACAATGGAAGAACTTCACTGAATGGAAGAACTACTTAAATCCGGGATTCGAGCTTACAAGAACCACTTTGCCCCCCTCTTGCAAAACTCTCTGATGTGGTGGTAAGCTTAAAAGTAGACCTCAATTTTTTAAAGTCTGATCCAGAGTGGCAAAGCATAGGAAAAGCTCATGCTGTAAGCCTGATAAGCAGGTTAAACAGCCTGCATCCCTCATCTCCCCACCCCAAAATACAAATCCACAAACTTGACTAAGACGAATCAGATAAATTCAGGCTGTAGGAGCCTTAAAAGGCAACTAAATCCAGTCAAAGACCTGACCAACATGTCCCAACATCAGGATATAGGTACAGAGGGAATGCCTTATTATTATAATTATTTCTACCTTTCAGATCAGGCCAGTGAGTAAACCACAAAGTACAGAAGAGCAGGCTAAGTCAGGACTACCCATCCTCTGTGTTAACGTTGTACACCACACCTGGAAAGAACAAGCTCATTAATACCTGCTCTTTCTTTAATTCTTTGCATTATGGCAGATCTTGGGGACAACAAACATGGGCTAACACCTCAGAAAATGTTACAGAACAAAAATATTATATTTATAATCTAGGTATAAAAGGTAATAGGCAAATGTAGTAGCATGATCGATTGCTGAAAGAAATCACGATCTTCTTAAAATAACCTAACAAACCCTGTTCTAATGGTTGGTGCTCTAGAAGGAGAACATACACCAGCTTTGATTTGGGGATCCTTTGTGTCACAGTATCCTAAAAGAGAGTCTCTTTTTCGATGCAAGGGGATCAGTTGCCCTCAGTCCATCTTCACCTGGAAAAGGGTTGATAAGCATTATGCCCTGTCTCAGTCAAGACCCAAACTATTTGCATTCAGATGTACCACGTACAGTTTGGCAATTTAATAAATGGACAATGGAATACAAATTTCAGTGAATAAAGACATCTGACAGTGAAATATGGATGCTGAGTCTCCAGAAGGGAAGAGAAGCATTACAACTCCTTGCCTCTGTGCAGGGTTAATGTTCAGTTAAGTGCAGAACAAGGCACCTACTCTGAAAAAACAAATGATGTTTGCATCCCCGAGGGAATGAAGCAAAGTTTGTTACAGACCATGATTTCACCACCATTTTAACCTTCCATAAGTGCTGCTGGTGCCCAAATGTGCATCTATACTCTCCCTTTAACCATTTGTTCCGTATTTCCCATTACCCAGCAAGAGTGTGCAGTGTATTTGCAGCTGTAGAGTAAACCAGATCACACAATCCATTGCAGGTGGAAACTAATCTTTGCTGAGCCAGTTTTCAGGTGGATCCGCATCTCGCGTCACAGTCACTGCACAATGTAATGCCACACCATGGAGGCAGGAGGACATTGCCTTTTAGAGGCACCACGGATCTATTAAATGAACACCAAAACTACATCCAAATTTTGAGGTTAGGAAGGAAATTTAAGCTGACTTGACCCCTGTAAGACTTCAAAAGCTGCAAGAACAACCTGTTCCACAGGGAGAGATTCTCTAGACTGAAAAGTAAAACCATAAATTTGAGAGAAGGAAGGGTCTTACAGCAATTAATTGTGACTTGAAAAACACTGAGACACCACAAGTTGAAGTGGAGCATGATTCAGAGGTGGGAGATCCCAGAGAGTCTGTAATACACCCGATGACATAGGTGTGGAGATCAGGAGGAGGAGTTGTGATGCTCAATTGAAATACAACAAATTTGAGTAAGGGATAACCATCCATAGCTGCAGCACCAGCTGATCTGACAGCTAAAGGTCCAGGAGAGGTGGATCACAGAAAGCAGAGGAGTCCCAGACATAATTCCAGACTGATCTGTTCCTGCTTGTATTAAAAGACTTACTCATTGCTCATCAGAAGCTCAAAAACCCATTTGCACACTCAACAGACTGCTGCTTTCTGTTTTGTAGAAGAAAAACTTCTGGCCAACTTGGTGCGGCTGAAGAGGTTCGCATGCTCAGATTTACATTCTACAACAAGGAAAAATAAAATCTCCACTAAAATTTGATTTTCACACCTACTACTACAAGCCACGTTCCTCCTGTGTGAAGGCCCAATGAAAGAGATAAATGACTTACTCCTCACTTGCTGCAATATTAACTAAGCCATTGAGCTTTATGGCACAAAGACTTGATACTGTGCAAATATAAAAACTAGTTCACTCTGAACTTATACAGAGATGGAAATCAATTTATATTCCAATACTGTGCTGCCTTACTGCAGTAGTCACAAATTGTCACTTTTCAGCTAATTGGCTGCAGTCAGCAGTTGGCTCAGAAATGCCAATTATATATGCTTTGTCTCCCCATGCGAACTCTCAGATTGCTGCACAGAGCAAACACGGGCAAAGCTGCCTCTAAATTAAAAACAGCGCTTAAGATTTAGTCCTCCTTTTCTCTGATCAGAAAAATTACCACACAAATCTGACAAACGGGAAGTATTCATTCAATAAACAGTTAGGTGTTGAATGGTGATGCTCATTTAAATTTAAAGTGCACTAGCAACTGTTCTGCAAAGTCCCACAACTGGAACAGCAATCTCAGATCAAACCCCGCACACCTACGCATTACAGTAACACACTACTAAATGCCACAAGAAACCTAAGGCAGGGCCCGAAAACACTCAGCTTTTCTGAATGTCAGGCAGATATTTTAAAACTAAATATTATCTGTTCCTATAGACCTCTGCCGCATCCACTCTCTAGCCTGTGCGCACACTGAAGGTGGCCATGGTCATGCAAAGAAGAGTGGTAACTGGAGACTAGTGTAGCAATTTTGTGGGAGAGAAGAATACAGAAATAATAACCTAAAACATTAATAAAGAAAAAAAAAAACGAAAAAAATTAATACAACCCGAAAAAAATTAATACAACCCTAAAGGCCCTAGGTCTTGCTTTCAGAGTTATGGCAACAAAAGGGAGTAGCTGAAATAACAGCAAAGGTAGGGCTGTGGTGGTGATGAATCTCACGGGCTGTACAGGCATCAGCGGTGGTGTAAGGTGTTAGGAAAATACAGGCGAGAATTCACCACCTTGTAAAGTCTCCTCTGACACTGGGTTTGGGGTCAGTTGCTGGATGCTCCTTCCTGAGAGCTCCTGCTCTGTGCCTGCTGTGAACAACGGCAACACGTTTGTGGCTGGAATTAAAGGATTGTGAAAGATGATTTCTGAGAATCCTTGATGCAAATGGGTTAAAGAGGTCCTGTCCCAACTCTTCTCTCCCCCAGGTGTTCAGTAGCCTCCACGGAGGGTTAAAGAAGGAATTCACACCTATAAATCTGCCCCAGAAATGCAAAGTGCAGCTTCTCAGGCTGATCTATGAGACACTGGCTTTCCACCAAAGTCCTGTGTTTCGCGCTGTAACAACAAAACTGTCCTTGCAGGTGACTCCGTACACACAGGAGCCGAGGTGAACCTGAAAATTCAGGTAGCAACTCCTAAAATAATCTCAGCAAAAGTTCCCGTTGGCTTTGTAAAGTTTAAGAGAACATTTGGCGAAGAGGAAGTGTTCAGGAGGATGAGGAGTAGATCCAACAAGCTGAGATGGCCAAGTTATAATTACAAACTCAGTAAGGTGGGTTTCCATGGGGAAGAGGACCTCTAAGGTGCCCTTCAACTCATCCAAACGTTGTGTGCTATCCCTCCCCAAAGCAGAGAGCACAGTACACAAATAATTCTGCCTCATTTGGGTTCTTGCAGACAGCTGTTCACTTATTTCAACCTGTTGAATTCTGTTAACTTTTTACATAACAACTCACTCTTAAGACTAGAGTTAAAAATAGTGGATTTCATGATAACAGCAATTAAGTTCAAGCAAATGACTATCATCAGCTGGAGACAAAGACTAACAACATTAATCACTTCTAGCAGTAAACAGCACCACAGACTTCAGTTATAGAAAAGAAACTGCTTTAACTATTTTAAGGGTTTGGAAACAGAATCAAACAGCCAGGACTCTCACAACCTTGCATACAGCTTGCAGACAAAAATCTTTACTTACCGTTAGCCTCTCAAAATCTATGAATTGGTAAGACGTCCAGCTGAATACCTTTGAATGCAAATTTTATGCTTAGAATTCAAAAGGAAAAGGGGGGGGTGGGGTGGTGGTGTAAGTATAGAAGAGATGTTGCCACATTGCTCCTGCCCCCAAACAATTCACTTCTACAGTGCTTCTTTTTATCCAAAAAGGGATTTCTTGTTGCTTACAAACCCTTGTCCATGTCTAACCTTGAAGACTGACCTACAGGTTTGGTGGAAGTTACCTGAAAAGGGATTCTTGGAGCAATCCCAGATGTTGCTTGTTTTAATTCTACAACCTCTATGCAACAGCACCTTCTCAAGCACGGCGCAAAAACTCCATGCCATTTCTACTTTAAACATTTAACTAGAGGAAAAAAATCTCTTTGCTAAAAGGTCTTGCTTATTAGATGAAATGCAGGTAAGGAATTCACTCCTTTAAGAGGAATTCAGATGAGAAAAACAATGCAATGAAATCCCTCTTTTGTTTTTTTAAAGAAAAAGCACATTTTCCACTGCTCAGTTTAAAAGCAACAAGTTGAAAAATAGGAGACTTCTTGAAAAACCTATATAAAATATCAACCCTTCTACTGGACCTCAGATGTGTTTATGCTGCAAAGCTGTTTTGAGTTATCTTGAACTTGGCAGCAGGGACACTGCACTCACGTGTTAGCCCGAGCGGCTGGCGGGGAGCTTGCCGGGGACGGGGGGACGGGTAGCCGAGCTGCGCGCCCCGAGACCGGGCCCAGCAGCAAAGCTCGACTCGCTCACAAAGCACCAAGCCATTTGCTCATGCCATAGAAAGAAAAAAAGTGGTTATAATCCGCAGCTGAGAATAACATTTTGGTTATAGAGGGAGCTTTCTTGCCACCGTATGAGCCTTTTAAGAGAAAAACACTGACGTATTCCAAATTTCAAACGGATTTGGATTTATACGCGACTGCAACAATTCTTCTGGAGACAAGGCAGTTTTGAGCTACTCCGAAAAAAATAGTTAAAAATAAAAATGCCGAAGCTACACACAGAAAGCGAGCCGCTAGCATTCAAACACTCCACTCTTCCCAGTTACAAGTCCTCAAGTACCTCCCTCCCGTTTCAGACGCTGCCGTGTGGATCCATTTGTGAAGGATCCCGTTCCCTGGCTTCGTGCCGAGCAGAGCTCTGACACCATCTGTGTGCAGGGTAAGTTACTTTCGTCAGCATACCAACTATTTCTGGAGAGTTTCAACATGGCAAAAATTAAAACTTCAGCGCACAGCAGCTCAAACGCTCTCTCAGACCCTGAAAGTCCAGCAAAAAGATGAGCTTTACAGTCTACAACTACTTGTGTGCCAAAAGCTTAAAAGAAATAAAAGTTGTTTTCCTAAAGAGCTTGCAGTGTAGGTACGCAAGAGGGAATCAAGAACAGAAAGAAGAGTAAAGCAGCTAAATACCTATTAGCAATTTTTTTTCAGGTTGCAAAATAGCTGACAGATGCAAATGGGCAAAACCTTATGTCTGGCATTATTTCTGACCAGACAAAACACTGGAAATAAACGGAAGACAGAGCTCGGTGTTGCAGTGGTATTAGCAGACAAAAAGATCTCTCTCCCTCTCCGAGGAAGCTGTGATTTCTAAGGATCATATGGGATGAAAGATTTAAAACACTTATCAATCTATATCACAAAAGGTTTGCAATATGCCAGCCGCAGAAGTGTCTACAGAAATTCTAAGGATTTTATATCCTTAATAAAGTAGTAAAATAAATATATATATTTATATATTTTATATATATAAACTATATATCTAGTTCAAAATAAAGTAAGTATATATTTATATAAATAACCAAATAAAAATATCTTTTAGTGACAGCATTTCTCACATTATTACACAGTCCCGAAGCCACACGCTGTTTCAAACCTGGCATCACAAATCTACGTGAAGTGGCAGTAATAAAAAAACCCCACAAGCTTATTTTCACCAAACCACCTATTTGCAAGGAGAAAAAATGAAGAACCAAAGATATGCACAGCAATTGAAAGTTCAACCCATTTTAGGATTTTTTTTTTAAATGACGCATAATTATGAAATAAAATGCTGGGAGCTTTAATACATGGGGTTCTCTCCGCCACATATCCGTAAGCTGTAGGACTGGCAGCTTGGTCCATGTTTCCAACGTAAAATCAAGGAAAAAACAGCAGGTACTTTGGAAGGAAACTTCATGCTGTGGAGCACAGGGTGTGGGAGCTCATGTAAGGGCTGATCAAAGGGCTGCCTTGTTATGCAGTATCACTATCAGTTTTGAAAGAGCTCTGAAGTCAGAAATCATAGGCTGGGCTGTTTTACTCATCAAGGTTTTATTTGTTGAAAGCCTTGGCTATGATTTTGTGTTAAAGACATCTTAACATGAAAAAAATAACACTGCTGGGTAGGAAAAAATGAACAACCTATATATATAAGCTCTTACATTAGCATTAAAAAAAGACAGGTAGTTACTACCTATCACTAAAGGCGTTCTAGAACATGTATTTTCATCATTTTGTCATGAAGAACTTCCCCGTAAAAAGCTGAACTGACAAATCAATATCTCATGATTTATTTCAATCCTCATAGTCAAAATATTCACGTAATTTAAAGATGCTTTAGGTCCAGGTGTAGGAACCAGGATGGTGCTAGTCTTGCATGCAGGCTGTTTTAATAAATAACTATACATGACACTCATAATTAAGGCTGAAAGAAAAAAAGAAAAAATAAACCCATTAAAAAAAAACCCCAAACAATAAATTTCTGGGTCGCTGGGGTTTTTGTTATTCCACAGGGCTGTGATAGTACTACACCATCCTGACCCCAACTCTCCACGCCGCTGGCCAACGCCGCTGTGAGCAACATTTGCCAATATGGTAGAAAAAAACCCTTAATATTACAAAGTCAGGAAACTAAGTGAGAGAAAAAGAAGTTTTAGCGACATTCCCGGAACGGCTTGTTTTTAACAAAAGCAGACCCACAGAGCCATCTGAGAGCTGTTATTCGAGCGCTGGTGGCTCTGTCTTCATGTCTGTTAGCTAAACAAGCCAGAGGGTTTTTGGTTTTGTCACTCTGTGTTAGTACAGGATATATTTTCCCCCCGTGGTTTAGCCAGGCTGTATCTACTGTTGCATTTGAGTATGTTGGCTTCTTATATTTTATTGGCATTGCACTTTTCTCCTCTTCATTAAGTCTGCTTACTATTCTTTGACTCTTTAAATAAGCTTTCGTGTAAGTAAATATATCTAGCTCTTTTGGTAGCTGTAAAAGCTTCCCAGCAATGGCCCACATCACTCGTTTTCTGAAATATATTTGAACTTGAGGTTTACATTTACATTCAGCAGTGCCATAGTGTATTTTCAAGAGCTATTCAGCACAGAGGTACTGCAACTGCGAGCAACCAGCACATCATCACCCTGGGCCTCACCCAGGAGAAATTAATTGCCTAACACAGACTTTGCTTCCGCACAAAAGAAATTCTGCATTTTTTTGATATTATGCTTTCCAGCCCTGCATCTTAAAAGACAAAAAAAGATCAGCTTCCTTCAAAGTAAGACAATCCGTACATATCTTACTCTCATACCCAGAAAACCCCTCATCCTAAGAAATCCTCCTGGTGTTATTAAATCTGAATCTCAGTCTACGTCTCTCTGTTCTCCTATAACTTTTCTTATTTATGCAGCTGAAGTTTTGCAACAGCCACACGAGCAGACTTCCAATGCTATATGAAGATACCATAATAAACCTCACAAACAAAGATACGTGAGTTACTGCAGTTCATCCAAAGTATAGCTCAAGTTGTAGCTATAAACCCCCAAGATTTCAGTGGTTGGGTAAAAGGATAAAAATCCCATGCAACAGTACAGCACTTGGGGAAAGCTTAGCATGAGCAATTCTCAACGTTGTTGAAGCCACCACCTGCAGTAAAAAGTACTGAAGTTGCAACATACCCTTGCAAGGGTTAACTGCCTTTGAGAGAAACCCTGGTTTTTAGGGATTTAAGAAGCTGCTAACAAAAATACTAGTTAATATGAAAGGGAACAACTTCTAAAAGGAGAAAAATGTCATCGGTTGATGCCAAAAATAAGAAAGCAGGAGCAGATAAAAAGGAAGCAGCTGTTTCATGTTTTAAAGTATCATTTAACTGCTCTGTTTTAAATCTTTCCATCCCCAGCAGAAGATGTCAGTTTGCCTGTTCTGAAAAATCAGCATGTAATTGCATGTCTCCAAAAGTAATTACATTCAACAGCAAATTTCATCAGATTAACAAATTGATTTGCGTTTCATTGTTCGGTTTAAAGCAAACCTCTCACCACAGCGAGAGAGATGCAGCGAAATGGGCTCAAAAGCACCTGCAGTTATATCTAAATAAAGGCAAGGGACATCATTAGCAAACAACTTTGGCATTCCAGTGCTTTCAGAAGCAAAAGCAAAAGAACATTTTTGGAACAGAAGGGTCCCAGAGAGCGAAGGATGATTATATCTCTGCACCTACACCTACTCCTCATTAAAGGTGCATGAGGCACACTCAGGACCTGGCAGGAAAGCTATCGAGATCACCATCCTCAGTAGGGTTTCAAGGCCACATAATTATTTTATCAAAGCAATCACTACCTATCTATATGTATCTTATTCTCTTTGGCCAACAACAAAGACCTTTTTTTCCTTCCCTTTACCTTTTCCTTTACTGAGAGCTTTCATTTGATTAGCCCGTGGCTTTTGATTACTGAACGACATTAATTTAGAGAAAAGCTGGAAAACTCCACGGGCCATGTCCAGTCTTCAGGGATATTTATGCCCTGTATCAAATGCCTAACGTTTCCTCCAGAGATGGATCAGGGTATTAGAGTCAGTTACAGACTCTGCTTTTTAACTGTGGTACGGTTTCTTTGCTCTATCTTATTACGTGCATTATCAAAGCCTTTTAGTTAGGCTGTAAACCTCAAAGAGGTAACCCTAGAGAGCACCACTGCTGGCAATATTCGTGTCACCTTAAAGAGGTCGAAAGCCTAAAATAAAAGGAAGGTGGACGCGTGGGATCTGACATTCCTCCAGCTCCGTTTTTAAGCTGAGGGGTACTGTCTTCCACACCTGGCAGGAGCTAAGGGTACCCCAAAGCTTTCCTTGGCTGTAGCAAAGTGTCATCCATCATTCAGCTCTGCAAGAAAACAAATGCTTCCCAAACCACATTAAACACTAAATGGCGAGTAAAATTAAAGCTTAATTTAAACTGGTATTAAGATTCATGCTAATGGAGACCACCTGTTTTGTGGGTAACATTGCCAATAAAAATAGCAGGATGGGGAAAGAGTATAAGAAGAAGAAATTTAATCCAAAACTGCTGTAATGAAGGAAATTTCCTTTGAAAAATAAGAGCTTGGGAAGATTTCAGTATTTGCATACTGCTGGACACAAGAACCATGAAAGATTAAAATAATGATGATAAAGATCAGAGTAAGAGCTTTGTCTGAGGATTGTGAAGACTTTTTAGGAATGTAATTCCGAGCACTTTATAAAATCTTGGCTATTTCCCACTTAAATAGCCACGTACAGCATAAGAGAAAATAAGCCTGCTTTAATCAGCCAGAGCACCATTTCTTAGAAGAATCTCAGTCTAGTTTATAATTCATCTCTACTCTGATATCCAGCTGACACCACCAGCATATGGCTCCATGTGAACTTTGCCTACATACTACCACAGGAAATATCTACTGGCTTAAGAAAAAGACACTTAGAACATTATTGCCAGCTCCGCAAAGCCGAAGAGATGTGAAGAAAATCTGCTCTCTTACATTCCTACATACATTTTCAGCATATCATTGTAAACCAGTGGGAACTGTTTTACAGGTCAAAGGAGACCATTAGTGAAAATAATGCAATCCCAGAGCAAACCCTTCGGTTGCAATGAGAGGCAGAGCAGAAGCTTTTGATGCACGGGAACAAACAGAGCTTATGCTGTTCCCTCAGTCTAACAACTAAGGAAAGAAGGAAAGGTCATAAAAATGTATCAAAATTAGCAGTCACAGGTCTAATACACAAAGCACTCGAATCCAAGTAAGTGTCAATTCTGAAAGCTTTATTCAGAGCAGGATCATACTTCCACATCTATTTGATATCTTACTCGATCGCAGCAGCGCAGCTTTTAACTGGAGCACTAAAATGTGTTTTTTGCCTCAAAACTTGGATGCAGTCATCCTGGCAATCCCCACGCCAACAGTAAGTTAATAAAAGCAACATAAGGCAGTGACGGGAGGCAGGGCCCCAAAGGAAGGTAGTTCATTAAAGAGTACATCATCCAAGAGGTCTGCACGTAACAATTTACATTTCACTCCTTGGGACCGTGCACACGGTGGTTTCTGTACACGTGTAACCCCCGGATGGGCAGTGTATACCCACAGCTTAGCAACAGTCACCCTGTCCATCATCGGAAGAAAGTGCTGCAAACAAAAGGCTGATTTAATTACAGAACATCGGAGGCTGTCCTCAATTTTCAGGTCTCCCATTTGTAACAGTTTCTGCGCTTGAACTTTCGGCAGCTCCTTGGAAAGAAGCGATCAATTTAAGGGAGATAAATTGTTTCCACCTTTCTGCTCACCATTCACAATTTCAGCAGATGAACTAGACAGCAATTCAACATTTTGAGCGGCTTCACAAATATTTCCCTATCACAGCGTATTTTTAAATATCGAGTATAATTATGACAACACATTATGTGGCTGAATTAAGCTATCCACAGTGCATTAGCTTTCTGCGTAGAAAGGACCAAAGCTTTAGAAGAGGTTATAGACCCACAGTCCTGAAAGATATCAACTGGGGGAAGCCAGAAAAAAGCTTCAACAGCCCATGCCGAAGTTTGAGAAACTAAAAAAATGTAAAGAACAAAGGCAATTCTAGCTATTTTTCCATAACAGCCTTTATGAAATCAGAGTGGAAGGCAGCCATTTAAGCGACTTAAAATTTTCCCACCGGTTATCAAATACTTCCAGTCCTCAAATAGTGTCAGCTGTCTAATGCTGTCGCAGTCCTCCACCAAGCAGCACGTGCAGCGATGCTACGTAGTCACGGTGGCCCTTTTTTGAAGCCCAACGTAATGATGAATTGCCAAGCAAACAATATATAGTGAATATCTAACAAGACTTTGCAAATGGTATATTTTGTATGCAAGAGGCTGCAAAATCCGTTCGCCTCTTTTTGTTCCTTGAAGCATTTGGCTCATAATTAACGTTTAAGCGCATTCAAATGAAAATACTTCAACCAACGCGAGGGAAAGAGAGGAGGCAATTGCCAGTTAATGATACAATTACAAACAGTGTTTTTTCCTTAATCGGCTCCTAGGCGTCTTACATATACTCAGAAAGTAGCGATCAATTCAAAAGGCTTCATCGCGAGGGCTCTGAATTTGGGAGAAAGCAATCTAAAATGAAATGTGACAGAATGTTAATGAAAACAATAGTTTGGATATGAAACCAGACAAGAACACGAGTTTAGATTTAGTGAGTGGTAGAAAATACCATCAGGAGTAAGCTGTAATGAGCAGAAAGCTTAGAACCATTAAAAAGGGGTCAAAGTTAGCTATAGTAGCAACTCTGATATTCACCCCCTGTGCGTTCAGGGACTCACTGGAATCCGCTCCAGGTAAATACATCCTAATTTAAACATTAAAACCTGCTGACATTTACACAAGTATCAGAGAGAGTTGCAAATTCTCCCCATTAACCACTTGTCAACTCCAAAACTGAAGTTTCACCTCTGAGTGAGCTGACTTTAGTCTGGATCGGAACCCATGAAAAGAAGTCCTCAGACTTTCTGCACTGAATTTCCTCGCTTCTCACTGTAATATTGTACAGTTGATTATTTGTGTTCTACAGCTCTTTTCTAATCTGATATATATTTTGAAAGAATGACAAAGCAAACTTACAACAAAGATTAAAACAGAAAAAATAGTGGGGAAAAAGATCACGCTACCTTTACATGACTGCAGAAAAACATCAACCCTAACAACATCCATCCACTGATGTCCTTCTCTAAAGGGTGCACTCTCAGTTTGGTGGAAGATAAGGAATATTTAGGGAATATTTTCCAAGCAAAAGAGAGAAAGGTGAACAGCTGTGGTTTGCACAACGCTTATAAAATCACCGTGGCCATGCCAGACAGGGTTTGTTAGCAGACAGGAGCTGCAAAGCAGAGAGAATGGAAATATTGAGACATTTTTGACAAGACCTTACCTGGGTTTTCAAGAAAGCCTGGCAAGCTAAGGTTTTGAGTGAACTTCGCAACGTAGCTTTCATACTCAGAACCCACTCACACAGGAGGTATTAGGAAGCAGATTGCTGTATTCTGAAGGCTTTCTGCATTTTGCAGCTTTAGTTCTTTTACAAAATAATCATTTCAAGTGATTACAGCAAGCAGGGAAAGGCATCCTAAAGCAATATACTTTACAAAAAAAACCCAAACCAACCAACCCTGAACTGAAGTGGTTTTGAAGAGAGGTGGAGCAAGAAGAAAAAAAAAAGCCAGAATTCAGCATTGGCAGGAACACAGCTATCTCTAACACAAAAGAGCATTTATACTCTCCAAGTCCAGATTTTAACAGGCAAGAAGAGATGGAAAGAGAGACAGGTTTCAATCAAGGACTTCAGAATAAAGTTTCTAATATTTTTAAAAAATTAACGTGGACTGTAGGTTAATTGCTCTGCAGTAAAGTTTGTACATTTCTGAAGTTCTCTGTCGCAAGTTTTTGTAAATATATAAACACTTCTGTTTAGATACATCTACTGTATCTAAATTGAAAACAAGCCAGGATAGGAGAGTGTATGTACAAGGACTGTTTATTATGATATTCAGAAAAAAACCCACAAAATACTAGTTGGACATGCTGCACTGCACAGGAACAGACCAAAACCAGGCGTTAAGCTGCAAGGTGACGCACACACACAAGGAGAAAATATTTTCCAGCAGTCTAGCAGTAGCAGAGTTCCACTGACTTGATCATACTACTTATATTAAAAACACTCTAATTTCAAAAGGGAAATTGAAACATGTTCTGTAGCTGCAAGAAGTTTAATAGTGTAACTGCAATGAGCAAAACCATAGGAGGAAGTCTGAGATAACAAAACCAGTTTGCATCCTGGCCATACTGCAACACGCAGTTTTAATTAATGAATTAGCTTGCCCTGAAGGACCAAACCCAACTGGGAACAGGAACATTTATGCGGGGAAATAAAGGACGACCACCTAGAAAAAGAAGTAAGAGAGGGGGTATGGGAAAGGTCTGAGTAAAAACTATTTCTGAGAAGAAAGAAGTATGGGATGAGTCCTGAAGGAGCAGTCAGGAAAGCAGAGAGGACAAGAAGTCACCCCATGGCTCTGTTTTAAATCTTGTAGTGAACCCTGGTCAAGGCCTGACTGCTAGGAAGTCTTTGTCCCAAAAATCCATACCATGATTTATCTTCTATTTTATCTTATTGGAGATAAACTTCTACAGAGAGCCAAGACTTTACAAAAAGGCAAAAAAATAGGGAAAGCAAATAGGAAAGAGATACAGAAAGGACAGGTAGGAACACAGGTTGCAATTAAGGGCAATTGAGGGCAGCTCAATCCACCATGGAAGATTGCACAAGACCTGAAAGGACACAGCGAGTCCTGAAGACAAATCATACTTTTTTTTACCGACTTTTCTCTAGTTTTATCTCTACGGAACCATTACTTTTCATAATACCATCTCCTACTCATCAACTGCTCTGAAAAAAATTATCAGGATGGTGAGGAGGAAAAATGAATTAAGAGAGTAAAGCAGTACCCCTGGGTGGTGTGAGAAGCGTAGTGTCAAACTGCACAGTTTTAGCACCCAGTGTGGAAAAGCTTTCACATGGCATCAAATCTGACAGCACAGTTACGCCAGACGGTGAATGGACTGAAAGTACAGTGGGATACCTGCCAAATGAAGATCTATATGGTTACAGGCTCTGTATGAAGGAGACATGACATCCCTCACAAGGGTAGACCTAGCAAATATGGGCTAAGGTAAGGAGATAGTGAGGTGGACTGAACACTGGTTGAACGGTTAGGCCCAGGGGGTGACCAGTGGCACAGAGTCTAGTTGGAGGCCAGTAACTAGTGGTGTACTCCAGGGGTGAATATTGGGTCTGATCCTATTTAACATCTTCATTAATGATCTGCAGAGTGCACCCCCAGCAAGTTTGCAGGCAACATCAAACTTGGAGGAGTGGCTGATACACCAGGGGGTTGTGCTGCCATCCAGAGGGACCTCACCAGGATGGAGAAATGGGCCAACAGGAACCTCATGAAGTTCCACAAGGAGAAGTGCAAAGTCCTGCCCCTGGGGAGGAACAACCCCAGGCACCAGTATGTGCTGGGGGCCACCCAGCTGGAAAGCAGCTTGGCAGGAAAGGCCCTGGGATCCTGGTGGACACCAGGGTGACCCTGAGCCAGCAACGTGCCCTTGGGACAAAGAGGGCCAGGGGTGTCCTGGGCTGCGTTAGACAAAGCATTGCCAGCGGGCCCAGGGAGGTGATCGTCTGCTCTACTGAGCACTGGTGAGGCCACGCCTGCAGTGCTGGGTCCAGTGATGGGCTCCCCAGTACCAGAGACACACAGGCAGACTGGAGAGGGCGCAGTGAAGGGCCATGAAGATGATGAAGGGACTGGAGCATCTCTGCTATGAGGAAAGGCTGAGGGAGCTGGGACTGTTCAGCCTGGAGAAGAGAAGGCTCAGGGGGGTCGCGTCAATGTCTGTAAATGCCTGCAGGGAGGGTGCAAAGAGGACGGGGCCAGGCTCTTTCCAGTGGTGCCCAGTGATGGGACCAGAGGCAACAGGCACAAACTGGAACAGAGGAGGGTCCCCCTGAACATCAGGAAACACTTTTTTATTGTGAGGGTGACCAAGCACTGGCACAGGTTGTCCAGAGAGGTTGAAAAATGTTCATCCTTGGAGATATTCAAAAGCTGCCTGGACAACTGGCAACTGGCTCTAGGTCGCCCTCTTTGAGCAGCTGACCTCCAGAAGTCCCTTCCGACCACTTTGGAATTCCGTGAAGATGACCATGCTGTCTGTCAAATTAAGGAATGCAAAATGCAAACTTGATACTCCAACAGTTATTAAAGGACGCAGCAGCAAACTGGTTTTCTCTCACACTCAGACGAGCAATGCTGCTAGGTTGCTGTGAGAAAGGAGGGAGGAATGCTACGCTGGGCTACGATGACATCTCCAGCAGAAGGAGGTACAAGGTGGGCTTCCTGGAGAAAGATGACAAAGCCACAGCAAAGTTCAACACCAATAGGTATTTGGAAAAAAACGACAGAACAATATCAGGTTTGTGGAAGAAGTTTCTTACACATGAACTGAAGAACATGCTAACAGAAATCGTAAGGACCACATATTCCTGGATGCGGTATCGCTGCCAGATTTCTTCACAAAGAGTCTCTCAACCAATAAGAGCTGATGCTATTTTAGACTTTGTTTTGGCAAGTAACAAGGACATTAAGAAGAGCTGGTGATATAAAATTAGCTTGGATTGAGCACACACAAGCACATACATATTAAATTAAGGATAAAACGAGGTAAGTGTTGTAAGAGAATCAAAGTTCACTCTTTTTAACGATGAGAAATTAAGTAAGACAGTAAAATCAAGTGGACTAAGGAGATAAGGAATGGGAAAGCAGCCATCTAAGTATTTCTCTCAGGTCAAAGATGCAAAACTATTTGAAAGCTGTATCCTCAGAACTAACCTCAAAAAGGACATTAGAAACAATTAAAGAGTCTACATATTATGGAGAGGAAAGGATTCATTAGCAAGAAGCCAGCAAGTAGTACAGAGATAAAGTAAGAACTGCCAAATGTCAAGCTGTGCTAGACCTCAACAAACGATAAAATAGCAAGAGATGTTTCAGCCAAACAAGTAAAGGAGTCCAGGAAGGGAAAGGGAAGAGGGTATGTTGTAAGGATAGGCAAGAGATTAAGACTGATCAGCTGCATCCCTGAAACTAAATTAGGCTTTTCATTAAGGACAAGGACACTGAACATAGGTGCAAGGCAAAGTGTCTAATGGGAATGAGGTTATAAAGATACACAACCAAGGTGGAGAAAAACACTCAAATATTTCGATGTGTTCAAAGTTGGTGAAAGCAGCCAGCATTCATCCCAGCACTCCAAAAGAAATGGTACATGAAATAACGCCTCTGGTAGCAAGGCTGTTAAAGCAACCTACCAGCCGAGCGTGGCACTATGGAAAATTTGAAACTCGTATTTAGAGGAGGAGGGAGAATCTAGATATTCACGCTCCCAAGACCTCAATAGCATGCAACATTTCAGGACAAGTTTTGAATACAAGAACTGAAATAGTAAATGAAAAACTGAATTCAACAAGCAATAACGCTGACAGTGGTGAACTGTGATATGCCAGACCACTATTTTCTGTCCGTAAAAATAAATTAATTGTACAGACCTAGGAAGTACAGCTGAGCTACTCCAAATTTTATTACAGATTTCAATACATTGGAAATTCCTGGGTGAAATAAAGACGGTGAGGATTATTTCAAGAATTGTAACAGTTAAGGGGGACAGAAGTTAGTTCATGGCATTTGGGCAGACTTTGACCGATATCTTCATTAATGACACAGACCCAAAAAGAAAGTGTGCTAACTGCAATCTGCTGACAAAGTCAAAGGAGATAATAAAGATACAGAAAAGAACCACACAGGAGAACAACTAGATGATCTTCATGACTGTCAATATTATCCAGTAACAGCAGCAGGATAACATTTTAAGATGTTATTTGGGACTGAGAACATTTGTTATCAAAACTGGGAGCTCATCAGGTGGAAACCAAGGATGTGAAAGAACAGGGATATTAGTCCATATTAAAATGAGTAAGGACTTTTACTTGCTGCAGCCATGAGGACAAACAAAGCAAAATACTGCCATAAAAGGACCTAGAAAGGACCATAAAGAATCTAGAGATAATGCAGTACAAAGCAATGGTGAGACCTCATCTCCATGACCTTATACATGGCTGACCAAAACTGTACAAGCAAGATTAATACAAGCGAGCGCAGAGGAAAAACAAATGAGGCAACTGGACCCGAGTAACCTGTTTGTGGTGGTTTGACCTTGGCTAAATGTCAGGTACCCACCAAATCGCTCTATCACTTCCCCCCCTTTCCCCTTTTTTTCTCAACAGGGCAAAGAGGGGAAAGAAAATAAGATAGGAAAACAAAACAACCCTTGTGGGTAAAACAACAGCAGTTTTAATATAAGCAAAGCGACGCAAAGGCCCGCACGTGGAAGCAAAAAAAAAAAAAAAAAACCAAACAAAAAAACCCCAGATTTATTCTCTACTTCCCATTAATAGGTGATGTCGGGCCTTCTCAGGAAGCAGGGCTCCCATAAGCGTAGTGGTTGCCTCGGAGGACCATGGGTGACCCCACCCCCTTCCTCCTTTTTCTCAGCTTTATACCTGAGCAGACGTCATACGGTCTGGAATATCCCTTTGGTCAGTTGGGGTCAGCTGTCCTGGTTGTGTCCCCTCCCAAGATCTTGCCCACCCCGTCCCACTGTGGGGGGGAAATGTCGGAAGGAGCCTTGGTGCTGTGTGAGCACTACTCAGCAGTAGGCACACCACCAGTGTGCTATCAACATCCTGCCAGCTCCCAACATCAAACACAGCACCATGAGGGCTGCTACAGGGGAAAACCAATTCCGGCTCAGCCAGACCCAGTACACTGTTTCAGAGGACAAGATGATAAGGGTTTCTCTTGCTTAAGCCAACACATAAATACTAAAGGCTGAGAGAGGATCTGACCTGTCCAAATTCATCTGGGGGAAAGCAGGAGACCCAGCTGCCCCACAAGATGATGGATGGGACATTCAAGCTCAACAACAACACTGGCATAGGGAAAGCTAGCAGAAATTCATCATAAGTACAGGTGGAGGGGAGAGTGGAGTAAACACAGGAGAGCTTAACAGACAGGAGACAGCACTGTTCCTAAACATCTACAAAGTCCTAACACACAGTTCTGTGTCACAAAATAGCAAATAAATAAATCACGGTAAGGTACAGTCCAGCACCAATTATGGCAAGTAAACGATCAGCCAAATTCAGTTAAATAAAATATGATTTTTTTTTTCCTGACTCCTGTGATTACCAATTTGATAAAAGAGAAGCCTGAATATTTAAATAAATCATTATGCAAGTGCCCACCTTCATACACAGGATGTTACTTTATCTTAAATTAAAACAATGACTTGCTCCTCGACTATCCAATGACATAAAGGTTTTACCTTGAAGCTCTTGCACACTCCTCCGTATCTAAAAATTAGGACTTGACAATGAACTAAGATTTTACCATTTTGTAAAGTAAAAGTTCTCCAGCTGGAAAATGATTACCAATATTGTAAGTGATATTAAAAAGAACCAAAATGTAGTCCAAAGTCAGCCTATCAAATCTACTAGTCTGCAATCAGCAAGATAAATTTTCCTAAATACTTCAAACCCACCATCTTTACCAGAAGGTGATACCAGAAAGAATACTTTCACAAGTATTCCTAATATGATTTCAAAAGTTCAAGAAATACCTTGAAAAACATCACTATAGCGTAAGGACCTTTTTTACAGGTGGACCTCATTTCCTTGCTCAATATTATCACGTGCATTATCTTTGTTGGAAGTGACCCCTACGGTGACTTTGTGCGACTGACATGTCTGAAATAGCAAGTAAATTAATGTGCAGTTGTCAGCTTTCACATAATAATTGGCTGAATAAGGGTGAAGACGGAAGAATTCAGGCTCCCGCATTTGACCAAGCTTCTTAAAAAAGGCAGAATTCAAATATACAGAGCCTCATTTGAGATCTCTGTTCCAGACCTAGAAGTCCTTTTGTCCTTCAAAAGGCGCCTGTATCACTCTGAGTACACTGCAGGTTGATACTTGACTTAGCCCAGAGCAAGAAGGTGGCCAAGGTTTCTCTGAATTATTAGCTGCTGCAGCAGTTGCACTCTCTTTGCGATTGCAGTCTGTGATCTATGAGTGTTTTCATGATTCACCAAGCTTCATCCACTGCTTCTTCAGCGCTAGGCTTATCATCACAGTCAGTCTGACACCTGAGGCAACGTGTGTGTTAACTGACTGCACTGAATTAAGGGAAAGAATGAGCTTCATCTTATTCTGCAGCTACCACCAACCTTGGGCAGCACAAAGAGGAAGGGGGATGGCCCCCGAGCTCTGCCTTTTGAGAACAAGACATTAAAAAGAGACACTAAGAACATTTCCTCTGTTTCTCATTCTGGACTTGGTTTTTGGCTAGATGAGTCTTTGTTTTCTTCAACATCAATATCCACACATTTAAAGTCAGAGACCTCATTAGTACATAGCCCTGTTAATAAGCGAGCATCCCATTTTATTTCACAGCATATTTTTAGATCCACTGGGCTGAGGCAACATCAGAAGATGACACACTTTTTTGCTCTTAATCAGGAACATCAAGCCCTTTGTCTACTGCAGGATTATATTGAGAGCTGGTTCACGCCGAACTGCCACATTGCTTGAGAGAAACAAAAAAGTACTTTTAAATAATTATATACACATTAACAGCTCCTACCTGTATTTTTATCGGCCAGGTGAAATTGCTGACATAAACGAAGAAAGTGATGTTTGGATTGTTGCGGAAATCAAATTTCTCATTGGAGAAACTGTCCTTGTATTCTTTTATATTGGTTCTTGAAACAACTGGAATTTCCTCCCCAGCCTGCGTGCCAGCTATTATCAAATGTTAAAAAGTAACAAGAAAAGATGTTTCAATGCACATTTTAAGTAGCAAACAAAAAGGGCAAAGCATCCTGAATTTTAATGTTACAAAATTAACTATTCATCTGAACACTACTATTTTAAACAGCACTGCATTATCAAAATCACTGTATGCCAAAATTCTGCACTACTAAAAATCAAATTTGCACCTTCGATGTTTCCAAATTAAGACAGAAAAACACAGTTCTTATTTCTGCCTCCCAGGCCTAGCATTTAAAACCATTACAGAACAAGTTCACAGATTAAAAAAAAAAAGTTTCCCCAATGAAATTTGCATTTGTTGAAAACTGGAAACTGAAACAAGCTACCAAGAAACTTAGATCATGCTCATTTTACCTGTAAAACTTGTGGACCAAGTAATGTTGAGGTTGAAGTTTTTAGATGCATTGATAAACATGTCCAGGTCTCTGTTTTGCTTGGGAGAAAAAAAAATAAAAGAAACCCCATTTTTAGAATAACAATTTTACTGTACTGTTTCCTAGCAAATCTTCACTGAAAAAAAAAAAATAATCTTGGAACGTGTTATTTACATGAAGCAAATACATCAAGCCAAAAACTATTTACATTTTCTGAAAACAGTATTCTCCTCACCAAGGAAAGCATAATAAAGAACAAAACAAGTCATCTGCATAGACTAAAACAGGAAGAATAGAGATAAAATATACTGGGTGAACAAGCAAAACTAGAGTTGCTCAGCAGTTGTTCAAACAACCATGAAGAATCAACAGTGGTTCTGTACGAAATTTTACCATGAAGATTTGAAACTGCGTGGCCAAGCCAAGCTTCAAAAGTTCTGGCTGCTTTGTGGAGCTGGACATACATGCCATGTTAAGAGACTACACCTGGAGACTTGCAGAACTGTAACAATTCATTGTCTCCAGGGCCAAGAGAAGACCAACATATACCCAAAGGGTGAAGTTTAAAGGGAAAGTAAAAAATTTACCTCTTCGGGTGTAGCCACAAAGTTGATTGCTGTGTAATAGCGATCATCCTCTTGAGAAAGGCTGAAGGTGAACTGATAGTCAATGAGAAGAGTATCTGTAAGGAATGCACGGAGAAAGTTATCCCATGTCTTGGAATAAAAGAAACTTCTGCAAAGCAAGGTGTGATGTCACTGAAGTGCTTCTTGCACTGAGAGCACAACTAGGAGTCACCACGCTGTTACAAATGACTCCAACCTTTGGATGATCCCACACAAAAAGGGTAAAAAAATTTGAGTTTAGAGGAGGAAGAAGTTTCTGCTTACATTTCCCAGACAATAGCCTCCAGCCTTAGTCTAAGTGACTGTTCATACCTATACATTGTAAAAAAACAAGCCAAGGCATTTACTTTTCCCATACTGCAATACCTCCACGTGCCAAGGGAATACTAGCAAAATAAAACAGACTTAGGAAGGGACTAAGTTCCATGCATGATAGATTTCTGTACATCAGTGGACTCTACAGGGAGGATTTCTACGGAGCAGCTACTTGTTAATGGACCCAGCTGCCATCCTACTCTGGGTCACATCATGTCCAGGCATGGCAGGACCAGGTTTAGGCCTACCTGTACACCCTCCTAGGCTCATGTCTGCCTAGACCTGCCACCACCTCTCTGTTGATCAACAGTGCACAGCCAGTTTTGGGGATACATTCACGAATAAAAGTATCTTTTTATTAAGATGCAGTATTATGACTTATACATACTTGCAAACCCATGCAGAGATATTCCAAGAAATAGTAAATAGGAAGCTATAAACCAGGTGTTATGTCTCTCTTACTGTCTCCTGGAGACCCCTTGTTGGATAGACACGGGTTAGACAACCTTCCGACATTTACCCACAACTCCTATGAAGCACTAAGAAATTTTCAGGGAAGAAAGCCAAGTGCGACTGAATCTGTATAGCCCAAGGTTGTGCCTGTAAGAGTAGTAAAGTTCTGTCTTTTTCCCCCTTTTGCCCACTTTACCACCCCTGCCACTGGCAACAATGAATCAGGTCATCCTTGCAACGAGACTGTCATGAGAAGACATCAGTGCCCTTGTTCGGCTAGGCAAGTAGGATTCAAATTTTCTAAATACAGCATGTTGATAATTTCTGTCTTGCACAAAAATACTATTTGAGACTTGCATCTTTATGTAATTTAAGATTACATCTATCTGTGCTTGCCAGTGTGCTGATTGCTAATATTTGCAAATAGAAGCTGGAGAGTTTCCATTAAGTAATCTGAATCTTGGCAAAGTATCTGCTCAAATTGCATGAGAATCCAACTGTTCGTTTCAGAGGAAACGTGGCATTTTTGAAACCTTAACCATTCTAACATAGAACAGAACTAAAAAAACCCCAGTATTTTGCACTTACAAAAATTCTAAAGACATGCTTTGGTTTTGACTTATTAGGTATATATTTTAGAGCATTCTCCAGAAGATCAGATTTCATTTCAAAGTCACGTGAAAAACATTCAGAAGTTTGTTCTGAAAGATCCAATCATCACACAGACCTTATCAAGAAGAGCATTTTCGTTCTCTTTAAACAATACTTTTGTGAAAACTGTTTTTAGTCCTTCCCTTAATCCCCTGTATTTTAAACAGATGTTGATGCAACTAAAACTAGTTTTAAATAAGACATTTTAAACTTCAAACACATTTTTTATCTGCGAACAAAATCCCAAGAGTACTCACAGTAACACGTTCCTTTAAGTGGATTTCCCTGATATCTATTTTCAACTTCACACCTAAAAAGAATACATATCTTTTAATAAATGGATTTTTTTTCAGTTCTATTTATTCCCAGCCACTAAAAATCAGAAATCACCACCTGTGCTGATAACGGTACACAATTAAAAATAAAAGATGCATGTCTGAGCTATACTTGGCTGCCGAAGAAATTCCACAATCCCTGCAAGACAAACTAGTATGCAGTAAAAATGAAATACAAAATTCTGGATATTAACCTTTGCATCCACTTGGAATGTATTTATTAGCTCATCACAATGCACGGAACTGGATTACTACAATCAAAAACTAACATTTCCATTTACATTTACGGCTATTCCAGGATCTAGTCCTATAAACGTTTACTCATGTGAGCAACACTTTAAAAATAAAGCTGGCAATGAAATTATTTGGAATAAAATTATTTCCACTAACATTACACTAAAAGCATTTCTGTTATGTTACAGAAAAACCTCCAGCAAATTTCTTGCTCTGAAACTGCTCCATTAAAATGCTTGAATGTCAGAGTCTTATTTCAGATATATTTACACTCCCCCAGAACAGCATCAGCGTGCACAGACAGTAAAAATCTACCAATTAAAAAGAAACTATTGAGGGATAAAGCAAAGCGGTATGTATAGTTTGGGGTGTGGGGGGCATTATTTTTTCACCCCATGCCTTCTGCATGACATTCCCAGTTGAAATGTTCTTAAAAATGGAAATCTTCAGGAAATCATTTTGTTCATGTTAGCCCCCCAGGGGAAGCATGGCTGGCTGCACCGTCGATGAAGTTAGTCAACTGTCAGCAGGAAGAGATGAGCAGAGACATCATAAATACAATCATTAAAAAATGTGGGGGTTCCATGCCGGTATGTGCACCGCCTTTGATTTCAAATAACAAAGCGAAATGAACTCACAGTTGACACTCGTCTCCTTTTATTCCCTTGGTGGTGCAGAAACATTTCCCTGTATTTGTGTTGCAGACAGACGCATGGCCATTGCACTTGCAAGCTGTTGAGCAGAGGGGGGGAAAAAGATGCAATGTTGAATGAAGCAAGAGAAACAGATTCGATAGCAATTAAGTCCTTTAGTTGCCAAACTGAGATACATCAACAATTAAAGTGCATATGAAAACCCATTTGGTACTCTTTGGTTTCTTTGTGATACAGAAGGTAGCCAAAAATAGAACTGTGCGTCAAAACAGAGTGAGTGTGGGCTCCAGGACTGATGTTTTGTATGAAATCATGATCAGACTGTGCTTTTTAGCCTCAAAAATTTATTTAACTACCTCTCTTGTTGTTAGATAGCACTAAGGATACCATAACCAGTAAGAAAAAGACAATATTTGGAATAGTTTGGGGTTTGCTAACACATTTCAGTCAAACTCAAAACTCTTGAGAGAAGATTATTTTTGCAAATAAAGCAAAGCTCATGGTGCTTTTAGGGCTTTTTCTAGAAATAAATAGGCCCTTGAGAAAATAATGTCATTAGCAACAATGTCAGTGTCTCTGCAGTGTAAAATGGCTGGTGCTAAGCACACGGCATCCATGCTGTAGATGGTCTGGGGCACGTGCCCCAATGTATTTTAGAATGGATTTAGCCTGGTCTCACGAGCTGAATGCCACTGAGGCGTGGTTGAAACCAACAAACACACCCCTAGACTACACCAGGTTTTGGGCATGCCCAAAATATATATTCTGAGCCTGCTCGAGGTGCAAACCAAGGTATGACAGTGAAACAAAGAGCCCTGTACATTAGCAATTTCAAGTATACTTGTAGCAACTTCCCTTCAACAGGGGGGATGTACGGGAGATATGCTTCAAAAGAACGCTCCTAATTCAAATTAAAATGCTAATGTTGACACAGTTTGAGACCTTCAGTCATAAAGTAGAGAAGGTACACGCAAAAAAGAACCAACCCTAAACCAAAACAGCAACCAACAATAAAACCAACACAAGCAGTTGTCTTTCATATGACGTTCACCATAACTAGCAGAATAGATTTAACAACTTTCCCTGGAAGGTAGGTGCCTTTTAGAAGTTGTTCTACCCATGAACTGGAAGATACATTCACCTGGAGCTGTGTGTGGCAGAGTGTACAATATAAGAAGGGAAAAAGTACACAAAGGGAAGATCTCTCACTTGCAGTCCCCGAGCTTGCTGGAAATAGCACTCTAAAGGCTGGTGATGCCTCATTAAGAAGGCATATGCCTTCTCATTAAGACGACATGTGCCACTCAATGTACTTAGACATGAAGTCCCCATCCTGAATATCCTTGCCAGCCTTGGACCTTATTTTATGAATCCTTTTGATGTCTTCCTTATATTGGCATGTAATGCAAGCTATATTGTATCAGGGACACTTAATTGTGCTTCTCAGATGTGGATGAGTGGTTTCCTAGCAGCAACACGGAACAAAATATGAAGAAGCATAAAGGCCTATTGTGGGAACAAGTAGACTGAATGAAGATTTGACAAAATAATTGTATTCTGTGAAGCAAACACACTTCTCATTAGTAGCACTTTAAAAAAATAATTCTTAATACTACTGAGAATGTCTTGTAATTCCTCCCTTATGTTTTGCAAAAGGTGAGTAAAGTGAAATTTGATCAATATACATTATTAACATACATAAAAATTAGGAGAAATTTCAAATTTCACGTTGTTTAGATACAGATCACAGTATCTTGAGCACTAACATTAATGCTTCCTCACCCTCCACTTTAGACACATACTTATCAAAAAGACTGAACACTCAAATATCTCTATTTAAAACAACAGAGTCTATTTATTTATCCATTTTCCTATGAGCCCTATAACTGGAGATCACTCACTAAAGAACTGGAATATGCACAAAGAGAAATTTTATCATGGTTTGTCAAACAACTATGAAGTTTGGAAACAAACTATTGACAAAAGGTACTAGACACCCTCGCTGGAGTCTAAAAATGAGAATTGCCCCCCAGAGTTGGATGCTAGAGCAGAAAGCCTAAACTACTGGAAATAGCTTTTTGACGGCAAAGCACGGTAACAGTCTGATGGTGAACCACCTTACAGCGAGTGTCCTTCCACCTTCTTCACAAACCATGGGTCACAGACTCATTCAGAGATGGTCACGGGGATCGCTGCTCCATTTCCTGCATTTGTGAGAGTCCGGCACACCGACAGCAACCACATCACCCATCTGCCCAACACCATTTTCACAGAACCAGAATCATTCAGTTTGGAAAAGCCCCTTGGGATCATTGAGTCCAACCCGCAGCCCGACTCTACAAAGTTCTCCCCTCTACCATATCCCCCAACAGCTCATCTAAACGACCCTTAAACACACCCAGGGATGGGGACTCCACCCCCTCCCTGGGCAGCCTATTCCACTCTCTGACCACTCTTGCTGGGAAAGATTTTTCCCTCACGTCCAGTCTGAACCTCCCCTGATTTGGCCACGCGGAGTGCTTCAGCCACCCTCCAAGGCCCCCGCGCAGCCCTAGGAGGGGGGGAGCAGGCAGGACCACGGCACCAGCAGCTCATCGTGGGCCACCAGCAAACGCTCCACGGAGGCGTTCAGAAGCGCTGCCGCAGCAGCAATCTGATTTCAGGCATAATAGCGCCTTCCGTTCTCTTGCAAATAACTTGCTTATCTACCGCCAGCATATTTTCATGTGAAACTTTAATCAGAAAATTCAAAAAATCCTGAATGCAGAGAAAGCACCTTGCAGCTATTTTTACATTTGATGTGCCGCATTCCCTGCCCTTCCCGATTAACACTTCTCTACGTTGGACACTTCCTAAAAGCAACCGCTGAGGAGTGATTTACCTACCATTTAGTTATTATCTGCCCAGCTCTCAAACACCAATGCCTATGATGATATGCAAACAATTCTTTCAGAGAAATAACTGCAGTTTGTCAAAATTTTTCCAACACAAGCGATATAGCAGTGTTCACCTGCCCTGGTGGCACAGAGCAGCAGGAAAAAGCATCTTATTTCATCCACTCTTCTTATTCCTCCCTGGCTTTTGAACCCCATCGCTACCACTTCCAGCTCAGCACAGCCTTACCTGTGTGAAAGTCGACTGCTATCCCAACACTGTCGCTCAAACTCCTGATGGCTCAGCAGAAGGGGAAATACCAAACACTAACACTTTTCCAGCGCTGAGTATTCGCCATTTTGAGGATATTTATGATCCCCATGCTGCAGGGGCCACTGGGCTAAGGCTGCAGATCTGCACATCAATGTGCAAGGACTCACACTAGGCACTAAGCGTGCAAATGATGCTCATCAGGATGGAGAGCACCAACAACCATCTCCAGCACGATGTGACCGTGGGCTCTAAAAACAGAGCAACACCCAACACTGCACATAAATGCACAAAAAAAGAGTGGAATCAGCACATCATTAATGGGAAAAGAAGGAGGGACCATGGCTCAGAGGAGGGAGAAAGCAGGAGTAGTCTCTGCTGCCCGCCAGCCAACCCTTATCTGAAGAATTCCCCTCTGGAAACCTTCCAACAGAGCAAAAATTACTAATGGCCAGCAGTCGCTCTGGCTGCATCAGATAGGATGATTTCCTCTCTCTTTCCCTCTTCTGATCCACCTCAGTCCTTCTGCCCAGCTTCCTGCTTCCCTCATTCTTTCGCCTTCACAGTAAACAGCGTTAACATCACAGCAAATTAAAAACCTGGGCCCAAAGCACTTGAGAGCAAAGCACTTTTGACATGAGCTACCAGTTTCATCAGATAACGAATGAATGTTGTTCCACAGTCTCTAAACACATTTTCTAATTCCTTTTTCAGGCATCTGGATGACTTTAGTCTATCATTCATTATCTCAACAACAAACTACTTTTGGACAATCCTCATGCAAAAGAGTCCAAAGTAACTTACTCTCCATTTCCACAGGCACAGAAAAGCAACAAATACCAGAAGGCACGTTGTGATCCAGTGATTAAACCTGAATGCTCAGACTAGAATTATATATTTTCTCAGGCCAACTCAGTCTCAATTTATTCAATCCTGCACTTCAAATTATCTTCACACGAAATGAGTTTAGACTATCAGCGGTATTTAATCTCGCAGATAATGTTCTGAAATAAAGTGTCAGAGATGTACATTTTCCTTTGTACCCGTGCCGTTGTGCTGTCTGTCAGAATTTCATATCCCAGCTATTGCAACACCCTTTTCTTTAAGTCAGGCAGCCTCGTCTCTGTCTGTGATCTTTTCATCCCCTTCCTCAAATCTGTCCGCTGGGAGGTTCTTCCTCATAGCCTCAAACATCACCTACTTGCTCTTGCTTCAGGTAACAGGACGTTCATGCTCCAGCTACTGACTCTCATCTTCATTCAAAAGGTCGATGCTACTTCCAGTAAACATACTAAATGAATTTCTGAGTATTTTGTAGTGGATTGTCTCCACACTTGGAAGAAGCAACTCAGAGTCTTCAATGTCCCCTCAATCACCTTCATTTATTTCTTCCAGGGTGCCTACAAACCACCCACACTCATTTCATGGATGTACTGACACTACTCTGACACCAAACAGTGTTATTTCTGCTCCACCTTTTCCATCACTGTATCTAATTACATCACTCCACCTAACTACGCTCTGTTAAAGCTCTTTGGAGAAAGAATCATCTTCCCTTACATCTGCATATCACCTATCACAGCTGGATTCTGGTTTACAGCGGGTCTCCCCATGCTACAACACTACAAAATTTACAGTAATTCAGAATAATGTTGCAAGGTTCAAGGGCAAAACTCCAAATCTTACATGTTGATTTCTCACTATTACCTGTATTGGTTCTTCAAGAAAGAATTTTTCCCGGTTTGTTAACTGGATCTTGCACAACCGAAAAAAGTTCTTTGTGCCAAAGAGTCCCAAAGCACTTTACAAACTAAAAATGCAATTTTAACAGGGATCACCTAATCCCCTACTGAAATCCAGCCAACTCCTCACTGAAATATGGCAAGCCTTTTATGAAGCAGACAATTCTAACAATAAACACACAATACATTAACCAAATGTAATAGAAGGTGGAATTTAGATAAGCAGAAATTTGTTCAAGACATTGGGATTACCACTTTCTTTTCAAAACAGGATCATCAAACACTACAGTGCACATATTTTTCACTGTGGTCATTTAAAGCTTACAAAGGAAGGTAAAAAATCATCTTTATCTTGTGCAATGAAAGTCAAAGAATTTCATCAAGCAGTTTTTCTATCTTTGATTTGAAGAAACAAGGATTGTGCCTTGCTTGCAGGGAAGAAAAAAATACATTATCAGGATATAATTTCAGTTAAGATAGCAGAGGAATGAGTACAGAGCAAAAAACATCAAAGACTTCACCACAGGAAGATTTAAGGCACCACTTACGCTGACACGTTCCTCCATTAGTAGGATCACCATAGTAGCCTGAGATACAAGTTTCACAGTGTTTGCCAGTTGTCAGGTTTTCACACTTCTCACAGATGCTTTCATTTACACACTTACTGTGCCCATTACACTGGCAGGCTGCAGAAAGCAGAAAAGGATGAGTATTTTGTGCTCAAATATAGTGCTTCACATAGAGCCTCAGAAGTCTGTGTTCTGCAGAGGCTGAAGGAAACCATTTCATACATCTTCCAGAAAGGTTTTTGTGGTCTTGCTAGCAATACATGAACTCTAAGGGAAATGTGTATTGAAAATTTAAAGCAGCACATGGAAAACTGAACTCCAAGACATTATGTGCATATTGGACAGAAGGGACTGGAAGCAGCTGGTGGGACAGACTTACAAGGAGGAATGGGGAAGAAAGAGTGTAGCAGCAGTCCAGGTAATTTTATTCTGTATGTTTGGTGTCAAAACTATTATTTCAGAATCACCCTGAGCATTACTAAATCAACCTTCAAAGAAAGAATTGCTTTTCTTTCAAACAACCCTAAAATGAATAAACAAACAGAAGTTAAAAACTCAGTAAGGGTTTGTAGGGAAAGGAAAGATTTCACCAGACTAATGCATAGATAAGTCTTCACACAGCAAACCTCTGCGGCTCACCTGCAGATACCTGCACAGCTCCTTCCATCACAAAATGTGTTATTTCTTGTTTGTCTTCCAAGCTCTTTTCCCCCTCCATTAACAGGAGGGAACACAGACATCACTACAGTCTTAAAAAGTCTCTCCCCTTGTATTTAATTAAGTTGCTACGGCTGAAGTGTTTGAACAACTAAACGTTGCTCGTTTACCTGGACACTGAATAAAGGACCAGTTATAGCTGTTCTCCACAGGACACATGCTGACATTCAGGACGGGCTCCAAGCTCTGTTTCCCTGTTGCAGATGGGGTTGGCATCTTGACTGGACCTCTGTAAGAGCCTTCAATGCACTTCCCCTTGCCGGTGTTGCTCGGATCGGTGCACCAGCCACAGCCGGGCTGCTCCAAACAGTGAGCACACGTGCAGTAGCCTGAACAGTTTTCAGCTATAAAAAAAAAACCAACCCAAACATCACATTGTGGAATAAATCACTGTCCCAAAACACAGGCGACAACAAACACAGAAACTCTTGTATGTCTTTAGTGACCTTAAGTATTTATCTTGGCAATTCTGTAAATATTTATTCTGATATTCACAGTAACACACACACACATATATATTCATGCCTATCAGCATATTTATTCCAGAATCTAAGACAACTAGTAACAGAAGTTGCATTAATCAGTGAGTTACGAAACAACACAATATACACGAAGTTTTTCTAACCATTACACAGCACCCACTAAAACCAGAGGTTAATGTTCCCAGCTAAGAAAGATCTCTGATTCACAATGGATCAGATGACAAAACAAGCCATCCAGAAGCAAAGGCTAAAAACCAGTTTGTTTACTCGCTTTGAGTCTCTTCTTATTACACGTTTTAATATCACACGCTACTATTTCAAGTATTTATCCCAGTAAAAAAGCACAGAACATAAGTACGGAATAAAATTTGTCTTCTTAGAATGCTCAGAGTGCCACATGCAGATCCCCTGGGCCCAGCAATCAACTAAATCAGGTAAAAATCATCACCACCCTTTAACTGTTCCTTTCTCAAATGGGATTGTATTTAAGGGATGACAAATTCTTTAGATCTAGGAAAGTTTTTCTTTTCCTTTTCCAATACCATCTTAAAAAATATTTTGTAGATTCTTGGTGTTCCAAGATGAGCAGACTTTCTATCAAGATGCTTAAATTAACAATATTTGCCTTAAAAGAAAAAAAAAATAGTAGAAAACCATTGTTTTCCATTATTTCAACCTACTCATCTCCTGCCTGATGCTTCCTCTAACTTTTGACCTATGGCAATATGGGAAGTTCACACTCTCAGGTTTGACTGTTACCTGAAACTAATTTTCTCCATCTTTTATTTTGCAACACTTTGAGCTTCTCATCAGCTTCCAAAAGTTCCTGGAGCAACTGCAGCAACTCAAACTGCCCAACTTCCCTCCTGGGGAACACAGGCGCTCCTCTCCCTCTGCTACCCTGAGAGCCCTGGCTTTCCTGACTCGCCTGCTTACACTCAGCTCCTAAAGAATTCAACATAAATTAGGAAGTGGTCAAACAGTTTTAGAAATTATTTTTAATTTCTAGACTATTTCAACCCAGTTTGAAGACAGAAAGCAATATTCCAAAGCATCATAAATCTTTCGCAGTTTGCTCACATCTACTTAAGAGGGGGGGAAAAACAAAAAAAAAAAGTAATTTATTTAAGGTAAGTTAGAAATTCCTACTGTGGCTATATGAAGACAATACTTCAGAATAAAACACTTGTGTAAAACCTAACTGGGATTTGATAATCTAATATTAAATTACATGGCTCCATATATGAAGAAAAGAGATATAGGAGAGATACAAAAAGAAGTTAATCACATGAAATTATGTAATAATTAATTTGAAGGATACAAATTCAAATTATGAAGCAAGTTCTTCTCCACTGGAAAAAAAAAGTGGAGATTTCATCATCTCACTTGACAGCCTTCACTATCTATCTGCCATTTTGTTTAATTGATAGTTCCCGTAACTGGGACCTAATTTTGTTTAATGCTTTACATGATGCAGGACTGAATTACACACACTAAGCTCCTGGGGGTCTGGTACTTGTTCTCTTTACCCAGGGGATTTTTGGTATAACCGATGCGCAGGGTTTGATGCCTTTTACTAGTAAACGTCAGCAAACGCAAGACCCCAGCCCAGGCATCAAGACGCAGAAGCAACTACTCACGCGGACAACTGCTCATGGTGTACCACTCCATGCACTGCCCGTAGGGGAAAGAGGCCACGTAAGCGTTGGAATCCACACACTGCTTCATGTTGCTGCACCACATGCACTCGGAGCTGCCGCTCGTGCACTCCCCGCACACCGTCCGCAGGGCGCAGGGCGTGCGGCACTGCTTGGCACTATGGTTTGCTGCGGGCGGGAGGACAAGAGTCAGCTTGCTTCCCGAAAGAAACAGGTAACGAGCCCCGAGATAAGAAAGACAGAAGATAAAAAGCCCCCTCTATTATTCAGGCTGAAAACCAGTTCAATATCACAGGCTTGAAGCACTTTGTTTGTCGTGTGGTGGAGCTGGATGGAGCTGGAGATACCACAGTGAATACGAGAAATCCAGTAAGTACTGTAAAATCATCTCTCTTATTATGTAATCATAAGCATGAATGCTTTTTAAGGTATTCACCTTAAAAACACTTTAAATGTTGTTATGAATGTAGTCTTTATCTCTCTGCAGGGCTGTTGATGTGTTCCTCAGCTATTCTCCCAGACAAAGTGTTGGGAAGAAACCCCACGTTTTATGTGAGCACACTGCGACGTGTTTTAAGCTATTTGATCAGTTCCACACATAAAATGAGTATTGAAAGCAGAACTCACTCAGGAGTTTCTGGTGTGAGCCAATGCTTTATCATCTGTTTCAAGTGACTGTTCCCAGACCATAAATAACAAGTTAAAGTTTAAACCAATTCAAAGTGCTACCAGTTAAAATATACAAAATTTTGAGTTCAGGTTCCGCATTCATGATCTGCCTCCCACACTTCCACAAAGAATGATTTAAAGTGGAGTAGCTTGCTTAGAAATTTTATGTAATCAGCCAACTTTCTTAAAACTTAAAGAGGCACTAATTGGTATTCAGCAATAATCAGCTATAACGGAGAGTTAACAGACTAAGCCATTTTAAAAGATACGCAGTTCCAACAAAGCTAGAAGACTTTTCCCAAAAGCAAATAGCTTCTTTTTCAAAGTTCTCATATCTCCAAAGTGTCTTGCCCAATTAATTTCAAACTTTGATAAAATCCTCCTCTGGCTATGGAGCAGGGGAGGGGAGAAAGGGGAGTTCAATTGGAAAGTAGTTTTTATTTTATTTTATTTTTTAAATGGGAGATTGCTCCATACCATAATTAACCTAAATGTCACATTCAGGTATGTAATTCGGAGAAAAATAATTAAACTACAATGTACTGCAAGCATTTTGTAGTTGACAGTGTAAATGAGGAGCTATTTTAAAAATCTCCAATTCCTGTATGAAATACCTACACAAGACACTTTTTCAGAACTACTTTTCTTTGGCAAAGTCACGATGCAGCTAGTTTTAAATGTAATGAATGGGATCTTCTTTTCTCTCTAGAAAATATAAATACTTATTCACCAGTCTGCTCCCCAAGAGACACACAAGTTTGATATCGTTACCCGGCCTTTCGCAGACACTGCCGTTGACTTCGTTGATACACGTTGCTGCCTTCAGTCCCTGCTGAAAAGGTTCAGCTAAATAGCCACAAAATCCTGCATCACTCGGTTCATCGGGGAGCCACTGGAGCAGGGTGTTGGTGAAGGGAGACATGTCTTCCCAGCACCAATACGACACGTTGATTTTCCTCAGTCCAACCCACGGAGTCAAAGTTTTGGGCTAGAAAGAAAGGAAAATGGTAGCTTTAATACCCAGTTTTATTACCTTAGGTATTAAAAGAAAATACACATCAGCATATAATGCTCATAACAACTTTGCCAGGTTAGGTGTTGCAAAAATGTAATAAAGGAAATAATTGTTTCTCAGTGCTATCAGAATTAAATGCCACAAAGACAGAGGAATCCTTCAGGAAACACCAATTTTTTTTTTTTTTTTCAAACTACATTTCTAGTTATCTAAACCAGGAGGAGAACAAGTCAAACATTCACACTGTCTGACTATGAAATTAACTGCAAGTTGCTCTTTATATGTTTTTTGACTCCTATAGACAGCTAGACAGCAGAAAAAAAATTTCTGGAGCTACCATTTGACATAAGGAAGAAAACAAGCAGTTCTTTATACAATTTAAATGATACAATCTACCTACTCTAGAGTCTGACTGGGAGGCCTTTGCTGTTTAAGTGTGTATATATGGACGGGTGGACAGACAGAGCAGGTCAAATCTAAATTAGTGCTGCTGGCAATAAAATTCTCAATATGAAGAACCCATAACACAACTATTTCTATTGGCAATTTATTTTTTGACACACTTATTTTGGGGAGAGGCGTTTTAACTGTATCGGTACAATATGTTATTTCACTGTTAAAATCTTTTCTCCATCGAAGCGCTTTGGTGGCACAGCTGTCCTAGGAAGGCTTTAGACTATACATCTTCCCTTACCACTATATATAACCATCACTTCAAACTGATTTTATGCACCCTTAAACCTTAGAGCTGCACCTTCTAACCGCAGCAGGGTTACACAGCACTATGTGCCAACACCGACACGTTTTCTTATTATTACAAAACATCTATATGCAGCTTACTTAAAAGAGGAGGAACTGCAAAGTACAGCCTCTCCCAGCACAGCAGCAGCGTGCCATTGAATGGCACAAGTTCAAGTACCAGATACATGCTGGCTTTTTAGCAAAGGCATTTTCCCCCCATTACAAGCACTCCATACTAATACCAACTAAAGAGGGCTAATAGTCTCTTTAAGGTTTATAAGGTTCGCTTTTTAAAGGACACTGTAGATTAAAAAAAACCCCCATAAATTAACAATATTTTTGTCCCCAGCGTAAGGGTTCAAACACTATCAGGGAAGGGTTGCCATGTGTCTTTAGGGGTTTACACTACACTTAACTACTGGGATATGCAGAAACACCTGGAGCTGTTCAAGCCACGTACTTTTACGATATCCCAGGCTTGGCTTCCCCTCTTTACAGAAGATTTAACAAACAATCCTGCTTGAATTGTACCTTACCTTCTCTTGGCTAAATTGAATCCCCTCAAAAACCCTGTAATTGTTGAAATGCCATTTTAAAATTACAAAGGGAATCAAAGCAGGGAATGTTCTCATTTCAACGGGGAAATATTTCTCTTGAGTATCGAAGTACGTTCTCCTCTGAAAAGCAGCAATCCTACTGCCTCCAGTCTCATTTTTCCTACATAAAACTCTTCTTGATTGCCAGCCCTGCCCACAGTGGCCTCTGGGACCCAAGAGGAGTTACTCTGATGTGCTGTCAAGCCACAGCAGCTCTGCAGCCTAAACCAGGATTTCAGCAAAGCTGCACAGCACCGTTCTTTGTTAGGGTTTTAGCACCACCTACACAACCTGCCCTGAATACCTCCGCGCTTCTGCCAAGGACTAGAACAAAATATATATTTATTTTATTGATGCATGAAGAGGGACAGGTTCCAATTCACTTCTCACTGGCTTCGACAGAAAAGCACCTGCCGCTAAATCAAACATAAATAACTCCAAATAAGCCAAGCAGCTCTGCAGAGTAAGAAGCCGACATTTTAAACAGCCGCTTTTCTGAGCGGAATAAATAACTTTAAATGCTTTACATTAAACACCTCCGGTGCCCCAAAGGGACCTGTATTTATAAAATATTGTGTACAAGTCACAAGAGGACTCCTGCTGCAGTCATGTATCCCACAAGAGAAATGCGTGTGTGATTTCATTATAGAAAGCGATACCTTTGAGGCACCGTGTATGTTTATATTTATCTTGCCCATTTACATTCTCTACAATTTCAGTTCAAAAGCACCCATAGGGTATGTTGAATTTCAAAAGAAAAATCAGTCCTTTTCAGTTAAGAGGCATGTCTGTTCTGTACAGAGCATACAATACCACAGCAAGGACTCTTCCACAGTAAGAGCTTAATTACTCAGGAGACATAAAAGAGAAGCACTCACCGAAGACTGGATCTTCTGCAGCTCCTTTAGAACAAATTCTACCTTTTTCTGGGTCGTGAGAGAAGCCAGCAACGCACCGTTGGATCTGCAGGACAGTTTGGCATGATCATAGTTCTCCTTCGCGTTTGTAATTTTCAAGCAGGAGTTGCCAACCAAATGCCAGTTTGTTCCGCAGATATTTTCTGGGGGTGGAAAAAAAGAAAGTAAACCCAGAGATGCAAGTGACCTTCACAACGTTCAAAGTCGTGAAAGAGCCCTTCCACCAAAACAAAACCTACAGCCCCATCCCAAACCAGCAGGACTTATAGGCACGCTCAGAGGTATCGATGTATATAAATATCGGAGGAAAAGGAAAGCTGTTTAGGGGAGCTAAGTGTGACGTCAGCATTTCGTTATCTGCAGCAGGTAGCCAAAGCACTTGTTACAACATCAAATAGTAAAACTATTGTAGAAGAAAGAGCACAGGAAAGCAAACGAGTATTTTGCTGCTGGCTTAAAGCCACTTATTCAACCACAGTTGTTAGGATACCTTTTGACAGAAGAGGGTGGCTGTGCTAATCCTGCCCACAGCACCGAACTTCCAGGATCAATCCCTGTTTCGTCTCAAGCACAGCCATGCCCACTAGTGAAGAATTCCTTACACTTTGTGGTTAATTATTTCCCTCACTCCTAACTACCCTTACAAAAAAACCTGATGGACATTTGCAGTGTGAATTTCTGCAGAGCTTGTGTCTAGCTCCAACGTCTTGGTTTAGATTTATCTAACAGATTGAAAAGCTCTCAAGTGTCAAGTTTTCAGATGGGCTTTTTACACATATGATCAAGTCATCCCCTTTTCTACAACAAATTAAACAGACCAAGCTCTTTGTCTATCTCATTAAAAGATGTTTTTCTTGCTCTCATGGCTCTTCTCCAAAGTCTCTTCATCTTTTCTCTATTCTAAACTAGCAAATGCCAGACCTGGACACGTCCAGACCTATCACAGTTCTGGGGAGAGGCTTCAATGCCCATTAAAAGGTCCTGTCTGTGTTGGGATTTTTCCCTTTCTCTATATTTTATTAACTGCAAATGTGAATCACTGAAGATGCTGTATTTCTCTCCCAGTTACTGGGGGAAAAAAAAAAAACAGTTACTACAGAGGGACTAATAATCAATTCCTGTGAGCTCCCACTGGAAACACTCTAAGAGAATTTTCCTTATACACTTTAGGTGTTATTTGCCTAATTTGTCCAGTATGTGCCATTACGCTTTTGCACAATTCCAGTTTCTAAAATTAAATAGCATGCATTATTAAATCTAATATCTTGCAGAAGCCTATTATATCAACAGTACTGCTTTTATCAAATGAAAAGAGAGAGATGAAATACAGCCTAATAATTATACAAATGATCATACTCCTCTTCAGACAATTGGGACTGAAAAATGTTCCATCAGACTTTCTGAATTTTCTAGAAATAAAGTTTCATACCAAAGCTGGTATGATTAAACAACATTATTTACTGCAGCTTAGAACTAAAAGATTACAGATTTGGGGGTAAAAAACCACAAACAAACAAACCACTCACAACTTTTGGACTGGGTGAATTTGAGGTTTTTATATCTTACATGAATACAACCAATACCTACCTGGTAAAGCAATGCACTCCTGATTCCTAGGTTCCCACTGACAGTTTTGATCCATGGCACAGCTTTTACAACTTGTCTTTTTGTTACAGTAATAGGCAGGGTTATCCTTAGGACAATTTTCATATAGAGTAATAGGAACCTAAAATAAATAGCACAGATGAGGCTTTTTCCCATCCAACCAATTTTGGTTTGTAACAGCCATGACTACCACACTAAACTTCACAGTTCAGACCTACAAAGCAACCTGTATATTCAAGAGCTGTGACACTGGATGTGGCCTGTAACGTGTATTCATGGTATTCCCCCAAGCCACCACCTGACACATTTTCCTTATCAGAGCTTTTACAAAAGGGTTTTTTCCTAGGAAGTCTCTACTGTTAGCTAACCCAGGTGGCTATGCCTTACTGAATAATCACACCATGGTGAAACCTCCACCTCCTCCCCTACCACAGTCATCCACCTAACCGAAGTGGAGCATCCCATGAAAAGCCCATGGACCAACTTAAAAAAACTTCCAGCATGTTAGCAGTTTAGAGGTAGACATGCACTGGAAATAACGAAACAGGGGTCAAACACCAGACAGACAAAGGCATCTGGGCATTTGATATTTCAAAGTTTTAAACTACAGAAGTATTAGAGAGACTTTACCTGTTCCTCTGTGCAGTTGTTATGCATTGAGATACACTGGTCAGTGCACCATTGACAGTTGTTTGTATTGGCTGTACAGCTATAGCAGTCTGTAATCTGATCACATTTTTCATTGTCTACAACTATTAAAGAAAAAAACCTGCATGACCAAAAACAGACATTTCCTGACAGAGGTCTAAGAACTTGATTATCTATAGCAAAAGATATAACCAAACAGCAGTGTCTGTAGATTTTCCATTATCGACTACTTAGTAAATCAGATATTTTCATGTGATTGAACCAATAGAAAATTGCATTCATTTGCAGCATCAATCACTTTTACTGCCCACAGAGCTGTAAAACACACCAGCAGAAAATGCACCAAGAAATGGAAGCGCATGAACTAAGACCAGGCATGTATGTTCAGTCAATGCCCATGAAAATGATGCCAGAGGACATTTCACGAGGCCGGCGAACATCTCCCACCGCAGGCCCATTTTGCTGCGAGCCTGGCCTTCAATTATCTGAAGCATTTTCATGCAAAGCTTGAACTTTCCATTTCATCTTTCCAATTACTTACTGCCCGTGTTTTGTGAAAATTTATTGTACATTGAGAGCCCATCAAAGCAATGTCCCTTTACATCAATTTCTTTTAAATAATTAAAGCCTGCCATCTATTACTGAATCAAGGTTAGTATAATTCATTTCAGAGCAACGAAAGCGCTGAAGAGTTGTTTAAAAATTATCATAAGGGAGAACACAGGAATCAGACCTTAAAACAAACATTGTTTTTGTATGCCCCTATCCATACAATGCTGTAGAAGGAGAATTAAAGTAACTTTTCTTAAAACAATCTTCCTGCTGGCTCTCTTGAAGAGCACAGGCTAACGCTGCAGGACCCAGATCCCCCTCCCACGCCCCGTGGTGCTCATCAGTAAATTGCTGGCTCTCACAGGTCAGTTCCTAGAGCAAACTTCTACAGAGCAGTGGTCCAGGCCTGATTCCTGACTGATGATGTCTGGGATAGGAAAGTAAGTACAAGCAGTACAGTAGAGAAAAAAAAAAAAATAAGATCTAATGAGCAAACAGCTTCAGGGGAAGAAGAGATGGAAATATCTCCAAGACACTGCAGCTGCTTGGTCAGAGGAAGGTCTCCCAGGACACGCATGGAAGCAGAACTACAGCCCCCCATCTTAAACTTGATCTGACAATGGCATACAACTAACGCAAGACAAAATTTGGAAAAGAAAAAGACCCTCCATGCCTTTTGGAAAGGGAAACGGAATCATGCGACACATACCTGGCTTAGGAGGACAGTCTTCGAAGACCTTTTGCTGCTGCTCTACCGTGGCCATTTCCCAGGGGACACAGTGAGGAGGGGTGGCAGCCCACACGCACCTGATGCCAGGACCCGCGTGCAAGCAGGCTGTTTCGTTGTCAAAAGCTTCACATCTCTCGGGTGTGTACTTCAGTATGTCACTCAGGAGGAGGCTGTTGAAGCCTCCAAATACATACATGGTGCTAGACAAAATGGAAGTAAAGATACAAATATTTGTGCCTGTGGCTATAAACCACGCACTGCTGCAAGTCGATGTGATTCAAGGTGTGAGAAAAGCGTTTTATTACACTCCAGCATGTATAAAACCAAATAAATAGCTCTTGGTTAAGCAAGGCACTAAAGAAAAGGTCAGTCAAGCTCTGGTTTTTGGAGAAGCCAGAGAATGGCAACACATGGGTGTTGAGACAGAGCCAAACCTATCCAAGGTCACAGACCTTCCTCTTCAGCCAAAACTCTGGGTGACACCTGATCAATGTGATTACACATGAAATGCTGCATCCTCCTGTGAAAAACAGTGGCAAGAAAGGGAGGGAAGGCTAAAAATCAGGGAGACTATATCACGCCATTAAACCAGCCTGCAGAAACTGTGAGAAAACAATTCAGTGTTGTTACACGTCGCTACACCACTGTGACAAAACCACAGTTATTTTTCATGGCTGTTAGCAACCGAGCAAAGAGTCATGTGTCAACGAAAAAAAAAAAAACAACCAACCCCCAAAACAAAATAATATTGGGGGGTGGGGGGTGGAGGGGAAGTGTTTTTTCTAAAGCTTCTTTAGGATCACAACTGCTCCAGGCAAAACATCAAATTTCATTAGTTAAACAAAAATGACACCCACAAAACCCTGTGCAGCCATGTCTGCAAATGCACATTTAAAAAGACAGTGGAGTCAGTGCAACTAAAGATTTTGGTTGAATAACAAGTGTTTCTTGATATGATTTTCATCCTATTTTAAGATGAAAAGAAGAACTAATGCACAGGCTTAGTTGTCCTTCATGGAAGAAAACACACAGCTGGTATTCAGTACACAATGAAACAAGTAGGTAGTGAGTAAGTTTTTAGAGACAAAAAGAGTATCTAGAAACACACCTTCCTTTTCAAGGGAGTGACACTTATCCGCCTGGCTTAAACTGAGCTTTAAATAAAGTTACTGGTTTACAGAGAGTATCCTCAGAGGATAAAGGAACCAGAACAAAAGACTCCTAAGAAATATCATTTCTCAAACTTGGTTCCACGGGCTCAAGTACAATAACAGATGTTCTCCCGAGAGCACAGATATTATTATAGCGATATAATGCTTAACAGCAGAAATCTCACCTATGATTTCACCTGAACACTGTACATCATGTGACAGGTAAAGGAGAGACACACAGGATAAGTGATAGAAAATGAAACATGGATGAATTTAGAAACCACCAGGGAAATTATGATTTGGAGATAAAAGTGTCACTGCAGCTAAATAAGAAATAGAAATACGGAATAAATGAAATTACAAAATTATGAAATAAATAAATGGAAATACAGATATGAATAAGAAAAGGAATAGAAATACAAAAAAAATCAAATTTTTGAAATGACCAGGTGAGCTGAGACAGTTTAGTCCAGTGAAGAAGAAGGGCTGATAGGAACAGATGGATACTTAAGACATTACAAGGGTGAAAACCTCAGAACTTTGAGAGGTTTGCAACAGATCCTCAACCCTCTGGTCTCCACGTTATTGATCTACATGTACCAACGCACACGCGCACTGATACACACAGATGCATAAAGTTACCGAGGTATGAAAAACCCCGACACCCCCCAACTTGTTTGCAACCTCACCTGTTGTACAGCACGGCTGAATGTCCAAACCTGTTCACATCGTGATGGAGACCCGGGCGAGGAAGAACAGACCACCGATCGCAAGCTAGGATTAAGGAAAGCTCATTTCAGAAAAGTTTCTCAGTATAATTAATGACTTGAGTTACGCAGCACATTTCTTCCTGAAATATCCCAATGTACTTTAATAACTATAGAGACACCATTCCACCCACCACCAAAATGCAATCTTGGGTGAAACAGGACAGTTTACAGAAGTGCTGCGTGATCTTCTTTTGCAAGATTAAAGACTTATCTTCATCCCAGCTGCCATGGTATGGCAAAAAGGGAAAGGAAGGATGTAACGGCTCTCCTCCATCCACCGTCTAAACAGTTCATGAAAAAGAAAAGTTGCAGGGCATTACGTTGAAGGTGTTATTAGCTTTTTGGCAATCACATGTTAAAAAATGGTGGTGGCTTAAGTTGCTTTTTCTCCTTTACTAGTGGAATTTTTCACTGCATAACAAGTTCATTTTTTATCTGTTTATATGTGAATTATGTGCAGTTTTGCCCCAAACCAGTATCACTGAGAACAGAGACTTTTTTTTTTCCCTCCATTGCAATTATGTTCCTAGAGGGTAGATACCCATGTTTTTAAAAATATTTTTCACTCATCATAGCTTAAGGATTTGTGGTTGTTTTTCTCTCTTAATATAATGTGAGATTATTCCATCTTTTTCTATTAGCATAACATTTTTAAGTTCTGCTTCATTTTTTACTCGGTTTCTCAGGTAATTTCTTCCTTTAGGCAGCATGAAAAAAACCAACCTAAGAAACATATAACCCACTGAGCAAAGGAACAAAAGCAGGAAAAGTCAGTCCAATTCAGATCACTTAAACTTCATAAAGTGAATGGGATCACCTCGGGGACTAACATCCCAGAGGCAGTTGTATGCAATTTATGCAATTAAGACAGAAAAGTCAATCTGCTGTAAAGATCTACAGAGCCCTCAAATACTCCAAGACTCTTTAAAACAAGATAAAACTGTTGTGCCATGGACTGAACCTCAGAAAAAAAAACCCACAAACTCAAACTAGTTCGTAGATAAACTAAGAAGGCAAAGAAAAACAACCTTATTAATCTTTTACCAAATTTAACTGCAGAATTGTTGTGTAAAACAACTGGTTCTAAACTCTGCTCCAGCAGAAACTTTTGTTCAAGAGTTCTGATAAATAAAAGACATAGGACACAGTTGGTTGGATTTAATACTTTGACAAATTGTGATTTTGAAGTTTATTTTTAAACATGATTTGCTCGATTTTCAAAGAATTTAACCTAGCCCAGCATCACTCCTGAAACAGGCATGTATGGTTCCAATTTTTAACAGGAGACTTCAGCAAAATTGGACAGCAATTTGCGATTTTTCAGCCATCAAGTTGTGAGTTATGTGAGGCCAAGATACATATTTTTCTAGATTAATAGAAGGCCTGGAATGTTTTGCTTTCTAAGCTTCTTTCCCATTTTTAACTGAAGATCAAGTATTGGAAAAAACGAATAATTCTGAAACTACAAAGAATCCTCTCCTTCCTGACTTATAAGTTAAGCCAAGCCTAAAATTTACAATGCACAGGATTTATTAAATATACTAATCAAATAAAATACATATACTATGAAAACATCCAGCCTCTTTCTATGTTTGTCATCAGAACTGAGTTTTTGATGGGATAAATAGAAAAGCTTAAACTTCTCTCCTGTGGGGAGAAAAGATTATATGAGCATAGCCTTTACATGAATATTTCATGCTGAGTTTTGTAAAAAAACAAAACAAAGTTAAAACTTACTTAGAAATTATAAAGAATGGTTACTTAACCCACAGTAACTGCATTTTGAGACAATCTGCCTGTGAAGTTCCCATTCTTGTTTTAGACAACATGTAGCAACGGAGTGGCTGCAACTCCCACTCAGCATCTTTGATGCTGTGGCTTATTGACAGGAAGAGATAGAGGATTAAACGAGGCATTTGTCCACTCAGAGAAAAAACTGCTGCAGAGCAGGAAACTCTTCTACAGTAGCCAGAGAGACCAATTTGGGGGATAGGAAGTACTAACTAGACATTGCAGTGTGCAGAACATAGGAAAAATACCGTGAGACTGCTCTACCCAAGTGTTCACCCAACCTGAACGCCAACACAATCCAAAAGTTTGTCCTGAGAAGCAACATGAAATGCACACGCACACAGACAGCTGGATTGCTATCCTGAAACCTTCCAAAACAGGGCATTATCTGGACAATTTGGATTGAATACGCCCCAACTTGGTCAACTGGAGGATAAAAGGATAAGAAGCATTAATGCATTCTCAGATCTACCTAATCTGCTAAACCCCCAGAGAAACTCAGCACACATCTCAGTGACATCTGTTTGCATCCCACACACACACAAAAAAGAAGGTTATATCCTCACAACACTCAGTGCATGTGGTCTGATTATTCAGGAATTTGAGGAGAGAAAAAAAGAAAAATTTGATGAGGTAAATAAAATGAGTTACTGCAGAAATAAGTTTTAATGGCAAAGGTTAAAGAGAAGCCCTAGGTTTGAAGTCTTTATTTTAGACTGTATTTTAATTTCAGCTTTCTCCAGTCTTCCAACCATCACTAAGATATTACCTTCATCAACAAGATGTTAAAAGTGAGCAAATTAGCCAGACAGCATACTATGAAATTATGGAGTAAGACAGCCAGTTACTAAGCCTCTCCTCCGAAGGCACTCTGCATCACCTGACCTTGCTGCTTGGTTTTCTCCTGGGTAGCTCAAGTCTTGGGAGCATTAAGGGATCAATAACAAACACATAAGCACATTAATATTAAAGTTGTGATAGCCATATCCACATATAGTGGCACGGCCACAACAGTCCTCGGTATTTTTTAATTGCTGTTACAGAATCACAGAATCATTCAGGTTGGAAAAGACCCTCGGGATCATCGAGTCCAACCCTCAGCCCGACTCTACAAAGTTCTCCCCTACCCCACATCTCCCCACAGCTCATCCAAACGGCCCTTAAACACACCCAGGGATGGGGACTCCACCCCTCCCTGGGCAGCCTATTCCACTCTCTGACCACTCTTGCTGGGAAACATTTTTTCCTCATGTCCAGTCTGATCCTCCCCTGTTGCAGTTTAAAGCCGTTCCCTCTTGTTCTGTCACTAATCACCTGTGAGAAGAGACCAGCACCAACCTCTCTACAACGTCCTTTCAGGGAGCTGTAGAGTGATGAGGTCTCCCCTCACCTTCTCCTCCTCACACTGAACAGTCCCAGCTCCTTCCATCGCTCCTCACAGGATTTATTCTCCAGGCCCTTCCCCAGCTCGTTGCCCTCCTCTGCACTCGCTCCAGCCCCTCGAGATCTCTCTCATATTGCTGTCTGTTACAGGGGTCATTCCCTTCTGCTTCCTGTGATTTTAAGTCATATCCCTGTGGAATTTACAACACTGTACAACACTTCCCCACAGTACATGGGTTTATTCCCATGGAGACCAACACAAACATGATCAATGCAATTCCTGCAGAGATCATGCATGAAGAACCACCAAGCAGTTGTTTCTGCTGTGACACTAACGATCAGTCAGCACCCTAACGTATTCCTGATGGTGCTCCTGGTCCAATGGGATAAAGCAAATAACGCATAAGGTGTCCTGCCATGAAAAGAACAGGAAAAGTGGTCTTTTTTCCCTGGAAAAAAAGCTGCTTTTTCCAGGCTGAGAGTGTCTGCCCTAAGAAATGAGGGTACCCAGAGCACCAGAACACTTCTCATCCCTGTCATGTGAAGGGCAATCAATGCAAGCTCTAATTGAAAAAAGCTCATAAGGACTGGGCAGATTGACTACAACACTTATTTCATGTAACAGTAAGCTGCCTGTTAACTAAACTGCCTCACAATGAACATAATTATTGGCATATTTTGTCAAATTAACGCAATTTGTGTTTTACACCTAATAGACAGCTCAGTGGATCAGGGAAGACAGCAAAATGTAGCAAGAATAATCTATCACTATTGCTATCAAAGTTTAAAATAATTACTCTGTCTGTGACTGTTGAAATTTTAATTCTTCAAGAAAAAACTCAAAATAAAGCTAGCTAGGAGCATACAGTAAATTCCACAGGGATATGACTTAAAAATCACAGGAAGCAGAAGGGAATGACCCCTGTAACAGACAGCAAAATGGCACCAGGATGCCAAGCCCTGCTGCTGAAAGTAATCCATTTGCTTGCATATTCCTTTCACAAACCAGGAGTGACATCTCAGTGGACAGTCACTCCGAGAATTCAGGTTTATGTGATAACTTCAGGGAATCAATCACAAGAGCCCACATTTAAGGAATTCTGAGAGCAGAAGGTAGAATGTGATATGAGTACAGAATGGTGTTTTTCTACAGTGTGAATTATCTGGACGTGCATGCACCTTCTTTTATATAATTTCATCTTTTTCTTTTCTTCTTAAATGCACTGTCTCTGGACTCCAAATTCACAAATAAATGCTGCCCTCTTCTGGCTATTCAAACTCTTTGAAATCCAACCCTTCCAAATAAAATCTAATCATTTGGCTTTATTGTTAAATAGTGCTTATGGGGATATTTATGCTTATAAAGCACACATCTGAACAATCTGACATTACAAACAGCACAGCCAAACAAGTCAGCCAGCCTGCAGTTAAAGCAAGGGTGTGAAATGCCAGTGCATGTAACTGTCCTAACAGCCCTCATTTTTGATAAATCACAGATTAAAACACACTCAAAATATCAGGATAGCTTTATGGCTGAGATGGTAGAACAATATGTCTTCTGTTAAAGAAATAAGTTTTAAGGCCCAGGGTTGTGTATAAACTGTTGACCAAATAACTGCTGCTGTATTTGGCTAGAAATCACTGCACCAGCTCATTTGCTTGGTAATGTGTAGCAAGCTAAACGAGCCTCTCCTGATTACACATTCTTCTGCAGCATGCTTAGTAGTGTTCAGTATAATAACCCCAGCATGTAAATTAGTCTTCTTGAAGACAGCTCTTCCTGACTCTCTAAGAATTTTTTTTATTATTATTTCTGCAAGAACTTACCAATATCATACGCCATAAAATCCGAAGAAAAGCACTTGGCGCCGTGGCTCATGGAGGTGTCATTGTGCGTGTTTCCTCCAAACACCAGCATGGTTCCACTCATTATCACAGCCGTGTGCAAATAGCGAAAGAATCTACTGTCTTTAAGAATAGTCCTTCAGAAATAAAAATACATTGAAACTGGTTAGGACCTGGCAAAGACAAAATAATCCATAAATCCAAGCTGAAGGAGGTTTCAGGATGCAGGGGGGAGTGGGGGGATAGTATTTAACTACTTTTCCTAATGGGGTATTTAACAACTTTCTTTCCACACTGTTCCATTCCTCCTGTAATTTCATTGTCTCATCTTCCCATCTGCTTGCCAATTTATAGGAGAAATATAGCCATGAAAGCCTTTTCCCAAAGCTATGGATCTTAAAATCATCAATTTTTTCCCCAGGGATTATCAAGTTTTCACACTAACTGGGCTTTTGAGCACAGTCAGCTAAACCTGCTGATATGGACACTGCCTGGGAGGACTCCAATGTTTTACAGTAACTCTACTTTTATAGTAACCTAAAGAATTATTTCAAACTGGGCATCAACTGTTGCTTAAAACTAACAAACTGATTTTAAGGAAATCTATGCAGCTGCTAATAATGGAGCCCTGCAGCTTAATACCTGCAAAACTCAACGCCTCATCCATGACTGAATCATGGGAAGCATTAATCATACTCCCCCCTGACCTCACCTTTAATCAGGAAGATTAATGGCACTGAACACAAAGGGTCACCCTTTGTAGAATTTCCCTACTATTTTGAGAGGGTGGGACTGCAGGAAAATCCCGACACGGCTGTGTCTGTGTCGCAGGCAGCGGTGTCACAGTTTGCAGGCTCTCCCACCAGGTCTGCACAAAGCAGCATCCCCAACACAGTCTGCACTGAAGTCCTGACTTTCACAATGAATTCATTCAGCAAATTAGGGACCTGTTCCTAATGCACGAGCTGTGGTATCGCAGCACACGGGGGCTTTCTGAGCGTTATTCGGTCCCTGCCAGGACTGTGAAGCTGCCAGAACACCGGAGGGAACGTGGGGAGAAAACACTTGCCAAAATCCGGGTCAGGGGACTGCTTTTTTGCCCTTTCATCAAACCACAAGAGGGAGAGAGGGCCTAAATTACTGAAGAATTAATAAAAAAAGAGTCAATGGCACCAAAAAAAATTATAGATGAAGTATAGATAAAGATGAGCAGACACTCCTACGCACCTCGCTGCAAGGCGACTGTTCGCCTGCTCAGACAGTCCTCTCGAGACTGACAAAATAAACGCGATGAAAGGAAGTTGGTGCTGCAGCAGTTTGGAAGAATATTGTCACATTTGTGACATTTTCTGCCTATTCAGCCAGATTTGCCCGCTCCACGGCTGAAGTGGAGGATCAAATGAGCCCAGAGAAGAAGCGTGGTTATTACTGCATGTACAACGGAGCAGGAAGGAAGGTTTTTGGAAATTAGTCACTAGTTACTTTACTCATCATTATGGACTCACAAACAGTTTTTGCAGAAATCCAAGCTATTTTAAACTCTCAAAAAGAGAAATATGGTGACTCAAATTTACATGTGTAAATTCAAAAGATCAGTCTTTTTGTCAGGAGCCTTTAAAAACAACTTTAAGAAAAACACAAAATTTAGGAAAATCTATTTCACCTCTAAAGCTCAAAGTTGTGAAGTTTTGGCTATACCTTTTTAATAAAAGTCACCTTTGGGCCGAAACAAATGACAGAAGATTTCAGCTTAAGAAATGAATGTTTCAAGCAGTTACAGAGCCAGAAGAAAATGGGGTTATAATAGAAATTCTTTTGTGGTCTTAACTGTAGAATGAATTATCACTCACTTGACTGCAGTAACTGCACTCATATGCACAGTCTGTACCGCTGGCAAGAAAATCCCATCAAATATTTTTCTTTTCAGCTTTAATACAACAATAGATTAAAATGGATTTTTTGGCTTGTTCACGGCCTTGATTATATGTGATTATATAATTCTCTATTCATAAAGGGACATAAAATAACAGATACAAGAGCACACTATCCATCCCGAATGCAGGTAACTACATACTGCTGTACCATCATCAAATACCGCATCTGCTTGTCCACTACAAACAATAATGATGGGGGGTTACAGAGGAAGAACAACTACTTACCACATACGGGAATCAACTTCATATTTGTACAAGTCATCTGCTAGCCTGTATTTGTTGGCACTGAATGCTTTGTAACCTCCATGGATATAAATCGATCTTGTATTTGGGTCATAAACGCTACTGTGACCATACCCTCCTTGCACCAAAGCTCCACTCGTCTGTAGAATGTTCCATGTATTTGTGGCTGAGAAATGAAAAATGCGAGTGACAGAACATGGTTAATTTATCTCCAAATATCAACAAATCTGGTGATGAAACAAATTGGGTTTCCCTTGACTCAGATCTAGACACTGTCTCTATCACTTCATATCCAAAAATATTCTCCTTCAAGGAGTTTGTTGTCAAGAAGTATTGTCAAGTATTTTTAATTAGACCAGAAATATCTCTTCTACAGTCACTTATTACATTTTGCAGACAAGCTAAGTAAATGAGAGATAAAAAGTACAGAAATAATATACTGCATTTCAGTGACATGAAAATGCCAGCACCATGGCTTGATTTGGAATGGTACCCAAGAGCACTTTTATTTTATATATATAAAGCCAGACAGCACTGAAGCCAAGTTAAGTACGACTGTGAAGAACACTGCAGTTAAAAACTAATATGTGATTAATGGTCCTATATCTCACTCACTAAAATAACATTGGTTTGAAGCACTCTAGACATAATATAATGGCAACTGAAACAAGAATGCCGAATGACACACTGATTCTCTGTAGCAAGTGCAGAATGAAACCCTACACAGGCTTCCTAACTCCAGGGTGGATCAGGGCACACAAAAGGCAAAGGAATTTAACAGTCTTCAAGATCACACGTGGGAAAAACAGAACAGCAGAAAAACAAATCACTGCCCCACACATCCTGCTTTTCTCTAGCTGAGAAAGAAAACTCGCTCACGTGGATGCCAGAGTAAGCTCCAGTAGATCCTCTGGATCAAGGTGACTGAAGGACAAGGATAACAGGTCTAAAGTGCAGGCAGGGCCATTACTTCTGACAATAACCAGCACATGCACGTTGTGAACTTTCTGTGCTTAACTCTACCTGGTCAGTGGAGTACGGGACATGGCTCCAGAGGGCCGTTTCAGAGCAGCTAAGTTAGGTAGAAGTTCAGTTCATCTGGAGAGCTGGTGACACTGGAAGTCTCTAGATCCTAATATCTGAATTTGGACTATTCCCAGAGGTATGGGGATCGGATCATATCAGAGAGATGGGAGTCCAGAAATTCATTGCCTGTTCCCCTAAGCACTCACTACTGGGGACAAGGGTATCAGGTTAAGCACACATTCGGTCTGAACTGTTACAGTCATTCTTGTATTTGCAGGATACAAAAATAATTTTGAAAGTGTTTGCTTTGTCAGAGGGAGAGAGGAAAATTAATCTGAATTGTCCCACAGTTATCCTGCTTTGTCTCTCAATTACAACTTTTTTGCTTTTGGGATGTAAAAAGCTGTATAAAGGTGGAGACACGTGGCTTCCTGCTCACTGTCTGTTACACAAACACTGGAAGTTAGATTTAATTTCTCGTAAATACAAAGAGAAGGAGAAGATATCTGTCTTTGTTTTGCTATATGAATATGGATCATTTAAATATTTTTCAAACCAACTGTTAAAAGTGAAGTGAAGGGTAGGTAGGGCCCCACTCACCCAGGTTGTATTCCTGGACGTTGCTGATATAGCCATAAAGAGGACAGTGCCCGAAGATGACGAGCATGACGGCGCTGTCGTCTCGCAGGGTGACAATGTGTGCCGAGTGGCCAACAACAGCGTACTGCTCCTTGGCTTTGGGGGCCGCTTGAGTCCAGGTCTGGGTGGGAATGTGGAACACCCACAGCTGGCTGGTGACGTTCCCCGTCGCATCTATTTTTCCACCATACATGTATATATCATCCTGAAAGAAGTTAGAGGTAAAATGAGGCCAACGAGTTTGGCATTTAGGAAACAGCCAATACATAAGTAATGAAGTTATTATATTTTATCTTCTCTCAGTCTAAGTTCTTCTCCTCTCTTAAGGAGAAACATATCTCCTTCACCAGTCACGTTTGATATGAAAGCACCCACAACTGCCAGGGTTTCTACCCAAGTCCGTAATGTCAGAATACCTTCAACACACACAGAATCACAGAATCATCTTCATTGGAAAAGCCCTTGAAGCTCCTCCAGTCCAACCATGAACCTCACCCTGACCGTTCCCAACTCCACCAGATCCCTCAGCGCTGGGTCAACCCGACTCTTCAACCCCTCCAGGGATGGGGACTCCCCCCCTGCCCTGGGCAGCCCATTCCAACGCCCAACAACCCCTTCTGCAAAGAAATACTTCTGACCCTGCCCTGGCGCAGCTTGAGGCCAACTGACCCTACATCAGGGTATGGAGGAGAAGGGGTGCCTGGGACAAGGACTGACCTTCAGATGACAGACATCAACATTTAGGTGGCTGTATGCTAGCTGAATGTCTAAATATATATAAAAATTATAGTGAAGCCTGGAGATTAATTCAATGGATGAAAAGCAGCGAAGGTGTGCCTACTTTTGGGTGAGCTGACCTGCTCTACAGATTTCACTACCTGTACTGACTAGGTCTGTTTTCACTACAATCAGAGCTCAGAGGCCCCCCAAAGGCACCTAAAGTTAGGCACCTGAAGTCAGGTGATTTAATAAGCAAGCTGAATCCCTCCCATAGCTTGAAAATGCAAACAGACAAAGATAGCTGGGAAGAAAGGCAGCTATGATGGAAATTCCTCTCTGTTTGTACACTAAAAGCTTTGCTTTCCAAGTTAACACACTGACAAAAAATGAGGACCCTTTGGATAGCCAGCATAGTTAGACAGGATTTTATTAATCATCCTGTAAGAGCTACGTTCCAAAATTCTATCCAGTTTCCTTTGTGGGTTTCTCCAGGCATCTCAGGGTCAGTCATAAATCCACCAAAGTGTGTAGCGGAGCCCTGTTTCCCTCCTGACAAGGCTGTAACCTTGGAAAGGGAAATTCTCTACTATAGCTGGTGCTTCTTGGGAAATTCCTGAGAGCCACTGCCCATCACTGATGGCAAACCCACTTATCATACCCTACTTTTGAACAGTTATTTGCAGAATGTGCATCAAGCCCTCGCAGGTAGGAATTTCCATCCTTTCAGGTTCTTCAAGTGTTCTGTTTGTAAACGGTGCTGTATGGAGGTTTTCAAGTGTTTAGAATTATGCTTTATATAGGCTTGCACTGTGATGAGCTAATTAACATTCCAAAACCAAAGGTCAGTAAAGGACTAGCTCGCTTCCTCTTCGAAGATTTTGCCATTCTGCTCTCACGTGGCCTGCACCCACAGAAAGACATGCAGGTGAAAAATGAGGTAAAACATAGTCAAATCCACTTGTCGTTTCAGGTGCTGGAAGAATAGATTCACAGATCTACTGCAGAAACAGAGCAGGCTCCAAAAATCCCTAATTCATCAGCTCTGCTTTGGTGCCCTGGACAAGAGAGCTCATAAATATTTTTATGTGGTCTACACAAAAGGCAGCTGGGGAACCAGCTGAACTCCAGCAAACTCTAGCCGTCAGGCGTGTCTTGCAGGCACAGACAGCAAGAAGGAAATAATGGACTCACTGACCTCAGTCAGCCTTAAAATCTCTGAGAAAAAGGCAAAGAAGGAACACACAAGCAAAGGCACTACAGACTTCCCAGGATATCAGTCCAAGGATTCCCTGGAGTACAAGTACACAGACTGGGCTAACCACAGACAAGCCTTTGAATGAGAAATGTTTCTCCCAAAGCAAGACTGATCTGTGGAAAGGGGGGGGCAGGGGGGAGAAGGGGAACACAGCTGGGAGGTGAATCTGCAGCACTGAACTTGCTCACCTTATGTAATGCCAATGAATGACCATATCTCATCTCTACAGAGTTCACAGTGTTGTCCAGTGGAAGCCACTCTTCAGAAATAAGATCATACCTGTATAATGAAAACTGAATTAATTTCCCAAGTAGATATTAAAGTTGAGAATATTATTGCTCACCCTTTCTGGGATTTGTGGGCAATTATTGAACAAAAGTCCTAGACACCAAGATTTCAGCACGCACAAAGCATGCACAGACTACTCATGGATTAAAAAAAAAAATCCAGTCAAGCCTGCTCTGTTACTTAACGTCCATGTATTGATTTGCTTTACCCTGAGTTTTCTTTCCCATGCAAAACCAAGAGCTAATGTATTGTCTATTAAGCTATGACAACTTACACCACACAATCCAGCTGAAAGAACAGAGAAAACTTTACATTAAGTTCAGATAAGTTCCAACTACTTGATAATAAAACCTGCCAGTGTTTAAACGGCACTTTTTAATTATGTCTTTGACATTCAAGAATATTTTTTCTGTGAACTTGAAACAAGATAAACCCTTTTCCCTGAAAATGGCCTGTGGCTTTTTAGATAAAAGAATGAAGTATACTCGCCAGGCTTACAGACTTATATGATAAAATAATCTCTGAAAAAGTGTTCAGTGAAGCCACAGGGTATCTGTTGAAAAATCAGGCATGACTTTGAAGGAGCAAATTGTGGATGTAATCAGCAACTATTATAGAACTAAGTGTGCATTTTTGGCTCCTCTTTAATTTCCCCTACAAGAACTATTACCTCTGAACGTGAGTGCAGAACACACAGCTCTCACTTTGGTCCATGAAAGCGAGTTATGCAGGTATCCCTGGAAAAATACCCAGCTTTTGCCTAGATCTGCCCAAATACTATCAAGCTCAAGAGGAAGCTTGAAAAGGTTTGTGGGTTTTTTTTTTTTAATGGGGGATTTCCATGAGGTACACACTTATTATTTTATATCTTAGTTACTGTTAAATCTCCTCAACTAATTGCATAAATGTCATCATCCTAAATGCCACTCCCTGTTTGGTATCGATGCATAAATATCCACAGAATCAGTATATATTAATTAAGGAGCCAAACACTCTGATTTCACATAGATATAAGGAAGGGCTAATAACACAGAAGCAGAACTATCCTCTTTGAATATAAGGCCACATATAACTTAGAAGCTAGCCTAGAAATATATAGTGAATACTTAAAATGCTGTCAGAAGCACATGAATCAAAAATTCACTGAACATCAGGAACCTTACGCTTTTTCTTTTCCAAAATTAGCACCCCTTAGCAGCGTTTTTCCACATCTCAAACACGAGTCTAAGTTTTTATCACTGCTGTTTTCCCCTGGAGATGGAGTGTAGGCCAAAGCACAGCATGTCGGATGGCATTTTCTAAAAATAATTCTCAAATCTAAGTTCCTCTACTTAGACTTTATTATCTGGGTTTATACTCACGCTAAAACCTTCTGAGAGTCAGAATGATTGAAGACATAGCCTCCAACAATCCACATTTTATTGTCATGGATTATGGTTTTGTGAGATGCTCTAGGAAGTTTTGGAAGAGAGTATTCCTCTCGGGTCCAAAACGACTGGTTTGCAGGAACAGGAATTGAACAGCCAGGACCTGGGGAAAATAAGGTTTAAAAATTAAGCAGATTTTTCCCAAAGCTTCTATTTCAGCTAGAGGTCAATATCCTGCACCACAGGTGACAAAGATGGTGCACAGCCAGCTAACAGGTGAAAGCTGTGATCCTCAATTCCTTGCCCACACCAGCAATCTGTGATGGACCTGGTGTGCCATCTCCCAACCGTAACCACATACTTCAAATTTTAAATTGTTTTCAAAACTAAAAAGCAGTTCCAGACTAGATGAATCGGTGATGCAGCAAAGCAGACACTCTGCTCTGTTCTCCCTCACAGTGATTACAGGGGGGCAGAGTGCAGACCCCTTCCCACTCCACACTAAGAGGGTATCTACCAGCACTTTTTTCTGTGAACTTGAAACAAGATAAACACCTTTCCCTGAAAATGGCCTGTGGCTTTTTAGATAAAAGAATGAAGTATACTTGCTAGCTGCCATGTGCCCACAGAAACCCCAACACAACCTAAGAAAGCTTCAGGACATTGGCTCAGCAGCATGCTACAAAAACCCAATGGTCTACGGCTATCTTTCCCTCTCTCCCTCCCCTCCTCAGCAATATGTTTTTGTGAATTGTTCACTTCTTTTTTTCCTATATTTCTGCTTCTCTTAAACCAACTCTTCCACTTCACAGTTCCCTGTGACGTGGCCAAAGAGAAGCAGCAAGGTCTCAGCAAAGTAAAAAGCTGCATGGACGCTCTCCCTTCTGCTCAGTGACACCCATCCACACACACAGGGTTACTACAGACAACCGAGAGCACAGAACCTGCTGAAGAGGCTCAAGCCTTCAAAAGGGAATAAGTTTATCAGGACAGCCTTTAGGCAGTCATAAAAGAGAATCACTGTGTAACAGAGATGTGGTCTTGACTGTAAGAGACAGTATCTGCTCGCTCTTGCCAAGTTTCTGCCAGTAGTATCTTCAGTTCAGGAAAGCAGACTGGAATCAGGTTTATTACCCTTAAAAAAAACCCCTCAGTTTCTGAGGCAAAGTGAATATTTTCAGATGTAAAAAAGCTTCAGAATAAGGAAGCGGAGGGAGAGCAGCTTGCATCTCATTCTGCTATGGTTTGTTTTGGGACTTTTGGAGGCTTATTTTGGTGAGTTGTTTTGGTTTGGGGCCCCCCCCCCCACACACACTAATCTGCTACAGAAATGAAAGACAGGGAAAAAACAGAGGTAGGCTAAAAATTGAGGAAACGTAAGTTTAACGTTGCTGTCAGTGCACAACCAGACTCCAGCAAAGCATCAGGAGGCACTGCACTGCGTAAGGGATGTGGCCTTCCAGCCCTGAAGTACACGTGGCTGGTTTTATATCCGAGAGGCAGAGGTGCTAACCTCACTACTGGGTGCAGCCTCCTTAGGATACTCCTCTTGGGTTCCCTCCGCAGTCCCTAACGCACTACCTGGTTTTGCAGCAGAGCTGCCAGTGCTGTAGCTGGTTGTATTTCATATCAGACTAATTCTTCCACGTCAGCGTACCTTTGCAAAGGAAACATGTATGTTTGGTCCAAGCCGTTGCTGACATGGCAGACCAGCACACCTCGACATGAGAACAAGGCATTTTGTGTGTTCAGAAATGTTAACTACTGCCACCAGGCTCAAATGTGCACAGGAACGAAGTTTAAAGTTTTTACCTGGTGCCTGCACACAAACTGCTTTGGACGGTAGCACCGTTGCTTTTAAAAGCATTTGTTACAAATGGACTATGATCTTTTGATATGAAAAGCTAGATACTCTGTTCCTAATCAAAATGCTAATACTTGTCAAGCAGAACATTCTCCAATACTCCCAATTTAAACTGGAAGAGCCGCACATAGAAAAAGCATCCGAGAGCTGCTCTATATTAATCAGGAGACTTACCTTGCCAGCCTGCCGAGCACAAACATGCCTTAGTATCATTAACGTTGCAGTGCCCTCTCTCAGGCGCCCCACAATCATCTGTGCAGTAGGGAATATCACAGGCTTCTCCCTTCCAGTATTTGGCACATTCACATTCAAGAGTGTTGCTGCTGTTATTGAGCTTGCACTCTCCTCGGCCGGAGCAATTATTGGGACACATATTGAAACTGGGAACATCAGGGAAAGAAGGTTTGTCAGTAATGAAACAGATTCCCAAGCCGTACCTCTTATTAACAAATACAAGAGTGATGTTGAACAAAAGATAATAGAGCTGTTTGTTAACACACAAATCAACAAGAGCTGCTCATCTACAACCCGGTGTGATGAACCTGTAGAGATTTGTTCTCTGCCTGTCATCTGCAGAGCTGCCTCACTTAACGAGTTAAACTTACAACTCCTCTGAAAAATTATCAATATGACTTTTAGCCATTTGTAATGCAAATGAATTGCCTTAAAACGCCCAACAGTAAATGGAGAATTTAATCAGTGCTTAAGGCTTTTGTGGTGTCTGTGCAATTTATACTTAAACTACTCACAATTACGTGCTATTCTGGGATCTGCTTACCAAGGGAACATACTCGAGATGAATCCCAAGCCAAAGATGTGCCTGTTTTGAATCATTTCTGATTTTATAATATCTGCAGTGTAGCTGAGGCAAAACCAGACACATCCTCGGTGAAGATCCAAATTCAGAGACCCTATTCATTTCCAAATTCCAGTTTATGCTGGTGTATCAACCAGTATAACTCACAGATGGGGTTTACTCCCCACTATCCTCGCTGTCATGCGACAGGTTGAGTCACTGGCTCCATGGCCATAATTTCACAAGTGTTTGTCTAGTACCTATGTTCAGTAGTAACTATAAAGACTGTTAAACTGAAAAAAAATGAATATACCCTTTGATCTACTCTCTGCAAAAATGTTAGGAGGAAACCTAATGATCAAAACACATAGAAGAAACAAACCACAAAACAGTACTTGAAAATTGTTTGAAACTATCAATAAAGTGAAGCATTAAAGAAACATTAAAATATCTTAAAGGAACTTAATAAAGGCAGATTATTCTTTACAAGAATTGTGCAATACCGACAGCTGGCAGGAGATGGTGTCATGGTCTATGGGATCAGCCAGACTTTGAAAATGCTACTGCTTCAGCTGCTGTGTTTCAAGTAACTTTGCAAAGGCTCCTCATTTCCTTCGGGAGCTTTCAAGGGGTGCTGGATGCCTCACATTTTTCAAAGAATCCACTGTATATTTATGTGCTTAATAAGGATGAAAGAACTGAGACTGGTATTCAAAAACTAAACACCTCATTTTAAGGAATTTTAACCTCTGCAAAAAGTCAGTTTGTGATCAAGGACTTTGCAGCTAATTTTTTCGAAAGTAAAAACTTCTAAATTACACCCAAATTAAAATCTCCCAGTGCAATGCAAACATAATTTGTATCTGTAGGAGCAAAAAAATTCAAAGCCCATGATCCCCACCAGAAGCAAGAAATTCCATCTCTGCCAGTAAGTCCACATTGAGATCATTTAATTCAAAACAAAACCTTTCTAAAAGTCAATGAATTAGGGAGTACCCTAGAATCTTTTTTTTAAAAGCTTACCAATGAGGACTAAATATATGTCAGCGAACAGAAAGCATCCACCTATATATAATAGTTAAAATATGAACCAAAGAACATAACAAAACCACTCTAGACTAAAAATGAGCCAGATTAAGCAATTCTGTCCAAGGACTGAATAAGAAAGGGCATCCCAAAGAAAACTTCTTGAGGATCCTCAACAGTAGGTACAGTCCAGGGTCCCAAGGGAAATGTATGTGCTTATGCAAAAGCACAAGAGCACACACATGCACAAAATACATCAATTCTGGTTGACTGAATATGATCAAATAATCTAATAACAAAATAAATAATGTTATGTCTTTTTGAGCAAACATTTGCCCACGCTTACAACTGACAACTGAAGTTAATGTTGAGCACATTACAGTTATTAGCTGTTGCAAGGGTATAATAAAGATAAAAATCTAAATTCAAGTATCTACTCATAATTACATGCTTCAGTGGCAATTGCTTATTTCAAGACAAAACTGAGAAAAGAGGAAAACTCCTTTTGCTCAACCTGCAACATCACTTTGGAGTGGTACTACTTACTTATATGTGATGTTAAACCCTGTTAAATTATAGGCAGCATCGCTGAAGAAATGCAGAAGGGCATATCCAGAAGTAGCTACCACTTCTGGTACTGTTTCATTGCTATCTTTCTCTGGAACAATAAGACCACTGGAAAAGAAAACAAACAAAAAAAAAAAACCACCACCACAATGTTAGAAGTGAAATAAAAGGCAGCAAAGGAACAATAGTAAATACATCAGTATTAATAAAACGATTGAAACAAGGTATTTATTTGCATCTATTTGAAGTATAAGGCATTTGCATAATCATCACTTCCATAGAGCAGTGTTAGCAGGTTGGTTTTCAGCAACAAAACTCCTTAAATATTCAAAAGAAAATGTCTCGACATTGTATGTATACTCAACCAACCCTCAAAACAACCCATTCTCAAAGGCCTAAGAACCCTCAAGACCTTCTCAGAAAGATAAAACCACATTCTTCAGGGACCAGTTTATTAAGCCCTCTTGCCTGGCTTAATTATCTGCAATACAGTGGCCATGTTACTGACCAAGGAGTGGAGAAAAATTAGGATATTGAGGCTACCCAGAGTAGCATTACTGCTGCCCTCGCTGCACGACCTTGGTCTAGAAGAAGGAATGGCTGCAGAAAGGAATGCAAATAGAAAACCCTGAAGTAATCAACTTGGCTTTTCTAAAAGAAAAATGTATATTAAAAGTGTTTAACCTGAGTAAACCTGAGGTTGTCTAGAATTCCAGTTACTATTACCAAAACCCTACTTTCCCTCACTTATTATTCTGCCGCGATTTAAACAGGACCCACTCATAAAACAAGGTGGCATGTTTGAAAACAGAAATTACTGTGTCCCAAAAGCATAAAACCTGCTGTACTAAGCCAAACTAAAGGTCTGCCAAGTCCAGAATCTCCTCCTGACTTTGGGCCACAGCAAATGCTTGGGAAAGACTGTGACAAATAAAGCAAGTACAGAGCACTTCGGCAATGTGTTATCCAGCTTCCAGAAACCCACAGTTCAGGTGCTTTGACCTGGAGAATGCCCCCAAGTCAGCACATTTAAATAAACCATTCATCCATGCTTATATCTGATTCCTTTCTCAACCATTTATATCCTTTTCACCTGGAAAATCTGCAATGGTAGAGAAAGAACTTACACCCACTTTACATCCACTGCCTGATCATACGCCGCTGCCTCTCGGGCTTTTTCTTTATGAGAAGTAAGTACAATCACCCTTACTCACCATCTTCCTGCCATCCGCTTTTTCATGAAGTTCATCTGACTCATCACATTCACATTTGTTGTCCTTTCTGTCCTAAAGGGCTCTCACACTCACTATTCCCACCTCATTCATTACTTCACACTTCTGGTCACCTCTGGCTGTTTCTCTACACCCTTTCAGGTTCTGCTAGATCCTCTAGCCTTTTCGTTTTCCAGGGGTGGTGGAGAGAAGCGAGGATGGTGGGCAAGACTATTTACAGTATTTGAGACTGGACACAGTACAGATTCATATAATGATCTGCCAAAATACCCGGAGTAAGCTGAAAAGGAGACTAAATGTCTCTTTTCAAGAGTAACTACTACTTCCTTACCTACTGCACAAAATAGTTTCTGTCTGGAAGGGAATGTTTATTCTTCTTTTAACAGAAGCCTAACAACAACAAAACGAAGTCAATTCCTCCCTCATACAAAAGATGTAAGAGCAAGCATAAATTTGAAGTCTACTGAATTTATTTTTTTAAAAAGCCTTTATCTAAGCAAAGCACATTGTCTACCATGACCCATTCATAGTCAGCAGTTATTTTCTCGCACAGAATCATCTTTCCCCCGACCTCAGTCATATTTTCAAAGGCTAAGTCAAAGCTTTTTGAAAAGCAGAGACTCCAAAGCCCAGAGCAGAGCTTGTCGGGCAGGGAACCGAAGGCAGCTCCGGCAGCAGCTCTCCTGGGAAAGCAGCCGAGCCTGGTTTCGTGCCCTGCGACTTCTGAATATCCGAGGGCGCCGTCGACTAAAAAGCAACGATGAAAAGAATTTTTCCCCCTGAAAAGGACTTACTTTTCCTCTTTTCAGTTCTATTCAGAACGGAAAGCAAATGCATTTGAAGAGAGTTCCCTAGGACAGGGTAAATGAGTTTCTACACCCGAGGAAAACACTCACAGCTATCCACAGCAACCCATTCACATCGCCTGTAAAGCACTTTTTTGTGACCTGAATTTTTCTGTCCCCACGATACAATACAATGGTGTGCTCGAAGAATAACACAGACACCCAGTGAGCCTTTCCAAAAGCTTTTGCTATAGAAGTTGGGGGTGTTTGCACCAAGAGTAACAGATGAATGCGTTACCTACAGCAGGGCAAGTCTGCAAAGTGTACAACGGCCCTTCCTACAGAACAAGTCTTATTGTGGACAAAAAGATATCCTTGATTTTACCAACGTGCCATAAAAATGCTGTAACCTGATCCCATGTTTTGGCTAAACAGCTCCAGCACGTTTGCAGATACCTAGCTCATTAAATAGTTCCTCATGAGAAAGCCAATTATTTTTTCCTCTTTCGGATCGCAAGGATATGGGATTAAAAGGCAAAATTCACTGCCTTTTTCTCTGTGTGAAAGAGGCGCCTGCTTCATTCTAAAATTTCAGACTTCTGATCTGAAGATCACCTCTCCCAAAAGACCATCTCCCTCAACACCAAAGAACAAAAAGTCTAGTAAACTTCTCCTTGCTATTTGGTTCATATTCTTCTTTTGTAATGCAAACTGTAGGACAGTATGTCTCCGCCACAGGAAAACAGACATCTGAATATAATTCAGGGTAAGGCAAACTACAGCTCAGGGACAAGAGAAAATTCCTTTGTTCTGGTTTATTCTTCTTTGGTCTTATTCTTGCAGCACTTATCATTGATATTACAGAGCAATCTAACTGGAAAGCCCTGGAGAGGGAAGAATAATGGCAGCAAAGAATAAAAGTACAGAGTGAATAGCGGTAGTGAGAAAAGAAAAAAATCCCCCCCAATAACCTTTCCTAATAAAAGGACTAGCACAGGACAATTATTTGTTTTCTGTTGGAAATCTTGATTTTGGGATTTGTTTAGGAAGAATGCAAGTACCTCTGTAGCAGATGCTCTCACCACATCTCCCATTTGCTCCTTTCTTTCACTCTTTTTCTGATGACTTGCATGTAAATGCACTAAAGAGGACATTATGCCACAAGCTTAAAACAGCCTGATGAAACTTAATACTTAGATTGTATTTTCTTTCAGAGAAAGCCACAAAGAGAACATAACACAATGAAAACCATCAGGTCCTTGAAAAGTTGAACCTCAAAAAATGGGAATAAATTAGTGTATGTCCAGCATCATTTTGAATAAACCAGCAGAAACAGAATTTACATTATCTGCCATGAAAAACAATCCAATAGGCAGAATCAGAATGATAAAGGATTATGCAAAACTTCCTTTAAACTACAATCCAGAATCTCTCAGAGACTCGACTCTGGCCAAGATTAGCCTATTTCACAATGTACCGCTTTATTTCTTTTTATAAGGTTTCAAAACATTTCGCAATCATCACTACTCCAAAGCAAATAAATACTCCTACTCAGCTAAGCTGTCCAATTACAGCATTTTGTAGACATTGCAAGGCAAACCTCTGTTCTGCCCTGAAACAACTTCTATTTTCTGTGTGCTGGATTTGTAGTCTGTGGCAGAATGAAAAACAATACCTAGGAGACTCAACTCCTCCATCGTTTTGCAAACCCCACCTGCCTTGCTCTCTCCCCTACACCACAGAAAAATGGGAATTATTTAAAACACAGGGTATCTCCTCTATTACTTTTCCTCGATTTGCTATGTGAGCATCATGGTGATGGTGTATTCATTATTTTCTCCTGAGACACAACCTGCCAGCGTGGCAGAGATCAAAAGCATAAGAGCAGAAAACAGTCAAAAAGGAAGAAGATGGGAGCCACAAAAGGAAAGGGTAAAAATGCAGAGTACAGATCACAAAGAAGTGAAAAGATAAAGGTGATTCTGAAAAAATCAGTAGTACACTAGCTTCTCAATCTATCAAAATGTAATACAAAACAATTCTCCTATTTTTTTAAATACTTTGATCCATCTGGACACCCATGTCTGCAAAATGACACCATTTCTCCCTTATTAAAAAACAGTCCATGCACCTCACAACTCCAGGAGTAAAAATAAACAAACCAAAAATAGAAGTTACAAGAGACTAAAAATAAATCAATGCCAAAAAATAAAAAAGGTGGGGAGAAAATAAGGAGACATCTCAAATTTATTTCCTTAAAGGAAAAGCTACAATTCTTGTGCAGCAAGATGACTCCCAAACATGGACTTTTAAGGAACCAAAGTAATTACAGTGACACGTATTTGGGGGGGGGGGGGGGAAGACTCATTATTGAGAGCTGGCAACATGCCAAAGCACAATTTTTCTTGAAAACATCTTTCCTTGTTGCACTACAGACAGAGCCAGCTGCTGTGGCACCCGCACAGGGCACGCCTGCCTGCCTGCAGAGCCCTCCGGATCAGGGGCGCTTGCCCCAAAAACCTCCTCGGTTCTTACAAGATGCTCTTCCTTCTGGAGACAGTAGAGCAAGGACAAACCATAAACATACTAAAATGTTTACAAACCATTCGATAATTTTTAACGATTGTGTCACATGGCGAGCGTGACTGTAAAAGCTCTATTTCAAGAGAACATGGACTGAGCAGCCTCAAAAGAAATAACACCTTTTTTTGCCATTACAGTGAAGAAATAATTTAAAAGTTAAAAAATTGTTTCAGTATCTAGTCCTGGAGAGACAGCTCATGCTACTGGCCATGGTGCAAATGCTTTCTCCATTTTTAAAATCTATAGACTGCTGCTGTCATTCAACACCCATGAAGCTCAGCACAGGATAACCGAATTAATGAAAAAAAAATTACATTCTTCAGTCCATCAGAAACAGTTTAAGAAAAAAAAAAAAACCTGAGACAGTGAAGAACTGATGAAACTTTCTGCTCTAAACTTCCTTGATAGGCCTCGATTTAATTCAGAGGATTTATCTTTCCAAAACCCTAACATAGAAACTCTCTTTGTCCATCTTGTCAAATTGATTTGGTTTCAGGGGATTACAGGTTTAGTGAACAAAAGCAATTTTGATACAATGCATTTACATTTCTCTAAGAAATCTGACTTTCTACCACAAAGGCATTTTGATTAATCAATTCTTATGCAATCCAAGGATCAGCTGGCTCACCGATGGGCTCACAGAGTAAATGTGAACAAGGGAAGCATCATTCAGCAGGTACATTTCTAGCAAAATCCAAAATACATTTCGTCCTCACTTTATACCAATATTTTTTTTTTCAATCAATACTTTAGAAGTTATTGTAGATGTGAAGAAAACAAACAGAGAAAAATAATAAATACTTAGAGGACAAGCTGCTAGGGCAAAAAGCCAACTGGACTGCTCCGTGAACTGAGTGGGTGCACGATGACTGTATTGCAACACAGTCCAGCACAGGGTTGTAACATAATAGATGTTCTATCTCCTATTTTAGGAAGCAGAATAAAAACTGATTTGGGAGGTGATGGTTGATGACGTGCCGAGTGCCAGCTCCATCAGAAGAGGGCGAGAACTTCAGTAGGGAAAAACCTGGTTACGCACATGAGCAAAGCACACACAAAGCATGCTTTGAAGCAAACAGCAATAAAACTTAAACAGCCCCTTCGTCTTCTTTACGCAGAGCACTTACACTCACAGTTTGTTCTCTGCTTATACATGCCGGAGGCAAGGACCACTTCTTCCTGTAAGTCTGTATAACACCAGCTCTAAGTTGATTAGCTCCTCTGGATACTCTCGTAACACAAACAGTACCGACTCAACATGGTTTGTACAGTTCCCAGTATAATTAATCCTCGTTAGCAACCTCCCTGCTGTTATCAGCTAATCATTTGCTCTAAGCAATACCATAGAATCACAGACTGGTTTGGGTTGGAAGGGACCCAAGATCATCCAGTCCCATGGGCAGGGACACCTTCCACTAGCCCAGGTTGCCCAAAGCCCCGTCCAACCTGGCCTTGAACCCTTCAAGGGAGGGGGCAGCCACAGCTTCTCTGGGCAACCTGGGCCAGGGCCTCACCCCCCTCACAGGGAAGAATTTCTTCCTTAGATCTCATCTAAATCTCCCCTCTTTCAGTTTAAAACCGTTACCCTCCGTCCTATTGCTGCACCCCTGACCAAGAGTCCCTCCCCCCTTTCCTGTAGCCCCTTTCAGTCCTGGGAGGCTGCTCTAAGGTCTCCCCAGAGCCTTCTCTTCTCCAGGCTGAACTCCCCCAGTATAAGACAAATCAATGATGAAGGGTAAGCAGGGTTTGCAGGTTAGCTCACGAAGGGCACCGAGGACAGAGAGAGCCTTTGTGCATGCCTACAGCAGTGAGATGAGTTAAATTACTGACAAAGAATTGAGGGAATAGGAGGAAAAAAAATAGGAGGAGGACAACGATACAACGCATGAGGAGAGGCAGAAGGAGTGAGGTTTGTTTAGCCTGGAGGAGAGACGGCTAAAGATGGGGTGAAATCTAATTGCTGCCTTTGACTACCTAAGGAGAGATTACAGAGGAGATAGCACCAGAGGTTCACAGAAAAAGGCAACAGACACAGGTTGCAGCAAAGGAAATTTTGATTAGATAAAAGACTCATTTTTCATTATTTTTTAACATGAGGGTGGCCAAGCACTGGACTACTAGCCCAGAGGATCAGCGAGATCTCCACCCTTAAGAAAAATTCGCAACATGACTGGGCAAAGTCTCAAGCAAGGGCCTGATCCCACTCTGAACCTGGCCCTGCTCTGAGCGAGGGATCAAACCAGGGTCCCTTCCAACCCAACTCACCCCAAGTTCTGTGCCTAGACTCCAATTTGGGTGTACAAGTGCCATATTCACCAGCAAGTAACAAGAGAAAGGTGAGCTGCTCCTGTTATCTGAGGGTACGAGAGTTCATGTGGAGGCACCACAGTGACTGTGGGGCAGTCACCGCCATCTCCCAGCACTGCCACCACAACCATCCACCTGGCACCTGAGAGCAACCGTGAGGTGCTTCTGAGCAGTCTCAAGTGCACAGCCATGGCCAAAGGTCCTGCACAAGAACGACTGGTTTTGAAGAGGAAAACACCCCCTCAACTGACCAGCACAAAATGAAAATAAAGGTGCAAAAGCAGCTCCAGTAAATGTTTAACATGGAGTAAAGTTAAATACAAAACCAGCAAAGTTCACAGATGATGAGTGTAGTTTATCTGCTTCAGATTTCTTCGTTCTGGGCAGAACAACACACTAGATTTCTGTTTCCTCCACGTTCTTTTATCTCATTTTTCAAGCAGCACATTTACAGTCTCGTGTTGCCTACGTTCACAAATATAAACCAGCAAAGATATTTTTAACCCTGATTAATAGAAAAAAAGCTCAATGTACAGGACTGGACTGCCCTGGGGGCACTCAGACTACAAGAAGTTTAGTAAACAGATTATGCAGACACTTGCACTGTGTAAATGTTTGCATTATGCAAATATTTATCACAGTTAAAAATTTATAAAACCATTATTTAAAGTTTCTCCATAGTGCAGTGCTGAGGATTTCCAAGATCATCTTATATTCAGAGTAAATACCATATTGTGAACAAACATAAGCGAGCATCAGAAGGTCAAGAAAACAAGATGGGAGCAGCGAAGGAAGTGAGTGCTCAGGCAACTGCTGTAAAAAGCCCAGGAGGTAATAAAAACTGAGTTTTAGAGAGAGAGGAATTTACAGTGTTTATCAACAAACTCTGAAAGTTTATAGTGTCCAACTGAACAAAGCTCAATCTTGCAAATCCCCTGGCACGGTGCAAAAATAGTCAAGAGTGAAATATGGTTGTGGTTAATTTTAAGATTTAACATACGCCAAGAAAAGAGATAAAATATGAACGCTGCTCTTGAAAAACTGTAGTGCATTTATTTTTGTACCAGAGAAAGGTATTTTTCAACAGATGCTTTTTTGCACTTCAGCAAAATTAGAAGCATCTGCTATTTCCTGAACTTGGTTTACTGAAAAAGACAGCTCACTACTAATGAAGATGAAATTCAAATGTCATCTAAAGAAGCAATTAAAAAAATAATTGATTTTTTTTCCAACCTCAAAAATGTTATTGTATTAAACTCACGCTTGCTTGTCCTCGGGCACAGACTTCCTAGTGATTTACAGATGATTTTAAAGTCTGAACCATAATTGTTAATGCTGTGAACTACTTATAACCTCAATTTAAAAAGCCTATTAATTTTTGGAAAACACACAAGAAACTGCAGGCACAAATCATGATCATTTCACCTTTTCAACAGTGTATTAAAAATTAGCTCGATTAGAGCAAAATGACTATGAGTCAAGATGACATTTCTTCCTCTTCCTGCATATCAATTCAGTGCATGATACCAGAAGAGTGCTTCCAGGTTGCACTTCAGGTTTTTGGAGGTTTTTAGAAGAGAGATGGTTCCTTCTTCTTCAAATGCAGTGAGAATAACATAGTAATTCATTTGTGTGTCTTGTTTTGACCTCAGGTTAGTCTGAAGGTTTACAGGAAGCATTCTTTCACTACAAAACAACTCTGCATTTTCAGTTAAAGACCAAAAAAAAAAATGTGGTGTCTTTAATTTTTTTTTTAATCCACTTTTTGTTCCTATGCTGATCTTCTCTCACAGAGATTACAAGGATTTTTTAGAACAAACATGAAGTATTTTTAGAACTTCATTTCACAAATGAAAAGAAGCACAGCAGAAGGTTAATTCTGGAAATAGTTAATCAGCCACTTGGAACAAGCAGAGTCCAAAGGGAACCATTAGTTTTTCCATACACAATTTGGGATTATTTTTCTAATTTCAGCTAAAAGAATAGAAAACATAAGGTGGTGCTTGTCACTGCAAGACTGAAGTACATAAATGCACAAGTTATATTTAGGTCTCTCTGTGAAATGTCAACTGTTAACCAGCACCCACAAATTGGTCTCTCACCACAGACAGATGAGCCAAATACCAGTCATCCATCAGAAGAACAGATATTTTTTACATGTTTTTACAAGGTTGTCTGACCCATCATTGTTGTTTCTGAACATGTTCCAAAGAGTTTAAATTTTTAAAGGTTAAGGTACATAAGGATATACATAGTTCTGAGACCTATAAGTCTGTGATGTTGATTACTTGGGTTTTGCCTTCTGCCAGCATTGACATACTGTGCGTTCAAAAATGATAAATGGGGCAGTTTTCTACTTTAGAAGGAGCCTGCATCCCGAATCATCTCAAGCTCAACCAGATGACAATCATTTTTTGTCTCTCAAATAATCAGGATTTGGAAATGAAAACGTAATACTTACATGCTACAGTGTACTAACACGATCTGTTCATTGTAAAAGCAAAAACAACTCCTTAATTGTTTATGCTGACAACAACCGTGCTAAAGGACAGTTGCTATATGTGCTGGATTTGCAGTATTATATATTTAGATTACTGGAACCTATTTGTACTGCTAGAAGCCACGTTAGATTCAGGCTCCAAGTTAAAGAAATATCACTGAGTAGAGTTAAGATTCTTACCAAGGGGAACTTACCTAAAAGCTGCCAGTAAGGGAGCGTAAATTGAATCTCCGTCATAGACGTACAAGTGGTCCCAACTGCACTCTGTGGCAAAGTGATTGAATCGAAGCCTGAGGATTGTGTTTGGCCTGGGAAAAAAAAAAAAAAAACAACAAAAGATTTGTAACGAGCCACTCGACACACGTGGCAAGGTCACTCCAACAAACTCCTCCGGTGTGAAGCTCTTCTCTAAACAAGACGAAAACTGAGTGACTTAGTGTAACTTTAGGTGCACCAAACATGCTGTGGCCTTCTTTTTTGGTGTGCACGCTCCCATGGTATTAAGCAACAGATTCTTTAGGGTCAGAAAAACCGTGTCCTTAAACCTTTCCCCACCACCAACGGCAGAAATAGAAGAGCTGGCACTGCCAGCCCCCTGCCCTTTACCAGTATTGACACACCTAAGGACAGGGCTTTGCACGGGTAAGCACGGAAAATCTACCTGGACGATACATTCATGTGTAGATGTGGCATTCAGGGACATGTTTAGTGGTGGACTTGGCAGTGTTAGATTTACGGTTGGACTTAATGATCTTAAAGGTCTTTTCCAACCTAAATGATTCTGTGAAGATTCACAGCCACCATCAGGGAATTAACCAGAGCTGCTATTCTTGTTGAAGGGATTTTCTGCAGACTGATATGATTACAATGGCCTGAGATTATTTACTTGTCCAGAAGCTGGCAGAAATCCTTCTTCTATTACTTTATTACTTGTGCAGTACTGCAGGATGGTCCTCCTGAGAAAAGCCCCTCCAAACTGGAAACATGCTTCAGTGGATGCTAAAGAAATTCTCAGTCTTGCTCACCACTTTCTGGGAGCTGGAGAAAGCAGGTCAAGAGAATTCAGAGGAGACCCATCTACTACAGGATGGGAGGCCCTGGGGCTTTACCTTTTGCCAAAAGGAAGGTCTTTGCTTATTACTGGGACTGTCAAGATGCAGTAACCACTCACTGTCCCTCATTCCTTACAAACGCTAACCAGGTTGCTTGACTTTCTTCTGGAGATGCGTTTCAAAACCTACTGGGACCAGTTGAGAAAGGACAAGCTGCAAGTCCTGGGAAGAGAGTTGCTGCCTTCCACCTGAATGCAGCGAGCCCAGCACACCCTGATGTTAACACCACCAGTCAAGAAGAGTCTACTCTGTTGACATCAAGAGAAAACCATCAAGGGGCTTAATCCTCTGAGATGAATCAGCGGGAAAAAAGTTTTATTTAGTTGATGTGGGGATGGAAACAGTAGTTCTGGCACCAAAACACATCAGCATTTCTTTCACTCTATGCACAAAAGATGCTCACTAAGCCATAACCAAGTAACCTACATTTAGATGCCATTAGTTTCATGGTTAATATGCAAAGATACATCTAAAGAGAATTACACAGAAACCACAGCAGATACCTAATTCAGGACTCAGCTCAAGAAGGGTGAAAATACCACTAACATTCTGCTTGGACCCTGAGATAAAAAAAAAAAAGTGAATCTATAGCAGCACTGCTTTTTCCTACCCACAGCTGTAGCTGTTGAAAGGATAGATGCAAGTGATTAGGATCTCTTCAACAGCATTGCCCTTGGGTTCAGATGAAATCCTTGTTCATTCTAATCAAATAAATTAATAAAATGTCAGTTTGCCATAGAGTCTGTCCTTCCCACAGAAGGGTAATTCTTTAGGGAGTTATTCTGCAACAGAATAATTTTTGATAGGCACAATGATCTACTCCAGGCCTTTGGAAAAAGAGCAGCAGGTGTAACTCAAGGATAAAGAAAAGATACAGAGCACTCATCACTTCAAAACTGAGCAGCCTATGAAATTGTAGAGGGTTTGCTTCTATTCTAATGGCCTGACAGCTGTAGAGCAGAAATACTTAATCAATAAAAGCTTTAGACCAAGAACAAAAAGAAAGAGATTATCTTTGCTACAGCTAACAACTCATTAACAGACAGCACTGATTTGCAGAATGACAAGGCACATGGGTAAAGGTTCTGCCTCAGATGGGATCCTCAGGCTGGATCTCAGGGTCCTGGGAAAAAATGAAAAGGACACCCCTGGGATGAGGACACAGCACAGACACCAGCCAAGAGTCAGGAATGGTGCAAAAGGGAATTGAGTACAGTAAGGAACACACAGCTTATTTTACATCTAAGTTTATCTAGCGTCTTCAATTACACATTGGGATTGTACCTTCACTTGCTAACCTCAAAAGCCCTCCACATACTGGTATGCTAGCAACGAGGTGAGGGCACTCAGCACTATTTAACAGCTTTGCAGATGCTGTTTTCCAAGTCCAGATCTCTCTGGGAATTTCACATTTGGCAGAGAGCTTGGGCTATTTTCACAAGGGTGCATATTTCAGCTGTTTTAATCAGCGTGATTATCTCCTTTCTGTTTACCACCATCCTCTGATAGCAGGGTGCAAACAATCAAAAGCAGGAAAAGGAGACCAGCTTAAATGCCTGGCTACGAAAAAAAGGAGGAACATTTCTGTACACCTCTTCACAGCAAGTAAGACCTCACTTCAAACTCAACAAAGTGATAGTTCTCTAGGAAGCCTCTCAGTACTAACAAACAAGGGCTGAAGAAGCAGTTATGGTGACATTATTGAGGACCTGTGAGCAGCATTTCACTCCTGATAATAACATGAGTCACATTATCCTTTAGAAAAAAAAAGAAGCTATGAAGGTTAAACTGACTGTACTAGAACTGCTGAGGCCGATTTGTCTGTAATAACATCCTTGCAAAACATTTTATAATTATTTGTAATTCCAAACTGGCTGCAGTTGTATTTTTATTACCTACAAAAATTAAGAGGTGTTGCCACTTACAGCATCTAACTTTTGATCTTGACCACATTAAAGAATTGGGCTCCTTATATAGTTAATAGTGAGAGGTAGGCTCTCAATTTCAGTGTTCTACGTGGCTCTCTGGAACAGCTTAGTCCTCACCTTTGAACGTCTTGGGAGCTTCGGTATTTAAGTTACTCATCCAAAATAAATGTCTGAAGTAGATGAAGTGAATACCAATTCCTCCCACCCATCAGACCTCCCAAACATAGAGAGAAGACTAAAGAAAAAAAGCACACCCTGGCCTTCTAGTAAGTTTTGATCCTCCAAGATCCCAAGAGACGTCGGCTTACAGGCGTTCAATGCAAGTGAAATCATTCATGCTCTCACATGACTCGTTCCCGATCACAACCTCTCTACTTACAGATTCAGGGAACAGTATGAAATGTGACTTAACGCATAGCTGTTAACACACAGCTTCCTAACTGACCATGCAAAGTTTTAGAGACTAAACAAATTGATTTTTACAGTCCTGGCATCAGCTTGGTACTATGAAAAACATATTTCAACAAGTCAGAGGCTCTGAACTGCTGTACCATCAGTCAGATGACAGTCAGAGGATGTGCACTAAATGGCTACTCCTAAAATCTCTGCAAGAAATCGCTACAAACGATATAAAGATCAAATATAGGAAGGAGAGGGAAATGAGAGGAAGATGTCTAAGAGACTTCTCACAGTTTAGAAGGCCTTTGCCAAAAAAGGTTAATGGTCCCCCTGAAGTCCTCATGGCCTAGTGAGTAAATAAGTATCTGAAGAACATCATTACAGAAAGTGATTCTTCATGAATAAGGGCTTTAATAGTTTGCTCTGTTTCTTCATACTGTCAAAAAGTCCCATACATAGTGAATCCCAATCGAATGACCTACTACGGTAACAGTTAAATAACTTTTTTTCTTAAAAAAACCCAGTTCTTTATGTATTTACACAGAGACATTTATTCTCATTTTTCATATGCGGTTTCATTGTGAAGGGTATTTTACACAGCAAACCTCAAATTCAGAAGTCCATTTGGAGGGCTTTGTTACACAAAAAAACCAACCTTATTTACAAAGAATACCTAAGTGCTGCCCTATCTAGCTTTAAGAATAACAATAAAAGAATGATGAGATCTAAAAACGCAGATAAACCTCACTTAAAAGTCACAATAAGCAACACTAAACCCCAAGATGTTTACTATACTCACCTTCCTTCAATGAGCCAGGTGCATTTTGTTTTGTATTTGTAATTTCCAGGCCCATCCGTTACATACCCTGAAGGTCCAGTGAGTCTGTAAATAAAAAAAAAAAAAAAGACAACCATTAATCTCCAATGATATTAAACATTCATAAAGGATTTCCTATATTTAGAAGATCCCTCGTTAGATTTTCATTTACTTAAGAGCCACTAGAAACAAACCAACAACAACACATCACAAAACAATTGGGCAATTGGGATTCTCCTGTTAAACGCTCTGTGCATGCTTTCTGATGATTGTCTTTAGAGAATGACAGTTGAGTGATGGTTTCTCTACCAGATTGACGGTATTGTTTCAAATCAACACCCCAGGGAAAAAAAAAAAAAGAAAAAAAAAAAAGACCTTCCTCCACAAACAAAGACTAATACAGAGACTAGTACCATCCAGCCAGCAAAAGGAATTCCCTAAGAGAAAAGCTAATTATTCCTAAACTATTTATTTAGGCATACTACACAATTCTTGCATGAAGTTCAGATGAAGCCTATGGTATGACCTCTCACCCATTCTGTATTTGACTCTTCACAAAGTCCTTGACAACCTCTTGAACGGAGGACTGATCCCCATAAGGTCTTATTTTGCACCAGAGGATTAATTCCTGAGGCATCAAGGGCTGCATAACTCTGAACAGAGCGTGGCAGTTCCAGGCACCCCCACCTTAGGTAGCATGTTCCCATCACCATGTCACCCCATATTAAGTGATCAAAGTCAAAGAGCTGAGTGGTCCCCACGACTAGGACGGTCCCAGGGCTACACTATGAACATCCCTTCCCCTCTGCGCTATAAACGGGAGGTGACGACTTGACGGTAGCAAAAGACTTTGGAGAAGGATGTAAAAGCAGAAAGTACAGTTGGAATCATTCATCCCAAGACTACTCGGTGAACATCAGCACTTAAAACCATTCAAAATTCAAGATGCCACTGAAAGAGAAGGGAACAAAGCCAGCAAAGGGCTTACTTTTGTCAACATCTGCAAAACACTGTACAGGGCAAATTCTACACTGCATTTGTCTAGACACTGCTTGCAGGGATGTCCAAACAAGCAGCAGCAAACCCAGTCTGGAGCTCAGCAGGGTGTTCTGATGGAAAGTCTGGAACAGATTTCAGAACTATTCTTAACCCTCTGCTGCGGTACGGAGGAAATTGATATTCATGCTCATTACTTCTAATGTTCATTACTTGTAATGAGCGTGAATACAGGTACTGAAAAGAGTGAGCAAAGCTGTGCAAAACCTGCTTTCACACTTCCATTACTCCTACTCAAAATGTGACAAGCAAACACATCCACACTGTAAGACAAAACGAAGGTAGCTCGACTGACTGCAGCCGTAACTTCTCCTTTCCATAGGATTTAACAAGGTATGTTTTCTCCAAAGGCCATGGACAACAGGAGACAATCGCACTTCATCAAGGCTGAGGGAGATGGATCTAGCAGGAGTTTGGGGCAGCAGATCTGATATATCACTTGGGCTCCCAAAAAGCCAGGTGCTGAGATTCTGCATCTTCTGCTTTAGCATAGAGACTGGTGGGAGCACACACGGGCTGAAGACAAAACTAAGAGGCAGACTGTGGGGATACATGCTCCCATCTCATATGCATTAGTCCAATTATTCCAGATTGGTTTTAACAAATAGCTGAAGTATAGCAGAAACAGGTGAAAATAAATTACATGGGAAGAATGACATCAAATGGAAGCAGTATCTGAAGACGCCCAAGCACCACGTTCCAACAGAGCACGTACTGCCACGTGAAACAGGATTTCTACCTAGGGAGGTTATAAACTCCATCACCGGCACATGGCTGGAGCAAACCACAGCCTTTTGGCAAAACTAAATCATCCTACTTAAAACACAGTTTTAGTAAAACAAAACCACTGCAAAATCAAATTTGGCAGAAAAGAAAAGGAAGCAAGATCAGAAGTTCCCCAAACCAGTACCTTGGAACCTCTTTGTCTTTTCCTAGTGATCTGTTAATGTTATCATCTAATCTTTTTTAAATATTTTGACTGGGTCAAGATGGTTTTCCAGAATCTCTTCCATAGAGCACTTTTAAGGTTCACCCCTGATTCAAATTAAAAAGGCAAAACCCACAGATTTTGGAAACCACCTTCCTCTTCCGCCATATTAATTTATAATAATACTTTTCACCCTCAGAAATTTAGCTTAAGATTTTTAGAAGTCAGTTACTGAAGTTCTGCAGGAGATCTACATTTAAGCAAGTGAAGAAACAACTCAAATTTTCAGGAGCTCAGGAAGTATCTGTACCTTCTCTGGAGACACAGATAGATGTAGATAAAATACACACACACATATATATATATTTTTATGGCTTCAACAACTTTGAAAATTCAGATTACTTATCTACTGACCAGGAATTTGCAAAACCAGATGCAAAGTCCAAGTTGTAGGCAATAATATCTAGACTTTTGGACAAAAAATTCATCCTTTTGAAAATAGTATCTGTGGAAAAGCTAGAAATCAAAGTGTATCAGTGCTTCAACACTGACAGCGCTTTGCCTGCAATCAAGAGTAAACAGACTCTGGAAACCTGAGCAAGTCTCACAAGCTAAAAACAACCTTATGCGATCTGCCAAGCTCTCAAAGAGCCTCTGCTCAGAAAACTCTGAACAATTTTCTCTGGAAACAATTACTAAATCATTCACCACAGAAATGCTATCAAGAGTGATAGGAAATAAAAAAAAAAAAAACCCACAACAATCCTGTTAGCACTGTAGCCCCAGCCACGCCACATCTCAAAGGAAGGGAAAAAAAAAAAAAAACATTTCAACATCAACATAATTTAATCATATTTCAGCAACGCAAAAATAAAACACAGGATTTAGTTTTGTAAAAAATAACCAAAGTCAAATTTCTTTGATATGCTATTAGCGAAATACTTATCTATAAGTTACTCGTATTCCTAACTAAGCTTTAGAAGCTGCTGCCATTATGAACAAATACCAGATATTAAAAAAATCAGAGTTGATGTCTCTGAAAGCAAAAGACACAGGCACTAAGTTCTTATCCCACGTACTGCCTGGCACAGGCAGGGCATTAGCAAATCCACGTTACTCTATAAACACTCTCCCAGAGCCATGCTCCAAGACAGACAGAAATAAATACTAAGCACTAAAGGCAAACTGAAGCTGGACTTTTATCTTCACATTCAACAGAGAAAGCTAAACTGATTTCCCAGCTACAGTTAATAAAAGCAAACAAAACCCCTTATTGCTTCCAAGTTGGTCCTGTTTGCACTGTATGTGACGGTGTCTCGATCGGTCCTGGTGGCACTGATAACTAGGACATGTCCTACACAGTGTTTTGGCTTTGTCTGTGAGCAAAGGCTCAGGAAGAGAATGCATGAATAACTCAAGGAAGAAAAACACTCCAGGAATGAAGGAAGTCCTCTATGAGGACAGGCTGAGAGAGTTGGGGGGTTCAGCTGGAGAAGAGAAGGCTCCGGGGAGACCTTAGAGCGGCCTCCCAGGACTGAAAGTGGACCTACAGGAAAGGGGGGAGGGACTCTTGATCAGGGGGGTAAGGGTAGGATGAGGGGGAACAGTTTTAAACTGACAGAGGGGAGATTTAGATGAGATCTAAGGGAGAAATTCTTCCCTGTGAGGGTGGTGAGGCCCTGGCACAGGTTGCCCAGAGAAGCTGTGGCTGCCCCCTCCCTGGAAGGGTTCAAGGCCAGGTTGGACAGGGCTTTGGGCAACCTGGGCTAGTGGAAGGTGTCCCTGCCTGGGGCAAGGGGGTGGGACTGGATGATGATCTTTAAGGTCCCTTCAACCCAAATCATTCTATGGTTCTACTCCAACACAGGACATTTTCATGACGTACACAGGGCTATGCACTAGAACTACTCTTGACACACACCAGAAAACTCCTACCCCCGGGCAACCTGCTACCAAGCCACCAGGCTCTGAGGCCTTCTGCCCTACTAAGTGTTTCATGCATATTTATAACTTTATCATTCAGATGCAAAAATCAGATTCTATAAAGTATGGAAAAGTATTGATTTGTTTGCTACCTTGGTAGTACATGATGCTATTCTACAAGAAGCACTTCTGTACTGCTTGGGTGTTACATCTCCTACTCTGCAAGGAGAAGTTGCTATACCCTAAGAAAACAAAAAAGCAAGGTCCTTTAAATATTCTGTGATGCATAAACACACATACAGGCAGGTGGAAAAACATACGCAAAGCATAAATAACACATTTAGCACCTACAAAGCTACAATATTGACTTAAAAATCTCCAGTGAAGAAAAACTATTGCAAGGATCTGTTTATGAAACTCAGATTTAAAAATATATACTTATATATTGAATATATATATACTTATGGGCATACACACGCTACTTAAGGCTTGTTTCATCACCAGGTGGCAAGAGTGTTATGTACAGCTGGTGTAAATTTTTCACTGATTTTTCAAGCGGACTGCAATAGTTAAGAATCAAAAGGGAAAAAAGGGAGTTAGGGAGCTGAATCTACAGTACATGTATTCAAAGGGCTTGAACCTCGAGTGCTGCCTATTTCAGCTTTTCGTAAAACAAAGACAAAAAGGAAGCAATGAAAAGGATTAAGATCTCTCAAAAAAAGAGCCTGCTTCAATGAGAAATATTTCATGTAAAAGAATTCTGTGTATTTGGCTATTCCCCACTAGTTCTGGGAGCCCCTGAAAAGCACAACGCCAACACAAGAAAATCAGACAGCAAGCAGTGGCATCTCCTGGGTAAAAAGCCAAATCTGAGTACTGGAGCACACCAGATAAATCCATGTGTTTTTAATAACAACACAAGTAATACTAGCAGTGTATATTTTTCAAATACGAATTAGTATACACTGACAAAGTTCCTACAGAGACATGAACTGTACTACTAGGCAAAGCCTCAAAGCTGTTATCTAATTACCATCTAATAAATCTAAAGCAATCCTCTTGCTAATAGCTGAGTATAAAAAGACACAAACTCAAAAGCAGCTTATAACTTAGGACTAAATTTTGTGGCACTTACTTTCAAAGCACTGCAACATTAAAGGTACACTATATGCTGGCAACGGGGTGTCGAATACCTTTATTTTCATCAGAGGGAGTACAAAAGAGAAAACGCAGATTGCCTTTTCTTCATTACTCACCACAAAAGGTAAGCAGGCTGGCTTGGTTTCTAAAATACATTAAACCTCTAAGAGGTCATCAATGGATCTCAAAATTGGTTTGTATTGCTTTCAGTAAGACTGCAGTGACACTTATAATGTCACAGAAGACTTATCAGCATATTGTCTGCAGAGTTTTAGCACAGCCTTTCCACAAAAATAAAAAAAAAAATAAAAAAAAAAAAAGAAAACCCAAAACCCAGTTGCTCATCCTCATTTTGAAGTTGCTAAATCTAGAGACTGATGCAAACAATGAGTTTTCCTCCTCTCTCCCCTTCCCTTCCCAAGTGTTGCTGCCTGCCTCAAGCACACCACAATTAAAAGCCATTGTTTCGGGTAAATTTGAAGTTGAAGCCAATAAAGAAAGGGCTGTTACAGCCTATTACCAGAACAAAGGCATTCTAGCCTAAATTGATTAACAATTTAGCTTTGTTCATTTTCTCAATAAACGCACTGAGGTTAAAGGATATGTCCTTCTAGGGTTTGCTATAAGCAAATGCCCTAATTTATAGGCATGGAAGAGCCATCTACCACATAGGGGATGACAGAAGCAGATAAACAAAAGCTAGGCATCCATTTCATGAATTTCTAATGTATAACAGCTAAATCCCCTCTTCTGTCACCTAGGTGCCACACCATGGGTACAGCTGGACAGAAATCATTAATTACACGCCAGATCTCACACGGATGAAAGTAATGACGTTACTGCAAAATCAAGTTTGATATTGATTTAACCTATGCAGCAATAGGTACCCAACCAGACTATGAACTGCTCCGGGTGTATGCAGAGACACCCTCCCACGTCCAACGCCTCCAGTGCAACCAAGATAAGAGAGATGAGTAAACTCATGCCAAAGTCACTGCTGCCACCATCAGAAGTGTCACACCTTAACTCTATAACTAAGGGTGCAAAGTCACTGCTTGTTCATCCTCTTGTTACTCCTCCACAGTGCTATCACACTTGTTTCTGCATCGGCTTGAAGAGAGCTCTACCCTGTGGTTTCCAAAACTCTGCGGTAAGAGCTTCTGGATGGTGCAACTCTCACAGAATCACGTAGGTTGGAAAGGACCTTGAAGATCATCTAGTCCAACCGTTAACCTAGCACTGACAGTTCCCAACTACACCATGTCCCTAAGCACTATGTCGACCCGACTCTTAAAACATCTCCAGGGATGGGGACTCCACCACCTCCCTGGGCAGCCCATTCCAACACCCAAGAACCTGTTCTGTAAAGAAATACTTCCTAATATCTAGTCTAAACCTTCCCTGGCGCAACTTGAGCCATTCCCTCTTGTCCTGGCGCTGGTTCCTTGGCTCAAGAGACTCATCCCCCCTCTCTGCACCCTCCTTTCAGGGAGTTTTAGAGGGCCATGAGGTCTCCCCTCAGCCTCCTCTTCTCCAGACTAAACCCCCCCAGTTCCCTCAGCCGCTCCCCATCAGACCTGTGCTCTAGACCCTCCACCTGCTTCACTGCCCTTCTCTGGACACGCTCCAGTAATTCAATGTCCTTTTTGGAGTGAGGGGCCCAAAACTGAACACAGTAATGCTTCTTCAAGAAGCAGCTGAGTTCATGTCCTCCTCCTCAGGTGGTGGTAGGTTGACACAGGATCTTAAGAAAGGTCCCCACCTCAACAGGGACACTCCTCAACAGTTCCAAGAATTCCCATCAAGCCACGACCTGTACAGAGCAGAGGTAAAGGTACCTCCCAGTAGTTTGCTACAACCCCAGCCAATCTGAATACACAAGTTTGAAGAGTGAGAGCTCAAAATTCCAACAATAATGCCATTTACTGCCATACTCCTCAACAGAGAGGCACACAGCCATGAAATCCCTACAAGATCTGATGGCTTTGCAAGCAAAGAGTATCTTCAAGCATTCTCACAGCAGCTTGCTGCTGTTCCAATGCTAGCAAAACCATCCTCTGCATTGCCTTCATCAGGGCTTTCCTCTGCATTGCCTCCATCAGGGCTTCCCCCCCCGAAAGAGAATCAGGTATTTCAAGGTCACCCTGCACCACTCTGCCAATCTCACCATGACAAAGAGATCAGAGAGGAATGATGATCACACTCTACATCTAATAGCTTCTGTTTTCATACCACTTTCCATGGTACAGTTGAATTGATGCTAAAGAGCTGTCTTGCTTTAGAAAAAAAAAAATTTTTTTTGAATGACTGACACAGTTAATTTGATATGGGAAACACTGCTTCTTCAAAGGAAGAGATTAGCTTTGCCCTTCTGTGCGAGATACGTAGAAATATGGAAAGTGATTTCCTGGCTGCTGATCAGAGATAAGGGCAGAGTCTGGAAAGCCCTTCGAGGTCTGAGAAAGGATGCTCAGAGAACTGCAGCAGGTAAAACATATCAACACAGCCTCTCTTGTCTTGAGTCACAACCTGCAGCACTAATACTCAGAAACCTGCTAAATCCCTCTTTGCTCCTCAAAGATACGCCTTGATCTGACAAGCTGCTGCACTCTGAAGACAACAGAATGACCGTGCACAGCCTGAGAGCGATCAGAAGGCACAAATGCTGCTACAGTCTTAAAAATCACCAAGTCAACAAGCTCAAACCCAAATATTTTCAAACACTGCCCCTCTCCAGTTGGCCATCAGTATCACCATCAGGCTCCTGATCTTGACACGCTGTCCCAGCTCCCGCTCTTCTGCTGACACAGAAAATGAATGCTGTGGAAGTCGTCTCCTTCGGGGCTGGCTGCTGCCTCCGCCATTACCCTGCTGGAGTTCCCAGCTGCTTTCAGCAGCAGCACCAGTCTTGAAATGCGTCCCCTCCTTGGCTTAAATAAGCTGAGCTGCACCTGGAGCTCCTCCCCACTGTCTAGTTATTCCTTCAAAGTTTCACTTACCCAACCAGCTCTCCTGCTGGGGAAGGAGAAGAATTTCAAAGACATTTAATCTAAAAATGTACTTCCTCTTTATGGAAGAAGCTTGTTTCTCTCTTACCCTACAAACCTAAAAGTTATTATTCTAAGTGAATTATATCCAGCGAGAAATTGCTTGACAAGACACCAAACTACCCAACCTCAACACTCAGACAACAGAAACAAACAAAGAAAAGTTTCCCTCCTCCAACACCATTTCCTCATGTTAGAAGCATTGAAAAAAAACAAACCAACCTGTGCTGGATTCCAAAGGACACCAGCATTTCACCAGTTTCACAACCACCAGTTAGAGACACTGCCTTGTAATAACATCTGTGTTGGGACACACCAGAAACGCGCTGTAGTTCCACCTGATGTTCCTGCCTCTTAGCTTCTCCAGCTATTAAATTCAAACTGAAAATATCCCAAATTTAGATCCCTGCCTATCCTCCTATTTCTTTATTTCCATCTCTATCTCAAAGATCACAGAACCACATTGCTCGCTGCATAACCACAGCTTTATCTCTGTCGAACCAAGCATCCAAGCTGCAGTGTAAATGTAAACATTGTTGTGTACCTTGACTGCTGCAAATTCTTCCCCCCATTCAAATTTACTGGGGAAAACAGAGAATAAAAGATATTATCATGACACCGCAGGAGCGTCTTCTCCACACAAGCAGCACATTGTAAGTGCGGATTTCTGTGGCTTTGCTCTATGTCTACATTATCACTGATCTCCGCCTCCATACCACAACTCCAGTCTTAATTATCAGTCGTCTTTTTCTCCAAAACACTTTCCCCAGTGCCTGTATTATACACAGAAATGTTACCATGACGAAAGGCCACTTCATGACGTCCTCTTGAAGCCCACCTTTATCCAACACCCGTACCTGAGACAACGGCCACGCAGATGGTGTACGCTACAACAGTTGTCTATTAAGCTGATCTAACAGTTGCACTATGCTTTCCCCATCTGTTCCCAAATCCATTTATTGGATCTTGGCCTAGTTCTTTGAAATATAGATAATTTAGCTGCAAGTGTTTGTAATGCCTAGAAAAACTCGACTCTCATCCTTCATTGGTGGTCCTGAAACGCTCCTGGAGCTTAGAGCAGTAAGTTGTCTGCTTCACGCTGGGCAGGATGAGACAACAGTGCAGAGCAGAAGCAAATAAAGTTTGTACATCATAAACCATCTAACTTTAGAGCAGAAAAAGGAATATAACGACCCCTCCCTTTCCCTTGCACACAACAAATCCTTACAAGCTCTGGCCACCAAGAGCCCTTGCAAAAGTCTTACCCCACACAAATTGCCTCAGCATCCCCCAAAACTCAACACCCTGCAAGACAAAAGTAAGGAGAAAACACATTATTGTGATCATCAAAGAGAATCATCAAAGGCTAATGATGAAAGATCTCCAGAGCCAGACATATCTCATCAAGGTCTACCACTGAAAGATCAAAAAATATTCATTGCATTAGATGATCCTGCCTGACTTAAGGTAATATATAAAACAAACATTATAGCCTACGTTTAAATAAAGTACAGCTTCTAGGAAAATATAATGGTTCTAAATATACTCAGAAAGATTAAAAAAAAACCATGTCATTTAATTTTTTTTTCTTAATCTGTATCCAAGTTCCAGTTTTCATTTATCAAACTTTAGCTCCAATCATTTAGTTTTAGTTTAGTTTTCTAGAGGGAGGTGAGGGCAGAATCCTTTATTATCTAAATTATCATCCCATTACAGAAGGTTACAGAGTCTGTTTTGAAAAAATGAAGTGATGCACTACTTAAATTCTGGTTAGAAATTCAAAATATAATGAATTCTATGCAAGATTTTAGTTTAGTAATTTCTGTTTGTATCATTTGTATTCATACGTGTATATTAAGGTAATATACAATCAGTGTAATTTTAACAGAGCACATATTTAGTCTATGCAGAACCTTAAACTTAACACGCACCTACACAAATTTTTTCAAGATATTGCAAGCTCAAAGGCTTAATAGTCGACACAGAATATTATATTTACAAATGAACTATTTTAGACCATTTCAAGATACAGTTTGCACTTCTGGTTCTACCGATTTGAATCCGTTTTTCAAGCACTCAACAACTTTTCACTCGTTATTCTGCCCTCCCTTCTGTTTCAAAAGTTAATTGTGATTCACACTCCGTTGCAAATAGCACACAAGGTTTGTCGGATGATTTTTCAGCACTTTCCCAAAATTAGAAACATTCAATTAGTCAAAAATGTATCTTAAGTACATGTACAAGCATTTAAATTGCAGTACACCACACCTGTGTACCTTGTAAGTAAGGCATCATAATTAAAATTTTTAAAGCACATGCTCAGAATTGACAGACACATCAACACTCTCCTCCAGTTGAAGAGCACTTTATTTTGATAAGCTTTCAAGTTACCAGTCCTACATTTAAACCCAGGCAAAAAGAGTTCATTGGTGGGATGTGTGTTGTATTGCAAATGAAATGGGGTTGAGCCGCTGACTTAACCTTCCAGCCAACAGGAATCGGAAATAAATGGAGTTTAAGGTCATCCCCAGGGAACAGAGACCCATCATCCTGCTGCACTTTGCTAAGACACATGCAAAAACCCAAGTCTCTACAAGAAAATTAAAAGCAGCAGCAGCAATTCCTTCTCCTTTCCAATGCTACGTATGAAACTGCTGCCCAGTTCTTCCATTGCACCCCAAAATACTCCATTTGAACCCTCAAGAATCATGTTTAAAGGCTGGTTTAGCTGCAGACTTGCCCCCCTCCATCACTGCTCATTTCTAGGCCAAATGTAGAGCGCAGTACCTGGTAGTAGCATTTCCAGAATTTTGGATCAAGACAAAAATCACTCAGTTTTACAGCAAAAAAAAGGAAAATGAAAATATTGAGACATCCTATAAATAAATATCACAGCCTGACCCATTTTCCTAACAGGGATAGAAATAATTCCTTTTATTTCCTGCCTGACATTCAAAAAGTTCTAAGCTACTACGTATCAATGTTACCTGCTGGGAAAATTGTTCCCAAAAAAAAAAAGAAGTTAGAAAACAGCTTGGTGTGAAGGTGAACTTCCATTTGGTCCCAGCCTGAAAAAAGGATTTTGACACAGATCCTCAGGTGTAGATCATTAAAACAATAAAGTACGTCCCGAGATCCAGATATGGTTTTGCAAACCTACAGAATGACAACCTCTAACATTTTAAAGCAGGTTTCTGGCCGAAGCACCACAGAGAAGGTCATGCAAAGAGCAGGGAATCAATATTGAAAGAGGAATCCAGGCTGGAACGTGTGTTTGGGGCAGCCTGGCTTTGTTTACATCGATTTGTTGCTGCAACAATTTTTACTAAATATTCACAAGAGCTCCTACACCCAATAAAATGCAGGAAGCCGCAGAGTTTTTTATTCTGCTTCTTGACAACAGTGACATATCAAGGTAGCATTTGACAACTAAGCATCCAAAAACAAATCTGGAAGAAAATACTTTATTTATTAATGACACAGATTTTCAGACAAGATACTAATCTAATTATACCTTGAAAAACTTGCTAATAAGGAAACTGTTCTCAAGGATGTCACTAGTATGAATAATGCAACATCCATAGGAGCCCTCATAAGCATTGAACATTAAATTTCAGCTTGAGGGAACAAGACAAGCGTGGTCCCGTAGAAATAAAGTGTGTATGGTTGTATCATACAAGGATATATTGACTGCTCCAAAAGTGTTCTTCTCACATCTATTACCTTAAAGAATGAAAGGCATGCAAATAGTATTTGGCTTTAAGGAGGGGACAGAGAATAAATTTATTGAGGGGAGATGGAGAAGTCCACACAGCACCACTAAGAAAAATAACCCAACTTTTTTGATCAGTGCAACCGTTAAAATGTGATTAAAATATTCTGTTTTGTACCTCGTGTCAGGGAGTTCTGCTCCCAGACATATTCTCTCCAGCCACATGAGCTCTCTTTGCTAACAGACCCTCCAGCATATAAACCTGATAGATCATCAACAGTCTTTCAACCAGGGACTATGACCGTTGGCTCAGGGAGGTGAACCCAGCTCCTCACTGATTCTTGACTAGAGTCTTGTTTTGTTTCCAGCTCCATTCCCCTCCCACTGAACATCTTTCAGCACCTGCAGAAGAAACTGAAGATGAGTACCTACCTCCATAACATGAATAAACAACATTTATCTTAAGATTGCCAATATCCAAGGAGGAAAAAACATGAGAACAAAAAGTTCTCTTCTCATTTCTGGTTTTAGAGGGACTTCTCATGTCCACATACATATTGGTACAGAATTGTAATCACCTTCCATAAAAAGTGTATCAGTCCTCTTCCCCTTCCCTTCCATTTTCCAGTTCAAGCCAGCTGTCCCTCTATTCCATGGACAGTTGTGCTAAATTCTTAATCACAGCAAGAAAAAGAATGATTTGTGACCCCTTGCAGAAAAGCACGAGTGGTATTTTCCCCAAATGACTCATTTTTAATGAAAGCAATTTCACACTAAGTAGGAAAAAAAAAAAAGGCGCTAAATATTGAATACGTCAAGTATTTAATCAAGGCAGATGTACACAGTCAGCTTCCTTGAGAAGTTCCCCTTTGTTAAGTAGAACAAAACTGAAAAATAAAGAATAATCCAGATGACTCGAATTTAGGCAGGACACATTTACATACCAAAAACGCAAATACTGAGCACTCGTACAAGTTACGTGTTCTCACTCCTCTTGTGCTTCTGTTGCAGCAGTATGCTGGGCTAACCTACACCATACGCCCCCAAACACAGTCACACTGCTGCCGAAATAGGTTACATACCAACATGAAAAAATCTGGCATTAAGGTGGTAAACAAGGTGTGTGGGGGGGGAGGAATAAAGTATATAGAACTGGATTTGTTTAAGGGCTGCTTGGATGAGCTGTTGGGGGATGTGGGGTAGGGGAGAACTTTGTAGAGTCGGGCTGAGGGTTGGACTCGATGATCCCGAGGGGCTTTTCCAGCCTGAGTGATTCTGTGATAACTCTAAGGCTCCTTGAGAATTAATTTGCTGTCAAAACGCAACTCTAGCACAACTATATTTTAACACCAACCTGTATGTTCAACTCGGCACCAGAAATGCTGATGCTTAAGCAGCTCAGTGCAATACAGCCGTACGTTCAGCGAGGATAAAAACCCACCTATGCAAACCCTCCAGTGGGCAGACTTCTATTAGGGGAAGTTAAACGGCTCTGAAATTCCTCTAGAAAAGCCAACAAATTGATCAACTCTACGAATGCTCGACGAGCCCCTCATTTAGTTGCTGCTGTAAGGAAATACAGGTTTTGATACAATGCTGTTCACATCTATGAGATGGGAAGTCACCCGTACTCGTTTACACCCAAATACGCAGCCAGTATCCTGCCTTAGCGACTGGAGAAAAGGCTAGACTTTATGTAGATTTGGTTAAATCATCTTAATCCCTTAAATGAAAACTTTCTACTGCTGGCACAGATGTGTTTAACCACACTCGGCTTACTCCACTAGCTAGCCTAAGCGTTTCCACAAGCTTCTTGCAGGAATGAAGTAAACCCATGCCACTCAAACCACCACAATGTTTATTTAAGAGCCTGAGAAAATAAATCAAATGTGAAAGACATCCAGTAACTCAACAGCTCCGAACTCAAGGAGGCAAAGCGCTGGAGTGATTTTCAAATATCGGAGCGTGTTTGTCAACCTCGCTGTGACCAGCAAGCGTAAATCCCTTAGGAAAAGGGGTTTTTTTTAGCCACTATAAACTGCTGCGCTTTATTAAATGCGTCTGCACAATAAATTTTACAATCCATATCAGACATTTCCTAACCCACCAAGACAGATTCTTGGCTATTAAAGCACCGAGCCTTGATTCCTTACCAGGATGGAAGGAGCAGCAAGAAAATTTACTTTACAAAAAAATCTTCCAAAGAACAGACTTTTAAAGTGCATTTTAATCAAGCAAAGACTATGAGAAACCATTTTATTTTTGGAATATAAATGTTGAAAATTTGGAAACAATGCACTCATTGGCACATAACACAGAATTTATGGTTTGTGTCAATGCAGCCTTAGCAACAGACTCGCTACAATATCTTTATAATCCAAGATATGTTAGCATTTCTTTATACAATAAGTAGCTCTTGAGTGTTTGTCTAGGAAATAGCTCGGCGGTGCAAGGAAGGTCACAACCACCAGCCTACTGATTTCTCAGTTGTGGAGGCGGATATGCATACATGGCTTTTTTTTTTTTCCCCTCTTTTCTTGTAGTAAGACAGAGTTTAACGTACAGCTCTCTTGATAATCACTACAGAGCAAAGAAACTCTCCCTTAAAACCTTAAAAAAAAAAAAAAAAAAAGAACCAACCACAAAAAAAAACCACAAGACAACAAAGCCAACAGATGAACTATTTGACCAACACTGGGGTCAATCCAGAAAATAGCACAATTGTGGGCATCCTTAGAGCGCAGGAGTCGGGGCGGGCGCTCCGAGGGGCAGGTCTGCAGAGGTTGCAGCCATCCAGCAAAGAGCCAAACTCCCCGAGGGAAGGTGAAACTGCAAAAATCACTGCTTCCATCTCCATGTCTGCCATATGCACCTTTCCTATCGCCTCTGAAATGACTTAGAAAGGAGTTATTCTTGGACAGTAGCAGGAAAAAAAAAAAAGAAATTCCATCTGCTCCCAACAGATTTGTAACAACAAAAACAAAGACGGTGGCTCAACGCTACTTATGCAAAGTTTTGAAATAAGCCCTCACTTCACTATCAAGCTGAGCATGATTTACAGGCCACCTCTCAACTAACCATCTCTAAAAAAAATCCCACCTCCTTATTTAGGATTCAGTCATCACGACTTCTTTCCTCACTCCGGTAACATCCATAGGGAAAACATGTTTGCACTAACAAGGAATTCTGCACAAAATGTTGCCCTGTTCACATTAGTTTATTAAGAACGGGAAAGGAAAAGATTTGGCCTCATTCCAGTTTCCCAGTTAGCTTCTTACATTTTCATTTAGTTATCTCTATTCATAACCAAGATGTCCTAAAACATTATTTACAAGAGAAACACCGACCACCTACTGGAAGCACCCTTAAGCCCTCTAAGAAAAAATTCATTCCTGCCTTAAAATTCCTGAAACTACGACATGATATTTGGATGTACCCTATCAGGAAGGATTAGGAGAACCACTTTGTGAAGTCCTCCGGAGCAGAAAGCAACAACCCACTTCACGTCGAGTGCTTCCCTCCGGCACGCTCAAACACTGCTGCATTGTCTGCCCAGCCGCGCTCTGTGTCTGTGGGAAGGATTTCAAGGTGTTGATGTGGCTTGTGTGTCTACAAGGCTGTTTTCCTCTTGACTGTACTTTTATTCCTGGCGCAAAGCAGTTCTCTGCCCCGCTGATGGGCTGATGAATGAGCACGGGCACAGAATTGAGGGCGACCTTGGTGTCTTAGTACTCATTTCTGTTATTTAACACAATAAATGCCAAACTTCAGGTTATTAAAAGGAGGAAATTTCAAGCTGAATGCTTTCCAGACCTCACCACAGATGTATCAATGCATCATAAGGTCAGTAACTTCCTCTCATCTCCTGTGCTTTAAATTAATCTGTCAGAGATAATTTATAGAACAAGGAATAAGAAGTGAAGCAATCATGGTAATAAATTCCTCTCTTGACACATGAAAAATACAGCGGTACCAGTCACTGGACAACAGTTTTCAGGAACCATTTTGTTCTCATGCTAAAATTATCTATGCAAAGGTATAAATAAAACCTCACGCGGCTGGTGTCTTTTTCAGTTTAAAGGCACATTTAATAGACTTGCAACCACTGCTGACACACTGGAGAAGTTTCATAGCGGACTCCACAGATTTCTTTTAACTATGAGCTCCAAAAGGCTCACATGCAGTGGTTTTAGAGACAAAAAAACATAAAAACGACAGCTGCACAATGTTTCCTCAGAAATCTTAGAACTCACACATCCGATTTCAGAGCCTCTCTGAGCATCCCAAGTATCAGGAGCACTGAATGCTTGACTGGGTGGGGTTCCCACAGCCCACATCGTGTCAGAGCCCTTTTTGTACTTGAATACACAGAGCTGCAACCTCAAAAAGCAAATATGATTCACAGGAAAGCGGAGGAAAAGATGGTGCCCAGCTCTCAGGAGATGAGCCCTGGGCCGAAGGAGAGCTACCACGGCAGACCGCCACAAGGCCAAGCAAGACGAGGATGGAGACCCAACTTGTTTTTCCCCCTTCATCCCGCCTGCAGAAACAGATGCTTTCTTGCCTGCCAAGAGCTCTGCGGTACTATTTTGAGCTTTTTGCATCTCATTATTTATTTATTAAACCCCGATTGGGGAAAAGGGAGACAAAACTTGTTCAAAGCATTTCGGTTTTATTTAGATTAAGCCAGGCTGTTCAAACTGGCTCGTAGTCAAATTGTTCCACTAATTACAATCCCTATTTTAGGGAAAGTGGAAGTATTCAGTTAGATTCTCCAGCTGCATAACTCTTTACTTAGGGGGTGCGTTTCTCATCTCAGCAAATTTAACAGGCAGAGTTTGAAGCATCCGACAATTCTCAAACCATGAAATGGCATTCCCCAGGAAATAAGTCGATTTAAATTTTAGCTATAAAATTAAGGCATGTTAACTGCTCACCTTTAGTTAAATATTACAGGTGAGAAAGCAGCAGCTGCCCTAGGTACAGCACACCACCCGTTTCAAATGAAGGTTACTGGGCAGTAAGACCACAAAAGCAGAAAGGATCAGCAGCTTTTAAACCCTTGCTATCAACTACATAACAAACGACGTAACGATTTCCTCCCCCTCCCCTCCAAATGTCTGAAGGTATTTTAAAGACAGAAAAAGTAAGAACTAATATTGAATGTTCAGCATTTTTCAACTTTTGGGCCGACAATTTAAAAGCTTAACTTGAGCCACCATTTTCTGCTCTGTGTGGTCAACACTTTTAACGCGGAATCCGAAAACGTTTCATGAATAGCAAACAGACAAAATCCTTGAAAGCAGACAGGGCTTTTCGGCCAAAGACAATTATTAAACTAACCCATCCAACGCAGGACGGGGCCTTTCACAACAGCCCCTTTTAACATCAGAAAGCAAACAGGTCATTTTTACAGAGTTCGTACAAAATTTGCGAGTTAAACATAGCACAGTTGGCTGTTGCTTCTGTACGCCAGTGAATTCAGTTACTATTTGCATGGCAGGTTTACTGCCTCAGTGAGACAGAGGATTTCATACTGTTAATGTTGGTTGGCATAATGATCAATAAGTAATTTACGCACAGAGAGGGGGTGGCAAGAGTCACAGCTGATTCATTTATTACATGTTTAGTTCAGACCGGTCTTTTGCCTGTGACCCTCACCCCTCTATACTGAACTGAAAAGCAGATGTTTTCCCATGGCTCTTCGTCCTCTTTTCTCCAGAGACAGAATTATTTCTACATGACCAGTGCTGTGACTTGTCAACAAGCATATATTGCTCTGTCAAACCAGCCTTGATACTCCAAAACCTCGTCCGGCTACTAATTTGCTGCACAGCATTTAGTATCCTGCCTAACCCGGTCACATTTCCAGAGTTCCCAAACACGGGTGCATCGGCAAGAGGAGTGTTTTAGGGAAGTCTCAGTGTAGTGAAGCGTTACGTAAGAATTATGTGTTAGTGCAAAACCATTGCAAGGTTACTAACAACATCATTTCAGAATCGTATTAAAAATAATCACTTTTAGAACCAAAGAGGAAGGTTGCATAAATGAAAAAATCATTTATGTAAATAAATCTAAGGGGAAAAGAGAGTAATTTGCAAATATGCCTTACTGAAATTTTACATAAAAACTATAACATATATAATCGCTGTTGCGCGGGTTCCACCATTCCTCACCAATAATATAACTTCCCACATGGGATTTTATTGGAATTTTCCAAACCATTAAAAGCTAAAATGGTTTAAATTAACGTTTCAATCCTATGAGCACTTAAGCACATACACTTTATCACATGAACAGTGACAACATGTACTGTTGGGTCCGTCGCACAAGTGACCAAAACTGGAAGAATACAATTTCCAGCAGAAAGCTGGAAACATAAAACCTTGCACTTCAAAAATAAATAAAAAAACCCAAACACCCCAAACATTACAAGTAATGAAAAAATTGGGACTTCCTGATAATTAATTTTATGTACAGAAGAGCACCTGAGACCTCTCGTGTGGCCTCCAAAAGGTCAAGCTTCAGTGGGTTTGGGGTTAACTTCAGCTCTGGAGGGAAAGCACAGGGTGAGAACACCCAGCCTGCTCTGCTGTCAGAACTTCACTGTGCTGCACAATGCCGAGCGATAACATAAACACATTATTTTACTTTAATTGTTTCCATTTGAGGCTGTTGTTCTATATTAAGAGTGTTACAGGCCTTCATGTAACTTTTCACATAGCTGAATTTCAATATAAAATTATTTTTTCCCTTTGGGAAAATACTGACATAGTAACAATCAGGAAACAAAATATCTGTCTGCTCCCAGTCTAAGCTGTGAGCTGGAGAGCTACGTGTAAAAAAAAAAAGAAAAAAAACATAAAAAATCCTGACCTCTAATGCCATTTGATAGGTTTTAAAAGGGAAAACTGCATGACAAAGTGTTCTGCAATTATTGGCTTCCAGTTTGTAACACATCTGAGTAGATGCCACTGGGCTGTACAGCGAGCGATGCATAAGATCATCGAATGACTGGTGCTGAAGTGAATCATCCAACTCTCCAGATTGAAACATCCGGACTTGTTTCATTTCAAAAATCATTATTTGTTCTATTTTTCCAAATCACGGGACGAGCGTTACATGCTTGGCAAAGTGCGCCTTCAGTAATTGAAATAATAGTTTATGTCTAGCACCCGTGAAGCATCACTGAATGAATACTACCCATTTCTTAAGCTGATAAGAAATAGCTGCAGGCAAGAACATTTGCTAATCGATAGACATAAAGCACTTAAGCATAAATGACAACCAGACCCCCTAAAAATAAGAGCAGAAGAAACCTCTTTGCTAACAGGTGATTAAAAGAAAAAACATCTGACCAGAGGGTGATGATATTACCCAGGAGATGCTCTCACCAGTGCTCTGAACCATAATATCATTTTCCCTCCTTCTCCTCACTGCCTTTATACTTTGTCTTTCGAAATGCATCACAGTGACAAATAACCACCATTCAAAAGACCAATTACTGTTTCTGGGTCTTTTTTGTATAACTTCGTCTTAACAGCCTTTTTCTGTAAATCACCAGGAGCCTAACAATGCTGCTTCATCCCCATTCTGTCCTTTTATTAACCCTGTTTTTCCAGGATGATAGTCTGATCTCTGTACCCAGGCTCCCCAATGATGTCATAAGTGATGTAATCAGTGCACATCTGTGCACTCTACCCAGGTCATGAATGAAAATATTAAATCAGGTTCCAGCTCCAACTTCTTACCAAATACTCCCCTTTTAAACTCCACCTGTTTAACACCTCATCGACTGCTGCCCTTCAATACCTATCATTTGAGAAGGACTTTGATGATTTTTATGTCAATACAAATGACAGAACGGAAGACAAACTTGGTTGTCAGCTTATTCCAGTTTTCCCAGCTACCACACCAAAGGTGAAAGGTTCTTCATACACCACATAGCGTAGTCCAGCTTCTCTATTTCAACAATACTGCGGGTGACACTGAATCAAACGGGCTTCCAAAGTCCGGATAGCATTTATCTGTTACAATCCCTTCATCCTAAACGATGCTTAAAAAACATCCCCCTCCCACCTGTATCATTAGCACGCTTGCCAAAGCTATATTTTGTTTAAAATAGCATCACTTACAAACAGCAAACCTACCTGGCAATTTCTGTCTGTCTCCAATCATTACTTCCTTTAACATGCTCTAAAGCCTTTTGCTCTCAAGGTCAGATTGATGGGTCTGTAGATACACACATCACCTTTCCCACAACTTTTTTTTTTTTTTTAAATAGACACTGCACATCACTATTCCACAGTCTAAAGACTCAACTAATGTTACTTTCTATGACCAGCTCTTCACCCTCACTATTTTTAAAACTGCTCTTAAAAGATTATGAGTACACCTGCCCAAGGGCAAAATTCGATTATAATTACATGGAGAAAAGATTTTAAAAGTGAATTAAGGATAGAGAGGATATAACACAACTTCAAAAAACTGAACCAAAGCATTAAGATAAAAAGAGTAGCAACAAAAAAGGCAGAAAATTTTATTTGAACCAGCTAACATGAATCCCATCGGTACAAATAATCAAGACAACGTACAACATGGACTATTTTAGGGGGAACACAATCCAAATGTTATGACTAGGACTCCTACATACTCCCTCAGTACAAATAAGTAATACGGTACGTATCCATATGTACCATGTTCTCATCTCCAGTGTTCATGATGAGCTCTGCAGTTTAATAGTCAGCTCGGGAAAGGACTCTGCATTCTCTGAAACACTGGTGTGCAAAACAGCTCTCTAAGACCAGTTTTAGATTGACAGCTAAGACTCTGATTTGCATGAGAAGTCTGACAACATCCCAGCCTCAGTCTACAAGGGCTGCAAAGTACCTACTTGTACTGAATCAATTAGGCATCAAAGCAGTTAACGAGTTCATAAATCAATCCTGTAATTCTATCCTGCATTACTTCACTTAGAGAGGGAAGTGTGCTACACCCTTCTGAACCAAAACTTCACTGAAAACATGGGGAAGAAGTCAAGGTACAAATCACGACTGTGGGGAAAAACACAAACAAACAAACTACCCCCACCAAACAAACAAAAAAACCCCATCCCAAAACCAGACCAAGTGATGCACAGGTGATTTCCTCTCCCCATTTTCAATCCTGTTGCAATTTGCTGCCATGAGTTTGCTGTTGGTATCACTGAGAAGACAGACAGCAGAGCAGCATGCTGTTCTCTCTTTGGCTTTGTCTGCACACGCTAAGCTCCTGCAGAAATATTTCTGAAGATGACCTGGAATAAGGCTGAAGGACTGACATCATCTAACTAATCACCTAAAATAGTCCGTGCCTATGTTAGCATGGTCATCTCCCATGCAGTCCGTGGATACTGTTCCTCAAGAGGCAACCCATAACAACATTTTACTTACATTTTTAGATCCCAAGCAGGGTTTTAATTTCAAAATACCACACGTGAAAAGTTTGGGTTTAGTTTACTCTACATGTAAGTGAACGTCCGAAACATTATCAGTGCCAGCAAATGCGTCTTTAAGGTATTTTATTGTATAATCAGTAAGACTTTTGCTAACAAGATTAGGATGAGATGATAGATAATATACTTCACATTATATATATCAAAACTACCTTGGACAACTATTTCATATTGCTGATCCAGTCTTCCTTCCTCCTTAGCTCCATCATTAAACAGAATATTACGTATTAAGGAACATCAAGTGGCCTCCACAATAATTATTTTGATGCCACACCTAGGTAATTGTACAGCTTTACCTACACTAAAAGTGCTTTACACATAAGAGGCACAGAGTTAATTGCCAAAAGAACATCCCAACAAGAAAATTTAGAAACTTACCACTCCTACTACTTTCACTCCACACAGAAGTTACAGCAACACAAAACTAATTAGGGCTAAAATTTTCCACAGTTTGTTTTTAAAGACTTAGTCTATATATGCAAGAGCTAATAACGAACATGTACGACCAAGGGAAAAAGCTTATAAGACTCTTAGCTACAGAGTGATTTCCACTCTAAGTCATTAGCAGAAAGGAGAACCTCTGTCAAAGTGCCAGACAGTCAGCGGAGAGAGAGAGATATATCTGTGTGCGTATATATATATTTAACCCCATTAAAATTATAGCTATCGGGGGTTTTTTATTTAATTGGAGATTAAAGGGAAAGCATCTTGTGCCAAATCACGGTCCTGACCTGCTCTTAATCTTTAGCCCATCACAAGCCCATCACCAGCCCAGACTCCCAAAGGGCTTCCAATGCTCAGTCTGTTCGGCACGGCACCTTGTACTACTCTTATCACATGTGTAAATTAGGAGAACTAAAAAATTCTCCACAATACCTTCTGGCCTCAAAATGAGCAGTTTTTCTTCTTCAGATACAACAAAGATACCACAGAAATCATTCATAGTGGTTTATCTCCTACAATATCAATGGGCAGTGGCCTTCATCCAGCTACTCTTAAATCTTCAGTGTGAATTTGTTGCTTCTGGTCACACCATTCACAAAATCATTATGCTACAAGACATTACAGGAATCAGCAATTCCAGTTGTGTCTACAGCATTGTATGTCTTCCAAAACCTGAACAGTAAGATTTCCTTCAGTGAATGACAGTTCACTTATTATTGACCTTGCTACAGAAAAGCAAGACAGCCTCAATGCCCAAAGAGGACCCCATGAAGCCTAGCCATGAAGTGCTCAGGCTTTTGCAAATTTGCTGATGTCCATGACTCCATCTTAACTTTAAATCAATAGGAAACGTATTAAAAAAAAAAAAGTGTAAACAGAAGTCAATGGACACATACACAGTTCTCTGCTACAGAATTTCTTCTTCAAATCCACAGGTAAAAGCAATGAATCCAGTTCCAGGAGGTACCTTCTCCTGTTCTCCAACCTCAACAGAGGAAAAAAATTTCTTTTTTGGGTAATGCTGCAGAATCAGGGTCTACAGAGAACAGGGGGAAGCTCACTCTGTACTACCATTTCCGAACTGCAGCGGGTCTGCAAAGCAACAGGGTAGAGCATCCTTCCCTATTCCTCACACATGGTGTGAAGAGCAGATCTCAAATCCTTCTTTGAGACATTACAGAAACACAGCTCCTTCATGGAAAGCTGCATAAAGCCCGCACATAGAGAAAGATCTAGGGACTGAGAAGGAACACAAAGTTTAGAAGATGGGAACAGCAAAAGTATTTGGGTCACAGCAGTTGTGCATGCCCCGAGTCCCACGGCACAGCCAGTTTTTCTCCCAGTAGCTGTGTTTTTACCCCAGAACAAGATGCATGAAGTTACATCAATCTACAAAAAAAACAAAAAAAAAAGGGGGGGGGGGGAACCTCCCTCCACCTTCCCTGGGAGAACCTCCAGCCCAGCCATAGCGACTTGCTCTGGAGGACACTGCTTGTTCTCCAGTGCAGCAGGTCTGCAGGCCGGCATCACCTCCAGCAAGATCTCACCAGCTTTGGTGAACCTCATGGTAAAATACAACTTACCACAGTTCAGTGCTTGAGGAGACCAGGTATACAATTTCAGAGGGTAAGCCACTGTACCTTCACGTCTGCGCTCATGTTTCACCATGTTTCTGTCTTATCTGCCTTGAGATGTTGGAAGATCAGTGGGTTTTAGAAGGCTGGGAGTACAGCAAAGGATGTCTTCTTCAGCGCGCTGTGTCATCTCATGCATACTCTCATACATACACATCTTGTACTGAAAACAAGCAAACCTCAGGCACAAAAGATATTCTGATGTCCTGCCCAGCTTTGATCAGATATCACAATTTTCACATAGTACTCTTTTTTTTTTCTTTTAATTCCACATGACAAGCTCCTGTCAGCACTGAATAGAGAAATTAAGATCACATTTAAACTTCATCACTTTTAACACACAATATCCTTTTTCATAAGCCTCAGTGAAGATGATTTAGGCATATTTATAGTAACATTAACCACATTTCTTCTGTAGGGCAGTATTATTCTCAGAATAGACAAGTTGGATACCAGTTGCCACGCAAAACTGCCATTAAAATATGTTTCTAAACCTCCAAATTCCTGTGTAAATAGCGTCATCATCAGAACATCTTTAAAACATATAAATAACTTGTCCCTGTTTCATAGACAGGGAACCCAAACCAAGAAGATTAGATGATGAACTGTATACCTCTGTTTGAATCCTAAAGCTGTGTGGCCATTTATTCTCAAGGGACTTGCACCTGATGAATGCCGAGGTATTAGCTCTTGAATATATAGGAAAAGTCTTTAAGAACAAACCCTAAACTTTTTCAAAGTAAAACACAGATAAACTGATATGGTGATACTTAAGAGTTTTGGCAGAACTGAAGGGCGGGGGGGGAAGGAAGAAAAAAAAAAAGCAACACTAGCTGTGATACCATCCTTTTCTTTCAGAGGAGACACTCCCACAACTTACAGCAATTTAAAACCTGAGTATCTTTGCTTGAAAAGACATTACCAGGAAATGTGGACAACGAAGAAAAGCTGCTCTCTACCTCCAAGCTACGGCAACACATCGCACCTCCTTTCCAGCTAGCATTAAGCAAGGGAACCCCCATTTTGTTATCTACAAGCCTTGTTACAGTTCACAGTAGCCAAAGTCCAGCAGAGATTTCAGTGTCCAGCCACCCACCCTTCCTCAACGCCCAGGCTGGCACAAGCACACCCTTACAGCTCTCCCTCTCCCGCTGAGCTCTGGTTCAAACCCGGAGTCCTGACGCTGTCGCCTCTGCCAGCCAAGGACACGCACAGCCATCCAGACGGGGCTCAAAAGCAGAACTGGAGAACAGAAACCAACCTTCTTCCGTCTCAACTTCAGGTACGCTTCAGAAGAAAGGGCTCACGTGTGTTATAAAACCAACCAGCGTGCCAACCTTGGGCGGTTCTTCATTTATTCATCCCCTTTGTCTTTTCAGGACTGAAGTCCCCTGACCCTCTTTCTATTCTTCCTTAGGTGCCATTAGAAGAGCTACAGGTTATAAAGTCACTACAGCTTTTCCAGCTGGATCACACATTCCTGTTCTCCACCAGAAATCCAAATCCCCAAACACCAAACCTGCACAGAAATTGTTATTATGCCATCCACATTAGGGAATTATGCACGTATTGAGACAATGTTCGCCTGCTGCCCCAGAAATCTTCAGCAGTTCAGGTTACTGAGAATAGCTGCAAACGATCCAAGAATTACTACTTTAACATTATTATGTTCTACATAGCTCTGAGTTTTCTTTGGCCTCACCATATAAATTCAGATAAAACAAGTTAATAGATTATCAGTGATATCCACCAGGAATTAAAAAAAAAATTCCAGCAACATAGAATGGATGTTTTAGAAAAAATGTGCATAGGCGGGAAGTCAAATTCTGTTTTTGACTTTGAACCACTTCAACACCTCCTCAAAATGATTCATACTCCAAAAGTTGAACGAGGGCATATTTAAACACCCATTAACATTCCCGAAATGAAAAACACTGACTTTAAAGAATCACTGCAACCTGTGCTTGTGAGAAACAGATACCAACTGACCCAAATTTAAAGATCTGCCGGTTATGTGTTTGAAGGCAATAAATCAATCAGTTAACAAAAGTGCACTAACATACTGTCAAGCAAGCAGGCAGCAACTATAAATAAATGCATCTGGAAATGCAGAGTGTATCTTGTACAACAATAAATTTAGTTCCAAATTTTTCAACAAGAAGAAAAGCAACTGACCATACAGTTATGCCTGCTCCTAATCTCCATCTGAAAAAAAAATGAAAATCACAGAACCATCAGTGACCTCAAAAGTAATTATTTCCCAATATATTATTTGGAATTCAATACTTTTCTTCCAGCGGACCAGAAACTTCGAGGTCTGCTCACAATTCAGATACAGTAGAATACTTTTTTTCTAACAGCACATAAGTCCTTGATGGGAAATACCACAGGAGTTTTCCCCGATTTTTTTCTTGTAACGCTGACCTGCACAGTCAGCATTTCAGTCCCACACTACTTTGCATCTCAGGTCTGGCAACGGCTAGAAATTTTTTTCTTGGCATCGCCTTTGCTGATTCCACACAAGATCAAAGTATATAACAAAGGCAGACATTGGAGATACTAAGCTCTGAAATCGCTATAAAATTCATGTGACACTCTCCACTCTGCATTAATAGGGTATCGGTCGGATAAATTAATCATTAAGCAGGCAGGTGCACAACTTTGGCAAGAAACGTGCTGCACATTGCTACAAAAAAACCTTCCCAAAGCCATCTTGAAAAGTTTATTTTACAAGAACTCAAACGTGTTCTCAATTGTAACAAGCAATGAAATCCAAAAATTGTGCCCAGGGTGAGCCTCAATCATAGATTTTCTCCAGATAAGGCAATTACATTCAAAATATCTGGCAACAGTGCCACGATACCAACACTTAGAGCATTACAAAACTGTGAAAGGAAGGATATAATGACACATGCACAAAGACACTGGGGAAAAAAATACACCAAAACCCACTCAATACAAAGCTATACATTATACCAGCGGCAACTCACCAAAGCTAAATCCACTGGAGGTGTAATTTTTTTTCATAGCAATACTAATGACTGCAAAACAGCAGGGTTGAAAGCTACCACAGCTTTAAAAGCAGAGTAATTGAAGACACAGTTATTCTTTCACTTCACAACGAAGTAATATTACATCCAACGTAAATTTTCTGAATGGAAAAAATAGTTCTCACCTTCTGTATTTGAGTTCATAACAGGAGTCTGCAAAAAATGCTAATTCGTCTGTGCCAAGCTTCTTATACTTTGAGTAAACAAGCACCACCTTGGAGATGGGTATTAAATTTTCATGCAATACAAACACTGACTAATAAGAAAGTCTTCAAAAGGGTGTTTTCCTAACGTAGCCTTTCTTATTTTGTGTCCTTTCAGATTACAGAAACTAGCAAAGAAAAAACCAAGGTTTCTGAAAAATAGGAAATAGAAGACAAATATTCGAAAAACTGGGATTTTAACAGCTGTTTGTATATCCTCTACAGAAAGCTGAGTGGCACTGGCTAATGCTAAAAGACATTACAGATAATTTTCAGCAATAACAGGACATGTAACACTCTGTACCTACATGAAGCAACAACCCCTATTTGAGTTTTTGCGACGTGCAATAAGCACGCCTGAGATGAGTGTTGTGTACAGCAACGCTATTTCTTCTGCGGCTACAAGCTCAGCAGGCAGGGCAGGGGGAAAAAAAAAAAAAAAAAAAAAAAAAAAGTCATTTACACACTTGGTTCAGATGCCCAGACCACCTCCACTAGTATGATCTCCCTCTTAAACCAGCTTAATTCCACTTCTGCATTTTCAGAGAAGTGAAAATTTTGAATCTGATGATACTGCAGGAAACGTGCCTTACCAAATTAAGCCACAACCAGTACCAAGAACGTTAACTAGATCCTGGAGTGTCCTAGAAGTATTTTGTACAATCTGATTTAGAGATCACATGGCTTCCTCGGCAGGAATATTGCTCAGCCCATCAGTAAAACATCTAAATTCTTCTTCATCATGCGAGATGAACTAAGGCTATTACCAGCCCAAAACAGATTCCATTTTCTTTAAAACATTATTCTAAAAATCTCCCACTACTCTGATGTACCAAATTTAGCTTTTTAGATTTTCACATGAAGACTATTCTGTGTGTAATTAAGGTCTCTTACCAACCCTAATGATTTCACTACTCTGCAATCAGGACAGAGCCTTTCCGTTTTGACAGTCCCAAGGATTTCGGGTTCTACAAGCCCCGAATCGTATGCATGCAGCACATCCACAAAAACCCTCCCATCAACCTGTGTCTCTATCAAATAAATATTTATTTTAAGCAAAGGGAGGGAAGGGCATTAGTGACAGTCTCAAGTAGACTCTAAAGGAACTCCATGTGGATCAGCCACAAATAAAGCAAAGGAACAAAAGCAGGAAACAAAAAGCAAACATCATTACTGGTTCAGTGTTTCAGTGTATTTGAGTATAATGAGTATTTGATTCAAAGCCACGCACAAAAGCAAATTATCATCTCTGTTCTCTGCTGTAAAATTGATTATCAAATTTTCCAGCCCCGTTTTCAAGACACTGCAGTGGTTACACAGGCAGATGTTAGAACATGGCTATTCAAGAACACAGTATTGCAATAAAATTATTGCGGTCCTTCTTAGGACGAATTCCAGTTTGTAGCAGCTCACTCCACCACCACCAAAACCACTTTACCTACAAAATCACATAATTCTCCATCCTATCTTTGCCATTTTTTACTATATCTTTTCACTATGCTTTAGAAGATGTGATTTAAGCACCCCTAAACAACTACTTGCCGAGAACATTTTGAGCGCAGGGAAAAAAGCAAAGCTTTTTTCAAGAAGCTAATTCCAAGCGCTGTGCTTGGAACTTCATATTGGAAAAAAATTCTTCAAGGAAACCAGCTGTTTAAGAAAAGAGCACCCAAGGGTACCATAAATTAATGCAGTAATACAACAGTTTGGTCAGCAGCAGCATAATCTCAATATACAGAGGATTTTTGGCATGGATCTTCATAGACACGTTAGGCGCAGTTAGCTCATGGGTTTAAATTTGATTGCTCACGAAAGCTTCAGAGGAACAAGCCAGGAAAGTGAAATCCATCACATGCATTCCAAATGTTATTTAACTTTATCAGGATGCACGATAAAAGCATTGTCAGTCCTAGTTCCTTTGAAAGCTTAAAAAAAAAAATATGAAAAAATGTGAAAACAGTGCTAACCTCAGTCATTTGTTGATATTTCAATAGGAGTCATTTATGTTAAATGTAAATTGACTAAGATGGTAACGAACACCCGGTTGGACATGAGCTTATTTTGGATCCATAATGAAAGAAGCAACTGAGACACTGAAATAATGGAAAAATCTAGCGCAGTGTCAGACAACTTCTGCTAAACTGACTCACGCAGCTATTCCCTGATATTCAAACAGACGTAGAGAAACGAGACAGAAATGTCTTCTGTCTTGACCACTGCAGAAAAGGAAGCATTTGCAATCAAGTCAGAGGCAGTGATACATTCCTGGAATTTGCAGGCAGAGGAACGTTACCCTCTACCTGCGCCGTTCCCGGAGGTCTCAACGCTCAGACGTGCTTAGCAGGAAGCCAGCAGCTGGATGCTACTTACTCCTCTCTCTCACAGGTTGAAACCATGAGCTGTTCAATAATTCCAATAACTAAGGCTCCAACGATGAAGACGTCTGATGTGCATGAAGCAGAGATGACAGGAAGGATCTAGTGTGCACTGAATTGTCTTACTGTTCTGAATTTTCCGCTATTGACTCCTTGCTATAAAGCAGACTGAAAAGTACTGATAAGAAGTGAGCTTATTGCAAACATTAACAAAACCTCACGCAAGTCAAATATTTATGCTGGCCATTCAGTGCAAGGTAAAAAGTGTAGAGCGTTGGCAGATATTTCGAAAATCTTGAAATATTTCACGGCTGAATTTTTGTTCTTAAAACAGCCCTAGTAAAATATCAGACTGTCCAATAAAACAGCGAGAGTAACAATAAAACAGTGAGAATTCAGAGGAAGTATTAGCCATGAGTTTCTCCCTCAATGAACAGACCATTTAAATACATGCATAGGTGGACAGAAATATAGATATGTATATGTAGATAGATATACATGCACCTCCCAGCAAAATTATAAATCCAGAGCTGGAAATAATGCCTCTGAGAACTAAATAAAAGCATATAAAGGTTCTTTTTTCCCCAGCGTATTCTTTAAAATGGATAATGCTTAAGTATTTCCTACTTGAATAGCTTATTCTTTTATTACCAGTGCACGGCATTTGAGTGAGCCTTTCACACAGCAACATGGAAGAGAAAATCATTTTAAAGCACGTTAATGTACTAATGAAAAGAGAGAAGCAGAATGGCGATCAGGCTCAAATGCAGCACCCAAATCTAATTTGAGCACTTAAACTGATTTGATTCAAATTGCCAACATCCTTAGACATATTAAGTAGTTTCCTGACTTTCCTAAAGCTTTAAACTGCCTCGGGTAGTTTTTTAAAGACAATGGGTTTGTCTACTAGCTTTTGACCAAAAGTTCCCATTGCTTTAAGAATGGGAACTGGGATAGTTCTTCCCTAGCTAGCAACTCTCTCAGGTTATGATTTACCCAAATCTTCTAGAGATAAAATTCCTCTTCACTGTAATATCTTTGGCCAAGGACACTGTATTACCACCGACTCCTCAATAATGTTCAATCAGCAGCCCATAACTGCCTCCATTAAATTATATAAAAAGGTAGTTTAAAAGATACACTCTAATCTTTTTTTTTTTTCCCTCTCCAACTGTCATGTTGCATTGTTAAGCACTGCTTAGCATTTTCCATCTCAAAAAAAAAAAAAAAAAAAAAGTATTACCATGAAAGGAGAACCAGTGCCTTTATACAGAAAAACCAATTTTCTGGAATCATTTGGTATTTCATTATATAGTCAAAATATAGTCTGTTCGTATTTTCAGCTACAGTCATACATCAAATTGCCCACCAGTGTGCCTATATACACAATCCGCATACACTTACTGTTCCAGAAGCCAAGCACTAGCCTGAACTTGTTAATCCAATCCTCTACAATCTCTGACCAATAGTTCTATGTAAAATAGTAGTCATTTCTATACCTGTGCTTTACCTCCCTCGGCAGCCCTTGTCAGGCAGACAGCTGAAACATTTCAACTCAAGCAGGACACGAGGTTGCGTCACTGAGCTACAAAAGCGCTTTGAAGAGTCTGTGGTCTCAAAGCCTGCAGCATCCTTTGGACTGCACAACAACCAACGCTGGCAAGTTCGCTCTCAAGTTTGGTGCTCCTGAGCTCCCACTGGTCGAAAACGTTATCTCCAGCGTGCTGCTGCAGCTCTGTGACTTGGAGATTTCTCATCCCTCCCAGCAGACAGCCTCACAGCAGTAGCCCTCTCCTGCCCAGACTACAGCAGCGTGAAGCCACGGGCCTGCGGCAGACTCCAGCCAGCACAGAAGCCCGCTGGAGGTTTGTACAGAAATAGAAAACACAAGCGCATCAGGCACGTCCTATATTTTCTATTTCAGGTTCCTTTAAAGCCAAGATCTTTATCTTGAAAGAACTAAGTGGCTGGCTCCACATCTTGAAAGACGGAAGTCGCACGAAGTCCTTCACTCAATCTTCTACCCCCACAAGAGCATCACTGACCTGTGCAGAGGTCACTGTTTTCTCAGAAGCCATTCTTACAACCCAGAACTGTCACTAATGAAACCACACGCAGGTATGCTTTTACTATGTCCTTTTCTTTTGAAGTCACAGCACACCACATATGCTTAAAAAAACCCCCAACAAACACACACACATCCGCACTAGAACAGTAATGCACTGCACTTCTGCGGTTTGGGTGAAACAAGAAAGAAAATGGTCCACCCTGGGTTTGTTACCTAACTGCAGTCTAAACAAACAGACTTTCCTAATGAAAAAGGAAAGTAGAATATTAGCAGACTGCAACAAGAAGCTGCAATGTTCGTTCTTCGCTGCTAACCCAGGAAGATGTAAGGGATTAGTAGGTCAGTGAAGCACAAGTTGTATCATGACAACCCCAGCGTTCAACGTAAACAAAAAATTCAAGGCCACAAATAGAGTCATCATATACATCTAGATAAGGACAGGAAGATTAACACGCCACAGTTAATTACATCTCTCAGTCAAGCAGATAAGCGTGTGGAATATACCACACTTACAAAATAATTTTCACCTGCCCTTCTACTTCCCATTTGTACCTACAGCATCTAATACCACGTCAAGCCTTTTAAAGCCAAGCTCTTGACAACCACGCACCCAAACAAAACCCCTGCGGTGCCCTTTCTGACAGGAGACAGGGTAAACTCAAGGCATGTGAAAGTTGTGACTGCAAAGCTCTAAATATTCCTAAAAACACTTGTTTCTACTTTTCTCAGAGCTCATAGTTTAAAAACATTACTGGAAGTTTCAACTCACTAATAAATAAATAAATAGCTAAATAAAACACCTAGAGAGAAAACATGCATTATATTTTTAGCCAAAATTTCAGACTGGAAGTATATGTGAAAAAGATACAAGAAGCTTTATCAAAATATATAACACAGACAAAAAAACAAGGCCTTTAGCAGTGGATATGTACCAAGCCTTTCCTACTCAGCAGCACTAGTTTTGCCGTTCAGAAAAGACAACTCTGCCTTTATTCAGATCTAGTCCCCTTAAAATGACCAGCATCCTAAACTGCTTGAGGAAAGTAACAGGTAAGTGGCTATTTCACAATGCTCTTTCTCAACTAGAAGAAAATTCTTATGGTAGTGGCAAAAAGCACTGAAAAGAAAGCTTTTGACTTGCAGGGCTTGCCTAGCCTGGGATCATTTCCACACAAAACCTCTTTCAAATTAAAAATAAAATAGAAACCTCAACTCCTAACACACATGAAGTGTTTTTGCTCCATGAGTTTGGCGTACACAGACAGCTTCCCTTCCCCCAAATCTACAGCAAGCATCCTCGAAGGGTGGTTGGCACTCTCCATAAGGAGCTCCCCGAGAAAGCAATCGCTGCCTAGAATAATCACCCTTTTTTTCCACTTCCTTCTTCTCCAAGAATCAGCTCTGCCCAGGGAATTCACCTAACGCATGCAGACACACACGCTGGCTCTGTCGCTGCCACAGCTGATAAAACCAAAGCAGGTAACCATCTTACAGAAACCCCTTCTGCTAAAAACATAAGTTTATAGAGCTGCTAGGGTGCATTTCCAGCCTATTCCCATGAAGATTTCGAATTTCTCATCCTATGGAACAGACTTTAGACACACAACCCAACTGAGTATACCATCACCACCAGAACTGGCCTCAGCACTGCAGACACTGTGCTTTCTGGTACCACACAGCCCAAAGATCACCTTTCTCTCGTGCAGACACCCCTCACCCCCCCATACACACATGTGCACATGACCTGGACAAGTGCAGAGCCAAGGGCTCTCCATCCCCCTGCCCAGAACCACCCTTTAGCCTTTTCTTCCTAAACAAAAAAAAAAAAAAAAAAAAAATGACCCTGCCCAGAGGCAGGAACCTCACACCACCCCCTGTCCTGTTCAATCCCCTCTGGCTGCCCAGCTCTGGCCATGTGCTCCAGCAAACCCAGGAGCTTCCTCCCACCAGGCTGTAATTCGCACTGACCCTCCCCAAAAGCCAGCACCGCTCCTGCGCGCACCCCTCTGCCCCAAGCGCTGAGCCTCCCCACGTGCCAGCTACCCCCTTTTAGACGCTGCCTCTCTTCCCCACACATAGTTTTCCCGCATTCACCCTTAACTAAAACCAACACCTGCTTATGCCATCTGCCAAGATGAGCTTGCTCAACCCCCCCAAACACCCCTGTTGCCTCCACCCAGCCCTAACACCCGCTCGCACGTCCTTCCTCTCCCACTCCAACCTGGTCCCAGCCAGATCCAGTCCCCCCATCTGCACGTCAGGCTTCTTCCTGTACCTGCCCCCACACCCACACTGACCTCCAGCCCGGGCACCTCACTGCTCCCATCTGCCTCCAACGCCAGCCACCTCCACGCACAAAACCAGCTCTCATTCACCCACCACCCTTCAGACTTCTACTTTTACAGTCCCCAAACCTACCCCGATATGTGCCCCTACCCAATCCCCTCCCCCAGCCTTACTTTCTCTCCAGATCTACAACGTAAAACAGTCACTCGCGTTCAAACCCCATCATCTCCCAGGCTCTGTCCTGCACAGTCCATTGCGCCCAGACCCACACTGACCCAGTGCCCTACACCCACATCCCTGTTCCTACACAGCCTCAGCCCCTCAAACCCACCACTGATCCCCAGTCACCCCTGTGCAACCAACACCCAAAATACTGTCCCCTCAGAGGCACCTCTTTGCGGTACAAACACCTTGTACTCACCAACTGCTGCTTCCACACCAACTGCTGCGCAGTGGGGCACCCAACACCCACATCTTGTTATCCCCAGACCTCTCCCACGCAGCCCCAACCGCTTCCATCCCCTGTGGACCCCCAGATCCGGCCTTGTGCAGTCTCAGCCCATTGCACTCAGCCTCCTGTCACCCCTCAAAGCTGCTCCCTCACAGCCACATGCCCCCAGACCTCCCCTTCTGCACGCAAATCCCTGTTGCCCCCCTGCCTGGCTCTCACCCAGCCCTTTACACCCACACCCCCCTGGATCAGCCCCTCATGCCCACACCCCTCTTGCCCTCAGACTTGACCCTGCACCAACTCAACCACGACACCCAAGCCCCTCTTTTTCCCTCAGACCCAGCCCTTACACCGTCACCTGGGTCTGTCCCTCGCCCCCACGGCCACCCGTGGCCCCCCTGCCCTCCCACTCGCCCCTGGGCAGCCTCAGCCGCGGCGGCTCCCGCCCCTTTTGAGGCCCCAAACCCGCTTCTCACACCCACCTCCCAACTGCACCCCAAGTGTCCCCTCGGGCAGCTTGAACCACGGCCATCCAACCCCCCTTTGTTTCCCCCCCGCCTGCCTCCTGCCCAGCCCCTCACACCCGCCCCCCGGTCCCCCCACAGCCGCTCCCTCCCGCCCCCCAAACCCCTCATCCCCGCGCCTGCCCCTCACACCCACGGCCATATTGTCCCTCAACATCCCCGAGCCCCAACCGGGGGGACCTCCCCCTGCTCCCCTCAGCCTTCAGGGGACTCACCTGAAGCGTCCCCCGCAGTGCTGGCACTGGTCGCCCACCCAGCCGGGCTGGCACTCGCACTGCCCGCTGGCCGGCTGGCACCGCCCGCCGTTGGCGCACGGCTTGTCGCATTCCTTCGCCACCGCCTCCTCGGCGACAGCAGCGGCGGCGCCGGCGGGCCCCAACCCCGGCAGCGCCGGCATCAACAACAGCAGCAGCAACGCCAGCAGCAGCAACCGCCGCGGCGGCGGCGACAGCGGCCTCCCGCCCCGCCAAGCCGGGCCCCGCCGCGCCGCGCCCTCCCGCGCCATCTGCCACCGCCGACTCCGAGAGGGGCGGGCGGGGGGCGGCGGGACAACGCGGACCATCCGCCGCGGCGCCTCCCGGGACGGTGGCCGGTGAGGGGGCTTCCGCCGCTCCCGCTACGGTGGCCGCGAGGTGGAGGGAGGGCGGGAACGGGGAGGGGCGGGGAGGGGGGAGGAGGAGGGGCGGGACAGCGGGGCGGGACAGCGGCGGCACGAGCGCGCGGCCGCCAGGCGGCGGCCGATGACGTCACGCGCACACCAGCCACTGGCAGCGGGGTTCTCCCTCCTCCCGCCCCGCCCCCTACCAGCGAGTGGGGCTGCGGGGGGGCGGGTAGAGCGGCCCCGCGCCGGGCACCTCTAGGGCCTCAGGAGCATAGAGCGGCGTGGGGTTTGGTTGGGGCTTTTTGGGTTTTTTTTGGCGGCTTTTGTGGTGGTTTTTTTCCCCCACCCCGCGCTGGGGGTGTCCCCGCAGCCTTCTCCTAGGCTCTTCACCGGGCAAAGGCCCCTCAGAGGCGGGGTTCACACACACACACACACCCCCCCCCGGGCCTGCTTCCCCAGCCACCCCACAAAACTCAGCCCCTCAAGCAGCTGTGGGGAGCGGGGAGGCCCAGGTGAGGGTGGCGCTGGGCCGTGTGGGAGGCCTCGGGTCTGAAGGGGAGGGGAAAAAAAGGAAAAAAAACGAGTTTTGGGGTTTTTTTTAAAATTACTACTTGCGCTTCTTTTGCTGCAGGGTCTTCTACCTGTGGCTGTGCGGTTCAGCAGGCACTGCCAGCTCCGTACGCCGGGGGGTTTCAGCGAGGAGAGGTGTGTACCATCCGCAGGGATCCCCACACACGACTGAGGGGGTGATTGCCCTGCGGAGAGGGGGCTGCCAAATAGGATGGCAAAGCTTGGTTTGCTGCAGAGGGAAGGGATGCTGTGTTATGCAGGAGCAGTTAAAGCTGGAGTTGTTCATGCTCAGGCTACACCTTGGGGTTTTCCAGGTGACAGTTTGCTTAGCGCTGAGATCCGCCATCATTGGGTCTGGCTTAAGCAAAATAAGCAGTCTGCTGTTCATGCAAGAGTTATAGCAGCACAAGAAAACAATCTCACCAGCGTGGGATGTTTGTCATCACTTGGTAGTAAAGGTTTCCTGTTTAAAATTGGGAAGATGCATCTGTCTTATTAAATTGTGTAAATGAGAAAATGGGGATCTGCAAAAAGGGATACCTTCCAACTAATGCTCACCAAGGATTTCTAGGGCTTAATTCGTAACAGCAAAGGATTGAGGGAGGAAGAAGTAACGCAGTTAAATCTCTGGTCCTCTCCTGAGTTCATGGGCAAAGCAGCAGACTCTTTTCCATACACACTAGCAAGCATGCCATTTGCAGCAGGAAGGGTGGAGCAGAAACACAGATGCTATTAGAAATTATCAGACCTTTCATTTTCAGCAGGGTGAAGAAGGAGTGAGGAAGTTGACCATGTTGGAGTTCTTGGGTAACTGTTGCCTTTGGTCTATCTCCATTAATATGATTGTATCTGGAGTTACTCAAGCAGTTGCTTTAATACTTTGTTTCAAATGTGGAAAGATGTCAACATCTGAGAAATATTTTTTTTTTAAATGAAAGGCAAAAAAAGATACTCCTCAATTTTCCCTATAAAAAAAGGCTGACTGGGGTTTAGGTACAGTAATGCAAAGACAGACAACAGACTGGATGGAAATAGCCATATTTAAATAGTTCATTTGCACTTAGAAATCAAAATATTGGTTACCTGTCTGAGCTGAAGGAGTTTCTTCAGTGGGAGTCTTGGTGATTTTTAAGTGAGTTACCAGGGATAATGAAGGGTGTTGAGCAGATGGGGAAGAAAACAGTCTAAAGACCAGTTTGTGTCTTCTTGTCAGTCCAGCATCTGTCTAACAAAACTATTGTTCATATATTTTGCCTTTTCTGCTTGAGGCCCCAGGAAGGAGACTGAAATCTTGGGTTCAGTTTAAAAATGCTGTGCTGGGCTGACCTGGTATCCAGAGGAGACATAACACCAAAAAGATGCGAGAGATGAGAAATAGGTTACAAATACCTTCTAGGTTATACAGAGGTGGAGGCACAGAGAGGGTGTTTCTATATAGATGTGTTTTCCTGGGACGCAAACGACTGCCAGCATGCCCTGAATCTGCAGATTCAGATACCGTCTGCTGACATTATCCAGGGTGCTGCCGGCAAAAGCCAGTCTGGCTCTGAGACTCGCCCGGCGCATGAGGCTGTGCTCTGGATTGTCCTCTCTGTGTCACTGAGGTGGGTTGACCCTGGCTGGATGCCAGGCGCCCACCAAAGCTGCTCTGTCACTCCCCTCCTTCAGCTGGACAGGGGAGAGAAAACATAATGAAAGGCTTGTGGGTTGAGATAAGGATGGGGAGAGATCACTCACCAATTACCATCACGGGCAAAACACTTGGCTTGAGGAAATTAGTTTAATTTATTACCGATCAAATCAGAGTAGGATAATGAGAAATAAAACCAAATCTTAAAACACCTTCCTCCCACCCCTCCCTTCTTCCTGGGTTTAACTTTACTCCTGATTTTCTTCACTTTCTCCCCCTGAGCAGCGCAGGGGGGCAGGGGATGGGGGTTGCGGTCAGTTCATCATCCCTTGTCTCTGCCACTCCTTCCTCCTCAAGGGGAGGACTCCTCACACTCCTCCCCTGCTCCAGCGTGGGGTCCCTCCCACAGCAGACAGTCCTCCATGAACTTCTCTAGTGTGGGTCCTTCCCATGGGCTGCAGCGCTTCCCAAACTGCTCCAGTGGGGGAACTGCCTTCAGGCACAGACTGCTCCAGTGTGGGTCCCCCACGGGGTCCTGCCAGCAAACCTGCTCCAGCGTGGGCTCCTCTCTCCGTGGGGCCACAGGCCCTGCCAGGAGCCTACTCCAGCGTGGGCTTCCCACGGGGTCACAGCCTCCTTCAGGCACATCCCCCTGCTCTGGTGTGGGGCCCTCCCTGGGCTGCAGGTGGGTCTCTGCTCTCCCGTGGGCATCTATGGGTGCAGGGCACAGCTGCCTCACCATGGGCTGCACCACAGGCTGCGGGGGTGCCTGGAGAACCTCCTCCCCTCCTCCTGCACTGACCTGGGTGGCTGCAGAGCTGTTGCTCTCACATATTCTCACTCCTCTCTCTGGCTACTGTTTCAGTTTTCTCTTTATCTTTCTTAAATACGTTCTCCCAGAGGCGCTACCACCGTCACTGATGGGCTCGGCCTTGGCCAGTGGTGGGTCCATCTTGGAGCCGTCTGGCGTTGGCTCTGTCGGACATGGGGGAAGCTTCAGCAGCTTCTCACAGCAGCTACCCCTGTACCCCCCAGCCACCAAAACCTTGCCCCACAAACCCCATACAGTCACACAGGCGCTGCCAGTGCAAGCTGCTCCCACCAGCTAAAGCCAAAGGGTTCCCACCAGTGAAAACATCTCTGGCACAGCTTCTGCACCGCGTGCGTTGGTTAGCAGCTCAGGCCTGGGCTTGGCATCTGCTGTCAGATATTGCCTCCCTGCTCGGCTTTATCTCTCCCCACATCTGTTTGCATTCACTTGCAGCTATGAGAAATAATACTTATATTTTCACAACACCTGCTCCCCCCTTTCTTGCCAAACATAGCTAGTTGTTGCACAAGAGATTGAAAGTAAAAACATTGGTTAACAAGGTGAGAATAAACTTGGAGAAATTATTCCCATCTTGGACTTCGGTTGAAATTCTCTGTATCAGTGTCAGACTTGAAGAACTGCTCGTGTGCTCAACAATTTGTGTGGGGTTTTTTTCCAGCTAGGTAGAAAAACACAAGATGCCATCTCTCCTTATATTTCTCCCTACCCTTTTGCCAATAGTAATTCCTTAAAATTGGTAAATCAGAAGGTTTTCTACCAAATAATGGATGGTTGTTTTTTATCAAGCAAATGTTAACTCTCTTAAATGCAGAGTTAAGAAAGATCATCCAGCAAATGAGAGTAGGGAGAGTTATCACACCATGACATGCCAACAGTCCAGCTAATACAGAATTCATCAGCTGCCAGTGGCCAATCTTGAATATTTCAGAGAAGTCTAACATCCATAAATGTGCACAATAGAAGAAATCCTTTCCTGACCTTGTTTGTGATCACACTGTGCCCTGTTGCTGTCTTGCGTGAAACATTAACTGTGGGAGATCATTATTGTTAAATTAAGTTTAATCTGTTCAATTTTGATGTACAAAGAATGTTCAAAAATGCCTTTTTTTTTTTTTTTCTTTAGCAGGCGATTTTCTGACATGAAAAAACTGTTTGGAAGGGGAGGAGTTCGGTTAGCTCAGAGTGCAGGCTAGGCTATTTTTATTTCGGAAAACAGAAATATTTCATAATAGACGTACTAGAATGATTAAAACACTCTTTCCTGGCAACGGGCGCAGCAGGACAATGGTGTTTTTGCAAACCACACATAGTGAGGGTATTGCATTAAGGGACGGAAGAGTCCCAACTATCACAGCTATAAAAAAATGTCATCAGAGCAGCACTTAAGTGACTCTCACACAACTTCATGCAGCATGTGAAATCAACAACTAATTATTAAGCAAGCATTTCCCTGGACATCATTGATTTTAGATGAGACTTTGAAATGAACAGGTACCACCAACAGTGAAGCGAGGAGCTACACTCGCCTCTCTTCACTCTTGCTGCCAAACTTTTATGACCCTGTATGTTGTTGTTGTACGTGCAATTCAATGCATATTTACTCAGCACATACTTGCTCAGTATATAAGTCAAGTTACTACCCTCTTCATATGCCCAATGACAGGATAGCTGGGGATGCTAATTAATGAATTGGCCTCTGGGGTGAAATTATGTCCTCGTTAAGAAGACTCCCATTGATATTAATAAGGTCAGAACATCATTGCTGATGGCTGAGTCACGGCTGAGCTGGATATCACGGATGTGTAAACAATGGAGCTGCCCTGGGAAGCTGGTTGCTTGGTCTGTTTATCTGCACAACTCAAAATGGAACAAGTCATGGTGATATCTGGGGTCAAAAATCACATGAAGCCATAACCATAATGCTGCATTATACACGCTTTTTTCCTTCCGTTGAGATGAGCTGGTTCACAGGAGCCCTAAACTCCAGAAATAACTACCTTCCCAAGGGCCTGGAACCAGCTATTTCCAATTAGCTCATGACCCAGCGTTGCCAGTTTTTCAGTTCCTCACCCGACCTGCTGTTTCCACCCATTGCAAGCTCTGCCCACGTTCCCAAATCCTCAGCACCTCCCAGCCCCGTCCCTTCTGTTAAAGGTCCTTCCAGCTGCCCTGCTTCTATCCAGATGACACGGGGCAGTCTGGCTCCAGCAGCGTGTCCTCGCTCCCTACCCAAAACATCCTCCATGCTCTACAAACAGCAAGAGAAAGGAAAAGGATATCCCGCCATCCAGCACTGAGAGCATCCCTTGCACCCCACCAGAAACTCCTCGCCTACCCAGGCTGAAGAAAACAGCAAGAAAGAAATTCCTGCTATTGCAAAAAGCAGCTCACACGCAGCACTGAAGCCCTGCTCACTCAATGCAACTTCAGGCCAAGCAACTGAGACGTCTCAAAACAAAAACCCCTCTTCCCCAAAGCTCCTCTTCTCTCGGTGCTTCGCCTCTGCAGTGCTGGTGAAGTCTGAGTCTGGACAGGATCGGGCCCAGACCAAAATAGATTCGCTTGAGGTGCTGGGTCAAGGTCTGGGGAGGTGTGGGGGCCAACCCTCCACTTAGCAGCTGCCAAGTGATCTTTCTTCAGAACACTCGCTGGGTCGTTTGAAGGGCTTGCTTCAGGTTTTTTTTTTTTCCTCTCCAGAATTCAGACTTCCTGCAAACAACTCACCCTTGTTTTCTTTTGGTTTCTGTGATCATGTCCCAGTCCCCTCACACTGGCACAAGTCCTTCTCTCATGCAAATCAGGAGCTTTCCCACCGAAGTTCCCCAGCTGATATGAGTGTCAGGACAGCAGGAGTAAGCACAGAAACACTCTGTTTTCTACCCACCCACCTGGAAATCCTGCTATGAGCATGTTTAACAACACACATCCAATTATTAAGCACATTTAGGCATAAACTCAGAGTTTGCTAGAGGTCTAGTTTGACCTCTCTTTTTCCTTCGTTTAGATGTGGAGGTAATGACCAAAGGTCCTTCAAAAATATGCTTAATAAGGAATGAAATATAATAACTAAAGTGCTGCCGGGAACAAAGGTCTGATAGATTTGCAGGCACAGTAGTGATGAATGGCTGAAAAATACCTGCATCTGCACAGTTGGTTTAGATCTTTCATTTTTAGGGTAAAGGGAAACTAGTAATAAAACTTTATTGAACTGCAGAAATTAGGAGAGAAAATGAAGAACATTGCACCCTTCCAAAGCTGATGTGGAAATGGTGGTTAGTGAGATGGTAACAACGCCCCGTGGACCTGGTTTATATCACCTGTCTCTGTGCAGAGCCCTGGAAGAGCTCTAGTGATTAGAAATGTTAGGAACTTGGTTTTATATCTAATTCAAAAGAAACAGTATTTCATACTGTACAATTCTGTAGCACCACAAAGGTTGCTGGATCGATCCAGGCTCAGCAAAAAGCATCTCAGTGGCCGAGTTACTCGCTGTATATCTGCTCTGCTTCTGTTTTTCTTGTAGATTTTCTATTTTCAGGTTGTGTCTTGAAAGAGCTTTATGGAAAGATTTGACCAATATATCTCCATCTGATTTTAGTGGGAAGATGTGCAGGCTCGGAAGACCAGCATCTGATTGCCTCATGTTGGGTAACTATGAAAACAGAGTGTCTGTTTGGGAAAATGTCAATTTGTATAGACTAGGGACTAAAGTCAGGTCCAAACCTGGAAAATGTGGCTCTCAGCCCAGAGCCATAATCACTCCTCTGAAATCCTGGCGGTTTTTGAGATAACCTCCAGCTTCATAATGAAAATCAGAGTATTGTATAAAGAGTAAGGGGGAAAAAGGGGGAAAAAAAAGTCAAAAGAAAGTAACTTGAACTTCTTGGGAACAGAAAAATCACTTCAGCATGCCATCTCTGATAGATATTTTTTGATAACTGCAACAAAATGGTATATTTGCTGCAGAAAAAAAGTCAGCTGAGCTATCAAACTCTGATTTTTATGAAAAGAAAGGCTTTGTTTGCGAGCAACTCTTCTGCGTAGCCTAATCGCCCAATTCCAGCCTCGTCTTTGGAAAGAGCATGTTGAATACATCAGCCCTTTTTTGCAAGAACAGAGCAAAGTCCCAAGTGTAGCGAGTAATTGAAAGATCATTGACCAACAATAGCAAGTTAGATGCAGTCTGGGGAGAGCCTAGATGCTATAAAAATAACTCTGTCTTCCCTCCTTCCTTCCGAAATGGAGCCCAGCAAGAGGATAACGAAAAGCATTCAGAGCCTGGTGTAATGTCACCCACTGCACATTCAGCTGGAGGGAAGGGGCTGAAAAGAGAGGAGCTGCCATCATTATGCGGGGTATTCTTGGGAAGAATAAAGGGAGGCAAGGCAGTTTTGTATGTTGAAAACAAAACCCCGAACAAAACAGCAAAGACAGGCTGCATATTGTTAGGGGCCGCGCCAGACGCTCCACGTTTCTCGCGGAGAAGCATCTCTGCTATGTCTGACCTCGGCGACTCTCCCCTCCAACATCGGGGCTGGGCGAGCAGCTGGTGCCTGTGGTGGCTGGGTAGAGCAAGAGCCTCGGCAGCTCCGTGATGGGTGCCAGACTCTTAGCAACAAGGGCGCATCGGCAGACAGGGAGGCAGACGGTGCTGGGTGTGTTTGAGGAGGTCTCGCCTCCTGTGGAGAGATCAGATTGACGAGGAAGAGGAGGGAGGGAAGGAGATGCTATTGTATTCATTCTTCCCCATCCTCTTCCCCAGCTCATTTGTAGAGGCTCTTGCAAGCACACCGCTTCCTTGCCTTTGCCCTTTCTGGAGGGAGTCAAACGGTGCTGCCCAACCCTCATCGAGGCTGCTACAAGGAAACGCAGTTGCTGCCCTTGACGTGCAGCCTGGCTCTGGCTGACTCATGTCCCCGGGATGGAAACACCTTCCCTAATTGTCCCCTGGCACCGCCGTCCCCGTGCAGCTTTCACCGCCCGGGCACTGGAGTCACCCTGTCAGAGGGATTACAGGGAGGTCAGGCGCCGCTCCAGGGATGCAGGTGCATTTCTGGCTGCTGCACGGACAGACCCTGTGCAGTACCCAACCTCTGCTGGGTGCGATTCCACCGACGGGCAGTGTTTAACTGAGGGATTGAAGCATAAACATACCCATAGACACCAGTTAGCTTTATTTCTGTCTCAGCTCTGCTACCAGTTCTCCCTCTGGCTCACACATCAAGCTGATTCCTTCTAGCTGTTGGGAAAGATGACTTCTGTTATTCACCATCTGGGAGAAGATGCTAATCTTCATTTTCTCAGCTGCTTGAAGCCTTAACCACCTTCCCTGGCTATGACCAGGAAAGCAGCAGTGGCAGAAGACACCAGCCTTGGGCTTCAGGGCTGTTTTAGTGACCTCCTGTCAAAAATCGCAGCTGGAGCGTACACCTCTGGCACGCTCCCTCCTCCCTGCTGGAGCTCCCCAGGGGATGGAGCAGGGCTGGCTTCAGTTGTTTAAGCACCTGCCCCTTGGCTGAGGCTAATGATCCAGCATGTTCGTTAGTAGCTCTCAGGAGAGCCACTCCTGCTGAAGACCTGACGCGACTGTACATGAGAACACCCTGCTAAAAAGCCAGCCGGTGCAAAGTCCTTTCCACAGCTGACTCCTCAGTATTCCTGACAAAAACAACCCTGGAGCTCCACATCCCCGGCTCCGCTGCGCTCGGTCCAGTGACCCTTTTGTGCCGTGCTGGGCTGCCGGTCCACAAGCTCTCAGTTAGTAGCTGTTAGGAACTTGGCTTCATGCTGGAGAAAAGCGAGACCATTAGAAAAATAAAGTCTCTGAAAGCACAAATGCCCTCATTCTAACTTTTACGAGAAGAGAAACACTTGAGTTCGGCATTTGGGCTCTTCTCCATCAGCAGCACCTTTCATCTCAAAGCCTTATAGTCTTTTTTTAATACTACCCCCTTTCTGATGCCCCTAAAGTTTCTTGCACTTTCGCTTACTCAACCAGATTTCCACTGGAGGCTCTTGTAGCAGAAGTGCACTGAATCTATATGTTATTGGCTGAGGAATGGAGTTAAACTATGTGTTAAATTATGTTGTCTTGGGTTTCATATGTCTTATCCTTGAGATGCCTTGCAAACTGCACAGCACACCAGCACCGGCGAGGCTCCAGGCTTTGGAACATTGCCTGCTCGGCTTTGGAAGAGCCTGCCTGAACGTAGCTTCTGTTTTACACCAGTCTAACACCATCAGCTCTGGGAGAGCTGCTGCTTTTTCATAGTATAAGCAAAAAGAGAACTGGGGCTGCAGCACTGAGTGCTAAGTATGGCATGGGCTAGGCTGCTGGCTTCCCTGGGTGAAATTATGCTGGTTTAAATCAACGTAATAATTGGCCGGGGACTGTGTTTGCAGAACAGATGTAAACCCTGTTGTTCAGCCACCTCAGGCTAATTTGGTTTCAGCAAACATAGGTCCTCTGGGATCCAGAGCCTAGCATTTATACAAAGTTTATTAAACTACACTTCATCCAAACTTTTACACACGGACTTGTAATTAAGAGGGTGAATGGTCCGGCTGACTTCCGTGGGAGTGGCTGGACCTGTAGTTAAACTTGGCCTGCAGCTTAACGAGAGTGAAACTTCCCCGTGGGCTTGCCCATGCCCTGTTGAAACACCACATAAGGAACTTGGTTTCTAGATTACATCAACAGGTTTTGCTTCCTCCTATCATGACAGGACAAACCAGTAAGGAGTTACTGATTTTAAATTGAAACCAGTTCTCCAAATGCCTCTTGCACCTCAGTGCAAAATAGTTGTGCAAAGTATAATTGGGATAATAAAGCCCAGGATAATAACGACATTGGAGCAGGTATTTTGCTAGAGGTTGCATGAACAGCACTAAAGGGTAGGAAGTGCCTAAAGAAGAGAATGAACAATTACATACAGAGCACACAGAAAATACAGGGATGAATCGTCTTTTGGATAGAGCAAGCAGAAATGTGGAATCACAGAAGAATTTAGGTTGGAAGAAATCTTCTGGTCTAACCCTCCCCCCTTCCTCCAAGCAGCAAAAACCGCCTCAGAGCAATATTTGGGGCTTGAAAATGGCTTGGCTAGTCAACACCTCTGACCACTAAAGCAAGATTAATAGTTTCATGCTACTTAACTCCAGTACAGCCACAGATACCTACATATTATGGAGCTTAACAAAGGATTAAACCAATTGTCGGAGTGAAAGAAACTTGGAAGGAAGAATGCTCGCTCCTCACTTGTTGAAATCAGTATAATTCCATCAAGAGGAGTATCACAGGGCATGATGTTTGGGAGGCACGGGGAGGAGGAATAAGCTGCTGGCAGCAGACCTGCAACAGCTTTTGCTTGGCGGGCAGAGTCGTCGTAAAATCTGGGGTGTCAGGGTAGAGGGGTTGCTCAGGAAGGGAGAGGGAAGGCAAAAAGAAAAGGAAACCGATGGAACCACAGGGCTCTGTTTTGTGTAGGATTTATGGAGTAGTTCGTGGAGTCGGAGGCAAGGAGGGACTGTTAAATCACTGAGGCTGGCTTCCTGCATCCACGGCTCTTTGGCTTCATTCTGTTGCCCCTGCCCGGGATGCAAATTGTACTCCCACCCCATCTGCAGCCCCAGAGGGCCTCACATCTCTGGGCTCCCACGTGCTGCTGTCAAAGCTCAGCTCTGTGGCACAATTCAGGGTGACCGCCACTGCAATTTGAGCCCTGTACAGCTGTTCAAGGAAGCGAAACTTCTGGCTTAAGAAGAATATTGCTATGTAATCCCTTGGGCTTTTGGGGAGGAAATGGTGTCTCATTACAATCCAAAAAGGTCTGGGGGGTTGGGTTTGGTTTTATTTTTTTTTCCCAGTTAATATTACTAAAATGTAAAATGTGTCGTGATTTATAAAAGAAATATAAAAAGGCTTTTCAGCTTTTCTTCCACTTGCTTTGAGCTCTCCTCGGCATCGTTATTGCGCGAGTGTCCAGTCGGAGCAGAGGAGGAAAGGTGGGGGGCAGAGGAATGAGAAAAAAAACAGCCCCCATTCAGCACATTACTTGTTGCACATCCCTGCACAGGGATGCTGCAGGGATGCTCCGCCAGCAAAGGCAGCAGGCTCGGAGGTGGCTTATGGGCACCAGGTTCCCTCTGATGTGCAAGGTGAAGAGACACCTGCCAAAACAAGAAATGTTGGTTTGGAAAGAGTGGAACTGTCTTGTGTGGCAACTGTTTGCTAAAAGGATCTACTCGATGTGCACAAAGGTAGTTGCTGCTGCAGTTGTGTTTGAGAATTCAGATGGAAAACAGAGCGGGCTCTTCAGCAACAAGATGGTCCCAAGAGGTGTCTTTATAGCAGTATTGTGTGTTTTAGAAACAACATTGGGTAGAGGCATTATCTGGGGACCTGTGAGTCAGCTTATGTTTGGTGCTGGGAGATAAATACGCTATTTAAGCACATAGAAGAATACCCATCTCCAAGGAACAGCTTGGAGACTCAGGCAATCGATATGACCAGCACGTTTGCTAACGGCGTGCAGAGATCAGCGTTAAGAAGTTGTTGTGGTTAAGCCCTGAACGGCGAGAGAGAGCCAAGAAAATGCATTCCTTGTCTGAACTGTGTTCCAGCGATGAGTAGGCGGTGATGGCCTTTGCAAAGCCATGAACGCTGTCCTTGCTCCAGCCCAGAAGTGCTGCCTCGGCTCCAGGTTATTTGATATTTTTTCAATAGCACTGTCTCTGTCTCAAAGGGTGGGACTCACGTCAGCTGGCCTGAAACAGTGACAGCACGGATGTCTCCATCTGAGCTAGTCCCAGAGGTTTTCTCTGTAGTCAATAGAGAACTGTAGACATTTCAGCATGGGATTTTCTTGAGCTGCTTTACACGGATGTCTGCATTGCAGCCCTGTGGCATGTACTCTCTCCTGGGACTGTAAAGGCTGTCTAAACGTGACAGATACCTGGATCCCACTCACAGTTCTCTGCAGACCGAAGCATGTCAGAGTTTTGCTTTCATATGGGAACACTCATTCCTGTGTGAGGGCAACCTCTTACATCTGCCCCATGGCACAGCCCAAGCTCCAGAGCTCTGGATTCAGGTCTCAGCACTGCAATGCCTTGGGCTGCTGGTAACGAGTCCTCCTGACTGGAGGACCACACTCTCTGCAGCCCTCAAAGCACTAGCTGCGAACTCCAGTGGGTTTGGGCTCAGATGATGTTGCTCAGGTGCTTTAGCCACGCAGTGTCCTACCACTGTGGCAGTGAGCCAGCAGTGTGCCCAGGTGGCCAAGAAGGCCAATGGTATCCTGGCTTGTGTCAGCACTAGCGTGGCCAGCAGGGACGGGGAAGGGATCTTACCCCTGGACTTGGCACTGATGAGGCCGCACCTCGATTCCTGGGTTCAGTTTTGGGCCCCTCACTCCAAAAAGGCCATTGAATGACTCGAGCGTGTCCAGAGAAGGGCAACGGAGCTGGTGCAGGGTCTGGAGCACAGGTCTGATGGGGAGCGGCTGAGGGAACTGGGGGGGTTTAGTGTGGAGAAGAGGAGGCTGAGGGGAGACCTCATGGGCCTCTACAACTGCCTGAAAGGAGGGTGCAGAGAGGGGGGATGAGTCTCTTGAGCCAAGGAACCAGTGGCAGGCCAAGAGGGAATGGCCTCAAGCTGCGCCAGGGCAGGGTCAGACTGGCTCTTAGGAAGGATTTCTTTGCAGAAGGGGTTGTTGGGCGTTGGAATGGGCTGCCCAGGGCAGGGGGGGAGTCCCCATCCCTGGAGGGGTTGAAGAGTCGGGTTGACCCAGCGCTGAGGGATGTGGTGGAGTTGAGAACGGTCAGTGTGAGGTTAATTGTTGGACTGGATGATCTCCAAGGTCTTTTCTAACCTGGATGATTCTGGGATGCTGTGATTCTGGGAGCTTCTGCCTGTGCAACAGGGGACTCTGAGGAACACTTTCTCAAGCATACTGTCTCCAATCACTGCTGTAGATCTACATATGCTCCCAAGCAATTCCAAAATGCAATCATAAAATTGTATGTCTGTAAGGGGCCTGGGAGGTCTCTAGCCCATCCTCTGTCCCATGGCAAGGCTGTTGCACTGTTACAAACTTGGGACTCATCAGTCTGCTCAGTTACTGGCCACTGAAAGCAGACATTGCCTGCTCTGTGAGCTGGAGGTGAGCCCTTACCGGTGATACAGAAGCCAGAGGTAGCTCGTGATAGCTTGCACATGTCTGTGTGGAGCTAGGGAAGGGGGCTCAGCTGCTGCTCCTGAGGAGAAGGTCTGGGACACCCTAGAGCTGCCATGCCAGCATGCAGTGGTGGTGGTCTCTCAGGCCTGGAGCCTACTGTTGCACTTCAGCATGTTCCAGACTTACACAGATGAATATTATAACCTACCACATGCTCCACATGCTTACCACCCATCCTGGTACTGGCCTCAAGCCCCCACACAGGATAATGCCCTACCAGGGTCTGCCAGTCTGACACATTTTCAGGTGGTCCTGTGAAACTTTCACTGCCTAAAGATCTTTAAAATAGTATTGAATCAAACCTCATAATGAGAATATGTACATTGCATTAGTTTTAACAGAGACCAACATGATTCTAGTGAGAATGTATTGGTAAACAGAGTATTCAATTTTTCCATTATCAAGCATGATTTATGCATAGATCTAGTGGTCAGAATGCTCTCATGCTTCAGCATCCCCTGCACCAAGGACACAGTATGAGCTGAATTTCTAGTGGTTTTTGAGATTTCCATACAGGATTTCAAAATTTTCACCCTGCTGCTTCTTTACTTCCATTTTGATTACAAATCTCAATTATTTTCCCATGTCAATTTAATAATGTATGTGTCATCAGGACCTCAGGTGAGGATTAGCGGTTTGCTGCATGGGATGTTAAGCAAAGCAGAACATCCATATCCTGGGCTGCACCCAGGGCAGTGCAGGCAGAAGGTTGAGGGGGGGGATTCTCCCCCTCTGCTCCGCTCTCGTCAGACCCCCCTGCAGTGCTGGGTCCAGCTCTGGGGGCACCAACAGCAGAAGGACACGGACCTGCTCGAGCAGGGCCAGAGGAGGCCACGAAGATGCTCGGGGGGCTGGAGCACCCCCCTGTGAGGACAGGGTGAGAGAGTTGGGGGGTTCAGCTGGAGAAGAGAAGGCTCTGGGGAGACCTTAGAGCGGCCTCCCAGGACTGAAAGGGGGCTACAGGAAAGGGGGGAGGGACTCTTGATCAGGGGGGAGGGATAGGATGAGGGGTAACGGTTTTAAACTGAAAGAGGGGAGATTTAGATCAGATGTAAGGAAGAAATTGTTCCCTGTGAGGGTGGTGAGGCCCTGGCACAGGTTGCCCAGAGAAGCTGTGGCTGCCCCCTCCCTGGAAGGGTTCAAGGCCAGGTTGGACGGGGCTTTGGGCAACCTGGGCTAGTGGAAGGTGTCCCTGCCTGGGGCAGGGGGGTGGGACTGGATGATCTTTAAGGTCCCTTCCAACCCAAACCATTCTATGGTTCTATGATTCTGTGATCTCTTCTGCAGAAAGCTCATGAGTGGCAAGCAGGACTCAGCAAATGGAGGAACCAAGCAAAGGAGGTGAGCAGGATGATGAGGATAAAATTGAAAAGCTGTGACTTTCAGCCTGTGTTTTGCAGACTTCAGCAAAAGGTGGCCTTCCAGGCACTGGAGGGGAGTTCCACAGGCAAGACTGGAGAGAGAGTTAAGGAAAAAACAGACAGAAGTGTCAAACTCTGGGGGTTGCAAAAGGGTGCAGCTACACAGAGAAAGGAGGTAAAGTTGGAAAGAAGGAGCCGTTGTTTGGTGCAGGCTCGGACTGTGAGGCAGTGGGAGGATGGAGTCACAAGGGCAATGTGTTTGAGGGATGAGCTGGGAAGACAATCCCAGCAGCGATGGTTTACCGAGGAGTCCCAACATGCTCACGGAGAGGTGCCATAAATAACTCTACCCCTCAGGCCAGATTTCATCCCTTCGGCTTGCACAGAAACCTCATGACCATGTAAAGTGACTCTCTTTCATAATGAGGCCCATGAATTATTTTTATTATATTTTTCACTCTCCCTTTGCTCAGAAATGAATGGATTACCCTTGGGGCAAAAATAGCAAAAAATAGATGATTTGCCTGTACGCAGATCTCAAGTTAAGGAGTGAGGAACACAAGGGGGAAATAACTCAGCTGGTGACATGGGGAGTTATGAGTGGGAACAGGGGTTAAGAATGAGGATTTTTACGGTGGAGTAATTTTAACAACACACAACAAGCATCCCGCTATAATTAAGTGCTGAAAAATAACAACCTACCATTAAGTGATCACATTATAGTCTCAACAGTGAACATATAGCAGTCTCGATAATGGTGTCAAACCAGGATATTCACCGGGCGATTAATGAGCGGTTAAAACACCAAAGCTTATTGCCAGAAGGTTATCTCCAGCAAATGCCTGCAAGCGCGATTGTTATTACTTAAATAGACAGTGAGTGGTATTGTTGAATATAAAAATTTTTACATTGTCTTATAAAAATGTCAGAATAGAGGTGAAGGGAAAGTATTTTATGGCAAATATACAGATGCAAAACTCTTTTCCACATCTTTTGCCATAGCTTTAACACCCCAAAATCCTTAATTTACCTGCGTGTACCGTGCTGTGGTCAGTGCATGTCTGACATCATTTTAGGGAGTCCTCTGCCCTGAAAAGTGGTTATTTCTGCAAAAGCTGTTCTGTGAAGGACATTAATATATTGTTCCCATTTCTATATTCTTTTTTGTCCTGGTGTGAAAATACCTCCTTCTTCTGCACAAGCCCACAGAGCATGACGAATTCCTGGTTGATGGTTAGAAAAGTTTCAGAAGCTGCTGGGGAACACCTAATCCAAGAACTGGGACTGCTGATGTTATTTTCCTCAGCCTGGTATCTCACATTAGAGGCAGAAGGATTAAAAAGGCTTAGGGAGGGGAGCATTGCTTTGGAGACGGCGATTAAATGCTCCGCTGACTGTTTTTAGAGGATTTTCCTTGTGTGTGATGATGCTGTAAAAGTCACCTGTTTACCTAGAAAGTGCTGATGGCTGATAAAGAGGCAAGGCAGGAGGTTGGATGAGGGTGACTCAGGAGCCAGGTGCTCTCAGGGAAGTGAACTCTCTTTGTAGACACTGAGATAATGAATTTTTTAATCTCTGTCATCCAGGACTTAGTTCTGTGAGCCCAAACTCCACTTAGGAGACACAGGTGGACAAGGTCCCTGGGGTGAGAAGCCATGGGATTTCATGGATCATTGGCCACCTCTTGTCCCCAGAGACAAACTGCCCTCCATGCCCACTCGACAGGACAGACGCGGAATTAAATTGAAACAAATAATGTTTGAGTTAGTCAGCGGAGGAGTGGCTGGACAGCTGCCATTCAGAGAGGGACCTGGGGGTGTTGACTGATAGCCAGCTGAACATGAGCCTGCAGTGTGCCCAGGTGGCCAAGAAGGCCAATGGTATCCTGGCTTGTATCAGCAATAGAGTGGCCAGCAGGGACAGGGAAGGGATCTTACCCCTGGACTCTGGCACTGGTGAGGCCGCCCCTCTATTCCTGGGTTCAGTTTTGGGCCCCTCACTCCAAAAAGGCCATTGAATGACTCGAGCGTGTCCAGAGAAGGGCAACGGAGCTGGTGCAGGGTCTGGAGCACAGGTCTGATGGGGAGCGACTGAGGGAACTGGGGGGGTTTAGTGTGGAGAAGAGGAGGCTGAGGGGAGACCTCATGGCCCTCTGCAACTGCCTGAAAGGAGGGTGCAGAGAGGGGGGATGAGTCTCTTGAGCCAAGGAACCAGCGCCAGGACAAGAGGGAATGGCCTCAAGCTGCGCCGGGGCAGGGTCAGACTGGCTCTTAGGAAGGATTTCTTTGCAGAAGGGGTTGATGGGCGTTGGAATGGGCTGCCCAGGGCAGGGGGGGAGTCCCCATCCCTGGAGGGGTTGAAGAGTCGGGTTGACCCAGCGCTGAAGGATCTGGTGGAGTTGAGAACGGCCAGTGTGAGGTTAATTGTTGGACTGGAGGATCTTCAAGGTCTTTTCCAACTGAGATGATTCTTTGATTCTTAAGGCATGGTGAGGATAATGAAGCTCTGATATCAGATGGGTGGAGAAGCCACCAAAGTAACACCACTGGAGATGACCAGGCACAGGGTTGACAACCACTTGTTGGGAAGGCTCAAAGTACAGACTGGAAAAGCTCTTCACAGTGCCTGTGGTCTTCCTCACTAGGTCTGCAAATCAGTGCTGGAGCAGAGGACCTGTTTCTCATATGTGTGTCTTGAGATCCTCAGCTTGGGATGCCCTGACCTGTGCGTTTTCTACCTTAAGGTATTGTATACAAGCCACTGAGTCAGGGTAGTTCAATCCAGACACAGTTCAGGTCGCCATCACTTCGGCCTGTCCTTACTACAGGGTGACAGAATCAGGACCAAGAACATGCAGATGCCCAGAAATTGGCCTGTGAGTTCTTTCTTTTCCGGTTTCCTCACGGCTGAGTTAAACCAAGCTACGTGTGAGCAGATACACAGCATCCCAGTAGCTCTGACAGCACCCAGCATTCAGACGAGCCCCTGGCACCTTCTGTGTCCCCCACATCTTCTGTAATTACCCAGAGCACTTGTCCATCCCACCAGCATTGCTCTGTTTCTGTACCGAGTGCCTGGATCAATCCCACAAACAGCTTTTCCAGGGATGCCGCAGCCCACCTGCCCTTGACACAGTGCATCGTGTGTCGCAGTCCCATGGCTTTTCTTATAAATCTACTTCTGCTGTCTGGCTCTAAGATGAAAGAGGTCTTGCAGAGACAGGATAAAGCCCTGTGCTTTCCCGTCTCCTGATTCCTCTCGACGCATCACAGCTCCCTGATACCACTGGGAGCACGCTGAAGTCCTCTCCAGCTTGCACCAGCTGCCTACAGCTCCAGCAACTGCCTCTCCTTTCCAGCTTGTTAAAGCAAGGGTAGCCAAAAATCCCCTGTTTTTCACACAGGAGACTGTCCCTCTGTGCCTCGCACTTAACCTTCCCCGGCTGACCCCAGCCACAGACAAGTTCAGGCAGTTTCTCTTTGCATTGGCCAGAGGAGGGGATTTTCATGCAGTGCTTAAATCAGGTGCATGAGTAACTGAGAATAATAAAAGCCTTTTGCAGTGGGAAATGCCCTCGAGAAGGCATCGGCTCCCACCGCTTTCGCAGACTCCCAGCATCTGGCAGAGCCCTTGCCTCCCCCAAAGTGCAGTTCAGCTGCTTCTGAATGTGAGGTCCTATGGGGAGACCAGGTGGAAAATTGTCATATGGGATTTGGTTCCCTTCTGGCATAGCTGGAAGGAAAAGGAAAAGAAAGGAATGAAAGGGTAAAGTTTATTGAAATCATAGTTTGCTTTCCAGGGCACAACATCTTAGTACCTCACTTCTCTGCCCCACTTTCATAGCATTTGCCCAGCTCTGGCCTCACCTTTAGTTGAACATAGCCATCTAACATGCAACCACAGCCAGGAAAACAAGCAAGAAACTTCAGGGCTTCAAATCTGTCTCTGAAGCTTTGTTACGTTCTTCAGTCCCCAGTGCGGTATTTTTGGTGCAGTGGCTCCTGCTTCACACATCACACTGCACACCGCTGATTGCCTGCTCTGGCAAACAGGCTGGCTATTGCAGGCAGGAACACAATATATCTCCCCTAACAGCTGAATTGGCCTGAGCTTTACAAAGCTAATCAGCCATGAAAATGCCCCTCCTTGCCATCCTGGAAGAATTGACTTTAATGATGAGAGACATTCTCTTTTGAGCCTGATCAAAAGGGTAGGAGGCCTTTCGGGGAGATTTCAGCTCATCCTTCGGAGCATCCCATGTAGTCAGAGAGCACAGGCCTGAACAGAGCTTTCTCTTAACCCTATCCTACCCTGGAGTCGGGAATCTCCAAAGCTTAACTGCAGTATTAATACAAGACCTGTGCATTTGGTTTTTTACAGAATCACAGAATCCCAGAATCATCAAGGTTGGAAAAGACCTTGAAGATCCTCCAGTCCAACCATGAACCTCACACTGACTGTTCTCAACTCCACCACATCCCTCAGCGCTGGGTCAACCCGACTCTTCAACCCCTCCAGGGATGGGGACTCCCCCGCTGCCCTGGGCAGCCCATTCCAACGCCCAACAACCCCTTCTGCAAAGAAATCCTTCCTAAGAGCCAGTCTGACCCTGCCCTGGCGCAGCTTGAGGCCATTCCCTCTTGTCCTGGCGCTGGTTCCTTGGCTCAAGAGATTCATCCCCACCTCTCTGCACCCTTCTTTCAGGCAGTTGTAGAGGGTGATGAGGTCTCCCCTCAGCATCCTCTTCTCCACACTACCCCCCCGCCCAGTTCCCTCAGCCGCTCCTCGTAAGACATGTCTTCAATTCTTCTTCATATGTTTCTCCCAACCCTGAGTGTCTGCAGGTGCTGGTGACTCCATCCTCCTCTCCATCTCCAGCACCAACACTGCCTTTGGCATCCTTGACCATCGGGGTTGAGTGTATTTCACGTGCATTTGGCCAAAGAAAACTGGTGGGAATGTCGTGGGTTGCTGGGATCTTTGTCCCAATGACAGCACAGGCAGAGAGCCTTCTCCGTGGAGCAGCAGCGGTTATCACAGGGTGTCTCACAGTTGTTCTGGAGATCTTGCAAGGGGCAGTGTCAAGGTGTCTGGTGGGGGCCATCAGTGATGGCTGGTGCCTGAAATGCCCGAAGGTGATTCTGTGTAGTGACCCATGATGGAGACCCACGTAGCGATGATGGCATCTATGGCTCGCTGAGCTGCGTAGAAGAAAGCATCCTTCCTGGTGTCTGGCAACAAATACTGATTTCTAAACACAAAAAACAGGCTTTTGGTTTGAAAGCAGATGGTGGTAGATGACACCAGGGATTGCCCTGATGAGGGACGTCCTGCAACCTCTCACTGGAAATGTTCTTGCAGATTGGGTTTAGCCCAATGTCCTGGCACGGCTGAAAGGATACAGCTCCTGGCTTCTGCCCTTACACCCATGTCCCATATCTGGTCTTGCATCCATGCAGCCCACATGTGGGGTTTTATCTCCAGCATGCACAGGGCTGTTATCTGCACCTACATTTAGGTTAACAATGCCAGCAGAAGCTTGTGTTGCAGACACCTCAGCCATATCACTATTTTCCCTCATTACTCTCTGTATCTCCCTGAGGCAGCAATTTTTCCTCTTGCTTCCTATCTCCGAGTGTTGTCTCCTAATAGCCCAGTCTCAGCCCTAGGGGCTCTGAAATGCGATAGAAATGATGGGGTATTTATCCTGCCTCCCAGTTGAGCTGCACAGACTGTCAGGGCTCGAGCTGACAAGCCCATATTTCAGACATGGCTGCAAAGAATAATACAGGAGTCAGGGGCTGAGATTTTCAGGGGGTTGGTGAAGCCCCCCCTGGTAGCGAGGTGGTCAGAGGGGACTGTCAGCGTGAAAGCAAATGGTTGTAATTTACCCTGGAGGAGGATACTTACTCTGGAAGAAGATATTTCTCTCTGTGAGGGCAGCTTGATCTCCCTTACTAGTTATTAGTAATATTAATAATAATATTACCTGGCTTTGCAGCAGCATCTGAGGCTACGACCACAGAGGACAGGCTGGTTGTGCTGCTCTGAACAGGGTAGTCCCTGGTGTGGGGCTGCTGCACAGGGGTTGATAAGACAAGCTGCATATTTTGGGTCACCATAGTCAGCCCCAACCTCCCAGTCTGGGATGGAGATGGCTCAAAGTTCAGGACCAGCAGTCACATCATCCCGGTCTCTCTCCTGCTGACTGTTCATCAGAGATGTATCATGAATCCTGAGCAAAATATTCGTATCTCAAGTAATTATGGAGAGCAGAGAGGAAAGGACTGGCATGTCCGCAAGCAGTGCTGGCATATAAATCCTTATGGCAGTGCTCCTTTTTGCTCTACAATCTTCAGGTACAGCAATTACAAAGTAATGAGAGTAAAATGATGGATTCAGCACCATCTGAAGACAAATCTTTCCAATTCCTCTGCAAGTTCTCCATGTCAGACTGACTCGAGGTAGAGGGTTACGAATTTATGGCACATCTGAGCTCCCAGGGTTTGCACGGAATGCCACGGGCTGCTGTGCCTCAGCGCTCTTCTCCATGCTGAAAACTAGTCACCCCTTGCTGTGGGTCAGGAGGGAATATTCCCAATATAAATGAGTTTATATTATATATAGAGGAGTCCCTGAAGGACTCGCCAGCAGTCTGTCTGAGCAGTTCATCCCACACCTGGCCTTTCTAACATGGCTCTGCACTTTATGGGGAAGGAGGGGTTCAGTCTCTATCACCAAATCCTCACAATATTACCAGGAAAGGAGACAATTACTCATGACAGCTTTGCTGAAGCAGCCTGTCCAGTCTAGTGAGGCCACTAAACTCATCACACAAATCTAATGGTCACCTGGTGGGAATGATGCTCAGTTGCTGCCCAGCCATTGTGGATTCTGGTCCAATCTCAGCCCTGATGATTTTTTGCAGTGATTTATTTAAGCCCGTATCAGAGTTGCTCAAGAGCTAGGTCTGCAAGCCAAGTCCATCACTCCTGGGCCTGATTTTTTATTGCAGGACAATCCATCCTGCTGTGACGGTATCTCTTTATCACGGAAAAACATTGCCCGGAGCGTGTCACCACCTTATTTTTCATTCATGGGTCATCTGGTTTTGTTTATCATTCACTAAGAAGAAAGCATGTGTTCAGCCATTTAGGTTAATTAATAGATGATGTTGCTCTTCAGGGAGCGAGACGGGGAAAACACATACTGGGTTGAGAAGTATCGATCAGACAAGTGTGCAGCAACATGTGCTGATAAATTTTACATCCCCGGATCTCTCTGCCTGCAAAGTGGTGTTCTCAACTCTCTCAGGCTTTAGCAGTTCAACCAAGGAAACCAAAGCCTGAGTTTATCTCAAATCCACTGCGTGAGTCCGTGTGCTGGCAGAAAGTCGATGCAGCAGAGTAGCAGATAGCTGCTCCAAGCAGTACCTTTTCCATGTCTGAGCAGCTCTGATACCCTCCCCTCAAAACCCAAGGGTGAAACTCTTCCCTTTTCCCAAGGAAACCCATCCCTGCAGCAGAGCTGGGATTTTGACAGCATGCTTCATCTGCCAGGGTCAGGAGACTATCTGTCATCTCCATGCTTCCCCACACACCAGAGATTGTGGTGCTGTCCTCTGAAATGGCCTCTGATGGACCACAGGGCAACGGCCACACAGAGGAGAGACCCTGATGGGAAGGTCTTCTGCCACCAGGCAGGAAATTACAGCCTTATCTAGAGACATTGTGGGGAACCACTTAGCAAATTAACAAAAAGCGCTGCACTGGCTGTAGGTGGCTTCAAGAAGTCTGTAAAGAGACTGATCAAGATTTTATCTGCTGGTTTGATCATCAGACACATAATAGGGTCAGATTCAGGCCACCTATACAACACAAATAGCACCTAAAGACAAGCTATCGGTTAGGATGGGTCAAGCCTTCAATGCGCCTGCCTCGAAACCACTGACCAGTGGTTTCACCTCGTTACACAGAATCATAAAATAACTGAGGCTGGAAGGTACCTCTGAGGTCTCCAGTCCAACCCCTGCTCAAAACAGAGCCAACTTCCAAGCCAGATCAGGTTGCTTGGGGTTAGGGTTTTGAGCATGAAGATGGTGACTGTACCTTGCTGTGCTCCCATTCCTGTGTTTAGTCACCCTCATGGTGCATTTTTTCTTCCTTATATCCAGTTGGATTTCTTTTTCCTGCAGCTTACATCTTGTCCCTTTGCTGTGCATCTCTCAGAAGTCTGTCTCAGTCTCTCTGTCTTCTCTGTCATTCTCACCACCACCAGGATAGTAGAAGGCTGTACAGGATCCCTTTAAAATTTATTTGTGTATAGCCGGTTCTAGGCATCTCTTACCTATCTGTTATCCTAGCCCATCTTCAATCTGGAGATCTGAAAATAAGGAATTGATGCACTGGCCGTGCAGGAATGACTGAGGAAAGAGCAGAGCTTAGCTGGCTCCTGGTAAGTAGGTCAAGTTTGTCCTGAGGAGCTACATATCCTTCAGCTATATAACCTTTGATGGGATTGTTTTATTCTATAGCAAACATCTTGCAACTGGTTTTATTTAAATTCATTTTATGTATTGAGGCCTGTTTCTCTGCTCTGTCACCTTCAGGCTGTGGAGTTTATTTGGGATCCTGGAAGTCACAGAATGAGAATCACAGAATCATTCAGGTTGGAAAAGCCCCTCGGGATCATCGAGTCCAACCCTCAGCCCGACTCTACAAAGTTCTCCCCTACCCCACATCCCCCAACAGCTCATCCAAACGGCCCTTAAACACACCCAGGGATGGGGACTCCACCCCTCCCTGGGCAGCCTATTCCACTCTCTGACCACTCTTGCTGGGAAACATTTTTTCCTCATGTCCAGTCTGACCCTCCCCTGTTGCAGTTTAAAGCCGTTCCCTCTTGTTCTGTCACTAATCACCTGTGAGAAGAGACCAGCACCAACCTCTCTACAACGTCCTTTCAGGGAGCTGTAGAATGATGAGGTCTCCCCTCAGCCTTCTCCTCCTCACACTGAACAGTCCCAAAGTCTGGGAAGCCAGAGCATGTTTTGTGTGAATGAGCTGCCTACACTCTGCCTGGACTGCTCCGTGCCCTTCTCCCCCTGCCTGAGGCTGTACGAGATGGGTTATACTCACCAGGAATTAGCATAGTCTTGACACCATGTTGGGACACTCAAACTGTCCCCCTGTTCTTCAGCTCCTCGATGGAGCCATATATCCTGCGTACTTCTGCCTGTCCCTGCCCCAAACCACTCCAGCAAATTCTTCTTTACCCCCTCCTTGGTGGACACATGTAGACCTTCACTTTGAAGGACACATGCCCATGTGCTTTGAGCTTTGGAAAGAGCTGTTTTTTCAGCTACCTGCTTTCATTAAGGTGCTTAATTAATGTTAACAACCACCTTCAAAGCAGGGCAGTGATTAGGCACAGAAGTCTCCACACAGGCTGTGGTTAGAGAGGAATCTGCATCTGTGCCGGCTTCACCCTGGCTCTCCATGCTCTTAAGGTGGCCTGCCTGTGATGATGAGGGTTTTTAGTCTAGTCCAACACCAAGTCTCCCCCACCCCAAAAGTGTCTTTGGGCTTTTTAAGATAAAAAAATAAATGATGGTGAGTTTTCAGAATTTGCTCCACACATAATTGCTTGAGTTGGAAGGAGAAATGTCTTTCATAAGACCCTTTTTCTACTGGCCTCTGAGAGACAGAGCTCATTAAATCATAAAAGCATAACATGGTTTGGGTTGGAAGGGACCTTCAAAGATCATCCAGTCCCACCCCCCTGCCACAGGACACCTTCCACTAGCCCAGGTTGCCCAAAGCCCTGTCCAACCTGGCCTTGAACCCTTCCAGGGAGGGGGCAGCCGCAGCTTCTCTGGGCAACCTGTGCCAGTGTCTCATCACACTTATAATGAAGAATTTAATAGTAAATCTTTCATTTACTGAATACAATTAAAATTCATTTGCATAGTAAATCCTCTCCTTGCACTGCCAGAAGCTTGGAGACCCAGTATCCTTTTGGCAGCATCAATTTGCTGCAGCTGAACGCCGTAATGATTTTAGGAGCTGCACCCAACAGAAATGCAGTGTGTCACATGTCTGTGCAGCAGTGGCCTCAACAGGGAAGTATATTCGAGCACCTTCTGAGAGCCTTGAACTGGGACCTCTCCTGGCCCACAAGTGGCCTCCCCACATGCTTGGGGAGGACCCACATCACAAGGAGTCCAGCAGGATTTCCGTCTAGCTTGCTGAATTGCTTGACAGAATTACATTGTGAAGAGCATTGCCAGGTGATGCCGACTGTGTTTTGAGGCTCTTGGACTCCACAAGCAATAAAAAAGCTTGCAACAAGGACTCAGCTGGCAAGGATGTTAGCAAATGGAGAGATCTCGCTTCCCCCGAGCAGTGTCGTTGCTGCCACGCTGCTAGCAGAAAGGCCCTTGTGTGCTTCAGCAATCAGATGTGACTTGAAGACACAGAAGAAGGAGATCTGCTGGGAAAGAAGAAGCTATTTTCATTTGGAGATCACAAAAAAAGCATTTGTGACTGCAGCCGCCTTACAAACAGAGGCCCCTTATTGTTTGCAGAGACACCCTTGGCAACCTTTCTTAGCAGCCTGGATATGAACCAAGAAGGGCTTTGTGAAGCCTTATAAAAGCGCATTATAAGCGGGAGGCCCCACGAGCAGTGGGATGTGCCAGGGCAGTTCTTCCTAGAGGGAGCTGCGGGAAGCAGGAATCTCCAGGAGATGTTTAATACCGGAGCCAGTCTGGACTCAGGCTGCCATGTGCTGGGGATGGGACCATTGCTCCCATTTCCCTGCTCAGAACATCCTCCTGGTCAATCGAGAAGCTGTTTGTGAAGCTGAGCAATCGATGTAGGGGATCTGACTTGAACAGCTTCACTGAAAACCACCATAGTGTGACTGTGTAATGGCTGAAATAGAGGTGAAGGAGTTTGGATCCTGGGTTGCTCTGCTGCAGAACATCTGAGCAGCACTGGTTAGATGTCCCAGACCAAGAAAATCCTGCTTTCCTGTGAAAATGGTAAGAGACCACCTGATGAAATACAGTGCTTGTTTCTTAATGGGATATTAGTGATCGTACCCCAATCCCAGATGAGGTCCTTGGGCTCTGGAAAGGATTTTCCTTATCTTTAGCCACTTGACAGCATGAGTAAGGTCCAATAGCCACGAAGTACTAGTCTCTGGAGGGAGGCATGAGTGTGTTATAGATGATAAAATAAAGATGGCTTCATCCCAGGCTTATACACACAGTTTCCCACTGCGGGGGGTCTCCCACTGTTGGGCTGTGTGGCTGGAGGAGCAACTGTGTTGAGATGCTGACATGGGACAGCGTACCCAGCCATGGCAAGAGGCATCTACGCGTTTCCTCAGGAAGGATAGTCTAAAACTCAGGGCTGTTTTTCTGTCTCCATATCTCAGGGTGTCTCGTTGAGCCAGGAAGTAATGACGTGGAAGCTCCCAAAGCCTGTCCGTGTGCTTGTCACACCAGAAGGACGCATCACCTCGTCAGTGGTGCAAGCAAACACACCTTTCAGGAGGAGGAGGTTGGTTTATGTGGCTGACACAGCCAGGGCTACTGCTTCTGCAGACAGACTCAGAGCAGAGGCAGAGACACTCCTGCTTAACTTCCAGGAAGAAAATATCAGGCCAATGCCAACCCTGGGTATATTTGACGGAGATGACAGCAACGGGGAACCTTCCAGCTGTGCTGGACAACAAACCCTGCAGGGAGAGGCCACAAACCCCACGGGAGCTCTGGGGAATGGTGCTCTTCCTCCTTCTTCCCTTGGTTTCATGACAAGGTCTACCCCAGTGCCAGCCCTCTTCTCACAAGACGAGTGGGATGTGACCACACAACGGGGGACCCTCTATTTCGACACGAGAGCTGCTGCACATCTGTCCTTTTACTCAGATGTGCAGGCTGAGCCCATCCATGACCTGGCGTGTGCCTGTGACACCATGCGAGGGGGCTACGTTTGGGTCATTTGATGCGTGTGACCATCAGGGGTGTGAAGACCATCAACGAGAAGAGGCCATCAGTGGCTCTTTGCTTGTACCTGGGGGACCTTTGAGAAGTGGGGAGGTAACATGAGCCATTCTGCAAGCCCTGTCATGTGAGGATGCCCAGCGCTGCCTCTCACCGGAGCACCCCCACACCAGGCTGCTGGTCTCTGTTCACCGTGGTCGGGCAGGGGTGAGATCAGGCTCCATCCCTGGTGCCTTGTATGTGGGCTCCATCTCCTGGCTGCTCCGCAAACCCCACTGCCCCCAGCCCTGATGCTGGGCACAGTCCAGCTCCCAGCAAGGACAGCACCAGCCGGGCAGCCACTGCCACCACCACCTTCTCTGCTCCCTCCCAGACACATCTCCATGCCACAGTCCTTTTCCTAAAGAGCTGTCGAATCGCATCCCAATTGCCAGGGGTTTTCCCAGGGTTTGCTCCTGTTGCAAACCGAGTGGCTCCATCTCATCCCCTTCTGACCTTACTTTCAGAGCTGGATATAATCACCTCGTACTTCACCTGTCAGGTTGGATCTGTAGCACCTTCCAGCTGAGCCGATCTTCAGTTCTCCAGGGGACTAGGCTGATGGCTCCAACCTCCCTGTGGTGCGAAGCTCTGCCCAAGCCACGGGCTCTCCTACCATGCTGCTGGGAGGAGGCTTTGCAACCCACCGTGACAGCATTTGGAGAAGCCCAGCTTCCACAAGCTGTGCTGTAGCCAGGAGAAGCTTTCTCAGCAAGAATAAATTTGCCAAAATTAGGATCTCAGACTATTTACAAATTCAAGCTGAATTATTTTTGGCAGACGAAACCCCTGCAGAATCTGGGCAGAGAGGTTGCTGGAGCGACTGGTGAATCCCTGTTTTACTGGTAAAGTCAGCGGTGGCTGCAACAACCTGCCCCTGAGACTGACCCTGTGGATCTATAAGATGTCTTCGACTCCGTGCTACAGTCTAAAGGGTAAATAGGGTCCCTACAATCCATGCAGCAGGGCTTAAATTTAAACCATTTCTCCCTTGCTGTAACAAGGCTGGCTGGTATCTTGACATGGATCAGGGCTTTCTCTTGGTCTGTCCTGATCGAGCCATTCAACCGAGTGTGAAGCACTTAAGTATTCACCGAGGTGATGATAGTGCAGGATATTCTCCCAGAAAAGAGAAAATTGAACCATCCTTCTCTTTTCTCTTTCATTACTCACACAAAATTGCCCAATGTCAGCAGAGAGATGGAGAAGAGCATCCCTCAGCTCCGACCTCTGTCTGGGAGCCTGGGATGTCCCCGGACAGGACTCCCTGGTCCATGTCTCCCACCAAGAGATACTGCATAACCAGGGACGCTACGAGGAGCTGAGCTCTTCGCGTGCTGTATAGGGACCCATGGGGTTTTACGTCAAATGAAACATTCTTGACAAGCGTAGAAATAAATAAAGATTTTGATTTTTTGGGGTTATGACAAGAAAAAAAGACAGCGCAATTTTCTGTTTGGCACTTGGGAAGGAGACAAGGACTTCCAACAAGACATAAGTGATTCAGGGGTCGCACAGATGAGAAAGCTGGCAATAATGTGATTAATATAAGAAGGAAGAACAGCCTGGTGAGGAAGACGCATTTTCTAACAGCCAAAAGCAGCTCTCCAAGAAAGGGATGAGAGTCCCAGCATGTGGAACTTGCAATTTCCGATAGGCACAACCCCAGAAAACATCCCGCTGAGGATGGTCCCATTCTGCAAACCCACACTGGTGGGCCGGGCGGCCGCCTGAGCTCATCCGCCGCTTGCCGTCTGCAATTTCTTCGATTTTCACACATTCTCCAGACTTGTAAGACTGGCTCTGAAAGTGATGAGCAGTCGCAAGATTAATTGCTTTGAAAGCACAAAAGGAACAGAAAATGCCTGAAGGCACTGGGACAGATAATATGTTGTATTCATAAAGGTTTTAATAATTTATTGCCAGCAGCTGTATAAAGTTATTCTGTCCCCTTCCACTACTTCTCTTCAAGGACGACTCAAGGCAGCTCGCTTCCTGCTCAAGGAGTGGAAATCAAAGGATGCCTTGAATCCTTCTAGGTGGAGTCATATTTTATTAACCAACGAAACTTGTTTGCTGGTAAGAAATTAAAAGCACTTTTGCCGAGTTCAGGGCTCATGAAAAATTCCATATAAATACCCTGGAAGTCGAAGATGATGTTTGCCTCGGCTCTTGCTGGAGAAAAAAACCTGCTCAGGGGAAGGAGTTAAGCATGTCTTTAAAATTAAGCATGTACCTAAGTGATTTCCTGAAATAGAGCCCAGAATACTGTGCGGTGCAGCGCTGCAGGACTCTCCTTTGCTACAGAGCTCCACGTCCTCTGGCACTGGGGAGGATGGACATCTGCCTGGGGTTACCCCTTTGGATGTCAGTGCCTTACAGGCAATTCCTGCAACAGGGAATTTGGTTCTTTGATACGATCCCGTTCACTTACAGCCATAAACCTGGCGATCAGCCATAAAAGACAAGAAAATTTTTCTGAGAAGGATGGAGGAGTGGAACGGGAAGATATTGGGTTGAAAAGATCGGGAAAGAAGTAGAAGTGTCCTACGAGCAAGCCTAGAGCACCTCCCATTTGCATTTTGTGTTTTATTATGTTGGGAGGCATTTCCTTCAAAAATATTATCCTGGTTGTAAAGTGGAGAGCGGGATATTGCTGTGAAGAAATGAACTTGATCCGAATGAGCCAGGGGTAAGCTGTTGTCCTGGCTTAACTGGCGATCTGCAGACGGGGTTTTGTTGGGACACCGGTGGTTTGGTGAAGTCCTGTTTGATGTCTGTGACAGCCCTCAGGAGAAGCAGGTGCAGAGCAGGGCTGGCCAGGGAAATGGGCTATTTCATCCTTCTCTTTTTAGGACAAAATCAATTAAATTAAAACTAATGAGAAGCAGGAAGGGGTGTGAAGGCCAAGGGCTCAGTGAATGCACTGGAAGAAAACCAAGATGAGCATCACTCCTGGAGATGGGAGCAGTTTCCATGCTGGCCCGCAGGTACCACCACCACATTTTGTCCAGTTTGATCAAAGTTGAGGGGTCAAGAGGACCCTAGAGGGGCTGTGGAATGGACATTCTGGAGGCAGTGGGGAGCAGGATGGCAGCCGGCACGCACAAGCTGCACCAGAGACCGCCCTTACCATCAGTGGGGTAGAAGCTGGGGAGCCCACGGACATTCTGATGACTGCTCAGGGAGGCAACAGAGCAGGACCAGCCACAGGGTGAGGAGGAGACCACACCAGGCCTAGGACAGGATGGACTCCTCTGCTCCTGGGCTGGGGCTGCAGGTGCATTCACAAATAGGTCCAGGTTTGCAGTTGAGAGGAAGAACCTGTCTCCTCTGACCACCGGTTATATCTTAACACAGGTGTGAGAACTTCTCCAAGATCAAAGTCAAGACTAGCATTCTTTTCCTAAAGGCTGTGCTCCTGGGAAGAGGCATATGGAGGAGATGAACGGCCATCCATGCTGTTGTGGTGCAACAGTTTGGGACATCAAGTGAGATTCTAGGTTGGCTGGTTCAAAACCAGGACAGAGGAGGGTTAACCAGTGCGACTGGTTCTGTGTGTTGATGTGGAAGCCAACACTTTCCATGGGTTCAGAAAGCAATCGGCCAACTCTGTTAAACACAAGACCATCCAGTTTGTCCCTAGCATCCCAGTGGATGGAGAGCTGCAGGCTGTGGGGGTGTCCAGGGAAGGACCGTGCTGCCATACTCTGCTATTAGCCAGGGGCAGCCAGGATCCGGAGTAAGGGAAGCTTTAGATTGATCCACTGTGGCCATTTGTAGGATCTTCTGTTCTGAAACCTCCACGTTTGAAATGCAAATTAATTCAGCCAAATCCCCTGGCTTGAATTATTCTGGGGGTCCAATTACACAAACACAATGATCCCTTTCAGTCTCAAAATCTGTGAATAAAGCCAACAAGAACCATTCTTTTATCTGTTGAAGATCTGGCCCACAGAGAATAATAACTGCTTTAAATTGTGCCTGCTTCAGCTCAGAGAAGCCAGAAATTATATGAATAATTTATGAAACTAGACATGACACAGAGGGAAAAATAAGATTTTTTTTTTTTTCCCCAATCCCACTTGACAGTGGAAGAGGCAAAGAGCAAGGCTTCTCTTAACGAAGGGAGGTTGAAGTCTCTGGGAGGAAGGTTGGGTCAGGTTTGTTTTGAAGCTGGGCTTGGGTTGGTATGACTTGCCATGACCGCCTTTGCTGAGTTACAAGTGACTCACAAGCTCAGCTGACTTAGGGGAAAACCAGACAGTTTAGATCAACAGAAAAAAAATTTATAGCATTCCTTCCATGGGCAGAAATGTATAGGACTAGCAATCCTTAGACTTTGCACCTACGTATCAACCCATTTAAGTGCAGCCCTGTCCAAGCTGATGCTCTAAGTGCTGGGGGGCAGAGCAAGACCGAGAGGTCGTCCCCTTCCTTGGCTTCTCTACATTCAGAGCCAGGAAAAAATGCCTTGGAGCCTCCCACTGTCATGTAGAGGGATTTTGAGGAAAAAAAAAGTGACCAAATTGCCACGGAGAATAAAGTGGCACCCATGAGCTGGTTGTGGAAGTGTGTCCCCCATATCCCCCAGGGATGGACGGGCTCCCCAGGTCTCAGCACATCCCCCCTCCCCGGCAAGGCGAGTGCTTGACAGTAAAGCCAGGCTATGAAACTGCTCACTATTCCAGGGGGATGCCTCATTTCCATGGAAATAATGTGTTCATCACAAATGTTTTGCTATTGCTGTTCCTGGGCTCCTCCTGAGACACTTCCCTGACCTCTCCAGGCCTTTTCTTTCTTCTGCTGCAATTAATATCCTCATTCACATCCTCCTGGTCCTGGTAAGTCAGAGGGTGGCATAAAGACCTTGGCGTTAAATATTTCATTACCAGGCAGTGCAAGATATTAACAAGGACGGTTAATACTAAATGTCCTCTTTGTGAAGGAAAATGAACTAATTTATGGCACACTGTCTTGCTTGTTTCCACAAGGGAAGGGAAAAGTCAGGGTGGTATCTCTCCAGCCTGCATTCAAATGCCTGTTAAAAATAAAACTTAAATCCTAGAGAAGGGTTTGCCTAAAGAGTTTGTGTAGTATAGAAATTCCTGGGTAAATAAAGATAGGCTGCTGTGTCTATATGACAGCGAAGATTTCTGATCAGGTCTGAGCAGGTTACTTATAAAACCTGCCTGGATGAACCAAGGCATGGAAAACTGAATTCAGCATCTTTCTAGAAAGAGAGCACACAATTTCCAGTCTCTCTTCTCTTCCCTTTCCTTTCACCAAGCCATGCTACTAGTCTATATTGAAGTCATTTAACTAATTTGATCAATTAGTCCAATTCTGCAGCATCTCTGAGGCCCTTTCATTAAAAGAGAAGTTGTTCCTTCTCAGTCTTTCTTTTAACCTCCCTCTTTTTGTCTGGATCTGCAAACTCCCTTAGCATTAACTGTGCTGGTATAGGAAGAGTAAAAACACCATTGCTTCCTTATTTTCATGGTTTTCCTGATTTTGCTCTCTTGAAAACCCCTGTTGTGGGTTGCGAGCTGAATCCTCCATCCAGCAAAGATGTGAGGAGGATGCTGGAGCATCTCGGGGCCACTGGCCATGGAAGGAGCCCTCCTGGCCCAAGGAGGGGAAGGGATGGAGCAGGGACAGGGAGACAGGACAAGGTCCCCATGGGCTCCCTGCTCCTCTGGCCCTGACCCTGGCAGCAGGGATGCACCATCAGCTGTGGCTCTGGATGCGGCTGAGGAGCCGCGTGGCACCGACAGTGCGTGGGGCGGCTTTCCCTCTGCGTAGCAGCTTTATTGGCTTTTAAGTGATATAAACAATGAGTCAGTGACAGATACTGCTGTTAGCATCCCACCCGGGCTGCCAAATTCCCCCAGTGAGGGGAAGGGAGGGAGCTTCATCTGTGCTGCCTTTATACAGCCGGGCTGGTGCCTGCTTTAGGGATGAGCATCTTGGATGGACCAGAGACCCTGGGCTAAGCCTTGTCCCCACGCTAAAGCAACCACACAGCCTGCAGATGTCAAGGGCTGCAGGAAGGCAGCGGGTTTTTCTCACCTGGTACAACTCCCTGTATTCATTTAAAACAAAAAGAAAACAAACAGAAAATGCACAGAGATCTTGCAAAAAGGCCTATTCCATCTGGTAATGTTCTCATTCAATGGCAGGATGCACAATGCATCAAGGCAGGATGCACAAGGGGATGATGCCAAAGATGGTTTCATTCCTGTCTGCTTGACTTTGCAGCCCAAGTCTGTTCCCTCGCATACGAGATCATTAGATCTTCATTAAATCTGCTTTATGGGCTACTGGCTGCAACCTCAGGCCCAGCTGCTGGAGCAGAACCCAAAAACTCATAATACTGATATTTCTTAGTGTAGCATCTGTGATACTGATGTAACCATGGTCCTGCCAGGACAGTCCAGTGGGGAGAAAAGCAAGCTACCATGGATACGAGACATCTTTGTATAAAATGCAATCAAACCTGAGATGTTCTCATTTAACTACCTGGGTAAAAAAACACCCCAGTCCCAAGGATTGAAGAGGAACAAAAACCTGCTGGACAACAAGAGTGTGTCTTGAATTTCTCTCTTCTGATCTGCTCGCTCTCTGCATTGGAGAGGTGCGGAGGATAAAACTGAAATCACAAGAAACCTTTATTCTGTGTTCACTGAGAGCCATCACCTAGTTAAATGAAGACACGAATCTCTTTTTTTCCTCTCCTTTTTTTATGTCCCAGACCAATTTTACTGTCTCCAAGACTGGTGAAGTGATAATTGCTCCAGCTGTACCACGCAGTCTACTCTGGAGAAAGCACCTTGTCTTTAACTCGGGTGGTGATCAGGTGCATCTATACATTAATATATTCACAGCCCTTTCTCACACAGGAGACCAAATAGCTGGTGGAGGACTGAAGGAGAAAGAGGAATTTAATATTCATCTATTTGGGAGGGCCAAATATTTAGCAGAGTAAGACAAAGGAGGTTGTTGTTGCTTTTTTGGTGTTGTTTTCTTTCTGAACTAACAAGACTGGAAACAGGAGATAAAATATGCAATTACTTGGTTCAAATTCCATTTCAATCCCTTTTTTCTCGCCTAGAGAGTGTCTGATGCCTGACATACAGACAAGGATTGTTGCTGTGGTTTTCACCCAAATATGTCATCCAGCTTGTCAGCTTTTTGCTTCTTTGTTTATCACTTTTGATCTTTCTTCCTCATATTTCAGGACCAAATCTTTCAGGACTCCTTCTTTGCCGCCTGTCACTCCTCAGATCATTCCGCTTCCAGTCTCGGTCGACATGAATATTGTTTGCAACATCCAAGGACTCTCCTCCACGTTAAACTTAATCCAAACAGAGTCATGTCCGTGGCTGAAAACCTCCTGGTAGCACCAATGAAGAGGCAACAAGGCTCAAAAGCTCTTGTGTCTTTTCACTGTCCCTGCTGCCAAGCAGCAGATGAGCAGCATCAGCAATGGAAAGTAATTGAATTTTAATTCGTATTGGCTGTAATCATCTCCACAGGCAGGGCAAATTGGACAGGCAGATTTCTGTTCTCTCTTGGGTGATTGAGATGAGGATGTTGTAAAAAACGCTCACTTACTCTCCTTTAGCCCAGAATACCTCTCGCTTTTTCCTTCCCTGCCCCCCATGCAGCTCACAGCCCCCAGATTTGTGGCCCCTTTGTGGCACCCCCCATTTTGGAAAGATCACGTCCCTAGTGAACAGGACACACAAAGCTGAAGCACAGGTGATGAAGGTGCCTGTTCACATCCATAGCTATAGGTCCCTGCAAGTGTGAACTGCAATCCTTCATTATCAAGGATGCCGAGGAGGTTCTCTTTTATCCGAAGGCCCTTTGACATTCCTGTTTTCTTCCCTCATTGCTGCTTTCTCTGCTTCTCCTCTTTTCTGTTAACAACCACACGAAGATGCCAACTACCTTTTACAGCTGCTTTTCTTCCTGTGACCTTTCTGTACTTTTATATTCACTGATCAAATGTTTGAGGAGGGAGGGTGGGAGGTAAAGGTGTTTTGTGTGTTGATTTATATCTTATTGATGGGATTCTCTCCAGTGCTTTTGATACACCGACTCAAGCGTATCGATCTCTCTGGCTGTGTTCTTCCCCCCCCCGAGCCTCCCTTCCTACCAGCAGTGACTCAGGCCGTCTGTGTGGAGGGTTTGTTTTCATGTGCAGACTGTACCGATACTGACTCTGTGTGTGTGCGAGCATCCACAAGATTAATTTGCAGAACTGCAATGCAGGTAGCATTGAGATTGTTCAAAAAAAAAAAAAAAAAGTTGGGGCTGTAGAATTGTTTTTCTTTCCAGCTCAGTCTTACAGGAAGAAAATACATAGGGACCATCTCGTGGCTGCCAACAGCCTTAGGAGCAAGTCAATGGAGAGAAGAGGGGAGGAAACTCATTGCCCCATTAACCCAGTCTGGGATACCAGATTTTTTGCACTGTGTCCCCTGAGCTCGTACATCGCTTCAGCGTTGTGTTAGGGGATGTAGTGGGATGCACTGTGTCTGGATGAAGCTGAGGACTTGATGGCTTGACAGCGCTGACGGATGTCCACGTTGTTTCCAAAAGCTGGAGATGAGAAGTCAAATTTTCCAGCCCATTTCCCAGCCCGTCGTTGTCTTGATTAGATAAAATATTCTTAGTTTCCTGCCCTAAATGACTGGGTGGTGTTCCTCTACCATGTTTTGCTCAAGCCCAGTATGTAAATCATCTCTAATCACCGGTGTGTTACAGGGAGGGCACAATTTCAGCATGAAAAAATGCCACGCTTCCAAATCAGGTTCCTGCTCTGAGTCAGAGAAAATATTGCAACCTCTCCTGGAGAGTACCACTGAAAATCCCCCAAACCTTCTGGTCAATGAAAATGTTGTTTCTATTTTGACTCTTTTCTTTTTCAGTACGTAAGACTCTGAAATAAAAAGCTCTTCTGAAATGAAAAATGAAAAGGCTTCACTCTTGAACGTTAACATGTTCTGTTTTGATACCTTTAAAACACTTGTGAGCTTTTTAGATTTTTTTCAAGCTGTGTTTTAATTAAATCTTCAGTCTCAGCGAAACTTACCTCTTTGATTTGCCTCGGCAAATATTTCAACCTGGTCTTCTAAGAACTCCTAGCTGCAGAAAATATGGCCCTGTATCTTGCAGATATAGGGTGCTTTTTTATTCCTCCAAGTTGAGGGCAAGGCCACTGCAGGCAGAGTTTCTCTGCACAGACCCGTCCTTCCTCCAAAGCCAACAGCACCAAAGCAAGCTCTGCTCTAGAGGTGCCCTCATCTTGCTGGAGCTTGCAAGTCCTGATGCCTTCAGATCAGAGCTTGCTGCCTTCAAATATAAGGGGACAAGCAGAGCTGAATGCAAACAGCCACGGAGGAAGAGCAGGTCTCAGTATTGTGTTACGGTGTAGACAAGTGGTCTGTGCGGTGGGTGGGGAACTGGCTGACCGGCCGCACCCAGAGGGTGTTGGTGAAAAGCTCCCTTTCAAGCTGGCAACCTGTCACATGTGGGGTCTCCCAGGGATCAACATTGGGCCCAGCGCTGTTCAATATCTTCATAAGTGATCTGGATGATGGGATCAAGTATACCCTGATGAAGTTTGCTGACGATGCCAAACTGGGTGGGGAAGAGGACACTTCAGAAGGGAGAGCCACCCTGCAGGAAGACCTGGATAGGCTGGAATAGTGGGATAACAAGAACATTATAAAGTTCAACAAGGACAAGTGTAAGGTCTTGCACCTGGGAAAGCATAATCCAGGAGTGCAGCACAGGCTGGGATCTACCCTTCTGTGGGAAGGGACCTGGGGGTCCTGATGGACAACAAGCTCAATATGAGTGACCAGCGTACTGTGGGGGCAAAGAAAGAGAATGGGATGCTGGGCTGCATCAACAAGGGCATCCCCAGCAGAGACAAAGTCATTATCCCACTCTACTCTGCACTTGTCAGGCCACACCTGGAATACTGTGTTCAGTTTTGGTCCCTGCTATGCAAAAAAAGCTGTGGACAGGCTGGAGATGATTCAGAGAAGGGCCACAAAGATGATCAAGGGCCTGGGCAGCCATGTGAGGAGAGGCTGAGAGAACTGGGGTTGTTCAGCCTTGAGAAGAGAGGGGTTAGGAGAGACCTTATCTCCATGTTCCAGTATTTAAAGGGTGGCTACGAAGAAGGTGGAGAGTCCCCTTTTATGAGGAGTTATGTGGAAAAGATGAGGGGTAATGGGTAAAAGTTACTCCTGGGGAGATTCTGATTGGACATGAGGAAAAGTTTTCACAAGAACAATCATCCACTCGAATAATCCCCCCAGGGAAGTGTTGGATTCCGCAGCATTGGACACTTTTAAGATTCAGCTGGACAGGGGGCTGGGCCATCTTGTCTAGAGCGTGGTTTTGCCAGGAAAGGTTGGACCAGATGATCCTTGAAGTCCCTTCCGACCTGGTATTCTATGATCCCATCATTATTCAGCTGGGAGCTGAAACGTTTGGTCCACTGGGCTATTTGATGAGTCTGCTTGAGGGAGATGCCGGAGTCATGAAATCCAGGCTGCAGCTGCTCTTTGGGCTCATCCTTTCTTGGTGCAAGCCCATCACAGAGGAGAAGCACGGCCAGCTCTCCAGCTAAATTGCATGTTTGAGAGGTAGTTCAAAGTGCCCAGTTTGCCCTTTCAAACTGAAGTATCTCCTGGGTGATTTAAATATAAGGTAAATGGTTCAGAGCCAGAGAAGGATTTCACACCATGCTGGTAGATGCTAAAGGTCACTTTCTGATAATATTTACACAGACTAAATGAAGCAATTAAAATAACCAATCTGCTGCCGTTATCTCTCACAGGAGACTGTCCCAGCAGTGGAAATAACTTATTCAGTGGGAAAAACTCATTGGAAGTGTCTGTCTAATTGGCCAGCTGAGGCTCTTCCTAATTGGAGCCTCTGTTTGCCCTGACATTTGTGATGCAGTGGGAGCAAAATGCTCTTTTGAACCCTGGCTCTCCAGGGTTGATCCATTGCCTGCGCAGGCTCAGAGGGTTTGGGCAATCCCATACAATACGAGAAATGAGAAGCTGCCTGCAGACTTAATTTCTTAGCAGATTGGTGAGAAATGGGAAACCTCTCCCTGTCTCAAGCTATTTCTAACCCTCATTCCCATCACTGACACATCCTCACGGCTGCAGTGTGGTGGTCGATGAGCCAGGCAAATTGACCATCAGCCGATGCCACGATTGTAGACATCAGTACTCGGGCTGGATGGTTGGAGGGGGGAAAATGAGATTGCATGGGTGCTCCAGCCCATCCACATGGGAGATGAGACACAAGGGGTGAATCTCAGATGGGCTGGAAATCAACAGCGAGACCCCACTGACTGCAAGGGAGTTAAATCTCGCTTGTTGGAGGAGCTGAGCAATTGCACAGAGAGCACTCCATTTAGCTGGATCAGAAATCTGCAGGAAGAAAACAGATTGGAATTTGGCTGCCACAGTGAATTTGCCTTATGTTGCACTTATCACACTGTTGACACAATGTAAATAATAACATTTTATGATTTATTTATGAACAAGCCTGGAGGTGACCTCCAGCTGTAAACTCATGAAGCTGCAATAATCACACAGACATTTGGATATTGATCTCTCAGAGAAAACGAAATCTGTGGAGCTGGCATCAAAGGAAATTAAAAAGATGGGTTGATTGTTTTGGAGGCATGATTGCATGGGGAAAAAGACCAGGGATCTTTCATCATGATGGTCATGGGAAAATCAGTTGTGAGGAGGCACCTCAGAAATGGGGCTGGGAAGGTGGTTGGAGATTTCTGGTATCTAAAGGTCAAAGATAAGAACTGAAGAAGATGTTGCTCCACGTGGACAAAAATCCCATGCAGTAAGGAATGAATACATTGGAGACAGTGCAATAGACTGGAAATTTTCAGCTAAGTGCGACCTAAGGGCTGATACCTACAGGCAGCGCAGAAGTGCCCACATCTTGTGTGTGCTTTTTTGCCTCCCACCTTGGAGGTGCTTGGAGGGCCCAGCTAAGGGCTCACCACTGAGCTCTGCTGGGACCAGTCCTCTCACCCCTTTCCTCAGGACCCCTGGTAGAGTTCCACCATAAAAAGAAATCAGAGACACAGCCAAAGCCAAGGGACCTGAAGAAAAACCCACCCCATTTTGCTTGAATCAAGTGAAGATCCCAGACACTAGCTTGGAAGTCCAGAGACTCCTGATTTGTTTTATTTTTCCTGTGGTTCCCCATCCATGTGGTTACAAGTCACACTACACTGGGAAGCCGTCAACACTTGTTTTGTGTAAGAGTCACCAGACTGTCTGCGAGGTACACCCCGTGATTTACTCAGGATGGGGAAGAGGAGCCATGGGAGCTGTAGACCTCACCCCCATACCTCTTGTCCATGCACCACTTCCCCAAATCCACCTTGTCTCCAAATCTGCCTCGGACGATGGCCAGGGTTGGCATCTGCTGGACCACAAGCCAATATCTCCACCAGCCAGACCAGTCTCCCTGGTTCTTTGGTTTGATTAATACTTACAGCGCAGATGTCCTCTCTGCAGCTCCCGTAGAGGTGGGGAAGCAGGGCTTCCTGCTGATTATTTATAGGGCACATCATTATTTACCTTCCACTTATCTTGCTACTGTCATCATCCGAACTGCATTTCGACATCACAAGTTAATGATGGTAGCTCGGTGATGGATCTTCGCTTACACATTCTTAACCAGACAGAATTTTTTTTTGGCCCGTGCAAATGTAAATAAATAAAAAAAACCCCAAAAAAACCCCAAAAACCTGACTCATTTCACAGTTCCTTCACTGGTGTCCTGTGCTGTTTCCTTTGTATAATTGCAACCAGCATTTATTCTCTGCAATGTGGAAGGGGGCTTGCTGTTGAAGGCACCAGCGCTCCTGAATCTGATTGGCTTGGGGAGAGACCGGGCAGCTTGTGCTCAGAAGGTGATATGAAAACCCTTCATTTCTCCAAAGCTGGTGGGACAATGCCAGAAAGCATCCGAGCAAAGTGAGCAGAATAGCCCTTGGCTCTCACGTGTAGAGGGAGGAGTATGGGGGGTGTGACATCTCCAGTTCTCCCTGCTTTCAGTGAATTATTATCAAGCCAATTAATCTGTCACTTGAAAATCTCAGTATATGTAAATCGACCCAGATTCCACACTGGCATCAGTCCCTCCGTACCCAGCTGGTACTGGAGTTATTTTTCCTTTATGTTTTATGCTCTGTTATTAATGGGAGAATAAAAAAAAAAAATGCACTTTTGCTTTTGCAGATACCAGCGAGTGAAGAGGCATAAAAAATAGAAGATGAAAGATTAAGTATGTTTATTTATGTAACATTATTTTGTGTCTGTGGGTTATTTACCAAAACAGTAACTCTTTAAAACTATCACCCTAAAAGATGCACAGCAGTTTATTTAATCACTAACTTAAACTTCCAGATGTTTTGCTGATGCAGGCTTAAACATCCACAAGTAAACCATGTATTATTGTACTTCTAACCAAAGATGACAGGATTTCTAGTCATTAGTAGTACCAGCAGGGCTGTTATTTAGGGCAATTCATTATTTAATGCTTCTTAAAGATTGTTCTTGTTCCTGCAAAAATACACATAATGACACGTTCCAAAATGCGGCATAAAAGGCCACAAATAAACCTGACTGGAGGGTGGATTTGTCTGCGTTTCATAAGAGCTGGGAGAATGATAAATAGCTGGTCCTTACTAAATCTGCCCAGGAACTGCACACTCACTCAAACCTCCTTGGACCGCAGTGAACAAGATGCTGCAAATCCAGCAAAATTGCACAGGGGCTTTGAGGGATGGGCAGGACCAAAGGGGAAAAAAAGGTGTTGGGGAGGAGTTTTTCTTTTAAATTGATAAGAAATAACCCAGCAGGAGAGTAGGTATCGTATGCAAGACCTTTTCAAGGATCTTCTGGGAAAGCAGTGTGCTGCCCACCTCCCCTTGCTCTCTGTGCCTGGAAAAGCCATTTTTCCTTTTCATTTCCCTCTCTCATCCCCTGTTAGGACTGTGCCTGTTTTGGATTATTTTTTTTTGCTCTGCAGCATAGGTGCAGGCTGCTCAGCTGCTGTCCCAGTTTACCAGTGCTTTTAGCCTCACGGGAACAACCTGTCTCCAAAGTTACCAGAGCATCTTGCAAAGCCGTAGGCACTGGCGATGCGAAGCGCGTGGTGGTTCAGGGCGGTGTGCTCAGATCCCAGATGGTCCTGGCGTGAGTCAAACCACACAATATCTGTTTTTCCCCTCTCCAAACAATAAGTTTTAAAAACTTCCCCAGCCTTGCAGGGAGATTTGCTTCATTTTATTTCTTCTATGGTCTTGTGGTGCTTTTGGCAAGGAGGCAGGTCCTCCAAAAATGCCTCTCTTGTCTGTTCTTCTCCTCCATCCCCTGTTAGATTGGATCTACCAACTGTTCCCACTGGCGGTGATGAAGTGCAGCCCATTGCAGTTTTGCTCCCTTTCTGCCTAAAGAAGCAAGTAACTGTGGGACACCAAAACCCGGGCTGTGAGTGCTATCAGAGGGATCTGAAGGCATCCCATCACCTGAAACCTTAGGGACTACTGATATTTGTAATAGCTGGCCACTTCCAAGGGTTCTGGAGCACACATTGTCCTTTCTCTGCTTGGGATTTACAGATTGTGCATGCACCCACTCCTGCTTCATTCACAGACCCTGCTAAAACCTTCTCCTTAGAAATTGCTAATTTATGCTGTTTTTTCCTGTTGTGAAATTCTTATAAAACCATGCACTTGACTGTGCTATCAACATTTGTAGTGAGGCCTTTGCAATGAGTGATGCACCATCCTCCTGGGAAGCAGTTTGGGTTCCTTCCTCCTCCCACCCCCTGCAACACAGCCCTCATGATTAGCATTGTCTGTGTTGGAATAACATGAGTCTGGCTGAGGTTGGTGAGAAATATCAGATCTCAGGCTGGAAAACCACAGGGACTCTAATTTACTGATTTAAGATGTTAAATTTAGACTTCAAATAATGAAAACCTTTGATATGAATTGCATTTGTGGCTTCATATGGACACAGCACGCTTCATCGTGACCATGAATGAGTGTGTAACTGGTTTTTGGCTGATTATCAAATTCTGCCTTTCCCAGGAGGAGGTTGCATTTTCATGATTTAGGGAGGCGGTTTTGAAAACACTGGTGATGGAGCAGATTCCTACATTTCTCCTGTGCTTTGGGATTCCCTTCTGATGAAACGCCATGAGGGACATCGCTAAAGTCCCTCAAGACAAGAAGGGCTTTTAATAATGAGCTTTCCTTAGGCTCAGCTTGTCATCACCACTGATCTGTCCTTCCAGGATTTGGTCTCCTTCCCAGTGAAGGCCAATGGTTAAGTGCTCCACAAACCTGAGCAACCAAAACTGGCTTCCCACCAAACAAACCTTCTGGCAGAAACACCTTGTCCCTTCTTGTGAAGCCGCTGACAGAGGCTGACAGAGTGACAGCCTTGGACCTGGGCTGGTGCAGCAGCTCCTCTACCCCTTGATTTTTTTCTGGCCATAGGCAGATGTCCTGTTGCAGCTGGGAACATCCAAGCTCATCGTGATCATAAATGTGGAGTCTTCACTGCCCTCTAAGAACTTGCACCCAGATCAAGAGTTTCTTGAGATTGGCAGTAAAAAATTAAAAGTGTGGTGATTTTAACTCCCCTATACAGCATGTTTGAATGGGACAGAACAGAGCAGGTATGGGGCGAGCTATGCAGGAGGCGATGGACTCGCTGCACAAGCTTGGTGCTATGGTAGGAGTTTCCCCCCAGGAGTTATGGGGTGTGATGAGCTTGGCTAGATGTTTCCTTGTTTTTAAAGCTGTGTGCAACCATTGCTTCTCTCATTTTCTCACCAGTGAGCTCTGAAGTGGCAGAACGGAGCTGAAAGCCCCCTTGTCTTTCTTTTGAGTCACCTAGTCCCTTCTTAATGTCGCAGTATAACACCCTGCAATGTCTGTCATGAGATTATTGCTGTGTGATGCCACTATGTTGTCATATTTAACTCTTTATGCAACAGATTAAATTAAGAATAGCATCCCTAGCACTGCCTCTGCTCTGCTTCCCATCTGCCAGGCAGACATCCAGCCACGAGTCCATTTTTAAAATGCTTAGCCTTAATTAGAAAATGAATATACTTTCCATCGCAAAACATCAGGAATTTCTGCTTGTTACCCAGGACTCTGATTATATTTGCAGAGTTCAACGGCCTCCCCCAACAAGCAGACCCAAGAACTGTGCATCACTACAGAAAAACCTCTATGGGAGCAGGACCTGGCGTGGGATGTGCCCGTCCTCAGAGGGAGCAGCCCAGCCCTTCCCAGCCCAGCCCCACGGATGGGGAGCGGTATAAGATACCTGCTGGCTTTGAGAAGCTTTTCTGAAGCGAAATATCTGGTCAGGTCATCATCTGCACTGTTCACGGGCTGCTGCACCGAGCCATGCTGCTGGGGTGTTTTACAAGGGTTGGGCATGAAAATGCTGAAAGCTGGAGCTGTGGGATTCACCTACTCAGCTGTAGGGGATTTCAGCTTTCATTTTAGAGTTGACATAAATAACAGTTGGACTTGATGATCTTAAAGGTGTTTTGCAACCTCAACAATTCTATGATATATTGTCCTATATGCCAATATAAAAGCTGCTGGGCAGTGGTTAGCGGGTGTGGGGCAGAGCTGTCTCCACCAGCTAACAGCTGCTGCTGCTGCCAGATGGGCATGGCTGGGAGAGCCCAGCTGAGAGGAGACAGATGGCAAGATGGGACCAACTAGGTTACAGCTCAGATGTGCAGGGATATGGCGCTGCCTCATGAGCCCGCAGATCCTAAACTATAGGCAGAAAAAATTAAAACCTGAGGAGGGAGGGTAGTGTGCCAACAAGGCAGGTCCTGATACTCTGGATGAAGTTCCTGCTGCTCTCGGGTCCTCTGCAAATCTCTGGCTTGGTCTCACATGCTCAGTAAAGATCAGAGCATCAGTGACTGCTCCTAGGAAACACTGGAAGGGGTTAGACTCCATCTGGGGCTCCTATGGATTTTCCTACCTCCAAAATTTTTAGTCCCCTATAGAGCAGATCTGTAGGATACCCCATGTTGTTCACTGGTGGCCCTGGGTAGACCTTCCCAAAGAAGACTTGTGTATATGCCTGCGTGTGTATGTGTGCACGCTTCCATGACCCAGTGATTTCATTATCTCTCTAGCTAATTAAGAGGCTGCTTGTGTCAGTGTGCATTCAGCCACAGCAAATTCACTGCTACCTTTATGGATTGATTTTTCTTTCCTTGTTTATGTGGTTGGTGAACACAGTACAGCTTTGAACTGATCAAATTCATGCTCCACGTACCCCAAGAAGCTAATGAAATTACACTGCAGGATGTAACCTGCCCAACATTAAATGTAGGGAATTGCAGCTCTTCCTGGTAGAGTGTTGAACAAACAAGAAAGTAAAGATATTAAACAGGCAGCACGTTTCTGGTTCCCATATAGCCTGTGAAGCCTAGCCCCAAGGATAACCCTGCAGATGAGTATAACCAGAAACACACCTGCGCCAGCTGTGCCTGCTCAGCGTTTGTGCAAATAAATCAAGTCCTTCTGCATATTCCCTTCTCCACTGGAACGTCAGCATCTCTGGTTGTCTGTGTCCTCCTGGGTTGTGTCTGGTGCCCATCGTGTGCCTTCAGATGGGCGATGTTCACAGATGTGTTTGGTGCCTTACGGAGAAACAACGACATGAAAATGATGCCGTGTTTGTTTGCTGAGCAGATGAGAGCATGACTGAAGTTGGCTTAATCCTGTAGTATTCCTATTTCCTTGGCTTCGAATGAACCGAGTGATTTTTATCGGACAGACAAGGGGGCTGCATGTTGGTGACTTGCTGCGTGTCAAGCATGCTGAGACTCTTGGGTGGCTGATACTAACGTGGAAGCTATTATAGTTTATGGCTCTGTATAGTTATTGGGCCTCAGAAATGTGGACAAACTACTTTTCTTTTGCATGGCTGACCCCCTTCATCTGCACTCTGACTGCTAATCTGTCTCCACCAGGATTGCTTGTTGTATTGCAAGGCTCTGAGCAGCTTTCAGGTGGAGCCATTATAAGATGTTAAATCTGGCAATGCAACTCTTTTTATTCCTTCTCTAGAGACAGACACCTAGATCAAGTGAGAGCAGAATCCCTAAAAGACCATGATTTATTTTGTTCAGTTCTGGACTCCTCTGAGACAAGGACTTTGCAGAGCCCAGTAATTTGCAATTTGCTGTGGAGAGAAACACTGGCTTTATTCCTGTGGGAGCCCAGTGTTCCGAGCAGTCCTGGGGCATTACTTTGTGTAGCACATGCATGCTCTGACCCTAATCGGAGTCGTGATTTATAGGATCATGCAAGTCCCCTGATTTACAGAGCAGCTGTCTGGGAGCTTGTTGCAGACCTTGCAGTTCAGGGCTGGCTTTCCTCCCGTTGCCTTTACACAGGATTTACTAGGCTGGGGTGAGCTGTCTTTAATAAAGAGAGAGACAGGGTCTTGAAATCACATTCAAACATAATTTGTATATGGATGGATGAATGGATGGATGGATGGATGGTTGGATGGATGGATGGATGGATGGATGGATGGATGGATGGATGGATGGATGGATGGATGGATAAAGACCATTAAACATGTGCATGTGGAATAAATAGTTGTAATTATGCCTTGCTGGAGTAAAGTGTATAATTCGCTCACTGCCTCTCTTGGATTTTGTGGTTATCCCAGACTCACGCCTTTAAGAGAAATACTCATAAAATGTCAATTGGTGTCTGCATGTGGATATAATTAAAATCCAAGTATGAACACATAATTATTTGAAACTTCTTTCTTCCAGCTTCCAAGCCCTATGAGGCCAGGCTGTAGAGAGCCTAGCGAGATCTGAATTTAAATGCTGATTCACTGTATCATGAGTTCCTGTCAGGTTATTATTAATTTTAATGACTTTTGTTTTCCTAGAAGAAGCCTGGGTTAGTTTTGGCAGTTATGAACACTGCCTACAGCAGCCTGGGTGTAATTGGTGTACAGATCCTGGCAGCAGAGGAGAAGGGAAATGCATGGACAGATGACAAAAGCCAAGCAGAAAAACTGTTTGAACCTGCAGGAGGAAATGGTTACGGTCAATCCCTTCTCTGCAGGTCCAGCAGAGTCCAAACCTTTCTTCAGGATCCAGGTATCACCAGCAGAAGCTGAAAATATGGCTGAGATTTCTGCACAAGCCTACCATCAAACTTCAAAGAGCACATGAGGATTTGTCAAGCACCCAGGTGGTGAGATAGGAATCAGAGGTGCCTGAGGAGTATACAAGAGGCAACCTAGCCGGGATGGTTGTCTTTATTAACCACTGTGATGAGGCTAAAAAGACTTGCAGGCTGGGACATGGACCCAGCTTGCGGCCATGCAAGATGGGATCAACGGACATTGCGTTGCGCTGAGGGTGTTTGGTTTTGGTTTCTACCTTCAGGTATCCAAAATCCAACTGAAGATCCCAGCCAAACATTTACCACGCAGTGGTGAATCATTTGCTGCTCAGGTGCTCATGATTGCTGGCAAAGTCTCAGTTAGGGCAGTTAGAGAGACAGGAGCAGAGCTGAACCTCAGAAGCTCAGGTCTGAACTTCTCCACTCAAGGCAGAGCTGCTCCACGTTATCCTGACCTTTGCAATCAGCCCAGGGCTCTCTGTGGGACCGTCATCGTAAGGAAGTTGTTCAGGGCTGAGAGCCAGCAAATCTCTGCAGAAAGATGGCCCCGAAGGGAGCTGAACACAGGGAGAAAAAATAAATGTCAGTGCACAAGCTCTTGGGGTGTCCTCAGGATCGGGTGATTTGAACCCAAAACCAACATCCCCTTTTTCACAGCCAGACAGTGCAGTGGGCTAGAGTGGAAAGGAAAGCATCTGTGAGAAATGTGTAGATGTGACAACCAGTCAGTGCAGTGGGACTCTGAATTGTCCACATTCATGCTGCTAACTCCGGTGCAAACGAGGCAAGAATCTGATGTTCTGTTAAAAGCAGAGCTTCAGAACCAAATCCTGGACTACTTACCCAGTATGTAGAAGCAATTTCCCCCATCTTTCCAGGCTGTACAAGACCTTTTCACATCTTGGGGGGAAGGAAAGGGTTCATCCCAGTCTGTGGGATGCTGGGAATCAAGGCACAGCCAGGTTGTTCCTCCTGGCTGGGTAGCTGAGGGCATGGACAAGGTGTCTGTGGGCTGTTTTGCAGGAACAGCTGTAGCGGATCATCTTCAAACTGTATCAGTGAACCAAAGAGAGAACAACTGTCTTCTACACTGTCCTGTTGTGTGGCACAACCCGTCAGAAATTAATTCCCAAGTGGAGGGATGCAGCCCAAGCTCTCTTGCTTCAAGAGAATGGTGTCCCTCTTGATTTGGTCTGGAGTTGGATGTGAGGGAGTCACCGGGATAGCTCAGATCAGCCACCACAGAGGTCCAGTCCAATGTGGCAGAGAGAAGACAAGATGCAAAGGTCAGTTTTTACCTTCTGCCTGTCGTCCAGCAACAGAGGAGCCATTTCAATGCAAGAAGGTCCATGCAGAGCCAAAATGCAGGCTGACATTGTTTAGGTGGGCTGACTGCAGTGTGGATGTTTTTGGGGAATAGGAGTATTTTTTTTTTTTTGAGTTTTCATTCCAAACCAGAAACGGCTTCCCCCTTCCTCTCCCTTGGAAAGCTAGAAGCCCCTAAACTTGTCAGCTGCTCATGAACTCTCTCAAATTGCACCTCGATGACTGGGTTCAGTTTTGGGCCCCTCACTCCAAAAAGGCCATTGAATGACTCGAGCGTGTCCAGAGAAGGGCAACGGAGCTGGTGCAGGGTCTGGAGCACAGGTGTGATGGGGAGCGGCTGAGGGAACTGGGGGGGTTTAGTCTGGAGAAGAGGAGGCTGAGGGGAGACCTCATGGGCCTCTACAACTGCCTGAAAGGAGGGTGCAGAGAGGGGGGATGAGTCTCTTTAACCAAGTAATAAGCGATAGAACAAGAGGGAATGGCCTCAAGTTGCGCCGGGGAAGGTTTAGACTAGATATTAGGAAGCATTTCTTTGCAGAAGGGGTTGTTGGGCGTTGGAATGGGCTGCCCAGGGCAGGGGGGGAGTCCCCATCCCTGGAGGGGTTGAAGAGTCGGGTTGACCCAGCGCTGAGGGATCTGGTGGAGTTGAGAACGGTCAGTGTGAGGTTAATTGTTGGACTGGAGGATCTTCAAGGGCTTTTCCAACCGAGATGATTCTGGGATTCTGTTAAAAAGCCTGGTCTTGCTCTGCAGGAACGTGGTCCTTTGCTTTGAGGTAGAGTCACTATGGGTGTCAGATGCAAAGCTGAACAAAACATTGAGGTCAACCAGTGCTTTTCAAAAACAAGCCCATGATATTTCCAAGCAGCCCAACCACCTACTGGTTGGATAGCCCAGACCGACTCCCCTGGGTGGTGTCTCTCCTGGCGCAGCCCATGGTGTTCTCAGTGGCTGTCAGGCACAATGAGTCCTTACTTCTCTGCTTTGTTCCTGCAACTGAAAGTCTACCGCTCAAAACTGAAATCTGTGTCCAGTCTTACAGCATGGGCTATTCTGTCCCAGAGCAAAATGCATTCCTACCTCCTCTGCACCCTGCAAGCATATCCGTGCCACTGCTTGTGATCCAAGGATGGGAAAAAGCTTCTCTAATCCCTAGGGAATTGTAGGACATCAATGCCTAAAGTGAGTTTCTGAGTCTTTTTGACATGCTGTGCCCTGTCAGACACATACCTGATTACTTTACCTTGTCGGATTTGTTTATCCTGTCACGCCAGTAGAGAAGCTGATATTGTGTTGTTCTTATTTCTTTTTCTTTCTTTCTTTCTTTCTTTTTTTTTTTTTTTTTTTACCTTGAATTTTGCAAGCATTAAAGGCTTCACGGTGGTTGAATAACTTGAAATTGGATTTTCAATCCCTGCAAAGCTCCTGCAGAGGTATGGCTCCAGCACAGATGATTTTAGCCTCCAACTAGTCTAGCAGTGAAAGCTCAGTTCCCACCCACCTGCAGGTCACTCTGTACTAATCCTTTAAAGCATTTAGGTACAAAATTTCCAAGGAAAAATTGCAGCTTAAATAAATGTGGTATTTGTTTCAAATACCTTTGTGCCAGCTCTGTAAGGTCAGGATGACAAATGTTGGGAAGACAAATCCGGTGCACTGCAAAGATCTCAGCAATATCAGAAACAGTCATCGATGCGAGTTGTTCGTTATTGCACCTTTAGTTTTCAGTTCTGCCTCTTGCAGTGATTTATTCCAGTGGGGGGTTGTGCTTTGAAAATAGGGCTGAAATATTAAAAAAAGCCAAAGTAATGGGCCTAGAAGCTTAGGTGCATATTAACTTTTTTTTCTAGATGCAATATCCAGCATCAATATTAGGGCAGTCCTCTTCAAGCAGTGTGTTATGGTAAGTGTCTCCACTTTCCCTCTCCCGAGCTGCACTAAGGATATCATTCAGCACACTAAAATGAATAAGTTATAGGTGTATTTATTCTGCACAGCATCTGTTTAGTCTGAAGATGATCTAAGACATTCATCAAGTTAGTGAAACTCGTATTATCCTGTGCTGACAAGCTGAATTACACGATGGGAGAATTTGGGCAGAATCCTAAAGAGTTTGCACATTTCCATTCCACTTAACTCTGGCCACGGACTCAGCCATCCTGATGGGATCCCTAGAGCCATGCTCAGCTTTTGGCTGGAAGGATAATAATTTTCACAGGGAGGAAGAAATATAAATTTTTCCTAACATAAATCAGGAATAAAAATGGGACTGGGTCCTCAGGGCTTTTGCACATGCTGCAGGGAGCTTAGGGGAGTGAGCAAACGGAATTTCTATCCTGCTGTTTGCAGTTGGCATCGCTCAAGGTCCACAGTGAGACCAAACAGTAAATAGAGGAATAACCAGTATGTCACGGCACTGCTGTTTAGTTCATTTTGTGCTTTACCAAGTCGATAGCTGTTAAGGTACCTCCCAAGAGAAAGAGATGGAGAAAGAGCTCGATCCTCTGCTCAGAGCAAACCTCCCAGCGCTATGAACTGCGAATACCCAGAGGTGTCAGGTGTTTATTTGCTGTACATGTTTCAGAGAGGGTCCCAGGACCTGAGCTAGAGCATCCTGCAGGAAAAAGAAACCGCCAGGCTAATGCCCTGTGGATTACCAGCGATTTATTTAGACCTGTCTCTTGGTACTGAGAGCCATGTGAAGGAGCGGTCCCACGGGCCATGATGGTTTCTTCTCCTCCAGGTTCATGACTCCCCATCTTGGCTGGAATTGCCTTTTCTCCATGCAGGTGGAGACCCCCATCACAAATGCCGTGATTGTTCCCTGGAGATCCCAGCCCAAGGATCCCAGCCCAGCACCCAGACCTGCAGCACGAGAGTTCATGCTGCAGGCAACACGTGGCACAAGGCATCGTTGTACGGCTTCTGCTGCATGATCAGCCCTTCCAGAGGAGAAAGCCTCCTTAAATATGCACCTCAAAATAAATACAAGAACCAAACTCAGTGTAGCCACCTCCTTTTGTAAGTCCTAGATTTCACCAGTGGTTCAGAAACAACCTTGAAAGTCAAGCTGAACTTACAGTGATGTCTGCCTGCAAATTTAGGGAGGTCACCTCTTGGCTTTCACATTTGTCACTTTGCCTTACCAATGACAAGCTGTTTCCCACCCAGAAATATGGCAAACATCAGATTATGTCCATCCAACACCACGTTTCTGGACATCTAGCTGAGATGCAAAGGTGTGCGTTCCTCTAGAAGCTCTGCTCACTGATTATCAAGCCACTGTGATCATTTCTGGAGAGGTTGGCCACCACGTCATGATGTTGAATTTTGCTGTGCAAGTGGGATGGCTCAGTTATATCCATTCCAGTGACAAATTTTAGGACTTAGTCTAACTGTGTGCCAGAGGAGCACCCTAGAGAATCTTGTCAGCCCTGACACCTCAGAGGTCTGTCCAGAAGGGTATGACACAATAGGGACATTGGAGAAGCAATAAAAACATAGATACGCTGATTTATTGTGACATTTCAGGGGGCATAGCTGCTTTGCTGCATCATTTTCAAATCCAGCCAAGCCACAAAATATCCACAGCGGGTTTTCTTGGCCAACAAGGGAAGAGGCTGCAAGGCTGGAAGCACCGTGCACATCTTGGTGACCTTCTGCACCAGACCCGGGGGTGACAGCCCTCCACCAACTGCAGGGACAGACGGTGGAACTGGAGCACCTCTGGTTGGAGGCATCTCAGTGCACAGAACAGGTGCTGCAATATCCCCACCTACCCCTCAGCAACATGTTCAGATAGTGAATCAGCTTTTCTGTTTAAAAAAAAAAAATAATGTTAAAAGCCCTTTTTATTTCCCATATAAATATTGCTTCATTAATTTCTGACTATCGAGTGTTGGTTATATCTTTCTCTGGCATATGGAAGAGCTGTGTAATATCAAAGATCTGCTATGCAGGTAATTCATACATCTGATCCAACGCAGCATTTCTGCAGCGACTGGGTCTGCTGTACCAAAATTTGTACCCCTTATGAGGAAATTTTGAAGAAAGTAATCTGGTGGTGTAAGTGAGTTAACTCTGGTGTAGATGGGCATGCTTTTCTCTATGGCAATCTCTCAAGAATCCTGTTTTGCCATCCGGGTTTAGATTCGCCCTTTTGGTTTTTCACTATAATTGGGTGATTCTTTGGCATGGCAAGGAGGCAGGAAAAATGTTTTTCACACGTAGCAGAGAGAATTAATCACGGAGTACCTACAGTTTTGCCATCCTCCAGAAACGACCACGTCTTGCTTTGCGGATGCAGCCATCACAGGAAGGTGATTTTGCCCCAGGGATCCCTCCTGCTGCACCCTGGTGATTCCTTCGCACAGACTCCTTATCCCTTGACTTAATTCGGGAGATTCTCATCTGTGATTGCCCCCTCTGGAATTTCTGAGGATGGCATTGGTATTTGTCTGCTCAGCCCAGAGAGAGCTCTTCAGCCCGTTTCCAAGCACCCGCTGGCAGGAGGCTTTGGGAGAAAGAAGGACACTTTGTGTGTGCCTGTTGCAGATGGACACTGGCTAATGGGACCTCCCCCAGTCCAGTGCAGCCATTCTTGCATTCCTAGGAGCAAATCACAGACCCCACGTTACATCAAATTACCGCATTTTAAGGCACCGAGTGACACAACAGCCACTGTATTTTGTACCCCCAGAAGTGAGCTCTGTGTCCATGCAGAAGCCAGGAGGGCAATTACTTTTCTGAAGAGTTTCCAGCCCTGGAACCATGGTGCAGGGCTCCTTTCAGGATCCGGCTGCAGCTCATGCTGCGGGTGAAAGCAAATGTCAGCTTTTGCCTGGAGGTAAAGGACAGTGTGAGCCAGAAAAACTCTGCAGGCCCAGAAAGAAGAAGCTGCTGCAATTAAAACAACGAACGTGGTAGTGGTACATTTTGCTACTTCCCCAGCTATGCAACAGCGATAGGAGGCAAAGCGACAGCCAGGATATATTTTGGGTTTGGCTTTGCACCTTTATTGTGTATTTGCTGCCTCCTGGTGCCTGCAAAGCAAGGAGCCAGAGCAGCACTTCTCTGTGCAGGCAGTTCTGGCACCGCGGCAGCAAAGGCACGAAGCTGCTGGAGATACGGAAACATCAGCTCATGAACTAACGCACAACCAGCCTCAAACGTTTTATCTTATTTGATAGCAAATTTGGGCCAGTCTCCACTATTGGTGTTCTCAGAAGAAGGGAGCGTACCCACCCAGGCACATATTGGTGCACCTACAGAGAGAGGATTTCTTTATAAATTCAAAAAGTGGGAGGCAAAACCTTCCCAGTGCTGAGAATTTCCCGTATGAGCAAAGTTTTCTCAGGTGTGTAAAAAATTCTGAGGTGTTATTTAAGTTAATAACAATGTGATATATTTAAGTTCCTTTGAATGTTAATTCCAGAAGCCCTTAGTAGACTATCTAATGGGAGACCTCATCACTCTACAGCTCCCTGAAAGGACATTGTAGAGAGGTTGGTGCTGGTCTCTTCTCACAGGGAATTAGTGACAGAACAAGAGGGAACGGCTTTAAACTGCAACAGGGGAGGTTCAGACTGGACATGAGGAAAAAATGTTTCCCAGCAAGAGTGGTCAGAGAGTGGAATAGGCTGCCCAGGGAGGGGGTGGAGTCCCCATCCCTGGGTGTGTTTAAGGGCCGTTTGGATGAGCTGTGGGGGGATGTGGGGTAGGGGAGAACTTTGTAGAGTCAGGCTGAGGGTTGGACTCGATGATCCCGAGGGGCTTTTCCAACCTGAATGATTCTGTGATTCTGTGATCTAGGGAGAAAATACACCCAGCTCAAGTGAGAGTTTTGCACGTGCAATGGGCGCTCAAGTCTCATCCTGCTGACTTGTTGTCTGCCCTTTCCTATGCTTTGGCTCAATCTTCTTCAGATCATAAACATGGTCAATAAATGACCGCTCACCAGCTTCAAAACTCCTGATATTTAAAGGCACATCCCCCAGTGGTGTGGTTTTTGTGCTTGGCGTTTATGTCTGTGCTTGAGTGGAGCGGCGCATGGCTCTGCGGATGGGCACCGACTGCTCGGGTTGTGTTGCAGCAGCGTTAACAGAGAAACTTAATGCACTGCAGAAGGGAAAATATAAATTTAGAAAGACAAGAAATCCTGCTTCCTATTAAGTGGAGGAACAGCCAGCCAGTGTAATCTGCTCCTGAAAGCCTCTCTGCATCCTCTGTGTCTGCTCTCAAGTGTCCCATTGTGCCCCCAGCTTGTCCTCACCTCTCACTGCTGTAATCCCCTCTCTGTGGCCAGGAGATGGTTCGTGGTTTTCTCTTGGGACTTCTTTCTAAGAAAATCCTTACATGTATTACATATTTTTTTCATTTTTTTTTTTTAATTAAAGGAGAGTTTTCTAACTATTTTGATTACCAGGAGGAACTAGCAGGAGCTGTTTGTGGCTGTTTGATTTCAGGAAGATTTATGATGCAATGGCAACGCTAGTGACGTGCCCTTGAATAGTTTTAACTCATCTGCATCAAGAGCTTTACAAAGGCTGACACGTCTTCTTTGCATTTTATGATGGGATAAGCAAGGTGTGGTGATTTCATGGCTTTTTCCCTGCAACGAGATGTTAGGGGTGAAATCCATCCCCTTTGGACCTGCTCCTCTGCCTGAGCTCAGCAATAGTAGTGAGATCTTCCAATATGAAACTAGGAAGTCTAGATTTAAGGAAGAAATTTTTTACTATGAGGGTGGTGAAACACTGGATCAGGTTGCGCAGAGAGGTGGTAGATGCCCCATCCCCAAAAACATTCAAGGCCAGGTTGGACAGGGCTTTCAGCAACCTGATCTAGTGGAAGGTGTCCCTGCCCGTGGCAGGGGGGTTGGACCAGATGACCTTTAAAGGTCCCTTCCAACCCAAACTATTCTGTGAATTCTATGGATTCTATGAAACCATTCTTTTTCTATTTCTGGTTCATCTCTTAAACCCATGACAGTAAAGTTATCTTGACCAACTCTGGCAAAGGCTTATTCCAGGATGGCACAGCAAAGGCAAAGCTCCAGGCTTTAAAAAACTCAAAGGGTTTTCTAAGTGAGTGGATATTTTTGCACCAAGTGACCTCACTTGCTCTCACTAGCTCATCCTAAAGCTCTCATGGAGAAATGGACACTGCCTTCTCCTTCATGGAGAAGGTCAGTTCCAATGACATGGTTGAAGTAAAGCCTGCTTGGCTCTAGTTGTCACAAGGAGACATGGGATGACACAGAGCTCACTCCTACTGCCCGTGGAGATGCTGCAGAGGTAAGTGTAAGGTTTGTGTTAAAAATTAAATGAGTTTCATGAAATGTCCCCTTTCCCAAGCTACTATCTGAAGTACATCTTGCGGGCTTTTGGTTTCATAGTGAGTTTTGAGCTGCTGGGGTTTTGTAGCGAGCTAGAATTTCAACACAGGTTTCCAAGATGTTGTCATAGTTTTAATGGAAGGGAAAAAAAAATGCTGTGATTTGTACTGAAAGGAGACATAAAGTCCCAGTGGAGACAGGGCAGAGGCAGGTACCTCTGCACCAAATATCAGCGTGATGTGAATGTTGCTCTTCCTCACCCATGGGGCTATACACAGCTCTGTGATGATAGAAGGTACCTCCAATGAGCCATCTGATTGCAAAAACACCCCTTCTGACAAAAAATAGGGTATTTGGCCTTTGCAAGATTCTGTATTGTTTGCCTTCAGAGTGGCTCAGTGCCGTCAGGCGGTGGCAGCCAAAGGGCTGTGCCTTTTGAGCACGTTTGCTAATGAGATCAGTGGTTTGTTTTCATTTAATGGGCAGCAAGAGAGCACTTTGCTGAAGGGCTGTGCTTGAAATTAGTGTTGCCAGGAGGCCGTTGTGTAAAAGCCGAACTCTTTTGTTTCCGATGTGGGTGACAGCTATAAATTGCCATTTAACTTGAGGGCTCTGTTCCTATTGTTCCTTTTTTAAAGATCAAGCAAGGTAAAGCCCTAGATGAAAAGCTCAGGGTAACACAAGGGAGAAGGCAGACAAGGTCAAAGTCAAGGTCAAAGATGGGAGATTCCTCAGCCCTTCTCTTGACAACAGGGAAATTTTTTATTTCTGTGCTGTCAGAGGAGGACACTGTTTTATATCCTAATTTTAGCTTCCTTTTAGCTAGTAAACAGTGAATATTATTGTGCTGGCTAAATAGGAATTGTATGCACACAAATCCCACTTGCACTTTGCAGATACTTCCTATTCAATGCACAATCCTATTTCCTCATGTTATTATTTTGCAGTTAGGAAAACAAGCAGCAGTGAAATCTCATTTTGTATCACCGGACCTCAGACCTTCTCTTGTTTTATTATATTGCCGGCGCAGCACAGAGGAGCATCATGCTGTTTGCTCCCAAGTGTGGAAAAAAGCACAGAGCATCAACACGAAGGGCTTTGCGGACCCTTCCGCAGATGCTATGGCAGCAATGATCCCCCCTCCTCCCTTTTCAGCTCTCGTCTCGCTTTTAGGCAGTCCCCTCCTTGGCATAAAGCCCTTCTCGACTTGAAATCTCTCCCAGCTGGTCAAGGAATAGTTTCTGATCATTGTCCCCAGATCTGTCATGCAAACGCAGTGTCTGTGCCGTGCCAGGCGAGCAGCACGCTCCTCCTTCCCCTCGCCCAGTGCTCTCTAGAAAACAGAGAATATTTTGAAGGTATTTCAAAGACAGTAATCTGGCCATTTTCCTGACTCTGGGGCAAGAATGGATCATTTGTAATTATCCATGATTGCATCTTAAGTGTCCCGTTTCGTGCAGGAAGACATCAGATTTCCTTAATTTTTTCTATTTAGGAAAAAAGCTTTTCCTTTGTCTCCCATAGAACAAAGAAATACGAACAAGCTATTGAAACAGTGAGGGCTAAGCCCATCCCCAGGGTAAAGGCGCTGCCTTAATGGGGTTACATGCAGAAGAAATTTGGCTCGGAGTATGTAATCACTGCCTGAATTAATGAAAAAAGGGTTTCTTTGGAGTAGGCTGAATAGCCCAGCTGCAGCAATTATCTCGTCACTCATCAGAATGACGACAAAATTAGTTCCAGATATAAAACCGGACAACGGAGGCGAGACACCTAGTGTGTATTTATTTTCCCAGTTAATGACACTTGAGGTTGCTCTTCTGTCCCCATATGTTTTGGGCAGCCTCTGCCGCACGCTTGCGGCTCGCAGCAAAGCGCTGGGGGTTCACGCAAGGTGAGACGGGGACCTGGACGTGGGTTTGTGCAAAAATTGGCTCCTTTTTCAGGAATCTGCTGCGGCTCCATCTCAGCTCTCCTGGCCCGTCCCCAGCTCATGACCTCTGCAGGCAGCTCCCACCTTTAAGGTGGAGATCCCAGTCTGGCTGAGCCCCATCGCTGTGCTCGTTGCTGGGGATACAGGGAGCAGCATCGCCACACCAACTGCGATGTGCACAGATATTTCTCCATCAGTCGGGGACCCACATCTCTCTTGTGGCTTCTGGGTGCCACCACAGTGCCAGTAACAGCCAAGATGGGCAATTGGTTTCTTGGGGAAGCCAAACAGGGGACTTTTCCCTCTGGACCTGAGGGGGTTGAGCCTGCTGCTTTAGTTATCATCTCTTCCTAAAAAGCTGGGACTCAGCCAGTTCACATGGCTGTGATTCATGTCTTGTGGTGAGTGTCAAAGCAAAGAAGTCCACTTTAGGGTGAAGAGGAAACGGGGACATCATTTGCTAATAGTTCTGTGGCTTATGGCTGCTGCCCAACCTCCCTGTGGGCCTCAGGGACTCGTGCTCTACCTCTTGTGAGTGCAGAAGGAGAAAAACGACTGTGCAGAAAGACTAAGAAATTTCATTACATATTTAACAGGATTACGGACTAAACAACCCTTCAGTGCTGCCTGCTGAGGGCTATCGGCTAGAAGGTTTATCGTTGAGGGAACTGGCAGCAAAACTGGAAAGATGGGAGCTTCAAAAAGCTGATTTTGACTCAAGGGAGCAAGCCACAGAGGTCCAACAGGGAAACGTAGTGTATGGGGGTACTGTTTTCTACCCAAAATCTATTACCAGCCCCTCTTCTTGAGCATCCAGAGTCTTTTGCATAAGAGCATCAGGACTCTCGCATCCCTGCTGTGCTCTCATGAGCCTGTGATGATGGATTTTGCTTCCTGACCCAGCTGATGTTGTATCTGTGATCTGGCACGCAGGCATCCTCCTCCTTTCTATCTTCCCACCCTGACTTTAACATGTCCACGTAGTCTTGGCCAGGTTTTTCCACGGGGTCAGTGCAGAGTGACCCCTGTAGGTGCTTTCACAGCACAAGTCTCCCTTACATATTCAGTACTTGCATAGGCAGCTCCAAGCCTAAAATTGCTAATAAGGGCTGTATTCTGCATTCTGGGGGACTTTTCACTGGTGAACCCATGCTGGCATGTTACACCTCAGATACGGCAGCATTGGATGGTGGAACAAAAAAAGACTGGTAGATAAATTTTGTTTTTTTCATTTAAAATATCTGCAGGAATGAAACTTTTTACATGAGGAAAGATTATAACAGCTGCAGTTGACTCACTGCACTCTCCCATTGAAGGAGGCTCCTAAAACGCTGGAAAGAAAAGCATGTGATTTTTTTAAAGAGGGTTGTTTTTTTTTTTTCTCTCCTGGTATTTGGAGGCATGCAGAGCCTTTGCTTAAATGGGAGCTGTGATTTCAGTTTTGCTTGTGTGCCCTGCATCCCTGTGCGAGTAGCTACTTAGAGACCATTTTGTGTATTGTATTTCCAGCTGACAAGCAGAGCTACATAAATAACGCAGCTGCTGCTACCGGGTGTCACACATGACTTCCAGGAAAGGGCTGACAATGCCCCTTCCCCAAGGAAAGCTGGCAAGTGTGAACCGAAGTGGTGGGAAAACCCCTTGGGAAGAGGCTGCCCAGCTGGCTCAGCGCTGCGTTTCTCGGGGAACGGGAAAAGCAGCCGCCTCCTTTCCACGCCACCCGTCAAACCGAGTGACCTTAGGTGACAGCGACAAGCGTACGCGCTCCCTGGGATTTAACCAGCCCTCTCAGATCGCATGTGGGCGATGAGATGGATGCGGTCTTTGGGGTGAAGTACAAAGAGACATCACCGTGTGGTTAAAGAACTGGTGGCACCACTTCTCAGCGAGTCTGTTAGCCATTTGCCAGCTGACTGAGCTCTGGGAAGCTTTCTCTGCCTGTGCACTGGGTGTTTTAATCTCTCTGCTGTTGTATTACTACTATTACTACTAATGATAATCAATAAATTAAGGCCTATGGGATTCCCCACTGAGATATCACTCCGTTGCATCTAGCACTTTACAAACACCCGCTGAGAAAGTCATTCCTGTTTAAATCACTGTTGTGCCGGCTGGGACAGCCCTTGGGGAAGATAGAAAGTTGTAAATCATGGTCTTGTAGAGGCTGGTGTCGGTTTAGTGCAAGGGATAAAGAGCCCACAAAGGCTTTTGTGCTCTGGGTTAGTGACACAATTTCTGCCGGTGCCCAGGGATGAGAAATCAGGGCTGCTGTCCCTATCGAATCAGAGCTTTTTCCTTGTTGAAGACACAGGTTTGATCTTTGAACTTGGCCCATGGTGTGTGCAACAACATGGTGAGGTTGGCAAAGGTGAAATAATCTGAAATAATCCTCCGCCCAAGTGCTTCACGTGTGTCCTGCAGCACGGACCAGCAGCTCTCCCTGCAGTAACTTGGGTAGAAAACTGATGGGCACTGCTGAAGGAAGCTGGGGTGATGCAAGACCTAAAGTTTCTTGAGTCATGAGGAAGTTGGCTCCAGCAAATCCCAACCTCTCCAACACTCAGTGTTCAGTCCTGCAGTGGACAGCAGCCAAAAATCAGATTTGGGGACGTTATTCCCTAAAACGTGGGGCCAAAGCACAGTTTACAGGGAGCCTCAGCAACTGCCTGTGCGTAACGTCAATGCTGTGTCTTCCCCGTAAGCTCTTTGCAGCTGGGTCTTACTTCTAGATGCTTTCCCTTAAGTCTCTTAAAATCTTTAGCTCATAAAGCACAATAAAGGTTGCTCGCTGGTGTTGGAAGAGAGTTTCTCTGAAGCCTGCCTGCCAGGTCTGATTTTCGGTGGAGATTTTCCCAGCATGTTAATCAACAGGCTGTAGTGTCTCACTTTCCAGCTGTAACTGTCCTAGAGGTAGGGACAGATAAGTTTATTAGTAAACCAAGATTTACGGCTGGTTACGCCTTTGTGCTTTCCCAAGCTGTGTATTTCACAAGAATAATTGGGAATGGGGAAGCTCTCAGCAGCTTTCCTTCCCAAGGCTGGGTTTTAGACTCCGCTTGTTTCTTAAATGAGTGGGTTTGGTTTTCTTGCTTGCCGATGCGAAAATGCTGCACGCCAAAGGGCAGCAAATTGACCAAATGCTACATTTTTCCCTACGCGTTTCCTTCCAAATCTCTGTAATCATGTATTTGATTTGCAAAGGATCTTTTTACTAGTGGCTTCAAAGCTGACCCGGTTAGGGCAAGCCATAAAATGAACTGTATTCCTCTAATTTGTCTTGGTAACAGAGGGCCGCGGTGGCTCGCGAGCCCTGAATGCTGCCACGCAGAGATGCTTGCTGAGCGCATCCCAGCCCGCCGACGGCGCGCGCCCGGTAGAGCACCAGGATCCATGCCGAACATCAAACCCATGAATAAACGGCTAGGGAGGACAATGCCTTCATCCCCATCCGTCACTGAACAAAACCTGGGAGCTGAGCCCGGAGCGGTGCTTTGGCTGCTGGCTTTGTCCCACCCGCAGGTCCCCGACGGTTCCCACGGCCCCTTCACCAAACGGGGCTGTGCCTGCGAGCTCAGCCTTCCTCCCTCTGGACCACGGCAGGATGGAGGAGGAGGATGGAGTGCTGCTGGTTTTAATTATCACCTTCGTTTTCATGGATGAGCGAAAATGAGTTTAATTTCTCACGGAGGGTGAAGGCGACCGCTGTTCAGTGTTTGCTGATTGGACTCCTGGCTTTCCGCTGGGCAAGCCAAAACAGAAAAAAACAGCTTTCCAAATGATGTCATGGCTGTTTCCTTCCCCTGGATCCAACAAGCAGAGTGCACAGTGAAGTGGTCAGCAAGGTACAGCTTCATCGGAGATCCAGGAATCTCTGCAGGGAACCTGGCCAGGAGCTGCATTTTGCCATGAAAAAGGTTCAAAAGGAGATTGAAGGCAGCGATCACTCCATGGGATGGAAATTAGTGATGGAGTCTGAGGATATAAATGTCATTCTTTGGGGAAAAAGGAAGGAAACGGGTTAAGAGGAGTTAGGTCCCTATTCCCACTGCACCGTTGGGGGTTCCCCCTCTTGCAAAGGAGGTGAACAGCGCCGGACTGAGCATGGAGGTGGGTGGAAAGCTGTTGAAGTTGTTGGCATCGGCAGCATGAATATCTCACTTAAAGGAAATGTTGGCAAAAGGAGATGAAAAACTTAGGCGGATTTTTCCCTTCCTGACATCCCTGGCCTTGTTAGCTCACAACCTTTCTGAGCCAGAAACCATTGCAAGCTGGAAACAGGGAATCCAAGAGTGCAAAACTCCAGATAAGGAGAAAATCTGGCTGTTCTCTGGGAAAAGTGGTGGGCGAAAGATGGAGAGAGAGAAACAGAATCTGGAAGTCTGCTTAGGAGAGGAAGAAGTGCACCAGCACAGCATAGCTCATTCATATCTTCACAGAGCCCCTAAAAATTCTCCAGTGTGATGCAATGGAGTTAAAGTGAATATACGCGGGCTGGCAAATTTGCTTTCTTAGTCACCTTCTGTGGGCCCCTTTGGAGGGGCCCAGAGCTCTCCAGGACCACCAGCTGAGGAGCCATGCCAAACGTGAAGAGGCTCAGAGATGCTCTTCACCTACGCATCCAGCCTTTGAAGATGTTGCATTGCCTGAAGTTGCAGCCTCTCCCCAGCCTGATGGTCGAGGCCAACAGGTAGAGACTTGAGAGTGAGCTGGAGAGCTGTAAAATCAGATGCTGTTGGCTTAAATTCTGTTTTAAGAAGTGTATCCCCAGGCAGCGTTGAGAGGAGGCTCCTGGAAGACTGGAGTACAGTGAGGGGAGGGATTTGAGCCCCGGAGGAAGTGAGATGGGAGTGGTGGGAGGCTGTTCCTGGAGATAACGAGACACAGGGGAGGCCACACAGCAAGCGCTGTAGGTCCTGGCTTCGTCTCTTCATTGAGGCTGAAACAACTATGTCAAAGGGAGGGAAAAAAGATGGGTGTAGGGCTGGTTGCCTCCAAGGGTTGGTGGCCACCCAGCGGGAGGACAGCTGTAGCGCTGAGGGTGGGTAGGTGGTGGCTGTGGGCAAGCACTTGGAGAGGAGCAGGTCCCAGGGAAATCTTTGAGGTATGGGGTACAGGGCCCAGGGAGGTTGCACTGTCTCCATCCTTGGAGGACCCTGAGCAACCTCGTCTGACCTCATGACTGACCCTGCTTTGAGCAGCAGATTGGAGGAGAGACCTCCTGAGGTTCCTTCCAACCTGAACTTCCCTATGATCCTGAGACATATCCAGACTTTTCCCCCTTTGAAGAGCCTCTCCAGAGCATCCAGGGGGTTAGAGGAGAGAAGCCAGCACATCACTCCAGACAACTATTTCCTGTCTTTCATCGGACAAAATCCCACACTAGTAAATGTGATCTGAGTTTTATTCCATGGAGCCAGAGTAACACCATGGAAATGATGTTGGGCAGAAGTTTAGAAAATAATATTTCTTTTTTCATCAAGTAGTGTTATACCTAGAGATGTTCAAGACCATGTTGGGATTAAGAAGCCATGACACTAAATTATCCTCAGGAGCAGCGGTTCCCCCATCTGGCAGCAAACACCTCTCTGCTCCAACCACCATTGAAGAAGTCAAAGGCAACTTCAACAATGATCACCAACAGCACCAAATTCCCTTCTTGCATGGAGGAACTATTGCAAACAGAACATCTAATAAACCCCTTCTCATTCATCATCACCCTCAGCCTCATCTCTTAGCTAAACTCTTCATTTACAAAGAGCAGTGGCTATAAGAAAAAAAAATCTCTGGGTAACTGGGTCAGCACTGCTATTTTTGCGATGTTTCCTGTGATGCAGAATCTCGGTGTGTCATGTCTCCATGCTCTCCTGCATCTCCACCCTCTGTTTCACGAGTGCACGGTGCCAGATTCATGGTGGTATAAACATGCAGACCTCAGCTTGATGGAGAACTAACTTGTCTTTTTATTTTCTTTGACTTGGGGGCTGCCTTTTGCAATGAGAATAAAGCAATAATTTAAGGGTAGAGGAAATCTTAATACCTCCTCGCCCAAAATAGCACTTGAGAAGAACTAAATTTTTTAGCCTGAAGAACTTGGATAAATGAGTAGGAGGTTTTTTATCACCCTCATAACTTACTATTTAATTTTCCCTCCCGAGGTAAAAAGTGGGAAACTTTTGTTACAGTCTTGTTTTATCCCTGTCTGGCGCTATTCATAAATTTTTCATGAAGAGCTCTGTAGGCAGCAAGTTTGTTCTTGGTATGAACATCCGCTGCTCTCAGGGTACTGCCTGGAGGGTGGACTCTGCTGAAACATTTATGGGATCCCATAAATGCAACAGGATCCCATAAATCTGAACAGAAGGGAGGAAAAACAAGTCTTATGAAACACAGCAGAGGACTACCTTGTTTGTTTACCACGCAAGTGTGGCACGCTTCATTTTTTCTCTCTAAGAAGTCTGAATTATTTCCTTAAAAGCGCTGTTTCAGTGGGAAAATGGCTCCTTGTATTCTTGATGCTGCACAGGGATAAGGAAAAAAGAATTTGAAAGCCCCAAAAGATGGACCCTTGGCTCATAGGAAGCTGGAAGCTGACTGTGGGATTTGTGTGAGCCATAAAGCTTTTCTGTTTGTTTTTATTTGTAGCCGTTGTGCTGTCGCTGCTACCAGTTACCACCTGCACCTCAGCTGTGCCTGGCACCATGACGAGAGCCAGAGCCGGAGCTGTGACCTCTGGTTCTATTTCTGGGGTTGCCTCTGCCCGGTTGAACACAAGGCGTGGAGACAGGTCTTCCTGCTGGTGAACTGGGGTTCCACCATCCTGGAAAATCCTCCAGGATGGCTCGTGGATGGCTCCTTGGCATGAACCAGGACAATAAAGCCTTCCTGCAGCCAACAAACCCAGCAGCCCACGCCTTCTGCAGGGAAGGGTCGTGCACGTGCCGGTAGCATGGGATATATGCGTTAATTTTTTAATAAAATGCAGCCTCCAGCCTCCCGAGCAGCTGCCAGCCTGGGGTGAGAAGTTTAGGCATTCCTCATGGGTGGGGGAATGAAGAACCTCTCCAGGTGCGCGTCTCGGGGTGAACAACAACTATTCTTGGCCTCTCTGTATCCAACATTGTTTCCTCCATTGGTGCAGCAGGGATTTACTAAAAATAAACGGATATTCATGGGAGAGGGTGCGAAGGCAGCTGTTTCCATAGTGCAGATGCCAACGTTGAGGTACCCAAGCTGAACGCACAGCAAGAGAGAGCCCTATCAGGTCAAGTGAACAGAGACTTAACCCAGATTTGGTGGTTTACTGTTGGACAAGATCTAGGTCAGGAGGACCCACCAAGGAACATCATCATCAGCTTTCCCCTTTTTCCAAAGCACTCTGCTTTCCTCTTCCTTTCTTTGGCAGTTGTTATGGATTTCATTCAGCTTTTTCAGCCTTCAAACCGTGGAACAATAGTGGGACAGTGAAGCTCAGGAAGCTGGGGAGCAGGAACAATAGTTGACGTCCTTTCCCAGCCGGGCTGCCAGACACCCCTTCCCCTTCCACATCACTCCTTCACCAGGAAGTCTGACCTCCCTGTTGAGTGTTTTCCAGATGTTGGTCTGCTTTTGTGTCACCCTGCACCCAAGGGAAATGCAAGGCTGCAGGTAACAGCCTGGTGCAATGCACCAGTGGTGTAAAATATCTTCCTTTGTTGGCTGAAAGAAGAGCCTTGGGTGCAGAATTGCATTAACCCTTGTCCTGAGGAGGTCCCTGTCCTGTCTCCCCTCCTCCCTCACCATGGTCTTGCTGTGTTTCCAGGGCTCTGGAGCTCTGCACGCCCCTGGGCAGGCACGTGAACACCCCTATGGTGATGGATCAAGGCCATCAGGGTCTTGGTTGCATGGCAAGGAGAAGATGGAAGGAGCCACCACAGCACCCAAATGTTAAGGATGGTGCTTGTTGCAGGGAAAGGCCAGCAAGGACACACTGTTAGGACATGTCCCCTTCCTTACATGAGCTCTGGATGTGGAGGCAGCCTGGGAAAGCCTTTTAGAGACTGGTGGTCCACAGACCAGGATGGGGACAACCAGCAGGAGCTCTGCAGGAGACTGTCCCATTCATACGATGAGAGAGACAGGAGGGATGCATTTTAGGGGCTTTCTGGAGGGAAGCCAAGCAGTTTTAGAAATGCTGACAAACAGCAAGATGTCTGTTTTTCCTTGCAGTGCTTCAGTTCCCACTGCTGATGTTGCCTTAGCAAACTCATTTCAAAGGGGCTCAAAAAATACAGAGAGGTCAGGATGGAGACAATGCCAACTCCCTTTCAGCACACAAGCCAGGACTGGGTGGTGTGACCCATAGCTTAGGGACATCTGTACATCGAACCCATCTGAGCTTTATCGGTGAGGCCAGCTAAAATGCTTCCCAGTTGCCCCAGGGCAGCTGGGTCATGGCCCAGCATATTTATTTTGTCTTCTCTGCTCCACAGCAGTGAGCGAAGTCCAATTTGGTTTGGGGAGGGAAAAAAGAAATTACGCTATGGAACGTGTTCTCACCTGCGCTGAGTTAAGAGCGAGGTGTGTGTGGGGCGCAGAGCCCTCGATCGCTCCCCGTGTGCCCCCCGTTTTCACTGGGGTCCATTGCGAAGCAAAAAGGAGTTTGCTCTTAGCAGCCTGCGTCTCCATCCCACCCAACGGCTGCAGATTTAGGGCTTTACGCTCAGCAAATAACTAGCACAATGAAAATATGATGCAGACGAGTGGTCTTATCTCGCTCTCCACCAGGGATGAGGAGCCAGGGTGATTAACAACGAGTGCAGAGAGCTCAGCCGTTGCAGATTAACGTTGGGCTTTGTTGGGGCCGGGGGGGGGGGCCGGGGGGGGGCGGGAAGCACCACATGGGGGGATGAGAGCAGCGACAGCAAATTCAGTTTTCCTTAATGCTTACTCAACCGCTTGTCATGCCATGGGGCAGCTTTCCTCTCCTCCGGGCTACGATGACGAGGCAGGAGGATGCAGGATTTGTCCCCCGCAGCCCGAAGATGCGTGATTAATAGGTTTCAAGCCATGCACACTGCACAGTTCATTAAATCCCAGCTCCAAATCCTTCCCCGCATCATGTTGACCTCAGTCCTTTCATTATAGATACTTGGGGGTGTCTGTGTGCGGGACCTAAAATCCGGCAGTGTGGTGCTGGCTCTGCTGGCTTTTTGGGTTGTTCTTTTTTTTTTTTTTGGCAATGATGCAACACACAGGCCCAAGGGGTTGGTGGAAAGACGCAGTAACAGTAAAATGGGAAAGACTGGGGAAGGGGGGGGGGTGTCAAAGTCCAGAGCCTGTGGCGAGGCTGGCAGCTCTGAGCTGGGCAGGACAAGGCAGGATGGAGGGAGGTGAAGCTCGGCTTTGTTTGGGGGGGGGGAGGCTGGGGCTCTGCTCTCCTCATCCCCCGAATTTCTGGTGTAAAGCGAATAAAAGGTGTCAGTGAGGGTGGTTGTGCTGGTACCAGGACATGGCCAGCACAGAGGGGGCCATGTGCAGATGATGCTGGTTGGAAAGGGGGGGTAATGGGGGGGGGGGGGGGAGGAACAAGAGAGGGACTGTGGGAGATAGTGGGGGTGCTGGCGACTCACCCCAGAGGGGTGCCTGGGTGGGGCTGCTGCAGTTTTGGGGCCCGGCGGTGCAGGAATGGTGAGTCGGGAGGCATTTACATGGGGGTGCAATGCTGGGGGACATAGGGGGTGTGCTGTAGGCTGGGGGGGGCAGTGCTTTGGGGGAGGCCAGGGCACATCACCCCACGGGGCTCTGTGGGGTCCGTGTCACACCACAGGCCTTCGGGGCGTCCAGGGGGTCCATGTCAGCACCCCACGGGGCTCCGTGGGGCTCCATGGGGGGGTTTGTGTCACACCACCCCTTGGGGCTCCAGGGGGTCCGTAGGATCTGTGTCAAATCGCCCCGTGGAGTTAGGGGGGGTCCGTGTCACACCACCCTGTGGGGCTCCAGAGGGTCGGTGGGGTCCGTGTCATCACCCCTCAGAGCTCGGGGGGGTCCGTGTCACACTGCCCTGTGGGGCTCCGTGTTGTCCGTGGGCTCCGTGTCACCGCCCCCCATAGCTCGGGGGGGTCCGAAGAGTCCATGTCACCACCCCGCGGGGCTCTGTGGGGCTCCGTGGGGGGGGGTCTGTATCACACCGCCCCTCGGGGCTCCAGAGGGTCCGTGTCAAATCGCCCCGTGGAGTTCTCGGGGGGTCCGACTCACCGCCTCTCACGGCTCCATGTTGTCCGTGGGGTCCGTGTCACGGCCCCCCATAGCTCGGGGGGATCCGTGGGGTCCGTGTCACCGCCCCCCATAGCTCGGGGGGGGTCTGTGGGGTCCGTGTCACCTCCCCCCATAGCTGGGGGGGTCCGTGGGGTCCGTGTCACCGCCCCCCATAGCTCGGGGGGCCCGTGGGGTCCGTGTCACCTCCCCCCATAGCTCGGGGGAGTCCGTGGGGTCCGTGTCACCGCCCCCCATAGTTCGGCGGAGTCCGTGGGGTCCGTGTCACCGCCCCTCATAGCTCGCGGGGTCCGTGGGGTCCGTGTCACCGCCCCCCATAGCTTGGGGGGGTCCGGGGGGGTCCGTGTCAACGCCCCCCATAGCTCGGGGGGGTCCGTGGGGTCCGTGTCACCGCCCCCCATAGCTCGGGGGGGTCCGTGGGGTCCGTGTCACCACCCCCCATAGCTCGGGGGCGTCCGTGGCGTCCGTGTTACCGCCCCTCATGGCTCGGGGGGGTCGGATGAGCCCACGCCACGGCGGGGGGGGGGTGTCTGTGGTGGGGTCGGACGCGCCCACGAGCGGTGGGGGGGGGGGATGGAACGAGCGCTGCGCCGGGGCTCCGTGCGCGGGGGGGCGGCAGGAGTTGGACGAGCCCATGCCTCGCGGAGGGGGGAGCCACCCGTATCCCCCGCTATATTTACGCCCAGCTGTCTGTCAGCCGTAGAATCCTTCCCGCCCCGGCTCCGTGTGAATAGAGAAGCAAGTCGGGCTGGATCCTGCGCCTTCGAGAAGGCGAAGAGCGCGGGCAGAGGGCACACTGTGGCGCGTCGTCCCCCCCCGCGGCGGGGGGCGCAGTGGTGCGCGCGGCGCGGGGCGGGGCGCAGCGGCCGCGGTGGTACCGGCTGCCTCGTCCCCTCGCCGCGTCGCCGTCGCCATGGCGCTGTGCGGCCGCTCCGCGCTCCTCCTGCCGCCCCCGCGCCCCTCACCGCGCCGGCCCCGGGCCGCCGAGGCCTTCGTCAGGTAACCGGGGGGGGAGATGCGGGGGGAACCGGCGGGGAAGGGTGTTGAGGATGAGGGGGGGGGCGCTGAGGAGCTGACAGGGCGGGGCCGGGCTTTGGGCTACGCTGAGGGGGTTGGTGGGGTGGGGCCGGGTGTTGGGGGGCTCTGAGGGGCCGGGGGTGTTGAAGGGGCTGGATGGAGCGGGGATGGCGTGTTAAGGGCGAGGGGGCGTGGTGCGGAGGTTTGGGGGGAGCTGATGGGGAGGGGTTGGGGGTGTTAAGGGATTTGGTGTGGGAGGAAGTGGGGTGTTCAGAGAGCTGTGGGCGCTGAAGGGGGTGCCTGGGAGGAAAATAGGATGTTAAGGGCGTTGGGGTGGGTTGGTGGGAAGGATGGGGCAGTTGAGGGCTTTGGGGGGGCTGAGGTAGGCTAGAATGGAGGGGTTGGGGACACTGAGGTTTTGTGGTGTTGGGGGCCTGGCAAGGAGTTTTGGGGGGTATTGCAGGGGGATTTGGAGCCCTTAAGGAGGCTGGGGTGATTGTGGGGGGCTGGAGCATTAGGAGCAGCGTTTGAGGGGCTGGGGCTATGGGGAGAAGGGATGGGGCATCATGGGGGGCAGGCGAATTTTGCAGGTGGCTGTGGGGAGAGAAGCACTGATGGCCTTGGCAGGATGGCAGGCAGGGGCCTGACTTGACCTTGTGGGTGCAGGGATTGGCAAATCCTGAATCCCACGGGAGGAGGGTGTGGGGGATGGACTGGGGGCAGGGAGACAAAAAGAGAGGTTTTGGGGACCTTGGAGAGGGGCTGGATTGGAGAGAGGGGGTTTGGGACTGTGGGGACCTGAGCCTGGGTCTGGTTTGGGAGCGGATGGGTGTGGGGCTACCTTGGAAGTAGGGAAGAAAGACTTGTGAAAGGTAGGAAAGCTGAATTAGGGTAGGGATAGCAGAGATTTGGGAGGGTTTGAGGGATTATGGAGAGAAAGGAGATTGTGTATTTGTGGGGGCACTTGCTGGGTGGCTTGTGGAGACCCTGTTGAGGGTATGAAGGCAATAACGTGCTCTGAGCTTCAGAAATATGGGGGATAGAGCTTGACAAGAGATGGGGTGTGGGGACATGTTAGATGATAGCGTTGGCTCTGTGGGAGCTCGGGTGTCGGCTGAGCTTTGTTAGGTTGCTAGAGCTCTGTTTCCTTTTAAAGACTTAAGGTGCACTCCTGTGTGTATTAGGCTACAGTGTATTGTCTGAAGCGTCTGCAGAGAGGAAACGGCCTCAAGTTGCACCAGGGGAGCTTTAGATTGGATATTAAGAAAAATTTCTTCACCAAAAGGGTTGTCAAACACTGGAACAGGCTGCCCAGGGAACTGGTGGAGTCACCAACCCCAGGGGTATTTAAAAGACGTGTAGATGTGGTGCTTAGGGACATGGTTTAGTGGTGGCCTTGGCAGCGTTGGGTTAACGGTTGGACTCCATGATCTTAAGGGTCTTTTCCAACCTAAAGGATTCTGTGATTCTATTATCACAAAGAACAACCCAGGAACTGAAGTGCTTGATGCTTTCAGTAGTTATAGCACAATACATGGAAGTATTCATCAGTGTGAAGTCAGATAATAGAGGAACTGGGACACTGCACGCAAATGGGAGACAAACAGCTGGTCAAGCTACCTGAGTATTAAAGTGGGTCTATGATTGCTGTAGATTTTTAATTTAAAAAAAAATTAATAAAATTTATATTTGGTGTGAGAAGGGAGTAAAAATGTTTCCACTTCTCGGACAATATGCCTGTGAAATGAGAAATTCTGCACTGTGAGAGAGAAATGGAGGTCGTTCTGTTTGTTTGAAATACATGAACATGGCTGTTCTGTGATGATTATGTTCCCTCTCTGCCTGCAGTTCGAAACTGAATTAATCCTAAAGGGGAGGGAAAAGTGACCTTTATAAATATTTTTTTCACTGAATAAATTAATCTTATTTGTTTAGAAAGGGCTTAGTATTTGTTTATAGCTGGAAAGTATCTAAAAATTCATGATCAGTAACACAATACCAAGATGGTAAAAAAAAGCTGAAAGAGAAAATGGTTTCCACTGAAGCCTCTCTCTTTATGAGTGATTTTTGTAATCTGAGATCCTGTTTTAGAGTTGCAATGAGAACATTCAGGCTCTCTGTGAACATCTGCAAGCTTTTGAGCTCCACTGGGAGATCCAGACAGCATCTGTAATTGGGCGTGTTTGTAGGAGGCGTGTCATCCGTTAATTTTTTTCCTCCTCAACATTTGTTCTTGTGCAGCTTTTTTTTTTTCAGGCCAGATGGAGGCAGGGAGGCCAGTGTTTGCAATAAATTTCCCAAGCAGTCACCAGATACCAGGCAGTTAATAAAAATAACTTAAAACAAAACAATCCGTTACCCTCCTCCCCCTGCCCCCAAGTCCCAAACAGGAATGGAAAAATTCTTAAGACTATATAAAGAATAGAGAAACGGCCAGAGATAATTCTTGGAGTTCTTCCACATACTTCAGAGTTTTGGTTTGCAGTATGGTGTGTTGGCAGCTGGCATTTATCACAGCGACCCTCGGCGTTGTAACAACAAAAGCAAGTAAAGAATGGTTTTGTAAATAAAAAGAAAAAAAATCCCTTAGCTAAGAGTATTGCCCAAAAAAGTGTTTGTCGTTTTAGAAGGTGATGTCATGTTTCATGTGTCTGTGTCTGCTGGTGAATGTTGTCCTTAAGAATACATGCATTTATGAAAAAAATTTCTATTAAATGCTTTTGTTAGATATCACTATCTAAAATCAGTGTAAATTTGTTGTATTTGGTAGCGCTCTGGACCCCCCCAGTTTGCGTTACCTTTAAGTAAAACAGAGTAGGCAAATCCTCGTTATTAACTACCCATGTTTGTAACATAATACAGATTGGTTCTCTCTGTATCTATGTGGGGAAATGCAAAATGAGTACTTGGGTTAATTTTTACATCCTCTGTGCCTATACGCCTAATACTATCATCCTCTAAACCATTCTGATTTTAATTGCATAATGGTTTAGTATGTGGCTTTTTTCCTACGGCTTCAGAGGAGCAGTCGGTGGGGTGTTTGGGAGCATGGTGGTGTGGGGACGGAAGAGTTGTTGTGGTTTCCCAACCAGTTTTAGCAGGGGACGTGTCTGTTGAAAGATTAACAATTTGTATCCATGTGTTCCTTATGTAATTATACTGAGGTTCAGGATTTTGTAATAGCACTGTTTCACCAATTTTTTTTTTTTTTTTTTTAAGGAATGCACTGTATTTTAGCTATGCAAAGAGGCAGCTAATTTAACTTGCTGAAGTACAGAAGGAGGGGAAAAAAAAAAAAAGAGAAACAAACCCCATTCCTTGCATACGGATGGGTTTCTACCATGTTAGGGAAGGTGACTTGGTGTCTGCTGAGTGCTAAGCTGTGGCCAAAGTTAAGAGGGATGTGGGACTATGTGGTTGATATGGATAGGAAGGTAGAATAAGTGCTTGGGAAGGAAAAGTTGCCAAGGAGGGGAGCAGAGCTGTTGCGTTAACTTGGCTGCCTGTGGAGATTCAGCCGAAGTTACCCCTTTGCTCTCGTTCAGCTTGAACTGGTGGCAAAACATCTGGCTTCGTGCTTTGTGGCTGCAGCGCTTGTGGCCCAGGAATGGGCTCTGAAAGTCCGTTTAGTCTTAAGGCACCGTCCCTTAACTTCTGATTTCTGCTGAAGTGCTGGACACTTGCCTTGTCCTTCTGATCAGAGATCGACTGATGGCAGAAGAATTACACTGGAGCTACTAGTCTTTCCTACTTCTTCAAATATTGTCATTTTGTCAGGTAATAGTGTTTTTTGAGGGGGAATAGTTGGTGTCCTCGATAACACGCTGCAATTTAAGAAAGTGAAAATACAGACTTGGTGTTCGTATATCAGCCCATTAAACACAGCGTGCATCAAGGCTGGACGTCTGACTAGCTTGTATGTGTGTGTAGGTGATGGGCAACCTGTCATTTGTTTGCACCCATGGAAGAACATCACTTTGTTTCCAGCCCCTGAGCTGATGGTGAGGGCCAATCTGTGAGTTGCTGACAGTAAACAAGTATGTCAGCGGGCTGCACTATCCCGTGGTCATAGAAAATACTAGTATGAATACTGATGTGCTTTCTTAATAAATAGTGTTCCTGTTCAGATGTGCTGAAGTGCCAAAGATCCTGAACAAGCTTGTAATTTGCAAATGGCATCAGGTAGCCCCAAACGTTTGGTAAGGAGAGATTCATGCTTGTTCCTGTGTGCTTTGAGGTCTCTGAAATACAGAATTGAGTATCGCTGTCCATTTAAAGTCAAGAAGCAGGGGATTTGGTCCTGTAAAATGCACACAGCATTGAAATCTCTTTCTTTACGTTTAATTTTAATATTTGCTACTTGCTGAATCACAGAATCACAGAATCATCTGGGTTGGAAAGGACCTTGAAGATCATCTAGTCCAACCGTTAACCTAGCACTGACAGTTCCCAACTCCACCAGATCCCTCAGCGCTATGTCGACCCGACTCTTCAACCCCTCCAGGGATGGGGACTCCCCCCCTGCCCTGGGCAGCCCATTCCAACGCCCAACAACCCCTTCTGCAAAGAAATCCTTCCTAAGAGCCAGTCTGACCCTGCCCTGGCGCAGCTTGAGGCCATTCCCTCTTGTTCTATCACTTATTACTTGGTAAAAGAGACTCATCCCCAGTTCTCTGCACCCTCCTTTCAGGCAGTTGTAGAGGGCCATGAGGTCTCCCCTCAGACTCCTCTTCTCCAGACTAAACCCCCCCAGTCACTTCTTGTATGACAAAAATTGTGCTTCCAAAATCTCTTGATGTTGATTCTGCAGGGGCGGCCGTGGGCACAGCAGAAGCCCTTTTTGAACATGCAAAATGTTTTTAAAGTTGCTGGGCATCCTATTTACAGTCAATTTCCCTCTATTCATTGAGGAGAAATTTTGAAAATAGATGGAAAATGTATTTTAGGGTGGGTGAATGCCATTGTCTTTTGTGAGGGCCAAGCAGTAAAACAGAGTTATTTTGGTGAGCTAAGAAAAAACAGCTGAGAAGTCATATTATTGTTTGAGCTAGATAGTAAATTTCAAATGCACTGCTTTGGAAATTAATGAAATTCTGAGAGTATTTGACTCAGTCTGACTTCTGGATTCTGTTTTCACAAATATATTAGAGATGGTCATAATGTCAGACTGTGGGAAATCCAGGGAAATCCTGTACTCTGATATAAGCAGACAATAATAATGTTTCTGGTAGAAATTGTGAGGTCAACAAAAGGCCCATGAAAAATAAACTTGATTTTTTTTGGGGGTAGAGTGGAAACAGATGGTAGTAGCAGCAAGTTAACAAGATTTGGAAAACAATAAACTGCTTTATCTTTCCGTTTCATTTATTTATTTTAAATCAAGTACTTAACATTAAAACCAGTGTCTGTCTTAGGTAGACAGCGTGAATCTTTTCAAGCCATTCCCTGAAGATGAGCCTTGCTAACGTGAGGGTTTGCACAAGCTTGCCAGGCGTGTCTCAGTTTTTTCCCGTTGTTCGCTGCTATCTTAAAAACCACGTGTGGGTTTTTAGGACTGCCTGGCCTTTGTGGGGGAGGAGCGTAACATCTGCCAATATGAAGCAAAACATACTGAACACAGTGAAATCGCATCCTTTGTCAGCTGAATTTGCACATTGATCACAGCTGTGGCTGTCCCAGCCGTATGGTAACCCAGCCTGTGGGAATCAATCGGGAATCAATCAGGGATCAATGCTAATATCGTTGCTGCACTAGTAGCGCTGGATTACAAGGTCAAGAAAAGGAAGCTTGCGCGTAGAATAAATTCAGCTAGCAGCAAGGGGTGCAGAAAAAATGAACGCATTGTGGAAACACAAAATACTGTGAGGCATTACTTAAAAAATGTATTTGTTCTTTCTGATTGAGAAAGGCACAGTTGTTAATATCCTCTTTATTTGCCAACATACATGGCTTGCAGCGCCGTGTCTGTTACCAAGTTGTGACAGGCTAGACTGTTGTAAAGCAAGGTACTTTGCATAATTAGTATGAAGACATGTGAACAGATGAGCACTAATTCTTAGAAGTTAATGATTGTCAATTATCTTCCCCCTTTTTTTGGATCTAGTCCAAGATTAGCAGAATATCAAGTACCTCAACGCATAGTTTCTTAATTGGCCCAAGCACACTTTATTGCCAGATGCCACACCAAAATGTGGCTTTGCCTTTTGACCTGCCTTCATCAGCAGTCAGATCAGCTTGCTGATGTTTGAAAGTGTTATTTTTTTAGTTCCTGGGATGGAGTTTGTTTGGATCTGTAAACCAAACCGACTTGACACATGGCTTCAAGATTGTTAGTGCAGATACAAAGGAAGTGAGAAGGGCGAGACCATCCCTTGCAGCACCGTGGGCTCTTATACTGGTTTAAGATGATGTCGAAATCGCATCTTCTGTTCAAAAGTGCACACAGGAAAAACTCTCACTTCACCTACTTCAACTTCTTATTCACTTCTAAAGCAGCCTGGTTATCTGTGGTTGTCTCAGATGAGCTTGCTTGCAGCTCATGTCTTGTTCAAGTCTCGCTGAAGTCCAGGAATTTGGGGTTTCCTTAGAAGGGCTTCATGTAATTGTGCCGTTGAACACACCTAATGCTGATTTTTAAGCAGCAAGCTACTGTAAAATTTAGTTGTGGTTATGTACGTGGGTGGATCCAGAACCACCATCTTCCAGGAAATCATCCAGAAGCCCAGAGGGTTATGCCATTGTGTGGAGGTTGTTCTTCGTTCTTTTTGTTTGAAATTGTGTTACTGTGGTAGAATGAAAAGGAGTAAAAAGTCAGTACCCTTGCTAGGGCGCTTGCTTTGGAAGCGGGAAAAGTCATGGATTTTTGTTCCCAGGACAATTTCTTTGTTTTTGTCAGATGATTTGTTTAATGTGAAATGCAAGAAAATGCTATTTTCTTTCTCTGACTTTATACACAGTTTAGCCTGTATTGTTTAAAAGCATGTAGTAAGAATTCTAATTATTCTCTTCACTATTTCTGAATAACCTCTTTCTTCAGACACAGAAGTCTTCTGTTTTTAATGTCAGCCTGTGAATGTAATGATTTATACACACTTGAAATGACGCTGAAAATATTTCTGTGAAGAAGCTTTTTCAAAGATTTCTTTCATAGAAACCACTTCTTTAAATGAGGCAAGGGAAAATATTCTGCTGAAGGCTGTTTAATATTAAGATTGAAATAAACATCTTTATGGTCATACATCTTACTATGAAATAATGAACATATAATTTTCCCTACGCTTTTTCCTGTTATGTCAGGACTATCTCCTGAACGAAATGTAGCGCTGACATTCAACTTTACTTGGCAGAAATTTCTTGGCAGCTTAATCTGAGAACTTTATAATTTTTAAGGAGTGCACCAAAGTTATAATTTCTGTGAAAAACACTGAAAGTAATTCTAGGAGAGTAAAATTCCTAACCTTAAATCAAAACTTAAGGAGGGAAAGAAATACCCAACCCAGCACAAACATGCAAGTACATTCTTCTCCCAGTTCCCCTTCCCCTTTTTCCCCCCACCGCAGTTTACTTGAACAGATCAGAAAATACTTTCACAGAGCTCAAGAAGAAGAAAACGTGGTGTATTTTGCTTTGCTCTGCTCTGGCCTTGTTGCACAGGCTCCTAACACTACTTTTGCTTTTAAATTATAAGCATATTTGATCAGGTCTCCCTTTTGTTGAAGCCGTTAGTGTGAAATTAAAATTTAAAGGTCTTAGGAATAACTTATCTTGTATCGTATAATGATGTTTTTAAATAAATGGGGGTATCTTTCCCCACGAGTTTCATACAAGGAGTTTCCATATTTGTTTTTTGTCAAATTGAGTTCTAGCCATTTCTATCTTTTAAAAGTGATCAGTATAGGGGGAAGTATGATTGCAAAATCAAGGTATGTATTCATGCTGTGTTTATAATGTATAAAAGGTTTCAAAAGTATTTCACAATCCTGAAAAACCTGTCTTTGGCTGGAGAATTACTTAGATTTGCCTTGAGAGTGAAAGCCGAACACAAATAGTAGAGGGATTTTTGCATCTTATTTCTGAGAAAAGTTGACTGAAAATCTACCTCTTGTGCCTTCAGATTGGAAGTGTTCATAATATTTTTTTCTGATGACAGTTTCTTTTCTCACTCTGAGGAGAAGCAGGAAGATGCATCCTCTGATATGGTAAATATTTTTAATAGAAGTCAGCCTGGAAGCTGCTTTTTGTGTCAGTGCAGAAGCCCTTGGGCAAGCTTTCTCACAGTCCTTTCGATCTGTCCTTCAGAGTCTCGGGAGCTTGGGTTTCTCTTAGACAGTCCTTTGCAGATAGGTTGAGAAGCATTTTTGTTCTCATGCGGACTTTGTACGTAAAGTTGCTTCCATTTTCTTGTGTTTTACAGAGGCTCTAGCAAGTCTACTTGCCTGCAGCTTGTCCTTAAATGATTGTGGGCTTGTTTGCATACTAACAAATGAAATAAGTCAAATTTGTTTGCTAGACTTATTGCTGTGGGTAGAGTTTGTTTTCTACTCTTGATTTTGTGACATGGGAAGTGTAAAAATGCAAGCACTGTATAGCTTGTCATAGTGGATCATCTTTCACCTAGTGGGTTTGGGGTCCTGTTTAATGATGGGACGAAAATCTTCCAGAATAAGATACAAAACCTTAAGTTTGGATAGCTGTGAAATTCTGTTTTAGGTTAGGTTTTAAAGAACTAATAATTATAAGTTGCTAAAATGTGCAGCATAAAGTTCAGTGTTTCTGTCGTGGACAAGTTCCGCCAGGGAAGGTTTAGACTGACTATTAGGAAGTATTTCTTTACAGAAGGGGTTGTTGGGCGTTGGAATGGGCTGCCCAGGGCAGGGGGGGAGTCCCCATCCCTGGAGGGGTTGAAGAGTCGGGTTGACCCAGCGGTGAGGGATCTGGTGGAGTTGGGAACGGTCAGTGTGAGGTTAATGGTTGGGCTGGAGGATCTTCAAGGTCTTTTCCAACCGAGATGCTTCTGTGTGTGACTTCGTAGCATCACCTACATGGGCAACAGCATCTGATAGTACCTGATGTGGTGTCTTTTTGGTGTCATCAGTGGCTTTAATTTCTGTTTCTGTATCTACAACTGGATCAAAATCTCTATTCATACATATGGCGGACTGTGATACAGTACAGTGTATAGTCTGAATTGGGCAGTTTCAGGCAGAAAGAAAAATTAAGGGATTCAGAACTCAAATAGGGAACCTAAAAACAGGAAAAAATAAAACTGGGGTTGTTTGCACTGATTTTGTACTTACAAAAGTGTCTTCAACTGTTGTCTGTCCGCACCGTGGGTGTTAGAATTGCACTTAGATTAGCTATATTGTAAACTTTGCATGTTCATTCTGTCTTCCAGAGAAAGTAGAGCATGATAATTGTAGTATTACTGAAAAAATCTATTTACTTTTTACTTGGCTTGAAATACTATGAAAATAGAGATATTTGACCTTACTTTCTTGTTTGTTTGAGCTGATTGTAAATTTAGCTCTAAGTGTTTCTGTGAGAGACATTTGTTTCCTAGAGCTGAACAGCTCATAGTTACATAAACAAGACTATAAACAAGAAAACACATTCAGTAATATCAGCAGTGAAATTTCTTGACTTCTATCTGTATTAAAACAATATCACAAAATGTTGCCTAGAAGCACAATTTATGTTGCTTTCTGGCTTTTGTAGCTGAATTTTTTGCCTGACTTAAAGATGTGTATTGGACAACTAAATTAAACTTTTATATAATAAACAGTTTGTTTTAATTATGGAAATCTTGGCAAGACTTGGTATTATTTCATTTCTTTTTAATGTGGATTATTGAGGATTATACTTTAGGCTTATAATTTTCCCTAACTTCATTTTAGAAAAATTTCATGGTTTTAATACAGAAGTCGTGAGAGAGGTAACATGAAAAAAATCACAGAATCGAATCAGAATCCCAGAATCATCCAGGTTGGAAAAGCCCTTGAAGATCCTCCAGTCCAACCATTAACCTCACCCTGACCGTTCTCAACTCCACCAGATCCCTCAGCGCTGGGTCAACCCGACTCTTCAACCCCTCCAGGGATGGGGACTCCCCCCCTGCCCTGGGCAGCCCATTCCAACGCCCAACAACCCCTTCTGCAAAGAAATCCTTCCTAAGAGCCAGTCTGACCCTGCTCTGGCGCAGCTTGAGGCCATTCCCTCTTGTCCTGGCGCTGGTTCCTTGGCTCAAGAGACTCATCCCCCCTCTCTGCACCCTCCTTTCAGGCAGTTGGAGAGGGCCATGAGGTCTCCCCTCAGCCTCCTCTTCTCCAGACTAAACAACCCCAACATGCATCTTATGAAAATGATCTAGGTATTTCTTTGGGTATAGAACGGAAGAAGTTCCTGCTTCTGTGACTGCATTAAGTATTATTCATCTAGGGTTGTTCTGAGCGGTGGTTTGCTTTCTGACTGGAAACCCACTGGTATGAGTTCAATTTGTTAATTTGTCTTGCAGAAAAAAAAATCCTTCTTAAAAAGTGACGGTCATCTGGAGTTCAGCTTTTGTTATGTTAAATGAGAGTATCTGCTGTATATTTTTCCATTACCGACTAAATAAAATTATAGAGAGTAATGCTAGATGCAAGGCAGAACTGTAGCGCCTGGAGCTTAATAAGAGAAAATCCTCTGGTTAGGGGCTGTCTATCTGAGAATGCTCACTAAAATTGCTTTCTCTTTTCTGTCTGAAAGTTCCCTTGGTTCCACGTTTCTGCTTATGTATGTGCTTGTAAGAAAGCCAGGGTGACCCGTTTGAGTCTTTGTGATAGTGGTAAGCAAAAGCATCACTGCGACACTGCAGCTGGCATGATGATGATTCTTTTATTAACAGAGGACGTGGATGAGGCCCTGCAGGTTTGTGAGCAGAGGCAGAGTTCTCTGTGCCTTCCTCCCCTCTCCCCTACACGAATGTCATGCTTTTGGATCTTGTGAGAGGTCTGGGACGTGTCCATATAACGTAGTTACACAGAGTGAAGCGATGTGATGGTGCTGGAGGCGCTGAAACTCAACTTTTGCAAACTCCTCTTGAGGTGACGGAGCTACCTCAGTCCCTTCCCTTATCAACTTCCTCCTTGGGCATCACCTGCCCTATGTTGCTTTGCTCCATGTTGCTTTGCTCTCTACTTCTTTGGTGGAGAAAGGAGTGTTGCTGGCTTGGTGAGAGGAAACTTGAACAGAAATTTTTGCTAGAGGTTATAGAGGTTAAACAGGGCGCTTGGTTAGAAGGGATAGTTACGGCTTGTAGTCTTCTCTGAGGGCTATATGTACTTCATCTTTTAGTGGACAAAAATTAATAATCTGGGGATGGTTTGATATGAGGTCTAAATGTATTTCAAACAAAAGATATCCAAGCTGAAGCATGTCCACTTAGCTTTTTTTCTTTATTATATAAGCTATGCCAACTCTTTAGCCTACCAAATTTGAGCACTTCAAAACACTGACCTTAAAGACGAATTCTCTTTCTTTTGCAGCTGCAGCCGCCTTCGAAACATTCAGAGTATCCTGACGCAGAGCAGCAAATCTCAACCTGATGGAATCCTTTGCATTTTAGGTTAGTTTTATTCCCCCCCCGCCCCTTTGTTCTCACTGTACTGGTAAAGATACCATGAGTTTCAGGAAAGCAAAGATGTTCCTGTCCGAAGCCCCAGCCCTGTTTCCCAGTGAAAGGACAGCAGTTTGATTATTACACTCTTTTCTCCCTAAGTAATTCTTAAACCTGTTCACAAATTTCAGGCAAACTTGCTATGAAAGTAATAATATCAGCATTCTTGCAAGTCTTATGAAAATTCAGTGGCTGGAGGGAAGAGAGAATCTTTGTTAATGTCCAAATTGAAGGAAGGGTGGAGAGAATTTAGTCCCTATCTATTTGGAGTGAACATTCAGCTGCCTAGGCAGTGTTGGCTTTCTAGCTGGTGCTTGGCTTAAAAGCTCAAGGCTGAAGGCCCATGCGTTGTGGCTGGTTTCCCTGTGGAGGTGGGGAAGTGGAAAGGATTAGGAGGTGCTGAGGTTAAGGGAGTGGAGAAGAGCAGAGGAGCACCAAGACTGAGGATCGTGATGTGCAGAGCGATGGCGGGTGGTGGTTGAGACTTGGCTTAGAAGAGATGTGGGGAGAATAATCAGAAAACTGACAGAATTAATAAAACCTGAATTTAGGAGGAGGGAGGTCTTGCCTCAGGTGAAGTAATTCAAAATGCATTTAAAGAGTCGCATGAGAAACCCGGGAAGCAGTTACGACTTAATTGGTGGCATATAAACAGCATGTAGTTTCAGTGCTTTATTTCTTCTGGGGTTGGGAGAAAAGGGCGATATGAAATAAAGCTGCATGTGCAAGTATGCTGTAGGAAAGTAACAGGGGTTTTGTAGTGCTTTAACATAATTTCTGTACATAATCAGTATCAAGATATTAAAGGAAAAATTGTGGAATGATGATTGAAATTCCTTAGAGGACTAAGGAGTGATTGATTAAATAATGTGTTACAGTTAAAGATGGAGAAATCTAATGTAGCCCTAAAGAAGTTATGTGTAGTAATGGGCTTGCATTAAGAAATGATACAACAGTCTGGTTCTTTAGAGTTTTATTTTGGGTTTTGGGTTATTTTTTTTTAATGATGTAGCAAGAAAACTTGAAGAAGCTCATTCTCCCAACCGCAAGAAGTTGTAAATTGTATAACGTAGTTCTCTTTTGGTCTGTGCTAGCTGTGTAACATGACTCTTCCTACACATTCTCTACGGTAAGAGTTTAAGAATTCTTTGGCTAAGTAGTAACTTTACAGCTGGAAGGTCTGTAAGGTCACTGTGTCAACCTTCAATGAAACTTAATCATACAGGATAAAGTAGTTATTTTTTGCCTTTGATGCTAGTCTAATTTCATAAAATATGTCACTGTGCCATCTCACCATTGACACTGTAGTATTTCTAGATGATGTCAGCTCTAATGCTGCAGTCTCAAGCAAAGAATAGTCACTCAAACATTGTAGGGCTTTAGGGAAAGCATTACAGGCAAAAGGAATTGCTTTGTGTAATCCTCAGTGTAATGTGAAGTAGTTAAGTCCATGCATAAGACCATACCTCTTAATAAATAAGCATTTATGCTATGGAAATATAGGAAGTGTGCTTTGTTACTGGACTTGTGCTTTGCACTAATCTCTTTCAGCACCCACAATGGGACTGTTGTTGTCTCATCTGACCTGTCTAATGTAGCCTGCAGAATTTCTCCCGTAACTTCTGATTAAGTAGGCATGTCACTCTGTTATAAATGTGTTAAATCGGTCTTCAAATACAAGCTTCAGATGACAAAAAATATATAGTCTTACATTTTGAGTACTGTTGACTTCTGTGGAAAGCAGATGCTCATAACTACCTTTTCTTACAGTCAGTTCATGTTATATTTCGCTTGGCTGTCTTTAATGACCTAGAGTTAGTGCATTTCCCTCACCCCAACTTTAATTTACATACTGGGTTGTGAGATAAAAATAATAGAAATTTAATATTTACATATACAAATTTATATAATATATAAATATAAACAATACAGACCACTTCCAGTAGATTAATATTTACACTGACATTAAAACCAGCATTGTGAGACTCCAAAGAGGGATGTGAACTGACCAATTACTGATACAATTATTTAAATATAGGTACAGCTGATTTTTTAAAAGAATCTTGTCATCTTATTTTAAAGTGGTTGAACAGTAGCATTCCTGCATTGTTTGCCAGGGAGAAAAGGCATCACAGCTGACAGAAAAAAGGAATTTGGAGGTTGACATGTCATCTTAAAAAAGCTGTGATGTCTCAGCCGGAGTGTGTTGCTGTTAAAGCTCTAAGAAAACAGTATATCAAACTCCTTAAATTATACTCTGAACTATTTTTTTTTTTTTTTTTTAACAGTGATGTTTCTTGTATCTTACCTTTCAACGGAGATTTTCAGCTCACGGTTAAGTTGATCTGATTTCTGAGGATATGTGTTTAGTTTCAGGAGGGTATGTCTATAAATCTGACTGTAGTTGTAGCTGTTCTGATAGTAGATCAAACTGTTTCACAGTTCAGCATAGCTAAGCTAAATTTTTAGACCCTGATATTTACTTTTTATTCTTCCTGAAGAGGATAGGACTACTTCAGAGGCTGTACCAGTAAATCTTTAAGTTTATTTTAGCTTGGTTCTGTTCATGTATTACTACTTGTTTAGGTAATTTTTTTTTTTCTCCATTATGTCCATCCTACACAGAGCTCTTGCTCTTGGGACATGGGAGAAACCTTCCCAGCATTTAGTACATTTCACTGATAGTTCATCACATTCCTTTTCCACATAGAGACTATTTTAATGATGATTGGAACTGCTGTCAGAAGTGACACACAACTGTGTGTTGGTTTTGGGCAAATGTCTAAAGGTCCATTCTCTCCAGCCTCACCTTCCTGCTACCTCCCTGGTGTCCCTAGAGCTCACGGGGCAGTTTAATGTGTTATGGAACAACCATTTGTTTTGATACTCAAAGGTGTGTCAGAAATACATGTCTGGGATAAAAAGCAGGACTTTTTTTACCTGTAGGCTATGTTTGTGTCAGTTTAGCAACTGTGAAATCAGATAGAGTGATGGTTGAGCTGAATATTTTTTGCTGTGCAGAAGGCGTCTCTGCCTGCCCCTGGACTGCTCCTCTTCCCTTTCCTCCCCACATGCATTTGGCATCAGTGCTGGTGGTTGTTTGATATCTTCTACCTGCTTCATCTTACTGAGCAGACAGATTTTTTTATACCCCCCCCCCCCCCCCCCCCCTTATTTGGCCAGACTAGTTTTCTGCCAATTTAGCAAACTGAATCGGCGCGCTCGGAGGTCAGATGAGCACTGGCTGCAGGAGAAGGAGCAGGAATGGCTCTTTGGGCAGCAGTGAACTGTTAGACTGAGTCATTGTCTAACTGCACCCTTGTGATGAGTTGGGAACAGGCTGGGAGTTACTGAACTCCCAGCTCAGCTGGAGACAGGCGTGGGGGTTTCCTAATTAATAGCTTGCCCCATTGTTCTGTTGAGGACTCCTAATATGCTTTCTGGAGGTATCTTATCTTTGTCATTGTTTCATTTCCTGTTTATTTTCCGCCAGCTATATCGGTTCATTTAACTCCATATGTTTCTGTAGAATAGTATTAAAGCCCCAGTATGAAAGCTTCTGTCTGTACTGGATACTAAAAACAAAACCAAAACCACTAAAAACAATTATTCTGCAGAGTTAATTCTTTTATGGGAAGCTAATTTCTTCCCTGCTAGCCTGTCAGTGCTCTGCAAGCAATAAATTCACCCTTGTCCTCTATTATAAGAGTTAAGCTTATCAGCTGCCCCCCTCGTTAACATCTTTTTGTCTGCTCTTCTCCTCCTCCAGTCATTAACTGAAAAAGCAGGGGTTTGGTGTTTAGCTTTGAAGATCTTCTCTTAGTCAAGCCTGGAGAAGAGCTGATGTACCCAGATAAAACCTGAAACTCTTCAAGTGATGGCGACATCTTAACTTTTAATGAGGACAGTTTCTCTTTTTTCTTTTTTTCTTTTTTTTTCCTGACCTTCCAGACTTTATAATCATCTGTTCAGTTTTCTGCTTCACTACATGTTAAGTCTTGTTAGCCAACCCCTGAGCACACCACCTTGGCTGTTTAGCGTTTGGAAACCCTGGCAATGAGCCTGATAGGAAAAAGTGCAAATGCCATGGCTGCTTGCATCCACGCTGTCTGGCCTGTAGTTGTACCTCCCAGGATTACCATTTGATGGGATAGGGGATGTTTGCTTGTGAAACACCGGTAATACTGCTTGCAGAACTTCTGATCTAACAGCTTGCTGCCACTGAAAGGGGCTACCCTAACTCCTACTTTGTGTCAGATTATTGCTCATCTGATCGACTTCAGAAGTTGCCTCAGTTAGGCAAGTAATCAGTAAAACAGCTTATCTTCAGGACATTGTGTCCTAAGGCTACAGCTGATTTCAAGGAGACTGATTAGTTTAAATAGGGTTCCCTAGAACAATGGGACCCTTGCTTCCTGGAAGAACATTGTCTCCACACTTGATTGTAACTAAAATCCCACCTAAAGACAGGGGCTTCAGCACCACTAGTAGTGTGTTGAGTCCCACTGAATTCTATATTACATGGGTACGTCTGCTTTCAGGGGGCTGAAAATGTAAATAAAATAAAAGGAGGCAGAGCGTTCTCCCTCTTCTTCCTCTTTTGCGCTCGCTCTCTCTGAGTTCCCAGATCCGGGGCAGTCTGGGTGTGCAGAAAATTGTTGGCATAGCAAAGACAGAACATTGCAGTGGGGGGGAAAATGAGTAACTGGGTCTGAGCACCCTTTAGCTGAGTCTTATCGTTGCCATGACTTGAGCTCCAGATTGACTGCTAAGGCTCTTGATACTCCCTTTGTCTCGGGATGCCTCTGAACACAGAGAATTGTGATTTGTTTTAAAAAGAGCATGCTTCAAGGATGCATGTAAATGAATGGGAAATCAGTGCTAGAAGCTGGATAGCAGAGGAATGAGGGTGGCAAAGATTGTAGTAGGAAGGGTTTTTGAGGGCTGAGAAAGCTGGGGCAGGTGTGACGCAGGTTCCCTCCTTCCCTGTAGTGTGTTACTAGTGCTGATGACTGTGAAGCCATGAACAGGGAGCAGGACCACAGAGGTTCACAGCTTCAGCAAGATTTGAAGTGATTGAATTTGTCTCTTCTGAAGCCATACACCAAATATCTGATACCTTGAAATATACATGAGCTATCCAAAGGCCATTTACTAAACAAAACATAGGGGTTTATTAAGATGTGGGGTTCAGTAGCTGGATGCAGACACGGCATCTGGTTAGCACTTTAAAGCTGAAGCATAACATTAAAAAAGGAACATAACTAGCAGAACCGAGGGTTTATTCCAGTTTCTGGTAAGTTCAGGAGACTCTTTAGTTTGGTTCCAGTGCAAGTCCTGAAACCCAGACATGCAGGCTGTGTTGTTATATTATCAGTGTACAGATCTGTCCTTTGGACAGTGGTAACAAATCTTGATTTGTTGGCAGGCACCCAACTGTATCCTAATATAACTTGGTAGGAAAACTTGACGTTGGTGTTTATGAGAAATTTTGTAGCAGTCAAGATGAGTGACCTCTATCAAGTGTGGGTGTTCAGGATGCTGTTTCATGCATGGTTTTACTTGTGGAGAAATCTTGATTTATTACAGTAGAATTAAGAATTATGACTGTGATTGTCTTCCAGAGAGATGCAAATAATTCCTAAATCTGTGGCCTGTTTCCTTTCCTCTTGTATTTATCTTTTATCTCTTCATGCTCCAGATCTTCAATTGTTTTATTTTCCCGAGGACCAGAAAAGGCTTTCCTTGGACTCAGTTTGTATACCATATGTTTTGTCAGAATATCTTCATGATATGGTAGAAGTCCACACTGGCTTTCTGGTGACTCAGGGATTGCACTATAATACTGACAAGATAACATTTAATCATGTATTCTAAAGCAGGAGATTTAGGTCACAGGATTAGTTTGTTAGGAAGCTTCAATCAAGAACATACTAATTAGAAAGCATATTGCATCCGGACAGATGTTTAAGATCAAATTACCGGATAAAATTGAGCTTTTGTTGATGCAGAGCACTACAGAAAACTAGAGTTACTTAAATTTTTTTAGAGCAAAGCCTGTGGATTTAGGTCAAGAGTGGAATGTCAGTATGTAGCAATAAACTTGCAAAACTCCTTTTTCCCTACCCTCTGTTCCCAGTGTGTTCAACGGGCATAAGTGCCCACTGACTATGTGAGGGAGTTGAGTTAATACTCCTGTTTTAAAGTTTTCTTACTAGGGAAGAAAACAGCCTTTTCAGGTGTACAGTGCTACAACACATAACCGTTTGCATATGGTTTTGCTTTTGCAGGAATAGATAGTCGATACAATGAAGGTTGCCGGGAACTGGCCAACTATCTGCTTTTTGGCTTGTATAACCAGAGTAACAATGACTTTGAAAGAACTGGGTTTCCTGAAGAAGTTCTTGATGGTGAGTAGCGTATTCAACATTTTTACCTATTTAGTCTTTCTGGAGCCAGAAAAAGGGGCATACCTCAAAAAACCGGAAAGGCAGTAAATGTCTAATTGTGTAGGTACACCTGAAAAACTGTTCTTAAAAATGCTGTTGGAGAACTCTTGTTTTTAAAAACGTCCCCCCTCCGTACATTCCCCGAGTGTTCTAAACCTGGACAAATACAGCCCATTATGAGAAGTCCTAGTTCAGTCATGGTATATATGTAAATGTGTTATTAATTATTGTGTGATCACACCTCCGGAGTTCTAAAATACTTGAACTGTGTTTTACTTTAACATATTAACTCGCTTCTGTAATATTTGAAAGGTGGCCAGTTGCCATGATCGTAGATTATTATTCCCTTATTTGCATGAAACTTTGCATATCTACCCCATAGGCTGTAGTGCTGTAGTTGGAGCAACCTTCTGATGTAATATTAGGCAAGAGCAGCTATAGTTTACAGTTCTGTAAGTGCTCTGCTGGGACTCATCACTGACACTCTTGGCTTTTCAAAGGACAGGCTGATGCAAGTTCTGTGCAAGACTCCAGAATAAACCCACAATTGTTCTGAACTGTCTGGACAGTAAGAAGTACTATATATGGCTGTCAACTGTTTCTTTTTTAAAGAAGCAGGGAATGATTGTGTGTTCAAATAGTTAAACAGTTATCTTTTAATGAGGTACATTATCATAGAATCACAGACTGGTTTGGGTGGGAAGGGACCTTAAAGATCATCCAGTCCCACCCCCCTGCCATGGGCAGGGACACCTTCCACTAGCCCAGGTTGCCCAAAGCCCCGTCCAACCTGGCCTTGAACCCTTCCAGGGAGGGGGCAGCCACAGCTTCTCTGGGCAACCTGTGCCAGGGCCTCACCACCCTCACAGAGAACAATTTCTGCCTTACATCTGATCTAAATCTCCCCTCTTTCAGTTTAAAACCGTTACCCCTCATCCTATCCCTCCCCCCGATCAAGAGTCCCTCCCCCCTTTCCTGTAGCCCCTTTCAGTCCTGGGAGGCCGCTCTAAGGTCTCCCCGGAGCCTTCTCTTCTCCAGCTGAACCCCCCAACTCTCTCAGCCTGTCCTCACAGGGGGGTGCTCCAGCCCCCCGAGCATCTTCGTGACCTCCTCTGGCCCCGCCCGAGCAGGTCCATGTCCTTCTGCTGTTGGTGCCCCCAGAGCTGGACCCAGCACTGCAGGGGGGTCTGACGAGAGCGGAGCAGAGGGGGAGAATCCCCCCCCTCGCCCTGCTGCCCACACTGCTCTGGGTGCAGCCCAGCACACGGTTGGCTTTCTGGGCTGTGAGTGCATGTTTCTGGCTCACAGTCAGTTTTCCATCCACCAACACCCCCAAGTCCTTCTCCTTGGGGCTGCTCTCAATCCACTCATTTCCCAGCCTGTATTTGTGCTTGGGATTGCCCTGACCCATGGGCAGGACCTTGCCTTTGACCTTGTGAACTCCATGAGGTTTGCATGAGCCCACCTCTTTCCCATTATAGGAAAAGTATTTTCTGTTCAGTTTCAGTGTTTTGGGTTTTTTTTGTGCCCATATAATTCTTCTGTGTATGGAGTCTTAGTGGTAGAATAATATTTGTTGTGCTTGTTGCAGATATAATCATATTAATAAAACCTGACAGTGTCCATCTGTACTGTAACCCTGTGAATTATAATCATCTTCTGCCGTATGTGGCATACTGGAGGAACTTGCATTTTCACTGCCTAACTGAAAATGAGGTAAGTGGAAAATGAATGCAGATGAGAATTGCTAATGAGCTGATATTCAAAGTGGAACTTTTTTTTTAACATTCCTTCCAGAAGTCTTTTTTTCTTTTTCATACTCAGCAGGGGTGTGATCTGCATATATATATGGGTATTAATTGTTTCGCTAATGTGTGCGAGAAGAATATGTTTTTAATACTTTGTATTTATTGGAGCATGAAGACAAATTGCTCCCCTCTCCTGCTAATTACTATTGTTTTGACATGAGTCAATGATCTTTTAATGAGGAGAAACATGTGGGTTGTGAAAGATGCAGAATCTGAATCAAGTACCACAGTCAACACTGAGATTTTTAGTGATAGCCTTATTTGCTACCAAAGCAGTGTTTTAATGTGGTGTTTGCCAATAGTTTTAGAATATTAGAAGAGATTGACTTAGTAAGCCATTTAAAATCAAGAGGCTTTATTATGTATTTTCATTTCAGCTTTAAACTTTTCCTTTCAAGAGTTATTACCCTCAATTTCATTGGGCCATGTGATTTTCATCTTGCATTTAAAAGTCAAGGTATCCTTAGGAAAGTTATGTTTATCATACTGAAGTACTGTTAGAGGAGTAAAAAATGGAAATAGTTTGTCTACGTGTGGAAGAACCACCTTTTTATTCCAGTTGAGACTGGAAGTGCTTCTTCCTAAACGCCATCATGGGAAGCTTCCCCCTCTGTTCAGTTCCGTGTGGTTCCTTTTCTTAAATCTGAAGGGAGTGGGTTAGGGGCCTGTGTTGTCGGTGAGTGACGCTGGAGGAAGAATGAATGGGGAGGTCAAGGAGAGAAACCTTTTGTTCCCTTGAGTTTCCAGCTTGAAAGTGATGGCGCTTATGATAGCTTGTGTTTTTATGTGGCTGGCCGATAGTTTAGATCACAGAATTATGAAATAATTCAGGTTAGAAGGGACCTCTGGAGATCACTGTGTTCAGCCTCCTGCTTAAGGCAGGGTTAGTGATGAGATCAGATCAGGTTACTCAAGTTCTTTTGCAGTTGGATATTGAAAGCGTCCAAGGATGTTGACTGCAGAACTTCTCTTGGTTGTGTGCTCCATTGCTTGACTGTCCTAATAGTGAAAAAGTGTTTCCTTTTATCCAGTCTGAACCTCTTTCGATTTTTGTCATGCATCCTGCAACTGCGAACTGGCTTCACCATCTCAATAACGTTTTTTTGTGGGCGTTGGAAGGCAGCAGTGAGCTCCAGCCCATTGCTCCTCTGGGCTTAATGAGCCTGGGCCGTTCCTTGTAGGACAGGTGCTTCAACCTGCGGATCACCGTGGTGGCCCTCCACTGAACTTGCTCCAGTTTGTCGATGTCTTCCTTGTACGAGTCCCAAACTCATTCTGGATACAGTCCCACGAGTGCTGCATGGAGGGGGGATAACTACTTCTTGTTAAGATGCAAACAGCTGAGCTACAAGTTAAAGCATGCCATAGCAAAATCTAAAGCCTGGCTTCATAAGGCTTTTTTGTTGCCAAAATTCCTACTGAAAGGGCAAATCTTGAAGCACACCTGACAGTGGTAAAACATGTGCATTTTGGAATTAAGAATGGAGAAGTTCTTAACACACTGTTGCTAGCACAACTGCAATCTCAGCTATGGAATTTTAAGCTGCATCTACTTATGGGCTTTTATGTGATTTATCGTGCTAAGTAGTAACCTTAATCACGCAGTACTGGCTTGAAATAATGGTGGAACTAGAAAGGTAAACCATATGCCTTGCTATTTGTGGAAATGAATGAAGAAGTTTGATTTCTGAGGCTGAAAATGCCAAGTTTACTTCATTGCTGTTTCATGTGAATGAGCTGAGCGATGCACTTCCAGTCACATTTCTGATGTATAAGAATTGCCAGTTTCCTAGATTACTTCTGAAACACAAAAATGTTGCTGTGTCAGGCTTTAAGTGCATCCTGTTTACAGGAGGAATGCCTGTAGTGGCTTTTAAGCATTTTTTCTTTCAGTGACAGAAATAACTTCTGCTTGCTTTTATAAAAATGAAACCAAAAAACCTCAAGAGTTTTAGAAATAAATCAATGCTGTACCTGGGTCGGTGCAGCTCTTGATGAATCTGGCAAAACCTATAGGCTCTCCTTCCTTTCTTCCTTCCTCTTGCTGTTAACTAGACCATAGGAATTTAAGTGAATATCCTAGTTATTGGAAGAAAAAATGTGTTACTAAAGAATGCCCATTTTCAAAGTGGCTAAATAAGGTAAAGTACTGAAACTTGATGCATACCGCATAAGCTTTCTGGGTGTCATGACTACTGTTTATGGAACGGGCTGTATTTATTAGTGCAATAGCAGATAGTGAGCAAACCTTTAGCACCCTGCCAAAACCCAAGTTCTTACTCTAACAGCATTTTAAGTCCTGAGAAACTGGCAGTTGTTTGGGGCTTGGCTTTGAACTGAAACTTTGATCTGCCTTCCTGGGATTGAAGAAAGAACACATCATGGAGGAACTTGGGCTGCATCTTAAATTCAGGCTTGTCTTAAAAGAACTTGTTCTTAAAATAAATTTGTTGGGTGTACACAAGAGCTTTATACAAGAAGTTCATAATCATGTAATTTACCTTGATATTAAGTTCAGAGCACTGTACATAAAAAAAAAAATAAAAATAGACGAAACACTACTGCCTTCTGATCTTGCTCCAGAAAGCAAATGACTCTTGAAGTACCCAGCAGGGCTAGGCCTGTTGGTTTCAGACTTGCTGCTAAACTGAACCTTTTCAGATAAAAATCAGAGAGCATTTTTATGGTTTGGTCTGTTCTAAAAATGAATATTTTTTTTTGGTGTGATTGGTCTCTTCAGTCTAGTTTTTATGCTTTTCTGAGCCATAAGTATGATATTTGTTCTTCACTCCGGCTCTTGAGTCTGCTGAAGTCTTCAGACAACTTCAGTCTGCTACTAGTGTGAAACAGCAAGAGTGTGGCATGGTGCTGTCTCCTCTTCTTTCCTCCCTCTTCTTTTCTTACATACACCTCTCCAGCAGACAGCAGGTGGTTCTCAGTGCTTGTTCTGTGACCTGAGACATACCTGGTCAGTTGGCTTTCCTGGTTTAGTGTTGTTAAGCTGGTAATATTCTTTTTTTTTACCCCCTCAGTGGCATGTTTTTTGTGATACATCGGTTGGTATTCTCAAAATATCTTTTATTGTTTAAAAATTGTCCAGAATCTAGTAGATGATATTGAAAGACTTCACTGAAAGCTGAAATCAAAGTATATAATTATGTCTTCATATAACCTTAATAAAAACCTTGAAGTTTGATTTTTTTTTTTTGTTTGTTTGTTTTTTTTTTTTTAAAAGAACAGTTTCCATTGGCTTGAATACATCACTGCCATGATGGAATTTTCAGAATATAGAGACTAAGAGGTTCTTTAACTTCTGGAAGCTGTAGATAATATTTCAGTGGCTTACATGAGATTTGCTATGGAATTAAAACAGTAGAATACATACCTTCTTTAGTGCAAAACTAACAATCAAATTAGGCATGCCTAATCAAATTTTATTTTAAATGATTTCTTTCAGTATGAAGATGAAGAAGCTGCAGAGGAATTCAAAATTTCCAGCTTTGTAGACATGGTTCGAGATTGCAGTCGCATTGGTATTCCATACAGCTGCCAAGGTAGGTTAGCTTGTTTTGTGCTTACAGTGTAAGTGTTTTGCAGCATGCAAGTCATGCACTTCAGGGAAGGAAGATTTCCTTGCCCTTGGTAAGAAATAAGGATTAATATGTCAATAGTTTCCTTTTAGCCTCTTTTTACTTGGGATTTCTTTCTGAAAAATGTAAGCCCTTAGACTTCATCTGAAGAGTGAATGCTCACAGCATGAGGCAAAGAAATAATTTGCATTCAGAGAAGTGTGTTCTGCTGCTACAGAAGTTCTCTGTTCAGATGGGAGCTGCAGATAAACACTTCTTTATGTAAGGAAAGAATAAACATTTCGTTATGCAAGTTTCCTTTTTTAGCACTGAAAAAACTGGGCTGCATGACTTCCTGTTATGATCTGTAGCCAGCCTTGCAGCCTGAACAGTGTAATCTTACATTGTTCAGTGAAGTGTACTTTGCAGTGTCCCCAGCAGTGAATAATGCAAAAGCAGTGCGTGTACCTCACTCTGTAGCATGAATATGGGGCGGGGGTACAGTAGGTGAGAGGCAAACAAAAAATAACTGCTTTCTATTTTTGAACCATGTAAGCTCAAACCAAGCTAATTCAGTTTTGTTTTGTTGAGGTTTTTTTATTTATTCCTGGTTCTTCATTGCTTCTCTTGAGAGAGGATGATATGCTCTGACTGCCTGCAGAACCATTAATGGGTCAGGGCATGGGGGAAGGATGGCAGTTCTTTGTTAGGAAGTATCTAAAGGATAAAGGTGTGTAGCTTAAGGATGATAATCACACTTCAAGTCAGATGGCTTATAGCTTCACTGATGAGTACCAGGCTGATTAGTCTTCCTCTCCCCTGACTTAAAAATCTGATTAACATGGGGCTGATGTTGACACTATTTTACTTAAGGCCAAATATTTGTGGAAATGGAAGTAGGCAAAACTCCCTTTTTATTATCTCAAATTTTAACAGGCACAGTTTTGCTAATGTTCTTGGAATGAAATTTTCAAGGAGACATAATATCTGTTACTAGACTGATAGCTGGAAAAAAGGGACAAAATTCAGGGTGTAGAGAAAGAAGTTTCTAAAAGCTTCACAAAAAACGGTTTTTCAGTTACAGATTTGAAGTTGTACAAAGACAGGATAATTGGGGTCCTTTATTAGAATCTCAGAACAACTCTAAGATCTCACAGGAAGTTAAACTGCCAGTATTTGTGAGAGAATGTTTCTGTGAAACATTTCTTTTGCAGGTCATCTACAGATATTTGATATGTTCATTGTTGAAAAGTGGCCAATAGTGCAGGCTTTTGCACTGGAAGGAATTGGGGGTGATGGCTTCTTTACAATGAAATATGAAGTGAGTAGTTATGTTTCTCTTTTTTTTTTTTTTTTCTTTCTTTCTTCCGCACCCCCCCCCCCCCCCCCCCCCTTTCATTCTGAAGCAGAAATTGAATCATGGAATTATTTCAGTTAGTAAGTACCTTTTGAAATCATCTAGTCCCGACTCACCACTCAAGTGAGCTTCTAAGTTGGATGAAGTTTTTCAGGGTCTTGTGAAGCTGAGTTTTGAATGTGCAAGGATGGAGACACTGCAGTCTTGCTAAGAGACTGTTGAGCTATGCAGCGCACTGTCCTGGATAAACCATGATTGTTTGGTGCCCCCCTAGCCTCCCTGTTGTGATTTAGAAATTTTTTCCTTATCTTCTAGAGCCGCCTCTACCAATAAAACACTTCTTTAAACTCTGCTAGGTGGGTATAGATCTTCAAGAGCAGTGCAGGAGAAACTGGTTAGTGACAAATGCCTTGAAATGAACTGGGAAAATAAGAAGTGACTATTTCTTAGATCACTGGTTTTGACACAAGAGATGTATCTACTTTTCTCACCAACATAATATATTCTTGGGTCATCGTAGCCTGCTGAATAGGGTAACAGTCAAGATTTTGGATGATGCTTCTAATTTTAATAATGATTTGCTGTTCCACTCTGAGTAACTTGGGTCATTTGATTTGCTTATTTATTAAATACACTCTAACAGCATCTTCAGAGGACAGCTTTATATTTATGTACTTATTTGAAGCTTCTTCTATTTAATTTTCTTGGACCTCTGCCACAGAAATGCAGATGTCCTATTTTTCTTGTCACTCCTCCGTTTTTACAGCCAGAATGTTCTTTGTCTGACTTCTGACAACTGGAAAAACCCCAAGGAATTAGTAGTACCATTGTTAAAGTCTAGTCACATGTAGTATTGTACACGCTTGCTCAAAAATCTATTATGTAAGTTCAAGTGTGCCTTTCTCTGAGCACTGTACTCTCCACTGACACCTTCATGCTCTTTTTTTTACTTGATTCCATCACTAGTACTGTAATCATCTTGTTGTGTGAAGCTGTCAAAACCATTAAATACAAAGTGCAAATAGATGAGCATCCTTGTGGAGGTGTGCCTAAGTATCAGTAGCCCTTCTTGGTGTCTGAAATTAGTCAATAAAAATTTGACTATGAATTCAGGAGGTTTTTTTGGCCTTCAATTACCCTTGCCAATTCGTTTAATCAATTTGGAGAGGCTTTGAGAAAACTTGCGAGACGCGGCGTGGCAGTGACTTTGTAAAGACAGAGTCTCTCCTATTTCATTATGGGAACTGATACTGTCTTTACAGTGCTCCTGCAGACTTAAAAAGGAGCAATGAAAATTCTCAGTATCTGATTTTGAGTGTGTTATCTCTGGTGGTTCAGCCAGTTCCAGCTTGAGTTCTTGCTTTCTTCCTCCTTGAAGTCATAAGGGGATTTCAAATGGGAAGTGGCATTCTTAACTTTTTACGTAACTGTTTATGCATGGCTTTCTGTTAGGCAGCTGCTGTATGTCACAGACGGGTAGGAAAAACCAATCTATGGGAGGAAGTACATTTGGGATTGCTGTAAATCATCTATAAGTACTTCTGCCATTATTAAAAGGGGGGGCTCTCGGTGTATTTTTAGCTCCTCAGACTGACTTTCCCTCTGTTCATTCTATGCTGTTAGATTTGAAGATAATCTAATGATGATAACTTAGTAATTTTTTTCAGTGTTTCAAGGGCAGTTGCTCTTTTACTACAGAAATCAGAGTTGCTCAAGATGCTGTAATCCAGAGAATTTACTGTACCTACAGGTGAATGGAAGTGATGTCATTATTGCCGTATCTAATAATACAAGTAACTGGAATAATTTTAACGCAGTGGTTTAAGAAAATTCCAGTCAGTGTTACATTGTTAATGAAGTGGGTGGTGGGAAACCACCTCCATGCAGTAATTATTTGGATACATTCAGTATTCAGTAAGTGCAGAAATTATTCAGTTACAAGTGTCCCTTAAGAACATATTTTTGAATAGTCTTATTGGACCAATTATTACCTTGGAAGAAGGTATTGCTAATTGTGAAGTTAAACTAGCTGAGCCTAAATGTACATGATGCTTACAGCAGGAATTGGCTGGTGAGTAGGACAAGTAACCTTGGAATCTGCTTCTTGTCTGTCTTGTCTCAGAAAACTGATCTTTCCCTTTTGCTTATACCAGCTGATGCAAATCTTTGCTATTAACTCAATTTGAAAAGGTTTGTCAAATGATTTGTTTGAAAGACAAGCAAAACTTTGCACGTACTTTAAACCCTCACTTGAGGGGGTGAGTCTGAAGCATCCAGAACACTTGCATCTAGTAAATGCTTTTGTAGCCAGTCGTGTAAAAATACTTCTGAATTCAGAATTTAGGAGGACCGTTGGACTGGGTAGCGTGCTGCAAGTCTGTTTCAGTGCAGCTAAAACCTGAATTGGGGGCACTGTTCATGGTGTTCTTCACAGAAGTGTGTTTAAAATCTTTTTCAGTTAATGGATGTCAGTGTTGATTTGTGGAAGACGTACAGCAAAATGGATCCCGTTTCCTTGGAGGACTTGCTCTTTGAGGTAATGCAGGTGAAATATTCTGAATCAACAACTAGTCTGTTAGTGTAGCTGCGGAACAAAAATACTATGATTTTGTTTTTAATAGTGCTTATGGACTTAATCTGCTGGCCCTGTTGTTCGCAGGGTCTCTTCCCTTTCCTCAAACCTACCACAAAGTCCACAAAACATTAAAATAGCTTGTCTTGGATTCCTTGAATTTCTTAATTTGCCTAAAATTCTCCTAAAAGTTTTTCTAAATGGTGTGACTATTCTTCAAGTCATAGGATGATGAACAAAATACAGAAAGCTGATATGTTTGTGTGTGTTAATCCTCCTTTTGCAGCAAGGGGAGGACAAAAAAAAAAAAAAAAAAAATCCACTTTAACATACAGCCATTCTTCCAGGAAAAAACACTTTCAGGATTGCTTTGTAACTATTTTAAGTGGGTAACAGTGACACACAGTGGCGGCCCTGATGCTTTGTGAAATACAAGTACACAGTGTGAAGTGATTCCTCGTTTCAGTGTGATCTCAGTGCTAGAGAAGAGGGCAATGCAGGAGTATTAGTATATATTATTTTGTTGTTAATTTTTTATCAGTTTCTAGCTTGGCAGCAAAGTAGGCTTTTAATATGTAGCAAGTTCAGCAGTAAGTATCATTTATTAATAAAGTATTGGTAGTTCACACCAGTTTGGTTGTTTAATCAACTGCTATAATGAAAATTAAAATGTCATATGGTTGTCGTCAGTCTAAATAGTCACTCCCTGATATTTCACTTTCCCCTTCCCGTGGAAGTGAGATAAATGTTTGGGGCTTTTCTTGTACCTGGTAAGTCTACCCTGAAACAGACTTATTTATCCTATTTTGAAGTTTTAAATCTGAAAGTTGTTGTTAAATTGACTTCATGTTTTCTGAAAAAAACCCCAAAAAACTAATGGGTGCATACAACTCTGGTTGCATGGAAATTGGTGATTTAAAAATGATGATTTTTCTCAGGATGAAGTTAGGTGATCTTAAAGAGCATTTGAAGCTGGTATATGCTTATACTTGTTTAAGTTTTTGTTAACACAGCTTTGATTTCAAAAAATTCTAATTTGAACTCTCCTTGGGATTTAAAAGAACGTTCTGTACAATATTGGCATGTTCCAAAAAACTGACAAAAGCACTTTTTGGTTCTTAGCTTCTATGAAAAGCTTATTTAATACTGGAATATTCTCCACCGATAGTTTCTCCCTCTAAATGTAAAGCTTCATTTTAAACCTATTACAGGCTGTATTAGTATTTCGGAAAGCTTGTAAGACTTCATCAATGTTCACTCCCTAAATTTCAGTCATTGCTGCATTAATGAAGTGGCTGAAGTAAAATACTGCATAATACTTATACCACTACTGAAATAATAGTTCTGGTTTTGCCTGTTATATATCTGAAATACTACACTTTTTACAGTCGGGAAGTCTCTCATCTTCCAAGTTAGTATGTGACAAGTAACTGAAAGTAATCATTTAAAAATTGCCTAATTCGGTAAGGTTCCTGCTTTATCAGTATGGCACACACTTTTCTTTTTATTGATTCTCTGACTTTTTTAATTAATTTGAATGCAACACTTACCTATAGTAATTTTCCTTTTTTATTCTGCTTTAGTGAGGTGTTACTGATACTTCCTTTTCCACTTACCAATTTTTTTTACAAATGTAGATAAAGAAATGTCTGTCACTTGCCTATCATGAGCTTCCCAAATTCCCCACCCTGTTCTTCATTTTCTGTCCATAAGCTTACTTAATGTCAGATAAAAATTACTGCAGAACCTTTTGGAGATTTACAAATTGAAAGTTAGATCTGTCCAAGTGTTCATTTTGGATGTCTTAGGGGAAACAGGAGGTCTGAGTTATGAGTGATCTCAAACAGCTTACTTGCCCAGGTTAAAAGCAGATAATGCTGGGCTGTGGTGCTTTTCCCTCTCCTGCCTCTTCTCTCTCCAAAAAAAAAAACCCCCAAACAAAAAATCACACACCCAAAAAATCCCATAAAATCCAGCAAAAAGTTCTTATCTTTTATTTTCTTGTACTTCCTGTTTCATTGGGCAGGCTGTATTATATACTGCATAGTGAAATGTAATCCTTGTTGTTCTGAAGTAACTTGGGTTCATTCGGTACAATCTGTGACTTCCTTTCTCTGGAATAACACTCGCCTTAGTAATGTTAAATATTTTTCTTCTAGGATTTAATGATTTTTGAACACCAGTGGACCAACTTTTTTGCTAATTTTGATACTGAAATTCCCTTCATTCTGGAACTATCAGAATCTCAGGCGGGAGAGGTATGCCTGCTTCCGTAGTCCTTTGAAATGCTAGTGTCATCCATGCAGAAGTAATAAGTATTCAGCATTGTTTTTTGGTTTTGTGTGGTGTTTTTTTGTTTGTTTCTTTGGTTTTTTTTCTCCCTACACTGTCCCACCTTTCATGTTTGAGGAGTAGAAACCTATTGTTTTTTTTAAGTTCATCACCCACCTTACCTATCCATGGTATGATGGCTTAGGACTGCCTGGTGTAATTCAGTTGAGTGTTTCTTCCCTGATAAATGAACTTAGTTGATTATGTCTGCACAGCAGGTCCCAGTTTGCAGGTAGATTGACTTTCATTTTGGTGGGAGCTCCAGGATGTGCCCTTCCTCACAAGTTGATGTTGCACATGTCAAATCTCAGACGTAACTGATGGTAACATACAGCACAGGTGAAAATAGCACACTACATTTTGATAGTGCCTGTTGCTTTGTAAGCATGTCTCAGACTTAATGGTGTTTGGGTTTGTTTATGGAGGTTGGAAGTAGTTTTTGAGGGTCTGGGAGTTTGAGATGGATAATTCGTGTTTGCTCTTAATGATAGTGAGGATATATCACCCTTTTTGTTCATTTACTTGTTAAAAAGGTTTGTGGTTTTTTTTTTTTAATTCTTCACAGCCTTTCAGAAGTTACTTCAGTCACGGAATGATCTCAAGCCATATAACAGATAACAGGTATTACTCATTATTCCCTGTGACACTGTGGTGTCACTAGTACTTGAATATGTTATTTCCCTATCTCTGATGCCATAATGCTTATAATTCCTTTTGGGACCATCTCAATATATCAAACCTCATCTTTGCATATTTAAAAAAACGTGCAAAAGCACTTCTGGGATGGCTAAGCCGAATTTTCATGGGATATAATGCTGTATTTATTACATATACAGTGTCAGTATGTTTGAAACCATCCACCTTACGCATTCTAATATGATCAATTTCTTTATGTTCAGATACCTAAACAAATACACAAACCTAGTACACAGCACAGCTATGTTTGAAAAACTCAAAAGCAATTAAAACATGAAGGTTGAAGAAGTCAGTATACTTTTGTGAGTCACCACATGCACAAGGCCAGTGCTTAAAGCAGGGCAGTTAAAAACCCGAATGTTAGCCAACGTAAGCTGGGCAATACAGGCCAGCTTTGCTTTATTTCAGCGCAGAATTTTAACCGAGAGAGGAAGGTTGTTTGTTATGTGTTGCAAAACCAAGCGTTCTGCTGTTTTGAGCTAAATAAAGGTTGCTTAGCTACTTGAATGCCTCTGCAGCTTCTTCTTTATTTGGAATTAAGCAGTGGAGTTCAATGTCCTTTATTGTTTTCAGCATCCTATGTTGTTTGCATTTAAATAATGAAAAGAAAAACCTTGACCTTTCCAGTTGAGTCTTGGGCCCAAAGCCAGAACTAAAACCAAAATAGTTTTTGTTTAATTCCAATATACTAATTTTGGAATTTTCAAGATGGTAAATTTTAAACTAGTCAGCTTTTCAAGGCAATTTACTTCTAAAAAGAGGAAAAAAAACTAATAGCATTTGGGAAGCAGCCATGAGATATGTTGTTGTATACGAAAGAAATTATAGTCTTGTTAATTCAAGAAGGTTTTTTTTCTTTTTGGAACCTGGTCTTTTGAATGGCAGGCTTTCTGCAGCTGTAGTAAATTTTTTTTTGTCCTGCTCTTTTAGTGAGAAATTCAATAGTTGGTCCATCAGACTTGAAAAGTTTGATTTCATATGTTGCTTGTAAGTTTTCTTCAAGTATTTTGGTGGTGATACCCTCTTTTCTCCTTAGCCCAAGCCGGCAGCCCTTTGTTCTCTTTGGGAGCCACTCAACTAAGGAAAACTTGAACTCTGGTAACTTTAATTTTCCATCAGAAGGACATCTTGTTCGAAACACTGGCCTTGGTGGAAGCACTGCTAAGCATATGGTAAGGCTTTTAAGTAATTATCTGATATTTTAAAGCTGCGTATATTTTCTTTGTATATTTTTTTGTGCCCTTAAAATGCTTACCTTCCATGAGGTAAATACCCAATTCTCTTAACATATAAAAACATATGTTACCTTAACAATCAGCCAGTTTAAGGAACAAATTTCCTTTTTCTTTCCCTTTCCAAGTCAAACTATACTGGATATTTAATCGGGGACTGCTGAATGGCTTAAAATGTGTTTTCCCCTCTAAAAAGACAACTTTTTAAACGGTTGTGGTGCTGTAAATGTGTGGGGTGGGGAAGAGGGAAATGCTGTTTGTGAGGACATTTGTCTTAGCCATAAAGTGAAAATCTTCCCAATATGGTAGCATATGATGAACTTAACTGACACACGGATTTTGTTTTAATCGGAATTGTTTAGCCATTTCTTAAAAAGAAATGGAAAGACACTTTTTTTGATAATGGCTTTGTGCGTAGACACAGGATACTTACGCGTATCCAAATTTCAGTGTATGCTTCAGCAGCTGAACAGTTCATGAAACTGAAAAATCTTTCTGGTGTTCAAAGAATGTTAAGATTAACTTGTTTCCATTTTCAAGTAAAAGCTTAGTTTTAAAACATATGATGAGGTCGATGGCTTGTTGCCCCCGCCGCGCAGGGGACGTAACTGGGGAAGCGACCCCAGGGAATTCAGATCCTCTGGCTGGCTGGGCTGGGTGCATCAAGAAGGTAACTCGCAGCGAAGGAGGAGAGGTAGCGTGCAGCTTGCGTTGTGTAGTTCTCCCTGCTGGCCCATTCCCGTGGGCTCAGGGAGTGTCCGTCAGTGGTGCGAGTCCAGAGTCTGTGCTGCTGAGGAGATGATGGATGTGGTGGAGTACAGGTCATTGTGGAGTGAACGTATGGCTGAGGGAATGAGTTGGAGCTTGTCATGACAACATTTCATGCATAAGTTGCCTTAGGGATGGATGGACGTGGGTATTCTGGACACGCTGCATGTGTCAAAAGCCCGAGAAAGGATTGTTTTAGCATACCGGTGAAATCTCATCCTCCATTTGCTACTCTGTCTAACCCTATTTCTGTAAAAACACTTCCAATTCTGTTTTTTCTCCCCTTGTTCCCGTTCCCATTAAGCCCATTCGGTATCTTTCAAAAGCCAAGTACAATTTTGTTCTGATGTACTTGCTCCATCTGTTGTCCTCAGATTCTGACATTGTTCTTAAAAAGGTGGTTTATTTACAGGTACAGGTGATACTGTTTTAATAGGGTGTCATGAAAATAGTAAATAAGACCAAGTGCAAACATAGTTATGGGAACCTGACACACTTTCCTCTTCATGAAAAGAGCAGTTGACATAGGAAATTGAAAACAGATGCTTAACGCTTATGGAAGTCAGAGCTCGTCTCCTTTCCAAAGTCTTTCAACCATTCAGGTCAAGTCAAAAGTGAAATATACCTTTGAAAACGTAAGTTGCTCTTTTAAAATCCAGTTAAGTCTGTGTTGTACACTTCCTGTAGTACGTCAGTGGTTAGAAGGCTTAAGGGGAACTTAGCTTACTGTTAATTATTGCACCTGTTTTTTTTACTAAGGTCTTTTTGTATCTCATTAATACTGACAACTAGGTAGTGCAGTGTGTGTCTCCAAAGGGACCTCTGGCTTGTTCAAGGACCTATTTTTTTGGAACCACTCACATTCCTTTCCTGGGTAAGTATATTAAAAATACCAAGCAGTAATTTAAGGCAGTTATTCTCTTAGATTATTTAAAATTTGTAGTGATTTAAGAGATGGCTTTGATTCCTTTATGAGCATTAGGCCATGGAGGGGTAGATACTGTGTAGTTCTGTAGCCCTGAAGTCATAGCAGAACATTGTTCTGTTGCACATCCTGTCTTCACGTGGGAAAACCTGTCAGATATTCGCAAAGAATGATTCAGACGTCGACAAGTATATTTGTGTTTGCATCAGAATTCAGCGTGAAGGTAGAGGCACCTGAGCATGCAGGCCTTTTACAAGTACTAGATAAATATTTAAGTCTGTGTTCCATACAGGTTGAGAGAAAAACAGTCCCCCAAAATATAGTAATTCAAAGTGGTAGTTTTCAAATAAACCTGCTTTGGGTTTTTTTTAACGAATAATTGAGGATTTTTAAAAGGATCGAGAAAATTATTTTGCTTTCATCCTTTATCCTCTGGTTGGAGTCCAATATAGTGTGCTATAATAGCTGTATTCCCTGACAAAAAACAAGCCATATGGTATTTTTAAAAACAATTGTCTCACCCATTTTAAATGGCTGCATGAGTCCATGGGTAGAATCATTCTCCTCAAGGTTACTACATTACCTTGAAACCATATCCAGCTCAGAAAATATCTGAAGAGAAGGTGGTTTGAGTCTTGCAAAATGGAAGCAATTACAGCATATGTTTGTTCCTGGTTATGCTCTTTCCTGGGCATCCAGGAGTGGCCACTTTGGGACACAGGATACAGTGGGAGAGGGGTCTTTGTTCTGACCCGATGCAGGTCTTAGTCTTGACTGTAGGTTATACTGGCAGGTACCAGTTAACCTGTGATTTCTTCTTTTTTTTTAAATCTGCAAGCAAACCACAGTTATATAAAATACTAGATAAATGTCATGTAAGATACGCAGCAGAAATGCTATGCCCAAGATGTTCAGTGTGAATGCTCCTGAAAGTGCTTAAAACAAACATTTTTGTTTTTAATACAGGAAATGACAATGAGATGCACAAGCAAGCTGAACAAGTGTAAGCTGTCAACTTTTTATTATTCCGTAACTCTTCACTCTTTCTACCTTGTGGCAGTAGGTCAAAACCGCTTTTAGTCAGCAGTGGCTGTTGGCATTTGCAGAGCTACATTTTTATTTAGACTAACGTGAATGTGAGAGGGTTTCATGCAAATTGCTCATCAAGCTATTGAGTTTCAATGAGCAAACTAGGAATTGTTAGTGTGACATCCATTCTGCTGTACAACGAAGTATGGAAGGAAGTATTAGTACGTTTTGCTTAAATTTTAGTAAAACATTTTTTATCTTAACGCTTATTTGAATTGCTTTAAAATGTAATTCATATACACTGTCAGGGAAAGTATAACTGAATGGGAGCCTGTTCCACAGATAGAAGTAAAAGTAATTTTTAGATTAGTTTCATTATATTAAACAATATGTAAGACTTATACTGCTTAGTGAAAATGCCAACAGGGAGCACTCAAACTTGCAAAGAAATTTAACTATGTTAAATGATAGATGAAAGTTCACTTTTGAATTTTTTTGTTAGCAAGCTACAAAGCTTCTGCACATTTTGACCTTCACAAAATAAGACTTTGTTTATCCATGTTGATGTCCCCTTCTCTGCATGTTGTAGATACCTGTCAAGCTTTTAAGTACATGGTAGATAATCTGCTTTGGTACTGCTGTCACTCTTGGTAAACCAGACCTTTCCGTAGAGGTTTTGTCCTCCTTGCTAGTTAGGATAATTTTAAGACCCTATTCTTGCTTGTGCAGCAGAGCAGTTTGCAAGCCTGTGTGACATGTCAGCAAGATACTAAAGATGTGTCAGAGGAGCCAGTAGTGGTGACCTTTTATGTGAAGTATTGTTGACTTTTGGTAGTTGTGATATGGTCCTCAAAGACCTAAAAGTGAAGTTAGTAGACTGAGCAGCAGATTTTTCTTTTTTTTTTTAATAGTAGAGTTAACTTTGACAAGTAATTTTGCTTACATGTATGTTCTGTTCAAACATACAGAATATTTCTTGTCCTACTTCTGAAAGACTTTGTACTAAATACAGTTCTAACTGAGATGGCTAGAGAAGCTCTAAGCAAAGCAGAGTCAGTTGGTAGAGGCAGTATTTTTTATAAGAATATCTTTTTCTTGGAAGCATCCCTGTATTGGATCAAATAATCTAGTTTCAACAGCAGCAGCAAAATCAGCTTTTCTGGCAAACCTGACCTTGTGATTTTAGAATAAGTTCGCAGGAGTCCTGTAACTGATTCTTACATTTGTCAGTGTTTTCTAATGAAATAAAAAGTGGAAAAAAATATTTTGTAAGCACTTCTCAGTTCAAATGTGGCTGCATTTAGGAAGCAGAACTGCAACCAAGAGTGCAGGTTGGCTGGAGTGCATAAACTTGACTGTGCAACTTCAAGTGTCCATGGGGTAGACTTTGTATTTTTATTTTTTTAAGAAAATACCATTTTCTGTTTTGCATTGTTAGTGTTAAAATTTTAAAATGGGAAGAAGAGTAAGGTAACTACAGCATTTTAATGTAAAGCACAGCCCAGTGTGAGGTGTTTTTTGCAAATATACGTGAATTTGAAAATAGAAATGGTTACAGAGTTAGGAAGAATTATACACATTTCCTGTAATGAAGGTGTACTGAAAAGATAAGTTAAATGCATGTGTTAGTACATGAAATTACATTGAAGACACCTCAAAAAGTAGTAAGAAGGTTCGATATTAAAATCTGTTACTGCTACTGGGGATGAAGTTCAAAGACAAGCATTGGTGCATTTTGAGGTTCCTCCACGTGCGGGAGTTTCAGATGCTTTTCTTCCATCCTTCAGGAATGCTTTGCCTATAGCTTAAATGCTGTATCCTTCTCTTTCCTCCCTTCCCTCCCTCAACCTCTAGCAGTTGCAGAGGAGTAATGAGAGGAATTAGTTTGGGGAAGTAGGACTGTTTTGTCAATCGACTTATCTTTTTGTTCCAATTTAGCAGGAAGACAGAGGCTGATGTTTCTTAGTTGGGCACAGGTGGTTTTTTACAATAGTTCTGGAGCTGTAAGTACGTCAGTAGCTGTAAGTTGCTTCTGGCTTTTTTTTTATTCCTGTAAAATTTTTTCAATTCCCTTTTAAGAAGGGAATTGGACTAAGCTGTGATGTAGATGTGCTCAAAAGGTTGTGGTGACTGGTTTGTTGTAGTATCTTTTTTTGCTTGACACCCTCCAGAACAAGTCAGTCTCGGAAGTCGGTTCACTCTGTTTTCCAGTTTTGCTTTGGTGGAATATGGGGCTACCGTTCTCTTCTTGTTGGGATATTTAGGATGTGATCCTCAACGCAACTGCAGCGAAAGTCAAAAATAAAACTTTTTTTTTTTTTTTTCCTTGACTGATGAGAGCAGGGATACATTTGTGCCAAGAGGTTTCTTCCCAAGACAGGTTCTAATTTGAGCAATTTACTTGCTCTAATTTATTTTTATAAACTGAAAGGTTAAATATAAAGCTATTTCTACGCTTATTTGACCAAGGACCCCTTCCATCTAAGGGAGTTGTGTTACGAGTGGAAAAACTGCTCCTTTAAACAGAGGAGGAAGAAAACTCTATCTGTCTAGTAAATGTTGTGTTTGTATTTCTCTTCAGTACGCTGTTGTCGCAAATATATACTGCTGTTGTAGAGGCTGTGCTTGCTGGCATTGAGTGCTATGCTAAAACTTCCACTGAATCCAAGGTAAATGAAGCACCGATTCTGTACGCTGTAATTGTTGATTTGGATTGCTTGCAATATAAGATTACACGCAAACCAAAATTAAAAAAATAAATGTTTCAGTCAACTGCGTAACATAATGAAGTTAATACCATGGCCTCCAACCAGTCGCTCTGAATTCTGTTTAAAAAAGAGAAGTTTCAGAGTAGATCTAATCTTACCCATCTACAAATGTTTTTCCATCTTTCATGAATTTTCCTAACCTCATAGTAAGGAAAATCAAATATGCAAAAGAACAAATTTTAGCCTGGTGCATCAGTGTGTTATTGTTTAGTGTATGGTCTCTTGTTTATCTTGTGGGTGCTGCTGTAGTTGCTGGGAAGAAGATAATTTATTCTGTTCCCTTTTTTCAGGCAAAGGAGGTAGCAGAGCAGGTGCTCATGTCTGCATTAGACACCCTTCATTTAACACAACTTAAAACTGCATTACGGTATGTGTTTCAAATACTTACTGATTGATGTATTGTGTTGATATATTAGCTGCTTTTGGGAGAAAATATGTCAAATGTTAATTTTAAAATGAGCTTGCATAACTGCCAAATTCCAAGACTTCATAATGCATTCAGACTTTTAAAATCATTATAATTATTTCATTTTTCTTTTCCTGCTTTTTTTTAATCACTTCAGCAGTTATTTTGCTTTAAATCTATTATTGCTTATTTTTTTACATGTAGAAGTATAAAACACGTTTTTCACCAGTACAATTTCTGTTCTACAGCTCCAAAATTGCTTTTCAAATTCAGGCTGTGAATAATCATGGAAGGTTTGTATCACTGTCTTTACACTTCTTTTTATTAATTAATGTTTTTAATATACTACTAAGTTTATTTTTCTTGTCTTGGAACTTCTGAGAGAACATTGCCTTTGATTATTTCATACAAGATATATTAAATGCTTCTGTGTATGTGACAGTTTTAATGATTTCATATCTGTAATTCTGTGGAATCTTAAAAACATTTTAAAAAAAATCTAAAAGAACTGGGCAGACCAATTTTATTAACTGTTAGTGAATAGAAACAGCATGAGCCCATTAAGAGTTTCCTTTTAAAACTGTGCTTTTAACTTAGTTGATATCACAAGCTTGTGCTTTTTTAATTCCCATGCTGTCTAATTGACTGAAATGGCCTACACAAATAAGGGTTTATTTTAAAAATTAAATAGCTTTTTTGGCTGCTATGAAGTCACTCAAAATGATCTAACCTTTAAATTTTTAATTACAATTGTTGTTCTAGAATTACTCCATTAGATAATGAGGATAGCCTGAGTTTGATTAAAACGGTAAGTAAGCTGTTCAGTATTCTGATTATACATTTTATTAGAAAATAGAGCTAGAGGGCTGCTTTTTTTATGGGGCATGCTGAGATTTTTATTTATGTGAATACAAATGTAAGGGGAGAGATGAGAAGGATTTCAGATGCTGAAACCAAGGTAAGATTGAGTTTTAACATGAAGTCAGACAGTGGAATTTGGGATAAAACATTAAGATAGAGTTATGATCTCAGACTTTCCACCACAAGACAGAAGCGTTGTTTTGGGAGGTTTAAAACATACAGATTTTGCTGCTTCCATTGAAATGTCTCAAGTTCTGCTTTCTCTTTGTTTCTGTCCAACTGTTTGCTGTAGGCATCTATGATGGTATTTGACATTCCAGACTTGCTCACAGGAAGAGGATGCTTGGGATCTGTTGTCTTTTCAGAGTCCTTTCTAACGTCACAGATACAAGTAAAAGAAAGAGGTAACTCTTAAATTCTAACACCAGTGTTGTTATTCTGTTAGCTTTGGTGTCATGGAAGAACAAAAGGACTTCCAATGGATGTTATTACTATTACCGTTAGGGTTTTAAGCCTTTGGGTTAATTAAGACTTAAATGTTTTAACTTGGTAGTAATGAATATCTTAAGTGTCAAGTTACTCTAATCTCACTGAAAGGACTTTGGGTTTTATGGCTGCCTTGTGATACAGCAGGGCTGAGGCATAAAAAATTTAAGTGTAATAGTACCCTTCCTAAATTTTCTTCAATCTTAGTGAATGTTTTCTATTCTATGAGGAAATTCAGACAGCTCTATTCCATCGCTTTTGTAGCACACATTTTATACAATGTTTTAATTTCAGTTGCTCTTTGTTTGGAAGAGATGAAACGAAACTCAAAAAGGATATGATTTTTAGCAAGCTTGTTTTTGGAACAGTCTTACATTTAAAATACAGGATACAGGGTAATTTCCATAACTTTAGAGAAGTGCATATTTTCCAGATTGTTTACATGTGACAAAGATAGATGGTTATTGAGGTTGTCTGAACAATATTTATGAACTCGTCTATCCAGACAGGCTGTGGGTTTTTAACCGTGGGAGTTGGAACGCTTTTGGTGGGGAGGAGAGCAAAGGAAGAAGCTGTGTACTAAGACCAGAATAAAAGCAGGGTTTCTTTGGCATTGTATAGCAGCTCTGTCTGTGGTACAGCACAAGAAGACTGGGAGCTAGTCTGCTGTGAAAGCTTCACTTAAACACTAATAAGTCCTTAAAATAATTTCCTAAAGAAATTTCAAGTCATAAAAGTAACTTATTGAACAGTCTGAAGTATAATGGATGGTATTATACTACTTTGCTTTCCATTTACTTCCCTGCAGATGGCAGCATTAATTCAGAAACCAGCCACATAATACTGACTGCAGCTATCCCAAGATACACTTCTTGGCTGGTTAGTACACAAAAACTTATTTGAGTTTTTCCTATACATACAGATTCACAAATGAAAACTTGTTGTAAAAATATGGATATATGAGGAAAAAATATGGAACTTGGGTATTGAAACAATATATTAATACTCTTCTGATTTTTGAATTTGGACATGAAGTGAAAAAAACTAGTAAGTGAAAAGAAGCTGATGGTTCCGTTCAAAACACAAGTTTTAAATTATTTAATTTTCACTGCTTCAGTTTTTAGCTGTGTAAAGGCCTGGCTGTTTTTCAAGTACAAAGTATGACTTTTGAAAATTCTGTCTATTGTGGGGCACTTCAGACCACTTGAACATCTTCCCCGACAGAAAGAAGGGTCTGCTTCCAGACCTTTGATGTACTACTCTGTGTTAGAGGTATAATTCCAATGAATGTTACAAATTTGGACAACATTATGCCCTTTGGCAATCCATACTTCTTAAACACTTTAACAGTAATAAAGAATAAGACTGAATGAGATACACTACTTTGTGTCTATACAATACTATTTTAGTCTATAAAACAATTTAATGGGGAGTATACCCTTGAATGTGTTTCAAGGAACTCTTTCAGTCCCATGGTAACACAGTATTGAAGAGCACAAAGCTGTCTTTGAAACACTTGCTCTCAGGACTTTATCTGTGGTACCTGAGTTCTTGTTTGCCTTCAATCTTCTTTAATGCTTTTTATTTAACTTAGATTTGTTTTATCTACTAACAATACAAATGGAAACTGTTTCTGGCTACAGGTTGAAGATAGTGATGTGAAACTGTCTGAAAAGGCACAGCATATATTGAAGGTAAAATTAAATCTTTTTGTTAAAGTATAGAAGTTACACTTTCAAAAACCAGTATTCAAAAAATCTTAGCTGCTAGCAAAACTGGCTTTTTTATGTTTGTTACTCCTTTTCTACGGAAGATTTACCTGTTCTACCCTGTCTCTTTCAAACTTTGACCTACAAAAAAATACATTGTGTGAAATAAAGAAAGCCTCAAACTTTTATGAAGAACAACAGAACCCAAGAGCAAAAAGAGTTCTAATAAAGCTACAATTTCATGGAAGTCTCACTATGTATTACCCATGGAGCTTATGTGTTTCAAAAAAAAACCCCCAAAAACTCAATGCCACTCTACATGCAACTTTCTTTTAACTTAATTAGCATGCTAAATGTCTAAAGGAAAACACTTTAAGCACTATGAAAAAGAAAAGAATTTGGAATCTGGGAACATCTTAAACCACATGAGTTTCACATTTGTGGTTTAATTTGCGGTTACCAGAAATCTTCATTATAAATAGATTTATTTTCCTGTAATATACTTTTAGTTCAGTAGATTGGCAATCTAAAACCAAAAAGCTATGCCTTGCGGTTGTGACAATAACTTGTAACTTAATAGCTGCTGGCAAAACCAAAATGGGGGGGGAAGTGCTTTAAAAATTTATACCCATGTCATGCTGTCTTTCACTAGTTCTGTATAAATGCAGTTTAAAATTCTTCAAAGTTCTGACAGATGCTGTTTAAAAAAATCTATTGTCTTGAAGCAAAAGCATGAGAAAATAGTCTTGCCTGGATTACAGTCCTTGATCCAGTCTGTGATCTACTGTTTGTTTTTCCTGTTTAGGAAGACAAATCTTTTCTGGGCACTTTACTCACTGGAGGCGATGGAGCGTATATTTATTCTAGCAGTCCACAGGCCATGCCTGCAGAAGGTGAGATGTGGGTTTTTTTCAATTGCTTACAGAGTTGATCCACTTCTTGGGGGGTTTTTTGTTTGGTTTTTAAACATGAGAGATTCACGGTTTCTGGGATTCACACATTTGGTGAGCCTACCTATACCGTTACCTGAAGCTTTCCTTCCATTTGCCTTTACAACTCTCTCTTCTTAAACTCCATGTCTCATTTTTTTTGTCCCCAACCTCTGCTTGAAACTCCTGGTCCTAGAAGAAGGATTCCTACCAGAGCCATAGGCTTGCTTTTGAGGCACGTGGGACTCTTACATGATTGACAATGAGGCTTTGCAGACCTGGGAGATGGCTTTTTTTCCGTAGTTAATGTTCAAAAGCTGCTTCTGTCCTTTAATAGATGATGTGCCATATGTTTTCTGCCTTTTCTGTATCTCTATGAGCATTAGGTTGGAAAGATTGGGCATTACAGTAGTGACAGGATGCAATGGGCTCCCAGCTCAAGAACTGAAGGCAAATATGCACCTTTTGGGTGATGTGATGCGCTGCCTGTGATGTAGGAGGGGATTGGAATGGTTTGCTTCTAAATTTATTTACAGCCTTGTGTTCTTTGCGCCTACTGAAGCCTCCTCCTGGAGTTGACATGTCGTTCCAGTTTTTTTCCATTGTCATTGTCACTCAGGAACTTCAGTGCTTGTTAGCATGGATATTCACCAGAAAGGTGCTCGATCTTGGTCCTTTTCAGATTCAGTCAAATTACTGATTTCTGACACGAGATTACTAGCAGTAATCTTAGATCATTCCTCTTTCCTTCAAGAACTTAATTAACGTGAATATCCCAGTAAAACAACTAAAGAGAATTTGGGAGGACTGTTGGGAGGGGTTTCCGCTCAGTCCACAGCCATGTGTTAACGTGCCTTCCTTTGCCTTGGACTGATAGATACTTCTTAAGGCATAATATTTTTATATTCCACTGCACAGAGAAGGCACTGTTGTCACAGTACTGCTGTACAACAGAGGATATCTAATACCTGACATCCAAGTGCTTAGTATAAGCTGACGAACTTTAGAGGAAAATCTTTAGCTTTTTTGTTTTTGTAGTTATGCAATCTAGTGTTGAGGATAAAGAATGATGTAGACAGCAGTTAAACAGCAACCTTCACATCGTGGAATTTGCTTTTGCTCTAACTGAACAGATTTTAAAGAAAGAAGGTAAATGCAGAATAACATATTTAACTTATTTTGCAGTACAGTGCTGTGGGCACATGTTCACTCAGTAAATAACTAGAGAATGGTAAATTTTAATTTTTGTTGGCTTTGTGAAAACTGGCTCTGTGTGCCCCAATGGAGCAATTTACTTTTTCCCTTTTTTGGGGAGATTTGTGAAGTTAAATGTTTTGATAACTCTCGGGATGGAGAGTTGTAAGTAGGTGGTATAAGGACTATTATGTAACACGTCAACGAGCGAGATATTTTCTTAGGTGTCAAGTGAAAATGAACTTGATCTCGTTCCCGTTCATGTACACTGCAAGACAGTTTGCTGTGCTCTAATTTGGGCTCTACTGAGGTTGCAACTATGTCATCTGGCAAGACTAGGTGCAAAAGGTGCTGTCGGGCACTCATCTTCTCTCTGTCACTTGTGTCTTACTGTAATAAGGTATACATTTATGGCTAAAATGCATCAAAAAACAAAGAACTATTAAACCTTTCCCTCTGTATGCTAATACATCTGCTGTGTTACGGATTTTTGTAGGATGAACTGAGTCAATCAGTCTTGCCAATTAAACTCTCTTCTGTGATTAATCACTTGTGGAAAATATACAAGTAGTATATCAAGTTGTTCTTGATGTAATTCACTGACTTCCACATTGAAAGAAGCTGGTTTAGTTTGGATTAATTGATACTTGTTTTGGCTTGTTTTTCTGTTTCAAAAGAACATCTCTGATTTCCTTTCTTTCCCCATTAACCCATTCTCTGTGAAGTGCAATATTCTGAGAGATTTGACAGAAATGTACTTCAAGAGATGTATTTTGCATTCTTCTTCCTCGACCACTCAATAGAAGGCACATACCTGTGCCATGGGTTGGAGTTTGTGAACGCTGGAAGCATCAGCAATGAACATTTTATATGTAAACTGTTAAACCTGTAACTATGTATCGGTCTCTATTCTACTCGCTCTGAATTTGGACCTTGAATTTGTGACTGTAGTGTTTCCCAGTTTAACAGTAGCTGTCTCTCCAGTGCAATTTTTGTGTTAACTGGAAGCTTGTCTAAAACAGGTATGTTCAGAGTTAGCAGAGCCTGTATGTTTTTTAAGTAGCTGTTGAAATCGTGTATCTAGTTACGGCAATTTGATTTCATATCAAGCTCTTTTTTATTAAAACGAAGCCTTAACCCTGAACAGTTTTGAAGTTGCCATTTCAAGAGGAAAATGTCTTAGTTTCTTCATTATTTCTTCCAAGCATTGATAGATTGGGCTAGATGTGCAGTCAGTTTGGCTGTATGTTCTAGTTATTTTGCTACTTGGCTTTGCATTTTTTGAAACAGAACTCTTGAGTAATGCCAGTTTTTTCCTTTTTATCTTTCTATTTTTTTGTTTCCTTTAAGAAAATACTTAACCTTTCTCTTTTGCTGACTCACATGCTTCCCTGTATGGGATGTGATCCCACTTTTAATGCGTGGTCCAGCACTGGTAGCAGGCGTCCAGCTGGCAGCCCCTGCTCAGTCATTTTTTCATGGCTTTCTTATGACTGTTGGAAATTAGCTTTTTGCTGATGTCAGTTACTAGCGCTTTGGTGGAATTTTGTTTTTATCCATTATACCATCTAGCCTTGCTGTTTTTCATTTTCCAGCTGCTTTCCCTGGTCGTGCAGGTTTGTTAAGAACCAAAGTGTCTGTAAGATGGCAAGAAAAACGGGGATAGAATGAACGCCATGACTCTCTTGGCTGTCACTAGATTGTTAGCTTCCAGGGAAATTGCTAGCACAGTAACAGTTGTCTCTATGTGCAAAAGAAAATGCAAGTCTGCAGGTAAAGGGCTTTTCTGTTTTAAACTTTGTCTTGGTCAGGAAGCAGAAAAAAACCATGTTGTATTATATATTTTTTTATTTACTGTCTGCATGGTATCTGTGAGTATATTGACGTTTTGCTGAAAATCTGACCAACTTGTTAGAGTGTTTAAATTTTCAGTTGTTTTGGAGGTAAGCTTTTTTTTAAGTTCTTCTTTTGTCAGTTTTACATTTCTGGAAGTTTGCAATTCAACATGATGGAAATTTTTTTGCCTTTAAAAAAAAAAAAGCCACAGAATATTTACGATAAGTGGGCTCCAGGGAATAAGATTAAGTCAAATGCAATTATAGTCGTGATTCCTGCCCTTGAGAGTGAGATCCAGTAAAGATCGAATGGTTGTGCTCTGAATGTTGTCTAGATACCATCCCAAATCTTTACTCAAATGTACTGCATGTTAAATATAACAAAACTCTGTAAGAACATAGAGCCATTTCACAGAATCACAGAATCATTCAGGTTGGAAAAGCCCCTCGGCATCATCAAGTCCAACCCTCAGCCCGACTCTACAAAGTTCTCCCCTACCCCACATCCCCCAACAGCTCATCCAAACGGCCCTTAAACACACCCAGGGATGGGGACTCCACCCCTCCCTGGGCAGCCTATTCCACTCTCTGACCACTCTTGCTGGGAAACATTTTTTCCTCATGTCCAGTCTGAACCTCCCCTGTTGCAGTTTAAAGCCGTTCCCTCTTGTTCTGTCACTAATTCCTTGTGAGAAGAGACCAGCACCAACCTCTCTACAATGTCCTTTCGTTTGTCACATGATGCTGAGATATTCATATATACCTAATAGAATTTTTTTCTTTCAAATTCTAGGCAAATTGTACTTCTTTTCAGATGGCATTCTCTTTTCTGATCCCCACCATGGCAGCATTTCCATTTCAAAGAACCATATGAGTTCCATTTCTCTCTATGATGGGGTGAGTACTTTGTTTGTTCCTGCTGTCATAAACTTTTTCCCAATTTTTAACAATACTTCTGTAGGGTACTAGTACAAAATTTTTCTTGCAGTTGCAGTTTTACAAGTGTGTGCATAAAGCTGTAATAACTGATGCAAATCTCTGTGCTTTTGGTATTGGTTAGCTTAACCAATTACTGATTAGCTAAACTATAAGGAGGAGAGAATTTTGTATTAGACTGAGTTATCAGTGTGGTCTTTAATAGTGTGGAAAATTGGTTTTTATTAAAAGAAAAATTGCAGAACATAGCATTCATAAAACATCTAGCAGCCTTAAGTGATGGACAGAGAAAAGTTTGAGGCATTGTGAAGTCGTATGGTGTATTGGAGGGTGGAATGCTGCTTTCTATTCAAAATATATTTAACTTCCAGTCAAATGTTCGTGGCAGTGTACTACTTATGTCTGGAGAGGTCACGAGCAGTGTCTGCCTACTGTCACAGGGTGTTGTGTTACTGACAGGTGAAGGGAATGACTGGTTCATGTTTCCCAAGCTGAGAAGTGAGAAAGAAAGGCGTGTTGCATGTAATTACACATATTCTGAGTAATTACAGTAAAAGACACAATGCCAGGCGTAGACTTTTGCCATTCCTGTGATGAGTTTGTATCACTTCGATTGCCCAACTTCCCACACTAATAGTTTGGTCTTCTGGCTTAGTGGGAATTAAGAGTTAGTTTAATGATAGCAACTCAGCTTTTTTTTTTTTTTTTTTCCTCTTTAAGGCAGGCACGCTGAGTTAACTATCACTTTTTCAGAATGGAAAAGAGATTATTTTGGTTGTTTATTGTTTCCTAAGTACTGGGGGGGGGGGGGGGGGGAAATCTGTTTCCTTTAGTTTCTATTTTCTTCAGGTACAGTATTACACATTTGTTTGGTGACCTCCAGAAAGCATTGTGTTGCTATGATTTCATCATATAATGGAGGAAACCAGTAAAATACAATAAAAGTGTGTGATTCAATTGAGATGAAAACACAACAGTGAAGAGAATCTTACCTTAGCTGCCTTTTCTTCTATATCATATTGATTGCCCCTTGGTAGTTTCAGAAGCTATTTTAACACTGACCTTCCTTCTATTGTTTGAGTCAAGACACTCACTTTCATGAAAGCAGCTATTTATGGGACCTGGCTATCATTCTTGAACTGATGCCAGATTTTTGTGTAAAGCTAAACTTTGACAGAGAGCATTTTATTGTTCAACTGACTTGGCATAATACAAGGGTGGAGAGCTTAAAACGTTAAGAAGAGACAGAAGAAGGGTAATTGTTAGTATGCTTTTTCTGAAAGTTATTGCAACAACGGTATTGATGGAAAAGAAAGGATAATTTATTGCTAGGATTAAAGTAAAAGACACAAATAATCTAAGTGATGCAAAGTACAGTTACTTATCAGCTCTATCACGACACCTGCTAGATGCTTCTCTTTTTAACTTGAAAACATCTGCACTTCTGCCTCCAGCACGTGCTGCAGGCTTCTCTCTTCTGAGAAGCTGGGCACCTGACTGCCACCTAAGCTCCTGAAGTCCTTGAGGCTCACAGACATCGAGTACATGGAGGACAGGGTAGATTCCTCACAAAACTGTATGATGAAGGTCTAAAGCAGAAACCATCCCAATCTTAGCAGAGTCAAAGACAAATCCCCCATTTCATAAGGCAGCACTATTCTAGCTTACTACCAGCCATCCTGGGAGTAAAAGAAAACCCAACCAGCTACACGGCCACCCAGTCTCCAGACTTTCTTCTGTAGCTGTTCAGTGTCTCAATAAACTGTATCATCTTTTTATTTTCTGTATAGAAGTCTTTACTGTACAGAGCTTAAGATAACTATGTGCTTGGTTTTAAGGTTTTATTTAAGACCAAATATTTTAGCTTATAAGTACCTGAATCCAACATTTATTTTGGCCATTAATCAATCGAACAAATATTACTAAGTAATCCTTCAATCTCACTACATTAACATCTTGTAAAACTTTGAACTGGATTCATTTAACCTAATGTCTGTGGGGATTATTGCTGGTTCTTTTCAGCTTTTTTCCATTTGTGGAACCCTAAACATTTTCCAGGAGGAGGAGCATGTTTTGTTGGACACTTCACATGCAGATTGCAGCATGTATGAGTTGGCCTTTTAGTTGCTTCTCATGAAATCTGTAAGCTATCCTGTAGTAATCAGGATTGCGGACCATGTTCCAAAAATCATTTTCTCTTAAGAGAAATTGTTCTCTTTTAGGAGAACATTTTTGTATGTTCTTCAGTAACCTCAATGACTTTGAGAGGATTACTTTTATAATTAATCCCTCAGTCAGCAAAGGACGGGGATTCTGCTTGCAAATGTCTCTGAATTGATACTGATTCTTGTATAAGTTTCCCCAAATTGAGGTTTTTCTTGAAAATAGTAAGTAGAGTTCTTTGCCTGCTTCTCCTGTTGAAAGGGAGATAGGGTTCAAATCAGAAATTGAGTACTATCCAAGTAACGGAATCCTCATTTTCCAGGGATGTTTCATGCTGCTGAATTGTACTGTTTTACTAATACTTTGGTGTGAAAAGAGTTAGAAGTCAGAGCTTGAGCATAAAACACTTCAGCATCTGGCCAAGTTGTACGTAAATAAGTATCTTGAAATCCAGAAAACAAAGGGTCAGTGGTGTTTTATTAGAACAAGAATTGGACAACCTGAGTTAGTGTTACTGAGGGAGACCGATGTTGAGCTTCCTGTTGGTGAAGACATAATTCAGGCGAAGAAGCGATAGATTTAGTAGAACTTGTGCTCATTAAAGAATCTGAGAGAAACAGGACACTTCCAACATGCGAGTGACCTACACTTTAAATTACAGGTCTGATAGTTGTATCTAATTGCAGCATGGCTCCTTTCAGGTCAAAAACTCAAGAGCATGGTATAAAAAAAAATTTTGCAATAGCACCATGCTGTCCTTCTAATCTTTTTAGCTGACATTGAATTCATTCTTCCAGGGTATCTGTGTCAGAGGAGATGTGTGGGTATAGATGAAGGTGACTTTGTCATGAAGCTTTAGCAGAGGAAGGGGCTAAAGGTCTAGTTTTTTGTGTAGGGAAAAGAGTAGATACTGAATTGCAAGCTTTCCTTTTCAAGACAAGACAGGGCTTAGGTGATTAGAACAATCTCAGATGCTTTCTTTAAAGCTTATCACACCTCTAATAGCTGCAAAGTAGAAACTGAGGAGTACTCTTAAGTGGCTGCAGTTGATCCTTCTGCTCCATACCTGCGCTGTGCAAGCTAATGAACATTCAGATCTTCATGCGTGCCTAGCTATGACTAATAGTTCTCTTCTGGTCTCTGCTATTTAATGTATTAAGCCTTTTTTCACTTTCAATGACTCTTAATTATTTGTCCTGTTTCTTCCTTTTCTAGGATTCAACCAGTATTGTTGCTGCTCTCTTTATAGACGTCAAAAGTTCCTTGCTTGCTCATCTACCAATTGAATTCCATACCCAAGACAACCTTTTGATGATTGCACTTTTCCCCAAAACAAAGATTTATAAAGCTTTTTATTCACAGGTAAAGTAAAAAAAAGTTTGGTTTGGGTGGGGGGGAAAGCACACAGTTATTCTTTGTGTTTCAGATGAGAGGCAAGGATGAATTTGTTGATGTCTGTCTTAACTAATTAAATTTGGAAAGAAGGGGTTTATTTCTTGAGTTAGTTGAGCCACTAAAGCTTGTCACCTGGTAAGTAAATACAGGAAAGGTTAAAGTTCAAGGTCTTTCTTGCATCAGTCTTCACAAGTGAAACCTTTTCCTATATCTCAGTGAACAAGCACTGTTTATAAAGGAGAAGGGGCAGTTAATACTGAGGGAGCATCAAGTTAGGAAGAATGTTGAAAACCTGTTCTACAAAGCTGGATGGGATTCACAGAGGGTGTGATTTTTTTTTTTTTTTTTTTGAGGCTGCTTATCTATTATATAAAATTGGGGTGTTGCAGGAGGAAGGACTTTTACAGATAGCTCTGTCAGTAGTGGCAGGTAACATAACAAGGGGCAGTAACCACAGATTGCAGCTTTGAAGATTCAGACTGAACATTAGTAGGAGGTTGGTGCAGTGACTGGAGCAGGACACCCAGAGAGTGAATTTCCACATGGAAGATTTTTGAAAACTTGACTGAATAAAGTCATGGCTGAGCTGATCTTAATGCCAGCAATAGTCCTGCTTTGAGCAGGAGGTGGGTCTGGAGACCTCCAGAAGCTCTCTTCCAACCAGAAACTCTGATTCTCTGGGTGATCTATGGCATCTGCCTCACAAACTCGAAATTGTTGTGGAGTGGACTGCCCTGCCATGGAGACCTTCCCAGGAGAATTATTGCTCCTGATCTTAGGAACAAATCGCACCTCGATGAGTGGGTTCAGTTTTGGGCCCCTCCCTACAAAAAGGCCATTGAATGACTCGAGCGTGTCCAGAGAAGGGCAACGGAGCTGGTGCAGGGTCTGGAGCACAGGTCTGATGGGGAGCGGCTGAGGGAACTGGGGGGGTTTAGTCTGGAGCAGAGGAGGCTGAGGGGAGACCTCATGGCCCTCTACAACTGCCTGAAAGGAGGGTGCAGAGAGGGGGGGTGAGTCTCTTTAACCAAGTAACAAGCGCCAGGACAAGAGAGAATGGCCTCAAGCTGCGCCAGGGAAGGTTTAGATTAGATATTAGGAAGGATTTCTTTACAGAAGGGGTTGTTGGGTGTTGGAATGGGCTGCCCAGGGAGGTGGTGGAGTCCCCATCCCTGGAGGTGTTTAAGAGTAGAGTTGACATAGCGCTGAGGGATCTGGTGTAGTTGGGAACTGTCAATGTTAGGTTAATGGTTGGACTGGATGATCTTCAAGGTCTTTTCCAACCCAGATGATTCTGTGATTCTGTGAACTTGCATGTGTGAGAAACTTTAACTTATGCATGCATTTCTAGTGATTGTGTTGCTCGTTAAGTTTAATGTTCACCATGTGCTTTCAGTTTGTCTTCTGAAGCCAGTGAGTGCTCTAAAAGCTTGTTTTCTAGTAGTTGCATTTTAAATGTAGCACTGGTGTATAATTGGCTACAGCAATTGTATGTAGTGGCAGAGGTTCTATTGTGTTTTTTTGTGGTTAGACACATTTGGATCGTGATTGTTAGGGAAGTTTTGTTAAAGTCTTTAAGTGTCCCATATGGCGTTGTATTATTCTCTGAGTAGATTGGCTTCATGCATTGTAATGCAGAGGCTTTTAATAAACAAAACTTTATAACAATAGCACTTTTGAGGAAACGAGCCTGGAGATTTTAGGACTTCACAAGGGTTTTAGTATGTGATCATAACACTGGACTGGAAAAGACCACCTAGCTCAGTGAGTAGTCCCCACTGGTAATATTAATGTTACCATAAAAATTCTCCTCCTTTTATCTTAAGTTTTTAGATTCTTCCCACTGTTCTGCTATTTGAGTGGTTGGGAATATTTTGTTCGGGTTTGAATTTTCAGCCTATTTTATTAGGTCTCCTTTTATATCTGTTTTTTTTTTTTTTTTTTTTCTTTTCTTTTGCTCTAACAGTGGACATCCTTGAGGTATTCAAAAATTTCAGACCTGTTCTTTCTGGCTTATCTGGCCTAATAAAATAAAACCAGATCCTTTTTAATCTATCTTTTTATGAAGTTCTCTTCTGATAATTGTAATACTTTTCTTTTGATCTGTTTTTTGGCTGTAGATATCCAAACTGTGTGTAGTATCAGAAATGAGGGTATTTGGTTCTTGTACAGAGGCAATAATGGTTCTCTCTCGTGAAAATGTTCAGAGGTACCTTGGTTTGTCTTTACTTTCCATTTGAATTAATAGATCATGCTCATTTTTTGAGAAACTCCTTCAGGTCTGTTCTCTTTTGCTACCCACTGATATTCCATCTGAATCTAGAAATGTTTCTGTGCTCATTCTTGCTTTCATACGTAGCTTCCTCCTATTTTTCTTTCTGTTTCTTCTGTACTTACAGTTAGATCTGTTTTTCTATGAAGCATCTCAGTGCTGTGTAGACTGGCTCCCAACTTAGTTCCCTAAAATGCTGTCAATTCACTTCAGTCTATGCCAAACTCATCGCAAAGGGTGTCTCGGGACATTCCCTAAGCAACTCTGCTGATGAATTTCCCCAGCCTTCTGCTGCTTTTTTTTTTTTTTTTGATGCTATTTATTCTGGTCTTCCTTTGAGTTAGCTTTTTACTGTACAGTTCTACACTGAGGTTCAGTTTCTGCAGTTTAAGTTTCTCGTCTGGCACCATAGCAGTTGCTTTGCTCGAGTTCAAGTAGATGAAACATGTCTTTTGTCTTGAAGATGTTATCTCATGAATGAAAACTATTCATGAGATCAAGTGTACCTGACTGTGTAAGCCATGGAAACATATTACTGTGTTTTGTTAGTATTTACCTTCAGGTATTTATTGATTTCCTCCACTATTTTTTCTACAAGTCTGCATGCCACTGAAGTTGTACAGGCATAGTAGTCATTCTACAGACCTGTAGTTACAACAATTCACTAAAATGTACTAGTTTTACTCTTTTACAATCATATGACATACCACCTCGCTCACTGGACCTATGCTTTAATTATTCCAAGCCTCCCTGAAATATGGCAATTGGCCTTTCCTCCAAATCTCAGTGTATTAAATTCCATGTAACTGAGACAGTTGCAAGATTTTGAGCACACAGAACTGGAATGTGGTTTGCAGATCCTGTGAAGACAGGATGGTACCTTTCACGTCCTCACTGGAATTGGTAGGGGAGGAAAATTTGCTTAGGCTTTGGGTTGTATTGATTTCCTCTGTTTTTTTTTTTCATCTTCTCTAATGCCATAGCAGCTCTTTTTTTAAACGTTCATTAAGTTATACAAAAAGGACCGATTTATTTCCATTGAGTTCTGTCTCAGTCTGACCTGTGTTTTCACTTTGTGCCTAGCCCTTCGACTTCTAAAGAACACAATTTTCTGTTGACCCATCCTTCTTTCCATCCCTTGTAGGCATTTTCCTTAGTCTCTTATACGTGTTTTGAAGTGGTTATTTGTTTGGTTGCATGGATCCTTCTACATAAGCAATATTGTCTTAATATCAAAAGTTTATTTTATTTTGATGGTTTTTATCTCAGTACCCTTGTGTTTAGGATGCCGATTTGTTAATGGAAAGCAGTCTTTCCCCCCCAGTTGTTTTGTCTTGCAGCAAATTATTGTGAAAAATGACAATGGCTGTTGCCTTTACTTATTAAAAGAAGGGAAATACCGAACACTTAAATGACTCTGTGATTCATCTGAATCTGATTTCTAGGTTCAGAGTGCCATTCATATTAATGTGACTTGGCTAGAGCAGTAGGATGCGAGCCAAAACACTGTTCCCTAGAGAAACAAAGGGCTCTCTTTTCTTTTACAAAGGAACAGAGTTTTTCTTAAATTTCTAGAAATGATTGCTGCAATCTTACCTCATGAAAATTACAGTACTACTTCAAGGAGACTTATATTAATTCAGTTCCTGCTGTAGAGCAGTTGCACTATTAATACCTAGCATTTTTCAGTGAAGCATGCTATGACTAAAAGAATCACGTGAATGGTGCTCCTACTTAGGTGGGTAAATTTTTCTCCTAGGATTTTTTTCCCCAGCTATGAAGATGGGGGGAAAACTAGACTGTTTCAGTAAAGTCTCTTCTAAAAGCATTGCAGTCTAGCCAAAGAGAAGCTTACAAAATCTGATCTGTGGAGACTTTCTCCATATTTTGAATTCTTGCAGCAAAACCAGTGTTGTGAAATGTTTAATAGCTAGTTATAAATGCATGTAACTTATTAGGTGAACAAAACCAGTTCCTAAAGAAATTTTGTAAAATAATGATGCTTATGTTCTGGTTTGTTCCAGGTTTTCTCTTCGTGGCAAAACCACACAAACTCAGGATTATCTTTAAGGGTTGTCCAGGAAGAATTCCTGTCTGTGGAACAAAAGAGACTGTAAGTTCATGTCACCTACTCTGGTGCAATTATACATTAACTGTGTGCTACAATCAGGAAAATACTTCTGCCCTTTAAAGATCTTGATAATGATTCAAAAAGGGATTTTTGTATTTTTAGTGCAACGCTCACTTTTTTTTTTTTTGGTACTAGTTAATATGTAGCCATCTGGTTTACAGAAGATAAATTTCTAGGTTTCTTCTTTAACCATTTAATTAATTTGCTTGTTTTAGGCATTCCAGTGTTCAGAAGCTGTTTAATGCTGTGTCTTCTCCTTCTGGGGAAAGATGCAGGGAGCTGAAAATATCTGCTGCCCTTCCAGAATTAGAGAGGTGAGAAATTATTTTAGTTTTCAAGGAATCAATTTTGTCAGAAATAATACAAAAATATGTTGATATATGTAATAATCATCTAAAAATCACTTATTGAATAGCTGTCTTCACACTAGGTGTTTTTATTCTGAGGTGAATTATTTCCTCTCTAGGAAGCCTCTTTTTGACCTTGTAACAATCTTATTTTAGTAATTTCCCAACTATTTATATCAATGAAATCTTTTGGTCTTGACTGTAAGAAAATAAAACTTCTATTTTTGACAGGTTTGTGCAACATTTTACAGTCAGCAGTGTCAGTCACGAGCCAATAATGAGAGCACATCTTCCTGTTTTATTGCAACAGTCAGAAATTATTCCTGATAGCAAAGCAGAAAGTGATAAGGTAAGGAAGCAACTCAACAATACTTCCTACCCCTAACAATATTTAGCAAATATTCTGTCTGGCATTGGTTCTGTTGCAGGGAATGTAGTAAAGTACTGATGTGTGTTTAGCCATGCTCTCTGCCTCCTTCTTCAGTGCCACCAGTTCACACTGAACTTGCTTCAAGTCTGTTTCTTGGAATAAATTGCTCTGCCCTGTTTTCCTGATTACATTACTTAAATTTTTTTTCATTTAAACAGTCTTTTAAAAGTGCTAATGGCCCTTCAGCCTGATAAAACAGAGGCAGAAAATGAGGCAGAGATCTTCAAGTGAGCAGTTTTCTCTAATGTCCAGAGAGAGTTAGCCCTAAAGCAGTTGCTTGTTTTTATGAATTACTGAATAATTTAACTGAATTGTTCTCTGGAACATAAAAGTCCTTTAAATAGCATAGAGGTAGCACGTGATATTTAACATTTGCTGATATTATCTGTAGAACACTCGGTTCTCTATAGGGGCAGTGACAATTGTCAAACTGAAGGAGTGCTTTAAATAGCATTTTCAGGGAAAATATTTCCTTGTAACTTTCCAGCATTTGAAATCTGCACTAAGCAAGAAAGTCAAAGCAGCAGGAATATAGTCTTTCTCTTTGAATATTGCAATATGGTGGCAGACTTATTTCCTGGGATCTAGTTCAGAGACCATACTGACACTTAAGTATTAATTATTTTAAAACTTTTGTAAGGGTTTATTATGATTTTAACGTTGGTTTACCTGTCTCTCTGTATGTTTAAAAAAAGAAAAATCTTTTTGCAATGTTCGTACCAAATTTCTCTGAAATACTCTGAATTTTCTGAGTTGCTTCTCTTTATTATGAATACTCACTTGCTGTGAGCATCCTGAGTGATTTTGAGGATAGGATACAAATAATCTGCCGATGGCTATCTTCAAATATCATGTAGTTAGAAACAGGAAGAGGTAATTTGTCTGCTAGTAACAGGGTGATATGCAGGGTGATGACTGGTTATCAGATGTAATGGTCCAGTGAAACCATACTTAATGTCTCAAATGTTCAGTAAAGAACTTTGGTGAAGGAAACGGTTTCTGTGGAAACACCAGGAATGTGCAGGTAATGGCAGGGAGATGCAGTGAGATGAGGGGCTCCTGCGGAGGTGGGACCACACTTTTCTGGGGCTGAACCTCCCTATCTTGAGCGACTCCTCCATGAAGAGTCAATAGAGAAGCCCTTTTCATGACGCACACGCCAAAAGGAAATGTCAGACAACGGTCACACCTGCAGGGAGGGGGGGAGTAACTCCTCAGCGACCCCCAAGCCCACCGACCCATTTCCAGAGGAATCTGAAGGTACAAACTACACGTGCACCAAAGCAAGGAGAATTCTAGAAGCATGAACTGCGCGTGATGCCTAATTAGCCTAATGAGCCCAAGTGCCCATCCGAAGGAGGGGCAAGGAATTACAAAAGGACACGAGTCAAAGCCCCGGGTGGCTGTGTCCCACCAGAACTGGACCCCTGGGCTGGCTGGACCAATGCTGGAACCAGGACTAGTGAAATCTTCCTTTTGCCTTTCTCTCTTGTTCCCTTTTTCTCTCCTTTCCCTCTCATTCTCTATCCCTGTATCCCTGTGTATAAGGCAAGGTTTGTCGGAGCATGTTTAAGATTTGTTGGGACATGTTTAAATCTTGTCCAGTTTGTTGTAAGGTTTGTCAGTGTATGTGGTTTGAGGTTTATCGCTTGTTGCAGAAGTTGCAAGGCTTACTGACAAAGTTTCATGCCATTATCTGTTGTGACTAAATAAAAATTGAATTTTGTGAATTGAAGAATCCTTGGTGGGGTGAATCCTGACCTGGGAATTGGTGAATCTGAGTCGTGGTCCCGAGAATTTGGGATGTCACGTTTTAATTGGCGTAGTTGGCAGGATTCCCTGAGTCAAGGAGGATTCAGTTGGAATACGCATTCTCTATCTGATAAACACGGATGAGGAGAATCAGGAAGTGGCCCCTCAGCTATAAGCCAGGAGAGGGTTGAGCAGTGGCAAGCACTGACTGCCTGGGAAATGTCAGTGCTTGACTGCTCCCTGATTTCTGAAAAATTAAAAGTGTGCCTTACCCTACCAGGGGTGATACGGACTCACAATAGTTGGCATGATCCTAAATCAGTGGCAGAAAGGACAGTATTAGCAAAAGAGCAAAAACGGAGGCCAGGAAAAGGAAAGGCACCGACATGTGGGGCATTGGGAGCCGCTCTGATGGCAGCCCAGCAGTATAGGGGTGTACGTGAACCTGCTGAGGGAGAAAACGTAAAACCTCTCCAAGATTTAGTGAAGAAACTGCAAAATCAATTGGTGGAAGAAAGGACTAAAAGGGAGAGGGCAGAGACCCTGTTAGATATGCAGTGCGAGGTGAATCGCCAACCTCATACCGATCTGCTTGACTCAAAAGATCAGGAAAAAGTGCTGAGGGAGACACTTGAGCGGAGCAGAGCGGGAGACTCCAATTCCGAAAGTGAAACTGGATTTTCCTCCCTAGCAAAGAGGGCGGAATGGGAATCCCAAAATCCCAAACCACTTTATGCTTTAGAGGATCTGGAAAATAATGCGGTATTGTGCCCTTTGATAAAACCTGAAATAATAGGTGCTGGGGAGGGAAATGCAGAGGCTGTGACAAAACAGATACTTTGCTCAGCCTTGGACTTGTCTAAGTTTCAGGAAGAGTTTAGCTGCTTTGTGAAGGAGACTGAGACTGGGTACATGTGGAGGGTGTCGTTAACAGGGGACAGCGGTTGGATCTGTTTAAGGAGGGTCACAGAAAACAACCAAGGGGATTTAATGATCGCTTTCCCCCTCGGCCCCCTTAAAACACCCATCAAATTTTTAGTAGACACCGGGGCTCAAATGTTATCACTTCGCAGTGGTATAGTTACTGATAGGAAGCAGAGTTGGGTTACAGATGGTTTTGGAGGCTCTAAACCACAGCCAACTGCTTGGTGAAATGTTGGTTACCTGGGAATGAAACTGCAGCCGGGGCATCTTGCAACTCCCCGGTGTGGCTGGTCCAAAAATGGCGATTAACAGTTGATTTATCGGTGCCTGAATGTCCATCCAGGTCCTTCAGCAGTGGCAGTGCCTGGTGTGGCCGGGCTGGGTGTAGCCCTGCGGGAGGGCGCCCACCAGGTCTGGGACGTGGGGGATGTTTTCTTCATGGTCCCTTTGCAGGAAGCAAACAGAGATCGCTTTGCTCTCCCATGGGAAGGCATCCAATTTACATTCACACGTCTTCCCCAGGGATATTGGCACTCCTTGACAGTTGCTCACTATGCATTGGCTCAAGAGCTCCCCAAAACCATGCCCAGAGAAGGGGTTATGATATCTGGAACCCCCCTCTCCTGTGGGAGTCACTAAGGAAGAAGCAGTAAGGAAGCGGAATATGCAGTTAGATCATTATTGCTGCACCACACAGATACAGGAGGGAACACCCAAAGTGCTCCAAAGACAAGATCCACCCTCTGATCACCCTGACACAGCACCTTCTCCCTCATGCATAAAACCTGCTCCTCCGTTCTAGCCCAGTCTTAAAAACGTGTGGTTCACTGCTGCATCTTCTAGGAGAGAGGGGAAAGTGTGGAAGTATCAAAGCCCTGCACGTTGATTCAGGGGGCAGAATGGTGACAGAAGGGGAAGAAAGTACTCAGGTGGGGGAGTTGGTCCCTGTATGGAATGTATTTATAAAGGAAACAGAGAAATGGGAGCACTACTTAGAGTGGTTGCCCAAAAAGCGAGGTCACTCAGGGAGCAAAGATTTATTTAAAGAGGCAGTGAGCAGGATGGTCCGTAACCAGGGAACTGTGCAGCACCAGTGTTTCAGCATGTGGCTTATGTCGCACTCGATTAGGAGAGCATAACCCTCTCAAGGATCAACCCCTGCACTTAAGGACTTTCTTATGGGCTGAGGGAATCGAAAAAGGGATTCCCTGGGATTTAATAGTCTGTATGCCTACTGTGGCCTTGGAAAGCTCATTCGAGTGTGGAAAGCCACTGACGCACAGGAGAAGGATCACTGAATTCCTACCCAGTGAATTGTCCCATCCTATTAATCATTGTTTGTCTTTATTGCAATATTTTGCAGGTTTTCAGCAGCTCACCATGGGATTTATGTTTTGGCTGTTGAATGGGTCATTATGTGTATTGTTTGTCTGATTTTATTAGGCCTGTTTTGTTCTTTCCTAGGGAGAATACAGGGAAGGGGTTAAGGCGATGGTTTAGCTACCTGCCCACACCCAAATTGATTCAATTACATAACAGGAGCCACTTTACTGCTGGGGTGGTCCAGGAGTGAGCACACCCCATACTACCATCAAGGAAATGGAGTAGCAGAGCGAACTAAGGGAGTTCTGAAGCAAACCCTGCCACCCCATGAACCAGGATGGCCGCAACGAGTGCCAGACGTGGTGGCAAAAGTAAATAGCTGCTGGGGGGTAAACAGAACCCCTAGGCTGACTGCATTTTGCCCAAAGCCCCCCTCCCTACTTCCAGGAAGATCCAAAACACCTGCTCCTCTACCCTGGGCAATCTGTTTTGGTAGATTTACCTCTTGTAGGGGAAGTAGCTGTGACATCAAAAACCCCTTTGAATTTCTATGCATGGGTGACAACTGATGCACATGGAAAAGACCATCAGATCCCCACGTGATGGATAATACCCTCATTTTAACTTTCATATGCTCTATACTTCTGCTTTATGACACCAGGGTGGCATAATTTCTTAACCTAGAGCGCTCTTTGTGTTTGACAAGACTGTTTGATGTACACCATCCCTTTTTGAACCATTTTGCTCAAATACTGTTCTATGTTGTCGAATGTACCCTGGTCATCATAGGAAACGTAACCTATTTGGTGTTTCTTGTGGTGTTTTATCTGACTTTTGCATTAATACTTACACTGCAGACTAGATTTTAATGTAAAAGTTTTGATAATACTGTTTGCTGTATTTATTAATTATCCTTTCACAGTATTTAAGGTATGAAAACCAAGAGAACACATCTTTCTATAACTACTCATATCTGTAACTGCATAAACACAGTTACAGTTCTACGCTATCTTGCTGTTTCTGTGGTTAGTGTCACTTAATTTTGCGTTTAGACTTAAGATTTTATCAAGATAGAAGCCTTATGTGTGTGCAATTGTTGTAGCTCATTTCTAGTCTTCAGGTTGTCCCACTTCTTACCTGTTCCCTGTGTTTTAGGTGGTTATCACCATTATAACGGGTCTCCCAGGATGTCGCTGCAGCGATCTGTGCTCTTTTCTTGTCACTTTTAACAAGGAGTGTGGAAGGTTCGTACAGTTCTGGTTTTACAGTCCAAAGCAGTGGTCGTACTAATCACCAAAGATCTACTCGGCGTGAAGGACATGAGTCTGTCAATGTTTCACTTCATTTATTTATTTATTTTTATATCCCAGTTTCTAATTTGTAAACAAATGTGTTATAAGAATAAATTCAATAAATATTATGAGGCCCTGTAACTAGTTCTACATAACACACCATAGGGTTAGGGTACATTACTTCAGTTCTGTTATTCCAGGTATCTCATTCAACTGTGTTTATGCTAGGTAGGTTTGCCCTTAGATTTTAGACATTTAGACAAGAACAATAGTGCAGAAGATTTCATTGTTGATATTCCATATTAAGAATAGCACAGGTATCACTGTAGATCTGTCACGTGTGTCTGGAACAATCACTGATGCTACAGTTAAGAATAATCTTAGAAGGGCCAAATGAATCCTGCCTTAAGCAAGTATGGATGTCATCGCAACTTGAAGGAAATGGGTGAAGAGCTTCCGTTTGTTGACTTGTGGTAGCGAGTCTAAACTGCATTTTTATTGGAGAAAAGACTATACTAATAATCCTTGTGACAGCATTGTTTTTAATCTGACCTGGTTTCTATTCTACGATAGCAGGAGATATATTCATGACATCTATTATATGGCAGTAAGATAAATCTACTGTAGGAATTTGCCATTCTCTGTCATGATATAGCTTCTGGAATATCAAAAAAAGAAATCCTTTTAAATCTTGCAGCCAAACATCTTAGCATTTAATCTTAGCAATGTTCTGGACTGGTTTCTTGTATTACTTTTAACTCACTGTCTTGATATTAGCGAGTTGATTCAGAACAGTTTTGTGGTTCTGTTTTTAAGGCAAACATATAAGGTGACTTTTGAATGTTCTATAATAATACATTTCATCATGTTTTCCTGCAAATGTCATTGTTACTCTTTATTTTTGCAGTGAAGTATTTTCATGCCCAGAGTCTTTTGAATTGGATTCATAAAATTTTTGTTTACTGCATCACTAGCAAAGATCAGAATTACTCATATGATGTGCTGCTTTGAAGAAGCTGTTGAACATTGTTTTATTAAAAAACATCAACAAACCCTCACAAAACCTTTTGGCAGTAATGTAAAGAATGTGCTTATGCTGGAAATGATAGAAGGCCAAGTAAATTGCTCTTTCCCATGTGGTATGAGAGATGTGGAATCTTAGGGCTTGTCAAATTTATATTTGGTCTGCTGGTTCAAAATAAAAAGAAAACAAATATTATGTCATAGAACATTAACTTCTTTCCTTGTTTTCTGTTGTTTAGGTGGATAGTTTATCGGCAAACTCTGGATAGTCCTGAGTGTTTCAGTGCAACCCACTTCCAGCGTTACCTCTCCAGTGTCCTGGAGGCTCAGCAAAACCACACTGTCCGTCAGTCCACTTATGCTAAAAAGAACAAGCGTCTCTTAGTGGTCTTGCAAGGGTAAATGTTTGAAACTGTTTGAACTGTTGCACGGAACAAGGGATTTTCTGTTCCCTTCCCATTTCTAAGGCATTTTAAAATTTTCCCATCCCTCTGAAGCAGTCAAATTTCTGTGCTAAATTCTGTTTTAGGTATTTTGTTTTACGTTCTGTGAGTTGTTTTACATATGCACTAAACTCAGCTTTTCTACAATCTGTTAATTTTATTGCTTGTTAACTCCATTGGAAAAAAGGTGTCCATAGTTTTCCTTCAATCATTTGGAAGGAATGACTACATTCGGTGGCTCTTCCCTTTTTAGGAGATTGACTGTGATTTGTGGCTTCTCAAAAGAAGTTTTCCTGCCCTTTCCAGCTGTGTCTTAGACTGTTGTTAAATGGCACTTTATTTATTGGTGTGGCACTGTGTGGTTTGGTTTTGGTTTTTGTTCCGCCCTCCCCAGAGGTCCTAGATAGAGGTACTTGCCCTTCAAAGCTGGTGAGACTTCATGCTGGTTATCTGTCTTTAAAGCCTGCTGGAGTGCTGGCTGTCTGTCTTTAAAGCCATAGATTTAGGTGAGGGTGATAGAGCAGAGAGATCTTGAGATTTTGTTGCAAGTTGCACTCCAGAGCTTCAGGTAAATATTACTGAATATTACCTGCTATAGCATTATCTTAATATTTAGAGGGAGTGTTACATGTTGTAGTCCCTGTTAATACACAAGTGAATTATTGCTTCTTTTTCCCAACAGACCTGTATTTTACTGATAACAAAACAAAAAAAATATGGAGTAAATGCACAAACTTACAGAATGCTGAAAAGCACGTTAGCTGATTACTTGCCCTACCTTTCCTATATAATTTTCTTTGAAAGTCTGCTAAAATGCTGAAATGGTTTTGATGAAAAATGGGGGTAGAGCACCTCCCTATTTCTTTCAGACGAAGATCTATTGTCTTTAAGGCATTAGATGAGCACATTTTGGTAAATTTTAATTTGAGTTGCTGCAGAATACAACTTAAATTTAGGAAGTGTGATATGGTGTGACATAAAGACTATAATTATACCTCTCAAGGGCTTACAATACCTAGAACTTTTGAAAGACCAGTGAGTGCTAGAGAATCTTTAATAAATAAATTCATAGTTTCCAGAATTAAATGGTCCATTCAGTTTGCAGGATTTTTTTCCTCTAAGTAGAAACTTAAAAGTGTAAGCTACTGTGACTTTTACTGAAGTTTTTAAACAGAGAACAGGTGTGCCACAGTAAGCATAAGAACCACTCTTTGCTTTTCTGCAACTATTTAGCATCTTGGTGTGCACAGATGCTTGCTTTTCCTTTGCACTTCTAGTAGTCCTTGCTTTGATTCTTTGGCAGTATTAGCTACAAAAAATGTGACACAAACTTTCAAAGTTCCAGCTGATAAAAAGATAAGAGAGGCAATATTGTACGTGAGTTGCGATCCAAATAAATATTTGTGCAGTTTTTGCACATCGCTTCTTATATGGTATGTTCTGAGCCTCTGTAGTTCAGAACGAGCGGCTCCATAAAGAGCTCACAGGCTCTTGTCCTGCTGGGGGACTTCAGCCACCTCGACATCTGCTACAAAAGTAGCACAGTGAGCTGTAGGCGATCCAGGAGACTCCTGGAATGCTTTGAGAATGATTTCTGAAGCCAAGTAATAGACAAGCCTACTAGAGGGGATGTGATACTGGACCTGATGGTCACCAACACAAGTGAGCTAATTGGTGGTGTCAAGACTGGAGGCAGCCTGGGCTGCAGTGGTCACGCACTGGTGGAGTTCGCAGTCCTGAGGGATATTGGGCAGGCAAAGAGTAAAGTAAGGACCCTGAATTTTAGGAAAGCAAACTTCCAGCTGTTCAAGGAATTAGCAGGACCCCCTGGGAAACTGCCCTCAGGGACAAGGGAGCAGACCAGAGCTGACAGAACTTTAAAGACGCTTTCAATAAAGTGTAAGAGCTCTCGATCCCCAGGTGTAAGGAATCAGGAAAGGAAGGCAGGAGACTGGCTTGACTGAGACAAGACCTGCTGGTCAAACCGGAGGGCAAGAAGGAGATGCACAGGCAGTGGAAGCAGGGACAGGTATTCTGGGAAGACTATAGGGACTCTGCCTGGTTGTGTAGGGATGGAGTCAGGAAGGCCAAGGCACAGCAGGAGCTGAACTTGGTAAGAGATGCAAAGAACCATAAGAAGGGCTCTACAAGTATGTCAGCCAGAAAAGGAAGGTCAAAGACAGTGAACCCCTGTCAATGAGCAAGACTGGCAAACTGGTAACAACAAATGAGGAGAAGGCTGAGGTATTTGGCAACTTTTTTGCCTCAGTCTTCACTGGCTACCTCTCTTCCCACACTTCTCAAGTGGATGGACCGCAATGGAGGGACTGGGGGAGCAAAGTCCCTCCCACTGTAAGAGAAGATCATGTTCATGACCACTTGAGGAACCTGAATATACATAAGTCTATGGGACTTGATGAGATGCTTCCCAGAGTCCTGAGGGAATTGGCTGATGTAGTTGCCAAGCCACTCTCCAGGATATTTGAAAAGTCATAGCAGTCAGGCGAGGTCACCAGTGACTGGAAAAGGGGAAACATTGCACCCATTTTTATAAAGGGTAGAAAGAAGGACCCTGGGACCTACCGACCTGTCAGCCTCACCTCTGTGCCTGGGAGGATCATGGAAAGGATCCTCCTAGAAGCTGTGCTAAGACACATGGAGGACAGGGAGGTGATTCGAGACAGCCAGCATGGCTTCACCGAGGGCAAGTCCTGCCTGACCAACATCGTGGCCTTCTAACATGGAGTGACTACATCAGTGGACAAGGGCAGAGCTACGGATGTTGGATATTGAGACTTCTGTAAGGCCTTTAACACAGTCCCCCACAACATCCTTCTCTCTAAATTGGACAGATATGGATTTGATGGTTGGACTGTTGGGTGGATGAGGAATTGGTTGGATGGTCACATCCAGAGGGTAGTGGTCCATAGCTCAATGTCCAGATAGAGATTGGTGACAAGTGGTGTCCCTCAGGGGCTCGTACTGGGACTGGTACTGTTTAATATCTTCATCAATGGCATGGACAGTGGGATCAAGTGCACTCTCAGCAAGTTTGCTGACGACACCAAGCTGTGTGGTGGAGGGAAGGGATCCATCCAGAGCGACCTGGACAGGCTGGAGAGGTGGGACGTGTAAACCTCATGGAGTTCAACAAGGCCAAAGGCAAAGTCCTGCTCGTCGGGGCAGTACAGGCTGGGGAATGGAGTTGAGAGCAGCCTGACAGAGAAGGACTTGGGGGCACTGATGGATGAAACATGGGACAGCAATGTGTGCTGGCAGCCCAGAAAGCCAACCGTGTGCTGGGCTGCACCCAGAGCAGTGTGGGCAGCAGGGCGAGGGGGGGGATTCTCCCCCTCTGCTCCGCTCTCGTCAGACCCCCCTGCAGTGCTGGGTCCAGCTCTGGGGGCACCAACATCAGAAGGACACGGACCTGCTCGAGCAGGGCCAGAGGAGGCAACGAAGATGCTCGGGGGGCTGGAGCACCCCCCTGTGAGGACAGGCTGAGAGAGTTGGGGGGGTTCAGCTTGGAGAAGGCTCCAGGGAGACCTTAGAGCGGCCTCCCGGAACTGGAAGGGGCTACAGGAAGCGGGGGAGGGATAGGACGAGGGGTAACGGTTTTAAACTGACAGAGGGGAGATTTAGATGAGATGTAAGGCAGAAATTGTTCCCTGTGAGGGTGGTGAGGCCCTGGCACAGGTTGCCCAGAGAAGCTGTGGCTGCCCCCTCCCTGGAAGGGTTCAAGGCCAGGTTGGACGGGGCTTTGGGCAACCTGGGCTAGTGGAAGGTGTCCCTGCCTGTGGCAGGGGGGTGGGACTGAATGATCTTTAAGGTCCTTTCCAACCCAAACTATTCTATGATTCTGTGATTATGACCTCTGAAACTACTAGCTGAAAGCAGGCTGTCAGAAATATGCTCTTCACTTGATACAGCAGGTGATATTGAAGCAAGACTGATTAACATGTTTCAGATAAATACCAGTTTTCTTGTGGAATAAATGTGAATACTCTGAGCCGTCTCTGTTTGACATTTCCATCTCAAGTGTAGCATTTGAGAACAAGTATCAGCTGCAGTATGTTTGCCCACTCTGTTTCTGAGTCATTAGCGGTTACATAAACTAGCCTGAGGGAAGTGCTACCCTAACCTGGCTGGAATGGTTTTGATTCCCAGGCTACCAAGTGTTCATCTTTTTCACTAAGAGCATAAATATGGAGCTTAGGATTTTCTTAATTATGGTCATTCTGATAGTGCTAAAAAGCATATTTTTTTCCATGTTAAAGTCAGATACTGACTGAGTGGTATAAAGTCCAGTGACGTGCAAAATAACCGATATTCTGGTAGCAGCACTGGCTTCAGGAACAGCTAATTACAGGTTTTCCGTTCTGCCTAGGTAGTTGAGTGTTGGTGTAGACAGCTGTAAAGTAGCTGGAGTTCTCTAAATAGTCCATCAACTTGATAACTGACAGTACAGTTTTGAGAGAAGATTGTAACTGACTGAGAAATAAATGCTTCAAGTAAAAACTCAAGTTCACCTAAACTTTATCATACAGAAATATAATGCATCAATGGCTGGAGTACTGATAAAAAACAGATGAATTAATTATAGAAGCACGCTTAAATTGGAGTGCTGATAAGTGAGAGGTGTTGCTTTTTAATTTCTTTTTTTTTACTTGAATCGTATTTGGTGTTTAATATGCTTGGCAGTAGGCATAACATATTTGTATTACATTGTCCTTTTTGTGCTTACTGAAAGCCAGACTTGTTGTTCAGTGCAAAATTTATACTACTTTTCTCTGTAGTTGTCAATAATTTATTTCTAATGTTACTTGGAGTCGGCTTAATTTGTCTGGATTTGCCAACTTTTGAACTGCTTTATAACTCTTTTGGTAGGCTTTTTTAGAAATCTAACCTTCTTGCAAATAATTGATTTCTTACTAGATGTTGAGATGTGTCATTCTGTTTCTCTGAAACCATATTCCATTTTGTTTTCTTACAGATATACTGATGTCATTGATGTCGTGCAGGCTCTGCAAACTCATCCTGACCCAGATGTGAAGTCGTCTTTCATCATTGGAGCAGTTAATACTTGTGTAGAGCCTCTGAGTTGCTATATGGAACATAGGTATACTTTAAGATTTTTTTACTAGTTTGAAAATAGGTATGTAAGTTTATGAGAGAACTTTTATAATAATTAGATATATATCATGGTTAATTGTCATTGAACTATCTTAAATTTCATATAGAACTGCTAGGTAATCCATCTTGGATGAACTTTGAAGTGCTGTTTGGTTTATAATGATGACACTTGGTTTCCACTACATATATAATTATATATAATATTAATAAAAGTTTAGCTTGTGGAAGAATAAACAAAGAATGTCATTAGCATACCGCTTAAATACATACACTCTGACTAAGGACTTCGTAAAACCTGGGCAGTGAACTGTCCTGTCGCACATGCTTTTTAAATCATTCTTTTTCTCACAATCTTTTGGTGAGTCTTAAAATTGCGACGTGCATCTCAGTTTGGATTATGATTGTATCATTGCTTTTGAATATTAAATGAAGGCTTATAGATTTAAAATACGGAACTTACGGGAAGCGGTCCCAAATTTTGTTGAAGGGAATGACAAAGCACGGAAGCAAAAGCATCGCAAGTATTAAAATCTGATACCCTGGGTTACTGCAGAGGGAGGGTGGGGAGGAAACGGTAGCAAAGCCAAGTCGCTGACATTTTAAAATAGTGTGGTATGGTTGCTGTTTCATAGTTTATGTATGTGCTCTGCACTTCAAACATGGAACTAATTTCATAGACCAGTCTGTAAAATTGTAAAACTTAGATTTTGCAATTATGCCTTGCAGCGGATTTGTTAAAAGTAAGTGAAAGCAGTTACAATTGTCAGAGTTCTTAGCATTGCTGCTATTTGTGATAAAACTCTGTACATCAGTTTAGAGGTGAACTGCCCAATCGTTTTATAAAAAAGTGCATTCCTTAAACTTCCTAGCTGTTTTTAAGACACTAAACAATATGCTGCTTGTGCTTTGCACTAGTCAATACGTAGACATTACCTTACTGCTGCTTTTTGTCTCTGTGACAAAGAGTGTAAATAAATAATAAAGGCTACATAAAATATTGGTGAATTGATGCTGGAGTGCTGTTTCAACTTGTTCTTTCCATAATTATAGGAAAGACAAGTTCCATTCTTAGGTTTTTTTTAAACTTACTAACGTGTTACTGCTCATGGTACTGAGTTGTATTTATAGCAGCAGTAGCCTGCAATCCTTTGACTAACATTGTTTGTCTCCTGAAGTGCAGTAGCAATTGAAGGAAGAGGCAAAGCCTATGCTGTGGACTATTTGTGTCTCGCTTTGAAGTTTCTTCTGATAAGAACTTACCGAGTAGCCGTGTACTGCCCATGACGAATCTTTCAGTTGGGAAGCTTTGACAATTTCGCTGTGCAAATCGACCAGAGTGATTTTAGTATCTGACTTGAAACTTTTGCAGTCAAGAAAATCAAAACCTTTTCCTGTCTCAGAGCTCATTACTGTAGAGATCTAGCTCTTTCGTGAGCCTAGGATGAATCTCTTCCCTGTGTTGAATAAGCCAGGGCAGGGGAGAGGTACTTGAAGGGAAACAGATAATGTACTACCTTTTCTCTGGAGCTTTTTGAATAGTCCCTTGTCTGACACAGTAGCAGAAATTGGTATGATATGTACAGAAAGCATTATGTATATAAGTCTTTCCATGAAGAGTTCCCCCACTGTGTTTGGAAGGTGAAATTCTTTAGGGCAAGCTTAAAATTCCTATTGTTTAAATAGGAATTAAAGTAATATTGAAGCCTTTCTGATCTCCTAGAATGCAGAATAGATTGTGTGGTGGGAATTGGCTCTCAAATCCATTAAAGAATTAAAACCATCTACAAAACTAATTCTTGGGGAAGAACTCCTGAAAGACATAATCTACAGGGATGTTCCAGTTAGATGGCTCGAAGAAAGGAAACATGAAAATGGGTTGGATAGGAAGACTCTAGCTGTCAGTGTCCAAATGAATATAAATGCTTTACTTAGATAATAACATCCATTCTTGACATACAAACTTCTTTTTTTTAGGCTTCTTTTTCCCAAGTTCTTGGACCAGTGTTCACAAGGTATGTGTCACTTTTTTTGACTTTGAGCTCTACAGAACAAGTAGTAGTCAAAGGATCATGATAAACTCTTGGAGCTAAGAACCATCTGTGCAGAACAGACATTACATTATTAAACACCATAGGCACCTGGAAATAATGTATGGACATAGATCATGATGCATTCTGATCCTCAGCTGGAGGAAGGGTTTCCTAAGACATGAGTTAAACTGCTTACCTTGAACTGCTGTAACTTGTGCTGTTTTGTTAATCTAGGAGCAAAATGGATTGGATTTGAGTTCCATCCTCTTTTGGGGAGGCACGAGGAAATGAAGCTCTCCTTTCTGCTATTCAGAAAAGGCAAAAATGAGCTGGTTACCTCTTTCCCCAGATCCCCCCCTTAAAACAGCGTGGAGGATCCTTGCAGGGTTCATTTGACATTGCAGCAGGCAAAAAAGCTCACTTGCAAAAGAATTTTTTCTTGCCTCTATATTCAGTTTTATATCCTGACTCTGAAATACGTTGTCTTCCTTGTCAGGCTTGGAACGTAAAGCAGCTAAGTAATAGCATAAATGGGATACCATCCTTCCTGACCCACCATCAGATAAGTTCTTTAAGTTTCAAGAGCAGAAGCAAATGGGGCTATAGCACCTTTACAGTTGTTTTTAACAGTTGTAAAGCAGATTTACAACATTAAGACTGGTACATGTGATGTGTATGTATATATGAGAACACATCTCTCCAGTCAGGTAATCTTTGTTGTAGGCAGACTATAAGCTCAGCCTGAAATTGAGTAGACTAATGGTAGTTAGATTTTTTTTTTCTTTATTTTTTTTTACGTCACTGTCAGACTGCAATTACTGCAGCATGACTTTCTGATCTTATGCTCATGTCTTCCCAAGTGAACTGCAGGATGGTAGTTTTTTTGTATTTAAATGCAGTTGTCAGAGTAGGATGCTGCACTCTTCTTTGGGCTGTTTAGACTCTGTAGAGCTCTGTTTTGCTGCTGGAATTTTGTCACCTCTTATTCATGTGTGAAGGGAGCCCAAAAGAATGAAATCCAAAAGAACTCAAAAGAATGAACAAGCTGGAAAGTATGTAGGTGCTATTATAGAAATCAGTACTTTTTTTTTATTTGGAGAAAAATGTTGATGCTACAAATTGGGGAACTGACTAACAGATAACTATCATGGTTATAGTCATGGGTGAAATTGAGGAGAGCAGGAGAGTTAAGAATATAACGAAGTATCAATAACTACTAAGAGTGTGAGCATGCCTTTTTGTTCTATGACAGAATAAAAAAAGAATAAATACTTAAAGCTATATATTTTTTTTTTTAAGTGCAATTGTACAGACCTGATTGGGTGAAAATTTGTCATTTTTCAGGGAAGAACTAAAAAAAATGCTTAGGACAAGCATAGCTAATTTTCTTATGGTCCAAACACTGAAAGAAGGAAAAATACCGGAGGTTAGAAGAATGTTCTTCTGGCAGCAAATTATTTCTGCATGTTGCAAGGTTTTGTCATCTAGTTTTCAGATACAAAATGTGACATTAGATAGCCTAGAGGTCTATTCGTGTAAAACAAATTGTTTCACATGAATAGGAGCAATTTTTGTGTAAAAAGTTTTAAGAGGAAAAGTATGCTTTGAACTGAGATGTGGTACACTCTTAAACTTTCCAGACAAATGCAGAATTGTATCACATGTATAGTGGAGAATTTACTTCTGCATAATTGAGAAATCATTTCTGGTGCAACAATAGCAATATTTAATGAGACATCCACTTTGAGAGATATTCATCCTGCTTTTTTTTTGTGTGTGTGTGTCATGTGCCTCAGTATTATTGTTTATGTCACTGTACTGTCAGTGGGCCAAGACAGTGTCATACTGGGCGTTGTACAAATCTGAAAACAGAAACTTGCCATGAGGGTGTAAGAAAAGACAAGTGTGGGTGTAAGCAAGTAGGAATTAATTAGACCTTTGGATACTTACCTTGTCCACATAACTATCTTGCAATTTTGCGAGTGAGTGGGGTTAGCCTTTTGCTGCCGCTTTCCAGGTCTCTTCTGTTGTTGCTTTCTCTGTAATGAAGGGGTACCTATGCATGTGAGCAGCAGGACATCATTTTATGTGAGTTGACACTTTCTGTTTGTAAGACCACAAGTCTAACAAATGGGTGAGGATCAGGGAGAACTGAGAAAGCCTTGAGCAGAGGGATCAACATTAGCAGTTTTGCTTTGTCTCTCCCTTACATACTTGTTTAAACTTTTCAAAAAAGATTCGCCACCATCTGTGTGCCATAATTTCCTTTTGTCTCACTCCTTCCCAATATGCCTCTTCTTATTTTCTTTTTTTCTTCTTCCCCCCTTTCTTGCACAGAAGCTGTAAGATGACACTTCACTAGTCTAAGGGCACGCTGGCATCTCTTGTGTTGTGTGTGAAGTTGTTTTACAGATTAAGACATCACCATTGTTAAATATGCCCATTGCACATTTGGGAGCAAAGAGGATCTGTTATTTTTGTAAAGCATACGTATTTTTAATCCATCCCTCCTGTTTCTTTACTGCTTCTATTGAACGTGCTGTTCCCCAGGCTGCAAAGATATTTTTTTTTTTCTTTAGATGAGTGTATAAATAAGGAATTAAACAAAACTGGGTGGTCTTCAAAATGCAGTAGCAACAGAGGTGGCAATGACAATTTAAATAGAAAAGGTCAAAATTATTTGTTGCTAGAGCTGTGTAGGCATCTCCCAGTTCTCAGAAAGCTATTTTTCTTCTGGATTACACCACTTGTCAGTCAGTTCAGTGTCACAGACTGTTGCCCACTAACCCAGGACCGATTTCTGTGGGATACTGGCACCTACAAGCCTTACGCATCGGTGTGTGCAGAGCCAAAGCTTGCAGGTTCCCCAGGCTCTGAGCAGTCTCCTGTTACTTCCAAGGTGGCGAAGGAGTTTACAACTGAGAATGACAGCTAGTGCCCAAAAGCTGTTCCCCTTCGACAAGCGCAAATGAAATGGGGAGTGATGGAGAAAGAGTGTGGGTGAGGAGCGTGAGACAAGATACACAGGCTTCTGATTTGCTAGATATTTTATTCCTTCTGTCTTTTTCTTAACTTTCAACTTTGCCAGTTTAGTCCTTGACAACTCCCTATTCTCTCCAAGGCATAGTGCTTCTAACTGCAATATATGCTTCATAGCATTTATGTTCTACAGCCTTTTTATTGTTCTGTGCCAACTTCACAGAAAGTATAACTATGCTTTTAATTAAACTTGACTTTTAAATTAATATCAAGTTTGGGGATATTAAGGAAAAAAACCCACTGTGCATAGCACACTCACAATGTGGTGGTTGTTGATTAGCTTATTCATACTTTTCATCTTAATTGCATGATCTACATAATAATTTCAAGCATGCGTGTGACTTAAATTTCTAAGCGTGCTTGCCGTTCTCCCACCACCCCCCATCTGTCTCAAGAGTAACTGTGTATTGGGGAAGACTTAGATGTTTCTGAAATTAGAGTGGAAACTTCTGTGGGAGATTAAAAAAAGAGAAATACTAATGATGGAAATTTGCTTGGCTTATTATTGAAATTCTTGCTTGAAAGGGTCAGTGATGCAAGTAACAGTGACTGGGAGCATATGGTATAATGTAAGTACCCCAGAAACATTTGGTATAGAAATTAATGTGTAAAGAAGCCTCTCTGCAAGGGATAGTGGACTTCAATGACTTCTGTAAAGATCAGGAATAACTGTAGGCAGCGGATCATGGTGTGAGCTTCATTACATATTCTGCTTTAAATAGTGATGAGTTGGGGACAGGGGACATACGTCCTGGTTCAGTTCTTCACGGATATTCGAGAATTTACTGTTCTGTCTTACACTCTACTTGTAGTTGCAGGAAAGTGTCTGAAATGAGCTGCCCACACTGAGCAAAGAAATAGCATTCCTTGCACGTTCTGGACAATACTGACATCCTAGGGAGTCCCAATGAGTTGGCACTGCAATCTCCTTGAGGAACTAGGCTGAAATTTGTTCTGATGTAACACCTTCTTGATATAATTGGAATATTCTTGATATAATTGCGATATGTCATCTCTCATTTTTTCCTTAATGAGAATCCCTTCCAGCGCCCAGGGCTTGACGGCTGTGATTGCTGGTGTGTTATTTCTGATTGCCTTCAGAGACATCCGCAGTAGCAGCGGTTGGCTCTCATTTAACATGAAACTTGTCTTATACCTGGCAAGGCAGCAGGTATAACGTGAAGACTGTGTTGCCATCTTCAAATCTGGGAAAGTTTTTGCTCACCATTTTGTCAGTAAAATCAGTGGCACTAGGTGCAAGGTGAAGGCGATACTGTGAAGTCTGAAAAAGGAATTGCTTTTCTGGTGATGCAGCTGAGTCTTTTGGGGAACCGGGGCTCGGGACAAATAGTTATCCCCTTTTTTTTTTTTTTTTTTTTCCGCTGTTATCTTTTTTTGCTGCGTTGTGGGTTCAGACCTGCTGTCTGAATACCATTTCAGGGTCTCTCTTTAAAAACGGAGCCGAAAAAAACCTTCTCTTGTTTTTGAAAGTGGCAACTGTCAAAGTCCAAAATACTGGTTTTTTAGCTGTTTAGCCTCTCTTCCTACACATTGAATTTGTCAAAAGGCTTTAAATGTTACTATTTTTTATTAAACTAGTCCTCAAATTGATTCTCGTATGAATTGATTCTTTTGATTGATTCTTTTGATTAATTGAGTCTGAATTATTTCTGTGAGATGAAAGATTCCTTGCTTTTTTGTTGTTTTTTTTTTTTTTTTTCTCTTCAGTGTAGTAAGATGGAAGGAAAATAAGAGAAGAATGGCTGTTATGTTGCTTGATTGTTTATTAGTCACTGTTGCATACCTGACTTCTGTATACTATCCTCTGATTTCCTTACACAGGACTAGTGAGTAACGTGGTTTTCACAAGTCATGCTACAGAGCAGAAGCATCCACTCCTTATGCAACTGCAGAGCCTTATCCGAGCGGCAAATCCTGCTGTTTCATTCATCTTGGCAGAAAATGGAGTTGTAACTAGGTAACGTTAATCACTGTCCAGTATTTGTCACTTTTGGCAGAAGGGATACATACACTTAGAAACTTGCATGCTCGTGTTTTACTCCGGTAACTTATACAAAGGAAATGCAGATTTCTCTTAATTGTTTCTCATGCAAAAGGCATCTTCCCTTTACATTTATGGTTATATAAGTCTAGGGACTAGCACATGTATGTTTTTGTTTGCAGAGTATGACTTATGTTACTATTACTGTCACACTAAGGGAAAAATACTCTTAATTTTACTGTGACTAACACGTTCTGTTTTATGTAAGTAGCATACAGATAGTGGCCATTTTATTGAACTTATAAAATTAAAAATCTTGATCTTTATCTCTTTATAGGAATGAGGATATTGAATTAATTCTCTCGGAAAGCAGTTTTTCAAATCCTCAGATGATGAGAGCTCGGTATTTAATGTATCCTGGCTGGCAAGTATCTAGACGGAGAAATATTAAAACTATTTTTCTAATTAACTTGAAGATTAAAAAGTCTCAGTAACTTAATTTAGTTTTTTTTCAAGACTACTCATTTGGAACAGGCATTGGCTTTGTAAATCATTTTAAAAAGGGAGCTGATGAGTATTCTTAGTAGATACACGATTGCTGTCCTTTTATGGGGAAAAGGATCCTTTCTGGACACCATTTAAATCAATGGCAAGATTACTGTTGCTTTTCAGAAGAATAGAAAAGAACCCTCTGGGAATAAGCTGGGAAGGATTGGGATGGGTGAGGTCAATAATGACTAGAGTAATTTCGTTCTGACAGCTATTCAGCCTTACTGGAATGAACTTGCTGTGTCAGTCTAGCTATTAGCAGAACAATTATTCATAAAAACCAGCAACCTTACTGACAGTCTTGGCAGAGGCTAAGGGCACAGTAATACATGGTACCAAGCTTTCCATTTCATACTGAGTGGTGTTTTTCGTGGTTCAGGGTTCTTTACACATCTTGTTGCAGTTATCCATGCTGCACCTATTTGGCAGAAAACATAAACCTGTCAGCCATTATAACTCTTGGCTGACTGTTTTCTAGTTACGTTTATAGAGCTGGAAGCACAATTTATTTGCCATACCTTGCCAGTCCTGTATGTATGTATATCTTTTTATTCCTAATTCTTGCTTTAAACTGGATGCAAGTGAGGCTCCTAAAGTAAACTGGCACAAAGTTTGGAATGTCAGAGCTGCTGTGGATTGTATGGAGCCAAAGGGAGAGAGAGAAAGTGGAAAAGGAAAGTGTTTAAAACCTTTGAACAACTGTTAATCTATGTGATCATAGTATGCAAGAATAGTATGTAGATAGTATGTAAGAACAAAAAAAAAAATTGCAGTGGGAAGAGCATCAAAAGGAGTTCTGAGCGCTTTGAACAACCTAATGCTCTTAATGTTACATTTTCATGGATGTCTTAGAGAAGAAAGCTTATTTTTCTTCCTATGAGCAAGGCTTACCTGTGGTGAAATAATAAATGTTCCTTTTAAGAAGTTTGTTAGATGAAGAGCACAAGCATGTGTGTTTTCTGTAAGTTGAAGCTGTGTGCTTGTTTTTGTCTTCAGGTACGAAGGCAAATACGGAGCTGGGTCTGTCTTCCCTCCAATGGTTCAGATCTGTGTGTGGTTTAATCGTCCTCTAGAAAAAACACGATTTGTGACCAAATGTAAAGGTACAAATGAACTTTGACTGACTTGATTTAAATCCAAGTTTGGAATACTGAGGAGTAGAGGGGGAGGAAGGCACTGATGTAGCACAGTTATTTAATTACTGCTGAAGTAAACTTTTAATTGAAAATTCAGCTTTCCTTCCTTAAAGTACAGTAAATTATTTTCTTTAGTGTCTGCTCTGGAAATTTTTGTTCCAATGAAAATCTAATTTAAGTTTTTGGTTTCTAGAGACTGAGACACTTATCTTCATATGTTTGCTTTTTATTTTATGTTTAATTTTATTTAGTAGTGTTGAAATACCTTTTATAAGTGACCATCAGCTCCTACTTTTTATGCCAAATAATTCTTTGTAGTTACTAGAAAATAGGCACAACCCTGTTAGGCTACTAGAGTAGCTATATAATCATGCCTTTCCTTCTTTCCTTAGCAAAACAATGTTAAGGAGCACCATTTTACTTTCCACACACTGTAAGCGTTTGTTCTGCCAAACATGTTATTTCCCACCATAGCAAAGAAATGAGAACATATAGAAATGTTACGTAGTGGGGCTCAGGGGGACACTGCAGCTTCTTCCCCTCAAGCACTAGGATGTGGATTAGAGACCTGTAGCATAGGTCTGACCAAAAGCTACACCAAGGAGGAGAAAAATAAGTGAGATAATCTATTTGTCTTCTATTTCAAACAGCGATTAAGTCATTGCTCAAGCCAAGTCCTTTTTCTGGAAACATTTATCACATCATGGGCAAAGTTAAGTTTTCAGGTAAGGGCAAATTACTATTTACATATTGTCTTGTGATTGCACTGCATGTAAATGCACTTGAAAACTTTTATGTACTGTATTCTGTCCATACCAATGTGTTGATGTTAAACTAGATAAGCAATTATGAGTATGCTTTTTTTCTTCCATCTTCTTGATAGATGCTGATAAAGTGATTGAAGTCTGCCACAACACATCGTCTAATTCACTAAGCCTTGTGCCTGTTCAGGAGGGGCCGACTCCTCCTGATTCACGAAGCGATAACAGAGATTGCAGCAGTCAACAGGAGTGCTTCCTTGTGTTCATTGGCTGCTCTCTTAAGGAAGAGGATATAAAAGACTGGCTCAGAGAAACTGCAAAACAGGTTTGTGGGCATGTTTACTAATGTTCAGTGTGATCTGTTTGGCATTTCTTAACAAAAGGAGGAATCCAAGGTTTCTTGATAAAACAATTTATTTTCTTTTTAATCTCCTTTCTCTTCTACCAAGGTATTAGCATTCCAGGGTGTAAACGTATTTCAGAAAGAGAACTAACAGTTTGCAAATGTGAATTGCAATTTGTGTATTGTTTTAATGTCTGCTCCAGCTAATTCATGGATTGAGCTGCTCTTGAATGCTTGAGCAAATGGAGAACGTCCAGAATAAACACAAAATGGTTTAGTTGAGACATGGTTGCCAAAAGCTAAAGTGTAGTATGAAATAAATCTTCTTGAAGTACCTGAACGCTGCAAAGCTGAAAACCTGTTTTGATTCACTAAATTAAACCTCCTTGGAAGTAATCCATTGAAACAGAGGGTATAGGGGTTTTTTTTGCATTTTGTCTTGCTTAATTTGCCGTGTGCAGCTATGTAAGACTTCATGTATTTCTGCATGGCTAATGTACCTGTGCAACAGAAGTTGGAGCAGGGAACAGGGAATATGCACATCACGAAGCCTAGAAGGCACGTTTTGCAGTTGTGATGTGTTGCCACTTCGCACAGGGACTGGCACGACCTGACGGGGAGTGCAGGACAAGATGGTTTGCTGCTACGTAACCAAGTAATACCAGCAGGTATTATTTTTGCCAGGCTGCACATGAAGGTCTTAGGAAGCGAGTCTTGAGGCTTGATTCAGAAACACACTTGGACAGAAATTGTTCAACCATACAAATTGCATATTTTAGCACTCTGGTTGGAACCTGAGCCTACAGTCCCAACTGTGCCCTTTTGTGATGCCCATTTTGGAACATTTGTTGGTTAAATACTCATGGTTACTTCTTTATGGCTTAGGATTTACAGAGTATCTCTAAAAAGCTGTGTAGTAAGGAAAAAAAAAGTTTCCTGCAGACCACTGTTGGAGCTGTTTCTAAGCATCTTCAGGTTCCCACCTCTGTTCTAGCAGGTTGTGTTACTTCAGGGAAGTAAGCATTTTCTGTGATGGTATCTCACGCTCTGTACATATCACATGGGTAATACATGGAGACAAATGCCTTTGACATGTGAGCAAGCACTCTATGGAATATGATTTTACTTTTATGAAAACTTGGAATTTAAATGCTACCTCAAGTGTGAAGTGCTTCCTCTTTAAACAGTTCAAGACTACAAATAGTAGGGTTTCAGGTAGTTCTGAGAGATACTTCATGCTGCATAAAAGAAACGAATTATAAAACTTTTCAGACCGAAAACTAGATTGTTTTTCTGTTCCTGTGCCAGTTTTCTTCATTTTTTGCAGTAAAGCTGTATTTAAGTTGTATTGTTTAAAATACTTTTAGAATTTGTCACTTCTACCGGTGCTTTGTGTAAGATCACTTAATTTGTCCCTTTGTTTTCAGACCATAGTTGCAAGTGCCTTAATATAGTTGAATAATTCTGTCTAGAAATTAATTTTTAAAATCCATGCTTCTAAAATAAGTACTTCTATGCTGGGCTTGAGCATGATAGCATGTGATCATAGATTTCACTACCGTTATCCACATTTTCAAGGAAGAACTTTATGTTTTGTGGTTTGGGTTGCTGTTTTTTTCTTAACGTGACTAAACTGTAGTATCACATTGTCGCTCAGTCGTATATAACTGGGGTCTTATTCTTCATACAGAAACCTCAGAGGAAAGCCCTGAAAACCAGAGGAATGCTAACCCTTCAGGAAATAAAAAACATTCATGTAAGTAGAAGCAATTAATAGCAAGCCCTTCTTTTGGCTGATTTTCTTAAATATCCAGTTGTATGACAGAGCACCTCCCATACCTGCCGTAACAAGCGTGCTGAGCACTAAATTATTACAGCTTTTACTGTCTTTTGATATACTTGAAACACAGCTGAGGCTGTCCAGGAGGGATTTGAGATAGAAATCTCGGTGTTATCTCAGAGCTTCAAGTTAGCTCTGAAAAGTAGGGTGAGGTGTAAGATGTTGGATGAGCTTATGCTTTTGGTTACTGTAATGGCCTTTCCCCATCTTTTCTCCCTGTGCTGTGCAGGTTATCACTTGCAAATTAGGATCCCAAATGCCTAATCCTGCCCTCATCAACTACCTTTAGGTTGCAAGTACCATCTCTGGAGTTGGGTTCCTAAGAGTTTGGCATGACTATGATTAGTGTTGCTAACTCCCCTAGTCCATACGGAGCCATACCTTCCTCCCTTGCTGTTAAGTTCAGCAATAGGAATTTTTCTTTTATTTATTTAAGCTTTTTTAGGATTTCTCTAAGCAGTTTTGAGTTTTAAATGTTTAATGTATGGTATATTCTTTCTTAATGTAGGTGAAACGCCACTTGGATCCACTTCCAGCTGGTTATTTTTACAACGGGACTCAATTTGTGAATTTTTTTGGTGACAAAATGGACTACCATCCATGTATCCTTTAAAATGTAGAGGTTTTTTTCTGAAGGTTTTAGGTAGGCAACAGGCTATGCAAATCTAAAATGTATGCTGTCAAAGCTGGAGAGCCAGTTTGATTTGTAGGTGGTAATATGAAGTGAAAAGTTCTATTCCTTGAATCTGTGCGTGGCTACTTGCCATTTGAAGCTTACTGTTTAAAACACTTTTTCAGAGATATGATCTAAGAAGCAGAATAGAACCAACAAAACAATCCCAAAACTGTATGTGAGCTTGCGCAGAGAATAATTTATGGATCACAGCTTGTCAAAGAAACATTTTTCAAACCAAGTAGTGCTGTAATATTGCTTAATGCACGGTCACGACTGATAAAACTTCCAAATGAATATAATTTTGTGTGCATGCATGTGCATGCGCACGCTCAAGTAAAAACTATCAGGACTGGCTTAGGTTTTACTACAGTATCCTTTTTTGTGCCACATATTTTGCAGTGAAGCTGATATTAAATGATTGCTCTCATTTTGCAACTCAGTACGAGAAAAACCTTTATTGAATGCAATGCAGTAATATGAGCAGGGTGTTCAGAATTAGGTGTGGAGTTGCATTTTTTTGTAATCACTTTTTAAACTCACTTAAGCAAGTAAAGCCTTATTTTAAAACTACTTCAGCGTACAAGCAGTATGATTTACTTAACAAATTCTGGCATATACCCCTTTGTAAACGCACTGTCCTTGCTGGTCTTGTTTGGTGTCAGTTTACAGAATATAAACTACAGCTGAAGCAGGGTCCTCTGGATTTCTTTCCAGAAATTATTTTTATTTTTAAATTTAAACCTGATCATATTTTTGGCAAGAAATGCCAGACTAACACCAATGTTCCAGTGTGTTCCTGTTCTTCTTTCTTGTTTTCATAACTTTCTATTGCTTTTGTCTTTGTTTTATTATCGAAATTTCAAATTTGGTTTTATATTCCCAGTTTACTTTTCACTTTAACTTCAACAAACCTTACAAAAATCCAAGTGGGTTCTGTGATTCTGTTTTGGAATAAGAAAAAACAGTTATTTTCTGTGCCCTGTGGGACAACTTTACAATTTTAAACCAGCAGACTTCTGTCTGCAGGGTAAGCTCCTAGTTATGGTATACAGGCAGAAAATAGCCTAACAGCAAAGTTGGACTTCAATATTCACTGGACTTTTACTCCACCACCATCTTGGTGTTTGGCAATAAAAGATCCAGGCCCTGGTTAACCACTTCCGGATGACGTAAATTTGGGGCAGTTTTTTAGACTTCCACTTAACCAAAACAGCTGTAAACGTCTGCAAACCTGCTGTAGTGTTGCTGTTCTTATATTCTTCCTCTTGACTGGGAAATGTCTATTGTGCAACTCCTTTATTCCCCAGTAATACAGACTAGTTGTGGTTAGGTCTGGCTGCAGGACTCACGGAAGGTAATAGGTTGAATTTCTGCTTTCAGTAAGTGTCCCTGAACTGGCACATCCTTCAAACCTGTATGTTCTTTTCTAATGAACACCATTTGCACAAATGTTTTTCCTTAGTTTTTCAAAATCAGTAATGGACCAATTCATGAACGATTACTTGGAAGAAGCCAACAGGGAAATAGAGAAGTACAACAGAGAACTAGAAGAACAAGAGTATCACGATCTCTTTGAGCAGAAGACATAAGCATGTGTGTTCTGTGCATTTCTGAACCACCTAGTGTAAGTAACCAAAAATGCTGTTGTCCTTGCTGGTTAACTAGAAAATTAAGTGAAATGTCAGTTTTCAGCACTCCTTTTAAAACTAAGAGATCATTCCTGTAAGGTTGGCATTTTAATATGGTAACTGCTTAGCTGTTTGTACTGTCAGGTTTGCTTCCACTTCACCTTAATTCCAGAATGTAAAAAGCATCACGTGGAATCTCTGGCTAGTAGTGGAAACTTATTTAAAAGAAGAAGAAAAGAAGCGAAACTGTATTTCCTAGTAGGTCAGAATGTAATCATGGAATTGGTCTGTTGTGCAGATAATCAAACCACTTTAATCTCTGGGTGTCCCTTGAAACTTGTTGCACAGGAGCATTGATGAGCAGTGGTGTGCTTCAACATGTGGGATTAGGGGATGTTCCCAAAGCGAGAAATGGGGGAACATTTAAAAGCTCAGAAGAGTACCTAATCCTGCAGCTTTTAGGGTGTTCCCAAAGCGAGAAATGGGGGAACACTTCCAACTCAGAAGAGTACCTAATCCTGCAGCTTTTAGGGTGTTCCCAAAGCGAGAAATGGGGGAACACTTCAAAAACTCATAGGGTGTTCCCAAAGCGAGAAATGGGGGAACACGTCCAACTCAGAAGAGTACCTAATCCTGCAGCTTTTAGGGTGTTCCCAAAGCGAGAAATGGGGGAACACTTCAAAAACTCATAAGAGTATCTGATCCTGCAGCTGTAAGGGTGTTCCCAAAGCGAGAAATGGGGGAGCACTTAGGCATCAACATTTTTCTGAGGGGACAGCATGTCTCATAATCTCTGCACAGTTTGAATCTGCAATCGAAATTGTGACTTTTCTAAAGAAAAGATGTTTATACATTTCAGGGTGAAATGAGATAAGTGGAGATACCTTGCTTTCTTCACACTCTTGTTATTGGTGTTCTAGAAAATATATATGAAACTGATGGCAGTAATCTGCAACTTGCTGTTGCTTAGAAGATTATCTCTGAAGGGTTCTTATTTCACTGCTAAAAACTAAGTAAAGCAAGAGAAGAGGGAGATTCTTTAGTAAAGAATTCCTTTTCATGAAAACAACTTATTTCCAAAGGTAAAAAATATCTTAAGATACACTTGAAATATGAAAGAACTCGTTTGTGAAACTTTTAGAAGAATTTGCATGCCGTAACATTTCATTAAACTGATACACCGGGTTTTAAGTACTTGCAACAAAACCTTTACTCAACATTACTAAATGATATAGTAACAGGAATTCTGGCAACTTGTCCTTTAACTTAATTTAGTACAATTTTAAGTGAGACTTCATAGATCACTGACTGAAGTATCATAAGGTACCCTAGCAGCTACTTAAAGGTCATTATTGAAGCTTATTTGAATAAGCAGATTATTGTAGAATGCTGTGTGTTCAGAATTTAGTCAAGTGAAAACAGTCCAGGGGGAATTTTTAATTTCTTATTCCTTTGCCTTAGGAAGAGCTCAACCTTTTAATACAACTGCAACTTTTCTTTTGGACAGATGTATGTAATGCAGTAAGAAACAGAATGAATAATTTCTTACAGCACATTTAAAATGCTTACAACATGTCCATGCAGTCTCTTTTTGTGGCAGAAAAAATGAGATTTAATTCCTGCTGTCAAACCTAAGGCTAGATACAGTTTTATGCCTTACTTAAGAAATATATTTTTTACCTTTGGAATATGAAATGGCTGAAATTTCAATAAGCCTGTTAAAAACTGAACCACCTTTTAGGTAGACGTTCAGTACACGTTGCTACTAGCTGGCTGGGTGCCTGTGCTGTGGGGGTTACACGGTGCAGAGGTGGAATTCCAGGTGCTGCAGATTGGGATATAGATGTTGATAAGGTTTCGTTACTAGCTTTCCTACTAGGTTTAAAAAGCTGTCTGAATTTAAGAATTTTTTTTTTTTTTTTTTTTTTTTGCACACCACGAGACTTTATAAACTCCTTGTATCCTGTTAAAGTACAGTAAAAGCCAGTGATTAGTTTGTTTCTAGGCTTTCTGGGGTAACCCCTATTACAGGTATAGAGCATCATGATAAGGCTCGTGAGTTTATCTATGCATGGCTATACTTTAGTCTTAATATACTGTAGTGCCTGGTAGAGTAAATGTAGCTAGCAGTGAATTTGGGTGGCTAGCGGGTGTTTACAAACTAAGTACAGTTGGTTGCATGAAACTCTTTATCAAGCCAGGATTATTAGAGTACAAAATTCTGGTTGTAACACTGCAATAAAAAGGGGCATTAGAAAATTCTTAACAAATTATAGTTCTTTGCCAAGAAACTTAGTGTAAACCCAGTGTGCTCCTTTTCAGTACAAGTTATCTAATCTGCAAAGCCATATTTCTAGAATAGTGGTATGACTGTGTAACGTCAGAAGAAATACCAGTGGTTGGGACAGCAGGCACTTCGTTGATGCTTTGTCTCAACTTGTAAATCAATAACGGAGTAGATTTAAGTGCAATTGAGCGATAGATGAAGATACTGTAGCTTATTTTGCTCTGCTGAACTCTTTAAGAACTCCCAATTTGTGCAGCTCTCAAAAATAAATGTTGATGGGGCTAATTCATCTGGGGTTGGCCTCGCAAGTTGTAATTACGAGCGAGATGCCCTGTGAACAAAAAGGAAATCAGTATTTAAAATTGGCGTGCTACTGTGCAAATTGAGCTGTTCCTTAAAAACTGAAGCAGAAGAGCTCAGAACAAAGGCCTAGTATACTTATATACTGTACTGCATGCTATATGGTAATAGCTGTGTATTATGAAGACCTTTCACCATACTGGTACTATTTCAATTAATATATTTTGGTATTGAAATAAATTGATTACCTCAATCTTTTTTTTTTTTTTTTTTAAACTGTGACTTTAAAACAGAAAAAAATACCGAAGTAGTGAAACTGTGACAGTGGTATCCTTTAAACATAGTAGTGCCTTGCAGATGACACCATTTATTCACAAAGCATAAAATAAATGGATGTCATGGGTTGTATTGTTTGCACCCTCTTTTTTTTTTTTTTTTTTTTTAAAGGAAATACGGTTTTGGTGAAAGGACTTAAAATTAACCTAGTGAAGAATATTAGCACAAATGGTTAAACTGTTTAAAAGAAAACTCTTTGAGGACTAAAATGTGTAAATGCCTGATGCTGCTGATAGTTTAATAGCAGTTGCTGATTATTTTGGAGTTACTTCTAACAATCAGCAGCACTTTTTTTTAGAAGAGCGTAACTTTTGTACTCTGGTCAGAGATGTTTATACTGTATCAAACCCCATCTGTAGGGTAATCTGGTTTCCTCACTCTTTTGAAGTTGAGGTGAGGATTGAGATACTTGTAAGGATCTAGTTTTGAAAATTTTTTTAGCTACTGTAAAACTTAAAAAAAAAAAAAAGCACCATTTCTAAACCACAAATGTTTGGATACAGAAAAAGTGCCATTAACACTGTTCCTTTATCTTTTACTGTCTTTTGAAAATGGGTAACAGTAACTTTGTGTCCAGGCATTTCTGATATTGTGAAGAAGTGCTGAGAGTCCTCAAGGGGTTTACATGCTTTGCTGACCTCTATGTTAGCAGCTTGTGGTGGTGTTTTTTTTTTTTTCTTCACCAAGAATGAGTGTGATCAGAAGTTACTGAAGTTATAGGGAGAAAAATGTGATAAACTTAGGAGAGGAACATTTGCAACTTGAACTGCACTGCAATCTGGGAATATTTTATATTAAGCTGTGCAATTTGGTATTAGTCCAATTTTACACTTTGCAATTAACAAAAGCGATCGCAGGGAGGATTTAAGTTGCATGTAAAAGTTCCCTAATAAGTTTTTTATTATTATTTTTTAATTGAAAATTTTCTGAATTTGCACAGATTTAAGCTCTGGAATACTTTGGTATTCTTAAAAGGGAAAAATTGTAACTAGTATAGTGAATTGTAAACTGTGAGTTGTTAGAACCGCATTGTTGATCTAATTTTAGATTGTTTAAAAAATGTACCTCAGAAAGCTAGTGAGAAATTGCTTCATTTTTACACAACAGTCAGATACTAATGTAACACTTCTCACTTTACAATGTGCCAAAATTCACTTTTATACTAGTTCTCAATGCTTTAATATTTGCAACTTTAAGTTAAAAACTTGTATTTACAAACACTACTGTAACTTCAGTTAAACTGAATTGTGTGATTGAAGCTTTTTGCCTATTGTATTTATTACACAACTTGATTCAGTAAATATAAAATTACCTTTCCATTTATTTTTGTATTGTTTTACATGTTTATACCTGCAGTTTGTGTGACTTTTACACCTGTAACTCAGATGTGATGGAAAGAACCAATAAACAGTATCCATCTGCTGTCTGTCTGTGACCTCTTTAATAAACTCACTGTTTCCTAAACTTGAATTTTTAAGCTTTGAGCAGTTTTCTTCTAAAATTTGTTAGTTGTTTAAACTGGCAGGAGAGTGTAAAGACTAAAATGTAAAGCTTTAAGGTTTGGGGTTTTTAAACTGCTATTTTAAGTTTGGATCTTCTTGTTTGGGCTTCTAATTGGGTAAAATTTCAAACTTGTTGCAGGATGACAGATATTAATCCAGTTCATGCCCGTTGTCTCTGTCTTTCAGCAGCTGTGAGTAAGGATAAGTTGATAGTTGCATGTACACAAATGCAGGAGCTAAATCCTACTCCTTATATTCGTATAAATGAGGGTGCAGTTTCAGGATCAGCTTCTGTTGATCTAAAACCAGGCTGCCATGGAGAGTGCGATCCCAACTTACCCTCCTTTTTCCGCCTCGGTCGCTGAGTGGGAGGCTCTGCATGAGTCAGATCAGTTTGCTGATGAAACTGAATCTGCAAATGGTTTCTGTCTGTTTGACAACACTTGCACTTTTTTTTTTTTGTAGGAAGGTTTTACGCTCGATCGATTTTTACAAACTGTTTATGTGTCGTGGTTTGAGCTCAGAGGGGAACTGAGCACCACGCAGCTGCTCACTCCCCCCTTCCTCCCCAGCTATGGGAAGGGGAAAATAAGCCAAGATGCTGCTCACCCCCTCCGCTTTCCCCCAGTGCTGGGAAGCAGGAAAGCAAAGGGCCCAGGAACTTGAGATAAGGACAGGGAGGGATGATCTCATCCGTTAAGGCACAGGCAAAAGACAGACTTGTGAGGGGAGGAAAAAAAACCCATCAATTTAATACAGACACTAACAACAACAGAGTAGGACCGTGAGAAGCATTATCACATCATGAAAACGCCTTCCCCCACCCCTCCCTTCCTGGGCTCAGCTTTGCTCCTGATATCTCCACCTCCTCCCCGCAGCAGTGCAGGGGCAGGGAATGGGGGCTGCAGTCATTCCTGCTGCTTCTTCCACCTCGGTGGGGAAAGAACTTCTGGCATTTCTCCTCTGCTCCAGCGTGGCCCCCCTCTCCCAGGAGACAGACCTCCACAAACCAACTCTGTGAGTCGTTCCCTCAGGCGTGTGGGTCACCCCCGCATGTTGCAATCCTCCCCACACCCAACTACACCTGTGGGACCTTCTTCCCACGGCGTCCCGGTCTTCTTTGGGTGCAGTCACTTGCTCCAGCGTGGGACCCCCACATGCTGCCAATGGGCATCTGTTCCTCCAGTGACCCCCTTGGGGCTCATGGGGATATGGGGGTGTCTCTGCTCTGCTACACCTCTCCCCCTTCTCCTCCTTTCTTCCACTGACCTCAGTGTTCACACAAATGTTCTCCTCACAGCTCCCACAACTCCTCCCAGGTTCCCCTTCTTAAATACGTTATCACAGAGGTGCAGCTACTTGGCCCGGCCTTGGTACAAAGGTGAGTCCCACTTGTTGCCAGGGGAGCTTCAGGAAGCTTCTCACAAGAGCCACCACTGTGGTCCCCTCCCCTTCTACCAAAAAACCCCTGCCACTCACTCAAACCAGGACATTCTGTAAAAGCAGCATGTTAAATTCAGCCTGGTTTGCATAGTTCAAGTGTGCACAGAAGAAATAACAGCTTCTGATGTGTGTACCATCCCTGGGTGTGTTTAAGGGCCGTTTGGATGAGCTGTGGGGGGATGTGGGGTAGGGGAGAACTTTGTAGAGTTGGGCTGAGGGTTGGACTTGATGATCCCGAGGGGCTTTTCCAACCTGAATGATTCTGTGACTTCTGACTGAAATCCAGGAATTTTCCCTTGCTGTGCAGCTAGTTTTGGAAAGCATCTCCCACTTGTAAATGCACTTGGGCTGTATCCGCTGCTTTTGAACTGCTGAGTAGGTGCAGTTTCCTCTGATTTTGTGGTACGTGCTCTGAACACAACACTGAACAACCTTCCATGACGCTATAGAGTGATTGTCTGAGAGAAGCAGCTAGTTACCGCTTCAGTATTAGACTACAGACCCCGCAAAATGGTTCACGTGTCAGCTTTGCCAAGAGCATTCGGTCCTGTTATTACTAACGTGTGGGCACATGTTCTCAGCACAAGCCTTTGGGCTAGATCTTGGTGTTGGCCAAGTAATGAGGAGGGTTTCCACCATCCCTCTGGTGCTTGAGTAGGGAAATCTAGTCTTGGCCATGGCTTTATTCATGTCTTACCCTGTGGTTATTCTTAAGATGCTCTACAAATGCAGCTAAGTTGCTGAAGGTCAGTGAAAGAAAAGCAACTTTATTACTTTTTTTAAGCCTGCCTGGATTATCTTTCAAGTGAGAATTTTGCTCTTTCCTCTGGTGCCTAACTCTGCCTGCTGCCTTTGTGCCCTGGTTTCTGCATCTTCCATTCGCTCTGGATTTTCAAGATTTAACCTGACATCAGTTTGTGATTGATTATTAAAAACTAAAAGTTGCCATCTTACTAGGATTTTAACAGATGTTCTTTGCAAAGAAATGCTTTCACAGAACTGCTACAGAAATTAGACTGTCAGCTCAGTACATGTAGCTCCTTGGAGCTCTGGCCATCTCTAGAGCTCTGTTCGTAACAGCCCTTTAGCTTGAGTGTAAAGAGGAAATCTCTGTGACCAGTGATGAGCTGTTTGTGATTTGGGGATTTCTAGAAACTACTCCAATACTGAAGCATTGGGATATTTTTCTAGAAGTGAGGCATGTCTCTTTCTTACCTGACTTTGTGGAGCATCTGCTGGTGGAGACCACTGGCTTAATTATCATCCCCTCCATGAACACGGCGTAGTGTTAATCTTGGCCTGAATTCAGGATGTTTTCATCCACAAAACCACAAATGACAGGTTTCTTGTGCACCTGTGTGGTACTAGGCACAGGTTCGGTTGTACCTGGAGGTGCAGTAGCTGTGTGGGGTGCTTAACAAAGTTGGCAGCTCAGATCTGTTGCTCTCATGCTTCTGTCCAAGTCCATGCTGCAGGTACCAGCCCTGGGCTTAGCAAAGGCATATTGCAGCAGAATCATCTGGAGGACTTAAAAGGAGGAAACATCACCTACAAATAAAGTTGATTTTTTTTTTTTTTCTTCCCAGATACCAATTTCTGTCTTTACAGTTTTGTTAGCTGTATACACTTGTAATATACCATCAGATTATTGGTGGGGAAGCTTTCAGAGCAAGCACTGCGTTGCCTCTTTACATGTTCTGCTCGCTACTGATCCCTTTCTCTGTGCTTCCTGTGACTCTTCCATATGACACAGATGTGCCTTTCGACCTGCTGCTTTTGCCCCCTGTATTGTAATCCTGGGGTGCTCCATCCTATTGGATTATTTCTCCACGGCAAAAATGAGGGAAAATAATTTTTCTCCATTCCAACAATACTTAGCTTAAAACTTTCTGGAAGTGTTGGTCATAACCGATAAGCTTTGAGTTGCCCAGTGGGCCACTGAGTGATCATGGAGCAGTGATTTCTCCATGGAGACTCAAGTTTGATTCTGCTCCCATTGGCCTCAGTTTTGTCACCTTTTACTTACCCAGCTCCTGCAACGCAGAGGGGTTTAAGGTATCTGAATGTGAAGTTGCATCAACAAATCTTTGAAAAAAACAGCGTTTGGGGGAAAAATCTTGTGTTATAGGATTAGAGGAAATATCCTTACATTTGTGCATTAGCAAAAAAATAAAAAGCAATAAAAGCTTTGAGCAGGAGAGTACACAAAGTGTGATTGTTTTATCTGCTCCCATTTTTAAAACCCTTGGCCATTCTTTGAGCAGGCCGGCAGTGCTGACTCGGTGCTGTATCTCACCCGCTGCAGTTTCCACTCACTGCCCAGCCCCCTTGCCCTCACCTTGGGCCCTAATCTACAGCTCTCTTATTCGGGCTGAGCCTGTCAAAATGTCAATTTATTTTTAGCAGCCAAAACTTTAAAGGGAGAGTGTGCAACACGTTTAAGATATTGTGAGCACACTTACAAGCTTGTAATTTTTACAGTCTCCTTTTTTAGGAACAAAATGTAAAGGTCAAAGAAGATCTCCTCTGACTAAACTCCTGCATAGGTGCATCTTTTTTTTACTTGTTTTGAGTGGCTTATTCTCTTCTCTCTCATTCTCTACTTACTGTGGAGCAGAATCAAACTTTCCAGCTAATGTATATTTACTCTTTTCACATTGCCATTTAGCTTCAAAGGTATGGGTCTCATTCCCCCCTCAAATCCTTGTTCCAGTCCCCTTGAACGTGAGGACTTTCTTCTTTCCTCCTCATCAAAGGAGGACCTCCAGGTATATTGTGCATCTCCCTGCTTCCACCTCTGTCCTTCCATTTTCCCTTCCAGATGGGTCATCTCATCTGATGGGACCCGCAGGCAGAGCTAAGGTGGAGCTTGGGTTGCCTCACCTGTAGCGTGGATGCCAGAAGCTGAGCCCCAGGCTCCTGGGCTACAGCTACTTCCATGTTTGGCCAACTGAAAAATGTTTATTTACGTAACGTCTCTCGTACTCGCATTTCAGTGCTGACACAGAGAACAGAACAGGTAAAAATCTCTTGCGGCAAGTCAGGAAAGATCAAGCAGAGACTCTCAAGATCTTTTCGGTCTTAAAAATCTTAAAATTTAGTTTGGTTTGGTTTTTTTCCTAGTCCAAAATAACTTCTTACGGTCTACAAGCATGGATGGAAGGGATGCACAGGTGGGTGTCCTAGGAGCTGCAGAATCAGTTGGGAAGGACCTCATGAGGTTGCCTGGTTTGTCCCCCTTATCATTCACAGTTCCCTTTGAACTTGATGTTCTCCTTCAGTGACTCCTTTTCTAGGTAAAGGAAATGTGGAAGATCTCATCTACCTGGCCTTGGACAGTATATTTGGCATACATGTTTTCAAGATGGGAAGCTGTTAATTTGGAGATTGAGAGCGTTGGTAGAAGAGTCACGAGGTCAGTCAGGAATTGGCTGAAGATTTAATGAGAGTGGTCAGTGTTGCAAGGAGAATTGGGCTGAGAGAAGGTTATTTTGTAGAGCTCATGAGGAATGTGCACAGTGAACATTTTATGTAAATGATCTTAACCACAAGAGTTTTTGTACAGGAAATTCACTAAGGATGTAGAGGAGCGTTAAATGCAGAGCAGGGTCAAGAAATGGTGGAGAACAAAGTGGAGGACCTAGCAGTAGCACTGAAAATCAAATATTGAAGATATTGATAGAGGGATTTGAGCTCATATCACTCAAAGAACCAATGAAGAAAAGCTGAATGTGAGGCTGCTGCAAACGCATCTCTGAAAAATGCAAATAACTTCTGAGATGTGAATGGTACCAATTTTCCAGTGTGGTAGGAGATGACCTAGAGTCTCATAGGATAACTTGTGCTTTTCTGGTCACTTGTGCTCAGAAAATAAATACTCCAAAAACGTGTAAGCAAGAGTGATCAGGGTAGATGGAGATCCTGTCTCATCTGGGGATGCTAAAAATGAGCCTTGCTTTGGCCTGACAACAAAGGGGGAATGCAGTGGCCAAGGATAATCACAGAGTAAATGCTGGGAGGAAGGTCTCAAATGGCCGGCGGGAGCATCGTGCTCCCTTACTAATAGGAGCCAGTGAAGAGCAAAACCCTTAAAAGCTCAAAATGCTTTGAAAGGGAATGGATAATGCGGATGCCTACTATATGAGTTTCATTTCCTAAGAGAGATGAGTCAGGTTTTCCTAGATGAATCTGAACATTTCCCTTGAGTCAGGGTTCTCAGTCCTGTTCCTGGCTTTCTGTTATCTCATTCATTTTGGCAAGTCTGGTAGTATCTGCAGAGGTTTCCAGTTCTGCTTAGCTTTTCATGAGGTCCTCTGCCTTCCAATGTGAATTGATCTCGAATCTCTTCGCCTACGTGTTGGCAGACAAATGGTGCCTTGTTAGCTTCATAACTTGCTAGCCTAATTAAAGTAATGAATTCACAACAGGAATTGCATGAAAATGGAGCACTTGTTAATTGAATAGCCCTGGATTCGGCTCCTATTGTACACTTTCAACAAGGTGCTTGTGTGATCCCTCCTATTGAATTTTGCTTAAAATAAACCTTCAGGGTAGTTTGATGTCTTGGTAGGAAAGAAAACACCCAATGGGCAAGGCCTGGAGGATTTCAATAGCTTTATTACTTCAGGACAGACAAAAAAAAAAAAGCATGGAAAGTAAAATCTGAGTGACCCATTCATGGCTAGGAAATCATTAGGCACACAATGTATTGTATAGATCACTGTAAAACCGCCCGACACGAGTTAAACAGGAAATTTATAATAGTTAAAATTGAGCCTTCAGTTAACCCCACCAAAAATCTTCTATTTTTCTGTGTTATCAAAGTTAGTTCAATATTTGCTTTATATACATCCTGTTCCGGACTTTGATTCCTCTATATAGCGCACCTTCCTGCCTTCTAATATCTGATTTATTACATAACCGTTTTTCTTCCAAAGCTTTTGCTTTGCCTGCTTTAACTCTTTATCTTGTCAGTCTAAGAGCCGTTTTTGCCCATGGTCTTCCCTTTCACCTCTGCTTGCTTTGTGAAGCCCCAGAGAAAGAAAAACTGAGGAGCTGGCAAAGAGGGGAGGCTGCAGGGACGTAAGGTAAGGATGGGTCGCAGGATCTTCTGGAGAGGGATGCAGAGTATCTAAGGTGGCTTGTGTGCATCAAATCAGAAGTTGGGTGGGTTTGTCCACGTTGTCTCTGAAGTCAGAGGGTTGCAAACATGCAGGATGTGCTCAGCGTCCCGCTGCCGGAGCTTGGGCTGTATGAGCACAGGAAGGAAAGCAGGTCCTAACCCCGTGTGCCCACCCTCTACATCAGTCTCCTCTGTCCTAAAACCCAGCGTAGGGTGTGGAGGCTTCACGCACCGTCCCGGCTGCGGCGCTGGGTTGGGGATCGCTGCCCTCCCGATGCTCTGAGGCGATCCGCAAGCTTCGCCGCGTCGCGGGAAAATGGGGAGGAAGCGCTTTGCTCGGGGTCAGCAGGGATGTCACCAGCAGACGGGGAAGGTCCCAGAGGCAGGTTTGATGCCGAAGACTGTTGAAAGATGTGTTTCCTGTGCAACAATAGAGAGTTTTGTTGTATTTCCCTGTGGAACCTCTTGAGATAAGGGCTGAAGTTCATCCTGTACCAGCAGACACATCCCCTCTCCCTTTGTTGGCACGAAGAAGAACACAAAGGCAGAATTACAAATTATGGTGCCTCTTACATGCCTTGTGCTGTCAGAGGTGACCTGCCCCTATTCAGTGTGTTCCATCCTGAAGGGACCACCAAGATGACATGCATCTACCTAACACAGATCTTCTTTTAGGAAGAAAATGAAGAAATTGCATGCTGTTCCTGGACTTAGCTGGTCCTGAGTACAGCAGCAAGAGGAGGCAGCAGCCATCCTGCTCACAGGGAAGCATCTTTACATCCTCCGATGCCTCTTAGCTGCTGGTCCAGCCTGGGGCAAGGACACAAGAGTGGCTGGTTCCAGTTTTCTGCTGTTTAGGGACACATCCCCAGTGGTGGGCACAGCCTAGATCTCTTTCCTCTGCAGAAATGGCTTAGCTATTTGAGCCCTGAGTCCTTCCTTCCTTCCAGTCCAGTTCAGGTTGGTCAGGAGCTCAGAAAGTGTTAATAGAGAGTGGGAAAAGTACAAACCACTCTGTTTCTTCAAAGAAGAAACTTGTTATGAGGGTGGTGAGACACTGGCACAGGTTGCCCAGAGAAGCTGTGGCTGCCCCCTCCCTGGAAGGGTTCAAGGCCAGGTTGGACGGGGCTTTGGGCAACCTGGGCTAGTGGAAGGTGTCCCTGCCCATGGCAGGGGGTTGGAACTAGATGATCTTTAAGGTCCCCTCCAACCCAAACTATTCAATGGTTCTATGATCCCCTGCAGTCCCTGCAGCTTTGTTTCTTCAGGAGATGGGGTTAAAAAGCTCCTTGAATTGTGCCTTTTTTGTTTGGGTTTTTTTTTCCGCAGAAATAAATCTGCTAGAAGGCCATGTTGTCCCCCTGCCCAAGGACCTGCTCCCTGGCAGTAGACGTGGTCATGACACAGTGGGGCTGGTAAGAGATTTCTCAAAGCAAAGGCCTACAGCTTTCTTCTCGCTCTGGCTGCAAGACTGGACAAATAAGTAAAAACCCTAAATTCCCCTCCCTAAAATGGGAGAGGGAAGCAGGGAAGGGATGACTGCACTTGCTTGGTCTTTGCTGCAGATTAAAATCACTGCTGCAAAGCAAATGAAACACAAACATTTTAGGTTTGGCTTGGTTTGGGAAGGGTGTCCCTTCCGCTAGCGGCAGTTTGTTTGGTTAGGTTAGGTGGGTGCAAGCTCTAATAATAAACTTTCCTGGGAACGTGATGGCTCACAGAGAGGTCAAAGCAGAGGAACAAGCCAGCACCGGTGGATGGGCTGCTGTAGGGAATGTGAGAGGATGAGGTGGGCACAGAAAGAAATGCGGTGTGCTCCTTCCCATTGTCCCTGTGCACTGTCTGTCATCTTACCCATGTTCCGGGCAGTGGTGGGCATTGCTTTGTCTTTTGAGTTCTTTCAGCCTCTTCTCCCAAGCTGAGTGGTCATTAAAGGGCTTAAAGCAGTGTAGAGGGAGAGGAGAAGGATGAAGAGAAGGGTGAGAAGACCCATGAAAAGCCATCTTGTTTATGCCCATTGCCCCAAGAGATGGTCACTGCTGCCTCTTGGGGTGTCCAACCATGGAGTCTTCGCCTGAACTGAGTATTGGCTTATACCTCCCTGAAAAAGGCTTTTCTTGGTGTCTGACTCACCTCGTTCTTGAATGGTAGAGAATGGGAACCCCTGGAGGAAGAGGAGAAGGAGGAGGAGAAGGAAGGGGGGCCTTTGGATACAACCAAGCAGTTTGAGTCTGGGCCCCCACCACACGCAGCAGCACAGTCTCTGCACACTAATAACAAACCCTTTGTTCCACTGCTTGAAAAACACCTGCAGATGAGTGCTGGGGTGGTATCACCTGTGTAGGTTGGGGAAGGGTGGTGTGATCCCTGTGAGCCCCCAGTGGTGGAGCTGTCTGTCAGGTTTGCTGTCCTTGCTGGGGACCCTGAGGAGCACCGTGCTGCTGCTTCCCGCCAACATTGGCATGAACAAGCAAACTATTGTTTGATTCAGTAACGAAGTGGAAATACGCTCCAGATGTGAGAACATGGTTGCTGCAGATCTGCCAAAAGTGGACAGAAGACAAGAGCAGCATCGCTGGAGTGAAGAGGGGAAGACTGGCTGTGGTAAGTCAGGTATGGCGAATTGCTAAGATTCACTGGAGTAATGTGAGATATGGGGGACCATTGTTATCATGGTCTTACCTGGTTTGGGTTGGAAGGGAATTTTGAAGTGCAACCCATGGACATGACTGCCTACATAACTGCATCTACCCAGCGCCTTGCGATGATATTAGCGTGAGGCCAAGCCCAGATCAATGAGCCCAAGTGGGAAAGTCTCTGCCTTGATTCCCCTTGCAGGAAAACCCAATGGTGTTGCTTTTCTAGGTTTGGGGAGGAAAGAGATTCTAGATGCTAGAAGCATTGAGGTGTGCAGCATCACCCTGGTGGCAGCCTCCTTTGGTGGTGCCTTGTTGGGATGGACATGGTATCCCAAAAGCAGCAGTGAAGGGCAGAGCTCATCTCCAGTAGGAAGAAGAGAAAACAGAAATGTAGCCTAGGGTGCTGATATCTAGGAAGGGATTACATCACTGAGAAGCAGGGTGAATGTCTTTTCATGTGGCTAGAGCCATGGGGTTTCTTTCTCCCGGCTTCAACCAGACTCAAACCGCAATTTTTCTTCCTTACAGATCTAGATGGCAGCCCCCTGCTCGATGCCGTGGGACATGGTAGCAGAGGAGGGACATGCCAGCATCATCCAGGGTACGTTAAACTCTGTCCTGAACTTGTTGGTCCCTTTGGGGCGCACGGAGTTCACTTCTCGGAGAGCTTCTGATTCAGCTGGCTCCCAGACAGCGCTGAGTTCACCCATCTGCTGCTTTCTTGGCAGCTGGTGAGGGTAGGAAAATAACGATCGTTTTCAATCAAAATTTAATGTGTACAAAAAGCAGCCCAGAGGATTCCTTTGGCAAAGCCTGCCACGGGGGAAGACAGCTGCTGGAGTGGGCCAGGAAGGCATTTTCCCCCTGCTCTGGGTCAACCTCTTTGTTGTAAGCAAATATTTCTGATTGTCTGCAGCAAGTCGGCTGTGGCCAAGTGTCTCCTGGTCGCCACAGAGGTGCTCTTATCCCTTTTCTGCCTTCAGTAGTCCTGACCAGCTGACATTTCAAGGACAATTTGTGCACTGTTGCAGACAGCCTTCAAAGCCTGAGCCTTGAAGATGCTGGTGTGGGGGCTTGTGGTCTTCTGCCCGGTCTTCTCCTGGCAGCTTTCCCACTGTTGTCCAGGCTAGCGATCTACATTCATATCCTGTTTACAGGCTGATGAGGAGAAAAATCAATATTTTCTTTATGATCTGGACATTTGAGAGGTTTTTGTAATTGTTTAATTTCCTGGTTTTCTGCTCTGGACATGCAGTTGTCCATGCAATACTACCCCTACCCATGTTGTCCTTCCTAAGCGTTGCCCCCAGAATCCCCTGCCATGAAGCACGGGGGTTGCTGGAAGCTGCTGTGCTTGATGGCGAAGGGGAAGCTCAGTAAACACAAAGGATGCTCTTGGCTTCACCTGAGGAAGGCATTCCTCAAGGCAGCAAGCCTTGAGGCTGTTAGCCTGTGAAGAGTTAACCGATACCTGAACAAGACTTAAGCTCACAGAAAGTTGGCCTCAACCTGTCAACCAGGGCATCACGCAACAGATTAATTTTTGTAACTTAATTGAGCTGGCTTTTTTTTCTCTCTTCTTTTTTTTTTTTTTTTCCTTTGTCTCTGTAAGTCAGAGTCTTTCAATTAATTACATATCATACGCAGCCAGATTTCCTCTTTCATTTCCAATGGAAGAAAAGGGTGAACCCTGTGCAGAAAGAAAAGCTGCTGGGGCTTGGGGGAAATGATGGTTGCTGATTCAAAGTACAACCCTGGTGCCGAGTTGTTGGCACCTTTGCTTTGTCCCCAGCTTTTTGCCGCTGTATCATGCCTGGTTCACACAACTTGTCTTGTAGCACCAGGGCTGCTGAAGGCTGCCCTAAGCTCGCATGGCTTTGCCACCCTCTGGGTTCATCCTTCCCTCTCTGCTTCTCCCCATCTGCGGCGCATGTGAAGACTCATCCTTCTTTCCATGGGTGTGTTCGGACTGCTGTGCCTCACAGAGGTGGTCTTCATCACTTCTTCTGTGTTAGAAATACTCTCTTAGCCTCAGTGCTGCCATAGAACTGCTTCCCATAGGAGGAAAGCAGGAAAAAAAGCAAAATAATGGGGATATTGAGCAAATCTTCTCTCTGGCTTGACAGAAAAAGCTCAACTAAAGAAGACTCTGAGCACCAAACCCCTTTTGCCAGATCCTGTTTTCTAGTTGACCCTACAGATGATGTAAGGAGGGGGACAGCCTTGATTCAGTGTGATAAATTCAGGACAAAGCGTTTGAGAGACCCCAGCGTGTGTCTGAAGTTCACATGGGGCTGCAAAACCCTGCATGGAGCCCTTCCCCCAGATTAGCAGTGTGTTGCAAGGCAAGGAGCAGAGGTTACTCCGTTCTCCTCCCAAGTGAAGATAAAAAGAATGTAGGATAAAGAAAACAAAGTGCACAGCTGTTTCCTTGCTTCTGTGTTGCCTCTTTGATGGCAGCTATTTTGGGGATCTGAGCTATGTTTTGTTCCCATTTTGAGATACCTGAAATGTTCAATTCAGACTGTCTTTGGGGAAGGCTTCAGGGAAAAAAAAAAAAAAAAAAAAAAACAACAATGAACAGATTAAGCACATTTCTAGCAAAGAAATACTGAAATAAACTCAAAACTTAGGAGCTGGGACTGTGACAATAATGTGACCTGAAAATGGACCCCAAGCCTGGCTGTCCCATCTTGCCTTGACCACACACAGCCAAGTTCTCCAAGGAACATAGTATTTCTGGAGAATAAAAACCTAACAACAGTGATTAAAAAAAAATACTGTTTCTGCTATGTATATAAAGCATAGGTGAACAAAAGGTCTGCATGCAGAAGCTGGATGTTCCCTCAATGTCCTCTTGAAACATATCTTGGCAGTGGGAAAGCAGAGATATGCTTGGTTGTACCTGGAATTTAAGGAAGGGTCAATCAGGGTTAAGGAGCCAAATGAGGAGGTTTGTTCACCACTGGCTCCCTTGGCACCAGCCTCTTCCCCTGAGGTTTATGGGTGCTTGGTCCTTACTCACTAGATTGTACTTGGCTGTGCAGATCTGAGCTCATCATTATGCTGAGTAACAAGAACACAACATACTCTCCTCCAGCCAGATAGGCAGCATTGTCATTAATCCATCGTTACATGCAAGGAGCAAGTCAGTTCTTACTGTTCCTTGCAGCAGTCAGTGCCTTGAGATCAGAAGACCTCGCTGTGGTTGACCTGCAGAAGCAATGCAGTATTTCTCAGCAGGGCTGGGTTTAGCTACCAGGACCCTCTTTGGGATCTCAACCTGCAGTTCAGCCCAGGAACTCCTCGCTACGTTACACAAAAGTGTAACTAGGTCCAGAAAGCCCATTTTGCAGGAGAAATGTTTCACCAAGAGCCAGTAAGCAGAATAATGGAGAGGGAAACTTAGTGTCTGCCAGGGTGGGGTCAGCAGATTGCTGGAGACTAGAAGGGTAAGGCAAGGTGGCCATCGCCATATGGCTGTGGTCCTTCCCCTAGGACTGGGTCTGGCTCCTGACCGGCCTTGGTGGACCCTCGGTTTGATTCAAGACAGCTATTGCACCACACTCCCCTCAAGACAAAGCTAATTAGTGATACGGCCGTAACAGCCCAGGTGTCCTTCTGCACATGCAGGTCCTGGGAAGAACTGAGAGGACTCTCCCAGGGCTGTGACACCATTCCTGGAGACATTGCAGCAATGTCTAGGGGACAGCTGGGACAGCCTAGCTTGTCCTGGAGGTAACTGGCCTCCACAGCCACCATGTGAAGGCTGTCAACCCCGGGGGCATCTCCCCTCAGGGTACCTGCTTATTTCTTGGCTGCAAGGTCTGTTGGGGGGACCCCATCTTCCTGCGCTCAGGGTTTAGTACAACAGAGTCCTGTTTCATCCAGGGAGCTGCTGTCAGTGCACCTCCTAAAGAAGGAGGGGAAATAGTGCTTTTTCTGGGAACAAAAATCACAGGAGCAAAACCCAAGTAACCTTGGTTACCACGCTTTTATTCGTGGTAAACAGAACAGTTGATAGCAGAAGTCCTTTTCTTATGTATGTACCGAGTACGCCGTGTACCCACGGATGGAAAACAGCAGAGCCAGGGCAGTGAAGACTTTGGTAAAGCAAGCAAAATGTTGTAAATGTGATGTCATGGTTTTCTCATCACTCCAGTGCTCTTGGCAAGTCTCTCCTAAGGAGGATGGCTCTTTGATACAATGGGAAGTTGTTCCTTCTCTCTTTTGTCCTTGCCCAACTTATGTCCCATGGTGATTTGTTTTTGCAGCTCCTAGAGATGAAACATCTTTGGCTGCAGTCACAAAAACGCTAACGAGGTGTCCATGGTTGGATAGCTTTGTAAAATGGGTTTGAAGCTTAAATCCTTAATAATGTGGGATTTGGGAGATATATTTGCCTGGTGCTTAGCCTACCCAGGAGCTAATCTCTCGGTTCTGTTGTTACAGAAATGCCTTTTGTGGCTTTCCCACCAGTCTTTGGCTCTGGAAGGTCTCTCCCTTGCTGTGTGCAGAAATGCCTGCTCATCATTTCCTCCCTTTTTCTGTGGAAAGTGAGACTTCCACAACCAGAGTCACTTGTGCTATATCCTTATACTCCTCTTCAGGGATTTTCCAGATTCATCTTTTCTGTGTTATCAACACTACGTTGCCAGTCTGGAGAGGAGGAGCGGTACCTCCAGCAGAAGTCTGTTTACCTCCAGCCCCCCTTGTATGCCAGCCTGCGGAGATGCAAAGCAGCAGCCAAGCTTTCTTTGAAAAATATTTTTAACCCTTCCTCCCTCCCACTTGTCTTTCCAGCCAGATCCCCAGGGAATTGCTGAACAAGATTGCTCTCACTTACACGTCTCTTGTGACTGTGTGAAAGAGCTCAACTCTGAGAAACACACTTCTTACATATATTATTCTTGTCTATACTCATTTTTTTCTTGCATCTTTGCCATGAAATCCCAGTTGTCAGGCCAAAGAGGAAAAGTTGGAAATCTACTTGATTTTTTACTTGAAACAGATTATTTTTTTGTCTTTCCATATTTTGAAGACATTTGGGCAATGTAAGGCCTGTTTTTCCTGACATATTCTCTGGCTTGATTGACCAAAGTACAGCAGTTTTTGTGTTCTTCTCATAGTCATTGTGGGACTTACCTGATTGTGTGCAGGCATTTAATCTGGTCTGGTCTTTCAAAGTCACTGAATCCCACCCCAGTGCAGGTATCCCCACAGTTGGATCCTACCCTTGATACCTGAGCTCTAAAAGCAGCACATGATGCTGGGACATCCACACTGGAGCTGAGCCAGGCTGGTTCATGACGTGCACAACCATGCAGAGCACATGTCGGTGTACGTATACAGCCAAGACCTGCTCCAAGGGTGGAAGAAGCATCGTCATGTTGCCATGCCAACTTGCAGTACTGCAGCCTTGGCGTGACCTCCTGGTATGGAAAACCCATGGACACATATGGACAGGGCTGTACTCTGTGCATACAATTCACTCCAGCTGTAGCATGCAAACAGGAAGACTTTGACTCATGTCCTACTGTCCTGCTGTTCATTTGCTGCAGTCTGATGGCTAATTACACATCTCCGTTTGTTTCTGCAAACACCAACACCCTCACTCCCCACCCAACATGGTCAGTGAAGCCCAAGGTTGGAAAGGATGGCTGTCTCAGGTTTTAATAGCACAGTGAAGAAGCACAAGAAGTCAAAGAAACCACAATTTACATGGATGCCTCAATGGTACAGCCTCATTGGATAACTTCAGCCTCAACAAGTATTAACATAATTTACACTAACGACAAGATAAACACAAGCACAGCACAGGGAAATCTGTAAAGCCAGGGATGCTGGGCACAACATGGTGGACATCGCATACAGGTCCATGGAGGAAGATAAAACCTTGGTCTGTTTGGTGAGTGCTGTCTTACTGTACTTAGGAAAGGCTTTTAGTATGCAGGTTTCTGGTTCAGTCCTTCCTTGTCTTACCTGCTTTGACTTTTGCTGTAAGGGAATCTCTCAACCAAGATGGCTTGTAGAGTTGGGTGCAGCCTCCTTGTATTGGGTTTGTGTGGCAAGGTTTTGGTGGCTGGGGGGGCACAGGGGTGGCTTCTGTGAGAAGCTGCTGGAAGCTTCCCCCATGTCTGATGGAGCCAACGCCAGCCGCCTCCAAGATGGACCCGCCACTGGCCAAGGCCGAGCCCATCAGCAATGGTGGTAGCACCTCTGGGAGAATGTATTTAAGAAAGATAAAGAGAAAACTGGAACAGTAGCCAGAGAGAGGAGTGAGAATATGTGAGAGCAACAGCTCTGCAGCCACCCAGGTCAGTGCAGGAGGAGGGGAGGAGGTGCTCCAGGCACCCCCGCAGCCTGTGGTGCAGCCCATGGTGAGGCAGCTGTGCCCTGCACCCATGGAGGCCCATGGGGGAGCAGATCTCCACCCACAGCCCGGGGAGGACCGCACGCTGGAGCAGGGGGATGTGCCCGAGGGAAGCTGTGACCCCGTGGGAAGCCCACGCTGGAGCAGGCTCCTGGCAGGACCTGTGGCCCCGTGGAGAGAGGAGCCCACGCTGGAGTGGGTTTGTTGGCAGCACTTGTGACCCCGTGGGGGACCCACACTGGAGCAGTCTGTGCCTGAAGGGCTGCACCCCGTGGGAGGGACCCATGCTGGAGCAGTTTGGGAAGAGCTGCAGCCAGTGGGAAGGACCCACGTTGGAGAAGTTCATGGAGGACTGTCTGCTGTGGGAAGGACCCCACGCTGGAGCAGGGGAGGAGTGTGAGGAGTCCTCCCCCTGAGGAGGAAGGAGCGGCAGAGACAAGGGGTGATGAACTGAACGCAACCCCCATCCCCTGCCCCCCTGCGCTGCTCAGGGGGAGAAAGTGAAGAAAATAAGGAGTAAAGTTAGGCCCAGGAAGAAAGGAGGGGTGGGGAGAAGGTGTTTTTAAGATTTCGGTTTGTTTCTCATTATCCTACTCTGATTTGATTGGTAATAAATTAAATTAATTTCCTCAAGTCGAGTCTGTTTTGCCCGTGACAGTAACTGGTGAGTGATCTCTCCCTGTCCTTATCTCGATCCTCAAGGCTTTCATTATATTTTCTCTTCTTTGTCCAGGTAAGGATGGGAGTGACAGAGAAGCTTTGGTGGGCATCTGGCGTCCAGCCAGGGTCAACCCACCACACTCCTGTTGGCAGTTTTTGGCTGTCCACATCTGTATGCATGCCTGGAGGCCTCCTAACGACTTTTTGAACTAAGTTTGCTCAGAATTAGATGTGTTTTATAGCTGCAGGTAGGTGTTGTAATCTGTCTTTACCTAATTAAATCTTGCTGGGCAGAGGGGGCAAGAGGAGGAGAGACATGCAGGTTTGTTCTTTTGCTTATCATTGTTTTTTCATGAGTGGCGCTTGCCCCAGGGCTGTTATTTTTGGAGAGTTGGTGCTCATGTTTATTGCGAAGGCTCCTAGAGCTCCAGGCACAGGCTTTGAGGTATGTAAATCTAAATAAGAATGACATTTAAAATAGGCTACATGCTATACCCGAGTGTGCACAGAGAGGAAATATGAGTAGACTGACTTCAGATCCTTGAAGTAAAAAATCCCCCGTGGGAGTATCATTAAAGTTCTCAGCACCTCCAGGTAATTATATTCTGACATAAGTTGTTTGGATCCCAATTCAAGGTAACTCTAATCTGGACCTCATTATGATGGATAAAGAGGAATTAATCACTGAGCTGGAACCTGGATTTTCCCTGGAGGCACATGGTCATGACCTGCCTGCTTAAATTTGGGCAAAGATGGGACAGTTCCAGCTAACAACATGTGTGTACACACAGATACATAGAGTGGCTCAAGAAGGCCAGAGGGGCACAGCTCACAAAAGGTAACAGCAAAACTGTCTGGAGAGGAAAAGGACATAGAGAGGAAGATGGCAATGGGAACTGAGAGTCATTTCACTTGCCAGTCATTTTTGTTCACCAAGCCACAAAACAAGCAAAAATGCAGTCTTTGGGAGCCTGCTGGGTCTGCAGATATAATTTCACTACTGGTGGTGTCTGTGGACAATGCACAGGTTGGGAAGTACCGAGGGGGTCTGGAGAGTTGCACAGGAGCATCCCCAGTGCTCAGGGAGTGCCGTGTGGTCAGACCATTGGTCATGGAAGGTGCATGCAAAGGTACTCAGCTGGTGGGGGCAGTTTGGAGGACAGCACTGACTACCAGCAGCTTTCCAAGCTTTGAATTTTGGGGCTGGGCTCTGGATCATCTGCTCAGCGTCACAGGGAGCAGATTTTTTTTGCCTATGGTTATTCTGAAAGACAGACAAGGGAGCTGAGTCACACTGTGCTTCGCTTTCCCTTATCCATCCAAGTGGATGGCCCAATATGGAGTGGCCAGCACATGAGTCAGGAGAGAGCGATCTAGGGATCTGTACTTCTTAAACTGTTGTCTAGCACCACAGGCAAGAGTTCAGCCTATGTCTACCATTGCAAGTCCTTCCCTTAGTTCAAAGTAGTCCTTGTACTTTGTTCTTCAGGGAAATCTTCCAACACATCAGCATCGTTCCAGCAAGTTTGGTGTGAAAAGTGGATCCTGATACATTATCTGCATTAACTGATTTCCAGGCCCAAAAAAGTTCAAATCTACGTAAACTTTTGCTAAAAAGTCAAATTTAATTTGCCAAACCTGAAGAAAGCAAAACGTGTTCCCCAATATCTTTTGCGTAGCATCTAAAAATAACCCAGCTTTTCATTATTACAACCAGAATCCCCCTTTCAAGCATCAATCCAGTGCAGAAATGGAGAAGTATTTGCACTGTGTACGTTCTAGCCCACCTAAGTATGAAAATCGAGTTGGCGTTCAGTAAGTCGGTGTTTGTGGTGCCTTGCAGCATGTGTCAGAGTTTAAGAGCAGAGCTGCCTGTGCTTTCCACTCAGTGATTAGATGCTTTGGCTACAGAGCTGCTTCCTTGCCTTGTTTCAAGTCCTCAATGCTCTTAAGTATATATCTACATGTCATCCTTGATAATGAAAACCTGGAAGATATTTTAAAGACATAGATGATAAAATACAGCATCTCTTTGCTTCCTTTCCCCTTTCCTCTGCCCAAGCACAGAGTCCCTCTGCAAGGAGGTCTTACTTGCTTTATTATATATTTACGTTTTAAAAATCTTGCTACCATCTGAAGCTGTTGGCTCCAGTTTGAGCTTTTTTTGCTTGTTTTTTGTTGTTGTTGTTATCCTCTCAAGAGAAGGAAACTATGTGGGTTTCCAAGTTCTTGAATAAATGTCAAATAAAACATTCCAAACAATTATTCAAGCTGGTAATAAGCAGTGAGACATCCTTCCTGTAGAGAAGCTGAACAATGGTTTCCTCTGACAGAAGCAAAATATTAGGAGCCTTCCATATGTTGGTGCTGATTTAAATGGCGGCAACATCTCTGAGTGGGATAGGAGGCCCCAGAAAGTATCTGGATATCCTGCGGGAAGAAAAGCTCTGTGGGTTACACCCAGACTCCCCCCAACATGCCATAAAGTTCTGGGAGTTTTCTCCATGTCTCCTCAACATCCTTCAATTTTGAGAGCGTTTGCTTCTTTCCCTGGCTTTTTTAATCCTTCCCAGCACATCCAGCATTTCTGTGGCTTACCCCGAACACCCCAGGGAGGCAGGTGAGCCACCCTCCACCTCAAACGCCAGGATGACCTCTAGGGAGGAGCAGTGCTGGCTGAACTTGGCCGCCAGTTTGACCTGCGTCCCCACAGCCCCGGTGAACACATCCCCTTCCCAGACTGCGTTCAGGGTCTGCTGCAGCACCGTCTTCTGTTGCCCAAGAACGACAGCTTGGTAGGCTTTTGGCACCTTGACCCTGAACCGGACCCAGCTCTGCTCTTGGAGTATCCCCGTGCGTGGCTCTAGCAACACACACCCTCTCCTCCACAGGCTGTACACCCTGGGGAAGGGAGGCCAGCTGGGATCAGAGAAGCAGCGTATAATATAGTCACAAATATGGACAAAATCCTTGTGGTCTTTGTTTCTCCCAAAAAGCCCCACTTTGTAGATGCCCGACTCAGGAAGAACAACGCACACGCTGACTTTAGTCCTCAGGTGGGTGACCAGGACGTACCTCTCCAGGGGGTACTTGGCGCTGATGACTTTGTCCTTATTCAAGCTGGCGGTCACCTCGACGTCGGCAGGTGTGTGGAAGGTGATGTTGCACTTCCCGACCTTGGTGGTGATGATGGGGACAGAGTGGCTGGGGTGGGAGAGGCCGTGGCTGCTAGAGCTGATCCCGCTCCCGCAGTGCATGCTCAGTTCTGAGGGGAAGAGTTCGTTCTGGTTGACAGGTCTCAAACAACGAATAAGGAAATTGGCCACATTCCTGAACGTGATACCTCCTAAATCTTTCACAAACACAGAGAGCCGGTAGTAGCCCTGGAAAGGGCAGAGCACGTGGCAACTCAGTTTCTCCTCCTCAGCTTGTGCAGCCAGGCATTTCTTGCTCATTGCAGCGTCTAAATCTTTATTAACCAGCTCATACACAGCAAGCAAGGGTCGGGATATCTGGAGAGTCAAGAGCAAAGTTCCCTGTGGTGCAACAAGCAGCTCCTCTTTGGGGCTGCTCTCCTTGATGCCAAAATCTCTTGCTTTTTGGTGAAGGCCCCAGAAATAAAAAGGGTTTTCAGGCATTTTCTCTCCATTGTGGGGCTCCATGCATTGGATCTGATAGGAGCACACCCAGTTGTAAGGGTCCTGAGAGTCAGCGTGACGTGCGAAGATCATGAGGTCAAACAAGCCCTTGGTTGGGGGAGTCACCTTGATGGTCATGTTGTTCTCAGACACTGTCATCATCCCGTGAACTGCACCTACATCCTCTCCATTTGTGGTGCCCTGGAGTTTGGAGAGCTGGTAGGTGAACTCTGTTGGGTGGGTGCTCTCCAGCATCACTGACACCTCCCCATGGGCTGTAGAAGGGTGAACAAAGACACCTTTTACAACCCCTTCATCAACAGTGTAACACATTCACTTTTGCAGTGTTGAACCAAATCATCTGCACGGGAGGCAGAGATTCTCCTTCTCTTTTTGTCTCTACCTGCTGAAGGACCTTAGCAAGACTCTTCTTCACCTTTTACCATTTTTCTCCCCTTGCTGAAAGAGAAACGATGATGCCACTAGGTCTGGAGATGAAGGGGACAGGTACAAATAATTATCCTTTGGGCCCTGTGACACCCAAAACTAAGCTAATGATGTCCCATACAGGTTAAGTTTTGCATGGCTTCTTGAGCTGGTGTCATTTCTCTAAGCTGCAGGTCTCATACTGTGGTGTCAAATGAACAAAGCAGCTGGGAGGATCAAAATATCCCAGCCTGGCTGGTAGGAGATCCCACATCACTGTCACATTTTAGGAATTAATTTAATTTTTCCCATTATCAGTATTATTAAAATATTTTTTCTGAATTTTGGCATCACCAAATCACAAAAATCTGCAAGTTCTGGCTTGGAGTGTGTGCTAACCAGGGAGGAGGGGAGAGCAGGAGATCCAAAAGAGAGGTGCGTTGGTACGGGTACCTGGTGGTGGTACCACAGTTGGTGGGTATGTGCTGGGGCTCTTTCCCAATGACTTTTGTTCCTTGGGTGGACATAAACAATCTCCTGCTCAGGGCCACCACAAACCACCCACCACCTCCCCAGCATCAAGCCAACCTGCTTCCCCAGACAGAGCAGAGCAGGTGACTTTAAAACCAATCTGAACCCACCTTCACACCCAGAAATGAGGCACCTCCAGGGGAGGTCACCATGGAGGACAACAGTCGTGGTGGCCTTGGTTTCACTCCCACCTTCCATGTGCCACATCTTGCTGCTTGTAAACCCATATGGCAGTAAGAGCGAGCACTTCCCGGTGCAGCAAGCCCTCCCAAGAGATTTCCATCTGCTCCTGGGCAGAAGGGGCGGGTGGTTGGTTTTGCAATGGAGGCAGGGCGAGGTTTCGCAAGCCCTGAAGTCTTGACCCTGAAGAAGACTGGACTGTCTAACCAGCAGACAGCAGGCTGCTTTCAGCACGTGGTGAGCTACATCATCCCACGTGAAGCTACAGGTACTGGGGCAGCCTGGCTAGAAAACCCTGGTTTAATGTTATTTTATACCTTTTTTTCTCTCCAGGTACAGATGAAAGCAGGAGAAAAATGGCCACAGAGAACTAGACTTTGAGTCCTTTTGCCCTTGAAGGATCCCAGAGTGCTTCACAGAGCCTGGCACTGGCACACAGACGTACTGAGGCGTGTGCTTAAACCCACCACCCTCAAGGTCGGTGGAAATTAAGCCTGCTCTTCATTACCCGGGGTCCCTAAGTGCCCAGGGATGGCTTGTCTCACGTCCAGAGTGCGGCTGCTCTGCATCGTCCTATCCTCACCACGTTTGTGCTGGAGAGAGGGGAGTACTGAGCAATGGCACTGCGGGGGCCCACGGCTGGTATCAGCACCCGTGCTGTGCACAATGTTCATTTGTTTTGGGTGCTAACACAAAGTGACAAAAGACTCCAGATTCATGCTGAAAAAATTGTCGCTTGCTAATTATTAGATTATGAAACGTGTTTCATAATCTAATGAATAATGGGGGGGACAACTTTTTTTTTTTTTTTTTCCTGTTTGAATCTGGATATTTTCATTGTTTGCCCCACAGTTTTTGTTGGTAGGTTGAAACAGAGATGTGAAAAGAATGGGAAGGCTGGGTTTTATTTGTGCCTTGCCTGTTAAAGCTGTGACTTGGCTCACACAGTAAGTGCAAACAATTCTCTCCTGGCAAGTGTTCAGTGGAGACATTACTGATGACAGACTTTATTAACTGCAGGTTTGCTTGTTATTAAATTCGCTCTATGCTAGTTTCCGAAGCTGCTGGCCTGGCCGGCTGCATCATATTAGGATCTTTAGGAAGAAAGAAAAGAACAGAACATTGTATGTAGCAGAGCCAGCGATGATGAGATAGGGAAGCCAGCAATGTATTTCGCTTTGGAAAGGAGACCCAAGGAGATAATTAATGGCTACGTTTAAAACAAACATTTGTTTGTTTTATTGAGTTAATTCAAGCCATGCACTAGAGATTCCTGGTTTCCAGGGAGGCCAGGTGAAGCTAGGGATGTGTTCCCATGTCAGCACGCTCAGTGCTGCAGGAGGTCAATGTATGTTGCATTAATTGTTTGGGGGAAAAAAACACCATTAAAGTACAGGCATGTTTTTAATTTCTCAAAGCTTTCTTTCAAAGGCTTCCCTTCCCTTCTCCCAGTCTAGCTATTGTATCTACAGCATGCCACCAATGACTGCCTTTCTATAAAAAAAATTATCGTATGAAGTCTTAATTCCATAAGACTGAATGCCCTTCATCGCTGCAGTTACCAACCCTAACAGCCTGGGCAACGTTCACAAATAAAAAGGTTGGGTTTTCAGAGGGGGGAAGCCAGGTATTTCCTGAAAATCAGGTCCCTCTGCAAGGTGTCCCACCTTCAGCTCCCATAAGACAGTGATTTGTGGGAGAAATCTTGGCTGAAAGCTTTTAAGCATTTTAAACAGAGAATTGCTCAAATAGAATAGATCAGGAATTGATCTACAGTAGCCAAAGAGGGAAAATAGCCTGATTTTGCACCAAAGATCTCTAGCAGACTGAGAGTGCCTTAGATGCTTAAGTGTGCCCTTTAAGGTGATGCCTTACTTCCATCAACTTAGATCAATATAACCATAATTTTGCATCAACAAAAGCAGACATCTGGTTTGGTTCACAATCTGGGTTTGCAGTTTGGTGTTTTAAGTACAATTCTGATATGAGGTTGTTGAGACTAATTGCAACAGTTAATCTGTTCAGGTTAGGTCCAGGAATACAGTTCGTTCCCTCCACAAGATGAGAAATTCACAGGGGGGGGGGAAAGTTGACATATTTTTCCTGTTCTAATGGGAAAATCTCCTTTCCTCTCAGTTTTGGAGGAAAAAAGACAACCGTGCCTGTAGGCCAGATCACCCAGTGAGTTTTGTGGTTGAGGGACAGGAGTTCCTCCAGCCAAGGGGGTGATGTAGGCAGTGATGTAGCTGGGATGTGCCAGGCAGGTTTGCTTCTCTAACATCTCTCCCCAAGTCTGTGTTGGCTCATGGTAGCTAGTGGCCAGTGGCCAGTGAGGATCCAAAGCCCTGAGCTGCTTCTGGGCTCCATCCCTATGACTTTTGGCTATCAAAAACAGGGGAGGGAAGGTAGAGAATAATGAAATACTTATTTTTCCTCATTCTTCCCTTCGGGCTTTTGTACCACCACTAATGATATTTGGTAGGAGTCTATGTTTTGTTAGTTATCGCTTTGGCACACAGATGAAGGGACTGGTTGGACTATTAATCTCCTATTAATCTCCTATTTTTCCCCTGAGACAGAAAAAGTTGTGTTGTTTGGTTTTATGCCTTGGAGCCTCCCTGGTGCCTGGACCTGAAAGGGGTTTCTCCAAGTCTCCAAAGATCTCATGGTCCTTCTCCACCACAGAACCTCAGAGCATCCTGCGGAGGGAACTTTTTGTCTACCTCTACCCAAGGTCACACAGCACCTACGTGGCAAAGTCCCCATAATGCTGCATAAAAGTCAGCATCGGCCTTTCAGCTGTTCCCAATTTAATTTGATTTGCACAGACCACTCGCTGCTCAAAGGGTGAGTGATAGCCCATGTCGGCAAAGCCCCAGCATCCTGGAAATACTGGAGGAGTTTGATTTCTGGGTAAGTAATAACGTCTGTCAGTCAAAAGCTTTACAGTGTGTGTTGTCTGTCATACATTTGTTTTCTGTAAGCCTGACAACTCCCCTCAATCTGAGATTGCTCTATCTCCTAGCTTGCTGTCTTGATAAAATAAATTGTGGGAAAAATCCATATACTCTTGGGACCATCCAGGGGAATGTGTGTACAAAGAGTGTCCAGGTAAAAAGATCATGTTGGATCCAACTGAAAAATGGTCATAAAACTACAATCGAGGAAAACCAACTCCACCCCCCTCCCTTCATTTTCAAAAAATGGGACACAAACGTTTCAGGTCATGTTTTATGTGGGAGTCTCCCTCTCTGGTTTATGAACACAATGAGAACTGTGTCTTAGGTACGTTGAAGGTATTTTGCTACTGTTGGTGAATTTAGATAGGAAAAGCCAGGCACAAAAGGGCTTAAGTGATTTGGCTCAATTAACTATAATTTATGAATCCTAATTCCCAGTTTACTAATCACAGTATCACACAATGTCCGTGATTTCAGAAACTGATTAAATATGTGTCTCTGCTCTACTAGATGTTTAACATGTGCATAAAAATAGACAGATGGGTCATTTTTTGCAGCAGGAATGTTTTCCTCAACCCAAACTTATTTCTTAGAAGCAAGTGAGCTTTTATATTACTAGAACTTAGCCCCTGCTTTGCATTTACCTGTTTTGAGGAGGGAAGTGTTTGGAGAAAGGAGGGAGAGCTGAAGTCTGAAAAACTCTGAAGTTTTAAAAACTCTCTGCTCAAAGTCTTCCCGCACGATGGGGGGCTGCAGAAGCTGCCATTGGGGGTCCTCTGGCCAGTGGGTCTCAATGAAGTGCTCAGGGTCAGTAAGGAAGAAAAAATCATCATGCCTGCAAGGTGAGAGGAGAAGACACCATGGAAGGAGCAAGAAAACCCTTGGCATCCCCAGTGGTCATGATGCACCATTGTAAGGGAAGGGAGTTTCTTCCACACCATCAGAGCTGCACCAACTTCAGTAAGGGAGGACCGAGCTCTCATTTGGCATTTCATTTTCTGCTGCCCTTATTTTCTCTCTATTTTCCTTGTAGAGATGCCCAGAGCTGAAACTGCAGTTCCCAGCCCTGTAACAGACCTCTTCCAGCAACCAGTTAAGATGACCCTATGACCTGCAGAGGAGATAATTTTGCTGAGTGATTCCTCTCCTAAGGCCTGTTAGTTGAAGATATATTTCAATATGACATCTGATTTTGGTTTAAAGCTCTTCCAAGAATTTACATATGATTTAAGAAAAAAAAAAAAAATGCATCTTGGTTCCAATTTGAATGTGCCTAACCTGACTTTCCAAACGTCACCCCTGCTTAGGTGTTTGCTGAGTGGGTCAACTGGTAGATGCATGCATTGGGGTCATCCCATGAAGCCCTGTTGCATCTGTTGACCTGAAGGTTTTGAGGACACTGTGTTGGACCCAGAAGAAGCTATTATCTCTGCCTATTGCTCTAGGTGATGTTTGATTCTCCTTCTTCTCTTTTCCCCATGCTCAGCTAAAAACAACCCACACTCACTGGGGTTTTAAACTGTTCTCAGCAAGATAATTACCTATTAGAAATTCCACAATTATTTCATTATGCATTATTAGAGAAAAAAAAATTAAAAATGCAATCCCGTAATACAGTTAATGGAAATTATTAAATTGTACAAATAACTTCCATGAGAGTCGTTATTTGCTTAGCATGGGCTGAGGAATCTCAAGTAATTACATATGGAACCACATAAGAGCAAAGTTGCTGTGAAAATGAGGATTTGTTACTTCGTAAGCAGCACTCACTGCAGATTAAAAACAAGTCACAGGGGGAAGTTATCATCTGAAAAGTTACTGCCCCAGCTCAGGGAATAAGACACTTAACGTAGATGTTTACGTGTAGATGGTCCACGTTTGCATGAGGTCTCTGAGCACCCACCATAGTTGAGGATGAGCAGAACAGCTCTGTGGACCCTCTGAGAGTAGCCTCTGGGGGTGTACCTGAAATTAGGAGCTCAAGGCCTGGTAAACCCAGACTTTAAGGAGTATATTGGAAGGGTTGGGATGGCCATTCTGGGGCATATCCAAAGTCGGGTTGAGCCTAGTCCATTGATTTGTGTTGGGGGCCATGTCTCCAGTGGTGGCAGGGGAAGAGGTGTCTCACCTGGGTATGAACAACCTGCTCTCTGTATCCACGGTCCCTGCACCCCAGCAAGCATCCAGGAGGCACCACTGCCCTTCCAGCTCCACCGCATTCCACATGTGGCTGCTCTTCTGCTGCTGGCACCATCGGCCTCTGTGGGATCCTGGGCTCCGGCCAAACCCTGGGACCTCCACGCAGCTCAAACCTGCCTCCCTGACCAGAAAGAGCCATCAGGGGAGATAACCACAGACCAAACACTGCTTTGGGCTTGCTTTCTTGGAAAGCAACCCAACCTGCATGGTAAGTACAACCTCCTTCTTAAAGCCAGGGCCCCACTCATGCAAGCTGGTGGCCAAATTCAGGTTATATCCAGCCTCCTGCTTTCCCCACAGCTACTCCCAACCCTCATCCCTCATATTTCTGGTTCTGGTTAGTCTGTCAAAGCCATATATACTCCCCTATACAAATAGAGGAGGAGGGAGGCAGCTGCTGTGCCCAGGGACATGGTGGGTGAATGATGCTGGTTGTGTGGCAAGCGCCATGCCAGATATATGTCCACATCTCAGATCTTCAAAGGGGCAGGAGAAGAAAGCCCAAAGTGAGTTTTACCTGCACATTTCCTGGCATAAATGGGCATAACCAGAACACACAGCTCTTCCTGTTTGCAGGACCTGCTCTGGCATGTGGATCTTCGGAGACAACCCCAAGAAGCCATCCACATCATATTCTAGGAAAGGGAAAATACCATGCAATTTCAGGCCAACTTAAGGGCTTATTCCTTCTCCTGCCCAACCCTATTTCTCTGCTGACCCACCCTGGAATCCATGACAGCTCTTCTATCCATCATTATTCAAGAGTTTGACAATTGCCCATATGAGCAAAGAGTTGCCAAAGCCTTGGGGGTGTTGGGTTCCCAGCATATGTAAACAGAGTTGTGCCATTCAAGTGAGGTACAGTGACAATCACATTGTCTCACATGCATGGATGTGGTAGGATAAAGTAGCACGAAGCGACTGCATTGTGCTGAGATTCCTGTGTCCCCAGATGACTGCTGCCAGGCACAGCTCAGCCTCATCGAATTTGCATTATCAGGGAAACAGCCTCCGATGTGTTGAAGCTGAGTGCACTGAAGGCAGGTGGGCTTTACTGGTGTCTCTGGGGGTCTGACACTCGAGTGCCAGTGAAGCGGGTGTCATTTCCAGGATGGAAGGTCCGATAGTGGGAACCACTTCCTACTCCAGGCACTTTCCTGAATTCAGGAGGGGGACATTTCAACTCATGACTGCAAGACAAAGACTGTGGAGTCTATTCTGCAGGGCATGAAGAGACGAAAGCCAGGAGGTGGCGTATGAAGAAAGGGCTTTTCACGTCTCTGCAAAAGAGTGGGACCAGACTTACCGATGTTGTGGCAGAGCCAGAACCATATTGCCCTCACCATCTCCAGTTTGCTCTGGGACTTGGCAGTGATCAGGGGAACGATGGCCTGGATGGACAAGCTGGCGTGCCCAGACTTCAGCTGTAATGGAGAGGACGGGGGAGTTAAAGTGAATCTGGGTGTCACTGCTGTGTGGGTGGGTGACTGCTCCATGTGGCGGGCTCGCTGGAAAGAAAATGTACACCACAGAAACCCCATAGCTCCATTTTTTTTTCCCCCAAGAAGTTAAAATGCAAAAATACTGTTTGTGGTAGAATAGAGTGTTTTCTCTGTTTTCCTAGGCATGGTTTTATAAAAGCCTGAGGGCTGGAGTTGCAAGCTGGAGGAAATGAAGGTGGCATTTCCCATTTCTTTGGAGCAGCTGGTTGGGACGTACAGTGTCATTGCTCTGGTGCCCTCTCTGTCCAATCCAATGTGTCCTCTGGCCCAGAAGATCCTGTCCTAGAGGTGGGTCTCTCCAGCAGTGCTTCTCTGCAACACTTAACTAGGGACAGCAGGTTTTCAGCCCCACACTGACTAACATCTCAGTGTATTTATGCAGAAGAGGACAGGACTTGTGGCTCAGATGCTCTTCCTGAGGCTGTGAAACCTCACTCCAACCCATGCACCAAAATGAGTGGAAACAAGATTTTTGCCCCACCACTAAAATTTCACTAACTTTTAAATCCATACCTGACCCTAAAGAAAGCCTTTCTGTCCCTTTCCTCCCATTCACACACTCACATTTCTGGGCTCTTCCCTCCTTTGTGATAGCACAAGCATTTTTAGCAGCAGGCTTTTTTTTTTTCACTGGGTTAAATTTAGTCCAGCTCATTTCTTCAACGTCCTGCCCCTGCTATTTCATTGCTCAATGACTTTCCTGCCCCAACCATCTGTAAGATAGTTTCACACAGATAGAAATTTCTTTCTTTTTTGCTTGTGGCAAATGTTGCTTTTGTAATGGCCGAAGATTTTCCTTGGGATGCAGGTTTTAAAATGATAGTGCAGCCAGGAGAGCACCTATGTCAAAGTGAAGCTGCTCCTGATGGTGCCTTACATTTCTGTCATGAGGTTGTTATGAGTGTGCAGCTGCTAAACAAACAAATAATATGAATTATTCCCAAGGAAAAAAAAGGTACTCAGCCATTAAATATCTAGCTACCTGCTTCTCTCTTGGCACATCTTGGTGCAAATTCAGCCACATGTTATTCTTTGTTTCAGTCAGAGATGGTAAAAAGTAGGTCCTAGGCTGAGAGTTCCAATGTTCCCAAGTAATCCTGGTCCTGACTATGCCTGAGGACCCTGAAGAAATGGGTGAGACCCTGAAGAAATCGGTCAGAGCATCTTGTGTTGCAGTAGCTGGGAGCTCCACCAGAGTGTTTGGAGTTGAAGGATGGAGCTGTTTTCTCCAAAACCACGCAGGCAATGATCCTGCCAAGACTTTTTCACATGGTTAAGACGGATGCATACAAGCAGTCCACAGGCTACACCTAAACGGCCAGGAAACAGGTTTAGCTTTGTGGCTGCACTGCCTGGGGCTCTCCCATCAACCTTCTCCCTGCCAGTCGGCAGCAGAGCTCGGTGCACAGGGAGAGGGGACAACCCTGTATCCCCATGGCACCACTGGCTAAGCCATCACCAGAGGTGCAACACCTTACTTGTAGGTGGTCAGTAAACTGCTCTACTGCTGCTCTTGGCACCAATAATTCATGGCTAAGAGGAAGAGACAAAGTGCACCAGGTTTTAGTGCAGCTGGCACTTTGAATAAACAGGGAAACAAGTTGTTCCCCTGACTCCCCACTGTCTTGGAGGTATTTTTGGTTGTTTATTACCCTCTTTTTTCTATCTTCCAACTCCCTCCCCGTCTCTTCTCTTTTTAATAGACTAGGTAGACTCTGAAATCCTCAAGCATCCTTCTTCCCAAGGGAGATTAGCCTCGGGCTAGGTACAAATTACAGGTTTCAACAATAATGGAGAGCACAATTATTCCTTGTGCCTCTTCGCTCTCGCTAACAAGTTGACGTATAAGCTGCAAGTGCTGCATTGGTTCGGCATTCGCTGCTTGGGCAAACTGTGCTGACCCTGGGGGAGAGATTACACTGACAGCACATGGTTCAGGTAACAGGAAGGAATTACAAAATTCAGTGCTCCTTTTTTGAGCTCCTGAGCTCATTCAGAAAGTGGGAGCATCGTATAACAGCAGACAGCCTGAAAGAGGACGCAATCAATGCCTCCTGCTTGAGAAAAGCAGAACTTGGGCTGCCACAGGTATGGAGGGGATAGTGGACATGGTCAGACCAAGGGGTTATTGCTGGGTCTGTGTGCTTTTCATGCAGGAAGCATGTTGGCTCACCAGCTCTCAGGCTACCTAAGCTCAGCTTGAGCTGCCTCAGGGTATCCTGTGGTCTGAGTCCCTTCCTGTCACCCTTGAACTCTTCCTAGAAGGGTTTCTAGGATCCCTCTACCCCACTGCAATCCTGTTTGGGATCCTGAAAAAATCCTGCCCCATGATGAAACCAGCCTTTCTTCCCAGTTTGGCATGGTGAGCTGCAGCAAGCACTGGCTGGAAACAGGCAGCAGCGGGCCCTGGGCAGGCAGCAGATCTTCAGAGGTAGCACGGCAATCTTTGGCCATGGTTAGGACAAACTCACAGCCCAGGGCCTTGTGAGATCTCCTAGTTTTGCTCTAAGCCACTACCTTGTCACTGCTGTCGTCAGAGCATATGGTGAAAAGCTGAATGTTAGGATGTGGATCTGCTGATGGCACCATCTGCTGATGGCACCATCTGTGTTCCTCCTGAAGGACACCAGGACCTACCTGCTGGCTCACTTGTAGGACGTGGGTGTCTATGTAGCTGAAAACTTGCAGGTCAGAGAATAGATCTCTCCTGGTCTTTCTCTGGGGAATTTTAGCCTGCTTCTCTTCTCCCAAGCTGCTAAGTCCTTCCTTGGGAAGGAGGGCTGGAGAGCAGCTTCCAGCAGTCACAGATGACTTCTGAAGTAGCTTTTGGAACTTAGTTGTTTTGCTGCTGCTGTTAACTTTGTTGGCCCAAAACATGAAAACCGCCTTGGAGGGGGAATCCTTGGGCTCATCTCTAACTTTTTGTGTAGTTGAGACTTTCTTTAGCACCCCCTCCTCATTCCTGTTCACGCTGGTGACTCGGTGAGGGAGTTTCTCTGAGGTCTTGCAGCTGATCTCTTCAGATATGTGTCCCAGGGGAAAGTTGCCATTACAGACATCTGACATCTGAGCTTCCCTCCAGCCAGGCAAGATGTTTTCTGCCCAGGACGGCATCACATTTTCTCCATGATTCCTGGGATGGGCCTGTCTCGATGTGCTTTGGGTGCTTTGCTTTTCATGGTGGTTGCTGTTCCTGGAGTGATGGGAGGGAATCGTCTCGCTTGCTTTGATCGTCTGGGATTTGGATGACTTGCCTCTGTCATAGCTGGTCTTCATCCGTGCAGTGGATAAGGAAGTGAAGAAACCACAGAGCTCTGCGGATGGAAAGACAGATGATTTTTTTTCAAAAGAAGAATGTGCTCTGCACTGATTCCTTCAGAGTCTGCCTGTCTATATGGTTAATTACAGCAAATCAGGATTTGGTCAGATGGGTTTAGCCAAAAGTACTGAGATTTTCCTAATTCCAGAAATAAGGTGGGATGGCAATGCCACAGAGAAGGTCTTGGCCCATTTCCAAGTGCAAATACTTTTTTTTTCTGGATAGTTGGAGATCCAGGGGTGGGCTATCAGCAGTTACATCTCTGCACTGGAAGGGAATGGAAAAATCAGGGTTATTCCTTTCATAGAGAAATGGCAAGGAGACATTTACGGGTGTTGGAAGGGTCTGCAAGCTGGTGCAGCGAATGGGGGGGGTGCCTCAGTTTCCCTACATGAAGCTAGCACTAATCACGTAGCATTTCTCCTTTCCCCCAGAATCAGGAATCAAGGAGAAAAAAGAATTTATATAATTAGTGTTTTGGTGCTCGAGAGAGGTACATCTGCCAGAAAATTTTTCCTTTAGGAGGACCTCCACCTCAGTGTGTTATTGTTTTGCTCAGATTCACTTCTGCCATTCAGGTTCTGCAGAAAAATGTCATTCTTTGTATTATTGCTTTGCACTTGAAATGTAGGTGTGTTGAGTGAGAAGTCTGCAGGAGAAAATGTGAAAAAGTGGAAGGAAAGGTGCAATCCAGGATTAATGAGGGGTTTGGGTTAAAGCTGTGGGTAGAGCCAGCTCTTGCATGCCCTCAACATCTGCACAGCACTCGCTAGTTTTATCTTGGTTTAGCTTGTATTTGCTGTTGTTGGTTTTAATCATAAAATGACTATTTGTGCAATGCAAATAGCAGAGCCTGCTGTGAGCCACTCAGCATAGCCCAGAAATGTCACTCTCCGTATTCATCCAGCCTCTCCCATGTGGAAGCAGACTGGGCTTTCAACAGCTGCACTGGGGCACTGGCCTCGCTCTTCCAGGAAAGCAGGATGTCACCCATCCCTCTCTCTGCTACCCTGGTTTTCCCCTCCCTGCTTGGGACTGAGGCTTGCAGAGGTAGGACAGCCTTGTCCAGAAGGGGTGAGAGATTGTGACCACTCCAGGCTTACCAAATTTTTTTCTTATTAACAGATGCATGCACATACAAACATTGAGAGGATACAAACTGCACCAGTGAGTTGACCCAGCGCTGGATGCTCAGACAACCAGAGGATGCCCCCGTGGGAGATGTCCCCTAGATAGCTCCTAAGCACATGGGATCTTTATGTTTGCAGGACAGCCGTACGGGAGCCCAAACAACCCCTCTGCCATTGGGTTTTTGCACGGCCCAGGGAGGCCGTACGTTCTCTATTTCCTCCAGGACCACATCTGAGCCCAAAGAGATGAATTGTTCGTGCCCAGCTGTTGACATGTTCAAGTTGTCCTTGTGCGTGTGAGCTGTGGTCGCTGCTGGGCTGCTCTCCCGTCCCAGACGCAGACACCCACTGTCACAGGCAGAGAGGGATTTTGCCTGCCACTTTCTAAGTGAGCAACAAGAGGCTACTTCTGAATCCTTCATGGTTGTTACCTGACATGAACTGGGCATGGTACCTCAAAAAAATAAATCCCAGCAGATGCCAGGAGCCCCAGCCTTCTCCATTTGCTTTGGCAGGGCTTGCTTCTGCAAAGTGTACCCTACATCGGAGGGACTGGGCGGGCTCTAAGGCCAATTTTTCCACAGCTGTGCTTTCTGAGCACAAGTCTCTGTGCTGCCTTCCTGCATGGCATCTGGGAGGGGAGTAGCTTGGGACTAGGGTGGAAGATGCCCCCTCAGCACTTAGCCACAGTCTCAGAAATACTGGAAAACCTGGGTTCTCTCCAGATGACTGAAAATGAGAAAATCCTCATTTGCCCAGTTTTATTTTTTCATCTGAACACTTTTTCTTGGGTTCAAACCAAATGTTTTATTTCAGTTCCATGTTAATTTTGGCTTCAAAAGAAATTTAAGCAAAAACACCACTTTGATATTAGCCTAAACAGTCTCCTCTCCCCATGCCTTAAACATGATGCTTCATAGACAACCCCTATCTCAGAAATCCCTAAATCATTGCTTGCCAACAGTCAGAGAAGAAGATAACAGGGGATTGCTGCTTTCTTACTTTCCCCACAGATTTAATCTGGGGTTAGAGAGGACGGGTCTTAGAGATCATTAATCTCAGTGCAACTTCTGCTCACACCTGCAGGGTGGCCAGCCCCTTCCCCATGTCCCGTAGTGCCCCGGAGATGATAACACATTAATCCATGAAACACCAGCTCTGGAGGGGATGTTTCAGCCCAGAGGTGTCATTGCAGAGGGCTCAGGGAGAGGTGGGAGAAGGGCTGGCTGCTGCTGGGGTTTGAACAGGAGAAGCACCCTGTGCCTTCCCAGGGACGGTTGTGCTATCAGCAGGCTCTTGACTCACATTCCCAGGCAGGCATTTCGATCTGCCCTGAGCACGCTATGAGCAGATAAATGCAATTTTAAAGTACACGGGGCAACATTATCACTGGCAGCTCTGCAATTTTAATGTCGGGAGTACAGGGATTGCTTTGCCTTTATGAGCTGTAATGGCAGAAGCTTAGAGGTATAATGGGTCGAGTGAAAAACCTCCATACGACGAACAGAGAGACCGTCTGACATCTCTGCAGCATCCCTCCCAGCCTGGCGAGGGGTGGAGAGGGGAAGGGAAGTGCCTTGGGGAGTGATGAATTGGCAAAATAGCTGTTGGGGTGTGGAGAGTTTGGGGCGAGGAAGGTAGAGATGGTCAGGAGACAGGGGGAGGACCATAAAGGGACCACCAAAGCAGAGGCACAGCAGACCCCGGCCACTCCACGTGGGGATGTGGCACTTTGTCCTGCTACGGTACAGGCTAGGAAATGGATGGAGCCAAGGGAAGAAATGCAGAGGGGTGACAAAACCCTGGGAAATGATCTCCAGTGGGTCTGTGCGGTGTCCCTGGAGAGGCCCAGAGCAGCGTGCGTGGGGGCTAACGGCAGAGCCAGCAAAGCCTTTGAAGAAGGAATATGTTCCTACTCACCCTGCTCGCGACACAGCCGTGGCTCCCCGTCGTCTGCAAAAGGCAGGCAACTCCCGACAGCCCCCTATTCCTTTTATACACGTGCCAAATGAGGACTGGCTTTTTTTATTTTTGTACCTTGCTAATGTCAGGAGGGCTAAAAATACTGTAAAGCGCCAACGACCATGCTAACATTGCTGCTGCCAACCAAAGTCTCTGCAGGCCTGGCACTTCTGCAGAGCGTAGGGGCTGGGGTGTATTTACAGGAGGGGTAGGGGAGAGATAAGAGGCTTTCCTTTATCAGCAGCCAGGCTTTGGCAGGGCAGCAGTGGCTGGCTCTGCCTGGCTGGCTCGTGTCCATCCCTCCTGCCTAGGGAGGGCGGCTGCCTGCGGGAGGTAGTGCAGCTATCAGTTTGGGTATTTCTGCAGGGTTGCTCCTGTCTTGTTTGATTTTTTTTTTTTTCTGGGTACCTTTCACTGTGTTCTTATAGTGCTTTGAATTTCACCATCCTGGATTTGCCCTGGTAAGGATCTGAGGAAAGCCAAGAGCAGATTTATCCAGCAAACTGGTGGGTTTGTCCTCTTGTCCCCTCTGCTTGTTAGCACTGCTTGGAAAGATCTTACTGTCTTGTGAGATGTTCATGGAGCAATTCGGACCACGTTTGCAATCATCTGCATCTGCCCTGAACTTATTGTACCCCTGATTTTCCCTCTCTTCTGCAAAATTTCCTGCACCATTGAGCTGCATCTGCAGGATTGGAAGGGGAACTTTTTATTTTAGCTTTGCACAGCAAAGGCTTTGCAGCCCTTGTCTTTAGCTTGGTACCCTGAGAAGTCCCCAGTGCATGTCACGATTAAGAACACCATCTTATAGATGTGACCAAAATTTTGAAACATGGCTGTTGGAATATTGTTCTTTAATATTATCTAACTATGTTCCACTAAGTGGCATCATATCCCTTGTTTCTGTTCACTCATCTTAACTCTGTCTCCAAATATTGAAAATTTTCTTCATCAAACAGACAGGAAATAATAGGGGAGGGAAAATGTTTGCCAAATGAATGGAAATGTATTTTTGGAAGAATTTTTCCCAGGTTTTGGCTGAAAATATGGAGGGGAAAAAAAAGGAGAAAAAGAATACTTTAGGAAAGAGGAGAAACATTTCATTTAAACTCCCTGCAGATCTTAGCCTCACAGGCTCACTCCCTTTACCTGGGGTTCGGATACCACAGCCTCCCAATGCTGCAGGTTCTCCCCGGCTCCCCTCCCAGTGCAGGGCTGGCTCTGTTTTGGATGCAGTGGACACCACACCCGGCTGCTGGAGAGCACAACGTGTCATTTGGGTCCCAGCAATGAGACCTTTCTAATTTGCAGAAAATGGTTTCAAAATGGAATTTTCACAGCGAGTGGGTTTTGGCAGCAGGAGGCTGGCAAGGGAAGGTCCTGGGTCTTTGGGAAGAGAACACGAGATGCCATAGCTCAAAGATGTTTCCAGTTACGTGTGGCCATTAATGCATCTGTTTTGCAACTAGTGACCCTACGTTGGACTCTACCTAATCCAGAGACCTACTGAAACTCTGCAAAATTCTCCAGAAGGCAGTACACCCCCCTGGCTAAGGTAGTTTTGGAGCCAAGCTATGAGTTCAAGCCTCTAGGCAGACCTACGGACAGAAGTCTGGCCATGGTGGAGCCCACTGTCAATGGGACCCTGGTTCTTTCGTCTGGGAAATCAGTGGTGTTCCATCTGGGTGTTGGCCACGTCCTTCCCCTGCCTACAGAAGCAGATTTGGCTCGTCCATGCTCACCAGACACCTAAGGTGAGGCTGAACTTTGGTCTCCGATATGCAGCAAGTTGTCACTGTCCTTGCTGTGGGACTATTGGGAGGTGATGTCCAAAGGGTGAGTTAAAGCTTTTATAATTGAAATTGAAGTTAAAAACCTACACGGGGCAGACCAAGGGATTCGCCAAAAAGTGATGAGCCAGTATGAGTCGCCATGGCTGGGCAGCTCTACTGACCATCTAACAGAAACAAAGGGGTTTTGCAGGTGTTGCTGGAAAAGGGGAGCTTGCAGGGAGGGTTTGACGCAGAGGGACGAGGCGTTGCTGTGATTGTATTTGTGGGCTTTTCTCAGCATGCAGACAGTCAGGGAAAATACCACAAGACTGCTTGCTTGGAGATTCAGCAGAGGATGAACCACATGAGCATAGAGATGGAGCTGGGATCAGAGGTGAGACAGGAGAGGGCACAGAGGCCTTAGGTAACAAAAGCAAATCACTTATTCCCTCCTTCCTCAGGGGGAAACAGAGCAGAGAGAATCAGGATGCAGAAAGAGTTGACCTGACCAAGGCAAGGAGCTAAAAATACTCTTGCAGAAAGGTATTTTTTGTGTGCAATGAAGGCAAATATGCATCAGACAAGCCCAGATGAGAGGCTGTGGCAGTAACCCTGTGCGGAGACAAGGGCCTTGGTGAGCTGATGGGCTGTGCGGGTGGGCAGGGGAGGGCATCGCTTTGAAATGCCAAGTTGAAGCAGTGCAGGCTCTAGCTAAGTAAGAAAAACTGCCCACACCAAGTAAGGCTGCCACGGATTTCATCCTAATTATCTACCCATGGCAGGAAGGGACAATTTCTATATTCAGTTGTGGGTGTTTGCAGATCAGACAAAGATAGATAGAGTTGTGCTCTGCTCACCTTGGTTGCTTGGTGTGGTGGAGAGCAGATAAAGATTGCCCCCTTGGGATGGATGCAGCCCCTAGGCCATACCCATCCCTCAGCCATGGCATTGCTATTATTGCAGAGCAAGGAGAAATTTCAGACAGACAAATATCTATCTCTAAACTGAGGCTGGTCTCATGTTGTTTGCTTCAACTTTGCAGAGCCACGAGCGACTTGGGATTTGCAGGACTGGAGAGGAACTGGCCGTGGGCTCCCGACCAAGGCATACGGATCGTGGCAGCAGTTCTGCAGCCTTCTCATGCAGAGCGTGGTTGAGAAAGTAATTTTCATTGTAATTTTTTATTTTGCTTGTGAAGGCTTCCAGACTCAGGAAGTCTCTTGGCTCGAAAGCCGGGAGCTGGTTTTGGGGTTATTTTTTGGGTTTTTTTTATAAAGCACTCAGCAGGGATCCAGAATTTAAGAGACAAGAGAGAATTGCTCACTCTTCAGATATTGGCAGCGAGCCGCTTTTCCAGTTTATTTCCCTGGAAAGAGGGGATGAATACATGGAAATAAAGCAAAGTCAGTATTTTAAAATCCTCCAGACAAACACCTTCACCTAGGGTAGGTCTGGGATGTCTTTTCAAGCCAGCAGCCTTCTGAGCCTGGCAGATCCCAAGCCCAGAGCAGGCAGGGAAATCCACAGCTGGTTTTGAAACCAGCAGTAAGCTGTGTTTGAACAACATTGTGTCTTTCAGGAGGGAACCCCAACTCAAATCAGAGCATCCAGGAGGGGCTGAGTTCTCCCCAGCCACTCAGAAGTTAACACCGTGTTGTTCTTGCAGCTAAAATCCCTGATTTGCTTGCAGTCTGCAATTTTCCAGTCTACAAGGGACAGCTGCTGGACACTGGTCACCCATCCATCCACTTGATTCGAAAGCCATTAGCCAAAATGTGCACATTTTGTGGGCCAGGGCCACCTTGTTGTTCTGTTTGTACAACACCTGATGGGTTGGGGTTAGTGTCTAAGTGATGCTGCTCATGTCTAAGAAGTTTACAGCAATCCCAGCCAAGGAAAGATTTGTGTTTGGGGTGGGCATTGAAAGCATGGTGTTTAAAAAACAAACGAAAAAGGAGACAAACAGGTGATTCTTCAGCATGTTTTCTGATTTGGAGGTCTCTCTAATACTGTATTTTAAAGTTTTTATTACAGTATTCATGAAGATAGGAGATTAGGAGACTGGAAAAAATAAATTGAAATGTGGGATTTCTGCTTTCTCATCTGTGGCTGTAAGAAAAACCACAGAGACCTGGTGTCTCCCAATCAAACGAGGAGCACAGGTGAAAATGCCCATGTTTCTCAGCTTCTCTTGCTTCACGCTTGTAGGGACTTGAGCTGACAACCTCCTGCTCTGCCTGTGCCTTTGCCTGCTCGGCACATGGGACCCAAGCTCAGGTGGGACCTTTCCCCACTGCTGTAGCACAGGGAACAGATTTACAGCATTGTGAAAACATCTCCTGATGGGAGTGAGCTCCTGTTTGGTAGAGCAACATCTGCAACAGGGATCTGGAGCTGCTGTAGTGCGAAGGTATGTTTTAAGGAACAGTACGGGAAATAATACATCAGACACGTCTGTCACCAAGTTGCCTCATCTGTGACAACCTTTTTCATGTGCTTTCTCTTAATGAATAGTTATTTTTTGCAGACTGAGGAAGAACACAGGGTTTTTGACAGTTGCCTTCCATCATAGTTTCCTTTCCTTTTCTTTGTTTTGTTTTGTTTTGTTATTTCTTTCAGGTGAATACTTGAACCAGAAATGAGTCAACTCTTTTTTTTTTTTTTTTTTTTTTTTGATCAGAAGCACATAATATCCCACAGAGACTGGGCAAATTCTGCTTTCTGAACTCATGGCGCTGGCATCTCACAACGATGACGATGTGTTTGATGAGCGCCTAATAACGCTGCAAAGAGTCATCCCCTCTTGAAGCCTGGCTCCTGGCACCAATCTGACACTAAAATCTTTGAAGCTTGGACAAGTATTTAATTGACATCACTGAGCTGGCTCAGTATCATTGTGCTGAAGTTGTCAGGCTGCTGCAGACAAAGTGAAGGAACAATGTAAGTGACCTTTTTCTTCGAGGTTGGAGTAGTGGGGAAACAAAGCCAAGGTTTGGAGCATACATGTTCCCTGGTGCATTTCCATGGTTTGCTACCCTATAGCATCTCTTACCATATAGAGCACCCAATGGCCTATAGGATTTCCCGATGGTCTGGTGATATACACTGCAGTAGGGTTGGTTTTGGCTATGGTTGGTTGCCTGGTGATGTAAAAAGTCCCCATGGCTCAGCTGATGAGTAGGGACATGCTAAGGTTACGTGCAGGTCTGCCAGGGAGAATGACTGTCCTTCATCTCCAGTTGCAGATCCCAGGAACTGGTGCACCATGAAAGACTTAACGATGATGCAGTATCCCAAAAGTTATCAGACGTTTTGGACATCTAGTAAGGCTCTCAGCTTTGGGAAAATTTCCAAATGCGAGTCTCAGGGAAAAAGTGGGGAAAATTATGGACAAAACCTCCAAGTCCCTGAGGTCTATTTGCCAGACAAAGGCAAAGAGTCCATGGGGTCCATGTGGCCCCCACAGCAGGTTTAGAGACACGGTGTTGGGCTGTGACAGTCTGCAAAACAAAACTGCTTATACGACCACCAGCAAATCTGTCAGCAGAAGAGGCCACACAATGCCACCAGGTGTGTAACGATAAATACACCTCCCAGCTTGCACTAGCAATGCTCACCATGCCGTGTCTTCTGGTTTTGCACTGGTTCTTGTCTCCTTTTCATCTGCTGTGGGTCATGTCTGAGTCAGAGCAGACAGAGCAGGCTGTTACAAGAGATGCGCTCCCAGAAATGTGCTGCTGTTGTTTATTTTTACTCGTCCCTGCTTTGCAAGGATGGAGTGTGTGGGAAGAACAAATGATCTATCCTTGCAGATTGATATGGAGGGAGAAAATAAGCAATATTTTAAAGTAAGGTTGTGCTTGAAAACCAGTAAGCCTGGGTTTTAGGCCTTGACTGGGCTCAGAGGTGACTTTGTAAGAAAAATGGACAGCTTCCAGTCCCTGGCACAACTGCGAGGCAGGAGAAAGCTCTGACAGAAGTAGCCAGCCCTTCTCCAACAGTTAAGAGAAGGGATTCACCTTCCTCAGGAGCTTGGCCATCAACACAGCAGCCATTGGCTGTGCTTGAACTGTAATGCTGACTTACAGTTTCCTTCCTGGCCTGGTGGTCCCAAAATAACAGAGAAGAGACCTTGGATGCCATCTATTGGGGAGGTGTAGGAAGGGAGAAGATAAGCTGCGTGGGTGATACACCACCACAAATGGATTGACGGGTCAAAAAGTCACTTCCATCTGGCGTGGGTGGGTAATAAAAAATATCTTGTCTCTGTTGTACAGCAATAAGGCAAAGGTACAGTCTGTAGTACAGGATGTTCGACAGAAACATCATCTCAGTCAAACCCTCCTGGGGAATGGAGCAATGAAATAGAGTCATTTCTTAGGAGCAAGTGGTTTGATGATGGTCTATCTGGGCAAAGAAGAGCAAAGGCCATGGCTGGCTGGTTCTGCTTAGCAGCTGTGGGGCTGTTGTTTGCTCTGAAACCAGAGATTTGCTCCTCTCCTGGTTTGCCGACCAAGGACAGCACATGCGCGACTGACATTGTGGGACTGAGGTGTAGGACTGAGATGTGTCCAAAGTCATGTTCTCCTGATGGTCCCATCAGTGTCCAGGAGATCTGGGACAGAGAACTTCTGGCCAACAAGCTGAGTAAAGGGCTGCTTTTACTGTTCATACATACTGTAAGGTTCTGTTTACTGTAGTGCCTTGTTCTTTTCCTCTTGGGTCATGCAGAGCTTCTGGGGACCCATGGTTGTTCTTTGGGTCTTCCAGGGGTTTTGCCCCCTTTAGAAGGACTATGTGTGTACTTGGTGCTTGAAAGCAATAGTCTAATTCCAGCTGGCATCAGCTAGGGATCAAATACACACCCCAGGACTATTTTCATTGGACTAATTATTGTTGCTGGTGTAACAAGCAGTTCTGTAATCATAACTCTTGTTCTTCATGGATCTCCACGGACCCATTAAACCCCATTGTAATCTGTAGGATCCCTGGAGTACATGAAAATTAATAGCAGTGCCTACGTATTACAATTACCACCAGGCAAAACTCAGAAATTCCTTCTTTGCTGGAAAGTCCAATTCTCTGGAAAACAGTGATTCAGAATTACCAAGTCTTAGGAGAATAGGGATTCTGAAATAAAAGTTCAGAAATCCTCTTTCTTGGCTATTTTGAAAACTGCATGTTGAGCTTCTCTAAGAGAGATCAGCATCTCTTTTTCTTTTTATTTACTCTTAGAGTTACATTAAAAAAAAAAAAAAAAACAAAAAAACCACCACAAAACAGCTGCTACTCTAATTAGTATTGAGTGAAACAGCTTCTTCTACCATCTAATTCAAAATGTCAAACAATTCCCTTCCAGCAGCAAGACACACCTCAGACAAGCAGATAAGATGTTTCATTAGAGCAGTAGCTGCTTTCAATATTGTGGAAAACTGATCGCAGGCTGAAATAAAAGCAGAATAATATGGAGCTGGACTGGCAGGCAGGCAGGAGAAATCCTAGATGAAGTTAGCACCCAGCTGTTTTCCCAGACAGACCATTAGGTACAATTATTTTTTCTCTTTTTCTTTTCTTTTTCTGTTGTTTGGGGTTTTTTTGGTTTTGTTGTTGTTGTTGTTGTTGGGTTTTTTTTTTTTCCCCTGGCAAATCCATTGATTCCCAAGAGAAAATTTCCGTCTTGCCAAAACTTCATTTTCCTGAGCAGCTGCAGCCCTGATAAACCTGCAGCCAAAAGGGAAACTCCGTTTGTAGTGAAGTACATGCAGCTCCTCTGCAGGCCCCCAGGAGATGGGTAAGACAATCTGTTTTCTGTCCATTTTACAGACAAAGAAGCAAGCCAGGTGTGTCTTAGTCCAAATCTTCATCCGTGTTTAACCACTGGCTTGGAGGAACTGCAGTTCCTGCTATGGACATGAGCTGTCTAAATATTCACAGGGGACAATCTTTTTTTTTAAAAAAATCCCAGTTTAAGTTTAAACATAGTCAGGGATTAAAACAAGAGCGATGTATGTACAAAGCAGAATTATTCCCTGTGGGCACTCAAACGAATGGAGACTCTAAGGGTATTCCTGAATTAGGTATGCCAGTGGATCTCCAAGCCTTGCATGCAGCACCTAAGGAGACAAGCAGGACCTCAACCCTACAGGGACACAGCTGTGAAAAATGTCTAAAAACCAGGATAATACAGTATATAACTGTGTTGAGACAGTAATTTAGGTGTATTTGCTAAGGTGGACCTGGCCTTCTGCTCTGCTCTGGAGGTGGGGTTTGAACCTTGGTGTCCAGTGACTGCTCCAGCCATCAGACGTGGCCGTGGGTTGAGTTGGGAGAGTGTGGGTGGACCTTTGGCATGGATCAGAAACACTCCCACAGCCTGACAACCTTTCTGTCAGCACCACACTTTCCCAGCCTATTTTTTTTTTTTTTTTTGGCAAGCTGAGGTTTTCTGACAAAAATTATTTGAGGGATTCCTGATCTACTCCAACCTGTGACAGTTTCTACCTGCTTGTGCAGGGGATGTGGGCAGCAAGGGTCAGAGGGATTTTGTCACCACAGATTGGGTGAAAAAAAAGGTAGGAGGAAGCAGCAGAGGCATGTTTTAGTTGGCTGGGAGTTACGGGAGAAGCTGGGAAGCCAGCTGGAGAGCTCTTGGCTGTAGGAGGTGAGGAGTTTTCCTACCTCCCTGGAGTGGGGGTTTTTGACAGCTCCTCCAGGTCTAGACAGACTTGCTGTAGGATGCTTAGCCCACAAGTGCTGGTGTCTGAGGGGTAGCTGTTATCACCAGAGGGCTCTGTGTTCCCCTCTGCTGAAGCAGCAATGGTCAGAAAGTCATCCTGCAACCACTGCAGTCATCTTCATCCCTGCTCGGTGTTGTCCCCATGGGACAGCCAGGGACCCAGGGACAGCGGGGTGCACACCACACGTAAATAGAGGGCAGTTGTGCATTGCTGCTAGGAATGAAACCAAGTCTCTTTATATTGTTTGAGTAACAAACAGAGGAAATATCTGTAATCTCTGTTCCCTGCCACTCCTAGGGAGCTATCTTGTTGCCTTTCCTGTGGAGTCCTCTGCTGTGGTTCTGCCTGTGGGAACTGCTACACAAACGAATTATTTAAGCTTTGACCAGATCTTCACAGAGTTTTTTAAAGGGTTCCCCTTTTGTGCATCTGTCTTCTATAGCAGGAGGAAAAAAATTGAGTGATCTTCAGTTTCTATCTGTTTTGTGAGTTGGGATGATCTGGCAGCTTCTCTCCTGCAAAAACTCAGTGTTACCACTTCTCAACGGTCTGTCTTCTTGCTGACCCTTCCCCAGCTGTTATGTGCTTGGAGATGTCTTTCTCCCAGAACACATCCTCTTCAGTAGATCACAGATGGAAAAAAAGCTCTGCCTGGACCCTAAACCGCAGAGTTTGGTACTGCTTAACCTTTGTTACCAGTGCCCTGTTCAGGTACTGAGGTGTGGGCTGCACTTCCATTTCGTTGGTTTGGAAAAATCATACCTTATGGGACAGGGGAAAAAGCCTTGTAGTGCTAGAGACAGACACAGCAGCTAGAAGCAGTGCTGTTCGACTGGGAATGAGGATAAGTTTCTGCAATGCCTTATTACAGGAGCTATCCCTACAAACCATCAGCAGAGCAGATGAAGTCCAAGAAAGAAGTTGTTGCTGCCCCAAAGAGCTGTGACCAAGGCAGGTAACGGAGGCAATGGGTGCAGCCACATGCCAGAGTTACAGCTTTGTAATTCAAGGCAGCAGGGAACAATCCTATATCCGTGCCCTGACACAGGAACCCCTGGATTATGTAGGGCTGGATGAGACCCTGCTGTCATAAATAAACGTGCTGGACAAACTTGAAGGCATCGTGCCATGGCTGAAACCAAATCAGGTCATGCCACAGTCACTGAGCCTGGAGGGCAGCTGAGGATCCTCACTCGTCTTGATCCCAATTAAATTCCTGCCAATTAAATTCCTGCCTATATTCTACCCTTGAGCAGATTCCCATCCTGCTAGCACACTGCACTCCCGCCCGCCTCCAGCTAAACAAGCCTTCACCCTAGCTGACACAGAACTGCCTCCCTTCATGGTTTTGGGTAAAAACCAGTCCTTTAAGTCTTTAGGAGGTTTGGGATGACCCATGGCCATTCCAGGCTGGGAGCCTGGACACCTTGCAGCCTCTCCTAGCCAGTGCACTTCACTTCTCTTCTAGCAGCATGTACCTGGATGCCAGACACACTGAGATAGAGGGAGGACATGTTTTGGCTCCTCCAAGTCCCCTAGCTTTGCTGCAAACTTAGAGTTTTCCTTTCCTGCTCACTCTAGTACCACTCCAGCATCTCTTTCCTCCAAGCATGGCAGTTTGGGCTCAGCCTTTTAAAATAAGTATAATCAGAACTATTCAGGTTGCTCTCGTTGTGATCTCACAAGTCTGATACAACGGCATCAAAGTTTCCTTACCAGCACTGAAACTCCTTGTCCAGTACATCCTAGGATGACATTTTTCACAGGTGTCTCAATAGGTTATAAATATCCCATATCTCCACATTTTCTCTGCTTCCGTTATTTCCAAACTGTATTTTTTTCCCTTTTAATCAAACTTTTTGTTTGATCCCCTCAGTACACACTCTCATACCTTATTAAATTCCACCCTTTTTAGCTCTCAGGCGCAGGCATTTTGTCTTTTATGATAGTTTCCAATTCTTCCCTCTGCAGAGTCTTTATCTCTGTACCCACAGCAATCATCAGCTCCCTGTTCTTTCTTTAGTCAAAACTATTAATGAAAATATATATTTTTAAAAAGGGGCCTAATGTCTCACCTTTAACTCCATTAGAAACTATATGCCCATCCATTGGTTCCCTTCCCATCAAAACTTGCTGTTGTCTACACCCTGTCCTCAGCTTGGTGCTTACTCATCTTCATAGATTCCAAACATATCCTCTTTTTCAGGATATTACTGAATAAATAAGATGTCAGGCATGACATCAGCAAACAGATCAGTGAGGCAGAAGACCTCTCATATATCACTTTTCTAGGAAAACAGTTTTATGGCAATGAATTAGGGAAGGAGGTATAGGAGGAAAGCAACTGTGGCAGCTCCTGCTCTCAGGTAGCACATGCTTGTCTTGAGCAACAACTGATTTCCTACCATAACAGCTGGGGTTCATCCTACCTCATTTTTGATGTCCACAGTGCAGACGCAAGATCCATTGTAGCAACTTTGAATCCCTTGTGCTCAGAAGGGAGAGCAGGTACTGGTGGGCAGCAGTAGGTCTGATGAGCTGCATGCAAGGAAGAAATGTCATGATAAACCTTAATTTTGTGATTAGCTTGTGAACTCCTCAACCGGCTATGGAAATCACCTTCTTCCTCAGCAGACTTCTACCCTGGCTTTGCACAGCAGACCTGACAATGAGCTGCAGGATATCCATCTTTTCAGAGATCTTCCAAGAGCAAAGTCTTCGAGAGCCCAGGTCTGGACCCACTGTGTCACTTGCTGATTTTATTGATGCGATGCCAGAGATTAATCTATCCCCTGCATCGTAAGCACTAAAGCTGCAGCTGCTGGAGAGAACTGCTCCAGGCCAAGTCTTGGCAAATATCTTGGCATTTTAAAGATGACTTAATAACTCCAAAAAAACCCAACCCCCAAACCATGCAAGGACCAGAGAGTCATTACGGATTGGCAGGACATGAGATGGGAGGTGGCCAGCACAACCATCTGCAGCTTGTAAGGTATGCACGAGCCCAGAGGGTTGACTCTGTGGCCAGTTAGCTCAGGGGGCTCAACAAATAAAATGTAGAACTGAAACAGCCAAGAATCAGAATATTGTGAGGTTACAGGCAGAGAAATTCATAGCCTAGCCCATCCAGTGTCACTGTCAAAATTCAGCCTCCTCTGTATCCTTGGTGTTTATTCACATGAAGCATTTCCCATTTCATTGGTTAAGAGAATTAATTATATCATCCAGTTCTTCAGATTTTTCATCTAGTCTCTCCTCTGAATGAGGGTTTTAACCCTGCAGGTTTTTATTGATGTCCACTATAAAAGAATGTAATGCCTATAAGATGTGCACTGTAGTTTTACAGTTTTCTGCATCCCCACAGCATTTCAATGTTATGTAGCTGCATGTTGCCTCTGTCTTTCTAGTGTGACTCTAGACTTCCACTCCAGATAAACTTTCCCACAAGGCACCATAGCCCCAGAAAGAGAAGAAAATATTGAATGTGTGTACATCAAATGAAAATAAAATGTTTCCTAGGGAATGAACCAATTTATAGGTCAGAAACCCCTTGCTAAAGGTGAGATGAGAGTTAAGGAAGATTTGCTAAATTTCTCAGAGCACTGAATTTTCTTTAACTGGAATTTTTTCCACGCTGACATGTTTGTGAGGGTTCCCAGGACAGAGCAACTTTGCTAAATCTCTGGTCTCTTGTTGTATAAAATCTTTCAGACACAAACTGAGGTGTATTTTGTCACCCCAGGTGGAAAGGATGCGGACACCACTAAGAATTTATATTTTCTATTTCGTTGGATGCTTTTCTTCCAGGACTGGCTTCTTAGCACTGCATTAACGAAGCCCACTCCCAGGCAGCATTGCCTCACCAGACTCATTTGTGTGCTGTGAGATAAGGGAATAAGTTGGCTGGTTGTCAGTTAATTAACAGACCGCTGATGAATTTGTGCCACTATCAGCAGGGTGTTAGAGCTCTCCTGGGCACCTGCTGTCAACAGGAGGTGGAGGACAGAGAGTTTCTGCAACATCTGTTCTGCCAAGCAAGTGGCCCCCGAGGTCTGTACCCCCCCACCAAGGACGAGCACTGCTGCTACTCCCAGATATCACAAAGTAATGGATATTTCTAAATTTAAAAAAAGAATATCCAGGGCAGGATGCCCCCATGGCCTCCACCCAGGACAGAAAGGCTTGCACTTACACCTGATTCAGGCTGAACACTTGCAAGAAAATAATATTTTTTGTTTTCATTTTTTTCCTGTGAACAAATGATGAAAAATTCCAGCAAGTGGAACCTGAAGTCCTCCCTTTCCTGTGAAGCCCTGCATTCCCAGGTTTGAATACTTCAGATGGAGAAATAAATGAATGAATTTTCTTCAATCACTATTCCTTGCTCAATCCTTTCACTCTTCTGGGGTACCAAAATGAGCTCAACCCAAGGGTCAGGGTTTCACTGAAAATGGGCAGCATCTCCCAGGGTTTGGCAATACAAGCCCACTGTCAGCAGGATAGGCAGGACTTCACAGTGAGCAGATGTGGCTTTGGGGAAAATTCTTTCTGGCTGAATGTTTTGGGGACTGAAAACCCTTTACTGAGCCCTTCCTGAGCAGGATGTACATCTGCTAAAGGATGAGTGAAGAGAAAACACATGGAAGGGGAAGGAAAGGTGAGCACGTGCTCTGTATGTGCAGAGAATAATCTGAGTTCAGGTATAAAAATAACGATTGCTGTTTGTGTTTTTTTTTAACCAACCCTTAATTCTTCAAATTCTTCCACTCAAAGAGCATATATCTATCTTGTTCTCCCTCCTTCTACCCTAGAAAGAAAGAATCGGAAGAAATATATAATAATCATGAGAATTTTGGATTTTCCATAGCAGTTGTATAGTGGTCCTACTATTCCCAACAGGTTTCTGTGTCATTCCAAGAAGGTGAGTGCTACAGGGGGAGTGAAACAAGTTTCCTCAATGAAGAGCTTGGTGTCCTACAAAACAGCACATGATGTTGTGCAGAAGACTGGCCTCAGAGATCTCAGAAAAGCCTGAAATACAAGTTCATGGCCGAAACACATTTATTTCCACACCATCAGCTGTGATGTTGGACATCCAGAAAAACATCAGGTAAGCCATGTTTGTATGGTGGGGAACGCTGCCTGGGAAGCAGTGACTGAAAAGGATTTGGGGGTTGACCTGTTGAGTCCCAGTGCCCAGTGTGATGCTATGACCAAAAAAGCTGGCAAGGCTTTGTAAGTGTGAGGTGGGGCAGCTCAGGTAGGGAGGTGAGATGAGGCTGGTGACCTAGGGCCACTGAAGTCATCCTCATTTCAAGAAGTGGAGGTCTAAAAATGCATTTTTCAGATACAGCATCAATATTTTTAAAGGCTCCTCCTTATTTGAAGACCAAAGACCACTGCCCAAAGTCAGGACCATGGCTCTGCTGGGAGCCAGCGGCTGGGGGAGCACAGACAGGGGGTGGGGCAGGGCAGGGGAGCGGACAAAAGGTGCTTTGTGATGTGGACACAAACGTGACCCTCCAAGTGCACTGAGTTCTCTTTGGGTGTGGATTCTGCTGGCAAACTCCACAATTTTCCAAAGCAACCTCTTGCTTTACTCTTCACCCTGGCCCAGCCGCTTCTAACTGCAAAATATCTGTCAGGCAAAGAGTGATCTGCACCGAGCCTGCTCCTGCCTTCACTGAGTTGACAAATGTGTTGCTTCCTGAGCAGCAGCAGCCTAAGACTGATCGTTTGCAATTGTCTTTTGTCTCTGAGGCCTCTCAGTACCATAATCCCAGGGGTTGTGTTTGTGCTACTGGCTACACGCAGTCCCCAGCCCTCTCTCTGTCTTGCTGTTTATTATATACATTAAAATCTCTGAAGTTCTTGTAGAAGCAAAGCCGAGGCAGATCTGTACTTTCATTTATCCTGGCTGGATGGGGCAGGACTGCGTAATGCAGGAGCTCGAGGGGCAGTGCTGGGTTGGACAGGACATCCATCTAACCCCATGCCTTGTGCCTGACCATGGCCAAAAGCAGGATCCTTGAGAAGGATGAAGAGGAAAGCCTACTGCTCCTGCCGAGCCAGATCCTCCCAGCCTCCAGGCATGTTGTCTCAGACACTTCCTAGGCTGAATGTGGCCTCTCTGTATTTAGCAATTCTTAGTTAATTTCTCCTTCGTTAATTTGTGTGGTCTCCCTATGAGCTCATATAAGCTGTCAGCATCTGCACAATCCTGTGGCAAGGAGATACATGGCTCAGATGTGAAGAACCATCTCTGTAGGCGATTCTCATATATGTGGCCCTCATTGTCAGCATTCTCTGCACCTTTCACAGGCATCCCGAGAGCTTCCTGGGAATGACATGGCTGTGTCAAGACAGATCCATAGAGTAGACCAGGTAATGTAGACAGAAAGTATCTTCATCACACAAACAGCCTTCAAGGCCACTCTTTTCATCCCATGCAGATGCAGCCCATATCTCCCTGGAGTATCAGTTGTGAGTGCAACAGTTGTGTTAGCTTCATTTGGAGTTACAAATTCCAAAAAAATGCAGGGCCTATCCTTTAGAGTTGATGCAACATTATGTTGTGTTACTAAACAGAACTTTAAAGGAGCTGCAAGGGAAATGAGACAACCAAAACCCGTGGGATTTCAGCAAAGGGTAAGTGCCTTGCTATCACAGGAAATAGGTGTCTTTTCTCTGTGATTTGTTTTGCCCTCTAAGCTAGGTAAAAGAAAGCATTACATCTTGCAGTTAGGGGAAACATTTGTGCAGGTCTCCCTCTTCTTGGATGATGATCCTCAGCCATTTCTGGTTTCTTGTTTACTTGTCTTTCTTCTTTAATTGAAGCCCTGCTGTAAAGAATTAAAACCAAACTTTTCTGAAGAAGGGATAGACTTGGTTGTAAGTAAATCTGTGCAAATTTTACCCACCCCTTTCAGAGCTGCTGGGAGCTCTGGAATTTACTGATATGTCTTTCTGTACTGAGGGGCTTTAACAGAAATTTGGTCTTCACTCCTCTGTCTCCTAGATGCATATGCAGCCTTCACTTTTGTGTGGTCTCTGCCAGGCTTGGAAATGCACCAGGTCTGATGGAGAACCTGCTGAAGAGGGAGCTGGAGATGGACTGCAGCATCCCTTGAGGTGCACTATGCTGGTGGTCTCCCATCAGACAAACATCTCCCTGTCAGCAGCCCTTGACTCTTCGCTCCGTGACCTGTGGCTGTCAGCACCCTGCCTCGAAGCGTGGGGCCAGACGCCAAGGATAAGTAATGAAATGAAGCAGAAAGACTGACAAGGAGACAGAGGTGAGCAGCAGGGAGGATGCTTCCACACTTGGATGGGAAGATCTAGGGTTCAACAGGGGAGAAGAAGCCAACAAAAGGGGAGCTGTGAGGAATCAGAGCTAGCCAGCAACTCCCTTTAGCCCAGGGTCATCCTCAGTTTCAGCACACGGGCTTGGCGTGGAGGCGAACGCCTGATTGTGAAATCCCCTCCTGTGCTGTCACCCTCATGGGCAGATTGATGAGTCTCGGGAAGCCCATCTGTCCTGTACAGCCAAGTACAAGAATAAATAAGGCTGCAGTGTGGGGATTTCAGTCCGAGTGCTGCAGGAAAGCCAGGAGGCTCCTGGCCATGCTTGCAAAGCTAGTATTTGTCTTAAAATCTGCTGAACTGTTGGAGGGTTCAGCCCCCTCCCCTCCAATAAAGGATAGATCCTCCACTGACAGATATTGGGTGCCTCCGCTCGGTTCAGTTGCAGTTTATATCTAATAAGACCTTGCAATGAGTTTTTAACTGCATCGGAGAAGCTAACCCCAGGCACCAGAGAAAGCATAAAAAGGCAATTTCTGCTGAGGGCAAGGAAGAGAAGGGCGGCCTTTACAAGAAGAGGATGTACAAGGACAGCCGTGGAGGAGAGCAGTTTGGCAGTGATTTCTCCCTGGTTCACATTATTGGGGTATCGATAGCAAGGCTAATGGCCCTACGGTTCTGGATACAATGTGCAAGACTGTTTATAGCGTCTGCTGGGAGGCAGTTACTTTTACTCTCGTTGGCAAATCATTGTTTACGTCTTGTGTTTTGAAATGCAGCTGGGTTCCAGCCTTCCCTCACCAACTGGCAGAGGCGAGCGAATCCATGCCCATGTGCTGCTCTTTAGCAACACAAACAGCACAGCCAGATTCCACTTAGCAGGGTTTGCTCACTCCCCAAACACGCAAGGCTTGGCTACGAGCATGCCAGCTCATTTCCGACGGCTCTTTGAGCACAGTGAGTGCCACAGGAGAGTCACAAGTGGGTTCAAGGGTGGCTGAGCACCTGTGAGACATCCTGGACAAGAACAGGCTTGATTCTGGTGTCAAGGTCAGGGGTGTGCTGTAGTTCGTCTTCTTGGTGTGATCAGCTCCCCTTTCTCAGTTCCACTTGTGATTCTGGAGATGTCTGTTGATTCATGTAACCCTCAATTCATTTGGGCTTTCTCTCTACCTTTTCTGGGTCTATCAGCAACACTAGGTTGCATTTGCCCAACCTAAATGTCGTAGTAAAGATCCTGAGAGCCCAAACAGCAGCTCAAGTTGTGGAGGTGGAGATGAAAAGCTGTAGCTCGGAGAAGATCTACATGGACATTTAGGGTCAGCTTGAGTGGATTACATTCATCCGTCATGAGCTGCACGTGCTGCTGTCTCCTGCTGTACGTTATTTGGAGTGGTGCACTAAAGCCACCCTTGCTGTGCTGCTTGTTCCAGCACCAGATCCCTGCTTGGAAGTGCTCTTGTTCCTCCTTGTGGGTTTGTCATCAGCTATGGGAAGAAGGGACACAGCGTCCAGAGTAATAGGAGCTGTTACTGCTGGACTTCACCTGCTCACTGCCTAAATAAGTCCCACATGCCCTTTTAGGCTGGAAGGTCTTCCATGCAGAATTCCAGCAGTGGTACAGACAGATATCAGCTTCTCCGTACATGCACTGGGACTTATGGCTCAACCAGCACTGCAGACATAATCTCTAAGATCTTTCATACACATTTAATCTACAATATTTAGACACAACTTAGAAGTGAAGACCGAGCTGAAGGCAATTCCCTGTTTTGGTGTGAGCTGCAAGTGAGATAGTGGTGTACAAAAAGCTGAAGAATTGTAGCTGAAGTGTTACAGTGATGGGTAAATGTTGTATTTTAGCCAAGTGGGCATTGAGATATTATTCAGGGGCCAGATCTGAGAAATAGGGGCTGAAGCCTGAAACTTGTGAGGGAAGGAAGGGCAGAGCACCAAGCCAGCCCAAAGCTTGTCAGTTCATCTTGCACAGCTGGGAAATCTGAGATCTGTTGGCCACAGTTAGATCCAAATCCCCAAAAAGCTGCGTTTTGAGTGCTGGGTCTGCCCAGTACACTTTTCCTCCTTGCTGGGAAGTGATCGGGTCTCAGAGGAGAGGGGGGGACCTGGGAGGAACCACTGCTTTTTGCTTCCCGGTCTGGTCCCAGGTTCGGGTCACTGATGGAGCTGTGAGGGATGGCTGACTCATCAGGCATTGTGCTGTTTCGCAGGAGCTGTATGGAGCTCCTGACACCCTCTGATTTTGTGTTACATAAAGTAGATACACCCCAGTGCCAGATGTGCTATATCACATTCCCCTTTAGCAGAATCCTTCGGCTCTCCAAACCATGTCATTTTTATGTAGACTCCCAAGCACCAATTATGCAATCTTTCCCATTCTCTCTAGCCAACAAACATCCAATTAAAATGTGCAGTTACCATGGTTTCTTCCTCACCAACCTAGGTAGTTTAGATGTGAAGTTTGGGTTTGTGGAAAAAAAAAAAAAAAGTATTTTCTTGTTAGGAAATGTACTCATTAGACTTAGACTGATGGTCTTAAAATGTTCTCTTCAGCCCACTTTGTGTCTGGGGGATTTGATGCTGTTATATTGGGGGTTTTTTTGAGTATTCAAATCCATGGAAAGGGAAGAGCTTGGGAATGGTTTACCATGACAAATACATTGTTTTCAGAGTAAAGTTAAACAGCCAGAGAGGCAGACTGGAGCTGGGGAATGTTTGCTGGAGTATATGAACGTGCTGTTGGAAATAGTTTGTTGTTGCTAAAAGCTGGGTTTAATTGTAGTCTAGTAAAAATCCCCGAATGTCATATAAAGAAAAAAGCTTTACAACAAAACATTTTAGGGCAGAGTTGAAAATGAATGTAGAGCCTAGAAGCAAACTGGAGTTGCCTGGACTGTGTTGCAAAACCATGACTTTTGTCATGCAGCATGTCTCACCGTCCTGCTTTTCAGGATCCTTACACAGCAGAGGAAACTGGACTCAAAACCCTGGCTCCATGCAATACCTTAGCAATCAGGCAATGTAATCCAACTAATTTCTCCAATTTTCCCCTCAGGGAGAACAAGAGACCACTGCAGGCAGGTCACAGCAGCTGCAAAGACAGAAAGCAGAATGTGTCAGTGATATGGTGAAGTCAAGCTCAGCTGAATCCCATGGCATGTTGAGACAGTGCAAAACTGGGCTGTGATGGAGACAAACAGCACAATTCACAGCCCTCCAAGCCATAGGTTCATATCATCCCCCTTTGCAAACCTAAGGGAAGGCACAGGGAAAAAAGGTTGAGACTCACTGAAACATTGGTAGGTCTGTGGAGAGTAGCAATTCATCATAAATAATTACCAGGAAATAAGTGATAATGATAGCTGACCAGGCCAAGCCAAGTAGTTGGCAAGGTCCTGGAGAAATTTCATCTAGACAGATTTATCAACTTTGTCTTTTTTCTTCCTCCTCTCCTTGTTCAAGGAAGATGAACTGAAATGGAAAGAGGCAGAGAGAGGAAGTAATAGGGTGACACTAAAGGGAGCCTATTCTACAAAAAAAAAAAACCCAAAAACCCAAACCACCAAACAAACCCAAAAAACTCTGCAAGAGAAAAGATGAAGGTCTTTGCTGGCCAACAGAAAGCCATGAGAGAGATCCCAGCAGCCGGCTAGTCTACAAGGTGTGCTGTACCACTAAGTAGACATAATGGCTTAATAAAATAGGATGGAGGAAGGGCTAAAAAACTGTCAAATGATAATACAAATGGTTTAATCTCCCCAGTAGGTTTTGGGCTGGTCTGTGCCAACTAGTTGTCTCCCTAACAAAGCCTGGAAATATTGCAGGGGACAGGAGCTGTCACCTGTAGGAAATATGGAAAAACCTATCCTATTTTGCAGTAAAGTGGAAGACTATGACCACAGGTCATGCTGCTCCACTTGTCTTCAGGGCCAGAGAAGAGGCCCTGGCCCTGTTTAATTTGCTAATTGACATTTTGCCCTGCCTAGCACATTGTTTTTATAGAGCTTGGGTATGAGAGGGTATGTTTGGGTTGAATAACAGGGAAGGAGAAGAGTTACAGAAGATAACGGACTGTCTGCACAAGCATTGGTGGTATGAACTGTGGAGGAGTATGTTTTGGATGAGGTTTAGAAGGTGGCTTTTTAACACCACAACCATGAGGTGGTGAACAGGGGGCTGATCTGAGTGGTGGCTGGAATGAGCTGGAGTGGACACAGGCATGCGTTGCTGTGTTTTCCCCTGTCTCTCCAAAGGGAAAAGCTTTGCAGTGCTGTTCCTCATCCTACACTTGTCAGCAGGGTTTGACCTTGAGCAGTCAGTCTTTGTTTAACCTGGGAGATGAAGATTGACTCTTGGTCCATCCTGAGTGTATTTTCTTCCCTTCTGTGCTAAATTTTGCAAAAGGGAAACGTGGGCACAGAAACCCAAAGGGTTTGAAGACAAGAGCTGGGTGATGACCCAGTGTGAGCGTGGACCTGCTGCTTAATGGAGACGTCTGATGGGAACACAGTGCTGCCATGCCCCAGGGGACCACTGTTATGGGAACACACATGGGATTGAAGTGATACCTTGCAGTGACACCACTGGTGAGCTGCAACAATCCTCTGGTTTTATTCCTCCACAGAGTGGACGTTGACTTTCCTGGTTACAGGAGAATCAAAAACCAAAGCCAGAAGTCTGCGCCTTTGCAAACAAATTCAGGACAGAGCTGGCTGCTCCAGAGGCCAAGGTGTATCACAGACTGCCTTCCTCCACCCCACTGGAAGGGGACTGGAGCTACCAGCTCTCCCATTTCGGTAGGCTCTCTGGTAAGCGTGGCCTGTGCAGTTTCAGCTCATGAGATCATCTGCTTCCCTAAGGTTAGGATGGAACAACATTTCACCACTGGTGGAAACCTCAAAGCAAAGCAAACCCACTGAAGCCATAATTACGTCTTTATTGTCCAGGGCCAAGCCGTGTGTGGCCTGGCAACGTGCCTTTCATTCTGCAGAGACGATTACATTTATACTACATTACACATTGTGGGTTGGGGTTGGTAGTGCCGTTATAATTCAGCGAGGGGCATCTCCATTCAGATCACTCGTTTGGCAGTGCAGTGAGGACCATGTGTATGTAGATCCCATAGAGAAGGACTTTGTTGCCTTTCTCCCAAGCAAGTCCCTCCTGGCCACCACATGGAGAGATGTAAAAGGGCTTTGTGTTGCTTGTCAGCAAGAACGTTCCAGTTGAGACTGAAAAGGCCATGGATGAGGTGGGTGCGCAGAAGAGACGAGGTAGCAGAGAAAGAGCAGTGCAAAGGTGGTTGCTATTTAGGCTGGTGAAGAAGTGTGAGGCTTGGGTGTGACTTGTGAAAAAGAAATTTTGGAAGCGGTCTAGTGAGGAAGGTGGAAGAGCTGGAGTAAGGAAGATGGATTTGCTGAGAAGAAAGCCATCCTGGTAGCAGGATTAAGGACATATGGGTGGCATGATGGCAACAGCAGAGAGATGGATATGGCATGGGAGCCAGGGCCAGCTGAGCAGATGATTGTGATGCTTGAGGCTGTCAAACGACCTACGGGCTTAGGTGTGTGGCGGAGGAGATGTCATTAATGTGCCTGGGTGTGACCAAGAAGGACTCCAATGGAGATGGCTGGAGACGAAGAGGGGACAAGATCCTGAGTGAAATGGTGAAAGGCAGAGTAGAAGGAGGGCTGCTTGTTAAGTGAAGAGGAATGAGTGAGAAGAGCTGAGTCAGGATCCAGAGAAGATGAGAGGAGGGACAAGAGGAGAAGGGTTTGAGAGAGGCTGTGCTGTCAAAGTAACAGATGTTACAGTGAAGAGGAGAGAGGCCTTCTCTGAGGGCAAAGGTCCTCAGGGAAGAGGAGAGAGGCTGGATGAGAGATAAATGTGGAGACTGAAGGAGAAGTGATGAGGAACATGCAGGGCTGTTTGCTGCAGAAGGCTAAGGTAAGGGAGAGTGGGAAAAGGAGGGAACTGGGGGTCTGCTTTTGACAAGGCCAATATGAGACAGGATGTAGGGAGAAGGGATGGGTTGAACACTGCAGAAACGTTGTGGACATGGTGCCTCCATACTTTTCCTACTGAAGAGCTAGAGAGAGCAATCATGTGCACTTGGGGCAGAGATTTTCCTTTCTGCTTGGGTCTATAGCACTCGCTCTGGTGCATAGCAGGTCTTCCTACTATGCCAACCTTATTTCTTCCCTCTCCTGAAGATTTTCTCCAAAGCCAGGAGAATGTCAATGGACTCTTGAATTGTTTGGCACTTACTTGCCCAAACCCATAGCTCAACCACCCTCCAGACCCCATGTGTGTGTGCAGAAGAAGTAAACCCCAGGCTCTTTTTTTTTTTTTAATTTTCCACACTTCAAAATTTTGAAGACATTGGGGAAGGAATAAGGTGTTTGTGTTAGTGCTGGATAACTCCTAGGAGATTGAGTTTTATGTTGACAGACAAAAGGTGATGAGTACCACAAGACTGTGTAATGAGCCCACGGTATTCATGACCACAAGGAATTCCAACGACTTTGCAGGAGTGGCAAAGGACCACCTTTCAGTCAAGGATCTGTGGTTGACCCTGGCTAAAGGAAAAGGCCAAGATTTGATGATGCTGATGTGATTTGACAGCTGCTCTATGTCTTGCTTCTGATCAGAAGTCTGCAAGATGATGATGGTAGTTGGACCACAGAGCAGCAGCAGATGTTGGGCTGAACCAGCAAGGGAAGGATGAGAAATTGGCACAGGCTTTTTCAGAGGAATATGCAAGGTTCAGTGCCATGAACTGTTGGGCTGTGGACACGTGTCTCTCTATGCATTGAATAAACAACGCCAATCCAAAGTAAATGTTGAACTAGGCTAAGAATAGCATGTCAGCCTAATCCTCAGACCCCAATAGCCAAGGGAAGGAAAACACCACACAAACCACACTAGATATTTAGAGTGGACAGGATCTCTGCTAATAATCAGATATTATCATGCCATTTCTGCAAAATGTGTTTCTTTCTCACAGAACAGGCTGTCCTGACCTCCTTCCTTGGGAGGGGTGAGCAGAAACTGAATTGTCTTTATGGGGCAGCAGTGGTCCATGAAAGTCCCCAGGCTCCTCAGTGCATCTTGGTTGTGTTTTGACTCCATGTCACACAGCAGGGCCTTGTCACATTGAGTTTCTAAGGGAGATCTGAGTATGCGGGTATGGGATTAGATGCAGTGCACTGCAGTTCATCCTCCAGTGGGGTTCATTGATTGTTGATTGATAGCTGTCTGAACAGGAGCCAGCAGTGTGCCCAGGTGGCCAAGAAGGCCAATGGTATCCTGGCTTGTATCAGCACTAGCGTGGCCAGCAGGGACAGGGAAGGGATCTTACCCCTGGACTTGGCACTGGTGAGGCTGCCCCTCGATGTCTGGGTTCAGTTTTGGGCCCCTCACTCCAAAAAGGCCATTGAATGACTCGAGCGTGTCCAGAGAAGGGCAGCGAAGCTGGTGCAGGGTCTGGAGCTCAGGTCTGATGGGGAGCGGCTGAGGGAACTGGGGGGGGGTAGTCTGGAGAAGAGGAGGCTGAGGGGAGACCTCATGGCCCTCTACAACTGCCTGAAAGGAGAGTGCAGAGAGGGGGGATGAGTCTCTTGAGCCAAGGAACCAGCGGCAGGACAAGAGGGAATGGCCTCAAGCTGCGCCAGGGCAGGGTCAGACTGGCTCTTGGGAAGTATTTCTTTGCAGAAGGGGTTGTTGGGTGTTGGAATGGGCTGCCCAGGGCAAGGGGGGAGTCCCCATCCCTGGAGGGGTTGAAGAGTCGGGTTGACCCAGTGCTGAGGGATCTGGTGGAGTTGAGAATGGTCAGTGTGAGGTTAATGGTTGGACTGGAGGATCTTCAAAGTCTTTTCCAACCTTGATGATTCTGTGATTCTGTGATTCCATTAGGGGAAGAACATAGGCCGTACTCTAAAGGACACTTGGGACGTGTTTGGCACATGATCCTGTCCTGCAACGTAGACACAGCCAGAATGAGTGGAGAAAAGCTCATTGTGTGAAGATGCTGGAGATATTAAGACTGCTTAGGATGAAGAAGGAATGGGAAGCTCATTGGGTCCAAAACAATGTATGGGCCGATGGTAAATTATATTTAGACACCACAAGGCTACTTTACTCATTAGGCTGGGACTCAGAGGCTCTCCCAACATTCCCTTATGCAAACTTTAATAAATCATTTCAGCTTGTGTCACCTCAGTAGAATAGGGACATTGCTTCCTCATTCAGCAAGATTGTCAGCATTTCTATACGTACATGTCTTGCTGTGCACCACAAGTGATGAGAGCAGTCATGGAAAGCAACAGGTCACTTGATGCAACTGAAAGGTGGCAGAGCTAATCAAATGAAAGGAAATTGAGGCATTGGAGCATGATGTTTCAGGACATACCTGAGCTAAGGAGAATTCATAAAAACATCATGAGTGTGAAAACATCCACTGCAAAATACTCAGAATGACCTGGTTTGAAGCAAAACCCAGGGAGAGGTTCCCTGCTGAAGTGACCCATGTTATTCTGCAGAAGATATCCAGATCCTCCTGGAGGCCTCTCCACCCAGTCCTGGAGGGAAGATAATGAATGAAATGTTCTGATTCCTTCAGGCAATCTTGTGTCATCTAATCAGTGAACAAACACCCTTCCCATCCCCAGCTCTGTCTCTCCTGGTGTGACAGGGAGGCTTCTCTGGTTGGGTAGAATGCTTTATGAAACACAAATGCATTTTGTCACATTAAGAGCAGAGTATTTCTGAGTGTCTTGGCTCTTCAACATTTAGGGAAAAGATAAATTAGCATCCTGAGTTGCCATGGTAAATAATACAGCAGCACCCCTGCTTAATGCCACTCTGCAAATACTTCAATATTGAATGACTGTAATTTTGCTTTGGAGTCTGGAAAATATATTCTGAGACCAACTGAACAGTAGCTGATGAAAGTAATTTTGCAGTGGTCTCTTAAGCATCCCCTAACCCGGCCAGTCAGACAGAAGCCAGAAAAATAAGAAACCTTATAGTTTGATTTTTTTTTTAAAGTATCTCAAAACAGAAATTGGACTGTAGATGTGCTATCAATGCACTTACTGGGATGTGGGTTTGTTAGTGATTAATAGCAGGAATGCCTTCAGTATATGTCTCCGTTATTTATTAAGTATTGACAGTGGGTTTAGAGCAGCATACGGCAGAGAAGTCCCAGTTCTCAGCGCAGTGATTTAAATAGCTCTTAGGAGCAATGTTGCTTCAGGGGAAGTGTTGAATGTTGTGAATAGCTTTGGGAAAATGAACTCCTCCAGGACCCCCTTCCCTTTCCTGATGCTTTTTCCTTGATTTCTCCATTCCCCTCTCTCAGCAGCCTGAGCAGAAATGCTGTGGTGACTGGAGAGCATAAATTGTCCTCTCTGCAGCAGGGCAGAACATAACTTCATAACTCCATAACTTATCCCTTGCCTGGTGTGCAATCAGTCCATGCTTGCCCAGGCTTCTTCCCAGGGGAGATGCTTCATGCCTCAACTGCAATGGAGAAGAGGGACAGCTCTAGCAGACTTTGCTGAACAAGGAGTCAGGGGAGCTGGACTCTGTCCTCTGCTCTGCCACTGCTGTCCTGTTTCTTCTTGGTCAAGTGATACCTCTCTGTGTTGTCTTTTTGGGCAAGGAAGCTACGTATGGGTTCAGTATCCCACATCCAGAGATGCTGTTTCTCACTGGATTTACTACCTCCCACAGTGGTACGTGGGGTAATAACAGACTGAGGTGACATTGCAGCTGCCCCACAGTGGTCCTGCCAAGCTTCTCAAGACAGCAGCTTTTATCAGTGCTAAACACACTTTAAGATAAAAGGCTTCAGTGTCCCCCTAAGTGTTCAGCTGAAATAATATCTTCTCCACCTGCCCAAATCCAGTGATGAATGAGAAGGTATTAGGCATAGCAGAAAGCCCTCACAGACACCTAGCCTGAAGAAGGGTGAAGAAGAGCTTTTGTCCAGCTGCAACAAGTTCACACCATCAGAGCTGGAGGTCATGGCAGTAAAGGAGTAGAAGAGGGGACCACCTGCACAATGCTGTAGGGAAGTAGGATGGGTTTTGGTTTGTAGGAACCACCTCTGTCCTGGTCTGTGGGTGGAGGAGGAGGAGGAAAGAGCTGGGGAAAGACAGAGATAAAGGGAGTGTTTGTCTCCTCTCAGGCCCAGGAAACATCAGGGAGCATCCCTGGACTTGCAGTGGAGCCAGACTGAAGTCTGAACCTAGCACCCTCTATGTTGTGGATGAGAAGACCAGCATCAAGTCAGATCCTTAGGCTATATCCTGGACTAAGTGGGGGACCATAAATGCACAGGAAGGAATGTACTTAGTCTTTAGCCAAGATACTGATCTCAGTACTTAGTCTTTATCCAAGATATTGATCAGCTAACTGGCAGCCTGAAGTGGTGGATTCTGGATTATACACATATTCCCTGAAGAGCATTAGCAAAGGGAAATACAAGAATTCTTCATAAAATCTTCTAGCTATCCACTGAATAAGACTCCTCTGAGTGTTTAGTTTGGGGCTCTGAAGAGATACTGGCCCCAAAGCTCAATGCATTGGGAATATATTCAGTGTCTTGTCCTGTTACTGAAATCAGCATCTTGCAATAAGAGAAAGGAGAAGCAGGTGTTGGCTTTTAGTCCCCTGTCTCTGAAGGTCTGAGAAGGGTGTGAGACTGTGGTGAACAAGGGGTGTAGTCTATATCTGATTTCCTTTTTTTTTTTTTTTAAACAGAAGCAACTGAATAATTAATTTTTTTAAAAAAATAGAAAAGTTGTACAAAAGATCTCAAAAGAAAAAGAAAAAGAAAAAGAAAAAGAAAAAGAAAAAGAAAAAGAAAAAGAAAAAGAAAAAGAAAAAGAAAGGGCCCCTCCAGAAACAAGCTATATCCTCTCCTGTATCCTGGTGTTGATAAAAGATGACAGATTCTTTCCCTTGACAAAATACCAGTGGTAGGTCTCAGAATTGAGACCTCAGCATGCTGAGACACCAGTTTCTCTGGGAGATTTCTCATTCATTCACAGATCCAGAATACATGGTGTGCTTCAACCACTGGGCAGGCTTGTACTGTCAAGTTTTCATTCCTCCCTGTGGTTTTGGTGGTCAAGGAAGCTGGAAATCAGGATTACTAGATATTCTTCTGCCTAGCTCCAAATTGTCCTGCTCTTTTCCTGCAGCAATCTCTTCCTTTAAAAAAGCACCACCAGCAATCAGAGACAACAACCCTCTTAAGGACTTCAGAGCTGGCTGGAGACAAATCAGAGATGAGGACCTCAGTGTTGGCTGGAGCACTTGCATGCAGGAGAAGACCTCATCTCTAAAACTTGGGTGAAGACTCAGACAGCAATAAGAGAATTAACTTCTATTTACCAGGGCATTTTGCTGGATTTCTATAGGACAGTCTGGTCCTATGAGGGGTTCAGCACTCCTAAAAGGAGCTGGCTTCACTTGGCATGTCATCGGATTGGTCATTTGATGAGTCAAGCCTCAGTCTCCAGAGATGGCTGGGATGGACTCTCCACATTGCTAGGACCATTTTCTGTGACATGAGTGCTCACAGTCCTTTAAAAGCACCAGAGCTGGTCAGTGGCACCTTTCCTTTGGTGGAGTTACTCCAAGAAGGGCACAGAGGTAAACCTGAGCGTTTGGGACAGGAAGGGTAAGGCACATGAGGAAGGAGAAAGCTTCCACCCATCCCTTCCCAAGGGCACGGCATCCTCCACCTGCGCCCTCTTGAGATTGAGTTTGCTGCAAGCTCAACATAGGTCCCAGGAGCCCTGGTTTCCACCCCTTTCCTCTCAACGCTGGGCAGCCGTGACTCCTTGACCTCTGCAATCACACGGCTTTGAAGGGCTGTAGCTTTGCTGTTCCTTGTCTCTCCTCTCTCAGCCTCTGTCATCGCTGGCAATGTATTTCACTGATTGGCCTTCACGATGCTGTTCATGTCCTACAGAGAGGGGTTCCTCTTCCTTAAAGGGGGCTTACAAGAAAGAGGGGGACAGACTTTTTAGTAGGGCCTGTAGCTATAGGAAAAGGGGTAATGGTGTTGAACTAAAATAGGGCAGATTCAGACTAGATGTAAGGAAGACATTTTTTAGGATGAGGGTGGTGAAACATTGGAACAGGTTGCCCAGAGAGGTGGCAGATGCCCCATCCCCGGAAACATTCACAGTCAGGTTGGACGGGGCTCTAAGCAATCTGATCTAGTTGAACACATATCCCTGCCCATGGCAGAGGAGTTGGACTAGATGATCTTTAAAGGTCCCTTCCAATCCAAACTATTCTATGATTGTATGATATGCTATGATTCCTCTTAATAGTCCTCATAATATTCTATGATTCTATGGTTCCTCTTCTCTCAGAGCAGCAGAGACTGCTCTCTGGCTTGTGGGTTGCGCTCAAAATATCTCTGAGAAGAATTCTCAAGTTGGCAAGACCTTGTGTCCTTCTCCTGGAGCCCTCGTCCCACTTATCCTGGTTACTTCAAAGCCATCCCTGCAAGACTAGATATGTCAACAAGAGAGGACTGGGTTGATAGCAACCCAGCAACCCCAGGTTACAGGGGACATTTGCTGCAGAGATGGTTTTTAAGGCAGGTTTTCATTATGTGGAAAGTGTGTATCCAAGCTGTCCTGCAGGGTGGCGTGGTGCCTGTATTTACAGTGCTGGCAGCTTTCAATAGCAATCTATTTTTAATGAAACCAAGCTGGAATGTGGTGCCTAAACCCTTGATTTAAGGCAGATTTCTAAAGGGAAGATTTACGCAAATTTGCTTGATTGGAAATTAATTACTGCAACAGTCAAGTTCAGCTCAAATAATCTTGCAGAGACGGCCGCAGGAGTCAGATAATTCATGTCGGAGAGAAGACATCAATTTACATTCCTTACATTTCCATTTGGAAGGTTTCCTAATTCTAGAGCAAGCAGGAGGCATCACAAGGGCGAGGGGGACTTGTAGCAGATTGAGTCGTTCCCCGAAACCCTCCCAAGAGAGGCATTGTTCTTGAGTTATGGCAAACCCGGTTTTGCAGGGGGGGGTAAAATAATCCAGGCCCTGGTGTGCCAGCTCTGCCAGACACTCCTGTGAAGTCAAAGAGATGCTTGGGAGCCCAGGTGTGAGAGGGAAAACATGTCGGTCTTGGTGAGTGAGGGGCTTTGGTTTGCAAGTGTGGGCTTTTTTTACTTACTATTCTTATTTTGCTGTGAGGAGCCCTTATCAGGTTTACTCCTGAAGTGGAGGACTGCTGTGCACATGGGGAGGCTCTGTTGGACCCTGGTCCTGCTTGCATTTCACAGCCCCTCTCCCTTTTCCTCATCCATTAGTCAAATTTTGGGAATGGGAAAGGAACTGAGCCAGCTCCAGGGCTCAACAGGTGATGGGGTTGTTCAATGTTAAAGGACATTACAGCACTGTCCTTAGCCACGTAAGTTGATTATTTCCCATTTAATTCCACTATAGTCCTTAAATTATAATAGGAAATGAGCAGTCTGGGGTGCACGCAGAGATGTGAGTCCCTCGCCCTCCCAGACAGGGCATGCCAACGTGGTATTTCATTTGTTTATGACAGGATTGAGACATGGGACTCACTCTCCTCCATCTGTGCGTTACATGATGAGCTTAATGCCTTGCTCCCATCTCCTCACCATGATTGGGGGCCCCCAGCATGTATTGGGTTGTGTACCCCTAACATCAGCTCTGGGACAGGTTTAATGGCCAGCGAGCATCTTCAGAAAGCTTGAAGGACATGTTAACTCAAGTCCCGACCAGGATAGCCTCTGGTTTGGATTGTTCTGAGGGTCAAAATCTGCATCTATTCACAAGGTCTGAATTTGGGCATCGTTGTGTCTGAGCCCAAGGCAGGAGGGAGGAGGCAGGGGGAGAAGAGGATCAGGTTGGGAAACGCGGCGATGCCTTGGCAAGGTGCCTGCCCTTAGCCCGTCTCTCACAGTTGGGAGTGATTAACGAGACGAAGTTCTCCTCCTTCCCCTGCCATGTCCCGCTGGGCTGTCCGGGTTGGCAGAGACTGTGGTCTGGGTTTCTCTTGTTCTCTCGGCTGAAACGCAGCTCCGGTGACAAAGAGGGGGGCTCTAGCAAGATTACTTCTGCTTGTTTTCAGCAGCATCTGCACCTCCTCAGCCTCTCCACTGCCTCCCATGCTCCAAGTCCATTTTCCCTGCTTCATCACCATGCTGCACTTCAGGAAACAGACCCAAGATAGGAAGGATGCTCCAAATCTCTGTAGAGTTGAAGGCTATGTTTCTCTTTGAAGTTGGCTTGTTTTTCCAGCCTTTTCCAGTTTGCTGTTGATCAGTGTGACATCTCTTCTCCCCCGCCAAAGGCACTTCAGGAATTTCTCTGATCCTTTCCTTAGCCAGAGGGGAAGCAGGACATATCATCCCTCCTCCTTCCAGAACTCAAAAATGAAAACACTTCTAACTGAGCTGTTGCACCCTTGAACTAGAAATGACAACTCATGGATGGGTGTTGAGGTTGCCTCTGTTTGCCCACAGTTACCAAGAGCTTCACAATCATTGTGGCTGCAGACCACAGGCTGGGAGCTGCTGAAACACCTGCCACATCCTTGAGAGATTTCTCTGAGGAAGAGTTGCTGAGTTTGATCCCAGATCTTGCTAAAACAGTTGGCATCCCAACGAGGTCCAGCTCTAGCCTAGTGCAATGTTATTAATACATGAAAAAGAAATTGTTTGCAAATAAGGGCATAAATATGGTTATTTGTCCTGGACTAAAATGTGACCTTGCCCATTCTCTGCCAGTGGATAATAGTGAAAATACAGGAAGGTTGTAGTGATACGTCCTCAGACACTCTCCCAGCCTCTAACAATTTGTTTAGGGTCTTCCCAGAACCATAGGGCTCTTTATGGCTCTTCATGTTTATGTCATGGTTTAAACCCAGCCGGCAACTAAACCCCACCCAGCCATTCACTCACCCCCTGGGTGGGATGGGGGAGAGAATCTGAAGAGTAAGAGTGAGAAACCTTGTGGGTTGAGATAAAGACAGTTTAATAGGGAAAGCAAAAGCTGTGCACACAAGCAAAGCTAAACAAGGAATTAATTCACCACTTCCCAACAGCAGGCTGGGGTTCAGCCATCTCCAGGAAAGCCGGGCTCCATCATGCCTAATGGTGACTTGGGAAGACAAATGCCATTACTCTGAACGTCTACCCCTTCCTCCTTCTTCCCCCAGGTTTATATGCTGAGTGTGGTGCCATATGGGCTGGGATACCCCTTGGGTCAGTTGGGGTCAGCTGTCCCAGCTGTGTCCCCCCCAATTCCTTGTGCCCCCCAGTCTCCTCGCTGGTGGGTGGGGTGAGAGGCAGACAAGGCCTTGACTCTGTGTAAGCCCTGCTCAGCAATAACAAAAACATCCCTGTGTTATCAACCCCATTTCCAGCACAAATCCAAAACACAGCCCATACTAGGCACTGTGAAAAAAATTAGCCAGCCAAAACCAGCACAGTTTAATATCCTGTGATGCATTTTTCTTCTCTGAATCTCTCCCATCACATTTTGAACGTGTGTAAAGCACAGGCAATATTCAGCTGGAGATGCAAATTCTGTCCCTAACTCTACCACAGCTTTCCTCAGTGATGCTGGGTAAGTCAGCCCAAACTTTCCCCACAGAGTCTTGCCTCCACTGAACACAGCTTGGGATGCTGAGGTTAAATCCACTATGGTGTGGAGCAGTCAAGAGGATCCAGACTTTTCTGGAAGATAATGTGGAATTTAATCAGTGCCAGCTCTCTGCCAGTTTCTTAGAACTGACAAGTGGCTTTGAAAAACGTTGGGGGGCAAACAGATGGAGCACACCATGGAGCACAAACTGCATTTCCTAAGGAGATCTGGATAAGAATAAATAATGGTAATATTAACAACGATAAGTAGACAAATATTTTGTTTTCTTACCATAGGATGCTATGTGTACAACGAATAACATAGAACATTAAATCTGCTTTGAGAAAGTGGCTGACAGCATCCTTTTAAGCTAATTAAAGTAATCCTGGGTAGCTTTTTCTTGCTTGAAATTAGACAGGGTAATTTTACTGATATTTAGGTCACTCTCAGTGCACATACTGTATTTAGCAATGCAGGCTTTTTGACTAATGTGACTGTCTTTGCCTGTATTCATGAATATCTAGATATTTTTGGAGGTAAATTTATCCCTGAACAAAAGATGAAAGATGAAATTTTGAGGATTGCTGCTGGTTGTTCTAGCAATGAATATACACCCTCCTTTAAACTTGAGGAAGGAAAGGATGACCTATATTTTGTATGGGAGGCCATGAATATTTTTACACATATACAAAGATTGTATTTTCTCTTTTCTTGGTCACCGTGCTCTAATTAGTTCAGCATTAATGGGAATTAAGTGTCCTATTTAGCTGGAGTAGGTGCCCATGTTAACGGTATTAGTGCAGTCAGCTGCATTTGATATTTCTGCGCACGGGGTCTTAGGCAGGAGAAGGCGCCTTGGAGCGATTCTCCTCTTGTTAGAGTCCACAATTTCATGTGTAAGTGGACTTCCACACAGGCACCACAGGCTTTCATGTGCCTCTGCCTTCTCATTCAAGGAGCAGCTGTAGCTCTGGAAAACTGAAAGGCGATGGAAGAGGACAGGGGTTTCAGCAGGCTTACGACACCTGGCTTTACATCAGAGTTTTGGGGAGAAGTGGAAGTGGAATGACTCAGTGTCTGGGGGAGGTTGCAACAAGGATCAAAAGCAAACAGACCCTGACCTGATGTGAAATTCTTGGCTAGGACCAAACAAAGGCTCACACGGGGACAAAAGAATGTCAAAATTTGGTCATCCCAAGGTCCATCTAGCACAGTATCCTGTCCCCCAGAGGCAAAGAGGGGATGATTAGATAAACAGTGAAAGAAAGATGACAAGTACAGTGGCCCATCCCCTGCTGCACGCTCCAGGCTTGCAGCAATCAGCAGGTTAGAGCTCCCGGGACAGAGATGACAGCCAGAACATCAAATCTAGTTGCCAGTGGTAGAGCTATCCTCCAGCAACTTGGTAATCCCCCCAGGAGCCTATTGATAACTTTGTCCTTCTCAATATCCAAGTTCCATCAGATCACAGCACACTTTTATGTGAGAATGGTACTCACTTGTGTCTGTTTGCTCAGTGCTACACCTTTGGCATCTTTGAATTAAATTAAACCAGCTATGCCCACTTTGACGTGACATCTTGGATGGATGGCACCCGGTGACAACTTGTCATTTGAGGAGGTTTCCTGATCTTCTGTAACACTACTTATGCTTCTTCTGGAAGGATCTTGGTACTCACTGTTTTATTTTTTTCACCGTGGTTCCACAACTGAGTATATCTCCATGTGTTTTCCCCTTACGTATTACATGACAGTGGTTCACGGTTAAGGACGGCAATTTTGTATAGATTCCTACATCCATTGCAGCTCTGGCACTTAACCTGCTGTGTTGCTCCTGATCTATGCTCTCACTTACATGTAAGTGAGAAAAAGATCAATTCCATGAGATGTAGGTTTGTGACAACTGGAATTAATAACTACAGCAGGCAGCTTTAGTCCATGTGTACGTCAGTTTACAAAAACAGTCGAAGCAAAGGCAATAGCATCTTGTTCGTGACTTATGTGTGACACTTCTTCCCCATAGAAATGTGGATTTTTTCCACTAAAAAAATAAAAATTAAATATTTTAATTGAAAAAATCCCAAGTTTTGGAAATATCACTGAGAGCTGTCCCTTTGTGGGCCTTCTGCACCATTCAACTGCAGGGGCTCATGGCTTTTCCCGTCCCATGCCAGGTCCCCTCAGGGTGCATGATGAGTTTCTGTGGCTGTGGTACATCAGGGAAGCTTTTGTCCAGCTGAAGACCTTTCAATGAGAAGTAAAACATTTTTTCCAGGAAATGGAACTAAAAAAAAAAAAAAAAAAAAAAGTTGTTGATTTCTTTTGTCCAGTTTTATTATTGTAGAAACTCAAAAGTACCAGTTGTGGACCCAGCTAGATCTGTGCTAAGTGCTCTGTATAGGATGGAAAGATAGTCCCTGTCCCAAATTGCTTACAATTGATGTGCAAGACAAGAGACACTAAAATGGCTTTCCAGGAAGGTTCCTGACCGCTACCACTGATAAAGAGGCTGGCACCTTTGTTGTTGGATGTCAGGGGCTCTATTATCCAATTTATGGGGCTGTTATGGCCTGGAAAACACAAAGATCATCACAGTTCCTTATATTTATGACTAAGAGCAACCTCTCTTCTGCTGTCAGATTGCTCCCTTGGGTTAAAATCCTCTTGAGTTGTAATCACCACATCATTGTGTCACCAAGGCAACCTCAGCATCCACTTTGGGAATCCAGGCGCACATAGCTTTAGCTTTGCTTTTTGGCTCTGAAGCGCTTCGTAAAACTGTTTTGCCTCCGATCTGCTTCCATAGGAGGGTCTGTTTTTCCAGGAATAAGCCTTTGGAGAAGGCAATTTTCCTCACACAGATGGGAAGTCTTTAAATTATAGGAGACTGATTTAACTCTGTCCTGGCCTCCTGAAGTTCTCTGAACTTTAATTAGTGACACAGAAATGGCCAGATTGTGCCAGAACTAGTGGCCAGCCTTACTCCAGATCTTGCTTTTGACATTAATCATTTCCAGCTGTTTCAAAGAAAGATGTAAGAAACGCTACACTTGATAAATTATGCAATTTACCCACAGGGGAAGTTTTATCCTAATGGGCTGTTGGTAGCTTGTTTGTGCTCTGCAGTATGAGAACTGGTATCCTTTTTCAGACCAATCTAATGCAGCTGAAGATGCTCCAAGAGTCAGATAAATGCCATTTTCTTTCCTTTTTCTTTTTTTTTTTTTGCAATCTGTCTAACCTCTGAGCTTGCATAATGGCTCTTGGTGATGAGTTCCACAGCTTAATTAGGCATTGTAATCACACATTTTAAATTGATGAGATGCTCTATTTGTCTTCTAACTGAGTTGGGTGGGTTTGTTTGGTTTTTTTCTAGATATGATGAAAACGGTGAAGGAAGGGATTCCCAGCCTGTGCTCTGAGAACCATCCATCATTTTAGGCCCTTCTTTCATCTCACCTCTTCTCCCTCTCCACTCAATGAACTGTGAATCCCCCCAAGTCAGGGGAAAACCTTCCTCTATTTTCTGATCTGCAATCCTTTTGAAATGTGGGCAGAAAAATCCACCTTTCTCATTAGTGACATGAATGCTGGGAAAAGCCAGAAAAAATATCTGATGTGTGCTTCAGCAGAAGGGCCCATGGCTCCAGGAGGAGTTCTGCAGGAGTGGAGCAGTTTCGTGACAGGCATCGGGTTTGACCACATTCACCATGGAGGAAGACAAAACCTTCTCTTCCAGCTTTTCCCTTTGAAAGAGGGAGAAGAGAGAGGGAAGCTGCATTCAGACTTTGTCATCCCATTTTATTTTGACTTCTGGGCTAAACTGAGTCAAAACAGGATGAAGCAAGATTCTGTCAAGTTAAAATATTTTTCTTTTAAAATGCCCAAATTTGATGAGATTTAAAAAAGGGAGAGAGATTTCAATCTTCCAACTTGGAATTCATTTTTTTATAGGGAGATTTTAAATTTTTTCGAGGAACAAATATCCTTTTTTGCCCAGGAAGCCTAGACTAAAACCTCCAAATGTCCCTATCGGGAGATAGGATGAATTATATTGCAGTTAAGAAAATGTATTGGGGCTCAGGGAATGTGGATTTATTTCCTGGCAGGGTTACAAATCCCCTCTGTATCTCTGAACAAGCCATTTGGAAATAAATCTTACCACAGATTTAAACATCACAGTCCTGAGCGGTTCATTACCTCTTTTTGAGGTGTTTACTGCCTACAATCAGACTGAGGTCCCCAAAGAGAAGGGAGCAGAGGCCAGGGAAAACATCCATATGGGAACAGCAGATTTTGAGTATACCAGATTTTCTCATTCAATTTCCTCATCTGTTCTAATCTGGCAACGCTTTCCTGAAAAACCACTGAAACATCCTTCCAGTCCCCTCACAACGCACAGGGCAGGGCAAAAATGGTAAGATTTGTATAATTTGTTTGTGCACAGAGATTTGAGATGCTGGGAGAGATTTTTTGCCCTGCAGTTGTAATGGGGTTTGCAACATAGGAAATCTTGTGAGTCTCTTTGCTTTAGATTAACAGGTTTTTTCATTTTTGGGGGGATTTTGTTGATTTCCTTCTGTGATTCCTGCAGGTACCACAACTTCCAGTTCAAAAATTACAAGCTATTCTTTCCTCTACAACTGCAGGATTTTCCCTGCACTAATGACTCAGGAATATGGGCCCTTCCTCTCCCCAGATGGTTTGCAGAGCAAAGGCGAGGTTACACTTAGTTATGGGATGAACATACACAAGATCAGCCCTGCAGCTCATGCAAAGAAATAGCAGATGCTCTAAATACTACCACCATTTTTTATGGTGATGGATTTTTCATATTGGAAAAATATTCTTGGGCAGAAAGGCATGGATAGCAAAGGAAAATCTGACTGCTCTCCCACTGTGACATGGCTAGCTCTTTTCTGTTCTCCATGGAGGGATATCACAGTCAAGACCAGGTGCCACATCTGGGAGAGCATCTCGATCCTGCTTCCACCTGATGAGAGCAAGCCAACACGTAAGTTTGGGGAAGCAGATTTCAGCTGTAAGGGCTGGAGATGGGAGACCTGACTTTGCAGTTGAGGTACGACCTTCAAATTGGGGCACTGTGTCCAGGTCTGGGCCCCCAACATCAGAAGGACATGGACCTGCTCAAGTGAGGCCAGAGGAGGCCACGAAGATGCTCAGGGGGCTGGAGCACCTCCCCTGTGAGGACAGGCTGAGAGAGTTGGGGGGGTTCAGCTGGAGAAGAGAAGGCTCCGGGGAGACCTTAGAGCGGCCTCCCAGGACTGAAAGGGGCTACAGGAAAGGGGGGAGGGACTCTTGATCAGGGGTGTCAGGGTAGGATGAGGGGTAACGGTTTTAAACTGAAAGAGGGCAGATTTAGATCAGATGTAAAGAAGAAATTGTTCCCTGTGAGGGTGGTGAGGCCCTGGCACAGGTTGCCCAGAGAAGCTGTGGCTGCCCCCTCCCTGGAAGGGTTCAAGGCCAGGTTGGACGGAGCTTTGGGCAACCTGGGCTAGTGGAAGGTGTCCCTGCCTGTGGCAGGGGGGTGGGACTGGATGATCTTTAAGGTCCCTGCCAACCTAAACCATTCTACAATTCTATGATTCTATGATTCTAAATATTTAATGTAAACCAGATCTGCGGGACATGTCCGCGCTTCACTATGCCTTGGGCTGAGCAATGTGTCTTGCTAGCAGATGAGAGCTGCTGGGGGCTGGTCCCTCTTGCTGAAGGGTCATTTAATTTGAAACTTGCTGCTCTGTCAGGGCCTAGAGCCACCGATCCCCTGGGCATGGTGAGACCCATCTGTTTACTGAGCTCTGCATATCCAGGACATGACAAGGAACTTGGCTGGGTTGGGTTGAAGAGGCTGTTTTGAATCTTGCCTCTTTCTTGTGGGATTGCGTTGGGGCAGAAGTGAATTCAGAGACGGTCTTTGATGCTGCCACTTGCTGGCAGCGTGCTGCAGATGTGGACGGGTGGTTCCTGTGCTGTGAATGTGCTGAGGGCATGGGCAGTGGGCACAGTGACACTAAAATAAATAAAATATTTCTCAGGAATGGGGTGGGGACATCAACAAAACTTCTGCCTTATGAAATTGCCGCCAGCATTACAGCAGATTTAAAGCAGCTGCTCTTGGCTTTCCCTCTTTGCTTTCATAAAACAGTTGTTTGTTTGTTTGCTAGATCCCGGTGGACAAGGCAGTGGGGGAGGGAAGAGGGGATGCATGAGTGGGGAGCACAGAGATGGTCAAGTGAGGGCATGGTACCCAAATCTGCCATCTTTGGCAGAAAATTGCTGGACAGCTTGAAGCGTGGCTGACCTGACACAGACAGCAGTGCTCTCGTCATCCCAGGCAAGGAGTGTGAACTTAGGCGGTCCATGGAGGGCCATAAACAGGGAGTGGTAGGGTTGATCCCAAAGGATGTTCCTGGACAACTGGAGAGGAGCAAGATGTTGCCATCGAGACCAGACAACAGGCAGCTCCTAGCAGCTGAGGTACAGGATGAGAAGGGTTGAAGCAAGGCCTTTTCTTCCTCAAGCAAACCGAAAGAGAAGTCTGATTATTTTTTGAAGTAGCAAGAAATAGAAGTGGTAAGATTTGGACAGAACCTGAGTGGGTGGCTCAGAGGAGAGGACTGGGTCTAGGGTGATGCTGAAGTGGTGACCTCAGGTTGCAGACCCTGCTGAGTTTGGGTTTGGCTGTGCTGGGCCTGACCTGGTGGTTGAACTGCTCAGCGAGAAACGAGGTGGAGGACGGGATGTTGCAAGACCTGCTTGCAGCAGGGAGGGAGAACGTGATGCACTTGTGTGTGAAATGAGGGGAGCAGGAGATGGGGTGAGGGAAGGAAGGAAGATAAAGGAAGGGAAGCAGGTGGCAAGGAGAAGTCTACAATTGAGCACTTGAGTCCCTTCTCTTCTCTGCAAGCAGGAAAATTCCCAAATTTCAAACACAGCAAGGCTTTAGTTTTACTGCTTTGAGCAGTCTTCTTGAAACTCTCTGTAGGATGAGAGAAACTCCCAAGCCCAACGCACAGTCAGTACCTACACATGCAGAGCACCTGCCTGTGGGTATGGCTCTGCCTAAATATCCCACAGGGAAGCCTAGGATGCATTTTCCACCTCACCCCAGAAACAACATCTCTAACACACAGCACTGTAGCAACATCCTGGGCTGTAGCTTCAAAACTTGACCATTAAAAGGAATGACTGGATACCTCTGATCCGGGCCCTTCCCCAGTCCAAATATACTCGCCTTCAGCCACATACTGCTGCCTTTATTCAGGCCAAATATTCACCAGCTTCTTTCTATTCAAATAATACTAAAAACATGCTCATACAAGGGTCAGCATGTCTTAATATATAACTAGTATTTCAGCAAAACCCCAGGAGGAATCGAATCATCACTCAAATAGAAACAGTCCAGCCAGATATCCACAAAGAAGCCTTTTCCATCATTCCAGGAAATAGTCCCTCAGCTGTCTCCAGCAATCCTATTGTGAATAGATGTCTTTTGCCACTTTCCCAGAACATCCACGAATGCAGGGGGTTTCAAATCCAGAGAGGACAGCGCAGGATAACCAAGATTTAGAGTCTCAATGGAGGCAAAGGAATTGTCCTGCCATCCGGCCCTCTCTCTTCAACTGAGGTGGAATGAACTCCAGGCCTACCAATGATCCTCATGGTATGAGACAGAGAAAAAGTAGGTCTTCTGAGTATCTTTTGGCCTTGACCAGTCCTTAAACACATAATTGGTACAGTCTAAATGTTGCTTGGCTTGACAAGGGGTCTCAGAGTCCAGTCCATGATGAGGTTTGGAGACAGGGTGGCAGTCAAAGACTGCAAAGGGTTTTGCATTACTTTTGCATTCATTTCAAGCCCTGCTGTCCCTTTGCAGTGAGTAGGTAAGTGATACATCATGGAGCAATTGCCATGAAGGCACCTCTCAGCACGTCAGTTTTCCATTTTCTGAGGCTGGATTTTATCTGCATGTTTTGTTTGCTCTTTGGGCTGGTAGCCACATGTGTGTAAGGTCTCTCAGTTTTGCATATTGCTCCAAGCAACCAGCTTATTGCTGAATTTCATGTTTCCAACCTCATTGTCTCTTTCATCTTTGCATGCTAGAAAGGAGCAAACACCTGCATGGCTGCCCTCTTTTTTTACTCTTTGAGCTTCTCTGGTGGGAAGGTCAAAAGGAGCAAGATCTGTACCCTGGGTTTCTTACCAGCCTGGTACTTGTTTTCTCATTAGAAAAGCTTTCATATTAGAAGAGTTTGTGCCTGCCAAGTGCTGAATCCTCACCCACCTGCCTGAGACATCCTTCTTCCTGCAATCCCATGACCACTCCTTTTAGGAGCGGCAGGAAAATAAGCATAGGAGGATACTGCTCACCTTCACCATAGTCCTCCTGAACCCACAAGGCATCCTCACCCCGGGTCAGGGAGTTAAACCAGATGGAGACTGCCACACAACCCTCAGCAGATGTGCTGGTTGCAAGCACTCTTTGAACTCCTGAATCCTTCCCCTTGTCCTTGCCTGGCTTTCCTGCCCTGGCAAAGGAAGGTCCAGATGTGGGTCTTGTTCAACCAGAGGTGAACGTTGAGGGCAGGAGTCACCGGGTCAGTCTGCTTCATCAGACAATCTCTCCCTGTGTCAGACTGTCTATTTTGCAGCCTGGCTCTGCAGACAAAGCAAGATCTGCCCTTTGTGGAGATGTCCTCTCCACCTCTTCTCTTCCCTGCTGCCTGGCTGGCCCGGTCACATTCAGCTGACTCCCCACCAAACATCCCTCTGGGATTTGCAGCGATAACTGTGCCAGCCGGTGGAAATCTTTTCCTTGACTTACATCCTGCCAGCGACAAAGTTTCCTCTCTGTTTTTCAGTCAGTTTCTCCTCATCCTGGCAGGGTGCTCCATCTCCATAACTGTATGCCCTGTAGCTTTTTTTGTGGGGTGAAAACAACTGGGCAAATTAATAGAAGAAAAAATTACTATTGAAAACTTAAACACAAAGACCTCACTTTTGGCTCGGGGAGTTTCTGAGCTACAAATTTCAGACTGAACGAGTATTGTGGGGAAGTATTGCTACATACCGCCCCTTTTCTTATGCTCATCCTTAGGCATCGGCTGTTATCACCACTGCCAGGACACGGGGTTACTTGGACCTCAGCTCTGAGCTGCTGCAGCCGCTCTTGTGTGCAGAACTAGGTCTGTGCTTCTTCAAGTACATTAGAAGTAGCTTGCAAAGACCTAGAGAGAGACAAGCTGAAGGCTTCCCTCCCCTTCCACATTTTCCCTTCTGCTTATTTAGTCAAAGACTAAAATTTTGCATTTTGTATTGTTTGGTATTTGTACTATGATTGATGTTCCCCACTGTTTTTGTATCATGCACCTCTTTTCCCCTTTTTAGTTGTTCAGCATTAGAAAGAAGAGCTACATTATCTAGCTTTGATGTAAACTGAAAGTTTTCCAGTCCCCAAGGTGAAAGGAAAACTATATCACGTTACCAAAAAACCCTCTTTCTCCTAAAGGAGACTTCTGAACAAATGAAGACTTAGCTGAAACAAAGGTTTATAAATACTCTGAATAGAAATTGCTTCTTATTTCTTTTTATCGCAGTTTCACCCTTGCTTTAGTTCTGATTTCACAGCTGTCCTAGTTGTAAGAAACTATGGCAAGAAAGAAGGCTGAGAAGCTCTGTACTGCATATTAGTAATAGCAAGAGCAGCAAATGTAACAAAATGTAGAAAATATTATGAAAACTTAAAATATATTATATACATCCACATTAATTAGAAAAAGAATCAGACATCACCAATCTTTTTTTTCAAGTTCCTAGGGTTGTTTTCTCACCCAACTGAAGTTCTCTGTATGCCAGTCAGCTTGAGGGTTGTAGGGGGTATTTTGGCAGCTGCTTTGGCCAAGTGACCTCTCCAGAGCTCTTAGTGGGATGCATCACTTTGTCTTTGGCCATTTCTTTTGTTCTCATTTTATTTAGCATCTCGCCCCTTATGTTAGTGAAAACATTGGGTGAGGGATGGTGCAAGGGGGGGCTTTAGACTGCTTTAATCCAAGCCAGAGAGGGGACTAGCAGGCCGAAGCATTGTGCAAGAGGCAAGGCAGCTCTACCCACATTACCTGAGCATTAAAGGACTCAGGAAAAAAAAAAAAAAACAAACACAAAGATGAAAGAGGATTTGAAGCAAGAGTCTGTATTTTTCCCCTACAATAATAATGTGAGAGTTTTAAGGAGTTCTAATATAAATGAAGAATTGGGCTTTCCACGTATTACTTGCAGGACTTCATTATTTAAAAAAAAAAAAAAAAGATGGACTAAGACAGCATGGCTATTCTGTTTATTCACAGCAGTTATTATTTGAGAACAGTGTCCACATATAAAAAAGATTTTTACTTCAATTGCTTCCAAGGTCTTTGAAGCAAATTTGGTTGGTGGCTTGATAAAATATCACTTGAACACAAAGAAACTCTTCCTCTTAACATCTGTGGTCTTACCTTGTTTACTCGTAGCACACCTACTTAAGAGTTGAACACTGAGTGTGAAGCAGTTCAATTTTTTTTCCAGTACAGCATTCGGATTTCTTTCTGATATCTCACTTTCCAAACTGGAGTGTAAAAAAGTAATCACTGGAGGATATTTACTCTGGACAGACACTCTGGATCTAGGTGCACACCAGCTCCATGGGATCCGAGCAAGTGCTCAGCAAGGCCAGTGGTCCAGGTGGTAACACCACTCCATAGAAGGTGTTTAAGGAGGTGCGTCCATCAGAGCAGGGCCACCACGGACAGACACTGATCTCCTGACTCCAATGATTTGCAGCTAACTTCTTTATCCAAAGATGATGTCTTTGTATTTAATAATGTGTAAGGGTGTTTCTCCTGTTGATCTCCCCAGTTGCTTCTGGAGCTTAGGTAACCTTTTCTGATCTTACGGCAAGGATGTGCCCTCCCCAGACCTGCCTTCTCCACCCCTCAGCGAGGATGATCATTCTTACCGTCTCATGGATGGCGCTGGGACTGTCTGTAAATCCTCTTGCACCAATGGCACGTAGGTCCTCGTCCAAGACAATGCATTTTGCATTCTGTTGGGGCAGAGGCTGAGAACCAAAGCCAGCCCCATCAGGGTGCAGAGGTGAAAGGCTCAGCACAGCCTCATGCGGGACCTGATGCCGCTTACATATCTTGCACATCGTTCTTGTGGTTGGCAAGTGCAGGGTAAACCAAGGAAGCCCCTGGTCACAGAGAGAAAGGATGCGAGACCTGTGGCCAGGAGGGCTGAGGACAATAGGGAGTCTTAAAATGACATTAAAAGCAAAAGAAATTTTCACAATGGTATTGAGCCATTACCAGACTGAAATGGAAAAAAGTGTTGATAATGATGAAGGCAGAAAAGTTCCCTAAATATTTCTGCTCTGTAGTTGGGAATAGCCATATAATGTAATCACAGCCTAGATGGTGAAATGTTTTCCATTCCAGCAGTAACCCCCTAAGGGGGGTTTGGGCAGCAGCTATTAATTCTTGACACGGCTGGGTGTAGATAACTGCACCCAAGAGTTTTAAAAGAGCTGCCTGAGGAGATCTCTGGAACACTAATGATGTTTTTTTGGGTGGTTCTGAAAGACGAGAGTCCGGCTAATGTCATAACTATGTTTTTCAAAAGGTAAATGGGATATCCTAGGAAAGTGTAAGTCTGGCATTAGTCCCAGGCAAAATAATACAGAATCTCACACAGGACGCAATAAATTAAGGGAAGATAATTAATAGAGGAAGGAAATTAAAGGAGGGTAACAAAACTAAGGCCAAGTAGTAATACCGTCAAGTGAATTTGGTACCTTTTATAAGATTACCAAGTTTTACAGAATTGTAATACCCTTGGTCTTATAGGTTTTGTCAAAAAGTTACAGAAAGTGGTGCTTCAAGTCAGTCCTGGTTTTAGTTTGAATTACAGTTACAATGGTGCTCAACGCATGCGGAAGACATTAAATAACTTGCAAACTAGCTAATTAATAGGATTCAAAGGATAATTGTAAATGCAGTAATAAATGTAGCAGTCGTGTTTCCACTGGGGTTGGGCAGAAAGCTTTTCCACACTATTTAACATTTGAATTAATGACCTGAAGAAAACATACATTTGCTGCTGATAAAACCTTCCAGATGACCCAAAGAGCAGGGAAGTCATAAATGACAAAGGAAGGAATTTTGCAATACAGAAAAATTTTGATTCGTTTATTGCCACGCAATGAGAATGCATTTGAACACAGCCAAGTGTGCAGGTAGACAGTAGTGATCCATGGGCATGGGCTTTGGGAATTTGGGGGTGCGGTGGGAATCACGTGAATCTGGGCTCCGACTGCTGTTTGGTGACCAGAGGAACAATGTGACCATGGTATGAGAAGTGGTATGGAAACATAAAGTAGGAATGGGAGGACTGTGCTCACCATGGGCTCGGTCCTCCTGAACAGAACACTGGAGGACGGTCTGCAGCTCAGGGAGTCACAGCTTGTGGGAAGCACTGACAACTGGAAAGGACTGGTAGAGTCACGGGATGATTCATGGAAGGGAGACATGCCTTACAGTCAGAGACTGCAGGATTTCAACTTTGAATGAACAAACAGGGCATTTTCATGCTTTAGGCACTTCAGGCGTTCAGCAAATGTGAGCCACTAAGTGGACTCTCTGGCAATCCTTGTTTCTTCTGCTGATTGTAGGGCATCTGAGCCTCATAGCTTGGGTATTGTAGAGTTGTTCCTAAATTTAGGCAATGGGAACAGCCCTTTCGCCCTAGGATGAATGTTAAGATGCAACTTGATCCTAATCTATAAATGTCCCCACGGCATAGCAAAGAGGGGTCTGACAGCAGAAGTCTCCTTGGTATAAATAAATGAACCATTGCAAAACACAGTGGCTGGAGGGAGACTCAGACCAGGACCGAGGGACATGAAGCAGGGTGCTCTGAGACCTGAGTGAAAGAGGATGATACCAAGCACTTGAACAGGTGCTGCTGGGCACAGATTTTTTCTCATCAGTGCTGTAAACTGGGACAATAAGAACTAAGTCACAGGGTACCTATGGCCTTCCACAGAGAGGACTTGCAATGACTTACAGATATGCGACAAGGTTTCATCCCTGATGATAAAACCAGTGTTGCTTCAACACAGTGAAGAAAGAAAATTTCACTTTGGCATTTTCTTTGGGTGAAATCAGGAGGCCACATCAATTTCTGACTGTGCAATCCTTTGACCTCTGCACGTAGGGCAGCAGCTGCTCTCCCTGGATGGCCAAGGAGACGTTAACCAGTGAGAGCATGCAGCCCTGGCAGCATCAGCTGCTCAGTGTCACTGACAGGTGTTGATAATGCATTAGGAAATCAAAGTGGCTCAACACCAAGCACCATCAAAAGGGAGGTCTTGTAACCCTCTTTGTCAGGTCTCTGTTCACTGTTGTCAAGGTTGCACAAGCTTTCCTCAGGACTGTTGTTCTACATCAAAGAGGTACTGGATAAATAAGGGAAGTGGTATATTTTCTCTGACAGTGTTCTCACCTCAGGTCTCCCTGACTTAAGCTTGCATTGCAGTGCTTTTGCTGTGAAATTCATCTGATTCCATGAATTTCTAAAACTCTGTTCAAGGCTGCCCAGGTCCTTTGAGAGTTGCCCATTACACATCTATTTCCAAAAAATACCCCCAAACTGCCAATCTCTAGTCTAGTCTAGTCTAGTCTAGTCTAGTCTATCCTTATTCTATTCATTTTTTCAGATGCAGCTATGATGTGGTTCCTAAATGGACCCCTTTGATATCTGACTAACCTCATTGTCCTCCTTGCTCTGGACCTGCTGACTACTCCTTTGTCTCCTTGTGCCCAAACACTGCCTCTCCTTCTCTCCTGAGAAGTCCAGATGGCTTCTTCCCTTTCAACACTCTCAACCTTTCCCTAGAGTTCAGCCCGAGGAGGACAGGAGGTTTCTTGCTAATGTTGTTATTGGTTCTCCTCCTCCACTTATTCTCATCCAGCCAAAGATAAGTTCTCCCAGTCCCTCTGCTTCTTCTCCCAGGAGGCTTCTTGTGATCTGAGATTCCAACTCTTGCCTCAGAGGCAGGACCCCTCTGCCCAACGCACTACCTGTGACCTTTTGAAATTATAGTTGCAAAGGATAGTCAAATCCTTGACCAGTAAAGAGTGGAGTTTGAAGCTGTTTGCTATCACAGGGCAGAATCTTTGCAGCAGTGAGCCTGGCAGTACCTGCTATCCCCAGGACAGAGGATGTAGACACAGGGCTGCATGCACATGTGAACACAGTGGTGTTGAGGTTCCTGAGTTTGCTGCTTGCAGACCCAGACACAGGAGGCAGTGTCGTGAAGCTGAACACAACGTTATTGCCTTGGATGGAGTTTGGTGTTGGCAAACTGAACTGCTCTGAGCTCCAGGCTAGTTTCTTCATGTTGAATCTGCATTGCACTTTTCTGTGTGATGCCCAGAGACCTTTATGTCTCCTCTTGACTGCTATAGCTTGTGTCCTCCAGTGTATCCCACAAACAGACCCTAATCTTTATTATTTTTTATCAATCAACCCTGCAGTGCTGACCTTTTCAGGTCACTCTGTTCCTCTGAGGGAGTTGTGGTGGAGGAAATCATCAGCAAACTTATGAAGTACTCCTTTTCAAACTCTCCCTTCTGAGCCTGAGGACAAGCTTTGTCATCCTTTCACTTTTTCTTTTCTGATGTTTACCTTGGGAGGAGCTGTAGCTCCAGTATCTTAGTGAGAAAATCCTTTGAGATTGGAAGAGGTCAGGTCCCTCATGACAGGACTTTGGTGCTTTGCCTTGTTTTCCAGAGCCTCATGGCTACAGCCTTGCCCCTGAGCTATGTGGTCACCGTGAAACCTTGTCCAAATCTGTACAACTAAGATCTGAAAGGCAACAAGTATATCTCCAGAGCACAATGTGACCCTTAATGGAAAAAAGTAGTCTTTCCTGGTTTTCTTTTTTTTTTTAAATTATTTCAGTTCTGTTTAAGTATGATGCTTTTCATGAATGAAAATTAACCTTTCAACTGATTTGTGGGACAGTGTCAGAAAATAAGCAGGCTGCTTACATGTTCTTTGCTACTTTCCTTAAATCAATAAAATCGTGGACAAGACTGAAATTGAGAAGACCTGAACTCCTGTACAGATAGAACAGACCTTTTTATTTCACCCTGTTAGCCATGTAAGGAGACTGATAGCTTGCGTTTGTCCAGAGTGTCTCTTGCAGAAAGACATTTAGCTTGGAATTGAAGAAGTGAAGCAAGAGAGGACTCCGTTGCCCTCGGAGAATTTCACTTCCACTGTAAAAATTGAGACTTCATTTCCCATTCCACTTTATCTGGCTTTAATTGCCACTGATAGAATAACAAGGCAACCCACATAGCCCCAGAAAATCCCCCTTCTTCTGTTCAACTCCCTGCACAAGTCACGGTGCTCTGTGCTGCCATGCCCTGCCGTGCTGGCTCTCGCCATCCTCACTGGAGGACAACTGGAAAAATCTAGAATCATAGAATGATAGAATGGCTTGAGTTGGAAGGGACCTTAAAGATCATCCAGTCCCACCCCCCTGCCACAGGCAGGGACACCTTCCACTAGCCCAGGTTGCCCAAAGCCCCGTCCAACCTGGCCTTGAACCCTTCCAGGGAGGGGGCAGCCACAGCTTCTCTGGGCAACCTGTGCCAGGGCCTCACCACCCTCACAGGGAACAATTTCTTCTTTACATCTCATCTAAATCTCCCCTCTTTCAGTTCAAAATCATTACCCCTCATCCTACCCTGACACCCCTGATCAAGAGTCCCTCCCCCCTTTCCTGTAGCCCCTTTCAGTCCTGGAAGGCCGCTCTAAGGTCTCCCCGGAGCCTTCTCTTCTCCAGCTGAACCCCCCAACTCTCTCAGCCTGTCCTCACAGGGGGGTGCTCCAGCCCCCTGAGCATCTTCGTGGCCTCCTCTGGCCCCGCTCAAGCAGGTCTGTGTCCTTCTGAAGTTGGTGCCCGCAGAGCTGGACCCAGCACTGCAGGGGGGTCTGATGAGAGCAGAGCAGAGGGGGGAATCCCCCCCTTGCCCTGTTGCCCACACTGCTCTGGGTGCAGCCCAGCACACGGTTGGCTTTCTGGGCTGCCAGCGCACATTGTTGGCTCACGTTCTGTTTTTCATCCATCAGTACCCCCAAGTCCTTCTCCTTGAGGCTGCTCTCAATCCACTCATAGCCCATCCTGTATCTACGTTTGGGATTGCCCTGAGTGAGCAAACTCTTGCAAAGGCCATTAGCACAAACCAGCATCACTAGCACATAAGCCTTAACATAGGAAACTTCTTTGCAAGGAAGCCGGGTCTCAGCTTCTTCATCTGGAGAAGCATGTCTTCTTGAGGTCTCAGTTAAACAAAGCTGGGAGTACCAGGGAACAGAATTTCAGAAACAGCATTAAATTCACCCTAATGATTGGACTAATTAACAAGCAGTGGAGCCTGCCTCCGCTGGGAGGTTTCCTCAGCCCTGTGGTTATTCATTATGGCATTTGTGATTTTCCGTCTGAGATGCCCTCAGAATTAGGGGGTGGAGATATTATTTCCTAGACACAGCATGGTTCCCACTGTGCTTTAGAGGCAGTGGGGTGGAAACTGCATCAGACACTGACCTCCAACTACAATGTGAGTCATGACAGAAATTACTTTCCTCTTTCTTGAGAGAAGAGCTTTGCCCTGCATGAAAGAAGGAGCCATGAGGGCCACGAAGCAGGTTGTGAAGGGGTGGCGTAAAGGTGGGGTGGTAAATCAAGAGGCTGTTTTTGTGGGATGGTGTTGAACTACCTGTCCTTGGCTCTTCTTGAACACCAGAAAGGGGAGATGCAAGTGCCCTACAAACAACAGGGAAGCCCCAGTTTGAAGGGACAGTATGTGCTGCAAAGTAACGTAGTTTTCCTTTAACTTAAGTTGCCTTTGATCTTCTCAGGCCCTGTTGCTGGGAGCTAAGGGAATCAGCTCTTTCCTCCTAGGTGTTTCCTATCAGAGCTAGTACAGACCAAGGGAAAGAGGGCAAAAACTGATTATGTCAACAAAATATGCTCTCACAACAGCAGAAAAGTAAGCACCATAACAACCCTGTTCACCGGCACAGAAAGCCACAACTTCAGGCTGAAGTTCAATCCCCTGCCTTCAAAGGGCTGATGGGCATCAAAATCCATAAAATGACTTAACTCCAGTAAAATCAGTGAGAAAGTTCTAGATTTACTCAAGATCAGAATATGGTCAAAAGGGTTGGTTGCTCCAGCTTAATTCAGATGGAGGATTTAAAACACAATCCAAAATGCAGCACAGCATTTACTGTCATGTTGCTTGACTGTGTAAAGCAAAGACAAACTTGTGGGTTTTGCCCCAAGAAAATGCTTTCACTCCTCTGACCGCCTGTAGCTGAGTGATCCTCGTATCGCTGAGCAGTTTTGTTTCATTCTCTCAAGGATAAGGCCTCACCCAAAGCTCACCAAAGTCTTTGAAAAGAGCTTGTGGAGGCCAGTAGATGTTAGACCTGGCTGTGCTAACCTGCCAGGAGATCCCTGGAGCACAATTTGGAATTGTTCACTGCTTTCTTCCATTCCTGCAGGGACACCACTTGCTCTTATTTGCTTATCAGATGGATATATGTGATTTCACAAACAAATAGGAAAGATAAGAAGATCATAGTAAGAGCTTTAATATAAACAGAAAAGCAGTGGAGAGAAATGCAATGTGACTATTATTTGCAAACAGAAACACTGTTGGATTTCTAAACCCTATGTAACATTTTTTGTGGTCACTGCTTTCTGGGACGTCACAAAAGAGCTTTTGTCCTCATCACCTGAAGGGTTTCTAGCTGCCACTTCAAGCTTTTCTCAAGTAGAGACTGCAATATCATATCCAAATATGCTTGACAAATTCTTCTTTATTCTGATTCTTTTTTTTTTTTTTTTTCCCAGGGATAAGTGGTTTCTTTTTCTTAATCAACCCAATGCACGATAACATTCATGCAGCATGAGAGAGGGATCAGGCTCACAGAGCTCACAGAGTTCAGGTTGAAAGTTCAGCTCCAGCTGTGCTCCCAGTTCATTCCAGCATGGGACAAGCATGGTGGGATGAGATGCCTGTGACATTCAGGCAACTTTCCTGGTTTTTCCTGCAACATCTACCCTGTGAACCCTCTCTGGGATGAGACCCTTCACCTTCTCAGTGCTTTCTCCAGTACCGACATGTCAAACAACCCCAGTGAACTCAAGGGCAGAGTTAGCACAGGGCTATTCCCACCAGCGCTTACTGACTTGTCTCCTTGCAAATGACAGTGTCTTCTCTAAAATGTAATTGTATATTACCTGGTGAAACTGGGGGCTCCATCCTCATTGGGAAAAGGGGAGGCTCTTAAAATAAAATAAAGTAATGGTATTACATCAAAAATAAACACATCTGAAATTGCTGTTTGGACTATGCTGCAAGGACTTAGCAGATGATGTCTGCAATTACTTCTCTATCTCAGACACAAATCTCTTGGCTATTGAGAACATGCAGAATTTTTGGCTGAATTCAGAGAAAAACCACACACACCTTGTAACCTTGTTGTTGTAACCTTGATTGACAATCAATTAATGGTGTTTGGGCACCCTTAATTTGCAAACTGCCACAGACAGGAACTCATCCTTTGCTTCATGAGCTTCTGCAGGTGACACTGGGAGAGGGTTATACTCTCCTGTGTAACAGACATCTGCAAATGTTGTCAAGAATATTTTCATTGAGACTTCCTCCCTTTTTTTTTTTTTTTTCCCTATTGTAAGCAGCTTTGGAATTATACGCTTAAATCTAATCATGAAATTAGGAAAAGAGTTATCCTAATTAAAAGTTGATGACAAATCTACATACAGCCTTATACGGCCTTTCATTTTGCCAGTGAAGGCTGGCATGAGAAGATGTCCACACTGACACATCCAGTCAGCAGCCTTGCTCCATGAGAGAAAGTCTATTTGGGTTAATATAACAAAAGCAAGATGGTTTTGCCCTTGGGAGAAGGTATGAATTTACATAAAGAGCTAAAAACCGAGTGTCTTCACTCACAGCCTTGACCAGGCTGCTAACTAGGACAAATGTTGTCAAAATATAGTCTTACTAAAAGGTGATGAAAGGAAGAGTTTGGGAGCCACAAATGTTTCTCTGTCATTCACTGTTTCTCCAAACCACATGAAGAGATTGTTTCTTTACTCCAAAGTCAGGGCGCATGTCTCCTGTGCTCCTTGCCAGTTGTTAGCCTTGTAGCTTTTGCTTCCCTCCTGTTTTTTTTTCAAGGGTGGGTATTCAGCTGCTTAAATACATCTGCTGTGGCAAATTCACCTGCACAGCCTTAGTCTTTTGGCACAAGTGTCATCTTGGTCTCTTGATAGCATTGGTGAAGTTAGGTCTCAACATTGACTTGGTTGTCCTACCAAGGGACACGGATTGATCCCATGCTGGGGGGGGGGGGGGGGGGCGGGGGGGACGACAAAACACACACACACACATGACGTGGTAAGCTGCTCTTCCAGACTTTCTGTTCTGCTTCCTAATTGCTTTTCCTCAGATCTCACCCCACTGGTTTCATATTGGCAGAGCAACCAACACACTGTGTGTCTGCTGGTGCAGTACATCTCAAGCTGATCGTGAATTCAGGTGGTTCTCACTGGGAGCAGCATGAGGAAAAGGCTATCAGATCTGTTTTGATATGACTCAATGTCCAGTTGTTGTTGTTATAGGCTACCCCGATTTCAGTTTGTATTTCCACAGCAAACTGCCCTGTGAAATAATTCCCAGAAATGTGAAGACATTCACAAATGCCAGCACTGTGACAGAGCAGCGTCACTACAGCTGGAGATTTTCTGTGTGTTTTATGTGGTTCATAGAGAATGCACACTACAAAACTGAAAACACTTTCTAGGAAAATGTCTCTGTTGACAATTCACAAGAAAAAAATGTTCTATGTGGCGCAGTGTACTCAGCACATCCCAGTTCTCGTGGTCCAAATCAAGTCCAGCTTGTGTGCATCATGCTCCCCTCTCGCTTCTAGCCTTGACCCCATCTTGCCACCTAATCAGCCAAGGTGAAATGTTGTGTAGGGTATCCTGAGAGCCACACAACCACACTACACCATGTGAGACCCAAGTGGTGCTGGTCAGCTGCTGGATGGGTCCAGGACACTGTGCAGCCATACAGCAGGACCGTGCTATGATGGTACCACTTCCTCTAAAGCAATGACAGCAAGGTGGGTGCAAGTGACCTCCGGGCTTTGACCCAATCTGAAATCCCTCCATAGAGTCTGGCTCCCAGCTCAAAAGCCAAACTTGCCCAAAACATCATGCACAGGCCCACAGTTCCTATTCAAGTCTTGCTCCTGCTTACTGAATAAGGACAATTCAAGAGCTGTAGGACTGCAATATAGTATATAACTAACTTTCAGAGAGGCTGTAGCTTGCAACTCTGTCTTTAAAAAACATATTTTACAGTTCAACATCCTTGATTTCCAGGAACTCATGAATAGAGAAGATATATTGTTCTCGGTAACTAAATAGTATCATTAAAACCATTATGAATCCTGCAAAAATTATTCCTGTCTACCTAATTTAATCATGTAACAATGACGATTATTAACTTGTCTTCTGCTGTTGCCATTTGAGATTATGGCCCTGGATGCATGGGTAGCTATTATATGATTCAGTTATTGTAAATGTGCATTGCTCTTAAGTGCTTGACTGCCTATCCTTCAGTTAGCTCCCTGAATTTATCCATTCCAGGGCAGTACGGCGAAACTGAAGAAGAAAATGAGGAGTTCAGGGAACAACAGAAAGATTAACCCCTGTCCTCATCATATGGATTAGTGTCTCATGGCTGAGTTCTCATGTCTAACTACACAAGAGATCCAGGGGAAGTTCTTCCTATGATTGACAATAACATCACTCTGTGTGGCTTCTTGAGCATCTATAAAAGTCTTGAACTCCTCAATGTCATGGTCAAAACTATTTGTCTGTAAGGAATGATATATTTTTGAAACCTACAAGTGTCAGCCAACTTTGGCTCCATACCCTCAGGCTCTGTCCCACAAGTCCTCAGCTACAGAGGAGAGAAAGTGAATCCCCGTCTGTTCTCATCCTCAGATCTTGACCACATGTTCCCAGACTTCACCTCAAAAATGTGGCATATTGAGCAGACAGCACTCCCTAATAGTGTGACTGTCTGACCTCCCCCTCCACACACGGCTTAATGGAATAGGCCTCATTTTCTTAGGAAACTGGCTTCTAGGGAAAAAAAAAAAAAAATCCTCTACCTGTTTCTCTCCTTCCTTGGTAATAAAAAACCAGTGTATAGTTTCCCTGATCACAGATTTGAGCTGAACCAGACAAATCCATTGGACAACCCCCCCCCCAAAAAAAAAAAAAAAAAAAAAAGAATAATAAAGAGAAAGTCTGCCTTACTTTTGGATGAAATCACTGTGAGGACAATATCAACCTCAGCAGAACATATTTCACAAAGGCGAAGTCCCTGCAGAGAGCAGGGCAGGACTAGAGCTGGGGCTCACCTGTGTCTGTGACTGCTGAAGGTGCTAAACATGCCTCCACGCAGCTCTCATTTCTCTGCTTCAATGGTGTTTGTCCTCTGCACCACAGGAGCAAATAACAGTAGTTTCTAGGCATCTCCAGCAGGAAACAATGGTGTTTCTGGTGTAAAAAATGGAAAATAGAAAGCATTATTAGCCTACTTTTCTAATGCAATGGGGTACATGGGAGCATCGTGTGTGATGCTACCTCACTCCGCCCTGGTGTAACTTTTTGCCCCTTTCACCAATTCCAACCAAACCTGCCATGAAACTACTGATTTTGCACAAGTTTCATGAAAACAGACAGCTGAGCAGTGGTGAGAGACCTCAGAAATATCTTATGCACCCTCCTTCCCATGGCACATCCATGTGGACAGCACACACCCCACCCCACCCCACCCCCCCAAACCTATAGGAGAGCAGACCCTTGTGTTCAGTTATTGCCACAACTATTTGTTTTTCACTGGTTTTATGTGAGGATGCCAGAGTCTACTCTGCTCACACGAGAGCAGCTCAGGTACTCAGTTACTGAGACGTGTGTGATGGTATCATCCTGCCTTCTTGAGACACTGCATGTCTTCATTAAAAAAATCTCTTGAAGGAAAGATGCCCCATCTTTCACGCTAATAACATCTCTGTGAAGTTATTGATGTTACTATTGAAAATTGCAAGACAGATCCCAATTAGTGATTGTAAATGAGACCAGTTGGAGGAAATCCCTCTTGATGGGTGACCTAATCTCTGATTTGAGTCCAATCACACTACCGCAAAATGCTGGCACCGGTTGTGATGTATAGTATAACCTAGCTGTCAGGGACAACATGTTTGAGAGCTGAGGTAATTTCCATGCTAGGTGGAAACTATTTTCACAGTGGAATTCTTGCATTTAATTAATTATGAGTTATTTTGCAAAGCAAATGAGTTGGAGGATATCCCTTCCCCGTTCCTGGGCGGTGTGGTAGAGATGTATGGTCAGGGCACTGTGCCTGTCAAGGCAAGGATTAGTCCCTGCAGCAACTTGCCACAAAATGGAGTCACCTGCAGAAAACAGATAAACCAAACATCTCTCTCTAATCTCCCAGGCTCACTGCAGCAGCTGTACAGAAAGTACAATAACATTATCCCCCTATTTCAGAGATTTTTGCAAGTCCATGTGTACTACCACATAAAAACCAACATGGAGTTTGCCCTCCAAGAAAAGTCACACCATCTTCAGAGCAAGAATTGAATGATGAGCTTTAATTAAGACCAACAGCTTCACACAGAGAATGGAGGATATAAAGAAAAACTAAATAACTTTCCTTCTAGTGAAAGGCTCTGATGAGAGGAGGAACCCCCAATATCTGTAACTGAGCAGATCAAAGTGAAAAGATAGAATAAAATATAGTTGTGGTAAAGGTCATAACTTTGCAACTTTAATGAGGCTTTTTGATTATTTTTTCAGATCCAATATAAGGAGCAAGTGATGAACATTTGCACTTGGTACCATGAGGTCTGCATGACACAGCCCTAGATCATATAATATAAAAGAATGAGATAGTGTGACATTTACTGTCATGTGAGTAGGTGCTTGGGTGTATATTTTTTTCCTCTCCTCAGAAACAGATTAAAGCCTCTACCTGAGATATGGAGTTTGTAATAATACTAATTGATTTTTTTTTTTTATGTGGTTCCTTGACGTTTTCCATCTTAGTTATCAGGAACCCAGTATTGTGAGACAAAGTATAAAGAAAAGTGCTCTGACACCAGGATGAGCACTTACTCTGGAGAAGTATTGGGAGTGTGTGATTGTATCAGAAACCCTAGTTACAACCAACAAAAACATAATTGGGAATAACACTGAAAAAGCAGGGAAACGAGCAAGAACCAAAAGCAAACTTAGCCATATGGTCTAAGATCTCCCTATCAGGTAGTCCCCAAGACATCCTACAGACACAAATCCCAATTCTTTTGGAGATCTTTCACCTTATCACTCACCTCGGCTTCTCTAAGCCTCTCCAATCCCTTGGGGATGCTACTGGGAGGAACTTTTGGGGAAGAGCCCTTTCCTGCCCCTGTCTCCAAGTGAACCAAGTTTCCCCATCAGGCTGCTCAACATCACCTGCGCAACCTCCATCCCACCCCAGTCCCTTGTTCCACCTCAGCACCAGCTGTGTTTTCAAACCCCAGGAAGATTCTGGGAAGCAGCAGTTAATCACCACTGCTGCACCAACAAACCACCAAGCTGAACATCTCCAGTTATTCCTTCTTGACCCATCTCTCTGCCTGGGGGAGAAATACTGCTTGACACCCTAAATACCTGAGTATTAACCTCCTGAGGAAGGTCAAGCCTGGGCTGTTGGACCCCGGGCTTTAACTCTGTGAGCTGAGGAGCTTCCCCCATCACAAAGTGTAAATGAGTTTATAGGAAATAGCTGAGGTTAAAGGCTAGGGTGGGCGGGGAGGTTGTTTTCCTCCCCACCCTCATTAGAGGACCTGGCCTCCTTGCTGTGTGCCCTCTTCTCTTCTTCAGTGGTGGAGAGGAGCTCTTTCTTTAGGGCTTGTGGTGGGGGTGATGAATGGAGTAACCCCTTTAGGAGCTAGTGGAGAGGGAGGGGGCTGTGTCCTCCATCCCCTAAGCTCTGAGAAGATGATAACTGAGTCAAAAGAGGTCCTGAATAATGAAAATGACCTCTCTGTCCAGGAAGGTAAGTTGTGATTTTTATTTTTTGCTGTTTTCTTGTCTTTCTGTGGCTGTTTGAAGTGAAGGGAGATAACATAAATGATGCAGTGAGTGGTTGGGCTATGTGTGGGGCTAGTAAAGCAAGTGAAGTGGAAAGCTGTTGAAGAGCTTCGTTAAAGGGTATCTGGTTTCTGATTTTTTTTTTTTAAACTGCTTTTTTAAAATATTTGGGGTTTTTTAATCTGTTCTTGAGGAGTCCTGTTTGTCTGTTGTGCCTTTTCTGAGAAAAGCAATGCTCAGGGGTGATGACTGTAGAGACCTCACTGCAAGGGGAGGAGGGTGAATGGGTGAAGCTGTGGGATGATGTGAAACAATGAAAGGGACAGAGGTGAGAAATAATTTTTTTCCCTTTGAATACAAAGGCTGATGTAGGGGTTGGTATCACTTGAAAGGTCTTCCAATGTTAAGTTGCTATTAAAAAAGCCCACCCTGTTATGCTTCCCACAACTAACTTGTGTTTTTAGCTAATAAAAAGCTATTTGCAGAGAGACTACATCACAGCCTGGGTAATGTGGAAGCCAAGGTGATGAAAGGCCATGTCTCTTCCCCCTTAAGTAGTGGCAACTCTAACTGTGCTCTTCAGGAGAAAAGGCAGCTACTGCCAATAGCTCCTGGGAAGAAATTTCCTTGCTGTTGTTCAGAGGAACAGCCAAGAACACTGCTTATGCCTCCTGTGGTAGCTTAAGCTTGTGGACAGGGTGATGTATGAGCTATTTGAGCTAATGCAGCAAGATTTGCCTCCCCAGGAGAAGCTAATCGTATGGGTAGGAGACTAGGCAATGGTGGTGCCTAGGGATTTCACCTAGTTCCTAGTGAGAGCCTGGGCTGGAACAGGGTGAAATAAACTGTGAAAGGAGCTGCAAGTCCAATGCCACCAGGGATGAGGCCACAACCTGTATAATGCTGCACTGAGCGACCTGGCACAGCAGCCTTGGGAGATGGTGTGAGAGATGAAGGAACTATGGGCACGCACCCTATGTAACGATTGTTCTTCCATCCACTTATGAGAGCAGCCTTTGGGCTGTGCCTGTTACCTCAGGCTAAAGATCCACCTTTGAATGAATGCTGGTGGTGGAGCAACGGGGAGACTTCTCCTTTGTCTTGTTTTACTCACTGCTTCTTCTGGATAGGTCTTGATGGACCCGGTTGCCCTTGAAGGGAAAGGATGAGAGATGTGGGTAACCACCAGGTGGTAACTAGTATGCAGGAGACATGAAGGGGATTGAATGTCTGGTCCCTTTTTCAATCAATGCATTAGGTCTGGGCTACAGGCAGCCAAGAGAAGCTCAATGCAAAACGTTCCCAGGCACGCAACTGGATGTCTAGGAAAATACCCACCCCTGAGGCTGCTGATGATGTGGGGTGTTCCTTGATCTAAAAGGATGTGTTGTAGCTGGTGGACTGCTGTTTGGGAGAGACTCAGGTGTGTTTTATCAAATAACAGGTCACCCAGTTATCTGCTGCACCCACCTGTGTGGAGTTCAGATACATTCCGCAAACCAGCCATCTAATACTTGTTTTTGCACTTAGGACTTGATTCAAGGATAACTGCTGTGAAAAGAGGCACTTTCCCTACTTCCCAGAGGACCTCAATCTGTCCCTGGGTCCCCTGCCCTTGCTGGGGAGAGGCTATAGAGGAGCAAAACTGTCCTCCTCTTCCTCCCAGGAGCTGAAAAACTTCTCTTTGCGTGGCCCTGGGAGAAAATGTGAAACTGAACTTCCCCACAGTTTAATCTTTAAAGCAATAATCTAATTTGCTGAACAGCTGTGAGATATGGAACTGACCCAGAATATTAAACTGTCTCCCTGCCCTGCAATGAATAGGAGCTACAGTTCAAAAGCTGACAGCCCCTGTTATCTCCTGTGACGGATGCTCCCTCCCAAAGAATGTCTCCTGTGATGCCACATGCTGTCCTTGCAGATCAAATTGGGGGGGTGGGAGTCACATGGGAGCCCCAAGGGAGGCTCTGGGGAGCAGAGGAGACATTTCTCTTTCATAAGTCAATTGGTTGTAACAGAGTTGCTCCCTTCGGAGATGTAGTAGTTGGGAATCTTCTAATTAAGTGTGCCCAGCTGGGCTCTCCTTCCTGGAAAAGCCTTGCTTCAAAGGGTGGCTTTCAAATCTGAACTTCACAGTTGTCTGGTGTTTGAGAGTGACCTTAGCTAGAACTCTAGTCTACTGCAAGCTTTTTCTTTAAAAAAAAAAAAAATAAAAAGACCAGAATTGAAACTCAGACCTTAAAATAATTCTTGCCTTTCTGATGGAATAAGGCCTGTGCATTATCTGCTTTGTCTGCAATTTTGTCTTTGTCTTATTTTCCTGGTTTCCCTCTGTCACCCATCTCCAAAAAGCCAAACCCCAAATCCTCCATTATTTAACCCACTGACCAATCTTAACTGTATTTGACGGGAGTAGATGGCTCAAAAGCATTCAGGTTCCACTGTATCCAGTGATGACTTATTCCAATCACTTCTGCAATTATTATTTCTGGTAAAGTGGGAATCCTTAATCCCCAAGACCTGTCAATGGAGTGGGGGGAAGTGGAGCTGTCTTCTCGATTATTTCCTGGATTGCAAACCCAGGGAAGGTTTTCCCCTTGCAGAACCAAGTGTGGGTGCTGTAAACCTTTTTGTCTGCATTACCATGCAGTTGGGCTTTTGGCCCTTCCTCCTAGTGACCAACCCAAAATACAACTCCCTAGTCAGACAGCTCCTTAGAGGATTCAGCAGCTACAGTCACCCGCCAAAAGCTTCTACTTCACATACAAGAATGAACACACAACTTGGCTAAAGCCTTGCCTGAAGAGAGTTGCCCTTTGCCAAGCCCTTCTTCAATCCCATAATTTATTGGTATCGATGTAGAACTGACTGTTCAAGTTTTGCTCTCCCAGCAGAGCGTGGGGTCAAAAGTAGGTGAAGTAGAGTATAACTATCCCAGCTGCATGCTTGTGGCAGGAATGAAGGTAAGGGGCATGCAGATACCCTCAACTGTGCTATACATGCTAATGTAGGAGACTGAGGGATGGGATGAACTCCAGTTTAGCCAAAGGCTTCTCCTGCTCTGGGTAAGGGACAGAACTGCGTAATACAGAGGACAGGAGGGACTCCCATCATGTGGAAATAGTCCCTAGAACTACTCTTATTTCCTCGTGTCTGCTTGACATCTCCGGTGTTATCCTTTGGACTGATATGTGGTATCTTGACATCGGCTTGGGTGACACTGGGACAGGATGTTTTGCCTTATGGGATAAGAGTGAGAAACACTTAATAGCCTCTGGTCTGAGAGATTGGTGACCTGTCTAGGTAAAAATGGAGAATGGTGTTCTCATGAGATCTCAGATAAATGGTTCTTGGGAAAAACAAGCCACATTTTACTGTTTATCATTGAGAAGTGATCTTTTTTCTTTTTCTTTTATTTTTTTCAAGTGGAGTATTCCCAAGGAAGGAGCTACTCTTTTGTGGAAGGAAGGTTGTGGTGTTGTAGGTTGTTGCAACTGGCACCTGCTGACCCCTACCAACCTACTGAGCAAGGATGGAGGGACTCAACTTTGTGGCTCAGCAGCACCAGTGCTGCATGGGTTGCTCCTCAGTGAGGAAGCGATGCGGGTGTGGGAGCCTCCAGCCACACACCTGGTGTGTAGACAAGATGACGTAGTGCTGTTGGGAATTGAATCTGCTGTGTAAATTCTATGGTAGAGCAGCTTGAAAAGTCTGCTGGAGCTTGGAGAGAGCCCTTCGCACGTCTCCCCCCAAGCCCTGGCAAGGGGCTGAGTCATTCTCATGTCTGGGGTTTTCTGATCTTTGTGTGGCGCTCTCTAATAGTTCTGTGCAGTTGGAACTAATGGATGTATGTTCCCAGAACAAAAAAATGACATCAGCCGTTCCCATAAATGGAATTAAGGCCAAAGCCTCCAGATGTCACGCATTGGGTTTTTTATCTTCATTTGACTATAGGAACTCTTCCTTAACAATTCGCAGCTAATGAATAGAACAAAATGCAGAAATCTGCACTGGGTTATAAAGAAATGAATGTGTTTTTAAGAACATAATGCATGTTGACATGGGTGTGTTAGGGCTTGTGGCTGTATCCATCTAGGCAAGGGGTATATTAATAACACATGGTAGCTGTGAGTGGTGCTTGTAAGACCAATCTAAAATAGCCTATAGGTATTCCATCTTAAACGTCCTTTCTCAGCATGTGCAGAACATCTTTGCTGATGGTAACTCTCCTCCTGTGAGTGGTACTCATGCTGTTGTGCTCTTGCTCCGATGATGGCAATGCGATGTGTGTCTAAGCCTGTTAGCTGAAGGACTCATCAGGACCCACTGCTCCTGCTGTGAGAACATCTTGATTGCTAGTTGCCTCATGCTAATCGAATCAAGCTCATTGCTTAATTTAATTGAAACAAAGAGGGATCTGATATGTGGCATCTGTCAGCAACCTCAGAAGGAGGTAGTGATGCGATTTGTGTGGTGGGCAAGAGCATTTGAAGTATTTCCTAGAATGTCATATTTCATGGGAAGTGCATTTAATTAGGTTTGGATATTTCCACACTTCCTCACCAGACTGGGAGTGGGTTGCTCAGCTTGATGCCAGTAAAGGAGTATCTCCTTTGTCAAGTTAACAAAGAAAGAAGTTTAAAAATTACCTGGTCAAGCCTTCTGTATTCATAGCTGGTTCCATGGTATCTTTAAAACACAGTAATACTTTAATAATTGGTAATGAAAAAATCCTTAAAGCTTGTAACATAAGGCTAGTGCAAACATATCAAGAGGAGAAGAGAATGAGGGGTGATTTTTTTTTTTTTTTTTCCTTACTTGAAGTGTTGGCTCAAATCAGAGCCAGTGATATAAGGAGGATGAAGGCTGTGAAACTTTTATATCTTGAAGTCCTCTGAATGCCAGTTGAGGATCCAACTTCTGGTTGAACACGGTGCTGATCCAGTACTGGAACTGCAAGACAGCTGGCTCCAACTGCCTTCCTGGTTTTGTTGTAGGGCAGAAGAAAAACAGACTTTAGCGTCCCTCAAAAGTCTTTGAAAAGCCTTGAGTAAATGGATAGCTCTGTCACAGCAAGAGAAATGCTGCTCATGTACCTAAGTAACTTTGTGTTGCTGGATGGATGAGAGAGTTGAGAGCTGGATGACTTGCAGCTCTTATGGTTGGCAACGTGTTACTGGTGGATGTGGTGTATCTAGCCTGGACTTGTGCGAGCTGTGATGTGTGCTGACCTTCCCGAGGCATTAAATAGGAGCTGAAATTGAACTTGCATGGACTCGCTTTGAGCTAAAAAAAGTTGGTGCAATGAAATACACAAATGCTTAACTGAACGTGGATTCTGCATAAAACTGCTTCAAGTGTTGCTTCCCTAACGCATGTGTGCTTGATGGCTCCTGATGTGGGGCTGGGGGATGCTGGTCCTCTGCTGAGGATGGTAGAGCAAATACCTGCAACAACCACCCATCCTGATTGCCCAGCACAAAGCTGAGTTGCAGGGCACTGCTCTACTCTAAGTGACCCAGGGGCGAGAGGCTGGTGTCATCAGAGCTCGGGAGGCTGCAAACAGGCAGATCTGCAAGCAGCTGCCCTGCTGCTTCTCACTTCACCTGCACCAGCAGCTCCTTTTTTCCCTTCCCCACGCTCGTTTTATAATGTTTACATACCACTTTAATACTGTGAAAATGGCACAGGTTTTTTCCATGCTGATTTAAGTTATCAAAAGGATAATGTCAGATAACTACGCTTTAGTGGCTGAGTACTATGAAGCCCTGACTGGGATAGATCTATTTGTCTTTTTCCAGGAGCATGTTGCAGCCCTAAAGCTCAGACTGCCCAGTGTTTGAGATCACTTGTGTGCTAGAACAATGTATGGACTCATCTTTGTTTTAACTGAAATCCAGTCTGGGTTGTTGGGAGCTCCTGTTTCTCCTCTTAACTGTGTAAATGTTTTATGAAGTGAGTATAAAGTCAATAAACACTTCCTGTTTAATGTCTGCCTCACTGCCTTATGAAAAATGCTTTATTAAAACATCAGATCTCTCACCCGGCATGCGGCTTATCTCTGGTTCCCTGCTAAGCATGATATCAAAACTCATCTAGAGAAAAAAAAAAAATCCCAACTTAGAAAATAAACTTGTGTCTTCCTCTTAATGATGCTGCACAGATTATGCAGTAACACAGCATACTGAAATTACTCTGAAATTGGATTTTGGAGCCAGCTGAGTTTCAAATCCTGATGGGAAGGCTCATGGGGAAAGCTGGTCTGCACCTAGTGTGGAGAGTGAGCACCCAGCTTGTTTCTTTCTTGCTGCTTTTCAGTGTGACAAATGAAATTTGAATAATTGCTATGTAAACTGAGAGCAGTTGTTGAATCTGAGAGGGCTGAAAAATATGTGCTTTTCAGCTTTGTTTGCTCTGCTGCTGATGTTGATTCACGCTGATCGTGGCTGGAATCTTCATACTGTGGAACATGGCAAGCATTCAGTTATAAAATAAAAGGTCGGCAGATTCATGTTTTGTGTGACTTTGCAAAGTTGCAGGTGGCATAGTCAAACTGGGCACAGGCTTGTGGTTGGCAAATGTCTGATACCTGCAAGAGCTTTGAGCTCTCAGCATCTGTCTGCACTTGGCCAAGGTAGTCCTAGGCCAAAGGTGGGTGCAAGTATAACTGACTGATGTGATGCAGCTCCTAACCTTGTCTTTGCTCTTCCTTGTGTGAGCTGTTGACAAGTGTGTCTACCAGGTATTAGGCTTTGAGTTTGCTCTGCTTATATTTATTTTTTCTTTTCCCCAGATGTCTACAGTGCTTTCCTTCCTTTAGTTGAGGGGAATGGGCCCCTGGGGGAGATGTTAGGCTCTTACTCTGCTCCATCAGGTGAAATGTCAGCTAAAGAGTACAGCTAATACACAACCTATGAAGAAAGGAAGATGACTTGGTGAAGGAAAACCCTGATTCTTTTTGTCTTAATAGTTGTGCATATGTCTGTATCAGATCTTAAGACTCTGATTGTTTTCAAACTGTCTGATCCTCTGGAAGAACTTTCCAGACAATAATAGTGCAGTAGCTGGCTTGCTGCTGAGGGCCATCTCCTCAGCCTTCACCAAGATGAAAAGACCAGCTTAACTGTAGTTCAGTGTATCAAACCAGTGTGGGGCTGAAGGAGGTATCAGTAAGTTTCTAGAGACCTTCCTTCTTTCTGAAAAGTAGCTTAGCTACAATTGCAGATAGCAGGCTCTGTCATGTGCTCTTAGGTGGAAGTGCTAAAATCCAAATTGGTTTAGTAGGAAAAAAAAAAATGTAATGGAAATTACTTTTTGTTATCAGGGGACTTGTCGCTGATCGTTTCAGTTTTGGGAGCCCTCATGTAGGTGTCACATTGAGCTGTGCATGCACTGAACACCTAAAGCGATAGCCACTCACTGTGCTAAATGGTGTCCAGTGGAAACAAGGTGGGAGATGGGTGCTCTTCCTACCTGCTCTAGTCTGTGCAGCCTTGACTCTGTTTTTTCAGGACTGCTGCACCATGAGCTGTCTCTGATCAGCAATTCAGCAATTTTAAACCAACTTGTATCCTTGCGTAAAGTTAAAAAGGACTCCAGTTTTGCAGCTGCCTGTAGCCCAGACACCAGTCATGAATTTAGTAACTTCAAAAGTCATGTTTATTCTTCCCCCAGATTCTTTTTCTTTCTCCACCTAAAGCTTGGAAACTGCACCTGAACCTCTTCTCCTATTCTAGCCCAGAGTGCTGAAGCAGTTTTTCTTGGAAAGTTTAGTTAGGGCAAAACCTAGTGTTGTGGTTTAATGCCAACTGGCAATTAAGCACCACACAGCTGCTTGCTCACTCCCCCGTCCAGTGGGATGGGGGAGAGAATTGGAAAAAAAAAAAGTCAAATTCGTGGGTTGAGATAAAGACAGTTTAATAGGACAGAAGAAGGGAAAATAAAAGAATATACAAAACAAGTGATGTGCAATACAGTTGCTCACCACCTGCTGACCAATGCCCAGCCAATCACCAAGCATTGGTGCCCCCCAGCCAATTCCCCACAGTTTATATACTGGGCATGATGCCATATAGCATGGGGTACTCCTCTGGGCAGCTGGGATCAGCTGTCCTGGCTGTGTCCCCTCCCAGCTGCTTGTGCACCCCCAGCCTCTGCTGGCAGGGCAGCAGGAGAAGCTGAGAAGTTCTTGACTTAGTATAAGCACTGCTTAGCCACAACTAAGACACTGGTGTGTTATCAACATGATTCTCATCCTAAATCCAAAACACAGCACTGTACCAGGTACTAGGAAGAAAAGTGACTTTATTCCAGCTGAAACCAGGACACCTAGTTCTCCCATCCTCTTTGATTTTTCTGACAGCTCCTCCCACAGACAACTGCATTGGACATGCCTTGTCTCTTGGAGAAGAGCCCCTGCTGTTCGGTTACAATGATTGCTCTGATGAGACCTTGCAGCTAATGACCTGTGTGTTCTGTCTCGGGTAAGAGAGAGTCGAGATGAATTTAACAAGTAGCTCCTAGCATAGGTGCTGTTTTATTGCTCTAAACCTCTTTTTGGGCTGCTATAGTTAAAATTGAAGGACAGACTTAAGATAATGCCTTCCACTCTGAATGTGTATCTTATAAAAGCGAACAAGCTGTGAATAGACAAGGCAGCAAAGCTCTTGGAGATGGAGCTGTCGGGATGATACTTCTGTGTGCCCATGACTGCTAGCTTATGCAAATCTGAACTTGAATTGGGCTGGGCGCTCTCGGTTCAGAGGATATCTGCTCAGTAGCCTCTCAAATCAGTTGGAGATGGCTCCCTATCTCTGAAGTGCACATGAGGAAGGCTGGAGAGAGGAGGTGCTGACAGCATCCCATCCCTTGCCAGGGTAGTTATATGCAGCTATGGTGAGTCTGAAAAGATAGAAACTGATACCCATTTGGATGTGGTGAGGTCACACTGACAACAGAAACACCATGTTTCACAACTCCTGTCTCATCAACTCCCCGTCTGAAGGAACTGGGATGTGTGATAGCTGGAGCCTGAAGAGGACTTGCTTGTTTTTGAATGGTGCTCAGCCTTGGTGCAGATACAATCTGCTGTTGCTTCTGAAACGGCTTGTGTGACAGCGGAGAAATGTCTTGGTCCCTTTCCCACCTGGAGGAGGGACTTTAGCTGATGTGCTTAATGCTTTATCTGGTGGGGGAGCCCACCTCCCCTGATGCCTTTAGGTGATAAGATCTAGTAGGTAGGCTCCAGAAACCCTACAGCAAGTCCTAGCTAGCTGCTCTTGCTGGCATCCAGTTTGTAGACTGCAGTGCTATAAACTAATGCCCAAGAGACCAGCTGAGTGTGGCTCCAGGACAGAAAACAAAGCCACAGTCTAGCCTTGGTTAACACTTTTCTGTTTCATGTCTGTGTTCACAGCAGCCTGCAATTGGGCTGCTGTTTGTGATCTTTGATCTGAAGCTGTGATGCTCCCAGCGTGACCATACACATCTTCAGAGGCCATCTCTCTTCTTGCCTGAGAAGGCTGTTGAAATCTCAGCTGAATGTTTTTGGTTTTGGGGGGGGCTACTGTTACCTTGTCACTGCTGCTGAACTTGGTGGCTGTGGGCTCTGTGAAATGCAGGTCATAAAAAGACAGTTTAAAGGAAAAGACTAACTCGGGTGTAGCTATTCCTTTGAAAGACATGTCTGTTTTTCATTAGTGTTCTGGGGCTCTCTTAAATCTCTTGCTTGTTAAAAGCCCTGAGGTGAGACAAAGGACTTCTGGTGGGAAAAGTATGGTCATGATGGCAGTCGGAAAGTAAATGTTTTTCTATTATTCCTTGGATAATGCATACAACATGGCAAGGGAAGCTGTGCAATTGCTTCTCAATCCTTTTTAGGAAGCCACTGCTGTGTAACCAGTCTGTTTGCATGGTCTACCTTGGCTTGAGGTACTTGGATGGGCAAACGCCACTATTTCAGATCAATGTTTCCTTGCTGAGTGGTGCTCGCCTATTCCCAAAGTTTCTTAGCCTTTAGCAGACCAGCCAGTATTGCTCGTTGGAGACTTGTGTCTTGTAGTGCATCTTGTAAATGGAGAATTTGTATCCTGGAGTGAAAAAAGCAAACAAAACAAAACCCCAAACCCCCAAACTAACAAACCACCCCACAACTTTACTGTGTTCTCTGCAAATAGACTGTATTTTCTTCCTCTTGCTCTCCTGGAGGATTGTGTATTGTCTGCCTCTGATTGTTATCTCCTGTAGAGCAAGTCGGGGTTTACTTTGATTGGGCTGCATTTAGCAACTGTAATTCTGCAAGGAAAGCTTCTGATCTGCAGCTGTCAGATATGCCACTTGCTGCAAGTCAGAGTGCTCAAGGGCAGAGAAGCTGGTACAGGAAAGTGTGTGCACAGCTGTGGCTGTCTGTAGTCCTCCTAAGAGGAAATGTTTGGAGGGCATGAATAAGACAAACCAGAGGGTGTTTGGTGAGGCTTTGATAGACTATATATATATATACACAACGACCCTTTCAGCCATGTAGCATAACTGCTTTCTCTGTGGGACTGGCTATTGCTATAAGGCTGGGGGTGGGATGTTAATGTAAGTTGTGGGAGAAGAAACGTGAAGCCTGTGACCTGCTGAGGGCAGCCTGTGCTGATCCAGGCTGACAAAGCTGACATGGTGCTGTTCTAGGGGTCTCTTCATCCCCCTTTCTGTGCATGGTGACACCAGGTCCCTCCTGCAACACATTACCGGGGCTGTGAGTTGGACAACAGTGAGTCAGCAGTGGCCCTGGTGGGACCAAACCCCTTTGAACTGTGGTGTGTCATGCACCTCCATGGCTAAAGCTGTCCAGAGGACAGCCAGCACATGCAAGCAACATGGTGTTCATCTTCTGTGGCTCAGGAGAGCTGTTATAAAGGCTGGCAGGAGGTTCTGCACACAAGGAATGCTCCGCTCCAGCAGTGCTTTGTTTGACCTCTCTGGTGCTGAGATTCAGCTGTGGCGCATGAATGGTCTTAGGGGAGCAAGCAGGTGCAATGTTTGTCTCACCTCAAGAGCTACCCACCTCAGGACAGCTCTCCTGTAGCACCCACACCGAGAGAGCAAGTCTGTGAGATCTTTGCCTTGGCCATCCTGCAACTGAAAGACAAAATCCCAACAACAGCATCCCTCTAGCCCTGTTCTGTATAAAAGTACCTGTCTTGAGGTCATTCCAGGTAAAATTTCAGGCCTGTTTTTAAGCTTCTTTCAGGGACAGAAACTGTTGTTTGGTCTCACTCTGTGACATGACTCACCGGTGCTTTCAGCAGCAACAATAGCAGAAATAGGCAGCATTTTTTACAATGTGATTACTCTTAATTTGTGCAAGATAGAGAAGTCTGGAGTGGAATTGTACTTTACCTGTGTGGCTGCTGTACTGAAGGGAAAGTGCCTTTAATTTCTTGGGCAAAAATATCGGCAGTCTTACGTTAGTAAAAATTTAAATTTGAATTGTGGAATAAATGAGGTTGGAAGGGAGGTCTGGAGATCTCCAGTCCAACCCCTTCCTCCAAGATCAGTTAGGTCAGGTTTCTAAGAGCTCTGTCCAGTCAAGCTGTGAGTACTTCCAAGGATGGGGAGACTCTCCAACCTCCCTGAGATCATGATCTGGTGCTTAAACACTGTCATTAAGGAAGAAATAAAAAAAACCCACAATATTGAGTTGGTATTTCCATTTTTACACCTAGAGCTTGTTACTGTGCACCTCAAGTCTGTTTTTTCTATTGCCTTATGCAAGGTAGCTGCATGCAACAATAAGAGACCTCCTCAGCCATTTCCCCAAGCTGAACAGATCCATTTCTCCCACTCTTTTTCACACACTATGCTCCAGTCTTTGGTGGTTCTGGTATTTCTCTGCTGGTTTCACTTCAATTTGCCTCCTGTGCTGGAGAGCCCAGGACTAGCTGCAGCACTCCTGATGTGGTCTCACCAGTGCTGAACAGAGGGGAGGAGTTGCTGAGAAGTCAGAGAAGAGTTTCCATATACTGGTGCCTGGCAGACATGCCATGGCTGAAGATGTGAGGGGAAGTCCACTGCTTCCTGAGGTCAGAACTAGCATGCTGCCAGACAAAGGTGGTTTGAGATGCTGTCAAGTAGGAAATCTGAATTAAGCTCTGTGTTGATTTCTAATGACTGTTAGAGCTGCTTGCTTTAAGACAGTGGTTAAAAGCCTCACAGCACTGTACAAGGGGAGTGTAGATTTACTAGTTGGTTGTCTCTTCAGAAGTTCCTCCTGCTCTAGATAAGGTAGAACACAAAACAGCATCAGATGAGACAAGCAAGACCTTAAATCTTACTATGAATCTCCAGAGGAATGGTAGTGACACTACTTTGCCTTAACCTAGAGATAAACGTGGTGGGCTGCTGGTTGCCTGAAAAGAAAGTGTGCCTCTACTGAGACTTGGTTCACATATGTCTGACAAAAGATGTCCCATTGAGATAACGAGCAAACCCACAGCTTTAGCTGTTTTTCTGGATCTTGCTAAATCAAGAAAGTGGCTGGTGGCATCCTCCAAGATATTTCAAGAATAACAATAACCACCCCCCATCTGGTATCAGTACGTTCTTTCAGTAGTGTTAAATATTGGCACTTCCCCAAATAACTTGGTTCCTCCTCTGTTCCTTTAGGAGAGATGACGCAGTCACTTGTGAGGGAGGTGAACTGATGCTCAGGCTCATTCTTGTCTTGCATTAAGGTGATAAACAAAAGATTTAAGTCTACAGCAAACAGGCTGTAGCTTGGTATCAGCTCTCAGATTAGTCATAATTGAAAGGCGTAAAACTTTATGCACCAGCTGCTGCTTTAGCACTAAAACAATTGGCTTCTCCAGGCAATTAGCCTGTTGACTTTTGAGTTGAAGGCTTTCACCTGCACAGACAGTGAGACCAGAAGACTCCTCAGGTGATTTCCTGGATTCCTTTGTATGTGGCCAGGCTTGTTAATGTGGCAACTCTGCCTTGGCCCTGCCTTGTTTCCTAATCTGGTGGTAACTTTGGCATGATAGACACTTCTTTACAAGTGTCTGTATCTGACGTCTCATTAGGATTTCAACAGTGTTATGCAAATGGTTGTTATTGTCCTAACAAGATGTCTGAACCCATGTCTCTTAAAGTTTGCCTGTGTTTATTAGTCTGGCTTCCTAACAAAAAATATACTTCTTGCTTCAGGTGCAGCTCTGCTCTGATAGGAGCAGTTCAGGCATTGATATATTTGCCTATATTCGGTGGTGGTTCAAAATGGGTTGGTATGGGATGGCTGGTTTACTGCATGCTGAGGAGCATGTCCTAGATCAGAACAGCTGGACGAGGCTGCATGTCTGCTGAAGCTGTCCTCTGGACTGTGTTTTTTTACAAGCTAGATAGCAAGTCAGCTTGCTAAATCAGCAGCCAAAGGTAAAATAAGTGAGTGCTGGGATTTTTCTTTTTTCTAGCATACAGAATTTCTCCCAATGTTTGTCTATAACAGTGCTATAGTCCCAAAACTCCCTTTTCCTATCCCTCACTGATGGGTTCAGCTGCAGTTTCCCCCTGCTCCTGGGAATGGGGCAGAGCACTCTAGCTCGTCTCTGGGGCAGAAGTGGTGGGAGATACCAGTCCCCCCTACCCAACACATCATCAGCACCAGCAGACCAAGCCAATATCTATTTGCAGTAAGGTTTTGGATTGAAGTCTGACATCTGACTAGTCAGAGCCTCCATGCATCTACACAAACATGCTTGTACATTGATATCTTTATATGTCTGCTTGTGCAAAATGATCCTTGGACTAATCCTAGAGGCTGTTGGTTTATTAATCTCTGGATTCCTGTGTTCTTGCAGTCATATCTTCCCTTCAAATTAGCCATTCTTCTCTTGAAAAGCAGGAACATATCTCCTATGAATAGGAGGGTTTGGCTGTTCAGGCCCCATCAGCCCACTGGCATCCTTCCCCCCAAGATAAGGGAATTAAGGAGTGAGTTTGTAATAACAAACCAGCACAGTGATGCCCTGTGCAGTGGAGATGAAATAGCTGCTTTGTGTGCTGGAGGCTTGTAGCTGACAGCTTGCTCAGCCTGGGGATGCCTTTTATTTTGAACTGAAATAAAAATAAATGTCAAAGTCTTTGCAAGCTGTTGTTGTGACTGAATGAAGTACTTCATCCTCAGAAATGTTCCCCTGGACTTGCGTGCTCCATGAGCTGTCACAGTCCCTGAAGAATCAAACTTGATTGAGCCCCCAGCACTGTCTGCATCCAGATCTTGTCACTCCAAGATCTATTGTAGTCACTGCACTGGGTATTTCAAGTAGGCTAATAACTATGTAGGACATGTTCTTGGCTGCTTTTCCCCCTAAAGGAAGGTAGGTTTTATGTAATGGTACCATGTATGTCCTTCCTCTAACAACCCACTACAGCTGAACTTGACAGGTGATCTCAAAGCCTTTTACAAGACTAAAAGGAAAGGGGCATGCAGAGGGAAATGACTAACTAGCATCCCTGCTAAAGGAGTTTACTTGCACTATAGTGGATGCTGAGGAATCCACCTGCAATTTTTGAATCCAGGGATAAATCTAAGTCACTGACTTTTGTTCTGCTTCTCAAGCAAACACTTGTTTATCCAGTGCTAGTCTCAGAAGTCCTGTCCAACTTGCGTTAGGGTTAGTGTAGACACTTGTAATGAGCCCCCCTCCCAAGCTTCTTGATGTAGGGGAGGGTTGGAGGCCACCCTTTTAGTGTTCAGAGCACTGCAGTCTCATTAGATAATGTTTGCTGGCGGGAGCATGGTTGTATTAAAGTCTTTCTCTGACAGACTCCTTAATTCTGTACACTTGAACCTTCTTCCCTTGGTTGGAATATTACATGATGAATGATAGTATGTGACAGGACATCAAAACTTGCTCACAGCGTAGCATAGTTGACATGAGATGGGCAGCAAGCTATGTTGGGGGTGGGTGCAATTCCCCCCAAAAAACTTGTTCGCTCTGATCTTGGAGCATGTGCACAAAGCAGTTGTGCAATTGGGTTTAAGGACACTGGCTTCTAGGAAAAACAATCTATTTGGAAGAAGAATAGTTTGGTGGATACACAGCCATGTTGCTGTTGCTTTAGGAAAGCAGGATATATCCAGGTTATTTAAGACCTGAGAGCAGATGGATGAGCCCAAGAGACTCTCCAGGTTTGACAGGGTTTGCTGAAGTCTCCTGAAGCAAAGCCTTTGTGTGCACACAAGTACATGTAAAACCAGAAACAGCATGTGGCTGAGCGGAGAGTTGAACCTTCCCCAATATTGGTGTTGACTTGTTTCTCAATTTGTTAGGGCAATATCAGCTTGTGTAAGGAAAAAGTGGAAGTGGGTAAGGTTATTCTTAAGACTGAGAGAACTTCCTATGATTAGGATGCTAAGATGGGTAGCAGTCCCTTCTAAGAAACAAGAAAGCAAAGGAAGAGCTGTGATAACGTGCCTTCAGGAGGTTACTGCACAAGCACAGAGGAAGCAATAGTGTTGTTCAGCTCATCTACTTATTAAACCTCTGCAGTTCAAACTTGGTTAATGAGACTAAGCTAAAACAAAACACAGCTGGAGGGAAATGACCTGGCACCTGCTACTCAGTCCCTTTCCCGTAAGGAAAAGGTTGTGATGAGCTGCAGTGACTCATATCGGGATAGAAGAATGGATGTAGGATTGTTCTTAGTGTCAGTTATGGAGCTATTGGGTCTGGGCAGGGCAGCACTTAAACTTGATCTTTGTGGTTGAAGTGGGGAAATGTGACATACATGAGGAACTTATGTTGGACTACTTAAAGCTTAATTAGAAGGCTCTTAACACTGTAAAGAAAGAACTGATCCTTGAGGATGGGATTGGGGTTTTTTTAAGAAAGAAGTTGATAAAAGGCTTCAGGATCTCTTGAGGAAACATTTTGTGGAAAAAGCCTGTGAAGTGAGAGCAGTATCCCAGCTACTCCCAATGGTTGGAAAGCCAAGAGATCATCATCTTAACCAGATGAGGTGTATCCTCTAGCTTGATAACACCTGAAACCTAGTGATATTTTAAATCAGTGAGAGAGAACATCTGAGTTCTGAACATCTTAGTCTGGAGAAGAGGAGGCTGAGAGGAGACCTCATGGCCCTCTACAACTACCTGAAAGGAGGTTGCAGAGAGCTGGGGACGAGTCTCTTGAGCCAAGGAACAAGCGCCAGGACAAGAGGGAATGGCCTCAAGCTGCGCCAGGGCAGGGTCAGACTGGCTCTTAGGAAGGATTTCTTTGCAGAAGGGGTTGTTGGGCGTTGGAATGGGCTGCCCAGGGCAGGGGGGGAGTCCCCATCCCTGGAGGGGTTGAAGAGTCGGGTTGACCCAGCGCTGAGGGATCTGGTGGAGTTGGGAACTGTCAGTGTTAGGTCAATGATTGGACTGGATGATCTTCAAGGTCTTTTCCAACCCTGATGATTCTGTGATTCTGTGTGTAACATCAGGTTCAGAGGGTGTCCTTTTTACCTTTCTGCTAGTCTTGTTATTGCCTTTAAATTTACAATGCAGGTTTTTGAAAGGGATTTGCGGTACCCAGCAGTTGTTATAAGGATGATCTTGCAGAGCAAGTCAAAGCTGTTTGACATATTTGGGTCTGAGCTGAGACCGCTAACAAGCACTTGGTTTGGCAGACTGGGAGAATGACTGTTCAACCTATCCTATAATAAAAGCACAGCTGTTTAAAGCACAGTAGGATTATAGAATTGCTAATGAGGACTCTGCCTAGGTTGGGGATCCAAAAAGCCTCATTTATGAAAGCAATCCCATTGTAAACAAGTTTTTTTAGTCTCAGTAAATAGACACTAAGTGCTGTGAACTTGCAAATGGTGAAACTGAACTGCAAGGGGTGACATTTAGGGGTAGACTACTGTTCTGGACAGGCTTCATTACCATTCTGCAAGCCATTAATTCAATAAAGCAGTGTAACAGATCCATTTCTGCCTTATTTTCAGATGCTATCATATACTTTTATTGTACCCTCAATAAGGTATGAAAAACTTTGTGTGGATGGAAAGCTGGCAAGGGCTAGAAAAACAAGATAAAAGCATATAAAATTGATCTTCTTAAGAGTGTGGGCTGACAGTAGGGGAAGAAAGAGCTGCTGGGGTCAGAACTGAGGTTAAGTTTGCATAATGTGTACCTCTGCTTACACTTCTAACATAAACCTTAAAACACTTGACAGAATTCTTCCTCTTCAGCTCCAAAGTGAGACTGAATAAACTGAGGAAACCCAGTCTCTGTAGAAAGAGGTGGTATGTTACTTCTGGTCACAGGTAAATTTTCTGCTTTGAAGATCTGGTATGCCATTTATTAGAAGCAGGTACACTTGGCTTTCACCAACAGATGGTGAAACTCTCAAATACTGCGAATAAGCCTTCGCAGTTGCATTAGCAGAGGTTCATTTTAAGCGTGAAATGTCATAGTTGGGGGTTACAAGGCTTTGATCTCATCTTCCTTCAAAGAAGCTTCAGAGTTCTGACTCTTCATGCAGTCTCTATCACGCAAGTAATAGCAGACTGGTTTGGAACTTGTGCATACATCACTGATGTTGATATCGGTTTAGGATTGAAGATGCATCTTTCATCTGAATGCTCTAGACATCAGATGGCCAGTACTTAACTGGGTAGCTGTATTTATAACCTCTGCTCCCTGGATGGCTAGTGTACAACTGACTTCAGTCTTTTGGAACTGTGTAGACCCCCTCACTGGAGCTGAATTCTCCAGAGCAATTGGTATTTACGGTGGTAGAATCATCTGTCATTAACTTCATGCAGGAAGATGTGACCACAGCGCATGCTTTTCCATCTCTGTTCCAAAACATAAAGGCAAACTGAGTAATAATCAGATATATAAGGTTATACAAATGCTGAATACGGCTTAGCAAACACTACTGTTTCGCATCCGTTTCCTTTGAGCATAATGCCCAACACTCAACTTCATGCCAAATTGTTAAAAAAGCGCAGGCCACAAAAGCAGCGCTCTAAAGCACAGAAGAATGAAGCTAATGCTGTATGTTTTATGGTTGAATAATTAAAGACTGACTTACACTCTCTCACAAAATAAGAAAAACTTGCGGAAGCTAATTCCTGTCTGCTACTGTGAGAGTGTTTCTCAGTGTGCCTCTGGTGTCACTGTTGTCCATCAGCAGGTTTGTGTTTCCAGAGCTGCTGGGCAGACTCTGCTCCTTAAAACAACAGCAAAGGGCTTTTCCAGCTGAGCAGCACTAGAAATGCAAAATATACTATGATTTATATATATACTATGACTTCTTGCTGCATCTGTCTTGATGTTGTCCCTTGTTACAACTCTGGTCTTCCCAAGCTGCCGCTCTGGCCTACTGGCTTCAAACCTGGGTTTTGAATCTCCTTCAGTCCCCAATTCTCCTGATATAGCTCCTGCTGCTGCATAATTTCTTCTTTTTTTTACTGGCTCCTATTCCTCATTACTTCCTACTTGTCCTATACCTGCTTCCAATTTTACTCAGCAAAGCCAAAACCCTCAAGTCTTAAATTCTAATGTCTAAGGGTTGTTGAGCATATGCAATTTAGTTGCTTTTTCTCCTTCCCTCAAAAAGGCTTATAATTTGCCTAGATTTTCAGCAATGACAAAAATTAAATTTGACACAGAAAGCTATCCGCTGTTCATTAAAGTCCCAGTTCTAAATTGTAGGTCCAAGGCTTTCCAAAAAAAAAAAAGTCACCAGAAATTGAACAAAACAATGTGTTTATTCCCATGCTGCTTTCTGAGAAGCAGTTGAATTCACATGTTCCAAAACAACTCTGCCTGAGGCAGACCCAGCTAGCATGCAAACTCCTATCTTGAACAGCCAGGACTTGGTGAATTTATAAGCAACTGAAAACAGTACTGGGAAGGGTTAGCCAGCCTTAATAATACTGTCTAAAGATGCAGTCTTGGAAGGAAGATTATCTCTTTAAAGTCTCCTAAAAAAAAAATATAAGAAATAATCAAGTCCTGCTGAATTCCCCTAAGAACACGAAGGACTTAATTCAGACTTGCCACACTCTTGCGCAGACCTCCACAGATCCCACATCATTCCTGTTTAAATAGCCCAGTGTTCTTGAATCTACCACAATAGCACAAAAGACAAATGGAAGTGATTGTGTGCTTGCGAGTCTATTTTCTTTAATGGATGCATTTCAGGGGTCATGGGCCATGTGGCCCTCCCTTAGATATACAATCAGACCCTGAAAGAACATTGTCTGCTGGAGAACTTCCTCTGACACACCACCCTGCTGAAACAGCATGACAACAGCCGTGTTTCATTTTTCAAGGAGCTGCATTTAGCCAACTTTGTAATTAGGACAATGAGGAATACATATCTCTAAAGCAGTGTGTCTTTTAATAGTTGATTTATTTTTAAGAATGGGTGTGATTCAACAACTTTTTAAAAACTTCATCTCCTACTGTCTGTATCTTAAGGAATAAGCCTGGTGTTGATCTAGTGATCCTTTAAATGGAAGGCTGGAGTTGGCCGACTTCACTGTTTTGAATGTATTTTTATCAATGTTATACCAGTGTCTGGGTTCTCGAGACTTGCTCCTTGGCCCCTCTCTTACCGGCAGTCTCGCAGTGGGTTCGTCTGACCTATTCAAGCGAGCGCCTTGCAATGGAGATGTTTCCTGTGAGAGGTTAGTGGCATTTGTCTAGTCTGACATTGGCACGTGAGCTCTGTGATAGCCAGCATGACTGTGTGTGTGTGTTGGTTCTGCTGCGAGGGGTTTGTATTCCCCCAAATCTGGGGACTGAGGAGGAGGAGAGATGCAGAGTGCTCTGGGGCTTTTGCTGCCTGGCTGCCCAGGTGGAGGGTTATGGTGTATTGCTTGGTGCTTCATGGAAGGCTTTGAGAGAACGATTCTGAAATCTTTTTTAACCTTAGTTTGGCCATCATTTGTGTAATGCTGGTAATTTCTGCAGTCCAAACTTCCCACAGGCACTGGAGAAGCCCTGATGTCCCTCAGCCTGGATGGGAAAGGGGAAGAATGAAGAGATTGTAGTTGTGATGCTCAACTAGGGGTTCCTCTTCTGCCCTTCCTGCTTTTTTTTAATGCAACATCTACAGTATTGGACCATGAGGAACCTTTGCCTAGATCCTCTTCTATGCTAAGGCTTTCTGCCCTCCTATTTCTTTCCTAGGAGATGCTGACACGTGGCTGATCCTTTCTGTACAACACCTCTAAGCTCCTTTTCTTGGGCCTGAATTGTGTTGGCTGATGCTGGAAATCAGGGCATGGTGCTGCCAACAGGACTGTGCATTGGGTTTTGGAACAGAGAAGGTGAACTGCAGTGGGTGATCTGTGCCTGCTAAAATGGTCTTGTTTCTTGTCAGTTCAGCTGTTTCCAACGCCATTACAAGAACTGTCCCTTAGTGCTCCCTGAAGCTTTGGCTGCTTGGGTAAGGTAGGCAGGCTGTCGTTTGGTACAGCTACTATCTTTAAAACTGAAGCCCTACATTTCTTCCTAAGTGCATCACAGTGTATCTTTTGCCTTCTATAGTGGTTTAACCTCAGCTGACAGCTTGGCCCAACCCAGCTGCTTGCTCAATCCCCCCTGGGTGGGATGGGGGAGAGAATCGGAAGAATAAAAGTGAGGAAACTCGTGGGTTGAGACAAAGACAGCTTAATAGGTAAAGAAAAAGCCATGCACAAGCAAAGAAAAACAAGCAATTAATTCCCCACTCCCCATTGGCAGGTTGGGGTTCAGCCATCTCCAGGAAAGCCGGGCTCCATCATGCCTAATGGTGACTTGGGAAGATGTAACTATTACTCTGAATGTCCCCCCCTTCCTCCTTCTTCCCCCAGGTTTATGTGCTGAGCATGATGCCATATGGGCTGGGATACCCCTTGGGTCAGTTGGGGTCAGCTGTCCCAGCTGTGTCCCCTCCCAACTCCTTGTGCCCCCCAGCCTCCTCGTAGGTGGGGTGAGAGGCAGACAAGGCCTTGACTCTGTGTAAGCCCTGCTCAGTGATAACAAAAACATCTCTGCATTATCAACGTTGTTTTCAGCACAAATCCAAAACACAGCCCCATACTAGCTACTATGGAGAGAATTAACTCTATCCCAGCCAAAACCAGTGCACTTTCCTCACTGCTTTCCAAGCCTCTCAGGCTCTGAGCCTTAAAAGCAGTTGAATGCTTAATACGCAACCTGGGATGAACATGGGTGCCAAACTTTGAGATGAACAAAGTTGACCACCATTACCCTCTCTACCCCACTAACTGGTCGCTTCAAATTCAAGCTCTGCTTCTTGATGGGAACTTAAATTGCTTTTGGCGTCTTGGTGGGCTGAGTATCTCCCTGATAAGCTCTTGAAGGGTCTTGCTTGTAATTATGTTCCTTGGTTCCTGGCGTGGGCGAACAGCACTGAACTTGCAACAGAGCTCCATGGTAACAAGCAATGGGATTAACAAGAAAAATAGCCAGTTCTCCTGCTCACTAGCTCTTACAAAATAGCCTTGCAGCTGGAGGAACACATGCCTGGATCAGGTGCGACCTGGGTTCAAACTGAAGTAGCCACTACCACCACTTTTTGGACCTACAATCCAAGTCTTGTCTTTCTAATATACCCTTAGGCTGGGGATGATGTTTGCTCTGCAGGGTTTCTCTGGAGCCAGAGTAAATTCAGAAAGGGACCAAGTAAGAGCAGGCTGTGAGCACAGTGATAGGCTTCAGCTTCTGTGCTTGAATTGAGGATTTCCCTTACTACCTGAAGGTGAACATGTGAAGATGCTGTTCAGTACCTAGAACCTGGCCAGGGCTTCAGCTGACCAGACAGTGCAGGAGTTGTCTTTAGCTCACAGACTTCAGAGGCTTTTTTATTGATGGCGCATTTGAAATGTTAGGTCGCTTCAGCCTTCAACCTTCACAAAGTAAAGGAGTCCTCATGCTCATCTCTTATTGCGTATTAGAGTTTTATGAAGATAATCTAATGGAAAAACAAATGGGACCACAAGGCACGGCAACCAATGAGTTTAGGTACTGAAATTTGAGCCTGGCTTTGTCCTGGGTTTGGGGTAAACAGCATAGGATCAGCTTGAGAGGGGTTTGGGCATCGGTTTACATCATTGTCAGGTGTTGAACTTGGGGCAGCTCCGGTACTTACACAGTTACTGAGCAGTGTTCTAGCTCAAATTTCAGAGCATATCCCAGATATAAGTGCTTAGATGTTGGTCGCAAGGGAAACTGTTGAAAGTCATGCACCCCCTTGGTGGGCCTGACATGTAGGGAGTCAGTGTGGTACATCTGGCCATGTCTCCATGTTGTGTGGTGGTATGGGGAGAAGGAGAAGGCCAAGAATAAGTTATGGGCAAGGAAAGGACTGTTTAAGTGTCTTCTACGCAGTGGTGGGGGAATCACTTTGAATTTCTATCAGCAACAACAGAATTCAGTTGCTGATATTTATTTAATAATTTTGTTCATGTAGAGTAAAGAAACGGTTAACCTGAATGGTGGTAACTCTGCTGATGAAGCATTAAATATTTCTCTGACAAGTTAAGACTGACTGTTTCTGGTAATGAAGGTCTCCTAGGCTGGCTGAAGAGCTATGACAAGCCATAGCACTGCTCCCCCATTGTCTTTAGTTTAAATGTATGGATGACTCCCATCTTGATGATTAGGGGGTGAAAACTGTACAGATAAGGTACCTTTGCTGGAAAAGCACTTGGAAGAGAGACCCTTTCTTTATGAGAAACTTAAATTATTTTCCCTGCTGAATTATCTTAGCTTTTCTTAAAATGGCTTGCTTTTTTTTCCTGAGTACTTCATGATGGCACTTAAATAGCACTTTATATCTCAAAAGTACTGAGTGTGCACTAAAATCTACTGTAACTATTAGGAAATAAGACTTCTGGCTATTGGCAGAAAATGAATGCGATGCTTCTGTATTTGAGTCATTTACTACCTAAAATCATAAAAGATGGGAGCCTGGCAGACAGTTATGTAGCCCAAGTGTGACACAGCTATCTAGTAAGGAGACCAATAGACAGGCACAGAGAGCTTGAAACGAGCAGCACTAATTCTCTGAGGCAGGTTTCTATTAACATGACTATTTCTTGAGTAATTTCCAGCTGTAGCTCTTGTCTCAGACCTTTCTATGTGGATATATTAATTTGTACATGGTGTACCAGAGACTGAGAAACATACTACAGGGAAGGGACGTACCCACACTGTGATGTGGATTCTTCCCCCAGCAGATAAGGGTTGATAACCAGAATTGCCGAAATACGAAGAGACTAGCCGTGTGAGAATGTTTTGCTCAAGTTGCCTTTAAAGCAAAAACTTTTTTCTTAAGCAAACCTGCTTTGGCAGAGGGGAAGAATAGATTTCTTTAAATACTAAGGTTTTTAGCTTAACTGGCATTCTCATCAGTTCACCAGCACTGTGTATTTGTGGGTGACAGCTCCTTTCTCCTTGAAGGGAAGGATAACATGGGGTAGTGATTACACATCTTGGGTTTTGTTTTTTCTTCTTCACCACTGTGAATTTAACCTCTTTGTCAGCTGATACTGATGTCTTGTTAGCTTGGTTTATCCCTTTCCCTACATTTTTTCACATCCTCTAGCAAGCTGAAAGCCAGATTAATAATTTATTCTTGTTATATTTTTGTGTTGATACTTGCACATCTCAAGTGTACCTCGTTCCTGTTGCTGGTTTCTGTGGAGGTACTATAGCACCATAAGTCCCTCTGCTTTTTCTCTAGCTGCCATTAGTTGAAAGTAGGAATTCAGCTCTCTTCATGCTGACAGATACATCAGTAAGTTGTCACTTCCCTACAGAACTAAAAATCCACCTCTGATGTGTGAAGCCAATGATCAACCTGAGCTCGGTGTAGCTTAATCTTCATCTGTGGCACACTTTTCATCACCAAATGCCCCAACCCTCCTGCTCAACTCTTCCAGGCTTTCCTGTGTGCCACATCTTGCTCTCTGTCTCCGATAGAGCGCCTTTGTCCACTCATATTTCTACCTCCTTAGAAGATGGATTGCTTACTGACCTAGATATGGGGGGTTTTTATATGCAGGCATCTGTTTATGGTGTTTCTCTCTTGCTAAGCATGTACCTCACCTGGGAGGCTGGTTAATTATGATGTTCCTCATGTACGCCAGTTTCTTTAAGAGCTGGGATAGTGTTCATCAGGAATGATACTTGACTGTGGAAACAAAGCAGTTGGAAGCTGAGCCTCTTAGGAAAGCCTAATTGCTCAGAAATAGGAGTGGCTTTGCTTTCACCTTCAAAAAGCAATAGGCGACAGCTCTGTTTCAAATTAACGGGACTTTGTGCATAGAATGTCAAGAAACCAAATGCCTCGATCTTGCAAAGCTTTGACTAGCTGCTCCTAACTCTGTGCACTTGGTACCACCCATGTCATCGGTGCTGTGTATTTGAAGTTCAACAGAAGCTCTTTAGAGGAGTGGGGTCTCTGCAACATTAGTATTTCTCTGTGAAGCAGAGGAAGTGGTGTCACTTAAAAAAATGTATTTGCAAAACTACTAGAGATCCTAAGGCTTGGTTTGGGAGATGGGTGACTTCATCCCTGGTCGAATTCCAGCTGAGTTCTGCCTGCTGGCAAACTGTGGGGGCTCTGGTAGAATATGGTTGCTATCCTATGCTATATGGACATTTAGGTGAATCCTGATGTGTTGGTGCTGGACTGTTGCCTTCTGTCAAAAATGGTGGAAGGTGTGATATAGGTCCTGCACGCAGCAGTGTAAAGACTCTTGGAGAAGAGATCTGCACGTGTAACCCTGACCCTGACTCAAAGATCACATGCAGATAAAAGTTAACTGGAGAGTATTCAAATGTCATGAATGCGCCATGGTCACTTGGTGTCTCCAGCTTCGCAGATGAGAGAATGTGAGAATGACATGTTTTTGGAGGAGTCTTAAAGGATAGACTGCTTTGATATTTAAATATGCATCCGGGGAGGCGGGTAGTTGTGTGTCTTGGAGAAGAATGCAAGTTTATTTGCTTGCTTGGATGATTGCTCGACCACCACTTGTAGTGTGAAATATGAATTTGGAGAGCAACTAATAGAATGGCTCCAGTGACTGCAGGCAGATGTGGGGTGGGGCATGCTGTCTCCAATGCCTATTTAATGTTTTAAAGGTTGGATATAGCAACACAACTATGCATGCCCATCCCTTGTAACCCTTAAAAGGCCTTTGACTGTTGGATTCTTATTTAATTGCAACTTTTCTTTCACACAAGCCTGCTCAGTGTAACTAATTGAGCGGAACCTTGAAAACTGTGTCCTGGGAAGTCCTGGAGAGCAGCACTGCAAGTTCGGCCTTGCTTTTCACTTCTGATGAGTTTGGGAGGCTTTTGAAGCCTCAGCTGTTGTTTGAGTGCATAAAAGCAAAGAATATTGCTTTTTACCTCTATGAGGAGGTGAGAAGGAGCAATCTTGTCCCCAGGGTGACAAGCCACCCAGCAGCACTTCACGCAGAGTTACTTCTGAGATGAGGTGACAGGGTCTGCTCTGCTGACACGGGGCTGGATGACCACATGGAAGAGCAGCATGAAATACATCTATAGTTACAACTTCAGATAAAATATCCCATGTGTGTGCAGTTTCAGCTGCGTCTAGATTCCAATTAAGAGCCAATCTGACCCTGTGATCTTAAAAATGAATCTATGGTAGGATTTTTTTTGTATGCTGTCTTACAATGAATAAATACAATTGGTCTTCTCTATCCAAGTGCTAGCAAGAGGGGAGCAGGAGATTAAAATAAATTAACACCCACCTTATTTTGCTTGAAAACCTCCTACAAAATAAATAGTGCTGCATGATAGACTGAACTACGTATGAGTCTACTTTTGTTGCAGATAGTTTTTTTTTTTTCTTTCCATCTACTCTATCTTTAATACCTCTAGTATCTTTTTGATTTCTGCACAAATGGTTGACAACCCAGAGCATTCTGCAGGTCCATGGATGTCCTTAACATGAAAAGGTCAATAATGTCCACTGGCTAGTCTGCCTGCCTAAAACAACCTCTCTGCCTGCAAGTCCTTCCATAAGGGTGGCTTTAGAAGTCTGAAGGTAAAAACCATGTTCATTGCTCTGGTCACTTGTATCTGAGGTAACAATGGATGCTTCCAAATTAGGAAGCAAGTTTGCTCATGAGGTTTTACTTATTGGGGTAATGTGATGTTAGTAAAGTTTGTGTTAAATGTGACCACTAGTGATGATCTTAATGAAAGTGTTTGAAATTGTCAGTGGAAAAGTATGAGGCTGTTGGTGTTTAACACAACATTCCAATACCTGCTTATATCACCAGGCATTATCTTAATATAGAAATACTGGTATCATCTGAACACTTAAATTTAATTTTACTTAAGTGCCACCCCCCCAGCCCCAAGTTAAGGCCATATAGCTATTACATAGCACTCAAAATAACCTCTCTCGGATATCTGAAATTCCCTGCGGGTAGCTGAGCCTCTGGCTCATCCCGTGGGTTGTTGCAGCAAGAATCTGCTAACCCAAACCAGCTTGATCCACTTAAATCAGCTCTTCCCTCAATGTCATAAGCCATTTGGGTCTCTCCTTCTTGTGAATAATACACATGGCCTTCTGGTTCCTCATCTGCTGGGGGGAGAAGGGATCAGCATTGTGGCTTGTGCGCCATAGGTGCTGCCGTGTTGCAGCTCAGAGGTGTTCCCTGTTTTCCTCTAGCAGTGCTGGTGTGGCTTTGGGATGCTCTATTCTATCTGTGAGCACTCCTTGCTTGCAAAATGAGGGAGGATGACTGCATTAAGGAAGATTTTTCTGTAACAGGGCATCCCCTTCACAGAGCACAAGGGGGATGAGCTGTCTGTAGTTGTACATCTTGCGTGAGCCTTCAGTTAACTAATGCCCCCAGACATGTTGGCCATCTTCTCTGGTGGTGGTGTTTCTTTCAAACCAAATGAACTCTGAGATGAAATGCAAAACAACTCTTTGAAATTGAAGCTTCTTAAGCTTAAAGCACTGCAAAAGTCATGCTGGATTGCAAGATAGGTCTGTGTCTGCAAACCCCTCCTAAGAAGTCTCCCATGTGAGTAATTTCTGCCTATTAAAAATCTAGAATTAACCTCTGGGATAACACCCCATGTTACAACTAGAGAACAAATTTATCTTTTTCTGAAGCTCTGAGTGTTTAATCCCTACAGACTCCCTCCCTTGAGACACAGTTTGGCAATTTAGAGCAGATCTGAGAGTCTTTTGAACTTGGGCTCCAGCAACTCTTTTTGGCTAAACGTCCAGTTTCATATCTGACAAACTTTGAACTCTGAGTGTGTGAAAACAAATTCAGAACTTATGCATTCACAATCCAGAAGGGCAGGAGTTCAGGCCCACTTCATAGGGCTTTTTGTCAAGCAATCCTCCTTATGGGTTTGGCCAAATCTTACTGCAAGCCTGTAGGCTAAGGTGGTGTAGTGGAGGTGGCATGAGAAGTGGCTGTGATAATGATGTGTGAGGTTGGCAAGGTTGCAAGGGCTAAATCATGTGTGTAATCTCACAGGAGACTTTGCTATGAAACAACAGATGTCATAGCAAGGCCAAGAGGAATGCTAGCCAGAACTGAGCGGAGCAGACCATATGTACCTATTCTGGACTTCATTTTGTCGGCTTACAAAAGCATGGTTGTTGCATGGTGGTCGGGGTTCCTCCTCATGCTGTCCTTGGCTCTTCTGGATGTACAAACATGACGTCCCCAGAAAAGCCTCTGACACTCAAAGGTGCTCATGCTGGGAGATGTCAGCTCTCTAAAATGCTCTTTTAGGAAAAAAAGCAGAACTCTGCAATTAAATTCAGTCAAATTAAAGATGTGCAGAACAGGAATCCTATGGTGCAGGACAAAGCAGGACATGCTGTGCTGTGTATTCTGCTGGGGTTTCCTTTCTTATTAAATGACTTAACAGAAGGAAGTCATAACCCACTCAGTGTTCCCTCTTTTGTCTGGAAGAGTTAACCTTGCAGCATGAAAACAACCCAGCGTGGCAGAATGACTGCAGTGAGTGCAACATAGAAATCCATTTGCTAAATGGTGGCTTTGGTGGTGGTTTTGCAGAGTGCCTCTCTAAAGAGAAACTCTTATGCTACTGTGGGGGTCTTTTAGATGTAGCAAAGTCCTTTTTGACAAATTGAAGATGTTTATAGCGTGTGACCTCGCTACAAACTGAATTAAAGTGCAGCTACCTACTGAAATGGCCTCAGTCACCAGCTTGGCTTTGGCCACCCCAGGAGCAAGGATGGAGTGGGCAGGGGAAGCTGGATGTGAGACTTTGTCACTAACAAAGTGAGGGATTAAAACAGACTGCATGGTGGTTCCTACCTCTAGAAAAAAACACACTCTGGTTGTCTAAGAGCCTTCTGGTTTCCCTTGGAGATCCTATCAAGAGGAAAATAACCAGACGGCTTATCTGGGCCCATCTAGAGAAGTGAAACACCAGTGGAAGTGGATGAGGACCCATCCAGAGGCAAGGCTATAACTAGGAATCAAGAAAGGTGTTGGTAGCCCTGGTGTCCCTTGCTCTCAAAGACATGAGAAGCCCAAATGATTTCTCCAAGGTGAACTAGTGCTGTGATATTGGGCTAAAGGATACAGAAATTGGGGGAGATTTGGAAAGCAATTTTAAATTAAGATAAACTAGGTACAGATGCTTTCCTGCAGAGTACTTACTTCTGTCTACACCTAGTTAGATTTCTTTGGATCTAGGAAACATTTGGAGATTGCCCAGACTGCTTTTATTGGGCACCTTGAAGTCTGTTACAGATATATCTGCTGCTTTTAAGCATGTACATTTACTTTGTGTGCCTCTGGCTTCCTCTGGATAGCTGAAAACCTAGAGATGCAGGCGTTGAAGGCCTGCTGCCTGCTCCTATGTCTGCTACTTCAATATTTTTAAGAATTGAATGCTGTGAGCAGAGTGTGTTGTGCTGGGAATATTGTGACACCCTTAATTGGGATCTGCCTTATAGACAAATGCTTTCAGTAATACAACATGGTATTTCTTGCACACAGTTCTTAACTATTTAATTTTTTATTATTATTATTTCCCCTCCCCCTACCCACCCTGAGTCAGGAAGCTTAAAGTGAATGTGTTGCTCTCAGCTGTAGCTTTCTTCCCTGCTGCTCCTGGTAGGGATAGCCTCTGTCCAAGCAACAGCCCCTCTGCAGACAATAAAGGAATAGGGATGGGGGTGTTGGACTCATCTGAGCAAGAAATGAGCCACAGGGCATTGAGAAGAGGAGGAGGGATCACCCAAATGCATCGTTGGGACTGGAGAGGCCCTCATTTTGCTCCTGTTGCTCTATTCCCCTCTTGAACTTGGGTAAGTGGCTTTATCTCTGCCTCAATCTCCTCCAAACCCTTTTTTTCTTTGAAGCTTGGGGGTAGGGGGACATCCATGCATGAGCTGGGGTACCTCCTCAGGAGATGCTGAAGGGATGAGCCACTTTTGGACACTATGATCTGCTCTTGTGGCTTTGATCCTGATGCCCAAGCACAGCCACTAGGACTGTCCCTGGACGTAGGTAATTGTTACAAGCTGAGATGAAGCGCGGCATCGTCTCCTGGCTGGATCTGCCAGCACAAACAGCTTCCCGGAGTCGAGCCAGGAAGCCACCGAGTGATCGCTTCCCCTCGGAGCTCCTTCCGGAGGTAGAGGACCTTCCTGCATGGGGACACCAGTCCTTTCCCAGCTATATTTGGAGGATCTGTACAGCACAGTGCTGTGTAACTCTTGCAGCATCAGTCCAGCCTTGGGCTGCTGTGGTGAAGAGGAGGGGAAAAAAAAAACCAAACCAACAAAAAACCCAATTTATGGTTAGGACGAAGCAGCAGGCATGCAGGAAAGCAAGGTCGTGGAGTGGCCTGTGGCGATGATCTGCCTCCCTGCAATAAAGGTGGTGATGGCAGGGCTGATATCTAGCACTGATTATTTTTTTTTTTCGGATGGTGAGGCTGGACGCAAGGCTAGACATAGGAAATCTGCTCAGCTTGTATTTTTTTACCTCCACCTTGGGACGAGAGGTCCTGAGCGGACTATGAAGCAGATGGTGAGAGCTTGTCCTAGTGTGAGTTGGCTCTTGCTGCTCTGAAACTCACTATTAGTGTGATGAACACACATCTCACTTCATATTTTGACTGGTGAGTGCTCTGTGGGTCAGATGGGGTGCTATGTGGTAGGGCATGCAGCTGGGGGGATGAGGTCTCTGCCCTGAAGAGCTGTGGGGTGGATGAAGGAGGTGGAGGGCCATGGGCATACCCTGGATAGCTCCAGCACTTGCTGATCCTGCAACTTCATTCATGCTCCTAGTGCAGGTACGCAGGCAGCGGCCCAAGTTGGCTGTGACTGGATTCCCAGCCCTCGCCAACTCTCGAGAGTTTGGGTTGGCCAGGAGCTGTTCATGAAAAGTACCTGGAACCCACCCAAAAATTGCTGGTCTTAAACTTATGGAGAGCTTCCAGCTCTGAGGAGCTGCCTCCAGATGATGCAGGTAGAAAAGGGTTGCTCTCACATTTTTCTTGTGCCAGTGAACCATGTTCCAAGGCTGTAATGGTGTTAAGAAGAGCTTTTGGTAGCCTTGGGGTTTCTTGGATATTGAGGACTACCTGATCACGTTAGAGGTGGTGTCCCCAGCCACTTCCCAGGACTCCAGTACCCATCTCGCATCAGCACAACAGTCTGGCAATGGGAATGCCACCCTGAGAGCACTGTCTGCTCAGAGAAGGTGAAAGTCCCTGCAGTAAAGTGCAGGAATTGTACAGGCTGGGAGGACTTGTTGCTTCTCCTGTCCTGATCCACCCCCTAATCAGCCTGTTCTCAGGGGTGGTTGGTGGGAAGTATGTTTGTGTATCTCTTCCCCCTGACAGGGAAGCCTTTACCTGCAGGAAACCTGCTTCAAAGCATCTGGGCTGCTTCCCCCAGAGCTCCCTGTTCTGTTCTTTTGGGCTGCCATGCTTTGTGCCTTCCAAAAAAACTGTTCCAGATGGCTGAAATCACTGTGCAAATCACCTCGCTTTGGAGCAGAGGTGCTATTGCTTCATCAAGCACCAAACTTCTGGAAATCTTTTGTGTTAGCAGCAAGTATTCTGTTAGGATAATAACCGGACAATTATTTAGCTCCCAACTGTGGTTCTGTGGTGCTCTCCTCTGCACTGTTCATCAACTCTATCTTCATTAAATTGTGCTCCAGTGTCATTACTGGGGCATGATTTACAGAGGGAAGCAGAACATAAACTTGTGTTATTGATCCAAATTTGCTTAACCTACCTAAAATAGTCTGTCAAAGTTGTCTTCCTCCAGGCCACCACTAATTCTGTTTGTGCTGCTGAAGATCTGAATGACTCTGTATGATCTGATCTGCCTTTGTTTTAGGGTCTCTTGGTTACTGGAACTGCAGTGAGAGGTTTCTGGCTTACCCAGATGATAATGGAGGAAAAGCACTGTGACCTCTGGTAGGCGAGGAGAGGCGTCCTCATGTGTCTTTGCCCTTGTTCCTTTAAACCTGGCTCATATTCCTGTAAAATGCAGAGCTCCAAAATGCAGGGGTGCCTGCACTGCCCCTCCAGCAGCCCTAGCATCACTGAAGGGTCAGAAAGGCAACAGTGAGGGCCAAGGTCAAAAATAGCTTCTGTACAAGGAATAATAAAAAATTAGATTATCTCTAACCTGGGAAAGGTCACAAGGAAAGAGACTGAAGACTGCAGACAAAGGTGGGAAATGAAGGCACTTTATGCAGATTTTTTTGCTTAACGATCTAGTGAAAGGAAACTGTTCTTGTGACAGCATGCTAAACTGCAGAGCGCTCTGCAGGATTTTGGAGATGCTGGAATGCCCATAACCTCAAGGAATGAGTGAGCCCTATTGTGGAAGGGACACGTGCTGTAGATATGAAGTGCAGAAACCCATCTCCAACTCTCAAAGCCCTTGGTCTCCAGGTTTGTTGGAGGACACCCTAGGAGGTCTCCCTATAGGCTGGGCTGGTGCTAAAGCCCTCTTCCAGGTATATGTTAGTAGCTGTTATCCAATTCAGGACACCAGGCTGGATGGGGATTTTGATGATCAGTGGAAGAAGCTGTTCTTAAGCTCTTGATGCCCTTGCTTTCTACCATACCCATCATCAGCAATTCCCATTACATGCAAAGGTAATGTACCGATAGCAACAGTGCTCCAGGCCTCAGCTTTCTTTGCAGAACCAAAACCTTAATGGGATGTTTGTGTGGGAAGTGTGGCCAGAAACACTCACTCTCTGTGGATGTTGCAAGGAGATGGGCTGAGTCTTTAGCTGTCTGCATCCTGCTCTCTTCCCCAGTTCTTACTAAGCCATTCCTTATGTTTTTCATGGGACTTGCTAAACTCTTTCCCCATAGTTTCTATTGCTTGTTGATGATCGTAACCCTTCTCGCAGAGGAAATGTACCAGGTGAACTTTTCAGTCTTTCAGAAAGTCAGATAATAACCTTGAATCTGGCTAGGATGGTGCTCTCAGCACTTGAGTATGCTTTGTGGGATTGGGACACCGCTAGTTAGTGATTTCAACCTTTTTAATGAGAGAGGTTAAAAGCAGTCTGGTGACTCAAGTCACACCAGTTCTAGGCAGGGATAAGTTTGATATAGATTGAAATCAACTGCAAATTGTGCTAAACTGTTCCAAGCATGTACCTGGAGAAATAAGGGATAAGACTTTGATAAGGCTTTGAATTTCTCTAGAGCTGTCAAATCTCATTTACCTTGCTTGGGGTAGACCTTGAAACCTGAATTGGCTTTGGTATTGAGACAGAACCAGACAGTCTCTGGTGTGGACACAAATTCCTTCTCCAGTCTGCTGGGGGACTGAGACCAGGGATGTGATGTCTAGGCAGGCTACCTGGGGATGTTCACGGTGATGATGCACAAAGCTGAGTAGCAAGCTCAGGTCAAATCCTCAGTGAGGATTCTTGCTAAAACTAACAAGAGCACTGAATTTATCAGTGTGGACCAAGATGGAATACCATCATTCCAATCTGTTTGGTACTGAATGCCTATATCCCACAGAGGTGAGAAAAGGCCCAGGGAGATCATATTACTCAACCAGTATGACCATAACTGGCTCTCAGTACCTAGTAATCCCTGCAGCACTGCTTCAGAGTACAGTAGAGTAACTTGACTGTGATAATTCAGGTAGCAATCATCAAAATAGCCTGACGAAGCTAGAGGGGAGTCCTGGAGCACATGTTGACAGAAGATGGCTGGCAGTTAACTGCTGTGGTGTTCTCAGTATATAGTCAATAAAATACTTGTAATGGCATGCAAGCCCTCTATTCAAATGCACCACGGGTATCTGCTTTGTATCTCCAGGCTGAAAACAGAACTGTGCTAAAGCAGTAGCCTGTCTGAGCTGCTGCCTTGAAATGCTGCCTTGATTTTTCTCCCCTCTGGCTTTGCCAGCTGACAGCAATATAGCCTGTTGGTAGCTTAGCCTGACAGTGTGAGAAAGATTTCACAGAATAAAGTTAATGTCAACCCTGACCCACATGGGGAGAGAGAGACAGCCATCTTCAAATAGGCACATGACCAAGGAGATGAAGTAGATGTAATGCAACTTCTTCCCTAAACATTTTTGCATTGTTTTAGGGAAGAGCATTGCTAGCTCCTTAATGTGCCACGTAAGTGCTTGGCATGTTTGTGTATAAAGGCAAACACTTGTAGGAATTTTTGACAAAGTCTCCTTTGTAGATCAGCATATTGGGTACCTGGAAGGGGATGGAAAGTCAGCCTCTTGCTGCTCTGCAGGAGGGTTGCTCCGGGAAAGGCATCATTGGACCTCTCCTCCCCTAAAGCTTAGAACAGTATGGAGTTACAGTAAACTTGATCACTTAAAGACATCGTCCTTGTCCTAATGCATGTATTGTGCATTAGTTGGTTTAATAACATCAACTCTGTGACCCCAATTCTAGCTACTTATCTGGTTCCCAGCAGGTCTCAAGTTCAAGATCTCAATGTTCAGACAAAATGATCTGAGGCTGGCACTGTCTTGGGGAAAGAAAATGCGGTGAATAGAGGAGTTGTTTCTAGCTCTGAACTAAAATGTTCCCAAAATCAAACTGCTGTCTAGCTTATTGGGGTGTAAAAATATTCTCTTGTGGGAATAGCAATTGCAGGTCAGTCTAAGCTGAATCTAGCTGCCTCTCTTCATATCAGTCTGTTGGAGTTTCTCAGACACCAGAGGTTTTCAGAAAATTTGAGATGTGTGATTTTTCTCAGATTTTTTTTTTTTCCATTGGGGAGGGAGCAAAACCCTTAGACTACCAAGAGTATTTGGCTTCATTTAGAGGCCAAATGATTGTTCTGTAATGGGTGTTAAACCAGTGCAAGGGAATACTCCCTCTCTCAGTGAAACCCTGGCTTTGGTTGTTCTGGTGCTGAGAGATCAGAAGCGACATCGAGGCTCCTTCTACAAGCAAATTCTTGTGGATACTTCAAACTGGTTGAACTCTTGTGGACTTTGACACCTAAAAACAAAATAAGGAAGGACATCATGTTGCAATGAAGGAGTTGTGCTCCTGTGGTGCTTTACTCTGGGTGTAATCACTTGCCACATCCTAGGACTTCAGGACCTTCTTGCTCACTGGAAGGCTGGTAAAAGGGCAGGGCATGTGGGAGCTCCCCAAAGAAGGAAATTACTGTCAAGTTACTCTCTGCTTTAATTTCAGTCTTTTCTATCTACTTTCTCAGGATTCCTAGCCAGGAGCCAGTCTGTCTGTGAGAGGAAACCATCTGAATGGATGCCAGCGCTTCTGTAGGTGGCTCTTTGAAGTCTACCTGTTATCTTCAGCTAGGACACCCAAAAAAAAAATCTAGAAGTGAAGGACAGGGGGTAGGTGTTGTAATTACAGCTGTCTGCAGAACAGGATTTGCAGCTTGGCATACACAAGTCTGTCATGGTGAACAATTCTGAATGCAGCTCTCAAACTGGCAAATAAGGGTTGGGTTTGGGCAGTTTGGTGTATAAAATTTGTTTCTGCTCATTGTTGGGGTAAGAGCCCTACTGACAACAGTACTTTTAAGACATTTCATATAATTCTGCAACCTCAAGTGGAGAAAGAGTAAAAGGGGAGTATGGAAGGGCTATCTAAAAAGTAAATATTGATTGATGGAGTCTCAGAGACAGTAGGTTGAAGCTTTCAAGCTTGGCTGGACGCTTTGTGGGTCTGGTGGTGTGCACTGAGGCTGAGTGTGCCCATTTGAATCTGTCTGAGTTGAACTATATCTTGGGTGGGTTACAAACTCTTGCCTAGGTAGGAAAATCTCTTACCAAAGAGCTTGCAGGTGTCTTGAGGTGTCTGTGCATCTGAACCCAGTTTTATACTCATGCAGTTGCAAGGTTTCAGAGATGAATCCTACACTGAATATCTTGCATCCCTTTACATGTAGGGATCTTTCCTGTGACAAGGAAGTAATTTTATATTCTTCTGGCACAGGACTGATGGTAAGACACTGAATTCAGAGATAAGAACCACTTGTTTTTCTTCCAACTCTCTGCTATTAAAAATACCCACCACCAAAACCCCACTTGTTTGCTATACAGCAACCTTTAGGTTTTTCCAGTTTGTTCATGAAAAATACTCTCCTGGGAGAGGATGACTAGACTGCAGTCTAACTGGCTTAATAGTTGAAAACTTTCCTGCTAGTGTGCCAAAACTACCTTGCTTGGTTTTGTTCTCTTCCTTTCCAGTTCCTCTGTCTCGAAGCCTGTCCACAACTGCTTTCCTCGCAGGTCAGTTTTCTGAGAAACTGTAATCATTTTATTGTTTGCTCTCAGGATCCTGTTTAGCCCTGCCAACAACAATGGAGTGAGTGATTCCAACTGCAGGTTTTAAACATACCTGCCCAACGCTTTATGCCAAGCAATGGGGCTTAATTAGTAAAACGTTGATTGTTAATGATAAGCAGCTTGATTATGGATATGAATGGGACAAATGTAAGCCACAAAACAGGAGCTCTGAAACACGGCAAAATCTTGGAGTCTACCTGGAAGTTTTCATGGAACAGTTTCTCCTTGAATCCTTTGAGACTGGTAGGTGATTTCAAGCTTGTTACTTGGGTACTAAATCTTAAGAGTTTCCCTTTCTGCCTTGTGAAGCCTGAAAAAAGCTGCAAGCCTCCAGATTGCTCTGAAATATTTATCCCTCTTACTAAGGGTTGTAGAAAGCAGACTTAATAATCTCACAGTTGGACTAAGTGATCATTGTAGGTCCCTTCCAACTTAAAATATTTTATCTCAGGAATGGCTTGTCCAACTGTGCATTCTTCCTTCTCTCCTATGGAAAATGGAGAGGTGTGGCTGGTGTTAGAGGGAAGAAAAAAAAAAAACATACCACCAGTGAGGTGGTGTTTGGTGGTGGAGAAGGTGCAGATGGTTATGACCCAGCCTCAGCTAGGTAGATCTGGTTGTCTGCAGACCCTCTGAGCTCCTGCAGAAGGTCTCTGGGAAAGTAAGCTTGGCCTTGCTGGCAAGAAGCCTATTGCCTAACAGTTAGGAAAGCCCTGGGTTGAATGAAAACTGGCTGGTTCAACACAGGCTGTGGATAGCTCACACTGGAATGGAGGACTGAAGTGCAAGGTCAAGAAGGAAGGCTCTGAGCTTTGAGTTAACTCCACCAACACTTAAAATACAGATTCTCAACGTGACTACTTGCATTAACCAGCAGAAGACAAATGCAAGTGTGTGCTTGAAGAAAGATGGCTATTTGTAATGCTTTCAGACTGTTTCCTGCTTGACCTTATACTTTGTCACTGTTCAGAGGGAGTCGATAAATCCCGGATGGCCTCAATAGTCGATGGCATTTAAAGCAAAAATGTAATTATACGGGTTCTGAGCTGCTTCATAAAATGGCATCAAGGGCTTTATTTATCCAGTTCTCCAGGCGGTGGGAATGCTACTGGTCCAAACTAGTTTTAAGAACAAGCGCTATCTAATAGCTTGCATATTTAAGTCAGCTGGGCTTTTAACATCAAAAGAGGTTGGTTTTGTTTAATCTGGCAGTAGGGAGAGTAACTTTCTCTTTGTCTGGGAGGTGGATTACAAAATCTCGAATCTGCTGTTGAGAGGTGCTACTAGTGTTTACGCTGCAGTGATGGTGAGGTCTGTGTGCCAGTGTCCTAAACCATGCTAGGTGATGGCCCCTCCAACTGCATCACCTCCCTGCATGTGGAAATGAGGCAAAACTGGGGCTCTGTCTTCAGGCATTGGCTCCTGCTGTCTGTTGTGCCACTGAGCATCAAGCAGTGGTTAAGTTTTTTGGTTAAGGACAGCATTATTTTAATGGTCTGTCCTTCAGTATGTTCATACCCACTTACTGCTTTCATGCTCTAATTAGCTCTGAAAGGCTCACTTGTAAATGGGAACATCTCTATCCCATATCTGTAGGGCTGGAGTAGGATAGAAATATTTTATAACTTGAGTGATTTTTTTTTTTTTTGTTGGTGTGGTTTTTTTTTTAAGGAGGTAAATGCTCCCTGGCCATTCCGCTAGAGCATTTCTTACCAAGGAAGGTGGTGAGGGTAGCTAACACCTCCTTAGATTCGTTCTGTAAACGACCAAAGTGGGGCCCTCCATTCCCTACTGGGGATAGAGGACTGCAAGTTAGACAGCTCTACACTTGTCCCTTAGTGCCCCCACCAAACTGAAACAGCTGTTGAAAAGGGGTTTGTCTTCTCTGTGCTACTGAGGTGCATTGGTCACTACCATGGGCTTTTACTGGACAGTGGGAAAATGAATCCCCTTGTTGCTTCCTTACTGCAGCCTGGAAGTTGTGTTTGTGCTAATTGTGGGGAGGTGAATTGTTCTGTCCAGAGGTGAGACTAAACTCAGCAATTGGATTAATCTGAGCATCTATTTCTAAGCTTAGTTCTAACATAACTTTATTGCTGGCAGGGCCTTCAACTCACTTCTGTACCTGGCTGGCCAAGAGGCCCTCCAGTCCCTGTAGCGACCAGGTGTTGGCATCTGCATTCCCTTCCTAACAGACAAGCTGAGTCCCAGAGTGTCCTCTCACTGCTGGGTTCTGCTGCTGCATTAGCTTTTACTGTCACTTGACTCATTTCAGAGGGCAGGTTTCTCCTTAAAATTGAAGTTGCTTTGAAGTGATGGGCTCTCAGATGTGATAACCCATGGATACGTGGAGATCCGCTGCTCTTAGTGAATCCACAGAGGATAGCTATGCCCCTTTTCTAAAAGCACCTGAACAGGGATGCTGCGTTTCTCACACTTCACTCAAACTCTTTGCTGGCTACTTGGTCTTGACGTGTTTTTTGAAATGCCTCTTCTACTGCATCCTTTACCATATATCCAGTTCTGATCCCAGTCTGCCGTGTCAAAGCTAGAGATGTCAAGCTGTATTAACTTGGAAAACCAGTGCACCCCTGCTACTTGTACCCTACTGTCCCCTCACTGGGGGAGGGTGGCACTTCAAGGAGAGAGAAGCAAGAGGCTTTTCATGCAACTCTAAGTTAAACAAGCATAGCAAACTGGATCTGTTTTAACAGTGACTAAAACAATATTGGGCTTTGAAGCTTGTTGTGGAACTTGAGGGGCTTTTTTTCTGTTCTTGTGTATTTGCTGCCAACAATGTTATCTGCTCAGTGAGATGAAAGTCATCATCCCAAAGTATGAAGATTCTTCACAACCACATCCCAGAGTATGATCCCTTTTTGTGTTAAAAGTGGGGTGTTTTGCTTGTCTGGAAACACTTAAGAGTTGCTCCCGACTACCAGCTTCTCTATGCTGCAAGTCCTTGTGAACCTGCTGCTGAGTTTGTTTAGAAACTACTCTTTGCCTGGAAAATGCTGGTCTTTGTTAGGCTTGTTTTTGTCTCCGCTGCTGCTTCTGGTGTGTCTTTGCTTGGTACGAAACTGCATTGCTGCCTGGTGCCCTCCTCTTCTTGGTCATGAAGGTTTCAGGTAAATATTTATGTTTGTGGATGTTGTGTGATCTAACTGGATGTGTTAGGCAAGGGGCTTTGCAAGTGTGCATAGCTAAGATTTAAGGTTATTCCTTATTATATCTTTAGACGTTGCTGAGTGTTCCTGTTTTTTATCTATTGCCTTCAGTTGTGTAATTCGTTATTGCTCTATTACATGACATCATCTGGATCTGCTGCTCTAGTCTGTTCTTTGAGCTTCATAACATGTTCAGCTGAGTCTTGGGTAAGGACCATCATTTATTTCTAAATCCATTAGCGTTCTGAAAATAAATAAATGCCATGCTCAACTCCTTATCGCCAGCACGTTGCCTCCAGCAGCAGTGAAAATATTCACATTGTTTGAGTCGCTGCTAACTGCAGAAGAGGCTGGGTTGCCAGTTGCTGGACTAGTTACTGAGGTTTTTCCTTTAAATTGTACTCTTGCACAAAAAAGGCTGGCAAGTGTGTTCTCTACTGGAATCAACAACCTCTTAATGCTCTGAGGCTAAACTAAGGCTGAAGTCAGCTATTCAGCTGTGGCTCTGTGCAAATCTATTGTGTGTTTATCTCTACCTAAGACTTACTCATTAGGCTAGCAGAACTCTGTGTATATCATTTAAGGGTAGGCTTTTCCCATGATCTTACCCACACAGAAACCAAAGCAATGGAAAACCATCTCTTGCTGAATGTCACCTCTTGGGTGACCTCAATGGCATGGCTGGGTCTCAGCAATCCTGCTGTACCAGTATGTGCTGTGTTCCACAATGATGAGATGTGGTGGTTCTTGGGCATGTGCTGGTAGGAGGGAGATGGAGCTTGGGCTCTCTGGTCCTTGGTCAACTGCTGCTACAGTGTCCAGGGAGTAAGGGTACAGGCAGAGACATGATGTCCTATTGTTAATGAGCCATGAAATGGACATGTGCTTTGACAGGCTCCATGGAGATGTCCTGTTTAATTGCTACAGAAAGGTAAACTAATGCTCAGATGTTAAAGTGATAGGCTAGAGCTTAAGCTACTTCTTGGGGGATGGATTTCAATGCCACACTCTCTTAAAAGTAACTTTTTCCTTTATACCAAAATAACCGTAAGTGATATTCCTTCAAACTCTGGTTCAAATCCTGTCCTCAGGTGGAATGTGCTCAGGAGCCTGAGGACAGACTGTAGCTTTAAGAGCAATGAATTCTGCGTGCTATTGCTCCTCTCTTGAGCTGCTCTCTACATCATCTCTCTTCAGCTCTCCTATTTCAGTGTGACGCACCTCTCCTCTCCCACAACAGGTGGAAAGACTTGAGATGGCATTTGGTGTGTTGTAGGACTCCAAGGTCTGGATTAGATTTAGATTAGGCTTTGTGTTGGCACTTCCCTGGGGAAATCTCTCTCCTGCTTTCCACACCTATCTTGTGGGGAGCCTGGGAGGCCCCAGGTGTGCTGTACCTTACAGAATGCTTTAATCGGTCAGCCAAGGTGAGTGCACGGGGCTGCACTGACTGGTGGAAGCTTTCAGTGGCCACAAGTCCGTACCAAACTTACAGCCCACTGGTTGCAGCCTGGAGAGATCTCCAGACAAATCTTCTGCTAAATAAACTTTTTAACAGAGCATCAAATGTCCTTCTTCCTCCCTTTGTTTCCAGGATAAGCCCAGCTAATGGGGACCTAAGTCTGGCCAAGTCTTGTCTTGGTGTGTTGTGACCTCACCTTTCCAGTAAAGTGTGAGTTTGGGCAGTCTCACACTGTCTGATCTCAAAAGCTGCTTGTGAAATGTCTTGTGAAAATGGATGGCTGGATGAGGAGCAACTCTTTTACTGTCCCTACTGAGGAGAAGACCTGATTCCTGGACACGTGAGAAGGGTATGGCTTTCTTACCCTGTGGTCTGGGCAGCTTCCAGGGATGGCCAAGTAGTGTCTAGTTAATATTTTGGCCCTTAAGGGCCCAGAAAAGAACAGGGTTCACTCAGTCCAACATGCTCAGGAGACAAAAGCCTGGGGCAGTGTTGGTGTCCATGACACGAACCACAGTTTAGTATTGTAGGTGTCCAGCCATGCTGGCTCCTGCTCTGCTGGCAGGTGGGATCTTCGCATTTACAAGACCTTCCAGTCAAGTTGCTTAGATTTTGTTAGGGTGTCCTTACTCCTGCTGCTCCTGTAGAGGTGAGACATACTTGGAAAACTTCTCCAAAGAGGAGAAGCTATCCCCTGCCCCAGATATGTGCTCCTTAAGAGGGCTGGAGCAGGGACTTTGCAGTCAGATCCCCTTCAAGCTGCAGTTCCCTCCTGTGGCATTCAGCTCCCTTGCAAGAAAGCAATGGTTGGGTGAGGGTTGCTCCCCTTATGTGCTTGCAAGGGACCCTTAAATACCTCCTGGAGGTGAGAAGCATCTTTGTCCCAGGCAAAATGAATCGTGGTTTGGGGCATGAGGAGGGGGCTGTGTTTAGCACAAGGACTGCACAGCAGAAGTTACAACATCTGAGCACTCAGTCCTGCTTGCATCTCCCTGTTCTAGTTGGTGGTAACACAAGTTGGCTGCATGGTCCTGGCCTAATAAAACCTGCATGCTGGCGTGACTTTTGCCAGGGAGTTTCTGCCTCTAGCTCTGGCAGAGCACGCTGGAGAGACTGGCTGCCTTCCCCAACTCCTACTAGTGCCAGGAGGAAATCACCATCTGGGTGCAATCTGCATGTAAAGGACTCTGACCTTCCCGGCAGCCCTCGGTCTGAGCACCAGCCCTGGTCCTTGCTGGCTCTGTGTAGCTCCAAGCATCTGTAGGAAAGAGCCAGCTGTGCTTGAGAGCTGTGGGAAGCTGCAGGAGAAAAATCTACAAGAGGGAGACAAAGGAATGAGTATTTATGTACCTCTTAATCAAATATAACTAATTTCTCCTTTTGTCAGACATGACTGGCTCTCCCTGTCTTAGTTGTGAACACGAGCAAGGAGAAGCAGTGTTGTGTCTTTGTTTGCCTTAAAGCATCAGGCTTCAGGGTCAGTTCTTTATGCTGCTGCCTCTTAGTTCCCCTGATTCCCCTTGTGCTAAAGGGACTGTTGCGTATTTTCTTGGAGTTTTGTGACTGTTTCTGTGGTCTTCTCTGTTTGCAGGGGGGAAATGACTCTTAAAGATGACTTGAGATGTGCTCCCTTGTATCTGGAGGTACTGATACAGTTCTGCCTAATGTTTATTTGTGCCTTTGCTGTGGGCTGGAGGCCAGGCACTGAAAAAAGGTGATAATTGCCAAACTCACCCCATTGTTTCAACCTGTGGGCTGCAACTGCTCAAACTGTCACTACTTACCTTGGCCTCTAATACTGAATTTCCCAAACAAATGTGGTGCCCCAAACCAGTCTGGGTGTCTGCAGACCATTGTGTCAGAGCAACTTCAAAGGCGTGTCCTGAAACGGGATCCTTAGTTCTCTGCTTGAGACCTGTGGGATTCAGCTCCAGAGGTGAGACCAAAGAGCAGTGAAGCAAATGGTGGTGGGATAAACACTTCAAACCCTTCCAAATGACCAGGACTCAACAAGGAGCTGTTACCTGGTGGTTTCCCCTCCCGGAGGGGGGTTCCCAGCAGGACACTGTGCTCCCTCTGCTGTGCTGCAGCATTTATTGCACTGTCCTGCAATCAGAGCTGCCCTCCTGCAGCTGATGGCACACAGCAGGCTGTGCAGCTTTGAGAAGAAAACTGCCTGTTTCACTCGAGTTCCAGTCAAAGCAGAGGGAGGTAGGGGAGATTTAAAGAGTTCAGGGCATGATTAAAACAGAATAAAACTCTGCAGGTTATGGTACTACTTAAATATTTAAATTTTTTTGCTCTCATGAGCAACTCTTTGCTTTTGTCTAAAGTCTTGGCTGTGTCACAGGCATGGGAATCCCAGCACTCCTTCATGCATGAGTTTTGGATTCGAGTTTCTCTGCAATGCTTGGGTCCACCTAGTGTTTCTTTCTGGGCTCCAGACTCTTGCAGTCTCCGCTAGCCCACCAGAAAAATTAGTCTTGGCAGAAGCGTCCTGCTAAAAAGAAAATATACCTCGTACCTGTTCGTGGCTTGGAGGAAACCCACGTGTCTTCTGCTCAGATCCATGGCTGATCCTGCTGGACCAGGCAGTCGGGTCCTGCATGGTCTGGTTGTGAAGGCAAGGAAAAATCCCCTACCCGCTGGTTTCTGGTCCCAAACCAGCCTAGGTACAAAGAGCTAATTAATGCAAATCAGTCAATAAGAAATAACATGCTAAGAGGAGGATAACGAACATCTGCCTTGAAGGGAGGTTGTCTTTGTTCATAGTTAGTAACCTGCTGGAGGGGAATACTCGATGAGGCCCCTCTGAAGCTGGAGGGCTCAGGGTAGGGTGTAACTCCTGCTCCTTAGATCCAGCTCCCTCTGGGTGACTGTGCTTAGCTGGGCCAGTGGAGACAGCTTGCAAAGAGCCAGTCTGGAGACACCAGGATAGACCAGATAGCGCCAGACAGAAGGTATTTGATATCTTCTCTGGTGCCTGGCATCATATCAGATAAGCTGATCCCTTCCAGAAAGCTATACTGGTGGCGAGGCTAATATTTCTAGCAAGGGACACAGACTGCTATAATAATTTTTTATCACAGGAAAATATGGCTTGGTTTGATGTATAAAAGGAAATTAATATGGGGCCCAGTCTTCCACCGTTAGCTGTGTGCCCATAGGATGTAGGTCTTGAAGGAATCCTACAAACCCCTGCAGGAGGCTTGTGAGAAATACAGCCCTGCAAAGCTGTCCTTGCATGCTCTCGTATCACCATAGTCCTATTCTTCCTGGTTGTCATCTTCCAGGAGGAGCTGGCCAGGTCACCAGTTGGGAGACTGGGCTCCCAGTCACCTGGTGTAACTGGATGCCATGTGTTCAACTTGTGCAAGGAGTTAAATGTTGTATTAAACACGTACAGTTTAAACCATTCAAACATCTATTAACTACTGAAATGTATGCATCTTCTAAACCAACATAACTGGATTAAAACCAGATCTCCCCCTCTTCCTGTGATTTTTTTTTTTTTTTTTTAATGAGAATGGTTTTCTCTTGTGAGCTGAAGGAGATGGCACTTAGCAATTGAAACTTGAAAATTAGTTGAGTCCTTGAAATTAATCTAAGTGCTAAATAAACGTGAATGCTCTTGTCCCCAGTATTTGCTGAGTCTATACAGTAGCTTAAGCCTTCAAACCTCGGCAGAGGGTTTCCCACCTCCAGCTGAAATGATGTCAAATGGTTTTCTAGGTGGTTTTTTTTCTGGATATGGTTTGCTGGTTTAGATGGGGAAGGCTCACTATGGATATGCTCCCTTGAGACCAAATCTGTAGCAATTGAAAGCCAAGATGTCTCTGAAGATTTCTTTAAACCTCTTTCACCCCTAACATCCAAACTTCCCAAATTGTTTGCTGCAGTTAGATCAGCTCAGACCCTTCGGAGGAAGGAAAGATCAGGAAATGGAGAAACAAAACAGTCCAAGTCCAGCTTTTATGGTAGAATAGCTATTTATCCTAATGGGATATAGTGTACACACTGGAGGTAATGCAGATGTCCTCTTGCCAGTCTCTAATTGTTGCCTTGCTTTAATTTCAGCAGAGGACTGCTAAACTTCATTCACCACTTCCCCAACTTGCTTTGTGTTCAGGGCTCCTGGTGTTGGCACCCACCTCCTCCTGCAGAGAGTGATTTGAGCAGGGAGGCAAAAAAACCCCAAAAAACACCAAGGCTTGCTCAGGTTGTGAGCAAACAAGGTGACAGTGGCTGGGGAAAACCCACCTAAAAAGAAAAAAAGCAGCAAAGCCTGTAAGAATTTAAGAAATGTGCTTGGTTGTTTGTTTTGGGGTTGTTGGGTTTTGGTTTTTTGTTTTTTTAAGAAAAGGCTGCAGGCTGGGGAGCATCGCTCTGCACCTGCTTTTAAAAACTTTTATTGTTGTTGCTGCTTGGTTTTGTAAAGCGACCCGAGGTACATCCCTGCGCTGTGCCCTGGGGATTCATTTTGAATCCCAGCTGGCAACTTCGGACTCGAGCGTGGCTGCGCCTGGTTATTTTGGGGGTGGTTTTGAAGGGCCAGAAAAGAAACAGTCTGGATGTTGGGACCCCGTGGTGTACATCGGCATGCTTTAGGGGAGAAGCAAGATTTGTCAGCTCGATGCTTTTTCCCAGCTGTGAAGTTACTGGCAGTATCTCACCTGCTAACGCTTCTGGAAAAGTGAAAAATGATTTTTTTATATATATTTTTTTATTTTGAATTGATGAGCCTCAGTGTAGGAGGGGCGTGTGGCGGGGAGAACTGACTTTTAAAGCTTCCCTTTGGAGAGCACCTGGGGCTGTGGCGAGGCGCGGGGTACCCCGGGGGGGCCAGACGCGGGGCGATGGGCACAGGCCGTGGGGAGGGCGCTAGGACCCGGGCTGGGGTGTGACACTGCTCCCTCCCTTCCCCTTCCAGCCCGCACTCCTGCACGCCGAGTTTCTTTACTTTTTTTTTTTTTTTTTTTGGGGGGGGGGGGGGAGCTGAGCTGTCTTTTTTTTTTTTTTTTTTTTTTGGCGGGGGAAAAATAAATAAATAAACAAATAACCACCCCTCGAAACCACAAGAAAGCCCGAAAAGTGTCGAGATGGTGAAGACGGGATGAGAGGAAAAAAAACCGCGGCAGCCATGGCAGCGCGACGGGTGTTTCACCTCCAGCCCTGCGGTGAGAGCAAAGGCGACAAGACCCCCGCGGAGGGCGGGGGGGGGCAGGGGCACAAGTGTGATGAGTTTTGCCGGCAGCTCGAGGGGTGTGTCCCGTGTCCCCCCCTACCACCACCACTTTTACCCTAGCTTTGCCTTTTGCAGCAGCGGGAGGGGTGGATGCGGTGAGGAGGGTGGTCTGGAGGGGAGGGGGATGTTATCCTGCTTTGCCTTCTTGGAAGGGTGATGGTGTCGGGGCAGAAATCTGGGAAATGTTCGCTTTGTGTCGTTGCTCGAGGTTGCAACGAGGAGCCCGTTGTTATCTGCGGGGAGGTGGTGTCACCCCCCAAATCTTGGGCTCCTTGAGCAGCAGCGGGATGTTCCAGCTCAGGGAGGGCAGATGCGGCGTGACAAAAGTACCAGGGGATAAAGGAGCGATGTGAAGTTCACAGCTTGTTTTTTCTGGGGGTGTTTTTGCCCCTTTCTAGTACTTGTTTATACCAAACTAAGGGAGGAGGACGCGGTGTGGTGCTCAGCTCCACTCCGGCGCTTTGCTTGCGGATGCGGTTGCCTGACTTCACGTTGGTAATCGTGTAAAAGCCAAAAGAAGAAAGAAAAAAAAAAAGACTATGGCTCAAGCTGAACTAGTGTAAAGGGCTTGGGCAGTCGTGTGCACTTCCAAACCCCCCAGCGATGTGTGTGTGTGTTTTGAGAGGCGGGGAGAGGGTGGGTTTAAACACCCTTCGAAATGCGCTTTGTGAGTTACGCTAAACTTTGAAAGTTATTTTCTGAAGTGCCTCCCCCCCCCCTCCTTACCAAAGGAAGCACTTCCTTAATCAGCATGGCTGCGTGTTTGACACTAAACTAAATGACAGGGACTTGGGTTCATGGAGGAAAGTTTGTTCTGGAGTAAAAACAACTGTAGGTGGCACAACAGCTTTGCTGCCTGCAGAGCAGCGAGCGGGAGGCTGGTCCTCAAACTTCTGAGGAGCTTTTCTCGGGGAGGATTTTGTCCTTGGTGTGTTTTTTCTGTGGTGTGTTGTTTTTTTATTTCCATCTCCCAGTTTAATGAAAAAGTTTGCTTCAGATCCGATGTTCTTCCTCAAAGCTTTCATCTGCGCTGCTGGTTTTTGTGTCCAGGACTGTCATTCTTCTGCTTGAGCTGATGGCTGTCCATCAGCAATATGCATGCAAGCACTCTGCTGGAACATAAAAAAAATTCTTTTCCTCAAGCTGTCGCAGTGTTTGCAGGACTTCTCATGGGGGTTTTCTCTAGGTGTGAGCCCAGCCTTGTCCCTCCTTTGCAGGGTTACTGCCCCTCAGACGCCGGAGATGAAGCACGGGATAAACTGCTTGACCCAGGGCTGGATAAATCCAGTGGTATTTCAGCTTTCTCACCTGGGTTGCTGTTGTTGACTTTGTGGCTTTTTTATTTTTTTGGAGGCTGGAAGGAAGCAGTGATGCAACACTTCAGTTCTGTCTACGCTGCAACCTCAGTCATTGCTACCACCCCTGTGAGCCACGCGTCGCCGTTTCCCTGCTATAATCGAGACACGTTGGCTAATCCATCTCAGCCAGAGCCCTCTAGTTTTGAAATATCTGTGGCTTTTATACAGTTGCCACTCTGTAAGAATTATGTACCGCAGAGGAAGTTCCTCTCCGGCTCTCGGGTTGTTCCTTGGCAATTTGAATTCTTCAGCTTGTTTAAATGAATGGATCTTGAAATATCAGTTGGGCTTTTAAATGGAGCACTTTCTTGACTCCCCCAGTGGCATAAGATATCTGTATGTAAACTTGCAGTGCCTTGCCTTCTAGTAAAGCTGTAGTAAATCATTTAAGGCTGTAAACAGTTGTTAAAGCAAGCTTTATCTTGAGTCAATGTGAAAAGCAAGATGTCTTGGTTTTAAAAGCAAAAGGATCCAAAGTGCAAGTCTAATTTTTCTTTAAAGAAGAAAAGTGTCAGTGAAAAGTTTGATATTTCTTGCAGAAGGGAGCGTGAGGTTAGCTGCAAAGTTGGTTTTTAGTCCAGAGTCACGGGACTTAGCCTGGTGCTGTTTTATTTGTCTGTGTAAGACCTAAACCCTGTCCTTACAGAACTGCGGTGATGCTCTGCATATGTACTTTATGCCTAAAGACAGGTGCTAAATCACATTACCTAGGGGGAAGGTGCTGGGTTGGTTTTTTTTTAGTGAGTAATTCTAATACTGTACTGTGATTTAGGTGTCCCTGGGAAGCCACAGTGATTGCTACCCAAAAAGCTTTCTGTTGCTTTTTTTGGGTGGCACTTGAGTTGCATCTTCCTAATGCAAAACCACTTCTAGAAAAGTCCCGTTTCCTTGTGTAGGATTTCTCTAGGAGCAAACAACTCTCTGGGATGGTTTAATGACTCATCATCATGAAACTGTCATCTATCCTCTAAATATGCAAATTACTGCCGAGCACACCAGCAGATATCCAGCATACGTTAAATCCAAGCTACTTTTGCTGCGAGCAGCGGCTGAGGCGTGGCGTGGCGCTGCCGCTGCCAAAGCGGGGCAGGGAGTCCGCTGTGAAGGATGCAGCACACTGAGGTTAAAAACAGGGAATGCTGTGGCAATTCCTTAAAGCTCATCCTAATTTGAATCTGAGCAGGGTTTTGTGATCGTGAAGTCTGTAAAGCAGTTCCGTCAGGAGTTTGTGCTGGGACCTGGGAAACTGAAAAACTTTTATTTTTTAAATGCAATATAACTTTCTAAATGTGATCTAGGATAAGCTCCCTGTAAAGCCTTTCTGCAGAGCACAGTGACATGCCGGCCCAGAGCAGAGCACTGCAGGCTTCTGCATCTGTCAGTGCTGGCTTTGATATCAAAGCGCTTAGTTGTCGCTTATAACTCCATGGGCTTTTCTATTCCCCCTTTCTAAATTCATCCCTGGCTCTGACTTGAAATTAAAAAAAAAAAAAAAAAGGTAGTATGAAGGGCTTCAATCTGACTCTGTTATTGAAGAAGGTTCTGCAAGCTCTGGACCAGTGGGAGCTGTGATTTGGGGAGGGCACGGAGGGAATAGAGTCCAGTTTCATTCCTCATAAATGCCCTGCTGAGAAACTGCAGGAAGACGGGGACAAAAGCATGAAAACCTGATACAAGCCATTGGAGTGGGTAACACTGACTTTATACTCGTTTTGAGCAGGAGCTTTCTTCTCCATAGGGGTTTTTTAGCTCTCTAGGTTTGAAGGACCTGATGCAAAGTGCAGCAGAGGAGCTTGTGGGGCTGTGGCTACCCCAGGGGCATCCCTGTAGCCACACCATGGTGGGATGGATGGAGACGAGCGATAATGTTGGCTGTTACAGGGGGAAAACTCACCGATTTGAAGCTGGTGGAGAGAAGTTCTCAGCTGTTCAGTGCTTGGAGCTGGGCAACCTTTGTTTTGAGATTTTTACGGGTGGGCTTGGAGCTGTGCAGGTAACAGAGTGAGTTATTGCTGGGTGCTACCTGCTCATGGGGGAAGATAAGGAGTGGAAAATTAGGTGTATGGGGCAATCTGGGGGCTGAGGATGAGGTGGCCTTCCTCCCTTTTTGATATTGGGGCAGGTGCTGGCACCGTGCAGCGGTGGGAGCTGCCACTTGGGCCCACCCCCTGGGGAAAGAAATCACCCCATGGGGCACAGTGCCGGGCATCAGGTTTATTCTCCTTTTCCTCTCGCCCGCTGCCATCTCCTTCGCCAGGAGTTAAACGTCTCTTCCCCCTGCGCTGAGCCTAATTGCGTCCCTAGGGTTTAACACGCGTGTGTTTGTTTTATTCAACGTGTTGGCTGTTCCCACCGGAACAGGCTAATTTTTTTTTTTTAGGGATTGGGCTGCTTTTTTTTTTTTTTTTGCTTATTGTGCACAACAAGCTACCACACAAGATATTCATTTGGGGGGGCAGGAATTGTAGTAATGCCAATACTTCTTGAATATTATAAACCTGGCTTATCAGCCCGATGCAGAGCTGGAATTTGTCTCTTCCTGTGCTGCATCTCTGCTTTCTGAGAGGGGCGTTTAAATACAGGCTGGAGACGCAGCCTTTCCAGTGTGCTCTGCTGGGCTGTGACAGCAGCAGCGAGGCTGCTTGAGCAGCTTTTTTTTTTTTTTTTGCACTAATTCTTCTCCAAAAAGGAACTTCTCGGGGAGAAGACTCTGAGACTGCATGTCCCAACAGTACCCGCTGAAGGAGGTGAAGGGAGACACGGTTTGCTTCGTACCTGGCTCTCCTCTCTTCTCCGTCCTAATGGAGCCAGCTTCTTTTTGCTACCCCCGGCTCACCTTTCTCCGCTCGCCCTACGGCCAGTTTGGGGCGAGCGCTGGCTCTTCGCAGGATTTGGCCCCGTGGCCACAACGTTTAGTGACGCAGAGGTGGACCGGGCCAGTGGACGGTGGGTGACCAGGGATGAAAGGGTTGGGGACTGGAAGAGGGGTGGTATGGGGTAGCAGAGAAGCCTACTGAGATTTGGGGTGGCTTTGGAGATGGTGGGTGAAGAGGGAGGCAACAAAGGTAGGACTTGGTGGATGCGTTACGCGGTTGTGTTGATGCACTCTCCTCTCGGACCTCTCTTGGTGCTGCTCGCTTGGCCGCTGTCATCTCCACCAAGGAGCAGCTCCAGCCCCTGCTACACCCTCGCGCTTGGGCAGGCTGGTCAGGGAGAGCTGATAAACAACCTCAGCATGGAAAATAATAAAAATAGAAACTGATCTTAGCCAGTCTTTTGTTTCATAAGCTTGTTCACTTGCTGAAATGAATCCGACAGTGTTTGAAACCTGAAATACCTGCTTGGAGGAGGCTCATTTCACCTTTAGGGTTGTGACGCTGTCAACTCTGTCCTTTAAACTGTTATTAAAGGTATTAAGTGTGGGTATAGGGGAAGGTATTAAGATCCTCTACTGCAGATTTGTCTTGCTACAAGGAGAAGGTACCTTAAGTATCAGCTTGGTTCAAAATTTTATACATTGCTTTACTGCAAAGAATCTATAAGGGGAAACTCAGTAAATCCTGCTGGTTTAGGAGCTGAGCTCTGCTCTAAGTGCTGATCTCAAGGGCAGGAGTCTTGACTTTCTGTAAAACTTTTTTGGGGAAGATATTGGGCTTGATGAGATGAGGTCCTGGGCAGCCTGATTTAGCTTGGAAGGTGGTCCTGCCTGGAGCAAGGAGTGGGGCTAGAGACCTCCAAGGGTCTCTTCCACCCTCAAATACTTTACAGACCATGGTATGCTTCCTTTACCTCTTACTAACAGTCTGAATATGATGTACCTTACCTGGAAAAGCTCGTCAGGTGGCATGCAAAAAAAAAAAATATGGAGGAGACTGGATGAGCAGTCTCAGCAGAGAAAATGCGTAGGAGGTGTTTAAAAACATGCATTGCCTGTGGTTTCATGCAGCGGAAACAAGTCTGTATCAGGGACTGAAAACGGGGCTATATGGCTCTGACTGAATCCCTCTGCTAAAAGCGATCCTCTTCCCGAGCCGTGCCCTGCCTTGCCTTGCTTTGCTCTGGGAAACATTTGCTGCCTCCTGGTAAATACGATCACTGGGAAATCTTTACTTAAGTCACAGTAATTGTCAGAGTTACTATAGGGGAGTGACCCAGCCTTGCCAGCATTTGGATAACACACTGTTTATTTCTGTCTCCTTTTTTTTTTTTTTTTAGGGTTCTGCCTTTTCTAAGTCTGACTTGATGTTGCTTTGGGGAGTTAGGGTTTTCTTTTTCTTTTTTTTTTTTTTTGGCCAGCATAGACCATTCCTCTGGGCTTTAAATATCCAGCTGGGGGAGACTTGGCTTATTGTTATGAAAATCTTGAATTGTAAGGAAAGTGAAGCAGCAGAATAGGCTGGAGAGGGGGGAGGATGTGGCATCTTCCCTCCAAAGCTTTTTAGGCACTGTACAGTCGAGCGCTGGGCAGACAGGCTTGGATGTAAGTCTCCTCGGAGAGGTGAGGTCTCTTCAGCTCTATTTTTTTGGCAACTTGCTGTTAGAACACAGACTTACTGCCCTGTTTCTCATTCCCTTGTGCAGGCTCCTCACTGCATGCATGCGTTAACCCTTGCACTGCTGCTGCCCGTGCAGCTGAACTGTCATGCTGGGTAGCGTGGAAAAAACATCAGAGCCCAGCCCCGCAGTCGGGCAGGCACCGCGCTTGCAGAGTACAGCAGCTATATCTTTAAGAAATTTGCTATATCTACCTCTCAGCAGCAGGTTTTTTTCTCCTCCCTTCGCTCAATTCTTCCTGCATCTTCACATCCTTTTATTCTCCCTGTACTTCTGTCTGTAAGGTACAGTATCTTCTCACTTCAGTTGAGCCTGGCTGCCACAAAGCTGCTTTTTTTTTTTTTCTTTTAAGGAGGAACAAGGGCTTTCTCCTTACAGCATCCAGCAAAAAACGCCGGGTCGCTTTAATTATTCTATTTTTCCCTCCTTGCTAGCAGAGGCAAATAGCTCTGAGAGGCAGTGGGATCTGGGTGGCTGGAGGAGACAACCCAAAGCCCAGCCTTGGCCGGGGCTGCGGTGGCATGCGGAGCGGTGCTTCGCAGGCGTGAAGTTAGCGGCTCGCCGGCATCCCTGCTCCAGTTGGGAGAACTGGGTTGGAGGTGCCCAGCTGGGAGCTAATGGGTCACACTCTCACTCCACCCATTCGCCGCTCGCCAATTGGAAGTGAGGGAGAAAGATGCTCTGGATGGATTAATATTGGAGCCATTGAAAAAGCACGAGCCACTGCTGCCTCAGCCACCTGAGCAAGTAGCTTTTGGGAATAAGTGTGGTGGCTCAGGGGGAGCAGCCAGGAGGGGAGCCGAGGCTGTTTGAACAGCATCTCTATTAAAGGAGTAGTGCAGGTAAGTTGTGGTCTTAAAAAAAAAAAAAGCCAAAAACAACACCCCAAACTGAAGCAATACTGTTGCTGGGCAATGCGTTTGGACAGGAAATCTAGAAAACCAGCTCTGCCGGCTCTTTAATTATTTAATTCACTAAAGTAAGGCAGTACTTGATGTATTTTCAGTGGGCTTTGCTGCTTAGTGATGCTATCTATTGCCTGTGCCGGATGTCTCTGTGCTGTTGTGTTTAAGGATGGAGAATATCTTTTTGAATTCAATTTACATTAACCAGAGTGCTGCCTTTCAGGGTTTGAATTTAGTTTCAAGATATGCATGGGGGGATGAGCACAAGATGTATTACCTGTTCTGTTTTTTTCTCTAATTAATGCTAAAACATCCTAACAGCCTGTCTGCGAGGCTTTACATACTGATGTTTCATGTAGGGAAAGTGCAGTGCTGAGTGAAAACAAAATGCATGTATGTAATCTGTCTAAAATGCTAGCAAACATCATCCCTGGTGCTGTAGCCATGGAAGCCATGTAGACGAACCATAAACAATGTCCTAATGAATAACACTCTATCAGGGATTGTTAGTCTGCAATTATTTCACCACTGGCCCATGGCATTTTTATTTTGGGTTGATGATGGACAGCAAAATTGGATCTGGTGCTGCTGGCTCTCCCCCTGTCCGTGGTGGTGTTGTCACTGTGCTGCTGTTTTGTGGCTCCTAGACATAGAAACTGTATGGGGTGATTTGTGTTATCCTGCCAAGCCTGTCGTGATTTGAAATCTCTGTTTCTGGGGGGAATGGTTGAGGCTGTGGAGGGCAGTTGGGCTGCCATTTGGGTATCCTTTGGACCATTTTCACTTTTAATTGCAGGGGGAGGTTTTTCTTTCTGTGTCTTGCCTGGAACCACAACTGAAAATGCGTTTGGTGATCAGGTGGCTGGGTTCACTTCTCTACTTATGTGTCTTCCTATGTTTCCAGTATAGATCTTGTTTTGACCAAACTTGTAGTTTTGTGTGAATTAAAGCTGGTCTCCTGTTCCATCTAGATGCCTTTTGGGTGGTGGTGGTGGGAAGGGGTGCAGGAATAACTTTGCAGAAGCTTGGCCCAGCCGCTGCTGCCTCTTTAGCAGCTGTTTTCATTTCTGGTGGCAGTAAGATAGGGGATAAAAACTTTCTAGAAACACTTTGTTCCGAAACATGATGCTGGTACCCTGGGGGAATGCTGGAGTGTGAAACTGGTGGTGCTGGGGCATCTCTTCCACCTAACCCCAAAGAAGAGGTCTTATAGCTACTAGTTTACACCTTGCTGCTGCTTAATTTTTACAGTATTTAACAGTTGAACCACTGCAGGGAACAGCTCCCTTTCTCTGAATAGCCCCAAGCAAGTGAAATGTTGATAGACTGTCTCTTAACCATTTTTGCATATTTTTCACAGTACCACTGCAGCTGAGTGACAGGTGGTGGCCTCTGGAAGACCTGCCTGTACAAGGAAAGCATTTCAGCAAAGGAAAATAACTCTGGCACCTTTTTGAATCCACATTCAACCTTGACCAAGATTTGGGGCCATTTTTTGATTAAGAGTTATGAGGTTTTTGATAGGGCCCTGCAAGTGAAAGAGCAGTCTGAAAAGCTGTCAGTAAGAGTTAATGCTTTCTAAATTATTTAAATGTTTCAGGAAAAGTCTACTGAAAAGCCTCAACTGGCCTGTTCTTGGGTCCTTGCCCGCTTGTGGGATCTCTGGAGGTATTTGCTTTCGCTCCTCTCCATGTAGTGCTTATGCAAGAAATCCTTGCAAGTCTTAAATCACTTTTTTAGAGGGCCCAACAAAATGAAACCTCCCCCTTCAACCTGGGAAAAAGGCAAATAGCCCAAATTCTCTGTCCGCCAGCCAAATCCCAAAGTGTTGTCATTCGCCTGCTTCTTGCCTTGTCCCACTGGCCAAAAACACCAATGGAGGAGGAAAAGAGATCCCGTTATCGAAGCAGCTGCATGACTCTCAATTTACAGGGTTGCTTCCTCTTGCAGCTCACCTCTGGGAGGCACCCTCGGATATTAATTGCTCGGGTGGGCTAAATTGTGATGAGTCAAACTGGTGCTGCTGGTAAATCCAAGCACCGCTGACACCAACCTTTAGTGTGCATGGGGATTTTTTTGGTGGGGGAGGTCTCTGGTAGCTGTCACTGCTGCTGCCAGCGATCTTTTATTAGATGGTTTTATTGTGATGGGTGTTCTGGAGGAAGCTGGGGAGGGGATGAAGAGGAGAATTGTTCAATGCAGTGAGGAAAATGCTTTGAGAGCAGACATGTCTGATCCCTGAGCTTGCGTGTGGGTGTGTGTTTGCCTGGGAGTGAGCAGGCAGGAGGATGCTTCCTGCTTTATCCTTTCAATATGATGCTTTCTGTTTTCACAGCCTTCGACTGTGAAAATTAGTTCTGGGGTTTCATTTACCAGAGTGACCATGGCGTAATTTAAGACCTCCTCACGCCATTTTCCTTCATCAGAAGAATATCCAGTTCCTTGCATATAATTCCTGATTTGATACTTCAGTGTCTGCTGAGCCGTGAAGCTATAAAAGTTGTGCTTTCTGCCTGCATTGGGACTGGCATGCTGGGGTGGTCACACTGTGATGGAGGACACTTCAGATACATCCATGGAGCAAAGCTTTATGTCTAAGTGACTGGTGTGCCATGGGATAGCCTAGGAAATGTCAGGGCTGGTGTCATGTCCTCCAAAAATCTGAGAAATGGGATACTTCCAGGGGTGTTAGAGATGTTTAGTTTCGGTAATCCAGACTTAGTCCTAAAAATGGGGATTTTTGGGAAACGAAACCCTTGTGGGAAGCAAAGAGGTGGTGAAAATCCTTTCGGGATATTTCTTCTAGTAGAGGGTAGGGGAGTCAAGCGACACATCTATGCAATTCTGTGGTAAGAAGAGTATGGTACACATAAGTCTTAAAAAGTGCTCTTTAGCAGAAACATCCTCTCCTGTAAGGATTGCTAGAGGATTTGGCCATGTCTACACATAAGGAGAGCAGATCTGAGTCTCTTGGCTAAAGCAGCAATTTGCCGTTGGATTGGGCTACTCCAAAGCACCTTCCTTCTCAGGTGCCAACAATTTGATTTTCTAAATGCTTACCAAGCTGAAGGGGTTTGGAATAGATTTAAATCTTCCTGGGTCATGGCTGTCTTCTAGACTGTTCTCAAGACCTCAGAAGTTAATTTCTTGTAGGTGTTTGCATGCAGATGATGTTTTAGTCAGCCCATTTAGGTAAAGGTCTCTAACAAAAAATCGCTGTATTATTACAAAGTGGTGCCATTGCCTGCTGGTGTGCCATACTGCTGCCTGCATTACACCTCTAGGTATGCCACGTGGGGATGAGTCCCTCACCGATCCTTCAGTGTCTGGCTGTGTCTTTCAAAGGCTTGACGTCTTCGTGGGGAGGAGGATAAGTTGAGAAGAAAAGTGGGGGGCAGCAGTGCAGAAGGGGAATGTAGACAGAGGGATGCCTACCCTTCCTGTGAGTACTGGCTGGAGTCTGCCCTTAGGCTTTCACCGTGATGACTGGTATGTTGCTAACTCCTTACTTGTCAAATAGCGCTGAAGAAAGCAGTATTAGGAAGGTATTTAGATGTGTGTGAGGAGTGATAGGGCTCTGCTATACCTTGGGAGAGGAGGGTTTATCCCCTCGGCCTCTGATGGGGATGAAATGTGGATGGATGTGTGTCTGTACTGAGAAAGCAAGTGTGGTGCTTGCAGGGGGAGTGAGGCTGTAAAGCTGCAGTGAAGATGAGTCCTTTGGTTGATCTTGACTCTTATCCCTTCAAGATAAAACTCCCTGGAACATAGCAGTGCTGATATTCCTATTTAATGACTTACAAAAGGTCTTTTTACCCCTCTTGAGTCTTTTTCTATTCTGTTTTCCTTTGCCTTTATCGATGCAAACTGGTGCTTTCTGGAGAAAGGTCTATGTTTGGGCTTGCCACAGGCAGCAGTGCTTATACACTGTATTTACCAGGTATTTTCCTGCCCAAGTATTAACAAGCATGACTTACTCATCTTACACTTCCTTGAATTATGGTGATCAGTTTTGAAACACTGACTTGTGTGGTTGGTGGTTTTTTCCTTTTTTGTCACACCTCTCTAGGTGTAGAGAAAAACAAGTAAAATCTCAAGCTCTTGGCCTCTCTGTCAATTGTTATTTGCCTATAACAGCAGCATAGGGACATGCTTCTCATCTCTGACTTTTGCCAGTATGAGCTGTGCTTTCACCAGCGTTTTCCAGTTGAAGTATGCAGGGCCAGGGGAAGGGATCAGCTGCTTAAGGTGTAGACAGAAATGAGAAGCAGTAACTTCAGGCAAAATAGCTTTTAGCATGCTGCTGTCCATTCATTCTTGCTGACTTGCATGGTTTTAAATAATTTGTAGCTAATGTCTCCACCAGGAGACCTCGCTGCTTGGTTTTTCCCTGAAAACTGCCAGAATCTCATATTTTAAGAGCACAAATGATGCTCTGCAGGAGAATCCTGCAGTATTGATATGTTTGGAACTGATCAGCTCATCATTGTGATCAGATTTGCTGCCTGTGGAGCTCTTTTCCTATTCTTCTGTGGTGGTGCAGTTGTGTTACGAAAGGAGTTGAGGCTTCCTCATCCTCCTGCTGTTGAGCTCTTGTTGTATACAGAGTTTTTTTTTAAACTCTCAATTGCAGGCTCCTTTCAGTCAATGCTCCATGTAATTAAAAAAGTCCTCTCCTGCAGGTTTCTCTTGGGGTATTATTCCTTGTGCGTGTGGTTTTTCTTAAAGTCTGTCTGGTTTTCTGCTGACTCTGAGTGGAGGAGGGGAGCAGCATCATATTGTTATTGGGTATCTGAAACACATAAATTGTGACTCTCCTGCCCCAAATTGCATGAACCTGTGTGTAGCTACCTGGTCACTTGCACAGCTGTGGACTCCTTTGTCCTGGGATGTTAATTCATGATGGAGTAGAGAGGACAAAGAATAAGAAGTAAGCTCAGTGTTCAATATTGAACACCAGGTCTGGTGGAGCCTTGGATAGGAGTAGCTTTGTCATCTCGCCCCTGATCTAAGCCTTAGATGAGACAATACATTTGTTTAAGCTGGACTTGACCCTGGACATGTTCAAGGTAGTGCAACTAACTGCCTTGTTCCCTGTCGTGCAGGGAAGCTGCTGCCCGGCTATTCAATGGTAGTGATGGAGGCTTCTAGCGTTGACTGACAAACTCCTGGAAGTCAGTCTGAAGTGGCCAAAATCTTGCTTCAAAGCTAAAGCCCTGTGTGTCTTCTGGAAAGTAGATTTATTTCCAGATAACTGGGCAGTTCATGCTGAGAATTGGTAATTCCTGGGAGGAAATTGGGAAAGTTTAAAGGCTTTTTCAGCTGAACAAGTGATTTTTTGTTGTAACTCCTTGCTCAGAGGCTCAAGTGTTTTGCTTTAGCAACTTTAAGGCAAGACATTGCATGGGCTGATGAGTTTCAGATATGTCCTCAGAGCTCCAACAAAACAATGATGAAAGTGGTGGTGGAAATTGGGATATTGGAGCACGCCCTGAGCAAAAGATGATGAAGGTACCTAATGTTTTCTGATCAGTACTTATGGGGTAACTAAATGCTCCAGATGTGCAGGCTGCCTGTTCAGAGACAACCCAAGAGCAGCCAATATTAAAGGGCCTGTAAATGAAAAAGTACCTTTCAAGTAACCCTTTCAAAATGGTGTAGTCTCAAAGTAAACTCCAATTAAATATCAAGACACTGGAAGTTGGAGAGACTTACTGGAGGGAAGTCATAAAAGCCAAAGTCTGTAGAAAGCTTGTCAGAGCGCTGTGTTTTGCTTCAATATAAGGCTTGTGCAGCAGAAGGCTGTTTAGTTGGAAGATGCCAGCAGCAGAACATTGTAATTGAGTTACTGAAGTATTCAGAGAATGTGTTTTTATTTGTAATCCACTGATATTGCAAGGCTCAAGAGAACTTATTACTGACCTTAAAACAAGAGAGTTAAAATGGGTTATTAGATCTGAGACACGTTTCCCACAGGAATTTAATAATGGAGGATGGCATGGTAGGGTTATATCTGTTTTTGTTGTTAAATGTAAATGTAAAAATGGTAAGAATGTAAGAAATCGGGAAGTATAGCCGCTTCTTGTCTGATACTTCCCACTGCAGGTCACCTGATTCGTCATAGTCCTAAAACCAAGCACCTTAAACTACAGCCAACTTGACAGTCCTACCAGTTAAGAAGTAAACTTCATATACCTCCCCCTCGGTGACTCTTGGAGTCCCTGCAATTGCTTCGAGTCAAAGAGCAGCAACTTCTGAAGTCTTAAGCTGTATCCCTGAGCCTCAAGAAATAGGCTTTGTTTTTCATTTTGCAGCACTTCAGTGCTTCAGTTCTTCACTTTTACCTTTTTGAATTCAGTGCTCATAAAGGGATGAGAAAGTAGTCAGAAGCTTTCCTGTGAAAAAGCAGCTAAGTGGTGACACTTCTTAATGCCAGTCCAATTTAGTCTCATCTAATAGACATCCCTGTAGGGAATAAGGTGGGGTGGCAGTAGAAACTTATTTGCTGCAGTAAATTAAATCTTAAAAATGAAGAGCACTGCTTAAATTGTCAAAAGAGCTATACCTCGTGCTTTTTGGCAGATAGTGGAAGATGGCATCTCGTTCTGCCTTTGGACAGGGAGAGCAATTGGGAGAGTCTGGTTGTCCTTGTAGGTGTTGGATGAGAAAGCTCTGGGGAGTGAGGACATGGACCTCAGTGAGAGATACCAGAGTGAATTGCTGTGTTGTGTATCTTAGCTCCTTGGGGTAATGCTTTCCAGCTTTGCCTCTAGAAGCCTGACCTTAATGTCTTGCTGAAATTGCTTTGCTTGGATTTTTTTTTTAATTGCTGAAGTCTCTGAAAGAAAACCTGAGGGAAAGGAACTAGCAACATGGGTTTGGATCTGAGGGAAGCGGTGTGCTGGTCTGGAGAGGGGGAACTCCCACCCTGTGGTAATAAAGTGCTCCCCAGACTGTAGGTCTCTTCCTCCAGCCTGCAAAGGCTAGTGCAGGGGTTGATTTATACTTCATGGAAACACTTCTGCAACTTCAGGCAGACCTTGGACCTTTGTAGTGTTGATCTCTAATATATATGGAGACTCGTATCCTAGGCTTCCCTAAACTAAACACTTGCATTGGTTACTGCAGTTTTATTACTGCCCCTTGGTTGAGTGCTTTTGATTTCAGGAGTGGAGGTGAGCTGGGGAGAGGAAATGCAGGCTGTGGGTATGTACCTTTCTGCTAGAGAAAAGAGGACTCCTCCTTGCTGTCAGTTCTGCACAACTCTAACCCATTGCTCCTGTCTTCAGCAAAACGTGACTAAGGAGCCGAGACCTTGGATATTAGAATCCCATAAGCCTTGTGAAAGGAGAGGCATGGGGAGCCTGCTGAGATGTTTGCCTTGCTGGCTGTGACTGAGCATGAAGTTAAGCACAGTCTAGCTGGCCTTGTCCTTAGCTAGCATCCCACAAACATAAGCTATGCTTGTGTTAGACTGCTTGGGGAAGCATGAGGAGAAGGGGACTGATGTGTAGGGAGGAAAATGTTAATCACACTCTCCCCCAAATCTGTTCCCTTTGTTCTGCTCGGTTAAAAAGCTAAGTGGATGCCACTTTCTCTAGATTCTCAGAGATGCGGATGATGTAGCCCCCAATTTACCCTTCCTACCTCCACTCCTGCTAATGTGTTGACCTTTAAGCTAGTCCCATAGCTCAGTGCGTGTGTCTGGACTTGTGTAAACACCCCATCACCTTTTACCTCCTGGGCACGTTACACACCGTTCCTGATTCCTGATGTTAATGTGCGTAGCCCCTTCCGTGGGGGTTGTAACAACTTTCCAAAAGGCTCCAACAAGGCTGTTTTGAAGTCCGAATCCCGTTGGTGCTATGGGATAGTATTACGTAGGGAGAAGACAAATTACCAGGGCTGGACTTTAGCCAGGACATAGTAGGGTGAATGACGGACTTTTTTTTTTCCCAAACGTGCCATTGCATCTTTAATTACAAGGTTAAGACCTCTGTTTTATGACTCATCTGAAAAAACAGCATCTCCAACATAATTGCCAAAGCGTGTTGCCTAGGGGACTGTTGCTCATTAGTGACTCAGAGGGACGAGTGCCACCTAATGAAATGGCACTACCTGCTGTAATACCCCAGCCTTGCCCTTTTCATGCCTAGTCCAAGCACCTACCGAACCAGTCTCCGGTAAAGGTACGATGTCAACCCAGGCAATGCTGCAGCTAGAAGGTATTTCTAATGAAGAAACCAACCAACTCAGAATTCCTGCTCGTTGGGCACAATCAGCCCATAAAAATTGAGAATTGTAGAATGGTTTGGGTTGGAAGGGACCTTAAAGGTCATCAAATAGGTGTGTGCAGTTAAAGAAGAAGCAAACAATGTCTCATTTTGCCTAGCGAAGGATGAACATGTTCCTTCAGGCTCCTTCAGAAGCCATAACAGAAATGAGAAATTGATAGACCATCCTGCTGGGAATGTCACTTCCTTGGGTAATCCGTCTGCCTAGACGTATTTTGTTTGTATCTCTGAAATACGTAAATGCAATCATTACACAATGAGAGCCTCTTTAAAAAACTTTCCTTTGATCATTAGCATGCTAATCAGTCTGGATGGATCTTCTCTTTCCCTTCCAGGTGGAGGGAAACAATTGACTCGTGTAATGGGTGCCCCTTGGCCACGGGTGCGTTTGTTCCTCCAACCCATTGTTCTGGGATGAACTTGGAACATTGTGTTTCTGTCTTGGACCAGACAGTTGAATTGCTCTTGGGTTTGTGTGTGTGGTTTTGATTTGTTTTGTTGGGTTTTTTTTTTTAAATGGTCATCACGGTGGCCCTCCAGGAACCTACACAGCCAGATGCTGTCTGCTCTGAAAGGTCTGAGCAACGCTGGGCTGTGACAAGCATTAGGGCTGGAAGGTGCTGCCGTCAGTGGTGTTACTTGTATCCGTCTGGCACACAAAGGCTCCCGGTGGACCAGGATGAATTATGATGCTTGAAAACGTGGCACACTGTAAAAGGGGAAAAAAAAAAAAAAAAAAGCACATAACCCGTAAGCCAAAAGTTATGGGGTAGAGAAAGGGTCTTTGGGAAACAGTCTCATACCTCAAACGAAAAGCAGGAAGCCTAATCTGTAGAACAATAAAGCAGGCAAAACCTCTTTCCTTGTTGGCCCAAATTCATCCCAGGCTTGCGTAGGTAATGTTTGATTAGCCTAATGAAGGGGGGAAAGACAGGGCAAATCTATTCCTCTTTTTTGATTGCGTTTTGGCTGGGAAGAAGCACAGAAAGAGGCAGTACCTAGTAGCAGCTTTCTGAGGGACTGCTTGGGTGACTCTTAGTCGAGGCTTGAAACAGAGCTCTGTTAGCTCACTGTAAAATGGGGCATGCACCTGTATAGAAAAGCTGGTGCTTCTAGCCCACGCAGTCTGAACTGTCAAATACTGTTAGGATTATAACAGCCAGGCTGGGCTTGGGTACCAGGCTTTGATCACACCTGAAAGCAGGTGCTCCTATGCTGTTTGAACATCTCTCTGCACTGTAAATACCCACTTTGCCAGCAGTTAATTGCAGAACTGACTCACTAACTAATAAAATATGTTCCATAATGAATCATGGGGATTCGGTCCTGGTGCTGCTGTGTTTGTGGGCTCGCTCTTGGTCAGTGTCATTTCCCATTTGTGGCTTCCTCGTGAGACCCTGTTGGTGCAGATGGTGTTTGCAGGACCCCTGCTCAGGAAGCGGGCCAAGGAAGGCTACAGTGGTCTGGTGCTTATCTTTAAGTGCCAAGCACTGTTTTGGGATATCCTAATGATTAGAAGCAGCAGAATAGGATGTGAAATTCTGTTCTCATCTAAATTGAGTTGTTTCTTTCTAAATTAAACTGCTGCTTTTTATCTGAGCATAAACTACAACCTGGACTTCATTATGGCTTGTAATTTTTATAAAAGCCTTGTAAATGCTTAGCTTGTATTATTTTTGGATGCGCTTGTTCATGTTTGATAGGTCACTGAGGTGATCAGGCTTGTCGTGATCTTTAGTCTTGCTGTTTTGTGGTCCCAGCCCAAGATGTCTGAGACTGCTTGAAAAAAGTTAAGCTGTGACTGTACAGGATATTCGGGTAAATGCTAAAGTCAATAAACAAAAGGTTAAAGTTGCCACATTCAGAAAATCTGATGCCTGCAGTATTTTGGGGCTGGGCTTTCTGCTGTAATCCAGGCTTTCAGTAAGGTGAAGCCATTCAACATCTTGATGATTCTTATGTTTCCTTTTTTTTTTCTGTCTTTTTAGAGTCTCCACCAGCAGCGATGTCAAGAAATGGATACTTCTTTGAAGAGAGTGGCAAGTATTGTTTGACTTCTTTATGCATAGTGTCGCCTTATTGGGGGGAGAGCTGCACTGTAGGGTTAGCTGACAACTTGAAACAGGTGATACAAAATCCATTTAGTTCAAGCAACATGTGAAGACGGTCTTATGTGGTGGTTGTGTAATCTTCTACTGGAAGCAGACTCTGTTTTTAAATCCTGTAGATGTTCAAGATATTCAAAGCAGTAACTAATCATCTCCACCTTGTCATCAGTGACTATTCTGGGTGGCTCCTTGTTTTTCAAGTTTGTTCATGATGTTTTCCTGTAAGACAGGCTGGCAGGTATATTTGCTTGTCTTTTTCTGGAGTGGAGATCATGCGTGGGTGTCAGATCCCCTTGGAGACATCCTGCCAAGAGCATCAGGCAAATGTTGGGTGGCTTTTGTAAATGCATCTTTTGGTGCAAAGTGGTCTCTAAGATTTATTTTTTCTTTGAAGCAAGATTAAGTTGTGGCACTTGGAAGCTTGTATCATCTGCCTCAGCAAAGGTGGCTGAGCTCTCCAAGATACTGTACTGATAAACAGCCAGACTTAAAGTGCAGTGAAGTCCTGACTTCTCTACTGGTTCTGGAGAAATAGCATGTGTGGGGATTGTTAGGAAGAGATAATCTTGAGAGTTCAACTCAAGACCAGCCTCCTTGGGGTGTAGTCTAAGGGCCTGGGTCGTCTTGTCCTTGAGGGAGGTGCAGTGCTTGGAGTATTCAGGACTTCCAAATGGTGAAAGAAGACTAGAATGCTCCAGTTATTTAGGACTGTAGATGCTCGCAGCTGTCACAAGGCTCATCTTCCTTGTTCCAGGGAGCCAAGTCTTCGGTTAACATCTGGGAAGGGGAAGCTGAATGTTTGCCAGATGTCAGCTGCAGTAGATCCAGCATTGACAGTGCTTCCTTTGGCACTGGCTCACTTGCCTTCTCTGAAAGTGTTATATGGAGCCAGTTTCTAGGAGTTAAAAGGGTGAAACTAGAAGCAAGTACTCTTATCTCTAGTAAGAGGTCTCTTCTGAAGGCTGGGTTGAGTTGCAAATGGACAGAAATTAATGCCTGACCTCAGGGAGGTTTTCTGAGGGCACGTGGGGCATGTGGGTCTGGGTAGCCAGGCTCCTACCTTCCGTGGCTTGTTTGTGGCTCCTTGGGATGTGACTGGTGTTTTCTTGAGGACCAGGAATGTCAGAGTTAGGACCTGGAGAGATGACTAAACCTTTAGTTTCTGGCTGAGAACAGCATAAGGGGTTGGGGAGGAATGCTGCTGTATGATTTGGAGGAAGGACAAAGGCGGCTGTCTTCTGGAGCCACCTACTTCATCCCAAGTCCTCCTGCCCCAAGGAACACAAGCACAGCTGCCTGTCCTAGTATCTTACATGGAAAGGCTCCACACGCTCCCATCCAGGACAAAATGTCTTGTCTTCCTCAAACTGTCCAAACAAAAAAAGCAGATCTCTGGATGTTTTTAGAGAACATGTTTAGCTGTGGCATTCCCTCCTAGGTAAAGCTCTCCTAGGAGATATGTGACTTGGTGCCATGGCAGTGAGCATTTATTTCTGCCCTGTTTGTGTTAATACCCAGCTTCCTCCTTTTGTTGTAAGGAGATGGCACCGTAGAGCTACCATTATGGACTTCATGAAACTGTGCATGCTTCTTTCCTGTTCTACTTCTGCGTGGTTTAGGGGAAGGAGGGAAGGTTGCAAGTTCCTCTTCAGCCTGCATGCAATACTGAATGCTGTATTAATTGTGATTGAGAATACAGTGGATTTCTTGGTTATTTCACGCTCAAATCTGCTGTCATTCTTGTTCCTCATTACAAACTGACCTTTTTTAAAAGTTCAGTTGCTGTTGAGTGATGAGTCACCTTCTACTGCCTGATTTAACTGAGGGCTTGTGTGTTTCTGCACAGAATATATGGACAGCACATCTTGGGGGTTGCCAGCATGAATGTTCATATCCCTCTGTGAGGCAGTGCTTTGGCGCTCTCTGTACGGAAGTTTCATGCACTGAGATTCTTGAAGACTTACCTCAAACTTTATCAGAGCTAGAGGAAACGGCAGAGAAAGAAGTTACCTTTTCACATAGTTTCAAAACTGCTTGTTTTGAAACGGAGCTACGTAATCATTAAGCTGTTTGTTGGCATCACTTGTTTGGATCTGCCAGTTCATTATGGAGACCAAGAGATGCTCTTGCCCCACCTTTAGAATAAAACCAATCCCCTAAGCTGTGTGTTGAGGGAGGGTAAAGGAAGATAAGCCCTCTTCCTTTGATTTCCTTAGCACTTAAATTTTTCCCCTTTCTCAGAGAAACATCTTTTGATACTATTGCTCTTTGCACAGTCGAGCTTTTTCCTTATCTCCTCCTGAGATCTTGCATATACATATGGTTTTCTGTATCCTTAGTAATTAGGATGTTTTTGTTTCTGACTGTATCTGAGGCTCTGTTCAGAGTCTGTGTCTGTCTTTGCCAGCTAACTTTTTTCTTCCTCTTGTTGTGTTCTCAATAGCAGCTGCAGCAATGTTAAAACTTGAGACTTCAGTTTTAGTTTGAACTGTTGTGGTGAGGGTGATCTTGGCTGCAGCACCAAAGCACTGCTTTGTAAGAATCTCCTGGATATTTGCTGTTCATAGAAACTTATGAAGTATTTAATAACTTGTAGCTCTGTTAATTGCTGAGGAGTTGAGGAAAGTTCAGGAAGGATTTTTCTAGTGAATGGATGTTAATATATGATGATTCTGGAAGCTCAGAGTTGTTACAGTCCCAACCATGTACTAACCTACTTGATAACTTCTTAACTGGCTAAAAATTTGGAAGGTTAATCAACGGAGCCCGTGTCTTTAGCTACAAGTTCCAGTTTCCAGCATACTCTGGTTTTCCCCTACTGCTGAAGAACTTGACTGAAAACCACTTTTGTGGCCTTTAGCACATTGCAAAAGGTAAATGCATGCAGTATGACGGGGGGGGGGGGGGGGGGGAGGGGGGAAATCTGTTTAGTAGTTTGCTCTGTAGAAGCAACATTAAGAGGAAAAATAAGGAAATAAGTTTGTGCCTGCCCAGTTAGAAGTTTCGGATGAAGGGTGTGGTGGCAGCAGGTATGATGGCAGCTCTTGGCCGTGTTCAGTTTTCAACCCATGTATATTGTCAGATTGAATAGCTGTCCTCTGACACATCTTGCTGATGAAAGTCCATGTTTTTACTCATTCTTCTTTGGAACAAACTTCTTGCACAAGCAAATGAATGAAGTCTGGCCTGGCGCAGTAATATTTGGTGTTTCCCTACCTGCCCCATGTGTGTTTAAGTTGCTTGAATCAAGGTTGTTTTGTCAAATGAGTTTTCTTCCTGATGAATTTTAAGTGACTAATGAGATGATTGTGTAGACCCAATCCAAACCTGAAGATAATTGGAGTCCTGATGAAATGCAGCTCGGCAATCAATGTTCAGAATAACTACTCATCAAGCCCCACGTTGTCTCGGCTGTCAGCCTCCTGCACCCTCCATGGTGGTGGTGGGGGAGTATCCAGTTTCTGCTACAAGTGGGTTAGCTTTAAAGGCATTGGTACTACCTGCAAGTGATTCAATTCAGCCAATGTATGATGAGCTTTTTGATTGACCCAAGAACTTTCTCTGATAGGACACAAAACCGGAGGCTTTCTAGTTCTTGCAAAATCCAAAGGAAGGAGTCTCACTGTAGTGCTGAGGATATGTGAATTGTTGCATTGTTTTAAAGTTGGCCCAACAAATATTGCAGCATAAATTTTTGTCTTCCGAAGCAAATCCCTCACTGCTTGGTCTCCTCTGACTTATTAATTGGTTTTGCTGGCACAACAAATTGCAGTTGTGTTGAAGGGCCCCAAGGCCCCAGTCTGGCTTGGGATGTTTGGATGTATTTTATCTGCTTGTTTTTGTTTTTCAGTTTGCAGTTCAGTTTGGTATGTGTGCTGTGGGCTTTTTCTCTTTTTTAAATTTGTCTTTATCTGTCTCGGAATTGTTTGCCTAGCTAGGAGATTAATCTAAACGTTTTTGTGAAACAAATCCTTTCGCAATGGGTTTCCCCTGATGAGATGCCCAGTTTACCAGCAGGAGATGCACTATTGCTACCTGTGGAGAGCCTGAGGGGATGGCTTGCAAGTCTCTTGCAGGTTTTTATTTCTAAAAACTATCAGGAGGCCTATAATGAAATGAATGCTCCTGATTTCTGTGGGTTCTGGTACAGAACTGAAGTTCCACGTGCTGCTGTGTTTTGTAAAAACAAAAAATAAAAACAAAGCCTCACTGAATTACTTGAATTATTCACAACATTTCCTAGAAATCTGGCTGCAAAATACAATACTGGAATTAATTCAAAAGGGCCTGTTTCTTTTTTTTTTGTAGCAGATCAGTTATTTTGGTTCTGTTATGAATTATTACTGAAGTGGCAGGGGAAACTATTTCCATCTGGCTCTTCATGACAAAAGACTGACTCGAAATAGGGTTGGAAGCATGTGACTGAAGTTATGGCTGGCCAGTAGTGGAGGGATCTGTTACTTAAAGGATGCAAGTCTGGTCTTGGTGACTTATCTGCTAGACGCTTTGTACCTCTCTCTTACAAGAGGAGGTTGTGGTTTGATCTGTGGTCTTGAAGCACTCTGAAAGTTCAAGTAATGGACTGGTGTTTCCATAGCAGGTAGTCATTATTCCAAAAGGCTCCAAGCTCATATCTTACGGGTTTCCAGTGACTACTCAAGAGCCAAGAAGCATGACCCAACACTTCCCCAGCTCTTCTGCCCCTTAAACTACCCATGGAGGGGCTGGGATTGGAGAACACTTCTCTAAATCCCATCTAGATGACCAAGAGAAGTCATTAGTCTACCTGTACCAACCCATAATATTTGGCTTAGTAAAGGAGGTAGTCTAACAAGAGCATGAGAGGTAAGCTCTGGACCCCTCTTGCCAATTAGTTGTCAGTAGCAAACCCTCAGCACTCCAACAACGCAGCCTGTGGGCAACCCCTAGCCCCCCCAGTTGTCTTCTCTGGGCTGACGTAAACCACGTGGCTGCCTGCCACACGATGGGTAAATCTCCTTTAAGACAAAAATAGTGAGCCTTGCCAGGGAATCACTTGACTGTGAACCAAAGGAAAAGCTTAAAATTCTAGCAAGCATCCAGCTGTATGCAGAACTGCTTTATTTAATCAGCATGGCTTCAATTTTTAATTTTGTGGGAGACAGCTTTGCAAAATGTGGCTTGATAGTGCCCTTTGGAGGCTATTGCTCTGTGACTACAGCACTGCAATTGTTCTTGTCTGTGAAATGGAGTAATTTGTTAGGAAGGAAGGAATTTTTCATGACTGCTTTTCCCGACTCTTGTGATACAAAACAATGAGTAACCCCCTAACTTTGAAGTTTAACCTCAGCAGGAACATGTAAAATTTAGGCAAATATTTACCTAAAAGATGCTGTTCTATCAATACAATTGCTCTCTTTTTGTCTGGAAAAGGAGAGCTATTTTGGTAAGTAGGTGATTATGCTGAAATCAGCGTATAAAATGTGACCAGAAGCTTGCCTTGGTTAGTGTGTGAGAGTAGGATGCTGTTCAAATACTTTATTCTAGAATACTGTGCAGATTGGAGAACTGATAACACTTGTACAAAGTTCTTCCTAGTCTCTCCTGAATCCGTAGACTGCTTTATCCTTGCCAATATTAACTAACTGTAAGGTTATCTAACCTTTGGAGGCAACATGAGTCTGTGTTTTTGTGCAGAGTGTAAAGGTCAAAATAGAGGTGGAGGCTCCATTATTAATTGAGTTTCCTTTTGCACCCAGTGTTGGGGATTTGGGTATTTTCTGAGTGACGCAGTGGATCTGCATGCCTGCAGTACTTGAGGAACAAAGCAAACCCTCTGATAGCTTAAAGCTCAGGCTGATCACTTTATCTCAGGTTAATTAAAACTTCATGCCTTTCTTGAAAATTAGTGTCTATTATTGGTTAGAGGATGTTGAAAATCCATGAGTGGAAAAAAAAAATCAAATGAAGCTGACTTTTTTTAACTTAATGTTAGTATCATGGCTAGTTTTTAGGCAGATACAGAGCTTAATTCTCTCTCTTGAGTTCCTTAATGCTGTATTATAGCTGAGCTATTGAATATATATTATTATTGCTTCTGTTGTCCTTCTGCACTTGACCTTTAATTCCTCTGAGAAAATGAATGCAAATAGCTCTTGGGCACTTCCAAAACAAGAACTTGCCAACTCCTGTGCTTGACTGTCTGACTGCAGCAGAGCTGGCTGTTTGGCTGTGTGAGGTTTATGGCTTGGAACGCGAAGAGTGGGGCCAACTGCTGGATTTCAGTCCTGAATGGATCAGGATCAGTGACAAAAATATCTAAAGCAGTGATGTTAGGAGGAAAGCCTTTGCTTTTCCCAGGGTAGAATATCTGAGGTGGCTGAATCCATCAGGAGCACAGTACATACTGTTGCTCCTATGCTCTGGCAAGATGACCCCAAGTGCTGTTTTGCAAGGCCATGAAAACGACTGCAATTTGCTGCCTTCCGTGCCTAAAAACTCATTTGAGAAATCTGAAATGGCTTTTAACATGGCTAGCTGATAGTGCTGGATTGCTGATCACACGGGCTCGAAAGAACTCTTTTAATCTAACTTTAGCTTTCTGGCTTTTTGAAGAGACTTGGTGGGAGAAGGGAACTACCACTTCTGAAGAAAAGGAGATGCCCTCCCATGATTGTGGAAGCTGGGGTTTGGATTTGGCTGAGGGAACAGGTGTTGCTGCGCAAACAGGGGCTATAAATGAAAATGCTTTTCCTGATTTGTAGCGTAGACTACCTTGGAAGTTAAGAGTAAAAAAAATCGGTGGTTTCCAGAAAACTGCTTTGAGTATTCAGAGTGTTAACTTGGCATATATGGTCCTTCAGAAATAAAGCCAGCAAGTTTTGCAGAGACTTGGCAGAGGTTGATAACTTTTGACGAGCTTTAATTTTTAGCTTTCCTGTTTTGCCCTGCTCATCTAGCTCTGTGAATATGTACCTTCATCTTATCCATGTAACTCTTGCTAAAACAGTAGCAGCAATATATCTGCCTAAACAAAAACGTGGCGTGCACGTGCCCTGAACTGTGTGACATCTGAGTAATGCCAAAAGGAAAAATGCCTCATCTCCACCAAAACCCTCTTTCTTCGATGTCTTGTCTGGCTTGCTGTGCTAAACTCAGTCTGCAGCGAAGTGTGGGTAGGTGCATTTGCACTCCTAATCTCCTGGTTAGTGTGCATGCTTGCAGATGTTGATTAAAATACCATGACAGGCACACGGAGAGGTTATGCTGGGGCTGCGTCTGGCGGAAGTCTCATAACTTGGGATGTGAGATGATGGTGTTAGTAATATAACTGCTTTTCTCCCAGGAAAGGGAGATGATCTGGGTTTGATGATTAAGATTTTGGTTTTCTCAGAGAAGTCTGCAGCCCTTGGGCTGTGAGTACTGCTCCCACAGAGCAAGTAAGCTTTTCTAGGGAACATATATGATGTAGCTGGAGTTGTGCTTCCAGCTAACTACTACTATGCTGATTTTATTACCCAAGGTGAAGCTGCTAGGTGCTGCTGAAGCAGTGGTAGGAGAGGTAATGCTATCTCCGATTGCTGCGGCTCAGTTCACTGCTTTTCCTGACAGAGCCCTGGGCTCTTAAAACTCAGCTCAAAAGCAAACTAGCTGCAGGGCAGGCACCTTGTCAGAGCTGTGAGAGGGTTGATAGCAGCAGGACTGGGGAGATGAAGTGGATCCGAGAAGATTATGGGAGTAAGGAGAGAAGGCTGGGGATGGATATTGAGATACTGGAGTAAGGCAGACCTGGACCAGGCATGAGGTGCAGGGGAATGGGTGATGCTTTAGAGGGGAATGGCTAGAGAAACTGCAATTTTCTTCTTTTTCTCAGCACAAAATGCACATGATGTGCTGAGATACCGAAAGACTTATTAGGGTCAAGGCATCTGCCACTTATGGCTGCACAAGGTGAGGAGTGGATTTTGTTCCCGCAGCACTGAAGGATGGTGCTTGCTGTCTCTGGCCTCATGCACTTTTCATGCTCTTCCGTTTCTCTTTGCTGTGAAATGAGTTCTGCAGGGTGGACCGAGGGGAATCGTCCTGTCTGCAAAGTGTTCTTCAAGGTGCAGGAGGGCTGCACTGATCTTCTCAGCCAGCCTTAACTCAGTTCCTGACTCTAGCCTCCTACTCAGCAAAATCTCTTTCCTCTAGTGCTTTTAGACCATATTTCAGGCTGAAGTGGCACTTCCTGTGCTCAGAGGTCTGACTCACCCTGTCATGTAGCTCATGGCACTTCAGCAAATGCTGCCTTCATATGAAGGTGGCCGTCTGCAGTGATAGAGATGGGGGGAGCACCACTTTGGAGATCTTAAACTCTTCCCAGCTAATCTGAGGTGGTATGCAAAGGTGTCTAACTCTGCCCTCCACCTCACTGAAACAACTGCTATAGCACAGGCTATAAAGTGTTACTGAGACTGTGCTTCCATGTGAAAACCTGATTGATATTTACACAAACTGTGCAACAGCCATATCAGACCCTGCTCCGAACTTCTGCAAAACACCGATCAAACTTTCAGAGGAGCTGAACAGCTTCTGTTGTTGCTTGTGGCATCTGCTGCCCTTCAAGCAGCAGGGGTGGCACTCTGATCATCAGGCGATGGGGTGGAAAACAGCTGCCAGGGCTGGAGGCAGCTATTGAGCCATGCTTAGAGGGAAGGGAAGGTACATCTGCCACACACACAGCTCATCATCTCACCTCAAGGTGACCCTGCATTTGACAGGCGTAAGGTGCTCATGTTTTAAAATGTCTGGCAGACTAATAGGCTGAAGGATTCAAAACAGGAGTGATTTGAAGCCTTGAGGTGGTTTAGTGACAAAGCAGACACCTGCCTGGGAGTGCAGTTCCTGTACAACCCAGGTTTGGGATTATTTGCAAACGGAGTGTTTTGTCCGTCCCTTGCCCAAGGGACGCGAGGCTCGGCTGCCTTTTGTTCTGCTCTTTCCTCCCCTAAAGAGGGAGGAACAGAGGATGCTTCCCTTGCCAGAGTCCTTGCTGACCTCTGCCCAACCCTCTGATCCTACTCCACCCTTGCCCTTCTTCCAGCTCCTGTGCTGCTTCTCTCCTGTCTCCAGCCCTCTCTGCTTTCAGGGCCCACTGCTGCTGTGCTCTTACCAAGGCAGCTTCAGTGGCCTTGGGGGGTGAATAAATACTCTTACCCATTTACCCATCTGTGTCTTAATTGCATTAGGATAGTAGGGAAAAACTCAACCACGTTCTGAGCTGTGTCCTGAAACCATCTTGCCCCTGCATGCCTCTCATCTGACCCACTGAGTGGGAAGGATGGAGAAGCACAAACTTCTTGTGACAACTTCCCTGGGGCTGCAATCCTGGATATGACTGAGATGAAAAAGCCAGGATATCATGGATTTGAGGCTACCCCAGGCTGAGTTTTGCTTTGCAGGGCTGCCCAAGCTCTCCTGGCACCGGGGTGGGGCTGTCAGCACTGGTGGGTGCTCTGCTTTGCTGAGGAGAGGTTATGATGTCTATCATGTGTTTTGTAGGAACCAAACCCCAAGTTTAGCACTTTGTTTGGGATTGAGATGCTTGCATGGGGCTTTGTAGTACTTCTGATGCCAGCAGGCACTCTGGCTGTTGTCACACCTCCAGGACACTGGCTGCCCCTCAATCCAGGCCAGCCCTTGTGCAGATATTTCATACCTGGTGGTGTCCACAGTGCTGTGATACTTCGGGTGTTGTGTTCAGGTGTTTCCTATACTTTCCTCACCTCACTTTTCTTTTGTTTGTCTTTGGACAAGTTAACATTGTGCAGAGATGGAAACAGCTGCCTAAGCTCCACCAGCAGCAGAGGACGCACCCTTAGTGCGTTTTGCTGGCTGTCTGGATGGGGACAGCAGCACCTTGGATGCTTTTTGAAGCCTTCAGAGCAGTTCTGATAAGAATAAATGTGAATCAGTCCCATCACACAGGTAGATGGAGGAGGCGGAGATCAGGAGGGGGATTAATCTGAGTTTTTTGTCGGTTTTCCCACACCTTGGATAAGCAGCTTAGAAGTCACCTGAAGGCCTGAAGCCCCTGCACCCTCCGAGCCCTCCTGGGGAGATGCCGAGCGCCCGTCAGCACGTTGCTCGCGGCAGGAAGCGCTGCAGCCGCTGTCCTGCGTCGCCGAGTTCCTGTTTGTGGCCTCCCTGCTCGGGGCTTGTATTTTGCGGTGGTGAGCTGTCAGCTCGAGATCCCTCTGAGACCATGTGCGCTGCTTTCAGCTGCTGCTGCCTCTACGTTTGCTTATATGAGGCTTTAAAAAAAGTCATCAATATTTTAGTTTCCATTCAAGTGTCCGCCTTGAAGCTCACGCTTTTCATTTTGCTGTAGTGCCTAAAGCAAGCTAATGAAATATATCCCTCCTGCTTCAAATTAGGCATAAAAGACTTGTCAGAAGATGGGTAGAAGCTGCTGAATAATCCTGGTAATATAAAAATTGACATTCTATAATGTCCCTAATTCTCCTAATTAAATATGATACACGAGCATGCCACAAGAGTCCTCCAGCTGCTTCGTAATAAAACGTTGCAGTGAACCAGCTTGCTGTTGAGTGAGGCTAGGTTAAACTCTAATTAGAAGCATTGCAAAAGGCTAAGGACTTGTCCGCTGTAATTAAGAAACTTGTCTCGCTTTCTCGGTGCTGCCACCTCCTGTGACCTGCTCCTCTGCCCCCTGGGGAGCTGCGGGTCTGTCTATCTGTATCGGGTGTCTCCTTGGAAACCTTTTTTTTTTTTCACCCCCTCAGTTTCAAATTGCTGAATCGCAAGTGGAACGGCTGCGCTGCTGGTGACTTGAGCTGATGAGCGCGTTGGCTGTAGGGTGGGCTGGGGCTGTGGTGCAGCTCTTGCTTCTGGGTCGCTGTTTTGTGTTTTTTATCGCTTACAGTCCAGGTTTTATTCTGTTTTTTTGACCTGAGAGGATCAAAGTGTATCCCCTTTGGATTTACCGCTCATGCCGTTGACTGTGGCGAGCAGGCCAGCGTGTGAAGCCCGTGGTGTTGCCCGGCCAGGCTCTGCAGTGGCCCTTTGGACACACACCTGAGGCCAACCTGAAATGTGCCGGAGCAGATTGCTTATAATTTTCAGCCCTCACCAGAGGAGGGCATAAAGAAGCCCCTCACAAGGCCCTGGGTGCTGCTGAGGCCTCGCTGCAGCCCTCGGCGGCCATGATCGGTGGGTATGCCTGTGCCCCGGCGGCTCTGGGCCCCGGCACAGCCTACGGCCCCGCTAACCGCCCTCCCTGTCTCGTTGGCAGGGTACCTCAAGTGCGACACGGACGATGGCTGCGAGGCCAAGGAGGAGACGGGGGGAGAGGAGCTCTTCGACGCCGTGAACTCCTCCATCGTCTCAGGGGACAGCATCCGCTTCTTCGTCAACGTCAACTTGGAGGTGCCACCGAACGCCACCGGTGAGTGTGTCCCCCCCACCACCCCGAAACAGGGCTGCGAGGTGCGGTCGTTCCTCGCTGTGGAATTTTGGAGCGATTTCTAGAAAATCTAATAAAAGTCTGGCTGCTGAGCAGGTGTTCAGCCATCCATGTAAAGTGTCCTGACTCCTTTTTCACCTCCCCCCCACTTTCTTTTTTTTTTTTTAAAAAAAGTCATCAAGTTTGGGGCCTGGGGCCTTGCCATTGCTCTCACTCCTGTGGCCTGGTCGCTGAAGGAGAGCCATTTCAAGTGAGAAATCATGGGTTTTGGTGTGTGTAGTCACTGTAGATAATTCAGTCATGGCTCTGTGGCTTCCCAGAGGTTTTGGAGGGTTTTTTGATCATGTTTTAATTGAGATGCCGGAGGTGAGTTGGAGCTGTGGATCACCTGGGTCAGTTGCTGCTCTCCACAGGAGCTGGGTAAGGGAAGAAAGAGTGTAGAGGGACTTCTGGGGTTGGACATGTGCCTTTTGGGTTTAATCATCCTGGATGGAGGCAAGCAATCCATACACCTGCTGTATTGAGGCAGGTAGCAAAAATGAGGAGAAAACCAGCCTGTTAGACACCTCTGATGGAGATCAGGCCCCCACTGCATGCAGCTGTGTCTGGTACAGTGAAGTGCTGTTGTGTCTTGTGTTCTCTTTATAAATACAAAGTACCTGTTCCAGGTGAGGGCCCAAGCTCTGAGTTCCCCCAAATATGCTTTAGTAGGATCTCAGCCAGCTTCAAGGCAGCTTCACGCAGGGGAGGAGGATGGTGTTTGCCAGCAGTGGTGCCTGTGGTGCTGAGGATGAACCCCCTAGCAAAACGCACCCCTGGGGCTTCTAGCCTCGGGGAGTCACGGTGTCAGCTTGGAGTGGTGGCTTGGCTCGTATGGGCCAAGTGGCCATGAAGGTGGTGGTTGTGCAGTTATGTTGTAGATGGACACGTCTGCCCCAAAACTATGCTCTTTGTGTACTCCCTGCCAAGCCGGCACCCTTTAGAAGCCTTGCCCCATATGGGGAGCAAGGTGGAGGGGACTTCTAAACAGCCTACTTAACACAAATTGTGAAGATATCTCACGTGCTTGCTATGAAGGAATAAATTCCCTAGATTGCTCTACAGGTTGCTTTTGCCTTTAGCACACCATTTTAAAATCCTCTGTAATGTACATGCTAAATGGTGAAGGAGGAGGGCTAGCAAAACCTGGCTTTCATGCTACCTGCCTAGGAAAATGCAGCTCTGGGACATGGCAGCAGCCTGGGTTTCATTCCAGCGGGTGGAGGCATCCTGGAGCCTGCCTGTGTGGGCACTGACTATTTTGGAGATTAAATGCAAGGGCTCTGGATTATCCTTGATGTCACAGTATCGGAGAGTCCTTTAGGTTTGCTTTAAGTTACTTTCAGAATACAAGCAAGTCCCAGTTGTTCTATACAGAGGAATTACTGGAAACAGTGATGCAGAACAGTCATGGCCCAGACCTCCGCTTGACTACCTTGAAGTCTTACTTTTTGAATTGGAGCGGTGACTTCAACTTAAGAATAATATCTAGCAATTTTCAAGCCTGCAATTTTACAAATACCATCTTAATTGAAAGATTTAAGGGGAACTGTACTGTGCTATGACAAGTCTGGGCTTAATGCCGTGGGGTGCATTGTTCGGGGATGAGGAATGCAAGTGCTGTGGATTCTTCTGTGTCTGAAGAAGCTGACTTTCCTTGTGTGTTCTCCTGGGCTTTTTATAAGTGTTTTCCCTTCCATTCAAAACAGGACAAAAAAGGCTTCCTTATTTCCCTCAAGCGCTGATGTTTGTGATGGTATTAGTTATATGCTTTTTCTTCAGCTGAGATGTTTAGAATTTTTAAGGAAAAATGGACTTCTGATGTGCTGGAGTCCCCTTTCAAGTGCAAGGATAGAGGTTTTAAAAATGGGCTTCAGGAAGAACAGAAGTCCAGACTTTCAATAAGGGCAGGTGTGAGATTTGATTTTTCTTTTTTTCCATGACAACTTGGAAGTGGTCCAGATAAAGAACCTGAATTTTGGCTGTCAGGCATAGGATTCCTCAGACTCCAGGTGTTTGAGTCATCTAGACTGTCAGCTCTTTGTCAGAGATGGTATTACTGAAGCATCTTCCAGAGTGGATTTTATGCATGCTAAATCAGTCTCTGGCTGCAGAGTGTATAGCTGATCCTCCTGGAAAGCTGACTTCTCAGGTGGTTGAAAGGGACTGAGATGAGCCCCTTCAAGCTCTTCTAATGAAAGTAGCCTGAACTGCTGAAAAAAACACCCTCTTCACAAGCTTCCTAAGTTCCTTCCAGAAGTGAGGTTTAACTATGCCACGGCCGAGGTATGGCTGGGAGTGTACTGTTCCTTGTTCAACTCTGCAAGGGGACACTTTTCAGAAATGCCCTTGCATTGCTGCCACTCTCTGGGAGTTTTGTTTTACACTCGGGCTTTCTGTTCCTGGAACAAAACTGTGGAGCTGAGCACTTGCGGTGCTTGTCTCCAGCAAGAGAAGCTGACAAGAAAGGGGGGGGGAAAAAGCAGGTTTTGTCCAGGCAATGCAAGATCCCCCAAACACCTCATTTCCAACCCCCAAGGGAGCTAGTGCACCGTGATCCTACAAGGTCCTCTAGTCCTATTTAAACACAGAGGAGAGGCACGTGTGGGAATGACATCTTTCTGTCTCCATCTCATTTTTTTGCTTTCTCCAAGCTGGTTGAAACCTTCGTTGAGCTGAAAGGCTGGCTTCCTTGTGCCAGAGGGCTCGGTATTGCCCTCTTGTGTCATGCTACCCATTGCAACACTTGCTGGGGCTTGGGCAGTTGCTGCCTGACCAGAGAGAGACTGAGCATGGGCTATCTTCTGCAGAGAGGGCTCTCTGGTGCTGCCTGTGTTGACTTGCTCCCTGGTGTCAGATGCTCTTGCTGCATAAAATAGATTTGCTCAATCTCCAGCAGGAAAAACCTCTAAGGTGACTTGAAATAAGATAAATAGCTGCTCTGTGATACCTGTGAGTCTCTGTGTGCGTGTTCTGGTCGTCACCATTTGGTCTCTTGACTGAATGTGGTGTCCAAATTCTGTCCTGCTGGAGACCTTTTCTGGTGAGCTGCTGTGAGGTTGCTGCTCACCTCAGTGTAGGGATAAAAGATCCAAAAATCCCATCTGGGGAGGGGACGAGTTAATACCCCAGGGTCTGGGTGCTGGCAGGCAATGTAAGTGGAATTACAAACGTGGTGACAGCTCTGCCATCATCCTGTCAAGCTGTTAATCTCCATATGATGGATGTACAACTTGCTATAAGCATAATTGGATGCACTTTACTATAATTCTGTTTTAAAAAGATCATTGTGTGGGATTCAGCGTTGAGCCAACAAAACATAGCATGGCCTATAAAATTCCAGCAATTAACCATTGTCATAAAATGCTGGGCTGTGTGCACAGATATACATATAAAGCAGGATAGCTTGAAGAAATTTAGGGTTTAAGGTATGGCCTATCTCATTTTTAATTAATACTGGCTGCTCTTGCATGAAATATTGAGCCCAAATCAGTGCAGATGCCTAGGCACTAAAATGCTGCTCAGTCCTGACACTTCGGTCCTTTCTCCTGGTGTTTTATTGCTTCCTTGCAGTAGCTGATAAAAGGCTTTTTTTATTCTCTTCTGTCTCTCATCCTTCTAGCTTAGGTTTTGGTGGCAAGACTTCTGTTTTCAGCAAATGTTAGTAGATCCAGCATGAAGGTGGGTCTTTATGTGAAGTTGGATGCTTTTGGACCTGGGATCTGCATTTTGGGGGGGGAAGATCAGGATGGTTTTTAGAGACTGAGACTTGTTCTGAAGTCAGAATAAATATGTACAAGTAAAATGTTAGGTCTGTGCCCCGCTGCATGTGTTTTTGCAGGAGTCAGTACTGCATTCCTGTCCCAGATGAAGTCCCTTTTCCTCAACACCTTTGCCTGAGGTGGAGAGAGGGAGGCCCCAGCACAGGAACAGCGATGTTGCCTCTCCTGTGCTCCAGGTGGAAAATCCAGCTTGATGCTCTGTTTCATGGGAATTTGTGCCAGAGAGGATGAAGAGCATCAGTGAGTTTGGTGTGCAGTTGGAGGGGACATCTTTCTTCTCCAGACCGTTGTGCGATAAGCCCTGCTTTATTTCATAGCTACCAGGTTAGCCGTCCAGTGACTTGCAGGCTCATACATGGCTTTACAACTGCTTTCCTGTTCTCTCACCGAGCTAGAAGTGTATGGATCCTTCTGTCTTAGTGCTCTCTGGATGTGAATTTGACTGTCTCTATGTATTTTATATTTGGGCTTTTCCATAAGTCCCTCTGGAGCCTGGGCTGCAGGTGTACGTACCCGCATCCCTTCAGCCTGTCACAGAAACATCAAACTAGGTAATTCAACCACTTGCTGCTTTATCTGCAGCACGCTCGGAAATAAATCCCTGCAAATGAGTACAGTAATTTAGTTTAGGATGAGCCTTAAAGTTTGCTGGACAGGCAATGCAAGCCTCACTTGTTGCAGTGGGTCTGGGAAGTTTGCGGGGCCACAGCCTTGCTGTCGGTCACAGTGTCCTTATCTGCTTGGCAGCTCCCTTAAATCAGCCAGGCAAATATTTTCATTGTTTGGATCTCATTTTTGCAGCTTGGATATTTAAGACAATTCACCTTCTCCTTCCCACAGATTGCAGTAGAGGGGTTTGCACAGGATTTTTTCCTAAACTTGGGCACAATTTATCAGGGATTTGTGGAGCTGTAGCTGCTCAATTTTTGCAATATGCATTGCCACTTAACAGCTGATGCTCATACTGGTGGGTTTAGCTGCAGAGAGGTGCCTGAAGCAGTTTTTTTGGAGGGGGAAGAAGGCAAAATCCTGATGGCAGTGAAAAGCCAATCGGAAAGCAGGATGTGGCTTTGTTGGGGTGTGGGGGGGGAAATAACGGAACACAATTTACGCTTCATGAAAAATTAAAGCCTGTTCCGCTCTCTGGACAATTGATCATTCCTAGATAGGGAGAATCAACAGTTTCCTGTAATCCGCTCCAGAGGCTCGCACGTGCGCGCCCGCCGCTGCTGCTCCGAGCAAAACACGGTGCTCTAACTCATGGCCCAGCCCCTGCTGAGGTGACTTTTTTCTTTAAGGGGATGAGGAGAAATGCTAGATGCTGGCGCCAAGGATATTCCAGAGAGAGTAGCGTCCAGAGACAAGTGGTCTGGGCCTGAATGGGTATCATTCTGCACACAATAGTCACATTTCCTCACATTAATACCAAGGTCCTTTTTATGTCTCGAGGCACAATGCTGACCCACGCGTTCCATCTGATAACTCCTGTTTTAGCAGTTTGATGTCAGCGTGGGATGTTGGGCTCCTGAAGCTTCCTATAATCTAATGGAAAGTTAGATTGTGTGGCGGGGGGGTAGGGGGGGAGACAGCCTCTCTCCAAATTTCCTGATGAGGGTGTTTTCAAAGCGGTGCTTACGAAGCCAAGGAAGGTGCGGGGGGGTTTGGGTAGTGTGGGTGGTTCTGTACAAAGGTATCAGATTCTCCCTTTTAGGTGCTTCACCTCGTGTTTGCTTTGGGGCAGCTTCCCCTGGGACTTTGACCAGCCTGTCCCTCCAGTTGGCATGGAAAAATGCACGTTTTTATGACAAAACCTATTGCAGAAACTTGCAGCTAGTTCCTTACTCCCACCTGCCTTTAATCTGGGTGTTGGTTTAAGCAGCCTCAAATCAGCTGGATTCATCCTTTCTGCTGCAGCTCAGCCCACCACCCTATTGTGGGAATGTGGGATAGTTGGGGCACAATTATTTATCTAGCAGTATTTAACCAAAATTACCCAAGTCTGATGGAGACGAGTCCAGACTTAGCACAGCCATGGCAGGACATCAAAGCAAAGGATTCCCTTGAGATCCTGCTTGTGCAATCCCTCACTACCAGTGATGAGTTAGAGGTATTGCCGCTGCTCCGAACAAGCTCTTGTCATGCCATGTGCTGATGTGTTTTTATTTGTTTGGGTTTTTTTTAAGGCAACAGAATCTAAAAGCAGAACAGTTTTTGCTGCTTGCAGTGTGGTTCAACACAAGTGGTGGAGGCTTAGATTTGCTCAGACCCCTGAAGAAAGCCCAGATAAAATAGCTTTTTTACAATAAAAAACCCCAAACCTTAAATGCTTCCACTTAGACCAGATCCTTGATATTTTTCTGAGAAAGCCATGGAAGTGCTAATGTTAGTATTCTACTCTGATTTATTAGCCTGTTTACCATGCAGATGCACTGGGGAGTGCGTATAGATCTAAAGTAACATGCACTGACACCTGCACAGCCAAAAGGTTCCTGATCTCCAATTTTCACTCCTTTATCCCAAAGAAAAATGTGATCTTAAGATGCTGTGGACATCCAGTGGTGTCTTTGCTCCAAAGACTTTTGGGTCTCCTCAGGTGTTAAGGGCAGCACTGGGGACCTGTACAAGGGAAGGGATGGAAAAGGGATCTTAAGTGAAAGAAGATCTCTTAAGGCAGAAGGTGAAAAGCCTTAAACTTTGGCATATGACTTTCATGGGTTTGTTTTCAGGGTTGTCTTTGCATAGATGTCATTATCTAAACGGGGCAGAGGGGAAGCAAGTAGGGATCTCATTTCTCTGGGTTGTTATCGGGGATGTTATGTAAAGGGCAGCTGGGATGAAATGGCTTTGGAGTATAGCAAAGAAATTTCTTGCTTCCAAGCATAAATCTCCTTATTCATGTCGAAGCTGGATGGGTCCTGTTCTTCTGCAAATGGTGGTAAATAAAAAATGGAGGCATGCCACAGTGCCGTGGCAGGGCTCTGAATGTGCTGACACGAGGCAACAAGTGTAACTCTAATGTTGGTAATTCATCAGTGTCGCTAAAACTGAAGCGAACTCCCAGCGAGTTGCTTGTAGTCAGTAATGCCGTGTGCTTGTGTGCGTGCATCCTAGAAATTCGGGATATGCGTGTTGCCTTGATGTGGCTGCCAGGGGATGTCGGAGATGCGTTGCTGACTTCTTGGTTTTCCCCTGGGCAGAACCTGGAGCACAGCCTAACAGATAAGCTTAGCCACCCCTGGCAGCTCTCCTTTAACTACGTGTGAGGATAGAGACAATAATGCCTGTAGCTAGCTAGCTCACTGAAAATAAACTTTTGTAGCCTGCTTTGTCCAGCAAGGAGGACCACAAAAATAGAAATGAAAATTTTACGTGGCCTTGACCTCTTCTTCCACTGAAGTATGCTTAATCCTGATATTCAGGTGTGAAATCTAGTTATTACTCCTGGTTGTGGGACACAACTGATTGATGGGTAGCTTCTTCCTTGTCAGTAGAGGGTGAATCCATGGTTTTCTGTATCTGTTTTGTCCCCAGGAAGGGCTCCTCCATGGAGGTGCAAGGGTCAAGGGTGTTGCATCTTTTCATCTCCCCCATAACTGGAGAGAAGCAGTGGTAGTGCCGTGAAGGAGGAGAAACAGGGGAGGTTCAGACTGGACATTAGGAAAAAATGTTTCCCAGAAAGAGTGGTCAGACAGTGGAATAGGCTGCCCAGGGAGAGGGTGGAGTCCCCATCCCTGGGTGTGTTTAAGGGCCGTTTGGATGAGCTGTGGGGGGATGTGGGGTAGGGGAGAACTTTGTAGAGTCGGGCTGAGGGTTGGACTTGATGATCCCGAGGGGCTTTTCCAATCTGAATGATTCTGTGTGATTCTGAAAATGGGTGGCAGGCTGGTGGTGGTTGGTTTTGGGCTTTAGCCAAGCTATCTCCCAATGGATGTGTCGTGGGCAACCTCATGCAGTGTTTTATCCCACATTGCCTAGTGGATTTCCTCGCAGTAAGTAAATGGGTGGTTTATAAGCCAGGCAGAAGAGCACTTGGGAACACCATTTTTCCCCTGATTTTTCATGTTCCAGTGGATTTGCTGCTATCCCTAAGTAATGTTATAGCACTTCAGTGGGCCTTTAAGACAACAGCCCAGAACTTGGATGGCCACATCCAGCTATCTCCTTTCCCTGGATCAAGTCTGAATGGTGTGTTGCTTGGATGATGTGATGAATGAGGCTCTGGGCCTTCTGAAGCGTCACCTCTGTACCCAGAGCAGCTTTTCCGAGAAGTTGGAAAGATCCTGGTCCAACAGATGTAATTAGATGTTTTTGCTTGTGTTGATAAAGCAGCACTTGGTGCTCCTCTGAGCTGAGTACCTGAGAGAGCTGTCAGCAGAGAAGATTGATACACACTTGAAACTGATAAGAGAAACAAAGAGTTGCTGCATGATAAAAGGACAACATGAATTTCTGTTGCGTTTGCATACATCCGTAAGGACAAACTGCAGATATGCAGATATCTCTTTTTTAGCACGTGCTTGCTATTGTTTGGGGTTGTGGGTATTTTTTTGTCTCTCTAGAACTATTTCTTGCAAGAGCAGAAAAACCAAAACATGTTTTCTCCTCAATGAATATTTATGGCTTCCAAATCTTCCAGCATACTTTTGCATGTGTAATTAGACTGTAAATTGAGTAAGTGAACGTTGGAGAACTACAAATGTAAGAGCCTGGGGAAAACGCTTGATGTTTCTGGTTTATTTGGGTGCTTGCTTTTTAATAATAAATAGCATTTTATAGATGAAACAGCTTGTGTTTTCCAAAAGACGTGTCAAAAGCAGTAATAATTGGGACTGTTGCACCAGCAGACTTGTCTAGTTAAGTGAATGCTTTTAATCACATGTGCAGTATCCAAGTGAACTTTGGGAGAAGTTGGGTGATGAAACCAAAGCCTTTGAACGCTCTTATTTTGTTCAGTGGGAGATGAAGGCAATCCTTTTCTCTACTGCAGTCAACTCTGTTCCCAGTCTGAGTTGCAGCCTGTTAACCCCACTGTGGACAGGAATTCCTGTTTGATCAGGGATGGTTTTGGTTAAATCAGCTTTCTGTGTGCGAAAAATAATTGCTTCTTTGGAGTTCTGGTGTGTTTGTGCGAATTGCATCCTCAGTCAGCTTATTTTTTGGAGAGTAGTAGGACTGGGCTTGAAGGTGCCTGTGCGTGTGGTCAGCCTGTGAAATGGGGCTGTGGTGGTTCGTATAGGTTAGGATTTGGACGTCCAGATCTGTAAAGGAAGCAAAAACCTCATCTGAACAGCTGTAACTCTGTGTTGCATCTCTGTACTTTTCCACAGCTTGGCCTTTGGAAAAGTTCTTGGTCTCCAGTGGGTTTTTTCCATGCTGTCACTCATTTAAATAAAAACTGTTCACATGTTTCAGTCTTGTGGGTTTTTTGGAGTGTGAAGATGAGGACTTAAGGAGAAGTATGCAGAAACAGTACCTGTGGTACTAGTGATGCTACAGAGAAGCTGCCTTGAATGCAAGCAGTATGGAGTGGGCTTGTGGCAGAAACAACTGGGTGTTATTTGTTTAGCTTATACTCCAAAAATTGTTTCATAGATACTGTAAGAAAATGTTAATGTTGGTGTTTGGAAGTTTGAACTGGGAAATTCCCGGGTACCCCATCCCTGTATCTCAGCTGCATATTAAGTGACATTTAATAGTCTCTAAACAGCAGTTTTCTTTCCCAAGAGCTCTGTTGCTTTACACTTAGATTTATAGAGGCAGCGTGGTGAGTTGACAGGACATTAATGTGCTCGTCTTCAAGTCACTGTGTGTGATCTCTCGCAGCCCGCTCCCTTGGAAGTGCCTCGGTGCTATTGTTGACTCTTAACGAGGACAAGAATGGTTTCCAAACGAGTGTGACTCATGCAATCTTAGCCTCAATCTATCAAACAACATCGGATTAAATGATTACCTAAAGGATTAGGAGTTAGATATTTTTTGGGAGGAGGCAGGGGGTGGGGGGAGAAGTGAAGAGTAAGAATACATAGGGAATCTGAGAAAAAAAAAAAAGCTGCACGACATAACCCCCAGCTGATCAGATAATGCCAAAGGCTGCTTCTGCACTTGGTTCACACTTCCAAAATGGGAAATGTTGTAAAAATTGAATCTCTGCTTTTCTCTAGAGATCATCCTCTGCCAAGAGAGTGATACTTCACCTTGTTCTGAGCCTTCTGCTTGGTTCCTGCTGCCTGTCAGGTATCTGCGATAGTAACGCTTTCCTGATTTTATCTTTTTTTCTCTTTTCAGCTGAAAATGAAAGTGCTGGCTGCGTGTTACTGCACACATCAAGGAAGGTAAGTAGGGATGCTGTGTGATCAGTTTGGGGTTTTTTTCATGATCTAGAAGCACAGAAAAGGTTCTTGAAACACTGTGGGGGTGGGGAGGTGTGTTTTACTGGCCTAAACAGAAGGCATATTAATGCCTCTTCCCTTGAATTCCTCTGTCTTTAAACCTAAAAAGCCATATGCTGCTCATTCTCCAAACAATTTCTCTGTACTTCTGATTGTTCTGCTGCTTTTTGTCCCAGACAATTCCTTGACATGTTAATTCATCACTTTCTCCTCTGCAGCTGCCTGCAAAAGGATCCAAGCATGCACCATAGAGATTCAGACTGCTGAGCTCCTCTCGAGCTGAAAGCAGAAACACCCAATAGACATTGCTGTGACTTGGTTTCCTGTTTATTCCAGCTAATCAGAGCTGCCTTCGCGAGGTTCAGCAGGAGTGGATTCCCTAGAAATGTGCAGTCTAGGAGGACAATTAGGAAACAACGCTTAGTTTACCCTTGCTCTCGAGACCGCAACTCAATAACAATAAGCTGGAAATGCAAAAAACCCCTCATATAGGCTGTGTTATTACAAACCTCTGACTACACAAGAAAGTATGCAGAGAGGAAATGGGTTGATATTTAATACCACATGAAGTCTTGGTCTTTGGGGCTGTGAGACGTGGCTCATGGTGCTTTAAGCTGTCTTGACTCTTGCCTTGTCTGCCAGTTGGAGGGGCTGGCTGTCTGTGTGAAAACTTGTAGCACTGCTGATCCTGGTAGATCAGATATTGCAGGCTTGGTTGAAGGTTTTAACTTGGGTTCTTAAATCTGTGTACCAAAGCCTTGGGGGCTTTTTAGGGAATTGCAGAGAGCTTTTTAACTCTGCGTTGCTTTAGGCCTTTAAAACAGCTCAAATCCTGAAAAGGTATTTCAGCAGGCTGAATTAGTAGGGGGAGGAAAATGTATAATAGCTTTAGTAGAAGACACCTTTCCTCTAAGTTAAAAAACAAAACAAAAAAAACCAAAAAACCCCCACAACCCAACCCTCCACCACCAAAAAAAAAAAAAAAACCCCAAACGTTGCTTGATATTAAGTCGTAAAAGTTAAAATAAGCTATCCTGTGCTCTGGAATGGAAATGTCTTTGTCAATAATTTGTCTTGTCTAATACTAGTGCCAAGGTTCTCTGAGTTGTATACACTTGACTGAAAGTAACCCAAGAACTTAATCACTTAAAGTTCAAGTTCTAAGCCTAAATGCAGAATCTGCCTCTGATAAGAAATAGTTGGAGACTGCTAACACATAAATGTCTCTTCTATTTTATTTTTCCTTTTCAGAGCTGTAGGATTCCTGCTTTTCTGGCCTATAGTTCATGCTTAAGCATTTTAGTGTGCTGTTGAGCAACAAATACGAGAGAGCTAGCATGCTTGAGCAGGGCTTGAAGAGTTACTACTGCCAGTTTTTGCCTCCAGGGAGGACAAGTGGAAATTTTGTGCTTCAGATACAAAGGAAATTAGGACCTGAGTCATGGAGAAGATGGCTCTAAGTGTCTGGGAGGGGGGAATCCCAAGAAGAGGAGTGGTCAGGTCAGAAGCTTTGTCTGGAGATGTTTTCCTGCTAGGTTGTTCCCATCTCTGGTGGTAGCCTGTGGTTCCTGTGGTTCACTTCAGGAGTGCTGGAAGGCCAATCTGTGTCTCAGGCAAGTTGCTACCTGGCACGGCACTTGGTTGGCATAAATAAGAAAAAGCTCCTTGACATAGTTGGAACTATTTAATCGCCATCACGGTGTGTTTCTGAGGGAATTAGCCCCAGTGACTGTGGCAACAGCACAGGTAGAGCTCTGCTCAGGACAGCGTGCTTTTTGGACACCCCTTCTTGTAAGGTTCTTGCAGTGTCTATAAGTGGAGGTGGTCTCCAGAGCAGTCACCCAGTAGAGAACTTGACTTTTGAGCCTTGATGAGTGTTGGTAGCTCTTTTCTTACAGATAGTGTGTGCAACTTTGGCTGAGAGACCTGCCTGAAGTTGGGGGAGGCTGTTTCAACATGTTCCCCCTTCTTTGGCGCAACAGTCTTTGCTTTTACCATGATGCAATGTGCAGCTTTGCAATCAAGGGTACTCAGTGCTATTAAAATGGCTATTGGGTATCTGTCTTGGGTTTCTTGCTAAGCAGTTTCCAGCATCAAGTTTCCAGCATCAAGTATCCTGGTGTGACTTGACTATCTAGCTAAAAATATTTGTGAAGGAGCAATCATTAATCTGAAGCCACTGGGTGTCCTGACTGGAACAGTTCTGTTTGAGCTATCTCTGAGGTGTTGCTGTGCCAGTGCTTCCACTAATTTGATTTTGATTTGTCCCAGGGAGTGATGTTTTTATATCCTTTCATGGTGGCTAGTTGCCTTGCGATGTTTAATGTGCATATTTTCCCCAGTGTTATGGGAGTGGTGATAAGGATGGGTATTGCCCCAATTTCCTATGAAGGACCAGGAGCAGGGGAATAAAACAGGACTGAGACATGGAAAATTACTTACCCAAAGCATTGCCTGAAACCTGTGGCAGAGCTGGACCTGAATCCTTATGACTTGCAGTAAGCTGCTGACAGTGCTGTCCTGCCACAAGCAAATGATGCTGTCATGCACAGGTTGCTGGAGAATCAGTGTTGACTGAGATGATGTGGGCAGATAATAGCCCTCTCCTGAGTGCCTTTGATTCATTTCTCCTGTCTCTCAGCTATTCCTTGACTTTCTCCTTCTACTTTTCTGCTTCTGGTGGCTTCTCTCATGCACGGGAGAAATTGGTGACACAAAGCCACTCTTGCCTTTTTGAAAGCTCCTTGGCACTGTGGCACTCCTAATGCTCTTAAGCTTCCTCATACCTCCATGGGTACCTCCTCTGTCATCCACCTTGTTAAATCCTGTCTAGGTCATTTGGCCTCTTTGCTCTTTGAACCTACAGCCTAGGATGGACTCTGTGTGCTGGACAAGCTGAAATGAGTGACCTTTGGGAGATGGTTGCTGGTCATGTGGTGACCCCATGAACACCAGTGTTAGTGATAGGTGTTTTAACCCGCTCTCATGCAGTGATAATTTGAGACTGACTCGGCTGCTTGCAGTTATGGTCTCTCTTAGGTGGAGTTATAACAGAGCTGTGTCACTCTCTCCTCTCCCAAGAGCAGATGGTAACAAAGCCTTGGGGGTGGGAGCTGGAATCCTTCAGAGAATCCTCCCTCTCAGGGATGCTGTGTAAGTGATTGATGCAAAGTAAAACAGTGCTAATTGCAATGGATGTATACTGACAACTTGATAGTTGCTGTGATAATTACAGTAATTAGTGAGATGTTAGCATCTTTTTCCCCTGTGTCTAGGCTATAAATGGAAAAGATAGAGAGGGTATGTGTGAGAGGAGGGCATCCGTGAGTCAGGCTCTGGGGTGGCCCTGTAACTTGGGGGAGAACCTGCCAAGGTCCTGGTTGTGGAGGCAACTTGGTGTCAGATTTGTAAAAGCAATTCAAAGCTTGATTCTTACTGAGCTTAAGGGGAACTGAGTGTTTAAATGTATCTTGACAATCTGGTCCTCAACGTCATAAATTCAAGCCTGGCTGGTTTCCCATCGGAAGGAAGATCCGTATATCAAAGTGCAGTTCCCATTTCCTCACTCAATCTTAAGCTGTTGAAGGAGAAGACAGGACTGTCAGTTGTTCTTGACCAGTACTGTGAGTGCTAACTCTGTGTGGATTTCCAAGGACTGTGAAAGGGGAAGGGTGTATTTGTAGTTTGATCACTCAGTTAACAAACTTCACAGCTGACAGATACAGAAGGAAGTTGAGGTTCTGTAATAGAGAACGTCTGTTTCTTCCATCTCAAGGCTGTCAAGTTTGGGACAGCAGAGGGAACCAGCAGAGAGTTGAGAGAGTCTCGGCCTCTGTCTGTCTTTTTCATTGATTCAAAGCTAAGTGTTATGCACAAAGGAAGAAAAGGTGATCACCTGGATGGCATTCCCCATCTATTCCTTCAGACTTCCTAACTGGGAGCACCGGAGGGAGATGGTTCCCAGTTTGAGAAGAACTGGGTTAGGTTACACTGAGATACACACTGGTAATTTTTCATGCTGCTAAATTCAGAGTCCATTTCTTCCAAATAACTTTTCTGCAAACTTCTTAAATTATTTAAACCTAAAGAGGATTTTAAATGCTACCTTAAGCACTTTTTGCATTTAGACTAATTTATGTGCTTAATTCTAGGAAAAAAAATCCCAATTTTTTAAGTTTGCTTTCTCTGTCAGGGTATAAATGGTGCTCAGGCATTCACCTGTGGTTACTCTGTTAGGATAAGTCTTGAAAATGCAAACCTTTAATGTGTTAATGCATAATGCATAAAACTCCTTTTCTTCTATAATGTGATCTGAATGGCCAAAGTGATTCCAGAATCACTGCTTGGGTGGCAGTAACCTCAGCAAAACTGCCTGTGAGCTACACAGATCCTAGGCCTTTGCTGTTAGGTGTTGTGTATAGCTGTCTAATGCTCTGACCTTTTCTTAACACAGTACCTGAAATTAAAGAATTTTGAGGAGGAAGTCAGAGCCCACCGAGACCTGGATGGGTTCTTGGCCAGAGCCAGCATCATCCTTGATGAAACAGCCACCTCCTTGGACGATGTTCTTAGAGAGATGCTGAAACACTTTGCTGAAGATCCTGAGAACATGGAGCCAAGCTGCAACTTCGAAAAAATCATGAGCACTTTATTCACAGATTCAGGGACCCCACGAGAAGGGAATGGTAATCAACTCTTAATTTGCTTTTGCCTGTGGGTTACTGTTAAGTTATCATCCTTTCCATTGGTGATGTGTTGAACACTCACTACCGCATGGTCCCCGGACTTGCATGCTGCATGTGACACTGGGGGTTTATTTTTCCATGTCACTCAGACTGAAGGGTCTCGTGTCTCCAGGGCCCTTATGTTTTGGTGGAGTTATGCCCCTGTTTCATTAAGATGACACGTAGTGGTGTTCTCTGGGGTGAGAAGTCTACAGCACTGGAGTGTCTTGTCTGTTTGGACCCCTTAGGCATGCTTGTCCTCAGACAAGTGTCCAGTGCTCTTCAGCAAAGAGACACTTGCTGGTGTCTCTTCAGAAATGGCTCCTTTGCCTTGTGATTCTCTATCTGAATTCACACAGGCTGGGGAAATTTCCCTGCTTTGAATGAGCAATTGGTTGGGGAGGGCTGAGCCTTTGCGTTGCTCCCAGCCCACTGGAAGGGACGAGAACCACTTTGTTTTCCTCCAGAAACTCAACTAGGACGTCCCTAGCCGACGTTGTTGGCTCATGTGTCACCTTAAGCTATCAGCAAATGTCATAGCATAGTCTAAAACGCTACCTTTTAGCCCAAGATATAAAGAAGCTTAACTAAGCATTGTTTCTCTGTAGGCACCCATGATGTTTCAGAGTCAACAGGAATGAATATACAAACATGTACATCGCACCTCAAATGTAACTGTCACAGCCTGAGTGAATTTGTTTAACAGATATGTCAAGTCCTGAGCATGTAGTAAGCATGTTCATGCTTTGGTTACTTCTTGCTACCTGTCTTAGAGCTTTGCATTTATAATCTCTTTAATTTAGGCTTTCTGCCAATAAAGAAAAATTAAGCAGTGCCATAAAATATGAGAGCAGTAATTAGGAAGAGGGGGAGAAAGGGCAGGGGATCCAGAAGGCAATACCTCTTCCAGTTCTGTCTGTGTGTTGAATAATGCTAATCTAATAACCTGATATCGCAGTAGGTTGATGTTGGGAGGAGAAAACAGCTGCCTTTCCAAGCTGTGAATAGTTTAAGGACAGAATTCAAAAGCATCAGGACAAATGTTTCCATCTTTCTCTGTCGTCCCCATGCTTGCGTAAATCCACTGTGCAGATAAATAAGTACGCTTGGTATTAGTACTTGGCTTCCATTTGAAAGGAAATGTTACTTGCAGTTGCAAACCGAACGTGGACAGCCTGTAATGTTTCCCTCTCTTCTTTTCCTAGTTCACCTCTTATCAGACACAATTCAAGGGGTCACAGCAACAGTCACAGGGGTGCAGTATCAGCAGTCCTGGCTCTGTATCATGTAAGTACTTGGGTTAGACTAGCAGAATCCACTGACTGCTCAAAACTTGTAACTTTTCCTGGTGCTGGGAGGAATAGTGGTTCAGAATATGCCTTTGTAAGTCAAGATGGGGATGCCCTCTCCATCCATCCTGGTCTGTGGGATCTCAGTCTCAGCGTTGGGCTACTCATCTCTGCAAGTGAGCAAGCAGTAGCCTGAGCAGAGGTGACCACAGTCTACAGGGCATTAAGCTCTTGGATACTACTGAAATCTGGTGTTAACAAGCTAAGAATGCTGAAAAAAAAATGAGCCAGAAAATGCTAATTACTGAGAAATGTTAATGAGAAGAACTTCTGAAAGGGACAAGCAAACTGGTTCATGGACTATTTTGTCTGCCAAAGTCTGGGAACTTGTACCAAAGGATTTCTTAGGTCCTTTGATGAAAACATCTAAACGTTGTAACTGAAAATTGAAGACAGAAATTCTGGCACTATTTAGACACTGATTACTTTGTTTGACAATTAATTCAGATGGTGATTAATTGTCAACACTGTTAAACATTGGAACAGGCCCTTAAGACAGTAAGGACTCTGTCACCTGGGATTTACAAGACATGGTGGCTTCACCCTAGCTTCCCCTTGACCAAAACTGAGTTTTGAAATTGTCTCAAAGTCAGGCATGTTGGGCGAGTCAAACAGTCCCTTCATGGAGGAAGGCCAGAACCTGAGTCACTGAACCAGCCAAAGCAATGCAATTTGACTACTGTCTGTTGGTTTGTGCATATGCAGTCTCTAAGTCAAGTTGTCAAGAAATATATTAATTCCCAGAGAAATTACTAGGGTATGTTGGATAGGTGCCTAAAGGCTCGGGGAGTACGTGCACATATTTTAGCCTTCATAGCCAGTTTGCTAGGACTACTGTCACAATAGCTTTTCTTCTACTAGCAGTTCCTAGCCTCTGCTTATGGCTGGAAAAAATGTATTCTGCCTTGGAAATAGATGATTTTTTTAAAAAAAAAAAAAAAAACCAACAAAACATTAAACCCCCTACTCTTCTTTCTAATCTCTTATGAAAGAAAGGTGTGGTCTCTAGGTAAAAAGGAAACTGTTGCATATCAGGGCTCTGTTCTGTGAAATACGTGCACTGAATAACATCTGTGCTGCATGTGCTACTGTCACCTCTACTCTTGGCGTGTACAGAGCAGCTTGCAAAAAGAAGAAAATGAGTTTATACAGTAAAACAGTCTTTCTGCACTGATCAGCCAAGAGGACTTTTGAGCAGTTTTCTCCACTTTGGATGCCATAGGTAGCATAGTGTCAATAAGGATACGTACATCCTACTCTAGGAAGAGTGGAGGGTGGAAGTTTCTACCATGGCATGTGACGTGGCTCTGTGGAGGGCTTTGGGGAGCATTGGCTTAATAATAAAGCATTTCTAGAGGTCATGATACAAATGCTGTGATTATATACATGAAACTGAAAAGGGTAGGTTCAGCCTTTCTGTAGACAGTGTCCCAAAGCTTTAAATGCATCCATGTGAGTAATACTAGCTTCCATGACAAGACATGATTTGAAAAATAAGCTTACAGCCTGAAGGTGTCTTGTGCAAAACTTTCCTTGTTTCTTCCTTTTGTTACTCTGAAGAGGGAGAAGAAAGTGGTGGGAAAGCAGTGATGAGTTATTAACTATAATTATCTAATTATTGCACTGTATTTCTGCTGTAGCTATTGTGCAACAGATTGTGAACCATATTTTTAGATCTTACATTTTTCTTGAAGTCAGATTGCAAAACAACTTCCAAAGCTCTGAAGTAAAAGGAATTTGTTGATGAAAAAATTTTCCATGTGAGTGGGAAGAACCTTTGAGATATCTGGTGTTCTTTATCCTTGCATTTAGTCTGTACTCTTTGCTAAATTTTAAATTAGCCTTGCTGGTTTTTGTGCACCTTAACTAACTTTTTAGTCCTAGTGGATGAGATAGGCTGAGTATCATGATAGGGTTATGTTAATGAGGAAGAGCAGCTCAGAGATACGGTTTTGGTAGTGTTGTTTCTGCATTGATTTTGAGGGGAAATACTAAAGCTGAAACTAGCTTAGAGTCAAAGACAAAACTTGTGTAGGATTTTCACTGAGTTGTCCAAAGCCTGGCCGTAGAAGAGCATTCCAAATGGATACAAAAATTTGTTTCCCTCTTCTGTGCTGGAGGGAGGGCTGCTCTTTCTTATCTGACTTATCAGTGGGAAGAGCGACGGGGAGAACCTAGGGTGAAATAGCTGTTCTGCTTCTGTTGGAATTGGTACTTTCCTGACAGTTTCAGGTCTGTTGAACCATCAGCAAGGTTAAATGTGCCATATGGATCTGGGCTATAACCATATGACAGAACAAACCCTTGAGGAATTGAAGATGTCAAGGTTTGAACATTCCACTGAATTCCAGGAAAACAACTGGCTTCTGAGTCACAATAGGCTTTTGGGCTTTTTTTTGTCAAGAATGACCAAAACCTGATCTTGCTGAAGCTATACCAGGGTACATAAGCTTATGGAAACCTTGAGACTCCTTCATTAAGATTCTGCGTGGCTGAGAGTAGCGCAGTACTGCATGCCCCATTAGCCAGCAGTCTTCAGCTCTAGAAAAATGAAGGTTGTTAGATATTTGTGTACGTGATGGTTTTCTAACTAGAATAGAAAGCAGATCTTCAGGGTTACAGATGAGCTTCATCAGTCAAGGACATGATCTCATACCCTGGAAACCACAAACACAACCCTTTCTTTCTCCTATTCATAGCATTTGCCAGAACAAGAAGACACAAACTGGCATGGAGATCTCTTGCTGCTTCACTGTGAAGCTGCTCGTTGACTGTTTCATCAGGGAATTTGGGATGAGGGGTAGCCAGACCTGTCCCAGAATGGGGGGTGCTGAACTGTTGTCCTCAGACTTACTCAGTTGTTCAGCATGAGGAAGCTCTGCTGTTAGTAGGAGCTGAGGGAGGTGCTTGGGCACCTCTCCAGCATGCAGTGACTGCAGCAGGTCCATGTACTGCCAGCAGGGTTCTCGGAGTTGCCCATGAACCACCCAGACCTACTATGATCCCAGGCCTGGAGGGGGTAAACTGGATGCTCTGCATGTCTGGATCAGGAAAGGTGGGGAAGAAGCCCCTGTGAGAACTATTGGTTTTGGTCTTGCACGGTTTCGTGGGTCAGAAAGCCCAAGGAAGCCCCATCCTGCCTTATCCAGTGGAGAGTATATGGAGAAGTGGCTCTCATCACAAACCAAGTCCTATCACACCCAATTGCTGCTTTTGCTGTCCGACAAATGGAGATGCAAATGACTATTTTTGGTTTTTTTCCCCTTGGAGTGAACAATATCTAATGCTAAAGATGTTAAAGTAACTGTTAACTGACTGCTGGTGGATCTCTTTCCTTGATACCCTCCTAGGAGAAACACCAGCTGTGTGGGTTATTGAACAAATGCTCCCTGAGCCGAGTGGAATTCCCCAGGCATCACAACTTCCAGGCGATATTCTTCTTGCCAGGAGATATAATTGTTTTCTTCCAAAGCTGAATCCTTAGAAAAACATGAAATTGAGCTGCTTTGTAGCCTGGATTGAGTAGCTGAAGAGCCATTTCCTTTGGCTGCATTGATAAGGCACATGGATTGGTGAAGGACTTATTTTCAGTGCGTTCAACTGATTTGCTAAAGCTGTTTTAACAAGCGAAGCAGAGGAGAAAAGCCTCTCTGCAAGCCAAGAGTGGTTTAGTGGTTTGTGTGCTCTGTGTTGCTATAAAATTGCTTACTCTGATATAGTGTGTCATTGCAATGATTCCTGTGGAGGAGTTTAACTTGGAAAAACCCAGGTAGCCTTTCAAAAACAGGTATTGTGAAGTTATTTTGGATATCAAGCAAGACTGCTGTTCAAATAGAGGAAAATTTAAGAGTATTAACTTCTCAGATTTAATGTATAACTGATGATTGTGTGAAACGTTACTAATGGATCTCTCCAAAAGAAGTAATGCAAAGCCTATTTCATGGTTTTAAGGATTTGTCCAGACCCAGAGGTTTGAGTCTGTAGAAAAGCCACGTTGCTTCTGATTTAGTTGTTGAATAGCTTTCAAATAGTCAGTTACTGTGTATTCCTCAGAATGGTGCCCCTTCTTTCAAAGAGCAAAATGGGATGCTGTGGGAAATTAAACAGTTCAACTGTTTAAAACAAATATTATACTTTAGAGGAATGATTACAAGATTTGGAGTCTTATTTACAAGAGCCTCTTCTCCAGAATTTATAACCATCATCTCAAGTATTTGTTGGGTCCAAAGAACTGATTAATTTTCTTTCAAGTGCCTGAGTCACCCTTGTTGGGCTGTTTCAGGTTATGCTGGAGAGCTGAAGCTCTTGCAGGTGTTGTGTTAAGAAAAGGAGTTCTCAAATTCAAACCCATCATTAGGAATTTGAGTCTCAAAGGAGATGTGTTGGAGAAGGATGCCTGCAGCATGTGTACAGGGAGGAGATGTCTCCTTATGCATTTACCAGTCCAAAATGATATCCAGCTTGGAGCAACTTTGTTGCTTAAACAACCCTCTGCCAAGCTGTGGGTGAGCTGGCTTGCTGGTCACAGCGTCATTCCTTGCTTGCAAATTCTGGTTTCTGAAAGCTTGTGCCTGGAGCTGCTCCGCAGAGGAAGATTTATTTGCAGTGGATGAGAACAAGAAGTGTCATTGTTGTTCTGCATCGGGACAGGAAAAGGCTGGCTAGCTGATTACCTCTGCTGGGCACTTTTTCTTACTGCAGGGAATAATTTGTTTCTGAATTAACTTCCTTTCTTGCCCTGTTTAAAGAGGGTTTCTGTTTCTCTTGGGTCTCCATAGTTTGACCCTTTTTATGATTTGGTTGAGAAATGTGTTATTACTCTGATAACATCTTGGGTGTGGGGCAGACCTGCGGCGTGTGTGACTTGGTGTATCACTGATTTTGGTGGAGCATTGCCAGCTTTCACCATCTGAGTGCCACGCTCAACGCCGCTAGATACACAGCCTGGAAAGAGAGGAGGACAGCGAAGCAGGAATGTGTGCTATAATTTAAATGCCCTTTTTATGAGCTCAATTATTGGAAGATCAAGATAAAATTGCTGAGAACACAACCTGACATTTCATTAAATCATAGCCCAGCATTTCCTTGTGTGACTAATACTGGGTGAAAATAGATTTTTCAGCTTTCTGGCCAAACCAAAGAGAATCAAATTTAGCTCAACCCAAACCAAAAAGGAGCTTGGAGGCTTTGGCCAAACCAGACTTGATTTAGAGTCAGCTGAAAATGTCTTGCTAGTTCTTAGGTTTTTTGGGGCTTTGGCTATTTACCCTTCAGAATTATTTTTTCTTAGTGGGAATTTACTTAAGTGCTTCTTGAAGAAAGTTGCTTTGTTTTGAAAGTAACTCTCCTCTTGGCCTGAACTGTGCTGAGCTTTACCTGCAGTCTTGCATAACTTGGGATTTCTCCATGTGAACAAAATAACTTTTTTGTCCTTTAAAAATTTGCACAAGCCTAGCAGGGACTGGAGTTTTGGTTTATCTGATATCTGTATCTGGATTCTGGAATTAAAACAAAAGTGGGAGCTGTAAGTACTACACTGGGGAATGGGATTTGAGTTGGCTAAATAATGGCTTAAATTTGACAGAAAGCTTGAGGTGCTGAATGATGCATGGGTAGAAGTGACTTGGCCTTACAACTAAAAGTTCTGAGACACTGGGTATTTTTCCCCCAAATAAAGAGATACAACAAAGTGAGACCAGGCTCAGTGCAGAGGAGGCTTCGTTCTGCACAAAGGCACTGTTTCTCCCCTCCATGCAGCAATACCCAGGTACCTCAGACATTTTCTGTGGCACATGTTTAAACCTGGTTTTAATCTGGTTTACCCTCACTAAACCAGCTCAACCTGATTTGTAAAGGTATTATTGACTTAATTTGTGTCCAAACATTGACCTCTAAACTAGGTTGGAAATTCTTCAATGGTCCACACTCAGCTTTATTGGTGTGATACTGGGATTCAGATGCACATGTCCATGTCAATAGAGGTCTTTATGGAAGAGTTGGAAGAAACTGTCTCAGGTGTGAGAAGTCTCAAACTCTAGCACTGTGGATAAAGCTATTTCAGATAAAAATGGGTCGTGATGACAGTAGGTTGCTTGGTGTCTTGTGAATGTGCTCAGTGTTGCCAAATCTTCCAGTACTGCCGAAGCACTGCAAGACCCTCTTGTTGCACACTTTCCCAGTCCCTCGAGGTAATGAAACAGTGGGCTCTTCATGTAGAGAAACACAAGGTTTTGGCACGACTGCCAAGAAAATTAGCTTGTATGTGAAAGCAATCCAATAACAAAGAGCAACCTTTTAGAGTCAAGTTTTTCCCCTCCATACCCAAGAAGCTCTTGAGCTGACATGATGTTGTAGCCCTGTGGACTGGCAGTGTTGGCAAGACTGTCATCTGTGGAAAGCAGAGCCATAGAGACAAGTTACTGGAGCTGAAACATAACCCTGTCACTTCAGGGAGAAAGTTAGCTACAGAAAAACATGTGTCTTGCTTAATTATTGCACTATATAATAGATCTTTCCACATAACCTGCTGTATTGCAACATGACTGCAGATATTGTAGCTAGGGGAGCAGGGCTCTTGCACATTGGCTTTCCTGCCTCAGGTAGGAGGAAGTTGACATTCTGTTTTTTTGTGAGGTTCTGGTTCTTGGATTTACTCAAATGGAGCGGGAGCTGCTGAGCAGCACTGCCAAGAGATGGCTGGTAACCTGTACCTCCACAACACGTACACGCTTATGTTCATGTGCGTACCCCAGTATCCTGCCCCACTTCAGGCACCGAGGCATGCGCTGGTGTGATCAGCCCTTGCCCTGTAGTAAGTCTTCTCTGGCTATTCTTTGTTCTTCAGTAGTTTCTTGCTATCTTCCCACTGCCTGATAGACATGGTAGGAAAGGGATGATGTCTGGAAAGTTAGGACAGCTCTGTGAGCAATAGGTATCTGATACCTGTTTCTGGCCATCTCTGGAGTAGAAATGGTGTTCAAAATGCTCAGAAAGCCTTCCTTTTCAAAACAAATTAATCGGTGAGCTCAACATCTGAGGTATGAAAATATTGAGAATGGAGCACAAAATAAGGCTCACTTTTGCTGTTGGTACATTAACTATTCATTGTTGTTGACCAGTTCAGGTAGATGGGGAGAGAACTGAAGGTGTTGGACTGCTTGAAGGTTTTTCTGTTAGTATAAAGCCTGGAGTTCATGTATCTTCCCCACTGACTTGTTGAACTGTAACACAAAGAGACTTGTATGCTGTCCAGCCACAGCAGGACTGTGCTACCAAGGGCTTTGATTTCCTTGTGAAAACCAGTGTTCTTTGTGCTCATCCCTTGGGAGGGAGGGACAAGGGCTGTTGCAGATCCAAACTATGGGTTTAGTTGAGAAGATAGCTTGTATTCTATTTTGAATTACCTTAGAATAAGGAGATTTATTCCTAACCTTAGGACCTGCCTTGATCTTTCTCCCTTCCAAACCTGATTCAAGTAGAAAAAGGACACGGGGCTGTGGTGGAGGGGAGTTCAGAAATGAATGAAGTACTGTCATCTTACTCATGACCTATATTGTTCTAATTAAGCTGTTTGGTTGCTCTCAGACAAGTGTCTTTGTCAGATTAATTTGTGTAAGTAGGCTGCTTCCAATCTGTGATCAGGAAGTCAAACTCAATAAGAAAATACTTTGTGATTTTTGCATATGAGTTAATAGAAAAAATGAAGTGGTCCTGACTAATACATCTCCAGCCAGAGATCTTACTGGAGCCGTTACTGGAACAACCTTCAGTGTGCATGGGTGTGAGAAAACATGTTAAAAGGGAAGAAATGGGCTAGGATTATGGAAGAGAAGTTAAAGGAGAGATGATTCCAGGACTGTGATAGGTGCTTGCTAGATGAATAAAAGGGAGCAAGCAGTCTGTTAAGTGACTTTGAACCAGAAACAAAATAAATAGCTGAGGTAGGAAAACGCACTTCCATACATCTTTCAGTGTCAATAGCCAAAACCCATGTATGTACTTCATTAGTGCTTTTCAGAGTTGAGAAGTAGCAGGTGGCTTTAATGGGAACAGGAGATCTGCAGTCCAGGGTGGTGTTAACCTCTTCCTGCAACTGCACCAAGACACTTTGCTGCTCTGTCAGAATTTCCCAGCAGGAAAAATGATAGCTACCCTGACCACAGCTGTGTTTAAATATCCCAGGGTGGAGACAGACCTGCTCTTTCATGGCTTCCACAGATGATCTCTGTTTATTTCAAACAACTTGTTGCTAGTCTTTGTTATAGGAGTGAAACAGCCATCATGTGCCCAGCGGGGCTGGGTGGATTGCAGCCAAGGATTTCCCTCGGAGCAGCAATCCTGCCTGCTACAGCCTCTGTAAATCTTGAGCAAGGTGGTGAGCTTGGTGTCTGCAACGCACCTGCACCAGAAAGGGGAAAAATAACAGCTGAGAGCAAATAGGGAGAGCCATTCAAACAGAGATCTGCCCAAGGCAAAAGAAGTGGAAATATGTTGGTTTGGCATCTTGCCTTAGTGTTTCCAGAAGCACTTTAGGAGATCAGGTGAAATGAAATCAAGCGTAAATCCTTTCCAGTAACGTAGGTGTTAGGGTTCTTTTTTCTAAGAGGGTTTTCTGTAGGAGCTTCTGTAGCACTGCAAGTGCTACTAGGTATATTTCATTCTCTGTCTTTTGATCTCTTGGCTATTAAAAAGCAGTTGGGGAAGAGGAAGAATACACCTTGAAATCTGGAAAGCTATTTCCCATGCAAGCATGGATGTTCAAATTCTACAGAAGAGCTAGCAGAATTGGGCTAACGATAACTTAAAGTCACTGTTTAAGACTTCAGAAGTGAGCCTTTCACAGCCAACAACATCTTCTATTTCTTGAAGTTGAAATGTGTATTTATAAACCTTGTGCACCAGGAGAGACCGTGCCATGTATCACAGTGCTAAGTATAACAATGCCATCTTCCTTGACAGTTGCACTATAAAGTCCCTTCAGCGACGTCATGTTTGCATCAGCCGCCTGGAGAGGCCTCAGAATTGGGGTGAAAACTCCTGTGAAGTGAGATTTGTGATATTAGTCCTGGCTCCTCCTAAAATGGTGAGTATTCCGTTCTTGCTCTGGTGCTTCAGAGGGTTCTCCCAAGAGTGTTTTCTCCTTCTAGGGTTAATGACAACATACTTCTAAAATGCAAAGCGATGTGAAAAGGCTTGAGATTTCAGCAGTTGTCAAGATGGTTTATACTAACAGCATCTGTGAGGGGTAGATTAGTCAGCTGTGTCCTCATCTCATACTGGAGAATGGCCTCTAGCCTGACTGGGAGGAGAACACTGCAGATCAAGTGTGTCTCTAGTCCCCATACGCTTTTTGCTAGAGCTACAACTATGATGCATGTATTACTCCAGACTCCCCCCTCCAGCTTTACCAGTTTAGTCACTATTTTCAGAGGTAAAGAATGCAGTTCAGGGTTAAAGCCAGGCTTTTGAAGGGCTCTTGTGAGTCTGCAGCTGATGCCCTACTGCAAAGGTCTGGGTTGCTCTCCTGATGGGACCAACAGCTACACTGCAGATGTGATTGCAAAGGTTGTAGATGGGACTGATGTAACCAAGAGGAAGATGTAGTTTTGTAAGCTCTGTTGCAGTAATGGTGAGACTGTTTAGGATCTGGGGTGCTTGTAAGGTCAGACATCCTTTGGGATGTGTTTTCATAGCTTTTGGCGCTTGAAGCAGCAAGGTTAAAGCTTTCTCAAGTGTACTTGCTGGTTCTTTGGTGTAGATGAGGCCAACAAATGTCATAGTAGTACACATTTACTGCAATATCACAGGGGCATCAAGGTTAATCGAGAATCATTGTCCTGTCTTCCTAGAAAGCACTGGCTTGATCAAGATGGTGTGTTCTCCTAGCTAATGGTTGAACAGTTCAAAGCTCAAGACCTTTTCACACTTAAGCTGGCTGTTTACACTTTGGGCCTACTAGGTCTGTGCTTTCTGGGAGGTGCTGGAGAGGTTGGGAACCTCGTCTGGAACAGGACATAGCCTAATTCAATTTCCTGCTCTTCAATGCTGTCTGTGTGACCTTGGGACCTTCTAGTCTGGTCTGTCTGTCTCCTCCCCACCACCCTTGTTTAAATAGAAATACTGGTGTTTCCTTATTTCCCAGGATTTCTGGCAGATCTTTCCCAACTGAGCAGTTCAGTGCTTTTGGCATAGATCTCAAACCTAACAGGCTGAAAACATATTGATGTTCCTTATGAAAGGCAGCAGGCAAACAACTGAACCCATGTGCAATTGCATTGATCTCTCTTTCATTGTATGGCAGTTTGCTTATCTCTGGCCAGCTACGTGCAAAGCACCCAGCAAACAGTTCTGTATCCGCTTGTATCCTGAAAGTTTGCAATTCCAGTGGACAGCATCAAATTAAGGAAAGGGAGTGGAGGCCAAGCAGAGCTGCAGTTGCCAATATGCTTTTTATTTTAAATGAGTTTATCTAGCCAGCTCTAAGTACGCATTTCTGGTGCAGCAGTTAAAATAATTAACCTGCTGACAGTAACAGATTAAATGAGCCTTGCTTGGGGAGAAAAAAAAAAAGCTCAGAAAACGGGCATCTGTTGTGCTAAGGAATCCAGATCCTTGGCCTTCTCTAATATGGAGGACAGAAAAAACTTGTTGTCTTGCAAATCTTTGCACTCTTCCTCTAAAGTGTTCATGTCTATCTGGGAAAGCAAAGAAAGGGAGTGGCATTGAGCAGCCTGAAGTGTAACCCCTTGCAGCATCCAGCCAAAGGACTGCTGCTGCTTAGAGGTGAAAAGAGAAGCCTCCCCTGTGGTGGCAAATCCAGGCTGGTTCAGTCTGAAAGGACCAACTCCAGAAATGACTCCCAGAGCAGATAATCTTCTCTTAAATCCAAACCTTTCACTACAAACTTTAATTGAATGTGTCCTAGCAAGAAGCGTGTCTGAAGGGACATTCCCTGTGATGGAGAGAGGATGAGGGAGGAGAGGTGGAGGCAGGACAGTGTGAGTGATGGAGCAAGTATAGTGTTAGTGATGACTTTGGGACTAGTGCAGTGCCACCCACATGTCCGTGCCTCTGCGTCAAGCAACACTGAATTATTTGGTTGTGTTCATGGAGAAATTGTTCATCTGCTTTGTTATGAATCATGAAAACTAATTCAGATCAATCACATATGCTCGCTACTACTTTTCACAGTAATGCGAGGAGCTTGGAGGCTGCCCAAAGGAGGGTGGTTGTTTGGGTGTCTGTAGCAGTTGCTACATGATGAGTGTTGAGTGTAACTAAGGCGAATGGGTGAAAACTTTGCATCAGAAGGAGCTCTTAATGAGCTATGGTTCTGTATAACTTTGCCTTGGCAAGTATCTTATCTGTCCTGACCAAAGTGGTACAAACAGTCGAGCAGGTCAGGGTTTGTAGAGGTGGCTTTGTGCAGGGATGGGAGGAGCTCAGCACCCTTTACTGTTCCCTTTGTATCTACTTTCCAAGGTGCTTGGAGCAATAGGAAAGCAGGTTTGGATACTGTTGAAGCTGGACCCTCAAAGACCCGGCTTGTGGCTCACAGAAACGTTAAAGCTTGCAAATTGGCACTTGTTCCTTTTTCCTGTTTGCAAGTCTCCTGTCCCTTCCAAGCATTTAGTGAAGATAGACAGTGCTGCCTGTGTGTGTGCTCAGCTGCTTCTTTCCTGTGCTTTCCTCTGTGCCAGTAGTTACTTTAGCTGAGAGCTCTCTATCTCCACTTGTGTTGCCAGAATTGCCCCAGAGAGGCCAACTGAATTAAGTTTTAATGCCCAGAAAATGGGAAGTTGATGAAGCAGATGTGCACAATAATCTCAGCCGTCTGGAAAAGATATCATGATACTTCTACCTGCAGGAACCTTGACTACATTGTCTTTCCACCCCAGTAGCAGTAATGCTGAGATGCTGTAGGATAGCAAAAACTCTTACTTGTTCAGATTTAGCAGCCTCGAAGGGAGACTGGGGATAAAAATGCATGCTCAGCATGATTCAGCTTTGGATCGAGTCCTGGGAAGTTGATCGAGTAAGACTGAGCAGTGCTGCTGGTCAGGGCCTGTATGTTGATGCCTTCACAGGATCCTGCTGTGGTTGGTGTGTTCATCTGCAACAGCTTCCACATCTACCCTTCTCCATGGTGTGTCCCCGGGGTCCTGGAAGCCAGGCAGCTTGCTTTTCAGATGGTGCCCAGTGGGGAAAATCAGTGGTTTTACCTTTCAGAAGTGAAAAAAGATAACTTTACAAGGGTTGTTTTATGTGTCTTTTTTTTTTTTTTTTCCCCCCACTCAGAAAAGTACCAAAACTGCTACAGAAGTGGGCAGGACCTTTGCCACGATGTTTTCAGACATAACCTTTCGGCAAAAACTCCTAGAAACCAAAACTGAAGAAGAGTTCAAGGAAGCCTTAGTCCACCAACGCCACTTGTTGACGGTGGTGAATCAGAGACCCTCAGCAATGAGTGATGGGCACAAGTCACATGGTCCTAAGCCCCTCAAGGTAAGGCTGGGCCAACATCTGCCGTGGCCCTGCTTCAGTGGTGTCCAAATGCATAAATACAAGGGGGTTTGGGTAAGGAGATGAATCACTTTTGCTTGCATCCATCGGGCTTTCCTAGCAAGCGCTCAGCACAGAGGTTTCTACAAATGGCTGCTGTGTGTATGTCCACCTTCCTCAGTTCCTGCTGTAAATCTTAAAAAAACAAAAAAACAAACAAAAAAACCCCACAAAAACAAAAAAAAACCACAAGACCCAACACCTCCACCCCTCCAAAAAAACCCCACGAAAAACCCCCACCAAACACTTCAAAGAGGCAGGTGCTGAAGGGATGCAGAGTGGTAGGGGGTTAAAATAGTTACAGGACTTTGATTCCAGATGCTTAGTCAAGGGTGGGATTAATGGATCACTGTGCATTGTTGGTCCAAGGTACTTAATCCTACAATCGGAAGTCTCTGAAGGAAGCTGCTGCTTGTCTTCCCTGCAGCCAAAAGACTTCTTGGCCATCTCTGCACAGTAATTTCACTTAAAAGTTGCCTGTCAGTATTTGGCCTGACTTCTCACTGTTTGATCTGTAGCTCTGTAAAACGTTACTTGCTTTGTACTTTTAAAGTTCGAGGGAAATGCTGTAACCCAGCTTTCTTTTCTGGAATTTCCTGTGTATTGGTCATCGTTTTGCTTTTCCGTTCAGAAATTCATTCTTTAACCAGACAGCATACCTGAAAAACAAACTGTGCCATCCCTAGCTTGATGCTCCTGTCCCTGAATTACAAATAACCTTAAAGCTTTGGGTTGTCCACAGTGCAGAAGCTGGTTAACTTACCACTTTTTTTTTTCCCTGGGATAATTTAAGGGGTTTTAATCTGCACATCTGGAAATGAGCAAAGCTCATGTTTTTCCTGCAGAACCCCCTTGCCCATAGGTAGTGCTTTGAACTTTCCTAGACCCCATACCTGCTCTTTAAGTTTGCAGAACAAGTCGTGAAACCTTCTTTAAACCTAGGTCATTCAGAGCAGTGGTATTCGGAGTAGTTGCAGTAATGCAATTCAGGTAAAATAGGTTTAACCCTTTGCACTTGGCCTTTCAAAGGAGTTCTTGTTAGAGCAGTTGAAGTGTCTGGCTCTGTCTTCTGCTAAAACTAGCCCTTTTTAAATGTCTGTAGAGGATTTTCTGCTCTGTGGTTTGATGAGCAGGAGGGCTGGATGCAACACTGAGCTTGTAGGTGTTGACCCTGAGAAGGGGTGGTTCCTATCTGCCTTGCTAGGCAAGCAGCCTTGGCCAGGCAAATTTTTTATTGCTCTGAGCCAGTGGTGTAGATAGTGATGCTTGTTTCTTTAGCACTTGTTCTTGGCATCGACCATTCTTGGTCTGGATTTGGTAAATCATTGTTTTTAAAATGTTCTATCCTTCAGCCCTCATGAGATGCAGCCTGCATAGCAGTAACTCTGCTTTCTCATGTCTCTTGGAAGAAGCTGTCCCCCACGCTGCCCTGCCAGCATAGACCTTAAGAGCTGGAATGGAGATTTCTCTTCCTGGCAAGCAAAGATTTGCCTGGAGAAGCAAGGTTGATTTGAGATCGTAGCCTGCATTCCTCAGTTCCTATGAGAGCCATCTCCAGCAGCATCTCCTCCCCCTCTGCCTCCCCTGTGCAATAGCCTTCTCAAAAGGAAGCGTTTAATACGAACACGGACTCATGTGAGACCAGGGGTGTAATTTCAACCTGTGAACCACCCCCAGTGAAATAAATACCCTAAGCCAGAGCCACTGTATTATTACAAGTGAGCCCTCAGGAGAGGGCAGGAGGGTAAAGTCTCTTGGTAGCATAAAAATCTGTCTCCTACCACCTCCTGCCCCTGGTCCTGCAGTGATGGGGGAGAAATGGGCCTCAAGTGCTCTGTGAGAGTGGGATTTTTGCAAGTGCTCATTTTTACCTCTGCTAAAATACTAAAGGGGACATGACAGTTGCATACCATGCTGTGCCTACAGCACAGTTTGCTTTGGCTCATCTCAGAGGATTATTTAGGCAAGGCTACATACTCAGTCATAATTAAGCCTGCCTGAAATCCACTTGTTTACTGAGGCATCTAATTGTGATTTTGTTCATGGAGGAGCCCCTGACAGTTGTGATGCTTTCTAGCTGTGATTTTTGTGTCCATTTGATACCTGTTTGGATTTGCTGAGAGGGCTGGGCTATCGCTCAGCATCAGCAGGAGGGGGTGGTAGTTTGTGTCCCTGGTCTGTGTAAAATAGTTGTGCAGCCCCCTAGTACTTTAGGAGAGGACTGAGAAAGAGTCACTGGTGTTGGAGCAGGGATTTTCTGTTTGGCTTTTTAACTGCTGTTAAGTGCTGGTTCAGCCTCTTCCTCTAATGCAAACAATGGTTGCTTATGGCAAGAGACTTGGAGGGATTTGTGAAATGGAAAGTAGAAAATTCATGAACTTCATCTAGGTTTTTTGTGTGTGCGTGCTCCTTTTGCTGCTCTTTCCTACCTTGTGTATTAGGTGTAGCATTGGAAAAGCGCTGGAAGAACTTGAAGAGAAGAATAAGGAGACTGAAGGAGGATTTGGTGCTGGGGACCTGAGCTGTGGTTCCTAAGGGCTGATAAGCCTTGATCTTGGTGTTGGTGGGGGATGCAGCTCTGGCCTCCTGGATAAGGTCACCTAGTATCAGGATGTTAAATCAAAAAGATGATGGGGCCATGAGAGAGGTGCCACCACGAGTGAGAGTGGAAAGCCAATGGGTCAGCCAAACTTGACCCACTGAAGGAGAAATAAGAAGGGAATGGCAGTCCAAGAAATTCCCAGGACTGGAGTATGAGGAAGCAGATCAAAAGGGCAAGAATTAAGTGTTAGCACTGCCCTTTCCAAGAGTTTTGGAAACCTCCCAAGGTGCAAGCTCGGAAGACTGCAGGAGGCAAAAGCCAGACTGAAACATGTCTGAAGTAGGGTTAGACAATGAAGATGCATGGTTGACAGGTTGGGGGGGAATGAAAGTAAAACCAAAAAGGGCAGTAACTTCAGAGGTCTGTGAACTTGCTCTTCTATGTCCTCAGTGCAACCCAAGTTGAGGATGAGGTTAGTAGAGCAGAGAGGAGAGTAAGAGGAGGATTAGCCATACAGAAACAGCAGCTTCCCTCATCCTTAGCCACTGATGGGGTTTAGCTTGACAGCCCCATGCCCCATCCTAGGCTAAACTTGCAAATGCGTGAAGGAATTGGGAGGGGTCTCAAATATAACCCATTGGCTCCCCATTCTCTCAAATTTGCCTGAACTTGCCTTGCGGGACGTGAAGTTAGGCAGTGCTTTTCTGCACACTCACTGCTGCTTGCAAACAGGCATTGTGCATGAGTGCCCCATCCCTCCCCACCCCACGCGCAGCCCCAGGCCAGCAGCAAGCATGTGGCTTCTTCCCCGGAAGATGAGATACCCCGAGCGTCGTTTTCCCCGTTCTCACTGCAGTGAGACGAGTAAACATATTAGTCATTAAAGCTATTGTGATTCTCTGGCTGACTCGTGCCTTCAGGAATGTCTTTCTGGGGGGGAAAAATTAAATTGCTTTTCAAGCGCATATGGCTTTGATGTCCAAATATGCCTCCAAATATAGTTTAAGCTCATAGCTTTTTCAGAAATGCTTAAAATGCAGATGTTCTGCTGGTGTCTGCTGTCTTTTCATCCTGATGATTCAGGTTAGAGTTGAAACTGTCTTAAAGTAATACAGGTGTATTGGCAAAATGCAACAGATTTGACTTAAGTAGCTGAAATATGACCTGCCATAGTCACTGGTAAAGGAGCTGGTGCTCTGAGGTGTCTTTTGCACCCCAAACCATAGTGTTTGCTGTGCCCAGCGTACTCCTCCTAAAGGAGAGGTTTCTTTATTTTACTGATGACGCTGATCATCCAGGTGCTGCAAAGCAGGCGAGTCTCATGAGAAAATGCAAAGTTTTGTGTAGTCTGTTAAACGAACACTGCGGTGTCAAGTCCTTTCCAAAGCAGTAGTTTTTATCAGTTTCCACATAAACCAGCCAAAGTCCATGCTGTTTTGAGATGATCTGTTGGTGTAAATTTTCCCTGCCCTATACTCCCTAGCAGAGGTTATAAGTCTTCTGTGTCTAGTTCTGTAACAAACATATGAAATGTTTTAGACAAGACAGCTGCAGTAATTAACGCTGTATAAAGGTGCATTTGATTTTCAGAGTAGTATGTGCACTTTGAGTTGATAACAGGAAAAAATCTGACAGGTGCCTCATTTGCAAGTGTTGCCTACTCTGACGCTTTCCATGTGCTTTCTGTAAGGATGTAGCTGTGAGAACTGGGAGGCTCTAAGTCAACAGCAGCTGTCACATGTTTCTGAAAAGCTCCTTACTGCCTGTGGTGAGCATCAGATCGTATAAACAATCCTACTGCACCTTGCAGGACCGCAAACCAGAAATAAAAGGGAATGTGTTGGGTTTTTGGAACCCTTTCACAATGATCTTACTGTCATTTAATGGGCAGAAATTATGGCTTGGTTATGTGAAGCTATTCAAGCTTGTTCCCTTTTGGTGGAGTTTGAGGTGTAGACAGTCTTAGTTCCCTTACTACATTTATTTGAGGTCTTGCTTTCCTATGGCAATGCCAAGGAAGGGAGCATTTGAGGCTTCTTTGGATTTGGGAGAAGTTTTTTACAATGGTATCTAAAGAAAAAGAAGTTGGATAGAGGGATGGGGAAGGTATCTGTGACCTGTTGTTTCACCCCAGGCTACCCAAGGTCTAATCCTGCTGTTGGCCAGGGTGTTCTCAGCAGGTCACACCGCATCAGCTCCCTCACTGGCAAAGCAGGGATGCAGATATGAATGGGAGGGGGAGAAGGGAAGGAAGGGAGGAAAAGAGGGTGGTCTGGGGGGTTTTCTCTTTTACAATGCTTTTAAGGATATAAATTGAAGTGCGAAGAGTTTATTTTTATTATCATTACAAAATCTGATTTGAATGCCCTATTCAAAATGACCAGTTTTGCTCCTATCAGTATTGAATAAGGAGGTTAATCTCTTTAACAATACACGAGTCTTTAAACTGACACAGCACTTCCTTCCTTTCTTTAGTTGCACGAGTTTCTCAATGTTGGCAAGGGGATTTCTGATGACATTGCACGAAGATTTCCAGTGTACGCTTTGGATTTCACTGACGGTATGTTGGCCAATGTTTATGAAAGCATTGGCCTGATTTTAAATTTTTGTGATGCGATGTCCTGTTTACAGTTGTGTATTGAATGTGTTCTTTGATACGTGTAATAGCGCTCTCATTTCTTATTTAAAAGAATATTTTGGCAAAAGCCTGTGAATAGGCAGCGTGGCACACTATAGATGAGAATCTTGCAGTCTTCCCTTAATGAAGATGCTAGCTGTATGTAGATGAGGATTTTAATTTTTATTAAGCAATGAGGTGATTACACAGATTGATTATTGTCGTGTGTAGACACAGATCAACTCATTGCAACCTAATTAGTCAGCGCTGGCCTAATAGGCCCTTTCTGCTCTCTTTGCAAGCCAGCATCAATAGCAATTATGGTAATGCTGTGGGAGTTGAGAATGCTTAAACAAAATCTGAGCTGCAGTAACTTCAGCTCAGTGCTTTTAAAAGCAGGATATAGCTTGTCTGCTCTAGCCAGATCACAGGAGCAGCAGTACGGTGTTTATGTTGAGCCTCAGATTTTGGGCTTTATATAGCTCTCACAATGGCCTCGTTGGTTTTAAGAGTCACTTTCTTCCTTTTCACTTTCAAACTTTCACTTTCAGAGATTCTGTGAAAAGTCTTCAGGGCAAACCATGATTGCAGAGCCTCAACCTGACATCAAAACCTGTTCGGATTCTTACAGCTTACTGGGGAGTTTGTTAATATATTCAAGTATAAAACCCATGAAGTTTTCAACAGTAAAGATGTAGTGTAGGCAAGGAGAATCTTGGGGCTCTATCAGCCACCTTCCTGCTGTTAAATCCTCCTCATCTCAAGCCACAGTGTCCTCACTGCACCTCTGCTGATGGCTATCTCCCTTGCAGTTGGCATAAAAAAAAGATACATACTCAAGCCCTATTTTGCAGACAAGTATGCTAGTGCAAAGCCACCTTCCACAGCAGCTTAAACTTGAGAGCAAGCGTGGGCAGGGTATGGACGTGTGTCCTCCACTACATTTCAACAAGGGTGGTCACTGCCAGTGGAGGAACACGGCAATCAGCTGTTGGCTGAAGGAGATGCCATGTGTCTGGGGCAGTTGCCAAGTAGCTGCTTCCCACAAAGATCCCGTTTTGTTGACTAGGAATGTTTTATCCACCACAATGTGTTTTGCAGTTAGTCATATCCACTCCACTGGGAAGAATAAAATGGGATGAGATGCTGGCTCTTAGCATAGTGGTTGAGTGCTGGATGCTTTCTCCAGGTGCTTTGTAATTTCTGGGATTAAACTATTTTTAGGAGGGCAGGCTCTGTTTGAAGTCAAGGTAATGATATATTCTCTGGGCATTTGAGGGTATGTTGAGGAGGGAGGGGGACAAGAAATTATTTTCAGGGTAGCAGCAAGGAGTCTTAAGTTTTGATGATAAAATTTCTTGGCATGGGCATCACTGCCACCAGATCTGTCAGGGGACTTAAACTCCTAACTGGAGTGAGTTCAGGACACTTCATCTCTATGGCTGTTGCTTTGTAGGGCTGTCAAAGTCTAACTTTTCATTCTAAAGGGATGTTGAAGCACTTCAGAAGGGAAGTGCTGCAGAAGCACCTTGTTGAAGACCCATGTGCATCTCAATCCCATGAGGACCTCATCACCCTCTCCAACTGCCTGAAAGGAGGGTGCAGAGAGGGGGGATGAGTCTCTTGAGCCAAGGAACCAGCGGCAGGACAAGAGGGAATGGCCTCAAGCTGCACCAGGGCAGGGTCAGACTGGCTCTTAGGAAGGATTTCTTTGCAGAAGGGGTTGTTGGGCGTTGGAATGGGCTGCCCAGGGCAGGGCGGAGTCCCCATCCCTGGAGGGGTTGAAGAGTCGGGTTGAGCCAGCGCTGAGGGATCTGGTGGAGTTGGGAACGGTCAGTGTGAGGTTAATGGTTGGACTGGAGGATCTTCAAGGGCTTTTCCAACCAAGATGATTCTGTGATTCAAGCCAGAGTGCAGTGTCTGCTGTGGCTGCCTGTCCTGAGCGCAGCAGGTTCACAGGCACAAAAGCATCATACAATGGTCCTGCAGCCAACTGGCTGTCAGCAGATTTGGAAATGCATTTCAGGGTCCATGTTCTGGCTCTGCACGTGTCCAAATTAACCTGCACATGCTGCCTCTCAGCCCTGGGGCTGCCAGCTATAACCAGGTCCACAAGCTTTCCATGAACTGATGCACGTAGCAGATCAGGCCTGACTTAAACAAGGTGCTGGGATTGACTAGCTTGAAAGAATTGTTCCCTTGAGTTCATCTGCCCTGAGTGATGAAATACTGTCATACTGAGAATCCAGCATTACAAATATTCCAGAAAAAATATTTGTGTATAAGCAGCAAGTATATGTTAAAGTGTCAGTGCGTTGTTGGGAGGGTGGAAGGTGCAGAAACAAGACAAGTGAGACTCAAGAACTACTGCAGCTCAAATGTGAAGTACTCACCTTAGGAGCATTTATGCCTTTTCAAATAGGAGATGGAGAAAAGAGGATTTTTTTAAAAAAAACCTCTATATTAGTATGTGCCATTTCTTCCCAGAAACCAGAAATTAGGATGAATTCTTTAAGGGTCTGCACAGAATGAAAACCAGATGGAGCAAAGTATCTGCCACGAACCACCAAGACCAAAGGTGATCAGGAATGTGAAATTCCTGGACCATCTCAAAGCAGCAGTGTACCAGAACATCGGGGATTTGAGCTATCCAAGTATCTGCACTCCAGACAACCACACGTGCATCATCAAAGAGCACTGAATTACAAAGATGCCTTTTTTTGAATGGTTGCAGTCTCTAAATCCTCATCTGAGAAGCATCCTGGGGTTTTGGTTAGACAGATAAACCGATTAAGGGCAGGGTGATAAATAATAAGGCTTTTGTAGGGCCAGCAAGTGTTTTGTCAGTTGGACTTTTGTGGGCTTGATCTTCTTCACACACTGCACAAAGCTGGCCATTAAATTATCCCTAACCGTCATGATTTGGGAGAGGAAAGAAAGGAATCATCTTTTTTTCTTTCTTTTTTTCCTCCAGGTTAGGAACTTGTCAACTTTAGTTCTGCTTTGGATTGTGAAGTCTTGTGCATTTTACTGGACATGCAAGGATCAAAAGAGTTTTCTTAACTTTTGGTCCAGGACTTTAGTGATATGAATAGCTTTGTAATAGGTGTCTTCAAGCAGGAGCATCTTAAGATGAACAGTTGGATTATGCTGAGCCTAAAAATACCTGTAGTTTAATTTAGGATTAATGGCATATAGTCTCCTAATGACTACAACCATTGTTTATGGGATTTTGCTTTCTTAAAAAAAAGTTTGTACAGAAGTTCATCCTGATCTTGTCAAATAGGCTCAAAACAGGTGTGTATCAACATTACTACTCTTTATGACTCGGTTGAACCCTAGGAGCTTCCTGAATTTTTTTTATTTTGAGGCTGATTTGAATGGAGGCAATTCTGCATGGACTCAGTTACAAGTCTCCTGAAACCCTTTAAAGTTGCTACCCTTATTCTTCAGTGTGGATTTTCTGGTACAACATGGAGGAATAAACACTCATGAATGTAGTGCCTGGAGTGCGCAAGGGGAAACTTGACGTGCCCGAGCTATTTATGGTGAGCTTTGATGCTGTGTTCTGCCATATCCGTTCACCTCTTGGGGAGGGAGCGTGAAGGGAAGAGAGGAGAGCTGAAATTTACTGTTTCCCCGGACCTGTGTCCTTGGTGCATGGCTGTGGTGGGTGGATATTTCAGCTGCTGATGTGGATTCCTCCCTGCCCTTGGTCCTGCAGAGGGTCCGTAGCCAGCTCCTCAGAGTAAGGCGAGTGTATCTGCTGGCAGCATCCTCAGGATTTGATGGCTGTGTTTTCCAGGAGAGAGATCTCCAAAGCTCCCTGTAATGCAGGCATGCTTCGAAGGGAAGCTTGAAGGCACTGGAAAAATGGGATTTGAAAGGGGAATTTTTGTCTTGCCGGTTTTCTAAGATAGCACAGAGCGTAAACCTGTTAAAATGTTTACTGTGGATTGGCTGTGGCATGTGCCAAATCTTCATTGAGTCTCCCACCTGGTTGCACTGGCCACTTCGGCAGGACTGCATTCTCGAGGGAGGAGGAAAAATAAAGGGATTATAGATAGGCTTTGTCCCTTCTCGTCAGTGCCTCTGCTGCCCTAGTTTAGGTGATGGGGTAGCTCCTGTGTCACTCTGCAGCCCTTCATTCCTAAATATCACCTGGGAGTAAAAGTTCAACGGCCTCTTGAAGACTGACTTGTTGGATGCTTTGGGGCATCATGGCCTGGGTTACTTTTGAAGTCTCTCTTTGTGTCAGTGGTGGATGGGAATGTATTAAAGATGCATAAAAGAATCTTGTTTTGTCTGTGGATGTTTCCTTCCAAGAGACTAGCCCTTCATGGGAAAGAAACAAAAGAATAAGGGAAAGATCTGAGCCCTTGATTTGTTTCTTCATACTTCTCTAGTCTGAGCATATGCTTGGCTTCTCTGCTCCAGAATGAGTAAGAGTGAATTTCCTTTTCCGGTTAAGTTCTTAGTCTCACTTGTACTGTGATTTACTCTTCACGGGACTTTAGGAAAGATTCATCTTCTGTTCATCTTCAGAAAATTGGGCAGAGTCCAGCAGCTACTTACATAACTGAAAGCCCAGCTTGAGGGCATTAGCAGAAGTTTGTAATGCTTTGAGTTTTTATGGCTCAAAACCTATGAACAGATATTGTTACTGGGTGTTTTTACCATTGAAAGGTGATTTTTACTTTTTTCAAATCAGGGCTTTAATAGACACATCCTTGCTGCTGTGCTGCAGATCAGTATAATTAAACTTGTTTTGCATTGGACATTTCAGAGAATTGGGAAAGAACATTAATAGACATTTCATAGAATGTCCATCTGTCTCAATTTTGATTCAGTAAATGTACAATTGGTAGACTTAAGGAGCTTTAGTCCCAAGCCTCTGGGTCTCTTGGTCATTAACTTACTGATGCAGAATACCAGGCAAATTGAGGCCAGCAATGCTGCAGTTTTCTCTGAAACTCCAACCTTGTCTCTAAAAACTACGACATTTCAGAAATTCAAGCCAGTAAAACAGAACTGTCATGTTGATGAACATAATTGCTTCCAATTTCAATGTGTAGATGTACCTTAATTTCAAGGGATTGCTTCTGTAATAGTCATCTACGCAAATTTCACAGCTGGACTGAGGGTTGATTTTTCTGCTACAAATTCACATTGTGCAGTTGGAGTGACACATTTTTCAATGGCTTTATGAGCCTACTGCAGATGAAATGCCATCATAATGCAGCCCACCTTCTTTTAAATGAAGTAATGTCAGTCTCTGGGTTGCAAATAGACTCTGAAAATGTTTTGCCAGATGTTGACTTTAAAAAGGCAAAAGTAAATTGTGGTTAACGCTGGATTTTAGCACTGGCCTCAGGTGAATCTGTGCAAAGAGGCAGTATTTGCTCATGATATTACCTGCAATTAAAGAGTGATTAATCATGTTTGTGAGAGTATGTTTAATCTGATGTAGTTATTGTCTCCATTATGAACTGAATTTTGCTGCCCACCAGAAGGGATTCTTTGCTCCTTGGATCTCATCTGGCTGATCATGGGCTAAAGAAAGTAGTACTTTGTACTGGAAGTCTTGGACCCAGCCATGATGTGGCATAAGGGCCTCTATGTTCAGCAAGGACTCCTGCTGCTCACTTTGCAAGGATTGAAGCTGAAACTAAAAGCCACACATGAGCTTTTGTGATGCTTTTCAAGGCTTCTTCTTTCCTTCTGCCATCTAATACTCTGGTTTATCTACCTGAAAGTTTTTTTAGAAAGCACCTCATCACTTGTGTAGCTTTCTCTACTCAGCAAATGAGCCTTCCCCCCCCCCCCCCCCCCCAGTATTAGTTGTTTCTCTGGTCCTCGTTGTCTGTCTATGAATGATTTCAAAGCTTTCAGTCATTGTTGCCTCTGACCTTTCATGTTGTAAAGATTCTTTTGTCCAAAAAGCGGTATTCTGGAGTGACGCAGAGTCCTCTGAACAAGGATGTGACCATCTCTACTTCTAAAACTACCACTTGGTCTACTGTTTGCCCTGCCAAGTCTTTCCTTTCTTCTAAAGGTCTCAGGCACTTGGGAGTGTGAGGTAGGAGCCTGCAGCTGTTGGACTCGTGATCACATGAGAAAGCTTCATCTGCAAGAAGTAAATTTCAGGCCCTTTGGTTGCCAAGAGTGGTCAGGAATGTGGTCTGTGGTTTCTGAATCTTCACAATAAATTTGAAAGGAATCTGCCTTGAAACAGCTGGTCCTAGGACTCCTGGAAGGTCAGGCTCATATTTGCATGCTTGAGATGTTTCTTGTCAAGTTTCAACCCCTGCCCTTTTTTGGAGGATACTGAGCATCAGAAGTCCTACTTACTGTCTGTTCCTTTTGTGTCTGCAAACAGGAACCATCACAAGGTGTCCCTTCTTCATGCGGCTGCCTGTTCATTACACATCACCTTTGAGTTTTGGTTTTTGCATCCTCCTTCTGTCCTTATCTCTGCACTGCAGATGGTGCAGCAAACAGATGTTAGATAAGATCCCAAAGTCATTGAGTGAGATTTTTCTTTTTCATTCCAGTGATACAGTTAGTCTGTTGTGAGAACATCCAGCTTTTCATGTTGCACTAATTCAAAGCCCTCCCTTCTGTAATTCAACTCATTGGCTTGTAGCTCCCTCAGCAAGGGACTAATGCTATCAGAGGCTCAGATGGGCGTTTGGGAGCTTAGGGGCAGATGCCTGTGTGGGAGTTCACTGCTCAGGAGGCTTCCAGAAAGGAGAATTGGACAACTCCAAGCTTGTCCAAGTGTCTCACAGCAGGAGTATCATCAAGGATGGTGGCACAGAGAGGTTGAAGGCTGTTTCATGGTTTTCTTTGAAAGGGCCCTCTCTGGTGTATCCTTTCTGAAGAGGCTGTTCTGTGAAAAAACTTATATTCTCCTCAAGCAAATTCAGCTATTGTCATCTCTCATCCTTTCTCTTGTGTGATGTGAGCTCACTGGGGATGGACATCAGCCTGAAAACAGGAAAGGGAAGCTACTTCAGAGGCCCTTAAATTCATATTATGACACTTTAATTCTCTTTCTGGCTGCTTTTGTTTTGGCTTGGTGTGTTTTTTCCGAGGGAGATGAGAGGGGGTGAGTGGATGGAAAAGAAAGAAGCCATTCTTTCAGAAGAGCTTTTTAAAAGCAAGACTCTCAATGTACGCATTCCTGACCTCTTGTGCTATTTGTTTTTGTAAGTCTGCAAGCACTAATTGGCTCAGCATAGCATATTATTGATTCAAGCCTATAACCTCAGATTTCTGTCTAGGGAAAAATGAAGTGCTTCATGTTTTCCTGCCCAAGGCATCATGAGTTGTGAAGATGAGTGATCATCATGAAGCTCGTTAGGGGCATAGTCCAGAATACCTATGACGTTGGTATTAAAAAGGCAGGGTATGGTGGGGTTTATGAACCCTAAACTTACAGTTTCTGCTCTGATCCTCTTCCAAGCTTTTGGGGCTAGCAAAACTGAACAAAAGGCTTCCAGCGTTTCCTGTTTTGACAATGCCAGAAACGTCTGTTGAAGCAGTCTGGTGGCGTGTTGGTGCTTCTAATTCTGGTCCCAGGTGAACAGAGCAAGCGTGGGTGTGCAAAATCAAATGTTAAAGACCTACCTGTACGTTTAGGACTAAAGTGTAGACTGAATTTCTACTTCTGCCTTTCAACATGAAAAGAACTAATGGTCTATATGGCTGGTTTGAGTAGGGTTTCAATGCTTTACAAGTGGGCAGTACTAACATAACTTTTGTTATGTTTTATACTAGGTGTTATTGGAAACAACAAAGCTATAGGAAAATACATCACAACTATGATCTTTCTGTATTTTGCCTGCCTCCTTCCATCCATTGCATTTGGGTCACTCAATGATGAAAACACCCGAGGAGCTATTGGTAAGTTTATCAGTTTTGCACATCTTATAAGATTCCATGTATTCAAACTGGGTAGCTCTGGTTATGGAAAGTTTTGGTAGATTTTATTTACTGAAAAAAAACCCAACCCAAACCTGAAGGTTTTTCTAATTTTCTAATTACATTTTCTAAATGTAACAATTGTAACATTCATGACGTTTTCTAAGAAGACTAGAAAAATTGAACACTGTTTTGGATAGTATCATCTGAACTTGGATGCATACAAATATATGCTACTGTATTTTTAAATGATGCTCACTTTATAACTGTGTAGTTACCTGCGCATTTTTCCTAGTACAAACTCCTGTGCTTTTGAGCTGAATTTGATGCCAGTATCCAAACCACTGGTATAGCAGATGATGCTTTGATCTAACCCATTTGTGGCCATGATGCACTCCCTACTGCTGTTACAGTTCATAGGATTCTTACTTTATATCTTGTCCTGAAGGCCTCCACAAATACTGGTTATGTTTTTAGAGCTGTTTAAAATAAAAATTAAAAAAAACCCAACAAAACACAACAAAAAAACCAAACCAAGCAAAAAACCCCCACCCAACTTTCATAGTTCAACATCTGGAAATATGATGGCATCTAAATTATTGGTATAAGTTTGCTGGCAAAGAGTCACTTCTTGCTTTCACAGTGTCTCACCTCTCTATATCCTCTAAGCATTGCTCTTACTTTCAAGTGGTTGGCTTATGCCCTATGAATGCTCCTTGGTCAGGGAGGTGTTTGTTAAAAACCGTGTGTTTCCATCCTTCCTAATTATTCATAGATGTGCAGAAGACAATCGTTGGCCAGTGTATTGGAGGGCTGCTTTACGCACTCTTCTCGGGGCAGCCTCTAGTTGTACTCCTAACAACGGCTCCTTTAGCACTCTACATTAATGGTAAGTCTGTTAAACTTGTACGTCGGGACCGATGTGATTGCCATTGGTGTAATGGGACTTTGTACAAGAACCTTGCAATCCTGTTACAGCTTTGCATTTGTTTAATCAATACAAAAAGGCTACTTCTGTTGCTGAGGAAGAGGGGAGGAATTTGATTCAGGTTTAGTTAAAGTTGGTTTCTAAAAGAATCATCTTGTACGGAAAAAACATGTTGTGAAAATAAGCGTTTCTTCTGCTCCAGGGAGGAAATCCTTTTTAATCTGATGGTTTTCTCATGTGGCTGCATTAAACCAACTTGAGGATAAGAGCCTAAGACAAAGTTTTTTGCTGGTTAGGGTTTTTTATGTTGGTCTGTTAAGGTGTGATCAGTAGCTTTCCAGTTACAGCTGCAAGTTGGGGTTACTGAGCCAGAGGTGCAAAGGAGAAAACTCAGTATCTGTAGGAACAATCAGATGGGCTGTGACTAGCCTGAAAGGTTTAAGATGTGAAGGTTTGTCCACAATGCAGTGACTGAGTAAATATGGTGCAAAAGCATGTATGAGATCCCTTGCTCAACAGCATCCTGAAATGTCAACGAGAGCAAATTCCAAGGCCTGATTTTGTGGCCTTGATCCCTAGGAAAGATAATTTTGAGCAGTGTGAGAGTATTTTCTTCCAAGTGCTTCTTCCTGTTTCTAGTGAAGGAAGGAGATGGGGAAGGGGAGAACAGTTTAGGTTGATCCAGTGTTCATCCAGGAGCGTAAGAACAGGGGTTTAATGGTATCTGCCAGAAGTGCATTGCAGTGAAGTCTTGAAATTGGTTCTTTTGGCCATCAAGCAGATGAGAATCACAGGGTGGTAATGACAAAGTTTAATCTGACACGTGAATGCTTAATTTTTGCAGTCATCCGAGGAATCTGTGATGACTACAACCTGGATTTCAGTGCTTTCTATGCCTGGATTGGACTGTGGAACAGCTTTTTCCTTGTGATGTACTCCCTCTTTAATTTCAGTCTTCTGATGAAGCTCTTTAAAAGGTAGCTATTTTCAAGAAGTCATATTTTGATCAGATTATTCAGCAAATGGAAAAATTATACATTCCACAAGCTCCGTAATTACAAACTTACTGCAAAATGTATTTTGCGAGACGAGGCTAGTATCATATCAGCTTATTGTTCTAGCTTGAAAGAAGCTTTTAAAGATTCACTGGGTTTTATTTCCTGAGTTGGAGTCTAGCTAAACTTGGTATATTTTCATGTAAATGCATGAATATGCTGATTTTCCTTTGAATGGATTTGAATGCAGACTCTGCTAATGGCTATATTAATTCCTGGGATTTTTCCACAGGTCAACAGAAGAAATAATTGCACTTTTTATATCCATCACATTTGTGCTTGATGCTTTCAAAGGCATTATTAAAGGTAAGTCTCGCAACAGTGTTTTTTCAGTGCAGATCTCTGCTTTGCTTCCTTGTCAGAGCGAAATACAAGGCTGCAAATATGCATGATGTTTGCTTGTTCTATGTTCATTCAGGGTCTTCAGGAAAAAAAATTGAGTGTTTGAGATTGAAGCAGCCGTGTGTCAGCAGTTTATCTGGATATGCAGAATTTCTATCAGCTCAGATTTGAGTTAGCTGAGATAGAATTAGTGTCTTAACAAATGGAGAAACCGTATTAATTTTACTGTGAAAATCTTCCCCTGATACCAGTCTCTTTGGTCCTGGTAAAAAAAGAAGTCCAACTTTAAATGCAGTGCATCTAGACCTCTTTCCTTGCCATGTTATTAAAAAAAAAGGAGTTGGAAGATGGGTTGCGATTGCCCATTCTTACATGAGCTCTGAGATCCTTCTTCAGTGACAATATAAGGACTGCAGTGCTTTCCAGCATGCTCCCAAAGCTATTCAGCCCTTTCCAGCTACTTGCTCCCCACTTCTGGGTTAAGTTCTAAGTAAGCATCCATGAGTAGCTGTAGGGTTTAACAAATTTCTACAGCATCTCTCTTCCTCCTGATCAAGATTGGCTGGAGGTATTTGCGAAGGTGAAATGTTAGCAGAAATGCCATGTGAATGACAACCTTTCTGTTCATCCCAGCGACGAGTTGGCCAGCTGTGCGTTCCTTGTTTTTTATGACCTGTTGTCCAACAGCCCCAAGGCTGGGCTATCCTTTGAAATCCTTCAGGACATACCTAAGCACACTGAGCACATCCCTTCTTTTCAAGATTCTCAGACTTGGCTCATTATGGTATCTTGCATGCAAGGAGAACACCTTCAAAGAGCAGGTTTGACACTGCAAAGCAATTTGAAGCGAGATGCTTCCTCGCTTCATTGGGAATCCTTAATTTGGCTCCTTGGGCATATGCTTTGATTGTGCAATCACAAAGTGTTTTTTTCCTCTGCAGAACACTTGCATCTTTCAAATATCCTGCTTAGGTAAAGCTTAGTGAAGGAGAAGCTATTCAGGGATAATGTGCTTTCTCCTTGCTCGCTATGTAGCTGTGAGCTTTGCTTAACGTGTGTTGTTAGTGCCTTAGTCTGGAGGCATGAGACAGTCTCCCTATGGCACTAGGGTGCTCCTCAACAGAACATTCATCTGCTCTGTAAAAATTAGCAAATGCAAATGTTCGCAGTGCTTCTGTAGTAGAGAGCTGATTTCCCATAGCAGGGGAGTGGGGTGCAGGTTAAAGGTACAGAAATCCATTGATCTCGGCTGCCAGACTTTCAGGAATATGCAAGAAATACCTCTGAGTATTGTGGGGACAGGAGAGGATCCTGGAACTTAATTAGCATTAGTGCAATTCTCCCTTGTACGTGGGAAGAGCTCAGTTCATAGGAACGTTGGTAATAAAATCAAACCAAGGCTCTGCTCATTTGCCAGCTCACGTTGGGTTCAGCTACAGGTTGGAGTGTTCAGTGTGTCAACAGATGGGACCCCAGGCCCAGCCACGTTCCCAGATGAAGAAGGGTACCAATGCTGGCAGGCATGGGGTTTATCCTTAACCTTCTCAGTGCTTATATTTAAACATGTGACACTAGTGCAGCTCATGGCTGCATGCTCGTCTTTCTTTTCCTACTCGTGTTTTGTAGCAGGAGGTGATGGTTGCTGCTGCCATCTCCCCCTCTTGCTCAAAACTTCGGTTGAGCAGTTCGGTAGGAAGAGAAAGCTGGTATCTTCTCCGTGCTGTTAAATGTGTCCTGGTAATGATGAGCCAGCTGACAGCGACTTTGGGCTTCCTGCATGCCCTGGGACATGCTGATCTTGCTCAGATATGTTTTCCTCAGTCTGTTCATAGCCTTGATTTTTCACAAGGTACTCGTACATGTGCAGGAAAGAAGGGGGGAGGGATGCGATACTGTACAGAGGAATCGAGCCATGTGCGTTCACACTCTCCTGGTGACACTTTGTTTTTGCCGTGTGGCCCAGCCACCAAAGCTGTGTTTGTTTGATCTTGACATCTGCACTCTGCAGGAAACGGCAGTGAACCGGCTGGAGCAAACAAAGCGAGTTAATGTTGTTGGAGGGAACTTGAGAGCGCGCTAGGTTTGAGAATGGCTCTGTTTCAGCGAGGGCACCACCTGCTTTGCTGCTCTCTGAGTGTAGTCAACAAGATTTGTTTAGCTCTGTCATTAAAAGCAAACTATAAATCTGCAGGAGTTAAATACTTTATAGCAAGCCCGTGGTGCAGGACAGAGGCCTCCACTAGCCATCTTGGCACATTCTCATTGCTTTAACTAAAATACAAGAGTAAAGTCAAGTTTCTTCCCTATATCCAGGATTGAGTGGAGCAATCCTACCTGGTTTTGAGGTGGCTGTAAATTGAATTGCAGCCTGAGAGGTAGTGTACATAGATGGAATCAGGCTGAACGCAGGGCATCAAAGATGTGCACAGCCCTAAACGTATTATTGCAGTGTAGCCATGTGGGAAATTGAGAAAAGCCACAAGACCCTCAAAAACTTACCTTGTTTCTTACTCGTTCAAGTCCAAATTAAATACGGAGGCATGCAAATGCATTCTGCATAGTTGCTGGGTTGTGTGTGCTGTCAGTTTATAATATGCTCGGTAATTTTATGTGCCTCTAGGACTTAGTAATGCTTAGGGCAAGCTGAGATGGTGAACAGGCTTTTAGCCCTGGTCAGCTGCTGATCCCCGGGAAATACTGCCATAATAATTTTTGACAAAATGTCCTTTAATGTTCAGAGCCAGAAACGGCAAATCCTCCAACAAAACCTGTTCTGTGCTGGTGTGCAGGTCACAGCAGTGCTCTGTGCCTCAGTTTACCTGCTTGCAAAGCAGGCGTGGGTGTCCTGCCTGGGCTGGACACAGCTGCGAGGATGGAGGGAGGAAATGATAGCAGAGCCTTTTCCGTAGCACGCGATGCAGAAATACGCAGTGCTAACGAGGTTGTAATGAGATTGCTCCTTGCTGTGCTTTTAAAGCACAAGAGAGGTTCCCCCAATGATCTCCTCATTTCTGGCTGCTGCTGAGAGCAAATTGAAAGGTTAAGTCTTGAACTAAACCTTCTATGATCTTTAAATTTATATACAGAAGTATTGAATGTGAAGCAACTGGTCTTTTTTCTAGTGATCTACGTGCCCTATTGACCCCATCCACTTGTCAAATGCCTGGACTCCTTTTAAAACATAAAGGTGGTACAAGAAAGATTATTACTGCTGGTAAAATGGCAGCATGGCTAAACATGGGGCATCTGACGTTGGGGTGAGCTTCAAACCAGCAGTAACACAAACTGTGCTTTGGCCAAATTCAAGGTGGTTGCAAATACCAGATGTGCTTTGTGATAATGTTTAAAGTTTGTTTGGCTTGTTTTCAAACATTTAGAATTACAGTTTGTTTTTTGCCTGCTTTCCCTGTACCTGCTGCAGATGGAAAAGCTGAGGTGCTTGGGCTTTTCAGAAACTTTATTATCTGGGGGTGGGGGGAAATGTTGTGAGGACCATTATAGCCTGAGTTTCAGACTGTATTTTTGCCTAAAGAGGATGGTCCCGCACTAAACTTCTGAGTTTTCCTTATGCAAAGCTTGAAGAGATATCTTCACTAAAGTGAAGAAAGGTAGAGGGGACTGCAAAGCTCTGACATGGTGGTTTCCATCCTCCTGTATCTCCCCATGAGTATGGGGGAGAGCGGCTGCTGCCTGCTGCCATCCGATCACAAAACATGGGAGTACCAAGGCTGCAAGGCCCAACTCCCATCAGCTGGTTTTACTTGCTCCTTGTGACACCTCAGGCCAAAGAGGTGAAATCATCCCCAAACCACATCTATATGCTTGGAGCCAGCCAATGCCATAGAAATGGGAACACAGCTGTCTAAATGCTCAAGAGCAAGAGTGTATTTACAACTGTTAATTACTTATACAAATGCCTCTGAGCTAACCTAACACATTTATGGACAGTTCCAGAGGCATTACTGGGTGTTTCATTCGTACACATTTACTTCAGGTGCTCTGTAATTCTATTTCAACTTGCAGTGTAAATTTAAATATTCTGCCAGGTTTTGCATATCATCAACACTTATCTTTAAAATCTGGACCAACCTTGGAGGAAAAGTAATCACTGTACATTTTGTAGTCTGTTTAAGGATCTGTGCAGCCTGCCTGCTCTTAATTTTTTTCAGAAATCCTAATGGAATTTGTTTACCAGGCTGATGAAATTAGCTGTCTATATACATATATGGGGTTTTTTAAAAGCAGTGATTCCAGTGCTAGGGATTGCATAAATAATTAGCTCTGGAAGTCCTTACAGTTCAAACTGTTGCTTTAGATCAATTTAACTTTTACCTGTTAAAGTGAAAAATAAATTTTTTAAGCACTGGCTTCGTAAGAGAAGCAGCTCTCCTGATTTCTTTTCACTGGTTTGAGGGGTAGAGCTATAAACCTGGTGAAGCATAATGTTAATACTGCATGATCAAGCAAGAAAGAATCACTTTATTTTACTTGCTTTGATTGTCACAAACCTATCCTAATGCTTGCCTGTTGGTTGTTTGTACAGTTTTTAAGAAATATTACTACCATGGGCGCACAGGAGACAGTTACTTGGAAAAAGCACGAACTGATGCTATTCCAAGCCTCGGCATCAATACCACCTTCTTGATGAATTCATCAGTGAGCAGATCCATGTCCCTAGAGAATCAAACAGGCACGCATGATGTGCACTATGGACGTGAAACTGCCGTCCTTAGTCTCATGTTGATGTTGGGTACCCTTTGGCTTGGTCATACGCTCTATCAGTTTAAGAAAAGGTGAGTTACTTCAGCCTTAGAACTCAGACTACTGATTATTTCATATTACCTGTGAGGAATCACTAATGGTTTAGATCTTAATTTTGTAACCCAGAAAAATCAGGTGGAAGTCTTCCATTAGTGGTGGTGGAAGCCAAAGCCAGAGATGAACTTGGCTGGCCACCTGGAAAATGTTAGCAGCAGAACAAAATGTTCAGTCCCTGGACGATGCCCTTCCGTATTTGGTTTGGCGTCACAAGTGACTTTTTAGAAAGCTTTGGGTGAACTACATATTTCATGTTGGAACTCCTGTAACTCCCCCCCAAATAGGCATTGAACCGTTTTGGTGGGCAGAAATCCCTGATGGTGCTGGAAGGTCTACTGGGAATGTACCTTCAGTGTGCTCTTGGGAGTCAAATGCCCAGCTCTAATTTGGGTTTTACTCCCATTGCCCTTAAAACTCTTCATTTGAAACGCTTGAGTAAGCGATTAAACTAAAGTGGAAATGAGACACAATTGGAGCTTGGAGGAGTTTTTTCTAGCTTGCATCTTAATTTCTTGTTTCTTTATGGGTTTGGCTTATGCATTCGTCAACCTTCAAAGGCTATAGATTCCAGAGGATTTAAGGCTGAATTAAAGACTAATTCTTCACTCCAAGTATCTCTTTAGAATTGCAAGATTGGACTGAATTTTCACTTGTTAAAGCATTAATGCTATCTGGATTGAGCGATTGTCCCTACAGTGTGGTGTTGACGGAAACTTTTTTGTCTTTAAATTACAGCCCATATTTGCATGCGAGAGTACGTGAAATTCTGTCCGACTGTGCCTTACCAATTTCGGTTCTGACTTTCTCTGTTGTGGGTTCCTATATCTTCAAGGAAATTGAAAGTAAGTTATATTTTTATTCTCTGGAATACTGGAGTGTGTAAATAAAAAAAAAATATAAGAGAAGTGAAATCCTAGGAAGGTTAAGCTAAAAAATAGCCAAGTTCTTCCATATAATCTCACAAATACTGCATGTACTTCCCAGCACCCCAAGAGCTCAGATTTCCTCAATATTAGATTTAATTCATTCAAAACCCTAATCAAATGAGGCTGAGTGAAGTTTTTTTCTCTAGACAAACTATTCCAGTGTGTCTCTTTCTTTTCCATGTAATTTAAAGTATATATCTCTTACAATAAAGAGGACCAACAATTTCTGGCAAAGAACAAAGGGCAGAGTAATTAGCAGGCAGGAAGGGTTGTTGCCAGTCGTACAGACGTAGAGTTGATGATCCCAGTCTGTCCTCTTTGTCTCCAGTTTACATTTTCCTAATTTAGGTGAAATGATGCAGAGCATCTGGGCAGTTCTAAGTTACACAAGGAAATCTAAAAATGAGACGCCATTCATTGGCCAAGTAGATCAGCTTTTCCATATCAGGAAGTGATAATGGGGACAGGAATTGCATTGTCCTGTGGTGACGTGAGTGGGTGATGTGAGGAAATGTATGGAAACAAATAAGAAATGGCTTTTTTTATGTGATGGCCATTCCATCCAGTTGGATTGTAAAATGATGTGTGGCCATGTGTGATTTATTCCTAGTCATGGATTTCTTCCAATGGCAGGAAAGTAGGGGCATTTTATACTAAAACGCCTTGCACAGATTGTTGGATATGAGGAAGTTTCAAACTGCCTCTGTCAGTTGATTAACTGAACACAAGGACTATACTGCTAGTTTGAAATAAGGTTTTCTAATCTAAAAATGCCTCGCATCTGTGGAAAACAAGTTTCCCTCTTGTTTTGCTCAAATGTATGTAATGCCTTGCTAGAACTAGCAGTAATCTGTCAGATCAGGATGGCAGCCAAGTTCTAAGAGGATGGAGGAAAAAAATAAACTGAAACAGCCAGATGAGCCCATCTTCTATGGCCTTCTGGCTCCCACATGCCAGAGCATCATGCCTGGTTTGCTGCATTGGTTCCCAATAGTCTGTGGTGTGGGTGGAACATTATCTGAGTACATGTGAATGGTTGGACAAGAAGATGCCTCCTAATACCATTCTTCTCCTCTTTCCAGTGTCTAAATTTAACTACAACCCATCTGAGAGCTTGTTCGTGCTGGCCCCGGTCCAGTCCCTCTCCATCGGGTCAGTGATGAGCGCCATGGGGCTGGGGTTCCTCCTGTCAATGCTCTTCTTCATAGAGCAGAACATCGTGGCGTCACTCACAAATGCCCCGGAGAACAGGTAATGCTTTTGGTACTCCTCTTCCTCTGTGGAGGGATGTCCTGTAGTCTCTTCCCAGCACTGCTTGTCCAAAGCTTGTCTGAATATCAGAAAAGGTATTCAGGACATGTTCTTCAGAACTTCTGTTGACACAGATGGAAGTAACTCTACTGCTTAACTCCTCACCATCCCCAAAACACAGTATTGTGGCAGTGAGTCAAAAACACAAAGGATCAGTGAACTCACCTCAGCCTGTTTCTTCTTTGCCCACTTGTGAATGTTACATAGATATTTTATATGGTTTGAGGTCTGTGAATGTACCTCCAGATACTTAGGGAGTGTCTGATCCATGTGAATACTTGCACTGGTCTTGCAGTACGGAGAATTTTTTGAAAATCAAAAGTCCATGACCTGCATAAGTGTCATAGCATGATATGTTGCAGTTAAGCATCAGAAAAGTGTTGGAAGCTGTTAGTCTCCAACTAAAAAGGTGGAATTGAAACGGTATGTCTGATAGGTCTGATTTATGTGCACAGTTGAGTTGAGATGTGGCACTATTAAAATATTCCCTATGATGTTTTTGTGCCAACTGTAATCAGATACGATATCAAGAATGAACATGTATGACTTTTTCCAGGGAAACCACCGTGTCTCAGAGGATTTTTTGCTAATGTAATGCGTGGGAGGGTTCTCTCCTTGCATAACATACATTAGCATTCTCCATGCTGTAGCTGGAGTGACACTGAATTAGGGGAGAGAAGACAAGCTCAAATTCAGTTACACTAATTTGGTTTTCTTTGACCATTTTATTTTCCCTGTTTTATTATATCTGTTTAAGTGTTGCATAAATCTGTAATGTAAGTGGGTCATCTCTTTCTTAACACGAGTTTCTTCTAAACTTTTGGTGTTTTCCACTAGGGTGTCTTTAAGGAATGTTAAATATTCTTTGGAGTTCTTCATAGTGTTTTTCATAATGCCTTGTTACAGGGCTGACCTTATGCTGATCAGGTGTCAGGGCATGGGTTTTTAGAGATGGAAAAACTAAGACTTGACACCTTCTGTTTGTGCTGCCATCACAGAATAAATATACCAGCCAAATGGAGAACGTGCTTTTTGGTGTCTTACCAAATGTAATGATTTCCTCTTGTAGAGAAAAAAAAACATAAACGGGGAAAAGATAGTGCTTGCCCGACAGTACACTGATGTGCTTTGGTAAAGAATAATCACGGCAAGCTTCTGGGACAGTCCAAGGACTACTGGGCTGGTTGGGTGGTGTAAAGATAACCTAGGATTAAGGCATCTAGATCTTTGTACATGTGTTGAAATAGAGAAGCTCAGTGGAGCCCATCCATTGATCAAAGCAGGTGTATATCACCCACAGTGCTGCAAGACTGCTGAGACCAGTGTCCCAAGGGGACTAAAATGGTGCTGAAATTAGCTGTATGGTCTTTTTACATAGAAAGCTCTCTGAAAGGGACAGAGAGGACAATCAGACGATAACCTTGGGGATGCTGGCGATGCCTTTGCTCTGAGAAGGCAGCACATGAGCAGGGGCTGTGCTTTCAAAGTGTGAGCCAGCACAGGAAGTGTGTTTACAATCCCACCCTTCCTGCTAGCACCTTCAGCTTCAGAGGCTTTCAGTGTAGACATCTACCTGACCTAGTCACCCCGTGGCTGCCTCAGTCAGTGGAGATGAGCACTTCCAGTGAGACGAGGCTTTGTTTCAAAACTAAACCCCACCCAATATTTCTGCTGTCCAAACAATGGCATCTGCTGCTCTTTGAGATAGATATTAGGCATAGATCTTCATGTGCTGGGTCATGTCTACAAACTCTATGTGCCTCATGTCCTAGAGCATCTCAGATGGCTCCAGGTCTCTGCTTCAGTATTGAACAGAGCTTGCTTGGGTGGCATTAAGACACCTAAATGGTGATCCCTTTCTAGTTGATGGTGCCTGGAGAGCAGTTCAGCTGATCCCTTGTGTCGTGTCAGGGTAACAACCACTGCCTGCTCTGATGCCCAGGCAGAAACACGGCTATAGTCCCTTAAGTTACGTATCAAAGTCTGAGAGCTGAATCCTTCCCCAATCCTTTTTCTAAACTTTACTCGTGGTATCTGAGCAGTTGATAACCAGATGGGTATATTCAGGAAAGGGGCAGACCTTGCTAAAAATGGCAAGGTTAACTACATGGGAGTTCAGTGTTAGCAGTTGCTCTCTGTGTAGTCCTTGCAAAGTGAATGTGAACTGGTCAGCTTCCTTGGTGAAGGCTGCCACCTTCCCCCCCTCCCCTAACGAAATGGGGAGGCTGTCCTGTATTCACCAAAGTTAGTCAACCAAGGAGATATGCTCCTACTAAGGAGGAGCTGAAGCTTAATGAATTCATGTCCCGTTTTCTTGTTGTGCAGTAGCAATTACATAATTAGGGAATTACTGCAGCATACTGAGCACATGTTCTGCTCATGGGGAAGGAAGGGAGATCGGGGTTGAAAACAAGACAGGTGGGAAACTTCAACATCAGTAGTTTGTCAACCCACACCCAGATTTCTAACCACTCCCCACACGGACTCTGCTAGCAGTTATATGTATATTTCTAGGGAACTCTGCAATAAATATAGTGGCAAAACGCTGATGAAATTTTCATGGGCTGTTATTTTAGTGGGTTGCCTTTCTGCTCAGTGGTGTTCTTTCTGGGAGATGACTGCTTTGGGAGCAAACTATCAAGTTTCATTACCTTTCACGTTCATGTAATGCAGACTGTAAAGCAGGAGGAGCATGAAATCGCTCTCTGCATGAAAGTGCACTTCAGTGTTCAGCATTCGAGCTCAGGTTCAGCAAGAGCTGTCTGTTAGTTTGCACTGGCTGTAACTACTGTCAACAAAAACCTCGTTTCAGGTTGGTGAAGGGAACAGCTTATCACTGGGACCTCCTGCTCGTTGCGCTGATTAACACGGGGCTATCGGTCTTCGGCCTCCCGTGGATCCATGCTGCCTTCCCTCACTCCCCAATGCACGTCCGCGCCCTGGCCTATGTCGAGGAGAGGGTTGAAAATGGACACATCTATGAAACGTAAGTAGGAGCCACGGAGCTGTCATGGATCTCTTTGGTTTCATTTGCGATTGCCTAATCCTTTGCCTACAGTGGGTTACGTGGTTGGGGAGTTAGCTGTCTTCTTGAAGACCTGGAAGATATGAAGGTGGAGGGGAGATGCACCAAATGAAGCCACCTCAGCCAGCATGACCTGTGACCTGGCTTCATCCCCCTTCACTAAAGTGCTTGTTTTAGGACAGCCACAAATTTATTCTCTTGTCAATGGCTGGCAGCAGCATGCAGGAATTCCACCCTCTCCGGTGCAAATTCTTCTCTGGAAGAGTCGGCCAAGACTTTTTCAGGTTTATCCTTGTGGAAACTGAGGAGGTGTTTTGGCCAGATCTTTCCAGATGTTTTCACCAGGAAAAAGCCAGTCTGATTCATCGCCTGAAACCTGTCTGGTGGTTATTACGAAGGGTAGGAAAAATGCAGCATTATTTCAGAGCTCCCATAGCATCTTCTGCCACGTTTCAGGAAGGCGAGATGCTTATTAAATTATCTTGTTTCTAAGCAAAATCAACTTAGAAGCCCTGCTCAGGTCACAGCTTCCTATTTAAGACCGGCTTTTTGCTGTTCCAAGTTGTCCAACACATCAGAGACCTATTTAAAAAAAAAAAAAAATTAAAAACCTAATTTCTCATGAAACCTGCTCCAGAATAGAGATTATCTGGTCTGTTTAATCCTAGTATGTTACAGTTGAATGCTTTTACCTCAGAAGTGGTAATTTCCACTCACATACCATTAGTTTTAATTATCCTGTCTTGGTTTTCATTTTCAGAGTTGCCACCTATCAAAAGTGAGGCTAAGTGGCCATTGACTTTGGGGGATGGAGTGGGTCTGTCTTCATTTCAATCTTGCCTTCACGCTGGTCTTGGTGCCAGCTGGCACAGCTGCTTTTTGGGTCAGTGATGGACAGATTTCACCTTCCACATCTGGAAATTGCTGAGTCCTGCTGCTTGCTACAGTGCTTTTACAGACCTTTCCTGGGGGATCAGTCCCTTGGGCTCGTACCCACATTAGTATGTCTTGGTATTAGTGGTTCCCACAGCTACATCTGTCTTAAATAAATGCTAAACCCGATTTCAAAGAAAGCCACTTTGATTTGAGTTCTGTAGGGTTTTAATCCATGCCCTTGCTCCTGGTGTCCGTGGTCTGCTCTGGGATACCTCTGTGCTCCATTTCTTTGTGAGATGCAGAATTTACGCTTCAAAATCCATGTGCCAGGCCTCCCTCCTGCATCCTCTGTTGTCAATTTTAATACTTGGTGGCTTTTTTCCTGTTTTGCCACCCAGTGTCTTGATTCTGCATTCTGGCTCGTCCTTGACAAAGTCAAGTCCCCTGCCAGAGTTAAGGACTACCTTCTGCCCTTGTCCTCTGCTCCTTCACCCAGCTGCCCAAAAAGAGCATCGGAGAGCCCGCTTTGGCCATGCTAACCTAGATATGGCTCCAGTGATTATCCTGAAAGGGCTGAGGGATGCCCTAATCTCACTAAGTGTGTTCCCTTTTGGCACAGCTCTTCCTCTGCTGGAGGCAAATCGGTACATAAATGAGTGCTGTGAATTGGATATTGAGAGCGAAAAAGGGAACGAGGATTTCCTAGTTATTTGAACTCCCTTTGAGACTGAAGCTTTTTGTTCTCTGCAAAGCATTGAGCTATAAACAGGAGGCTCTGAGCAATGTTGTCATCTTTTTTTTCTCTCTTAGCCAGCTCTGCTGGAAAAGAAATGTACTGAAGCTCAATTAGAAAATCAGGAGCTCTTTCAGCACTGGCTCCCTTGGCAGGTTCCTTTCCTGCACTCGAATCAAAGCTCTCAGTGCATATGACGATATAAACAAGAATAAAGATCTGTCACAATGAAAGTAAAATTTTCTTCTCCCCTGTAGAGTAACCACTGGAGTTTTATGTGGCAATCTGCAAAAATGGGCTCTCATTTCCCATATGGAGGAGGTCAGGAACGGCTAATCCCGTGCTAGCTGTATCTAAAGGATTCTAGGGAAATGAGCCTGGATTATGCTCTTTAATCTCCATTAATTATTTCATTTCCATTGCAGCATAGACTTTCTGGAGCTGTTTCCTCAAGGACCAAACAAGAGTCTGAACACATGCAAATTACAGGGTTTTTTTTCCTGTTGGCTTAATGTGACTGTTCGTGATGTCCTTACCCTGGAAATGAGAAAGGTGCTAGAATTGGCAGAAGGCCAATTTGAGGCTGGAAACTTCAGCTTTAAAGATCTCCTCTTTGGTCAACTATAAGCAGTTTTAACTATGTTCTGATAAGAAATTCTAAACTACTTTAAGTGGCATTAGCAGGAGCTGGCAGTAGTAGTTGCAGTACTTCTTGTACATGATCAAACACTCTTCAGTGCTGTGATTGCTGCATCCCCAAGAGATGACAAGCAGAAAATTTCATGAACTTCAAAAATCCATTACCAAAGGGCTGCTACTCTGAGCTGTTCTGTACTTGCAGACTTGCATCTGATTGAAATGTGGTGTCTTCATATCTAATTTTGATCCTGAGCTCTTTGATTTGCATGACTTCACTTGCAAGGAAGCAGACTTGTATGTGCTCGGACTGATGCTTGCAGGTCACGAACATCCCCCGACTGGGTTAGATCTTTGCCTGAAATAGCAGAAATGCTTCCTCTGTAGTCTGCCCGATGATGCATCTAGGGAAACAAACTCTTGCTGTACCTGGGTGAGGCTAAATCAGTTAGTGCATCCCTTCATTCCTGCTTTACTGGGCCACTCAAGAGGTTTGTAGTGGTTCTGGTAGCTCTGAAGTAGTTTGACTGCTCCTTATCAGACTGTCAAATTACTCTCAATTAGCACTTGCGGTTGCACTTTAAGCTGCTTGACTCTGTTCATCTCCAAGACTTCAGTTCTGTGGTGATCCAGACCTGGAGGCAGTGAAAGGATGCCAAACTATATCCACCTAGGTGATGTCCCAGTTCCTCCAGAGCTGGCAAGAGCAGTCTGTAGGTACGAGTAAAGTGCTCTACTCTCCCTCAGTTCTAGGGACCTTTTGACCTAGGAGACTTGCAAGAGGATTTGAACAAAATGTGTTTGGAAGGAGGAAAGCTGTAGTTCCTGCTGTTTAAATCTAGCCAGGGGAGGTTACTTAGAGGTTAACACCTCCTGTGTCTCTTCTCTTGGTAATCCTGGGCAATATGTATGACCTGTCCCACTACTCACCGAGAAATTCAAACATTCTCCTCAGGACTTTGTGTACTGTCTGTGATATCTCTTGTTAGGTCTTGTGAGCACTTGTGTTAATTCTGCCATGTTATCCAGATCCTGAGCAAGTCTTAGGCTGCTACTCTTTCCCTCTAAATACAGGTGTGGAAGGCTCCTTCATCCCCACAGCTTCATTATGCTTTTGAATGTATAAGCAGATTTGAAGTTCAACCTGACCTTACTTATAAGGAAGATTCTCAAAAACTTAGTATTGAAGGAATTCACTTGGAAACAATCTTCTTTAGGACAGAAGGGATTATGAAGTCCCAGCAGTGCATATGTAAAAGAAGGAAATGTGCTTTGGTAGATCTTGTGGCTGGCTCTTGTGTTAATCCTCAGAGTATTTTGTGTATAGGGTTAATTCGGAATATCATTCTCTGGTCTTGCATCCAGAGAATGAGGCCACTAGATGACACCAAACCAGTCTATGAACAAAAATTTCTCCTGATAAACAGGGATTTACTCACTAGCTTATCCACTGAATTGGTGGATTTATCTTCTCAAAAATGTATGTTAAGAATCCTCCTTTTCTCTATTTATAAGTACTTTTGAAAGATGAGGGTTTTCTTTTCTCCTGTTTCTGGTAATCTTTTTCAAACTAGGAGATGCTTGCAGGTTTAGTTGAAGTGAAAAGAAAACAAAGCCATCTCCCCTCACCCCCCAAGTAGGCTCTGAAAGTTGCTGCATGCTTTCATGTCAGTCTTCCCCTCACCCCTCCCCACCCCCAATAAAAAAAAATCAATTTGTGGTCTGTCAGCTCTGGAAAATTTGCATTAATTAATTACATGTTCTGCATGGTAATAGGTGATTTGCAGTGCAACTGCTATTATCCACAGCAGAATTAAATTTCTAGCTCCTTGCGTAGTGCTCTCAGCATCCTCTTCCATATAAACAAGGAGATTCTCATATACATCAAAAAAGCTGACTTGCAGTCAAGAGTGCAGACTTTTTTTTTTTTACGAGAGGTTCATTAGTTCCTGTAGAAGTCAATGAGTTTTCTTCTGGATAGAAGCCAGTTGCATATGTATTGGGCAAATCGAGGAAAAGATCACTGCCCAGGAGGAGGATTCTTGCCTGGCTTTTTTGCAATGTGCTAAACAGAATTAGTTTAGAGGGCAATTTAGTTCAGGATGGGATCTGTGGAGCTTCGCAGAAGGGGAATTTGGCATTTTTCCAGCTGCTCTGTTTGAGCTGTGGATTAAGTGCTTGGCCCAGATCCAGCAGAGCTCTGCCTTCTCAGTGTTAGCACGGGGCCAGAAGTGCTGATCTCAGTGCAGTGGAGATGAGTTTCCCTTTCCCGAGTGGCACGTGTCCTGCACCTACGCAGAGTAGTGAGCTCCAGCAATAAGCTTACATGGATGCTGGGATATTATCCTACTCCCCTAATCCCTGTTTTCTTGCTTTCAGGATTGTGAGCGTGAAGGAGACCCGGCTGACAAGTCTAGTGGCAAACTTCTTGGTTGGCCTCTCGCTCCTGCTCCTTCCTTTCCCTCTCCAGTGGATCCCAAAGCCGGTCCTCTATGGCCTCTTCCTCTACATCGCGTTGACCTCCATTGATGGGAACCAGCTCTTTGAAAGGGTGGCTCTCCTGCTCAAAGAACAGGTACGCAGACTGGGGTGCCAGCCTGGTGGAACAGAGAAGGAAATTGTATTTACAGCCTTAGCACCAAACTGTGCCAGGAGCTAACGTGGAAAGATGCTGTTGTTGGGAACAGGGTTACCCCCAAAACTCCTGCTCTCAGGAGGACGATTTCCCGCTCCAGCCTGCATATTCCTTTCACCTTTTGCTGCAGAGTGGGAGTGAAAGTTGATGTCTCTAGTTTAGCCTGGCTGCTATTGACAAGTCTCCATTAAAGCAGACAAAGGAGGGGGAGAATAATGCAGTGTCAGACAGAAGTGGCATGGTTATTGTTGGGTTAAAAAAAGGTGGTAGTCAAATTGTTCATAGAATGGTGCTGCATCTCGTCTGTCTTTCAAATTCTGGATAAATTGCTTTCTGCATTTCCCTGCCACAAAAGCAATTGAGCTTTCTTGTTCAGAGCGATGTCTTGGATGTAGTCTTTCTCTTTTCAGTCTGCTAGGAATTGCTCTGGAGCCCTTATCTCCAGAAGGCAAAAACGAGTGCACGAATGGAGGTGGGATAGCTGCTACCAGTGAAGACACCCCCTAAACTGTGTAGAGTGCAAACCAAAAATATATTAAAACAATAACTTTTTAAAAAAACAATTGCATAAGCTTGCTTATTGAATGTAGAGTAAGTTTTAAAATCCCACTGTGATGTCAGCTGCAGAGTACATGCATTTTAAAAATAATAATAAAAATATTAAAAAGCACATGCATGATGTCAGTAGATGGTGATCTTTATTTCCCCAACGTAGCAAAAAATTACCTGTTCTGAAGCTTTATTTTACACTTTCATTTTGACTTGTGTGAAATACCACAAGATAGGATTTTAAACTCAAAAGGAAATTACTTGCATTACCGAAACCCTTCTGATGTGGGGTGAAAACAAATCTGAAAGATGTGTTTTCACACCATCTCTATTACAAGTGCTAAGAAAATGCTAGTTTGCAGTGTAGGTGGTACCTGGGAGCAATAGTGAGTCTCCAACTCACCTTCTCTTATGTAACAAGGGTGAAGGGCTTAAGCCCAACATTTGGCTCTGCATTTCTGCTAATTTATCGTGATCTCTAATACTACATCTCAGAGGTTAAAACTGTGAAATCTGTGTAAAGATAACATTTGTCATGTCAATTTTTGAATGAGGATTGAATAGTTACTGTGATGTATGTGGAATCTTCTGGTTTTAGTGCAAATTGTGTGGAATTTTCCAAGCTATGGTTTGGAAAATTAAAAAGTATTCTCAAATATGGAGATATCCCTTTTCTGGAAACATTTTAATGAGTCATGGTACAATCTGAAATCCATCGAGTCTGTATCGGTGCCAGCAGACAGTCGCTCATACTCTTCACTGATGTATAGACAGTGAGTCAAAGCCTGTGCTCAGACATGAGCAAGTAACTGTCAAAGGAAACCACGAGCGATATTTAGCCTATTAATGTCACATTTTTTTTCCTTCTTTCTCAAAAATGAATAGCTGGTATGAGTTGGGAAAATCACTGCAGTCTTGAGTACAGTCTCCTTCTGCACCTCCCCAGTCTCATCTCCTGGTTTTCCCCTACTGGGGTTCAATCAAGAAATGGGACCACCAGGAGCACGTGTGGAGTCTGATCACCAGAAGACAGAAGGCTATAAAATAAGGAGGAGCTGGGTTTCAGATGGAGAAACCATCCAGCAGTAACACCACCCGAATACATCTGCTTACCATCACCCCTCGCACACCCCCACAGGCACTTCACGTATTGCTGCAGAGCCCTGATAATCCGACTCAAGGGAATCTCATTACTGTACTTACCAAGACATTTTATTGCACTCTAGATGCTCCCAAAGGCAATATTAGCTGTGTGGTGTGCCTTTTCTCCATGTTTCTAGTGCCCAGTCATCTTCTGTGTGTTGCTGCCAAGGCTGTGGTATAAGGCACTTGTTTTAACCCTACAAATCCTGCATTCTGCTGTTGAACCCATTAAGGACTCTGATGTTGATGCATTCTGCGTAAATTGATGTCTTCCCTAAAACCCTTGTGTTCAAAAGCCTGTACCACGTTCTGCAGTCACAAGTGCAGGTCGTTGCATGTCTAACATGTAATTCCTCTCTTCCCAGACTGCTTATCCTCCGACACATTACATTCGCAGAGTGCCCCAGAGGAAGATTCACTATTTCACAGGCTTGCAGGTCCTGCAGCTCCTCATCCTCTGTGGTTTCGGCATGTCACCGTTGCCCTACATGAAGATGATCTTCCCTCTCATCATGATAGGGATGATCCCAATCAGGTATGAAGCTTGGCTGCCTTTTTTTTCCTGTTTCCCATGCCTTTTGTCTTCAGGTTGGGACTGCAGGAAGTCTGAGTAGTCTAGCAGGGCAGCTGGTACTTTCTTGAGTAGCCAGATCCTGGAGGTGGGTGATGGTGACCTCTTCTTCACCAGCTGCTCAGGCTTGAGGAGGAACAGTGCTGAGAGGCTGTGATTTCACTGATGCTGGATGTTGTGCAAAGGGTTCTGGGCTGGCAGGTGCTCTTTTTCCAGCTAGTGGAGAGGCAGAGAAGTCTGCTTTTGCAGTGCCTGTGAGATGCCTGATCTTCCTGAGAAGCTGTAGTCTGAGTCTTCCCTCTAGGTATTTGATAATGTTCCTTATTGCTTTGCAATTTGATTTCCTAAGGCCTGTGCTCAGAACAGAGCTAGAAACTTTTCCTAAGAGAAATCTTTATCTCTTATCCAGTGCTGTGGTGGCCTTACAGACCTCCTGCACTGCCGAATGGCATTGCCAATGATCAGTTAGCTCAAACTGGCCACATCTAGTCTTAAAATGTATCTTTAAAACTGGGAGGACCTCACAATATCTTGCAGTCTTGAGAGAGAAACATTGAGAAATTCAGCTAAATTCTTCCTTAATGTTCATTAACAGTGACTGCCCATCATTCTCCAGTTAAATCATTCATGCTCTCCATCCTTTGGGTATAATGAGAAGCCATAATAAGATCTTGGAAGGAACAGATCTGTTTCCAGTCCACTGGATTATTTTTAGGCCAGCATGGCATCCAGTGATATCTGGTTGTCTTTGAGCTTGCAGTCTGGTGATTTTGTCTGATCTCAAAGTTCAGGGCTACCAATGTCATAATCTTCATTGTGATGTTTTCCTTGGGTGATAAAGATGGGTCCAGTTCTTTCTAAAACAAAAGCAAATGTCAAAGCTACCATGGCTTTCAACAGGATCAGGTTAGAGCTATTTGGGCTGGATTTCTAAAGATAAACAAAATCTTGGAAAACACTGAAATTATTGTTGCTGTGGCAAGAATCTCTCACCCACCCTTCACATAGGCGTCACTCTGGATGACTCGTTAAGTGGCTGGTAAATACTTCAACTGTGTGCAGTGCTGGATGATTGACTCTTGTGGGAATTGCAAGTCTCCGCACAGAGCAGCTCAGTACAGAAAAGAAAATGTGGGACACCCTTTGCCAAACATTCAAGTATCGGACATAGTGTAATCTAAATTAATTTGGAGAGAGTGCTGTCAAAGAACTTGATTTTGTAATAAGAGCTAGATAATTTAGTGGTGCAAATATATCTTTTTATTGAGTAAGATACTGTTGTCTAAAACTGGCTCTGTTGCTAACTCGTTTCTCTTTCCAGAGCAGCTTTTTCTAGTAGCTGGATAATCAGCCCTGCTGCTAAGGGGAAGATGGTGCTACCTGGCACAATGCAGAAATTGGCCCTTGGCTTTCCTTTCTCTGATTTCTTTTGCCTTCATGTAGTTTCTGTGGACTCCAGCTGAGTAGGCAGCACCATGATGCATGAGCTCTGTAGTTAACAATGACTTTTTCACAAAGATTTGGCACTCTAAATAGATGAGACAGAGCAGAAGAAATGAAATATCTTTTCTCTTTTTTTTTTTTAAGAAGGGAGGAAGAGGAGATGGGACAGTAGCCAGGGGTCAAAGTCAAGAATCAAACCCAGATGAGTGAGTCATGGCTCAGTGTCCCATCCAGAAAACCAGCCATGTTACTTGTCTCAAAGCCACATTTCCATCTGTCCAGCAACATTAGACTCATGACTTGCATTGTCAGTGGTGAGGGACCATCTTTTTCCACTGGTGTAGCATTAATGTGAAAGATAATGGTTTTTCAATGGCTTCTCATTATTGCGGTGGAGAACAGCCTGTTGGGAGAAAATGTGATCTCTTTGGGTATTCCCAGTTCCTGGCTTTGATTCAGAACTTTGAGATGACTAGTTTTTGGTTGCTCAGAGAGGAAGAGCTCCTTTCCAAGTTCTCTGTGATGCTTATCTCTGCTCCCGCAGCTCTCGAGCATTTTATTTCATGACAGGTCTATTTAAGCAGATCCTGGTACTTCGCAGTGGTAAGCGCTGTTTGGGATCTCTTGCACAGCTATTGAAAAGGCCCTTCCAAGTCTTAAAACTGGCTTTCTAGTGCTTTGTGCCTTATTTTAACAGCTGAAGAATAGCTTCCTTGTTAAACAAGGAAAAGTGTCAGACTTAAATATGTAGGATTTAATGAGAGCAACTTCATAGCATATTGTTACAGTGCCATGCCTTTCTCACCCAAAAATGTTAATTCATGAGGAGGTTCCTTCAAGCAAATAAAAAAAATTATAAAAATTCACAATCCCGAAAGTAAGGGAATCACTGTCTCCGTGGTCCAATGGAGAATCCAGACACAGGGTAGGGATGGAGTCTTAGCAGCAGCTGGAGGAATGAATGTCACAGCCCTTCTTAGCCTCTTGCCATGGTCTTGAGTCTTGCTGACATATTTGGTGCTTCTCTAAAGACTAAAGCTTCTGGGTTGTCTATTAAAGCTTCTTTGTGGTGAGAGCTGAAAGGAGTGACCTGGGCTACTTGGAAAACTGAGGAATGGCAAAACAAATAACCCTTGTATGCAGGTCTTTGAGCCAACATTCCCACTATAGGGAAAGTGGTGAAAAATGGTGATTCTTGGTAAAATAACCCATCCCCTAGCAAACTGGAAGCAGCAGGAAGCTACTACCTGCCTCCTCAGCACAAACCAGGAGCATCATAGCTGTGGGTTGGGTGAGATTGGTACATTTTTGTCACCTTGAAGATTTTGTGGTGACAGAGTGCTCTTGAATAGCGACTTTTCTTCTGTGAGGATGAAGATGTTCTCTTTCCTCTTCAACTGAAATGAGGAGGCTTCTTCCAGGAGCAGCTCCTCACTTATTCCTATAAATGGTGTATTTACTTGTAGGATCAGTTGTTTTTACTCTCCCCCACTTCATCTTCCCTTCAGCTGGGTGAATCCGTTGTATGCATGGCCACGGACGAACTCAGCTGAGAGTCTTGGGACAGAGAACAAAATGTTACATGACTATAAACAAGCACTGATTCTATCTCTCTGGTTCAATCTCAGGTATAACCTGCTCCCTAGGATCATCGAAGCCAAGTACTTGGATGCTATGGATGCAGAGCATTAAACGGGGTCCTCCGCACACGGAGCAGCGAGGACAGCTCTTGGAGTTGGAAGGCGGCTTTGCCGAGGCATAGAACAATCTATTTGCAGTTCTTTCTTTCACCACTTTCTTTCTGCTCTAATATGGCATTGGTAATGCACACGTATCAAAGACCAACTAAGCGTTGAAGTGTCAGACCAAAACAGCCTTGGACTTGGGAGGCCGATGCTCTTTGGAGCTGTGAGGCAAGCAAGCTTTATGGAAAATGCTACTTTCCACACCCCAAAACTGGAAACCCCAAAGATCAGCATGTTCATACAGTTGGAGCATTGTGTTCCCAGAGTTGTCATGTGCTCCCTTGTTTGAGGGTGGGGGGAATCTCTCTTTTATGCACCATGTCCCTTTCTTCCAAAACACTGTAAGAGCAGCAACTGACCCTTCTTTTGCAGAATGACAGTCCCGTTCTGGCCTTGGAATTCAATTTCCCGTGCATCCAGTATTCCCAAATTGGTATTCCAGGTGGGATGGCCTCGTGCTAAACCAATGATGTCAGGAGAGATGTCTGGCCATCTCCTCAGATTAGCAGGGTTGGAAACAGGTGTAATCTGTACTGATATAATCCACTGCTTTGGATGAATATTTAATTCTTACAAATGAGCTGGAACTGTTCAGAGGTTGGGCTCGCATGGCGATGTTGATGAAACTGCATCTGGGTCTAAGCTATTTGGGAATTATTTTGGATCTTTCTACTATTACTTCTTGGTAATCAAACACAGAAGTGTAGTTTTGCACAACTGCAACATTCTTGCTTGCACCCAGAGTCAGATGCTGAAACTTGTCAAAGGGCAGTTGTGTTAATGATTGCATATACATATGTACAGTAGTGCCTATGTGTACATATATACATATGAATTTGTGTATATATTTTTGCATAGATATACAAATAGGCATGATTCTTTCAAAATATCAAGTGTTTTGTGCAGTTGGTGTTACCCGTGGTGTCTTGACCATATACCTGTTCTCCGCTTCAGTGCTGCTTTTTCTCATTTGAGATATGGTCACTTTTTTCTTTTTGAAGCTGCTCAGTTACTGGTTTTGTTCATGTTTTGCTTTATTCAAGATGTTCTTTTGCTTTCTTCTTCCCATGGCTTGAGACCTTCATCATTCTGTCTTGATGCTCCAACATGTGAATTTTGCATTTAATGTACAGCATGCAATGAAAGTTTTCCTCTTTCACCTAATCCAGTATTTGTTGGTCATTTCATTGTTTCTGTTTTGTAGCTAATCTCCAGTTTTCCCCATTGCCAGACGTTATATTATATTTCTGGATGAATCTAACTTCTGCTGTCTTTTATATTTCAGTTTATTTAATTTTGCTCGTACTATGGTCAGTTTTCTTACTTGGAGTACTGTGAAATAAGCTGCCCTTTAGTTCAGTGCTTGCCCTTTCCTGCACACTACAGATCACAGGTAAAGTGTTACGAAAAATGTGGACTTCTGAAGATAATGAACTTTCAAAACAGTAGAAATGAGGGAAGAAGAGTAATATAAAATGAAATGCAAATATATTATTAGCAGAGAAGTGTTTCTTACCAGTTGCTTGCCCGGTAAATCGCGCAGAGTTTTTTATCAGCACATGCTCTACTGCTTGGGTGTTCCTCTGCATGATGTGGAAGACGAGGTCTGTAATGAGGGAGGAAGGCATTGGGTAAAAAGCTCCCATGCTGAAACTAAGCCAGACCCAAGCTACTGAAGATTTGGTGTATTTGTTCTAAATATCAGATGGTATTTCATCTTAACGTAGCTGTCTACAGCTTTAAAACATGTATGAAAAACTAAATTTTTATTTTCTTATGAAATCCTTCATCTTTGTATTGATACTTGGAGAGCAGTAAGAGTGTTCCCAAGAATGTGGCCATGGCTTATATGTCCTTGAGCAATCGCAGGGGAAAGCCCTCAGCTTAAGTAAGCAAAACAACATCATATGACCATGAAACCTTGAAAGCATGACCTTCATGTTGCACCAACCAACTCTTGTGGGGACTGCTGAGAAGTCTCAGGGTCCAGATGACCACCCCAGCACGGCCAAGCAGGTAATGCCACGCGTTTGGCTTTCAGTCAGTCGTGGAGGCAGCAGGGGTAGCTCGTGCCATGTCTGATAAGTTAAGTGGTGTGACAGCAGGTATAAATCTGTGCGTGGTTCCTGACCACCTTCAGCAAGATTTCCTGGCTTTTGAGTCATTTCTGTGATGAGATCACTAATAGCTGTTACCAAGATCCGCATGTAGAAACATCAGGCAGTCAGCAAACAGGATTTTGGGCAGTGCAGAGGTGGAGGTGGTAAAAGTACGTCTGATCTTCAGTCAACAGAAAAAGAGCAGGTGACAGCAAACAGTTCAGTACCTGTTGTAAGACAGGGAGTGCAAAGGCCTGATGATGCTTGAATAATGCGCTTTTCCCACGGATGTCAAAAGACTTAACCAAAACTGGATTCAGAAGTGTCATCCTCTGGTTGAGTAAGCTCTTAAACGCACGTGTCCTAGGGTTGCATTTCGGGTGTCTCGGCTCTTGGCAGGAAGAAGTCACCCTGTGGGATGGTTTAAATCATATTGTGGATGCTGTGGGTGGAGGAAGGAGAGGACGTGCCCAAGGCAATGTGGCTCTGGTCTCTTTGAAGAAGAGCAGAGGCCCTGGGTGAAACTTCCTCCAACACAGAGCATAGTGGGGTGAACTGGCATGCAGGTCTTGCCAGAGGAAATAGTTTTGTGGATGTACCCTCTATCACTTAGAAGGACCAAAAATATCCCCATTTAAACTCTCTTTGAAAGTATCGATTTCAGATAGTGTCAAAGTTTGCTAATTGAGATAATTTAAAAAACAGATAGCTTGGGGGGCGTGGGGGGTGGTAACTATCCATCACAACTCTTGTTTATATCTTTCACTGCTGCTGCTTTACCAGTATGACTTCAGTGTTTGTCTTTTCTTTGTAGCATCAATAGGATTCTGTTTTGCAGGGGTTTCTTTCTACAGAAGTTAGGGGCCAAAGAATCAACTGATGGGAAATCAGCATAAATTGGGAAAAGAATTTGTGCTGGCTTAGACTGTTGAACATTTGGAGCCATGTGTCAATATATGGGTAGAAGGGAGATGTGAGTCTCAAGGCCTCTTGTCTCATGAGGGGTTGTAATGATCCTGCAGAGGATTTTTTTTCATACAAATACCTTTTCTCTTCTTGTTTGCTTCTGGTTTTGCTGACTTAAGTGCAGGCGTTTCCAGGAAGTAGGCTAACTAGGGAAGGAGAGTTTGTTCAGAGTCAATTGAGCACTTTAATACTTCTGTGAAGGTTAAGACAATTAGAATGTAAAAGAAGTTTTATTATAAGCTCTTTATATACGCACAATGCTATGTATAACTGTTGCCAAAGAACTGGGTTTGAAAGATGTTGATTGCTATTAAGAGTCCATGATGTTCACCTGGAACCACAAGGCAGTAAAAAGCTTCTGAAACAAGTGGATTTTGGAAGTTACCTTTTGACAGCTGCCAAAACGATCAGAGACTGGAGATAGAATAAACTTCTACTCTCAAAGTTGTAGTTCTTGATCCTTGCATTGAATGTAGGAGCTAGAAGTTAGCTTGACAATTAAAATTGGATTTATACCTGAATAGTTTTGTTGGTCTGAGACTTATTTTTTGCTTTCAGAAATACTCTTGACATGCTATATATGGAAATAGATGTGTTTCTCCATGTAAATTAAGGAAAGTTGGTGAAAACATACTGCTGAACAGGCAGCATAGCACTTTCTAGATTGCTTAGGAAGCAAATCTGACAACTTCACTAGCAACAATCTCCAAATTCTCTGGCGTCAACATTTGAAGCTATTAATAAACGTCAAGCTCTACTTGGCTATGCATCAGCGCATTACTGCGAGAGGATGGGGATGGAGTAAACGAATTCAGCTGGCTTGCTTCAGAGCTGCCATCTGGTGAAAGGCTTCAAGATGAGCCCAACGACTGTGGGATGTGATACACACTTCCTGACGATCTGTGTGAACTGGGATGCTCTGAAAAGAAATATGGTAGATGGTCACGTTTCCATATACTGTAGGTCAAACAATTCTCCCCAAAAGGCCTTCATCCCCAGCTGTACCAAAAGACTGAAACTGTAAACTTTTGCATATTGTATTTGGCTGCTTTAGACACTGCTGCTGAACTGTGTTCTGTGGATGCTCGTTGAAGAAACATGAAGTTGGCCAAAGCTGGATGTAGCTGGAGAACGTTTGGGGGTGGGAGGGAGGGGATTGTTTTCGTGGAGCTCTTGGCAATACGAAAGGGACCTGAGTCATGCCATGTCACCAAAAGCACCTACCATTTCCCAGTCTCTGTCCCAGTAAGTGTGTATCTGCACTATCTGTTGACACATGTTCGTGTTCCTCCTTGATCAAGCTTTTTTCTCGTTCATTGTGTTCTGTATCTGCCCTTCTGTAGTGTTTCTGTCTGCCTGGAAGTTTAACAGGCAGAACCAGGGTTGGCTCAAGCTCATCTCTTGTGTTTGTCCCCCCAGAACTTCAGTGCAAGCCATCTTCTGTCATCTCCTGACCCAGCTCTCGTCTTCCCCAGCCCTTCTCTGGAAGTTGGCTCTGGCATCCCCACTGTGGAAATGCTGCCAAAGTACCGAGGGGGAATTTTTCTCTGGAGGACTTGAGCCTATGTCTGAGCAGCAGCATGGCAGCGGCTGCTCCCTTGGGGCTCGCTTTGCCATAATACACAATTATGAAGGATTCATAATTGTCCTACAGTTGCACTGTCTTCTGCATCTCTTTAGATGATTACTTTATGGTGCAGTGTTCCAGTTGGGCTGTCCTTTCATCTGTCAAGCTTCCAAAACAACTTAAACATAATGGAATGGGTTTGCCCCATTTTCTATCTGTGCTGAGGCCTGTGGATGTTAAAAGAGAATAGTCTTAATTGTTTCAATATCTAATTAAGGCATTTAAGTACCAAACCCTGTCCATTACGCTACTGGCTGCAGATTTGGTTGCAAAGAGCAAACCATCAATATTGTGTAAAGAGCAGACAGGCGAGGGAGTTGCCGGAGAACATGCTTTAGAAATACAAATTAGCACTTTCCTCTTCAGCTTTTGTGTGTTTTCCTTTCAAACTAAGACAATCCTTGCTGTGTCTTTTTTTTTTTTTCTTCCCCCTTGTAGAAAACTCTGCGTGAGCTTGGATCACTTGGTGCTGTTCTGATGTCGCATTAAATATTAAGAGCCTGTCCTGGGGGAGATGCTGCCTTCTGCTCCCCATCTGCATCTCTGCTGCAAAGAGCTGCTTACTTGGAGAGCTGGAGTCTGCTCTTGGAGCAGAAGAGGGGATGCATGTGGCATCTCAGTTGGTCATCTGTGTGACAAATTCTTGCTGCTGCAAAAGCTATCAGTATCCCTTATTTAGCTGCAGGTGGGAGTCCAAAAGGTGAAAAAAAATGTCAGAGTTGGAAAAAAGAGTTTGCAATTAAATTCTCTCCTCCTTGACCTGAGCTATGCTGCCTTTTTGCTTTTAGCTTGGAAAAAAAAAAAAAGCTCTCTAGCAGAAAAGTATTTGTTATGTGATCAGGGTTTTGCAGAAAATCAACATATCCAGTTCAGCAGCTGGAGTATCAGTTTCAGTGCTTGGGAGGTTTGATGAAGGGCTGAGATCAGGACTTGCTCTGCCTCTCGGCAACAATCAGGGTCTCAGCCTGCTTTTTCCAGGCATCAAATTTAGGTAAGTTTCACATGATTGGATGACTTAGATGGTTTCTGCAGCGTCGATACGAGCGATGGCAGGGTAACGTGGCCGTGCTGGTCTCTGCCAGACGTGGCTGGAGCAGGAGGTGCAGCCCTCGGTGCTGTGAGCGATGGCATCTCCAGTTTTGCAGGTGATCTCTTTTCAGCAGGTGTGTGTTTGACATCTGAGTGACACGACTGAGCTTGTGCAGTGTACCCTCCTCTCTGTGAACTGCTTACCTCGGGAGCTGTGTTAGCCCCCTTTCTAATTATTTACAGCATATATCTATAGCATCGCCTATTTCTGAACTTCTCAAATTTGGTACCAGTGCTGCTGATTTCAGACTGCATCCCCAGCAGAGTCCCAGCCTGCATAAATAGGCTTTTAAGTGATTCACATCTTTATTGCAGAGCTTCCTTTGCCTGGCCAGGTGTTAGCAGCTACCTCCCATCTCCAAGACTTCTGAAGCCAAAGTGTAATTAGGACCCTGGTTTTAAGTGCCTGTGTCTGGGAGCTGTGACCACTGGGGTGTGCGTTGGATGTGTCCATCCCTGGCAGGTGCTGGGCTGTGATCTGAGGTGCCCAGCAGGTCTAGGTGGATCTATTCACATGGGAGAAACCGTGATTCAGCTGCAAAGCACGGCAGCTGCTGGAAAGCGAGAAGCTTATTGTGCTGTTGACCCTTGGAGGATTTAGCCTCTTGCGTTTGGCAGAGCTGCTCTGATTTAATAAGGTGGCTTAGTGCTCTGTTATTTTCAGAAGTGTTCAGCCCCTCTGTTTTCCCTGTCCTCTTTATTGATGTGAAGCTGTACCTTGTTCCCACTCAGATGTTACACCCAGAAAACAGGAATTGTCTTACTGAAGACAAAAAATCCTTACTTCTCTGAAGTACGTACTCCTGAACGTTTGTGCAAACCAAACCCCCTTCCCCTTGGTCCGACCTGAGAAAGGGGCTGTATCTTAAATACTCCCTTATTTCCCTTCCTGCTTTCCTTGGAGTGAGTGTAAACACAGGATAAGCTCCGAGGGGGTGATTTAAGAGGAGAAACCTTCCTGAGGCAGAGCTGACTCATTATAAATCCTGCATCCCATTTCTGTGCAGGAGCCAGGAGAAGACCAGCAGTGGGTTTATTTCCCAACATTTCATGTGGCGTGTGACTGGTTAAATGTTTCTGTATTTGGTGACCAGGAGGTTTCCATCACAGATTGCCCAGGAACTATTTTAAGTGAGGGAAAGCACATGTTCCTATTTAGGGAGATATGGCCTATAGATATTGCACTTGCTAAATAGGCTATTAACGCGCATGCCTCTATCTAGTGTTGATTTTACAGTGGATGATTTCTTTTTGATAAGAGTTGCTTGGGGCGGGGGGGGGGGAGAGGGAATTCCTTTATTGTATAAGGAAACTCTGTATTTAAAAACAAAATAAAAAGAAGTATACTGTTTATATATTTCTACTTTGTGCCTAATCAGTGTCCTTTATTTAACCTTTAGCTCCCAGCATTGCTCGGATTTCTCTCCTAGTGCTACGCGTTTCTCTGGTGACTGGTGGGGATCCCTGTAGCTGAGGTACTTCTGTAATTAATCCCCAACAGTTGTAGCATTTGAGCATCTCAGTTGTGAACGTAAGGATACGTGTTGTCTTACCTGTGCAAGTCAAAAATGGGATTCTTCATGCTTTGACGGGGAAATGTAAAAATAATTGCACCTCTTATCTGATATGGAGCACTGAGAGCATCTAGACCTGGCTAGTGTTGCCCTTATGGCTCTGCCTTCTTTGGCATCCTCCAAAATAGAGCTGAGTCCAAAACCTAGTGAATTTTGTGTTGTAATGGAGCCTTGAGAATGATCCACTTCTCCAAGGAGTAAATTTACTCCTTACCTACCACAGGACCCAAGCTTGGATAGTTGCCTTCCAGCTCCCTCTAGCCCATCAGGGTCCGTGAGGAGCTTGCTTTGCAGAGGAGTGGTTTTTTGCATGTGAATGCAAGCTGAGGTTGAGGTAAGGGTAGGACTGAGAATGGCCATGTGGTTCTGGTAGCGTCATCTGAGAGGAGCCAGAGTCTGCAAATTTGCTCTTTGCCTCCAGCCACCTCATCCTGTAGGATCCCTCCTCCATCAGCCTGTGCTGCCCTGGAAGTGATACTGGTGACCCTCTTTATATATATAAAATATATATATATATAAAAAAACCAAATATATGTGGACAGGCTATCAGGAAAAGGGGGAAGCAGTCCTTGCAGTGTTAACCTCAGAGGGATGTTGAGCGTGTGGGCAGCCTCAAATTTTTGGGACCTTTGAGATGTGCCAGTCCCTGGGGAAGTGAAGGAGCGCTCAGACTGTGTTTGCTGCACCAGTCTGGTACCATCCTCTTCTGCAGAAGGGTGAAGCAGGAGCAGGGTCTGGGGAGGCTCAGGAGCCCTTTCACAGCATTTTGTTGCTTTCAGGCAGATATGTTGCGTACTGCTTCACAGCATGGTCCAAGAAGGGACCTCCGAAAGAAGCCAAATGTAGAGATCCTCAAACCGGTGTGCAAGGACTAAGGCCTTGGCAGCAAGAAGATACTTGGCGTGGGAGGGGAGTGGGGTGTGTGGCAAATGTGTGTCTCTTTTGAACTCTGAGTCTGATGGATTGCATGCACAGGTTGCTTGTCCTAAACACCTGAGGGTCGTCTTGCAAGATGACTGGAGTGTGAGGGTGTGTTCCTACCCAAGGTGTCATCCTACCCAGGAGGTCCCAAGAACAGATGCAATGGGTAAGAAGCAGTTGTGCACTCATCAAAGAAAGCCTCCTGGGAGCCATGGGGTCATCTGGGCCCATGGTGTGTCTCTGTCTCCAGTCCATGAGGGTCTCTCCCCAGGACAGCTTGGTCCCTGCTTGGTGCCCAGCAGTAGCCTTGGAAAGCTGGGAAGGCTGTACAGCCCCTTTAGGTTTAAGTGAGGTATAATGAAGGACATTGTGACCATAAACACATGGGGATGCAGCGAGGCCCCTGGGATGGGTGCTGGGGAGCAGGGAGGGGGCGGGCAGGACATGTTTGCCACCTTCTGGTTTCACTGTGCGGAGTTCTGGCTGATGGGTATCTGTCTGCAACTGCAGGCAGCTGGGCAAGGCCATAACCCTGCCAGGTGCAAAGTGTCCCTATTCAAAGCAGATGTCTACTAATAGTTGGTTTAAATGGCAGTGACATTTGTTGCAGATCTGATCTTGGGAAGGGTCAGATGGGGATATATTTCCCCCCACCATGTCCTTCCTTTCCCACGAGGACACATATGCAATGTGCTGCCAGGAGCTTTACAGGAGGGATTCAAATATTTGTTGGCCAAAACTTACACGGATAAACTGTCCAAAGAGGTGCCAGGCCCTAGAGTTGCGATCTGTGGTTTTGCCCTGTACCACATCTTGGTATGGAGGGTGTGGAAAAAGGGATTATTTAGGTATCTGAGCTTTCCTCAAACTGACATGAGGAGTTTGTCAATACATTTTCCCTCTTAGTGTCCTGCTTTGATGTAAACTGAAAATGAAGTTGGCATATTCCTCCTTGTGCTTCCCAGCCCTATAAAGAACTGAAATATCCTCCCGGAGTGATCCACGTCTGACGGGGTCTGTCACTGCCCCCCAATGTGCAGCAAAGCTGGTGAGAAAGGACCCGTTAGCCCCTGTCCATTGTGTTTTGGGGGGATTCAGCACCTGGAGATGGACCGGAGGGGGAAAGCAGCACAAACGTTGGAGCCAACAAGAGGTCAGCTATCTCAAGTTCTTGGTGTAAGAGCCAAAAAAGCCATGAACTGTAGCTTGCTTGTTTGTTTGTTTTCTGGGAAGCGGTTTGCAGCCCTGCGCCTTTCCAGGCACCAAAACCTGCTGGTTTTCATCAGGGGTTTAATCTGCTGAGAGTAGGTGCCATCTAGGGGACAGACAACAGAAGACAAGGAGGCGTTTCACTTCCAAACCTGCAATACTTTCTCCACCACCCCAACCCACCATCTCCATTTCCAGTCACTTTGACACCGAGCACGGAGAATCCCAGGCTCAAAATGGGGAGCTGGTGGGTGCATGGCATGATGCAAGATTAGCCAGCCCCCAGTCCCGAGTAGAAAGCATCTGCCTTCATGCAGCACTCATGCCTAAAACCATGGACCAGAGGAGCATGCACAGAGGTGGTTTTTTTGGTGGTTTGCTCTAAACATGTGGAGAAACCACGAGCGAGCCAGAGCACTGTGAGCTCACCTCTCTGCTCACATTTCCAGCTCTAGGTTTGCCATGATGTCCTGAAGCAATCTCCTCTCTTCCTGCTGCTCTCCAGAGGGCCATATCCTGCTGGATTTTAGAAAAAGTTTGGCCAGGAGTGCTTGCTCTGCCTCACCCACTTCTATCCCTCTCAGATTTCAATGGTCTGGAGGTGTAACACCAGGACGATGCATTGAGGGGGGCTGGTTCAGCACTGTATGACTCTACCTGAGCCCCAAAAACTAAATCAGCACCTACCTCACTGCATATACTTAACATCAGGCTCTACCCAAACCCTTGGAGATGGCGGATGGGAGAGCAATAGGTGGAAATGCTGCATGCCCATCACTTTGAATAAATAATGAGCACTAATGATACCTGGCAAATGGGTGACTACAGCTGTGAGCCAGAGCTGCAGGGCTGAAGGGTTTGTGTTGGAAACTTCAGCTAAATCACTCAATTTTTTTCACCCTTTCCTCTCCTATTTCAGGCTTTTTGATTTTTCTCTGCTAGCTTCATCAGCCCCCCTGGAAATCCTTTTAGCACCCACTATAGGCAGCTTTAGGGTGGACAGGAGGGTCTGCAGGCCAAAAGTTTGCTATTGAAAGTCTCCCCTCCCTCCACCTCATTCCTATCCCATGGCTAATGTCCCTCCCTCTTGTCCCCATCCTCCCCTGGGACAGTCCCACCTTTGGAGGGCATCGGGATGAGGCATCGATGCTACCAGCACATGGCTTTAGCTGCGATGGGGTGCAGAGAGAATTTTTGGAGAGCCTTCCAGATAACTAAAATTTCCAAATCATGGGAGATTTAAACACTAAAAGCTGCTTGCTGTCTGTGCAGACTCCAGCAGAGGGAGCATGGCTGCATCTAACAGCATTAATACCTCCTTCTCTTCAGCAAACACATCTTTTGCGATAAGCTATTTGGAGGTCTCCTTTGGATGGCGTTTTCCCACGAGGTTCCCAGTTGCTCCCCATCTGCTCCGACAGCAAAATGCATGGGGTGTCTCTTATAAATAGATGAGAAGTTTCATTTTTTTCTATTTTGGGGAGATACAGTAAGAAAAAACAAACCAAAGACTCGACTCTGAGAGTTTAGAGTCACAGGTAGGTTGTGGTCATTGTTATTCCTGATCACAACTGCTGGAGAAGCACCGTGGGGTCTGCACATGGGCAGGTTATTGGCCACCCTTGCTATGAAAGTGGGTTAAGCCCCACTGTTTCCAAATCAGAGAGTGTTTAGATACACCAGACCAGTTCATCATGAACTTCTCCGGAGGCAAGAGCAGTCCTTAGTGATGCTCCTTGAAAGCTGATAGCGTCAAGTGATTAATTTTATCCATCTGGGCAGGCTCTGCCTGCTCAGAGGGAGAAATGTCAACAACTGCGACACAGGGCGAATTGCTTTGGGATGCTAGTCCTGGAAACATTGAGAGGTTGAGGGCCTCTGAGTTAATGAGATTTCTCAGAATTTGCATATTAATAAATGTGCCTATTACGTTGCCATTAGAGTTAATAGGGTGTAATATTAACAATAGTTAATAAAAGAGCCACTTTAATGGTCATTTGTACAGGAAGATGGAAGAATATATCTGGGCACTGCCTTCATGAAACGGTGGGGGGGCTTTGTTCATCTCTTGCCTGCTGCAGATGGAGGGGGAATGCATTGACTATTTTGCATCTTCAACTTCTCAGCTTTATTTTGGAAGGACAATTACCCATGGGGTTCATCCATCTTGCTCCAGCAACATCCCTGCTCCCCCAAATCTGTGCTCTCTTCTCAGCCAAAGAGAGAAAGCTACGGTTAGCAGTCAAGCTAAGGCGCACTGGCCATTTCCTCCCCTACTTGCCATTAAATGCAATTAGTGCTTCCCAGCCTGCCCCAGGAGCAAGTGCCTTAGTAAGGTCATCATGGCCTGCAGCTGGGGAGATGCTGCACTAAGAGTTCTAGGGAGAAGGAGAATTATTATTCTGAGTCATTCCCTCACAGAAAAATTGCCATTTTCCCTTCTGTCTTCCCAAAAATCAGGCCATACAGAGAACGTGCCCTCCAGCCACTCAGTGCATGTCCCATGAGCTGGACAGTGGCTTTCTGCCCTTGTTTTTCCAGGGATTTTGTTGTTCCCCAAATTATCAGAACAGCTCATTCCCCTGGAAAAGTGGGGGGAAAAAAAAACCCCTCCTCTAGAGTCCCTAGACCTGCAGGGGTTGTGGAAGGTATAGGTTGTACCATACAGAAAGGGGGCTGGGATGGGGGAGAGGGAGGTTAATTCTGCCCTCTGAAGCTATTACAGGGTTTTGAGGCTCTGCCATAAGCAGTGTAAGGGGTTGGCCAGAGCAAAGGGCCCATGAAGTTCATCACCTTTATAAGCACCTTCTCTCCTTCCTTCCTCTGCCAGCACATGAACTTGACCTCTGTGCATAAGCCGGTTGCTTCCCAGCGACACAGCAAGAGGAAAAAAAAATCCC